>NC_136070.1:963298135-966150916 GCF_964261635.1 Lissotriton helveticus
CCTATTTTCTCTTTCATACCATTTACTGTCCCCAGAAGAGTAACAAAATAAGGGAGGATGTATTCACTTGGTATCTTGGGCTTGGGCTGTGTTGATGTCTCATCCTCAATGGGGATCGCCCCATCAAGCATTTGTACGGCAGAGAACTTGTTGCTACATATGATAATAGGCTCTAGGGGAGTATCCTGTGGATTGGCATTGGGAAGTGGTTTATTCCTAGGAATCAGTGGGCCTGACTCGCTCTCAGTGGAGGGGGGTGGGGTTCTTACAAGCACTACATACTTTTTGCCTTTTAAACATGCTAGGAAGCGTAAACACCGGGCGCTTCAAGTTCTTACCGAAAACTTTTTGGGGCTTAGCTTGGGTGTTTTTGGTTCCAATAACTGATTCAACTTCCTCGATTAATAAATCCATTTCACTTAAAGTACAATTATCCGCTTTCCTCATTATCTTCCCATGACCATGTTTTCCCTGGGCAGGCTATGTGGCCTTTCGTTTCCCCATTATGTTCTTTATAACAAAGCAATTGTGTTGTGTAGCACTATGACAAGAAGAAGAATAAAAAAGTGAGTGTTAGGAAGGTTTGCCCATATACACAGGCGGCCTCATGGGAGAATAGTGAGTAATAGTTCAAGAAAGCGAAGAGGGAGATGTAAAAGGGAGACTATCTTGCCTTAAACAGGTCTAGTTGGCTGATGCCCCAGTCTGCTTAGAGTTTGTGAAAACTGGCAACCATGTGCCTGGTTGTAGATAGTTAGGACAAACACAGTCATTAGTAGTTCCACATGGACTCAACTGAGTCCGCACTTGAACATTATGATAAAGCATATATATTATGCAGGAATAACCAGCTAGATGCTGGGCTGTATGCTGGGGTTGTTCTTACCAAAAGCAAGATGGTAAATGGTTAATCAAATGGCCTGCTCTTTTGTTGATTCTGTTAGCTAACAATTTTGCAATAATCTCATAATCTACATTTAGTTGGGTAATTCGGTGGTATGAATTCAAAACTTCATCTTTCTCAGTTTAAAAAAACTCATGATAGTATCCATGAAACAGTAGTCAGAAACTCAGACTCCACTTGAAATTTGATTTGCCAATTTGTTTAAAAGACCACTCACAACCCTTTAAATGATTTATACTTTCAATTGGATATCCCCCTTTTCTGCATGCATTTCAAATCCACATAATCTTGATTACATCCAAGCATTCGTCCAGGTCAAAGGGAGAGATTAATGGTAGAGCAGTTTCTGGGGCTAGTTTGGAATGGATAAAGTAGCAAGAAAAGAGTCTGCAAGATTCTGATCAACTACTTTATGTGTATTATAAATATTTGTATAATGCTCTAAACACCTTGCATTTATTTCCACTTTTGCTGTACTTCTGGCCCCTGTGTGATTTACTCATATTTGGGTGGATCTCTCTCTAGCTAACCATGCTAAATATCTCCCATGATATTGGCTATTTTCATAGGAACACTATTATCCTATCATTCAGATTTCTTTCATCATAATAATGTTCCTTAAGATATTGTTTGGCCGTCTCCCAATCTGCGCTATTTTGAGTTTTATGTGAAGCAAATTTAGCACAAGCATTATGACTCTGTAATTCCAATTTTATTTTGAACTTTCTGACTTGTTTTCTTCTGTCTATGCTGAATGGAATTATTTGTGCTCTAATGGTACTTTTAAAAGCCTCCCACACTGCAGCCAAATTTGGTGTGCCCTCATTTATGGCAAGTCATAATAAACTCATTATTATCTACTACCCACGATTTGTTTTCCAGATGTAATTTGTAAAACAAAAAAAAACCTTCTAGGAGAATTTTGGACAAACTAAAAATTAACATATCATTCTAAGGCAGAATGATCTGATAACCCATTGGGGTAAAAGGGCTGCTGTTTAAGTTAAAGAGATTAAAAAGAAATCAATTAGCAGGGCCGAATTGTGATGAAACAAAGTACAAGCAAATTCAGCTTTTTTAGGTTATTTGCTTTCCATGCTTCCAGTATTCAGATCCTGAAAATAAGTATACATTTTATCTTGGGTAAGTTGCATACTTTCCTTTCTTCTGGGGTTCATCCAATCTAAAATTCGTTACTGAATGACATTAAAATTCCTACCAAAAATGAATTCACCTTTAAATGGCATAAGTACCCGGCATATACTAATGAATGAGGTAGCATTATCTTCAATTGGGGCATAACCATAAACAACTGCTTAGAAAACAGTTAAGAAGTCAATCCTAAGCCAATGAACCTCTTTGTCAGTCTTCCACTCATTTATTTCTATCAATAGTACTTTATAAAAGAAAACAACAACATTGTATGCAGCATCAATTGAAGAGACAACCAAACTTTAAACATATTAAGGGCCTATAAGGATGACGGGCGGACTTTGTCCACCCGTCATCCTACTGGGGATTGGGACTGCCCGCCATAAGGGTGGGGGTCCCGTGGGGGGTATTAGGATGTGCCCGCCACAGTGGCGGGCACATCCTGCATTTTTTTATTTTTTATTTTAATTTTGTAATATGCAAGTGAATCGGAAAGGGGGAAGGGGAATAGAGCAAGAGGAGCAAGAAAAGAGGAAAGGAAGAACAGGCGACATATCGCCACAAATCCCCACACAGGGGGAGCAAAAAATTGGGGAGGAAAGCATTCGCAAAGGAAGGGGCAGTAGAACTCCAAAGTCCACTACAAGATGACAGCAGCCAGGCAAAGCAACAGGGTTCGGGCCGGAAGGCCGCCCAGCAAGCGTTCAGATCAGTCCTGGTGCTCCAGCCGTGAATGCATTGTTCGTGGTTAAGAAAGGCAGCCCCAACCTCAGCCGAGGTCTAATGTCCAACCCAAGAGCCAGGCAAGTCGCAACATAAGAAGGAACCCAGAATTAACTTCCCCAACTACCCCCCCTCCCTCGTCCACCCCCCCCCCCAGTGGTGGCGACATTCAAGCTCACAAACCAACACAGTGACTCCCACAATGCATGGAAGACATCCCTAAGGTGCTCAAATTTGGAAGAGATGTAGGGACCTCAGCGCTGACGGGCATACCGCCGAAGGCAGGCCTCGGGACAGAAATCTCACAAGTGGGCCCCAATTGCACATAAAATTCTTAAAGTTCCCCCAGAATATGTCAGAGAGACGTTCCATGCTCAACAAACGCCATAACCGGGCATGCCACAAGGAAACAGCAGGGGTAGATGGGGACTTCCAAGCAGCTGCCAAAGTCCTCTTAGCCGCACCCAAACACAACCACATGACACACATCCTGCATTTTAAGCATTGTGGCGGGTGGTGCATTCAGAACTGCCCGCCACAATGCTAAAAATACATCAATGCATTTGCATAGACAAAGCGGCAGGCACCGCGTGGTGCCTTCCGTTTTGTCTATGCAAATGCAGGGGGGTACCACAGGTACCCCCCGTGTGCACCCTACACCTCTCCTTCACTCTGGGGGCCCGCAGGGGGCCCCCAGAGTAAAGACCGCATGCCTTTCCGTGGCGGCATCGCCGCTGCGGAAAGGCACCTAAACAAGCACATCATAATATGGCTGGCGGTGTCTGATAGACACCGCCACCATATTAAACCTTTTCTGCCTCGGTTGCAAGGCGACCGGGGAGGAAAAGCGGCGGACGGTCTTTCCGTCCGCCGCGGTCCCCCCCGCCATCCTAATATGGCGGGGGGGGAATGTAGGTGCGGATGGCGGGCGGATTGCCCCCGCCAGGCTGGCGGTGGCTACCACCAGCCTGGCGGGGGCAATCTGCCTACCATCTTAATGGGCCCCTAAATGTCTATATTAAAGATGTAGGTTCTTTGTGAAAGAATAATTGCAGGATTATTAATTAGAGTCCAAACTCTAATGGCTCTCCAATTACATCCATTACTAGGACCATTCATTTTAAAAAGTTATTTTTAAGTCTGACATTGCCTTTCCTTAAATTTTAATCATTCATCTTTTAGACATTTTCTTAAAGCACCTCAGGCCTAAGCCACTTATTGAATACTTTCAATGACCTGCCTTAATAGAGCAATAAGTCTTACATTCTGAAATAAAGTGCTTAAACTGCTAAACATCTAAAATATAATTTAGTTTAAACGTAGCAAATAATCAAATGTAGTAACTCATAAAGGGCAAATCAAACTTTTTTTTTGCTCCAGTTAAGTGTTTATCATTCATAGTATCTGTTTAAAGTTAAAAATATCATCAAACCTTTCCCTGCCAATTTTAACTTTGATTCCGAGATTCCCTTCCCATGCTCTTCCCCAAATCCGCTGCCCTCCAGCAAGGGAGATATTTTTTCGCCTCGTAAATAAATGGCACCATGTTGTTGAGCCTTGAGGAAGTAGTATTTCTCGAAATGACACCAGCCCTCATAAAACTTAATGTACGGCAGAAACCTTCTTGCCCCAAATTCCATCACCACTGAAAATGACTCCTAAACCCTTCACTCTAATGACATAAGCCCCCCACCGATGTTAATACACAACCTGACATACTCATCTATGAAATCTTTTCTGCCTTACTTAAGGCCTGAAATATAAGCTGAGCTGATTTGAAATTTCTAAAAGCTGAAATTTACCCTCATAAATTAGTATCCAATTGTATTGCTAGTATAAACTCACCATAATGCCAGGTCTTAATTTTGGGGCTGACATGCCTAAAACTCTTGCGTCTTTGCACCGAATTATAGGCCATATCTGACAAAAACTGAAAATCCATCCCTTGATTAGTCTTAATGTACTTATGGAGCAAAATATGGACAATTAGTATGCAAGGAAACATATTAGGGATGCAATGTGCCCTCATAACTAATAAATTACTTTCAAAGTCAGGCACAATTGATAGCTTCATTAATATACCCGTCTTTGTAATCTCATTGGAATTGTTCTCTTTACACTCAGGTACCCCAATAAAATTTAAATTAACCATCCTTAAACATTTCTCCAGTGCTTCTTCTTTATCATTTTAATCTCCTTCCTGTATTTATAAATAGAAACCTGTTCTAAATTCTGTAAAATCTGAAGGTCTGAGAGCCGCTGCTCAGCTACCTCCAATCGGTGAGCAACTAATTACATTTTCATCTACCTTCTTTAATTGTGCTACAACATTCATAATGGATTGTGAATGCATTTGCTTGGCCTCCTGGAGTTCCTGCGAGATTATGTTCAAAATTAGCATTTTTGCTCCATCTTGACTGAGGTTAAAATTTCTGTTCAACTCTGCTGGGTTTGTACATTTTACAATCTGAAATTGTCGACTGACTAATTGAGTCAGCCTATTTTAAAAATGTGTAGCAAATGTAGCAGTATTAAGATTTAAACCAACACCATCACAGTTAGTCGAGTTGATCATCAATAATTGAGAAGAGGTATCAGTAGAAGGTTTGTGAATTTGAAACAAGTAATCGACTAAAGCTAGCCCTGATGTACTAGCAGACTCTCCCTGAAAACAGTTATTGATAACTATAGCCAATACAGAAGACCTAAGGGAATCAATTAATAATTAAAAAGTTTCTATCACCTTTCAACAGTTAGGTAAACTCACAACTGGTCCCTATTCAGTATCTTGAGAAGAGATACCAGCCTGCATTTGTGAGTTTACAACTGGAGGTAAAGGCTGATATTGTGTCACAGAAGAAATATTGTTCTTAGAAATAAGGATTGTACTATCAGAATGCTCCAAATTCTCAAGAGTAGAACCACCTAAGCAAAAGTCCCTGCCATGATTTTGAACCCCAGTAACCTGAGTCTTGGCATTTTTTGACATTCTATTACTCATAAGGTTATACTTCTGCCCTCCGTCCGCCACTGACTTCTTCCCCACTCTACGGGATAACATACTGAATACAGTTGGCTTCTTTAAGTATTGTAGATGGGTGTTATAGTTGAAGGTTGGTAAGACCCAGTCATGAAACTTGTTGGGAGTATTTCAAGATGCCCATTAAATTCATACATCTAGTACACTGAAGAAAATAAACCTCTATGAGAATAGTAATGATCTTATTGCTTCAGTGGGGGCCCAGCCCCCCCCCTCCCCAGATCCCTAACTAAGGTGGGGGTCACCAGGTATGGAGTTCCAGTTTTAAGGCCAAATCTCTCCCCAGTACAATGGCATAGGAATATGGTGAGTTAGTGGTCCGGCTCGTCTCCAACATGAAAGTTTGTGAGAGTACAACGAACCACTGCAGAGGCCTTCATTGCTCTATCGGCAAGATACCAGAAAGCCAGGATTCCATCTTGGCATATCACAATACAAAATGCCAATTAGCTTGCAGATTCCACTAGAACAAAATGTATTCTTTACAAGCAGCCTGCTGTGTGAAGGTCTGTGGGGAGGAAGCTCTCCGGGAGAACAGCCTAACAGATGATGCACTACAGGTGCTTCTTCCCCACTTCATAAATCCTGCAATATTATGATGTATTTTGGTTCACAAACTTGGTATCTCTGTTGATAATTCCTCCATCACAATTTTGATCTTTTTTGAGAAGGTAGAACGCCATTTCTCATCACCTTCACCTTCAGCAATAGAAGGTTGCAAATTGCCTCAGAGGTTTGTTGATGGCCTGCACCACATAATGACTATCAAAGCAACATATTTAACATTTTAGTCATCAATCATATTGCAGTGGTTTACTAATCAGCTTGAATTCAACAGGAAAACCAGCTTCAAATTACATTCATTTATTTATTTATAATACACTTTTTGGTCCGGTTTGTGGGCCAAGCGGTAAATGTATCTCGCTATTTTGAAGGTCTCAAAGACTGTTATACAACAGATGTATACCACCCAAAAAACGAATCCATTCTTGTCCAATCTCTATCTTTATGTCAATTTTGCTGTAAACCACCAGTCCATTGAAGCTCACTGTCTAAAGGCAAATATTTCCATGAGAGTTTACATTGGATTTCAACTTTTGAGAATGCTGCAAGTCTTGCCAACCATTGATCAATATGAAAAACTTAAGGAGTTAATCTGAGGTGGTTTCTAAATGTAACATTCTGTGCAAATTTGTCAAATGGAGCAAACGTCAAAGCAATCCAAAAATGTTTTTTTATTAAATAAACGCCTCAATCATCATTGCAGTCACCATCACCAACTCTGTATTATAACGTTACAGTAAAAGAACAATTTTGTTGGAACAATAAATATAGAAACTTTTATCAAATATAATCATATGGCTCAGTCTAATGGCCCCAATCTTTATGATCAAATGGCAAACCTAAACGAGATAATATTATAAGTGTATATGCATGTCTTAAAGCAAAATAAAAACGCAATTAAAAAAAGCATTTGACAACATAGTTACCCTTACAGTTATATGAATAGCCAAAGACCCTTGATATTGGCATACTGGGCCAGCATCTTAAGAACTATGGTGCAAATGTGATTCATATGGATATCATTGCTCCTTGTCAAATGCTGCCTTCTCTTACAATGGATTTGATTATTGCCCCCGAGCTAAACCAGGAGGTACCTAGCCATGTGCGACAAATGAGAGGAGTCTTTCTTGGACCCAGTTCACACTTCCATAGTTAAAAGGATATTTGGGTGGATTAATGGAGTTTTGTGACTTGTATGGAAATGAGCCATGACTTCTTTGAAGAAGATGGGGATCTGCTGATGGGGGTCACTCTAAGTGATTTTTTGTATAGAATGAGATCTAGGATCTGCTTGAAGTGCTTATATTTCAGAAATTCTGACTTGATGTACCCCATTTCATGACATTATGTGTGGTTCCTCTTATTTTCCCGTTCGAAGGTATCCAGGTCTGGCCCTTTGGGCTGGACTGCTCCTACTGAAACAGACAATACCTGATTTTCAAATGGTTGATCCCTGTCCCAAGTGGCCCCATAGGTAGTAAACAATGGACTGAAGTGTAGCCTGAGTAGCTGCCAGTAATTCATATCTTTGCAATCACTCCACCCGTCATCTTTGTGTTTTCTGTTTGTGTTCCACCACAATATGAAACCACACAGGCTATAGTATTCCTTTTTAATTTCTGTATGATCTCTCCCTTATGGTTTCGTTTTCTGCTGACTTCTGTAATGTAAAACTAAAAATCAAGAAAACGTTTTTAAAAAAATGGAAGCTCCTTTAGTAAAGCTTAAGGACTTCAGTTGAAAGTTTGCCACAAGAACCCTAAAAGGCGCCTGAAAGAGCAATGTAACAGAAAAGTACAGACACCAATTACAGCACTGAAATGAACTGGGATAGTTGAGTTAAGAAAGTACACATCATTCATTATGTCTTGTTCTGAATTAATTATGATGTTCTATGCTGTTTTGGGATGTATCAGCAAATTGGTGCTGGTACGTCCCAAAAGCATTGCCTTATGTAAATTCTGCTTCTGTTTCATTATTTAGCCATTTCTACTGATTTCAGCTTTCTCTGCGAAACCTCAGGGGCTTTTGCAGCTTCTGAATTAAGGGATCATACTTGATCTTCTGTCTGTAACTTTGTGCTTGAGCATTGCTTTTGAGTACAGCCCGTCTCATCCAGATAAAGTTGTTGGAGGAAGGACAAATCAAGGACAATCCCTGCCCCTCCCCTATAAAATGATAAAGCTGCAAGTGCTCTGTTTTTCAGGGAGCGTAGAATTACCTTATACGCATTTCAATGTATGCCTCACTATTTGTATTAGCACAGACTTACTGAGAGCAATCAAACACTATAAATTGAGGCATTAGGATACACACATTGGGAGGAAAGACAATCCAAAGCCGTGTACATTGCAGACTAGAATGAATCCCTTCATAGTGCCAGGGTGAAGTTGATGGATCAATGTATCACTTGATTGCCTACTCCTTAAAGAGATGTGTCTTGAGATCCTTCCTAAACTGCAAGGCCAATGGCAGAAGCATGATTTGTGGGTGGTTGTGCGGAAGGTAGCGCCATGTTTTCCCATATCTTTGGCATGCTTGCTTGCAGGTTTTTTCCTTGTTGTAGTTCTTCATCACTCCACAAGCAAAGCAGGGTTTTTTATGTCAGGTTTTGTATGTTTTATTTCCTCTAAGTCGCAATCATTCAGCACACTAATGGACTCCAACCACTTGTTCACAAGTTAATTTTGTAAGTCCAAAGACAGCTCATTTAGCATGTATCCTCTTCAACAATCTGTTTGTATCCTGCATATAGGATCTTTGCTGAGACTACTCACCTTGTCATTCTTCCATGGTTGATAATGCGTTATATTGATTTTAGTAATACTGATGCCTAATATTTAGGCATTAACAGACAAGTCAGTGTGTGGTCAGTCAGTCAGTCATTCAGTAAAACTTTATTCAAAATCCTAAAAGAAAAAGCACAAATATGCACAGTATAAATACATTATCAGCAAGCACATGAAAAACAGATAATTGACCCACACAGACCACAAGAAAATCTCAGCTCAATTTTCAAAATACCAGAGAGAAACCAAGATAAGAAAAAACACACATTAGGCATAGATAAAAATTGTAAAAACAATAGTGCTGGTTTGACTTGCTTAAAATCCACGGGTAACAAAAGGGATATTTGTGGCCGAATTTGCTGAATTTGGGGCAAGTCATAACAATATAAGTGTCAGGAATAGAAACACTGCCACAAATGCACACAAGTAAATAAGAATCTTTAAGCATGCCACCGTTAGTAAACATCAGCTGAGGAGTCAAACTTAGAATAAAAAAGGTGGTGACTGGACATATTGAGATTAAAGGTAGGGTTCAATGCCACTCATGGATGTGACCAAAATAAAATGGCGCAAGGAACGCTTGGTCAAGACAAGAGCCTCGCGCTCCGCTGCCACCTTGGAGATTATGGCTACCTTGACCCAAGTAATGTCCCCTTTAACAATGTGGCCAGGATCATAGAAAAGTTTGGGTCTCCCTAAATCTCTCGGGTCATACAAAATATAATGAAGCCATGGAATGTGTAACATGTCATCCAGGCCCAAGCATTCATGTACAATAAACGTATTAAGCGTCAGCTCATCCTTCTGCAACACTGGAAACCAAAGGACCAAGGGGCAGAGGCAATTAAAATCAAATATGTATCTCATTGCCCAGTTCTTCATGGGCAATCTTTGAGGGTATACTTTGTGGAATATTTTAAAGCCCACTAAAAAACGTATTTTCTGCAATTTGAATGGGGACAATGGGTGCATAGCCCCAGATCTCACAACCAAAACTAACTATTGGGATACATTTAGCTTTAAATATATAAAAAACGGCCTTCATGTGTGTGCTTCCCAGCTGTCATGAAAAATCACCAATATTGTGAGAGGCCCTATTGAAAGAAGTTATGTTATAATTAATCAATGGTTGGCAATTAAGGAATATCCAGCAAAATGGCCAAACAACAAAAAGTGTCTACCTTACTGATGACCCTTTGCCCAAAACTGAGTTTTAGTACTATTGGGACCAACCATCATAGTGTGACATTTTGTAAGACTATCCATAAAACTGATAAAAAGATCTAAAAGATACTACAAACTCTTTGCAGTGCATGCAATTAAAACCATGGTGTCTGCATAGAACCATGTGGGCACCGAGCGACGACCTACCTAGGGACATCCTGGCACTGTTATATTAAAACTGATTCAAAAGGGAAGGATGTCAGGATGCAACCCTGATGAACTCCTCTCTTCAAACTAAAGTGCGGTGTGCATTCCCTATTTGCGCTATACCTCACAGGGGCCAAGGCAAGGGACCATTGTGCAAATCACGCAAAAAAGTAACAAGAGCAGGCTCGACCGCAATTGACTCCATCACAGCCCAGAACTTGGCTCTGTTTACTCTTATCGAATGCTAAGCTGAGGTCCATGAAGGCCAGGTGGATTGCACCCCTCTTTGCTTTCGTATATTTGCAAATAAGTAAATAAAGGTTAAGGCTCTGCTCAATGGTACCCCAACATGGTCTGAATCCATATTGCGAGTCCGACAGGATGTTCTACTCATTAGCCCACACCGTTAGGTGATCCAACAGCACTCGACCTATCATTTTCACTTCGCAGTTACTGAATGACACCCATGTACTAATTTGCACAAACAAACTATGGTACATTTCCTCTTCTTTTGTGAAACGTATACTGAAAAATTCCTCATTCCAGTTTTGAAGTTTAGGAATCTACGGCTTTGTATGCAAGCATATCAATTTTTATTGGCATTACCAGATGACCAAACATGTGGTCATGTCACTCTGTTTCTTAAAGTCCCAGTCCGCTCCAGGAGGTCAATGATTTTAGATTAATTTTAGTATATTGATAAATTAATACTCAACTCTGTTTTAATCTTGGTTTTGTTCACCCTACCTGATGATTTTACTTATTTTACTTGTAAGTTTTAATAATTTGTATGTATTATGTTGCTATGTTTGCATGCCTTGTATGCTTTCATGGCTGTTCATTCGAATACTGAAGGTGGCAAAGGACCACAGGCGGCGGAGTTTAAATGCAATGTCTACAAGGGGGCCACAAGCCATCCAGTGGCTT
Organism: Lissotriton helveticus; assembly: GCF_964261635.1. Lineage (NCBI taxonomy): Eukaryota > Metazoa > Chordata > Amphibia > Caudata > Salamandridae > Lissotriton > Lissotriton helveticus. The sequence goes on from NC_136070.1 coordinate 963,309,606, forward strand.
GTACAAATCGTCAGGAACCCCATTCAGACCTAAGGGCTTTTCCTGAGGGGAGTTTATAAATAGCTGTTCTCATCTCATTCCACCAAACGATAATCCTCGGATTCGCCCGAGGAGGGGGTAAGAGGTGTGCCAGCCCTCATGGTCGTAAATAGCCTCAAAATGATCGGTCCATGCCTGTGCCATGATAGTTAAGACCTGGTTAGACAACAGCTCATAGTTTGTAGTCAACATATATGTCTTTTATCTTGCCATGGTTACGTCTGAACTCCAATTGTGATGAGGTAGTGTAAAGAAGAGATTCCAAATAAATCCCAAAGAGGTCCAAGTGTCTCTTTATTTTAAAAACATCATTAATTTACAATAAAGAGACAAAAAGTGGTCCAAGTGTCTGTTTATCATAAATTAATCATTCATTTATAATAGGTAGACAGTCGGATACTTTCGAAATTGATTTGGAGGTCCTCTTTACACTACTTCATCACAATCGGATTGTAGATCTAACCATACTAGAGTTCTCAATGTAGTCTTGTGATATGGGCTGTACTCAGAGGTTACCAACCCAGCAAGCATGCCACAGTGTCTCTTTTCAAATTACCCATGGTAGAGTATCTAACCTTTTCATAGTTACCTCTAAGCCTTCTTTTTTATGGTTTCTTATATTTTGTTGAGGTTGACAAGATATGAGACCCGCCACCATAATGGACAAGCACTGTTTCTTTTAATTCTTGGGGCTAGAGACCCTGTGTGATGTTTGTACATGCTTGTGGTACCTCATGGCTAGATGCAAGGCTGATCTGTTTGGTGTTTCCTACTAGCACCATTTAGTACTAAAATCTGTGTGAGTCTGATGGTACAGTTGACTAATTCGCACACCGGATGGATCTTCTTTTGACCTCCATGGTCAGAGGTTCAAATTACTATTGGGCCACTCAACCTTCCATCATCTGAAGGTTGATAAAATGATCACCACTAAGTTGGGTAACAACACACATCAGCGTTTTACTGCCAAGAGACTCGTTGTTAACTTGGCAGTACATGTACTCATGTTATATCATCTACCACAGCACTGATTTATTCTCATCTAAGGCACTCAACTCTCCTCTACTCTCTCTAAAATGTATGCACTTTTATAGCATTTATGCAGTGTGAATGGTGCTGAAAGGCTGTGGAATGTTGTGCAAGATTAACAGTGGTTTGAATGATAGCTGGCTTTTTATGAGCAGAACTGGACTGTTACTGCGTTGTGATGTAGTATTCTCTAAAAAAGGTGTGACTTCAGCTCCTTACTAAATTGGAGCAGGCATGACACAGTTCAAATGGATACAGGGATGTCATTCCAGATCATTAGTGCATAGTTTGAAAATGCCTGCCACCTTGTTTACTCTTTTATTCACTTATTTGTTTCTGGTCTGATGGTTCCCCCCTGTGATTGTGCCAATAGCCACTGAAGGTGAGCTTGTCACCCAAATAGGCATGGTGCTGATCATGATGGCATTGTACATGAAGCATCTGGTTTTCAAAATGGTGCTGTTCGTTAAGACGAGCCAAGGGATTTGTGTAAGGGTGGGGGTGATGTGATCATATTTTTTTAGGCCCTTATTAAGGTATGCTGTGGCATGACTGATGTCCTACATGTGGTCAATGTCTGGTCTGAGAGACTGTAAAGTAGGGTATTTACAGCATCTTGATGTGAGAGTATGAGAGCTTACACCACATTTCTGAAGTTGTTTTTTGGTAGGAACTGTTTCATTTTAATTAGTAGAGAGAGCCGGTACCAGAGCATCTTGGATTTCCTGAGAGTGAGGGTGTGGGCAGTGCCCAAGGTAATTGGGTGAGGGAGTTGGCATGGGTGAAAGGTGTGGTTTCAATCCATCCAGGTTCATGTCATTCAGCCAGGTTTTGACTTCTTGTTATTTTCAAGTAGCAAAAGTTCTATGGAGGCCAAGATAGAGAGTTCCTAAGTCATAGGGAGCTTCTGTTACCTGGATGTGCAAACAGGAATTAACTGATGCCCCTAGATGCCAGCACAGTGAACTGATATGCTGACTGAGATACTTTTAGAAAATCTAGTGACACAAACTATCCAACCATGGTGCCAGATATCATTGTATCTGCCAGTGGGATCAGGGTTATACAGAGAATGCAGTGAGCACAATTACACTGTCATTTAATAGGAATTTGTGTGACATGGGATGCAGATGTGTTCTATTCATTTACTTGTGTTTTTTTTTAGATTTGGATTTTTGAGAGTTCAAGTGGAGATGTTTGCTGTTATTAAACTTTTTTTGGGTGGGCTGAAAAAATCCTTAGTCTTCACTGTTTTTTTGTGTGCCATGAAACGTTCCATTTTGGGAGCCTGGTGCAAGGAAGCTGAGGTTGGTGTTTGAAATTAGCCTAGCACTTGTTTTCCCCTTGCAACCCCTGTATTAAAAAAGTATGATTTTTTCCCCAGTGTTTGGGACCTTTGTTAAATGCTGTTTTTGGATATGTGTCCTTGTAAATACACTGAATACAAACCTTTGATCATGTGTTCACTGTCATTACTGCTTGTTTAAAATAATTAATAAAATCAAATCTGTCAATCAGTCAATCAGATTACCTGTCAATTTTAGACTGTGTTCTTCTGGATCTGGAGCCCTTCTATCCATTGCTTAAATTACAAATATGGCCTCTTATCCCTGTCCTTCGATTTCATTCAATACCCATCTTCCCTAGGAGCCAAGGATTGCCATAATTTTAATTAATAAACATAAGAATGTATTTTTATGTTTGAAAGCTTTATTAAAGGAAAATAGATATTACAATAAGGTGACATCAGCAAAATATGAGAAAAGGGCATACAATGGAATAAAGTAAATAGAGGCAGCCAATATCACAATGAAAAACAAAGCATTTTGAATTATTTGGGAGGGGAGGAAGGGGGAAGGGAGGAGAGAGGGAAAGAAAACATGGTATTTATCATAGAAGATGGATAAGTAAAAATAGAAAATACAGTAAATGTTAATCAAAAAGTACAGTAAAAACCATCATATTCAGTAATTACTTGAATGAAGAACATGTAGTAAAGGAGACCAATATAAAGCTAAATAATTACAATATGAAAACTGAAAAATATCATAACTGAAAAATATCATAAAACTACAGGCAAGAGTACATGTGTTCAGGGGGGTTTGAAATTATCCGAAGAAAGTGGAGAGTAAATCTTTTTGGCAGATTGATCTAAGTATAGAGTAAGAGGTAGCCAGTAAGGTTCAACATTTCGGGAAGGTTTGCAGGAGGAAGCAAAGGCAACATCAAGTCTGTGTGATTGACATACAAGATTTCACCAACAATTTAGAGACAATTTGTTCAAAGATTTCCAATTAGAGACGATATGTTGTAATGCAAGAGCCAGCATAAGATCAAAAAGACCGTGAGAATGTGGGGGGAGAACTAAATCTTCTGAAAGGCTACCAAGAAATACAAAAGAAGTGGAGAATTGAATAGAGATGGTAAAAATACGAGATAGGCGAGAGAATATCTGAGACCAGAAAATACGAGTTGAAGGACAGAAAAAGAAGAGGTGCAAAAGATCTGCAGAGGGAGCATTACAGGTCCAACAAGTAGATACAGAATCTGGTTGAAAACGAGAGATAGAAAGAGGAGAAAGGTATAGTCTGTGGTAAAAGAAAAATAGGGATTGAGTGAGAGAGGCAGTACGGGAAATCTTCAAGGATCTGGCCCATATTTTGTCCCAAAGAGAAGTCGGCCATGAAGAATGTAAATCCGTTTCCCAAGACAATTCCAATTTTGATTTGAGACGATCTGGGTTGGGGGCTGAGAAGTACCGGTAAATGATGGAAGCTTTAGGAGTTGTAGAAAGAACAGTGAGTAGAGAGGAAGACGAGGCTGATAGGTCTTCAGAAGGGAGAGAGTAATAACGATCTAGAATGGTTTCCATAAGGATAGGGAATTTCTTTGCAAAAGAAGGAGGGCAGTGGAATTGGGAGCGAAATTTAGGAAATGAGCAAGGGGATGAACCATCAAAAAGATGATGTACCCACATGATACCTTTCGCTCTCCATGAGGGCCATGCAATAGGTCTGTTATTTATTAATAGAAGTGAATTGTACCATATAGGCAATAGTAGGAAGGATTCCTGTGATACTGAGGTAGGGGAGACTAAAGGGCGTAGAAGAGAAGAAGTATGTTTGAATAGAAGGGGATTAAGGCATGGGGCTTTAGAGGTGAAGCGAATTACCTCTTGGAAGGAGTATGGGAGCAATAACTCCTGTTCAACAGAAAGCCAGAGGGGAGAAAAAGGGGAGGGTTCCTGAGATAACCAACGGGAGGCTTGTCGAAGGGAGAAGGACTTATGGTAGAGGCGAAAGTCTGGAAAGTTGGTGCCACCATTAAGTTTAGATTTACGTAGGTGTAAAAGCGATATGCGAGCTTTTTTCTGCTTCCAAAGAAATTTGGACAACACAGAATCAATGCAACGGAAATATGAGGTTGGAATACGAAGTGGGAGCATGGACAATAAGTAGATCAGAATAGGGGCAATCATCATTCTGATGGAGTCAAGACGGCCCCACCAGGAAAGAAATAGTGGATTCCAAGAAGTGAGTAATGAGTCTATTCTAGAGATGACTGCATTCATGTTGAGTTGAATAGACGAAGAAATGGAGCTAGAGAAAAGAACACCAAGATATTTAATTTTTGTAGAATTCCAGGCAAAGCCAGTGGCTGTGAAAAAGTGGGGAAGGCAAAATTTGGTTAAAGGAAGGATCTCTGTTTTGTCAGAATTTATTTTGTAACCTGAGACCAAGGAAAATCTCTCAAATTCGTTTAATAAAGCGGGGACAGAGGTGGTCGGATCTGAAATAAATAAAAGGATATCGTCAGCATATGCAGACAATTTAAGATGGTGTTTACCATACGGGAAACCAGAGATGGATGGATTATTTCGTATGGAAGTAAGGAAGGGCTCAAGCGCTAAAATAAATAAAAGAGGTGATAAAGGACAGCCCTGACGAACGCCACGTTGGAGTATGAATGGGGAAGTGAGTTGACCATTAACGAGAACAGAGGCTTTGGGCATAGAATATATCAAAGAAATATAAGATATAAATTTGGGATGGAAGCCGTGCCATTTTAAGGAGGCCATGAGGAAGGACCAGTCAACCCGGTCAAAGGCTTTCTCAGCGTCTACTGAAATGGCTGCAAGGGGAAGTGATAGTGAAGGGGCTTTACTTAAAACATTAAGGAAAAGTCTAGAGTTGTCCGATGTTAAACGGCCTTTAACAAAGCCACATTGTTCTTTCCCTATAAGATGTGGTAGGAGCGAGTCAAGGCGAAGAGCTAGTAATTTCGCAAAAAGTTTATAATCAACATTAACTAGAGATATAGGTCGGTAATTTTTACAAAACTTAGGATCCCTACCATCTTTAGGGATAAGGCATATGGTAGCGTCTTGAAAGGAGCCTTGGGCTGATCCAGTAGAACAAAAAGACTGAAAGAGAGATAGAAGTTTAGGTAAGAGGAGGTCTGAAAAGTGTAGGTAGAATTCAACTGGGAAGCCGTCAGGTCCTGGAGTTTTGCCTTTAGTGAGGGAGGAAAGAGCAGAGGATAGTTCCGAAATAGTGAGGTCAGAATCAACGTCCGAGAGATTAAGGTGGGAAGTATCTGGGTGGGGTATGTTGTCAAAGTAAGATTGAATAAGCTCTGGGGTGGGAGGGTTTTCCGGAGTATATAAAGTCTCATAAAAAGAGTGGAATTGTTCTAAAATTTCTGCGTCGGTATGAAGAAGAGTATTAGAGGGGGAATAAATAGAGTCAATATTAGTTCGTTCTTTACGGGATTTTAAATAGTTAGCTAATAATTTACCTGATTTATTTTGACCTCCATAATATCGCGCGCTGCTCCGGAGGAGAAAAGAGGAAGCAGAGTCCGTGGTAAGCTTGTTAAAGGCTATCTTAGCTTTAAGTAATTCAGGAGACATAATCTTAGTAGAGGAAGTATAGAAATGATGTTCCATCGATTTAATATGTGCAAGGGTAACTTTACGTTCTTGAAGGAATTTTTTCTTCTTTTTAGAGACAAAATCAATAATAAAACCTCGGGCTGTGGCCTTAAAAGAATCCCAAAGAATATGAGGGGGGGTATCAGGTGTATGGTTGAGGTGAAAAAATTCAGAGGCGAAAGAGCGAAAAGAGGAAGAAAAAAGAGGATCAACAAGAAGAGAAGGATTAAAACGCCAGCGAGAAGATTTAGGAGTTAGAGGAAGAAGGTCAAAAACAGTGATAATAGGAGCATGGTCAGAGATAACAATCGGTTCAATAGAAGAGGAGATAAGGTGTTGAGAAAGAGATGAAGATAGAAAAATATAGTCTAAGCGGGAGAAAGAAGCATGAGGAGGAGAGAAAAAGGAGAAATCCATAACATCTGGGTGAGTGAGCCTCCATGAGTCTACAAGATGAGTTTGAGTGATAGTGTCAAGGAATTGCTTATGTGGTTTGTGAGGGGAAAAACGAACAGAGGATCTACGGTCTAAAAATGGGTCCACGATCTGGTTACAATCTCCACCTAATAGAAAGGAATCGTCTTTATATTGAATACATTTTGCTGTAATGGAGGGCCAAAAAGAGGAGTCAAAACATGTAGGGCCATAAACATTGAATATCGTAATTGGGATATTATTAATTATTAGTTTAGCCAAAACCCAGCGCCCCTCATCATCCTTTTCTTCTAGAACTACTTTACACTGGAGTCGTTTATGAATCAAAATAGCCACCCCATTCTTTTTTTGAGAAGCAGGAGAAAATAAAACAGTGCCAACCCACAGTCGTTTTAGCTTTAAAGATTCAATATCAGATAGGTGGGTATCTTGAATAAGGACAATATCTGGATTGTAAGATGAGAGGTGGGAGAGTACTCTTTGCCTTTTGATAGGGTGGTTAAATCCTTTCACATTCCATGAAACAACTTTGAAGGTGAAAGCTTATTAAACTGATCAAAACTGAGAATTGCAAAAACATACTGTACATCTAGTAATTCAAACTGTAGAAAAATAGTAACCATAAAACTCTTCAAAAAGGAAGAAGGAAGAACAGGTAGAAAAGGAAGAAGAAAAAGGAAAAGGGAGGGGGAGAGGGGTAGGAACAGGGAAAGAAGATCAGTGGGGGAGGAAGAAGGAAGGAAAGAGAGAAGGCATAGAAGACAGTACAAATCCAAAAGGATGACTGTATTAAACATACCTGAAAGGGGAAGTATACATAAGGGAAGGTGGGGAGGTGGTGATGCGTTATAAGACGTACGGACCAGGATCAGGAGGAAAACCACATCGAGACCGCACAAAAGGAACATGGGATGGGACAAGATGTTGAAAGGAGTATCCGATACATATCCGTCTGGGGAAGAAAAAGGAAAAATTGTTAACATACAGAACATATGACGTAGAAGTACAGGACCAGAAATTAGAAAAAGAAATTAGAGATATATAGGAGACGCAAGAAAAAGACAAAAGGGAAAAGATACGCAAAAAGAGAATGTGAAAACTGAGATGAGGAGCATGGAGAAGTACATGAAGTCAAAGAGAAGCCATTAGAAGAACAAGCATGTAGACAATAAAAGTCCAATTTCAGCCACTGTTCGAAGCAGAAGAGGAGGCGTCCATCCCTTCTTCACTGTGTAGAAGAAGAAAGTTTCTTAATTCTCCAGGTTCCTGAAATGACCAAGTCTTGTCGCGATAGGTGACCCTGAGAGTACAAGGGTGAAACAAGCCATATCTTGTTCCCAGGGAGCGCAGAGAAGGACGCATAGCCAGAAATTCTTTACGTCTGGAGGCAGTGACATTAGAAACATCCTGAGATAGATATACTCGGTGACCTTGCCAAGACACTTGTTTTTTAGTCCTCGCAGCTGAAAGAATCAATAGGAGATCTGTGTATTTCAGAAATAAGATGATGACTCCACGAGGTTTTGAGGAGGAGCCCGTTCTGGCACCTAGTCTATGGGCTCTTTGTATACTAATGGAGCTGGACGGTGGTAGGTCCAGAAGTTTCGGCAAGAAAGTGGTGAAGAAAGACACTGGATTGTCCCCCTCAAGATTTTCCGGCAAATTGTAAATACGGAGGTTATTCCTCCTATTGCGATTTTCCAAATCTTCTGTATGCTTTTGCAGTGAGAGGACAGTTTTTTCTAAAGTGTCTATACGTTGTGTGTTGGATTGAACTTCAGGAAGGTGCTGTTCAACAGTAGAAAGACGGGCGTCCATATTTTCCCATTTATCTTTTAAAAGCTGCATATCTGTACTCGTTTTTTCAATAAATGGGCGCAGCGCTCGCAGCTCCTCTAGAATTTGGTCAGTAGGAGAAGTTGAAGGATTGTCTTCTGGCGTAGGAGAATTTTGCTTAAGGCGTTTGCCCGTTGGAGCAGGTGGGGAAGGCTTACTGGTATTGGTATGAGCCAATGATGATTTTTGAGAAGTCATTTTCATAGATGAGTTGGCTTTATTTGTACCAGATGAAGAAGCCCCTGAAGCACTCCCCGATGGTGTGAAGACAAATTGAGGTTTGCGTAATCTGACCGTAGAAATGACTGATCGTGCTTCACGTAATCTCAATTCCCTGAGAAACAACTAAAGGTGCATTTGAAATGTTCCCGAAATATCTCCAGAGAGAGGCGAAGCACCAAGAAGTAACTGATTTGAGAAAGCGTCAGGGAAGTAGAGTGAAATAGGTAGTGAGTACAGAAGAGAGAATGACTAGAATGGGAGCATATGGAAGGGCATCCTGAAGTAGCTGAGGCGCATGAAAAATGAGCAAAGAGTCTCAGAGAAAGTTGTTATTATAGCGCCATGAGGAAGAACACTTAGGAGAAAAAGGATTTCAGGGCGTTGAGCATGTTAGGATATGAAAAACACAGCTGTCAGGGGGTGACGCGCCGTGAAAACTGCGTATTGGTCGTGCCCTCCAATGTGGAAGAGGAGAGAAAAATGCAGTAAAAGAGTCTTTCACATTATATGTATTTCTCACCCCTGAAATGAAGTCGGCGTCTTAAAGGTCGTTGGTGTCCAGTGACACGTCGTGTAGTGGCAGCGCCTGGCAGCAGAGGCTCCGAGACTCGGAAGAGCCTCAAAATGGCGGCTCCGTGAGGGGCTGGGAAAACATCGCGGAGAGGGGCGAAAACGGCACCACAAGCGCTGTAAAGCCGCTCCGCCGACTCCGCTAACGTTCCGCAAGCCAAATCCGGCGACGGTGCTCAGTAGCGGTCCCGTTTACATCGGAAAAACACGCTGTGAGGTGATCGATGCGGCGGAGCTCCGTACCTAGCCGGCCATCTTGCGCGGCATCCAAGCCACGCCCCCAACATAAGAATGTATTGATCTTTCCTGGCATCTTGATATGATTATATTACTATACTGAAAGTATTGGCTTTTATTTCTTTATTTAATGGCATAATATTTTGACCAGGCTAGTTATACATAGGAATCGCGTGCCAAAGAAAAATGAAGTACTCAGGTAGACGTTTAACCAAGATTAACCATTTCGATGAGGAGTAAATGCAAAATATGTGCATGGGTCATTGGTGAAGACAAACCTACGTTGTAGTTTACATCAGTATCTCATGAGAGTACACATCAACTTTTTTTAAAGGATTTTAAATTAGTGGAGAGTGCTCACAATCAATCAGTAGATTAGTAGAGTGCTTCTTGTCATCCGTGAGGGTATCCAGATGCTGGCAGGGTCCAGTTGATTCGTCGAATAGCCATGTCTTCAGGAACTTTTGGATCTCTGGAAGAGATGGGGAGGTCTGTAGATGAAAGGGCTGTTTATTCCACGCCTTTGCTGCTAAGAAGGAGAAGGAGCGACCTCCATATCTGCTATGTCGGAAGCAGGAGGTGAAGGCTAAAGAAAGTGATGCAGATCAGGGGTGTCTGGTGGATTGAAGGCAGTTCAGTTGGGGGTTCAAGTAGGCGGGTCCGCTGTTGTGTTGGGTCTTTTATTTATTTATTTTCTTTATAAAGCACACACATCATCCCCAAAGGGACATCCCAGCATGAGAAACAATCCAAAGAAATTCTGCAAATAGATGCCCCTAAAGTGGAAACAGGTAGGTTTTCAGGTGCTTATGGAACACATAGAGGTCCTCCATAAGATGCATTTCCAATGCAAGGGAATTCCAGTGAAGTGCCGCCAGATGACAAAACAAACAGCCACCTAGCCTGGCTTTCCCAATTCACGTGCTGCGAATCAAAGCTTCATATGAAGAGTGCAGCACACTACTGGGTTTGGAAAAAGCCACTTGGCCACACAATATAGTTGCCATTGACTCATTTAATAGGTCACTCTTCAAAATAATTTTATCTTAACCATTACTTCTGCTGCGTAACTCAGTGGTATTAATTTATTAAACCCTCAGCATATTATACATGGATTCACAGCGTTGTGCATGGGGGTTTTAAGAGGTGGGGTACAGGGTGCAGACTAAAACGTGCTAAAGTGGTGAAGTGCTGCTACTGCTCTGCATAGACGATGTCAATGGTGGAAGATGATCTGTATGAGATCATATACACATTTATGACTGAAGGTACATTGAAGTCCTCACATCTTGCATTACTTGCCTCCCACCAGGCAGCTAGAAGGTTAAGAGGAACATATTTTATCTACTATACGGTTGGGTTGTGAATGCAGAATGAACTACCCTTTCGGCGCAAATGTGTATGTAGACTGAATAAAAAGGAAATTGATGAAGATAAGGGCCTGAGTGTGAGTCAACCGTGTCTACAAATGCCTAATAACAGTTTACGATGGGTAGAAAGGTATCCTACAAAGAAACTGACCATATTGTCACTGAAGTGAATCCATCAAGGACGTATTTAACAATAATTATACAGAGTGCTCCATCCTCGCTCCTCTTGGGAATGTTGGAATAAATGCACCACCAAGTGAAGCCAATTTTACATTAAAAAGATGAACATTCCCTCAAGGTTTCAAGTGGACAAGGCTGCTCTGAAGTATTGCTTCAACCCAGATCTGTGACTGTTGGTGAGAGTCTGAAACATTTCAGCGCTCCGTCCATCATCTCTTTGTATTTGCTTTATACGGATGTATGACGTTACAACGCATACTTTTACATCGCATGCCTTTACAATGCGGTATTTACAACGAATACCTTTACAACGCATAGTGCTTTGGGGTGCTGGATAGTGAATAGTTTAATTTACTATTCCAACTCCAGTCCCCGTGGACACTAGGGAAGGTGTTGGACAGTAAATTAAACGTATTCCCTATCCTAGAGCGCCCCCCAGCGCAATGCGTTGTAATGGTTTGCGTTGTAAAAGTTGCACCGTAAAGGCACTGCGTGGTAAAAGTTGCGTTGTAAAGGATGTTTCCCGCTTTATACGCCCTAAGTTGCAAGCTATTCCCAGACGTGGGTCCCTTGCTCACTTTGCCACTGGATTCAAGCTAGCCTAGCTGATGAGGCTGTTAGCCTAAAACCGGTCCCGGGATGCTTGTTTTGGCCCAGGGAAGACATGGTTAGGCAGTCTGGTCTGGACTGTTCCCATGAGGCACAGGGTCAAGACTGATTTGCATATAGCTGTGTCTGAACTGGGGTGGCAAAGTGAGCTAAAGAACGATGATGGATTCAACCCAGATCTGTGACTGGGGGCTAGTGTCTGAAAAGTTTCAGTGCTCCATCCATCATCTCTTTCTGTTTGCTTTGTTTGCCCTATGTTGGCAGGGTATGCCCAGACGTGGGTCCTGTGCTCACTTTGCCACTGGATTCAAGCTATCCTGGCTGATGAGGGCTGTTAGCCCGAAACCGGTCCCGGGAAGCTTGTTTCCGGTCCAGGGAAGACATGGCTTGTTAGTTCGGGCTGGACTGTTCCCATGAAGCACAGGGTCAAGACTGATTTGTATGTAGCTGTGTCTGAACTGGGGTGGCAAAGTGAGTTAAAGAACGATGATGGATTCAACCCAGATATGTGACTGGGGATGAGTGTCTGAAAAGTTTCAGCGCTCCGTCCATCATCTTTTTGTGTTTGTTTTGCTCTGAAGCATGGCAAGACCTGCCAGCTTGGCAGTAATGGGGTTGACTTTACACCTTTAATGGCCTTTAGGATCAGATGAAGCTTCCCCTGTAAACCAGAGGAGTAATTTACCCACTGGCGTGATGGTATGTACTAAGTAAGGAGTTACAAAATCGCAAATCTTCTGTATTCTTTGGAAATTCTTGTGAGGGTCACAAAGCCCTAGGTTACTGGACTTTTGAGTGTAAACGTGGTTTATTATGCTTTTAATATTGCATATTTGTCATTTTCACCAGTTTTTGTGTATGAGTTCCATGTGACTTACTATTCCCTAATGCCTATCGAATCAACCGTTGGGGAAAACCAAGTCAGGTTTGCACTTGCATACACAACGCTGGCCTTCAAGAGATAGGAGACAGAGGGAAAATCTTCTATTTGGGGCATGTTTTAATGTATGTATGACTTTGAGTGCAGGAAAAACCAGTGCTTGTAAGGGGAATAAGGGAAACTGTGCCTCCTACATGAAGGTCAACACCGGGAACAATGCCAGCCTACACTATATAAATGCAAACCTTTTCCCTCCTCTATCCCTCCACTATCCTCCTCAATCCAAATAACAACTAACATATCCACCTCTCAAATTACTTCATATTTCTCTATACTAATTCACCATTAATCTTTATGGATTTCAGAGTAGCATGCTACTCACAGAAAAAGCGATGTGACGCCTCATCAGGGGTGGTAAGCGCTATAAAAATACAATTACAATACATTCATGTAACATACGACAATAGCCTACTGCCAAGGGCTATATCAGTTGGGGAAACATCCCTTACAACGGAACCGCTACAACGCGGTACCGTTACGACGCAGTTTTAACAACGAAAGTCGTTACAACGACTTTCGTTAGAGGGCGCTCTAGGATAGGGGATAGTTTAATTTACTATCCAATACCTTCCCTACTATCCACGGGGACTAGTGTTGGAATAGTAAATGAAACTATTCACTATCAGCGCCACCCCAAAGCAAGTCGTTGTAACGACTTGCGTTTTTAAAACTGCGTCGTAAAGGGACGCGTTGTAACGGTACGCGTTGTACCGTCATACATCCTATCAGTTGCTAAAGGCTTTCTTCCAGAGTTACAGACCGCGCTGTAGACGAGAGCCTGTAGTGTAGGACCGGTTTAGTCCAAGGATGAAGGGCTATAGATCCATTGGAACGTTCACCAACTGAGGGGAACATTCACAGAATTAAACAGGAAGAAACAGAAAGGCAAACATTGTACTGCAGGACCAGAAGGGTTACACCACTCAATACTGGCCCGGTGCCGATCCATTGCCATTGTTGATGCTCTTATCATCTAGTAAAACCTTTCCGAAGGTATCCATTCGAGCTCTGCCCGTGGCTTGGTCTGGCTGCTGCATTAGCACTAGAGTCACAGAGCTTGCTGTGCGTTGAAACTTTATAGACCTGTGGCGTACATGGACATGAAGCCATTGCATGTGCCCCTACACAAGAAAATTTAAATAACAACAGGACGGTGGCCATGGGTCCTCCATGGGAACAGCAAGCCACAGCAGCATTGAAAGAAAAGAAAACAAGACGAGTTATTTAGGCTTGAGTTTGGGTCACCGCCCAAGGAGCTGTCCATTTACAGAATTTTTGCAGGGACCTCTACTGTGTGGAAGGGAAAGGTAAATGATATAGGATGTGTCTGCCAACCTAGGTGGGAAGATAATGGAGGCTAAGGTGGCATTTAAGACAAAAAACGCATTTGGAGAGGGTAGCAATATTTCTACGCCTCTAAAGCTGTAGGTGATTTTTAAACGCACTACAATCCATTTTATTTATTTGCATATTTTAATTTGATTGAACACCAAGCCAGAAATCACTATTTATTGCATCAGAAGCATTTCAATCATAAGGCGCTGTTTATGCACCAGCATTCTGTAAGTATTCGGTCTGAAATAGATTTGTAGTAGGTATGAGGGAAGGGATGTGTAACTACAACAAGTCATCTTATTCTTTAACACTGAACATTTATTCACCATTAACATGTTTACAATGTGAGGAATAGGAAATAATCAGTTATCTAAAACCACATATTTTTTTATCACGTTCCGAAATGGATTAGAACCTAGATTCAGCAATTTAGCCATTGTGCCATGGATCAGTATTCTATCATCAGGGGAGTTCAAACTATAACCCTTGTCAATTCATGCAGACAAACCGGCCTGCCTGGGAAAACCCAACAGCAGTCCTTGCAAAAATGCTCAATCCCACCTGCTGCCTTTGTCTCCTTGTGCAATCTCTCTCTTTACAACCATCCATTCTCTTACTCTTACTCTCCTTCTCCTTCTCCTTCTCCTTCTCCTTCTCCTTCTCCTTCTCTCTCTCTCTCTCTCTCTCTCTCTCTCTCTCCCTCCCTCCCTCCCTCCCTCCCTCTCTCTCTCTCTCTCTCCCTCCCTCCCTCCCTCCCAGTGCTTGCTACAATTAACCTCTGGGAGCTGGGGCAAGTGACAGTGGCACTATGAGAGAACATGGGCATTCAACCAGAATGCAAGGGCACCAGCCCACTGGGGAAATGCCCTGTGGAATAAAAGGCTTATCCGGCCATGGAACCCAGTATCCCCCATAGAGTTAACATGGAACTCATAATGCAAGCCTATTGGGTACATTTTCAAAAATTTTGCACTGGGTCCAAGTCGCAAAAGTGGCACTAACCAACACCAAATGTGTTTTACCATTTTCCAGTGCAAAGCATTACTATGCATTAATTAGCACCAAGGGAGCACTAAATGGATGGTACCTGGGCATTCCCATGCGACCACCCATGCCTTTTGACGCATAACTCTATCTCCCTATCTACAAACAACTATAGAAAGGGTTTAGCACCAAAAGTTAACTTTATGTGAAAGGAGGCAATAAGGGGAGAAATGTTTTAATTTCTCGTTTCTTTTCCTACCTTCTATGCATGCAGCTCACATACAAAATGGGAAAAGTGCTTAAACTTGTCTGGGAATAACATTTTTTACAGGAACGGTATCCTTCCTGTACAAAACCTACGCTAGATTCAGGCACTCGCCTTGGCGCTATGACGTGAATGTGTGTGCTGGGTACACCACAGCAAAAATCAGCACCGGCGCTAGGGAGAGGGTAGGAGAGAGTCATATCTCTGTAGATATGTCGCTCCTCTGCTCCCTGCCTGTCTCGCAATACAGTGCAGCATCTTTAGCTGCAGCGCTGCGTTATGTGACTTCTTTGAAAATCACTGGTGCAAGTTCTAGTTTTTATATCTCTGCAGATACAGAGTAAGAAGTTATGGGCCTCATTTACAAGGTATTAAAGCAGCGCGGTGCTGCAAGCCATTTGGCTGCGCCGCGCTGCGTTAATTCTGAAGCAGAGACTTGCGTTATATCTACAACGATATGATGGATACCTTTGCTCTGCCCTGTGCTAGCACATAATTTGCTGCCATGCTCTGACACAGGCACCCTTGAACTATGGTGCAAGGGTGCCTGCGTTGAAGAGAATGATTGTTTATGTGCAGGAAGGTGTCCCTTCCTACACAGAAACAATCTGAAATGGTGTTTTTAATGCTTAAAGCAGCACATATAGAAGTTGAAAAACTGCATTTTTTTCAATGTTTGTTTATGTGCAGGAAGAGACACCTTCCTTAACATAAATAATCGCAAGAGGTGATTTCCTCATTCTATGTGTGCTGCAGAATGCAGCAAGCATAGAAAGAGGAAAAAAACGAGGAGAAACGAAAACATTTCTCCTCGTTGCGCCTCCCCTGGAGACGTGTAGCATTCTGACACATTTCCAGGTTTACAATTTCTCTTAAATATGAAAATGCGGCAGAAACAATGGGTGTTGCATGGGAGCACCCACAGCAACACCCATGGAACGCACCTTTCATGCAAAGAGTTGTGTGTAAAGAGGCCATATTTACAAGCACATGAAAAGCCACGCAGGGTGGCTTTAAGTGTCCTTGTAAATAAGGGGCAGCAGGTAGTGCCGCCGTGCGTCACAAAAAGTGTCGAACCGGTGGCACCAGTGGCTTGTAAATAAGCCCCTATGTTTTTTGTCCAAAGAGCCCGGCGCTTCTGTGTGCTGAGGTTGCTGGTTCTTTAACTCGCCTCTAACTGAGAGAGATACAAACAAAAACTTTTTTCTTCTCTGATGGAATAAAATGGTGCCGGTTGATCCCACCCAACTTTTTCCTCACAGAGGATAAAAATCTCTCAAAGGCCCTCAAATGGATCCTTCAAATATCTCCACCCATTGAGCCACAGTGCTTAATTTGGAAAACACATAAGTGCAGGGCCTCAGTGTTTTTCATAGGAGGTAGTTACCAGTTCTACGCTTGCCGAAGGCCAAGACAACCTGTTTTTGATTCCACCTCATCCCTCCTTTTTCCAACATCCTGCACTACCCTCTCCTTTTCTCAGGGTACATTTCATCAAGGCTTTCGCTCTGTTTCACCGTTTATTTGTGTCCTACATTATTGTGTTCCACTCCTACCTTTCTTTGTCTTGCTCTCTATCAAAATCTGACACTTAAAAATGAGTCCTGGTTCCCAAACAAGAGTGCCAGTGCTTAACACGTGCAACCACCGGCACAAATTAAGCACAGTGTGCACAAGACCTGAGCACCATTAGCTCTTGCTGTGGTTTAGCTCCAACTGAGCATAACATAACCTTATCGTGACGAAGGGTCAGACCTTTATAGGGCTGCCATGATGATGCACAGTGTGGCGATATTTTCACAGGGCAGGCAAAACAGTTCTGGGAATTCGAAGTTATGCAGCGTTTCATGCCTCGGATTGATAGTAACTGACGATCTCTTTTCCAGTTACCTTAGCAACAAAAAGACTGTACTTCAAAACAGGCGTTTCAGAAGCTTTTTATATCACTGTGCACGCACATAGCTAATGCTTCCAAAACAGTGACGATGAAGAGACCTTGTGCCCAAGATCAGACTTTTCTTTCATCAATACCGCAGTAGTTGTACCCACAGCTCCTGTGCACCGACTTTCAACTAAAGGATACCCATGCCGGTTAATCTTGCTGTTTTATGCTTTTTGGGGGTGCATGTACTCGACTGTGCTTGAAATTGACCTTAAAGTGCATCTCTTCCTTGACTTGACATTTTGCCATTTGAACAGGGCCGAACAAGGGAACCAAAGGCAGCAGGAGCGGCTGGTGACCTTTCAAAGTGGGGGCGAGCGAAGTGCCCCACCACATACATAAAAACAAAAACACATTTTTCCTTCCTGCAAAAGCAGATTCTAAAAAAAAAAACTCCCTCAAAAGCCTAAAAATAAAAACAACCCCTCCCTCCAAAATAAAACAAACAGTGCATGCATTACACATTATATTAATTAAATAAAAACTAAATTGTACTTACAGTGGGCTCCGCGTCCTCCTCGCTGTCTTTCAGAAGACTGCAAAAAAAAAAAACCCTAACCAATCCAGATGCTGCTCTCATGCTGCATGAGAGCAGCGGCTCGATTGGATGGAGCGGATTGACCTAAAGTTCCTTCAGGCCCTAGAGGTCTGTGCTTGGTCTCCACCCTTCTGTCTAAGAAAGCTGGTTGGAGAGCTTCAAAGTGCGCATGTCACTTTGGCCGGTGCAAGACCACCAGGCCAAAGTAACATGCGGAATTTGAAGTGTGTGGCCACGACTACTCCGGTTCTCCTGCTGCCAATCGGCAGTAGCTGATATGCCGTCCTGGCTCGGAGGCAGGCTGGCGGCGCACCTTGGTTAAAAATAAAATGGAAATTAAATCATTTTAACACTTTGCGCTGCTCACAGCGGGTGGGGGCGGTGACATTCCCTCGCCCTCATAAAGAAACCGCTGCTAAAAGGCAGCTCTGGCAAAAATGCTCAAATGAGCGCTGCTCCATTGGCCTCCTTGCGCTATTTCTCTCTTTCCACACATCTATTCTTTGTCTCTCCTTCTCTCCGCTCTCTCTTCTCCATCCCTGAGCGCTTTCTTTCTACATTCCCCCTTTCTCTCTCGAAGCATCCTCCTGCCTTCTGCAACGAACCTCTGGATGATGAGGAAAGTGACAGAGGCATTAGGGCTTTCATAACCAGCCGCCAAGGCTCCAGCCCACTGGGTTAATGCCTGGAGCAATAAAAAGCCTGTCCAGGCCTGCGTGTAAAGTGGGAGGAAACAATAAGTAGATGGGCTGAGATGGTGGTATTAAGCATGATGAAAGCATCTGGTGTTCTGAGGATCAGAGGGTTGCTTTTTAGGCTAGATGGATTGACAGAAAAATCATCTGATAGTTACTGGCCTGGCAAACAACCCTGAGGGAATGCGCTCAATTTTCTTGTAGCTACTTATATAATTTGCCCCATGTGCTCCATAAAACCCTCTTTGGAAATGGCCGACTCATTACCCCTGGTAATATGGTAGTGGCATGAACACATTTTCAGGGCAGTTTTCATCTCCCAGTCCACCAATAATGTCTTGATAGACGTGGGCAAGAGGGATCGGTGATCTCTTGTCCACATGGCCTGGGGCAATTATACCTAACCACCAGCTAGAGAAAACACCCTGAGCTTCTCCAGTCTTGCCCCAAGACTGTGGAACAATCTGACGGAGGACTTCAGACTCCATGCAACCTGTGAGTCAGAAGAACCCTAAAGAGCCAACTTTTGACAGCTCATCTATAGGATCTTATTTCAAGAGAACCCGAAACCCACCTTCTCAGACCCTTCTATAAGTGCCGACGTCCCCACACACAATACAGACAAATGTACAAACTTTTTCTCTCTCTCACACACAAACACAGAAACAGCTACCTATGCATGTACAAACACACACATATGTACAATCATATTTATTGATGTACATACACATGTGCGCACACGTACGTCAACAGGCGAATGTAGATGGATACATGCACAGACATGCACACATAAACCTAGGTTAAAGCACATACGTGAAGACACACGCACATGCAGAAACAGGCACAGACACAGGTATACACTTACCCGATATGTATATGGCTACATATATGTTGTTGACACACCACACATCCACACACACGAATATGAAGAGTAGCACCTATCTGCTGAATTATAACCAGGGCACAAGTCGTAAAAAAAGAAGTGGGGGGGACGCTGTTACCGGAAGTGACGTCATGACAGAAGTGACGTCACGAAAGGTGCCGAGCTCCTCGTCCCAGAGAGGCCAAAGAGTGAAGTCCAGCTGTTTGGCAGGGGGGACGGCGTCCCCCGGTACATTAAGTGGGGGACGCCGTCCACCCGCGTGGTACCCCGACTCGAGCCCTGATTATAACTTAAATAGCTTCTGACAGTGTTCCTTCCCCCTTTCTTGATAGCCTTTGATGGAATTTAGCGCCAGGAGACTGCCCCAGCAGAGATAATTTGCGCTTTATAAATAGGAAAAATCCAAATGCACACACATCTATCACATGTCACACATACACACGCATATATGTAGACACTTGTCAAATAAAAGCACACACAGCCAGGTAAATACTCACATAAGCACAAGCACAAACATGCATATTTACCCACACACATATAGACACATACCATCACATGCACACAGATATAATACCTAAACAAACACACATAACCACATACACAGGCATGTGTGCCCCCCACACGCAAACAACACCACGCACATCCATTTCACATATACATACACAGGCACATATAAAAAGGGATGTAGTATCTATCTATATGTGTGATAAAACCAGATTTGTCACCTACTGCAGATTTTCCCAATCCTTTCCTGCGCAGTAACTTTTTCCAAGGCTGTCTAGGCAAGGAAAATGCTCAGTCAGCCTGTTGGCTTTGAAGAAACCATGTTATTAATCAAATATTTATGTGCGATTAATGTCCAATTTATTACCGTCATCACGTTGTCTCGCAGCAGTCAGCTCGAACGTCGCGGGGACGGTATCCCCCCTGACGCCTTCGGTCGCCTTGATGAAAGCACCAGTACTGACTGCGGCACTTCTGTTCTCTTGAGTCACTCCGCGGTAAACCAGTGTTAATTCACCTGCATCAAACGTTCTAAAAATAAAACATTCCGCATCAGCCGCACTCTTTTAAGTATTTAAACGTTTTCATCCGCAGGTGGACCACACATATTCCTATAGCTTTTATTGGATGTTAAAAGTACGAGGGTCACAAGTTATCCCGAGCTGTTTATTATGGTTTTTTTTCTTTTATGGTTGCTTGCCCCATCCCTTCACCCCATCCACTTTCCCACTCAGGCACACACGTTCATATGACATGCAATCCTGGAACTGGCATTAAGCATATGTGTAATCCATTCAATGAGATGAGGGATTATTTTTGCTTTAAATTTCGTGCTTCAGACTTTTACTATGCATGACTTGAATACATAAATACTCAGGTTGTCAGGAGGCCAAGATGGCGGACACGTTTCTGCAGTGCACCGGGACTCATCTACCATCCATCGGCATTCTGGGGCATACTGAGCCTACTCTCCTCCTCTACGCTGTGGGATGGCCTCCAAACCAGTTCTGCTGCCTGCTGGGGAGTGCAACTGTCGAGCGGCTGCCCCGGACGGGAGTGAGGCCTGGGAGAGCAGTCGCCTCTGCCCGGGAAGCAACCATGGTCAGGGCCCAACAATTACTGGGGTCCCAGGACAGAAGGAATATACACCTCAGAGGAAGTGGGTGGTGGAGGCCTTTGCTGCAGTCCGCTGTTGATCTGTGGGACGGCAGGACCAGACAAGGCTGCCACCGACCCGAATCAACGCAATGTTGGAGCTGAAGGGGTCTGCAGGTCCCCACCGCTGAACCACCGACAAGAGACAAACTGGCTTGTGGCGACCGCAGGCGTCCTGGGACCTCGTGCCTACCAACTTATACTTTGGGGAGGCCTCCATTAAAGAACGATAAGCACCTGGGTCAAACACCCTCCTGCTCGTTTGTGCTTTCTCCGCATGCATCTTCCTCCCCAATGTGGGTGGGACCGAGGCGAGCCAACTTGGAATCAGACATTTGCTTGACTCTGAAGGCCCCAAGTGGGCCCCAGAAGACATCCAGGCTACGGGAGGGCCATCCATCTACTTAGTGGGACCACCTCAGAGCCGGCGGGACTGGTGAGCGCATTAACCTCCCCTCTCCCTCCATTGCCGGGGCGTGACCTAGTACACATCAGCCAGGCTTCTTCTCCTACCACGAGACCCTGCTCTCTAGTTACAGCCAAGATGAGGAAAGAAAAAGGGCCCAACGTTCACACCTAGTTTGGCAGATGGCTCTAATTACACTAGCCATTCCCATCTGTTGACCTGGAGACAATACTGCAATCTATTCAATCATCCCGAGAGGCGGTCACAACTAAGATGGGGGAAGTACAGGTTGATGTCTCCTGCACTAAGATCTCCGGAATATTGTCCACCGGGCCAGTGAAGCTGAAAGTAGGGTGTCTAAGGTTGAGGACAAGGTGGTCTCCCGTGAATGCAGTGTCCAAGCTTCTCTCTACCAGCACCGTGCAGAAGCACCGCACAGAAGGCATGGAAAATAGGTCTCAGAGAAATAACCACACACTCTAGCAGCACACTGAACATTATCTCATATTGATCTGATTCTCCTCCCTGCTTTGGACCTAATACATCTGGTGATTGCTACAATCCTCCCACGTGGCATCTCTGACCACTATATAACGTTGTCTCAAAAGGGAAATGAGTTCTCTCTTTTTATTGAGAGCCCCCAACTCTACTAAATCTTGGTAAAAGTCTTGGTAAAAGGAACAGCATCTGATCTCTATATTGCATTAGGTTAAATCACAAAATTCTAACAATCGATACAACATTAGCTATGGTCAATCTAAACGTGAAAAATACACACTCAGTACATTTTGCGTTTTACATGTTAATGACGATACATATGCGAAGCATTTGATAATATAAAACTGTCATCAGAATCACTGAAACCCTAGCTGTGGTTCGATGGGATAGTTGGAAATTGTAAAAGCAGGAGACACATTTTTCACCCTGGCCTCCCCATTTTGCCAAATTGTGGACTCTTTGGCAGTGCCTTTTTGCATTTTTTTCTTCTAGTCACTTTTTGGCAAGATTGTGAGCATTTAGGTTTTAGAATCAATGTAAAATATGCTAGTAAGTGTTTCGTTTAAAATGAAATTAATTTTCTTTTAGGGCATCAAAAAAAGTCATGGACTGAATTCTTGTATTAATCTCAGTCAATTTTGATCACTGGGGCTGCATTCCAATCCATCATTGTTCAACCCAATATGCCACCTCAGTTTGGACCCAGCCATATGCAAAACAGCCTTGACCCTACTCCAATGGGAACCGTTTAACTCTTAACTGCCAGGCCAGATCCTCCCTGAACTGGAACATAAACAATCCAGGACCAGCTTCACTCTTATTTTCTTCTAGCCACTTTTTGGCAAGATTGTATTTAGGATTTAGAATCAATGTAAAATATGCTAGTAAGTGTTTAGTTAAAATGAAATGGATGGAATATCAATGTGTTTGAGACAGAGCACACTCTCATGGGATATTCACCAAAATGCAATGTGGCGTCAAATGTGTAGCCTACGAGCAAGTAGCAGCGTGCTGCAGCCTTGGGTCTCCTATTTTTACACACTGATCTTGGCGAAATCATACTCTCCTTGTGCCTCTGTCCACTACTTGTGTAGTATGTGAGCACTTTGAAACAGGACAAATGGATGGAATCATCACCAGAAGGACCTTCCTAGTGCGGGACCCCAGCATGGTTTTTGGTCAGGGTTATATATCAGCAGGTGGCTGTATTTGTATCTCTAACACTGACCCCACCCCTGAGGCTGTTGTGCAGGATCTCTCATGTATTTCAGCTTCTCCCCCTCAGCCACCAACAGGCAGTTTTTTCACAGCTCATAAAAGGCTTATGGAGTTTGAGTTGTACACACTGTCAGGCTGCTCGAGGTGCAGCTCCAATGCTTCTCTCTTGTTGGTCCTGGGACCTCCTTCAAGGATCCAGAATGCTGAACAATTGGCATCCTGAAGCACCTTTGTGCATGAAGAGTGGAAGGTGCCATCATTGGGAAGCAAACCTCCAAAATGCAGTAGAGCTGACAATCCTAAAATGGGGTGCCCAGACTATATCAGAAGCTGCAAAATCCAATCTACTTCTTTGATAGCTGGTGCTGCTTCTCACATTGTCTATGTGAAGGCATTACTGTTACAAGGAGTGAGCAACAGGGCGCTGTGAATTTTCTTTTAGGGCATCAAAAAAAAAGTGATGGACAGAATTCTTGTATTAATCTCAGCCAATCATGATCACCGAGGCTGCATCCCAGTCCCTCATTGTTCAACCCAATATGCCACCTCAGTTTGGACCCAGCCATGTGCAATACAGCCTTGACCCTACTCCAATGGGAACAGTTTAGCTCTAACTGCCAGGCCAGATCCTCCCTGAACTGGAACATAAACAATCCTGGACCAGCTTCACTCTTATTATGGGCCAGGTATGGCTTGATTCCAGTGGTACAGTGAGCCTGGGACCACGACCATTGGTCCACGACTCAAATAGAAAGTGTCTCTTCGGATGATAGTATCTGTAGGCTGTGTTATTGCTTCAGCTACAAAACGGTGATCATGAGGACTACATACATTTGGGGGGGATATTCTCCCACTGCTCCCCACCATGTCCTCAAGCCCCATCCATCCCCCTGTGGGAAACCCTCCCATCACTACTTGGCATTATTAAATGCAATATGAACAGTGAAAAGAAGTAAAATAATATTTTAGCGTAGTCCCCTATCTCAACTCCCCCACATAGGCACCTGCCACACTATAGCTAGACTATAACTCACTATATTACATATCTCAGAAACCATCTCAGCGCCTAGAATTCTTTTTAATGAACTCAAACAACATGTCCACCTCTTCCAAGCTTCGATAATTATACATTTTATTGTTTCACATTATGCAGGGCATGGCTGTAAATTTTAATTGGGCCTTAGTCCCAAGCTTGTTCAGCTCCTCCATTCTTCTGCCAAACTCCCACTGATGTTCTTCCATGGCCTTACATAGATCAGACCTGATGGTGAAGGTATATCCCTTGTGGGCCAGTTTTGAGAGCACTTGCTACATTAAGATCTTTCACCGTGTATGACAGGAAACTAACCAAGAACTTCCTTGGTTTTTGCCAGTTAGAGTTCCTCCTGAAAGGGTCCCTATGTACTCTCAGGATATCTTTAAATTTGTATCTGAAGGCTGTCTTTAAGGACCATGCCCCTAAGGAGTGATATAATTAAACTCTTCATATCATCCTTTTATTTTGCCTCTCGGATGCTGAGGATTAAATATTATTTCTTCGAGTATTCTTCTCCACCCTTTCCAAGCCATCCCTCAGTAATTGTTTTTGCTTTGCTAGCCGATTGATGCCTGTGGTATTTTTCTGAATATCATGGTTTGCCTGGGTAACCACCTGCTCAAAATCTCTGGTGCATTCGGCCACTTCATCTAGTTTCTGACTTAAAGCCTGGGAAGAGGCCTGGATTCCCTATTGGTTAGTCACTGAAATTGCATACCTATTCTGCATCTTAAGCCTGATGTTCAACAGGATCAAAGCTATTGATCCTTCAGGTTGCCTAGCACCTTCAATCTCACCGACGTTGGGAGGGGAAACGTGGCGCCCACCCACTAATGGGTCACAAACGCTGATGGAGGCGGTATAATTTGTGGCGTGTAGTGTGTGTCCCATGCGCTTCCCCGCTGGCATTCTACCTGATCCTGATCTTTTCGGCGGGCTGAGGTTGGGGCTGGGAGGAACCTTTTGACCCCTGGGGGTTACTTGCAAGAGGTGAAAGCGCCTTCGGGTGCACGCAGTGTGCTCTTAATGCCCCAGGCGTATGAAACGGTGGTCTCTGGGTTTGTTGGGGTCCCTCGTTGGGAGGGCGCTGCATGTGAGTTGCAGAGCGGCAGGATAGCACTCATTTGGGTGCCGTGCTGCAGCTTCAGTGCAGGGCCAGTGGATCAAACAGGAAGCAAAAGTGGCAAAAAACCTGCAGTTCTTCGAGGAAATGAGAAGGTGTGTTCAGGCAACGGAGAGGAAGCTCTGACGGCAGTTGCTGTGTTCCAGGAGACAAAGGAAAGAGAGACCTTGTGGAGCACTAGCCCTATGGAAGAGAGTGCTCCAGGCCTGCATCCCAGGTACTTGCTATGTACTCTGCAGTCAGGGCTGTCTTGGAGGTAAGACCAGATTCCCAGGTCTGCGCCGGCCACGAACAGGTACGCCTATAAAGTCTTGGGGGGAAAAGCACTGGGAAAGCTAATCTTAAGATTAAAACATCAGGAGAGAGGAGACCCTCAGACCAGCGCAACAAATTTCCAGGAGCCTCAGGGAGAGGGACAAAAAAGGCTAGTGCCCAGCTTAAAGTCACTCCATCCTTAAACTCATTCTTCCGTGTCATGACATCACTAGCTACTCCACAGATGAATGAAGAGAGTTGTTCTGTAGTGAGCGCTAGTGATGGAAGGGTCAAACAGAGCACTAATAATGGGGAACTTCTAACTTGTGCTGCCAGTGCTCAAATTAATTTGGATATTGGAGGCATTTTTCAGACTGGGCCTTTGATACCACTCAGCAATAGGTTTGAGACCGTGCCAGTAGAGATTGAGGAGATGGTTGAGTCTGGTCTAGGTGACGAGTGGCAGGGGAATTCTGCCTCCTCACCGGGCAGGGTGGAGACTTTTTTTGTATTCTTTAGGGATTTCTTTCTAGGTCTGGCATAGAGAACCCTTGCCAGCCAAATGCAATCAAAACGATTCAGTAATAAAAAATATATACATATGACTTGGCATTCGTATGTGCTTCAAATATGAGGTCTTTGGGTCAGCCCTCTTCAATAATTGGTCTATTCAATTCCATTACCATTTCGATTCCTCTCATAAATGCATCAATTGGCGCTCTTGTACTGTGAGCAATCCGCTATCCACCCCTTTCCCTACTGTTGCACAGATTAGTGGGATTAGTACATTTTACCCATCTGCAATCCAATACTTTCCCTACTGTTGCACAGACTGGAGTAGGAATAGTACATTTTACCCCTCCACTATCCAACACTTTCCCTACTGTTGCACCGACTGGAGTGGGAATAGTAAATGTTACCCCTCTGCAATCCAACACTTTCCCTACTGTTGCACATGCTGGAGTGGGAATAGCAAATGCTACCCCTCCTGAGTTCAACACTTTCTCTACTGTTGCACAGATTGGAGTGGGAACAGTACATTTTACCCCTCCACATTCCAACACTTTTCCTACTGTTGCAGTGCACAAACTGGTGTGGGATAGTAATTTCACCTCTCGTGAGTCCAGTGATTTCCCTACTGTTGCAGAGATTGGAGTCGGAATAGTATATGTATGATTCCTACAATTCTAAAGTTTCGTGTATTTTGTTTCGATTCATATTATTATGATGTTTCTGTGTATATAATATTATATTATTTTTATTTATAAATGTTTGTAATATGTATATATAAATGTATTTTTTATTTTGTTTCCTTTTTTATGTGCCATTAAATTGGTATGTTTTAAAAATTCTTTTCCAGTTTCTTTGTTACAGTTTATAATTTATGGTGTATATGTGTGTGTGCATATATGTATAAATATCCACAAAACCACATCTTGCCGATCCCCTGACACCTCTTTATGCGTGCATATAGTTAATTTATTTTCAAAAGTGCTCAGCCGCCATGACACGTTTCAGAACCTAGAGGCCTTGATAAAGTGTATATATATGTATAAATATATATATATATTTTTTTTTTTCCAGGCATATTCCATTTCAACACATCCTATTTTCCAAAAACATTTAATCTTGCGCTTTGATATTATGAGGCACTAACATGTTAAAAGATGGCTGACATTTGTTTTCACTTTGACGTTATCACGGCAATGCCCTTATCTATGCGTGTGTATTTTGAACATACAAAATGTCTGCTGTATTGGCTGGAGAACGTCGTGAACGAGGCTAGTTTAGCCAAAACGCGTAGACGTTTGTAGGCTGCTATTTGAGTTATCCAGTAATTCAAAGTCTAACACCAACTGGCTTGCCTTAAAAAATGGCTTCTACAAATGCAGTTCCTGCAGAGCATGAAAGTTTGGTTGTAATACATTTGAGTATTCTTCTGCCTTTGGCCCCTTAAAACAATCTGCTGAAGGGAGTCTACAACTGCAGAACGGAATTTGCAGTATATGTTCTGACCTGCACATGTGGACTCCAATTTGTTGGAAGCACAAAGTTACAAGTGTGCCTCTATTGAGAAGAGGCGGCAACAGGGATAAAATGCTCAGACGGCTGAAGTCTAAGTACATTTTGTAACTGGACTCCAAAGCACCGTAACGGGGAGGATTTATATAACTTCCTTTAATTCCTCTCCTTATTTTAGATGACCTGTTCTGCCTATATGTTCCCTGTTTCCTCTGTTCCCTGGTTCCCGGTACCTATTTGCTGCTATCCTTCCATTATTCTACCATTTTGACATCTGTCTTCTGTTTTTCTGCTTTTCTGTTTTGTATGATCAATGGTTTCAAGGTCTGGTACTTACATTTAACCAGCTATTAGTTAGGAGTTACCACCAAGCTGTGGTGTCCGCAATACCAAGACTGGCTTTCCATCTCTCCCTGTAAATATACAGGGTTTTTATCACTTTGCACCAAGCACTTTAAGATATAGTGGAAACCAAGGAAGGTCAGGACAAATATGAATAATAGTATTTATGATCGTGGAAAGAATTCCCTGACTCGGTTTGTTATCTGCAGTGTTTTATATACAGGTGAGAGAACTCCTTTGTAGGATTATTATTCAGATAGAGACAGCCAACACGTGTTTCGCCCCCGTACAAGGCCATCTGGCCTGGGGCTTCATCAGGGCTGTGTGTGTGTATGTACAGGATATTACATTTGAAACAATGTGGGTTAATGGTAAGGATATAAAAAAGATACATAGATATATTCCAAAAGAGTGCATTATGTACATTGAGGTATGATACAGAGAATCATTAATAAGAACCAGGAACGTGCTATAAGTACAGTGAGAGACAATATTGTAACATCAATATATATATACACATATTTATGGAGATGAGTTTCATTTAGAATAGGTCATGTATCATTAATGGTGTGCAGTACCACCATACGTTTGAGGTAATATTGTCCCATTCATTATGCCAGGGTTTTAGCGTGTTGGAGGCATATGATCATATTTACAGAAAGGTCATGACGTAGTCAAATTACGGATGTCGGAAACAAGATACGTGTAGGGAAGCACAATTGGCCATGCCCCATCGTGTTTAGATTCACCAATATCGCACATAATAATGTTATCAGTAAATATGTCAAGAATAAATAGCAACATTGCAACCAGATTCAAACAGATAAAAGAAAGGAATTGCGCATATATTTACATTCAGTCGTAGAGATGCAGGTCCAGAAGATGATGAAGGAAGGGAAAAACAGAAAAGGCAAATAAGACATGGTCCAGTGAATTAGCAAGGAGAGAATGTGACCACGTAAACTAAAATATGTATTTTTTGCTAAAAGCTAAGTCAAGCCTTATCGTTAATGTAAAATGGGTGTTTGTGTGAAAGGCGGCGTTATTTGCATTGATGGCATAAATGCGAGCAATTGAGACTTGGGTCTTCTTCTTCCCTGCGGGGTGTTTCAAGAGTGTAGATATATGTTCGACTTATGGCCCCTTGAGAGAGTGCGTGGTGGGTCCCATGAGGTGGTTTGGTGGGACACGACATGCGCAGGTGATCAAGTCCGATATCAGGACAGAAGGCGAGTGAGTGAGAACAAGGTCTCCCGCGAGCCTATTGTGGTATTTCGGAATTATATCCCGCGGGTTAAAATGGGGAGAGAAAACGCGGTGGTGCCCGTGAAATATAAGCGGGACACGACGTGATCGGGTGATCTGATAAGATGTTAAGCAGTGGCGCGTGATGCTATTTGGCGGCATTATGTAGGTGGTTATATGCGGTTACTCCCGTGGGGTGAAAAAATGGGACACGGTGGAAGTGAGTACTTATACTAGAAGAGGTTGTGGGTAATAAGGGAGCTTACCGTGGGAGAACACTAATGAATTAATTGTAAACAAAAAAGAGAGAGAGGGTGTTTAAGTATGTGTAGGGAGGAAACTCCTGGTCCCCTAGTAAATACTATCAAAAACAAATGGAGGAGTACCCCCGTGAGGCTATAGTAGAATGAGCCTCGGGAATCAATTGTATTGTGGTGCACGTAGTGCCCACCCAACCAAGGACAGCAGTAGTCCTTTAAGAAGACCCCTCACTCACCAACCTGGTTGGTGACATGCTTCATCATCGGGGTCCCACCCCGAAGGCCGAGTGCCGGCAGGGTGTGCTGCGACACCTGATTACAGTGGAGCGGGTATTTTTCTTTTTATTTGTGCAGTGAGATATTTTAAAAGTGAGTGATTTTAAAAGGTGTCCAATGCTACTAGTTCCTGGACTTTATTCCGAAGTGACTGGACACTGAGCATAAAATTTGTAACACCTTTGTCTAATTAGGTAGGCTGCGGTGTTTGAGACGTATGGTGTGTTAAAAAAGGGCACATGTGTTATGTGATTAAAATATAGGTCTACATGTTTCAACCATGTTGATATTATCGGTTTTCATCAGGACCAAGGTGAAAGATCTGGGTGGTGCCCCCAAGACCCCAAGGCAACTGGCCCCCTTTTAACCCAATACCGATGCAAGGCTATCCCGGTCCCTACAACGATCCTCAGAACTTCCAGATGTACGGGTGGCAACCACCTTTTCAACAACCCTTCTACCCGCCCAATACTTAGAGGCTGCCTTTTTTAGGCCGGGTCGGGAGAGGCAAGGGCAGGAGAAGAAACGGCAACCAAGGCAACCAAGTACACTGGGGAGCAGAGGATCCAGCAGTGAATCAAACACGGAACAAGACACCACAAGCGGGACCGAGCAACCGGAGAGTTTAGTAACAAATTTAGCTACCAGACCCCTCTCTGAACAGGAAAAAGACGTTCTAAACAAGGGTCTCGACTTTGTGCCCACTGCCAATTTAGATAAGTTCAAGCTCCACTGTGAACTGTTGAGTTTCTTCCGAAAGTTAAAGCTAAAGGCCTTCTTTGAGAAAAAAGAAGACATTACCCCCGACGCAGATCGGAATGAGACTGGTTTCCGCAATAAATCTACCTTCGTGCCCCCACCACATACCATCCCCGTGGAGGTAGCTGCTTTCGAACAAGCTATCTTTAATGATATCGAGAGACTACAACCTAAAAAAACATTCATGAATCTGAACAGTCAAGAGAAAATTGCTTTGGAAAGACTTAAAATGTGTGTTACCATCGTAATAAAGCCTGCGGATAAAGGAGGAGGAGTGGTGGTGCAAGACAAATCTGCTTACCAAGCTGAATGCCTAAGACTCTTGGCTGACGAGACTAACTACCGGATATTACCTTGTGATCCAACTGAGGATCTACGTAGTGAGATACAATCGTTGGTGGAACATGGGGAGGCAATGGGACACATCTCTAAACAAGAGGCTGATTTTTTGTGCAAGAGCGAAGGAAGAATACCCTACTTTTATACTCTCCCGAAGATGCACAAAAACAAACTCCCCCCTCCTGGAAGACCCATAGTCTCGGGGTTGGGGTCCCTCTTAGAACCCCTGTCACGTTTTTGTGATGTCTTTCTCAAGACCCTGGTCCAAAAAACTAGTACCTACTTGAAGGATACTAAAAGCTTGCTACAACTCCTGAATGGTCTTACAGTGAATAATGAGACAATTTTGGTAAGCTTCGACATCGAGAGCCTTTACACCAGCATTCCCCAGGATGACACCCTTAAAGTCATAGAAAAAGCACTGGAGAGAGAGGAATGGACATCTAGGACACCCAGATGTTTCATTCTAGAGTGCGCCAGATTGGCTCTTAAAAGAAACTTCTTTGAGTTCGAAGGGACCCTGTTCCTCCAAACAGGAGGTACTTCCATGGGGAGTACCTTCGCTCCCAGTGTGGCAGGCCTCTACGTCTTCGACTTCGAAGAAAAATCCATACTCAGTGACCATATTGACGATGTCCTTGCCATTTGGCAAGGACCTGAAGACACTCTGCTTGCTTTCCACGAATGGATCAACTCCCGCGATAAGAATCTCAAGTTCACATGTGTGAAGGATCGCACAACCATGGTGATCCTTGACCTCGAAATCAGCAAGGAGAACGGCCATCTGGAAACCATAACACACTGCAAACCAACCGCCAAGAACAATCTCCTACGGTTTGAGAGCTTCCACCCGAGACCCCTACGAGAAAATCTCCCTTACGGCCAGTTTTTGAGAATCCGTAGAAACTGTAGCAAGACCAGTGACTATAAAGAACAGGCCAAGGATCTAACCCGCAAATTGCAAGACCGCGGTTATCCTGACAAGATTCTCAACAAATGCCAGAAACGTGCCCGCAACCAACCGCGAGACGCATTACTGGAGAACGTGGAGAAAATCACCGGGGAGGCACCTTTAACGTGCGTTACCACATATTGCACTGTGTCAAACCAGGTGACCAAGGCCATAAACAAACACTGGTCTATTCTAAATACAGGCAAAATGAAGTGGGAAAAACCACTATTCTCATTTAGAAAGGCTAGGAGTATTAAAGATAGTGTGGTCAATACCAGACCATTTAAAAACCACTCGGACAGTCCAACAGTACTCAATCCATGGGGCCTTCCTAAGGTCACTGGACATTACAAATGTGGGAACTGCAGCGTTTGTCCACTAACTATGAATACCAAAACACTAGCATTGGAACCCGGGAAGGTTTGGACCATCCGGTGCCATACGAACTGTAATAGTGAAAACGTCATATACAGAATAACCTGCCCGTGTAACCTCCAGTACATAGGAATGACCAGTAGGAAAATAAAATTTAGGTGCAAGCAATCCATGACTAAATTAACTGAGCATTTTCTCACATCCGGTCATTCTCCTGACCACCTGAGATGGACCATTATAGAGCAAATCACCCCCGGCAACCATCAGAACCAGCGCTTGTTCGAAAAGGAACAAAGATGGATTTATAGGCTTTCCACACACAAGACTGGTCTTAACGACAATATACCCTGGAATTCCATCATGGGATGAATGTCCATCCGCATGTGAACTCTACCAAATAGGCCTCCTAACAATCAGTCCCGACTTTTTCGTTTATTTTTTCTGTATCATCACCTAGATCCCAGATGCAGGTTGTTCAGGTGAACCTTAATAGACTGGCAGCACTCATGATCATAGCTGCCTTATGTACTCTTGGCACCCCCTGTGCTGGAATATACCTAGCTTTACCAGTAACCTCCTGGTCTGCTTAATACACTCCGTGTTGGTCCCTCCCGAACATTATTTAACATTTGTGGGCCCTTATTTACATCAATGATCATCAGTGGTGCACTAACTGTCCTGATAATTTTGTAAATCCACATTCACAACCCGCTGTCAAAACTTTATTGAAGATCGATAACAGTATAAGCAATGTTACCATGACTACCCACGGCCTTCGTGCCGTGTCAGCTGACATCAAGCGCCATTGGCTGTTGGGTCCCACGTGTTCCCATTGCGGCCTAATCTCATTGGCTGCCGGGTCCCACGTGTCCCTTCTGCGGCTGAATCCCCGAAGTCGAGTATTCGCGTTATTAACAGCGCATACGCTTATCGCCTGTCACTACCAGCGGGGCTCCATGATGGGTACCAAGTAGGTCAATAGACCTCCAGGATCCTGCCACAAGTAAGTTTGTGGTGTCGTGTTGGCGATTACTCACACACGAGTACGGCACTCCGATTTTGATTCTATCCTTTGCCTTCCGACAAAACAGATTACGTGTGCGATCCGCCTTTGGAACCGGGACGCCCATGAAGCAAATAGTTTCTTTACTCTGAGTAAGCCTGCTCCTAATGATATGAGAATACGTGTGATGTTGTGTGTGGTCCACGGACTGCACGTTGACAAGTTCTGACCAGCACGTAGTTTTCATTCTCCATTTATCGCAAGATGGTTTAAGGTGGTTTTAAGGTGTATATTTACAGTTGTGTAGGCCACTCTTTTGCCCTGACTCGTGATCATTTGTTTCACCCTCGTCCCTCATCACTAGATAATAGTTCGTATTATTTATATGAATGGGATGTATTGTTTTTACAAACACGTATGCACACTATGGGAAATACGCAACTAGTGCGGGTCACTCGATCACGCACGGCCCACTGTGCATATCGAGAGGGACTTCCATGACTTTGACACTCTCAGTCTGGTTGTCACCTTTTCGAGCACGTTCTTACATGTTTGTCTGTTAATTGTATGACAACTTGTTTGTCGTTTGTTATTGTGGTCCCAACCATCTTTACTACAACTTTTATTGTGCAGGTTTTTTCCAGACTCGGAAAGAAGACCGCTTTATTTCTTTTTGTGTGAACCACAATTTTGTGGTTCCTGCTTACACATTGATCGAGGGCTGGGCAAGCCTTAGCGTGTGTGCACCACCCAGATCTTTCACCTTAGTCCTGACGAAAACCGATAATATTAACATGGTTGAAACATGTAGACCTATATTTTAATCACATAACACATGTGCCCTTTTTTAACACACCATACGTATCAAACACTGCAGCCTACCTAATTAGACAAAGGTGTTACAAATTTTATACTCGGTGTCCAGTCACTCCGGAATAAAGTCCAGGAACGAGTAGCATTGGACACCTTTTAAAATCACTCACTTTTAAAATATCTCACTGCACATATAAAAAGAAAAATACCCCTCCACTGTAATCAGGTGTCGCAGCACACCCTGTCGGCACTCGGCCTTCGGGGTGGGACCCCGATGATGAAGCATGTCACCAACCAGGTTGGTGAGTGAGGGTTCTTCTTAAAGGACTACTGCTGTCCTTGGTTGGGTGGGCACTACGTGCACCACAATACAATTGATTTCCGAGGCTCATTCCACTATAGCCTCACGGGGGTACTCCTCCATTTGTTTTTGATAGAACACTAATGAAGCCAGAAGTCGTCTTGGCCAATTGCAGTCAGTAAGCTTTAGTTACAAGACGAGAGATCACGGTTATCCCCCGCCCATGAGCGGCATAAATTACGTATTGCTCATAGTCCCCGTGGGTTCTATACAGCGCTTACCTTTCTTATCCAGACATCAATGCCAGAGTCAAAATCGGTCTCCGCAAGATATAGTGGCACTTTGCACTTTGCACTTTGGACACTGTTTTTCGTATTATGTGTAAGTAGTCCGTTATAGGCAACATTTTAGCATGAACATCGTTTTTTTATGTCCGCTAATGAATGTTGCTGGGCATGGATTTTGTTTCAAATAAAGAGATCTTAGTCTGTATTTTGGCAGCTATGACAGCACAAAGGTTACTGCATTTAAGCCATTATGACGGTTCAAAATGTTTTAAATTTAGTTCCTGTGGCACAATACAGCATAGTGAATAGCAAGTATAGTGAATTGCTGCACAGATTTTTGGCCTTGAAGCTATATATATCGCGTTACACTCCAAACAGCTTTCCAGGTGTAAGAGGAGAAACGGACACTCCGATGCGCTTCAGTTGCAGGTTATAATTTATTAAAATTTTTTAAGTGAAATGCATGTGCATAGCAAGAAAGATGCGTTTCGGCGATCCCAGTCGCCTTGTTCACTAAAACGCTTGTGCAATGTACCCAACAGACATTTAAACACCAAAAACGTCAAGTGTTAGGTTGTCACCTGACCTCTGATAGACATAGTGGACAGTCTTCAAAGCCCTACTAGTCACTCAATGAGCACTGGCAATGTTCATTTATATTTTGGTACAAGATTTATGCAGGCTGAACAGTTTTAAATAGTTTGAAACATTCTGGAACGTTTTATATCTGTACAAATACATTTTTTAAGAAACCCCATTGTACGTACTTGTTTATAAATATAAACATGGTAAATTCAATTGTAACATGGGTTATTAATAAATAGACATTTCTCCAAACTGTGTCAAAACCTGTCACTAATCTAAATAATACCAATGCATATTAATTAACAGTAACATATGGCTAGGCCATAAATTACTTTTTTTAAATAACCGCAATATAAACATTGCCGCACTTAAGGTAAACAACCAAAAAAGTGAATAAAGTGCAAGTGCTAAATTAAAAAAACATATATCTAACGTTTCACACCTCCCGTCCGGGAATTGCAAATGTGAACTAAAGATGTTGGGCAGGGGGAAAGAACAGCCTTATTAAATCTATGTGTAGTCACAATAGAGCTGTATATAATTATTTAATTTTTCTGCACGAATGAATAACTTCAAATCATCGCTGTCCATATCAACCCATGCACAGAATATCAACGAGGGAGCTCCCTTGTTAATAGAATTTACAGCTGTAGACTATGTCTAAAGAACTGACTATTGAATCACTGATGACAAAATGCACCATATTATTGGACACCAATCCCGCTTGTACTTAATTATGCTAATGTTTTAGTTTGTTCAGTCTATGCAAATGCACCAATAAATAGTATAAAACCATTCATTCATAAAATATATAAATAAGCGGTAAAACACACATAAATTGATCACACTGCAAAAGACGTAAAAATATTAAAAACATTACGTTTAAAAAGCATGATTTGCAAAAATACAATTCATATTAACCTAAAGTGCATGTCAGTTGTAAACTCCGAGCTACCAATTACAGATAGTAGTGCAAATCTTCGCATAAATTGAGTCCTCTAGGATGCTTTGTGTCAAGCTCAATGATATACTTAGTTTCCAACTGTCTTTTATATTAGGGCAAGGTCCTCTTTTAATATGTATTTCTGTATTTATTTTATCTATAGGAGTTGAATTGCATAGATTTACCATTACCGATGTGGATTAGTCTGTTTTCTATGGCCATACTTACTACCTATCACGTGGTGCTTAAAAGATTTAAATTGATGTTTTCGCAGTGCGTTAGTTTATGTGATCAAGGGCACCCGAGGTGGTCGAAAAGCGTCATATTGTCATGTCTGTGTAAAATAAAATTCATATGGTGAAGAACACATCTTTGGAGTCTGTGTCCCCTTGGTGTAAGGAGTTGGATCTGGGATTGCGTATATATATGTTAATATATATCTATATATATATATATATATATAGATATATATACATATTTTTTTTTAAACCGTGTGCAGCATTTTTAGTTTCAAAATTAATTATAGGACAAGGATCTGGCCCCTACGCTTGCGCCCGCTGCTGAGCACACTGACGATCTTGGATCACATTGTTGCAAATATATACATAGATATATATAGATGGATAGATAGATAGATATCCAAGTACAGCAAAAGGCCGACCCGACTTCAGAGATCCAAACAAAGAATCATGGCAGCAGCTTGTACTGACACGTTTCAACTCTAAAATGAGTCTTAATCATAGCAGAGCAATTATTGATGACAGGTGATTACTTTTAAAACAGATTGCTTCAGTAGTTCCATAATCTGTCAATCATAAATATTCTAGAGTGCACAGGAGAAATAAATGAAAGTACATTCGGATTGCAATGTAACATGTGCATTTCATATTTCATTACTCACTCAACATTTGCAATTTATTTTAAAGTTCGTCGTGTTTCCACTGTGCTTTTTGCCCTTTAGCTGCCACAAATATTGATGTCTTGTATTCAAAGTCCGCATGAAAAGGTGCAGTACCTTTCACGCATCCCTAACTCGATTCCACAATGCATTTCCTATATTTATCTAAATGTATTATATATATATATATATATATATATATATATATATATATATATATATATATATATATATATATATATATATATATATATATATATATATATATATATATATTATTACAGCAAAAGTCCCAATATGAGAGGAGCGGCCACAAGCTGGTGCAGGCGGCGAGGTTCGGGACACCCTCGCAAATCAATGAATACAGCAAAGTTTCTTCAAAGGAAGACGCCGCACACCACCTCAATTATGTGACTTTTTTGTTTATTTCTTGTAGGTTCCCCACCTACGCGTTTCAGACAGGTAAACTGTCCTTGATCACGGTTACAAACACGTGTCCATCATTTGTGTCTACCATTTATACTGACAAACTCCACTTGGCAGTTAGGATGCATTGTGGGTTCAGTAGTTCGTTTTGCATTTGTTTGTCTTGCACTGCGCTTTACCCAGCCGGATCGCGGCATTGTAATGGCATTGGTGAACGTTTCTTTATTATTATTAGTCAATAATTTTGACGACCATGGCATTATTTATACTTTATGTATTTTTGTAATGCTATTAGTACAACCATGGGGGAGCGATCATGGACTGAGTGTCCATGTTAGGTATTTCATGGCTAAGTGCCCAAGCCCTCAATTTACTCATGGCGTTTTGAGGCTAAGTGCCCGGCTGGGTAAAGCGCAGTGCAAGACAAACAAATGCAAAACGAACTACTGAACCCACAATGCATCCTAACTGCCAAGTGGAGTTTGTCAGTATAAATGGTAGACACAAATGATGGACACGTGTTTGTAACCGTGATCAAGGACAGTTTACCTGTCTGAAACGCGTAGGTGGGGAACCTACAAGAAATAAACAAAAAAGTCACATAATTGAGGTGGTGTGCGGCGTCTTCCTTTGAAGAAACTTTGCTGTATTCATATATATATATATATATATATATATATATATATATATATATATTCACTGAAAAAACCATAGGTTATAGACCATATATAGTTAGGAATTAGCATTTACAAAACCTTGAAAATTCACTGAAAAAACCATAGGTTATAGACCATATATAGTTAGGAATTAGCATTTAAAAAACCTTATTTTACTCACACAAAACCATTGAAATTCCATATATAGTTAGTTGCACTAACTATATATTGCGCACCCGCAATCCACTGCTGATGATGTCACATATTACATCATTCATGACATGGTCAGTGACATCACTGATGACATCACTGATGACATCTCAAATGACATCACTGATGACATCACTGATGACAACATCCAGTGACTATGTTTCTGTAAAGTTAAAATATGTCTTACATATTGAAGAATGAGTGGATGTATAAGTGTCTGGACGAAGGATTTAGTAGGTGCATGACTGAATGTATGAGTGAGTGATTAAATGTGTCTCACTGAGTGCATGGGTTAGTGACTAAACTGTCTTAATTTGTGCATCATTATGTCTGTTGTTCTGTAAACTGCTGCATGTGTTGATCAGTAGCTATATGAGTAACTATATGGGTTATTGATTGATTGCCCAAGTATTTGCATGGGAGACTGAGTGTGTGTGTGGCTGGATGGGAGGTGTGTGACTCTGTACAGATCAATGTGTACTTGTATCAATGATTGTATAAGAGAGTAAGTATGTGTTAGTATATGGTTGAAAACGTAAGGTGCTCTATGTTTAACTGTATAGAGTAGAAAATGGAAGTGTGATTGATTCTTTACAGGACTGACTAGGTGTGTGAGTAACTCCATGGATGAGTGGCAGAGTGTGAGTGTCTGTATAGGTGTATGAGTGCATATGATTGTGTTGTAAACATGAGTGATTGTATGTATGAATGATTGTATGGGTGAATGAGTGAATGTGTGTGTAGACGTAGGAATCAGTGAGTACGTATGTAGTAACTAGTATTGGTGTGTCAATGGTTTCAAAAATTATACTCTGTTTTTAACACTGGGTGAAACAGAGGTTATATTAAAATGTGAGGAGATGCATTGTATTGTCACATGAATGATATCATCAGTGATGTGATCATTGATGTCAAGTGAGATGTCATCAGTGATGTCATTTGAGATGTCATCAGTGATGTCATCAGTGATGTCACTGACCATGTCATGAATGATGTAATATGTGACATCATCAGCAGTGGATTGCGGGTGCGCAATATATAGTTAGTGCAACTAACTATATATGGAATTTCAATGGTTTTGTGTGAGTAAAATAAGGTTTTTTAAATGCTAATTCCTAACTATATATGGTCTATAACCTATGGTTTTTTCAGTGAATTTTCAAGGTTTTGTAAATGCTAATTCCTAACTATATATGGTCTATAACCTATGGTTTTTTCAGTGAATTTCAATGGTTTTTTAATAGCAAATATCATAAGCTGTCGAATGTCAAGTACGTGGTAAGAATTTTTTTTTTCGTGTTTATGCACACTGATCTGCTTTGATTGCTGCCCCCCACCCCTCATTTCTATTAGGAGTACTCTCTCTTTGCAGATAGTGAAGGGTAGTTAACGCAGCCCTTTCCCCCTTTGTAATCCGTCGTGCCTGCTTCTCTCTCCATTTGATTGATTGTTCTCTTTGGTTCATTCTCTATTTACAAACAAGCACAGAGTCGCAATACTCTGTTTAGTCTTTGCAGATAGCGAAAAATCGTGTAAAAAAACAAAAGGAATCGAGCAAAATCAGTAGGCCACTAATGGGATCTCTTTTGACCTCGCTAAAATAGAAACATTAGGAACAACCTGTTGAAAATAGCAATGCGTATGTATATAAGCGGCGTTCATTTGTGTTCACAGTACCCCTTGTTGATTGTTTCAATCGAGCATTGAATTGTTCGAAGTTAATTCTCTTAACGATCTTCTCTACCTGCAAACGAGGAAGAATAGGAATATTCTATCTCCCTTTGCAGATAGTGAAGGGTAGGTAACGCAAGCCTTTAACACGTCGTACCTATTTCATTCCTCATTGATTGATTGATTGTCCGAACATTGACTGTTTGGGAATTAGTTCTTTTTGGAGGTATTCCCTGTTTGCAAATAAACGTAGGAAAATCTTTGCAAGTAGTGAAAGGGTACGTAATGCGGACCGTTCTCCCCCGTTGTAATCTGTCATGCCTATCTACTCCCCACTGATTGATGCACCTTTTTCACCCGGACCATTTACTAGAGATACGTCATCTGGCCCGACCAGAGAGCACCCCTAGTGAAAAGGACATATGCAATAATAACGAAGTGATCACTGTATCCTGTTAACAGAAACTTTACCATGAAACAACCTGGAAAGAAAAAAATAGGAAAACGAAAATCAGTAGGCCACTGATGAACATGAACTTTTATTAAACAACGAACAAAGAAATGATAACATAACGTAATGATAAAACCTATTAATGTCCAAGAAACAAGAAAACGTTAAAATATGCCAGTGGTGAGAGACCAGAAAAACAGTAAGAGAAACCAAATCACCCCTCGCTGTCCCACCGCCTGCCACGCCAAAAAAATCGATAGACTAGGGAAAATGCAAGTCAGTAGAACATCCACCCCCACTCTGGAAACTTCCAAGGTGGGGCAGGGTTCCGGCTACGCCCAGCCGGGAGCAGCCCATATAAGGCAGGTCCTGCTGCCACGCCTCGGCCAGGAGATCCTAACGTAGGGTGTAGCCGGAGGAGAGGCCGAGACCAGCGGGACCCGGCCAGGGGATTGCCTTTACAACGCTGAACAGTTGCAGGGGGGGGGAATGTCTCCTCGACCCTCCCCTCTCTCTCCCAGTCCGGCCGCGGTGGCCCTTGAGAGTTGCAGGTAGTCCCGCCACATGCTCTTCCGGTCCGACCACCAACGGTCGGGGGGCCGAGGCCGACGGGATCCGGCTGCAGCCGATAAACCAAGAAACCCGTTCATGGGGCCAGAGCCAGGGGCGTCCGGCCGACATCCACCGGAAGCCCGGCCCGAAGACGGACGGGACACTTCTTTCTTTTATAATGGCTGCGACAACACTGGAGGGGGATGTCTTGCACATGCCTCCGACCCCCCCCTCGTCCTCATCGCCTGGTCCGGCCATAACAAATCTCAAGCGAGACGCCGTGGGGTGCACTGGGAGGGAGAGACGGTGCGAACAGGCCTCTCCCGCCTCCCCAGGTGGAGGCTTCCCAGCTGCACCCTCAGCGCTCCAGGCGGTGGCATCCTAACAACTACAGTGCTGCACAGTTTCGGAACGACCTAGATAACGGTTCTTCCACTGTGGCCATGCTGCAACGTCTCGCCCGGCAGGGTGGAGCCCGTCCGCTCATGTGACCCCGCGATCGCCGGTAGCTGCCGAACTCTCAAAATGGCGGTCGACCTGGCAAGAGCGGGCCCAACATAAAGAAATGGCCCGGTCACTGGTTGACTCCACCACCGTAGTCCTCCACGACCTTGAAGATTCTAGAGGAGCCGCGGGAGTCTCCGACCCCCGATGGGGAATGACTGCCATGATCGCCCGTGGAGTGACGAAACTGTATCCGCGGGACGTCGGCGCTCCCATGCTGGCGCCAGCCTCACTTTGAATTACTACAATCCTGCAGACCTTACTTCCGGTGAAAGCACAGTGTGACCCGGTAGGAAAAATTATTGCACCCCCTCCCCTTTTTGACTGATAGTTCAAACCACCGATCCTTTCCTTTGCCCTTTTAACGGAACTTTGGACTGCCTCCCCCTCTTTTACATTTTCTAGAGAAAACAAAACATTAACCACTACATTAGCATAGCAGTTGACACCAGAACTGTTTTCAAATTGAAAACCAACAACATCTTCAACAGAATCCTTTTTGTTTCTGCTGTGACCCTGCTACAGCACAGGCATTGTCCCCAGCAGTAATTCTGCAATGCCGGTAAGAATAGCTGTGGTGCCTACTGGACTCACTCACCCCCGCGGCGCCCCACGCCGTTTTTTGCTGGGCGGCAACTTACTAGACATCACTTTCGTGCCATCTAGATTTCAGCGCGTTCTGCTGCCTTGGAACTATTCGCACAACAGACCGCTACTGACAAGAATATTTCATTATTGGTGCTGTCAATTTCAATAAATCTATTGGATAATTAAAAAGAAATTGCCACGGTCTCTTCGTTGTTTAAATGTTTTTACTGTTTTTGTTTTGTTGTATATATTTATATGTTATTAAAGTTTTATATTCCTACTACTTTGTTGGAGTGCTATATATTTTTAATGTGACACATAATTGTAAAAACTTTGATGTACAAAGAGTCATTCCTGGAATCTTCCCCTTCAGGCTCGGTCCCCTCCCCAATCACAATACAGGATGGTTTTCAGATAGTAGGAACGCGTGTGCTGTGACGGATCACATCGGGTGTGGGCCTTGATCTACTATAACTCCTTTGAAGAGGGGTGATTCTTTACAGCTGGGGCCATAAACTACATCTGCAGGGCTAGCTGATAGCCTAGGACCGGCCTGGACATTCGGACACAGAGGAAGAGGAGTGTCAGAGGGTGCGGTAGTGAATAGGGCGAAAGGGAGGTGTCGGGCGGGCACAGAGTGTGATTCTCAGGGAAGAGCAGCGCAGATGGGGGAAGGTTTATTGCCCATGCATAAGACAGAGAGCGGTGGTGACCAGTGCCTGGGGGAGATGCTTACGAGGGTGAGGAGCCATGCTACGAATCGACAGCGTGCAGAGAGTGGGTCTGGTCAAGACATCTAAAATGGCTGCCGTGCACGACAAAAGTGTGGCATTTCAAAAAAGGCAAGATGGCGCAGACAATGTTTTTCAACACTTCCTCATTTCCTTCGAATCGAACGTTAACAGACGTTGGGGCATATTACCAAAGTTAAGCGATATTTATCGCTAACGATGCTTACCAACCAATTTTTTACCACTAAGCATCGTCAGAAATTATCGAAGATAAACCTTACTATTATCAAGGTTTATCGCAAATGCGATAATAAACGGCCGCAATGCATGAATATCGCTAAAAAGTCAGCGATATTCATGCATTACCGAGCTAATACTCTTAGCCATGTTATCCACCTCCCATTGGATAACATGGCTAAGAACTGCTCAGGGCAGGTGTTACTTTTTGGAGATATTCGCGCTTAGCGCGAATATCTCCAAAAGTTGGTAATAGGAGATAGATATCTTGCATGTTGTAATGCAAGTTATTGTGGTATATGGAACTCATACCATAATCTCTCAGGAAAGCAGAAACTGATCCTTTTGGGACCGCCTAAAAAGGCCTAGGGGGTGAGGAGTACTCTACTTTGCCCCCTTTTCACGTTCCGAACTATTTTATTTTACTCTCTTCTGTAATTACACAAAATACCAGCGATAAGATGCATCGGAGACACACAGTGAGAGAAAGGAGGCCGGAGATGAAGAAGACATGTCAAATACACATTGGAGATAATATAGTGGCAGAAGGGAAGTAAATATGAGTAAACTTACCATGTAACAAAAAAATGTTGCACTCTATACTATAAGTCTCATTTTATACTACAATCACTTCGCTACAACCTCATAAATTAAAAATAAAAATAAATAATGTCTCAAACAATTTTTGATTTCTAAATATAAATTTATTCTTCAGAATTTTCTAAATTTGAAACAACTAGTAACATGTCCTCATCAGTAATTTCCTCTTCAATCATCTCATCTGGAATCTCCTCATTAAAAGTCTGCAATGATGATTCTTGTAACTCTATGGTCTCCAAACACTCGATAAATTCGCCATCAAGAGATTGATCAAAAAAATCATTCAAGTCATCTCCTCCTTCTGACAATATTTCATTATTGGTGCTGTCCATTTCAATCAATGTAGTGGAATCATTCAAGTCATCTCCTCGTGACAATATTTCATTATTGGTGCTCTCAATTTCAATCAATGTAGTGGAATCATTCAAGTCATCTCCTCCTTGTGACAATATTTCATTATTGGTGCTGTCCATTTCAATCAATCTAATGGAATCATACAAGCCATCTCCTCCTTGTGACAATATTTCATTATTGGTGCTCTCAATTTCAATCAATGTAGTGGAATCATTCAAGTCATCTCCTTGTGACAATATTTCATTCT
The DNA here is from genome assembly GCF_964261635.1 of Lissotriton helveticus. Classification (NCBI taxonomy): domain Eukaryota; kingdom Metazoa; phylum Chordata; class Amphibia; order Caudata; family Salamandridae; genus Lissotriton; species Lissotriton helveticus. Next base: position 963,353,470 of record NC_136070.1, read on the forward strand.
TGGTGCTGTCCATTTCAATCAATCTAATGGAATCATACAAGTCATGTCCTCCTTGTGACAATATTTCATTATTGGTGCTCTCAATTTCAATCAATGTAGTGGACAATTCAAAAGAAATTGCCACGGTCTCTTCATTGTGAGCCATTTTATTTTGAAATTGCTTGCTGTAAATTGCAGAAAAAAATAATCACTTTCATTTATCGTTTTTAGTAATACATAATATAAAACTAACTTCATCAAGTATTTAGTATAACAGAAGGACTGCAAATAAATAACAGAAAACATTTTTCAAATTATCTTCAAGTGTACAACATAGTTCCCCTTACAAATTAACAACTCACCTTTTTAAAAGTAGCAGAAGTGTTAGTACTGTGTAAATCAAACACCAGAAATTCACCACCAAAAATTCCTCACAAATGTACCTCAGACAGTAGTATCACAAAATGGCTGTGGTTTCCTCTCATTTGACATATATACATAACCAATTAACTTTCATCACACACAAATACAAAACCAAAGTAACATTTTAATTGGTTCTAAATTTCAACACTTTCAAATGTGTTTTCCCCATGCAATTTTCCATAGGACATTTACATACGTCTACAGCCTGAATGGCTGAACGGAATTACACCAAACTTGGCAAAATGGTACATCAAACCTAAGAGGTCAGGAATGATCTACTATGCCCCCTTATGGTCATTTCCCCCTTCGCTTTGGCCTCCTCTTGTCTCTCAATCCTACCGAGGGACAAGATGGCGGCCGCTACGGACTGTTTGGAATGTTGACAGACGCCGGAGAACCAATCAGCTTCGCAAAGCTCCGTAACGCGAAAAGTACGCGAAGCGGAGCGCTGTTACAGATATATATCTTTTTTTCAACGTTAATTTCTCAAAATCCACTGGAGCACATATATTGAGACCTAGCAAAGGCACATCGGGCTACCAGTCCCTAATATTTTGCCAAGTTTCGTGCAAATCCATTCAGCCGTTCGATTATTATTATTTTGTTTTTTTTTTGCCCCGCGGGGCCCTTTTAAAACCTCCACATCAAACCTAGGGGGTCAGCGAGGATCTACTATGCCCCCTTATAGTTATTTCCCCCTTTGTTTTGACCTCCTCTTGTCTCTCGATCCTACCGAGAGACAAGATGGCGGCCGCTACGGACTGTTTGGAATGTTGACAGACGCCGGAGAACCAATCAGCTTCGCTTCACAAAGCTCCGTTGCGCGAAAAGTCCGCGAACCAGAGCGCTAACCGGTCCGCTGTTACAGATATATATCTTTTTTTAAACGTTAATTTCTCAAAATCCACTGGAGCACATATATTGAGACCTACAAAAGGCACATCGGGCTACCAGTCCCTACAATTTTGCCAAGTTTCGTGCAAATCCATTCAGCCGTTCGGGCTAAAAGTGAGGCCAACCGCCCTATGGAAAACTCAATGTTAAAAACACGTTTTGGGACCCCCCTTTTTTCTCGGCCCCCACTGGACGAACCCCCCCCAAATTTTCAAGGGCTGCTCAGAAACAAAATGTGCCATTTTCCTGAAAATTTCAGCCGATTCCGTCCACAAACGCCAAAGTTATTAGACATAGAATTTTCAAAAAACCCATAGAGAAAAAATCCTAACTATATATACCTACTGGCGACCGCCAGTAGGTAATATATACACACATATACATATATATACATACATATCCATATATTTATATATATATATATATATATATATATATATATATATATATATATATATATATATATATATATATATATATATATATATATATATATATCTCAGCAGCAATCCTCCAGAAGATAGACTGCACTCACGAGCCAAAGTTCATAGTTTTCTTTATTTCATACTACGAGGACCAAGGCAATCCCTACGCCTTTCGGTCAGACTCTGACTTTGATCACAGGTGGAAATATAATATATATATATATGGCTTTTTTTTAAATAAAGATTCAGATGAATCATCTTCTGTCAAGTGTGTCTTCACTTCAGGGCAACATCGGAGAATATATATATTATATATCACCCCCATCCTTTATGTGATCCCAGAGATACACAAAAATAGGGAAACTGCACCCATAAATTTTGCAATAGGGAGTTTGTTCGAACCCACGTCCAGATACCTAGATTCCTTCCTGCAGACATTTGTGAAAGCGCTCCCGGCATACATCCAGGACACCAAGGACTTTCTGAATAAAATTTCTAGTGTGGCCTGGAAAGAATCTTATCTCCTGGTCACAATAGATGTGAGAAGCTTGTACACAAGCACAGCACATGACGACGGCCTGCGTGCAGTACACCACTACTATCTTAACACACGATCCATCAGTTTTTATCAACATTCGGGGATGTTAGTGGAAATGTGCAGATTATGCTTGAAGAACAACTACTTCATGTTTGGAGGAGATACATATGAACAGCTACAAGGCACGGCGATGGGCACCTGCTTCGCCCCCAGCAATGCTGATTTGCATATGGGCTGGTGGGAGGAGCAGGTGCTCAAAGTCAAGCATGTCAAGGAATGGAATGAAAATATAACTTGGATCCTTTTTATCGATGACCTATTTATAGTGTGGGATGGGTCATGGGATTCAGCGAAGACATTTGTGCAGGACATCAATGAAAATGATCTCAACCTTAGATTCACAGATAACATCAGTGAATCCACAGTATCATTCCTTGACCTAGAGATATATGTCAAACATGGGGTGATCCACACTTGCACATTCAGAAAGCTGACAGCAGGAAATTCTATCCTTCACGCTGAGAGCTTTCACTCTCAGAGGCTCAAAATGAGTATTCCTTATTCTGAGCATCTGAGGATGAAACACAATTGTAGTGAGGAACTAGCATTAGTGGAAGCTCAGAACTCCCTAACTGAAAGATTTATTCAGAGAGGCTATAAACTTGCACTACTAGACCAAGCATGCAAGAAAGTTAATGAAATAGAGAGGGAGACACTCCTGAAACCTGATGTAGAGAAGGTAAAGAGGAAGAAGGAAGTCACAGGAAATCAAATAAGAATGATCTCTGGATTCAGCGCCTACCAGTCTAAGGTGAGAGATAGTCTGTGTAGGCACTGGCACCTAGTGAAAAGAGATCCGATCTTCAATGGGGTGCTACCACGCAGACCTATGATCACCTTCAATAAGGCCAAATCTATGAGGAATGATCCGGTAGTCAGCAGCCCGGAAGTAAGCAAAGTGGAGGGTTGACTGAAGATTGGCCCCGGATTCCACAAATGCTTTAAATGTAAAGCTTGCAAAATTGGAAGCAATGAAAAGCAGGTTATGTCACCACTTATGAACAGTCCATGGAAAATCAGGTGCTCTTTGAATTGCAGAAGCGAGTACTTTGTATATATTTTACAGTGCACGTGCCCAAAAATGTATGTGGGCAGTACCATTCACATGGTACATATCCGCATTCTGCAGCACTTAAGGGCTGTCAGAAATAATGACAAAAACTATGAAGTGGCTCGACATATAAATGAATTCCACAAAGGCAATTTAAATGACTTGTCCTATTTGGAGATTGACCAAGTCCCTAAACTTAGAAGAGGCGGTGACAGAGAAGGCAAACTCCGCCAACTTGAGTCCAGGTATATCCTGTTGTTTAAAACAAAGACTCCGTTTGGACTAAATGTTGAAGAAAATTTATATGTCCATTTAATATAGTTCAGTAAATCAAGATTCAGAGATTTTATTCCAGCAGAGTTAGGAGTTTTTATAGTGGCATAGAATGACGTGTTAATTGTGAAACTTGGCAAAAGTAGGGAAGTAACATGAATGACAGGACGGTATTTTTTACATTAAGGAGTCGTAAGGGGGGCAAATCATAGTGCAATTCTTAGGGCTTTATTTAGTTAAAAAATGAGATTTTAATGAGGATGTTTTTGTAGACTAGGATGAATCATTGGATTGAAGCATTTGCAGCACTTTTGTGGTTCATGAATGGATTATATTGAGTCAATATCAAAGTACTGTATTGCACTTGCACTTTATTGCAGAAATGTTGCACTAGTATATAGACCAGAAGGATACATCAGTTGATGCACTTGCACTGAATGTTCCATGAGTGGGTTATGCATAATTGATATCTTAGTACTGTACGGTGTTTGCACTGTTTTGCGTAATTTTACACTGGCATATGGACCATATTTTAAAATCGAATATTGAAGCACTTGCACTTTCTGATTAATTCATAGATGCAAAATTGTCTCAATTTGGAAAACATCTGAATCGTCATGCAAAGCAATCGGAGGTTCAAATTTATTTGATACATAGCACCTGTACTGTATAGAACAAATGTCGATTAAGGATGAAGTATTTGGCTGTATCAATGTTCATTTGCAGTTGCCCCCTGTGCAAATAATACTTATGAGTCTGTTAGTAATTATTTTATTCAACCTCGGTTTTAACATATTTCAAATGAATAGGCAGAATTTCATGAATTTTAATGAAATCGATGTGTAAATAATTTTTGTAGTAGATTGAACAACTACAACATAGAATGAGATGTATCATTTTAATGGAATGTTTTTTGCAGTGCTAAGAGTTTTAGCATTGAAAGTCAGGCCCTTGCCTTGTATGCTATGAGGAATTATGAGAGGTTGAATGCATTATGCACGAGCACTTTATGAAGAGTAATGAAACTGTAACAATGAAGGAGTAATTGTTACTTTATTTGCTAACGGGCAAGGAAAATCAACAAATGAATTGTAGTAATCACAACAGTTCGTTTTAAGATAATTTGCACATTTTGAGTATGTAATTACCGATAATGTTTCCATGCATAGTCTGTCTTTGCTGCCTATCCAAAATAACGGGTCATGTGACCTTGCCACTCTGCTTTTTAAAACTGTACTGATGGAAGAGCGATTGCTGTGTGATCAAGGCAGGAAGTATTGAAACACGTTACAGCGCATCTTAAATTAAAGGACAGAATTGCTAAAATGCTACCCTGTGTCGGTGTCAGTATCAATACTAAGGATTCAGAAGTGGTATATATATATATATATATATATATATATATATATATATATATATATATATATATATATACATGGTGTTTAGGGGTTAGGGTAAGTATAGGTTTTTGAGTGACAAGGGCATTTTTTGGTTTTAGGGTGGGGATGGGTTTTTAGGTGTCAAGGGTAATTTTAGGGTTTAGGGTGGGTATGGGTTTTTGGGTGGCAAGGGTCATTTTAGGGTTTAGGGTTGTTAAAGGTTTTTTGGGTGGCCAGGATAATTTTAGGGTTTAGGTGGGTATGGGTTTTTGGGTGACAAGGGTAATTTTAGGGTGGACATGGGTTGTTGGATGGCAACTGTAATTTTAGGATTCACGGTGGGTAAGAGTTTTTGGGTGGCAAGGGAATATTAGGGTTTAGGGTGGGTATGGGGTTTTGGGTGGTAAGGGCATTTTTAGAGTTTAGGATTTTGGAGGGCAAGGTGAATATATTATATATATATATATATATATATAAAAATATATATATATATATTTATAATTCCAATTTGCCAAAGGCGTTTCTCACGCACTCCCGGCTCCTCAAAGAACGACAGTCATCAATTCCATGCTGTGCAGGTTACTTTAGTATCATAACAGCTCAGCCAGCAGCACCACTCGACGCATCATCATTTTCTTCTCAGTGGCAGCTAGGGATTGTGGGACATGTAGTGCACTTCACATTTGATATACACCTCATATCTCTGGATCAGTTCTATGTACAGTGTGTTCATACTTCCTGCAATCTCACTGTGAGTTGCCATAAACTTCTCTCATGTCGCTGTACATATGTTTACTCTTTTTCACCATGATTTTTACACTTAGCTTTCACCCTCTAGTGGGTGGTATTAATCCCAATTATCAATCTTTCCTCCAGTGGATTAATCCCTAATATCATTTGTCCCTCAAGTGGGTTATAGTAAATCATCTCTACACTCTAAATTAGTTGCTGTTGATTAATGTGGCATGATGTGTTCATTGCTATACATGATTTTACCTCCCACATTCTTCGCCCCAATTTACTCAACATTTTTTCTTCTTTTTTCTTTCAAGATCGCAACAGCTGCCCTGTTTATATTCATATATGTTACATGTGAAGTGAAAAAATTTGAAATTAGGAAAAAAGGAAAACCAAAAAGTGCTGGTTAAAAATATGTTTCCAAGGGGGCAAAGTTCAATATCTATCTATCTATCTATCTATCTATCTATCTATCTATCTATCTATCTATCTATCTACGCCGACGATACCCAGTTGGCGGTAGCCCTCAATGGGGATTCCAACCAACCAGCATTGAATTTTGCGGCTGGTTTAAGGGCTGTTGCTAGTTGGCTAACGCTTAACTGTTTACAGCTCAACGCCCTCAAAACTGAGGTAATGGTTTTGGGAAAACATCCTGATCTGTGGGGTGACAATTGGTGGCCTGATGAGCTGGGTTCGCCACCTAAACCCATCTCGGAATTAAAAAACCTTGGTGTCTGGCTGGACTCTAAACTGACTTTTGCGTATCACACTAAGAAGGTGGCATCTACGTGCTTCGGCATTTTGCGAGGTCTAAGGCCGATCCTTAGATTTTTCGATGCCCCAACGCGTCAGATAGTAATCCAAGCCAGCGTACTATCTAGGCTGGACTACGCTAGCTCATTGCTGTTAGGTACGAACCAGGCTGAAGTTCAGCGACTCCAACGAGTACAGAATGCGGCTGCACGTACCTTGGTGGGTCTGCCTCGCTTCTGCTCTGCTCGCACCACAATTTGTAAACTACACTGGTTACCTGTGATCAGACGTGTAGAGTTTAAGAGCCTGTGTTTCGCTTACAAAATTTTGAAAACTGATACTCCTGCCATCCTCCAGAATCTTTTGATTTGGTATATCCCATCGCGAAACCTTCGCTCTGCTGGCCTAGACCTGGCACTTGTCCCACGGTTCCAAAAATGTAGATTGGGGGGCCGTTCTTTCAGGGTGATGGCTGCTAAATTGTGGAATACCCTCCCCGTCCACATTCGCTCACTGGATACCCTCCTTGCTTTTAGGAAAGCTGTTAAGACGCACCTTTTTCCTCTGCCGTATTAGCTGCGTCTCTGTTGGTTCGTTGGTTATGTTACTTTTACAGGTATAGCGCCGGGACGCCCCTTAGCTGGGGCAGCTGTGCGCTTAAGAAATGATAATTAACATAACAATTAACATATCTATCTATCTATATATATATATATATATATATATATATATATATATATATATATATCGCTCTAATTTCCCCCATCACGGGAAGGATGGTCGCACTCACAGGGCAGGATTCAAATTCAATTTGTTTATTTCACAGAACGCGTTTCGGCGTAACCGCCTTCCTCTTGCTGTAAACGCTACAAAACAAAAAGCGCCATTTTATTCACAGGGCGCTTCATCGTTACTCGCCACGCCATAATCATAAAAATAGGACTGCGATTTCAAGCCATCACATTTAGTAATAGCGGCGCCATCATAGAACTTGCAATAGTCTCCGTGATTTGTCAATTATAAATTAAACATTCGACTTATTTCATTATCATCATTTCTAATGAAATCAAATTTTTCGTAAACTTAAATGTATTCAAAGGGTTCCTTTGATATGTCCCATGTCCAAACATCATCGTTATGATATTTTTCTAAATTGACAATTTATTAACTTAACAGTTAGCACATTATTTAGCCATGTATCAGCATATCTCATTAATTGTGCCCTGATATCTTAATTTATTTGCTCGTAATCAAGTGCACTCTTGCCCAAGGAACAGAATATCTACTCATTGCTTAGGTTCATTTTTACTACACAGTTTTAAAGTTACACTACCCCAAGTGTATGGAAAGTTCCTCTTCAGTATTGAGCCCTAAAGGTATAAGGGTCTGTAAATCGATGATATAACAAGATTCTAATCTCCTCAGCTTTAGTTCTCGGTTGCCCCCTCTTTCATCGTTTGGAATGTGATCAATACAAAAGAACTTTAGTTGGCTTCTGTCACTGTTATGATATTGACTGAAGTGTCCTGCTACTGGATATGCACTATCAACATTCTCAATAGCCCTAGCGTGTTCTAGGATTCTTCGTTTGGTCTGGTGAATTGTGCTGCCTATGTACCATTTCATACACGGGCACACCAAGCAATAAACACAATACGGGGTGGTACATGTCAAGAATTTGTTAATCTTCCTTTCTTTGTTCGTATTAGGTATTTTATAGGTCAGAACCTTGGAACTATTCTTACACGCTTTGCATTTAGTGCATGGAAAAAATCCAGTAGTTGTACTGACTCTTTGTATAAAGGGTATCGCTGTATAATGACTCCTAGTCAAGGAGTCCTTCAGGGATCTGCTACGTCTAAACGTAATCTGTGGGTAATCTGATATAGTCTTCCCTATCACTGAGTCAGTTTTCAAGATGTGCCAGTTACGGCACAGAATTTTGCGTAGTAGCCCTGCTTCTCCTGAGAAGTTAGTTATGAATCTGCAACTTGTGTCATCTTGCTCTTTCTTTTTCTCCTTCTCTTTTAGTAAACATTTCCTAGGAATCTTTTCTACTTTGGTCAGGGTTTTCTCTAAAAGCTCTGAGTTGTAGACTCTTTTTGTAAATCTATCAATTGATTCTATGGCAGCTTCCCTAAAGTCTTCCTCAGTTGTGCTGTTTCTCTTAATGCGTAATAGCTCACCATAAGGTATGCTATTTTTCAGATTTTTTGGATGGCTGCTACTGGCTTCTAGAATGAAATTCCCTGCTGTCTCCTTTCTAAAGAGTGCTGTGCAAATTCTTCCATCTTTTATAAACACTCTCAAGTCTAGGAAGGAGACCTCTTGTTTACTCATATGTCCACGAAATCTGAGATTTAAGGAGTTTCTATTTAGCTCACTAATGTATAGTTCTGCTTTCTGTTGGGTTCCTTTCCATAAGATGAACAGATCATCAATGTATCTGTGCCATGATACAATACTGTTGACCCAATGGCCATATTCATCTGCCCAGGCCACCTGCTTCGCCCACCAGCCTACGAATAAATTTGCGTAGCTGGGGACGAAGCAGGTGCCCATTGCTGTCCCCCATATCTGGTGGTAATACTACTTATCAAAAAGGAAAATATTATTTATCAGGCAAAAATGAGCAAATTCCAAAAGCATTTCATTATGTTCTAAATATTGCAATGCTCGCTCTTTCAAAAAATGCCTAACAGCTTGTAGTCCTTTTTCGTGTTCAATCACTGTGTATAAGCTAGTAATGTCCAGTATGATCATCAGCATGTCCTCCTCCCATGAAATGTCCATTATATTCCGAATAAAATTGGTAGTATCTTTAGTATAAGATTGGAGGTTTTTCACAAAGTCAGATAAGAAGTGGTCTACGAACTGAGACATTGCTTCGGTTAAACAACCTATCGAGGAAACAATAGGACGCCCTGGTGGTCTTTTTGTGTCCTTATGGATCTTAGGTAAGTGATAAAATGTTGCCGTCACCGGATGTGGGCATTTCAAAAAATTGAATTCATCGTTGTTGATCATGTTTTTATCCGCCCATTTCTCAATCAATTCATGATACTGTTGTATACTCTTTATATATTCATTCGTAGAAATTTTTTGGTAACACTCAGTGTCCATAAGTTGGCGCATTGCTTCTTTCACATAGTATTCCTGAGTCAGAAGAACAATATTACCTCCCTTATCCGAGGCTTTACATATTATTTGTGTATCGTTCTGTAGGCTATGCAATGTTTTTTGTTGATTTTTTGTCAAGTTATATATATATATATATATATATATATATATATATCTGCACACAATTCTTCCTGACCAGGAAGAAAAACGGGACGAACTCACGTATTTAAAGATGTTTTGCTCTTTTTATTAGATTTTTTTAGCCTTCAGATAGCATAATTGCAGAAAAAGACAAGCACTGATCAACGCGTTTCGGGAGCACCTCTCCCTTGCTCACGATCGATATACATATATTATACTTACCTATAAACATTTTACCACACTTATGCATTTAACAATAATGCCTTTACAGCAAAATCTTCGAGGTAAAAGCATGCATGGTAAAGGCATATGCGTTGTAAAAATTTGCATTCTAAATGCATACGTGGTAATGACGCATGCCTTGTATTGACGGTGTTGTAGAGGCATATGTGGTAATTGCATGCGTGGTTCTGTCATACAACCAATAATAAAGATGGTATCTAAAATAGATATTTTTCTGTGTTATATTGCTATAGTATGAAACTCAAGCAGTGTATATTGTTATGATGTGAGGGTCATATGACATACCTTTCTGGAAAAAATCTGGTTTAAGGATCAGATGATGTCACTTCCTGTAATATCATTAAGGGCAAGTGATGGCACGTCCGATACCCCTGGCCTTTTGTCGAATCGACGCCTATGCTTGTCCCCGAATATTATTGGGCAGAATTTAAAACTAAATGTTTGCAAATAAAGCATTTTAATTAAAAATACAGTAATATAAGTACATTTCCAGTCAACCTGTATCTTTCCAAAGACATTGCAGCCATTTCCTTCAATAAAATCACCTAGTCACAAGTAGCACTTTGAAGTATCTGAAAGGCAACACGAAGTTCTTTATAAACCTCCAAAATAAAAAAACAAAGAAGTACACAATCTGAAGGGATGCCTGCGTGTGGGTATGCATATGTGCTTAAATAACAGTTTTAAAGTTGTTTTAGAATCCTTCATTAAGTACTGGCAGTGATGAGTGGTTGGGATAAGGTAATGGCCATTTCAGTGGATTCTGAATCCTCAGGTAGCACTCTTCCTGCCACTGCTCTCAGAATCAAAAGTGTAATAAATGCACATGCCCTGTATCAGAATCGTTATGCATTTTTATGAACTATGTTCCCCAGATTAGAACAGTGGAATGTTGAATACTCCATTGAAGACAATGAACAGGCTCAGGGTCAATAATGATTGCTACAGGTCTGCTCCAGCATCTCAACCTTTGTCTCTGTTTCTACCTTTTTTGTTTAGAACATTCTATCCTTAATAGATGGAATGTTCTAATAGCATTATAGTCCTTCTACCTCAAGCTACAATCATTGTAAAAGGCCTTCACTCTCATTATAAGCTATTGTCTGTAGCTTTAGCATTTAAATCAGATTTGGGTGCCATTAATAATCATTATTGGCAGTGGGCTCTATTGTTAATAGCAGCATTCACATGCCTGTGATTCAGTCATTCATCCAATGCATCAGTCACTTTGCCTGACCTTTGCAGCTCCTATGACAGCATGTTAAACAACAGTGCCTTAAAGTTGGGGCATCAGGGTGGTGTTTGAAGACTCTGTAACAAAATTATCTGTGTAATGTGCACAAGGTACCACCTTAAGTTCGGCATGCAGCCTATCTTCTGTAAAAGGGATTTTCAAATTGCTCCTCATTTACATCCTTGGAGCTTCTTGTCCTAGATCCTGCTATTTTTACCATGGACAGGAAGATTAATCTGCATTGTACTTGGGTGTCACAAAATCTGCAGAAAAGTCGTGATGATGGATCTCTACCTGAAACTCATGGTAAAGAGGTATCAAAAGGGCCTGAAAAGACCATTCACTCCGTCCAACTCTAAACTTGGCGTAACATCTAGATGTATGTCAAGGTCTCAATGTCAGCAAGGTCAAAATCCTTTTACCATATCTTCTTCATCACAAAAAACAGAAACTATACCTTATCATTATTGCAAGGGCTTCATCTTATCCATGCGGGAAGGAGTGGAGCTACTTCCTTATTCCCACGGATACATTTCTTTTTATTTTGTATGGATTTAGTCAGCGATATTCTCTGTATTTTCTAATCCCATCACCCTTGTTATCTTCCAGATGCTTGCCTTGACTTCTACCTTTGCTTTTTTTCTATTCAGTAAATACATTGATGCAGGGGTTGTTAGTGAATCAAGCTATGGTAGACCAGTATACAGGTCTAGTTTTTGTGCATCTTACTGTTTTGCTTTCTGTGCATGTGAGCAAATAAATCTATGATTGACCTGTTTAAAAGCTCAGTAATGAAATAGGTAGTGGGATGTGGGAAACCCACAGTGATAGACCCCTATCCCTTTAAATAATTTGGCAGTAACATAAACATAGACAAAGGGCCATCGTACTACTGATCAGGTTAGTGAGATGGCACTGGAATTGTGGTAAATGGAGTTGACCTTCATAGTGACTTTGGATGAGTCCTAATGAACTCATGCTTGGAATTGGCCTATCTTTCATGGAAGGGTCTCGGGATCTCCTGATGCTTCTGAATAACCTAGAAAATAGTCTGAATAAGCAATTGTCTCACATTTGAATATGTCAAACCATGCCACATGAGTATTTAATTCTGGGAAGACAACTTGAAGTAATAAATCGGTATCACTGATTTTCTTCCTATGCTTTTATTCACCTCGGTACCAGATACCTGGTACCACTATTCCACTCCAATAAATCACTTCAGACAAGTAGTGACTGTATTTTCTTCTAAGAAGAATATTCTTATGTCACTACACACTTGTAATAAGAAAATCATGAATAGCTCGTTATTAGTGGAGAACGGCCCTGTTGACCTTATATTAGGATAAAATTCCCCTTTATAAGAAAATTGCAGGTCACATAGGAGATCCTTTATGAAGTCATGGAACAAAAAGGAAGCAATTGCTTTTTTTGAATAAAAGTAAATATGGTAAAATATTTTTATGAAAACTGTTAATTGATAAGCATTGCCTTCTTCCATTCTAATATTTACAGTCCTGAAACCTGCTGTGATATATATATTCATATATATATATATATTCACTGAAAAAACCATAGGTTATAGACCATATATAGTTAGGAATTAGCATTTAAAAAACCTTATTTTACTCACACAAAACCATTGAAATTCCATATATAGTTAGTTGCACTAACTATATATTGCGCACCCGCAATCCACTGCTGATGATGTCACATATTACATCATTCATGACATGGTCAGTGACATCACTGATGACATCACTGATGACATCTCAAATGACATCACTGATGACATCACTGATGACAACATCCAGTGACTATGTTTCTGTAAAGTTAAAATATGTCTTACATATTGAAGAATGAGTGGATGTATAAGTGTCTGGACGAAGGATTTAGTAGGTGCATGACTGAATGTATGAGTGAGTGATTAAATGTGTCTCACTGAGTGCATGGGTTAGTGACTAAACTGTCTTAATTTGTGCATCATTATGTCTGTTGTTCTGTAAACTGCTGCATGTGTTGATCAGTAGCTATATGAGTAACTATATGGGTTATTGATTGATTGCCCAAGTATTTGCATGGGAGACTGAGTGTGTGTGTGGCTGGCTGGGAGGTGTGTGACTCTGTACAGATCAATGTGTACTTGTATCAATGATTGTATAAGAGAGTAAGTATGTGTTAGTATATGGTTGAAAACGTAAGGTGCTCTATGTTTAACTGTATAGAGTAGAAAATGGAAGTGTGATTGATTCTTTACAGGACTGACTAGGTGTGTGAGTAACTCCATGGATGAGTGGCAGAGTGTGAGTGTCTGTATAGGTGTATGAGTGCATATGATAGTGTTGTAAACATGAGTGATTGTATGTATGAATGATTGTATGGCTGAATGAGTGAATGTGTGTGTAGACGTAGGAATCAGTGAGTACGTATGTAGTAACTAGTATTGGTGTGTCAATGGTTTCAAAAATTATACTCTGTTTTTAACACTGGGTGAAACAGAGGTTATATTAAAATGTGAGGAGATGCATTGTATTGTCACATGAATGATATCATCAGTGATGTGGTCATTGATGTCAAATGAGATGTCATCAGTGATGTCATTTGAGATGTCATCAGTGATGTCATCAGTGATGTCACTGACCATGTCATGAATGATGTAATATGTGACATCATCAGCAGTGGATTGCGGGTGCGCAATATATAGTTAGTGCAACTAACTATATATGGAATTTCAATGGTTTTGTGTGAGTAAAATAAGGTTTTTTAAATGCTAATTCCTAACTATATATGGTCTATAACCTATGGTTTTTTCAGTGAATTTTCAAGGTTTTGTAAATGCTAATTCCTAACTATATATGGTCTATAACCTATGGTTTTTTCTGTGAATTTCAATGGTTTTTTAATAGCAAATATCATAAGCTGTCGAATGTCAAGTACGTGGTAAGTGAAAACATTTTCGTGTTTATGCACACTGATCTGCTTTGAATGGTGCCCCCCCCCCTCATTTCTATTAGGAGTACTCTCTCTTTGCAGATAGTGAAAGGTAGTTAACGCAGGCCTTTGCCCCCGTTGTAATCCGTCGTGCCTGCTTCTCTCTCCATTTGATTGATTGTTATCCAAGTATTTACTGTTTTAGAATTAGTTCTCTTTGGTTCATTCTCTATTTACAAACAAACACAGAGTCGCAATACTCTGTTTAGTCTTTGCAGATAACGAAAAATCGTGTAAAAAAAAAAGAAAAGGAATCGAGTAAAATCAGTAGGCCACTAATGGGATCTCTTTTTGACCTCGCTAAAATAGAAACATTAGGAACAACCCCTCATGACAAATACAAAACTAGTGAGATGAACTGAACTCCACACAATGATGGCTGCAAAACAGCTCGGCTCCGCCACCCACCCCGCCCAAAATAACGATAAAGAGCGGCTGCCATGATTGGTTGCGGAATGGCCACAACGGAGCTACGAAATGGTGGTGCTCTCATGCTAACCCCAGCTTCAGTCTGAAACATCCAGAAACACTGTAGACTACCAATTCGATCAGTTCCGGTAGCGCCCCAATGTAACCCGGTAGAGAAGAACTAGCCCTCCCCTCTTTGACTGATGGTTCTTGTTGCCTGTCCCTTCTGTTGTCATTTAACAGAACTATTTAGCCTGCTGAAAGGGGTTGTGTTTCGACCGCTGGTTGGTGGAGACATTTTGACTATATTCTGGACCTGCGTTGTCGCGTAATGCGTCATATGACGCGCCGCGTTAGCGCATCCGGAAGTCATCCGGGGCGCGCAGCGCGTAACGTAAGCATAACAAGTCATGTGACTTGTTAATAAAACTTTTCATTGGTTCATTTTACTTTTCTTATTCTAATGATGAAAGCCTTGGTCATATCACCTAAAAATTACGCTTTTAATTACTTCCGAACATTATTTTTTCTAAAATATATGTTATAATGTTCCAGGCTAATGTACTTTCCCGGAAATTTTACAACTGTCCTGCAAGTAAAATATATTCTTTTTTCGAGAAAAAGAGCGTTTCTTCGTCCCATGACGGAGCCGTTGAGCAAAAGAGGGTCGACCTGCTGTCTTAGTCGCCGATACGCCTGAATATGAGATTCTTATCGATCACTTTATGTTGCAGGAATAGAAAACACAACAGCCCTTGACCATTTATCTTTACTGCGTTCCTTCGTATTATACCTTTTACCCTTCATGTAATTGGTCTGCTTTATTTCACTTGCCTTTTAATGATTCTAAAACAGTGACTATTATTAAAAACTTTACCAATGTATATACTACTACCATGTTTTCTTTTAAAAACCTTTATTGTGAAAATTTCATTATACAAATACGAGCCTATAACCACGTGGGCCTGCCACGGAGCAAACTGTAATCGTATATGATGAATAGACATTTACACTGTAGAGGAACGTAACGGGCGGGCCATTAGGTTGCAAGAACTAAGGTGTCTAACAGTTACGGAATCGGTGGACGTACATTTTATAATTAAAATACGACAGGGCCAGTTACAATAAAATTATCTAGATATACATTTGCGGGCAAGTACCATGGGTGACGTTAATTCGAATTTTCAACAGCACAGTAATCAATAACACATCAGAACTTAATATCAATAGGGATGTCGAAATATTCAATCAATTCTCGTCCCCGCCCGCCATGTGCTTCAAAACTGCATACGTATCTCGTGATTTCAAGGTTCTGCAACCAGTACACAACAAGGAGTTACGAGTCCCATTTATTCCGGCGCCATTTTGGGCGAGGACGGGCAGGTCCAGAATATACTCAAAATGTCTCTACCAACCATCGACTATGATGATGTTCATATGCTGTATTTATTAGAGTAACACTCATCTGTCCACATGAAATTAATTTACCACAATCTAAACATGTCATTTTAATCTTTCCAAAGTTCTTCTAAATATTTGGGACCGTTTCCCTTGCCTCTGAAGCTCTCAGTGCCACTTCTTTGATGAATGTACTAGCAGGTCAGGGGTTCTCCTCCAAATCTCTCTTTTATGCAGCACTATAATTAATTGGTGCCACCTCTCCATATGACGATGCATGGTATAGTTACCACAACTATATTTTTTTTCGGTTCCTCTGGAGAGTTCATCGTGGCAGATGAAGCGTGTAACGTACCGGGCATTTACCTTTTTTTGCATGTACAGGAAAGGAAAAAAAATCGAGCGTCCGAGTTCTAAGGTGTCCCAGGGCCATTTTAGTGGACCAGGCCCAAATACAAAGAACAGGCCGCCATTTTGAGAGTCCTCTTGCAGCCGCCTGTCGCTGTAGCATCAAGAGCAGCCGAAACTCAGCTGAATGGCAACTGAAACGGTAAATGGGCGCCCCACTACATTTCAGCATTGTAGGATGACCACACCAGTACAGCAACTTGCTAGACATCACCTCGGTGCCATCCGGATCTCGGCGCCCCACTGCAGATGAAGTGCCTCTCAACTATGAAACCACCACGGTGACATCCGGATCTTGGCGCGTTGTGCTGCCTTCGGCCTATTCGCACATCGGTCCGCTACTGACGCCATCTCACAGGCTAATGGGGTGACCCACGCCGAGTTTCAGCATTGTAGGGTGACCACACCAACTTGCTAGACATCACCTCGGTGCCATCCGAATCTTGGCATCTCAACGCCTAGTGGTATCTTCCATACAGAAAATATTGTTACGCTGCCTTTGGCCCCATTCGCACATCAGTCCGCAACTTAGACATCACCTCGGTGCCATCCGGATCTTGGCATCTCAGCGCCTTGTGGTGTCAGTCAGAAAATATTGTTGCGCTGCCTTTGGCCCCATTCGCACATCAGTCCGCTACTGACACCATCTCACAGGCCAATAGGGCGCCCCACGCCGACTTTTACCATTGTACGATGGCCACACCAGTGGCACAACTTGCTAGACATCACCTCGGTGCCATCCGAATCTTGGCATCTCAACGCCTAGTGGTATCTTCCATACAGAAAATCTTGTTACGCTACCTTTGGCCCCATTCGCACATCGGTCCGCAACTTAGACATCACCTCGGTGCCATCCGGATCTTGGCATCTCAGCGCCTTGTGGTGTCTTCTACTCCGAAAATATAGTAGAAAATATTGTTGCGCTGCCTTTGGCCCCATTCACACATCAGTCCGCTACTGACACCATCTCACAGGCCAACAGGGCGCCCCACGCCGACTTTTACCATTGTACGATGGCCACACCAGTGCCACAACTTCCTAGACACCACCTCGGTGCCATCCGGATCTTGGCATCTCAGCGCCTTGTGGTGTCTTCAAATCAGAAAATATTGTTGCGCTGCCTTTGGCCCCATTCGCACATCGGTCCGCTACTGACGCCATCTCACAGGCCAACGGGGCGCCCCACGCCGACTTTCAACATTGTAGGATGGCCACAGAAGTGCGACAACTTACTAGACACCACCTCGGTGCCATCCGGATCTTGGCGCGTTGTGCTGCCTTCGGCCTATTCGCACATCGGTCCGCTACTGACGCAAACTCACAGGCCAACGGGGCGCCCCACGCCGACTTTCAGCATTGTAGGATGGCCACACCAGTGCGGCAACTTGCTACACACCACCTCGGTGCCATCCGGATCTTGGCATCTCAGCGCCTAGTGGTGTCTTCTATTCCGAAAATATTGTTGCGCTGCCTTCGGCCCCATTCACACATCGGTCCGCTACTGACGCCATCTCACAGGCCAACGGGGCGCCCCACGCCGACTTTCAGCATTGTAGGATGGCCACACCAGTGCGGCAACTTACTAGACACCACCTCGATGCCATCCGGATCTTGGCGCGTTGTGCTGCCTTCGGCCTATTCGCACATCGGTCCGCTACTGACGCAAACTCACAGGCCAACGGGGCGCCCCACGCTGACTTACAGCATTGTTGGATGGCCACACCAGTGCGGCAACTTACTAGACACCACCTCGGTGCCATCCGGATCTTGGCGCGTTGTGCTGCCTTCGGCCTATTCGCACATCGGTCCGCTACTGACGCAAACTCACAGGCCAACGGGGCGCCCCACGCCGACTTTCAGCATTGTAGGATGGCCACACCAGTGCTGCAACTTGCTGGACACCACCTCGGTGCCATCCGGATCTTGGCGCGTTGTATTGCCTTCGGCCTATTCGCACATCGGTCCGCTACTGACGCCGCCTCACGTACCAACGTATTTTCTCCGCATTTTACACCCTATGCCGCATAACAGGTCATGTGACTTGTTTATAAAACTTTTCATTGGTTCATTTTACTTTTGGTTTCCTAATGATGGAAGGCTTGATCATGTGACCTAAAAACAACACTTTTCATTGGATGAAAACTTTTTTTTTTCCCAAACGATGAAAGCCGCACCTTGTTTCTGGATGTTTCAGACTGAAGCTGGCGTCAGCATGAGAGCACCACCATCTCGTAGCTCAGTCGTGGTCATTCCGCGAGCAATCATGGCAGCCGCTCCCCACCAGAAGCCTGCAGGAGTCGGAGCCCCCAAAACTTTTGATGAATTCTCAAGGCGGAGGGGACGCTTTCGAGAATGGGGTCCAAGACCTAGCAGACAAGCGTCCGATTTCCAAGGTGTCCCAGGGCCATTTCAGTGGACCAGGCCCAAAAAGAAAAGAGCCTGCCGCCATTTTGAGACTCCTGTGACAGCCGCCTATCGCTGCACCGCAAGAGTGGGCGCAACTCAGCTGAATTGCGGCATTTGACACAGTGGACCAAAAACGGACGGAATGGCAACTGAAACGGTAAAGGGGCGCCCCACTACAACAGATGACACTCCACCTGGAGAGGCCCGTTCACACCGCCTCCCCCGGGGCGCCCCACGCCGTTATTCGGAGCAGCATTGTAGGATACCAAAACCAGTGCGGCAACTTACTGGACATCACCTTGGTGCCATCGTTCTGCTGCCTTGGAACTATTCGCGCAACAGTTTGCTACTGATGACCCACCCCCCGCGACGCCCCATGCCGTTATTTGCTGGGTGGCAACTTACTAGACATCACTTTCGTGTCATCTAGATTTCGGCGCGTTCTGCTGCCTTGGAACTATTCGCACAACAGTTTGCTACTGATGACCCACCCCCCGCGACGCCCCACGCCGGAAATCTGGACGTTGTGCTGCGTTGGGACTATTCGCACAGCCGACCGCTACTTCGTTGTTTTTCCCTAAAAATGTTTATATGTTATTACTATTTTTGTTTTCTTGTATATATTTATAAATTATTAAAGTTTTATAATCTTACTACTTTGTCGGAGTGCTATATATATTTAATGTGACACATAATTGTAAAAACTTTGATGTACAAAGAGTCATCCCTGGAATCTTCCGCTTCAGGCTCGGTCCCCTCCCCAATCACAATACAGGATGCTTTTCAGATAATAGCAACGCTTCTGCTGTGCCGGATCTCATCGAGTGTGGGCCTTGATCTACTATAACTCCTTTGAAGAGGGGTGATTCTTTACAGCTGTGGCCATAAACTACATCTGCAGGGCTAGCTGATACCCTAGGACCAGCCTGGACAATCGGACACAGAGGAAAAGGAGTGTCAGAGGGTGCGGTAGTGAATAGGGCGAAAGGGAGGTGTCGGGCGGGCACAGGGTGTGATTCTCAGGGAAGAGCAGCGCAGATGGGGGGAGGTTTATTACCCATGCATAAGACAGAGAGCGGGGGTGACCACTGCCTGGGGGAGATGCTTGCGAGGGTGGGGAGCCATGCTAAGGATCGACAGCGTGCACAGAGTGGGTCTGGTCAAGGCATCTAAAATGGCTGCCGTGCACGACAAAAGTGTGGCATTTGAAAAAAGACAAGATGGCGCAGACAATGTTTTTCAACACTTCCTGATTTCCTTCGAATCGAACGTTAACAGACGTTGGGGCATATTACCAAAGTTAAGCGATATTTATCCCTAACGATGCTTAGCAACGATTTTTTTACCGTCAGAAATTATCGCAGATAAACCTTGCTATTATCAAGGTTTATCGGAAATACGATAAAAAACGACCGCAATGCATTAATATCGCTGAAAACTCAGCGATATTCATGCATTACCGAGCTAATGCTCTTAGCCATGTTATCCACCTCCCATTGGATAACATGGCTAAGAACTGCTCAGGGCAGGTGGTAGCTTTTGGAGATATTCGCGCTTATCTCGAATATTTCCAAAAGTTGATAATAGGAGATAGCGATGTTAGCGACTGTTTCCAGTCGCTAACATCTTGGCATGCCCACTTTCCATGTCATTAGTGATAAATATCACTCACATGCAAAGTGGGGCCCAAGATGGTCGCTATCTTCTACTAGCCGTCGCTAACTGGTGTTAGCAACAGCTAGGTAATACACATATAATTTTATCTCCGCGAAGCGGAGCGCTGTTACAGATATATATCTTGTTTTTGAACGTTAATTTCTCAAAATGCACTGAAGCACATATATTGAGACCTAGCAAAGGCACATCGGGCTACCAGTCCCTACAATTTTGCCAAGTTTCGTGCAAATCCATTCAGCTGTTCGATCCTACCGAGAGACAAGATGGCGGCCGCTACGGACTGTTTGGAATGTTTACAGACACCGGAGAGCCAATCAGCTTCGCTTCGCAAAGCTCCGTAACGCGAAAAGTACGCGAAGCGGTGCGGTGTTACAGATATATATCTTTTTTTGAACGTTAATTTCTCAAAATCCACTGGAGCACATATATTGAGACCTAGCAAAGGCACATCGGCTACCAGTCCCTAATATTTTACCAAGTTTCGTGCAAATCCATTCAGCCGTTCGATTATTATTATTATTATTTTTTATTTGCCCCGCGGGGCCCTTTTAAAACCTCCACATCAAACCTAGGGGGTCAGCGAGGATCTACTATTCCCCCTTATGGTCATTTGCCCCTTCGCTTTCGCCTCCTCTTGTCTCTCGATCCTACCGAGAGACAAGATGGCGGCCGCTACGGACTGTTTGGAATGTTGACAGACGCCGGAGAACCAATCAGCTTCGCTTCACAAAGCTCCGTTGCGCGAAAAGTACGCGTCCTGGGCCGCTGCCCAGTCCGCTGTTACAGATATATATCTTTTTTTAAACGTTAATTTCTCAAAATCCACTGGAGCACATATATTGAGACCTACAAAAGGCACATCGGGCTACCAGTCCCTACAATTTTGCCAAGTTTCGTGCAAATCCATTCAGCCGTTCGCGCTAAAAGTGAGGCCAACCGCCCTATGGAAATTAACATGGGAAAAACGCGTTTTGGGACCCCCCTTTTTTCTCGGCCCCCCCTTGACGAACCCCCCCAAAATTTTTAGGGGCTGCTCAGAAACAAAATGTGCCATTTTCCTGAAAATTTCAGCCAATTCCGTCCACAAACGCCAAAGTTATTAGACATAGAATTTTCAAAAAACCCATAGAGAAAAAATCCTAACTATATATACCTACTGGCGACCGCCAGTAGGTAATATATATATATATATATATATATATATATATATATATATATATATATTATATATATATATATATATATATATATATATATATATATATATATATATATATATATATATATATATATATAAGAGAAAGATTTCCCGCTCGATTAAACCAGCACACGCAGACAGGTACACGCTGTTTAAAGCAAAGGCAGCTCTCACAAACGCCCTTCATTTTATTCAAATTTGAAATTAAGCACAGGTGAGTACGTGCATTGCATCATGGGACCAGTAGTTCTGGAATATACTTCCCAAGTGGGCTGTGTGCCGCCAGCTGCATAAGCCAAATTTTGTAATCCCAAGGAAACAGCCGTTCGTAATGTCACCCTTGCATATTATTTCAGCACCCGCTACTCCGTACTATACTATAATGAACCGCAACGGACCCCCTTGGATCTTGCGGCAGTTCCAGTCCGTGGCCGGGCAAGCCACTGAAATAGAAGAGAAAGAGTTGCAAGGGTGACATCACAAACGGCTGTTTCCTTGGGAATACAACATTTGGTTATTGCAGGTGACGGCACACAGCCCTCTTGGGAAGTATATTTTGGAACTATTGGTCCCATGATGCAATACACTTACTCACCTGTGCTTAGTTTCAAATTTGAATAAAATGAAGGGGATGAACTGTTGTTCCGTTGTTGGCCGTCATTTGCTGTAATGCTGCCCATGAAGAAGGGTTTTTACCCGAAACACGTCAGCAGTGCTGGAGGAGCTGAGGAGGTGTTTGTGAGAGCTGCCTTTGCTATAAACAGCGTGTACCTGTCTGCGTGTGCTGGTTCAATTGAAGGGCAACTCTTTCTCTTCTACGTATATATATATATTTTAGTTCACAGCGCGTAGTCACCGCTACGCTAATGCACACCCTTCGATAAAAGATGATCACTCACAGTCTTTCTTGCGCAATCCAATCAGATTTATTTTCTTAAATGCAGCATCGTGATTCCAAACACGGAAAAAACCCAACGCGTTTCGGCGAAACACTCGCCTTGGTCACGGGTTACCTTTGCCCCTGAAATGCACCGCTGTCTTGGTGTCCCGGCACTATGTGAAGGACGTGAACCTGATATATATATATATATAGTGAGAGAGAGAGAAAGAGAGAGAGAGAGAGAGAGAGCACAATAAAAATTTACTCCTCCAATGACATTATGAATGTGTTTGCATTTTTTACAATTAAATGCATAAGTACATTGTTTTCTTCTGAAGACTGTATGTTACAGTATAGCCATCCAAATTATCAGCATGCACTTATATCTACTCCACAGTATTGAAAACCAACATATCACCAAGCTGTGTTGTAGCAAGGGATCCATAGGCCCTAATACAAAAAGTAAGGCCCTCCTAGGCCCTGATTGTGTAGTAAAAGACAGCTATAACTAGAGATCAGTGGGCCCTTCTCACCACTGGGCCCCGGTGCCACTGCACCTGTTGTACGATTGGAAATTACACACTTACCATCAAGGAAAGTATGCATAGAGAAGTGTGCTTTAATAAACTCAACTCCACATTGACCTACGCTAATGACATGCAGGTAGTCTATATTATGAAAATGATATGAGTGTGGGTTGATTGTTAAACATTCACTTGGGGTATAGGACATACTTCTGCAGCACAAGGCGGCACCTTTCAGGGATATCCCTTTTAGTCCAAGGTTTACAAGCATCAGTGAAATGTGGGAGACTTGAGGGTCCCTAACCATATTCTCTTCCTCCTTATAAGACATCCAAGGATGAGGATAAAGGTTATAAAAAGATGCACCAAATGGAAACCATCATGGCAACCCATCTTTTGCCGACATCATACATCATCCATTATAGTCCAACCTATCTAATAAGATAAAATAATGTACAATGACTCAAACAAAAGGGCGGCGCCAGTCCCAAGTATCTACCAGCATATTTTTTAAATGATTTGAGCATGTATTGGAATTTCGCCTTCTCCCACACCATGTACTTGGTTGTACATTTTTGAGCACCACTCTTCTAGGCCTGTAGTTGGTATGGAAACATAATGAGAACTCTCGTTTTCAATGGATAAAAGTAGAGGTGTCTCCTTTAGTAATTCTGAGGAAGCGGAACACACATTTCATTCCTGCTCTCTCAGCTTTTACTTTGTATTGCAATGGGAAACTGTTTTATTCACACACATAAATCCTAATACTCTGTGATGTATATAGTGTTTTTTATTCTGGGACGGCTCCTCCGTTCGAGCAGAGGAGCGTCACCTCACTGGTTAAAAGGCCCCTCCATGCTCCAGAATTGAAAAATAAAATGGTAATAAAGTTGGTTTATTGTGAATCAGGCAGAATTACTATGTAAATTGTTTTTTTTAAACAAATTATTAATTTCATAAACTGAACCAACAGTAGACAACTCGTTGCATTTTCCCAGCAACATCTTTTCAGATTTGATACGTGGGCTAATATCCAGACATTTCAATATTCACTCATTCATGTTGCTTGCGTATAACGAGTGCATACATTTAAAATTACTCTCTGCTTTACCATTTCTTATAAATGCAGTGCTTACTATCTGGGTGATGTTTTACCAGTAATTGGTAATTAGTAATTTCCTAAAATGATGCTAAGCAAAGAAACTGCTCAACCCTTATCTTGTAATAACATTAATATAAGTAGTTGTTGGAGGCTGAAGAAATCGGTGATTATTCAATTTCTGACCAACTCTTTCTTTTGTCTTTAATCTGAGTATTTTGTTACTGAAATAAATTGATTGGTTTGTTGAAGTGTTTACTTAGAATATAGAATAAGCACAATTTTACTATATATAACTCCACATATATGTACCTTGACAATATATACATATCCTCATGGTACATAGATTGAAATTAAGAATAGTAAATCTATACTTACATATTCGTACTTACCTTCTTGATATTTTGATCCTTGATAGTCTTTCCCTTTTATGTCCACATAATATATTTGTTTCCGATATTCTGTCAGTGAACCGTTTGTTGAAAGTTACTTGGCATAACACACTTGATAATCTGGAGGAGATTCCTAGTTCAAGTTCACCCAAATTAGCCGTTTATGCTAGAAATTGAGTGATTTGCCCACTACTGCTTTTATGGTCCAAAATGTCTGAAACTCATCAAAGGTCATTTGCAATCTCATATCAATGCACTAGATCATCTTTTCAGACTCCTTGATCTCAGACTCCTTGATCTCATTTGGGTGGCGCTAGAGTGATACGCACAGGTTGAGAAAGGTCCAGGGAGCTCTTCCTAATGACAATTGTGGAATTTATTGTATACTTTTCGTGTAATTGATATGGCTGGTGTTAAGGGTCTTAAATGTTACTTTATTTTGCGTTGTTCTTAGTTGCCTTATATTATGCATGCCAGTAAAGTGGCATCGGGGAACTTGCTGCAGGATTTTAAACTGCTTAATAATCCCACCTTCTAAATTAAGATTAACATGAAAAAAATCCTATGATTTTAACAAAGGATAGAAATGAATGATTGATACATCAGTCATCTGAGCAGTTAAATCAAGGGATTAGGAAAAGAGAGTGATGCTTAGTTTGGTCAAAGAATGAAAAACTATTATTTTCAGATATTGAGCAGGAAGACCCAAGCCTTCCCAAAGTCACTAGCAGTTCCTTGATATATTTTATAGATAGTACTGGTCGCACTTCTGCAAAAGTATCTGAGAATCATCCTTGAAATTTACAGATCCAGAATCTTGCTGTCCTCTGATGTATAGAAAGAAAAAAACATGTTAGGGGTTCACTGATGCACCTGGTCCTTAAACCAACAAAGAAGAGATTGGCACGGAAGCTGGAATATCAAAATAACAATTTTATTAACCTCACATGAGGGAGACTGCGTCAATACAGTACCCTCAGGCCACTGTATGAGACAGTCCAAAGAGTACAGAAGCCAAGGGCATTTTATGGCCAGTTTATTGCTGAGTTAGCATGAAGACTCAAAAAGAGGCAGTACACGTGTGCATACAAATACCTATTACACATATAAGGCCTAACAGAAAATACTTAGTCAACAAAGTAGGAGGAGTAACAGAGTTCCTGACATCAGTTAAAATAGCCTGACAGTTATACACTAAGAGCAGATGCATTCTACCAGCTAGGCCTTTCTGAGCATGTGCAGTGCTCTGGCTCAGTACTGAAGGAGTTAACTGTAACTGATGACTTAAGCTGAATACAAGGGCAGGCAATAGTAAAGAGGGAGAAAGCACATGTTGAGCACATGGATAACTAAAATGGCTGCCAAAAAACAAAATGGCTTCAGCTGATGCTAACAGCCATTTCAGCTAGTTTCCACAGATGTGGGTTCTATTGTTTTGCAGGATGTAATTGTGACTATATTGTTTCAATTATAAAATGATTTCTGACAGAATCAGATGGACACTAGAAGCCAGATGTAATAAGGTACTTTGCAGCTACACATCCTGTGATTTGTAAAATTAGAGGGCTTGTGTAGGAAAGTGCCTCTTTTTACATGGTTGGCCCCTACGTTTTGCCTATTGTATTATGTGATTTTAAACTGGTATTGCACTGGCTTCCTGCCAACCCAGTTCCCAGTGCCAGATCTCTTTCCTAATGTACCACGACTGGCATAACTTCAGCGACCCCTGTAAGTCTCTAGTAAATGGTAGCCCTGGTACCTAGAGCATTGGTACTGAAGAGGGTCCTTTGGGGCTGCAGCATCAACTATGCCACCCCAGAGATCGCTTACCAAAACCATGCAGACATACATTGCAGACTGCTTGTCTTGGTACAGAGAAAACCAAAGAGTTGACATGGCACACATCCCTGTTTCTGGAGTGGAGACAACAGAATGCACACCTTTCTTTTTCACAGTTTTACTTTACTTTGAATTAATTTGAGCTTTCGCGTTCAGCCTGGAATCGCGTGCTCTGCCCTTGTAACACGCTTTGTAGAATCATCAAAACTGGAGCACTGTATCCTTACTCCGCCAGGCGCACTGCTTGATTCATGACGTTTCACAAAAATACCGCAATCGTTCTGTGTTTAACAATTTTTATTTTTTATTCCATTTACCCCAAAGTTATTTTCTCTTGTCATTTCTCCATTCACATGTGAGATGTTTATGTTTTCTAATGTGCCATACTCCCGTGACCCCATGCTCTGAATGAGGTATAGGTAAGTCAACCGTACTGTAGGCCTTATAGCCCTAAGACAGGGAGCACTATATCCCATGTGTGGACATATCTGCGTGAGCAGATATGCCCCACAATATCAAATCCATTCTTGGATATTGTAAGCGCACAGGGAAGCCATAGAGAGTGCATGAGCTGGATACGTGTCATTATATGTTTCCTAGTTCCTTGATGGCTTTACTTTTCCCTAAGGTGATTGGTAACAAACATCTTATCTTAATAAATCCTCACTGATACCAGTGGTGGATGTATTAATAAATGCACACAGGAGACCCATTAGAGCATAGGTCTTCAAACTGTGGGGCGCGCTCCCCTGGGGGGGGGGGCGCAGCATCCCTCCAGGGGGGGCGCGCACTTCACCTTCTATTGCTGCTTTCAGGCGCCAGTCTGTGTCTCTCAGCCCGGGCTGCTGCAGCTCCAGCTGCTGGGGGCTCGGCTGAGAGTCACAGGTCATTAAAGGCCAGAGACGCAATGATTTCGGAGGTGGTGGGGAATGGGAGGGGGCTAATTCTTCCAGCAATAGGAAGAGTGGAGATTCAGGGGTTCTCAGAAGGGGTGAAAAATAAAGCCTCATTAACGCGTAAATGGTCTTTTAAAGACCTGTGAAGTGCTCGGTGCGCTGGCAGCTCCAAAACTGTCTTTGTGTGTGTGCCCGGGAAGTTGTCTCAGCAGGGGCTGACACACACGACGGGTGGGTTTGGGGGCAGGGGGGTGAGGGCGCAGAAGCCCTTTGAGCCCTATGGCGTTGCGCACCTGATGTGAAGGCAATTGTATCCCCAGGCCTTAGTCAGAAGCCCCTTTATGGGCGGCACTCGTCTCTGGTCAAAATACACCACTGGGCCCAGCAGCTACCTCATCCTTCTGGTCTTCGCAACTGCAACTTGTCAACAGAGTATGCCTTTGTTCCGGATTTCTCTTAACTCTGATCCACACTTTGGGGACACGCCTGCACCCACAGGGTGTGTCCGAACTGCGACCCTTTGCAGGTCGAAACGGGTCAGACAGGAGGTCTTGTATGTTTTTTAAGGCCTTTGACATGGCTGCCGCCACCGATTCAGATACTGTCAATTCACACATGATAAAATCTGTGTCCATAACATATCTTACTGTTGTGTCTTGTCTCAGTACCCCTGCTCTTCAGCCATGTCTGTTTGGAGTTGAGTGACAAAGGCGGATTACGGATTATCAGTGTTCAGCAATGCAATCAGACCCCACAGCCCTAGCTGCTGTTGAAATTTGCAGGGAGGGCAGAGATTGAAATGGGACAGCTCACAGGGGAGACTGCCCATTGGAGATCTCCTCGATCCATGTGACGTCTAAAACCGGAAGCATGGCCTTCTGCTGCAACATGTGTTGAAGCGATCAGTGTTAGGGCCAGCCCTGGCTGGGAGTCTTAGCCCAAGTTCAGGTCTAGTTGCGCCCCATGTTGCTTCCCAAATCGGAAGTACTTTTCACTGCAAGGAGTTTACAACAGTTGTATCCTTCCTGAAGATTCCATTCTCTGGCAGTTAAGAGTGAAGAGCTTTTTGTATTATTTTTTTTAAGCCTCGCTCTTTTCCCCTTCGTCCCAATACTAGTGGGAACGGTGGATGTTTCAAGGAGGAGCGCATTTGGCATTAATGCCATAGGTGCTGACTTTGGTTCTGGGGGCCCGGGTTAGAGTCCTGGTAGCGGCTCAACATCTTGTGATCCTGGGCAAAATCACTTAATTTACCAGCGACTTCCGAAAAACGAATTTTACCTTGATTAAAGTCACTGGTGCTTGTTTAACATGTTCCAATCCCTGGAGCTGAGTCCACAAACCTAATATAACAAATATTGTCAAGTTTGCCTACCATCTGTCCTCGCTTCTTTCGTAGACCAAATTTAAATGTTTTCTTGTGCAGATATTTCTGAAGCTTTGGAAGGGGATCTTCTTTATAAGCCAACTATGCTAACAAATTGACTCTTGATGCTGCTAGAGAATAAAGATGTATATATCCGTTTGAATCACTTATATCACATGTGTATGATGTAAATGTCCCCTAGGCCTTCTTGGAAAACTGTGGCTGGCCTCCTACTGACATGGCAACACCTGGCCATACTCCACATAATCATGGATGTTTTAATTGCCTCAGAAAGCATGTTTTGTGGAACGTCTTTTTCTAATATCTTGTTTAGGGACAAGAATGTGGCACAACAGTCAGAGCTGATGACTGTAGAGATGGGAAACCACGTTTAATTCTTGATGTCTGCTCAACATCCTGTGATTCTGGGCAAATCACTAAATCTCCCCTGTGCTTACAAAAAATGATTGTGTGCTTGTGTAATGTAAAAGATGCTCCTGTAAAGAGCTCCAATACCTTTGGGTCATGTTCGCGCTATATAAAACTGAAAACAAAATAGTACAACATTTTGTGAGAACTCCTGTTGCCAGGCACTGCTCAAGACTGGAAGTGGAGCACAACCTAAGGATGGCAAGAGCAAGAATCCATCAACACATTGCCTCTATGGGGAAAAACATGCACTCCCACACCTGTGTTTTGGGTGTGTATTTGCTAATCTATCCTAAATTTTGTGTTTTATGTGAAAAATAAAGCACCAATGAAAGTTTTTGTGATAATTGTTTTCTTTTCATTTGAACTTTAGAATAAGCACATGCTCTACAAAAACTTCAGTTTACTAAACACTCTTACTTTGTTTAATATTATTTTCCCTAAACAACCTGGGCTTGGCAGGGGGGAATGGCCATCAATGATGCAGAGTACCAGCTTCCCAAACTTTTTCATCAGGTGGCGTGGCGGTGGGGGGGCTTGACGTGTAAAAAAGGTTTAGATGGGGGGCTCGGCCGACAAAAGTTTGAAGACCTCTGCTTTAGAGGGTCCCCAGAAAACTTACCAAGCACTGGTGTGGTCTCTGACTAATCTTAGCCAGCTTGTCACTACCAAACATGTTTCTGACCTCATTCGGTGAGAGCCTGTGCGCTCCGAGGCCAGGAATAAAGCCTGCTCTGGGCAGAGGTGCTTCACACCTCCTCCAAGCCAGGATGGCCTTCCAAGGCGGGAAGCCTCAAAGGCATTGCCACTTTTGAAATATGACCCAGGCAGCTCCAGATAGTGGAGCATGCCAACCCCCCCTTTCCTGCTTCATATTTGGCAGGAGGACAGGTAGGAGGTGGGTTCCAATTCAGCCAGCACCACCCCTAAGGTGTGGCAGGTGATGTGGACCCCACTTTCCATTTCCCTCCATCTTGGTTTGTTAAGGAATTAGCCAATTAGGGTCAGGGAATTTCCTTTTCACACAGGAAGTAGTCACTTACAGGGTGTAAGCACCCTAAAGGTAGGTAGCACATTGGCTACTACCTGTCACCACCTTTAACACCCCTACATTTAGTATTTAGGTGGCATCCTTTGGCCCTGAACTTAGATTCAACGGACACAGAGAAGAAAAGGACAAAGAAGAGCTACTGACCCGAGGACTGAAGCCCTGCTGTGGAAAATTGGCGCCAAACCCTGCTTCTGCCTTAAGGACATGACAATTGGGGTGTGCTGTCTCGTCCTGAAGCTGTGGGTCCTCCAAGAACCCCAGAGCTCCTCCATCCTTCTAAAAATCACCAAAGAACTCCCTTGGAGCGGAGGTACCACTCCCCTGCAGCCACATGCACAGAACCACAGAATTGGGTTGAACAAACTTGCTGCTTCCTGGCGACTCCGACAGTGCACCTGAACCAAAAGTGGTATACAAGCTCTGGAGGATCAGATCTGTCTCCCCTCCAAATGTGAAAACACAAGGATCTATTTGAGCCATGCTGCATCAATACCCGGGGTACTGGACCCTCTGCAGCATTCACCAAGACGAAGAGTCCAACCTAGAGTCCAACTTCCCAGGAAGCAAGCACCTGTCGATGGACATTGAGACCACTGAAAACCACTTTGTGAGTGGCCCAGCTGTCCTGGAATCGCCTCTCTAGGCTGCCTGCTCCTGACCACAAGGACATCTTGACGCACACCGCCCAGCTGACCTATCTGCTCTGCACCCGGCCCGACGGCCTTGGTAACGATGATCACACTGTGTTCCCATAGTCCTGAGGCTGTGCGATGTGATCCCTTGAGTAGGACCCCTCAGTCTTACCCTTAAGTTCCTTTTTTGCAGTGTGTTTTCAAGTGGTCCCCTTCTTTGTAACGCACCAGCTACCAACAACCTCATCACCCTGCTCCTGGCCGAAACCAGGACGCTCCTGAGAATCTGCTGGTGTAACATTGGGCCTGGACTTGCTACTTACCTCAATCCTGAAGGTGAACCTTGAAACCCAGCTGTGTAATTTTACACGCATTTTTCTCTTTTCACCGGTTTAATGGTGCGAACTTGGAAAATTCATAACTTTTAAAAAGTACTTACTGTAGAATTAAGTTCTTGGTCAGAAAAATTACATAAAAATCATTGTTAATTTTATAAATTGGTCTTGGATTTATTCTTGAGTGTGTGTCTCATTCATTGCCTCTGGGAGTACAACAAATGCTTGCCACTACCCTCTGATAAGCCTAACTGCTTACCCACACTACCAAAAATAGAGCATTAGTGTTATCTACGTTTGCTTCTGTATGCCAATCTGGGTCTTTCTGGACTCTCTACACAGTGTACTTAATATTAAGGCACTATATAAAGAGTCAGCGTCCAACAGTTTGGGACTGCATAATGGATTTTTGGTATTCACTAAACCCATTTTGCCATTTCATAAAGACCTACATAATCATAAATGGGTTTCGAATTGGATATCAAATTGTAAATTGGAAAGATATCAGATGTATCACTGGATTGTGACTGCAATTCGGGTTGAGAACCATTGAAACATTAGACCCTCTTAAAGGAGGTGTTAACACATTACCAAAAGGGAAGGAATCAAATGTGAATGTTAAAAGAAAAGTGCTGGGGAGTAGGCAGTGCTCTGCAGGACGACTGCCAGCTCTCCAATCAATCAATCAATCAATCAATCAGTTGGTATTTGTAGAGCACGGGTATCACCTGAAAGTGTTTCCAGGCACTGGGTTGCTGGGCTTAGTCGAAAAGTCAGGTCTTGAGTTTCTTCCTGCAGTCCGTTAAGTGAGGGTGATGTTCGAAGGTGGAGGGGGAAGGCGTTCCAGGACTTGGCAGTGAGGTGGGAGAAGGAGCATCCTCCGATGGGGCTCCGGTGAATGCGTGTTGTCTATGCCTGGGCGAGGGAGGCGGCGAAGAGGTTTCTGGATGGTTGGTGGAAGTTCAGGCAGTCGTCCATGTGTGCTGGTCCGTGGTTGTGGAGGGCTTTTTAGGCATGTGTCAGTAGTTTGAATTAGCACCTTTCTGGACAGGGAGCCAGTGGAGTTTCCTCAGGTGCTGGGTGATGTGGATCCGCTTGGGCAGGTTGATGATCAATCTGGCCACTGTGTTTTGTATCGTCTGGAGTCTTCTCATTAGTTTGACGGTGGTTCCTGCATACAGAGCATTGTTGTAGTCCAGGGAGCTGGTGATGAGGGCTTGCAGGACTGGTTTCCTTTTGCTTGTGGGGAGCCATTTGAAGATTCTTCGGAGCATGCGCAGTGTGTGGAAACAGGCCACGGACACTGTTGATCTGTCGTTTCATGGCGAGTTTGCTGTCCACGATGATGCCGAGGGATCGGGCGTGGTCTTTACGTTTTGGGATGGGTCTGAATTCAGCAGGCCACCAGGTGTCGTTCCACAGGGAAATATGGTTTCCAAAGATCAGCACTTCCGTCTTGTCCGTGTTGAGTTTTAAACTTTTTTTAAAAGCAAATGTTTATTTTTAAATGCACCAAAGATTTCTTTAAGGAAAAGGGAGAGCATTTTAAAAAAGTTTACTTTTTTTTTAAAGGCTACCACTGGCATGGTGGTCTGCTGAATCTAGCAGGCCACCATCCCTGTGATGGGTTTCACTCAAAGTGAGTCACAATTTGCGATCTACCACATTAACATTACTGACAGCAGCTACTTTCCCCTCCTGAGGCGGAAGCCGGGAGGTCTCTCCTCTGTACTTTGCGCTATTTATGTTCTTTTTAAAGTTCGTTTTTTGACGCTTGATTTAATAAGCGTGCAGAGACTCCCTCTGTGCTCCCCTTCGCTCTGTGTACCTTTCCCCCCCTCCCTCTGCCCCCGGACCGCTCTCGGCCGAGTACAGACGCCGAGGGCTGGTTTTCCGGTTTTGGCGGCCATATTGGGTGTGAGCTGGTGGGTGACGCGCTCTAGCAGCGCTCAAAAAGGGATCTGTGAGCCTGTGCGAGTGATTACTGACAGCAGCTACTTTCCCCTCCTGAGGCGGAAGCCGGGAGGTCTCTCCTCTGTACTTTGCGCTATTTAGCGTTTTTATGCTCTTTTTAAAGTTCGTTTTTGACGCTTGATTTAATAAGCGTGCAGAGACTCCCTCTGTGCTCCCCTTCGCTCTGTGTACCTTTCCCCCCCTCCCTCTGCCTTGGACCGCTCTCGGCCGAGGACAGACGCCGAGGGCTGGTTTTCCGGTTTTGGCGGCCATATTGGGTGTGGGCTGGTGGGTGACGCGCTCTAGCAGCGCTCAAAAAGGACGGCTATGACTCCGCGCAGCGGACGCGTACAGCGGATGCGCCGGACCTGCGCCGGAGTCGTGCCAGAGTCCTGCCCGTCTGCGCCCGTCCGCGTCACGGAGGCGGACGGCGGGACGGGTGCTGCTGGATCTAGGCTCTCCTATTCGGCGTCTGATCTTCTGACACTTAGGAAAGGTATGACCTCGTGTCAGGTGGTCTTCCCGGGTCGGTGCAGAGGTAAACGTAGATGTTCTGGGTGTGGATGGCTCCCTGGCAATTCTCGGCGAGCGGGGCTTTTAGCCCCAAGTCCATTGCTAATTATAAGTGTCTTTTGCTCAATACACGCTCCTTGGGCAGACATGCTCCTGATATTTTTGAGCTATTTACTAATGAAAAACCTGTCTGTTTAATGCTCACTGAAACATGGTTGGGAGAGTCCTCCAACCCTGATATTGCGACTGCTATCCCTCCTGATTATGTTATTTTCAGACATGATAGACCTATCGGGAGGGGTGGCGATTGTGGTCCAGAGATCTGTCACTCCCATGGCGCCCATCTCCGGTTGTGAGTCCTTGGCTTTCTCTATTGCCCTATCTTCTCATCAATCTTTCTCCGGGCTCCTGGTCTATAGACCACCAGGTCAGCGAGGGCCCTTCTATGAGGAGTTGCAGGCATTAATCACGGCACTTTGCTTAAAGACAGAACACTGTATTGTTCTCGGGGATTTTAACATACACATGGAGGATGGGTCAGACGGTGAAACGATTAAAATCAAAGATATCACCGCCCCCCTGGGCCTCATTCCCTACTTGTCGTTTCCGACCCATAATATGGGCCACACGCTAGACCAGGTGTTTTCTACCATTCCTCTGGTTATGGCCAGCCCCTTCCCTGTTCTCTGGTCGGACCATTTCCTGATTAGCTTCCAGATTCAGGGTTTTAGTAAACCCCTTGGTGCAATTTCTAATCATTGTAGGCAAACTAGTAGGGCTTACCATCGGGTGACCCCTGAGAGTCTGGCACAGGCTTGTTTGGAGCATCCTTGTCATCTTTCGGGTGATCTTGAGAGGGATCTTGACCTACTACAGAAGTGGCTAGTGGAGCGGCTAGATGATCTCGCTCCTCCTATTGCGCCCCGGACGACTGCTAGGTGGTCCTCTGCGCCTTGGTTTACTGAATCTCTTGCATTGTCCAGGCGCAATTGCAAGGTAGCAGAGAGGCTCTGGCGCCAGCAGTATGATCCCGGGGCCAAGGCCGCCTATAGGGCTACTATTAAGATCTATCATGCGGATATTTTGGCCAAAAAAAAGAACTATTATGCAGCAAGAATCGAGACTGCCTCTAGTTCCTGCAGGGAAATTTTTACTATTGTCAAGGAGTTTGTAACTCCGAAGGCCAGTGCTTCACATCATGAGTTTTCTGAGCCATGGGTGATTTCGATAGCGAGTTTTTTCTCTACAAAAATTAAGCAGATTCAAGAGTCCTTCTCCTCCCTGGACCCTAGCGCTGTTACCATCCCGAGGGACCAGTTGAATTTGATAACTGAACCTGGACCCTTTCTTTTTGAGTTTCCATCTATTTCTATGTCTGTCTCCCAGGACCTCCTTTCTAAACTTAAATCAGGCTCACCCTCTGACCCCTGCCCTGCTAGTTTTCTAGCTAGGGCTGGTGAGGCTCTGAACCCATTAATTAACCCCATTCTTAACCTGTCTTTGTCAAGTGGTGTGGTTCCTTTGGTTTGGAAACAGGCGATGGTGGTTCCACTCCTTAAAAAATCGGGTCTTGACCCCGAGATCCTTGCTAACTATAGGCCGATTTCCCTCCTACCTGCTCTCGCAAAGACAGTGGAAAAGCATGTCCATACTGTGCTCTCCACTTATCTTGAGACCCATAGCCTGCTGCACTCCACCCAGTTGGGCTTTCGCTCCAATCTAAGCACCGAGACAGCACTTTTGGAGGTTAATGAGGCCATCAAGGAAGTGTTGGATGAGGGAGGAAGAGCCATGTTGGTAATGTTAGACCTGTCGGCGGCTTTCGACACCGTCCCTCATGAGGGTCTCCTCAACAGACTCCATGAGATCGGTCTGAGAGGGACGGTGTTGAACTGGTTTAGATCTTATTTAGCTGGTCGCCGACAGGTCGTCTGGGCCCCCCCCCCCATACTCAGCCGAAGTGCCGCCTTTGGAGTTCGGAGGTCCCCAGGGGTCGGGGCTTAGCCCGACTCTTTTTAACATCTTTATGACCCCTTTGGCGGTGCTGGCTGAGTCATTTGGGGCTCAGATCG
This sequence comes from Lissotriton helveticus, assembly GCF_964261635.1. Classification (NCBI taxonomy): domain Eukaryota; kingdom Metazoa; phylum Chordata; class Amphibia; order Caudata; family Salamandridae; genus Lissotriton; species Lissotriton helveticus. Next base: position 963,389,191 of record NC_136070.1, read on the forward strand.
TATCATACGCCGATGATACTCAGCTCCTTTTCACTTGCGGGAAAGGGGCTGAGTTCAATGGAGAGCATCCGTGGGTGTCTTGAGGCTGTTTTCGAATGGTTTCAGCGAAACAGCCTCAAATGTAACCCTGGAAAATCTGAGGTGCTTTTCTTCGGGTGTCAGGCTGACCCAAAGTGGCAGGATTGGTGGCCTGTGAACATGTCCCCGCCCACGTCCTCTTCTTTGGCTGCTAAGAATCTGGGGGTCAAAATTGATAACAGCCTGTCACTTAAGTCCCACATCCTTGGTCTGACGGGCACTTGCTATGGTCTCCTTAAAATGTTGCGCAAGTTTCTTCCCCTGCTCCTGCTTGCGCATAGGAAGACTACTGTCCAGGCTCTCATCTGTTCTAGGCTGGACTACTTAAATGTTCTGTATTTGGGTCTTCCGGACTATCTATTACAAAAACTTCAGGTGGTCCAGAACTCGGCGGCACGGGCAGTCTTTGGTCTGCCTCGTCGCGCGAGAGCCTCGGACCTTTTACATTCCCTACACTGGCTCCCTATTCGTAAGCGGATTGTTTTTAAAACACTTACGCTGGCGCATAAGGCACTCCATGCTGTGGGAGCTGAATATATTCAGAAACGCCTTGCTTTCTACAAGCCAGCTAGATCATTTAGATCGGAATCTCTTGGTCTGGCCATTGTCCCGTCTGTTAGCAAAGCAAGGGTGGCGGGGCGTTCTTTTAAACACCTGGCTCCCAAGCTGTGGAATGCCCTCCCTCTGTCGCTCCGCGGTACCTCGAACCTGCTGGCCTTTAGAAAAGGTCTGAAGACGTGGCTCTATGGACAATGATCTGCTTGTTTCTTTCTTTCTTCTTTCTGCCTCTTGTTAGTCTGCTGTGGGTTTGAAAGCGCCGGGACACTCCTCGGAGTAGCCGAGCGCTATATAAGACACCCATAACATTAACATTAACATTAAGATTAATATTCAAGAGGTAGGTCACTCTGTGACCCATTTCGAACGGGAATTTTGCAAACAGACTAATTAGTGCATTGGTTAGTTTGCAGCATCAGAATCATTTCACAGAAAATTGGTGTACAGTTTGTAACTGGGCCCTTATGCATCGGATGTACGTTGTTACAACGCATGCTTTTACCATGCATGCTGTTACAACGCAAGTTTTACAACGTAAGCCTTTAACGCATTGCTTTGGGGGGTGCTGGATATTGAATAGTTTAATTTACTATTCCAACTCCAGTCCCCGTGGATAGTAGGGAAGGTGTTAGATAGTAAATTAAAACTATTCCCTATCCTAGAGCGCCCCCAGTGCAATGCGTTGTAATGGTTTTTGTTGTAAAACCTGCGTTGTAAAGGCACTGCGTGGTAAAAGTTGCGTGGCAAAGGATGTTTCCCTATGCATCAACACATTTCCACACAGACACAGAGAACAGACAAACCCCATTGCTACATCAGGCTCTCGATTTGTTTTTTCATCCTAAATACACGAGATTTATTTTTGGACAAATAAATGAACTAATATCTTCTCCGGAGTAGCTGTTATTCAGTCGCAGATACGTAAGGAACAATGTACACTTACCAACAATTCTCAGGCCTCCACCGTAGGTCCAATAGGCTCACTGCATATGTTTTATAGGGGCCCTCAGCCCTTCTGTACAGTCCCACCATCCCACTGCTGATATATTATTGGAGCCGCCATCCCAGTACAGATAAGTTATAGGCAGGGCACAAGTCCTAAAAAAAGAAGTGGGGGGACGCTGACGAAATGACAGGAAGTGACGTCACGAAAGGTAGCTAGCACCATAAGACTCATTGCCTCCCCTCGCTCGCCCCTTAGATGCGATTGCATCAGAGAAGCCAGAGCGCCAGCAGCGTTCTGAATGGGCTCCGATCTCGCCCCAGGGAGGCCAAAGAGTGAATGTGTGGCTCCATTTGCTCCAGCTATCGAGCTCCTGGTAAAATAAGTGGGGGGACGGCGCCCACCCGCGTGGTAAACAAGGGTCTGCTGCAGCGTTTGCAAATGGTCCAGAACGCGGCGGCCAAATTTGTTTTAGACCTGCCCAGATGTGCCTCGGCCACATCCGCCAGAAAATCGCTTCACTGGCTCCCTATTGAAGACCGGATCCTCTTTAAAACATTGTGCATGACCTATGAAGCCTTGGCCAGAGGTAGGGCCACTGGGATCGGATCCATTCTGTCTTCCTATTGTCCCCCGAGGAACCTTCGCTCTAGCAACAAATCACTTCTGTTAGTGCCCCCGCATCCGTAGAGCTAAGTGGGGTGGCAAAGCCTTCTCCACCCTGGTACCTAAGTGGTGGAACACCCTTCCGGGGGATCTTAAGTCCCTCCCTACCATGCTGTCATTCAGAAGGGCTCTGAAAACTCGGCTTTTTGCGAAGTCATACTCGTAGTTGTGTTCTGTCTTCCTATGTTTTGATCTGTTTTGTTAGGCGCCTTGATGCCTCCGGGTTTTAGTTGCGCACTATAAATTTTATTTCATTCATGGTACACCGACTCGAGTCCGGGTTATAGGAACCTTATGCCCTCCCCCATCCCTCCTGTCCCACTGCAGATAACTTATAGAAACACGCAGCCCTCCTGTAGAGAGACTACCATTTTGCAGCAGATATCCTTAAGGGGCACTCAGGCCTTCTGTTAGGGTCTTACAGCCCCACTACAGATATGTTATCGGAGCATGCACCCCTTCTCCAAAGTCCCTACCATCGCACAACAGATACCTTGTAGAAACACTCAGCCTTTTCTACCTTCGCACTACAGTATGTTATAGGAGCACACAGCCATTCCCCACCGTCCCAGTGCAGATATGATATAGAATCCGCCATTCTGTATATGCACAAACTCTGCGCCTTTCTCCAGAGGCCCGGGCAGATGCGAGACGCATTCTTCCAAAGCTGACATGGCACGTGGCCACTCAGCCCTCGCGCTCGCGCTCACTTGTCTGCGTTGTGCTCGGTTTCAGGCCGCTCCGGGTGGTGTAAATAATGACATGACCGAGGATAGGAGTGGTTATTTCTGCGTTTCGTCGTGCTCCTCGGCTCAGAAACTTCCGTTGCCATGCTGACGGATTTGAAGCTCGCTATAATTTCTTGGAAGAAAACGTGCTATTAAACAAAGAGCTCCTTTTATCTCCACTCGCGGTTCTCACTTCCTGAGCGCCCCAGCTCCGCGTCCCTCTGCTTCACAAGCTGCGTTTTGCTCTTTTTTTGAGGTAAAGGTACAGTTAGGTAAGATTATTTCTTCGGTTCATGGGGTGAGGGGCGAAAGGAGGGCCGTGGAACAGACGACAGGGGTGGATGTTAATTAGGATGCTAATTCAGGCCTGTCCTTTCGCCGGGTGGCCAGAAGTAGAAAACCAAAACATTCCTTAAATAGAGAAGATGGATGTCAGGCCATTCTGGTCCTCTGCCCTGGCTGTAATTAACAAGCAATGTCAAAGCCAATAGGTCTCGCCTATGCGAAGTCTGTTGGCGTTGTCTATGTCTTTTCTTAGCCAATAGGCCTCACCGTTTGGGCCTTTTGTGTTCGACAACAGCATGCGTTGAAAGGTGAACTTTTGGCTTTGACAGTGTTTTTTTTTGTTTGTGAATGTTTTTTTATCTATGAAGGCACACATTATATAAAAACAATTGCCTTAAAGCCAAAATATAAATATTTTGCACTGAAGGGGACTACTTATTGAGCAGAAGTGCACATTGTGCAAGAGCAGAATTCTTCAATCCTACAATTATACCAATGGCCGAAGTGGGCTGAACCCGTGCCCCTCAGTGCTTAATTTGAGCCGGTGATTTCCGATGCTCAGCACCGACACTTAATCATCAACACGGGTGCTTGAGCACCAGTTTAGGAGATTAACCCCCAGATTCATCATTGTCCCGTTTTGTGAGTCCTTAATAGCGATTATTAACGAATCGCTATTAAGGACTCGAAAAACGGGATTCATGTAGAAATCGCAATATTATTTGCGATTCCTACAGCTTCCTTATTTGCGATTAGCAAATTGCTAATCGCAAATAAGGAATGACTCCCCATTTATTCCTTATTTGCGATTAGCAATTTGCTAATCGCAAATAAGGATGCGATTTCAAGGGTGCCAAGGGTGTCCAAAGGACACCCTGTAGCACCCCTGAAATGAAAATGTAGGCTGATGTTGTGCACACACATGTCCAAAGGACATGTGTGTGTGTAACATTCAACTTAGAAAAATGCACTAAAGTGCATTTTTCTAAGTTTTCGCTATTTATCACGAAGTCAGACTTCGCGGTAAATAGCGGCCAAAAATTGCGATTTCGCTATTCTAAACTGGTTCATGAATTGCATTTAAGGAATCTCAAATAGAGATTCCTTAAATGCAATTCCTCGCAATTTAGCGATTTCGCAATTTGCGATTTTTGCATTTGGGATGATGAATCCCAAATGCAAAAATTGCGCTTGCAAAGGACCAGATTCTGAGAATCTGGCCCTTTGCGAGCCGATTTTTCGTTGATGAATCTGCCTGTAAGTGATTTGCCCAGAATCACAGGATGTTGCACTGATGCCAAGACTCGAACGTGGTTCCCAAGCTCCAAAGACGGCAGCTCTAGCTGTTATGTCACATCCCCTCGCCACTTTTAGGGTTTGTTGGTTCTGTGTTAGGCAGCGCTAACAGGAGAAATGGGCTGGTCGAAGCTGCCTCCTGACGAGTGCCCCTGCACTTTGTTTTTGTTTTACAAATTAACCACTGCCCATATTGTATGCTGGGGTGGGCGGAAGCAAACTGTGAAAGACACTATAGCGCACCAATGGATGAAGCAGACTGACTCAATGCCGCTATAAAGTAAACATGTATAATACATACATATTTATTAGGAACAAAAGGAATCGTCTTACACCAGACCTTCAAGTGAATTCTTCAAGCTGCAGAGATACATGTGCAGCAAGAGCATTAACCTGCTGAGCTATCTTACCAGGCCTGATATAATTAAGAAGCTGAAAGAAACTATATTTAGGGTTAAAGGAAAGTCTCCCCCTATCTTCCCAAATAAAAAAAGGGAGCTGTACAGGCAGATTGGGGAGGAAAGTTGAACGTCCCTTCTAGCCCTAAATTAACCAAGAAAGGGGCAACCTAAAGTCCAAAGAGAACAAACCCAGAAAGAGCCTGTGTAAGTGACTCATGACTATTCAGGAAGAATATTTCAACATGCCATCCTCCTCAAAGTGCTGCGAGACTAAAATTATACAAGTCTGAATAAATCAAGACATTCATGTATTTAGGAAATAATACCAATTGCCATTTGTCTTCATTGCTGCACAGGATTGCACTAAGGGCCAAGGTGGCAGAAGTGAAGTAAAAAAGTGTCAATAAGTTTCTTCGACCCGCCATGTTATACATCTGCCAACATTGGAGCAATCAGGCACAGGCTGAACATAAGTAATTATGAAATGTACATAAAAAGAAAAATTCTTGTTCAGCGGGTAAGCACCTAAAAGCAATTTGAGTTGCGTCTAGGTGCCTCGTGCAGCGCCTATGGACTTCTGTGGCAACACTTGGGGGCATATTATCAAGACTCGGGGATAAAATTATCGCCGCTTTATCGGCAGCGATAATGGGCTTGATAATATGCTCTATGGAATTCCAATCGAAGCTCATGTTAAATGTCCTTCACATCTAACATGAGCTTCGATTGGAATTCCATAGAGCATATTATCAAGCCCATTATCGCCACTTTATCGGCAGTTTCCTGCCGATAAAGCGGCGATAATTTTATCGCCAAGTCTTGATAATATGCCCCGAGGTGCTTTAGAGGTATAACTATGATACTACTTGTCACAGAAAGAGTAGAGGAAACGCTACATTAAAATATGCCTGGGTAAAAACAAATGTGTTCTAAGAACTTGCATTGGCAAATGGTCTGTGGGTGACCCGCTGCCTCACCCAACAAGCTCTACATAAATATTCCAAAATCCCACTGCAATCTATCTGGGAGGCTGCAGTGTTATTCTGAACCCCAGACTGTCCCTCACACTGTTTTCCTATCGAATACATGTAGGGTGTTTGCCTGTTGGATGTAGGTGGACAAGCCGCCTTTCTTCGCCCCAGATTTCAAGACTTTTAAAATATAACAGCAGTAAAAAGCATGGAAGAAGTATAAATAAAACAATTTCCACTTCCCCACAAACTGGATTCTATTTTGCAAAGGGCTGAAACTTACTTGGTACAACTTCCCTGTAACTTGAAGGCAGTCTAGGGTTGAGTTTCCTGAAATCGACAGCACTTCCCAGCATGAGGGCAGAGTATCGCCAGGCTGCAAACTGTCAACACGTCAGGGGGATCAAGTGGACAGATCAGGGCACGTTAAAAACACAAGCACTGGCAACGCCAATAGATATCGCCTATGCAAGATCTATTGGTTGTCAATGTTTTCTTGTCCATGTTGCACTGCACGTCTGCTGTGCAACATGGCTGAAAATAAAGACAGAAATAGCACTGTGACATGGCTAGCATTGACAGCATCATAGCACTTTTATTTTTCATTTTGAGCCATGCTGCACAGCTGCAATGCTGTTACTCAACATGGCTAAAAAAAATTACAAAGCCAATAAATCTTGCATAGGTGAAACCTATTGCCTTTGCCAATGCTTGTTCTGTTTGATTGGCAGGGGTAGGCCAAGACAGACAGCGGGTGGGACAAGTGAGGGGGCTAGTAAAAAGGAGGAGGAGGGTGAAGCAATACTACACAGGACGATTCTGCGAGGGACAGGAATAACTTGCTAGAAAGAAAGTATGCATTAAACAGCCTTTTGTTTGTAACAACTAGCCTCATACCCAGTTGACGGATGGCATAAGAAACAGAGATGGGGCGGGTGGGAGGACAGGACAAATAGGGAAAAGCAAAACAGACGGCGGTAGGAGGGAGAGGATAATTTCACCATTTGCATTCTGTGGCATCGCAACATTCTACATTATATTCTTCACGAATATTTCTTTATTCCTGCTTGCCAAAACACTGCATTCGGGTCTTCAGACCGGTAGGAGTGACTGGTTCGCTTCCCACTCCCTTTATAGTATAAACACATACCAACACTACATACACAGGTATGCTACAGCAGCCAGTATCCTACAGCGCCCACAGCACATCACTTTACAGCAATCAGCTCATGGCTTAGGCTCACGGTTTGATCCCTGAGTATTCAGACCGGTAGGAGTCAGTAGTCTGCTTCCCACTCCTGCTATAGTCTAAACGCATACTAACACCACTTGGACAGCTATGCTACAGCGGCCAGTATGCTACAGTGCCCAGAGTACATCAGATTACTGCAATCAGCTCACGGTTTAGGTGCACAGTTTCATCCCTGAGTGTACCGGCACCTCACCTCAGTACCATGTCACTCTGGACAAAACAGCACTTTCACACCGGTGGGGGTGAATACTTAGCTTCACACTCCCTGTATAGCACACCCTAACCACCCCACAGAGCTCACAGCGCTCCTACCCTTCACTTTCCTACTTTTTTCCCCTTTTTTCCCCTTACTCGCTTCAATGGAATCACAAAATGGCTGCCAACACTTCCTAGTTGCAACCGCTCGCAGCCAATAACCAGCAAGCTTGTGCTCGTAAAGCCTCAGCCAATCAGATGGCAGACATCCGAAATATCGATATCTGTAAATTTCGATATTTCTCCAAAACCATTGAATGGATTTACACCAAATAAACAAAAGCGTGCTTTCTAGACAAAAACCCTTCTCCCTGCCAAATTTGGGGTGATTCAGTTCACCCATTCGACCTGTAGCTTTGTCTAAAGTTTCCTATGAATATTGCTTGGGGAAAACACGTTTTGGGACCCCCCTTTTTTTCTCGGCCCCCCCTTGACGAATCACCCCCAAACTTTCAACATAGGAGCTGGTTTGAACAAAGAATTAGGGGTCGATTAGGATGTCGGACGGACAAAGTCGGTGTCTCCCAGACACCACCACCATATGTAAGCACTTTTTCCGCCGGTCGCGAAGGCGAGCGGCGGAAACGCGGCGCACGGGCTTGCCGTCCACCGTGGACCCCCCAGCCATCCTAATGTGGCGGGGGTCTTTTCTGTGAGGATGGCGGACGGATTGCCCCCGCCGGCCCAGAGGTGGCTACCCCCGGCCCGGCAGTGGCAATCCATCCGCCATCCTAATGACCCCTTAGTTTGGAAAATTTCATGAAGATTCATCAAACGACGCCAAAGTGTTTAGGGGCTGTGAAAGCAGGCAATGCCCCGTGTTAACCAGCACAGCAGGTGCATCACATTAATATATTTGCACTTTTCATCTGGGTGGCGCGTTGGAACGCCTTAAACTCAGAGGACTCTTACAGAACCCCTGAAGCTTTTTAAATTAATTGGTAAATTGCGGGACCCACGTGGTGAAGAAATCACGGCAGATGGCAAACTACAAGCCCCAACATACTTTGCAGCTACTGAAGCTTAAATTGAATTTGTTCACTACTAAGTGCAACGGATTATGGGAAGCCATCGAGGACTGCCAATTCTGCCTTTCACCAATTAGCCCAGGAAGAAGGAGCGCACAGCTCTGAACGCATAGGCTCAAAGAAGAAAATAAACGGGTGAAAAGACATTTCCATCTTTGGCAATAAAGTGGTTTCACTTACCTGCTTGTGAGTGCTTCTTCGAGTGCAGGAGCAATTTGTAGGACAATGTTAACACAGCTGCTTCTGGCCGTGGAAGGAGCACCACCTATAGAAGGCAGGAGCCAAAGAAATAGGGGCCGTGAAAGCAGGCAATGTCCCGCTTTAACCAGCACAGAAGGTGCATCATATTAATGGATTTGCCCTTTTCATCCGGGGCGCACTGGAGCGCCTTAGACTCAGAGGACTCGTACAGAACCTCTGAAGCTTTTTTAATTAATTGGTAAATTGCGGGACCAACGTGGGGAAGAAATCACGGCAGATGGGAAACTACAAGCCCCAACATACTTTGCAGCTACTGAAGCTTAAAATGAATTTGTTCACTACTAAGTGCAACAAATTATGGGAAGCCAATATAGGACTGCTAATTCTGCCTTTCACCAATTAGCCCAGGAAGAAGGAGCGCACCGCTCTGAAAAGGTAGGTAGATAAAATATCGATTTTTTAATATCGACCTACCATAATAACAATGTTTTAATATCGAAGGGACAGAATATAGAAGGTAAGTAATATCATTTTTTTTTAATATCGAAGGGACAGAATTTCGGAGGTAAGTAATATCGATTTTGTTAATATCGATGTAAGTAATATCGATGTTACTAATATCAATGTTAGTAATATTGATATTACTAATATCGATTTTTATATGATTTTTATGTAGATTATTATGTATTTCTATGTATTTAAAATGTAATTTAAGTAAATTTTGTGTTTTAGTACCGTAGCGGGTTGTGGGTTTATAGGGGAATAGGGTGGGAAGTAATTTAATTATACTAAATTAATTATTAATTTTCTAGGAATTCTAAATTAATTGTAAGTAATTGGCAATTAATTTTTATTAATTGGTTATTTATTTTAATTAATTGATTAATTGATAATTATGTTCTGTAGCGGGTTGTGGGTTTATAGGGGAATAGGGTGGGAAGTAATTTAATTATACTAAATTAATTATTAATTTTTTAGGAATTATAAATTAATTTTAATGAATTGGCAATTAATTTTTATTAATTGGTATTTATTTTAATGAATTGATTAATTGATAATTATGCTCTGTAGCGGGTTGTGGGTTTATAGGGAAATAGGGTGGGAAGTAATTTAATTATACTAAATTAATTATTCATTTTTTAGGAATTATAAATTAATTTTAATTAAGTGGTAATTAATTTTAATTAATTGGTAATTTATTTTAATTAATTGATAATTATGTTCTGTAGCGGGTTTTGGATTTATAGGGGAATAGGGTGGGAAGTAATTTAAATGTAATTAAGTAATAATTTATTTTCATGAATTGTTTTTGCAAATTATATTATTGGTAATGAATTATTAATTGGCAATTCATTTTTATTAGTTGGTAATTAATTTTGATTAATTGATAATTAGGTTAAGTGTATTATTTCATTATTGGCGTTTGTTGTGTGTTAATAGGGGAATAGTGTGTAAAGTAATTGATATGTAATTAAGTAGTTATTACAATGATAGTTGGGTATTGATAATTAATTTTTGGGATATTAATTATTAATTGATAATTATTTTTTAAATAATTATTTATTGGTATTTGTAAATAGTTTAGATTAATTAATAAATACTTTTTTAATATTTTAAAATATTAATTTATTTATAAGTTGCACTCTCTGGAGTGGGAATTGTAATTTTTACCCCTACGCTATCCAACACTTTCCCTACTGTTGCACTCTCTGGAGTGGGAATAGTAATTTTTACCCCTACGCTATCCAACATTTTCCTTACTGTAGTTTTTTTTGGAGTTGGAATAGTATTTTATTCCCTCTGTTACTTAATATTTTTTGTATTTTTTTTGTTAATGTAGTATATAATTAATTTAAAAAATATTAAAAGTAAATGTATTTTTTTTATTTGTTTTGCATAAATATTTAATTTTTATTTATGTTATTGTTTTATGTGTATAGATGAATTTGTAAGTTATAATATTCTTTATTATTTATAAGTTATTACAATAAATATTAAAACTGATTATTTAGTATATTATATATAAATGTAATTTTTTTAAATTAAATTATGTATATTACTTATTATTTTGAAATAATATAACATATGTTTACAATGTTTATTATATTTGTAAGTATTTTTTAATTAATTGTGCATATTTTGTTAATTAAAAAAAAGATATATTTTTTTAAACGATATTTTTGATATCGATATTTTTTCCCGATGTTTTTGTACTTACCTTGTTGTAGCTAGGATGTCGATATTGTTGACATCGATATTATTGCTCCGATATTTTTGTATCTCGATCTTTTGTGTTTCGATATTTTGTCAGACATTCCTCTGAAACGCGAGGGCTGAAAGAAGAAAATGAACGGGTGAAAAGACATTTCCATCTTTTGCAATAAAGTGGTTTCACTTACCTGCTTGTGAGTGCTTCTTCTAGCTGCAGAAGCAATTTGGAGGACAATATATATATATATATATATAATATATATATATATATATATATGCACAGACACAGATTCCCCGATTCTGGAGCCCCCGACCCTTCAAGGCGGCCTCACGGAGAAATGGGCTCGGGGAAACCCATCAGAGAAAACACCATCAAGTGTAACGAAGGTGAGGCCCAATACTGGAAAACAAGGCTTTTATTCATGCAGATAGCAGCGCAGCATACTTCCATGAGCTAACGTTTCGGCCACTGCCTTGTTCACAGCTGGAAGTCATACCATCTGATTAGCAAAGTGCGTTTGTGCGCGCATCTAAAATAACAGTCACCTGACATTGCATGTAAAATACAAGTCCCATAACGCATTGCGAATTCATGTTGTAAATAATTTCGAAAGTTCTCATTATTTCTTTCATCCTTGTTGTAAATTCAATGTTCTTACTTGGCAATGACGTTATTTGGTGTGGGGTTTTTTCATCAAAGCTGTCAGGTGCATAGGCAATCTCTTTTAGTTATTTACGATTTCATTGTGCTTGAAATGAAACCCCATTATTCAGCACGATCACAGTAGGAAGTCATCCCTCGTGAATCCTTTCCACCACGCACACATTTATTTGCTCCATTAGCTTTCCTTATATATATATTCCTGTGTGAATCTCCTTCTATCTCACGGATCAAAGATTGAGGCGCACTCAAAGGGGTAATTTTCTCAATTTATTAATCACAACACAATCGGCCCGACAGACGCGTTACGGCTACACGCCTTTGTCAATGTCGGGGAGGTCACATTTTCACACAATTATATACAAAACATTATGAAAAACTCTTTGCGCGAGAGGAACCAATCACAGCCTTTCTACAACAATTGTATTCATTTCATAGAAACCGCTGTAGGACTTTCATATCGTGATGCTTACTACATTCAGTGGGGGCCATTTTGTAGTGTATATCACTGAAGGGGAAAATCATGTAATTCCTCAAATTCATTTTTTGAAAATCTCCTGTAACCCCCTCCTTATCCTGAATCAAAAATTTGAAACACAATATTGTCACCATTAGTTTCGACAAATTTTAGCCAAAAACCTGTGATGTTGGGTGTAATACACCCCTCATTGTCTTCCAGCCCTGAATGGGCATTCGTGATCATGATGTACTTTTTCATGACCTCAATTTAATAATCATTCTCAAATTCTGGGTGCCCCCCACTCCTCGGTATTACTCTTAACTGGTTCATATTTGTGTCTGTTACTTACGGGCATTGTTTGTATTACTTAATGTGAGACCATAATTCCTCCTCATTGTTGAGTCCCATGGGACTCTTGGACTGCATTAGCAAAATGTACTTGGACTCTAGCTGTCGTAGCTTTTTTACTCTGTCCCCACCTCTTTCACTCTTGGGGATACAGTCGACACAAAAGTATTTCAAAAGTTTAGAATTGGACTTATGGACATCTGAGAAATGGCGTGCCACAGGATACCCCATATCATGGTTCGTAATCGCCCTCATGTGTTCAAGCACTAGCTTTTTCGCGGAATGAATGGTGCTCCCAACATAATTGAGGCCGCATGGACACGTGAGGCAACATATTGCAAACTCTGTGTTGCAGTTCATCAATTTATTGATTTTATGCTGGGTCTTCCTGCCAGGAATATTAAATTCCTTTACTTTCTGGCCATTTCTGCACGCTTTGCAGTTCATGCATGGAAAATATCCTGTAACTACTTCTTTCCTTTTGGGATATTTGGTAAAGTGGCTCCTCACCAAGTAAGTGCTAAGTGTGGGCCCTCTTCTTTAAGTCATCAGGGGTAATTCTGGAAGATCTTTTCCTAAAATATTGTGTGATTTAAGAACTTTCCAATTTCTGCGGAAAATTTGAAAAATTTCAGACGATTGTGCAGAGTAGTCAGTAATTATTCTAATGCTGTCCTTCTTAGAGTCTCCTTGTTTTCGTGTTTCCCCCATTACTAACAAACTACTCTCTAATTTCTCGCCTTTTAGTTCCGCTTGCCTGAGAGTAGACTCCCTATATCCCCTATCTCTTAGTCTTTGGAAAGATTCTTCTTTTGCCTTCAAAAATTCACTTTGAGTTGTGCAATTTCTCTTCATTCGCACAATTTCACCATAGGGAATCCCCTTGATGACACTCTGCGGATGAAAGCTGGACGCATGTAGCGTACTGTTTCCAGCTGTTGGTTTTCGATACAAAGTCGTACTAATCCTGCCATCTTCAATATATACTTTTAAGTCCAAGTACGCTACCTCCTCTTTACTGATGCATTCAGTGAATTTCAAATTGCAATCATTTCGGTTAAGAGCTGCTACATAGTGATCCAATTCCTCCCTCGAACCCTTCCAAATTATGAAGAGGTCGTCAATGTAGCGAGCCCACAACACAATGTTCTCCAACCACTTCTCATGTTCCCCAGCCCATGCCACCAGCTTCTCCCACCAGCCAACGAAGAGATTTGCGTAACTGGGGGAGAAGCAGGAACCCATTGAGGTCCCCCGTTCTTGTCTGTACAGTTCACCTGCGAATAAAAATATATTGTTACGCAGACAGAACTCAATTAGTTCCAATAACATACAGTTATGCTCGTGAAATTTAGCTTCTCGTTGTTTCAAGAAGAACTGAATCGCATGCAATCCTTTCTTGTGTTCAATACTCGTGTATAAACTTGTGATGTCCAGCGTCACTAAGTGCATGTCAGATTCCCATTGTATATTTGAAATGAGTCTCATATAATTAAATCTGTGAAACAGCTGAAGCAGTCTGATCGTCGCTCCTATCCCAGCAGTCACAGACACGGACCAGGTAGCTTGATGCAAAGTATTTTTATTGCGTGGTCTTAAGTCGCCATAACATTTCGGCGAATAAATTAATTAGCTGGAACATTATATATATATATATTGAGGCTCGGACCTTCACGCTTTCTTTGTTTGGACCCTTTGTGTTTGCTGCTGCTGCCCAATAAATCCACAAGCAACACTCACTTACCTGTGTGAGTTTTCTTTCTTTGGAGGTAACTCTTAGTTTTGGATATATATATATATATAGATATATATATATCCAAATCCAAACTGCTCTTGTCGAGACCACAGACCTGTGGAGGGTGGTGCATGCACCGGGAAAGCACCCGGTAAAAAAAATCCCCAATCCGTTTCACTGCGCGAAAGTAATGCACTCTCAAGATGCAACAAAGATGATAGTTCAGGAAGTTTAATGTGCTTCCACGCTCCACGTTTCGGCAGTTACCACCAATTTCCATAAAAAACATGGCTACCCATACGCGTGGTCATAGGGGCCGAGTAAGGACAATGCATCACAATATAACAAAATATAATCATTCATTGGAATGTACGCGTATTGCAAGGAAGCCTAACATTGTGGTATAATTATTCATCCGGTTGCACAATCTGGGACTCAAAAACTCTCATTCGTGTGTAACCCATATTTACTCTGCGTAATTTAACAAACGCAATGTCTAGATACTATTTCTAACACGGATGAAAGTAAACTGAACTGGACATATGTATAATGTATGTAACACCCATCCTATTAATGGATTACAACCAGTTCCAATATGGCCGCTGAATATTCTGACTCAGAGGGTTCTCTGTTTTGCAAGTACTTTGTTTTTTGTAACATATTACGTGGTGATAATTTTGTATATAATGGTGACTGTAATTGCACTTCCATTGTGTGAGAAAGTTGTAACTTCTCACCTTTTGTTTTAGACTTATGTTAGCTTCTTGCAAAGTTTAGTTTCCCAGAGTACAGCTATACTATGTATCACCATATTTTTGAATCCCAATCTAAGCTACTGCTTTCTTAGGCCTCCCTGAGAAAGACTGTCTTTTCTTGACACTAATTGACTCCCTACTTACTTTAGAGAAAGTAAAAACTGTCAATTAGCTTCCTGTTCCCCAGGAAATGTTTTAGGGTCTCCACTTGGATGACACACTTATGGGGAGGAGGGATTCTGTACGGCCTTGTCATACTCCATAAAGACAGTCGGTCGGACCACCCCTGTGCAGACAGGCTGAAAATACGACAGATTGACGTGGGTATGTAGTGCGCTTAACAAATGACTGATTGAATGATTGATCCAAAATATGGTTTATTTTCATTGTTTGTAAACACTGTGAATTTCCTTTCCAGGAGAAGGAAGGGGAAGTCAAGGATTTGGGTTCTGTTTTCACGGAACAGTCAGTGCATATTAAAAAAATAATGAGTGCAGTGGAACATAGTTTATCTTAAGAACCCTCTGCTGATGCTGCCGAATGCCAGGGTGGCAAATGCTGAGAGTCGATGAAGCTGTTCTCTCAAGGGACCACAACAACACCGTTAAGGAATGTACCTCTACTGGGGCTCTCAGTGTATAAGTGGTCAAAAAAAAATGTAGGGGCTCAAAGTGTTTCTTATTATTTGATTCCTCAGTGCTGTCTTAGATGATCGACTGCCACGTTGTTGGTCATCCTCAGGGTGAAGACCGTAAAGTGGGGTGGAAGAAGTTTCTTCCAACTGGCCCCTAAACCTTGGAATACTCTACCTTTGAACTTAAGATGCCAAACAAACAGACAACTGTTCAAGAAAGGCGCTCAAAACCTGGTTGTTCACACCCAGCTCTTAATCTCATGCTACCCCCTCTGTCTAGGATATGACAGCTCTAGTGCTAAGACACCTTGGCATACATGCGCTTTATAAAAACCCTATTTCATTTAATTTCTTAGGAGGCCATCATAGTTTCTGCACAATGGCAGGATTGCTGAATACCAAGGGTGCCTGACTTTAATTCCACTTCAAACCTCTTTCTTACACCACCCAACACTCCGTGACCCTTTATTGCACTCTTCCAGTTCTTTATCATGTCTCTTTTCCTTCTCTGTCACCGTTTTCTAATCGTTCTCTCCCTCTTTTTTCTCCTTTTACTGCCTTTATCACTCTTGCTCTGGGTCATTCTGTGACGGTAAAAAATAAGTGCCAAAAAATGACTGCTGGTGTCCAACACCTGCAATCTCCAGCAGAAATTTAGCAATGGGAGCAATCCAATTGCAGATGAAGCCATGTTTCATTATTCTAAATGCTTACAATAAGCCCTAGGTGGTGCTTTAGTACATAAAGATGAATATAGGTAGCTGTGATAACTGAAGCAGATAAGACATATAAGGAACTTTCGTCTTATGATGGTTTATATCTGATATGATTGCTATCAGAATATTGTTATTTGTGGTTGGTGCAGTGGAATAAGCCCCTATAACTAGGTCATTGCTCTACGGCAAAATCGCTGCTCTTTTTGTTATTTTTGCTGGATGATTTGTTTGTCTTCTCATTATCACTTACACCTCACTCAGGAAGTGTCCATGCCGGGTTCGACTGGGATAGAAAATAGGCCTGGGCACCAAAATAAAATTGTCTGTCACTAGTGAAACAGATAGATAAAAAGAGTGCCTCACATTTACAAATCAGGACTATATTGAACCTGAAATCCCCTGCTGGGCTAATTCCCCCGTGGTGCGGGGGGGGGGCTGCGCAGGGCGGTGCTTGTGATGAGCTCAGCTCGTCACGCTGCACAGTGGAGCTGTGCTCATGACGAGATGAGCTTGTCACAGCTCCGCCCACTCAAGGGGAATTATACCCTCATGGGCATTCCACGGCGGTTATGACGAGCTCAGCTCGTCATGAGCGTCCAACGGGTTAAAGAGTTGCTGTATAGGTGCTTTGGAAGAGATGCAAGACTACTTGCAGTTGTACTTGCTGCATGTAAGTTTGTGGTAATATCAGGGAAATCAGTGGTAAAATCTGGCCCACCAAGCATAAAAAAGGTCCACAAACACACAAAAACAGCCCATACACTGACCTGTCAGGCCTACACTTCGGGTACTGTCTGATTGCACTGTCGGTCAGTACAATTCTGTGTCAATAGTCTCCACAGGGAAATGGCAGAGTGTCCTGTACTTTTCACCTGCTCTTCCTGCTGATGCTACTTTTGTCACTTTGTTTATTGCTTCAGCAGATAGGGGGGAAAGTATGTAGACAGTTGATCTAGGAAGCAGTAAGGGTTCTGCAGACCAAGAATGAGGCAACACCCTTTTTTGCTACTGGAACTTGAGATACATATTTTGGTTAATGGGAAACCGGACAAGGGGGTCTAACTCCAATTGTGGACTGTGATTCATTTAGAAATTTTGGATGCAGGTTATTAGGGACATAGCAAGATTTGCAGTCTTTCCTCCTCGGTTGGCGCGTCAGAACCAGTTTCAGTTGGAGCTAGATACTGATTCCAGTTCTAACCGTGACAGTTGCCCTATAGTCTCTTTTGAAGAGGTGTTTGGGGATGGCCTGGATACAAAAGGATTTAAGGAGGTTTACATACACTACTGTACTTTCCAGAAGGCTCTAGTCACAACATAGGAACTTAAATTGGAGTGGTGGATGTGTAGTGGGGGCCATGATCTCAGCCATCTGTAGGCATAACCAAACGTGACACAGATAATACATGTGTAGGAGAAAGGTAAATCTGGTACTGATGGCACTGGATTAACACAGTGGGGACAGGGTTGGTGGGCATCTTAGCCTTAAAGATATAGAAAAAACTGTATTCTACCTATCATACAGCCACCCACCAGGCAGTCACACTTATGTCCCACAGAGTGTTTAAACGAATTTGGTGATGCAGTGCACGCAACGAAATTCGTTTTATTTATTTATATGTTTACTTACCTGTTAAACTCCGTAATCCATACATTACTACCCCCCACCCTGCCCCTCCCCCTCCCCACATCACCACCCTGCAGAAACTCCTACTACCGACCGTGGCTGGAGAATGTAGAGTTTTATGTAACACTTAAGTTAAGACGATGGAGTGAGCTCTTTGCATTTATCAGCTATTTGCGTTTGCTGGAGAAGAATATAATTGTTTTGAGTAATATTTTAGTATAAGGCTTAGGAGGAAGGAGTGAACACGCTATGAACAACAGGGGAAAAGGTGTTCAAATCCACAAAGTCCAATAGTTCTTTCAGAAACAAAATTGCGCTTCCTTTTTAAATAGTAGGATCATGTTTTGCTATCCATAAATATTTCACTCTGGACAATAATGAGTGACTTCTAGTATGACTAGCTGCATTGTTTTATTTAGAATTTTATTATCAACCAGTTGATGAAATGTAAATTTCAATATGCAATACGGATTTGCGAATACGTTCGTAATCCCTTTTATAGTTATGTAATCATTAAAAACTGTAATGTAATTTTGTAATGATTTTTATTACTCAACAAATAAAAAACCTCCTAGATGCCCACATACCACAGAGGGACAAAAATATATTTCTGTGCACCTCAGTGGTTCCTGTATGTGACAAATAACTCATTCTTCTGAAGGGTAACTACAATGAAAAGCTGTTTTGAGAACCTGTATTAATGTCCTGGAAAATGTTCTGCCACTCAGACTCACTTGTATCTAACTATATTTGTTGTAAGCAAATTTAATTCAGAAAATGTAGTTCAAAATGTGCAATGTGGCTCATAAGATAAAAATATACTTGGATGGAGTCTAGAAAGACCTTCACCGCTATCACTATAACTAAGTAGTGTCTGGTTCTCTTGCATGTTGGTATCACTCATATGTGCACACAGCTGAGAAGTGGGTACATGCAAACATTTGATTGCCACTCATTGGGAAAACAATCTTAGAGGGAGCTTTCACTGTAGTGAAATGTGTATAAGGTCAACTTAGCCAGGGTGCAATGAACAATGCAGGGTACCTTGAGAGTTGGACAGAGTTGTGTGTATAGTGCCCATATCACATAAAGTGAGCACTAGCGCCGGCCACAGTTTTGCACTGACTTCTGTCTTATGTAGCGTAAGTGCTGAAGCAGCACTATTTTACCACCTTACAAAGTGGCAAATGGATGCTTGTTGTAGGAACTTTCAAGGCATGTACTAAATGTGTCTGGAAATAAACAAGCATTTATTAACTTATCTAACATGAGCAACTAAACATAACATACTCAACTACATTGTACGTCATAACAAAACAGTCAAAATAGAACACAGCACTAAAACTACAGTACAAAAAAACAACATGATGTTGCAATAATGCAGAACAAATACCAACAGAAAGAACACTTCAACAGCACAGCAAAATGCCTCAAAGCAGTTGTGCACAAATGTTCTTGTCACACATTACCCCCTCCAGACTCTTGTTTTCATAATAGAGTGGTAAAAGGAGTTTAGAGTATGGGTATTCAAAATTAGCATATTATGGTTTTGAGTAATTGTGAGAAATGCCACCCAAATTACAAGAAATTATGTTAAATCATGAAAATGAAAATCTGGCATTTAGCTCTATATTTTATCAGAAAAATCATCCTCATTGCCATTTTGGAATACATGTATTTCACACTAAATAAATAGGGCAAAAAACACAAATGCAGTGAGCAACAGACAATTCCATTCTGGTTGCTTGAATGCTTGCATTGTTCCAATGCGTCTGCGCTATAATTTTGAGGTAAACATGGCATAATTACATAATGTCAAATAAATTTGTCATTTCGGGAATTCTGCATAACAAGCGTAACATGAAATATTCAAAATTATGTAAATAACGTGATTGTAATTTGAAGTTTAAAGTATGACTAAACTTAATAGCCCCAGTAAAAAATGCTTTGTGATCAGACCCAGGGTCCCTGATTAATTTCATGGTCTTATTTGTTCCTATCTGTTTTTTCTTTCCTATTGAAAATCAGTTTCAACATATATTTTTGCTTGGCTTTTTTCTTTATTTCTTTTCATTGTTTTCGCTTTACCGTTGTGTTTGTTTAGTTAAAGCAGAAAGCTGAGATACAATATAGTAAGGTTTTGCTTGTAGATTGGTGGCAGTAATAGAGTCTTTTGCAAAACTACTCCATTCCCCCATTGCTAGACCCCCGCTGCTCCCATTCAGCTGACATTTCATGTTAAATGAAATGATCTGCTCAAATCCATGGCGGGGTGCCTCAATAAATGGAATAAAATGTTCTCAGTCACTTCAATGTACATTACTGAGCACACCTGGCAGGCAAGAGAATATGTTCCATTCTCCCCGCTTTTCATTAGCCCTTTCAGAAAATCAACCAAATATCTGAGTCAATTTGCTTCCTTTCTGTATGACCTTTTGCTGGGAATTGATCCCTCTTCCGTAGAGATCTAAGCCCAATATGCCCCTGAGAGAGCACTACTTGGACATTAGAAACCAGTTTCTGTGATTGTCACGCTGAAACCAAGAGTTCAGAAATCACATTTGTCCACCTGACCCTACTGTTTACATGTACATTAGGACTGCTAAGACTATGAAGAATACTAACTAGAAGACTTTTAACTGATAAACTCAACACTCGGCAACCAATCTCAACACTATTACCAAAGGCTCTGAATCACAATTGGAGCGATTTTCTCCTCATTACCAATAACATGTGCCCTCATGTCTTACAATAGCATATGTTTGCGCAAATCTTAGAGGCCAACTTCATGGACAACAGGGATGCCTGAAAAGGTACATGCACATTACTTCTTAGAAAGATGGTCAACATTCTTGGTTACATTCTGCTTCACAAATAGTAAATGATACTCCTGACACAGTATTAAAGTGTTATAGGAAAATAGACTGCAAGAACAGCACTAAAAATGGGAGATCGAGGTACTAATACCTATCTCAACACATCTAATAAAATAATTAAACTACCCATTGATAAATCTCACGTCTGCACAAGACCTGAGCGAAACATGTGTCAGCTAATCTTTAAAAGTGTTATATGTTGATATAATAAGTACCACTTAAAAAGTAGCACGTTTTGGAAATGAGTCTGCAACTAACATTAAAAGAATGTGCTGTGTATTGATAAAAATTGTCTTCACCTTACATGTCAGGAATCCACCAAAAGCTCCATAATATCACTTAGGTGTCTGACGGTTCTGCCCACATGTGACTTTATTCTAAATTAGCCCAAGAGATCACAACTTCAGTGATGCAAATATGGCTTCTAGACTTTGGTTTGTTGTCTCAACTTCAAAGATCTGTACAAATACAATCAAATGACAAGAGAGTATTTTAGAAGCACACCAAGGGTAATCCTAGGCTGTATTACGCCCGCTCCTGTAAAATTATCTTGGCATGTCAGTAGAGCCAGTATTCAGGTCTTTTCTAGCATTGCCAATTCTCCTGGAATCAATTTTAAACTCAAAATAATGTTGAAAGCTGAAGTCAAACTGAACACTCAATCACTTATCAGAGCTAGTACTCATCAGAAACCTTTCACCTGTGTAAAAGAGCCATCAAACTGCAGGACTCACTCGAAATAATAGGAGACGTTTACTCTGACATGATGGCTTTTTATATTTAACCATCTACGCAGGTGCAGGGAAACTGGGCAGTGAGGGCTCTGGAAATGTCATCCTCTTTCTTTCTTTCTTTCTTTCTTTCTTTCTTTCTTTCTTTCTTTCTTTCTTTCTTTCTTTCTTTCTTTCTTTCTTTTCTCTGTCAAGCCTCCTTTATTTATTTTCTTTGCCTCCTTTTAGTTTTAATTTTGATCACATCTCCCTTTTCTTTATATTTGAGATTCTCTTTATGTTCCTTCCCCTACAGCCTGTCTCCTTCTGCATGGTTAGCTATTCAGCTTGAGTCTTGCTTTCTCTTTTTCATTTAAAACCTTCTTTGAATTGTCTAATAGAGGTGATCATGCGTTACAAGGGAGGCGGGGGAGGGCGTGAAGGGAACAGGAGGAATGAAGCTGAGGCATGGGAACTAGTTGTCCCCAACTTGGTGACTTTACTGCCATTGGAAAAGATTGTGATATGTCTCTATGGCATGTTCCTTTGGACTCAAATGATGATTCCTGATCTTAATGAATACAAATTATGTTGTAGGTACCACAATTACACTGGTCATGTCACCCTTGTTCTGTTCACTTCTATATTATTGAAGTCTTATCCGGTGTATCCATTTAGCCCCAAAGGATTTTACCCTTTTCAGTGAAAAGGAGAATTGGTAGGAATCACTCATTCCTCCTCTAGTGAGCTATGTTCCATTAGATGGGAGTGTTAGTAGTCAGACAAACCTGTCAAGGAATCTTTTGTCTGAAAGTGAGAATAAATGGATCCCCACCATTGTATCCCAAAGTAGAATGCACACACAATGGTTGGTATTTTACTATAGTTATGTTTATTTATTATAATTTTTTTTCGACAAATCGTGTGTATCAGAATAATTATTGTTATATTAAACAATTCAGTAAATAATATGCAAATTAAGGCAGATGTTAAATAAGCCCCAATTATATTTCATCACACATCCCTAACTTGTTCTATGCTCTACCCGTAGTGTCTAGGTGTTGTCAGCCGTATAACTAATGGCTGCTTTGATTTATTCAGCCCAAATTATGCTAAGCCATGTATAGTTTTGCCACATACCTTATGCTGTCACTGAGTCAGCTGCAGAATTTAACCCTTCAAATCCTCCCCTCAGCAATCGGCCAATATGTCTCCCCCTGGCCATGCATCCAGTGCCTTATATACATTTGTCACCAATGATATCTTTTGAGGCAAGGAGGGTTCACTTATGCTTGGCTCTTGCTTTGCTACAAAAAATGTACACACATATGTCGTAGCATAGGAAGCTATGCTATGGATACTCAAGGGTGTAGCTCCAGGGGAGCTGTTTGGGGTGTTATAACCCCCTCAACATGTATTCTGATGTGAATAGTAGGGTGTAAGTGCTTTAAGTCAGGTAATGTGAAGTGCCCGTCCGATTTCACCTGGGACTTTTACATACCTACACTGACCAAAACACGCAAAGTCACTCTCATGAATGTATTGAAGGCTTTAACTAATGTTGATTAGTTTGAAAAATATTGTATTTTAAATACCCCCCAAAATCTGCACTACTCTCTCTTCCCAATGCCCCGTAAACCCCTCATATAATTTTAACAAGATGTACCAGCCTGATTATTGGGGAATATGAAGCTCACACCTCCCCCCCAATCATACTGACCATGCGACGCCCCTATGGATGCTAATGCTACTTTTCCCTTTTTGCTTTCAAGACAAATCTCTGCAAAGTCATCTTCCCCTGCGGCTGCAGTTATACTATGTGCAGTAGAAATGTGTGCAGTTTCATTTCTTCGTAGACACCTGTGCAAAGGTTGTGAATGTTGCCGATTTACCCTCATCTTTAGCTTAGCAAAGATTTTTCTGCATTGCAAAATCATTTTCATCACATAGCAGATAATTAACAATGTGGTCAAACTCAGCCACAGTGGGAAATGTTTGTAGTATACTATGCAGCGAATGTACATTTTACAAAGTCTTTCCTTGGAAATTAACAAAGCCTTCTATATTTTACACTGTATGTTTACCTTTTGCCGAGTTAGTCCAGGCACAAATGGCAAAGCAAAAATATTAGCAGGCTTTGCAAAGTTTTCTATAAATCTTCAAGAATGCTGCTAAAAAACAAATTTCACGACTTTGCACAACACTAATACGGAATGGATGTACATATCAATTTAGGGATACCCAGTCCGAAGCTGCTGAAAACCACTCTAGTAAGCCTATTATACATTGAGCATAGCCTTGCAAAGTTTTAATTAAGCAAATGTAGTCTTGCTGGGTTCCCAATTATTGGCCTACCCCTGTTTACAAAGTTTCCTGCTTTCCCCACACATCAACCAGCTATAAACTTATCTTTTGACTTAAACTCTACAACTCTTAAGAGATTTGCATCAATCTGATCATACCAATCATATTCCTTATTTATTTCACATTAATATGTTTAGAGAACCGTATGTCCGCTACACATGTGGGTTTTTTCCCTTCATTTTTATATCTGTATGCGTGATTTTTGTAGTCTGATCCTGTAACTTAAAAAATAAATAAGGGTCAAAATGGAAAAAATGCTGCTCGACTCCTTATTGTTCAGTGTGCGCGTCTTTCTTTACAAATCTCCGAAGCACAACTGAATAGAAAAAAATATAATTGGATTTTCCCCATCTTTGTGAGCATTTATTGGTTTCATGAACAGAAATGAATCGAATGGTTAGCAAAAAAATGTATAAGGGAGCCAATTTGTAGAAGAAATGGGAGTCACTGTTGCCTCAGTGTTCTAGGTGGTCAGGATCAACCAATAGTAGAAAACCTATCCCTATATGAATAAATCAAAGGCATTGCTGGCGAGAAGTTGGCGGTAATGCGCAGGAGCGATAAATGCTTGCAAATTCGAAGCTCATCAGTGCGGTGCCGTTTGCAGTGACATTTGTAACTAAATAATATTGGAGAAAAATTTCATGAAGGAAGGTCATGCCAGGAATAGAGCATCATATCTGGTCTCCAGTACATTACCATCATCAGTATGATTCACCCTGTAAGATGACACAAAACGTATCTTGAACCTTGACCCTGGAAAAGCTGCCTAGGCGTCATATGACAGGCAGCTGTGAATGTGGAACACCACTGCTTTTCTGTGTTTCTCATGGTATAAAATTGGGGAATAAAGAACGACCACACATTAGATCGTCGCTAACCAGGAGGCATATTACCAAGGGTGGCGATAGGCAATTATCGCAGGTTTAGCGGCTGTTTTCGGCCGCCAAGCGGCGATAATTCTATCGCTCTATTAGCAAGCTGTCGCTAACTGATGTTAGCGACAGCTTTTAGACAATAGCGAGCGGTATGGGGCCCGCTTTGCATGTCAGCGATATTTATCGCTAATGACATGCAAAGTGGGCGTACCCAACCTGTTAGCGACTGAAAGCAGTCGCTAACGTCGCTATCGCCTATTAGCAAGGCAGGTGTAGCGATGGAAATATTCCCGCTATTGCCAAAAACCAACGCCTGCTCAGACCAGTTCTTAGCCATGTTATCCAATGGGAGGTGTATAACATGGCTAAGAGCATTTCGTTGCTAATGCGTGAATATCGCTGTATTCTCAACGATATTCACGCATTTCGCCTGATTTTTATCGCTTTTGAGATAAACCTTGCTAATAGCAAGTTATCTCAGCGATAAAAATCGGTGATGCGCAGCGATACAAATATTGCCGCTAACCCTACTTATTTGTTGGTAATATGCCCCTAGATTTTTTGATAAGCTGATCCTGTGGTCCACTTCGAAAAGCAATATAATATAATATAATATAATATATTATATTATAATATAATATAATATAATATAACATAACATAACATACTATAATACAGATACATAATCTAAGTAAAGACGATGGAATTCTCTACATTTTCTATTTTTCATGGTCCACGCAGATTCAAAGTCATACATAAAAGATGTGTTCTACTGCCTTTTGCAACCTGAAGACTTGAGTTCTAGACTATGAAACGAGGCATGAGTGTGATTATTGACAATATACATTAAAATAGATCTCTGTGCCTTCAAGTGTTAAAACCAGTGCGCCCTCTATAGCAACCCAATTGCATTTTTTCTACTGACATGTTACTATTGAATAGTGTGCATACATACCTGTTGATAAATTAGAGTTTGAATTTTACAACTTTTTTGCAATTTTGCATCTGAACTATTGGCCTGTGCACTTCTGTCAGAAAGGCGCGATATGCGGCCACATGTAGTTGGAGGTGCAATTTGCACCTTTAACTGATTCAGGAGGAAGCAGCACAGCTGATGCTGCCAAAGTCTAACAGCCAGATTCATGAAGCCGAAATCGGCTCGCAAAGGGCCAGATTCTGAGAATCTGGCCCTTTGCGAGCGCTATTTTTACATTTGGGATTCATCATCCCAAATGCAAAAATCGCAATTTTAGAAATCGCTATATTGCGAATAATTGCATTTAAGGAATCTCAATTTGAGATTCCTTAAATGCAATTCATGAACCATTTTAAAATTGCGAAATCGCAATCTGGGGCCGCTATTTACCGTGAAGTCTAACTACGTGGTAAATAGCGAAAACTTAGAAAAATGCACTTCAGTGCATTTTTCTAAGTTGTATGTTACACACGCACATGTCCTTTGGACATGTGTGTGCGCTACACCAGTGTACCTTACCATTTCAGGGGTGCTACAGGGTGTCCTTTGGACACCCTGGCACACTTGAAATCGCTTCCTTATTTGCGATTCGCTAATTGCTAATCGCAAATAAGGAATGACTCCCCATTCATTCCTATGGGCCTTTAGGCCCATAGGAATGAATGGGAAAGCCATTCCTTAATTGCGATTAGCAATTAGCGAATCGCAAATAAGGAAGCAGTAGAAATCGCAAAAAATATTGCGATTTCTACATGCATCCCGTTTTGCGAGTCTTTAATAGCGATTACTTAAAAATCGCTATAAGGACTCGCAGAACGGGACTTTGATGAATCTGGGGGCAAATATCCCTACAATTGTTCATAATGGTTATTTGTCAATCAATTTCCGGGAGATAAGTAGTAGTGAAAATCCAAATTCCATTGTTTTCCTGCAGGACCAGACAGCCCAAGTTCCCCCTTGTTTCTGTTTTAGGCAAAGTCTGTGAATGGATTGCAGGTTAATTAAAAAAAGGCCTAATTATACCTCAATCGTAGGAGATTATAATATTGGTTGGTGGTTTGGCAAGAGCTGGATAACAGCAGGAGGAAGTGCGCTTCGTTAGTACTCACTAAAGATAAGTCATAACGGATTGGATAGGATAGACTCTGTAGGCAGGGAACACATGAGCCCCCAAACCCGTGAGGTAGCATCCACGATACCGCCAACTCAGAAAAGCATCTTTTGAAAGGTTTTTCTTTTAGGACCATACACGATCACTCCAAGAATGGACTGCTGCAATAGTGTTTACTACTTTCAGAATTACATTAAATGGGCTTGCTAGCCATTTGTAATGTATACTGAAGCATTTCTTTGCCGCTTACAACGATATGCTGGCCTTGAAGTAAACATGCCAGCCCAGGTCCCAAAGAGACCCCCAAACAATAAGGGGTCGAAACGCATCAACAATTTACTCGGCAGTGTAACAGGAGACCAGGAAAAGATAGAGGCTCCAGGTTTACCCAACATTTGGACACAGGCTCAGAAATTGGACATTTCTTTTCCCTGTCACAATTACCACATGAAGTGGGATTATTTCGAAAGATATTAACTCACAGGGACTTAAGAATCAGTGGACTTGTATGCACTGTGGACTGTACTGTCAGTTTTTTCTCTTCATGATTTGCATGATTTTGTTCTTTCAAGAAATAACATTTTTATGTATTGTGCAGGTGCATACTGACTCATGATTGAATTCACCCAACTTATTTCACTTTGGTACTGGGTCTTGAATTTCACATTTAAAAGTTCAGCATTTAAACAATTGTGCAATGTGCCTTGAATAATCATGAAATGATGATGTGATCTGAGTTAAAAATGTTTGCACCGTTCAGTTGGATGATGCAGGTGATTTATTGGAACCATTCTTAAATTATTAAAAGGGCGGCGATAGGAGTACTTTGGTACTTTGTTTTCTTCCTATTGATGGGCCCATCTCCTATGTCGTTTATAGAGGCCTCGCCCCATTTTGTGTTTATTGTATGACTTCCCCTTGTAGCATCTTACTCTATTTTTTCACTTCAGAAGACATGATAATAGTGTGTTCACTGAGGGGCATGACATGA
This sequence comes from Lissotriton helveticus, assembly GCF_964261635.1. NCBI lineage: Eukaryota > Metazoa > Chordata > Amphibia > Caudata > Salamandridae > Lissotriton > Lissotriton helveticus. The sequence goes on from NC_136070.1 coordinate 963,416,906, forward strand.
GACCCAGGGTGAGGCTTTGTGGACTGGACGGGCATACCAAGACTATCCCTATTTTTTTTTTAGGCTCACCTGTAACCTCACCTGGCTGAGGCCACCCGCATTGGTGGGCTACTGATGACAAAATGAGCAGGCCTTTTTTGGCAGTAGCCTTAAAAGAAGGAGTTGCCTGCCAGATTTGCATTTGTTAAAAGGACTGCCAGTTCCTTTCAACCAGGTCCTTTGCTCCACAGATGGCCAGATATATTTGCAGGTTGAGTGTGAGCTTGCCAGACAAAGATGTTGTTTGGGCAAAAACTAGAGAACCATCCTACTCCATTTGAAGTATAGGTGAGAGAAACCTCTTCTGAAGTGAAGGAACAACCCTTGCTTCTTCATGCATCATTCTTCCCCAGAGGTGTGCTATAGTCAGTTTAGTATGATAGCCAGGTAGGGTAGACCTCTCTCTGTGTACATTTTCTTATCACGAGACAAGGAACAACTAGCTACATTCCTATCAAATCTACAGATAAATGAAATGTTACTGAACAGCCAGTGTGATGGAGGCCTAATCCCCTGAAACCATACCCTACCTAAAAGAGTGGGTCTTGGATACACATATGTGACTACCAAATTAGAATAAACACTGAGTAGACTCTTCTAGTCAGTATTAGATGGATGTGAATGCTCTGCAGTAAAAGTGCTCCTTGGAAGAGCTAAGCATGGAGGAAGAAGCCTTCTTTCTGAACTGAGAATGGAATTCTAAAGGTATCCTTCCAGGTAAGAACCATCTAGGGAAGGAATCCACTGCCCATCCTCCTGGAGAGGAGAAGCTGTGCAGTAGGGACAAGAAATTGATTGCATCTAGCCCTACCTGGGATCACAGGAGAATTGGCTTGCTCAGCATTGTGATAATTGACTATCCTCAACTAGTATGTGTCCTCCAGGGTTGTCCCATCTGGACCTTAGAGCTTAGACCTTAGACCTCTGTCTGCCTTTGTTTATCTAATACTGGTTGACAGGTATTGAGGGACTTTAAGTTCTCAGACTACTCTGAGCTTGACCCAGGGTCTGCAGAAAGTCTGTTATTTAACTGAAACTTGATTGCGAGTGTGCATAATTTCCCACCTGTGCCACAGTCTATAATTGGGAATAGTTACAGTTTCCCTTGCTCATAGTCGCCCAAATTGTTCACCTTCAGTGTTCCCAGGTAACACGGTGCGCAGATACTTGGAGACAACTTTAACGTCAAGCAGGCTATCACATTCAGGCCCCATGTGTGGTGCCCTGAGGTGCCGCTCTCACGCCCTAAAGATCTCTACTACTACTTTGTGGGTTGACTTTTTGCCCCAAAGCTGCTGGTGGGACACGTGCAATGGTCTCCAATCCGTGAGACAGCTCCTAACACCATCAGTGCACCTATAAGCCGGCGATCGTTTCAAGTGACAGCTTCCCCCAAAATACAGGAGTAGACTAGAGTTCAGGTGGAAAGGCCTTCAAGAACCACAGGCAAATTAATGGACCCGGCAAAGTGACTACATAGAGGAAGATCTAATTGAAACCTAATCTAGATGTACACAAGTGAAAGTCAAACTGGAGTCAATATTAAGTACAGGAGGCATTCCCTGGAGACAGAAATTCAGGTCGTCTAAGACTTCCCTACATTAGTACCCTGCTAGTCACCATTTAGCAATACCATCATATCGATTCCGATCATATGTTTTATATGTAGTAATTGCTTCTTGTGTATAATGATTACATAATGTTTTATTATTTAAGTCAAAGGACAGATATAGCCTCAATATACCAAATGTTGCATGTAAACTTATTGAACTCTGAGTTGCTAGCTTATACCATCTCCCTGGCAGCCACCATGAAGATTATGTGCTAAAGGTTGTACTTGGTGCTACAGTTTGGGTCCAATAGTAAGGAGATCACCAAGTTAACAGAGGCAAGAGGACAAAATTGACACAATTTGCTCCGCGGTCTCCCAACTAGTTCACTCATGCATTTGTCCAATCCTATTCTAATGTCCTTGCAGAGTTAGGAAAGTGGCAGTAAATCACTATTGTACATGTACACCATTCTTTTTTTTTTTTTCTTTTTTTTCTTTAAATTTTTTATTGAAATTATTCAAATAAACAAATTAACAAAACTCACAAGGCAAGAATACAATGAAGCATTATCATGAGTACACGTAGGCCGAGCTCCAGCGTACAATACATATAGTGCAATCAATATTCATGGGGCGAAGGGGGAGCAGCGAGGAAACAAGCAATAATACAGTAAATGATAGAAATCGGAATGCCCGTTAGGGGAACAAGGAAGCATCGGGAGATGAATCATGGGGGGGAGTACATACATTTCCACGATATGCGTTCCATTGTGACCAGATCCTGCCCCATCTCTTGGGCCAGCCCCGTGACAAATACACAGTTTTCTCCCGAAACATGCACCAATCCATGTTCTCCTTCCATTTTGATACAGTGGGTGGCCTGTGGGAGCCCCAGAGCTGAGCGATATCTCTCTTCGCAACCATATTACCAAGGGTCGCCCAAGTAATCTGCGCCGTGTTGTAATCGTTAGGTTCCCAGACATTCAGGAGACAACGCCTGGCTTCGGGCAGCAGCGACACACCAGTAACCCTTTCCATCACCACATGTATTCGGGACCAAAAATCAACCACCTCCGGGCAGTCCCATAGAATGTGAAGGAAGGTGCCAGTCACACCGCAACCACGCTTACACAACCCGTCCAAAGAATAACCCATACAAACCAGACTCGGACCAGTAACATACACACGATGGAGGATCTTAAGCTGGACAAACCTAAGGCGAGCAGGTATGGCAACTTCCTTAGGCGAGGACAGAGCAGATTGACAGTCTTCGTCGTCCAGTTCTAGTCCGTCAGCACTCCACAAAGCCCTGAGGCGCACAAGCAAATCAGCTCTATTATTGATCAGTTTCTTATAGATCAGTGAAATTGTGCTGTCGGGCACATGGCCATCTAGGATGCGGTCCTCAAGGGGGGAGGACTCAGGAATATCATCACCCACAGCAAAAACTGACAATAGAGCATGACGGACCTGAGCATACCTAAAGAATTCCGTCTCACCGAGCTCATACTCCGCCTTCAGCACATCGAAGGACTTAACGTTACCCTTAGACCATAGATCACCTACCTTGCTTATACCAATCATATCCCATTTATCAAAGCCTTTTGTTCTCCACAAATGTCCCAAACCTTCAGAATCATACAAAGGGGTCGCGCGGGTAAATCTACCACACCACCTCAATGCCGCATTCGCGTCCTGCCACACCCGTACAGCAATTTTAGTGGGACCGGTCAGTGTTCTATAGAGCCCCTTGGAATACAGCGCCCTGTTGAAATTCCCTCCTGGCAGAAGATATTTATCCATAGCGAAAGCCGGGGCAGGGCCGGGAGCGTAAGTCGCGTGGTTGACCGCACTCAACTGAGAAGCCCAATAATAACGCTTGATGTCTGGGAGGGCAATGCCACCGTCATACCATGGAAGCGTGAGTTTGGAAAGAGCAATGCGCACGCGCCCGTCCCAGACCAGTCGTCTCTGTAGGCTCTCCACTTCACGAAAATAACCCGAAGGAACTGGGTCAAATGAATTCTGAAGTGCATACAAAAATCGAGGCAGCGACATCATCTTGAAAAGAGCCGCACGACCGAGTGGTGACAGTGGCAACTTACGCCAACGTGCAACATCAAGCTTGAGCCGCTGAAGGGGGTTAACAAATTACGCTCGTAGCGCACAGAGGGGTCCAAGGAGACATAAATCCCTAAGTACTTAAAGCCGGTCTCAATTACTTGAATTGGAAATCTACGAGGCAATGGAGGGAGATCTCCTGCCAAAACGTAGACGCAGGATTTAGCCCAATTATTAATGAAACCCGAGTTCTTTCCAAAAGAGGTCAAAACATCAAAAAGTACATTCAAGGACTTCTGAGGGGAGGTGAGGTAGAGAAGGATGTCATCCGCGTATAGCGAAATATGATCCTCAAAATTGGGAGTTCACCGAATGCCCCGCATTGAAGGCTCCCAACGGAGCCATTCCGCCAAAGGTTCTAAAGCGAGGGCAAAAAGCAGCGGAGACAGCAGGCAGCCCTGCCGAGTACCACGCCCAAGTGTAAAAACACCGGACACCTTCCCGTTAACTACCACCTGAGCCAAAGGCCTCTCGTAAAGAAGTTTCACCCAGGCGATGAACAGCGGGCCAAATCCAAATTTCGAGAGGGCCGCCCAAAGGTAGGGCCACTCGATGGTATCGAAGGCCATGGTAGCGTCAAGGGAAGCCAAAATGGCCGATTCAGTGAGTGTCCCAGCCCTCGCAAGAACTCCATGGAGTCTCCGAAGATTAAGGGCGGTGTTGCGATGTGGGATGAAACCGGACTGATCCGAATGGATCAAGTCTCCGATCACCTTAATCAAGCGATTAGCCAACAATTTAGCTAGAATTTTAGGTTCGGCATTAAGTAAAGAAATAGGTCTGTACGAAGTACAACGATCACGCGGCTTACCCTCCTTATGCATAACTACAATGGTAGCAAGCCGTTGATCAGCAGGAAGGGAACCAGACTCCAAAGCCTCAAGGAACATCCCCCTTAAGTAGGGCACCATTTTGTCGGGTCGCAGCTTGTACTGTTCAATGGGTAAACCATTGGGGCCCATTGCCTTGCCAAAACGAAGGGAACATATGGCCACCGCAACTTCCTCCACCGTAAGAGGTGCCTCCATGAGGTCTCTATCGGCGTCAGAAAGGCAGGGCAATGCAATGTCCCACAGCAGCAAGCGTGAGTCTTCCTCATCCCTATCACTAACCGAGGCATACACAGTCTTGAAGTGGTCTACAAAACACTGAACGATCCCGACTGAGTCCGTAACACACTCACCATCAGGCCTCTCAATCACCGGAACAACACGATTCACTCTCTCTTTCTTGTCCAACCACGCAAGCAATTTACCAGCCTTATCTCCCACATCATACAACCTGCCCTGTTGCTCTCTATACATCACTTTCGCCGCATCAGTAACGAGAGCTCTATAATCGGCTTGTTTCAAACTGAGGGAGTGCAGCTTTGCACGAGATACTCCTGATTTAAGATCATCCTCAAGTGCTGTTATTTCGGTTTCCAAGCGTACAAGTTCCACATTGTTAGCCTTCTTGGCGGCGGCAATCAGCGTCAGGGATTGCCCACGAATAACCGTCTTAAAGGCTTCCCACAATGAAACAGAAAAAGAAACAGACCCCACATTTTCATAAAAGTAATGGTCAATAGCTTTCACAAGTTCAGAGCGGGTTTTGGGATTGCGGAAGTACCAGGGATTGATAGGGGCAACTCTACCTTCACTGCCCACCCCGACCTCAAAACAAAGCCACAGAGGGGAATGGTCAGAAATACCCCTGGGAAGCTGGCGAACTTCTCTAATGGAGGAGGATTGGACCGATGGCATTAAAAAGTAATCCAGCCTGGAAAGACTGCCATGGGCCCCCAAATGGAAGGTGTATTGTAACTGCGTAAGGTGCATCAACCTCCAGCTGTCTATCAGCCCGAAGGTTTCGAGCAAGTCACTAAGCCACCCTTGGGACCCAGCCAAATCCCTAGGGGGACAACGATCAGAAGTGCCAGAACCCACAGAATTAAAATCCCCACCAAGGATCAGGAGGCCCTCAGGAAGCCCCAATATAACCCTGCCGAGATCAGCGTAAGTTGAGGCCTGTAGGCCCGGAGGGATATACACCGAAAGTATGGACAATGTCTTCCCCTCCCATCTACCAGAGAGCGCCGCGTAGCGCCCCCTGTCGTCAAGCGTCACTTCATCGATTTCAAAAGGGAGAGAAGACCGGATAAGAATGCCCGCCCCCCTGGAACCAGAAGTAAACCCAGAGTGAGCCACCAGCCGCTATCCACGTCTATTCATGGCCTGACACGCATTACCAATTAGATGCGTTTCCTGCAAAAGGACAATGTCGGGGGAATGGCGTCTAAGCAACTGTAACACAACCCCTCGCATTATCCTGTCTCCCAACCCATTGACATTCCAGGATAGCAGTCTCAACTCGCCACCCCCCATCCCCAAGAAGAAGGCAGAGCAGCACCCACACAAGACCCAATGACCAGAGCAGATGAAAAAAACAATACGATGCCTCGTGAATAGAAAGAATCACACACACCCCCACCACCCCCCAACTTAAACCCGTTACAACACCCCCCACCCTGCACCCCTGCGTACGACTCATAAGCGACCCCAACTTGCAGTGTGCCTGTCGCCCCGTCATAAAACTAATCTACACAAAGAACCCAGGAGGAGGAAGAGTCCCCATTCACCCCCCGCCACCCTCGGGCCGATCTAAAATAAGAACAAGAGAACCAATGTCCAGACTCAGCTGAAATAGTAGAAAAGTTCAGATGCCAGGATCCACAGTGTCACTCTCACTCTGGCACGCCACCGTCGGCGCCACCGGGGTGCCCGGATCGATCGTTTCTCTTGGGCAAAGAGTCGAGCCAGTCACTGTCCGGGCGATCAAAGAAAAACGTACGTTCCTCATATTCGACCTGAAGTCTGGTCGGGAACAACATAGCGTACTTAAGGCCCAAGTCCCGCAGCCGTCTCTTTACTCCCTGAAATCCCAGCCTCTGCTTCTGAACGAGCGGTGTAAAGTCGGGATAGAAGGTCACGGAGGCGTTTTCGAATTTCACAGGGCCTTTGTCCCGCGAGGCTTGAAGGATAGCGTCTCTATCCCTAAAGTTGAATAGTCTTGCAATAATGGGTCTCGGGGGGCACCAGGCTTCGCCTTTCCGCCTGGGACTCGATGGGCCTGTTCAACAGCAAAGAATTTGCTAAGTCCGGCGGGAGCGAGATAATTCGTGACCAGATCTTCCACGAGAAGGTCGGTTGCAAGAGTCTCGGGACTCTCAGGGACACCGATAAGGCGTACATTGTTACGACGGGCCCTATTTTCGTAATCCTTGAGGCGACGAGCCATCATGTCGTGAGAGGAACGCAAGTTACCGATCTCAGTCTGAGCGTCCGTGACATCCGTAATCAGACTGGAAGTCTTCAAATCCAACGACTTGACCCTCTCGTTAGTCTTCGCCAAGTCCGCTCTAATCAGCGTGACGTCGACGGCCACCGTGTCGATCTTAGAGGCAAGGGCCTCGTACTGCTGTCCCATGGAGGCCTTCATGCTGGTGATGGCACTCATGACGTCTTGCAACGATACCTCTGAGGTCGCAGCAGAATCGGCCTTAGGATCGTCAGAAGTGCGGCCAGCACCGCTGGGGGACCCCTTTAAATGGGAGTAATGGTCCATAATGTTCGTCTGGGTCTGTCCCCCACGGAGAGGTGTCTTGATCTTGCGTTTCTCAGTATCAGGTCTGGTGGCCATATTGGAGAAGGGACCCCGGAGGGACCCGCGCGACCTGGTGAAAATGGCCGGGTGTAGAGTGGCCAAGAAGACAACGAAACTGGACCAGAATAGCGTAGACGCCAAGAAAGCTGGAAATTAGGCACTCAGCAGGGACAGCACACAGCAGTATAGAAACACCAGGCCGGCCAAGGATCGATCAGGCCAGCGCTTCAATCAATCTGAGCCGGGAGTAGAAAACGAAACTGAAAGTTAAACTGGGGTCGATCGAGGAGACCCCTTCCGCCGTTGTTGTTAAACTACTACTCGGCCTGCCCGGCAACCGAGCCCCCGGTCCGTCTCGGGGTCGGGCCGCAAAAGTTCAAGGCGGTGTAAAAGTGGATCCCAACGTCCGAATTCAATTCTTCAAAGAATGTTGAGATCAGCAAGAGTTTGCGAACAAAAGCCCGTCTTCAAAATCAGGATGTAGTCAGGATATTTGCGAAGGGCGGCGCGGGTCCGGGGAGCTCTGTGCTCACGCGACCATCTTGGATGCCCGCGAAGCTCCTCCTCCTACACCATTCTTATATGCTGGTATGCCTTATGCATGACTCACAAGGGGGTATGTGTGAATGCTCACGCATTACCAACTCACCACTTGCTTAAGCGTAAGTTATGTACTGTATAGTTTGTTCATCTAAATCTCTTGCTTTGTAATCAGTACTCTTAGTGAAGAATTGATAGCCACCTCCTCTACCAAAGGTAAATGCTACCTTCTGAATGAGTTTCTTTTGCTGATATTTGAGGTGAATTACTTCATGCATAGGGCAATCACGTGGGATGGCTTTGTAGCATTCGTAAACATGCAATTATGTGTTGTATTTACCCCACAGCAACTTGTGGCCCTATGTGATGTGCCCTTGAAATGATTGCCTGACATACTGGAAGAGAAGACTCACTCCTGCTAACTTTCTCTTTAGTCAGAGCCACTCCAGCTTTCAAAGATATGTTCTTTAGAGAACATTTCTTGAAACAGTTAAAACACAAGTGGGCAAACCTGACAAATATAAATCCTTTATCGCAGTGGAGTTGTCCTAAATGGTTGTGTAGTATTCCATGCGTTGGTGCAAGTACTAAGTAAGGACAAACATCTCTGACACACTGTGCCAGGTCGGGCTGGACTGTAAGGTAGTCAGGCAGTTCCCCATGGGCTAGTTTGACAGATCAGTGTGTGGGCCTGCTTTCTGGCTGTTTGTGGGCCTGCTTTGTGGTGTGCTGGGCTGGTTGTTATTGTTGTATTCCCTGATTTTAATAGAAATATTGGATTCAGCAAGCTCAAATCAATGAAATCTTCCATACCGCGCAACAACACTTATACTGCATACTGCCCTAATTTGAAAATATGCGCCACGTTTTTAGCTATCAGACTCACTAATGGGGGGCCATTTTTATTTTGGTGCTCGGGCCGAATATACCTTGTTTTTCCGCATTCTTTTTCCCCGCAGGGAATTACAATGCAGTTTTTACAACGCGGTGTAAAAACACATATCATTACCCCGCAAATCGTAACAACGACTTGCGGAGGCGAGGCGCTGGATGTTGGAATAGTATCATTTACTATTCCAACTCCAGTATGTGCAACAGTAGGGAAGGTGTTACATTTTAAATCAGTCTCTGATCCAGAACCTGTACGACCCTCAGGCCACACGATATCCCCCTGTTTTTTTGGGATGGACACAACCTAGCTGTAAACTGGGAGACAACCTTTTGTAACCGGATACAGTAGCTCACTTTTCAGAAGTCCAAGATACTCTCCCTTTCCTTTGCAGGTTAATATTTATTTGTGTTGTCTTGTTGTCAGTGTCTGCAATCATTATGACCCTCGCGATGAGTAAAGGTTGCGAACCTGATGGAAAGTATCTCAGGTGTGGCAGTTTTTCACAAAGACTTCATATTTGTGAACATTGCATTAACCACCCCACTGAGGATATGGCATAATGTCAGAGCTTCCAACTTTGGAACTGAGAAAGCAGGTTTGAGTCATCGCATCGGCTCAACAGCCTGTGATTCCTGCAAATCACTTAATCTCCCCATGCCTACCAAAAAATGAATGTATCCTTGTGTAAGGTAATTGGTGCTCTTGGAAAGCGCTCCAATACCTTGTGGTCGAGTTCTCGCGATATAAAACTGTAAAACGAAAATATGATTCAGGCAAATGCACTGCTATTGTGTCTTCATTTGCAGAAGTGTTTCAGTGTTCCTAGTCCTTCAGTGATCACCCATAGAAGAATAATTAGTTGCAAAATGTCAAATCTCTTGCTATGTAATTGCATTTTAAATCCGAAATCTAATAACTCTTTCAATTACTTAGTCATTATGTTTTTAACTCTGTAAAATGTATATGTGCATCTTTATGGTTTCTTCCTAAACCGAATAAAGAATATTAAGAAGATGGTGTTTATATCTGGAGGGCACTGGTTTCATTACTTTATTGTGTTTCATTATAATGCTATTGTGTACAGGGGCATAGCTTCAGGGGGGCGTGTTTGGGGTGTTACATCCTCCCACTAAATGTATTCTGTATTAAATAGATGGGTACAGGTGCTTGACATCGGGTATGGTGAGGTGTCTGTCAGACTTCACCTAGAATTTTTACATGCACACACAGACTAAAACAAACACAAACACTACTCTCTGTTTTGAAGTTCTTAAAACATTTCGGTTATTTTACCAAATATTTAGTTTTAAGTACCACTGACAGTCCTCCCTGCTGTCCCTTTCCACTGCCCCTTAAGCTCTCCTTATGTCCTTCCTCTCGGATGTTAACAAGATATGCCAGTATGATTGTTGGGCACCCCTGATTGAGTATTGGGTTTTTGTCTGCTAGTATCTGCCAATACTCTTAATAAATTTATAGATGTTATTACAGTGTTGCATTGTGTTTTTAGTCTGCATTCACATATTTTACTAACCCTTAAAACAATTTACATCACCTTGCTTGAGGTAGACCTTCCTGGTGCATTTAAGTTTACCTGGAGAGACAAGGATCTTAGAAGGCCAAGCTTTTTGTTGTAGCCCGAGTAACTAGCTAGTCAAGAATACCAGCACACTTGCCTTAAAATAGGTGTGAATCCTAAATATTGAACCCACAGAACATCGAGGACAAAATATCGGGGGGAAATCGACAGGTAAGTAAGTCTAGATTTTCTAAACCTAACTCCAAATATATGTACCTACACCGTACATATGTCTTCAAGGTATATGATGGTGGTGTTCGGAAAAGTAAATCTATACTTCGCTATATGCACTTACCTTTCGATATTTTGACCCTTGGTAATCTGGCCTCACATTCTTGTCAAACTCTCAATGGGAGCTCAGAGGGAAAACAGGACCGGGTCGCCCTCCACTCAAACATAGAACGACAACAAAAGACCCTGTCCAACGGACGTCATCTTGTGTCAGTTACTGAAGAAATAGAACAGTCTATGTGTACTGATAACTATTCCAGTCCCCTACAATTTATGAGGGGACAATTCACTGCACTGCGCCCAAATTCACGTTAAAAAAGGCCCATCTTCCTTGACAGATACACAGAACAACAAGTACAAGTTGTCTGACCCATCCAGGTCAATGACAGGGATCCACACCCTCAGTGCTGGACCAAATTCTACTTAGAAAGAATGTGAGAGAAACAAGTGACACCTCACGGAAACACCACCAACGGGGTAATTGGTATGTTATTTCCAGACAAGCCCCTGTCTCATCATCGGTAGTCACTTGATTCTCAAAGAAAGAAGAAGGAAAGTGTCCAAAAGAAACAACCAAAAACGTGTAACGAACAGTGGAAAGCAGAAAACATCTGCTAGTGACAAACACACAACATAAATAAGTGCATAAAACACAGCATCCAGTTCCCTTAGCCAACTTTATTCGTAGGGAAATGAGTGTATGCTGTACAAAATAAAAAGGCTGGTAGCTATTCATGCATACCATTACCTAATGCATTCTTGTACCAAGTAGTAGTACAACCCCTTAAATAGGGGCCTTGTGGCCAGGGAAACATCTAAAAAACAAATTGCATTCATTTGAACAGAGATTGTTGTTAGAGGTGTGAGCATTAAATGTTGCTACAGAAACACTGTTGTTATTTCAAAGCGCTGTGTACTTGATAAAAGTATGCTTCACGTGGAAATTAACTATTTAGGAAAACTACGGGTAATAATAGTAGAGGTGTTTACCCCCACACCAGTGAAGGGTGTATTAAGCAATGACTAAACCTAAGCATCTGACTTACTCTTCCATTAAATGCTATAAAAGTACAACAAACATAAACTTTCCTGCTCTGTTTTTCCAAACCTAGATATCTTTCGGTTTGGAAATTGATGGAACTAGTTCACCCTTCTTACTCATAAGAACAGATGTGGTGATCTCTGTGTTCTGTTTCTAGTCTTAGCTGCTCTATTCCTACAAGCTGAGGTGATCATACTGGCAAGGTCATTTGCAGAGAACCAGGCTAGATCAGGGACAGGGAAGTTGAAAGGTTGCTATAATGCGTAGAATTGAATTGCATGCGCCAACAGTAGTTGGATTAGAAGTTTTGACTATATCAGAATTGCAAAGTGAGTTGCATTTGCCAGCATTAGGGGATATGAAATATAGGTCAGATATATTATTATTTAGCACTGTGGAGTGCAGCAAGCAAAGTTGCTTTGCTATTTTGCGCTGGCAGAAAGGATTAACGCAGAGTCTTATCTACTAAGATATGGCTCTCTTTGAGCCGTGCAAAAATCTTTGCACCAATTGCTTGAATCAAACTTAATTGGATTTTGTTGATGTCTTCAAAGATGCTCTAGGGTACGATGTAGGGCACTGCAGAGTAAGAATTGTCACAGATGGAGCTTGTAGGTGTCCATGAGTTCAGAAAAAGGGAATAAATAGTCATTGCCCAAAATGTGCTTGACATATTTGCGATATACCAGTAGTAGAGGTTTGGCAATCCTTTAAATAAAGGAAGAGGCCTTCAACATACAACAATACTGACTGGACCTCATTAGGAAGAGTGATTCTCCAGGACAAGCCAGACGATTTAAGGGGCATATTATCTACAGTCTGCGAGAAATATCGCAATGTGCGCTTAGCACGATTTGAATTATCGCTGGCTATCGCTGGATTACATCGCTGTGTTAGCGGCGTATTAGCAACCCTTAGCTAACAGGCTTTGTGAAATCCTGCGATAGACTGTTATAATCAACATTAGCGCGTGAAATCCTGTGATGATTTCACAGCGCTAATGTCAGGCTTGGTAATAGGGGAGTGTGGATTTAATATTGCAATGATGGGGGCTCAGCGCGACGTTGTCATCGCGGGACAGCTTTGCTAATAGAGCGAAGTTGTTTTAGTGACCTTTTCCGTGTGTTTTTAGAAAGAAACGCTTACCTTGCATGTCATTAGCAATAATTATCGCTGGCATGCAAGGCGATAGGAAACCGTCAGATAACACTGGAAAGCTGGAGCTAACGCATGTTAGTGCTGGCTTGCTAATAGGTCGATAATAATATTGCCGCTTTATCGGCAAAAAGGGCAACTAACGTTTATCCCCTGATGTGGTGGTGCTACAGGAGATGCACTTAATAGGCAACACATGCCATGCTATGAACAGGCGTGGTTATCGTCTCTTAGCGCACTCTGGATTCACCTCTGGCTCCCGGGGGGTTGGTATTCTAGTCAGGAACTCCCTCCCTCTTCAGGTTGATGATATTATCCTCGACGATAGAGGGCGGTACGCCGCCATTGTCGGGCGCTGGGAGGGGAGGGTTATCACCCTCTTCTCTGTCTATGTTCCACCTGGGTTGCAGACTACTACCTTCGCAGATTTGGGGGAGGTGATCCTGGGAGTTCCGGAGGGTCAGTTGGTGGTGGGTGGAGATTTTAATTCAGTGATTTCCGGGACGTGTGATCGCTACCCTCCCAGGGAAATCGCGAAGTCTTAATCTTGGTTGGGTGGCTTCTTGGACACTCTGGGACTGGTCGATTGTTGGAGACTGCTCCATCCGGGGCAGTTGCAATACACGTTCCATTCCGGTGCCCACGGTAGTCTCTCAAGACAAGACTATGTACTGGTGCCCTCTTCGCAAGCCTCCTCTATTAGGGAGATCAAACATCTGGCATGGGGCATATCGGATCATTCCCCCTTATGGTTTGTCATGGACACGAAGCTTGGAACAGAGGGGCGGGTGGCTCCGATTAACCCCTGGTTCCTCCGGGACCCTAGGGTGCGGGCGGAACTGATTAAAGCTCTAGATCATTACTTTGCGGAGAATGTGGGCTCTGTGTCCTCCTCTGTCTCACTGTGGGAAGCGTACAAGACTGTCATTCGGGGCCAGGCCCTTTCCTTAATTAGCGATGCTAAGAAACGTAAACAGGAGGCGGTTGTTTGAATTGAAAATGAGATAACTGCTTTGGAGGTGGAGTTCGATTCGGGTGTTACCCAAGATAAGCTGCACCTCCTTAGTCTTAAGCAACTTGATTATAGAGCACTGGTTACTGATGCTGCGAAAGTAATGAGTAGAGAGCAGCAGGGACGTCTGTATGATGTGGGTGATAAAGCCGGGAAACTGTTTGCGTGGTTGGATAAGAAGGAGTGTGCTAGTCGTGTGGTACCGGTGCTTGAGAGTGCGAATGGAGCGAGAATAACTGGCCCTGTTGAGATTGTGGAGTGTTTTGCTGAGTATTTCCGGGATGTCTATTCCCCAGTGTCGGATAGACCTGAGCAGGATTCTCGGCTACCTTTGCATGACATCGCGTTGCCTTGTTTGTCGGACCCTGAAAGGGAACTCCTCGACGCCACGCCTACTGTCGAGGAGGTGGCGAATGCCATCCGTGCTGTTCGATCCGGGAAGGCCACGGGCCCGAATGGACTCCCCATTGAGCTATACAAGCTTTGCCCTGATGTGATAGTCCCTTATCTTAGGTCGATGTTTTTGGAGTCGTTGGAAACGCGTTCCCTCCCTCCTGATCAACGACTGGCTTCTATTGTTGTAATACACAAGGAGGGGAGGCCGCACGACCGTTGCACTTCATATAGACCCATATCTCTCTTAAATGCCGAGCCTAAGATCCTGGCCAAACTGCTTGCTACTCGCTTAATAACTGTCATCGGCGACTTGGTTCACCCCGACCAATCCGGTTTTATACCACATCGCAACACGGCACTTAACCTTCGGCGCCTGCACGGCGCCCTTGGTAGGGCAGTGACGTTACGTGAGCCGGCCATTTTAGCTTCTTTGGACGCCACAATGGCGTTTGATACGCTGGAATGGCCATATCTTTGGGCGGCCCTCGCGAAGTTCGGTTTCGGCCCGGTATTTATTAGCTGGGTGAAGTTGCTTTACACTGATCCTCTAGCTCAAGTGGTGGTAAACGGTCGAGTTTCTGCTCCATTTACTCTTGGCAGAGGGACGCGCCAGGGTTGCCCCCTGTCCCCGCTTCTTTTTGCTCTCGCCTTGGAACCCTTGGCAGCCTGGCGGAGGTGGGAGCCGTCCTTGAAGGGCATTCGATGGACTTCGGATTTTGAAGACCGTGTGTCATTTTACGCGGACGATATCCTGTTGTATCTCACGTCCCCTCGGAAGTCGTTGGTGGTCTTGTTTGACGTCCTGAACTCCTTCCGTAAAAATTCTGGACTTGTCATTAACTGGTCCAAATCTTGTATCTACGTTCTCTCGGGCGACGCTCCCCTCTTGCCTCGTGGGTGTCCTATACAGGTGGTGCGGGAGGGATTTAAGTATTTGGGGATCTTTGTCACATTGGACCCCGCACTCCGTAATGAACGTAATTTGTTGCCTCCGCTTCAGCGCCTCAGGTCTGATGTGGCCGCCTGGCGTAGGCTCCCCCTCTCCACTTTAGGACGGGCGGCATTGTTTAAGATGATGTCGCTGCCCCGGTTCTTATATGCGTTGCAAAACACTCTTGACACTGTGCCTGCTAGCTATTTTCGGGAGGTCGAGAGTCTACAGAGGCAATTGCTATGGGGGGGTCGTCCCCGTATTGCTCTCGCGAAGATGACGCTCCCGTGGTATGATGGTGGAATCGCGCTCCCTGACATTCGTCGTTATTATTGGGCCTCTCAGATGGGGGCGATTAACCACTGTACTTATTGTCCCGCGCCAAATCCGGCGTTTGAGATGGATAAGTGGTTGTTGCCAGGCGGGGACTACTACAGGGCTCTGTACGCACGATCAGCGGGGAGGGCACTCACGGGCCCCACAAGGATAGCAGTACAGGTGTGGTACCGCGCCCTGGGTTGGACGGATAGATTGACTCGAGCGACCCCATTGTTTGCGGCTGAGAGACTGGGGTCTCTATGGAAAACGAAGGGTTTCGATAAGTGGGACGTAATTGGTATCTGCAGGGTAGCTGATGTGTGGACCAAGGGTAGGGTCAAGACGTTCGAGGAACTGAAGGTAGAGTACGACTTGAATGCCAGGGAATTTTTTCGGTATGCGCAAATCCGTCATGCGTTGCTATCTGTTTTTGCCGTGGGTGCGGATATTCCGGAGGCATCCCCGCTCGAGGACCGTATACTGGACGGGTATGTCCCAGACTATTTAAGAACAACAGCGGTCCCATGCAAACACAATGTTTGTAGGTAAATAAATATAGACAGAATCAGTTCTATATTTTAGAGCGACATGTCCAGCCGGACAGTGGTCTTTAGATTTACTCAATATGCAGAGAGTTACAACCAGAAGGGATACCTTCAACATTCACCAGTGTGGGGCACAAGCCTGTAACGGGTATGTCCCAGACAGCACGATTTCGTTAATATATAAAAAGTTGATAAACAACAGGGTTGACCTCCTATGTCGCCTCCGAGAGGCTTGGACTAGTGATGGCTTGGAGCTGGATGATGAAGATTGGCAGGCGGCGGTGTCTTCTCCTAAGGAGGTGGCAATTCCGGCACGCCTTCGGTTTGTTCAACTCAAAATTCTTCACAGAGTCTATGTTACAGGGCCGCGTCTGGTGCACATGGGATTTTCTCTGGATGGGTTGTGTAGGCGTGGTTGTGGCTTCTTGGGTACCCTTTTCCACATAATCTGGGAATGTCCTATGGTGGCGCGCTATTGGACTCGTGTGCATGAAGTTATGAGTGAGGTCACGGGTGTGAAGTCGGTGCCTGAGGCTAGGCGGTGCTTGTTGAACGTGTGAGAGCCGAATGATTACAATGTGGCGCTGCTTCAATGGGTAACCCTGGGCAATATGATTGCCAAGAGAGACATAGCCCAATTATGGGGTGCCCAAAGGCCGCCCACGGTTCTGGCATGGGAACAAAACATGGATTGGTGCATGTTCAGAGAGAAGGCGGTGTACGTTGCCCGTGGCAGACCTCGAAAATGGGGGAAGGTCTGGAATCAATGGAATTCGTATCGTGGTGAGATATGTACTCCCCCCAAGCGGACTTAGACACTGACCTGCTACCCTCCCAACCTGATGTTCCCTCCGCAACCCTTTAAGCATTTCTCCTGTTTCAGTTTCCTCTCCCTTGCCTCTCCCGTGATTATGTCGATTGAATTGCTTCTGTATGTCCCTATCCTCGCTTTGATGTGACACATTTATGTACGAACGCCTTGCATTGTCTTTTCTTACATCTTCATTGTTTTTATTTCAATAAAAAGAAATATAAAAAAAAAAAAAGGGCAACTAAAGCGGCAATAAGGCCCTTGCTAATATGCCCCTAAGTGTGGGCGCCAATGGCTCCATCACCAGGGCATAAAGAAGAGGGGAGCAAGGGCAGCCTTGGTATGTTTTCCAGAAGCATCTTTGCATCACGGTGCAAAGATGTGTGCATATCTAATATAGGTTTTTGTATGTGAAGGGGACCCTTCCAGTACACAATATCATGCTTAGACTTACTTCAAATCGTTTAACACATTGGATACTTGCCACACAGTACAGCACACATGCAATTTGTGAAAAGTTAGCAGAAAGGAAAACTTTTCTCTTCGTTAAAGCCTTGAGGAGGAGTAATGTTTTGGCACATCCTGTCTAACAATTTTAGTCAATAGCTTTTACATCCAAAACCATGATTTGTAGCTGTGATGTGATGCATCACCGTAATGCAAAGTAACGAAAAGCTCTTTTGTGTCACTTTTAGGGCTACTTTCCAGCTCAAACAAAAGTAAATACTTTATCAAGACTTTGTGCCTGTTTCTTCACTTTGAGGGGCTTAGTTACAGGCCCCTTGTGCCACCGGTATGTCACGGAGAAAGTGACCTACCAGCCAAGCAAGAGGCTTGTATATAAACCCCTGAATGACTTTGAACTGATGCAATCTTGATACTTCGGCCCCTTAATTTATTTGAATTGGAAATAATAGCTGAGGCATTGCTGGGACGGCAGAATTTATTTCTGTAACCTATTATACGCTTTTTACCAAGGTACCTACCATACAGAGCACATTCATGGTACAAAAATGAGTAAAACGTAATCCAACATATCGCAGTGCCGCCAGTTGTTACTATTAAGAAGATGGAAAGCTGCCAGGGAAAGGTGCCGAAAGAAGGTGATGTATCAGAGAAAATTGCTTCAGAGAAATACCAAAGGACGAAAAAGTGGGGCAGGAACGTAGTGCAAGCGGGAGTGAATTTCAAAAGAAGGAAAGAATATTCAAACCTGAAAGAGGCCCAAGGGCACAAGGAGGGCAGATGGACAAGAAAAGATTGATTTTAGAGGCAGACCAAAGAGCACGAGGAAGGACGAAGAGCTGGATCAGTGAGGACGTGCGTGGGGAGGAAACCCGTGAATACATTTAAAGACACAGCGGAAGAAATGACAAACCAGCCGCAAATAAAAAGGAAACAACAAAGAGAAATCAAAAGCGGTGACAAGTGAGGAGAAGAGGGGGGATGAAAGAGAAGTCAAACAGGGTAAATGAATGCTAACAGCAGAGGAGCAAGAGAAGAGCAAATGATAAACGAGAAGAAGAAAAATGAGGTCAAGAAAAAAATGGAATAAAACGTTTTGATAGCTTTGAAAGTAAATGATGAGGTGACTTCCCGATATCAAACGATGGCGAATTCAAGAATCAAAACGACTCAACAATTCCTAGCACAAGAAGACTGAGGTAAGCAGCAGGTGAGAGGTTATGAAATAAATAAATAGAGGAGGTAGAGATAAGAAAAGATGCGTGGAGATAAAGGAAAGAATATCATCTCATCTTCGGATGGGTAGTGATCAGGGTCATTGGAAATATGCCGCAGCATTTTCCGCAAAAAACAAAAATGTTTGTAGCGCAAACGAATTAAAAGTCACTAAAATGTGGTGACATTGGTTGCTGCACAGAGGAAGGTCCTTTGTAAAGGTTGACTGGTCACCTTTCTGTTGTTTATCATTGTATTTGAGTGCTAAACTTGTACTAAAGAGATGAAATGACAACATAATGTGATAATACTCTTGCAGAATCTCCCGCATTGTGGCGCACAATTTGCCTTTTCTTTTTGCATAATTGAGTCAACTCTCAAACATAGGGGAAGATTTACAAGCCCCATGCGCCGCTTTTGCATCACTTTTAACATGGGAAAAGTGGCGCAAAAGTGGCGCAAAAGTGGCGCAAGGGGCTTGTAAAGCTGCCCCATAATTTGTAATTTGTTCCTCTCTTGCCGCATAATTCCAATGGCCCAGGTAAAGATGTAATGAATGAGAAGACATCCAGGCATTAATGCAAGAGTGGTTCCTGAAAATTATGTGACGCAGAACAAAAATAGAAGCACTTTATTATGAAAAGCTCTTGGCTTTACAAAATACCTTAATTTTATTATTTTCAATTCCTTTGGACCCTGCAGTGTTTACAAGACAACAACGTCCTCATTGTGGTTGTCGTCAGTTTATTTATTTGATATTTAGTGACCTAGCTATACAAAAGTCTGTGTGGCTCTACAACGGTGCCTCCATATGACAGAAGCAAAGATTCTGAAGAGAAACACTGGTTCTTATGATAAAGGAAATTTCACCGGTAAATTCACTTTTAGATTTAGCACTTTTTTCCGAAATTTGGGGAAATTTTCATAACATACCGGCTCTAGTCTAAATCTGTCCCTCAGTAATTGCATGTGTCCATTTTTTTAATCTACCTCGGCCTTTATGCAGCCCTATTCAATTAATACGAACAGAAGATGCGCATGTCAGAAAAGTTGTCCCTTTTTAAAGCTAACCAGAGTTCGTGGACACTTAGCCAACCTTCAGTGAAAAATGAGAGCACAAACTGAAAACCCTCTCGTTGCACATCCTCTTTCAGTGCTGGGGATAACCCTCATTTCGAGCTCACTGCACATACATTAATGAGATAAGCCCAGTATGAACCACTTCGATCACTCTCATAAAGTGCTTCCAGTCCTTTTAAGTCCTCCTGTGTCTCCTACAGTGTGTAGAGATGGTAATAGGGTCATTTGTCATCTCTGTGGAGAAGAAGAGGTGTGGAAGGGACAATCTATAGTTGTCCATGGCAAAGGCTGTGTGTCGTTGACAGCGCCTTGCACTGGTTGCTACCCCAGAAGAGCCTGGAAGAGGACATTTCTATGTTATTTGCTGCAGAAACATGTCTGTTAATTCCAGGGGTATGCAGCACAGAGCTATGGACTACAGGACCTATGCATCAGTATCCAGCGTGCAGCATCAAAAACCACCCCTCAGCTGAGCATGGCCCGCTGTTACCATGTGTCTTCCTTTTATATTCTCTGTGGTTTGTATGTGAAGAATACAGAGCCTTACCCATACCCATACCTAGCCACAGTGCCCCTGCAAATGGGACTGACGCGCCAACTAGGTTGCATTTGAGGAGGATGGTCTCCTCATTCTCTGTCCAAAAGACTGTTTGTGTTGTCTCCCACAACTTTCAACGCACTACATCACTAAAAAAAAGGGATTTACTTCCGAGAGCTAACATTGCTAGTTTCCACATTCTATATGATAAATTCATGTATTTTATTCTCATATTAAAAGATACAAAACAGTTTTATAATACAAAAATCTGTATAAACTCCACTTTGCATTTGTTGCTTTCAACAGTTCAAAATGTCTTCACATAGTTCTACTATCCTGAATATAACTGGTTCAACCATTACATCATGTCAATTTCCTTCGAATATCACCACATTTCATATCCTCTGTTCCAGTCATTGCATCCAAATATAGGCTATTGATTCTCAGTTTTTTCACAGTCCACCATTCATTCGTATTAGATCATAATTAATATCACAGCAGCTTCCTCAGGGCTTTGTAATGGCAAAAGAAAAATAAATGATGACTATGCATGTAATGTGTTTGGCATAAATATCTATCTATATTATATGGAATTATAACATCCTCTGTACTTCACGTATTTCCGCTACTCTCAAGGATCTTCATTGGTTGAGAGTAAAGAACAGGATCAAATTTAAGGCCCTCTGCCTGATGTACAATGCCCTCCATGATTCAGAACCTTCTTTTCTTAAGAAAGCCCTAACATGGTACACGCCTTCGAGAAACTTCAGAGTAAATGCCATTAGATTAAAAAAATCTAAATGGGGTGGCAACAGATTTGCGGTTAGAGCTGCGACAGCCTGGAACCTCCTTCCACTCAATCTCAGATCAGCTCCCTTCCTATCTCAATTCAGGAAACTTCTAAAAACGTGGCTTTTCAATCAATAAGTCATTCACACCTCTTTCGCTGCTTACTACTTCAGCGCTAAGACACCCAAGGGTAAACGCTGCGCTTTACAAATAATTTAACATAACATAACATAAAGTCATCCTATTAGTATTAGCAGAGTATAAACAGATACTGCAAAGTAGTTTTGTTACATCAACATGTTTTTCTACTATTCAGGGAGGCAGTTATTTGTAGTTAAGATATGTTATGCGTATTTGTAAAGCGTACTATCACCCGCGAGAGTATCCTGGCGCTGAGCTGGTATGTGTGTCTAGTAGCCCTGCCTATGGTAGGTTGTTTAATTGAAAAACCTGGCATTCAGCCTCTTGCGGAATTCAAGAAGGGAGGAGGATGCTCTGAAGTGGAATAGTTAACCTAATTATCATATATATATATATATGTATATATATATATATATACATATATATATATCTATATATATATATATATATATATATATATTCACAATCCAAAGTCACAATGCACACGCTCTCAGGAACCACAAACCAGGTTATAGGATACAAGTAGATTTATTCCTTCATAAATCCAACGTGACGTGTTTCGGCCGTAATGCGGCCTTGATCACACAAAGTGTAATTACAAACAGAACAGCATATTTTCATTTTCATTTTCCAATCTTTATTTCGCCCATTCGGTCATAAAAGATATACATACAATAAAATCACATGAATTCAATCAAATTTGGTAAAACATCAATACATGATTTTAAAATCAACACACACAATAGAAACAGTTATTTTTAAGAATTGAAGCGATTCTAAAGTCTACCCAGCATTTTTTAAAAGACACTTACGCGTATACCAAACATTCGTAAAGAATTTGGAAAGTGCAAAAACGGTTGGGCCAGAGACATCGGATTTTAAAATCCTGTACATAGGTGTGTATTCCCTGCCACCCAGATTCTTAATCAAGGGAAGCAGCCAATACTTTCTGGCTGCCTTATAGGCTGGGCAGAAAAAAACCACATGCAAATCATTTTCCTCTTTGTCAACGCAAAGAGGACAGTACTTGGTGGAAGGGACTTGTGACCAAGTGCTTGAAAAGGACCGGAAAGGCAATGTGCCGTATCTCCACTGGAGAAATAACTTTCTGGTAAGTATGGGATATATGGGATCGAAAGCCTTCTCAAATCTGTAGAGATCCTTGGTTTGCAGGAATATGGAAGAAAGGGACCCCTCTGTCTGGGTAGCTAAGGCCCTTGTCCTTTTGTGTTCGTGATACAGATTCGCCAGGGATCTCTTAGAGATTCCTGGTGCTGCATTTGCTGGTTCGGTCCACAATTCAGGGAGCCCCAGATCAGTGCAAATTGACTGGATGTTTTGGACCCAGGGAATACTGAGCGCCTTAGGGTGCTTTAGTAGTTCGGCCAGTTCCGCCCTATAGTCGGCGAGATCATCGCCACTCCATAGCCTACGCCAGAAGGCAATGGGTCTTAGACTTATCTCGTCGGCAAGTGGCCGTATCCCTAGATCAAGCCTCAGAGGAAGGAGTGGGGTGCTAGGGGGAAGTGCGGTTATTTGTCTTATAAACCTATTTTCCGTAGAAGACAGGTTCCGACATGGGATGTGGCCCCACAATTCAGCCCCGTACAAAATCGCCCCCCTGGCCTGGGCCTTATATATCTGGATTAAGGCCCCCAGTGGGCGATAAGTCGAACCGGTCATCATCCGGGATATACCCCCGGTAATTTGAACTAATTTAAGGTTAGCCCTGCTCTGATGAGTCCCCCAGGTCATATTTTCGTTGAGCGTCACGCCGAGATATTCAAACGTGGCTACTCTTTCCAGCCGCACTGCTCCCAATTGGGGATTCGGGCGCTGTTTGGGGCTCGGATTCAATACCATATATTTGGTTTTTGTGGCGTTGATTTCCAGCCCTCTATCCTGACAGAAGGCCACAAAGGCATCGAGTATCCTTTGGATGCCCATGGGTGTTTTAGAGATCAACAGTGTGTCGTCCGCAAACATTATTGCGGGCACACTGTTGCCATTTAATTTGGGGGCATCTGTATTATCGGTAGCGTTAAGATGGGCGATTACCCCGTTGACGAAGAGGCAAAACAGGGTCGGCGCCAGCACACAGCCCTGTCTTACCCCTCTGCCAACGGGGAATCTATCAGTCAGTTCCCCCAACCTCCCACACCTCACCTGGGCATAATTATTATGGTGCAGCCTCTGCAAGGTCAGTAAAATATCTGGTGGTACGCCCATCCCTGCCAAGATGATCCAAAGTTTTCCCCTGGGCACGAGGTCGAAGGCGGCCCGTAGGTCCACGAAAATCGTGTACAAACTACCGCCCTCAAACCTCACTGTCCTCCAATAGACCAGATTCAGTCTGAAGACCTGATCCACAGTCGATACCCCTTTCCTAAATCCTGCCTGATAGGGACTCAGGGCGCCCACCTCTTCTATCCATTCCTGAAGCCTATTCAGGAGAACCCTGCCGAACAGCTTCTGTGCTACATCAATCAGGCTAATCGGTCTGTAGTTGGCTGGGAGGAGGGGGGATCCCTTTTTAAAAATCGGGACCACCTCAGCCCCCAGCCAAGTACTAGGGATTTCCATCCCACCGAGAATACCGTTGAAAAGAGCAGCGAGGTAAGGCGCCCAGACGGTGGGCTCCTGCTTGAACAGATCTCCCGGTAGCCCATCCAGTCCAGGCGCCTTCCCCGAAGCCAAGCCTGAAATAGCAGCAGTGACCTCACTCAGTGTTATTAGGTCCGCCTGAGGGCCCAGCCTCTCAGGTTCAATTGACGCAGGAAGTTCTCCGGACTCGGCACTATATAGGGACTGGAAATGGTCCTGCCACACTCCAGGAGCTATGTTAGGCTCCACTGCCGAATGTAGACTCCCTGATCCCCCATTCACAATCCTCCAGAACAGACGTTGATCTTGTATTGCTAAGGCCTTTGTGAGTTCTTCCCACTGGTTTTCCTCCCATTCTATTTTGGCCTGAGCGAGAAGCTTCTTGTACGCTTGCCTGCATTGCTTAAGGCGTTCCCCTCCTGTACCCTCCTTAATTACTCCAAGGAGTTCTGTTTTGGCCCGTCTACAGGCTGCATTGTACCATTGTGTTTTACCTTGGCACCTCACCCTTGGCTTTCGTAGGTTACGAGTCAAGTGGGGTGCCGCAACTTTTATGAGCTCCTCGTGGGCATCAAACAGTTTGCTCCTTATATCTATTTTATTTGCCACACTGTCAAGATCCCCAACAATTTCCAGAATAGGAGTAATCTCTGCGTAAAACAGTGGGAGTTTATCCTTGTTTGTGACCATTTGCTCCCACCTGATTCTTTTCCTACTGTTATCTAGG
Source organism: Lissotriton helveticus (assembly GCF_964261635.1). Taxonomy (NCBI): domain Eukaryota; kingdom Metazoa; phylum Chordata; class Amphibia; order Caudata; family Salamandridae; genus Lissotriton; species Lissotriton helveticus. The sequence goes on from NC_136070.1 coordinate 963,441,274, forward strand.
AGGAGCGTGGGGCGATTCTCTACCTCATGGGACACTGGGGCCTGAGGTGCTGGGTGGACAAGGTCTAACTCGAGGGCATTGTGGTCACTGTCCATCCTGTCTATTACCCTGAAATCCTGTATTGTTGGCCACCTCACTAATTGGACCAGGACATAGTCCAAATGAGACTCTCTTCCCCGGCGGTTGTAAGTATTTTTGCCTGGTCTGTCGGATTTGATTCGCCCATTACACGCTCTGAGTCCGAACCTTAACGTCAGGGCAGTAATTTGCAGTGCCAATGGGGTCCAGGCTTTCGGAGATGGCACATCAACCCATGGTACTGCCCACCTGTCTTCTTCTTCTGATAAGAACCCTTCCTGGATGCCGGGGAGTGGCTCATAGTGAGAGTTAAAGTCCCCACCCACCACATAATATGAATCAGTCGACAGGTCAGATAGAAAGTTCGAGAGTTCATCAAAAGTCGGTGATTCTTTTGCCATTCCCATCGGCCTGGAATAGATGTTGACCAGCAGGAGGTTAGCTTTGTTTGGCCATGTTAATAAGACCCCAAGGATATCATCAGAATTGAATGGGAGCCGTGTAGCCACACAGCCCAGGTGAGCAGCAACCCACGTCGTGAGGCCCCCTGATGGGCGGCCTTTGCCTTCCCACCTTGCTGAGATATAAAATGATGAGTAACCTTGATGTCCATAGTCCTCTCTGGCCCAGGTTTCCTGGAACATGCATATGTCACCAGTCTCTATGTACTTCGCCCAGGCCGGATCTTCCAGTTTATTAGCTAATCCCGCGATGTTCCAGGAGATTATCTTCAAATGTTCAGAGGTGGCAGATGCCATACCATGAGGGCTGGAAGAGGTGAGTCCAGGCTCCACTTCAATAGCGGGGCCTGTAGTGAGGGCAGCAAAAGCTGCATGTGGCACCGGGGGTCTCGGCGCACCATTGCCCGCAAGGAAAGGAACCATAGTTATCCCCTCAGCAACAACTACCCCATCAGTGGCTAGGTGAGAAGATTCGGTTCTGCCGTGGTCTGAAGCAGCTGGGTCATTCAGTGGGCCAGAATTTGGACCGGAGGACACAGTGGGGAGTTCCAGGAGGCCACGGGAGCCCGAGACCCCTGGCACTGTCTTACAGACAGTAAGTCAATCAACCCCATCCAAACCGTTCAGACAGTTAAAGCGATTAAAATCGCAAAAAGGTGTGTCCGGCGGTTGGAAGTACGGGCGTTGTACAGAGCCTCTGTGTTTACGTCTGTATTCCACCCTTGTCCAGTCATCGTGTATTGGAACCTGGTGCCTGGGAATCGGTGGAAAGAAAAAAGATACTGGGAGGGTCTGTATGGTGGAATCGAGGGAACGATTCATTCCTCCACAAATGTATCGGACCGTGCCCGGATCCTTAAAGGTTACCATAATACAGTCCCCCACTATGGTTTTCCTGGTCTTCCCTAGCCATGGGACCCTTCTCACCATGATGATTTCGTTATTAAAATGAGATGGCAAGGGTCGGTTCCAGTTAAGCCATTTGATTACCTTTTTCTTAAGGGACTGATAGTCCTCATTTTCCCCTGATCTTAAGTGGGGGGCACCAGCTAAGACCACCATTAATCTATTAGCTTCGGGCGGGAGGTCTGGCCTCCGTGGTCTTGGAATTGGGCCAACGGGCGTAGGTGGAGGGGCATTAGCCTGATCGTGATGTGTTCCAGAGGACTCTGTTTGAGAGCTATAGGGGGCTAGATCCAGTGGGTGGGTAGGTCTATTGCTTTGGTTATTATGTCGTGCCTGGAGTTGGATGGCCATAAGGGGTTGGAGAGGGGGGGCAGGTGGCGGGTTTCTGGGGGGGGCTTTAATGGCATTAGTTGCAACTTCTGCTTTAGATGGATCCCCATCAGAGGAATGGGTTCTCACTAGCTGTGTCTGCTTACTTACTAGAGTGTTCAGAGTGGTAAGAGAAGTTTCTAGTAGGGTGAGCCTAATCTCGACTTTTTTTAAGCTGTCGGTAATAGGCTGCAAAAGGGAGCGGAGTAGGAATTCAATGCTCCCCTTGGCAGAAAGTCGAAGGTTTAGGTTCGACGAAATAACCTCTGGTTCTTTAGTAGTGGCAGTTATACTGGAGTTTGGGGGCTTAGGAGGAGGAATGGTAAGCACTATCTCCGTAGGTTTCCCCGGTAGCACGGTATTAGTGCGTTTCTTGCCAAAGTCAAGATGTGATATTTTAGATTTCCCCCACCCCCCCATTGTTTTCCGAGCACGTTTACTAGGTGGGGGCCTATGTAACTCCACCGCTACATTTAATTTGGACTTGCTCTTATTAGCCAATTGCAATGGTGGGGTTTGGGTTAACAGGTTAACGGTAGTATGGGAAAACTCTTGAGGGGCTGACTCTGTGTTTTTTCCAACCGCTAGCCCTGGGGTAGAAGGAATTTCCCTTAGTAAGACGGGAAAGTCCTCGAGTGTCGAATTAATTAAACTGCTAGGTGGCGTACCTTCCTCTTGAGTGATGGGGTAAGGGATGATATCGGTCGAGGGCCTGGTTTTCATAGATTCAATGGAGCGCCTGCGCTCCACCCTACGTTTCTCAAGCGAGCTTTCCTTGTCCACCTCTCCTTTAGTGGCTTTAAAATAATTATCCAAAGTCCCAGAGCAGGAAGCGCCATCCCTTGAGGGAGTTTCCCGTGGTGGAGGCGAAGGCATAGAACAGCATATGTAAGGCATGCATAGATATGCATAGATATAGAAAGCGGACTCTGTAACCTACAGAAAAAAGCTACCTACAGAAAGACATATCGTGAGAATTCTGGTGGCCATCTTAGAGTGAAACCTCTATCATGAAAGGACGTACATGAGCTGCACTAGTAAATTGCAAAAGCATATAAATGTACAATACGTAAGTTTTAAGGACAAAGAGACAAATCGTGAGAGCCACATCCTTGGTTTTTATGTGATACACATGGAAACAATACATAACATAATAAGTGCTTGTAATTGTGTAGTAAGTCGACATAGTATCAATAAACAACGGTATTGCAGCAAGTAAACACCAATGGTATACAAATTAACATGATGACCTATACATATTGAGATGTGTGTCACAGACAGTCCTATATCAAAATAATTCAAAATGTTGCATGTAAATCCCCAAGTGGTAGAATATATATGTGTTAAAAAAAATTGACAAGTGAAACAATAAAAGAAAAATAAGAATGATAAAAACAGATCTTAGCTGGGGCAGAAGAGGCCACAGGAGACCAATACAGATGAAGAAAAGGGTAAGGATCCCAGAAGTCACTGGTCCTGATCCGTGGGTCCCTTCCTTTCCTCCTGAAAAATGTGGAGAAAGACAATGTCACACTCTGTTGTTATATGCAGAAACAATGCAGAGAAAAAATACATTAGCTACCATACTATCTGGGAATCAGTAACCCAGAGACGTGAGACAGACAGATGTGCCGAAATGGTCAAACCACTGGCAGGGTGGTAAAGGTGTATAGTTAATTCCTCATCAATATTATGACCTCCAGGGTAGATGGCACCGAGATCAATATTATGCATGGATTCACATTTTCTTAGCTTCAATTCCCTATTGCCCCCTTGTTCACTTGCTCAATAGCAAAATATGTAAGCTTGGAACTGTAGAATAGTGGTGTGTCTCAAAGTGTCTAGCAATGGGGTAGTGTGGATCTTTGTTAGATATGGCCCTCATATGCTCTAAGACTCTCTTCTTAGCCATATGCTTTGTACTGCCTACATAGTGAAGTTTGCATGGGCATTCGAGTATATATATATATATAATAAAGATAGTGCTGCATGTGAGAAATTGCTTGATGGGTACATTGGCATTCTTGTTCGGGTTAGTGTATTCTTTTCTCATAGTGCTGTTCCGGCATGCCTTGCAGTGACTGCATGGAAAGAAACCCTGCAACTTTATGTTGTTAATGCCACCACCAGTCATGATATCACTATGCATAAGTGTGTCCAGGATTTTTCTCAGTTTAGGAGTAGTAAAGTTAGGATTCCTAACTTTAAGACTCCTAAACTGAGAAAAATCCTGACTTTAAGACATTCGGTATTCACAGAAGGCATTTAAGAGTCGTAAAGTTAGGACTCCTAACTTCTGTAAATACCGAAATGAGTAAGTGCCTTCTGTGAATACCAAAATGAGTAAGTGCCTTCTGTGAATACCAAAATGGTAGTAAGTTTATGATTTGTCTTAAGTTAGTTCTGTGAATCGGGCCCAGCGACTCCAGATGCCTGTAACACTTCTGCTGTATTTGTCTTTGTTGGTCTTGGTGTAAAATATAGAGTCATCTAATTGGCGCATGGCCTCAGCTATATACATCTCCCAGCTGAGGATAATCACATTCCCGCCTTTATCGGCAGGTCTTATGATAATAGTGTTATTGTTGGCCAAGTTCTTAATGGCTTCTTTTTGTGTCAATGTGAGATACAATTTGGGTGACCTCGATTTGTTGAACCATGTTTTCTGTCTGAATCTCAGAAGTTGACTGGACACAATATCTTGAAATGTGTCTTTATTGTTGTGCAGCATGACTGGTAGAAAGGTAGACTTAGTTTACAGGATTAGGAGGCTCATATGAAGAGGTGATGTATATCCTTAGTCCCCTTGGGGCCATTTCTTTGTCAATATAGTCTTGAAGGGAGGTGGCCTCCCACCATTTGGAGATCTCATTTTTGCTCAGTTTCTCCAATTTTTTTTAAAGTAAGTCTGTGGTGGTTGTTTCGCGTATTGCCTGTGTGCTGGATATTTGGCCTCTCCCACGAGCTCTTGCAAACAGGGTTTGTGCCACGGCACATGTATCTGTGTCATCATACAGTGCTCCCGAGGGTCCCTGGTTCCTGGAAGGAGTGCTTCTCATGTTTTGGACATATATATATATGCACAAAAACTCTCCGTCTCTGGATTTTCCTTTGCAGGACGCCAAGAAGAGCATGGACCACGATGTAGTTGCTTCAATTAATTTAATCACCACGTACAAACAGAAAGGGCAGCCATGACGCGTTTCGTCCCTGCCTTGGGACTTGATCACTTATATATATATATATATATAACATATATATATATATATATATATAAAATCGGGCTGACAGAACCACTCTTTCACGCTGAGAACCAACTGCATGCTGGTAAATGCAGTCATTGAACACTAACTGTTGGAGTGCTTCTGGAGGAATGCGACACAGGTGTCTCCCTCGCTACTTTAAGGGATGGGCCATTACTATTTTGAATGGAATCCAACAGCACCAGAGGCATCTGAGTAAGGCTTCGCTGAAACGCGTCATGCCAGTCTCTGAAACAACAGGTCTCTCCAAACCTCGCTGTGTCCCCTTTTTTCTTTCACGGAAGAAGACAGCCTTGGAATACATAACATGCAGTCAGTGGCACGTTTTGGGGACCCTTTCTGAGGCAATCCAGGGTCATTGACACTTACCCCGATCGCCGCCCCTCACTGAAGGGAGTGAATCTGTTGCTGCCTGACAAGCCCATACTGCATGGAGAGACGTCGTTACTTCAGTTGGCGTCTCCAGACCCGCTGCTGACGGGGATACGAGCGGTGGGAAGAGAGTGCTTCAAGAGACTGTTTTTTCCAGCACAAGTGCCGGTTTCCAACCTCTGCCGCGGCCGATGTCAGCCCTTCAATGTGGAGTACAATAAAATCAGGCTGACAGAACCACTCTTTCATGCTGAGAACCAACTAACTGCATGCTGGTAAATGCAGTCATTGAACACTAACTGTTGGAGTGCTTCTGGAGGAATGCGACACAGGTGTGTCCCACGCTACTTTAGGGGATGGGCCATTAATATTTTGAAGGGAATCCAACAGCGCCAGAGGCATCTGAGGAAGGCTTCGCCGAAACGTGCCATGCCAGGCTCTGAATAAATGGTCTCTCCAAACCCCGCTGTGTCCCCTTGTTTCTTTCACAGAAGAAGACAGCCTTGGAATACATAATGTGTAGTCAGTGGCACGTAATGGGGACCCTTCCTGAAGCAATCCAGGGTCATTAACACTTACCCGATCGCCGCCCCTCCCTGAAGGCAGTGAATCTGTTGTCACCTGACAAGCCCACACTGCATGAAGAGACGTCGTTACTTAAATTGGCGTCTCCAGACACGCTGCTGATGGGGATACGGGCGGTGGGAAGAGAGGGCTTCAATAGACTGTTTTGTCCAGCACAAGTGCCGGTTTCCAACCTGTTCCGCAGCCGATGTCAGCCCTTTAATGTGGAGTACAATAAAATCAGGCTGACAGAACCACTCTTTCACGCTGAGAACCAACTAACTGCATGCTGGTAAATGCAATAATTGAAAACTAACTGTTGGAGTGCTTCTGGAGGAATGCGACACAGGTGTGTCCCACGCTACTTTAGGGGATGGGCCATTAATATTTTGAATGGAATCCAACAGCGCCAGAGGCATCTGAGGAAGGCTTCGCCAAAACGCGTCATGCCAGGCTCTGAATAAAGGGTCTCTCCAAATCCCGCCGTGTCCCCTTGTATATATATGCAGATATTATTTGCCATTTTTAAATATATTTATCTATGTGATAAGTTGTGGAACCATTTTTCAATATTCATACAACTGAAATGAAATGTTTTTACATTTATATGAAGTATCCCAGTTGACCCTGCAGTATTTTGTTTACTTCTATTAATCACATGGTGTATTTCACAACGTATATAAATCAGGCTTTTTAACATGCATTTCAATGTGATCAAGGGCATCTGCCCGAAACGCGTCAGTCCGCTGTATGCTTTTGAAGATTGGTGCTTGAAAATAAAAACATCTTGCCTCAACTTCGGGATTCACTGGTCTCTGTTCGCCACTGGTTGGAGGTTCGGGATCGTTTGTTTGGATTATTCATTTCACGGAAGGTGGTTGCTTCCGTCGTGAATCCACTCCTGTCAAGTCAGTCCGTCGACATCAACCAGCGTTCTTCGTTTTTGTGCAAAACAAAACTTTTGTGACGGACCCTGCCTGCAATCACACACCCACTCTTCAGGTTTGCCGCGCTGTGATCAACGCTCGGAGTCTCGTTGGAATACAGTTTGGGACGGGTGAGCAGCTGAGAAACGCAGCGGCAAGTAAGTGGCGTGTGTAATAACCATTGAACTTCAGGCGGTAGGGAGGACTAAAGGCAAATAGGGCGATATCAAAAGCAAGCTGATATAACCCCTTATATTACGTGCGTATCGCACCGCACTCTAATTCCAATCTTCTTCAAAGCAAACAGCGGCAGTATGTCGGAAGACGTAGTGCGAGGGCGGGAGGCCGCCTCCAAGGAGCTATTCAGTAATTTACCCCAAGTGACCAACAGGGGTACAGCCTTGCCATCGGCAGCTCGAGCAAATGTTACAACCAATGAAGCTCAAATCAAACAACTCTTAAAGCGCATGGAAAAGTGTATGCGCAGCGAATGCACCAAGTGGTGGGAACATAAATCTCTGTCAATGTACATAGCGGAAGGGCGCGTCCCTCGAGGATTACGAATTCTTCTGGCACCTAGCTATGAAAAACCTCATCCTGAAATGCTCAAAAGATGGGGCCAACATAATTTGGATGCATCGGCCAATTTGGTCAAGTTACTCATAGAGTATGCTGAAATTGATCGTGTTGAATTGCTAAAGGAGCTGGAGGAAATCAATATAGAGCTGCTGAAATTCGAACCAAATGATTTGATAGCGTCCTCCAGAAAAGCAATACTTGAACGATTAAAGCATCATGAAGAAAAGATCAAAGCGCGCAAAGCCTACAAATTTGCTCGTGACAAAAATGACTATGAGCAAGGAAAGATCTATACCTTTGCTCGTAAGTTTGAAAGTGCAAAACAAATCAAAATGAATCAAAAACTTGTGCCCCCAAGCAAATCAACTGGTCCAGCGGGCATTCAGCAAAATACCCTTGCGGAAGCCGCCCCCGGTAACAGCGACACAGACTCAGTCAATAGTAGCATATATTCTGATGAGAGTAGTTCAACCAATATGGGCACAGAAGGCTCACAAATGGTGCTCAACCTGGGCGAAGAAGTGGATTTTTTAGTGAGCGCGCGCCTTCAAACTCTGCGCCCTTCGAATCGTCGTCAGCAACAGCAATCAAAAGGGCCAGAATTAACAGAAGACGCAAGGAGCGCCGGCGCAAACACAAGTGGAAACAACAACAAAAAATCCAAAAAGAAAAATCAATACTGGCGCAAAAAGAACTAGAAGACAAAACAATTGTCAATCTTTCGACTCTGACTCTAACGGCAGCTGAAGAACAGCTACTTAGCCTAGGTTTATCGCATTGTCCATTGACAGACTTTGATTATGCTTCTACCAGAATAGACATTTTCAAATTTATTCGCAAACTAAAGCTGCGCAAATTCTTTAACATTAAGGACGGTCTCGAAAACAGTGGAGTAACGACCACAGAACCGTCCACCAGCGCCCTTCAAGCTAGGGATATTAGAACTTTACTAACTGTGCAACAACTGGGCAGTGACAACAGCCAAAATGATTACAACCTGACCACACAACAAGAACTCGTGGCAGCTGACATCCCACAATCCGGTTCAGGCATGAGCCCATTCAAACCTGGGTCAAATTTCATGCCAATGATGCCAAAGGACTCCATCGATTCCTTTCATGAAGTGGTTACATCTGATTTGAAAAAGCTTTACCACCAAGTGAAACATCGAAAAAGGATAAAAAGTCTTAAAGAAAAGCAATATTGGGCCCTTGTCACTTAGGAATGACCATAAGAACATTGTGTGTAGCTCTGACAAAGGGGGAAATATAGTAATCTGGCCTCAAGCAGAATATATTAAGGAGGCAAATAGACAATTATCAGATACTACCTGCTACCAGATTTCAAGTGCAAAACAGTATGAGCTGGCAAAAGATTCCCTCAAGAAGATGCTACATAAATTCAAAAGAGACGGACTAATATCCATGCAGGAATTCAAATTCCTAAACGTCGAGCAACCCATCATGCCTAGATTTTATTTAATACCTAAAGTACACAAAGGTGTACTACCAACGCCGGGCAGACCAATAATCTCTGCCATTGGAAGTATGGGAGAACACTTGGCGCAATTCATCGACTATTTCCTACAGGAACTGGTGATAAAGCTACCCACTTTTATCAAGGATACTGGTGATTTTTTATCAAAAATCAAGGACATTCCATGGTCAACAAATCTGCTTCTTATAACTTTGGATATAGAAGCTCTTTATACGAGCATAGAACACCAAGCAGGTCTAAGGGCTGTAGAATACTTTTTGGGCACACGACCTCTCCATTGTTACAACCACAATAAGATGATCTTGGAATGTGTCAAGTGGTGTCTCCACCACAATTACTTTATCTTTGGTAAGGATGTTTACCTACAGAAGAGAGGTGTTGCCATGGGGGCCTGCTTTTCCCCCAGCTATGCGTGTTTACACGTAGGCTGGTGGGAGAGGTGGGTCCTCATGGGGGAGCACTTTCAAACATTTTTGGAACATGTCACTTTATGGGTTCGTTTTATAGACGATGTGTTTTTAATCTGGAGAGGGGATGAAGAGAGTGCCAGAACATTCATCACAAGTCTTAACATTAATTCTGTAAATTTAAAGTTTACATCAAACATCAGCAAAGACTTTGTAGATTTTTTAGATGTTAGAGTCTCGGCCAGTAACAATCAATTATCAACTACCCTCCACAGAAAGGAAACAGCTGGGAACTCAACGCTACATGCAAGCAGTTCCCATCCACGCCACGTCATAGATAACATACCCTATGGCGAATTACTTCGTCTAAAACGTATCTGTAGTAGTGAGGAGGAGTTTGAGAAATGCACTGCTGATGCAGTAACTAGATTTAAAGCCAGAGGATACAATGACAAAATCCTCAATATGGCGATAAACAAAACAAAACAAAAATCTAGAGAATCACTGTTTCTCAAGAAGCCCCCCACAAACACAGAATCAACTGAATGTAACATCAGGTTCATCACAGCATTTAGTTGTCAGGAAAGAAAGATCAGGGCGATCCTAACCAAGAGTTGGCCCATTCTAAAAACAGACGGAGTGCTGGCACCCCAGCTTCCCAACAATCCTAATGTTGCATTCCGTAGAGGTCCTTCCATGCGGACCCTAATATCCAACTCCTTTCCTGAGCTCCCTAGAAGTACATCTTGGTTCAAACCCCCGCCGGGGTTTTACAAATGTTCGAGCTGCAGAGCTTGCAAGTTCGGCATTAATACGACTCATTACAGCACCCCCTTCAGTACCATTCCTGTGGCCATCAGGGACAATTACAATTGCAAGACGGAGTATGCTGTATATGTTCTGGGGTGCACCTGTGGCCTGAGATATGTTGGGAGTACCAGGCTACAGGTGCACGCCCGAATATTGCAGCATCTCCGGGCAATTGTTAATAACGACAGTTCTTACCCTGTCGCAAGACATTTTAAAAGTGTACATGGTAACAATCTTGAATGTCTTTCATACTATGTACTCACCGCAGTACCAAAAATGCGTAGAGGCGGCGACAGGGATAAAAGATTACGCCAACTGGAATCTAAAACTATATTAGAACTGGACAGTAAGGTCCCGAATGGGCTTAATACAACAGAAGATTTGTACCATTTCCTATAGGGCTCTATAGGGAATATGGAAGGGAAGTTACCTGATATGACTTGTCGATCTCGAGGTACATGCTGTGGTGATGTCTCTCCTTGAGTTTATGCCTTTAGTATCTGATGTCGCACTACGAATTGACATTACTAATTGAAATGATCTATGCTGTTTTTTTGTTTTTCCTTATCTATTTTGTATTTGTAAAGGAAAATAATTTTTGTTTTACACCTAGGGATGGACACACACACATTTACTTTATTTCTATATGGTGGTACAGATTTGGTTTATTAAATCCAACTGTAGGGGCACACTTTACATTGACAGGGTCTATGGGAACTATCTTCTAGAATTTCTTTGTTGTTGGTTTCACGGCACTACTTTATCTTGAATATCTTGTGGTCCTTCTATTTTTTGGGCCTGTAAACATGAAGGGGTTGCCATCTATATGAGATGTCCCCAAGCAATTAATGCATACTAATATTGACTGAGTAACATAGCATAGTTTGAGGTTTCAATCCAGAGACATAGCATATAACAATGGTTTACATTGCGATATTTTGCACATTTCAGAAAATGGAAATAACGGCTTTTTTTAGAAATTTTGATATTTCAATGTGTTTTTTAGGTATTTATTTGGTACTTTTTAACACATGCCGGACCATTTTTGCACGGTGCACTTTGTATTAACTATTTGCTCAATGCAGTGATTTGCACATTTGCACATTGCACTTTACATATATTGTTTACATAACGCAGTAATTTGCACAGTATATTTTTGCTGCTAGACTTCAATGTTCTCTGACCAATACATATGGGAATTGATGAGCCTACTCCAGTCGAATAAATATAACGCATTTATGCAGATATTATTTGCCATTTTTAAATTTATTTATCTATGTGATAAGTTGTGGAACCATTTTTCAATATTCATACAACTGAAATGAAATGTTTTTACATTTATATGAAGTATCCCAGTTGACCCTGCAGTATTTTGTTTACTTCTATTAATCACATGGTGTATTTCACAACGTATATAAATCAGGCTTTTTAACATGCATTTCAATGTGATCAAGGGCATCTGCCCGAAACGCGTCAGTCCGCTGTATGCTTTTGAAGATTGGTGCTTGAAAATAAAAACATCTTGCCTCAACTTCGGGATTCACTGGTCTCTGTTCGCCACTGGTTGGAGGTTCGGGATCGTTTGTTTGGATTATATATATATATATATATATATATATATATATTCAAAACCAAAGTATTCTCCGCGCGTAGCAATCCCTGCCGGCGCAGATATACAAAGCAGGGACCAGAGTTACGGCTTTGAAATTCTTTATTCGCCTGTCGGTAACATGACGTTTCGGCACCCTTGTACCTTGCTCACATATATATATATATATATCCAAACCACAAAGTTTGCCTGGAGTAAGGGAGCCCACGCAGACAGGTAAAGTATTGCTGTTTTATTCTGTGGAGATTGCAGTGTAGAAACAGCAAGCCGCCCCAACATGATTTAGTCCATCCCTAACGCGTTTCATGCACAGCACTTCTTCAGAGGGTAAAGGACTTGCGCAGAATTGACCAAGCTGTTTTTCCCCATGCACCACTTAAATACGATTGTTTCAGCCCCAGTGGGCGTGGCCATCCGTGGGGCCCGATGGTTCATGTAGTGCTGAGATTTTGCTTCAGTGAGTTGCCGGTTCAATACTGGATACTTATTAATAAATCCCAAGTGGGTCGTGAAGTCAGTTCTGCTGTGAAAACACTTCCGTTAATTTCCCCACAAGCACAATCTGCTCCTCACTATATATATATATATATATATATATATATATATATATATATATATATATATATATATATATATATATATAGTAATTTACAAATTGTAATTTAACAAATTACAGAATTGCTTAAATCATAGATTCTCTAATAGGGTTTATATAAAACGTCTAATATAGCCTACAATTTGCTAACTCTTGAAAATTCCCAGTTCACGTTTAATCAAAATTGTCAAATATATCTTTATTCGCCTACTTTCGACCGTTAAAGAGTGCACTAAAAAACACATTATATGTGTTAATCGTATATTGATCTATTTATATTCATGTATAATGAAAATAATATATTTTTTTAAGATTTGTCTGTGTTAGGTTTAACTGAGAGTACTATTCATAGTCAGGATCAAACTCTCAGCTCCTTACTTTACAGAGTTGTAACATTGGTACTGTCAATATTACAGACTCTACACTACTGCTGATATGCTAGAGATCCCCAAGAAAAGATACTACTGTTCACTAAACCTCTTGCACAGAGATTCATTTGAGAACATCCCAACTGCCAACTCCCACATACTTTAATTCTCATCTTTATCTGATCCTTTTAGTTGACTAATTGCCCAATTTCTCAGATATTTCTAGATATTTTTTCTAAATTTACTGCATCCATTGCAAAAGGATATTAGTGAACACACTGATGCTACAATAAATTATTTTTTAAAGATTAGCAAAATAATAATCCTTTAAAAAAAAATATGGAAAACTCACCACAATGCCAATTAGCCTCTTGCACACAAGGGAGACTGGCAGGTGGAGACAGATGGTCTATTTCAGTGGATGCAGATGTCTACAAGGAGAGAGGAGTCTGTCTGCAGAAGTGAGTTGGGAAGAAACGTTGCCATCATTGTTGTACTACGATAAAAAGGTAGTATATTCAGTTACCTTACTTGCGTATGCTCTTTTTTTTCTTCAGGCTGGCTCCACAACACTTTCCATGCATTACCATTATGGCCACAATATACTAAAAAGCCTTACTATGCTTTCCCACCACTAGGTGAGGTGCAACTAGGGTCCTACAATCTTAATGCACATGTTAAAACTGGTGTCTGGCATTCATTGAAGTGTATTTATTAGTTTTAAAATTTGCAAATTGTCAGCTGATGTCAGAGTTCAAGTAATTGACCATGAACTCTGGGTTTTGACCTCATGTCTCCTTGCTGGGAATGAGGATGGGGTGCTTCAAGTTATGAGGCAAGGCACTCACTGAGGAAGAAGCATTCAGGTCTGGCAGCAGTTTAAAAGTCTAGTTTCTCCAGATCTTTTATTTGCTCATTGATGGTTGTGATGTCTGTATGTGTTTTTCATGTTCAGGTTTGATTTTCCTCACTGTTCCGATTTACTTTGATTGAAATTATTAGACGATTTGAAATATAAGGGAGCCCATTGTTAGCTTTGTGCTTTATTCTCCATGGGACTTGAAATGTTGAATTTCATGTGAAGGCCTTGGATGCTTAAAAGAGCGTGAGAGTTCTTTTGGCAACCTGAGACTGTCTCTCCAACTGGTGGTCAATTATGTGGTTGAAATACCCAGAAGAATCAGTGGGCTGACTATAAGCATGCCAATTTCAAACTTGACTGTCACCCAGAATTTAGGAAAATGTGAAAAAAATTGAAGGTTTTAAGTGATATTACCTATATTACAGCCATAGAAAAAGAAATCGATTGTGTCCCTTAAATGGCTCATAGCAGTAAGACATTGGTTGGAAATCAATGTGATGGGTCTGTTTATTTTCTTATCTTGAGATGATGCAACAATCTGTATTGCACATCTTATTCTTTTAGCATTTGTCCCTTTTCTCAATCTTGGTTTCCTGGTTGAGAGCAATTTTAGAACTATGGGCTAGATGTAGGTAAATAATATTTACCGACTCTTAAATACCGAATTTTACCGATTCGGTATTTAAGAGTCGGTAAATATGAAGGGGGGAGATGTAGGACAATCCAGATGTTTTTTTACCGAATCGGTAAAATTCGGTATTTACCGATTCGGTAAATACCGACCGGTAATGCCCATTCATTCCTTTGGGCTTTGAAGCCCATAGGAATGAATGGGCATTACCGATTCGGTATTTACCGAATCGGTAAATACCGAATTTCACAAGGGTGCAGGGGGTGTCACTTTGACACCCTCTGACCCACCCAAAACAGGCTCGGGTGCCATGTGGCAGGCATATATGCCCCAAGGGCAGGTCTGCCTGTCACATGGCAGAGGTGTGCATGCACACATGTGCATGCACACCGGAATCGGTATTTTACCATCAAATTGGATTTGATGGTAAAATACCGATTCGGTAAGGCTTGTGGGACTCAGAAGAGTCCCACCTACATCTCAAATTTACCGAATCGGTAAAAATACCGATTCGGTAATTTACACAATCTGTAAATTTATTGATCAGTAAATTTACCGATTCTGTATGAAATTGCCCCCTACATCTCAAAATCCATTTACCGGTCGGTAACGGCCGAAATCGGCCGTTACCGACCGGTAAAAGCCTACCTACATCTGGCCCATTGTCCTTTAGGAAGAGTCCAGCCATTTATTACTCTATGGTGCTGAACTTTGATGAGTAATATTTCACTATTCATTTGAATTGTCTGATTAGTTGGTGCAGGGCTTGTTTGAGGATGATTTTCCTTTTCTTGCTAAAGTGACCATGTTGTCGAGATCACAACTCATGTGATGTAATGTCCTTATGTGAGTAATTAGATAGGTAGAGATTCGGGACACAAGAGAGGTTCAAAGAAATTGTTGTCCAAGTGGCACCTGCCAAGACTCCACTCCTATTTGAACTCCAAAGCAAGTATTCCTTCCTGTATTCCCTTTACTAAAACCCAAAGGGGAAGTAGAACTATAGCTCCTCATGACTAAGCACAGTTTATCTAATTAAGTATTTTTAAAATTGGACCACAGAGCTGAGATCTTGTAATATTTTAATGTCTTGGCAGAAGTACCATGCAGTTGTGGTTTCAGCATAAATGTATGCAAAGAGCGCCTAATCTAGGCCTTCAAAAAATTGCAGGTACTGATTAAGTATGATTTTCATTTTGGTTAGTTTAAATAGGCCAAATATATAAAGTAGAGAATTAAGTCGTAGCCTTAAAGGTTAAAATGTGTACATCGTGCCTATAGTTTCTTTCATGATAATACTGGTGTATGTTAATGGGGAACATTTAGTTGTTGTTTTGGTTGGATTTAATATCTCTCCTTAACTGGATCACATGTTGATGACATAGAATGTTGCAGATCTTTTGTCTTGGGCTTTGTTGTTCCAGATTTCTTTGTCGATAGTAGACCTTTAAATTCCTTGCATGCAATGCTCTCTTCTCCCTTCAGAATCTTGACAGTTGTTTGAGTATGTTGCCTGTTTAGTTTCTCTCAAGCTTTTAAGGCTGTGTTGTCTATTTAGTTTCTGTCAAGCTGCCATGGTCTTTTTCAGATGCTGATTGGATTTCAATAGATTGACATGTTACAAGCGTCATCTTCCATAGATGTGATTCTAGTCTCAATATTTGTCTGCAGTGGCTAGGCTTGTGATTTTTTAATGTATTGTCATTTATGATGCCTCTGATTTCCAGAAGTACCAAACATAAAATTGGGTCATCACTGCTGGTCTTGTGAGTTTTGGGAGGTAACTGAGAAGAGGTCTCTATTTTTGCAGTCTGATCTGTCCCTTTGTTTCCTTTATATTAGACATCTGCTAAGTTTAATATATCGCACCCTTTTCCTATCAATTTACATTTCTAGTTTCCAGTTCGAAAGTTGTCTTGAGGGTGGTTTTTCATTTTTATGGATTTATTTTTTCAAGGGCTTATTTTGGAAGTGTGACAAGAATTGCTCTTTTCCGAACATGTTATACTGTTTGTCGCTGCAGATAGTCTGCTGCAGATAGTCTGCAGATAGTTTGTAAAAAGACTACTTTCTTTTTCTGGTTGTCATTCTGTCACACTAATAACATCAACCTAAAATGGGTGACATCCACATATGACTATGTCATCAAGATAAGTATATATTTACTTGTCATTTACTAGTCTTAACTTCAAAGCCACTTACCTGGACGATAAAGTGGTAGTATGTGTAATTGATGCAATATTTTTGTAGGTCACTATTTCAACCTCAATATAGTTGCAGAATACCATTTTTGTTTTGTGTCTGCCTGTTTAAATCTACTACAATCTTCATGAATTATTTTTCTGTAAGCCCTCACCTGGTTTGACGTGGACACAGGGAACTCTCTTTTTAATGCAATCTTTATGATAATGCCTTAGGATTTCTTTTTAATGTCAGTTAGTGCTAAACTGCAGTTAGTAATCTTGGACCTAGGTAAATATTCAGGAATGTTCTAAAATGCAGTAGGTTTTTCTTTGAACAAAGTTGGAGGTCTAGAGAATTCCACAGGGATGGAGTCACAAAATACAAAGATCATCCCCTCTGTTGAATTTTTATGAAAGCAAGGTATCTAGAGTGAAAATTGGATGCTTATAAAATATGTTGCTATGTTAGCGTAGTATCAAGTTACTTCCACTTACGGCATGCTTGGAGACAGTGGAATTTCCTGCTTTTCCTACGCAAGCACACTTTTCACTGAAGTGCTAGTTGTGCCTGTAACTCATAAGCACGTTGTATGTGAGTGAATAACTTGCTTATCTTTTCTTACCACACCAATAACTCACAATCATTTTAAATGAGTTAATACATTATATTGATATTACCCGCCTTATTCACATTTTTGAAATGTTTGTATTTTCACCTCTATAGTTAGATCTGCACCATAAGGGTGATTTTGCTTAAGAGTTCAAATGTCAAAATGGTAAACTCAAATAGAAGAAAATCATTGAATTGAGGCAAAAAAAGAAAGCAAAGAATCCAATACTCATCGCCGAGCTTGTGAAAAATGCAAGTTATTACTGCTGGTGCAGCGGAAGCGTGGTAAAATTGTTATTATCCACTTACTCTCCTTTAACTACTCTTACCGTACTGGATTCTTTACGATTAGACAATCTGCAGCACATCCATTTACCATAGAGGTAATGATATTCTAATGAATCTTTCTCCCCCGATTGGAGGGGCTGGAATTAGGGTGACCAAACATCGCATTAGCTGTCCAATGAGGACCATTAATTGACATCCAACTCACTAATTTGAGTTCAGATTTAGGTACACCACTCTTAAAGCCACGCTGTAGAAATAAAGGATAGAAACAGGAAGACCTAACTTCCTGAAGAAGTTAAGTCGAATTAGGATTATGCAGACCAAAAGCTCTGCAACAGTAAAGCAAAACAAAAGAAGTAACACATGATGTTCTGTCAGAGCTCGCTTATTCTCCCTACAATACATTTAAATAATTAGTAAACAGCACAGTCCAAATGGAAGAACCAACAATACTCTATAATAGATTCAGACAGATATTTGATTAGTTTGGTTATTATATTAAACATTCAATGTTCATTGCCACAAGCAATTTCTTGGGAAGTTCAGTTAAAAACATCACAGCTTGTGTAACAGGGCCAACCATTTAAGCAGGCTTTCTTGGATGGTTATAATCAGAATCAGCTACAGAGTTAAAAAGCACAACCACCATCACAGTTAAAGGAATAGTTTGTTGACTAATAGCTCAAGTCCTACGAAGATTGAAAAAAGGGTTTAAATTTGAATCCCATTAAAGGCAATTCCATTAACATAAGCATCACTGGGACATTGTTAGAACTTTATAAAAGAAGAAACCCCAAAGGAAGGGCAACATCATTGATTTTTGCTTCTTGACGAACGCCATTCTGATTTTCTCTACTCTGAGACTCGGATCCACCTCCCATTGGATAT
This sequence comes from Lissotriton helveticus, assembly GCF_964261635.1. Classification (NCBI taxonomy): domain Eukaryota; kingdom Metazoa; phylum Chordata; class Amphibia; order Caudata; family Salamandridae; genus Lissotriton; species Lissotriton helveticus. The sequence continues at coordinate 963,459,540 of NC_136070.1, forward strand.
AATGGATAAGTACTGGTCTGAGGAGGTGTTAGTTTTTGGAGATATTCGCGCTTAGCGCGAATATTTCCAGCACTACGCCTGTGTTGGTAATAGGCGATAGCGATGTTAGCGACTGCTTTCAGTCGCTAACAGGTTGGGTACGCCCACTCTGCATGTCATTAGCGATAAATATTGCTGACATGCAAAGCGGGCCCCGAACCGCTCACTATCGCCTATGAGCTGTCGCTAACTGCTGTTTAGCGACAGTTTGCTAATAGGGCGATAGTATTATGGCCGCTAAAGCGGCGAAAATCGCCTATCGCCCCCCCTTGATAATATGCCCCTCTGTTCCCAAAGGAATATTTCACTGTGAACTTTGAAGAAACATTCAGGAATGTCAGAGAGTACACATGCACAGAACAAATACAACATTTTACTAGTGGAAAATTAACCATTGTATTAAGTCAGGGGAAAGGTCAGCACTAGACACAAAACGATTAAGAAAAGGCCTTTAAGTTAGCAGAAATTTCAAGATCGTATCATGTTTCTACGCGTTTTTGCACCAACTTTTCTTAGGGCCTTATTACGATGTCGGCTGGACTTACGTCCACCCCAACACTGTTGCGATCTTGGGACCGACCCACCTCCGGTCGGCAGTCCCGACACTGCTATTACAATGCGACCGCATATGTTGTGGTCGCATACTCCCATTTCTCTATGGGAGCTTGTGCTGCACCAGTAAACCGGCCGTATCACAAGCTCCCATAGAGAAATGAGAGTACCTGTTACTCTCACGGTGTCTGTCACGCGGTGCTGGGATTAACAGGGGGGCACCATAAGTGCCCCTTCGGCCCTCAACCGGGGGAACGGGAAGAGGGGGACCCTGCTAGGGTCCCCCAAAGTCGCTTTCCGGCAGGCTTTCCATGTCAGAAAGCCTGACATGCAAAGCCTGTTTGAAACTGACATTGTAATTCCGACGGCAGAAACGCTGTCCATAGGGATTACGGTGGGGCCTCAGACTGGCTTCTTGAGCCCGTCGGAATCCAGCCGGAATGACTGGCCAGTTTCACTTTCGACAGCCTGCATTGTAATGCGGTATATGATGTGACTAAGTCGGAGGCTTTCTGAGGCACATTGTAATGAGGCCCAAAATGGTGCTTTCTCAACAGAAAGCATTAGAAACTCTAGGCCATTTCAATTGCATCACTAAACGTTAATAAACATAATTTCCATAATAAACTCATATTAGTGCAACTCGTTTATATGTATTAGAATTGCTTTCTGTGCATGTTTTCTTCATCTTCGTTTAAAGCAAGCTTTTATGGTGCTTCTACTACACTTTTCTCATTTTCATGAGTCACTGTGTCCTATGTGTGAAAAGTGTACTTTCAGCTCTTCGTGTCTTCAGTTAGTAAATGTGCCGTGTTTTGTGATTTTTATAAATCATGCTACATCACTGGCATCCTTTCAATTCCCTGAGGTCTTATCAGACATGGCGCACGTAGCCTTCCTGTCACTGGTGAGCATCATCAGTGGCTGCACCCAGAGCAGACTGTGACTGTGATTATAATTAGAGAATAAAATTAAAGTTTTTTTAAAAATGCTTATGCTATCAAATTTACTTCATTCTCTGGAGTGGGCTCAGCAGGGAAACACAGAGGAGCAGTTTACCTGCTTCTTTTGATTCTTTCCAGGTGACCCTAAAGACATCCCTGAGGATGAATACAGCAAAGTAACTGGCATCCTGGGCAAAACCATGCAATTGGCACTGCTATCTTGTTTTACTTAAATGTTGTACCCTACTTAAATTGCCACCTTAGGCATCCTCTGGGTTCTTCAAAGGGAATAGGAAGTCCCTCCTCCTGCCACACTATCAGTGTTCTCTACAGGCCGGAAATGCCCCGAAAATCTATCTGGAACTCCATCCCCCTCACATCAGAACGATACCATCATTTCCCAAATTCAAAAATCTGCTCAAATCCCTCTTCCTCGACTGCTCTCGAACGAACCGATAGAAGCCATGGATGCACTCCAGCCTGCACTCTCCCTAACATTATACCGGGTCCAGTGACACCGACTTGGATCAAGAAAATCTCTCGGGACTCTCGTCCGATGTGAACAATGCAACCTTTAGGGGGCGCCCTGTGTAAACTTCTTCCTCCCTGCCCGCCAGCGCAACTGCGCCTGTGTTGGCCTATACTCGGCCTGATCCGCATGGTTGACTTTAATTTGTACTGCATACTTGCTCCTAATTTACCTGTTGTAAAGCGCTCTGATACCCTTGGGTCCATCTAGCGCTATATAAAACTCCTAAAAAAAACTTCTAGACTGCCTTTCATGGATCTCTCATCATCGTGGGTACAGTTCCTAACTGGGACACTACATTCGATATCCTGAAGGGCATTCCATGCCACATGCCCTACTGGGCTCCTGTCGTACTCCTATGGCATGGGCCATGGCGCCTAAGCCCATCCCTTTATTCTCACATGCAATGGTTAATTTGTGAAATAAAGAGTGACGTGCCCAACAGCTCTGCTCAGAAGCCAGCAGCACCCCAGGCCTGTTTAATCCACTTCCTGTCCATTTATCCGGCTCTTACGGGTCCCTCTTTCTCCCTTTCTGGCTGTGTTCACATCTTCCCCTACCACCTACTTTGCCCTTGCGTGTTTCCCTCTATTGCTCTCGGGAAATGTCTGAAGAGGAAAAATAAGTGCTGGTGCTCGTGGCCTCCACTGGCAACCTCCACCTCAAATTAAGCATTACTCACAGGCACCCCAAAACTGCTTCCTTGATGTTGGTCTCTTCTGAAGAGATAGCTTAGGGAACTCTGCCCTTCCTCACAGAAGTCTAAGGTTGCACCTTCACTTTGTGGCTTGTCATGCTGAGTTCCCCTTTCCCAAACTCCCTTGAAGCACAGGTTAAGGGTAAAGTGGAAGAGTTTAAATAATTTGGAACCTTGAACATGATGTTTTCATTGCACGGAAGCTCTTTCTTTCATGGCAGATCACGTTGCATAGAGGAAACACTGTGGTTTAGGTAGGGGTTTGCGAAACTCTTGCAATTTGCTTTATTGCGTAAAGATGCTGATTTTAGGGGCAATTATGCATAATCCTACCAACCCAGTTGACAACTCAGATCATTAGACGCTGCGCTGGCAACAGTCCCCATCATAAAAAGATTCTGTCTAGGTGGTTCTTCCTTTGGCTTTTGGGGATCAAAACTGTGGAACACTCTACCTCTCCACCTAAGGCAAGAACCCATTGAGAAACCCTTTAGGAGGAAACTTAAAACATGGCTGTCTAGGCTTGCCTAATCTTCTTACCTTACCTGTTTTATTTTGTATTAACCTTACCTTTCTGGTCAGGCTCTAGCTCTCTTATTACTCTTATATCTGGTTAGGGCAATCATAGCGTGGGGCACTTTGTTGGGAGCAACCAATGCACTTTAAAAATTATTAACTTAACATAATTAGGCGAAATACAAATCCATCTTTTAGTGTTACATTTGATTTGAAATGTATCCTTTTGTCAATTTTTTACAAGAACTCATTTTGCTGTAAAAACAGTGCCAAAAATACAAGTGGTGCGAGCAACAGCCGCTCAGGTTCTGGCTGTTTGCCTTTTTTTATGTTCCCTATAGAATTTTAATGTCAACAGCACACAATTACATAATGGCATAATTTTGGGAATTTTGCGTACAAGTGTAATGTTAAAGTCATGAAACGACATGAATTACGCTGGAGTAATGTAAATGTAACGTGGGCCTAGGTTTAAGCAGCTTTTTCTGGCGCAAGGGCCAAATTATATTGAAGAAACATGTGAATTAACAGCAATATTGGAGTGTGCCATAATAAGGGTACAGGAAGTGGAAGTAGGATAAAAAGTGAGAAAGGGAGAGAGGTGAGATCATGCCTCTCAGTACTGAACTGGGGTGGTGGAGTGAGCTAAAGAATGATGATAGAATTATTTATTTATTTATAGAGTTTTATATAGCGCAAACAAGACCCTTAGGTATAAGAGAGCTTTACATTACATGAGGTAGGTTAGAGATAGAACTTATGTAATATCACGGTTCATAATGATATGAGGTGGGTAAGTATACAGCCTTAAGGAGTTAAACGGAACAATATATATACAGTGACAGGAGGTAGATTTAGGATACAACTTGATATCAAAGTGTACTGGGACTTCCAGTATGCAAAAGTTCTTAAATGTCTTTTTCCTGCGCTTTCTGAGCTCTACAGTCCTGGGTCAGGAGTAGTATCGTACCTACAGAGGTTACCCCCAATAACGCTGGTGGCTTTCTCTTTACTTACATTGATTTGCTCCAACGCTCGGTCCATCATCCCCTTTGGTATCGCTCAGTACTGAGGAGTCATTGGCATAAACGCAAAATGGAGCCTCCCAGCAGAATGTGAAGAGGCGCCCTTGGCATTCATAGACCTTGGGCTGTATAGGAGCTCCCTGAAGGGCTCCGGATGCCCATGGGCTTGCGTGGGCCTGCGTTACGCCCCTGTGAAGGGTAGAGGTCTATGTAGAAATCAGTGTGTACCATCAAGGCCAAAGTTTCAACACCTCATACCACCTTCAGTAATCGACCCCAGGAAAATATATTGAATATTATTATTAAAATGTGAAAGTTGCACAGGGCAAATTGGGCTCTCAATCTGAAAAACGGTTTTGGGCCCAGACAAAAGTAAAACACGGTTTGGGGGAAAAATATCATTTGCAGGAAAAAGTTGAGGAGTCACTGTGGAGTTCGGAAGAAAATAAAGCTTTTGTGGGGAGGAAGAAGAAACGAGGTCCCTGTGGAGTGGAGAAACAGATTTTGCGGGGTATGGTACAGATGAAATAGTGGTGGAAGAGAAAAACCTGGTGAGTCTGGAACAAATGAATGTTCTTATGAGATTAGTGAGATGGAAGAAAATATGCGCTGGAGAAATGAAGGTGCTTGAGGTGGACAGGCCATGTATATATATATATATATATATATATATATATATATATATATATATATATATATATATATATATATATATATATATATATATATATAGATATAGATATAGATATATATATATATATATATATAGATAGATAGATAGATAGATAGATAGATAGATAGATAGATAGAAAGAATAACAGAAGTAGAGGGCTTTGGGTAGTTCCTAGATTTAGGTGGAGAACAGCTCCTGTATAGAGCACCCTCCAACACCAGCGACATTATGCTTCTTTTTTTGCACCTTGGAAAACTTTTGTGGGGAGAAATAATATGTGTTTATGTGAGGTGTTAGGAAAAAATAAATCATGTGGGTGGAAGAAATGGACCTACTTTGCGTGGGCATGTGGAAGAATAGCTTTTAGAGAGTTTGGAGAAGGAACAAAATTGTTGACCGAGAGGAGAGCAAATGAAATGAAGGAGACAGGGTTATGGTGTTTGAGAAAAATAAGAGCACCACGGGGAATGAAACTGTGTGTGCACAGGGAAGAGAGAAGCAATATCAAGAGGGAAAGGTGCATGCCCATTGCTGTATATGAAAAGGGGGCCTGATGACTCCCCCGTGGGAGGCAGGCAGGGCTCACTAATGATGGTGCTGCGGGTGTATGTGACAAGGCCTGGCGTCCTAATGACGGCCTCTGGGAACGCGTCTGACAGCGGTGCCACCGCAGGTACCGCGCCGTGCTGGGAGCAAGCACAGCGGAGGTGATAGCGAGGCATGGATGTCACTTTCAGAGGTGTTGTCATGTCTCCAGACCCCGCCTTGCCTTTCCACCCCCATATTAAACATCAAACCCCATAAAAACAAGCATTGGCAAAGCCATCTCTTCTGACTTTTTAAATAGTAGAAATGTTATCTGAAAGTTCACTAACGCACAGACACATAAGTACAGAATAGTTTGCAGCGGCAGATTCCCAGACAGAAGGACAACTGCAGCATGGCAGGAGCAGTAATTCAAGGGTTCTCTCAGATACTTTAAACAAATCCTGCATAGGCAAGAGCTAGGGAAGCACAGACAGCAGGGGTGGGAGGGCAATCAGTTAAGCCACAGAGAAGAAACCAATGGCCACAAATATGCCAACATCTTCTTAGTCTTATCCTTTTCACAATATAACTGTGGGGAGAGGCACACACATACATGTGCTTGCACCCTCACACATGCACACACCCAAACACTCAAACCAAGAACCGTAAGAACGGCAGCAGTGCAAGCTTCCCTCACGGCAGCAGTGCAAGCTTCCCTCACACACTCAGAAAAGGGATGAGGTGTCTACAGCAATGCAATCTTCATTGAACAGGGTCAGAACACCTCAGTTGGCAGCAGCAGTTCAAGCTTTCCTCAGACACAGAGAATCGATAGAGCACTGGCAGAGGCAACAGTCCTAGATTTCATTGACACTCTAGACAGCAGGACAATTCAAGCAGGACAGAATAAGATTTGGCAGAAGGGAACCATCAGAGCTACAGGCTACTATACAGTTCTTCTAGAAGCAAAGGGGTGAATTTGTTAGCTTAATGTGGGCAAGGTGGACTTCAGGTATAGTCTTGCTATAGCAGGCTTGCCCACTCTCAGATACATTTCTCAGCATGCGAGGAGGTTGGGGCAGTCTGTGGATGGGGCGATCATAACCTCAATGTTTTTTTTTAGGCATGAGGAGGTTGATTTCTAGAGAGGAGGGAGGCTTTGTGCCAAAAACTGTCCACTGCCTCTCTCCCATCTGACCCTCCCACCCAGAAACAAAAGCTTCCCTAGCTATTACTAATGCCCTGGGGGGTTTACAAACACCGCCATGAACATCAGTGGTGCCTAGCCTCCAAACATGAGCTGGAAGCCCTCACTGTACAGGGTTCTCAGCACAGGTGTGATATCAGCTCCTCACTTGTACACCGCATATCATGTGGCCCACAGTGGGATAACTGGTGCTGGCAGGTCTGCTATAGCCCTGACTGCTCTGTGACATGGTCCATTGAATCCTGAAAATCAGGTGTCAGGCAGAGCAGAAATGGAGCGTGATACAGCCTCCCTTGTAGGATCATTGTGGCCGCTGGCCACGCATGCCCCAGAATCCACCCAAGATGCGATGGGGTGGAACACAAATAGGTCACTTTGTACAGAGGGGCAGAATCATTTGGGCAGAAACTATACGAGCTAATTTTCTCTAGAAAGTGCAGGTCTAGTAATTTTAAACATCCCTGTGGCATCTGTGTCTGTTGTCTTTTCGTTTGTTTAATATGTACTTTCCAAGAGTTCAGCTCCTACCAAGGTACACATAAGTAATAGATGACTGAAGGTTCCACGATGTTTAGTCAGTAACAGTATGTAGATAAGCAAGAGTAACTGACTCTTATTGCCTTTCCCCACCAATAACTTCTGACATTAGGGGTCGCCTCTCTGGAAATTCTGTATCTCCTTGGGCTCATCTGATCTCAAAGGCTGCACAGGCAGTTTCCACCAGTAAGCCGGCCTATCGTGCACAGCAGATATGCTGCCTCCTATCGCTACATAAGCGGTAAACACCTAAATAGCAGCAAACAGAAAACTGGGAAAGCCCTACCTTTTCTATAACCGTAAACCAGTTTTAGTAATACATTGACAACTAGGGACTGAATGACAGGTCCAAACGCCCTCGTGTTTCCGTAGGGCTGAGGTCTCTAAAGGCAGATATTGTTTGCCTTCGGGAAATCCATATCCCGATTAATGAGAAAGATTTATTAGGGGACGTTGGGGTATCAGGTGGTGTCAAATACTTCCATGTTTTTCTGAAATACTGCGCATGGTACAACGGTCAGAGGGGTCTCTATACATGCCCGGCCTGCTTTTGCACCACATATAGGGTGGTTTCAGATCAAACTCCCCATTGGGCATTTGCCGAACTTCAAGTTTCAGGGATTACGTCCACAATTTACTCAGTACATGGCTTTAGTGTAGACGATGCATCTGAAATTGAGGGTTTGATCACAGAATTAGCGTCTTGGTCGACCCTGATTATTTTGTGTGGCGATCTTAATTGTCACATGGAGTTAACCTCATCTTCCATGGAGAAATATGGGGGTCGAAAACCGAAGGTGTACCAGGCTGTTAAGCATCTGCTGGAGATGCATGGGCTAATTGATGCATGGGCAGAGATAAATTGCTCTTATCCCCGGCTTCACCTATTTTTCTATTCCACATCAAAAGTATGTCCGTTATGACTACTTTTTGGTTTTGGTATCTGCCTGTGTACTGGATAAAGCCATGCTTAGTAACCTTCCCAGAGCTTTCTCAGACTATTATAGTTTTTTCCTTGAAATACGTTGCTCAAATATCACCCTTCCACAACGTTCAACAGGGCACCTCTTCTGACCCTGAATATATCAACCGTATGATGGCGTGGTTGAAATATTTTCTAGATGTAAACAGGGACCGTGTTCCCATTGAGGTTGTATGGGACTCCATGAAAGCATGGATCAGGGGTGAGACTCTTAGCTTCGGCTTATTCAGTCAGAAAGATAGTCAACAGAATTAAAGACAGATATGAAAGAATTTTCCAGGTTGGAATCACTCCATGTGAGATGACATCTATAGGGCAAGCCGGATGAGGAACGTCTATTAAAAATAACAGCTGTAAAGGCTGATATCATTAGCATGCTAGGGCATGCTTGGGCAGCTGCTGAGAAATATCAGGTACATAAACAGGACAGCTATGAGTATAGTGATACAGTAAGAAATTATCTGGCTCTTAGAATCAGGCACAGAGAGGTTGTGAACGGAATTAACAACATTCACGTCAAAACCAAAAAAGTGGTCAATTCTTCTGGCGATATTGCTGGAGGTTTTGGGGAATACTAATACTTTTTGTATCAAGAAAGCCATTCTTTCACTTTGGGGCAAATTAAGCAATACTTGGGGCAAGTGGATGGGCTTAGGCTAAGGGAGGCAGATAGGGTTGGCCCAGCCATCCCGATCACTGTAGAGGCAGTCAAAGATGCATTGGACTCACTTGCACAGGGTAAAGCAATTGGGCCAGACAGGATACTTTTCTGGAGTCACAGCAAAATATATGATGTTACAATGCAAACAATTACAATGCATGCTTTTACAACACAGATGTTACATCGCAACTACCATTACATTGCATGATTTTACAATGCCTGCCATTACAACGCATTTTTAAAAACTACCATTACAACGCATTCCATTACAACGCATACAATTACCACCCATACCATTACAACGCATAATACTTTTAGGGTAAAAGTAGGGTAAGTGTTGGATAGTGTAGGGGTAAAAAATACTATTCCCACTCCAGTGAGTGCAACAGTAGGGAAAGGGTTGGATTTTGTAGGGGTAAAAATTACTCTTTCTATGTACCCCAAAACATATACCCACCCTAAAACAAAAACATCTCCATTACTTACCTTATAATGTGTTGTAATGGCATGCGTTGTAATGTATGCGTAGCAATGACATGCGTTGTAGTGACATGCGTTGTAATGGCATGCAATGTAAAGGCAGTTGCGCTGCAACAGTTGCGTTGTAAGGGAAGTGGATTGTAATGACTACGTTGTAATGGATGTTACAGCGTGGCTGGGCTACCTTGGAGTCCTGGGCCACCACAAACATGGTGGTATTCTTAAAAAAAAGGAAAACCTCCACTGGATATAGGGTCCTATCAACCAATTACATGGATGAACAGTGATGCAAAGATATACTCTAAAGTGCTGGCGTCTCGACAGGGCAGGGTCATTGTTAAACTGGTCTCTCCATGGCTGTAGCACAACAGACAGAGTAGGAAGGGCCATCGTATTGTTTCATGTAACTGAAACTCAGGGCAATGCTTGATGCTGAGAGGGTCTTTGATGGTGTCACTTGGCAATATCTTTGGGAGGCTTTAGAGAAGTTTGGCATTGAAGTCAGTTTTCAAACTGCTATCCTTACTATGTATAGCGACCTGATAGCCCAATTACAGATAATGGGTGTTCAATTAGATACAATAAGGATAAGTTAGGGGACTGGGCAGGGGTGCCCCTGCTCTCCTTCGTTATTTGCGCTTTATAGTGATCCCTTTTTGCGTAAACTCCTGAATAATACTACTATTACATGTGTGACAACTAATGGCTTTGCCACTGAGCTGTTAGCATATGCAGGCAATATCCCTTTAGTTACCTCAGTTCCAGATAACTCAATTCTGGTGGTGGAGGAGGAGAGTGCCCATTTTGGGCCACTATCGGGCTGTCTTTTAAATCGGGGCAAAACCCACATTTTATATAATCACAATACTAGTAGTTGGGCCATCAGGAGGCCAGATAGTGTGGGTTATTTAGGAATCAAGATAATCCCTAAAATGGAGAGCATTGTTCTTTCTAATTATGCACCTGCTATCCAGAAAATTATGTCTCAGTTGGTATGCATTACCAATCTACATTTGACACTTATGGGGCATGCAATGTTGTCAAAACGTTGATGTTTCCCCAAAAATTCTTTATTTGTTTAGGGCTATTCCTTTGAAAATTAGAAAGGAGTGATTGAAGACTTTGGAAGGGATCTACAAAAATGTTATTTGGGAATAAAAGAGGGTGAGGAGGGCTCTGAAATATATGGTAATGCCCTTGAACAGAGGCAGATGGGCGGTACCCAATTTTAAGTACTGTTATTGGGCAGCAATGCAACAACATATGGGGCTTTTATTAACCAATACGGGCAATACAGACTTTGCAGCAGCAAGGCTCCCCAGCATATAAGAGTAATAACTGCGGAAAAAAGCAGGAGGTTATTTTGTGAAAATATTGGAACCCATTCACTATAAAAGGTTATGTTTAAGACTGTTGAGATGGTCTCTCACGCGGGGCACAACAGGTCTGACCTGGAATAATCTTTATACACCCCTCTGGCGCACCGTATTCCCTCCGATTTTTTAAGATCACCACTGTTGGGTTTGATTGAGAGCAGGGATATGTAAAAACGTTGATCTCTACACTGAAGGTCAATTTTGCTTTTGTATGAAAGGCTTTAGTCGCAATTTTAGGTAATGGCAAAAAAAGCTACTACCTAAAATAGCGACTGCAAATAGGGGATCGCAATTTGCGATTCCCTTAGTACATGTGCCAAGCATTTCCTAAATACAAACTGTGCATTTAGGAAAAAGCTACAACCATCGACTTCAAGTCGATGAAAACCATGTGCACATTTTTTCAAATGCACAAAAAGGCATTTTTCAATGTGCCATGTAGCGCACACATTCCCCTAAGGCATATGTGCGCTTTACATGTGCACATTTTTTTTTTTAGGGTCTTTCAGGGTGGCCTTATGCCCCCAGGCACTCTTGGCTTTTCATGACCTAATTTGCAATTACCAACTAGGTAATCGCAAATTAGCTAATGCAAAACCATTTGCACCTATAGGCCTTCAAGCCCACTGGAACTACTGGAGTAGTATTACCTAATGGCGATTACCTATTTATTGAATCGCTATTTGGTAATATTAAGGAATCGCTATTTGGTAATCACAAAATGTTTTTTTGATACATGTGGCCCCTAGTCCCCAGACATGTGCAAACTCTGCAAGAAAGGGCCTGGTAATTCAAGGTCCCACATGTTGGTCCGTATTTTTTAGACTTAAATTAGGGAAGTCCGATTGTGGGTGGGAAAATACCAGCCTGAATCAATAATCCCAGCTTTGGTAGCTCTCACCTTAAATTGGTCTAGTCCATAGTGAGGATCTTAAAGGTGGATTTTATTACACCTCTATTTGGTGGTGGTAACGGCACGACCTTTTCTTATGTGGTAAAGTGGTATTACTTTATTTGTAAGGCATTAATAATACTTTGAAAAGCAACTCATTTTAAAAGAACAGAAATCCTCTTCAAGCACATCTAACTTGAAATTTAACACTTCTGGCCTCCAAATGATGGCCTGAAGAGGAATACAGCTTTATTTTCACGAGCACCCTTCGGCTTCATTGCCTCCTGTCTCCTTGCTTCAATCCACTCTGTCTCCTATCAGTTCCTCCTTCGGTTTAGGTCACACTGTTCATTCACACAAAACAACTTCCCTCTTTCGCTCCTTCTGTGGAAAGTCCCATCAGCATCATCACACCGCCCACCTTACACTTCTAGGGACCTGGATTTCACACTGAATGCTGTAAAAAAAAAAAAGAGACATGCAGTACATCTGCCTGCTCCACCCTTCATTCTTAATCTGTCTCCTCTGCTTCTGTTGCTATTCTGCAACAGTCAAAGCTTAAATAAATAAAAGCGCCTCAGAGGTCTAGTCTCCATTTTTCGCAACCAATAAAATCCGACATCCCACAGTTTGTAATTTATCAGGCACAATAAATAGCACCTAATATGAGTTTTCCCTTCAATAGGAAATAAAATGCAGAGATTGGTGCTTACTCCTCCAAAGTCCATCAGGTAGATTCATCAAGCATTTTTGCGAGCGCAAACGGTGCGAATCGCAAAAATCGTCCGTTTGCGCCCGCAAAAATTGCTTTTGGAATTCATCAATGGTTCATGCTCTTGCAATTTAAGAATTCGCAAATAATTGCGAGTTCTCAAATTGCGATTGCATTTAAGGAATCGCAATTTGCGATTCCTTATATGCAATGCATGAACCATTTTTGAATTGCGAAATCTCTATTTTTGGCCGCTATTTACCGCGAAGTCTGACTTCGTGGTAAATAGCGAAAACTTAGAAAAATGCACTTTAGTGCATTTTTCTAAGTTGTATGTTACACACACACATGTCCTATGGGCCTTTAGGCCCATAGGAATGAATGGGGAGTCATTCCTTATTTGCGATTAGCAATTTGCTAATCGCAAATAAGGAATCTGTAGGAATCGCAAATAAAATTGCGATTTCTACATGAATCCCGTTTTGCAAGTCCTTAATAGCGATTCCTTAATAATCGCTATTAAGGACTCGCAAAATGGGACAATGATGAATCTGGGGGCATGTCTCCCAGTAATTACTGGGCCACTTTTCACAATTTACATTTGGCAAGTTCACCATACTCCCTCACTGCCTGGCCTGGAATGTATTGGGAACGATAACCAATGCTACTATCAGGTTTTTTACTTTTTGATGGGGAATAACACGCAGATATTGGTGCTTACTGCACCAACATCCACATGTCTCGTTAATTCCCGGGATCTTTTTCCCAAATATATTTTGACAGGCTTGCTCTGCCATAATTTAGCAAGGGGTGCAGACTTTATTACACATGGTAAAGGCCAGGTGTGATAAAGTCAGCACAACTTGTCATTCTGACACCTGCCTATACAGGGGTTTCAGCAGAAGTCGAAATTGTTTGCCCCCATCATAGTTAAGCCCTTAGAATCAAATGCCTTTAGTTTCTGAGTTTAGACTAGGTAGGAAATGTTTACATCTTAAATTGTTTATCAGAACTAACTCCAAATTTCTCACAGACTGGCATTGTGTGACCCCGTACAGATTTCCTTCTTTCCCACCTTGCCCCTTCAGTCTTCCTCATGATTGAACATATCTGTGTTCCTCTGGGGCTCCTGTGTGTGTTTGTGAGGGGGTATCAGACATGTACTGGTTTTCAATGGATTTGAGTAGGAATCCACACTCTAGACACCAGGGAGTGTTTTTGATGTGGAAGGTTTCATGGGAGATACCTTTGGGGGATCTGGCTTTAGGCACCCAGGAAAGCATACCAATCTTGGACATTTCTAAAAACTAGAGAGCCAAGGAAATACAGGGTGATATAGCTTGCATGAATCACAGGACATTTTATTGCCCAGATTTCCCCCTCAAATGTAAAAATTTGGGTAAAACAACAATTTCTTCGTTTTATGTAAACAAAAACTCCATAATGTCTGAAAAATAAAAAAATTCCTGCAATCTCAAAATCCCACACTTCTTCCAAGAAAAACAGCACACATGTGTAGGGTAGCCTACTACGCATGAAAGGAATAGATCAGAACTTTCAGATGTAAAAATCACATTGACACTTCATTGATTTCACACAATTTTGGTCTGTTTCCATTACGCTATGCCCACACACATACATGAGGTACTGTTTCTGTTCGGGTGGTGGGACATTTGCTGTTTCCCCAAATTCCAGAACTTTATGTCATAGAAATATGAGGTAAATCTGTTTCGGAGGCAATGTTTGATGTGTGCCGGGCATTCTGGGTAAGAAAAAGTGGGGGCATCCATACAAGTGCCCCACCATGCACTACCTCCACGCCTAGTTTTCTAGGTTTCAGAAATGTCTGGGATTGGTAGGTTATCTTAGATATTATTATTATTATTATATTATTATATGAAATTTGTAGCGCGCTCAGCTTACCCGGGGGCATCCCGGCGCGAACAGAACCAGATGGCGAGAGTCAGATCAGGACACTACTGTGGAAATAGATAGGTCTTAAGGAGTTTCCTAAACAGAAGTATCTTGGGCTCCGAACGAATCTTCAGGGGCAGAGAGTTCCACAGCGTCGCCACTTGCACTGAGAAACGCCTGCCCCCAGAACGAGCTCTCCTTACTCTTGCTGACTGCAGAAGATGTTTTAGGTCTGAGCGCAGGGGACGTGCGGGTTTGTAAGGACGGGCCATATTACTAAGGATGGGGGGGCCCTTGCCATACAGAATTTTATGGGCCGTACATAACGCCTTAAACTTCACCCGCTCTTTCACGGGGAGCCAGTGAAGCGTCCTGAGGGCTGGAGCAGCAGACTGTCTTCTAGGAACATCCATTAGGACTCTCGCCACAGCGTTTTGCACCTGTTGGAGGGTTTTAAAAGTGGCTTCCGGAGCCCCAAGAAACAGCGCATTCCCGAAATCAAGCCTTGATAGAATTAGGCCACGCATCAGGAGCTTCCTTGCTGAGTCAGGAAGCAATGGTAGCACCTTACTGGCTGACCGCAGCAAGCCAAGACAAACCCCCGCGGTCTTCCTGGCGTGAGTCCGAAAGGACAGGTCTTCCTCCAACCACACTCCCAATGACTTGATCTCCTTCTTGGGAGATGGTGGGTCGCCAAGAGACCGGGGCCAACAGCTAGCAATGATGGAGGGACTGGCATTACCCAGGAGCATCAGCTCTGTTTTTCCTCCATTCAGCTTTAAAGCGGAGCGAGACATCCAACTATAGACATTCGCAAGGCAGTCATGTAAAACTTCCGGATGTTCTGCCAACTGAGTGAGGCCCACCACCAGCTGAGTATCATCAGCATAGCTGATGATCCTCACCCCTGAAGGGGCAACTACTCTCTCAAGTGGAGTCATGTAAATATTGAATAAGGTAGGGCTCAATGATGAGCCCTGCGGTACTCCACATTGAAGAGGGAATGATGTCGACTGCTCTGCCCCTTCCCAGACTTGGTAGAAACGGTTGGACAGAAAAGATTCCAACCATTTCAAGGCCAGCCCCGTGACACCTACCTCCGACAGACATTGGAGGAGCACCTGATGGCTCACGGTGTCAAAGGCAGCACTCAAGTCCAGGAGGATCACTGCCACTGATCCTCCTGAATCGAGAGTGCTCCTTGCTTCCTCCACCACTGCCAGCAGGGCCGTGTCCGTTCCATGGCCAGGACGGAATCCAGTCTGGGAGTCTCCCAACAGATGGTTGGACTCCAGATGATAGGATAGCTGGCGATTGACCAACTTTTCTGCAACTTTGGAGAACCCAGGCAGCAATGAAATTGGCCTGAAGTTGGCCAAATTGGAAGAATTCAATCCGGGTTTTTTCAACAAAGCTTTTACCACTGCCTTTTTCCATCTCTGGAATTTGTAAAAAAGCGGAGTTTGGTCCAGGGACAGGGGGTCAGCTGGACCTAATAATACTGAAAAACAGAAACAATGCTGGCCCTCAAGGTGATTTTACCTCGTGATTTGTGAGAATACAAACAAGGGAAAAACCTTTTTGTTTGTATGGGTTATTTTATTTAAACCCTTTCTTGTCAATTTTTGATCATTTTGAAAAACATTTCATGGGTAAGAAAAACACTAGTAACAAACATTTACAATATTTACAACTATCATACATGCGAAATATCATACAATAATCAAAGGATAACATATATACAAATGAATCCACAATTATACAAGCTTCTCAAACAAGAGAAAAACAATAATTCGACCATCACAAATAATTAATCTTTGCGAAGATTCAAATCATTAGAATGCCCCACCAGGGTCAAAGAACAGAAACAGGCAACAGAAATTTAAATTGAAACTCTTCAATCAGTTAAATTTGAGAAATAACTCAAAGCTTTACTACATCAAAAATTGCCTATTTGCCGTTTTGCCGACGCGTTTCGAATCTGGATGCAATCTCAGATTCTGTTCAGGGCTCTGTCAGTGTGGTATTCTTATCGTATGGATAACGCGGTCCCGTGGTCCAATTATTCAAATGAGATAGGGCTTTTGATTAAGCAGAAATTCTTAAAACTGTGGAGCATGGAGACGCTACTATTTCATTTCGCACTGTAAATCCTCCTCTCACAAATCAGTGGCGCTGCCGCCTGAAACTCTAAATATGGATCAATCCACGCCCTGTGACACGCCGCGGAGGCAACGCCAGCCTGTTCCCCAGCCTGTCCCCCGCATGACAACCAAGGATCGCCGGGACCGGTCCATTAACCTGCCTTTGATCCATATTTAGAGTTTCAGGCGGCAGGGCAGGGATCCGCGAAGAAACGCGGTGATCAACAGATTAGAGTGGGTGTAAGGTGGCAGCAGTGCGAGTAAGCGAGTGGCCTTATTAAAATCAAGGCAAAAAGGTAAAATTATAATTTAAACAAGATGACCAAAACGGGGCTTTAAAAATCGAATTAAATTGTGCAGCTCGCAGCAAAGAGGCTGTGATGCGCGGGCTTACTCTGCTATCTGGTTTTCAGGTGTTAAGGGAACTCACCTGAAGGGCGCCTGCCTTTATACACGCCTAGCGCTGAAGACTATCGCGCTAACCGCGCCGCCGGCAGTGTCCCCCCTCCCAAGATGGCCACCACAACGAGGCAATGGGCAGGTATCCGCGAAGAAACGCGGTGATCAACAGATTAGAGTGGGTGTAAGGTGGCAGCAGTGCGAGTAAGCGAGTGGCCTTATTAAAATCAAGGCAAAAAGGTAAAATTATAATTTAAACAAGATGACCAAAACAGGGCTTTAAAAATCGAATTAAATTGTGCAGCTCGCAGCAAAGAGGCTGTGATGCGCGGGCTTACTCTGCTATCTGGTTTTCAGGTGTTAAGGGAACTCACCTGAAGGGCGCCTGCCTTTATACACGCCTATCTTCAGAATAACCTGTCCTCAGCATAACCTGGGTAATCTAAGATTTCAAGTGGTACAAATGTCACCCATCCCAGAGCTCAGATATTTGGGTACATTTCAAAAGCACTTAGATTTCATTTCCCCCCAATTCATATTCCTTAAATGTAATTATCTAGGGCCATCCATGGTTACATGGGCTAGACACAGCAACAACATTGTAAACCATGGCTTGATTACTGAGGGTTGGCATTGTGTTCCTTTGAACAAGCTGCAAACACTACACAACTCTGCAACAAGGAAAGTCTGATTGCATAGAGGTTTACTATTTTTGTGTGCCTGCCTTTTGTGCAAAACATAATGTTCACTATTTTTTCAAAATCCTTTTTTTGGAAAATTCAAGAGAAATCTGCACAGACAATCCCTTCCATAGTCTTTCATCCATTGGTGACTGCATGTGTAACTAAATTGAGCAATAGTTCCAATTTTTGGGGATTTTTCCATGAGTAACCTTTAATAGCTCTCGTACTAACTCTGTCTGAAGAAGCAAAAGACAGATAAATCCTCTTAATGTTGTCATAGACACGAAAAAGTCAAAGATGACTCTGGGCATTTTAACTTTGATCATGGAAGAAATGCACATCTTAACTATCTGAATATCTTGCTAGAGGTTCTTAATTGTTTTAACCTTAGGTTGAGAAACTAACACGGGAAAAAATATATCTAGTTTTCGTTAAAGCTGAACCAACTGTCTCTCTTCTAGATTTGGAGTTCCTTTAAGATGTGCTCTTTTGTCTTGTGGTCTTGATCCTGTTTGTTAGGGAGACTGAATATTCCTTGGGCTGTAACATCATAGTTGTGGAATTTAACACTGAGGGTTTGCAAGAGAAGTTCAATTGTTGTGTTTTGATGTTGAACAGCACATGTGAGAAACAAGTTTCCAGAAAACTCTGTTTATGCAGGGGGAGATGGTATTCGGATGTTGCACATTTACAATGTGTAAATCTCAGAATACAAAGCTTTGTAGGCCTTTGACCACCCACTCCCTTTGCCTTACAATGGATGCACAGAGCCCTCATAATGCAAAAGTATCTTTAAAAACTTCCAACTTCATTAACATTAATGAGGCAGAAGCCAGCTTGCTACTCCTCACATGTTGTGAATGCAGGAATGGATGGCAGCATTCACAATAGGCCTGCATTTCCGCAGACTTACGCCCCTACACAGGGTGCTTATTTGTCTATTGCAGCTCTTGCCCCTTCAGTAGACAGGGGATGCAATGAAGAGATAAAATATATGAAAGCATTGAAGGAGCACTCAGAGGAACCCTGGACCATTGTGTACCACTGCTGTAACACAGGCTCCCGCACCCCCCATGGTGTGGGGGGGCCGAGCTGCAGGGGGCCCCCTCAGTTTCAGTACTCTGGCCTAAGAGATCCTGATTAAATCCGGAGCAGGGGGGGCCTCCATGTACCTTGCATGGGGTGCCCCCTTAAGTATCTCATACGCCACTGCTGGTACACCACCAGCCCTACAGTTTCTAAGCCCACATTCACAAAGCGGAAACTCTGCATCAAACCCAGTTTAATATTTATGAATCCTCTTCCACCTCCTTTCAAGACTTTAAGGAGGTAGCCTGGACTCAATGGTTTGAAACTGCAAAGCATTGATACATGGCCTTCCCAGTCTTAATGTGTTGCAAAGTGCTCATTGCAAGTTGAAAGATATTTCCAACCTGCGATGTGCCTTTGGTAGAGTGCAAATTGTGAATTTGTGGTAGCAAAACCTGTGATTGTGCACAAGGTTTGTGGCTGTAAAACCATTTGTACACCAAGCCCGTAGAAGGTTTTCCATATCTCTGTAAAAAGACCATCTTTTGCTGGCCCCTCTGATGATTTTAATTGTCTTATGGCTTTCTCTACCTGCTGCAAATCACTCTCAATCTCAAACAATGCTACAATAAACACTACACATGACTGTTGCATCACTCAAAAACAACCAATCTTATTGAGCCTAAAATAAACATATGTGAATGTAGCAATACCTTATATATATGTTTATACAGCAAGCATTGCAAAACATAATTGATATTACGCTCAGGCACATTGGGTTGGACTACGATACGCATGGAATAGGTAGGATTTCAATAAAGCAATGAATACAATGAACGAGACTGGCGTCTGGAATACAAGTTGGATCAGATATGATATACTGTCACTACGGTTTCTGTCAAGGTATTAAAATTAATGAATGGCTCTGTCAAACATGACTGTAGCTCAACATGCTTTTATCTTGTTTTTTCAAAAACAAAAAAACCAAAGCTGAGAAAAAACAAAAACCATTGACCCGACGCCATGGGTCACTGTTTTCACTCTTACTTACTGCTAGGTTTTTCACAGCGGTGAGGGAGTTTGAAAACTGGCCATTCGTCCGACCAATCTAGATTGGGAGGGGCATCTAAATACTAGAACTACGGCAACCATACTCTTTTGGGCCATTAGAGAAGTAGGTCAGCAATGGGGCCAAAGTAGGCTACATGGCTGACACACATAAGGTCCACCCACCTGTAAATTAGACAGGCACTTCACAAGTTTAGAGGAGAGTATACTCCGTCGCAGTTCAAATGGAATGCCATCACTGCCAAATTCAAAATCAGGTACATAATTCAGGTTGGATTTTTACATAGTTTAAACTGTGGTTAGTGAATTTGGGGCTTGAAATGCCAAGGATAATGATCAAGGTTACAGTGATCAGGTGAAATAGGAAATTGCAAAGAGAAGTGCACATTACACCTGCAGGCATTATTAGCCATGTGCATTTTAAACTATATAATAAAACAGGTGAGGTATCTTTAAAAAGAAACATCAGTGAATAAAGTGGGAAGGTAGAGAATGCTTGAATCATTGGAATCAGCACCTGTGGGATATGGAGTTCATTCGAGTCTGAAACATTCATTAGGAATGGAATATTTCTCTGTGCAGTGTGTTACATAGGCCAAGGCCTTCAGCTAGGAATCCCTGGTAAAAATGTTTTTGCACCAACACAGAAAAAGTCTTCATATGCTCTACCTAATATGGTGGTCGATCCTTCCCATGCATCACTCCTAAAGTGTGGAATGACTTCCGACTCCACATCAGAACCTCCTGCTCACTTCTTGAGGCTGAAGACTTGATTCTTTGAGCAAGTCCCCAACCCGGACTAGCCTCACACACATGCGAAATGCCATGATACCCTTGCGTGTGATTGTGCACTATACAAATACATGTAACAAAACATAACCTAGCTAGAGGTATGACAAGGAGAAGCTCTTCGCTGATTGATGGCTGCCTTAAAGAATTTACAGTCTAACATTTTCCTGCAAAAAATTAAGGGTTGTTTAAGCAGGAGCAGCCCGTACAGGTAAGAGCGGTGGGCCGAGGTGGGGGGAGTCGACAGAAATTCGATGCAGTGTGCGCTACGAAATTCGTTTTATTAATTAAATTGTTTACTTACCTGCAATTATCCATATGCTGGTTTTTAGCACCCTCCACCCCGCCCCTCCCCCTCCCCGCCTCACCATAACTCCATCCACGGGCCGCGGTTATGTGGTGCCTAGTGCCAAAGCAGGCCCCCTTGCGTCATGGTGCAAGGGTGCCGGAATCACAGACAGAGAGGAAACAACGAGGGGAAATAAAGACACCTCTGCTCCACTCCGCCCAGCTCGCCCTGGCCCACGCACTCCCAAGACCAAAACCAGAGGAAAGTCCTTCTCCTTCCTTGCTGCCAAGACCCGGAACACCCTACCCCTCCACCTCAGACTAACTCCCATCTACCCCAGTTCAGGAAGGACATCAAGGCCTGGCTCTTTGCATGACCCCAGCACTTAGATGGATCTGCTCCCCACCTTCCCCAACACCTTGAGACCCTCCTGTTTGAGTCGTTGCGCTTTACCAACCCTTGATTGATTGGTTGCGACTCTATCGGGAAGGCGTACAATTTTAACTCATTCTCAGGTGTACCTTCTTGCTAAATCTGGGAGTGCCTCAAAATACATGGGTTTATGCTTGGGAACACCCACACGGCACCCATGTAACTCTGTCCCAGTGCGGAGCATCACAAGCCAGTGACTTGTGCTGCCTTTCGTTACTCCAGAGTTACCAAGTCACACAGGGCCGTGCGAGGTGGCCTGCAATGGTTTGGAAAATCTGACTTAAGGATTGCGTTGCACTTGCGTCACCTTGTGGAGAAGTCAGTGTAGTGTTTTGTGAGCTTGGCTACTAGTATTGAAACACAAACCTAATATTTCTTTTGTTTGTGACATTAGTAGGTAGTGGCCAACTAAGCTTCCTGAACTGTCCTTTTATGTCTCTTAACAATATGTCCCAAAGCTGTTGTTGTTTTTTTCATTTTGCAAATGTTTTTCTTTAGAAAATTCTCAAGCTAGTTCTTTGGCTAGAACGTGTCTCAAATATTCAAGACACTTTTTCTCCAAGGCAGTGTGCCTTGCTCCTACAATTATTTGCATTGCCTTGTTTAGACTGTGCGAAAGACTTGCCAAGAATAGAAATGTCTTGCTCGGTGAGCAAATTGAACACGTACAATTGCATGGTGTTGCAACCTTCCCTTCGAGAATGTCATCTATTAAATGCTGCATTTAAATCATGATTTAGAATGCGGCAAGGGCTTTTGATACCTTAGCTACACACATTCATGTTTCTTTTATTTGGTAGCCTTGAATATATTTTCGTTTCATTGAAAAGCTGTGCAGTCAGTGAGATCACATAATGCAAGATTGTGTTCTCTCCTCGAACAATGGGGCATATTACCAAGCAATAGCGATAATTATCGCTATTGCTTGGTTAGAGACAACATTTTACCGCTAAGCTGCGGCGATTTTTATCGCAGATAAACCTTGGTATTACCAAGGTTTATCGCAAATGCGATAAAAAACAGGCGCAATGCATGAATATCGCTGAAAAGTCAGCAATATTCATGCATTACCGAGCTAATGCTCTTAGCCATGTTATCCACCTCCCATTGGATAACATGGCTAAGAACTGCTCAGGGCAGGTGTTAGCTTTTGGAGATATTAGCGCTTAGCGCGAATATCTCCAAAAGTTGGTAATAGGAGATAGCGATGTTAGCGACTGTTTCCAGTCGCTAACATCTTGGCACGCCCACTTTGCATGTCATTACTGATAAATATCACTGAAATGCAAAGTGGGGCCCAAGATGGTCGCTATCTCGTACTAGCTGTCGCTAACTGGTGTTAGCGACAGCTAGGTAATAGGGAGATAATTTTATCTCCGCTTTCTTGGCTTTTAAAGCCAAAAAAGCGGAGATAAACCCCCTTGATAATATGCCCCAATATTCCTTCAAAGTTACACTCTCCTGACTTCAAAGGTCCAAAATTGGCATTTTTCAATGTGTTTCAGTAGCTACATGATATCCAGTCAGGTGAAAAAATAGCATGTATATAAAAATACCTCATTAAACAATAAAATGAATCATTAAATACGTACATGAATTCATGATTCATTATTCATGATTCTACAGCCCTATAATTAAAAAATTAAAAATAAATTCGTTCCCAGAAATATCCCACAAGCATTGGCCATGATTTTTCCACCTCCTCAGACAATCCCATTCTTTGTTTAATAAACAAAACAAAAAAACACGATTTTAGACTCAAGAAATCATGTTAATTTGGCTCATCCTTTGGAGTTTATAAGTTGAGAAGCCAGAGTCCCTATCAAGACTATATATTCAGTTCTAGTCCCTCACTGCTAAATTCGATCTTAGGCACTGGTTCCAGCCCTAAGGCTCAACCTCCCCTGAGTAACATACTCTTGACAGGTATTCTGTTTCTATCTAAAATGAGTCCAATTCCCTACACCCTATTTCATGTGCTCCCAAGAACCCAGAGAATGTAGGTGCTTGCTACAGTGCATATTCACAACTGAAAAATAGCTGTGTAATTTACCAGCAGTATGGTATGTACAAAGAGAGAACGGCCTAAGAAGCATGCAACATTTGATCATCTAAAGAACGTATGTACTTTCTCACAGCTGGGGAAAGCAACTGGATTTTGGGGCGTTCCACAAAAATATCAAACTTTGAAAAGCAACATGCAACTATAGCGACTACACAATATTGAATGCTGAATGCCAATGTGAGGAAATGTGGAATTAAGAATGATGAATCTCTACTTCCCTACACACACTTAAAATTGACAATATGTTGTCAGTCAGTGATGGATAGTTGATTTACGGACAAGTCAATATTATTCACCTCAATATTTTAACAATCACAGTCAATTTTGGGTGTCATTCCCTGCCACATTTATTTCAGCACTCTTCGGTCTGATGCTTTATTGAATAAGGTAGCCAGTTTATCCATGGACAATAATGTCAAAAGGCTCTTTTTGCCAAGCATGACTTCGACATTAGTTCGATTTCACCAAATCCAATTCCGCAGGTACAAATAATTAAGAAATGAACACAAAAAATGGATTTTAAGTTTATCTTGCAGCACTAAAATATTTGGATTCCACCCTCTCTTCCTCCACCTGAAGGAGAAATTGTCCAAGTACCAAAATTCAATTTTCTACATTTGGTATATTTGAGCATAACAGGTGCAGCTCACGTATGGCTTGTTACAGTCTGGGCCACTAAAATGCATACTAGTGCCAAATATTCAATGATACTAAATTCAACCTTCTTTGAAATATCCAGATTTTAATTAAAACCCCTATCAGGCGTTGGCCACCATATACTATGAATAATTAAGCAATCCATTCCATCTTGATATGAAGGGTCAGAAACCTCTTTAAAACCTAGCTATTAGTGAATTGTAACACAACTTTAAATCAAGTAGATCCATGGATCCTAAGGTAATATAAAGCTCGGGTTGTTGCCTGAGTGTTGCTCCTAGCTGCTGCTTCTCCAGCACCATGGGCCTGTCTGATTATTGTGGAGACAATTTCCATATCTTGCAGTGAAACAGACAACAGATGAAAAGATCACGTGGTAGGGAGGCATAGCCATGTAATGGCTGCACGTAGATGCTCTGCATGGGTTGGAAAACGTGATGCTAGGTGAGTGTAGTGGCTCCCACGCCAAATAATTTGAAAATATAGGAGAGAGAGTGAGGTGGGACAAAAGTGTTCACTATTGCCAAGGAGTTTTTGTACTAGATACTTTAAATATTGTTGAGATGATTAATTCACTAGATCAAGTACTGTGTTTTATCCTGAGTTTTATTTTGAAACATCAGTAAAAGGTTCAAATTGAGTGTCATTAACTCTCCTACATCATCCACACCCCTAAAATGTACTGACAGTCCTCCTCCTCCTTAGTAATAACACTAATAGCATGTCTCTAATACACTGATCAAATTTGATGGAACAACCCCCAAAACTCTGATGTCCCATTGACTACTACTGAGTTAAAATGTGCAGATTATAGGGGGACAGATAGAAGGAGACCGTGATAATGAGGTCAGAAGGAATAATGTGAATGCACGGAGGCAATTGTCCCCAAAGAAGACCCAGGGGAAAGCCCAGAACTGAAGGTTTCAAGCAGAACACTAAATACCACAGATGTATTATTCTCCTTAAGATTGCTGCTTAGAGAAGAGAAATATTTTATAGGTAGCAAGTGTAACTCCACATTAGAAAATGTGTCAGACGCAAAAAACACACATGCCAAGAATATTAATAATATATCTAATACCTGTAAGCCCTTGCCCGTTTGTTTTACAAATAGAAGTCGATGGGAGAGAAAAAAGAAGTTAATGAAAAAGTTTGCAAATGTGACAAAAAAGCTAGGGTAGTACAATAAAGGCAACCTACCACATTGAATACTCTGTAGGGAGTACCTCATTCATACAATATAATAACTCCTGCGTTAGAGCCCCAAATGAGGGTATAAGGTCTCTTTTTAAGCCTAAGGATCATACATTTCGAACATACCTCTCCTTAGGGGGAGAATGTAGTTACAACAGGATCTCCTCTGTTCACCCAGATGTCTAGGTATCCAGTGGGTAACCCATGTTTTTTCGAGGTTTAAGACTTTTTCTTGTATTTGAATCTGCTTCGCTGATACAAAGATCTTGTATACTATACTGTTCTATATTAGAGGATTTAAAATTCCTTTCATGGATTTTATCAGACTAACAGAGAGAGGATAAATCTGCTTCTTTTGTCTCAAATGTTAGTTGCTTGAGCCTACAAAATTGAGCCCGAGTACAATGCAGAGAGAGGTGTTTTACCCCGCTAGTTCCACAGTAAGATTTATAATTGCACCGAGTAAAATAAAAATGAAATATTAAACACTATCTCAAGAAGACGGATGAGGTGTAATTCATTTTGTGATAGCTTCTAGGGTAGGAAAAAATGGTGTTTCACAGTTATTTTTAGGTATTCAACTAGTGGTTTGGATTCCTGCGTCTACACTGACGGACATCTTTCTGATCATATTCGTGAATTTACAATCCAATCCTTTTCAAGAATGTTTGAATTAATAGCATAAGTCTGGTAAAGTGAGGGAGTACAACACGTATTAAACCTAAGGGAATTCAACATAAGGATAAGTGAGTTAACAGCCCGATTAATGAAAGAGATGAGCAGGAAAAAAAGTTATCTCTTAATATAAAATATGTAAATAAAAGGAAACTCAAATGAAGAATATGTCTTAAAATTAATAGGGCAATAGCCAGAACCCTGAGTTCACACAATTATCAAGAAGTGGTCACTTAGAGCGGATGTACATTTTCATTCAACATCAATCTAAATCTGGCCTTGGAAAAGGGGATATAAAGGTAGAGTGTAATATATTTCATCAATGTATACAAAATAAAAACAATATTGATGTTTCCAAAGGTAAATCAGAGTTTTCAAGCCACATTCTGAATACCCTACTTTCCTCAAATTTGTTTGTCTGCCTCTCCAAAGAGTATACCACAAACACATTTACAGTTGAATGGCCATAATGTGCATATGTTTTTCTTTAATACGCATGGAAGGCTTATATTAAAAGTCAACCAGGCAAATAGGAACAAAATGTACCCTACTAAAGTTGGGCAAAAATGTGTACCTATTCAAGGTTTTGGAATCAATATTTCATTTTATTTTCAAAATTATTTCCAAGATATATTTATTATTATGTACAAATATTCAATTATTGTAGTGATTTGTATGATTTTTTTCACAAATTCTGCTAATTGGTATCCTTGATGAACATTCAGGAGCTTATTACGACTTTGGCGGTTCTCCTGCAGCACCGCTACTCCTTCACCTGCAGGAGGACCGCAAAGTTTGTGGTGCACTACCCCTCTGGATTCCAAGTTGAATCCAGGTCGGTCCGGCAGTGCTGAGGCGGCCTCACGGGGGAGGCTGTTTAAGGCTCATAGGAGAGCCTTAACAGCAGAGCACTGCTCCATGTCGTGCATGCCACACTGTGCAGGAACACCATGTGCCCTCCTGCATGCACCCTGAGGCCCAGAGGCAGTGGGGGCCCTAACAAGGCCCCCTCAGTTTCCTCTCTGCCACCCTTTTCATGGCGGGCTCACTACCATGAAATGGGTGGTGGACAGGAAACTCTTAATATGCTCAGCGGTGCCGCAGCGGCACCGCTAGCATATCAATGTTCCTGACCGCTGCTCCACCTCATGGGGATCCTGGATCCCAGCGGATGCAGCGGCCCTGTTGTGGTCTGACCGCCACACTCAGAATACAGTGGATAGGCCCTCAATGTGGCAATGGTAGGGCCACCTCCGCGAGTAATATGGCCCTTAGTATTGCTGAGGCATCATTGGTATACTAACAGAACATACCATTGTGTTAAAGAAAGCAATAAAACACAATATATTTCATATTCCTTCTACCTCCTTTTATATATTCAAGAGACTTCATATTGCCATTTATTACTCATTGTTTCCATAGCATAGAATCATATGGACAATGAAAAACGAAACCAGGCTGGAACTTGAATGACACCAGCGAAATTCACTTTCACTTTACAAAATGAAGTGAACGTAAGTGTGGGAAAAAATGTGAGATACCAAAAAAACACATTTTGCCCTAAAAGCTAAAATTATGTCAAAATCAGAGCAGAATTTAGGGAAGGAACACAATGTGGGGGTTACTATTTAGCCACTTGAGGCAATGAGATTTACAGCAAAAGATACTATATATAGGAGCAATGCATTTGTGAGGCTGCGCAGAAATTTAGATAATGGAAACTATCAGAGCAGATTTGGGGGAATACGATCATAAGATATGTATAATATTCACTTCACAATGGGCCATTGAAAGGAATAAGATGATTGTACAAAATTAATCAATCCTTAAATGTAAATAATCGAAATGCATAGTAGATGTTATGCATGCAAATTGGAGTATATTGAGTAATAATGATATACCTTTGATTGCATACATATACCAAATGTAGCTTAAAGACAAGCTGATAAATGTCAAAAGAAATGAGCATGGAACCTATATAGAGAACATTGTCCATGACATAAAAAGTATTTAGAATGTCATAATCTCAAAAATGTGATCCAGGGTTCTGAAATTACATGCTCAATGAGTTGATAAAAAATTATAGTATATTATGAAAAATGTGATGCGTTCCACATTTATGTTGGACAAACTTATTGAAAATGAAAACACTGATTGCAGAATATAAACCAAATATTAGAATAGCAGGTCAAACAAAATGTTGTGAACAATTCTAGAAAGCACAATGGCATATCAGATATGCAAACTTTGTATCTATTCACAGGGAGGATATAGTAGTGAACATTCACTTCGACATGAACTTTCGTGGAATACATTTTAAAATTCAGAGGCTCTGATTAGAATAACTAGTAAAATGCATCACCGCTGTTTTCTTTGTTTAGATTGATGATAAAGCAATATTAAAAGGGGAACTTTAAAGATGTTTAGTCTAAAGGCAGGAACTGTAAGATTTTTATTATGCTTTACCTTGGGCTACTGTTCAAAAACACATTGCAAACCATGTCCTTGCGATGGAGTGAGCACTCAAAATGACTTGCACTTTTTCTTCTCCTGCAAATTTTATTTAAAATATGTTAAATGGTTTTTAGCTCTGTATTTTAGGAAACATAGACCCCTTTCTTTGGGGCAGTCCCACTTGATGTTGCTTTCCCTGGACACTGAAGAATTAGTCTTTCGCACTAGCACTTTTTTTAGACTTATTATCCGCGTTCGTAAAATGATGGAAAATCCTTGAACACCTGTTTCATCTTAACTGCCATAATAATCTGTTGCCTAAATTAGGAAATTTGTAAATGTAATTTGTAAAGTTTTAAATGGGATTTTATGATATTCTGTATATGAGATTGCTTTTATGAATTTTTGAAATTCGAATAAAGAGTTTGAATTGATTGAATTGAACTAAATACCTTGATAACGTGACTTTACTGTATTTAGTTTTTAGCAGCCTTGTGCATGACATATTTTACTGTGTTGAATCCAATAAAATGTTCAATCAGTAACTGTTAATGGTAAAGAGCAAGCAAAAACAAATTTGCTGCATTGAAATAATCTGGCCTAAAAAGATGATGGTAGAAATTATATTCCGATTACCTATTAGCTTTATATCATTTTGAAAATATGAATTATATTTTGCCTGAGCTCACTAGATTGCAAGGCAAGAGTGATATTAGGATCACACCTCGTTCACATTTTCTGCAAGGCTTGGCCTGACAACGGATACTTCAAATAACTTGACACACAATAGCCAGATATATCTGGGGGATACACAACTGGACATTTAGGTTTGAAGCTGCATCTGCATTACCCTTCTTATTCAGAACAGAAAGTCTCTCAACTTCAAAGAAGCAAGGAACTACTTGATTCCTGCTGTCTCAATAGATGAGGTTTCCTGTGATGTCCAGTGTGGGTGAGCTAAGGCTCGGGCTGTGAGGCACAAAAGAGTGATGCACAGCTGAAATATTGGTGAACCATCTTGAATGTTAGGTCCATGAAACTCTGGGATCATTTGGTAGTCACAAAGCCTGTTCATGAATTTACGCCAAACATAGGAGTAGTCATAGTAAAAATGTATTGTACGGTTAATAAAACTGTTACAAATAAAATAGATATTTTGAAATTCAAGACAATTTGAATTATAAAATCAATACACATTTTACAAATACAGTTAAGGACTAAGGGGCTGATTAGGAAGGCGGTGAACCCGCCACCGACAGGCTGCCTAGCAGGCACCGCTGGTCAGATTACGATGCTGGCTCCCTACCAGCCTTTCCATGGTGGTTCACCTGCAATGAAAAGGCTGGTGGGGATGGCCTTTGGGGGCCCGTTGCGGGCCCCCCTTGTGCTGGGGCAGTTGGTATTAGCACTTGGGGGGCCCCTATGGTGCCCCCTACATTTCCCTGCAACATGTTGCAGGCACCGCATGGTGCCTGCCACGTAGTGCAGGGAAATGTAATACATGACGTTTTTACATTGTGCCGTCCACCATCGTAATCACCCCCTTAGTTCTAAGCAAAGTTATACAAATTATGAGGAAGTGCAATTTTATCAAGGAGGCAACTAACTATAAAGTGCTAATTCATGAATAGGAGTAAACTTTTGGGATTTATGATATGTTTTGTGCAGTCGACCCTCTGTCTTTTGTTGGAGTCAAGAGTCTTGGAGAACAACATGTTGTTTTGGCTGGATGAATAAAGGATATGAATCCAAGAGCTTTCATCCCTATCTTCCGTATAACCAAAGTCATTTTGGACATCATGTAAATTAAGGGATTAGGCCAATTGATGCTGGCCACAAATACATGGGAAGCATTAAAAAACAAGAAATTAAGGTAGGTTTAATAATCGGAGAATGGATATTTGAGGGCCAGGGAGCTCACTTGTTAGTGCCTTGGCTCCCTGCTGGAAAAGTGGCTCAAACCTTCACCCAAGGTGGTGTGATCCTACAGCAGTCAAAGTCCTGCTTCACCTACCCAAGGTTATCTAATTGCAGGCATTTATGTTTTCCTGTTGACTCAAAGAAAAAAATCAAGCCTGGACCATCATTAAACAGAGCACAAGAACTTAAAACTTGATATTCTCCTTACCGTTCTGTGCAAGGGAGGAGAAATCCCTTGCTGACCAATCACAACCATGTATTCTTCCTGGCATATCCAATAGAAAGCATGCATTATCACTATTTAGCCCAATTACGATTCTATAGTTCTCTTTTCACTTCCAGGTCATAGAGGCCTTGTACTCTTGTTACAATACTAAGTACTAACTTAAGGCATGATGGCATACAGCATAAAACACATTTCCATCATGGCTACCTTGGTCAATATTATTTATAACAAAACATCCTGACATATATCTGAAATTAAATATTCAGGCAACCCTTGTATGAGAAGAGAAAGTGCCCACCTGGAGGGAACATGAAAGACAGCAGAAGGTTTTTTTTTTATATATAGATGTCATAACAAGTACACTATAGACTACCTCACTGTTATCCATTTTATCAAATGAGACATATCCTGATGGCAGAAATCATAGCCTTTTATTGCAGGTGTTAGAACATTTCAAGCGTGAAAAGAAGCTTTGAAGCATGTGTGACAAAAGAGACAGCTCAGTCAGTTACCACCAGTGGGATAGTTTATTCTAACCGCCTTTCCTTGATAAGCAGTTACCAGTGCGCGACAGAAATACTTGCCAGGGTCTGTGACACCTGATAAAAGAGGGAATGTTTCACAGCGTGTGCGCCCTCCTTCTAAGCTGAGATACTAATGAGACATTTCTTTGCTATGTGAACCTGGAAAAATATATAATATGTGCAGGACACACACATACATATCTTGAAAGTGTCAAACACTTCCCTTTACAGAGTCTTTGACACAACCGACTTAAGATGTGGAGGACGAAGAGAAAACTGGAATTATTTCCACAAGGAAGTGCATTGTCAAAGTGGAGAAATGAGAAGGAGAGGAACTTGAAACTATAGAAATGGCGCCCGATGGAAATTCCTGTTGAGAAGCTACAAATAGTTTTTACTTGATTCGGTTGTTAGTAGATTCCTTTTATGGACTTCTATTGAAAGGTTTGATTATAAAAAATCAAGATCAACCGTGGGAATGTTAAATGGTATTTAGTAGCACCTGTTGCGATTTTTGTTTAAAAAATAAAATTGTCTATGTTGTAGTTACACTGGACAGTGTTGTCCAATAACCCCCCATAAAATTCACAAATACGTGGAGCTGAAGCCATTTGTAACTGTACACCTTTATACCCAGACATTTGGCTGAAATCCACATTGTAGGTGTGTTTCTGAGAAACAACAACATTGAGAAGTGGATAGTAATGACTTTACAACTCACCTGTCAATGATATATCATAATACAAGTGCTCACACTGTGGCACATGTAGCATTTTTGGTGAATATTATCCAGCAGTAAGATGGGGAACTTTTCAAAAACACCAGCTTGTCTGCTGTTGGACAAGGGGTGGCTCCTCCGTAATGTCACCCCTCTGCCCAAAGCCCACAGATGGTAAATAAAAAGATGATGGAGTGCAAGCAATGAGTATAGGGTGGGGTGGGGTCGGGCCTGGCATGGCTGGGAGGAGTGTGCACTTATAAGTGTGCATATTAGTTTGGCCGGCCGTCTTAGGCCGGCCAAACAGACATGCGCACTTATGTTGCGCTGACCCAGCTGTCTTGCACAGCCGGGTTGGAGAAAAGCCACAGGCTCCCAGGCACTGTCTAAGTGGCAAACAAGGCCACTAAAGCAAATCCTGGCTCTGCTCTCATGGTAGGTATAGCATGACAGCAGTGCCTGGCTTGAGTGGGGGGGGGGGCACTTCCAGGCCGGATGAGATAAGCAACGAGGCGTCCGGCAGTGTCAGCAGAGCGGAGCAGCAGGTAAGTCTTGCCTGTCAAGGTCTAAAGAGGCCCCATAATAATTAATACGACAGAAGAGTTAAGTAGACCTCACCAAAGTTTATAATCTGGATAAAAGTTCTGGAATAGATATATGATTGATGTAACTTATAAACATTGATAGAAATGGGTTCCACTCCATTTAATCCTGCTGAAATGTTTGCTTTTTGGACAACCTGGTTTATGAATTTCTGCTGCAAGTCTCACTCAGTAAAAGCGCTATTGAAATGAATTTAGCGTGCTAACCCCAGACTCTGCCTTTTACGGTACAGTCTTTATCTGTGCAGCTAGGGTGAGAAGCTGTAGGTTTGTTGCACATGAAAACACACATGTGCACACATGTGCAGGCTGAGCGTATGAGACTGCCATCTAACTCAGCCCAGTAGCTGCTCACATGTAGCCTGTTGCATAACGAACCATTCATGTATTGGTGCTGATCTGTATAGGCCTTATAATAGGATCAGGCATTAATAGTGTGATTTTGTACATCTGCAGCACTTCACTGAAGTATATATAGTGCTTACTATATTTAGACTACGGCGAAGTATGTAACAAACGACATTTTTGCAATAGATACTAAGTTGGCACACCAATAATATGGTAAATCAGGATACTAACTCATGATGTAATTACTTTCCACATATTTGCACTCCTTGTGTCATTAGTAGTGGTGTCAGTGCCACTGGGCCTGAAGAAACAAATCCTAGACCCTGGGTGTCAATGGAAGTCTGAAATCCTTGACCCATTCTTGCAGCAAGTTTCAATTTTCAATTGTCTCAAAGCACCATCACAGCTGGCCTGTGTGCTCTAATATCCAAATAGTACACTGACACCTCTGTCCATTGCAGGGAAACTCCAGAGGGCATGGTGCCGTTCTCTCTGTCAATTGAAATATTAAGGATTTTCTCCAGTTTGTTATAAGGCCTAAATGCTGCAGTTAAGCAGGTTCTCATTTAGGGCCTGGGAGAGGTGTATCTTGGGATCTCCTACTTACAGATGTAAATCATCTGGAAATCTCATCCTCTTATGTGAAGGATGATGATTAAGTGAACCTGTGAGTCATTTAATGGTCAGAGCATACAATATCGTGACAATGGGCAGCCTTGATGCATCTCTTGCTAATTACGGAATATGTTGGAAAGGGCCCAATTGATTTTGAGTCTGGCAGAGACACAAGACAATAATGTTGTAGCCATCACTATTCTTTTGAACACATCCACTAAGAAGTCCCACTCAAGTCAGTCAACTGCTTTTTCCGCTTCTAGAAAAACTGTATATCTGGGTGTATCTCAATCAATCAATCAAACATTTATAAAGTGCTCCTTCTCACCCAAGAGAGTATCCAGGCGCTATGCTGCGGAGGCAGTCAAAAAGGCAGGTTTTGAAACACTCTCTGAAGTGGTCAGCAAAGGTGACGTGTTGAGGTGGATGGGAAGGGTATTCAAGGTCTTGGAGGTGAGGTGGGAAAAGGAGCGTTCTCCGATGCAGCAGCGTCAGATGCATGATATATGTGCGAGGGTGAGATGAGCGGATCGGAGGTTCCTGGGAGAATGGTGGAAGTTCAGGCTGTGTTTCATGCCCTTGGCCGTGGAGGGCTTTGTAGGCATGGGTCAGAAGCTTGAATTTATGGGGAGCCAGTGGAGGTCTTTCAGGTGCTGGGTGATGTGAGAATGCTTTGGCAGGTTCAGGATGAGTCTGACTGCTGTGTTCTGTATCGTATGGAATCTCGTCAAAAGTTCAGTGGTGGTGCCCGATAGAGTGTGTTGCTGTAGTCCTGTCTGCTGGTGACGAGTCCCTGCATTACAGTTTTCCTGGTGTTGATTGGGAGCCACACTAAGACTTTGCGGAGCAAGCTGAAAGTTTGGAAGCAGGCTGAGGAGACAGAGTCGACCTGGCTTATCTTGGAAAGCTCGCTGTCCAGGATGATTCAGAGGTTGCTGGTATAGTCTTTCAGAGTGGGGAGGATCCAAGCGCCGATGGCCCCAGGAGTCGTTCCAGAGGGAGGTGTGTCTGCCGAAAGATCAGTACTTCAGTCTTGTCCGAGTTGAGCTTAAGGTGGGGGCAGGGGTCGGTGGGTGCTCCAGAGTGGATGTAGCTCTAAAGGGTATTTGTGTTCGGTGTACTGAGCTGTTCCCATTTGCAGAACTGGTGCTCAGCAGTGATGGCCGATGAGATGTTGAGGAGGTAGGTAGGTTGGGGGGTCTAAGCAGACCTGCGCGCAGATTGTACATTGTTGACTTGCCAGTGATGAAATGAGTCTGGTTGTGTAGCACAACTGGGAGGAGCCTGACTTCTATCATTTTAGCGAGCATGCTGGTGTCAATGGTGAGTAGCAACAGGGGCATATAAATGCTCAGAAGGTTTCTGGTTTATCAGGCTTTAGGAGAGTAATAATAATTGCTTGCCTAAGTGAGAGAGGGAGATAGCCTTAACTGTACGTCTTACCTCGCTTGCTCAGAATATGTGGGCATATGTGGTGCGAGGTCCTGCATATATTCTCTGCAGATGTCTGCCTTGAGACCATCTACTTCTGGGGAATGGCCATTAAGCATATTTTTACGGACCTTTTTAATGTTCTCGCCAGTGAAATTGGTTGCATCAAGATTTCCTCTCTGAGTCTTCCAGCCACACTAACATCAGCCTTAATTGCTTGTAGTATTCCCTAAATTGGGCGAGTGCGCTGGGAGCATCATGGCCATCCGAGGATTAAGTGGCGGCTATTACCCTAGTCCACCATTTCTCTAAATTCACCCATCTAGCATGAATACCATTGAGTATCTCAACCTCTCCACTTGATGCGTTGAAAAGGTACAGTTTTCATATACCTTCTTCCAGTAGGTCTAGATCCCTGTAATTTTTTAAGCACCCCTGATTGCTTGGGTATAGGAACACCATGTATATACACTCTAAAGGAATCCCATAGGATGACACAGTCTGACACTGAGCCTAGGTTATAGTGGAAATATTCTGAGACCTCCACTGTCAACCTCCCTAAACATGGCATCTAGCAGGGTCTCTGCAGAGAATACACCATTGGTGGGCACGGTGGATCGACACATTGAGTCCTAAACCCAATATCGCTGGGGCATGGGTAGAGAGGGTAGGTGTAAGGTGAAGGCACTTGTGCTCTGAAGGCAGGCATCTCATGAGGCTAGCCAGAAATGTATATATGAATCTACATTGTGGATTGAGGATAAAATGTAAATTTTGAAAGCATGGGATGTCTATGCCACTATATGTCTATCTGGTTATCTTGGTCTATTATATAAACGATCTTCCCAATCATGGTAGACAGACCGTTGAGCACTTGCCCTGAACTGTCAGAATTTAGGAAGGTATTGAAGTAACAGCCCCATATTATCACCTGGGGTTCCTGTCCATTTAATTCTGTTTGCAGGGTCCAGTGGAATGGCAGACTGTCAATATTAGGACTGTATACTTTTTACATTATGAATGTATTATTAACACCCAGACTGACACACTAGGACTATGCAGTTCACTGTAATAATTGGTTGATATGGATCATGGCTAAAGTGTTGGGTGCGGTACCAATATTTTCTGATATTACCCTTCTGGAAAATCTAATGCTTAATACTGTAGACAAAGAGGTGAAAATTAGGCTTACAAAAGTGGGACTGTGGACACTTGGGCAATTTCTTGTGGCCAACAAGTTCTTGACGTACAAACAGTTTGAAGAGGGGTGGACACTGACTGCCATGGATAAATGTGACTACTTCAGAATCAGACATGCTCGTTCAAAATGGCAGCCGTTTCATGATGAACAGCCTGAGTTCACCCCGCTCACACAGATAATCAGAGATCTTTGGGGTGAAGGGTGGTATTACAGGTTGTATCAGTCATATGTTTCTGGGCAATCCATGGAGCCTGATTTAGATCTCAGTGGATGGGTTCCTTCGGCACACCGGTGATGGACATCCTGTCCACCAAAATATAAATCTCACAGTATATAATAGGATTTTTATTTCGGCAGACAGGATATCCCCCTAGTCCCTAATTAAGTATTGGAGATGTGTGAAAAAGGGATGGGGGAAAGGGTTGGGCGGGAGGTCTTGAAATGCTGTTTCATGCAAACCACAGAGGTGTCCATCAAATACCATCATAAGCTCCTCCATTTGAAGTTCTTAAACAGATTGTACTGCTCTCCTGAGCTGCTTCACAGAAGACATTCAGTTAGACTATCCTATTGTACACAATGCTGAGGTGATCTTGCAGGCTTCTACCAATCTGCGTGGGAATGCCCAGCAGTAGTGACATACTGGGCTGAGATAGTGTGCATATTTGGTGGCATTTTGGGCTTTAGGGGCAGCTGCACCCCCAAAGTACTGTTAATGGGCGACGTTAAAGATTTCCCTAGGTCAGAAAGTAAACTTGTGGCCCTACTGCTTTTGTTTGTGAGGCACTTACATCTGAAAACGTGGATGGAAGATCCAACCCTCAAGATTACAGACTGGCTCAAAGATGCTGCTTATGGTGGTAAAATGGCCACAGACTTGCTGATATGCAGATTCCACAGGCTAGGAAAAGGGATACATGGTCCCTACTCAGACAATACCTCATAGTGCAGGGACCAGAAGACTAATAAGGGTTATCCACGCTTGCCTCAACACTACTTCTGGGGCTAATAGGCATAAAGGCAGATTACACTCATCGATGCCCAAGCTAGCCAGTGTAACCCCAAAGAATGTACCGCTGCATTGTTGTTGTATTGATTGCCTGAGATGTACCACCTTAGCACATGATATATCTGATGACAGTTCCTGTCTATGCCTGACACTGTTTCATTGTACTATTGAATGGGGAAGGACGTGAGCTGTTTGTGGATGTTGATTTGTTCTGCTGGAGTGTTTTGAAAAAAGTAAATTAAAAAATGAATGTAAGATTGAACATTTCCATAACTCTATGGATTATCAAAAAGCTCCCTTCTAGATTCCAGATCTCGAACCATCTCGGCTACCCTTAATGGATGCTCTCTCCTCATCAACAATAACACTCTCCTAACATTAGTATGGTAGGACGCATACATGCATCAGTCCCTCATCCTGGCTATCCTAGTATGCTTGTTGCGTGAGGGCTGGTGTGTCCCCTGGAGAAGGGACACATCCTCCTGGTGGCTGTTCAGATATACTGTGAGTGACCCTTCTAACCGTACAGACATCATTTACCTTCAGTACATGTCAGGATAACAGGTAAAAAAGTTAACTGATGTTACACCCTAGCCATGCTGTGAAGTGTACAATCCTGGCAGAGGGCGTGAACACACATGATGTGGAACCCTTCGTATGACAGTGACCTTTGTGCGGCATACATTTGTGTTGCTAAGTTGTGTTGTAGCACCACCATTGCCACCCATGCACCCACACTGTCTACCCAAACTGCAGTGCATCTAGCCTACCCCCTCAACCTAACAATTCCATCCACAATCACAAACAGGCAGAACACACCAGAGAAGAGTGTCAGCCACCACACACACAACACTGGCACGCAGTGGTGCCTACTCGCATTTCGGAATGGGTGAGCTACAAAATGACATCCCTGTTCAATGATGGTTGAATAAATGCTGGGACCGCACCTCACACACTGTATTTATGAATAATCATTAAGGATAATCTCACTTGGTGATTAAATGAAAACACGGTGTAACAAGGAGTAGGGGGGGCAGAAATATGACAGGGTAGAGGACAGCAATGAAAAGAGGTCACCACTTTGGCTAGAGCTACAGTAACAGGAGACAGTATCATGTGAGGCCTATCAAAGCCCACAGGCCGGGTCACAGTTGGGTCCCACAGTACATTTTACGGTCTTAGTCATTAGTGCCCCTTCCCTCCATCGCCCCTACCTGTGTCTCATGTGATGGGGATCCTGGATCCTACTTTGTAAGTTGAGGAACAGGCACACACACTGGGAATCTCTGAAGGCCATGTATTTGCACTGAAGGTGAGCCGATGGCATCCAGGAAACATAGCATAAGTTATATTCAGTGACAAAAGTTTATTTTTGAAAGTGTTGAATGCTCGCCGATCTTCTGCATAGATGCTTTAAAGTCTGGGACGAGGGATTGAAGGTTCAAGTACAGCTTAAGTCTTGCTTCTCACCAGCCATCCTCAATGCTGCATCATGATCTTTGCAGGTTACGAGTTAGAAGGCGGGTGATGATTGGCTACGGGAGTGGCAACAGCCTTGGTACCAGATACCTGTCCACATTCTCTATGAAGATGAATAACAAGAAGTTATCTCTGATGAACAGGTCAGAGAGAAGAGTCTTCAAGAAGGTCACCATGTTGCCAGTATTTGTAGATTAATTATACCTTAATTCAAGCTCTTCATACATCATTCTGACTTTAAGGACCTATTTTATTCCGAGACATTATCTTCATAGTTCATTCAGACCTTGAGAACCAATTCTATCCTGAGACACTCTTCATTGAGCACTGACATGTCATCTTTGACATCAGATATTCTTTGTTCAGCTTGGTCTATTCTGTAGGCTTGCTTGTTGAGGAGTTAAGACATACAGGACTACGTGTGAAATGTCGGCATCTCAATCTTGCGGTCTATTGTGCACAGACTTGGCCTTATGTCTTGCCACATAGCTCTGATGCCATGACCTTCTAAGAACTCTGAGTTGTAGAAATTCCCACTCTCCAGCTTGTACTCACAGTTCTTTGTCTTTAGTGCAGCCTGACTGCCAGAGGACGAATGAAAGCTTTCTTGGCTTATGGCTTTACTTCCCCATTGACCCACAGTGGGGTTGCTGTGGCAACAAGGCACATGAGAGGCCTGGTAATGCAATTCACTGTCACAAGGGACAGCAAATCCGGGCAGAAGCATTTTCTTCCAGTTTCAGTAAAAAGTCAAGTGGGAAGAGGGGCCACATATGTAGGACAAAGTGGATGTATTGTAGTCTAGTTGATTTTAAAGGCGTATTCAGCTCTCGTCAAGATCTCAGGTATTCCAACAGAGCTCTCTATCCAAGACTTTGGGTTAGGCCTCACATCATTTGCTACACCCTTTTCGGTTTCGTACCTACTAGGGTTTAGTGTAAAGGTTAATGAGCTGCTTGGCAATCTTCTATGAGCTTCCTTAAAGGACAGACAACATTGAGAGTTAGTCCCAGGCCATTTTCATCGCTTGTATGCAGGACACAAGATAAAGGCTAATATATGGCCGAAGAGTGAAGACAACTCAGGAATCAGCTGATTCTGTTTTTTGGGTTGGCCCCACATCGAGGCTGTGTGCTGCTCCTCCCACTGGATATCACCACCTCGCACCTACTCCTCCTAGGTGAGCAGTATTAGAAGACAATGGTCCAAAGACTTTGGACCATTGTCTTCTAATACTGCTTAATACCCAGGTCCTAGACCAATTGGGCCACCCCATTTGTATTAATGGCCTCCTAGGTGAGCAGCACTCCTCAAGAAGTACAGCCCTCCTTGCTGCAGGTGTTAGGCCTACTTTAGAACCACACTTCACCTGGGGTCCAGGTTTGGGATAGACTTCACCCACAGTCACCTCTGCTGGGGCATGGTGTACTCCTCTGCTACTGTAAGTAGATCTTTCAGTTCTACTTCTACCCATTCCTTTCTGGAAAGGGCACCATCCACGGGCATGTCGCATCGGGCAGGCAATACTGCCATCTGCCCACATTGCATATTCACACACAAGGGGCATTATTTGGTGAGGGGGTCTCTACAGCAGTTGAGGGCCAACAGCGCAGGGTCCCGCTGGAACCCACCCATGGCTTCAAGGGTAACCGATGACCCATCCGCTTGCAAATTATTGCTGGATTATGTGAGTGGCCAAAGGAGGAACTCTAGAAAACAGCTTTTGTAGTGTTCCGCAAACTCCTCTCCATCCATTGTCCTTTCATGGATATCGATTGAAAATAATTCATTTTAAAAGTAGAAATAGGAGAGCAGTGTGCTGCCTATCTTTGATGTGGATACAAAATTGTAAGTACTAGAGAGTAATTAAGATTATTGGTATGGTATTGGGGCTTTCATACATAGTGCCATGTTGTCCCCACAATAAGCCCTCCCTGTCCTTCTTAAATGAGGACAGTGGATAAACATGTAAGTATGAGCAAACCAGATATGCAGAAGAGAGAATGCCATTCAGAAAAAAAACAAGTCTTGCATAAGAGGTAAAAACAAGGAACACACAAGAAATTAGTGATTCTTAGCGGGAGAGAGAGACACTTTATCAGAATAAGCATGAGATGTCATGGAAGGCCAAAATTGAACATAGCCTATCTTGTTGAGATTGCAGGTCAATGGGAAGTTTAATTTTATATATCTTAAGCCCTTTAATGGGCACCATGACTCCAACCACTCAAAGCTGTAGAGCAGTGGGGCCTCATGACAGCAGCAGCAGTGTGAAATAACATCCCTTCACTACCGTAGTGATGTTATGTGTGCGTTGCACCCTATATGTGTATGGAGTATCTGATAACTCTAGCACACACATCTCTCTGGGCTGCAGTAACATATTTATCTAGGGCCCGATTCACAGAACTAACTTAAGACAAAATCCTAAACTTACTACCATTTTGGAATTCACAGAAGGCAATTACTCATTTTGGTATTCACAGAAGGCACTTACTCATGTTGGTATTCACAGAAGTCATTTAGGAGTCCTAAAGTTAGGAGTCCTAACTTTACCACTCCTAAACTGAGAAAAATCCTAACTTTAAGACTTTTGATATTCACAGAAGGCATTAAAGAGTCCTAAAGTAAGGATTCCTAAATGACTTCTGTGAATACCCAAATGAGTAAGTGCATTCTGTGAATACCAAAATGAGTAAGTGCCTTCTGTGAATACCAAAATTAGTAAGTACCTTCTGTGAATACCAAAATGAGTAAGTGCCTTCTGTGAATACCAAAATGGTAGTAAGTTTAGGATTTTGTAGTAAGTTAGTTCTGAGAATCGGGCCCATTGAAACAGTTACAAGATCCTTGCAGTTCTCAAGTTGGCTAACTTTGTGTTTTAGTAATAGGCACCAGTGGCTTAAAATAGAAATCGATTTTTGAGAAGGCCATGTTATCACACTGGAACTGTCTTCTTATTTCTGAAGTGCATGCCTCTAGTAAGACATGGAAGCCCTGGTGTCCTGCCTATTCATTTCTCACTTTACATTATGTGTCTCACAGTTTGTGCTCATTGCTGAACTTCTTGACAAAGGTTTCACTTTACATTGAAACTATCAGAGAAATACAGCACATTTACAAACACTGGCTAGTTCACAATTGATTCATTATAAATGTTCTGTATGGTATACCCCCCTCTCATGAAATCTTCCAACCCCATAAGCCTACCATTTACAATTTGAGCGAGGAATTTGTGGCTGCACTCATACAGACAAGCTTTCTCCTCTTTTCTCGATGTTTGAATTGAGATAGGTGTGAACTTTTTCTATTAATTTCTCATTTGATCTAACTCAGCCTTTGCGAAATTTAAGTTATGCCTGTGTAATTGGAGTCATTTGGGGAATTTCCTGTTCCTCTTGTTATGTCGCTGTAAAAGCTTTACAGTGAGCGCTTGAGAACAAAATTAATGACCAGAATGAGAGCAGCTGTTACTCGCGGCACTTGGGTTATCACTCAATTTTTTGTGTGAAATGCGTCCTTGTGTCAAAAATTGATGCATGCACACATTTCGTGCTAAAATATAGAACTAAATGACAGACTTGATTTATATAAAATTTTTACAAAATTTTATATAAATACTCAAAAAGTGAATAATGCAAATTTCACACACCCTTAATTATAATACTTGCAATATCACAGTTTATACTTATTTATGACATTTCTGTTAGTACATTTCAGAGTTTCCCTTATGAACATTAGATATATGCAAATTTGCTAATGTAAATGTGTTTTTCTCTGATGGTGTTAAAGAAAGGGAAACATGTTAGTTATTGTTTAGAACAAAATGGGTGAATGAAAAGTACCATAATATCAAATTAGAACAGAGTCCACAACTGCAGAGGCTTAGTGGAAGTACAGCTTTAAGATTTGCGAGAAAAGCTTGTTTGATTGATTGCTGCCACCCACCCATTTTTGTAAGTGTGGGAGTACCACTGGATTCGGAAACAAGACAATTATTTACTTGAGTCACTGAACACGGGCTTGATAGAGAGAACACACTTTTCATGCTGCAATAATATGTTGCTCAGAATCCAAAGGGACTCTTCCATCTCACACCACCGCCTGCCTACAGACAGAGAAATATAATGAGGGCCAGTTGTAGAACAGGGACAGGGGAATGAGAAAAGAGAGAAAACAGGCTCTGGCCTTCACCTCTCTGAGACTCCTGTTGATAAAGGATATTTGCAGGATGGGATGGATGTCTAGAGGGCATAGAGACTTCTGCCAAACAAGATGCTCTGCTTTACCGTAGTATTCAATAGATATACCTTTGCATATAGCCAATACTATTGCCCACATGCATGAAAGTCAATTGCATTCGCAAACGGTGCGAATCGCAATTTTCGGCCGTTTGCGAATGCAATTGACTAATTTGGAATGCATCATGCATTTCGCAATTTTAGGAATTGCAACCATGTTGTGATTTCTAAAATTGCGATTGCATTTAAGAAATCGCAATTTCAGATGTCTTAAATGCAATGCATGATCATTTTTTAATTGCGAATTCGCAAATTGGAAGTGGTAAAATAGCATAAAGTTGACCTTCATGCTAATTTACCGAAAACGTTCAAATATGCACAAATTGCATTTTTGAAAGTATTAATTTACACACACACATGCCCTTGGGGCATGTGTGTGTGTAAATTGCATTTGAAGTTACATTTCAGGGGTGCAGGGAGGGGTTCTTTGGACCCCCCCCTGCACCCTTGAAATTGCATTCACATTTTGCGAATCTCAATTTGAAATTTGCAAAATGTGAATGCCTTCCCATTCATTCCTATGGGCCTTTTGGCCCATAGGAATCAATGGGAAGGGTTTTCCTTAATTGCGATTCGCAAATTGTGAATCGCAATTAAGGAAAAATACCGAATCGCAAAAAAAAAAATGCGAATTTTTCATGCATTGCAGTTTGCGATTTCTAAATTGTGATTCCTTAATTTTCGCAATTTAGGAATCGCAAACGGGTGCAATGATGCATGTGGCCGTTTGTACTTTGATGTGGAACTTGTAATTCCTGAAAACAGACAAAGAATGAGTACCTCATATATATGGGAGGGGTGAGTTATAGCAAGCTTCCACTTGACTCTTGTAGAACTGCAAGATACCCAACAATGTTCACATTCTGCTGTACCCTAGTATTTA
The DNA here is from genome assembly GCF_964261635.1 of Lissotriton helveticus. NCBI lineage: Eukaryota > Metazoa > Chordata > Amphibia > Caudata > Salamandridae > Lissotriton > Lissotriton helveticus. Next base: position 963,502,939 of record NC_136070.1, read on the forward strand.
CAATGTTTATGTAAATGTAAATCCAGTATTTGTAAAGCGCACAGCTACCCGGAGGCATCCCCGCGCTGGGGGCCGTCGGGAAGATTAAGCGAGCTATTGCCCAGAGTCACATGGTGCTGGGCTGACCTGCCGCCAGTGCCAGGTATCGAACCATGAGCCCCAGCTACCGGTTTAAGTCGCCCTGGCCGCAGCGCCCCACCTCTTCCCTGTCACCCTGTCCGCAGCGCCACACCTCTTCCCTACATACTAGACCTAAATTCCGCAAACAGGGACATTCATATATAACATGAGCACCATTTTGAAGGCTAAGAATCCTTCTTGTTCCATCCCATCATAACCATTTGTAAATGTAACAATCCCAAGTCGTAGAAGAGTTCATGTCAATTTTCAAAAATACTTCAAAGTTTGCTTCTACCAACAACATGATGGTCTGAAATACTTATTCATTCTCAATGACCTTCAATGCACATCCATAGGAAAACAATAGGTCATGGCAAAGGAAATCTGAGATACTATAGCAAGGTCCTGGCTGCTCAACATTGTATCACAATTGCATATCAAAGATGCAGTGGGCCATGAGGGAAGCTATACACAGATATCTGAAATGACCACCATCCTCCTAGAACATAAATGAGGTCACGGTCTGCTTGGAATTGTAGTTCACTATCAGAACACTTCTGCCTGGCATGTCCTCCCAGTGCTTAATTTGTAAAATAATAGGTTCCAGGGCCCTGACCAGGATGCCACTGCAGCTTGCACCACCCATTACCCTGTCATCGCTGCCAATGACAGTAAAAAAACAACTACTAAACATCTCTCTCGCCTGCAAGTCCGACAGTTCAGATTATTCCAAGTCCCCAAAGCTAAAGGAATGGCTGGGGAAGCAGGATTTAGCATTTTGTAATGTATATTGCATTCATAAACAACCATTGTTCTGCTCATCTTTAAATTAGATCAGCAGTGCCACCATGTGGTACAGTATCATACGTGTGGTGATGATAATTAAGAGCAGGTGACGAGCACCAGAGTGTTGATGCCGATCACTGGAAACCACCGGCTCAAATTAAGCACTGCTCTGTACACATGAAGCTTCAGTACAGACAGCACTGACACACTGCAATGACCACCAGCCTTTCCATCTTGAAAGCAACTCAGTATCAGTGAGTTTGGGGTATCACTCCCCCACGATTGTCCAGTACCAAGTGGTAAGCAAAGCTTCCAACTCCTCTTCCTGACAGTAATTTTACATAGAACCTATCGTAAGGACAAGAGAAGTTCAGCACCATTACAGCATGTTTTCACTCAATAGCTGTGCAAGACGGTAGGTTAGGTGAAGGGAGTTAAAATCATTTGAAGGGTGGGTATCAGGAAGGTACAGATATCCAAAATAATCTTGCCCACACAATTTGTGTTTGTAACCATCTTGGCTGCTGCACCGAATAACAAAAAGTGACTCATGACTATATTATCCTGAAGCTTTCTTTTTTATTTTCTCAAATACATTTTCAATCCCATTGATGACATCCTTCCATTCCTTGGTACCTAGAATCCTCATGTACATACGTAGAGAACTCCTATCTCAGTTGCCCTTAATCACTTGCTCACACATGCATATTACAACTTCTTTTGCAGTCAGAGCTTGCTTGACTTATGTTATGTTATGTTATATTGAGCTTATAAAGCGCGCAGCTACTCAAAGTGTCCTGGCGCTAGCTCCTGAGAGAAAGAATGTCCGTGTATCAGATTAAAACAGCAAAGTTTTGAGTTTCTTTTTAAAAAGCACTGGGTCTTGGGTGGTCCTCAGGGCTAAGGGCAGCAGGTTCCAGGTCAAACCGGCCCGGCGCACAAAGGAGTTGCCACCAAGTCGCTGGCGCTTGAACTTCGGAATCTGCATCAGCCATTGGGCAGAAGACCGAAGCACTCGACCTGGCACATAGAAGGCAAATCTCCTTTGTAGGTATAAAGGGCCGGTGTCAAACAGGGCCCTGTGAGCAATAGTCAGCATTTTGAATTTCAGGCGTGACTCAACTGACAGCCAGTGCAGGGCACGCAAGTGTGTCCGTACACTATCTCTGGGAGAAATCCCCATAAGGAGTCTGACCGCCGAGTTCTGCACGACCTGCAATTTTTTGACCAAGGACCCCGAGCAGCTCACCAGGAGAGCATTGGCGTAGTCCAAACGAGAAAGAATCAATGCACGGACCACAGTTTCTCTGGAGGTACTCGGCAAGAGGGGAAGAAACTTCCTCAAGCTCTTGAGTATGCCGAAACAAGTACCTGCCAATTTCTTCACATGCGTCCCAAAGTGTAGGTTTTGGTCGAACCAGACGCCAAGATTTTTTACTGCGCCAGTGCTATCGGAGGGCTGAGGAAAACCCGGAGGCCAGAGCCTCTCTCTGAAATCTGAAGGAAAGGAGCCGAACACCAGCACCTCTGACTTCCCTTCATTACATTTCAATTGAGCGTTGGATAGCCAGTGAAAAACAGAGGAAAGGCAGTTTTGGGCCAGCGGACTGAGTCAGCTTCCATGGGCCAGGCAAACAGCAGCTGGGTGACTTCATGGGTGAGATTTAAAATTTACCCACCCATATGTCTGCATGAAACTGTAGCATTGGCATGAATAACAAAGGCAGTCACCAACATTTTGAATCAAACTGAAATTCTGCTTTCAGTCTTGCTTTAGGTTGCCTACTGCAACAACCTCCAAATGACTTTTAATTATGCTAGTCGTTCAACAGAAAATTGAAGTTGTAAATGTTTTTGTCATACCTGGCATGCCTGCCTTTACATATCTAGACTAGTTCTATCTTAAGCAACCAATATGTTGGTTACTGAAAGCTGGCATATAGTAAATGTGACTCCACCAGCACTCACCTCAAATATAACAAGACAGCAATCTAGGGAGAAGTTGAATGGATCTAGCCATTGTCCCTGTCACTCTTATGGTTAACATCTTTAAAAGAAGCCTAGGCCCTTGAGAATGGTACTGTTAGAAATGTTTTTGAATGTTATTCTCTAAGTTGTTAATCATCATCTTCCATGAATCTTTCTACCATTAAATTAAACAAAATGACAAACAAATTACAATCAAGGATCATTGTTGAAAACTCTCCAGGTTTATGTTTCTATGCCAAGACACGTGCAGCAGGTGCCATGAAGAGGAGTGAAAGGCAAGCCAGTCAGTGCCCTTCTATGCTAAATCCAGCAGTGTTTAAACCTTCATTATCCATAAGTAACTCTGTCTATCTAGGCTATATCTCAGATAAGCTTGCCCTCCATCCTATCTTGAGGTGGATTAACATCTTGTTAAAGAAGGAGATTGAACTGAAACATATAATCGTAAGAGACTGTTTAAGCCTAGTTGGAGGTTCATGGCTACCCTGGTTGAAATATATAACGTCCACATTTGCTCACATGGGCCATTCAGCATAATTTCAATCATCTGACTATTGTCAAAACAGATTTAATTCGGAGCAATAAATATTTTATGCTTTATGCAAAGGGCAGTAGAGAAAGGAGTGAACTCCATAAACCGTCTGCGCACGCTCACACCCTACTGAGAACTTCCTTGCATATTGAAACATATTTGCCTTTTGTAACAAATGGAAATCTTTGTTATTTGCTAACCAGATTTAGGATAAACTTGTTGCATGGTCTCCTAGTCAGTCCTAGTTACTGGCACCCGGTGTAACAAATAGGGCCATTAAGATGTGATTCATTTGTGGAACAAAATACAATGCACTTTACAATGTGCTGTGACCTCAATGATAATTTCTTTTGTTTTGGAATATATTTTATTTATGTTTTAAATTGACATAGGATTGACACATAAACATTTCAAACAATACATATAAAAAACAAAACAAAAGGATTTTGATGATGTTCGGTCACATTTCCCTCTCTCCTCCTTCTCCCAACCCACCTAAGATCCAAAAGGTACATAAGATACTTGCATTGTAGTGGTCTTTCCCATATCATGCCAGTTCCTAAGGCCTTTTATATGTACCTAGGCCTTTCAGACAGATGGGGTGTATCCCTTCTTGTTTTACCAATATGTCGGTTCCTGATTCCTACAGCTCTGGTCCCCTGTGGCTATCCCCACACATTCTTCCATATTTTCTGTGAAGCCCATACCCTCATATACCATGTTTTCCTTTGTTCTACGTACATCCATGCCCATTGTCCAGTGTTGGATTCTTGGGCATGTCTGGCTACCCTATTTCCTGGTGATTTCCATTTTCACCAGTAGATATCCTATGTTAATCAATAATCTCATGTAGGACATTGCCTTGGAGTCCTTCCATATTCCCAGTAGTATAAGTGGGGGCTGTGCTTCAATAGTTACTCCTGTGCCTCTCCCAATTTGTGTATCACCCATTCCCAGAATGCTCAAAGTGTGGGGCAGTCCCACAGTGTAGGTAGGAAAGTCCCCGTTTGTCCACAGTGTCTCAGACATTTATCATCTGGGGCTCTACCTATTTTAAACAGTAGTGCTCTGGTTTATGCATTCTATGTAATATTTTGAGCTGGATGAGGCGCGAAGTTGCCTTTATGGCCACTACTCTAGGAAATTGTTGCACATCCCTCTAGTCGTCATCGTCCAGTTCACCTATATGTGGCATATGTAAGGGAAATAGATTTTGCAGTCATTCATGTTTCCAACCAGTAATGTCCTCTCCAGGTGTGAGACCTCTTTGGTTTCCTGTTCAGGAGGAATCGGTACCTGTGGGGCATCATAGTTGGAGCTATTTAAAGAATTGCATCTTTCCCATCTTATATTCCGTTTGTAGGGAGTCAAAGGACTCTATGCTATTTTCATCCCACACATCGCCTAGTGTCAAGAGGCTGATTATATCCCATTTTCGAAAGCCTGGTAATGCGGCCACCGGCCAAGTCTCGTTCACAACCATAATGGGGTTTTAAGGGTTAGTCTCTTTTCCCCTCCCACTTCTCTCATTAAATTATGCCAAATGGATATCACTGTTACAGTGGCAGTCATCTGCTCTCCTCTTCTCTCCATATAGTATCTGTAAGTATCCTTTCTGTTCCAGGTTAGCCCGGTCCATCTTAAATGCCCGGTCATTTGGTGGAGTGTGCACCCATTTGTTTATTATGCTAACCTGAGCTGCCTCCTAATATCTAAAGACATTTGGTAATGCTCTGCTCCCGTTGTAAACAGATCTCTGGAGGTTAGCAGTCGCTATTCAGAGTGGGCCATTCGTCCATAGCAAGATTCAGGGCAATTTATTTACTGTCCAAAAGAACATCTCTCGGATTGTGTATGGGCTATTTTGCAGTACATATGTAGAACGGGGCAATGCGATCATTTTAAAGAGCGCCGCTCTGCCAAGGATAGAGTGGTAGTGCTTTCCAGTGTTTAATATCCCATTTCCAACGTGTGAATTACTGGGGCTAGGTTATCTTCATAGTGCATTTGGTCGCTTATTGAGATCCACAGCCCCAGGTATTTGAAATGTTGGGTGGAAATTCTCAGTGGCAGAGATAAGTCACCCGCTGTTGTCCAGTTGCCCATGGGCACTATTAGGGATTTCTCCCAGTTTATTCTCAGGCCTGAAAATGCCTTGTACATCTTGAAAATCTCTCTTAGTCTCCTCAAGGGACGTCAGGTACAACAGTATGTTATCCGCATGCAGGGATATGCGCTCTTCCCAGGACATCCCCCTCATCTCCATCCCCACACCTGATCATCTACCCTTATCCACTCTGGTAGAGCTTCCATTGTAAGAACGAAGAGCATCGGCGATAGGGGACATCCTAACCTAGTGCCCCTCTGGATGGGGATGTACCTAGAGAGGGTCCCATTGATTTTTAGTTGGGGTCTGGGGTTAGTGTTTAGGAGTGTTTTTCATTTTATAACTTTGGCTCCAAACCTCATCGTTCCCATGATAGCGAACAAAAAGGGCAATTCAATAGTCAAACGCCTTGTGAGCATCCAAAGATGTCACTGCTAGTCCCTAGGCCGCATTGATGTTAATATAGAGGCTATGGAGGTTTAGTTTAGTAGGCTTGTGAGGTATGAATCCGCTATGGTTCAATGTACCAGATCTGAGATCATCCTCGTATTAGTTTGCTAACACCTTAGCTAGTACTTTGGTGTCTGCATTGAGCAGAGATATTGGGAGGTAGGAGTCCCCATCTTTTTGTGTACCCTTTATAGGGGATGCGTGCTATAGATGCAGTGTGTGAGCCTTTAGAGAGTTCTCCCTTACTGTATGCCTCGGCATTACATTCTGTGCAACTGTTCCATTATTTTACTTGCCATTGATTTTTAAAAACTCCTGCTGGGAGCCGTTCAGGCCTGGAGTCTTCCAGATTAAAGCTGTGTGAGTGGAACTTGCACTTCTTGTGTGAGTTACCCTTTCACTGATAGGGCCCTGTCTTTTCCTAACATCCTGCAGGTACTGTCCAGGTAGTGGTATGTGTGTCAAATACAATTCCTGCATGTAGTCTGCTTTTATTGCCACTATTTCATTACTCCCTGTGATTTTTGTGCTGTTCTGAGCCACAATCACCCTGACATGGTTCCTTTACTTATCTCTACCTCTAGTCCATGCCAGGAGTTTCCCAGCTTTGTCCCCTACTTTATAAAAATGTTTCTCTTACACCATGTAAGTCCTTTTGACTTCCTCAGTGGCTATCATACGGAACTCCTCCTTTTTAAGAGCTAGGCGTGTGTGTATATTTTCTTAGGGGGTTAGTATGTAGTCCTTTTCTAGGTCAACTATCTCCCTTTCAAGGTCTAGGCTCTGCTGTATGCTTTCCCTTTATCCCCAACCTCTTCTGAAATTATTGTTCCCCATATCGTGGCCTTGTAAGCTTCCCACAGTATTATAGCTAGGCCTGGGCAGTATAATTAATTCCACTAGTGGAATTGGAGGAATTTGGTAATTCTGCTTCACTTTTGTAACGCAGAATTACTTATAAATTCCGCTGCTCCACTGGGGGAACTAATCTGCAGTAATGTATTTTTTTCTAAGATGACTGGAAGAGGGAGCAGTCCCAATATGTTTAAAAATCACTGTAGTTTAAAGTGTAATTTGTTATTTTACACCCAGATATTCGTGTGGGCATTGTGCAGAGGGACTACAAGAAAAGTGTTGTTAAACATTTATTAAGAAAGCCTTATGTTGATCCCTTTTCAGAAGTCAGTTACAGAACTATGTCTCTCTGATCTTTAAAGAGGCCATTCTTGTAGAGATTCTTGATTTTCTCCTCACGTCTCGAAACAATGAAAGAACTACGGCAACTGTGATGCCATTGTCAGCCGTATTCAACAGATATCGGGGGGGGGGGGGGTTATTTGCCACCTCCTTCTGATTGCCCAGATCATTTGGTTGTCTTTCAATATTTTGTGTCATCTCCATCTTCGGTTATCTCATTCTGACCCTCCCCAGACTATGATGAAGAGGAAACAGGTTTTGGGGGAATTCTTCCATGCCCAGAGCAAAAAAGAAACACAATGAGTAACTACATGGAGTAATTTCTTATCTCTTCTCAAACCGCCAGATGAGGGCCAGCCATTAACAGTGGAGAATAGTTTTGTTTCATAGTGCACGTAAACTTTCAGTAAATTCATCCACACATGATCTTTTGAAAAGAGAATCAAAACCAGAAAGGTTGTCAGTTCCTCATCTTGTGGTTAGACTATATCATTAGGTGAAAGGACATTTAGAGTAACTCAGTCATTGGTGTTGGAACATAAGTTAAGAAATCTAGAGTGAGAGGGAGAGAGAGAGCGGACTTACTAGATCGGATTCTTGTATCAACCCACACCGTTTGGGTGGGAAATCTCGGATTAGGCCACCTTATAATTTGTCTGGACAGAAATGTGAGTTTATTAAATTAGGGAGGTTCAGGCAAATATGCCTTCTTATTCCGCATGCCATCACCCCGCATGCATTTACAACGCAGTTGTTACAACGACTACTCACTACTACTACTCACACACCCACTCACATACCCACTCACAGATTCATTCAGCCAATCACACACCCACTCACAAAGGTTACAGATTACTGTTAGGAAATACAAATTTAAAAACCTTCACAATTCACAGAAAAAAACAAAGGTTACAGGGACTTTATAGTTAGGAAATAGAATTTTAAAAAACTCAGAAATTCACCTAAAAAAAACAAAGGTTACAGGGATGGTATAGTTAGGCTCAGGTTTCACTCGTACAAACCATAGAAATTCAGCAGGTATAGTTACCTCAGCTAACTATAACTTATGCCCTTACAATTCACTGCTTCTGACCTCAAATATTACATCACTCATGACATGAGAGGAGACAATAGGTTCCCCTGCTCTGGAAAATAGTGATAGCTCAGGAATGGATTCTTCCTTTACTTCCATGTTCTCTACTTCATCCTCCTTTAGCCTGTGCCTCTTACCAGCATCTGAGGGTGTGAGTTTGGAGGTTGAGAGGGAAGGTCTTAGGGATCTGGGATTATCATTGCCAGTTTCCTTTTCCATTCATGCATAACAACTTTTACTCGGAAATCATATGCCCGTCCCTAGTCTTTTTTTTGTAACTGGTGTCATCTTAATAATATTTCCCTGATTGAATGTCACCCAGAATCCAGATTTTTCCAAAGAGCAAAACTTGAGCCTTTAGTGCCTCCGTTTATCTGTGTTTGCTCTCTTATGAAACCTAAAGTGAGCAATTTAGTTCTTCCTTTGGCTTTGTGATTTTCAGCTTAAACCACCAGTCCAGAAGACGTTTTTGACGCTCAATCTTTTCCTTCTAGAAGCCATAACTACAACAAGACTTTTGGGTGAACTTGGATCCCTGTTGTGTGGTCCTCCATATTTGAATATTTTTGACAGCAGAACGGTGTTACATATAGATCAAGGCTTTCATTCTTAAAGTATATTCATTTTTCCATATTGACCAAGAAATAATTCATCCAGCCCCCTGTTTTAATCTCTCTAACGAGGAAGAGTCATAATTAAACTTGATAAATGTTTTGTGACCAGGTAAACTTTATTCTCCACAGAACACTGGGATAAAGTCAGGGTGGGTATGTGTAAAACAACCTAGGTACGGCTAACCAAGGTTAGTTCTGATTTAAGATCATTTATTGGCTGTGATAAATAACAATATATATGCGAAGATCTTGTAATTTAGGCTTTAGTTTTAAGTGTGGCATTGCAACCTGTGTGCCGCTATTTTGGTAAGTTTTGTTCCGTTGAACTGAATTATTTTTGTTTGCATCACATGGTGCCTTAAGCAGCGCAGGTATCTAAATCATATCTACGTGGAAAAAGCAACATCCTCACAGTCACATTTTTCTAGTATCCCACTTATAATTTATTAGGTCAATGTGACTTGAGTATTGGACCTAAATAAATTTAGCATGTACCGAGCACTAATACACAGCGGGCCCCGGGGGGGACCAAACCATATACTAAGAAAGTGGTATAAGAACCACAACTCGAGTCAGGACAATGTTGAGAGGACGTAGAATTTCTGGGACCCCAAGGAACCACCCATTGTGATTAGACAGGGACCCAACGGATTGCGTGTGCAGTGTGTGAACACGACTGCATGCTCCATACAAGTCTATGTGCAAGTCGCGGTTGGAATTTTAAAGGTTAAGGACCCTTCCCAGTGGACCCTGAAGAAACCATGTGGAAGAAAGAAGGTTGGAGAGCCATGCCACCCGTGGATACTGTGGTGCCCAAGTTACCTATCCCAGGAAAGCCGGGTGCATAGGTATGAAGGGGCGTCGGAAACCACTGTAAAACCCAAAGGAGGAATTCAGGAAAGTGCCACTGCTGGAAGAGGAGAGAGTGTCCAGAGGAATCAAAATGTAGATTCATGATGAAGAGTACCTGAAAGCAGAGGGGACAGAGTCTGGGTCACGTTGGAGTGACCAGGGGCTCAGTAGACTAATGCCCACTGATGTTGGGTGCTTCAGGATGCATGTTGATGACCTTGACTCTGCAGCTGTAGGGACCAGGCAATGCTGAGGATGACTAGGAGCTGGATACAAGCTGTCCCACGAAGGATGTCGAGATTTGAGGGGTTGGTGTCTGGCTGGAGCACCAACAAGCCTTGGCAAAACAACCCATGCAGGAATTCAAGAAAGTGTACGGTTCGGACCAGCAAGGTCCAGAAGACTCACCACAAGCAGGGGAGTCAGGGCAGGCCCCAAGCAATCAGTGGAGCCCAAGGAAATCAAAGGTGACCCTCAAATGGACCCACAGGCCAAAGGCACAGGAGTCACAAGAGAAATTCGAGCAGCTCACCAAAAGAGGCAGGCCACGATGCACATGATGCGGATGTGCTGAAGATTTTGATCACAGGAGGCTCTCGGGGTTGGGGCTACTTGGAGCCCAAAGATCTTCTTGCAAAGATGTCAATAAGCCTTTGCAACTGCAAAGGTGATGCGGTACCCAGGGGTTCAGTTATCGCAACCCCCACTGGAGCTGCTGGCCTCAAACTTGGTCAGAGGGGAAAGCAGGCCTTGGGGGCTGAGGAAAACCACCACATGAGCTACGGAGCCCACAGAGTCCGGAGGAGCTTGGGATCTGCAGACCGGTCGTCTTCATTGCTGTGCCTGCAAATGCAGGGGAGTGATTCCTTCACTCCAAGGGAGATTACTTCGGTTGTCCTTGATGCTTCAAAGGGCATGGATAGTTCCTGGAGGACCCTCAGTCACAGACGATGCAGCAAACTAGAAGGGAGATGAAGTCAGGCCCAAACGAAGTCCAGTGGAGTTCAGAGTGCCCAGGAGGTCGAAGTGCAGAGGTACTATTCTGAATCTTGTCCACGATGAATCTAGGGTCCTACAACCAGGTAAGCCCTTAAGTACCCACGGGAGAGGGTTGGAAAGATTCAGGGGACCCTCCCAGTCGGAGGGTCTGGACAGGGGTTACTCCCATGTCCTTTGTCCAGTTTTGCGCCAGAGCGGCAGCCAACTGCTCCCAGGACTGGTTTGAACTGGACTATGCACAGGGACACCAAATTTGTCCCTCATGCAGAATTTCTGGCATTGGCCAGTGCACCACCCAGTCCTAAAACACTAAATCCTGTCTGGGAGGTGGTCACCTCCCTGTGACAGGATGCCTATTGTTCTGCCTTCCCCAACTCAAGTTTGGCTCAGCAGCAGGAGGGCAGAAATGTGTCTCTGGTTGCAGCAACCATTTTGTGCTGTCCGGAGCTAGAAGGCTGGTACCAGGAACACCGAGACCCCCACAAAGGGCCTTCCTGGTGGGTGGAATCATACCTCTCACACCGGTTGCCGGTGTGAGGGTATGATTCCTACATGTTTGACACTGACAACCATGGAGAATGGACTCCATAGCTGCAGGGGTGTCCTGCTCATGCAGGGGAACCTCTCACTTAGAACCAAGCACCCTGCCTTCAGGATTGTAAAGGCCTGCTATAGGGGTGACTTATAGGTTTTAAGTGCAGTGAACCTTAGATATAGTGAACCTATATCTCACGGAAGTGGTGCATGCACCAATTTTCACAGGCTGCAATGGCTGGCCTGTAGTTCCATTTTGAATGGTCTCCCATGGGAGACATAATACATGCTGCAGCCCATGGGAGACCTCTGGGGTATCTGTGCCCTGGGTACATCGGTACCATATACTAGGGACTGACAAGAGTACCCCAGTTTCCAATCTGGGGTGTACTTAAGTACATAACCTAACAGTTTAGGAAGAAATCAGATAGTCTCGGGTCCAGATTAGCAGGATCCTAGTCAGACTAGTCAAAATTAGCATTACATCAAGCAAAAAGTAGGGGTAACCTTAAGAAGCCATATACTACTTTCCTACACCACCCGTGCATAGAAGCAACAAGGCAGAAGACAGGTCGGCTTCAGGTTGAGGAAGGGCACATTACAATACCTACGTACCCAAAAGACAGCATAGGGGGGGTTGGTGTGTGGTCCATGCCGAATCACCTTCAACATTATTCTTACCTTCCCAACATTTTTTTTGTAGGATACTCAGATACTCAGAAACTAGAAACTAATGATCTTTCTTACTCACAGTATTAGAATGCCAAGATGTTTCATTGCCACAAAGCATGCATTACCAGCTAAAAAGTACAGTGCGGGCCTCTGTCAAAACCTGTTTAGATATTAGGGATGAATCATGGGATCGCTGAGCAAGATCACCAACATACCATACATTCATGGGATTATATGTCCGAATATGATTGATAAAAATATTGTCTCACATAAATATTGCATCCTAAATATCATTTGAAAAAATACGATCCATGTGAGTTCATACAGCCTCATGATTAGCAGGATGTATTAGTGTTTTTTATAGAGAAAAGAATTAGATTGATGCTTGATGACCAATTTTCTATGCTGCATGGAATCTGCAACCAACCTATGTTTAATATTACCTTGATTGATCTTGGATGACGGTGACAGCTTTCCTGGCAAATGCAATTTTTATTTGTGGGATTATATTTATGTGGCTACCTTGACATCACTGCTTTGTGGAAGAAAAATAATGATGAACATCTCACTGAAGGTGCACGCACAACTTTTAATGCTCAAAGGACCTTTTATCATTCTACCGAGCCCATTCAGAATGTGCTGTTGCTACCGACTAATGTCAATGAAAAAACATTGCCAAAACCAATAGCTTATCTTTTAGCGTTGAGGGCTTTTAGCTTTTTCAGTGCTTATTGTATTAGTGTATTAAAGTATCAAAATAGCTAGCAATATTGTCACACAATTTATTGCAGAATGTGCCTTAAATACATAATTCAGTCGCCTGTGCCACATATTTTAGTCCTTTACTTCTGCATAATTCTTGTGGCCACCATTATCAGATAGTTGATCAATTACTGCTCCAGTTTATTAAATACATTGCTTAGGCTACAATTAAATTCTGTGCAGCTACTACATTGTACAGTCTCACATCCCATGCAAAGAAAATGAGAGCTTCATAGAATCATGTCTAGGCTTACTTTCCGTTCAAACATTCCCAGGAACTGAACAACGTTTGACAAGTGTTAAGGACTTTTTGGACCCTCACATGCTAACTAAATTCATGTTGAACATGCTTCTGCCAAAGGCTGCATCAGCTCTGAAGAAGAACTGGGGGACTTATTTATCAGAGTCTTGCGCCGCCAGATGCAAGCCTCCGGGGCGCCTGCCGGGATGCTCCTGGGACACAAGTCTCTCAATCATTTCTACGAGGCGATGCAAAGCCACTCTGCATGGCTTTGCATGGCCTCTTAGTTATGGAATATGACCAAGCAGGGCAAGTCGCTGCCTTGCCTTACTCTGCATCAAGGAGGCGTTCCATGGGCATTGCTGTGGGTTTTCCCCAGCAACAACCATGGATTTTTGATGCTGTTCAAGATTTACTTAATCACATAAAGCTGGGGCAGCGCCAAAACCTTACGCCTGCCCAGAGCAGGCATAACAAAGAGAAATATTAAATTTCTCCTCGTTTCTTCACATAGAAAGAGGAAAACGCCTCTCTGGATTGATTTTGTGCAGGAAGGTGCACCTTAATGCACAAAAACAATCCTGCCTGCAACAGAGGCACCCTTGTACCATGATGCAAGGGTGCCTACTTTAGTGCTAGGCATCAAATTATGCACCAGCACAGGGGGAAAGGACAGGACTGCACCGTATTTCATAAAAACAGTGCATTCCTTCCCTTTCACATTAGCGTAGGGGAGCGCAGCAAGAAGACTTACAGAATAAATGAGGCCCTCTTCTGAGATTATTAACAATATCTATATTTGTGATCAGCTTGTCTTGGAGACAATCATAAATGTTGTATTTTTCTGCTATTTTTGATAGGAACTGAGCGTAAACTATATTTAAAATGTTATTAAGACAATTGGGTTTTTGCCAATATCGATCATCCTTCTTGTATTTTAAAGCTTTCTTGACATGAACGTTTGTTATGTACGGAAAAAAAAGATTTCCTCAGACACTAAGAGGACTATTCAAAACGGTACATTTGGTCAAAAACTTACGTTTGCAACCAAATTTTACTTCTTTCAAGCATTCCAGGAATTCACAAAGTGGTTTAATGCGGATTTCTTTGCTACGACTGTGGTGAAATCTGCACTCCTAAACCTCGCTACAGGGATGAGAAGAGGGCATTACATTCCAAGGTTAGTTTCCAATGGAAGCTTTAGGACACCCACTTTCATGTACATTTACGACCATTCTCAACAAACTCTCCAACCAAATAGTCAGATAGCTACTCCTTGTATAGGCTTGGGAGAGGGAACTGATCATCCCCAGACCTGTGGGGACACAGGGGAAGAGCTTTCTTCATTGGCAAAAATGTGCATTTGCAGGGGAGACTCCATTCTCCCCTGAATGGAGTTCTCCACTTTTCAGAACTCTGCAGAGTTCTCCACAATGGAGAACTCTGCTCAAGGAGAATAGGGGATTTGGGGGAAATGTCACAGGACATTCCAAGAAGTATGCCTAGAAACTGGCATCTGGCACTTATATTCAATTGTACTTCTCGGATTGTTGGTGAATAGCAAATAGACATTCAGGAGGAGATGTAAATTTCCACTTAGAGTTTTATGGATTTTTTTGTGAATATGCCACTAAAGAGATTTTGCAAAGATTTTTGACGCTTTATAATTTTGAGGACATGCCTATTACATTTTTAGGTTGAGCCTACCAGACGCCATACCTGTCTATTTGAAGAAAAAAGACCAATTGTCCGCTTACAAAACCGCACAGTGGGCTTACACCCTTCCCATTCCATAACATTAGCATTATCCTCACAGTCTTTTCCTTGCTTCAAATTCGATGGCTTGCTTTTTCCATCTTGTGTTTATCCCTTTCCTGGAGCATTAATTGTGTCCTTCCATTACTCATTTACAGGAAATAGATTTTTTAACTTTTGCTCAAGCACTCCTCAAGAGTGCATGTGTGTTCCTGCTATCTTCCTTGTGTGCTTCCCTACCCCACTAACATCTGTGTTGATCTCCCTCACCTGTGTGCCTCTCCCTCCCTAAATTTGATCTCTGTAGCCCATGTTCCCATGTGTTTCACCCCATGCTCCATGTTGCTCTCTCGCTTTTACCCATGTGCTTCTCTCCACACACTGTGTTGCTTTGTTGCTTCGCACACCATCAGTATCAATCAATCAATCAATCATTTGTAAAGCGCACTACATACCTGCGAGGGTCTCAAGGTGCTTGGGGGCGGGGGGGCACTACTGATCGAACAGCCAAGTCTTGAGTATCCTCCTGAAGGTCAGCAGGTCTTGGGTCTGTTGTAGGCTCAGTGGGAGGGTGTTCCATGTCTTGGCGGCGAGGTGGGAGAGGGATCTCCCACCGGTGGTTGTTCTTCCGATGCGCGGGACGGTGGAGAGTGAGAGGTCAGCAGAGCGGAGCTGGCGGTTGGGAATGTAGAAGGAGAGCCATCTGTTGAGGTAGGCTGGGCCGGTCTTGTGGAGGGCCTTGTGTGCGTGGGTGAGGAGCTTGAAGGATATCCTCTTGTTGACGGGGAGCCAGTGCAGGTTTCTCAGGTGGGGGGTGATGTGGCTGTGGCGTGGTATTTCGAGGATCAGTCGTGCCGAGGTGTTTTGGATGCGTTGTAGTCGTTTGATGAGCTTGGTCGGGGCTCCCTCGTAGAGGGCGTTTCCGGTAGTCGAGTCTGCTGCTGATGAGGGCCTGGGTGACTTTCTTTCTTGTATCTGTCAGGATCCATCCGTAGATCTTGTGAAGCATGCGGAGGGTGTTGAAGCAGGAGGAGGAGACGGCGTTGACTTGCTTGGTCATTGAGAGTGTTGAGTCAAGGAGCAAAACACAGTACGGAAACGGCTATGACGCACATAATTGATGACGCCCTCCAAATCCTTGACCGCAACGATTCCTGCCTCCTCATCCTTCTTGATCTCTCCTCAGCTTTTGATACTGTCAAACATGAGAATCTACTGGAGCTGTTAAACACCAGAATGGGTTTATCCGGGACTGTTCTCAAATGGTTCACTTCCTTCCTACATAACCGGGCTCAGAAGTTCAAGATCAACAACGAGTTGTCGTCATCTGTGCCTGTAACTTTAGGCGTCCCACAAGGATCTTCCCTATCCCCCACATTGTTCAACCTCGTCATGGAACCGCTCACCACCTTGCTTCAAACATCTAATGTACACTTCCATATGTACGCCGATGACACTCAACTTTACCTCAAGCTACATTCCCCGGAGAACATCAAACTTCTGAACTCCACACTCAGAAGCACCCAATCATGGTTGGCCAATAATCACCTCAAACTAAATGCTCTGAAAACTGAGTTCCTCCTGATCTCACCTCCTGCGAAAATCGCCATCACCCAAACCTGGCTCAATCACCTAACTGCACTCAATGTCCAACCCACCATCGTGGACTCCGCGAAATCCTTAGGCATCACACTTGACGCCAATCTCAACATGCAGCAGCACATTAGCAAAGCAACTAAAGGAGCTAATTTCCAAATCAACACTTTGAGGAAACTTAAACCCTTCTTCCCAGCTAAGGACTTCCAAACTGCTGTACAAGCCCTAGTCATCCCTCGCATAGACTACGGAATTGTGGCTCTCAGCGGACTCCCCCTATCAACAACTGCACCCCTAAGAGCCTCCTTGAACGCTGCCGCGAGACTTATCACTGGTTCAAGAAAACATTCACATATATCCCCTGACTTAAAATCCCTGAACTGGCTGCCTTTTGAAGCCAGAATACAGCTGAAAATTGCCTGTATGACACACTTGGCCGTACACCACAAGTCACCCAACTACCTCACTCAAAAGCTGACTATTTCAGAAGGCTCGAGATCCAATAGAAGCACAAAAAATCTCCTCCTGAAACCTCGAAGATTCCGGAAGGAAAAAACATACAAACGCTCCTTCTCAGGAATGGCACCCAGGATCTGGAATGCACTCCCTCCTGAAACCAGGCTTATCTCCTCCACTGCATTTTTTAAGAAAGAGGTAAAAGCCATCCTTATGGCTAAGTTCACCTGAACTCTATTTTTGTTGGATCAAAGACTTTGCACCGTTTCTGTATTATTGGTTACCTGATTGTTTATTGTTATTATATTTTCACATGATTGCTTATTGGTATTATATCTCTACATGATTGCTATCCTATCCTGCTACTCATTTACTACCAACTTCTATATTGTACTCAATAGTTTGTTTAATCACCCTCTTGCCCCAACCCCTTGGTTCTGTAAAGCGCTCTGATATCTGCAAAGATCTTGTTCGCGCTATATACACTTTGAATAAATAAATAAATAAATAAATAAGGATGATTACCAGGTTGCTTGCGTGGTCGGTGGGTGTTGGGGCTGCCCCCAGTGTTGTCGGCAACCAGGAGTCGTCCCAGGCTGAAGGGTTGGATCCGAGGATGAGGACCTCCGTCTTGTCCGAGTTCAGCTTCAGACGGCTGGTCTTCATCCAGTCGGCGCCAGTCTTCGTTCCTTTGTGGAGGTTGGCTTTGGCGGTGATAGGGTCCTTGGTGAGGGAGAGTATCAGCTGAGTGTCGTCGACATAGGAGATTATGTTGAGGTCGTGCTGTCAGGCTAAGTGTGCGAGCAGGGCCATGTAAATGTTGAACAGCGTCGGGCTGAGAGAGGATCCCTGGGGTACGCCGCAGATGATCTCGGAGGCTTTGGAACGGAATGGGGGAGGCGGACGCGCTGTGTTCTGCCGGAGAGGAAGGTGGTTGTCCAATCCAGAGCCTTGTCTCGGATCCCTGTGGCGTGGAGGCATACGCGTAGTGTGCGGTGGCAGACAGTGTCGAAGGTGGCAGAGAGGTCTAGAAGGATGAGTGCTGAGGTATTGCCGTTGTCCAGCATGGTCCTGATGTCATGGGTGGCGGCGATGAGGGCAGTCTCGGTGCTGTGGTTGCTGGTGATCCCTGACTGGGAAGGGTCCAGGATTCTGTTTTCTTCGAGGTATCGGGTTAGCTGTCTGTTGATGGTTTTCTCGATGACCTTGGCCGGGAAGGGGAGCAGAGAGATGGGCCGGAAGTTCTTGAGGTCTCTTGGGTCTGCCTTAGGTTTTTGAGTAGGGCGTTGATCTCGGCGTGTTTCCAGATCTCTGGGAAGGTCACGGTCTAGAGGGAGAGATTGATGATGTTGCGCAGGTGGGGTGCGATGGAGCTGCTTGCTCTGTTGAAGACGTGGTGCAGGAATGAGTCTGACGGAGAGCCGGAGTGGATGGTGCGAATGGTCTTGATGGTGTCATTGATGCTCACGCTGGCCCAGGCTAGCAGCTGGTCGGGTCGATGGTGTGCGGAGGGTCTGTTGTGTTGCTGTCTGTTGGGACTGTCTCAGTGTTGAAGCTGTCGTGGATGTCTGCTATCTTGCGGTGGAAGAAGGTGGGGAGGGAGTCGCACAGGGCTTGCGACGGTGGGATGTTGTTGGTGTTGGAGCTGGAGCTGGGGTTGGAGAGTTCCTTCACGATGTTGAAGAGCTCCTTGCTATTGTGTGCGTTGTTGTTAAGGCGGTCTTTGAAGGAGGTCCTCTTGGCCGCCCTGATGAGGTGGCGGTGGTTGCGGATGGCGTCCTGTGTGCTGCGTGGCTGTCCGGAGTTTGTTCACTGTGCCATTTCTTCTCTAGTTTCCGGCAGGCTTGCTTGGAGGCTAGGAGTTCTGGGGTGAACCAGCTGGCCCTCTTGCTGCTGTCTCTGTGGGGGGGTTTCTTCAACGGGGCGAGGGTGTTGGCGCTGTCCCTGATCCAGCGTCTGAGGCTGTGGGCAGCGTCGTTGGTGTTGGAGGATTCGGTGGGTGGGCTGAGAGCGAGGTTTGCGTGTAGTTGGTCTTCGGTGATTTTGCTCCAGCAGCGGCGGGGGATCTGTTGGGTGCGGTGGTGTGTGGTGGGCTTCTGGAAGGCAAAGTGGATGCAGCGGTGGTTGGTCCAGAGGAGTTCGGTGGTGTGGCTGACGGAGACGTGTGGGCTTGAGGATAAGACGGGGTCGAGCGTGTGGCCGGCGGAGTGGGTGGGCATTGTCACAAGTTGCTTCAGTCCGAGTTTGGCGAGGTTATCGATCAGGGTTGTGGAGTTGTTGTCATTGTTGTTCTCAAGGTGAAAGTTCAGGTCTCCGAGGAGGATGTAGTCGTTGGAGGTCAGGGCGTGCGTGTTGATTAAGTTGGCGATGGAGTCGCTGAACTGGGGGCAGGGTCCGGGGGGGCGGTAGACGAGGGTGCCTCTGAGGGTGGAGTAAGGGTCTGTGTGGATCTGGGAATGCATCTGTTCGGCGGTGGTGAGTGCGTCGTCGGTGCTAGTCGAGACCCTGATGCTGTTCTTGTGGACGATGGCGATTCCTCCTCCGACTCCATTGGTGCGGTCTCTGCGGGTGAACTTGTAGCCGTCTGCGATGGCTATGGCCGTCGGGTGCGGTGGAGTCGTTAAACCAGGTATCTATCAGGAAGGCAACGTCCGGGGATGTTGTGTCGAGCAGGTCCCAGAGCTCGACGGCATGCTTGCGTGCGGAGCGGGTGTTCAGTAGTATGCATTGGAGGTGGTTGGGGTCTTTCTTAGCGGGTGGTTCGTCGGCTCTGAGGCTGGTGTAGCTGCAAATCCGGCAGGTGAAGGGCCGTGTGGGCATTTTGGGGCGGCCTTGAAACAGCTGTGGCTCCGTCTGGAGTTGAGAGCGTGCAGAGTGCTGGCGTCGTGATGGCGGCGGTCGTCGTGGCGTACTGCTTTTGTCCCCATCCACCAAATTACTTTCCCCGTTTCTTCCAACACCCTACATGTTCTTTACATCTTCTTGTGCCATCCATGTTGCTCTCCCACCCATTTTTGAAGAGAAAATGCTTTTGTGTTACTTTTTAATTTTTTTTACTGATTCTTCTCTGATCAGTAAATAAAAAAAGAAAAATAAAGGTGCCTGCTCCATTTTGTAGGTGTACCTGTGTGTGTGAGAATGCACGAACTCTCATACAAATGATATGGCTGAGTCATAGTGCAATTTTTCTCTTAAGCCATGCTGCACAGCTTCAGGGATGCTGTGCAGGATTGCTAAAAAGCATTGGCAAAGCCAATAGGTCCTAAATGTGAAACCTATTGCTTTGCCAATGCTTGTTTCATTCAAATGAGCGTACTGTTGTAATTTGTGTCACCCAGTTGGTTGGTGCAGAGGAGCCAGGATGCGGAAGGTCTTCTTGGGTGGAAAGGTTCTGTCATCTCTTAAAGCCCGACCTTGATACTGAACCACATAAAACGTTACGATGGACCACGCTTCTATGATTGTATGTAAAGAGGACTTTCTTATAAATAAGTATATTATGACGATATTTTACTAAGTTTCTACAATTGTTTAAGTAGGACAAGGTTATATTTACTAAAGGTACATATTACTGATACACTGGACTTAGCTTAAGTTTTTGTAGTTTGCAATTGTAAACTGAATAAAACTTTTTACAAAGATAAAGTAAGCTTTACCTCAAAAAAAGAAATTAAACTTAGGCCCTGAGTGGGCAAATGTTGAAAGTAAAATGCAGACATGGCACTTGACTAGCCTCAGGGCCAAGTGCCAGCCTAGAACATAAGAATGCTGTCGCGAAAACAATTCTTGTACAGAAAGAGCTCTCCCGCTGTGTGGCAGTTGTTCTCGCCATGAGAACATTGCTGCCTGGGCCCCCTAGGGGGAGGAGCTTGTAAGAAGAATTGCCTGCCTCGTGCTCTGTTCTCTGCACACTCTGTTACATTTTCCTAAATAAAAGGGCAGTGGTATTATGCGTGCCCTGGGAGAGCTGGCGCTGATTTGCAGTTCATTCGCGTGCTGCAAAGAGCTCCTTCGAGTATTCCCCTTGCGTGGAAGAACAGGAACCGTCAGCAGCAAAACATTCAGTACAGCACAGGCGCCGGCCCGGCACAACAGGGAGCTCTGAGTTCACGTTTTCCAAAGCGTGCAAAGATGAGAGGGGCCTAGAAAAGAGACCCAAAAAATTTACTTTTCAGTGACCTATTGAACCTAGGCTTGCTGCTTTCTTGTTAATGTTAAACATATAATAGGGCCTTATTACACGTTTATCAGAATAGGGTGGAAAGCCAAACAGTCATGTTTTCTTACAGTGTGCCCACCACTCCTCCTTCTCCCCCTCTGTGAACAGAACTGCCCCTCCCCGCCCTGCAAAGCTGCTGCAGCAGGAAAAAATAAAATGATAATAACGAGTTATTATAATGTTATTTTTCCTTAATATACATTGCTGAAGGCAGTGCGGTGACACTCCTCCGCCTTAGCAGAGGAGCCACCACTGTACTATTTTTCGGTGCAAAAACTCCTCTTAATGCAGAGTGCTGCAAAGTAACACTTTTATATTAAATTTAGAAAAGATTTCAGTGCAAAGACATTATGTGCTGGAAAGTCAATCATTTAGCATGACTTTCCACCAGTTATTATTACTATTTATGACTTACCACCAGTGTAAAGCCTTGGTAAATATGCGCTCAGCATTCAAAGTAGTTGAGTGATGTACAGAGAAAGTGTGGCTATGTCAACAGGAGCTAGGAAGAACAGAGATCTATGTGCATGTAGGAAAGAAATAGAAAGATGAGGTACATTGAAAAGGATGGCCTTTTAGTAATACAAAGGAATATAAATAAGCTGTGGAAGAAAGTATGAAGCAGCAAAGATCATACAAAGACATGTAGATATGAGAAAAGCAAGGAAAGTCTGTAGTTAAAGTAAGCAGAGGCAGTCTTTGAAGGATATGAAAATGTGTTGAAGCGTAAGAAGTAAGCTCAAGAAGTCATAACGCATGATACCCTAGATGACAAACATGCAAAACCACAGCAAGAAAATACTGAATGTGTTAGATTAAAAAGTGAACACATTCTGGCATATGAATATTTTTGAATATCACAAGAGACATGTATGGCTGGAAAGTAAGAAATAGAAATAATGAAATATTTGAACAAACAACTTTAGATAGCGAAATAGCAAAAATAGCAAAAATAATAAACTAGGCTGAAGAAGAAACAGGAAACAGAGATAAAATGTTCTGAAGTTTTTTAGACATTAAAGGATAGAATGTTATTTACATGCAATATGGGAAAGAAAGAAAATTATAAATGAAAGCAACTTTGGTGAAAAAACCCTGCACATCATAATTACAGAGGGATAGTCCAAAAATTTAAGAGGTCTACAAGATCCTCTGTAGAGTCTTACGAGAAGAGGTCCTCTAGTAGTGCCTGTTCATCAGTGCCAGACTGGCCGTACAGGGCATCGAGCATTTCCTCTTGAGACTGGAAGGGTGGGAGACGGTTTTGTATCGGTGGCCTGCTTTCGTTACAGGAGACCGGTTTTGTCGTGGTGCTGCAATATTAGCCCCTGGTAATAAAAGCAGCAAGAAAGTGTTTCCAGCCTCCCGGGGCCATGCAGCGCTTCCCCAAGGGCTGGTCCAAGGAAATTTTCAGGGCTGCTGTGGGTTGATAGTCCATCCTTGCTGTTCATTCACATTGAGAAAAATAAGAATCACCAAGAGAGTAGAACAAATGCTAGAATGATAAAATGTGGAATAAAAAATGAATTAGATTTCAAGATGAATAAATAAACCAAAATAATACAGTGATCAACACTGTCTGAAGCAAAGGAAATAGAATATGTTTCTAGTAACATCCGGTAGAAAAACTTTGTAGATGTGGTAGAGCATTGTCTCTGTAGAGTGGAACAGAAACCAGGTTTGCCAGGAATGGGAAGAACATTATTGAAGAGGAAAAATAAAAGGAGAAAATGCATTAGACATTAAAATGGGTGCTTATTTTTATTGGATTGGACTTGAAAAGTCAAGCTAGTTCCATATTTGTCTACTTCTAAATTTGTGTCAAATGGGGTATGTTTAACACTATTGTCACTCTTATTAAAATTATTCATTTTATCTTGAGTTGTATAGTGCTATGTTACTCTGCATGTTATTAAATTGCAAAGATTTTTGTGTCATTGAATCATGTACTGTTGTTGTGACTGGTGTCTTTAATCTTTAATGCTATTTTGTATGGAATTGTGCTTTTTCAAAAAATGTTAATTGATTAATTGACTGATTCCTAGGTACATTCTTCTGTGAACAACTTGCATCATTGTTTTTAGTTTTATTTTGTAGCATTTATTCAGGGCGTCACTTCCTGTAGCACAATATCCTGATCTGAGCACTTTGTGACCATATGCTCAACTGACAACATTATGTGGCACAATATACAATATACTTGTGAATACAGTCTCCTTTGAGCAATATTGTATAGATTAGAATTCTACAGGGCACACCTGGTGTAAGAGCACCTTGGGCAGCATCATGTTGTTATTACTGTAGTATTGATATTATGTGCTCTAGGACCCACGTGGTTCTGGGCGTACTCTGGAGAGGAAACATGTGATAAGCGGGGAAGCTTTAAGATGTTGTTAATGTGGAGTATGAGATAATGCACAGTGTGTGAGTGTATGCTGAGGAATAGAGAAGTATTTGACTACAGCTCCCTTAGCTCCGATGTGGCGTATTTCATTTGCATGATCCTGGGTTGGGGAAGATGCTAAATCTGGCAACGAGTAGAAAATACGTGCCCCAAAGAAAACAAAACTGCGCCCCCTGATAGTTTGTAATGGTACAACAAACTGCTTGTGCATGCTACGTGTGCCTGAAATCGATGCAAAGCAGCCTGCAATTGGTACATGTGGAGTCAAAGCCCTGCTCCAATCCCTATGCGGCCAAAGAAGAAAGTAAAGGCCCTACTAAGGAGCACATTTAAAATGCCTGCAAAAACTGCAGGTGAAGTGGTAGACAGAAACACTGCCAACTGCCCCAAATAGGGAGCAATTACTTAAATGAAGCAGAAAGATAACAGCAGTGACAACCAGGTATAAGAAACAGAGAACTTACTCACAGTCAAAGACAAGTGAAGCATTTTACGACTTCAGATCAGGTGTGGTGACCCAAGCTAAAGCACAAGGGTTGTGTTTGCAGAAGTTGCAGAGGTAATCGGGTAATGCGAAGATGTACGAGAGCACAGGATCTCAATGGCAGAAAAAGAGAGCAAGAAATACAATGCAGCCATGTTCTTGAGGCCACCACCGCCCTCCGACATTCTAAGAAGCAGAGGTGGGCTACATGGAAGGAATTTGATGACTTCATAGAAACACTAGAAGAAGAAGAAGATGAAAAAATAATCATCAAATACTTTAAAAGCCTGGCAGGCGATAGAGCGAAAGAAGTGCTAAGGAAAGTTTCACAGTCTAATGCAAAATCATACCAGAAGGTAAAAAAAGCATTGGAGGCCAAGTTCAACCAAATGCTGAATGCTGTATATGAAAGGTAAATTTTCAACCAAGCACGACAACAGGTTGGTGAAACAATTATGAATTTGTTGAAAGACTTGATACACTCCTTAAGCATTGCAAATTCTGTAATTTCACCGACAAAGAGCCATGCACCTCAGAGCCATTAATGGCTCCCTTTCAGATTCATTTAGAAGGCGCATGCTGAGAGAAACCCACAGTTTGGAGAAAATGCTGATGGCTGCAAGAGGAGAAGAATGACCAGACTGACAAGCTGCTGAAAGGGAAGCAGGAACAGCACACAAGCAAGATGCATGTAATTGATGTCTTTGAATAAATCAAAGCTATGCTTCTGTTGTGGATTTTCGTTTCACCATGAAGGTAAATGTCCAGCCATTGGGAAGTGTGCAAAGGATGTGGAAGAAATAATCATTTCATAACTATGTGCCGAGGTAAAGAAAAATCAAATACAACATGATGGAAAGAAAAGATGGACACGAGAACATTCCAAAAGCACTATCGCCACAGCCACAAAACCAAAACCAACATCAGCTACGACAAGTTGAAACCGGCAAGATAAATTGTCTTTAAGCTCATTGTACAAAAGTCTTTTGGCGTCACTGTCGTGTATCAGTGAAGAAGATGGGTGTGAGCTAATGATATGTAAAGTAAATCACAACTCAAAGACAGCTTATCAAATAATGCGACAAACGTCATCCCTGTTGCAATATCACATTGAAAGTGAACAATGCCCCCATAACTTTTCTCATAGACAATAGTGCGTTGATAAACATCATGCCAGTAGAGACATTTAACAGCGTATCCCCTGTGCCTAGCTTCACTCAATCAGGCACAAAGGTATATACTTGGACCACGTCTGAGCCACAACAAAGCCAAGGATTGTTCACAGTGACAATGAGAAACAAAAATACATAGGTGTAAGCCATCATTCATGTTCTACATCATTGAAGAAATGTGCCCTGTAACTCAACAACACCGTAGAGTTTCTTTCCATTTACAAGAAGCTGTAGAGAAAGAGTTGGAAGCGTTTTTAAAGCATGGCTTTGTTGAACGTTCCACAGGTCTCATGCCAATGATTTCACCCATAGAAGTAGTACCAAAAAAGCATGGTAGTGGAGCAGTGTGCATTTGTTTTGATATGCGCCAGGCAAACAAAGCCATTAAGAGGGAGATACACCCTGGTTCACACATCAAGGACATAATAATGCAATTGAACGGAGCCAAACCATTTCCCCATCTTGATCTGAACAAGGAATACCATCAACTCCAGCTCGTGGAGAACTGGAGGCACATTACTACCTTTTTGACTCATGTTGGTTTGTTCAGATATAAAGATAGAGTTTTGCAGTGTCTTTAGCTGTGGAGATTTATCATAATGTTATTCGCCAAGTAATTCAACCTATTACTCGTGCTTTCAATTACAGTGATAACATACTGGTTTTTGGGAGAACACAAGAAAAACACAACAACACAACATAGTGCTCAACCAAGGGTGCCAGTTACTTGTTGATGCAGTTTTCACTCTGAACGCTGTGAAGTGTGTGTTTCACAAAATCAAACTCAAGATTTTTGGGCACATATTCTCTGACAGGGGAATGACTCCAGACCCAGACAAGGTGCAAGGAATGTCATCCACTTGCCCCCTTCACGATGTTACCATGCTGCGATTCTTTCTAGGCGTGGCCAGCTTTTACTCAATATACATTCGCAACTTTGCTACAGTGAGTGCCCAGTTGAGAAACTTGACAAAGTGAAATGTACTGTTTTACTGGTTTACAGACTGTGACCAATGTTTCAAAGACCTTAAACATGCGATCAAGAGTGCAACTGAAATGGCCTACTTTGACTCCAAGTTACATACCACCATAACGGTTGATGCAAGCCCAATAGGGCTAGGAGCAATCCTTACTCAACACAATGGTCATATGAATGCTTAGAGACACATTGTGGGCTAAGCCAGTCAAAGCCTTTCTGAAACACAGAGGGGCATATTATCAAGCCTGGGCGATAAAATTATCGCCGCTTTATCGGCTGAAAACTGCTGATAAAGCGGCAGTAATGGGCTTGATAATATGCTCTATGGAATTCCAATCGAAGCCCATGTTAGATGTGAAGACATCTAACATGGGCTTCGATTGGAATTCCATAGAGCATATTATCAAGCCCATTATCGCCGCTTTATCGGCCGTTTTCGGCCGATAAAGCGGCGATAATTTTATCGCCCAAGCTTGATAACATGCCCCAATGTGTCTCCTCTCAGCCGGAGAAGGAGAGTCTGGCTTTGATGTAGGCCTGCAAACATATTCATTAATTTCTCATTGGAAAGTGATTCTCTGTCATCACAGATGACCAGGCATTGCTTAAAATATTTGGAGACCCAAAGGCTAAGATGCCTCTGGCATAGAGAGGTGGGGGTTGAGACTGAAAGGGTATGACTATGAAATCTTGCATAAACCAGGCAAATTCCAAACCCCAGCAGATTACTTTTCACGAATGCCACTACATTGTCAAAGTTCGACATCCAAGATAGTGGAAGCCTATCTCAACTTTATTGTGAGATTCAGCACACCAGACGCTCTGTCTGTGCAACAAATAATTGTTGCCACCAACGCAGATAAAGACATGACCATAATGAAAGAACTCATCACCACGCACTCCTTGCTGAGGATGTTGAATTCTAAAAGTTCAAAAGTGTACGGAATGAGTTAGCAGTTACCCAAGAAGGCGCAATACTGTGAGGCTAAAGATTGTCATACCAGGAAGCCTAAGACTGCAGGTCATTGATCTGGCCCATGAAGGACACTGTGGTATCGTAGCTACCAAAAGAACCTTAAGAGATCAAGTGTGGTTGCCTCAGCTAGATGAGCAAGTCGAGAAGGAACTGAAAACCTGCCACATTTGCAATTGTTTGTCCCCCAAGGTGACGCAGCACCCAGTTACAGTATCTGACCTACTCTACTTGCCCATGCTTGCGACAGGGATTGCAGTTGACTTTTTTAGGCCTTTAGGGAATGGACACCAAGTCATACATGAATATTCACATTTTCTTTTCGCGGAAGACCTATCTTCGACAACCCATGACAAAGTCATAGAATGGCTTGATGACATCTTTGCTCTGTAGCGCATCCTCGAAATCCTCAAATCTGATAACAGCCCCTCCTGTAACAGCAATGAGTTGTGAGAATTTCTTTTATCACTCAACGTCAAACACCAAAAAGAGTACACCCCTCTGGCCCAAGGCCAATGGTGTAGTTCAACGATTCATGGCCATACTCAAGAGGGTCATCCAACGAGCGTTCATGGAGGGACTTGACCTAAGCCAAGCTTTGTGCCAGGTCCTCCGTGCCTATAGATCAACTCCTCCCTCCACAACTGGTGTGAGCCCAGCCACCTTGGGAGAGCCATCCGAACAAAACTACCCCAATGGACCCCTGATCAAGCAGTTAACAATGACAATGTTCGAGACACTGACATGACTCGGAAAAGAAAAATGAAAATGTATGCAGATCTGCGTCGCCATGCCCAGGAGACAACCTTTGGCAAAGGAGATTGGATTCTGGTTAAGCAGAGACGAAAATGGAAAAGAGATACTCATTTTGCAACTGATCCTCGACAGGTAGTGGTGTGCAAGGGACATATGGTGACAGCACATTATCCTGGGCAATCTATCACTCAAGACACATCACGTTTTAAACACCTACCACGCTACTTGTTGAGTCCTGAAACCATGCTTGAGGGGACCCAGCCATCAGGTCCGGATCAAACAACTGAGCCTATGATACCGTGCCTGGTCAGGGTGGACCTCGATCATCTCTTATCACCTGAGCCAGCAGACAAGTGCAAGCGCCTCATCAACTAATAGAGGTAATGTGATTTTTAGTGATGTCTGCCACTTTTTATTTAACAAAGGGGAGATGTAGCATATTGATGTTATGCACTCACGGACCCTCATGGTTCTGGTTGGACTATGGAGAGGAAACATGATATGCAGGGAGGTGTTAGGGTGTGGTTAATGTTGAGTATGAGGTAATGTGCAGTGTGAGTGTATGCTAAAGAATAAAGAAGTATTTGACTGCAGCTCCAGGGTGGCATGTTTCATTCCCATGCTCAAGGGCTGGGGAAAACGCTACAATTACTAACCTGTGCCTTTATTGTGTGGCAAACTATCCCCCAGATGCATCAACAACCCAATTTGCGATTCCTTAATAGCGAAAAATACCAATTCGCTATTAAGGAGTTGCAAAATGGAATGCATCAAGAAATCACTTAACAAATAGCGATTTCTTAGAATTCCTTAATTGCGACTCGCAAATTGCGAGTTGCAATTAAGGAATACCTCCCCATTCATTCCTATGGGCCTAGAGGCCCATAGGAATGAATGGGAAGACAATCTCAATTTGCAAATCGCAATTAGAGATTCGCAAATTGAGATTGCGATTTCAAGGGTGCAGGGGTGTCCAAAGGGCACCCTGTTGCACCCCTGAAATTGATATGTGCACATATGTTGCGCACACACATGCCCTTAGGGCATGTGTGTGCGCAACATGAAACTTTGAAAAATGCACTTTAGTGTATTTTTCAAAGTTTTTGCAAATTACCATGAAGTTGTACTTCATGGTAATTTGCCTGCCCTATTAGCGAATTCGCTAATTTAAAAACTTTCATGCATTGCATTTAAGGAATCTCAAATTGAGATTCCTTAAATGCAAATAATCGCAATTTAGCGATTTCCAAAATTGCGATTTTGCATTTGGGATGATGCATCCCAAATGCCAAAATAGCGCTTGCAAAGGGCCATATTCTCAGATTCTGGCCCTTTGCGAGCGGATTTTTGTTTGATGAATCTGGTCCTTAGTCTTAAAAAAGGGAGTATTTTTATGAACCTTAGGTTCCAAACAATAGCTTTAGAAAATGGAACAACTGATAACATGCCTTTAATATAGTTACTGCCGAACAGAATACGAAAGTCTGTTGTTGTCATTTTACAATGTATTAACGAAAAGATTTAATCAAATAATGTTCTTTCTAAAAAAGGCACAAAAGCTGGTATTTCTAATAGTAAGGACAGTAATATTTAGAGCAGTGTTCTGATGAGACATAAAGTGGCACAGTATTTTGATTGGCATATTCACTAGCGTGGACGTCTGATAGGCATATCCTGTGTCACTGATGATGTGTTTCTATATTTGAATAGACATATTTTGTTAGCACTATGTTGTGATTGATTAGGATATTTGTTGCACACAATATTTTGATAGCCAAAGTTTTTGCCACTTAATGCAAATAATCTACAGGAACAGTGGTCCAGTACAAGAATGCATATAAAGTAATACTGCACAAAAATACAATGATCTCTATGTTGTGAATTCACAGTGGAATGTATTAATTTATTGAATCGAAAGAAAATAAAAGAAACTTAGAAGTGGGACAATATTAAACAAAAGAAGAAGTCATTTAGACTGTCAGAACTCAGGCATTGAACAGCATGTGGCTAAAGTACAAACAATGAGTAAGCCACAATAACATAGTTCATTTGCTTATATTAAAACTGAGTGAACAAGTCAAAGAACTCAAGCCAACCTTGTTTTGACCCCTAAAAGAGTTTGACTAAATGAGAGCCCACACCCTTATTCTGCACAAAGAAGATGGTACTGCAAAATCCCTGAGGGTATAGAAAGCTTCTTTTCCCAATAGACTTTGAATTTCGGAATCTATAACATTATGTTCTGCTGAAGAAGAACTCAAAGGCTGTGGTTTGAGCCTTTAGAATGGAGTAGCTTAAAATTCCAGTGTGTAACCTTGCACGGTATCTATGACCCATGCATCTTGAGACAACAGCATCCAGTTGAAAAGAAACAGTTTCACTCTGCCCCCCCCCCCCCAAGATCACTTGCAAAATAGGAATAATGTTTACCTGTAAAGCTAACACTGGCTTCATCAGTGTGATCTCCTCTGTGGCCACCTCCAAAGCTCTATCTGCCTCTGCCTCCACAGTAGTGAATAGGGAAGAAAGTGCCTCCTCTGGTATCATCGGTCCAAGTTCCACATCTTCACTGTTGAAATCCTCTCTGGGAACCTGAATAGGAGGATTGGCCTGGAGAACATCACCTCTGCCGCCAGGCGCAACCAAACAGGCCAGGGTGAAAACCTTTTTTCATAGATATTTGGACTTCAGCTAAAGCCGCAAAGGTTTCCATGAACGGACCCATGTCTTTGACTAAAGTGTCTCCAAACAAGAAGGTCGCTGCCACAGGGCCTGTTTCAAAGGACGCTAATGCCATTAATTTCGGATCAGTCCTCATCAAAATGGACTTTCGACGCTCTGAAGAAATGGCAGAGTTGGCACTGCCCAACTGACATATAACTCGTTGCACCCAACCTACAAGCATGACTGGATCGACGGGTTCTCCAGATTCCTTGGCTTGATAAGCCATATCCAAAATGTTGGTTAAGGGGCCAGATATTTCTAGGAGCTTATCCTGACATGCTAACCCGGATAGTTAGAGACCCTTTTTAGGGTCTCTTGAAAACTAGCTCATAAAAGTGGGCATATTAGGATCCACTTCTGGTGTGTTTGCCACTTTACCAAGCAGAGCAAGGCAAGGAGATTCGACTCCAAGTCGGTTACGCACCTCCTTTTCAAAATATTTTTACAGCCGTGCCTGCACATAATTCGCCTCCTCTCTGGATGCAATGCACTATGTCATCCAGATCAAAAGTGAGTATGGATGGATAGTTGGACCATAGTGGACTATTTTGCAGGCATAGCCTTGCGTTTCCCTTTGTTGGAGCCAGCAGAATCCTGTGAGGAATCATCTTGTGAGCTGTCAGTAGGTGTATCTATCGGTTTAGGCACCGGTGCTTCCATAAGATTGCCAGTGGCAATATCTTGATGGTCCCTCTAGAAATATTTATCCATAGTTTCACTATGTGCCATTTTCTTAATCAGGCCTGGGGCACTTGTCACCTCCTATTCACTGGTGACCTTTTCGACTCTCCAGAGGGAACCGCTGTCTCTCTATGCCTAAGAACGTATTCCCTCAGCTGGTGGGAAATAGGTTTGAGAGCCTTAGCTAGTGCCTTATCTACTGATTGTTGGACAGAATAATCCAGTAAATCAACCAGGGAATCCGTAAAGAAGTTAGCTGGATCAACCTCGTTATAGTCCTGATACCCATCCATATCAAAAGGAGTGTGATACATACTAGCAGCAGGTACCAAACCTCAAGGATCAATTGGGAGAGCAAACCCCTAAAAAGGGCCAATCACAATTATTAATGGTATATAAGGCGTGGTAGGAGGGGCCTGCCCTGGGAGACTCGAAGCTGGCATGATGGGAGTTGCCAGCCAAAACTGGCAATAGAAAGAAGTCTGCACTCCTTCTAGTGAGTGAGTGCTGCCTGGCCCAGACCCCGCTCCATTAACGCGCACTGCGATGGAGGTAGCGCAAACCTGCAGGGAGGAAGAACAATCATCTTCATAGCAAAAGGCCTTTCAATGCTTAAATAAATATGTTGTCATGCAGCTCTACAGGCGCCGCCACGGTACAAGAGCGTGATCCGGTGGAGCAGCATGCTCTCTCCAATACCTCTTTAACCAGTTCGGCGCTGCGCGAATTTTCACGCTGTGCGGGTGTTTTAATGAGTGGGCGGAGTTCGGACGGCCCCCTGTCGTCCACCGCACACGTCCACCGTGACGTCAGATGGCCAGGGGCCGTCCGAAGCACACAAGGGGTTAACAGCAATAATCAACAATAGCACATAAACCGCAACATAAATATTATAGCACTTATCGTGACTGCTGCAGCAGCAAAGAAAGAGGCAGTCAAGATGGTGCTGATCGTGTTTTAGGAGCATAAATGGTGGTGATTGGTGGAAATCTGCGGTTCAAAACATGAGAAATGTAGTTTTTGATGTTAATATGTTTTGATTGGCTGCTGTGAGCTTTTAATAAAAGAAAGAAAAAGCATAATCCCTGCCTCCGGTCCTGACATAGAATTTCATGCAGCTGCAGAGCACATGGAACATCATCAGAAAGGCCTGGCAGCATGTCCAGAGTGTGGGGTGCGTTTCTGTGTGGTGGATGGGAAAACTCTGCCAAGTATCCCTGGTGCTCTGGTGCATGGGACACAAAGTGACCATGCAGGTGAGTATCTCACAAGGAGATACTATTTTTCAACCACTCACCTTCACCAATGAGTGACACCTAAGGGCCAGATGTACGCCTCTTTTTAGCTGTCGCAAACAGGAAACCGGCCCGTTTGCAACCGCTAAAAAGGTGTGTGGTATGTAAAAACCCTATTTTGCGAGTCATTTACCTAATACCGACTCACAAAATAGAGTTTGCGAGTTGCTATTAGGAAGGGGCGTGCCAAGGACGTCCCTTCCTAATAGTGAGTCGCACTGGTATGTACAATTGTTTTGTGACCGTAAATGCGGTTGCAAAACACTTACAGTTACCACCTACTTCAAGCCAGTCGCAAACAGAAAGGAGTCCTAGCGGACCCCTTCCCCTTTGTGTTGGGCAGTGAAAATATTTTTTACGAGCAGGCAGTGGTGCCACGGACCACTGCCTACTCTTAAAAAATTAAACAGAAACGTTTCAATTTTCTTTTTTAAATGCAGCCCGTTTTCCTTTACGAAAAACTGGATATATAGTTTTTTTAAGCAGTCACAAACATGTGAGTCCTGGCCATTCCTAATGTGTTAGAAATTGCGACCTGTCTCGTAAATATTAAAGAGGCAGATCATTTGTGACCCATTTGGAAATTGCAAACAGTGTCTCAGACCCTGTTGTACATTCCATTTATAATATCGCAATTAGCGACTTGCAAAATGGAATGGTTGTACATCTGGCCCTAAAATCGAAGTACCTATGGTGCGTGACTGCATCCTGGGTACAGGGTCGCACACGGAGGCAAAAAACAATGTTCACTCCTCTCTCTTTTTCTTCTTCCTCTCTGATCTCTTCCTCTTTGTTTCTCTCTCTCTTGTTATCTCTGCCTCTTTCTATCTCTTACTCATGCATGAAATTCCCACCTATCTGCTGTAATTAACTCCTAGAAGCTGGATAATGAGAGATGGGCGCCAGCAGAGACTTTGGTCCATGGGCCTTCAAAAACCGGTACGTAAGTACTCCAGACACCTGAGGAAATGACTCATTGGATAAATGACCAGTCCGGCCATAATTGGATATTGCCTACCAATACTATAATACTGGCTGTAATTAGGAAACTTTGCAAAATCATTTTATTGGGCGATTCACATGCGATAATGAAACTACGTATATGAAATATATTTGCGGCCCATGTGCATCCATAATGCTAACTTAGCATACATATACTTTGAGTATTTATACACAACTAGCAGCCCGTCCTGACGTTGTCTGGGTATGAATTGCTGCCGGCCAGTAGTATATTGTTTTCTAGGATTTCGTTTTGATAGCATTTCTTATCTGTGACAGGCCTGTGAAACGCTCCGATTCACAGTGCACTGCTGATGCACTTAAGAGTGCGCGTTCAGTAGTGTGTGAACTCGAGTTTCCCTACTTTTTTTTCCTTTGCAATATTATATAGCCCGAACTCGACAACATGGCATAAGCACAATTTACATTACAGAAGAACATATTCATTTGTGGTAGGCACGGGGAGACAAAGCGATTTGCCTGGAATCACAGGATGTTGAGCTGATGCCGAGATTCGAACGTAGCTCCCCAGCTCTACAGTTCGCAATTCTAGAACTTGTGGCGGGAGGTGTGTCTAAAAGTGTATGTCGGTGCTGGCCATCAATGAGAGAGACCTGTGCATTTTTCAAATCGGTGGGGAAAAAATATGAGTATGTTGCTGGAGATGTGGGCCGCCGTGCCACCAATGTACTTACCGGGGGAGGGTAAACACCCATTATTCCGCAACTTTCTTTCCGCATACCATCACTCCGCATACTTTCATTACGAAAGTACCATGACTCCGCAATGCCATTATAACGCATGGCATTACATTTTATATGCTTTTACAACGCATACATTTACAACGAAATTCGTTGTAAATGCATGAATGGTAAAAGCATGTTTTTTTATGTTTGGATAAGCTAAGTATGGGTATAGGGGTACATGTTTTGGGGTACTGAGGTATATGTTTTGGGGTGTTTGGGTATTTTAAGGGTTCAGATATAGTTTTGGGTTATGTGGTACAGGGGTAGTGTTAGGGTTTAGGGATAGGTATGGGTTTTGGGGTACAGGGGTATTTTTAGGGTTCAGGGCTAGTTTTGGGTTTTGGGGTATAGGGGTATTTTTAGGGTTCAGGGGTAGGTT
Source organism: Lissotriton helveticus (assembly GCF_964261635.1). Taxonomy (NCBI): domain Eukaryota; kingdom Metazoa; phylum Chordata; class Amphibia; order Caudata; family Salamandridae; genus Lissotriton; species Lissotriton helveticus. The sequence continues at coordinate 963,537,505 of NC_136070.1, forward strand.
TGGGTTTTGGGGCACGGGTATTTTAAGGGTTCAGGGCTAGGTTTGGGTTTTGGGGTACAGGGGTATTTTAGGGTTATGGGGTAGGTTTGGGTTTTGGGGTACAGGGTTATTTTTATGGTTCAGGGCTAAGTTTGGGTTTAGGGGTACAGGGGTATTTTTAGGGTTCAGGGGTAGGTTTGGGTTTTGGGGAACAGGGGTATTTTAACCCCATGCGCGTGGCGCGTTTTCCCGCTGTGCGCTGAGAATCGGGAAATCCCGCGGTTCATGACGAGCTCAGCTCGTCATGAGCGTACGAGAGGTGTACCTCATGACGAGCTGAGCTCGTCATCAGCGTGGAAGGGGTTAAGGGTTCAGGGCTAGGTTTGGGTTTTGGGGTACAGGGGTATTTTAGGGTTCAGGGGTAGGTTTGGTAAAAGCATGTTTTTTTATGTTTGGATAAGCTAAGTATGGGTATAGGGGTACATGTTTTGGGGTACTGAGGTATATGTTTTGGGGTGTTTGGGTATTTTAAGGGTTCAGATATAGTTTTGGGTTATGTGGTACAGGGGTAGTGTTAGGGTTTAGGGATAGGTATGGGTTTTGGGGTACAGGGGTATTTTTAGGGTACAGGGCTAGTTTTGGGTTTTGGGGTATAGGGGTATTTTTAGGGTTCAGGGGTAGGTTTGGGTTTTGGGGCACGGGTATTTTAAGGGTTCAGGGCTAGGTTTGGGTTTTGGGGTACAGGGGTATTTTTAGGGTTCAGGGCTAGGTTTGGGTTTTGGGGTACATGGGTATTTTTAGGGTTCAGGGGTAGGTTTGGGTTTTGGGGGTACAGGAGTATTTTTAGGGTTTAGGGATAGGTTTGGGTTTTGGGGTACAGGGTATATTTATAGGGTTAAGATGGGTTAGTGTTTAAGGGTGTTGGGGTATTTTAAGGAGTAAGGGTGGGTTATGATTATGGGGTGCAGGGGTATTTAAAGGGAGCAGGGTGGACACCCGGAGCTGGAATGTACAGAACCTGGGAAGAAAAAACAATGAAATATTGGGCACAACGTTCGCTTTCCGTAATCCCGTGCCCCGCACACGCCCACGACCCCAGCACATGCCCACAGCACACGATATGAGACATGGCATGAAGGGCGGAACGTACCACACGCCCCCAGCGTTTGTCACGCCCCCAGCACACGCCCACAGCACAACGCAGACACGCCCACAAGGGACTACTTTGCTGGCACGGTTCTTTTACCTTTTAAATGTATATGGTGGCCGTCTGCATAGCCTATGTCCTTCTGCTGCAACTGCCCTTTCCAACGCTGTATTGAGTATTGTGATTGGTGCTGTGGGTACTGAGATTACCCGCCTCAAAGGTTTGGGCTCTCTCTTTATTATATTAGTACTAGCAGCCCGTCCCACCGTTGTCCGGGAGCAATTAGGCTTCAGGCCCCCCGCCGCCCCGACGTTGTCCTTGGTTCCCCCGGAGCCTTCCTCCATATATTGCAGTATTTTACCTCTATGTTTACTTTGTATGCTTTTGTAACCTGCACACGTTACTTTTTCCTCCTGTAATGCACCGTTTGCTACGCTCACAATTGTCACTTTTGTAATGCACCATTTGCTAGCTCTTGTATTTTTTTGGCTCATGATTGTCCTTTTTACTTTTGCTTCATTTAATGTAACGTTTGTTTTTGTTTTTTGCTCACTTGTAATGTTCTCATGTTCTCATCCGCCGCTCCCCGCTCCTTAATAAATCTATACTACTATTAGCTGACTCTGCCACACCTGCGCTGACTCTGCCACACCCGCACTGACTCTACCCCAATTAAATAAATAACCTACCTCATCCGCCGCTCACCGCTCCTCCCCGCCGCTCCTCACCTCCTGTCCACCGCTCCTCACCTCTCCTCCCCGCCTGTCCGCCGCTCCTCACCGCTCCTTCCAGCCTGTCCGCCGCTCCTCCCCGCGCTGATGTCCGCCGCTCCTCTTCCGCTCCTGCATGCCGCTCCTCCCCGCGCTCCTGATGTCACCACGCAGGTCGCGGCCGGCGCTACTTGCAAGGGACTACTTTTTTTATCGTCAATTTTTTAACTAACGTATATTTTTTAAATTTATATAGCCTATATCCATCTGCACATACTGACGATTACAATGATGTATCGGGTGTGTGGATTGGCGCTGTGGTTCCCGAGTTTACCTGCCTCAAAGGTCCAAAGTTCTTGCTTTATAATAGTAGTATAGATAGATAAACATAATGGCTTGCTTCTGCCAATGGTAAAGCTCCATTTATGGAACACTAGCATGGACATACACTTGTAGTCTGTTGTCTTTGTCATGTCTCCCCTGCTCATCTAAGGATATGAAGTGATGTAATGTTAGGATGCCATAGGGTGGTTGAGTTGACAGTTACAGTGAGAGGGCTGTGCTACAAGGCTACTAGTCCTTAAAGTGTGTTCCCCAGAACAACCTATAATCAGCTTTCTAAAATAAACATACTATTTATATAGCTACTTGAAGGCGGACTCTGACCACTGTTTACAAAGATGACATTTTCATAGTAATGCATTTCCATTTGTGAACAAATTAGCCCTTAAGCTCAGGTTGTTGCCATATTTGAGCATTTTTCCATTTGGTGTCACAAAAATCTCCTAATCTGACCCTTAACAAAGCTGGTGAGCTCCTATGATGCCTTAACAGTTAACTAGTACAAAGTTAATATGTGAGATACATCCAGACCTAATTCCATCAAACGTTATCTTTCGCAAATACCATCATCCCAATGTACTAGAAATTACCGCAATTGTTGATGAAGACATACCTGAATTCACCATGAAATAGGCTAGCTCATAAGTTACGGCATAACTAATTTATTCCTTATCTGGGTAGTTTGTCAAAAATTCATGCTACATTTTATTGTATCACATTTGCTAAATTGATTATTGTATACGCCCAGTCTATATGTCCCCCAAACCACTGTGTATGGGTATCAGCCTTCTGCCATCGTCATTACGCTCTATGTGCAGGTCGTGGCCTTTGGCCATGAACTACCCTTGGTGCTTATGTCTCAAAGTCATTGCATCACTCTTCAGATGTTCATAGGAATAGGCCACGTTACAACGCATGCGATACATCGCATGCCCTTACAACACCGTTGTAACAACGACAGCGATGTTACATCGGATACCATTACTACGCAAGTCAATACAACAACTTGCTGTAGGGCGTGCTGGATGTTGGAATAGTATAATTTACTTTTCCATCTCCAGTCTGTGCAACAGTAGGGAAGGTGTTGGATGTTAAATCCAACATATTCTGCCCCCTACAACAGGTAGTTGTAACGACTTGCGTTTTAATGGCATGCGATGTATCGCATGCGATGTAAACGATATTTCCTTTTCATAGTGTTACAGCAAACAAATGATGGACGGGATGCAGACAATGCAAACATTCTCTCCCAGTCAAAAGATATGGGTTAAATCAATTGCTCTTTTGCTTTCTACGCCACCCCAGTTTGGACCAAGCCATATGCAAATCAGTCTTGAACCTGTGCCCCATGGGAACAGTCAAGACCGAACTGCCAGGCCAGGTCCTCCCTGGACATGAAACAAACATCCTGGGACTGGTTTCAGGGTATGTCACCCTTCTTCAGCCAGGCTAGCTTGAATCCAATGGCACAGTGAGCAAAGGAGGAGAATGTTTGCATTGTCAGCATTCCGTCCATCATTTGTTTGCTGTAACACTTTTCGCCCTAAATGGGCTGGGTATGCCCAGCAGTGGGACCCTTGCTCATTATGCCACTGGGTTGAATCTAGCCTGGCTGAAGAAGGGTGACATACCCTTAAACTGGTCCCAGGATGCTTGTTTCCAGTCCACGGAGGACCTGGCCTGGCAGTTCGGTCTGGACTGTAACCATGGGACACAGGGTCAAGACTGATTTGAATATGACTGGGTCCAAACTGGGGTGGCATAGTGGGCAAAAGAAAAATGGATTTATCCCCGATCTTTTGACTGGGGGAGAATGTTTGCATTGTCAGCATTCCATCCATCATTTGTTTGCTGTAACACTTTTCGCCCTAAGTGGGATGGGTATGCCCAGACGTGGGTCCCTTGCTCACTGTGCCACTGGATTCAGCTAGCCAGGCTGAAGAATGGTGACATACCCTGAAACCGGCCCCAGGATGCTTATTTCAGGTCCAGGAAGGACCTAGCCTGGCATTTCAGTCTGGACTGTTCCCATGGGGCACAGGGTCAAGACTGATTTGCATACGACTGCGTCCAAACTGGGGTGGTGGCGTATGGGCAAAAGAAGAATGGATTTAACCCAGATCTTTTGACTGGGGGAGAATGTTTGAATTGTCAGCATTCCGTCCATCCTTTGTTGGCAGTGATCCCATTCATAGTGGCCACTGAGGGAAGGCTGTGAAGTTATGCCATGTCCTGTACCATACTACACACAGTCTCCATACTTACAAAGGTTTGCTCTGGAGAAAATCACAGAACGCTGAGTGCACCATTACAATGATCATGTGGACATTAAAATCACAACAATGTGTTCAGGTGTGTTTTAGAAAGGAACTAGTCATCTGCAGAGTGAATACTATGCGGGTAGGTCACAATATTGTGGTTGAAATATCGGCCTGCAACAGTATCGACAACTACATGGCCATGTAGTGTAGAGATGAAAAGATGAATAGTAAGTCTATATTTCCCTGTACAAACCTACATTGACAATAGTGGTAATCAATATTGTGGGGTTGATATTTGTGAAAGTCAATATCATTACCCTCCATATTGTGACATACAATCTATACCAAGCGAATCTTGGAATATTTAGGGCCATATTTATGTATGGGTTGCATTGCTTTTGCACCCCGCAACGGGGTGCATGCTTGACACAACCCTTAAATGTGATTTATCAAGCTACGCTAGGCCACCTGGCGTGGCCCTGAGTGGCTTGATAAATTCAGAATAACACAACGCAGCGCAAATCTCTGCACTGCGTTTCTCTGCCCCAGGGAGGCATTCTACAGTGGGGCGATGGATTTTGATGCAGTCTCAGATTTACCATAAGTGGTAGACCTGGGAATGCTTCAAAACTGCTAGACCTCCCCAGTTGAGGCATAACATGGACAAATATGTTTATTTCTCCTTATTGTTTCCTCTTTCTAAAGAGAAAAACACCTCAGGATTGGTATACCTTCCTGCACAAGAACAATCCTCCTTACGACGCACCATGGTGCAAGAGTTGGCTGCGTTGGGGCTAGGCAGCACATTGTGTGGCAGCGGGAGAAAAGGCAGGAATGCGCCGAATTATCTTAAATATGGAGCATACCTGCCGTTTACCTTGTCACACAACATAGCAAGGTGGTTTGCTGTGCTGCGTGTCGTATTGATATATGTGCCCCGAACTTCATAGGACAGTTGGGGTAAATCTGTAATACTTCAGTGAGCCACTAATTTACTTCACAATAAATCTTTTTTGAATGAAACACCGTATTTTCCATCCTGTTTATATTTTTTGCTTCTCTTTTCCATCCTCATGCACATCAGGAGGATTGCTGCCATTGGTGCACTAGGTGCAGTGGCACAGTGCCCCAGACATGTGCTAGCGTGTTCAGTAAGATTGGGGGACTGTGAGCTTCAGATTTTCCGACAATCATACTGGCATATCATGCTAATCATCATGTAAGAAACAGTGTATGAGGGGGCTTAAGGGGCAGTGGAAACGGAAATGAGTGCTGATTGTGAGGGGGTACTTAAAACACTGTGGAGCTTATTTACAAGCCCCTTGCGCCACTTTCGCCGTCATTTTTAACATGGGAAAAATGATGCAAAAGTGGCACAAGGGGCTTGTAAATAAGCCCCTGTATTTTGTAAACTAACCATGTTTTAAGACCCTCAAAACAGAGACGAGAGTGTTTGTGTGTGCTTTTGTCTGAGTGAGTATTCAAAAATCCCAGGTGAAATCCGAGCGACACCTTACCATACCCAACTGAAAGCTCCTGTACCCAACTATTTAGAAAAAAAAACATTTATTAGGGTGGTGTAAACCCCAAACACCCCCCTGAAGCTAAGGCCCTGGGCCCAGAGCCCAGATTGACCCATTGAACCCTGATAATTGCTGTATAATATTACTTGAGCAACAGGCAAAGGGGCCACTTTCCTTGCTTATACCAGAGCCCCTGGCATTCTTGCTCCCAACTGATGAACTTAGTCAATTTTGAATGATTTGCTTAATTTTGAAATTAAAATGATTTTAATATTTAGATACTTTCTTTGCTTGTACCAGCGGCCCTGGCATTCTTGCTCCCTACTGATGAACTTGGTCATATTTTGTAACGTTTTGCTTAATTTTGAAGTTAAAATTATGTAGCTATTTGGAATGTGCACTGGATAATGACATAGAAATTGGGATAAAATTAATAAGTGTAGAGTGCAACTGATATTTCCTTTTTTGTTTTTGCTGATTGAGAAATGTTTTGGTAAGTATTCAATTGCTGTGAAAGCAAGATGCCATTTCTAAAACTGTAAGCTCATGGCGGCTGCAATAGATCACAATGTGTTAGAACAACACATTCGTCCGAATTGACAATGTCATCTCTGAAGCCCCTGGACCACTGCGACATGGCTTGTATGTCAGTAGTCAGAAACCATTAAACAACAGAGTGCAGATTCTAGCTCTAACCTGGAATCCCCTTTCTCTTCAGACTGGACGTCCGCCATGCCGTTCGGCTGTGTGACCCTCGGCGACAAGAAGGACTACAATCAAATCTCGGAGGTGACTGACCGCTATGACTTGGGACAGATCATCAAATCGTAAGTGAAGGATGCTGATCACTGTAAAGGGCGACATGGGTGCAGTGTGTTAGTGGTGGTGCCCACTTCTGACAGTCCATGTGAAATACTTAAGGTGGTGTTCAGTGAGTCGTGGGTTTAAGTGAAAGGGTCATGCAGACAATAAGTGCATTTGAGGCTTCTGGGACACAGAATTGGGAGAGGGTAAATGATCAGCTGAATTTGGGGTTCTATGGAATGCTACGATTTAACAGCTTGAGTGTGAATTTAAATTTATTTTCCAAGTCTTCGCTTTAGGTCTGGCCCTGGGACAGTTTGAGTAGTCTCATCAGCCTCATGCTTTTCAAAAATTGTGTTGATGAAGATACGCACTCATTCCTTCCTCTTCATCCATTTGCTTGTTGAAGTGTCATTAACATTTCCCTTCCTAAGCATTCGGCAAAGGGTTAACCCACCTCATCCATTGATTGTTTGGCACCGAGTGATGACTTTTTTATAGCAATGCCCGTAATCTTCAATGAAAATGAAAAACGGCTCCAGAAATTGTAGACGGTAAATCTTTCTTTAGCAGGAACATGTTAGCAGAGGTAAGTCCAGTTACAGAATAACAACTGTCGTCTTCCACCAAATATATAACCCTTGCTACTATCCAAAAGATGCACCCACATGCCACCCCCCACCGCATTATCTGAAAGTGGGCACAAGCGTGAACCACGGTTCACCCTCGTGTCTACCTCAAACAATAACACGCAGTGCGCGGCTGAGCATGAGCGCGACATAAGGAAGCCGTGCTCGTGTATACAACACATCTTCTCCCTTTACATTTTTTTATGCAAGTACACAATTTTTTAAGTGTACAGGAGGAAGTCTTGATCTTGAATTCCTGGAACTGCCACTGGACACTTCACATTACACTGAAAAAACCCATCACAGCATGAATTCCAAAAACAATAATTTCCTGGTAGATCAAAAAAAAACATTTGTAGCACAGTCATCAGATGACATAATTTCATTCCTAAATAACAACTCTGCTAAGATTCCATACAGTACCACCCTCAACACGTACAGCTTACCTAAGACCTGAATCACACGTACAGGGTCCAAACAGTTTGCGAATCCTTTACCCACTATTACACCTTACCTTAACCGCACCATGTCACCCATTTGCACAAGATGTTTCCCAGGCACACTCATTCTTTCCGTGAGATCCTCTTTCATTTTCTTTTTATTCACTTCCATTTGCTCATGAATTTCTATGAAATCTACTTCAGCAAGATTGCAATGATGTCTGGTCTCTTCATGACCATGGGACCAAATTAGTGCTAGGTTTACATCCCCTTAACAATTCAAAAGGACTCGCCAAGGTAACAGAATTAGGCAAGGTTCTTTAAGTCAACAACATAGAGTGCAAAGCATTCTTCCAGCTCAAACCGCCTTTTGCAGCCAATTGGATGGCTTCTTTAACCCCACGATTGGACCTTGCCACTTGTCTATTGGCCTCTAGGTTGAAGACAGCAATTCTCTTGTGAATCACTCTACATTTTTGCAAATACTTCTCCATCTGTTTAGTGACAAACTGGGGCCCATTGTCAGTCACGAGTTCCTGGGGAATGCCCTCTCTACAGAATATCTCACCCAAAAACTCTATGACCACTTCAGAAGTCACGTCCCTCACCATCTTGAGCTGTGGCCATTTAGAAAAGTAATCTATCAGAACAATACCAAAAGGCTCTTGTGTAGGTAAGACAGCAAATGGACCAATGATATCTAACCTTAACGTGCACCTTGGTGCTATGGGCAACTCTACACGCTGGGGATCAGAATATAAGGCTTTGGCTGATTTGTCACTATCAGCACATTTATCATATAATCTTACTTGATGCTCCACAAAAGAGTCAATGCTGGGCCACCAAAAGTTAACTTTAATATGTCTTCTTGAAGTGGAAATACCAAAATTCCCCTTCATGGGCAATATCAACAACAGCTCTCCTTAAACTAAAAGGGGGAAAAAACTTGTCATCCTGTACAATAATATTATTTTCCACTGCCAGGTTCTCATGTACCTTAAAAAAATGTCATTAATTAACGGGCAATTTTCCTCTCCTCAGGCCAACCCTCCAAAATAAATTGTTTCACCTTGATAAATTCACTGTCTTTCCCCATTTCTTCATGCCACCTATTCTCCTCCACAACTGGGGATTCCAGACCAAGTAAATTAATATCCTCCAAAGTGAACGCCACTTCTCAATCATCTGCGTCATAATTATCATGGCCTTCAATAGGTAAAGGTAATCTGTACATGCAATCCGCGTGTACATTGTTTTTCCTAGGGATGTATTCTATCTTGTACTGAAAATTTTGTAACTTTGAAGCTAATCTGGCTAATCTAGCAGACATGGTAAGACCACCACCAGGTGCTACTATGTGCACAAGATGTTTGTGATCAGTTTTAATAGTGATCCTTGTATCCCACAAAAAGAACCTAAAATGTACAGCACCCCACACACAAGCTACCAGCTCCCTTTCAATCACAGAGTAATTTTTCTCTGCTTCAAGCAATGCTCTAGACGCATATGCCACAATCCATTCATGTCCATGTTCCCTAAGCATCAGCACTCCACCTAAGCCACATTTGCTAGCATCAACCACTATACCGCAATGCCTTCCAATTACAAAAGGTTTTACGTCAGATGCATTTTTTAGTAAACACCTTAGAGGATCCACAACAGCAGCAAAAGTTGGGATACGTTTTGTATAGAACTCTGTTAATCCTAGAAAGGCCACCAACTGTTTCATACATGTAGGTTCTGGAGCCTTTCTAATGTTTTCTACATGACCTTTTTTGGGATTAATACCAGTTCCACTGTTACAATGTCTTAAATATTCTACAGAACCTAAACAAACCCACAGGAGTGATGAACACAGTCAAGTTTTTAGATTCTTCATGCAGCAACACCTGATGATGTGCTTTGGCTAAATTAAAACATGAAAACACTTGTGCCCCAGCCAACGTAGATACCATCTCATGTAGATTAGGAAGAGGATGAGCATCAACGCAAAGAGCATTATTGAGACTGCGTAGATCAATGCAGAGGCAGAGTTCCTCGTTGGATTTAACCGAAATAACAACCAGAGAAACCCACAGAGAAGAAACAGCAGGCTCAATAATTTTCTTCTTACATATATCCTGCAACATTTCCTTCAGTTTACTTCTGTACGACAAAGAAACATTCCGTACTCTATGATGAGCCAGAATGACTCTGTCCTGTAGCTTGATATGATGTGTGAATCCCTTATACATACTCAATACATTGGCAAAAAGCTTAGGAAACTTCTTTTTCCATGTCTGTATGAATTCTACCTCATCACTAGATGTCCCATTACCTGTAACTTGCGAAGTTATACCTAAAGCATAGACAGGAGGGTCTGCCCTTGGATCCAGCTTGATCCCAAGTTTTTTCTGATGTGGCCAACCCAATAAAGACTGACCATCCCTTACAACACAAACCTTCCCAAACATTTTGCGACCAGCAAACTCCATATTTGCCCAAAAACATACCACCAATTGCATCTTGTCACCTGTATCACCACCTAAAGAAACAACAGGAGGCAAGAGGATTCTGTTGGGCCATTTTGCCTTGACAATGTTATTTACAATTATAGTATACCAGGTGCAGGAATCCACCAACACACTTGTACTTATACCATCAATGCTAACAATGCAAGAGGGAAATGTTGTAACACCGCATTCATCATTGATGTTCGAAATTGTGTTTACCTCTTGATCACTGTATTCCAAACCCAAATCTCATTCATCCTGGCTTCGTATAACATTCACTCTCCGGTGAGCTGATCTGCACACCATTGCTAAATGACCCTTTTTTTTGCATTTGGAACGATTTTTCTCTAAAGTAGGACACATTTTCCAATTACCCAAATGGAAACCACTACCACATCTAAAACACAAAGCAAAAATGTTATTCCTTTCAGGCTTTTTTCACTTAGTCTGTCATGTAGACTTTTGTGTTACCTCATTTTTCTGCTTAACAGTTTTCTTGACATTATCTCCCTCTTTTGCAACAATGTGTACTTTACTCTTCTCACGCCCTCTTATCTCATGTACAAACTTTTCAGAATGTTCCATAGCTTTAGTTATTTCAATGGCAGTGTTTAACGACATCCGCAGTAGCTCACAATCTACCCTGCTTTTTTTTGTTATTGGTTTGCATAAGTATTTGGTCTCTTAAGACTTGATCATATGTAATATGCTTGAAATCACAAGTTACAGCCAGAGACCTGAGCGAGGACACATAACTATCAATTGACTCCTCAGGCTGCTGTTTTCTAGAATAAAATATGAATCTTTCCATAACTACATTTCTTTTCTTACTATAGCTTGGTGATAACTGTTTGGATGTGATAGAGATCGCAGGTCACCCGGCCATATAATTTCACCATACACGTACCAGGCCCATAATATTTCCAATTTATCATATACCTTGATCGGGTGACCTAACAACTCTACTACCAGTAACCCTGGTTCCGTTCCTATTTATTCCTCGTATACCCGACTTACCAATCCACTGTTACGGGTACCTATGATCACAATGGATCAGGGAGCTAGCTGTAAAAGAAAGGCAGGCAAAATACCAATATCAACTTTATAATTTCTTTGTATTCATAAAATGACCACAGACTACTGGAAAGTTTTAAAAGTTTATCTAGAATTCAGATTTTGGAGATCATACAATTTACCACCAAGAGGCAGTCAATAATCAAAATAACGAACAGCACATGACCATATAGAAAGAGAGCTAAGGCAACCATCTATGAGTCTATGAGAAGATAGAAACAAACTGAAATGTAGCTAAACAGCTTTGGAAATGGATAACTCTAAAATGGGGTAAACTTAGGCACGAACTAGATTTACTTTGGGAGGTACTTCAAGTGTGAATAAAAGATTAGAAATCCTACAAATCAATAGGAGGGGGGAAAAGTGGAGCATACTATAGATCTAGCATCAAATTCTTCAAATCAGTTTACAGGAGAAAATTATAGAACCACATCTATAAATTCTTAAACAGTATGGAGAGGATGTGTTCTAAAAGGTAGGGAAACATAGGAACATGCTACGAAAAATATAATGTACGACCTTTCATATAGTGGATTGCGGAAAGCATGGAAAATTAACGTATGCAAAGGTATGTCTTTATTGAAGCAAAGACAGAAAATAGAAGGTGCAGTATAGAGTTTTCAGCACTATATTTACCTAGAATGGTGTGAAGACCAACCCTGGCCACGGGTCAGTTAAGGACAGGATAAAACCCAAGGAAGGACAGTCATCTATGGGACAGCAGGTGCAGAATGGATACCCTAGGACAGGACAGGAAAACCAGATTAGGATCAGGACAGGACCACCAAGGCACGACCAGCACCCGCAGTTCGGAAGCAACGCCTGCGCTCCACCCTCTCTGCAGCTATCAGTCAGAACCCCGATTGGGTTAGCGAACTCTCCAGCAAAGTGCTCCGCCAGCACTTAAGGTTTAGTAAAACCTTAGAGTCTATGGTCAAATTCGGACAGAGTGCTCCGCAGCGCTCTGTATTCAATCACCTATTGAGTGCGTTGGGTCAGTGACAGGTCAGCTATTCAGACAAGTCGGACAATTTCTCAAGCTAAACCTAGGCTAGTTATACTGTTTTCGGGTCAGTGTACCACCCCCCAAATGTTGCAAGTGTCAGAATCCCCAATTTCGATTGGTCCCCAGGTAGGATAGGCTAACACACCAATCACAATTTACGTCTACAAGCCTAGTTTTACATATTCTGGAACCGCCTATTGATTTTGGGGTTCCCATGACCTATTCTACAGAATACAATAGAAAGAAATACATTTGCTGCTAATGTAACACATTTCAGCTTCTCCGGCTGGGTGAAGGTGCATCTTCCCAGGCACGTCTTGGCAGGGACCTTCAGTTGGCACTCTGTCAATGCCACCGGCAGAAGTTGGTCATGCGCAGAAGAGCATTTCAAGATGGCTCCTCGAGCATCCCCTCAGACCCTCAATACCGTGGTACATGTAAAGTAAGCGAAAACAAATTAATAACATAGAAATAAATGAATTCACTGTATATTATGAGTAGCTACTTTATACTCCTTAAATTGAAAAATATACTATGGCATTATAATTAGTGCAACAGACAATAACACGAGAGCATCTGCGCAAGCTTCACCACGTTAGGACACAGACAGCCATCTTAGAGGCAAGTACGCAGGCGCACATTTTCCCACCAAAACTGCAACTACGTCACGTCACGTGAGTGTGACTAACGCATGCGCAGAAGCAAACCCTCAAGCGGCGGCCATTTTAGGGACAAGGGTTATTCGTATTAGTAAACACATAAGCAAGCGTTACTAAGATACACGTGCATCAAAATAAAGGGAAATTAGTAAGACGTACAGGTTGAATCATAGGATTATAATTTATTCGAGGTTCTTGATCACAAGCAAGTCGCGTAGTATGCGAAATCTTGCTCTATCAATCCCCTCTTTGATGATATTTACTATCATCACAAACTAATGGAACCAGATGCCAACTTTTCAAACTTTGTGCATTTCCATTTCTTCCAACATTCGATTCAATTTCTCTTTCACATCTTTGTTAGGGTGAGAATTTTTCACCCTTTTGTAAATTTGATTATTCATTTCTTCCAATTCAAGCTCATCCACACTCCGTTTCACACCTCTTCTATTCACAGTGTATTTCTTTGTGTGTTTGCGACATTTGCAACAGACAAATATGAGGAATATGACGAAACCTATCACTCCAATTGGCATCAGTACCTTAAACAATAAACCTTACCTAAATTAGCAAACCAATGACCTACATTGGAGAGACCATCAGTAAGTCTCCTCCAGGCACTATCAACCTCCAGTGGTTTGAGTTCTTTTTCCAAATTAGTAATGTTCTTTACGTACTTTTTGATTTGTACACTTGTGTCCGGTATGTAAGTGCAACAATGTTGCGCTTTCAACATCCGGCAGACTCCGCCCTCCTTTGCTAATAAGGTCTCAAGAGCAAGTCTGTTCTGCAAAACCATTGATCTGATCGCAACCATTTCGGTATTGACCAGCAGGAATCCATGAGCTGTGTCAGTAGACAACACATCCACTATTGTGGATAATTTGCAAATTCTGTGTGTGTTTAGAACCACTCCCACTCCAGGTATCAGTGCACTAAAAATACTACCCATTATTTCACCTACGCTTTCTCTTTTACTACGCACTAAGCCATTAGTGTTTTCATTCCTTCCAGCAATTTCATTCACATGGTATATTCTCGGGAAGACAATGCCAAAGTAGCAGCTTCCCTACCAGTGATCCGGCAATTTGAAACATATATAATAAATTCCGGGAAACACAGGTTCTGACCCATTTTTGAAACCCCAACCTCCAATTACCTTATAATTGTGTTCACATTGACTGGAACCAATGAAAATGTTATTATAATAACTAGTCTTCTCGCGGTGAAGACTGAGTTTCCCTTTTCTCTCGAAATCCAGCAACAAAGCAGGACCCACCCCATCATTCGAGGTGCTTTCCATGTTTTCAGCCCATTTAGGAGTTTTCTGTCTTTTATCATTTGCCTTTCTTTGGAAACTCTCCCTTCTTTTCTCTGCCATGTTTAAAAACATTTTTTCTTGTTCATGTAATGAACAGGTCAAGTTGTCCCTGTGTGCATCATTTAAGTACCTATAGTCAGAAAGTATTCTCCCATATAACGTGTAACGTCACTTTTAGAATGTACAGGATTCAGATTTCCACGTATTGGAAGTTCAGAAAATATTACGTCTGAGTTAGAATAGTAGTACTGTAACGGTCCTCTTTTGTAAAATAAGCTAACTAGAATACTACAGGAGATTCCATAGGTCAAGGGTAAGTGATGATAAGTCACGCCTTCAGCTACAGAAGTAGGTAGCTTCATGCAGACATAGCAGTCTTCTATTTCCATAGTTTCTACATAATGCACTAACAGGTTTGCGAATATATTTAGATGTGTTTGGTTCTTAACTCCGTGATAATGTAGTCCTTCCTCATCTGGTGTTTCTAAGTCTGACTTTGTTTGTCTAAGTGCTTTTTCACGTCTTTCTACACTTCGTGTTGTCAGTTCTTCAGTGTCAGTGTTCACAGTCTGTGTAGGGTCAATATTAGTATTTTTGCTCACCATATAAGGAATAAAACTGTTAGTCCTATCCAAATTATTAATACTATAGCTATACTACATATACATGCTTTGCAGCATGTTTTGCAACAACTGCGTCTAGGCCTTCCATTCACATTTGAATCAGACATTTTTGTTCAGAAGAAGATTTCAACCCCTCTTTGTAACTTTGCACGGGTAGCTTACCCTGCACAACTTCAGGGTGGTTCGTCTTCTTCGGCAGAATGATCAGCTGTCTGTTCTTCGTCACTTTCGTCAGTTATATCAAGATCCTCAAATTCCTCCAAGATCAAATATGTCCATTCAGGGTCTTGATATTTTTCGTTCAGTCTCTTTATCCGATCACTTCTTCTTTTGGAACCTTCCCCAGTTTGCTCTGCTATACGGGAACTTTTCCTTCTTTGGTCAAGTTTTTCTTCCACTGTTTTTAGTCTTAGTCTCAGTCTCTTGATATATCGATATTTTTCTTTTTCTTGAGTCTTTTAGCTGGCACTGTGTTTTGGCTTTCTTCTAATGTTCTTTTATTTTCATTTGCTTGTGGCACTTCTAATTCTTCCCTTCCTGTCTGACTAGTTCCAGGTCTTGTCTCTATTTCTTCTGCCTGGTTACTAAGCTGGCCTTGTTCAGGTGTATATTGGATTAGTCTTTTGGGTGTTTCAGTTTCTTTATCCTGAACACGTTCTTCTAGTTCTATCTGATCCTGTTCAAGCACTTCGAACCCTTGATCTTCTTCTGCTCGAACTTTCACACTAGTTCTGGTCTGTCCCCTTTCAATTTCAGGAGTTTGTGGAGGTGTGTCGATCACTTGCTCTGTCCCTGTCTGACCTTCTTCTTCTTCCTCAGACTTGACGTGAATCTCAATAATCTGAGGATCTTCGCCTGTGCCTATCTCTTCCTCTCTATCCCACTCTCTGTCTGCATAGGTTTGACTTTGTGTTCTGATGGGATCGTCAGTCAGATCGATTATGGGTACCCACTCATCTCGACTGGTGCTCGGTTGTTCGTAATCAGCTACCTCAGGACCATCGTTTGGAGACCCCTCAGCTGGACAACCTTCAGCGTCAGTCTTCTTTTCGTCTCTTATTACCTTCTTGGTATGGCTGGCATGGATCCACTTCGGGACGCCGGCACACTTCACCGCTGTCGTGGTCACCAATATCACTTGGCGTTGTTGTCCCCACCTCGGTGCAAGGCAATCTGAACTAGTATGCTTCCTGATTACAACCCAGTACCCTGGAACAAATTTATGGACTGGAGTTGTTGGATTGGCGACGGCGTCTTCCCCAATCTGGCGAGAGAAAGAACGCACTTGGTCACCTAGTTGCTTGCAGTACTCAAGTACCAAATCATCAGAAATGTTTATCAGTTTATGTCCTGGTACCCATGCTTGTCTCATCACTCTTCCCATCAGGATTTCATGGGGGCTCAGGCCTGTGTTTCGGTCTGGAATACTTCTGAGTCCCATCAGAACAAGAGGTAAAGCATTTATCCAGTTCATGCCAGTAGATGCACACATCTTTCCTAATCTCGATTTTAGAGTGCCATTTATCTATTCCACCACTCCAGAAGCCTCTGGACGATATGCACAGTGCAACTCTTTTGTGTGATCTTGAATGCTTTACAGAGCTGATCGAATACTTCATTCTGAAAATGTTTGCCTCTATCTGATTCAATGGTGACTGGGACCCCAAACCTAGATATTAATTCTCGCAGCAACAATTTGGCTACAGTTATAGCGTCATTTTTTGTAGCAGGGTAGGCTTCCACCCATTTTGAAAACAGGCAGACAATGACAAGGACATATCTCTTTCCCTCACAACGAGGCATAGTGATGAAGTCAATCTGTACTCTCACAAAGGGACCCCCTGATTTCCCAATTTTTCCTAACTCAACTGCTGTTCTTTTCCCAGCATTGAACTGCTGACATGTTAAGCACCTCTGACAGAGTGACTCTGCTACTTTCCTGAATTTTGGATTATACCATGTTTGTTGGAAAACCAGAACCATGGCGTCCCTACCAGTGTGTGAATCTCCATGTATCAGTCTGGCCATTGAAGCAAGCAGATGTCTAGGCAACACAGGCATACCATTTGGGCCCACAATGACACCATCCTCACTTCTCTGGCGACAACCAAGTTTCCTCCATTTTTCCTTTTCTTTTGATGGCACTGCATACTGACAATCTCTCAACTCTTCCCAGGTAGGCACTTCCTCAAACACCATAAGTTGGCAGCTGTTTCCAGGTCCCCCCAATTTAACATTTACAGACATGCGTTTTCTGGCACAATGTTGGGCCACTTCATCAGCAAATCGATTTCCTAATGTCACATGATCAGTGCCTGTTTTCTGAGCAGTACATTTGACTACTGCCAATTCTTTTGGTAATTGGATTGCCTCTAGTAAATCTTGTACAACTTTTCCATTTCGAATGGGAGTACCTGAGGAAGTCAGGAACTCTCTCTGTAGCCACAATTGGCCGAAGTCATGCACAACCCCAAAACAGTATTGACTGTCAGTATATACTGTTATTCTTTTGTTTTTCCCAATTTTACAGGCTCTTACTAATGCAATCAATTCGGCTACTTGTGCAGACTTCATTCCAAATAAACAGGATGCTTCTTCAATGCCTGTTACTGAAACTACAGCATAAGCAGCGCTTAGGCCTACAAATTCGTGTCTCATACATGAGCCATCAACGAACAGCTCTTTATCTTCCACAGGCAAAGGCACTTCCTTAATGTCTGGGCGTGGTTTAGTACTGAACTCTGTCAGGTCAATGCAGTCATGCTCTACCTCTCCCTTTGCTTCTGCAGTTATTGAATCAGGTAGCAAGGTGGCTGGATTCAGAAGGTTGCACCGAGTAATGACTACATTTGCAGCACCCACGAGAATCCTCTCGTATTTAGTCAGCCGACTAGGGGTGAGATACTGAGTTTTAGTTCTGGTCAGTAAAATCACAACTGCATGTGGAACATACACAGTTACAGGATGTCCCATTACAATAGATTCACTCTGTTCTAGACTCGTGCAAGTTGCAGCTACTGCTTTCAGACATCCGGGTAATCCAGCAGCCACTGGATCCAAAGTGGCAGAAAAATATGCCACTGGACGTCTAGTCAACCCATGCTCCTGAGTCAGGACTGACAGTGCACAATTATCTCGTGTGTCACAGAATAGTGCAAATTCCTTGGAATAATCAGGCATCCCTAGGGCAGGGGCTGTACACAGACATTCTCGTAATTTAGTAAATGATGTCAAACTTTCATCATTCCATTCCACTGGGTCCTTTGCTCCTTTCTTTGTCATTTTTATCAACGGCTTTGCCAGGACTGCAAATCCCACAATCCATTGCCTGCAGTAACCTACCACCCCAAGGAACATTCTGACTTCTTTCTGGGTACAGGGTAACTGCATGTTCCGAATTATTCTGACTCTCTCTGAGGTGACTTTTCTGACGCATTTTTCTATCTGGTGCCCCAGATATTTCACTGACTTTGTACAGAACTGCAATTTGTCAGGGGATACTTTATGTCCTTTTTCACCTAGATGATTCAGTAAGGCAATGGTGTCAACAACACAGTCTCTCTGACTTTTAGACGCCACCAAGAGGTCGTCTATATATTGCAGCAAAACAGATTTTCCAGGTAAAACTAAAGATTCAAGGCACTTTTTCAAAATCTGATTAAAGATAGAGGGACTTTCCGTGTACCCTTGTGGGACACGATTCCAAACGAACACGTGACTGTCGAAAGCAAATGAGAAAAGAAATTTGCTGTCTGGATGCAATGGGATCGAGAAGAATGCATGACATAGGTCTATCACGGTGAACCACTCAGCATCCCAGGGAATCTGATACAGGATCACTGCTGGGTTTGGAACAATAGGGCAACATGGAACAACTATTTTATTTACCTTCCTCAGGTCCTGCACTACCCTATACTTGCCACTAGGTTTCTTGATTCCAATTATGGGTGAATTACATGGGCTACTCATCACTTCTTGTATGATGTTTGCTTCTAGCAATCTTTTTATTTCAATAGCAACTCCCGCTCTCACTTCTGCACTCATTTTGTATGGCTTGGTATTGGGATAAACTGCATTTTCTTTCATGGCTATTTTGATTCGGTCTACATTTGCCATTAATCCTACATCTTTTCCAGTAAAGTCCCATACTTCTGGTTTCACTGTCTTTTGGAGTTCTTCGGGTAAGTCTTGTATAGTCATTTGTTTAATTTCTGAGTCTGGTCTAATTAACATTAATTTGTATATGCCATCTTCGTCTGGGGTTTGAATTTCGACGCCTTTTGGTGTGCAAAAGATGGTGCAGTTCATTTTGCACAACAAATCACGTCCCAGTAAGTTTACGGGACTGGTATCACACACTACAAATCTATGCATTTCTTTGAAGTTCCCTATGGTGATCTCCATGGGCTCAGTAACTGGGGTACTAATCAATTGATTAGACACACCCACTACTTGGATTGCTTCTCCCGAGAGGGGTAGGTTTGGAACGTCTGCTGTTCTCACAATAGAACGGGTAGCACCAGTGTCCAATAGAAAGGTGACATCATTTCCGTCAACCTTTCCTTCAATGTATGGCCCTGACTGGTCTACCGGCAAGGAGGCGCCAAGTACACACTCCTCGTCCTCCCCCCTCAGGCCCCGTCAGTATTGATCGTCACAGAGAAAAGTGTCATTCAACAAAAATTGCGAAGTTGCTGCATTTCTGTCCTCATTGCCTCCCCAGATTTCTATATCATCACCCTGTGGTGTTTTCCCTTTATACTTTGGTTTAGGCGCTCGGGGCAATTGACTTGCCTTTACTTGATGCTGGGTCTTTCTCTGTTTCTCATTCTGCGTCTGTGGAGTTAAATCAGTGGTTTGGGTGTTACCATGTTGTAAATATGGACATTCGTCTCTCCAGTGCCCGATTTCTCTGCACTGGTGACAGGGGAATTTCTTTTTAGCTTCTTCTATGCTCATTTTTACCTTGGGCTTCCCTCCACCCCCAGGGCCTTGATTTTGGGAATTTTTATTCATTTTATTCAGTTGCTTTTCCTGTTGTTCTGCCAACTTTACCTGTGCCCACATAACCTTCTCCTTTAGAGCTTTTCGTTTGTCTGCCATCTCATCCTCGCAGTACTTTGCATAACGTAAAACCTCATCCATTTTCTTAGACTGCCAACAAATTTTATTGTCTTTGATCCACTGGCAAATTTCGGGTCTTAAACCGTTTACAAACCTGTAAATGAAGTGGGTCATATCCTTCATCTCGATGTTATCTATACCACTGTATGTTTTAAACACCTGTAATAGTCTTTCATAGAAGGAGTGCACAGTCTCATCCCTTTCCTGCGTAGTTCTATCTATTTTGGTCCAGTCGGTTTCCTTTGCAGGCACCTTTTTCTTTAAGTGTAACATGACCTGGTCATATTTTCTCATCACCTCATCCGAGGGAGCACCAGTAACAGGGTCCCTTGTATATTCTTTGTTGGGCCAATCAATGGCCACCTTGCATTCGGTCCATAAATACACAGGAACCACTATGTCGAAAAACCCATCCAGGGTGCAGGGTCAAGCACTTTTGCACTTTTACAAACCTTTCCACCTGCCTGTACCAGTCCACAGGCTTTTCTCGTAATTTAGGAAAGTCATTGGTAAAGGACACAATATCCTGTCTGGACCATGGAACGTACACGTATTTTCCACCTGGCACTTCACGCATAGGGTATAACTGCTCTGGTTTTTCAGCTTCTGTTAGAACGAACTCGGAAGAAGTCTGTTTGGATCTAGCCTCATCTTTCTTCTTTGCCCACCTGGCTTTCCATTTTTCTACATCTCCCCATTTTTGCAGCACAGTCAATAGTTCCTTGATCTGTGCCTTTTTCACTGACACATTCATATTTTCCAAATCATTGTCTGAGAAATCAGCTCTATAGGGCTTTTGCAATGGCTTCGATTTTGAATTATCTATTCCCATACTAGCTGCAGTGTCTGTTAGTTTCTCATGGAGTACTCTGGTATTTTGGGTAAAACTCCTACAGATGAAAACAGCTCTTCCTCGGAATAGGTATTTAATCTGTCTAACCCCACATTTCCTGCCATCAGTTCTTCCATCTCTACTCTCAGCTTGTAGATGTCTAAAGGTTTCGACTGAGGAGTTTGTTTTTCTAACTCTCGACTCCATCTTTCAATTTCTTCAGGAGTCACCAACGTGACACTCTTGGTACCCGAAGTTGATTCCATTTGAATCTCCCTCGTATTGAAAGGATTATGCCTTTTCTGTAACCTTTTCCCTGCATTGCTGATGGGCAAATCCATTAGCGAGACCTCAGACTCGCATTCACTCGTCTGGTCGTTCACGATTAAGGGCTCTGGTCTCGGCTGTGCTATAACTGGGGTAATAACTGGAGTCTTTGGACTTCCCTGTCTATCCCCATACAGCGGAACCACTGGTCCAATAGTTACCGGGATTGTCAAGGCCTCAGGACTAGTATTTAACTCGGAGATTTTCTGAATTATCTCGGCTCTCTGCTTAGCTAGAGCCTTGCGCTCCTTTCCTCCAATAGTCTGTCTAATGATTTTTCATGTAATACCTGCGAGGTCAAGGTTGGAGCATAACTCGGGGCCGTGGGATGTGTCTCACTTGGTCCCGCACCATAATTAGGTTTTGGGAACAAACTTCCTGTGCCTAGGGATCTTGGTTCTTCCTCGTACGGAGGTCTTGAGAATGGGATTCCTGAAGTTGAGGGTCTTGCCTCACCTTTGTAGGGAAGTCTAGAGCAGAAGTCTCTTTCTCTTGAGTATCTTGACTCCCCACTAAATGGTGTTCTTTGACAGATATCTCTAGCACCTACGGGTCCTAAACCCTCGTTATAGGGAGGTATCTGACAACCCTCTCCTGCACTTACAGATCTGGCCCCCTCCTGGGGAGGAGGTCTTCGAGAATTATCCCCTTCACTAGAGGGTCTGTGTCCTTCATTATAAGGAGGCGGACTTCTCATAAACATGTCATCTAATAATTCGTCATCCGACTCCCCAATGGGCACCCAATGTTTGCACTTTTCTGTCTTCTTCTCCCCCGTAGGAGGACCACCCATTGGCATCATCGGAAACAGTCCTTCTACAATCATATTCTGTCTCCACTGTTTCATCTTTTTATCTCGGGTCTCCTGTTTTAACTTCGGATAAAATTTTGTCAACCCTTTATCCATCCGGGGCTTATCCCTTTCAAAAGCCTCGATCTCCCATTCTTCTAATTCTTCGTACTCCGTTAATCTAGGTCTGGGATGTAAATCATTCATTCGGGTTCTCAAATTAAATAGAATACTGCCATTAAATGTACCCTTCAACGGAAAAGCCAATATTCCGTCATCCTTGGTATATTCCGCCCAGTTTTCCAACCACACACAAGAGTGGTACCCTTTATCAAACATCATGAAAGATGCGGGGGTATTAGGTGGCGGAATGACAACACCTTCTCTGGTTTTAATCGGTTTGTCCTTTTTTAAATAATTCTTTACTTTGTTTACAAGGGACAGTTTTCTCTTATTTCCGTATATAATGTCGGTTTTATGCCCTTTCCACTGATCGTTCTCAAACCCTAAATGTCGTGGATCAGGTCTAGTATGCGATCTATACGAATGCCACATACGATTTCTGCGAGTGACTTTGTTTACAAAATCACTTCCAATCCAAGTGCGTTTTTTATTTTCGTGCAACCAATAAAGTGCACGGTTTCAAATAATCTTGACCAATGGGTGCGCGGCCTTTCGCGAGACAGGTTCTCACGCTTCGGCACTCACCCCTCCTTTACAATTCCAGCTCCGCTACACACCCGCTGCGTCTACCAATCCCAGCGCGGCACAGAGTGACGTCAGAGCAGCTCCGCAACTGACTCCCTCCCTCACAAGGTAACGGAAACTTAATTTCTTTCTAAAAGTGCAAGTGCTTTTGTTATTTAACAACGAATACACATTCGCCACTGTACTCAAGTGTCTAGACAGTAAAGTTTTGTTTCACTGCAAGTAAAGTACTTCCATTTACTTTTCACACACTAAGGATAGATCTCTTCTGCCTACCCTTCACTCAAGCACTAGGGAACCTGCTACTTCTTAGACTTATCCACTTCTTTCCGGGATATATACTAAGTCTAAAGTTTCACCAGCGAACCCCTTTGCTATCATCCAAGCTCCGACGAACCTGCTACTCCTTCCGGTGCGACCCTTACTAGGTTATATCACAATAGAAGTTTTGCCAGCGAACTCGTTGCTATCAATTGTTCAAACATACATTCAGAAAAAAAAAAAACTAATTAGTGCTTCCAGTTCGCCTAACCTGCACTAACTTTCCTTAAGCCAGTGACCTCAAAGCGAAGTGGATTCTCTTCACCACTCGCTATTCAATTCCCCGGGGATTCCCAACAAACATAAAACACTTTACTACATATATCAGTATAACAATAAGAAAAACTATTTAAAACATTTCATAATTTTTCAAAGCAAACATTTCACGTGATTGATCAAGTCACAAAAATTGTTTACCTTTTTAGCAGCAATAAAATGTTAGCAGCATCCAACCTATCTAACTTAACTAGTCCTACCTAACTTAAACTAGTCCCTAACCATAGCTCTGCTACCAGAAAATTACTGATAGAGATCGCAGGTCACCCGGCCATATAATTTCACCATACACGTACCAGGCCCATAATATTTCCAATTTATCATATACCTTGATCAGGTGACCTAACAACTCTACTACCAGTAACCCTGGTTCCGTTCCTATTTATTCCTCGTGTACCCGACTTACCAATCCACTGTTACGGGTACCTATGATCACAATGGATCAGGGAGCTAGCTGTAAAAGAAAGGCAGGCAAAATACCAATACCAACTTTATAATTTCTTTGTATTCATAAAATGACCACAGACTACTGGAAAGTTTTAAAAGTTTATCTAGAATTCAGATTTTGGAGATCATACAATTTATCACCAAGATGCAGTCAATAAGCAAAATAACGAACAGCACATGCCATATAGAAAGAGAGCTAAGGCAACCATCTATGAGTCTATGAGAAGATAGAAACAAACTGAAATGTAGCTAAACAGCTTTGGAAATGGATAACTCTAAAATGGGGTAAACTTAGGCACAAACTAGATTTACTTTGGGAGGTACTTCAAGTGTGAATAAAAGATTAGAAATCCTACACATCTATAGGAGGGGGAAAAAGTGGAGCATACTATAGATCTAGCATCAAATTCTTCAAATCAGTTTACAGGAGAAAATTATAGAACCACATCTATAAATTCTTAAACAGTATGGAGAGGATGTGTTCTAAAAGGTAGGGAAACATAGGAACATGCTAAGAAAAATATAATGTACGACCTTTCATATAGTGGATTGCGGAAAGCATGGAAAATTAACGTATGCAAAGGTATGTCTTTATTGAAGCAAAGACAGAAAATAGAAGGTGCAGTATAGAGTTTTCAGCACTATATTTACCTAGAATGGTGTGAAGACCAACCCTGGCCACGGGTCAGTTAAGGACAGGATAAAACCCAAGGAAAGACAGTCATCTATGGGACAGCAGGTGCAGAATGGACACCCCAGGACAGGACAGGAAAACCAGATTAGGATCAGGACAGGACCACCAAGGCACGACCAGCACCCGCAGTTCGGAAGCAACGCCTGCGCTCCACCCTCTCTGCAGCTATCAGTCAGAACCCCGATTGGGTCACGAACTCTCCAGCAAAGTGCTCCGCCAGCACTTAAGGTTTAGTAAAACCTTAGAGTCTATGGTCAAATTCGGACAGAGTGCTCCGCAGCGCTCTGTATTCAATCACCTATTGAGTGCGTTGGGTCAGTGACAGGTCAGCTATTCAGACAAGTCGGACAATTTCTCTAGCTAAACCTAGGCTAGTTATACTGTTTTCGGGTTAGTGTACCACCCCCAAATGTTGCAAGTGTCAGAATCCCCAATTTCGATTGGTCCCCAGGTAGGATAGGCTAACACACCAATCACAATTTACGTCTACAAGCCTAGTTTTACATATTCTGTAACCGCCAATTGATTTTGGGGTTCCCATGACCTATTCTACAGAATACAATAGAAAGAAATACATTTGTTGCTAATGTAACACATTTCAGCTTCTCCGGCTGGGTGAAGGTGCATCTTCCCAGGCACGTCTTGGCAGGGACCTTCAGTTGGCACTCTGTCAATGCCACCGGCAGAAGTTGGTAATGCGCAGAAGAGCATTTCAAGATGGCTCCTCGAGCATCCCCTCAGACCCTCAATACCGCGGTACATGTAAAGTAAGCGAAAACAAATTAATAACATAGAAATAAATGAATTCACTGTATATTAAGAGTAGCTACTTTATACTCCTTAAATTGAAAAATATACTATGGCATTATAATTAGTGCAACAGACAATAACACGAGAGCATCTGCGCAAGCTTCACCACGTTAGGACACAGACAGCCATCTTAGAGGCAAGTACGCAGGCGCACATTTTCCCACCAAAACTGCAACTACGTCACGTCACGTGAGTGTGACTAACGCATGCGCAGAAGCAAACCCTCAAGCGGCGGCCATTTTAGGGACAAGGGTTATTCGTATTAGTAAACACATAAGCAAGCGTTACTAAGATACATGTACATCAAAATAAAGGGAAATTAGTAAAACGTACAGGTTGAATTATAGGATTATAATTTATTCGAGGTTCTTGATTAAAAGCAAGTCGCGTAATATGCGAAATCTTGCTCTATCAGATGCATAATGATACACATCAATATTCCCAGGATTTACCAATGTAGGCAGATTCCCAAAGTATTTTAACCCAATGCCACCCAAACAGTGCTTTAATAGGGAAACTTTCCTCTCTGGTTCACAGGCTTCCCCTTCCAAAACCTCCACATAAGCTAAAAACACCCCTTCCCATGTTTCCCAATCCGTTTTTGGCTCTCCAGGTGCTGTCAAAAAGGAAGGAGGTGGCAAAATACCTGCCATTATATTACTAGATCCTACCAAAAGTTAATTATCCCTCCACACAAAAAAAATAAGAAACCCACAAACAATCCCAGAAAATAAATAAAGTGGTCACTGCTGTCTCATGCACCAATTGCCACAACCCTTGTTTTTTTTTTAAGAGAAGTAAAAGCAAGAACAACAAGAAAATAACAAAAGTGGGCACCATACTTCGTGCATGAATCAAAGTGCACAAAAGATAATGGCCACGATGCAGCGTGAATCACGCCAGTACTCCGGGGTAATTACACAAATGTATGTTCCTGAGGTTACAACTGTTGTTGCTCGATGTTGGACGCCGCCTCAACACAAACAGCAAAACGGAGGGTCGGAGATCCCAAATTAGCACTGGCGTGGCGCCTCAGACGAAATCCAACACAGTGTGTGTAATTAGATTTCCCTGGCCACATCCAACAATACAAAGATACTGCACATAGTATTAGTCAATGAGACACAATCCTCAATAGAAAGGGGTGTATCCGCATGCCCAGGAATCCGATGAACAAATCCCAGGGAATGCCAAAGCAAATTGACAAAGCCCAAAAAAAACACCAATCACGTTGGCGGAAAGAAGGTTCCTCACATGTAGCCTCGTACCCACTCATCACCAGTGTAGCAATGCAGGTAATCTTCAATGACGAATGGCTCCAGAAATTGTAGAAGGTAAATCTTTATTTGGCAGGAACATGTTAGCGGAGGTAAGTTCAGTTACAGAATAGCAACCATCCTCTTCCACCAAATATATAATCCCTGCTACTATCCAAAAGAGGCACCCATGAGCCACCACAATACCAACCCCCCACTGCATATCTGAAAAAAGACATGAGCGTGAATTGTGGTTCACACTCATGTCTACATCAAACAAAAACACGCGTGCGCTGCTGCGCACAAACGCGCCATAAGGATGCCGCGCTCGTATATACAACAATTTTGCATGATCACCTGGGTATAACTACCAAACAAATGTACATTTCAATGCCAAGCCTTCTAGTCCACTCTTTTTTTATGGTTTATATTGTTGCCAAATTTCTTTGCAAATTGTATATGTATGCAAAAAATGAAAACAATTAAAAGAAATTCATGCTTGCCAAGACCAAGACTGCAGCTTTACTGTGAGCAATGACAGTGATCCCACTCTCACTGCACTCCTGGAGTGCAC
Source organism: Lissotriton helveticus (assembly GCF_964261635.1). Taxonomy (NCBI): domain Eukaryota; kingdom Metazoa; phylum Chordata; class Amphibia; order Caudata; family Salamandridae; genus Lissotriton; species Lissotriton helveticus. The sequence goes on from NC_136070.1 coordinate 963,564,674, forward strand.
TATCTTGCTAGAATTCAGTCATGTGACCTATGTACTGCATGTTAATTCCCTGCAGTTCGTGTCTTCAATTTATGAACAATCTCTCTGGTGGCAGAACTTTCACACTGCATATAAAAGACCAGTCTCTGCATAGTTGCAATAACTCTTTAACAATTATGGGAAGAATTTGAATCTGTAACCTGCATGATACAGGCACATTTCTGCAAAGGGTATTTTAAGCCACTTCTCTGTCTCACTGCAACTGGAACCAGTGAGCGGCAGATTAAATATAGATCTCAGAAGCAGGTACATTAACCTACTAAGGTATCTCAATCACATTTCAGCCTGTTGCATCAGACCTTGCATATTTGAAAAAGGTTTTCAGAAATGCACATATCAGTAATAGCGTCTATATAAGTGTGTTCAAACCACAAGCACTTAGCCTAAAAAACAGAGCCATAACAATTGGATCTGTCCATGATTAGCTATCTTAAACTGGGCAATGTGTGCTCTCTTCATTGCAGTGCCAATGAACATTTCAAAAGCCTACCTACAATAGCAGAAAGTAGAAAAACAGTTTTTTAAATCAAGGACCAATGTAAAGTGGATGGCAGAAGAGGTGCACTGAATGAATGTTGCTCTTCATTGGTGTTCAGAGCCTCATTCCCTGGGCCAGGATTCCTGGCTCTGAGTTCTATGCAGACATCTTCATCTCTGGTAGACAGATGTCAGTCCAGTGCTTTCTCCAGTGTTTAATGTGTGCCAATGGTTGCACGTACTGTGCACCAGCGGCCATTTTAGGAGCCAGGGACCAATTTTTCATCATCGAAATTTGATCCAAACCAAGAGTGAGAGAAAGGCTGAATGGAAGAAAGAGAGAATATGAAAATTGTAACAATGGGAGAAGATAGGGAAGAAAAAGAGCCTGCAAGAGTGAGAGAAAGAGACAGGGAGGGTAGGGTGAGGGAAGAAAGATGCAAGAGATGGAACCAAGACTATAGAAGTTTGGTATTCTTCAACCTCAGCATTTGACGGGCTGCTAAAAAAACTCTGGGCTTGCTTTCTCCCTAACTGACCCCAATGGTGGATAGCTAGGGACATTTTCAATCTTTGCTTGAAACTAGGTCTGTGTGCAAGCCATACCAGAATAGTTTTTGCAGTTAGGAAAAACAGCACCAGGCCATATATGTGATGGAGAGCAAAGGAAGGTGTATGCACCACACAAAGTATACTGCAGCTCCTCAGACTTCTGCTATGCTCCAAGGATGCATCTTTGTCTCGAACTGAGGAATAACATCAACAATTCGAGAATATCTCAATAACAGTGAAAATAAAGTTAAAAACTTAAATCAATCAAAGTTAGTTGATAATCACCTGATTACAGCATAAAGGAATATCAACCAAACCAGCCAAACAGCAAATACGAAGCCAAGATATTTTTTTGATAAACAGACTTTATTAAATTTAAACCAACAAAAGAGGCAAAGATGAACACTTGGCACACATATAGCACAGCATATAATAAAGCATCTTGATTACACAAGACGATGACACTCAAGTAGCATAACACATACAGCATAGGTACTGTCCAATAGGGCATAGTAATAACAGTCTTACAGCAATGGACCCAACCACTTCCCCCATACTCGGTCATGCTTCTGGGGGCAGCCCCTGACCTCGAAGACCACACGCTCCTGCTGCGCACACCAATCCACCCCGCCTCCAACACGACAGAGTGAGGGCCATAGGGGACATCCATCGTTCAGTGATATCCTGCTTTCCTACCAGAATGGCCGTGCCAAGGAACACTTTCTCTGTCTTCGTGCCATCAGAGCCCTCAAACCCACCAAGGAGAGTCAGCAGGGGAGAAAGGGGGACCCCCCCACCCAAGGACATCCGGCAACTCCCGGGTCCCTCGGTCCAGTACTGACACATCATTTGGTAGGTCCACAAAGCCACGATATTTAAAGACAGGGTAGACAAATCATAAAGGATTTGGTTGGGATTCGGTTCCCCTGAAGGAAAACTCCCTAATGCTAAAATACATTTCAGGTGAAGTCGGGGAAAGTTCTAAGCAGCAGGTGTCAGCAAATATAGCAATGCGGAAAAAAGAAATGTGCTTCCTCAAGAGATTAACTACAAGCAGAAATAAAAGTATCATCAGGTCTCAAGAGTGGGAAAGGGACCTTCACCGATGTCGTGCCCACAGGATGGCACTAGGACCCTGGAGCCAGGGTCAGGGAAACAAGGACACCGGACACCACATCCGGTCAAGGGGCGGAGGTCAGCAGGACTCTGCAGCAGGACTTGGAGGTGGGAGGTCAGGGGTTCAGGAGCTCACCCACATGATATAACGATATTGCCTGCATGCCAATAAAGAAGACCATAGATTACCATACCGTCTCCTGTGGGCTCTGTGACCCGAACGACGCGACATCTGGCGACGAAGGTGGCGACATCGACCAGCGTGACGGTCGTCTCGTCGAGACCGTGGTGTGGTGCCCAGGAGACCCAAGCGCCGAGAAGACAGTGCGCCGAGAAACAGAAGCGCAGCGACGCGGGAGCCCACCCCGGCCGCTGCGAGGAACGACTGCCGGTAAGCGCTGTGCCCAAAGCGCGAGAGAAGAGAAAGTTTGCCGCGTCTGCCGCGAGCTCTCGCGAGAGTCCGAGAGTCTCGGCGGCCATCCTGAGAGCAGGCGGGAGAGCGAATAGGTGCGCGTGGAGGTCCGGCGGCCATTTTAGAATCAGGCGGCCTCACCATTGGACGAGACGCACCACGTGACCGTCGGCGGCCATTTTGAAAGCAGGCGAGAGAGCCAATCGGAAGCGAGATTGGCTCAGCGGCCATTTTGAGGACAGGCAAAGTCGATCTGCCTAAGGAAAGGGCTGCGAAAAGAATAAAGCACAGACAAATGCAAAGGACAGTCTACAGAAAAAAAAGATAAAGTCCAAAGGCAATAAAGAAATAAAGGACAAAGGATAAAAAAAAAAAAAAAAAAAAAAAGAAAGGTCAAAAAGAAAGAAGAAAAGAAGAAAAGAATAGAAGAGTGCCAGAAGAGAACGGAGGAGAGAAGAGTGCCAAGTGGAGCACTGGAGCCAACAAAAGAGTGCCAGGAAGAGCACAGAAAAGAAGAGACAGCACAGGAAATAGTGAAAGAGTGCCAGAAGAGCACGGAGGAGAGAAGAGTGCCAAGTGGAGCACTGGAGCCAACAAAAGAGTGCCAGGAAGAGCACAGAAAAGAAGAGACAGCACAGGAAATAGTGAAAGAGTGCCAGGAAGAGCACAGAACACAGGAAATAGACAAAGGAAACACCAGAAAGCAAGGAGAAATGGCAGACCCAAAGCCAAGTGCGCAATACAGAAGACCACTGCCATTCAGCCTATCGGAGCCGCAGACAGGGATAAGATGGGAGAAATGGCTTCGGCGTTTTGAAAATTATGCTGAAGCAACAGATGTCACCGAGGCCAAGATGAAAGGACTATTCCTAAACTATGTGGGTAATGAGGTCGAGGATCTGTTGGTAACGCTGCCAGCCGCGGACATTGACACATATGCCAAGTTAACAAAGTGCCTGACGGAAAAGTTTGATCCGCAAAGAAACGTTGACTTCGAGAGATACAGCTTCACGATTGCCTTCCAACAAGCTGAGGAATCACTAGATGACTTCGCAACGAGGTTAAGGAAACTAGTGACTCACTGTGCATTCGACAAGTTTGACAACGAACAGGCCATAAGACTATTGATCATCGCAGGCTGTCGGGACATAGAATTCCGAACAAGAATACTGAAAGAACCAATAACATTGGAGAACATCCTTGCACTAGGGAGGGCAGAGGCACGAGCAACAGCACACGCGAAAGAAATGGAGCGTGGCAAAGGAAGAGGTGGAGAACAAATTAATAGGTTAGCGAGCAACAACAACAAAACAGGAAACTGGAGACAAGACAGAAGCGGCCAGACAGGGAGGAAGCAACAAGAAGGAACGTGCTACAGATGCGGACTAGAGTTCCCACACCGCGGTGGCCCATGCCCAGCATTTGGCCAGACGTGCCGAAAATGCAACGGACGAGATCATTATGCAAGTGTATGTCAAGGGGCGCAGTTTAGAAATGACCGTGGAAGAACAGGTAGAGGGAGGATGTCGACGCGCAGACACATCAGACACGTCGAGACAGGAGTGAGGAGCTCGTCTGCAGAATCCGAGGACGAGGAAAGAGAAGAAAAACCGGAGCGGCTATACCTCATGACAGAGATCAACACAGACTCAGAAGATGATGAAGAAGAGTGTGACGAAGTAATATGCCTGGTGGACAAAAAGAAAATAAAGAAAACGGAGTCCGTCACAATAAAAGTGGGGCCACACGATACCACGTTTGTGTTGGACAGTGGCGCAACGTGCAATATCATGTGCGTCTCTGAATACGAGAAGATGAAAGTGAAGCCGGTCCTGAAGCCGTCTAGGGTGAAAGTATTCACATGGGGGGCAAAGAGACCAGTGATCAACTTGGGGAAATTCAAGGAGGAATTAAGATACAAGGATCAAAGACTAACGGAACAGATACACGTGCTCCAAGGAGACATTCCAGCGCCATGTTTGTTGAGCAACGTCACGGCACAAGTAATGGGGCTGATGGAAATGACATTTCAGATATCGGAAAGAAGAACAAACATTCTAAAAGAATATCCCAAACTAATAGAAGGTTTAGGAAAGCTGAAAGGACGGCAAATAACGCTGCACATAGATGAAACGATAAGACCAGTCGCGCAACATCACAGAAGGGTGCCCATACACCTACAGCCACAAGTCGAGGAAGAGCTGGAGGCCTTACTAAGACAGGACATCATAGAACGAGCAGATGGACCGACACCATGGGTGTCACCAATCGTGGCCGTCCCAAAGAAGGACAAGTCAAAGATAAGAATATGCGTGGACATGAGGATCCCCAATAAGGCAATTGAGCGGGAGCGACACCCTGGCCCACATCTAGACGACATGATTAGCTGCCTCACAGGCACGAGGAAATTTTCGAAACTGGACCTATGTAAGGGGTACCACCAACTGGAACTAGATCCCCAGTCGCGATACATCACGACGTTCTCCACCCACCTCGGACTATTTAGGTACAACCTCCAAGGGTGGATAGAAGCAAGCCTCCCTATCTAAAGTCAGTGCTACACAATTTACAAAAGACATACTCTGCAATTTTCTCATAGAGAAGAAACCAATCAAAACTAAACATTTACAAAGTGCTTGGTGTCGGCCATCTTTTCATGACTCACACAGCGAACAATTTCAGTTCTATTGACTTCATTGTACAGGTGCTGAGCTTTACTGTCCAGTTTATTAAAATGATACATTAGATGGCCTTCACACAGAACTTAACAATAATACAATTTAACGAATACGCAGTTGATACTTGGCTCCAGAAACGTGAAAAAGATTATACCCAGGAAGCAGATACACAGCATTTATTTTAATATGGATCTTTTCAATCCAGGGCTACTGTGACTATGGCTAACTTAACGTGAACACACTCTAATTATGGTTAACGGTTAATGCAAAAATAACACATTATGGTCAATCTAAATATGAACTTGCATGTCTATATATGTAAACAATGATTATGCGTGCTATGCAATTAGCATGTCATTAAACGCAAATGAAAAACAGTGACACAGCATCACCATATACAGAGTAAAAATTGGAAGACAGATCAATTGTAAACTCAATTTGGAAGCCACCATAACTTACTTGCATATACGCTATGGGGTTGAACGTCCTGGAGGAACAGAGAGTAACACTTAGACATTCCAGAGATGTCAACAACAGAGGTTGGACTATGTCTACTTTGTAGATCATATTTAAGGATCTCTTGCTGTTCCTTTATTGTGCCCACTCCGGCTTTACATGTATGTCCAGGCTATTTTTGCTCGAATTAGGTTGAATTCCCGAAACTTGCCCGATACAGGTTAAATTAATGTTGATATTATAGAGTCACAGTTTACTGATCTCTCCTTACCCGTTTGTCATGTCAATTGGGTTCGTGTATATAAAAGAAGAGAATTGTGGGATATATTAACTGTTTAGACTTGCTGCACACCACCTTAATTGCCCTTAGCAAAGCCTGCTCATGTGGAGAGGTCGAGAGACAAATGGCCATATCCGAAACATCTCAAGAAGTTACATCTTATTTAATATAATATTTGCATCAGGGTACGTGGGGTAATTGTGACAAAATTGGTGCTATTGGATAATATGAATTTATATTATATTGTTTTATGAATTGTCATGAAGCATATTAGATGAATCGAAGTGAGAGGATGTAATGACCAGTTAAACTGTATAAGTGTACTACGAAGTCTGCTTTTAACTCCATTAATCTGCTGCATGTCATTCACATTTTTATTAAACCCACTAAAGTGTGAGAGACAGCATTCTGCTCTTTCACAAAGAACACATCCATTCAAAGTAGTTCCCTTCACTAACAGGGATTGAAATGGCAAAGTGCACTTTGGGTGTTTTGTTGCCAATGTTTATTTTTTTTTACATTGAAGAAGACCCAGCAGCTCCTCAAAAATAAAGTTGCACAAATCATAAAAACAAAACAAGCATTGTTAAAGCCAAAATGCTGGCGGCCAGTGCCAGACGAATTTGCTGTGCCAATGCGTGTTGTTATTAGGTCTGAAACGTGTTGGTGATTGGTGATGGCATAATTTGACATGCCCTTACCTACAAAATTTTGTAATGGCTACCTTAATGTCATTTAGGCTACCAGCCCTGAGATTTACAGAGACCCTGGTAACACTGAGCGCTCCTCGGGATGGGGGTGCCTCACTGCTTTAGATGGTCTGCAGTGGCTTATGGTTCCCCCACGATGATAGGGTAAAGGATGCCCCCAGTCACATATCACCCAGCCAGCCTGTCTACTCCCTCTACACACTTAAATAAGCAGATGACTGAATATTTCACTAAGAAAAATAAAAAGGGGGTGGCTGGAGTGCTTGAATGATTCTCAACCACTGGCAATTACTCAGGGCTGCATTCCAGTCCATCTTTTTTGTCATTGAATGAATGACTGTGCCGCTTGGAGGCTGTACTGCCAGTACTTAAAGTAGTTAAGCACAAAGAAGGTGGAAATCCATCTTTCAGTCAGACCCTAATAGGGTACTATGTCTCAAGCAACTGAGTTAAGCCCACGGGAAATTAAAAAGCTGAGAGAGAGGCATACGTTGAAGGGTTGAGCATTCATGACTGAGCCGGGCATGAGTCCCGGCCTAAATATGCCACATTTTAAATTATAGTACTTTCTCTGGCTCGATGTAAGTTTTCTCATGCTCACACATACATGAGGCTCTGCATTGCCCTTGAAGCTCTTGTGCTGCTACTCCTTCAAGCCGGGTTGGATTAAACTAACGTCAAAATGAATGGGGGGAAGTAATCTACACAGACAGCTGTACTTCAGTGGTACAGAGGGAAATATGTCCTGCAGCTGCCTCGGTTAAGGCAAGTGTTGCCAACATTAGGACAGGATGCAGGTTTCTCTACATACAGTGGTGTGGAACCAATGGTAATGTAACAGATGGACGCATTTATTTAGAATTCACGCCAAGGCAGCTTTTCAAGCAAAGTTACTGCACTGTGTTTAGTGAAAGGGAGAGAACAGGTATGGCCCTGTTGCCTTCTCACACATCACTTTCGCATATTAGGGTGCCCTGCACCACGCACACACTTCTGAACCATAGTACAAGTGTGTCTGCATGATGTCTAGCATATGTTTTGTACTGGAGAACACCTTTCCATTACTAACAAACTATGCTTGGACATACTTTAAAAAGTTTTCGTTAAATGTGCGCAGTACAGTAGAGAACAGTACAGTGCAGTACTCACACACCCACTTACATACCCTTTCACACAGCCATACAAGCACTCACACATCCGCTCACTCACCTGTGCAGCCATTCACACAGACACTCTCCAATACAGCCACTCACACACCAACTCACTTAACAAAACACCCACTCAAACAGCCACTCACTCATCCATATAGTCACACCCAGTCGCTCACTGATACCGACATTCAGACTCCCACTCACTCACCCTTACAGCCACTACACAACCTACTCAACCACTTACCCACCCATACAGCCACTCACACTGCCACTCATTCATCATACAGCTACTGACACACCTACTCACTCACCAATACCACCACTCACACAGCATCTCACTCACCCACACAGCTACTCACACACCCACTCATACACCCATACAGCCACTTACACACTCGTACATACAAGGATACATACAGTCACACAAATAATATAGAAGTAGTATCACTAAGTAGTAGTGCACCTAGTATACTAATTTAACTTTTGTACTTGCTTAGTATATATGTGTTAGAGTCCCCGGTTCCCTGGTTGCCTGAGGTAGGTACCTTAGGCCAAACAGGACCCCACAAGCCCCCAACGTTAGGGAAAGACAGGTCGCCTCTAGAGATAGACCCCGCTCCACCCCCTTGGTAACTTGGCACGAGCAGCCAAGCTTATCTTTAAGTCCAATGTGTAATGTATTTGCAATTACGCTCACAGCAACGCAATGATGACACCACAAATAGACTCTACACGAGTTTCATAGAAAAACAAGTATATGTTTATAAAAAGATATACGATGCGACCACACAATACTAAACCAACATATGCATCGGCATAAAGCTCCCCCTGGCCTATTACTATTGTGCTAAACTAAACAATCCTATGTAATCCTAATGTTGTAATATGCAGTTCGTTATGCACCAATCAGGTACTTCACAACATAAGAATAATGCAGATTGTAATACAGCTATCTGGCGATTTGTACTGTTACTGTAATGCAGTGCATAATGCAACAATGTGGTAAACTGTTATGCCCCCGTAATGCAATCTGTACAGTCCTCTTTGCGAAACTAATGCAATGCAGAACACATATGTCAGGCAGTTCGGTATGCAACACTAATGCAATGTGTAATATGACAATCCAGCAGTTCGTGATCCAGGACTAAGACAAGGCGTAACACATCTATCAGGCAGTTCGTTATGCAAACCTAGTGCCATGCGTAACAAACCTATCAGGCAGTTCGTTATGCAAAACTAATGCAATGGGCAAATCGACCAACAGACAGTTCATTATTTAGAAACAAGGCAATGCGTCATACAATTATCAGATACTCCGTTATGCAGTACTAATGCAATACGTAAGTTACTCAGGCACCGTTCACGGTGCCTCCGGCGGTCTCTCCGCCACTCGTGATGCTTGCGGTTAGTCTCCGGCCACAGTTGCCCCCCCCCACACGGGTAAGATATAACACGCACTCCGGCCCCGGTGCTGCCACTCTCGTGGCACATGGGCCTCGATCCGAGCCAAAGCAGAGGCTCGCGCTGCAGGACAGAGAAAGAGGCAGAGAGCGTCTCCCTCCGAGCTCCCGCCCCACCCCAGGAGTTGACACATGTTACCTGGGGGGCGAAAACCCACTCTCCTCTCCTCGTCCAGCGGCTTGGGCCTCCGATGCAATCTCTCTGAATTTCCTGGCAATGGGCATGGCAGGCTGCACACTACACCCGCACTCAGAGTGAATGAGACTCACTGGACTCCAGGTGCACGATAACCTGACAACTCCTCACAAGGGTCTCAGGCTGCATACAACACCTGTACGCAGCGTCGCGGGGATACACTTGATCTTCTGGTGCCCACGATCACACGGCACAACTTGCGCAGGTCCCCGGCAGTAGAAAGCACACGCACCCTGCGTCGCAAAGAGACACTTTATCTTCTGGCGCTCCCGATCACAGGGCACAACTTGCGCAGATCTCAGGCTGTAGAAAGCACACACACAGTGTCGCTCAAGACACGCTTGATCTTTGGGTGCCCCCGATCACAGGGCCCCTCTGGTGAGGGTCTCAGGCTGCACACAGCATACGCACACCGCGTCGCTATGACACACTTGCCCTTCTAGTGTGCACAATCACGGGCCAATCCATACGAAAGTCTCAGGCTGCACCAAGCACCAAGCACACCGCGTCGCTGAGACTTATTTGGCTTCCCGGTGCACACGTTCACAGGACGATCCTCTCAAAGGACTCAGGCTGCACCAAGCACACGCACACCTCGTCGCTGAGTCTCGTTTGTAACTCCACAAGCCCAAGATCACAGGGCACAACTTACAAAGGAGAAGTGACGGGCCAGGAGAAGTGACGGGCCAGGGGAAGGGAGGTGGCAGGGGAATTGATGAAGCAGGAGTGTTGATGGAGCATGAGCAGGAGTACTGACTGGACAGGAGCAGTGAAAGGGCAGGAGCAGGCATTTCCCAGGGGGACTGGAAGGGTAGGGGGCCAGTATAGTCTGGGGGGACCGGTTTTGTACAAGTGCAGGAGTTTTAAAAACACTGTAAAGTTCTTTGTATATTCAGCAGGTTTCGGTCAACAATATAAGTGTCAAGATAACTTTGGTGATCAATGTACCTGCTGGAGAGAGATGGGAGCATGTTTTGTCTAGTGGATGTTTTACTCATCTAAGGTAATGCAGAGGGGTAATATGCCTGCTGCAAAGAACATGTACCATGCATATCAAAGAGCAATATGTTATGTGCATAGTTCAGTGGGTACTGCTTTGTGTTCACTTCCTGGATGAAAGGACACTTGAATACATATGGCCAGGCAGTTCGGGCTGGACTGTTCCCATTGGGCGCAGGATCTAGACTGATTTGCATATGGCTGGGTCCGAACTGGGATAGCATGGCGAGCAAAAAACTATGGATTTAAGCCCAGATCTCTGAACTGGGGTGAATGTATGACATTGCTCTACATTCTGTCCATCAATTGTTCTTTTTTCATTTGTCACCCCCAGTGGGACAGGTATGCTCAAACATGAGTCCCGTGCTCTCCATGCCACTGGAATCAAGCTATCCTGGCTGATGAGGGCTGAAAGCCCGCTATCCTGGCTGATGAGGGCTGAAAGCCCGAAACCAGTCCTAGGATGCTTGTTTCCAGCCCAGGGAGGACCTGGCCTGGCAGTTCGGGCTGGACTGTTCCCATTGGGTGCAGGATCAAGACTGATCTGCATATGGCTGGGTCCAAACTGGAATGGCGAGCAAAGAAACCATGGATTTAGGCCCAGATCTCTGTACTGGGGTGAATGTATGATATTATTCTGCATTCTGTCCACCAGTTGTTCTTTTAGCTATATTATGATTGAGCAGCTAGCTGGCTGACATGAATATGAAGGAGCCTTTCTGGGTTTCCGTGAGTCTAGATTCTCCTGAAGAGTCCCTTTCTCTTCTGAGCCCTGCTTAACACATGTGTACAGGAGGAGCCCTGTATTCATGACCTCAAGGTTTGAGACAAAAAATAATCATGGATTTCTGAACAATTAGAGTAAAAGCTTTACGGTAACATGTTGTTCCTGCTTATATTTCACACGCTTTACATAAACCTGTATTCCCTATGAGTATTAGCTTTTTCCTGAATTAAACCTCAAATAAACATGTTTATCCATTGTTTTAATTAAATAACGTTATAAGCTGTAACTGGTCAGTGAAATGCTAAACGTACTAAAAATTGGTATGTTTTGCTATTTCTAGCCACACCCCTGACTCCGCCCTCTGATTCAATCTTCGGTTACTCCCGCCCCCTGATTCTCCACCCACAGTTCCCCTACTTTTTTTTCCTACTTTGCCCACTGGCCGCACATGATAAATGTAGAGAAACGTTGCACAATGTTTACTGTGCTCTAAGAGGATACCGCTGTGCATTTGCCATGATGGGAGAGATGACTGCAAGTTTCAAACTTTAAGCAGGAGCAGGACAGGAAAGTCGACCGTCAGCAGAAGAAATAAACAAAATGGCAGTTGCGAATCCTATCGTGGAGACGCGCCGCACATCTTGTCTAAATTAAGACGTTGCACAGGTTTACCATGTTCAGAGAAGATATTGTTATGCTCTTGTTAAGCTAATGAGCAGAGTCCTGGTAATTGCAAGCAGGACAGGTCGAGGATATCGCCCGTCGTCGGGAAATTCCTCGAGTCCTCAGACGAAGCGATGCTAGCAAGCTGCCATCCTTCCTGGCGCCAAGCCACGCCCCCATGTCATAACCTTCTAATTTGGGGTTTATACCTAGATATATTTCCCTACCATCCACTGTAGCAAGGACAGTATATCTCAGCATTCTTCAGGGCAGTAGCTATCAGTGGCATGACCAGTGCAAGTGCACTGAGGTGAGTGGGGGCCCAGCTTGCTATGTATCTGTTGTAATAAGATAGCAGGGCTCCCACTCTGAAAGATTTAAACACAAAGCCTGCCTAGGGGAAGGAGGGAATAGAAATAATAAGATAAAGTATAAGGGCAAAATGGAGATGACAGAGGAAGTAATAAAAGAAAGCAATAGGGGGAACATAGAAAGGAGAAGAAAAAGTGACAGAAAAGGATAAGGATAAGATGCACAAATGGGGTAGGGAAAAGGAAGAGATACAAACCAGAAATAAGGACGTCAGTGAAAGAACATTAGGAAGGAGAACAAGATAGAGAGACAGTGGCACCTGGCATGACCTGCAGGTGGCATCTGGGGGGAGGGTGGGGTTCGCGAGGTAGCGCAATGAACAAAAAAATACACACTTACCTTGCCGCCGGCCCCGCCGCCACACCTCAGCTCCTTGCTCCTGCTTTCCTTGTGGGACAGTAGGCCAGGCTCCCCTGACCAATCACAACACTGCAATGCAGCATTGTGATTGGTTTTGAGCGTCCTCGTTCGACGCTTAACCAGGGAATGGGAGCCTGGGCTTATTCTCCATGCAGGCTGTAATGCAGCGTGCATGGAGAACAGGGAAAGTGACCATGACTGGTTGGGTGGCCCAAGAGGGCCGACCAAACAATCATTGCGCACTTAGGAGTGGGCAAACCACTCCTCTCTTGCCCTGCTCCATGAGCATAGCAGCCCCGCCAACCCATCCACCCGCAAAGGAAGGAAACATAAAATGATAATTAACTAAATATTATATCATTTTATATTTCCTTTCTTGTACACTGCTCTAAGCAGTGGAGTGAAACTCCTCCGCCATGGCAGGAGGAGCCGCCACTGAAAAGAGAGCAGAGCAGACATAAAATAAGCATCAGAGAAAGGGAAAAGGGAGACAGAGAGATCAAGAAGATTAAGAAGAGGTTGCAGAGAGATGGATAGTGTGCATGGAGAAGAGAAAGGATACATGAGACTTGAAGAAGATAGAAATGAGGACAAGAAAAAGAGAGAGAGTTTAAAGAGAATAAGGAGAGAAAACAGTGAGAGAAACAAAGAAAGGAGATAAGGATGAAAGAGAATCATGAGGCGAAGAGAGACTGAGGAAGTAATAGGAGAGTGAATGAAATGAATATGGAGATGGTGGAGGGATGGAGCTAGGAAGAGGAAAGTGAAAGGCATTTAGAATGAGGAAATTGGAGATCTTGAGCTAAGTTTAGTGAGAAGTTTGCAGAAACATCAGGGTCCAGGATATTGATGGGCCCATTGACCCTCTTCATCATTGGTCTATTATTGTGTAATTCGCACTTTTTCCCTGCTCATTACAACATATAGCATGAGGCAATAGGGCAGCCCAGTTTATCCATTGGGTAGCTTCACTATGAGTGATGGCATTCTTCCATTTTATACGGGGCACTTCTGCACAGAAAGTAGTTCCCTTAACTGCCAGGTATTACTATGGCAATTTCTGCTTTTTGTAACCCAAAAATATGTTTGTTTTTTTACAAAGTTCTTTTTTTAGATTAGTTAGGGTCAGGCAGCTTTCCTAACAACCTTTTTCAACAACCGTCACATTACAAAACAAGCACTGACAAAGCAAAAATTCTGGTGGTGCGCGTCAGACCTAATGGCTTTCCTAATACTTGCTAAAAAAAAGCAATAGCAATTTCTGATGTTCACTGTGTGCCAGACACTCATTGACTTTACATTACTGAAGACAAAAATCACTTTATAAGACCAGCAGAACTGTATTTCCTGAGATCAGAAGGATTGAAATTTGGCCCGGGTGTTTTTCCATTTTTAGGTCGAGCCTAGAGTCAGCGCGCAAGCGCTGCTGTGGTGAAGATCTGCAGTAGTTCACTATGTGAGGGAAGACCCGCCCACTGCCCCGCCAATTTTTTCATTGGCTTGTGTCTTTGTCCTTCATTAATGCTGTCTTTTTATTGGTTATGAGGCTTGTTAGTCTCTCCTTATTATGGCCATGTTGTCATTTGCATCCTCACATGGCTACTGGCCCCTTTACATCGAGTGTTACACAGAACGTGTTATTTAGACTGTGAGCACTATTTTCTTTAATGAGGTTCTCCTACTGCTCCCTCCCTCCCATTGTCTGTGCATTCTCACCCCCTCCCGCACTCTTCTTGTATGTGCCTTCTTGCCCCCTTCTTCCCCTCCCCCACCCGCACTTCTGCTGTCCGTGCCTTCTTGCCCCTTCTCCCTGTTGCCCCCGCCCTCACTCCTGTTGTCTGTGCCTTTGCCCCCTTCTCCCCCTACCCTCCTCCCTCCTGTTGTCCGTGCCTCCTCCCTTCCCTCCTGTTTCCAACGCAATAGGTCTCGCGTAAATGTGAGTCCTATTGCATTGCAAATGCATGTTTAAGTGGGAGGGCATCTTTCTAGCCCCAATCCGCACATACGGTTAGAACTACAAACCAATGAGGAGGCTATCTGGAAAAGGAGGCGCGTTGTGGTGAGCTGAGAGCGAGACTTGACACGCACAGAGGCGGAGGCGAGGGAGAAGCTTTTATCGTGGTCAAAGATGGCTCCTGGGCGTAAAATTAACATATCTCTGACAGGTCCTAAAAAGGTGATTGTTTTTCTTTAGAGGTTTTACTTGCGTTCCATTCAAAGTATCTGTTTTTCACCAACCCATTTCATTTACATACTCAGCAATTCTCTCGCCCAGTGAGGGGTCCTGTGACACGCTACCCCATCTACCTCTCTATGTATCCTTTCTAACTCACCAGGCGATCCCCTGATTTCTTCGTTAGTGTTCTCCTGCTCCAATGGCAATTCTCTTTTGTAGATCAAGCCAATTTTAGGACCCCTTGAATTATCTCCTCTATTATAATCTCACTTCTTCATTTTGTTGATCCTGAACTCAAGTAAGCTTCAGTCCTTTTACAATACAATCCTAATTATGCCATGTCGGTTGTTTGGTCTTTTATGCCAGCAGGCAGCCCCAAAGTACTGAGCAGGAGAGAAGGGAACAGCGGGGGGAATGATGAAGGAATCATGTGAATTTATTAAACATCATGCAAACGCTTTATTTAACCAGAAGTTTGTAATACATATTAACATTTGGGGGGCACACAGGGGTACACTTTGAGAACAAATTGAAGAAACTCTGTGTTTGCAGTGCACTTATTGCATTGAAGGGGGTTAGGCTAGAATAACCTGATTTATAGCTTAAAAACCAACAGCCACCTACTTAAATTGGGAGCGCTGCCGTATATGTGCTGTAGGGAGCCAAATTTTGCTGTCTGTCCTAGTAGGTGGAGAGGGAAAGAAAAGACTGTGACGTTACACGTTATGTGGTCGGGACTATGAAGAAATCAGGATCTGTGGTAGGAGAGATACTGTGGCAAGCCCGAAAGAAGCCCGGGAATTTAGTGTGTGGTCGCCCTAAATCACACACACAAAGATTTTAAAAAAATTGTCAATTACAATGTCATTAGCTGAAACTCGCGTAAATGCTTGACCTGTTGCATTGCAAATGCTTGTTTGTCTGGGTATTGCTTTTTCAATCTAGTTCTCGAATTCAAGCCACAAAATTATCTTTTCTACCCTCACTCTTCTGTTAGAATAAAGGTTGAAAGTTACCAAACGAAGCTGTAGCTCTCATAGATCATCAAACTATGCATCATTTTACAAACACCCTTTAGCTGGAAAGTCTAGAAAAGTCTCTAGGACTGTTAGCATGAGTACTAGTCCTAAAATGTTCCAAATTCCGTAATCTGGAGACTCTTTCTTGTATTTCATGCATATTAAACGCATGTGCTCATTTTGAAACTACTAGACTTTGTGTTCACCGTTTAGTTACCCATCGATTAAAGAGTGTTACTTCCACAACGTTAAATATTTGGCTCAGTACAACCATCTCCCTAGTACCTATGCTTAAATTAGTTACACATCTTCCGTCCACTTTTAGAATGTTTTTAAATATACGCCTGCGTCACGCCCCAAGCCATCTCAACCTTACTGTAGCACTTATTCAAATTGATGAGGAGGGACCAGAACTAAAATAGCAGGGGGCAGGTTAGGATTTAGGGCTGTGTTTGGTTGTTCGTGATGAGTAACAGAAGTTCTTACTGGCAGGGACCAGGCACCTCCACAGAAGATTGCGTGTGTGCCTGTGGGCGTGTGAAGGTGCCCGTTGTGTGTGACCAGACCTAAAATAGCAGGGACAAGACAGGTCTTGAAATTATGTATGATTCTTATTAACTGGTTAGTAGAAGTGCTTGTGGCAGGACAAAGCGCATCCACAGAACATTGCCAGACTTCGAGCAAGCGTGCGTTTTGCGCGCGTGTATGTGCGCATAGGAGGGACCGGAACCAAAATAGCAAAGGGCAGGATAGAACTAGGAGCTATGTTTGTTTTTTATTGATGGATCAGCCAAAGTTCGAACTGGCAGGACTGTGCATTTTGGAAGATTATAAGTGTGCATGCACGTACCTGTGAGTGTGTGAAGGTGCCTGTTGTATGTGACCAGACCTAAAATAGCAGGGACAAGTCAAGATAGGACTTGTAACTATTTCCTAATAACGGATTAGTAGAGGTGCTCGTGGCAGGAAAGCGAGACTTCGAGTTTGTGTGCGTGTGCTAGCGCGCGTGTGTTTGCGCGCGCGTGTATGTGCGCATAGGAGTGACCGGAACCAAAATAGCAGCGGGCAGGATAGGACTGGGAGCTATGTTTGTTTTTTTAATAATGGATCAGCCGAGGTTCCTGTTGGCGGGACAAGGCGCTTCTGCAGAGCGCTGCACGAGTGACCCAGGGCTGTAATAACGGTTCTGCGCACCAGGTCGGGATTAGAGCTCCTCGCGATGTCTGCTGTCCTAGTTCTGCTACCGCGAGGGAGCGTTGCCAGGCAATGCAGATGCTTTGGCAGGATGTCTGCGCGCGCCGTACATGCTGTATTGTGTCGGGCTTTCGGCGTCATGAGCTCCGTTTACAAAACCCAAAATAAATAAGACAGCCTTGAGAGGGAGGGAGGAGAAATGTTTCTGCACAAATTGCCTGAAAATAGTTGGTAGCCCAGCTGGAGACACTAATTGCACAACCAGAGGCAAATTGCTAGGCAGTCGAAATGATTTTCCTTTTTAGCAAGAGCGATGAAGAGTATTTGGTGTGTGGGTGAGTCACCACCTGGTTATTTGTGATTTCCAGTCTGTCAGACAACAAGGACTTTTCTAGGACTGGTTTAGAGCCCTCACTTATTCTTTACAGATTTTTAAACACCTTCTATAGCCACAGGTGTGCTCCGCTATGTTAACTGATTTAAAAAACTAAGGTAGAAGAGTGACCGTCTTCTACACGGTGCTATTTCAGGTAGGCATTCTACGCATGCATTTCACACAGCACTCTGTGGGGGAATTTATAAGGAAATGGCGCAGAGCCGTGCTGAACGCAATCTAGCATATCGCACCATTTAAAAAATGCAAGGTTGCGCCTTATTTACAAGAATACAGCACACCAATGTGTTTCCCCTTGTGCTCGTGCTAAAAAAGCTGCCTAGTGCCAACACAGACACCCTTGCACCATGGTGCAATGGTGCCTGCGTTGCAGGAATGATTGCTTATGTTGCAGGGATGATGGCTTATGCGCAGATAAACAATATTTAAAGGCGATTTGCTTTTACTGTGTGCTGCATGCAGCACACATTGAAAGAGCAAAAATCGAGGAGAAATAAAAGTATTTTCACGCAGATACCTGTGTATGCCCTTGTGTATTTTAGTATTTACTAAATGCATCTCAAGGTACAATACAGGAATCTTAGTTAAAATATATGTTTGTTCATGCAAAGTTTAAACAATTTATGCAGCACAGTATACAGCTCAAGCACCAAGCATCTCTTTATGTACTATATGCATGTCATTTTATAGCACATAGATTGATGAGCCTTCAAATATTTACTATCTGCTTCAGCAATCCATAGTCATCTGGTTTCCCATTCCGAGAACTCATTATTTGGATGCGATAAAACTTCTTGGGAAAATACCAGGGCCCGGATCTATTAACATTTAGTGTAACGCAGCAAGAGAGACTCTGAATGTGCCATATTTACTATGATAGGGCACATTTCTTCTCTCTCTGTGCTGGCTCATTGAGTGCTGCCTAGCGTCAATGCAGGCACTGCTGCATCATGGTACAAGGCTGGATGCCTGCGTTACAGGCAGGATTGTTTGAATGCAGGAAGGTACACCTTCTTATACAAAAACAATCCTCAGAGGCATTTTCCTCTGACTATGTGTCGTACAGTATGCAATACATATAGAAAGAGGAAATAATGAGGAGAAATAAACATTTTTCTCCTTGTTACGCCCCTGTTGGGCCGGTGTACCATTTTGACACATTTCCAGGTTTACTCTTCTCAGTATATCTGAAAATGTGCCATAATCCATGGGTGGATGAATGGGAACGCCCACCCTCCACCCATGGAATGCCTTCCCAGGGCAGAATAATGCAAGGCAGCGACTTATACTGTCTTGCCTTCCTCTAGATTTACTAGGACAAGCAAAGCCATGCAAGGTGGCTTTGCATGGCATAGTAAATCTGACTTAAGGGCTTGCATTGCCTTGTGTCACTTTGCATGACGCAAGGATAATGCAAATTCCTAGGAAATTTGGTCCCAGGTTTCCAGGCGGGCATGGGGGTCAACAGTGCACATCCATGCCAACAATGGGGTATGGTTTGTTATTGAAAGCCATAATATTTTTGTATTAGATTTATCTTGAGAGAGTACAAATAGTTTATCTTTGTTTTGTATCCTTTCAAAGGTTAATGAGCGATGGTTTCATGAAGGTCCTGAGCCAAAAATCCAGTGTCTTTCCTTAAACAGTGCCTTCAGGGTCTCTCCCTTTCCCTATTTTTACAGTTTCCTAATGTGATATTTTTCTCACGGCCTGCTGCGCTGCCATGCGTAAAAATAAGGGCAGAAATGTGCCGTATCTACAAGCTACAGTGCATTCCTGTCTTTCTCCCTTGCGCCGTGGTACAAACAGCAGCTGTGGCGTCAACGCAGACACCCTTGTGTCATGATGCAAAGGTGCCTGCATTGCGGGGATGATTGTTTTTGTGCAGGGAGGTGTCCCTTACAATAATTGATGGCATTTTCCTCTTTCTATGCATGCTGAAGAACACAGCACGCATAAGAACCGGAAAAAACGAGGAGAAATACAAGTTTTTCTCCTTGTTGTGCCACTCCTAGTCAAATCTGACACATTCCCAGGTTTACAATTCCTCGTAAATCTGGGAATGCTTCAGATTCCATCGGTGTTGCATGGGAACACCCACAGAAACACCCATGGAATGCCCTTTACACGCAGTGTTCTGCGTGAAAGGGGCACATATTTACAAGGCCATGCAAAGCTATGTAAAGTGGCTTTGCGTGGCCTTGTAAATATGCTGCGGCACATTGCACCACTGAAGCATCAAAAAAGTGATGCTCCAGCGATAGAAAAGTGCCGCTAGGGCTTCGTAAATGAGGCCCAAATTGTTTCCACATTTCCTGATTTGATCAGTAACTTTACACACTAAACTGATGAAGACTTTCAAATACTGGCCTGAGGGCCAACCAATACACTACCACCTCCTTGAGGTAATCATCTCTTGAATTTCACAAGCAGAATCAACGCTCCTTTCTTAGTGACAGTACTCAGAGATTAACCTGCTTGTCTTTTTCTGTATGTGCTCCCTCTGCCCTACACTTTACATATTGGGACTAGCAAATGGCTTCTGAGGAACGGTTTGACTATATTTCTCTACTTAACCGTGTTTGCTGTCTCTCGTGCCTTGCATTTCACGTATTCTCATTCATCCAGTATTCTCACCCTGCTTTCTTGGGGTTCTCTTTGGTGTGTAAGGCCAACCATCCTCCAT
Organism: Lissotriton helveticus; assembly: GCF_964261635.1. NCBI lineage: Eukaryota > Metazoa > Chordata > Amphibia > Caudata > Salamandridae > Lissotriton > Lissotriton helveticus. The sequence continues at coordinate 963,584,791 of NC_136070.1, forward strand.
TTACTACATGCTATGTGACTTCCTTTGCCTGCACATGCTGATTTTTGTGTACTTGGTGGTGTTGGCTGTTGCTGAATGTGGTTGCGGTCAATAACTCCTTTACTTCCTCTTATTGACTCTTGGCGACACTGCAGTGAGTGCATTTTCGACCCCTACACCCCATGTAGATGGGAGACACTATGGGCCAGATGTAGGTCGCCAAATACCGGTCGGTAATGGCCGATTTCGGATGTTACCGACCGGTATTTGGGATTTTACATGTAGGTGGCCTTAATTTTACCGATTCGGTAAATTTACCGATTCGGTAAAATACCGAATTGTTAAAGTTACCAAATCGGTAAATCCAGATGTAGGTGGCACTTTAAACAGTGCCACAGGCCATTACCGATTCGTTATTTACCACCAAATACTATTTGGTGGTAAGTAACGAATACCTGTGTACATGCACATCTGTGCATGTACACCTGTGCCATGTGGCACACATACATGCCCTAAGGGCATGTATGTGTGTCACATGGCACACAAGCCAAAATCAGGGGTGCAACAGGGTGTCAAAGTGACACCCTGTTCCCCTTGACAAATCGGTATTTTTAGAGAATCGGTATTTACCGATTCGGTAATTGACATTGATTCCTATGGGCCTCAAGGCCCATAGGAATCAATGGCAATTACCGAATCGGTAAACACCGATTTGGTAATTACCGAATCCTACCGATTCGGTAAAAAATACCAAATTTTGAGCTGCATCTCATTTACCGAATCTAGAATACCAAATCGGTAAAATTCGGTATTTTGGAGTCGGTAAATGAGGATTACCTACATCGGGCCCTATATTTTTGCAAGTTGATTCTGACTCTCACAGCTTTCTACCATACCTTTGTCTGCACACCGCTGTTGTTCTGTAGCCTGGAGGTCTTCTTTTGTGTTGTGCCGAATGTTGACACCCCACACGGTAGAACATTCACATTGAGATGTTGTTCCCACTACATGCACCATGCAAGAACCGACTTCCTCCTGGTTGCCTTGTGAATTTGCTGGACTTGCCTTTTTTTGTAAAGTTGCAGATAAAATTCGACCAAAGTCCAAAGACCAATTTTAATGGTGTTGTTTCAAGCAGAAATTTTACTCCTGGAAGTCATGCTGAATGTGACTCTTGTTTTTTACCATAAATTTGGATTCATTAGCCTTGTGTGCATTCCATCGCCATTTCTGGTACTCCTGCTGAATTACTTCTGTTGTATATGTCCTAGCTCCGCATTTCATTTGCAAGGTGCATTCTTGGACTTTATCATCCACTTTACAATGTGCTAACCCTAGTATTTCATATTACCTTTCTTTGCCACTTGGTTATATAACTAGAAGTGGGCGGAACTTGCAGAATTTGTCTCTGCATACTTCCACAGAGTTACAAAAAAAGTCAGCTAGATTCTGTGGATGGAAATAGGCACTTTGCTCTGCTCCTGCTGTGATTTAGTGCTGGGAGTGCTTTGAACACTGAAAATTCAACATGAACAGCAACATGCAGTGTGCCAGAGCACCCAGCTACTCGAGTTGATTTTGCTACCACTCAAGCAGAAAATTTACTTGAGCAGCAGCCTTCTGCCCACGAACAGTTGCGACCACCCGCTTTGGAAAATTCCCGCAGGATGTATTCCTAGTGACTGAAAATTGCTGTAGGGGATGCCAAATCTCGCTTGCGCTTGCCAACTTACCATTTAGGTGCACACAAAAGAAAAATTTCTGCCACGCGGTGATTGGTGGAATTTGGCTGGAACTATACATTTTTGATGCCAAAGTTCCGCCAATTTCACCAGAGGAACAGAATATTTCACCCACCCTGAGAAATAACACGTCCTACTTCATAGCTTAGGTATTTAGGGCAAGAAGGAAAATGAAAATCGACCAGATCTCCCAAATGTGGGTGGAGATGGGGAACAAAAATACATTTTTCAAATCACTTAAAAAAAAAACTGGAAGAACACTGTGAGGATGATTTAAATGTTGGATGGGAAGGAGATGAATTCTTGGGTAGGCACAAGGGAAACATTTAAATGTCAAAAGTTGACCTGACCTTTTTTAAGTGTTAAGATATACTAGTAATTAAAAAATTCAAGACAAATGACTTGATAGTAACGATAATCTTAAAGATCAACCAGGTCTTGAATTCCTTTCTGAATTCTGGGAGAGAGGATGATGTTCGGAGGTGGAGGGGAAGGTCATTCCAAGACTTGGTGGCAAGGTAGGAGAAGGAGCGCCCTCCACAGTTCCTTCGGCGGATGCGGGGGGATGTGGAGGGCTAGGGAAGCGAAGCACAGGTGACTGGAGGGTTTGAGGAAGTTCAGGCGGTGGTTGATGTAGGCTGGTTCTTGTTCATTAAGGGCCTTGTAAGTGAGTGTCAGCATCTTGAATAGACATCTTTTCTGAATGGGAGCCAGTGGATGTCACTGATGATGAGTGATGTGGGTCTGTTTGGGGAGGGCGTGGAGGAATTTGGCAACTGAGTTCCCTATCATCTGGAGCCTCTTCAGGAGTTGGAAGGTGATTCCTGCGCAGAGCACATTGCCGTAGTCTACCCGGTTGCTGACTAGGGTTTCTGTGATAGTTTTCCTTGTGCTGACGGGGAGCCATCTGAGGATCTTTTGAAGCAGGCGGAGGATGTGGAAGCAGACGAGGAGACTGCATTGGTCTGGCATTTCATGGCGAGTTTGCTGTCCAGGTTGATGTCGAGGTTGCGGGTGTGGTCTGTGGGTGAGGATATGGGGTTCGAGCTTGGAGGGTCCGCCGGGTATGGTCAGGTAAGTGTTGAGTACAGTGGGGCTGAGGAATGAGCCTTGAGGGACGCCACAGATGATGCTCTTGGGTTCTGAGGTGAAGAAAGGTAGGTGGATTCTCTGTGTTCATCTTGCGAGGAAAGATGCTATCCATTTGAGGGCATCTCCCTGGATGCCAATGTGGTGAAGTCTCTTGATGAGGGTATGGAAGAATACGGTGGTGAACGCTGCTGAGAGGTCGAGGAGGATCAGGATCGCTGTTTCTCCACTGTCGAGGAGGGTTCTGATGTTGTCTAAAATGAAATGTTTCAGATGTGCCAATATGAATCAATTGGCTGTTGGTATTTTTGTGATTAGCTATGAATAAAGCTTGCAACTTAAAAAGGAGATTGTAAAGAGTACTATAGTAGTCAAGTAAATATGGTTGGAGTTGGAAGAAAGAATCAATGTGTAAGTTTTCCAGGCAGATGATGACTGTAATAACGTTCAACTTCCAAGTTGAGGTCTAGCTGACATGTATTTTTCTTATAATGTTATTTACCATAATGTGTTTATGGAGGTATTCAACGAAGAAGAAAAGGAACTGTCTGAACAAGACCCCCCCCCCATAGGGGTACTATAAAGATCCTTTTCCTGTAGTAGGAATGAATAATATGCATACCAAAAGATCTTCAGGTGATGAAAACATTTGTGCTGAATTTCCATAAGTGTTTTCAGACATATTAGGTCCTCTGAATTATTGGAGGATAAAATGAAGAGAGTGCCCCACCTGTTAAACAAAAAAGTGTGTCAATAACAAATTTGATGAAGAAACCTTTTGTGGAGGAATTGAACACATGTATTAAGAATTGAGGCATTGAGTCAATTGAGTCTTTGTAGTTTCTCGTCCCGCTAGTACCAGTAGCCAGTAACATTAGCCTCTGACTATGTAGATTTGAGGGATTTAAAGTCATATATGTGAGTTAATTGCCATGCTGTCCTGAACACTGGAGACATTCTTAGATTATTAGGGAACACAAGTTGCTTTAGTGTAATCAATCTGTTCTCATTCTATCACTGAGTCAAACTCCACCCAGACACATATTACCACACACTCTGCAAACTGATGGTCCCGTATTTATCAAAGGCAATGCTATGGCTGGGTGACTTCAATCGCTTGCAGGATGGCTCAATGGATAGAACATCACAGCATCCCAATTATACGTCCAGAATGAGAGCAGTACTGATGCAAAGAATGAGCACAGTGGATCTCCTAGATGTGTGGAGGGAGCAGAACCCAATGGACTGAGAATGTTCACATCACACATTTGACACATGATACACATGCCAGGCTCAACCTTGTCCTGGGGCATAGGGCAAATACACAGTGGATCACAGATATGAGCTACAGAGGTAGGTTGTTATCGGACCACTCTCCACTGACATTCCAATACACTTGCCAACAGGTCAGATTAGACATCCTACTCGAGAACACATAGAAGAATACTTTGAGCACAACACTAACACCAGCAGCATGGGTGTGGAGTGGAGCGTGCTAAAAGTGGTGATAAGGGCCATGACCGCTGTAACCTCTCCAAGAAAACAGTTGTAGGCGTAGATAGACACCAAGGAGACAGAATTGACATACTGGTAGGTGCAGTAGCCTACAAAAGGGGCATCAATTACAGTCAGGACATCGTGGAGAAGCTCCAGGAAAAGGAAGCCTATCTTAACAAGCAATACAGATAACAGTTACAAAGGGAGGAGGAGAGCGCGGGCAGCATGCTATCTTGATGGCTCAAGCGTGCGTCAACTCCACTGAGTAATACTGCTGTGGCAGATTAGACAAGTCTAATTGTAAACACACAAGTAGGCATTAATAAGGTATGTTATGAGTATTGCAAGTCTTTTTACACAAGCAAAGGGAACAGACTGGGATGGGTGAGTAACAGTGTTAGACGAATAAGGTACTAAAACACTGACACTGGAACAAAGGGATTCTCTTCAGGCAGATATTACTGTAGAGGACAATAAGTGGCTAAAAAGGACTTCAATACTTCCAAAACTCCAAAGTCGGTTGGTCTCCTGACAGAATTGTATTAGACCTATAAGGGGAACTACTGTAAGGCAATAGTGAGTCTATCAAGAAGCGCTGGAGCAGGGAGAGCTACCCAAGTCTCTAAGCGAAGTTACCATTATTCTACTCCTGAAACTGGTTAAATGTCCCAATGATAGAAGGTCATACAGACCTTCATTGCTCCTTAATACTGATGAAAAAATGTTAGGGAAAATGTTAGCCAAATGTCGTCCAAAGGGGTCACAGATCTAGTGCATACAGACGCTAATGATTTTATATAGGGTAGGAAGACCGCATTTAATGGATATTTGGCACATGTCATGGGGGAGCTGGGACTCAGTGACTGAATTAGCGCTAGTGTTGCTAGATATGGAAAAAGCGTTCAGTACTGTAGAATGGCCATGCTTCTTTGCAGTCTGTTATAAACCAAGCTCCTGGCAAGGGTCAGAATTAACACAGTGATATTGGAAGAATGGGATTTACAATGGAGTACAAAACAGGATTCTCCCATGTCACCCCTAATATTTGCATTAGCGGTGGAGCCACTGACTATCTGCCTGAGCAGGACCATGAGTGACTGGGCAATCCAGACAGGCCCAATCCAACATGTGCTCTCGCTTTATGCAGAGACCATGCTGGTATATCTGGCTAATCCTGTCCTATCCTTGCCTATGTTTATGTAAGAACTGCCCAGATTAGGGCAACAGGCAGGCCTATGTATGAACAAACACAAATCGGCCCTGTTCCCACTGGGAGCACTGTGAGATACTTCGAAAGACCAAAATCTGAACATGGGGTTCCCCTGGGTTGGAGATTCTTTCCGCTACCTGGATATAATGGTGGCACACACAAAACGGTCAAGGCTAGAACTTCATACGGGCAAGCTGACAATCTTCAGAAAAAGGCAGATACATGGGTTACTTTGCCAGGCAGGATAGCGTTAACTAAAATGTTGGTATTGCCCAAATGTTTGTACATTTTCCAATGTAGTATGCTACGTCACACTGTAAAGACATTCAGGTCACTACTAACCATACTGATCAGGGGCAAGAAGAGTTGCTGGGTCTGGATGGAAATTCTGCAGTGCAATTACGAACAGAGCGGACAGCGGTACCCCGACCGGGAGGCTTTCTATCAAGCAAACCTGCTGCAGTTTGTGGCAAATGGGCTGGTCCCCGGGGTCATAACGAGGCAATTACAGGAAACAGCAATTACAATGCGATCTGAACCACCCATGCCATTACACTGAAAGCTTAATAATGCATGTGTCTTTACCACACATTCCTTTACCAGGCAGTTTTTTTTAACCACAACCTGTCTTTACAATGCATGTCATTACCACAACAATGTAAGTATAACGGTAGGTGTATTATATATAGGTGTGTTACAGAGACGATATAGTTAAAAAATAGCATTTAAAAAATCTTAGGAATTAACTGAAAAAAACAAAGGTTACAGGGACATTATAACTAGGCTCAGATTTTACTTGTGCAAAACTATTAAAATTCAGCAGTTATAGGTGCCTGAGCTAACTATACCTTACGTCCACACAAAGCATTGCTTATGACCTCACATATTACATCACTCTTGACTTGGTCAGTGGTATCATTGATTTCATCATTGATGACATCTCAAATGACATCACTGATAACATCATTTACAGAACCACTCAGACCCATATAACCTCTCATTCACCCACTCACACAACCACTCACATACCCATTCATAGACCCATACATCTACTGACACACACTCACTCATACATCCACTCACACAACCACTCATTCACCCATACAATCACTCATGCAATCACTCACAGACCCATACAGTCACTCGCACACCCACAAAACCACTCACACACCCACTCACAGACCCATACAGCCACTCACGCACACATTTGCACAGCCATACAACCACTCACATACCCATTCACAGAGCAACTGACATAACCACTCACTCACTCATACAGCCACTCACACAGCCAAACACTTACCCATACAGCTATTCACTCACCCATGGTCACTCACACATTCATCCACTCATTCACAAAATCACTTACAAAACCATTCACACATCAATACAATCACTCATCCCCCAACCACTCATCTATACAACCACTCACATAAATACTCACTGTACAAAACAGCCACTCGCACCCCCACTCACTTACTCATACACCCAGTTAAACTGCTACCCACTTACACATACATCCACTTACACACCCAGTTAATCACAATTAGAGCGATTCATACAGCCACTCACAAACTCACTCATCCACCCATGGAGATAATCACACAGCCACCACATTCACTGATACAGCCACTCACTCACCCACCCATATAGCCACTCACACTCATCCATACAGCTACTCACACACTAACATATTCAACCATACATCGACTCACACACCCATAAAGCCACTAAGACACATATGTGACATCACAATGCCACTCAGATGACACATATTAGAAACATGATCACTCGTTAGTAGTACAGTTAAAATACTAATCTAACTTTTGTAGTAGGTTAGTATATATGATTAATACTCATACATTCTTAGAAACCCCACTCACTGAATGATGTCATCAGTGATGTCATCATTGATGTCACTGACCATGTCATGAGTGATGTAATATGTGAGGTGATAAGCATTGCATTGCAGCGATGTAAGGTATAGTTAGCTCAGGTAACTATAAATGCTGGATTTCACTGGTTTTGTACAAGTAAAATCTGAACCTAACTATAACGTCCATGTAACCTTTGTTTTTTACCAGTGAATTTCTAATTTTTTTAAAATTCTATTTCCTAAGTATAAAATCCTTGTAACCTTTGTATTTTTCAGTCAATTTCTAAGGTTCTTTAAAATTTTATTTCCTAACTGTAGCCTATAACCTTTGAGAGTGGTGTGTGAGTGGCTTTATAGGTAGGTGAGTGGGTATGTGAGTGGCTGTATGTGTCTCTGAGTGGGTGTATGAACTGGGTTGAGAGTGTGTGCATGGTGTATGGGTCTGAGAGTGAGTGTGTGAGTGACTGTATGGGTGTGTACATGACTGTGTAAGTGGGTGTAGGAGTGCCTGTGTGGATCTGTCAGTGGGTGCGTGAGTGTCGGAGTGGGCCTGTGATTGGATGCATGATTGTCGTAGTCAGCCTGTGACTGGATGCATGAGTGTCTGAGTTATCTGAGTTGGTCTGTAAGTGGGTGCATGAGTGTCTTTGAAAGTCTGTGAGTGAATGGATGAGACTCTGAGTAGGTGCGTGAGTGTCTGAGTGGGTCTGTCACTGGGTGCATGGTAAAAAAAAGTAGGGGGCACACAGGAGCAGGTCCTCATGCCAGCTTCCCCTGTGACAGTCGTCCAGTCGAGTTTGACCGCAGGCTGCTACACTGTGCTGCCTTTGGTTTTGTGCCTCCTCTGCTCATTTCAACTCATTTTTCTGCCTCTTCTCTGCTCCCTACTGCCCTCTATTTTGCCTTTTTGCTCATTCTGCAAGTTATTTTGCCTCTTTCTGCTCATTACAGATCTTTATTCTGCCTCTTGCAGCTTGTTTCTGACCTCTTTTCTGCCCCTTGATGCTCATTTCTGGCCTCTATTTTGCCTCTTTCTGCTAGTTTCTCACCTTTATTTTGACTTTTGCTGCTCATTTCTCATCTTTATTTTGGCTCTTAGTGCTGGTGTCAGACCTCTATTTTGCCTCTTTCTGCTCCTTCTCACCTTTATTTAGCCTCTTTCTGCTAGTTTCTCACCCTTATTTTAGGTGTGGGTGGTAAACTCTGCTCCACAAGTGCCAAGTGGACTGCATCCCGAGCCAGTAATGCCAGGAGGTGCGTTTGTAGAGTGGTGGGGCCTCTGACGAGGTCTCAGCAGTCCCGCTGTGTGGGACTGACTGGTGGTTACAATAGGAGTTCTTGGCCCCCAACGACCATCAGCAGGAAGGGGACTTCATCCCCCAACCAGTAGTAAATTAAGAGGCCGTTTGCAGGGTAGTTTATAAAGAGGATGGGGCCTCTGAGGAGGTCTCTGCAATCCCGCTGTGTAAGACTTACTGGTCCTAACAATAGAGGTTCTTTGCCCCTAACGACCCTCAGCAGTCAAGGGGACGTCATCCCTCACCCAGCATTGCACCAGGAGGTGCGTTTGTAGAGTGGTGTAGAAAGGGGGCGTGGCCTCGGAAGTCCTCTCAGCAATCCCGTTGTTTGGGACTTACAGAAGGTGATAGGAGTGCCTGTTTGCCCCCACGGACCCTCAATATTGAAGTTGTCTTCATCCTCCCAACTAGTAGTGCACCAGAAGGTGTGTTTGCAGAGTGGTGGGAAAGGGGGGCGTGGCCTCCGACCACCTCTCAGCAATCCCACTGTGTGGGATTTACTGGAGGTAACAGGAGGTCCTGGTGGCCCCCAACGACCCTCAGCACCCATGGGAACTTCATCCCCCCCTAACAGTGCGCCAGGAGGCGTGTTTGCAGAGTAGTGAAGAAAAGGGGTGGGGCTTCAGACAACCTGCCGGTCTTACTTTAAATTTAAAAAAAATTAAATTTATTCTGGGAGGGGGGGGGGGCTGCATGGCTCACCTTCCCTGGGCCAATTTTGGCCCCAAGGACCCCATCCCCTGGGACCGTGCTTTTGAGTTTGACCTAAAATGGAGAGGGGCGGAGCGGCACCCCTCCTGCACCATTTTCATGCACACAGAGGGAGCTGCTAACATGAAGCTCCCTCTCTGTCAAACCAATTGTGCTCCGCTTTGAGCAAGCGAGAGTACAGTTTGCTATAGCTTGGTGGGAGTGGTAAAGCTTTCGCCATGTCATAGCAAACAGCTATGTACCAGGGGTGGGCACCCTGGGACATAGCAGGATCCAGCCATGGGGGCAGCAGTCCCCAGGTCCATCTATGCCTCCCCGAGGGGGACCAAGCGGCCCCCCTCCATTGTAGTACACAGCCCCAGGGAGGTGGTGGTGGGGTCATGTGGCCCCCCACTTTAATTGTTTACATTTGCCCCCCCGGGAGGCGGTTGTTCCCATTGCTGCAGGGTGTCCCAAGGCCCCCCGCAACTTTTTCATTTTAGCCCCAGGGAGGTGTCAGTCCGTGGGGCTGCTGGGGGAGCACATGCCCCCTGCCTTAATTTCATATTTAGCCCCGGGGAGGTGGCAGTCCCCAGGGTGGTGGGGGGGCTGGAGCCCTTTGCATTAATATTACATTTACCCAGGGGGTGGCTGTCCCCGCAGCTGTGGGGGGGGCCTAGCGGGCCACCCAAATAATACAACTCCTGCATAAATTGTAAAGAATGCCCCAGGGAGGTGACGGTTTACACATAGCCCAGGGAAGGGGTGGTCCCCAGGGCTTCAAGGGGGCCTCCCCTGCAGCATTTTATTGTTTGCCCCTGGAGGTGGAGGTTCCCAGGGTACAAGGGGTACCGCATGGGCACCCCTGGGCCAAAACCCTGCCCCTGGGATTTGGCCCAGACAGTCTCCATAAATAAGACGCGCAGAAGGCTGCACGTCATTTTCTTTTATTTTGTTGTGTGTCAACCGTGAATTTGCAGCAAAATTAAATAATAAAAAAGACTTTTGACACCCAGCGGGGTCCCTGTGGGACCTCCTCCCACCATACCATATTCCTACCCTGCCCCCCTTTTTTTAAGTCCCAAGATGGCTGCCAACACTTTCTGGTTGAAGTGTTGGCACCCAATTAAATTTTAGTAGGATCCTCAAGTCCACTGCAAGGACTTGAGTCCCTAGATATCTATATTTTTTAAACTTAAATATCTCTGAACCTTCTGGACGGATTTACTCCAAATCACAAATGAACGCTTTCTGGACCAACATCTAACTTTCTGCCAAATTTGGTATAATTCCGTTCTGTGGTTCGGGCTGGAGACGTGTTCAAAAAATGAATAATCCCCATGGACATAACATGGGGAAAGTACATTTTGGGACACCCCTTTTTTTTGTGCCCCCCCCCTGACGGATCACTGAGAAACTTTCAACACAGCAGCTGAACCAAAAAGGGGAAGGTCTTAAAAATGTCATGAATTGCTCAAGTGGCACCAAAGTTATTGGCAAAACAAATACAGCTTTGGTCCTAAATATAACTAGGATATATATATATCTTGTGCTCGTGATTGAGGGCGTCCTGCACTAAAAAATAAATGCAGATTCGAACGCCACCTCGTGTCCGTGCCTGCCTTTCCATGGAACTACTGTGGGAGTTAGGTGTTTTGGTTCATATATATATATATATATATATATATATATATATATATATATATATATATATATATATATATATATATATATATATATATATATATATATATATATATATATATATATATATATATATATATATATATATATATATATAATATTACCTACTGGCAGTAGGTGGTTATAGTTAGGACCTAGTTTCCATAGGAAATCCGCAACATTCTATTTGGAATAACTTTGGCGCCGGTCGACGAATCTTCGCAAGATTCTCCAAGAAGATGGCCTGCTCTGCTCCGCTCCTACCCTGAAAGTTTGGGGCTGAGAAAAAAGGGGTATCCCAAAACGTGTTTTCCCCATGCAATTTTCCACAGGACCTTTAGCCGGCTGAACGGAATTACACCAAATTTGGCAAAAAGGTAGACTTCGGTTCGCAGATTACCCTTTTTGTTAAATGGAGTAAATCCGTTCAGTAGTTCCTGAGAAAATCAAAAGTAAAATCATAGATATATCTAGAGATGAAGTACCGTACTCTGTACTGTACTCTGTACCTTCCCGAGCACAAACTGCAGGGGGCTACCTTGCAGAGACGTGTAAAGAGGGCATGCCCTTTTTAAAACTCTCTGCAAGGCAGCCACCAGGCGGATACTGGAAGTTCCTAGTGGGCTAGTTGGCCCCCGGCGACCCCCAGTATTCAAGGGGAATTAGTTCCCCCTCTGCAAACGCCCCAGGGGTCACGTTTGCAGATAGGTGTAAAAAGGGACGTGGCCTCAGAACACCTCTCTGCAACGCAGACCCCTGGCTCATACTGGAGGTTCCTGGTGGGCTAGTTGGCCCACAGGGACCACCAGTATGCAAGGGGAATTAGTTCCCCCTCTGCAAACGCGCCAGGGGGCTACGTTGCAGAGAGATGTAAAAAGGGGCGGGGCCTCATTACACCTCTCTGCAACACAGCCCCCTGGCGCATACTGGAGGTTCTTGGTGGGCTAGTTGGCCCCCAGGGACCCCCAGTATGCAAGGGGAATTAGTTTCCCCTCTGCAAACGCGCCAGGGGGTTGCGTTGCAGAGAGGTGTAATGAGGCCATGCCCCTTTTTACACCTCTCTGCAACACAGCCCTACTAGAGGTTCCTAATGGGCTATTTGGCCCCCAGTATGCAAGGGGACTTAATCTCCCAATTTAGAACACGCTACGGGGCGCGTTTGCACAGTGGTGAAGGTAGGGGGCGGGGCTTGAGGTGATATGTGTGCAAAAATGCCATGTGGCGCGTTTTAAGTTGAGGAATTAATTCCTCTTCAATCCAGAGGGCCCCTAGGGGCCAACTAGTCCAACAGGTACCTCCAGTAAGCACCACGGAGCTGCATTGCCGAGTCTTGTAAAAAGGGGGATGTGCCCTCTGAACACCTCTCTGCAACGCAGCTCCCTGGTGCATAATGGAGGTACCTGGTGGACCTCAGGATTGAAGAGGAATTAATTCCCCAACCTAAAACGCACCACAGGGCGTGTTTGCACACATGTCACCTCAGGCCCCGCCCCCTTCCTTCACTATTGAGCACAATATTCCTCTAAAATCAGCGGAACTACGAATTCCGATTTACTCACCTGTTATCACGAGAGATGTCAGTGCTGCATCTTTGAGCCCAGTACAGACCCTGAAAAGTAAATCTAAGCGTACTTACCAGTAACTTGTATTTCCCTCCATAGGAATCTATTGTGTGGTTTTCACCAGAAAAGTTTTTAAGTGTCTATTTTTGAAACGTACAAATATTCCTCTAAAATCAGCCGAACTACGGATTCCGATTTACTCACCTGTTACCAGGAGAGACCTCAGTGCTGCATCTTTCAGCCCACTACTGATCCTGAAAAGTAATTCTAACCATACTTACAGTAACTTGAATTTCCTTTCATAGGCTAACATTGACTGGTTTAACTTGGAAATTCTTCTAAGTGTGGAGTTTTGGAACTTTAAAAAATTCCTTTAAAATCAGTCGAACTACGAATTCCGATTTACTCAGCTGTTATCAGGAGAGACCTCAGTGTTGCATCTTTCAGCTCACTACTGTCCCTGAAAAGTAATTTTAACTGTTCTTACCACTAACTTGAATTTCCTTCCATAGGATATCACTTCCTGCTATATAAAATATATATAAATTAAAAAAATATAAAATAAAATAAAAATATAAAAATTTCAATAGTTTTAAAAACATATTTTTTTCAATTTATATTAAAATATGTAATGTAATAAAAAAATATCGAAAAATAAATATTTTAAAACAATGTAGTAAATCAGTATAAAAAAATATAACAATTAATACATTTAAAAATTATCATTTACAAAACCTTTGAAATTCACTGAAAAAAACATAGGTTTCAGCCACGTTATAGTTAGGAATTAGCATTTAAAAAACCTTAGAAATTCACTGAAAAAACCATAGGTTTCAACCACGTTATAGTTAGGAATTAGCATTTAAAAAAAACTTAGAAATTCACTGAAAAAACCATAGGTTTTACACATGTTATAGTTAGCTGGACATTTCACTCATACAAAACCATTGAAATTCCCCCGTTATAGTTAGTTCAGCTAACTATAACTCACGCGCCCGCAATGCACTGCTGATGATGTCACATATTACATCACTCATGACATGGTCAGTGACATCACTCATGACATCACTGATTACATCTCAAATTACATCACTGATGACATCACTGATGACATCATCCTTGTGAAAGAGTAGCAGACCTCCTCTCAGCGTAATATAACCTTTGATACACACATTCAAAAATAGAAACTAACATTTTCAAAAAATGGAGATACCAATACCAGTTACAACAACCTATTCAGTAATTCCGCCATCTACATACACATCCACTCATTCACCAACAGTTCTATATAGTCACTCATACATGTACTCACTCATCATATGTACTCATACACCTATACATCCTGTTACACACCGACACTCATCCATAGAGTTACTCACACACATACTCACACATGCAAATAAACTATCAAACATCCATTTATTTGCTTATACAGCTATACACACACCACTACACTTACTTTTACAGAAACGTACACATACTTACTCTCTTAAACAATCACTTATAGAAACACATACTTATTTATACAGGAACGCTTCCAATCTCTCACTCTCACATATAATCACTTATATACATCAATACTCACATATACTCGATTAAAACATATGTAGTTACTTATAAAGATACTATTGAGACAGCCATTCACTCACTAAAACACCCGTACACACACTCATCTACCCATACAGTCCTGCACACCTGCTGTCTTCAAAACACATACAAACAGTGAGTCACTCATTCATGCATCTATGCGCTAAGTAATACTCCCCACCGAATCATACAGACACTCATACTGATACTCAAAAAACCAACTAATAACCCCTATAGACACTCATGTAGCTACTCACCAACCCATGCAGCCACTTATAGACAAAGTGAGACACTGATACAGATATTTACATATTTAAACATTACTCGTTAATACATGTATTCACTAAGATACACCTAATAAGTCAGTTATGCAATAATTTTTTTTTTAAAAACATCAATTCAGACACTTATTTACCCATTTATTTTTCCATCGACCTTTAGATATACATATATAAAAAATATGTATTTTTCAGAAAGACACACATTCACTGGATGATGTCATTTGAGATGTCATCAGTGATGTCATGAGTGATGTCACTGACCATGTCATGAGTGATGTAATATGTGACATCATCAGCAGTGCATTGCGGGCGCGCGAGTTATAGTTAGCTGAACTAACTATAAAGGGGGAATTTCAATGGTTTTGTATGAGTGAAATGTCCAGCTAACTATAACATGTGTGAAACCTATGTTTTTTTCAGTGAATTTCCAAGGTTTTTTTAAATGCTAATTCCTAACTATAACGTGGCTGAAACCTATGGGTTTTTCAGTGAAAAATAAATATATATATATATATATATATATATATATATATATATATATAAAGCCTACATCAGGAAACTCAGTACTACATGCCAAGAGTTTCCATTCCCACCATACAATAGCTAGTATTCCATATGGGGAATTTTTGCGAACTCATAGTGCATGCAGTACTGAAGTAACCCGTGATTACCATCAGAAAGAGGTAAAGAAAAGGTTGGAGGCAAGAGGATATGCTTCCAAAAAGTTGGACATAGCTAGGAGAAAAGCCAATATGAATGACAGGACAGCCTTACTAGATCCCAAGAGAAACCCCGTCAGCACTATAGACAAGAATAGGGAAACCAATGCTGAGGGGGATGAGCGTAGATTGGTGACGACATATAGCAAACAAGCCAAAGCCATTATTGCAATAATAAAAAAAGAATGGCCAATAGGCATGACAGACCTGACTCTCAAGAAAGTGCTTCCCCACCATCCTACAGTCACCTTCCGAAAAGCTTACTCCATGCGAAATGATCTAGTTAAAAACAGCGCAGAAAATACTAAGTCCACGAATTGGCTTACTCCTAGAAAAGGTTTCACTAGGAGTAGCTCATGTAGAGCATGTAAATTCGGTATCAATACCTCTACATATCGGACACCGTTCTCTGACTCTGAACATACACTAAGATAGCATTATACATGTAGGACCGACCATGCTGTTTATGTACTCAGGTGTAGCTGTGATTTGTGCTATGTTGGCAGTACTAAGTTACCAGTGCACATGCGCATATTGCAGCATCTCCGTGCTATTGACAACTCGGATCCAGAATATCCAGTCGCTAGACATTTTAAAGCAGAGCACGAAAACAATCTTAAATGTCTACAATACTTTGTAATTGACGCAGTACCTCCCAATAAAAGAAGAGGGAATCACAAAAAGTTGCTGCGTCAACTAGAATCTAAATACATCTTAGAGCTAGGCACTAAGTTCCGGACTGGTTTAAATACAGGGGAAGATTTACATAATTTCCATTAATTAAAGGGGCTGCGACTTTCCTGTTATACTGTATTTTAGTCTCCCGCTAATGCCTGCATGACAATATTTTTCAGAGTTCAGTGTTTCTTTTAGATGGTCACTACTGAATCGATGTGCCATGTTTTATTGCTAACTGTGTTATAATATGATCTGTAGATACATTTTTTTGTAGTTTTTGTATACACTTTTTGGTCTTCAGATTGGCGATGATATCCACTAGAGCCTCATGTTTATATGCATATCTAATTTTAGTATTTGTACTATGATATTTTGAAGGTGCATTTATGCCAGTAGATTCCAGTTCTCAATGACATCCGCTGTCTTTCTTTACATTTGGGATTGTTTTTTTTATTCTTAAGCACTGTTTTGCACATATATTATTATTTTCACCCTTATCCAGTAAAGAGCACTTTTTCGCTATCGTGGAGGCAGGATAATTTAGGGCCATATCATCAAGAAAGGGCGATACAATATCGCCGCTTTTATCAGCAGGAAACTGCCACTAAAGCGGCGATAATGGGCTTGATAATATGCCCTTGTGAATTCCCAGAGAAGCCCAGGTTCTGGTGAAAAAATGTGGTCCCAAAACGTGTTTACCCCATGCAATTTTCTATAGGAACCTTTAGTCGCAGCTACAGCCCGAACTGCTGAACGGAATTGCACCAAATTTGGAAAAAAGGTAGCCCTTGGTTCAGAGTCGTGCCTTTTAGTTAAATGGTGTAAATCCGTACAGTAGTTGCTGAGAAAATAAAAATTGAAATCACATATATATCTATGGCCGCGGTGGATCCGCATACCCTGAGCGCACCCTGCCAAGCACGAGCTGTATGCTAATTGGCTGTCAACACTCCAAACCAGGAAGTGTTGGCAGCCATCTTGTGCCTCGGTAGAACCGAGGCACAAGAAAACAGAAGGAAAAAAGTGCCAAACGCAAAAAGGGGTAGGGTAGAAACACCCTGACCCCCTAGGCCTGCTCAGAGAGTTCCACAAGGACCCCCAAGGCCCCAAAAATATATATTTGTTTTAAAACAGCAAGAGCCGCGCACGGTGCGCGGATCCTGCTGATAAAAATAAAAAACGAAGCGCGGGCTACCACGCTTCCTTGGTAATTAGCTCCCAGGGGGCCAAATCCCGGGGGCAATACTAACCCCCTAGCCACGGGGACCACGACCTCTGGGGCTTTTTTTAATTATATGCGGGGGGCTCTCAGGTCCCCCCAGCTCCGGGGATCGCCACCCCCGGGGCTTCTTTATATTAGTTTGGGGGGCTCTCAGGCCCCCCTCAGCCCCGAGGACCGCCACCCCCGAGGCTTCTTTAAATTAGGTGCTTTAAGAAATTAATGGTGGAGGGCTCACCGCCAACCCCCAGGGCTTCATTTTTAAAATAAAATACCCTGTGTCGGGGGCTCAATAAAATGTATAAAATAAATAAAATGAATTTCATTGCATGCACTGCACCGCATTTGGGGATGCAGTGCGCACAATGAAATTTGTTTTATTTATTTATATGTTTACTTACCTGTAATCCTCTGTAATCCATAGATTACTACCCCCCACCCTACCCCTCCCCCTCCCCACATCACCGCCTGGCATCTACTCCCACCACTGAGCGCTACTGGAGGTGACGTGTGCAAACACACCATGTGGCACGTTTTAAGTTGGGGAAATAATTCCCTTCAATCCAGAGGGACCCTGGGGGCCAACTAGCCCACCAGGAGCTTCCAGTAAGCGCCACTGCACTGCGTTGCAGAGAGGTGGTGCTGGCCATGCCCCTCTTTACACCTCTCTGCAATGGCGCTTATTGGAGGTACCTAGTGGGCTAATTTGACCCTAGGGACCCTCAGGATTCAAGGGGACTTAATCTCCCAACTTAAAATAGCCATCGGGCGTGTTTACACAACGGGGAAGGGAGGGGAGGGGAGGGGCCCTGAGGTGACATGTGCAAACATGCCCTGTGGCGCATTTTAAGTTGGGGAAATAATTTTGAAGGCAAGTGGGGGCCAACTAGCCCACCAGGTGCTTCCAGTAACTGCCACTGCGCTGCGTTACAGAGAGGTGGTCCAGGTCATGCCCCTTTTTACACCTCTGTGCAACGCAGCTCTGTGGCACTTACTGGAGGTACCTAGTGGGCTAGTTCGACTCCAGGGACCCTCAGGATTCAAGGGGACTTAATCCCCCAACTTAAAACATGCCACAGGGCGTGTTTGCACACATATCACCTCAGGCCCCCCCTCCCTTCACCAGTGTGCAAATGCGCCATGTGGTGCGTTTTAAGAGGTCGTTTTAATCCCTCTGCCCTATTATATTCTAGGGGCTTACAGAGGAGGTCATGCTAGTCACAGGGAGACCCCAACGCATAGTGTTCCCTAGTGTATGTAGGTGTTTTCACTGTATTCTAAGTGTCTTTTAATATAGAACTGGCTCTAAGACTGGTTAGTCAGAGTCAGTTACCACCAGTACTCATCTGAAAAAGTTGAGGGTACAGGATGATTTTACAACAGGCTTCTTTCTGCCCTTCTGTTTGCTCTTTCTGCACGTTTTCCTTCTTCCTGCACTTTTCCTCCTCTTTGTTGACTTCGGTTTCTTCTTTCTTCATTTCTTTCTGTGCGTTTTTTCTTCTTCACATGTTCTATCTCTGTAGACATAGCTAGAAATTAGCATTTAAAAAACCTTTGAAATTCACTGAAAAAAACCATAGGTTTCAGGCATGTTATAGTTATGAATTAGCAATTAAAAAACCTTTGAAATTCACTGAAAAAACAATAGGTTTCAGGGGGATTATAGTTAGCTGGACATTTCACTCGTACAAAACCATTGAAATTCCCCTGTTATAGTTAGTTCAGCTAACTATAACTTGCGCGCCCACAATGCACTGCTGATGACGTCACATATTACATCACTCATGACATGATCAGTGACGTCACCCATGACATCGCTGATGACATCTCAAATGAGTTCGGCACGAGTCATGCAGCGGGCACCCTAGCCAGTGAACAAGAAGGTATTCGAAACACGTATGTCGGATGGTACTATTTACGCAGAAGAAACTGTTTCTGCCAAGCTGCTGCCTACCAAGCATTAAAGGGTGTAAGCATACACGCGAGTGGTGTCTTCATTTGCGGGAGGTTTTTCAGATGGAACATATAGTGGCCTGCTCTGGCCACAAAGACACCCCACTGCCTGCAAGGCAGGTCCTGGCGCTGTGAAGATCGTGGTGCACTGAAGGAGCGGTGTGACCCGTTTGGTTCAGCGCGAGTCATGCAGTGAGCGGCTGTGGTGGAGATCAGCGACCCAACAGGATTATATTGAAGGATGTATTCATGCCGTGGTGCCATTATGGAAGAAAAATAGCAAACTACATGACCCAGAGTGCACTGAAGCACACGCCCAATGTGGGCATGACTACTTAAACTATCCCAGGTGTAAGAACTCATACCAGCTACATTCACACCACTAAGCTTAGCCAGTGAACAAGAAGGATTTCGAAACGCGTATGGCGGATGGTACTATTAACCCTGAAAAACTGTTTCTGCCAAGCTGCAGCCTACCAAGCATTAAAGGGTGTAAGCATACATCGCGAGTGGTGTCTTCATTTGCGGGAGCATTTTCAGATGGAACATAGAGTGGCCTGCTCTGGCCACGAAGACACCCCACTGCCTGCAAGGCGGGTCCTGGCGCGGTGAAGATCGCGGCGCACTGAAGGAGCGGTGTGACCCGTTTGATTCGGCGCGAGTCATGCAGCGGGCGGCTGCGGTGGAGATCAGCGACCCAACGGGTTTATATTGAAGGATGTATTCATGCAGCGGTGGCATTATGGAATGAAAATAGCAAACTACATGACCCAGAGTGCACTGAAGCACACGCCCAATGTGGGCAGGACTACTTAAACTATCCCAGGTGTAAGAACTCATACCGGCTGCATTCACACCACTAAGCCTAGCCAGTGAACAAGAAGGAATTCGAAACACGTATGGCGGATGGTACTATTTACGCTGAAGAAACTGTTTCTCCCAAGCTGCAGCCTACCAAGCATTAAAGTGTGTAAGCATACATCGCGAGTGGTGTCTTCATTTGCGGGAGCGTTTTCAGATAGAACATATAGTGGCCTGCTCTGGCCACGAAGACACCCCACTGCCTGCAAGGCGGGTCCTGGCGCTGGGAAGATCGTGGTGCACTAAAGGAGCTGTGTGACCCGTTTGGTTTGGCAGTGAGCAAGAAGGAATTCGAAACGCGTATGGTATGGCGGATGGTCCTATTTACGCTGAAGAAACAGTTTCTGCCAAGCTGCAGCCTACCAAGCATTAAAGGGTGTAAGCATACATCGCGAGTTGTGTCTTCATTTGCGGGAGCTTTTTCAGATGGAATATATATATATATATATATTCCTCCAATCTCGCCCAAAATATGAACGAGCCGACACATGCTAGGTTTGCCCAACTTGTATTTATTTTCCACCAGGTCACAGCATTTCAGTAGCGCGCAGCTCACACTTTCGCAGCCCTTGGCAGACGCGTTTCGGCGGTTGCCTCATCAGTGCCGGCTGTCTGCTGTGTGATTCAGATAGCAGTTTTTCGCGGGGCTTTTTTCATAAGTCCTGCCAGCGAACCCCATTGGCTGGTTGTTTGTAGCCATAGAAAGCGGACAAGCGTGATGTGTACCGGCTAATGTTTGTCGCTTTCATGGTGTGGGGTACCTGGATGCCGCTAACACTCCCGCTGTATTTTGGAAGCAGACGGCTCAGAGTTCAACACAAAGGTACAGTGTCCCATAGTTGGCATTAAGATAATGCTCTCCTTGCCGCCACTCCCATTATGTAGCGGGTCTCTGGCGAAATCAATCCTTTGCTGGGCAAACCTCTTAGCAGAAAATCTGCTCCCTCTCCCCGATACCTACACAAAGTCCAGTTCGGGGGGGCGCCACGCTGTGCAGTCCATGCACTTCATCCAACAACTTTTGCCGGCAGACGTGGAGCTCCAGACCGAGGGGCGTGCCGGTTAGCAGAGCCGACCTCCGCTCTCCATACTCCTCCAATCTCGCCCAAAATATGAACGAGCCGACACATGCTAGGTTTGCCCAACTTGTATTTTTTTCCACCAGGTCACAGCATTTCAGTAGCGCGCAGCTCACACTTTCGCAGCCCTTGGCAGACGCGTTTCGGCGGTTGCCTCATCAGTGCCGGCTGTCTGCTGTGTGATTCAGATAGCAGTTTTTCGCGGGGCTTTTTTCATAAGTCCTGCCAGCGAACCCCATTGGCTGGTTGTTTGTAGCCATAGAAAGCGGACAAGCGTGATGTGTACCGGCTAATGTTTGTCGCTTTCATGGTGTGGGGTACCTGGATGCCGCTAACACTCCCGCATATATATATATATGAGGCATGCACCGTTCCATCTATACTACTATTATAAAGCAAGAACTTTGGACCTTTGAGGAAGGTAAACTCAGGAACCACAGCGCCAATCCACACACCCGATACATCATTGTAATCGTCAGGGTGTGCAGATGGACATAGGCTATATAAATGTAAAAAATATACGTTATTTAAAAAATTGACAATAAAAAAAAGTAGTCCCTTGCAAGTAGCGCCGGCCGCGACCTGCGTGGTGACATCAGGAGCGCGGGGAGGAGCGGCGTGCAGGAGCGGAAGAGGAGTGGCGGACATCAGCGCGGGGAGGAGCGGCGGACAGGCTGGAAGGAGCGGTGAGGAGCGGCGGACAGGCGGGGAGGAGCGGTGAGGAGCGGCGGACAGGCGGTGAGGAGCGGCGAGGAGCGGCGGGGAGCGGCGGGGAGGAGCGGTGAGCGGCGGATGAGGTAGGGTATTTATTTAATTGGGGTAGAGTCAGCGCGGGTGTGGCAGAGTCAGCTAATAGTAGTATAGATTTATTAAGGAGCGGGGAGCGGCGGATGAGAACATGAGAACATTACAAGTGAGCAAAAAACAAAAGCAAACGTTACACTAAATGAAGCAAAAGCAAAAATGACAATCGTGAGCCAAAAAAATACAAGAGCTAGCAAACGGTGCATTACAAAAGTGACAATCGTGAGCGTTGCAAACAGTGCATTACAGGAGGAAAAAGTAACGTGTGCAGGTTACAAAAGCATACAAAGTAAACATAGAGGTATAATACTGCAATATATGGAGGAAAGCTCCGGGGAACCAAGGACAACGTCGGGGCGGCGGGGGGCCTGAAGCCTAATTGCTCCGGACAACGTCGGGACGGGCTGCATAATAAAGAGAGAGCCCAAACCTTTGAGGCGGGTAATCTCAGTAACCACAGCACCAATCACAATACCCAATACAGCGTTGGAAAGGGCAGTTGCAGCAGAAGGACATAGGCTATGCAGACGGCCACCATATACATTTAAAAGGTAAAAGAACCGTGCCAGCAAAGTAGTCCCTTGTGGACGTGTCTGAGTTGTACTGTGGGCGTGACAAACGCTGGGGGCGTGTGGTACGTTCCGCCCTTCATGCCATGTCTCATATCGTGTGCTGTGGGCATTCGCTGGGGTCATGGGCGTGTGCGGGCGCGGGATTACGGAAAGCGAGCGTTGTGCCCAATATTTCATTGTTTTTTCTTCCCAGGTTCTGTATATTCCAGCTCCAGGTGTCCACCCTGCTCCCTTTAAATACCCCTGCACCCCATAATCATAACCCACCCTTACTCCTTAAAATACCCCAACACCCTTAAACACTAACCCATCTTAACCCTATAAATATACCCTGTACCCCAAAACCCAAACCTATCCCTAAACCCTAAAAATACCCCTGTACCCCCAAAAACCAAACCTAGCCCTGAACCCTATAAATACCTCTGTACCTCAAAACCCAAACCTACCCCTGAACCCTAAAAATACCCCTGTACCCCAAAACCCAAACCTAGCCCTGAACCCTAAAAATACCCCTGTACCCCAAAAGCCAAACCTACCCCTGAACCCTAAAATACCCGTGTACCCCAAAACCCAAACCTAGCACTGAACACTTAAAATACCCCTGTACCCCAAAACCCAAACCTACCCCTGAACCCTAAAAATACCCCTGTACCCCAAAACCCAAACCTAGCCCCGAAACATAAAAATAACCCTGTACCCCAAAACCCAAACCTACCCCTGTACCCTAAAATACCCCTGTACCCCAAAACCCAAATATAGCCCTGAGCCCAAAAAATAACACGGTACCCCAAAACCCAAACCTAGCCCTGAACCCTTAAAATACCCCTGTACCTCAAAACCCAAACCTACCCCTGAACCCTAAAAATACCCCTATACCCCAAAATCCAAACCTAGCCCTGAACCCTAAAAATACCCCTGTACCCCAAATCCCATACCTATCCCTAAACCCTAACACTACCCCTGTACTCCATAACCCAAAACTATATCTGAACCCTTAAAATACCCAAACACCCCAAAACATATACCCCAGTACCCCAAAACTTATACCCCTATACCCATACTTAGCTTATCCAAACATAAAAAAACATGCTTTTACCATTCATGCATTTACAACGAATTTCGTTGTAAATGTATGCGTGGTAAAAGCATATAAAATGTAATGCCATGCGTTATAATGGCATTGCGGAGTCATGGTACTTTCGTAATGAAAGTATGCGAAGTGATGGTATGCGGAAAGAAAGTTGCGGAATAATGGGTGTTTACCCTCCCCCGGTAAGTACATTGGTGGCACGGCAGCCCACATCTCCAGCAACATACTCATATTTTTTCACCACCGATTTGAAAAATGCACAGGTCTCTCTCATTGATGGCCAGCACCGACATACACTTTTAGACACACCTCCCACCACAAGTTCTAGAATTGCGAACATTAGAGCTGGGGAGCTACGTTTGAATCTCGGCATCAGCTCAACATCCTGTGATTCCAGGCAAATCGCTTTGTCTCACCGTGCCTACCACAATTGAATGTGTTCTTCTGTAATGTAAATTGTGCTCATGCCATGTTGTCGAGTTCGGGCTATATAATATTGCAAGGAAAAATAAAATAGGGAAACTCGAGTTCACACACTACTGAACGCGCACTCTTAAGTGCATCAGCAGTGCACTGTGAATCGGAGCGTTTCACAGGCCTGTCACAGATAAGAAATGCTATCAAAACGAAATCCTACAAAACAATATACTACTGGCCGGCAGCAATTCATACCCGGACAACGTCGGGACGGGCTGCTAGTTGTAAAATAAAACAAATTCTGACACCAGCGTATTTTTGTGCCCGTGTTCCTGTTTGTGCGACGAGGCACTTAGGAAGCGCGAAATCGATATATATATATATATATATATTAGGGGAAGGGCGTTTTTAGGATTTAGGGTGCGTTTTGTTGATATCGGAATTTTTAAGGTTTAGGGTGGGCATGGGTTTTTGGGTGGTAAGGGATTTTTTAGTGTTTAGTGTGGGTATGTGTTTTTGGGTGGCAAAATTATTTTTAGGATTTAGGGTGGGTTTATGTATTTGGGTGGTAAGGGAATTTTCAGAGTTTAGGGTGGGTTTGTGTTTTTGGTTGGTGAGGCAATTTTTAGGGTTTAGGGTGGGTTTGGGTGGCAAGGAACATTTTAGCATTTAGGGTGGGTTTGGGTTTTTGGCTTGTAAGGGATTTTTTAGGGTTTTGGTTGGGATTGGGTGGCAAGGGAATTTTTACGGTTTAAGGTGGGTTTGTGTTTTTGGTTGGCAAGGCAATTGTTAGGGTTTAGGGTGGGTTTGGGTTTTAGGTGGCAAGAAACATTTTAGCATTTAGGGAGGGTTTGGGTTTTTGGCTTGTAAGGCAATTATTAGGGTTTAGGTTGGGATTGGGTTTTTGGGTGGCAGGGGAATTTTTAGGGTTTAAGGTGGGTTTGGGTGTTGCAGGGGAATTTTTAGGGTTTAGGGTGGATTTGGGTGGCAAGGGAATTTTTGGGTTTTAAGGCAGGTTTGGGTTTTTGGGTAGGAAGGGAGTTCTTAGGGTTTAGGGTGGGTTTGGATTTTTGGGTGGCCAGGGAATTTTTAGGGTTTAGGGTCGGTTCGGGGTTTTGGGTGGCAAGGGAATTTTTAGGGTTAAGGGTGGGTTTGGGAGGTAAGGGAATGTTTAGGGTAGGTATGGGTTTTTGGGTGGCAAGGGAATTTTTAGGGTTTAGGGTGGGTTTGGGTGTTGCAGGGGAATTTTTATGGTGGATTTTGGTGGCAAGGGAATTTTTAGGTTTTAGGGCAGGTTCGGGTTTTTGGGTAGGAAGGGAGTTCTTAGGGTTTAGGGCGGGTTTGGGTTTTTGGGTGGCCAGAGAATTTTTAGGGTCAGTTCGGGGTTTTGGGTGGCAAGGGAATTTATAGTGTTTAGGGTGGGTTTGGGAGGTAAGGGAATGTTTAGGGTAGGTATGGGTTTTTGGGTGGCAAGGGAATTTTTAGGGTGGGTTTGGGTGTCAAGGGAATTTTTAGGGTTTTGGGTTGATTTGGAGTTTTGGGTGGTAGGGACAGTTTTAGGATTTGGAAAGGTTAGGGTGGGTTTGGGTGGGAAGGGAATAATTATACATATTTATCTTTAAAGACGCATATGCCTTTACTACTCTTGCTTATACAATGAATATGTAAGTATTTCACAGGTTACTATAAAGCCTCTATATATATATGTGTATATATGTGTGTGTGTAGATATATATATATATATATATATCTACACACACACACATATACGTAAAGGCATAATACCTGAATTACTTACATTTTCATTGAAAAGGCATGCATTGTAAAGGCATAAGCACGGTAAAGGAATTCATTGTAAAGGCATAAGCACGGTAAAGGCGTGCGTTGTAAAGGCATACGTGGTAAAGACACGGTCGTTGTAAAGTCTGAGTTGTTAAGGCATGCATCATAAGTGCATGTGTGGTTCCGTCATACTACCAACAATTAGTGCAGAGCCAACTGGCATTGAGTAAACTCACCAGCTGCTTTTACAGCACTGCGTGGGTCAGTCTGGCCTGCTGCACGTGGTGCAGAGGAGGCTGCACCATGGAGAAAGTATAATGTTAGGTGGGGTACATACCTGCCAATTGCACCCGATCTCCTGCTGTGGGAAATCCGTGCCTTCCAGAACATCGATCGGGGACTTAATATGTCTCGATGGAAAGAGAGGGAATGCCTGCGAGCGGACGACTCAAATGGCCCTGAGTCCTTCTTACAATGGGAAGATACTTAGGTGAGATTTCAGCTAGACACGAGTCAGCTCCTACATTACTTTTCATTACGAAACATAATAAGAGACATGTGGGGAGGGGAACAAGTGCATCCACCCAATTCAAATAAAGTGGACATAATCCTGCGCACCGACAGTTGGAGAGGGTTGATCACACGCCTTTTCCTAGCAATCCGTACAGATAAATTGGGACCCATGATTAAGGCACACCAAAAGCAGGAAATTGATTGTGACTCCAATTTTAAGGAAAGAACAGGATCGGGGCACTGGAGTGGATATAAACAGCCACAGGCGAAGCTTTGTGTCGCCTTATTTAGTTAAATTTCGTTCATCGAACATATGTTACTCCAGCCGTGCTTCATAAGTTGGACACACTGAAGTCAGTAGACTGCTCCAAGTGTGGCAGTACTGGGGCCACAAACCTTCACCTGACATGGGAAGTCTGTGGCTTGCTCAGTACTAGACACCGGTGATACACCAATTCCAATGAAGGCTGAGATGCCCACTCAGCCAAACACCACAGGCCTGTTTGTTGGAAATGGGTACACCTCGCACATAAGGCCTTTGTGCCTAAGAAAATGACACAGCGTGGCGCCACAAGCCATTTAGCTGTGCCATCCTGCATAATTTTCAAAGCACAGGGATGTGTTGTATCAACAACAATACGACACATTCCTGTGCTTTCCCCTGCGATGGCGCACAATTAGCTGCCATGCTCCAGCGCAGGCAGCCCTGCATCATTTTGCAAGTGTGCCGTGCTGCGGGAATGATTGTTTTTGTGCAGGAAGGGATACCTTCCTGCACAAAAACAATCATTAATGGCATTTTACTCTTTATGCAGCATGCAGGGAAAGAGGAAACAAGCATTTACAATGCAATAGGTCTCGCATTTACGCAAGTTTAAGCTATTGGCATTGTAAATGACAATGCCTTTAATTTATGTTTTAAAAACAAAAACAAAAATAAACCTACTGCATTGCAAATGCTTGTTGAAATATACAGAAACAATCAACTTCAGTGGTGTCTGCTGGCCGGCAGCAAAGCGTGCCCCCCTACCGCAGCATTGGCCATTGAGAAATGACTTTTAAGCACTCAATGTTAACTTTCATCTCCGGGATGGATCAAGGCGTATGAATACCCGTGGAGCAATTTTAACTTTCATCTCAGGGATGGATGAAGGTGAATGAAACCCTTGGAGCACGTCTACTTATGAAAAATAAGCATTTACAATACAATAGGTCTTGCACTGACATTATTTTGAGCTATTGACATTGTTTTTTTTCTTTTGTAAATATAAATAAAAGCCATTTGCTATTGACTATTAACATTGCAAATGACAATGGCTTTTATTTGTGTTTTCTTTTTTAAAACATAGATAAAAGGCATTGGTATTAACAAAGCAAATAGCTTAAACTAAACTTTTAGCTATTGGCATTTTAAATTACAATGCCTTTTATTTATGTTTTACAAAAGAAAAAAAATAATCAATGTTATTTACAATGTCAATAGCTTAAACTCGCGTAAATGTGAGACCTATTGCATTGCAAATGCTTGTTTTCTGTTCCACCTCACCACACTAAGGCATTATTTGCCAGCTTTAGAGTTAACACAGTGTCCTCTGCTGCCTGTACCTTGGAGCCGGCCTTGGTAACCTTTTCATCAATGGTTCTCACCAGATCCTGTTCTTTTTGAGTGTGAGTGAACCATGTTCCGTTTCGACATCAGAAATATGTAATTGGGAGGAAGAAAGATCGGGTCAGTTGCGGCCACATAAAGAGAACAAGCATTTGCAATGCAACAGGTCTCGCATTAGGAAAGTTTGAGCTATTGGTATTGTAAATGACATTTTTTTTATTTATGTGTTGGTTTTGAAACTAGCAAAATTAATAGCTTTGTCATTTACAATGCCAATAGTTATAACTTTCGCAAATGTGACACCTATAGTATTTGTAATGCAATATGTGTTGTATTTACGTGACTTAGATGTACTGATATTACAAATAACAATGGCTTTTATTTTTTTAATAATTTTTTTTTTTTTTAATTCTTTTTATTAACAACTTTTTTACACGTTATTTTTCCCCCCAGCACCGGGGGTGAGGAACATATCACTATATACATTCAATCATTTATCCACTAAAAAAAAGGAAAAAAATAACTTATATTACATTACACATAGAGGAACATATACATCAGGTAGAGCTTAAGATTAATAATTGATCAGTCCAATCATGTGGGGCACCTAAAATTAACAAACCATAAAGAAGAAACATGTGACACATTGTTACCTACTAGACACTTAAGAGTCCTCCCTCCTACCACAATAAACATTACAAACCCATATATTATATACATTATATACATTATATTTCTTCTCTCCATTTTGCTATCGGCTCCCATATTTTCAATCCTAATCTCCTCCCATACTTTCCTTTTCTAGAATATATTGCTTTTTCCAAACTGTAGATGTTTAAGACCTTAGCTAACCATTGTTGAAATACTGGTGGTGCCTGATCAAGCCATGCTGAGGCAATACATAATCTAAGAACAGCCATTGCAACAAAAATAAAATAGCAACCCTCTCCATATGCATTGCCTGAGTTCACTCCCAAAAGCACAATCGTGGGGGTTAAGTTGACAGTTATTTTCAATGCTCTTCGTAAAAAAAATTGTATTTCATTCAATAAGATTGATAGACATGGACATGTTGCGAAGATATGAACTGCATCAGCCTGCAGACTTCCACATCTAGGGCAGTTAATCCCAGTGGTCGCCCCCCATTGTGCAAGTTTTGCCGGAGTATAATACAACCGGTAAATAGTTTTATAGTGCTGAGCCTGTAGTGTTGCAGAACACAAAATATTTTGTCCCAATTCTAGTGACAAATTAAAACATTCCAGTTCTATATCCAACTTAGTCGACCAACTTTCCCCCCACTTAGCCAGGTCATCCGGTTTTGTTTCAATTAACTCTGCATAAAACCTTTTAATAGTACAGTTTACTCCGTTATGTATCGCCTCAAGTATAGAGTTTTTCTCAAATCCTCTCGGGCCCCCTCTTTTGTTCACCAAAAAACTTCTTACTTGAAGATATTTAAAAAAATGCCTTGCTGCCAAATCATATTTCTCCTGTATTTGTACAAATTGTTTCATCCCCTGTGTGCCCATCAAATCCCCTACTCTTATAATACCCTTCCTATACCATTCTATATACACTAGATCAGAAAAAATATCCTCAGGGAATAATGAATTATCTTTTATTCTCGTATATCTATTGATTTTCCCCAAGCCATATTTCTTAGTAAAAGCTTTCCAGATCTTATGAGCTCCCAAAATGGTCTTAAATCGTGTCCTTTTGAAGTAAGCAGTGTCAAAAATTTTCAAAAATATATTTTTTACCTCTTCCCCCAACAATAGACCATATATTGCCAATGATCCTAAATCATCGTCCCCTTCTGCTTCTGCTCCACCTATTAAACCAACCATATACTGTAAGGCTGCTGCCCAATAATAGAGTTTCAAGTCCGGTAAAGCCCACCCGCCTCTCTCTCTTGGTAGTACCATAAATCTTGCTGCTCTCCTAGTTTTACCTTTAGACCAGATAAATCTAATAATCATTCCTTCGATCTTTTTAAACCAGAAATTATCAAACCATAACGGAATTGTCCTAAAAATATATAGAAATTTCGGCAAAATTAACATCTTTATAATATTTACTCTGCAGACTATTGTAAGGTGTAAATTATTGAGTCTGTCTAGATCTTTCCCCACCTTCCTTATAATAGGATCTATATTTAGTTCTACTACCTTTCCCAACTCTGCAGTGATCGTTATACCCAGGTATGTCCCTGTCTGCACCACTCGTGGATCTTGACACATTGCCTTACTATTCTTTATAATCTGTGTTTTCCCAGTATTTAAAGAATAGCCTGACACTTTTCCAAATTTTATAGCCTCCATTTCCAGATATCTGATAGCCTCTGTGGGTACTGGTGTTACAACAGCCACGTCATCAGCATAAGCAAATATCTTGCAGTCCCCCCGGGCGTAACCACTGGAGGTATATTCCCATTCCCTTCCATTCTGCGTATTAAGGGGCCCAGATATATAGCAAAGAGTAATGGGGAACACGGACAGCCCTGTCTAGTACCCCTTTTAATTATCACTCGTTCAGTTATTCCCGAGTTTATTCTTATCGTGGCCACCGGATCCCTGTACAAAGTCTTTATTGCCGTCAGAAAGCCTTTCCCAAAACCCACTCTTTCCAAGACACTCCACAAGTACACCCAGGATACACGGTCAAATGCTTTCTCGGCATCTAACAATAAAACCGCCAGTGGTTCGCCCATAACTTCCATTTTATCGAAAAGAGTAATTAATTTCCGTGTATGATGCGTGGTTCCTCGCCCAGGTATGAATCCATGCTGACTAATAGTAACTAATGGTGTTATTACGCTAGCGAATCTTATTGCCAATGCCTTTGAGTAGATCTTTGTGTCGGTGTTCATTAACGTGATTGGTCTGTATGAGCCCGGGTCTGTGGGAGCCTTTCCTTTCTTTAAAATGACAACTATTTCTGCTCCAGACCAAGAATTCGGTATTGATAAACCCCTCTGTGCCTGTTGCATTGTAGATACCATATCCTTCCCTATCTCTTCCCAAAATACCTTATAGAATTCTAGCGGGATCTTATCCGGCCCAGCTGCTTTGCCAGATGGGAGATTCCTCAGAGCACTTCCTATCTCCTGTTGATCTACCGGATTGTCTAGTCTCTTTCTCTCTGATTCATCCAATTCCACCCCTGCATAGTCATTCAAGTATGCCGCTATCTCTCCAGAATCTGTTACATCGCTTTCTTGATATAGATTTGTATAGAATTTTCTAAAGACTTCTCTGATTTGATGCACACTCGTTACCACATTTCCCGAACTGTCTTTTATTGCCTTTATCTCGCCAATCGATGCCTTTTGCCTTACTCTGACTGCTAACATCCTACCTACTCGATCACTCAACTCGTAACATTTTTCCCTATTAGTCACATATTGTTTTGCTGCCTTTGCTGTTATATATTCTTCTGCTTTCATTCTCAATTTCGCTAACTTAACTATAGCAGGGTTTGGCACAGATCCATTAATATTAGGTGAGTCTAGACCTTTACTCACTTCTGCCTCAGCTAATCTCCCTTTTTAAAGCCTGACTTCTCTCTTGTTCCTGCTTCCTTTTCCTTGCTCCAAAACTTATAGTTTCTCCCCTCACCCCGGCCTTAAAACTATCCCAGACCATACCTACAGTTGCTGTATCTCTATTTATTGTCAAGTATTCAGCTATCCAAATTTTCATGTGTTGAATATATGCCTCATCTTCCAACAATGCTCTTTCAAAAGTCCAGACCGACCCCCCCCTTGCCGATGATAATCCTTTTAGATTTATGATCAGGGGGTTATGATCCGCCAATAATCTTGGCAATCTCTCAATATGTGCGCCTTCAACACCCTGGTTACTAACCAGAAAGTAGTCTAATCTTGAACTTACTTTATGCGGTGCAGTATAGTATGTGTATCCATCCTCTCCTGGTTTGAGTGTGTCCCAAACGTCCAGCAACCCATTATTCCTGGCTAGTGAACAAACTGCTTGAAACACTCTTTTTTCTTTCCTTGGTATTTAACTGGGGGTCCTAACCCTAATCCCAAACCTCCTGCTCCATTGATGTTAAAATCCCCTCCTATTACTACATATGGGGCCCAAGTTGCCAACTCTATATCAACCTGTTCAAAAATGTCCGCATCGTCCCCTGTAGACCCGTATATAGAACCAAGAGTTACCCATTGTTCTCCTACCAGGCATTCTATCAGAGCCCATCTCCCCCATACATCCTCCCATTTTTTCCTAGTAGTGATGTCTCTCTGTCTTGCTAACACTGCCACTCCCCTGTTCCTAGACCCCTGTCTTGAATACGCTAACAAAGAAAGTCCCAGTTGTTCAAGCAGATGAATTTCAGACACCTGAATATGTGTTTCTTGCAATATTAGGAAATCTAGTCTAAGACTCTTAATTAAAATAGCCACCTTCTGTCTCTTTTGTCTGTCATTTAACCCGCAGACATTCCATGTCATTATTCGAGTATTCATTCTGGATTATTAAATGAGTCAACATTTCTTATATCGATACACAACACAAACCTTATACATGATGAGCTAGCAGCCATATAAAAATCATACCATTTTTTTTTATTAGTCATTGTCTTCTGACTTACTTTCTTTGTTCCTCTACAATATCTCCAGAATTTTTGTTCCTCACCCCTCCCTTGCCCTCCCCCCCCCTGAGTTCCCACCCTGACTGTCCCACCCCCCCTACTGGCAAATAGGTCCATCGGACCTATGTTTTTTTTTTTTAATAATTAATACTTAAAAAAAGTAATTGTAATTTATAATGGCAATAGCTTAAACTTTTGTAAATAACTTTTGTGAAGATTATGTTCAGTGTATTTTATTGTGACGAAAATCCAAGCACAGAAGTTAAATATTAACATCTTTTTGTGACATTTGTAATAAAGCTTGAAACATTGAGAGAACATATTTGAACCAGTTGTTGTTGAATGGTTGCACCGATTGATGCTGTGGTCGCGACGAGTGATGCTGGGGCATTCAGTGATGATGTGGTAGCGCATAGTGATGTTGTGGTGCCCCTGAGTGATGCTGTGGTGGTGCTGAGTGATGCTGTGGTGATGCGATAGATAGATAGTGAGTGCAATAGATAGATAGAGTGAGTGCGATAGATAGAGTGAGGGCGATAGATAGAGGGAGGGTGATAGACAGATAGAGGGAGGGTGATAGATATAGAGTGAGGGCGATAGATAGATAGATAGATAGATAGATAGATAGATAGATGGATCGATAGAGTGAGGGCGATAGATAGATAGACAGAGTGAGGGTGATCGATAGATAGATAGAGTGATGGCGATAGAGTGAGTGCGATAGATAGACAGATAGAGTGAGGGCGATAGATAGATAAACAGATAGGGTGAGGGCGATAGATAGATAGATAGATAGATAGAGTGAGGGTGATAGAGGGCAATAGATAGATAGAGTGAGGGCGATAGATAGATAGAGTGAGGGTGATAGATAGATAGAATGAGGGCGATAGAGTGAGGGTGATAGATAGATAGATTGATAGAGTGAGGAGCAATCGACAGATAGATAGATAGAGTGAGGGTGATAGATAGAGTGAGGGCGATAGAGTGAGGGCAATAGGTAAGAGTGAGGGCGATAGATAGATAGAGTGAGGGCGATAGATAGAGTGAGGGCGATAGATAGATAGATTGATAGTGAGGGGCGAAAGATAGATAGAGTGAGGGCGATAGATAGAGTGAGGGCGATAGATAGATAGATTGATAGTGAGGGGCGAAAGATAGATAGAGTGAGGGCGATAGATAGAGTGAGGGCAATAGATAGATAGAGTGAGGGCGATAGATAGAGTGAAGGCGATAGATAGATTGATAGAGTGAGGGGCGATAGATAGAGTGAGGGCGATAGATAGATAGATAGATAGATAGAGTGAGGGCGATAGATAGATAGATAGGTAGATAGAGTGAGGGCGATAAATAGATAGATAGATAGATAGTGTAATTATATGGTGTGTAATTATGTGGCACTAAGTGGTATTTGGAGTGTATGTTGCGTTGAGCGCAGTGTAATTATGTGGCACTGAGTGGTATTATGAGGAGTGTATGTTGTATTCAGTAGAGTGTAATTGTGTGGCGTGTAATTATGTGGCACTGAGTGCTAATGTTTGGAGTGTATGTTGCATTGTAATTATGTAGCATATAATTATGTGGCACTGAGTGGTATTGTGTGGAGTGTGAGTTGCATTCAGTAGAGTGTAATTATGTGGCATGTAATTATGTGGCACAGAGTGGTATTTGGAGTGTATGTTGCATTGAGTGCAGTGTAATTATGTGGTGTGTAATTATGTGGCACTGAGTGGTATTTGTAGTGGTGGTGGAGATGGTTGTGGACTTGGTGGTGGAGGTGGTGGTGTTGGTGGTGGACATGGTGTTGGTGGACGTGGTGGATGCGGTGGTGGACGTGGTGGTGGTGGAAGTGGTGGTAGATGTGGTGTTGTTGGTGGTGGACATGGTGGTGGTGGTGGATGTGGTGGACGCGGTGGTGGTGGACGTGGTGGTGGTGGACGTGAAGGTGGACATGGTGTAGGTGGACGTGGTGGATGCGGTGGTGGTGGATGTGGTGGTGGACATGGTGGTGGTGGAAGTGGTGGTAGATGTGGTGTTGTTGGTGGACATGGTGGTGGTGGTGGATGTGGTGGTGGTGGACGCGGTGGTGGTGGACGTGGTGGTGGTGGATGTGGTGGACGTGGTGGTGGACGTGGTGGTGGTGGACGTGAAGGTGGACATGGTGGTGGTGGACGTGGTGGTGATGGATGTGGTGGTTGTGGACATGGTGGTGGTGGACGTGGTGGATGTAGTGGTGGTGGACGTGGTGGTGGTGGACATGGTGGTGGTGGACGTGGTGGTGTTGGAAGTGAAGGTGGACATGGTGGTGGACGTGGTGGTGGACTTGGTAGTGGTGGACGTGGTGGTGGTGGATGCAGTGGTGGATGTGGTGGTGGACTTGGTGGTGGACGTGGTGGTGGTAGTGGATGTGGTGGTGGTGGATGTGGTAGTGCCTTGTGGTGGACATGGTGGAGGCCGTGGTGGTGGACATGGTTGTGGTGGACATGGTGGTGGATGTGGTGGACATGGTGGTGGTGGACATGGTGGTGGTGGACGTGGTGGTGGTGGGTGTGGTCGACATGGTGTTGGTGGACGTAGTGGTGGTGACGTACTGGTGGTGGATGTGGTGGTTGTGGATGTGGTGGTTGTGGATGTGGTGGACCTGGTGGTGGTGGCAGTGGTGGACATGGTGGTGGTGGACGTGGTGGTGGATGATGTGTTGGTGGACGTGATGGTGGTGGACATGGTGGTGGTGGATGTAATGGTGGTGGATGTAGCGGTGGTGGATGTGGTGGACGTGGTGGTGGTTGTGGACGTGGTGGTGGTGGATGTGGTGGTGGACGTGGTGGTGGTGGATGTGGTGGTGTTGGAAGTGAAGGTGGACCTGGTGGTGGTGGACATGGTGGTGGTGGATGTGGTGGTGGACATGGTGGTGGTGGACGTGGTAGTGGTGGACGTGGTGGTGGTGGAGGTGGAGGTGGACGTGATGGTGGTGTACATGGTGGTGGTGGATGTAATGGTGGTGGATGTAGCAGTGGTGGATGTGGTGGTGGTTGTGGACGTGGTGGTGGTGGATGTGGTGGTGGTGGACGTGATGGTGATGGTGGATGTGGTGGTGGTGGACATGGTGGTGGTGGACATGGTGGTGGTGGATGGGGTGGTGGTGGACGTGGTGGTGGTGGACATGGTAGTGGTGGGTGTGGTGGTGGACTTGGTGGTGGACGTGGTGGTGGTAGTGGATGTGGTGGTGGTGGAGGTAGACATAGTGGTGGTGGACATGGTGTTGGTGGACGTAGTGGTGGTGGATGTGGTGGTGGTGGTTGTAGATGTGGTGGTTGTGGACATGGTAGTGGACCTGGTGGTGGTGGACATGGTGGTGGTGGATGTGGTGGTGGACATGGTGGTGGTGGACGTGGTAGTGGTGGACGTGGTGGTGGTGGAGGTGGATGTGTTGGTGGACGTGATGGTGGTGGACATGGTGGTGGTGGATGTAATGGTGGTGGATGTGGTGGTGGTTGTGGACGTGGTGGTGGTGGATGTGGTGGACGTGGTGGTGGTGGATGTGGTGGTGGACATGGTGGTGGTGGTCATGGTGGTGGTGGATGGGGTGGTGGTGGACGTGGTGGTGGTGGATGTGGTGGTGGTGGGTGTGGTGGTGGACTTGGTGGTGGATGTTGTGGTGGTAGTGGATGTGGTGGTGGTGGAGGTAGACATAGTGGTGGTGGACATGGTGGTGGTGAACATGGTGGTGGTGGAGGATGTGGTGGACATGGTGGTGGTGGACATGGTGGTGGTGGATGTGGTGGACATGGTGGTGGTGGACGTGGTGGTGGACATGGTGGTGGTGGGTGTGGTGGTGGACATGGTGGTGGTGGACGTAGTGGTGGTGGTGGTTGTGGATGTGGTGGTTATGGACGTGGTGGTTGTGGACGTGGTGGTGGTGGATGTGGTGGTGGTGGACATGGTGGATGTGGTGGTGGACATGGTGGTGGTGGACGTGGTAGTGGTGGATGTAGTGGAGGTCGATGTGGTGATGGTGGACGTGGTGGTTGTGGACGTGGTGGTTGTGGACGTGGTGGTGGTGGACATGGTGGTGGTGGATGTGGTAGTGGTGGATGTGGTGGTGGACATGGTGGTGGTGGTCATTGTGGTGGTGGATGTGGTGGTGGTGGTGGACATGGTGGTGGTGGTCATGGTAGTGGTGGATGTGGTTGTGGTGGTGTAGGTGGGTGTGGTGGTGGTGGTGGGCATGGTGGTGGTGGATGTGGTGGTGGTGGATGTGGTGGTGGTGGTAGTGGTGGTGGTGATTGTGGACGTGGTGGTGTTGGAGGTGGTGGTGGACATGGTGGTGGTTGAGGTGGTGGTGGATGTGGTGGTGGAGGTGGGTGTGGTGGTGGTAGACATGGTGGTGGTGGATGTGGTGGTGGAGATGGACGTGGTGGTGGTGGACGTGGTGGTGGTGGACATGGTGGTGGATGTGGTGGTGAAGGTGGTGGTTGGGGACATGGTGGTGGAGGACGTGGTGGTGGTGGACATGGTGGTGGTGGACATGGTAGACATGATGATTGTGGATGTGGTGGTGGGTGTGGTGGAC
Source organism: Lissotriton helveticus (assembly GCF_964261635.1). NCBI lineage: Eukaryota > Metazoa > Chordata > Amphibia > Caudata > Salamandridae > Lissotriton > Lissotriton helveticus. The sequence goes on from NC_136070.1 coordinate 963,621,768, forward strand.
GTGGTGGACATCGTGGTGGTGGACGTAGTGGTGGTGGATGTGGTGGGGGTGGATGTGGTGGTGGTGGACGTGATAGTTGTGGACATGGTGATGGATGTTGTGGTGATGGACATTGTTGGTGGTGGTGGACATGGTGGTGTGTATATGGTGGACACAGTGGTGGTGGTAGTTGTGGTGGACGTGGTGGTGGTGGTGGGCATGGTGTTGGGTGTGGTGGAGGGTGTGGTGTTGGTGGACGTGGTGGTGCTGGACATGGTGGTAGTGGACGTAGTGGTGGATGTGGTGGTGGTGGACGTGGATGTGGTGGATGTGGTGGTTGAGGTGGGTGGTGGACGTGGTGGTGGTGGAGGTGGGTGTGGTGGTGGATGTGGTGGTGGTGGACGCGATGGTGGTGGACGCAGTGGTGGTGGATGTAGTGATGATGGATGTGGTGGTGGAGGTGATTGTGGACGTGGTGCTGGTGGACATGGTGGATTTTGTGGTGGTGGACGTGGTGGTGGTGGATGTTGTGGTGGTGGTGGTGGGTGTGTTGGTGGTGGACATGGTGGTGGTGGACGTAATGGTGGTGGACGTGGTGGTGGTGGATGTGGTGGTGGACGTGGTGGTTGTGGACATGGTGGTGATGGACGTGGTGGTGATGGACATTGTTGGTGATGGACATTGTTGGTGGTGGACATGGTGGTGGTGGACATGGTGGTGGTGGATGTAGTTGTGGTGGATGTGGTGGTGGTGGATGTGGTGGTGGTGGTAGTGATGGTGGACGTGCTGGTGGTGGTGCATGTGGTGGTGGTGGACGAGGTGGTGGTGGAGGTGGGTGTGGTGGTGGTGGACATGGTGCTGCTGGACATGGTGGTAGTGGATGTGGTGGACATGGTGGTGGTGGACATGGCGGTGGTGGACGTGGCGGTGGTGGACATAGTGGTGGTGGATGTGGTGGTGGTGGAAGTGGTAGTGGTGGTGGACATGGTGGTACAGGGCCTGATCATCAGCCATCTAGATTATGGCAATGCCCTGTATGCTGCACTCAACGAGGACCTGCTTTCAAAGCTGCAGACCCTCCAGAATGCTGCAGCCAGATTGGTCCTGAATCTTCCTCCCAGAACAGCCTCCGCTCCATGCCTGTAAAAACTCCACTGGCTCCCTGTTCGTCTGAGAAGCCATTTTAAGATTTTGAATATGACACACAAGACTCTGTATAACACCAGTCCTAAATTCCTTCGAAAGAAACTCAACTGGTATGTACCTAAAAGACCCTTAAGGTCTAGCAACAAATCATTTCTGATCCAACCACGTGTCCGTACCTCCCGCAACCATCGTTCCTTTTCCAATCTTCCTCCATTGCTTTGGAACAAATTGCCTCCCACATTTTATACATCACTGAACATAAACAATTCCGTAAAACTCTCAAAACGTGGCTTTTTCCAAAATAACCTCCGATACCTCCTATAATAGCTTCCAACGTTGTCAACCGTTTTGCTGCAAGCGCCTTGAGACCTCACAGTGATAAGCTGCGCTATATAAAAACATGTGACATGACATGACATGGTGGGTGGTGGGCGTGGTGGACGTGGGTGTGGTGGTGGTGGACGTGTTGGTGGTGGTGGTGGAGGTGGTGATTGTGGATGTAGTGATGGTGGATGTGGTGCTGGACGTGGTGGTGGTGAATGTTGTGGTGGTGATGGTGGGTGTGGTGGTGGTGGCCGTGGTGGATGTGGATGTGGTGGTGGATGTGGTGGTGTTGTTGGGTGTGGTGGTGGTGGACATGGTGGTTGTGGACGTGGTGGTGATGGACATGGTGGTGGTGGACGTGGTGGTGGTGGATGTGGTGGTGGTGGATGTGGTGGTAGTGGTGGTGGACATGGTGGTGGTGGATGCAATGGTGGTGGATGTAGCGGTGGCGGATGTGGTGGTGGTTGTGGACGTCTTGGTGGTGGACGTGGTGGTGGTGGATGTGGTGGTGGACATGGTGGTCATGGTGGTGGTGGATGGGGTGGTGGACGGGGTGGCGGTGGTGGATGTGGTAGTGGTGGGTGTGGTGGTGGACTTGGTGGTGGACGTGGTGGTGGTAGTGGATGTGGTGGTGGTGGACGTGGACATAGTGGTGGTGGACATGGTGGTGGTGAACATGGTGGTGGTGGATGTGGTGGACATGGTGGTGGCTGTGGTGGTGGCCGTGGTGGTGGACATGGTGGTGGTGGATGTGGTGGTGGATGTGGTGGACATGGTGGTGGTGGATGTGGTGGTGGACATGGTGGTGGTGGGTGTGGTGGTGGACATGGTGGTGGTGGACGTAGTGGTGGTGGATGGGGTGGTGGTGGTTGTGGACATGGTGGTTGTGGACGTGGTGGTTGTGGACGTGGTGGACGTAGTAGTTGTGGTGGTGGATGTGGTGGTGTTGGTGGTAGACATGGTGGTGTGGACGTGGTAGTGGTGGACATAGTGGTGGTGGATGTGGTGGTGGTGGACGTGGTGGTGGTGGTTGTGGACATGGTGATTGTGGACGTGGTTGGTGGACGTGTTGGTGGTAGTCATTGTGGTGGTGGATGTGGTGGTGGTGGACGTGGTGGTTGTGGTGGACGTGGTGGTGGTGGACATGGTAGTGGTGGTGGGCATGGTGGTCATGGACGTGGTGGTGGTGGATGTGGTGATTGTGGATGTGGTGGTGGTGGACATGGTGGTGGATGTGGTGGTGGAGGTGGTGGTTGGGGACATGGGGGTGGAGGACGTGGTGGTGGTGGTGATAGTGGTGGTGGATGTGGTGGTGGGGGTGGGTGTGGTGGTGGTGGACGTGGTGGTGGTGGACATGGTGGTGGTGGACATGGTAGACATGATGGTGGTGGATGTGGTGGTGGATGTGGTGGTGGTGATAGTAGTGGTGGATGTGGTGGTGGGGGTGGGTCTGGTGGTGGTGGACATGGTAGACATGATGGTGGTGGATGTGGTGGTGGTGAATGCGGTGGTGGATGTGGTGGTGCGGGACATGGTGGTGGTGGACATGGTGGTGATGGACATGATAGACATGATGGTGGTGGATGTGGTGGTGGAGGTGGTGGTTGGGGACATGGTGGTGGAGGACGTGGTGGTTGGGGACATGGTGGTGGTGGACATGGTAGACATGATGGTGGTTGCTGTGGTGGTGGTGGATGTGGTGGTGCGGGACATGGTGGTGGAGGACATGGTGGTGGACATGGTGGTGGTGGACATGATAGACATGATGGTGGTGGATGTGGTGGTGGTTGGGGACATGGTGGTGGAGGACGTGGTGGTTGTGGACATGGTGGTGGTGGACATGGTAGACATGATGGTGGTGGATGTGGTGGTGGTGATAGTGGTGGTGGATGTGGTGGTGGGGGTGGGTGTGGTGGTGGTGGACGTGGTGGTGGTGGACATGGTGGTGGTGGACATGGTGGTGGTGGACGTAGTGGTGGTGGATGTGGTAGTGGTGGATGTGGTGGTGGTAGATGTGGTGGACGTGATAGTTGTGGACATGGTGGTGATGGATGTTGTGGTGATGGACATTGTTGGTGGTGGTGGACATGGTGGTGGTGTATGTGGTGGACACAGTGGTGGTGGTGGATGTGGTGGTGGTATTTGTGGACGTGGTGGTGGTGGTGGGCATGGTGGTGGGTGTGGTGGTGGAGGTGGGTGTGGTGTTGGTGGACGTGATGGTGCTGGACATGGTGGTAGTGGACGTAGTGGTGGTGGACATGGTAGTCGTGGATGTATTGGTGGTGGATGTGGTAGTGGTGGACGTGGTGGTGGTGGATGTGGTGGTGGAGGTGGGTGGTGGACGTGGTGGTGGTGGATGTGGTGGTGGTGGACCCGGTGGTGGTGGATGCAGTGGTGGTGGATGTAGTGATGATGGATGTGGTGGTGGAGGTGGTGATTGTGGACATGGTGGTGGTGGACATGGTGGACATGGTGGATGTGGTGGTGGTGGACGTGGTGGTGGTGGGTGTGTTGGTGGTGGACATGGTGGTGGTGGACATGGTGGTGGTGGACGTGGTAGTGGTGGACGTAGTGGTGGTGGATGTGGTGGTGGTGGACGTGGTGGTGGTGGTTGTGGACATGGTGATTGTGGACATGGTGGTGGTGGACGTGGTGGTGGTGGACATGGTGGTGATGGATGTGGTGGTGGTGGATGTGGTGGTGGTGGATGTGGTGGTTGTGGTGGACGTGGTGGTGGTGGACATGGTAGTGGTGGACGTGGTGGTGGTGGTGGGCATGGTGGTCATGGACGTGGTGGTGGTGGATGTGGTGGTAGTGGTGGTGGTGATTGTGGATGTGGTGGTCATGGTGGTGGATGTGGTGGTGGAGGTGGTGGTTGGGGACATGGTGGTGGAGGACGTGGTGGTGGTGGACATGGTGGTGGTGGACATGGTAGACATGATGGTGGTGGATGTGGTGGTAGTGGTGGTGGATGTGGTGGTGGTGATAGTGGTGGTGGATGTGGTGGTGGACGTGGTGGTGGTGGACATGGTAGACATGATGGTGGTGGATGTGGTGGTGGTGAATGCGGTGGTGGATGTGGTGGTGCGGGACATGGTGGTGGAGGACATGGTGGTGGACATGGTGGTGGTGGACATGATAGACATGATGGTGGTGGATGTGGTGGTGGAGGTGGTGGTTGGGGACATGGTGGTGGAGGACGTGGTGGTTGGGGACATGGTGGTGGTGGACATGGTAGACACAATGGTGGTTGCTGTGGTGGAGGTGGATGTGGATGTGGTGGTGCGGGACATGGTGGTGGAGGACATGGTGGTGCACATGGTGGTGGTGGACATGATAGACATGATGGTGGTGGATGGTGGATGTGGTGGTGGTTGGGGACCTGGTGGTGGAGGACGTGGTGGTTGTGGACATGGTGGTGGTGGACATGGTAGACATGATGGTGGTGGATGTGGTGGTGGTGATAGTGGTGGTGGATGTGGTGGTGGGGGTGGGTGTGGTGGTGGTGGACGTGGTGGTGATGGACATGGTGGTGGTGGACATCGTGGTGGTGGACGTAGTGGTGGTGGATGTGGTGGTGGAGGTGGTGGTTGGGGACATGGTGGTGGAGGACGTGGTGGTGGTGGACATGGTGGTGGTGGACATGGTAGACATGATGGTGGCGGATGTGGTGGTGGTGGATGTGGTGGTGGTGATAGTGGTGGTGGAGGTGGGTCTGGTGGTGGTGGACGTGGTGGTGGTGGACATGGTAGACATGATGGTGGTGGATGTGGTGGTGGTGAATGCGATGGTGGATGTGGTGGTGCGGGACATGGTGGTGGAGGACATGGTGGTGGACATGGTGGTGGTGGACATGATAGACATGATGGTGGTGGATGTGGTGGTGGAGGTGGTGGTTGGGGACATGGTGGTGGAGGACGTGGTGGTTGGGGACATGGTGGTGGTGGACATGGTAGACATGATGGTGGTTGCTGTGGTGGTGGTGGATGTGGTGGTGGATGTGGTGGTACGGGACATGGTGGTGGAGGACATGGTGGTGGTGGACATGATAGACATGATGGTGGTGGATGTGGTGGTGGTTGGGGACATGGTGGTGGAGGACGTGGTGGTTGTGGACATGGTGGTGGTGGACATGGTAGACATGATGGTGGTGGATGTGGTGATAGTGGTGGTGGATGTGGTGGTGGGGGTGGGTGTGGTGGTGGTGGACGTGGTGGTGGTGGACATGGTGGTGGTGGACATCGTGGTGGTGGATGTAATGGTGGTGGATGTGGTGGTGGTGGATGTGGTGGACGTGATAGTTGTGGACATGGTGGTGATGGATGTTGTGGTGATGGACATTGTTGGTGGTGGTGGACATGGTGGTGGTGTATGTGGTGGACACAGTGGTGGTGGTGGATGTGGTGGTGGTATTTGTGGACATGGTGGTGGGCATGGTGGTGGAGGTGGGTGTGGTGTTGGTGGACGTGATGGTGCTGGACATGGTGGTAGTGGACGTAGTGGTGGTGGACATGGTAGTCGTGGACGTATTGGTGGTGGATGTGGTGGTGGTGGATGTGGTGGTGGAGGTGGGTGGTGGACGTGGTGGTGGTGGAGGTGGGTGTGGTGGACGCGGTGGTGGTGGATGCAGTGGTGGTGGATGTAGTGATGATGGCTGTGGTGGTGGAGGTGGTGATTGTGGACATGGTGGTGGTGGACATGGTGGACGTGGTGGTGGTGGACGTGGTGGGTGTGTTGGTGGTGGACATGGTGGTGGTGGACATGGTGGGGGTGGACGTAGTGGTGGTGGATGTGGTGTTGGACGTGGTGGTGGTGGATGTGGTGGTGGTGGACGTGGTGGTTGTGGACATGGTGGTGATGGACGTGGTGGTGATGGACATTGTTGGTGGTGGACATGGTGGTGGTGGACATGGTGCTGGTGGATGTAGTGGTGGTGGATGTGGTGGTGGTGGATGTGGTGGTGGTGGTAGTGATGGTGGACGTGGTGGTGCTTGTGTTGGTGGTGGACGAGGTGGTGGTGGAGGTGGGTGTGGTGGTGGACATGGTGCTGCTGGACATGGTGGTAGTGGACGTGGTGGTGGTGGATGTGGTGGTGGTGGACGTGGTGGTGGTGGACATGGTGTTGGTGGACGTAGTGGTGGTTGATGTGGTGGTGGTGGAAGTGGTAGTGGTGGTGGATGGTGGAGGTGGTGGTACAGGGCCTGATCATCAGCCATCTTGATTATGGCAATGCCCTGTATGCTGCACTCAACGAGGACCTGCTTTCAAAGCTGCAGACCCTCCAGAATGCTGCAGCCAGATTGGTCCTAAATCTTCCTCCCAGAACAGTCTCCGCTCCCTGCCTGAAAAAACTCCACTGGCTCCCTGTTCGTCTGAGAAGCCATTTTAAGATTTTGAGTATGACACACAAGACTCTGTATAACACCGGTCCTAAATACCTTCGAAAGAAACTCTACTGGTATGTATCTAAAAGACCCTTAGGTCTAGCAACAAATCATTTCTGATCCAACCACGTGTCCCTACCTCCCGTAACGGCCATCGTTCCTTTTCCTATCTTGCTCCATTGCTTTGGAACAAATTGCCCCCCCATCTTTTATCCATCACTGAACATAAACAATTCCGTAAAACTCTCAAAACGTGGCTTTTTCCAAAATAACCTCCAATACCTCCTATAATAACTTCCAACATTGTCAACCGTTGTGCTGCAAGCGCCTTGAGACCTCACGGTGATAAGCTGCGCTATATAAAAACATCTGATATGACGTGGTGGGTGGTGGGCGTGGTGGAGGTGGGTGTGGTGGACGTGTTGGTGGTGGTGGAGGTGGTGATTGTGGACGTGGTGGTGGTGGATGTTGTGGTGGTGATGGTGGGTGTGGTGGTGGTGGGTGTGGGGGTGGCTGTGGTGGTGGTGGATGTGGTGGTGGACGTGGTGGTTTTGGGTGTGGTGGACGTGGTGGTGGTGGACATGGTGGTTGTGGACATGGTGGTGATGGACGTGGTGGTGATGGATGTGGTGGTGGTGGACGTGGTGGTGGATGTGGTGGACATGGTGGTGGTGGACGTGGTGGTGGTGGATGTGGTGGTGGTGGACATGGTGCTGGGTGTGATGGTGGTGGACGTGGCGGAGGTGGATGTGGTGGTGGACATGGTGGTGCTGGATGTGGTGGTGCTGGACGTGGTGGTGGTGGATATTGTGGTGGTGGACATAGTGGTGGTGGATGTAGTGGTGGAGGATGTGGTGGAGGTGGTGATTGTGGATGTAGTAGTGGTGGACGTGGTGGTGGTGTTGGATGTGGTGGTGGATGTTGTGGTGGTGGACGTGGTGAACATGGTGGTGGTGGACGTAGTGGTGGTGGATGTGATGGTGATGGATGTGGTGGTGGTGGGTGTGGTGGTGGTGGATGTGGTGGTGGTGGATGTGGTGGTGGTGAAAACTAATTACAATACCTCTATGCTCCAAACTGGGCTAACAAACATTGCCGACTGGATGCACACCAATAAATTAAAACTTAATGGTGGAAAAACTGAACTCCTCCTTTTTGGTAACAATAAAACCCTCTGGGGCCCGCAACACTGGCCGTCACAGATGGGATCTCCCCCGCTTCTTCTGCAATCTGCCCGAAACCTTGGCATCATTGTCGATGACCAACTGACAATGAGACAACAAGAGGTCAAAGTAGCCTCCACCTGCTTTGTCATCTTAAAATGGTTGAGAAAAATCTTGTGGATGCTTCCGTTGCCTACCCAAAAACACTGTAATCCATGCCCTTATTACATCAAGACTGGATTATGGAAATGTTCTGTATCTGGGCGCAAGTAAGGAAGTGCTGCACAGGTTACAGGTTGTACAGAACTCCGCTGCTAGATTGCGCCGTAAACTCCCCAACAGAACTGCCACCTCAGCTTCACTTCGTGACCTCCACTGGCTTCGAATTGACAATCGCGCCAAATTCAAAGCATTGTGTTACATGCATAAGATCAACTCTGGTGAAGCACCTCAGTATTTAAAGGCCTTAGTACACCAATATTGCCACCCGACTTCTTTGATCCTCTAACCAACACAAATTCCAAACTCCTAGGATCAGACGAGTCAGAATGGGTGGACGCTCTTTCTCCCATCTGGCTCCCTCACTCTGGAACTCTCTCCCCATCATTTACGCACTGAACAAAATTATCCCAAATTTCGTAAAGACGTAAAAACATGGCTCTTTAATCAATAGTCCCCTCTTCTACTGCCTAGCTTTTCCTTTCTTCTTTTTGCGTTTCCTAGCGCCGGGAAACCTTCGGGTAGCTGTTGCGCTGTACAAATGTAATAAATAAAATAAAATATAATAAATGTGGTTGATGTGGACATGGTGGTGATGGATGTGGTGGTGATGGACGTGGTGGTGGTGGACGTGGTGGTGGTGGATGTGGTGGTGCTGGGTGTGGTGGTGGTGGATGTGGTGGTGGACGTGTGGGTGGTGGATGTGATAGTGGTGGTGGATGGTGGACGTGGTGGGTGGTGGACATGGTGGAGGTGGGTGTGGTAGTGGTGGACGTGGTGGTGGTGGATGTAGTGGTGGTGGATGTGGTGGATGTTGTGGTGGTGGTGGACGTGGTGGTGGACATGGTGGTGGTGGGTGTGGTGATGGTGGATGTAGTGGTGGTGGACGTGGTGGTTGTGGACATGGTAGTGATGGACGTGGTGGATGTGGACACGAGTGGTGATGGTGGACGTAGTGCTGGTGGATGTGGTGGTGGATGTAGTGGACATGGTGGTAGTGGATGTGGTGGTGGTGGGTGTGGTGGTGGTGGACATGGTGGATGTGGTGGTGGATGTGGTGGATGTGGTGGTGGTGGACGTGATAGTTGTAGACATGGTGGTGATGGATGTTGTGGTGATGGACATTGTTGGTGGTGGTGGACATGGTGGTGGTGTATGTGGTGAACACAGTGGTGGTGGTGGATGTGGTGGTGGTAGTTGTGGAGGTGGTGGTGGTGGTGGGTGTGGTGGTGGAGGTGGGTGTGGTGTTGGTGGACGTGATGGTGCTGGACATGGTGGTAGTGGACGTAGTGGTGGTGGACATGGTAGTCATGGACGTATTGGTGGTGGATGTGGTAGTGGTGGACGTGGTGAAGGTGGATGTGGTGGTGGAGGTGGGTGGTGGTGGAGGTGGGTGTGGTGGTGGATGTGGTGGTGGTGGACGCGGTGGTGGTGGATGCAGTGGTGGTGGATGTAGTGATGATGGATGTGGTGGTGGAGGTGGTGATTGTGGACATGGTGGACGTGGTGGTGGTGGACGTGGTGGGGGTGGGTGTGTTGGTGGTGGACATGGTGGTGGTGGACATGGTGGTGGTGGACGTAGTGGTGGTGGATGTGGTGTTGGATGTGGTGGTGGTGGTGGACGTGGTGGTGGTGGATGCGGTGGTTGTGGACATGGTGGTGATGGACGTGGTGGTGATGGACGTGGTGGTGATGGACGTGGTGGTGGTGGACGTGGTTGATGTGGACACGAGTGGTGATGGACGTGGTGGTGATGGTGGACGTAGTTCTGGTGGATGTGGTGGTGGATGTGGTGGACATGGTGGTGGTGGATGTGGTGGTGGTGGGTGTGGTGGTGGTGGACATGGTGGATGTGGTGGTGGTGGATGTGGTGGTGGTGGATGTGGTGGACGTGATAGTTGTGGACATGGTGGTGATGGATGTTGTGGTGATGGACATTGTTGGTGGTGGTGGACATGGTGGTGGTGTATGTGGTGGACACAGTGGTGGTGGTGGATGTGGTGGTGGTAGTTGTGGACGTGGTGGTGGGCATGGTGGTGGGTGTGGTGGTGGAGGTGGGTGTGGTGTTGGTGGACGTGATGGTGCTGGACATGGTGGTAGTGGACGTAGTGGTGGTGGACATGGTAGTCGTGGACGTATTGGTGGTGGATGTGGTAGTGGTGGACGTGGTGGATGTGGTGGTGGAGGTGGGTGGTGGACGTGGTGGTGGTGGAGGTGGGTGTGGTGGTGGTGGACGCGGTGGTGGTGGATGCAGTGGTGGTGGATGTAGTGATGATGGATGTGGTGGTGGAGGTGGTGATTGTGGACATGGTGGTGGTGGACATGGTGGACGTGGTGGTGGTGGACGTGGTGGTGGTGGGTGTGTTGGTGGTGGACATGGTGGTGGTGGACATGGTGGTGGTGGATGTAGTGGTGGTGGATGTGGTGGTAGTGATGGTGGACGTGGTAGTGGTGGACGTGGTGGTGGTGGATGTGGTGGTGGTGGACGTGGTGGTGGTGGACGTGGTGGTGGTGGATGTGGTGGTGGTGGACGTGGTGGTGGTGGACGTGGTGGTGGCGGACATGGTGTTGGTGGACGTAGTGGTGGTGGATGTGGTGGTGGTGGAAGTGGTAGTGGTGGTGGATGGTGGAACAGGGCCTGATCATCAGCCATCTTGATTATGGCAATGCCCTGTATGCTGCACTCAACGAGGACCTGCTTTCAAAGCTGCAGACCCTCCAGAATGCTGCAGCCAGATTGGTCCTGAATCTTCCTCCCAGAACAGTCTCCGCTCCCTGCCTGAAAAAACTCCACTGGCTCCCTGTTCGTCTGAGAAGCCATTTTAAGATTTTGAGTATGACACACAAGACTCTGTATAACACCGGTCCTAAATACCTTTGAAAGAAACTCAACTGGTATGTACCTAAAAGACCCTTAGGTCTAGCAACAAATCATTTCTGATCCAACCACGTGTCCCTACCTCCCGTAACGGCCATTGTTCCTTTTCCTATCTTGCTCCATTGCTTTGGAACAAATTGCCCCCCACCTTTTATCTATCACTGAACATAAACAATTCCGTAAAACTCTCAAAACGTGGCTTTTTCCAAAATAACCTCCGATACCTCCTATAATAGCTTCCAACGTTGTCAACCGTTTTGCTGCAGAGGCCTTGAGACCTCACGGTGATAAGCTGTGCTATATAAAAACATCTGACATGACGTGGTGGGCGTGGTGGAGGTGGGTGTGGTGGACGTGTTGGTGGTGGTGGAGGTGGTGATTGTGGACGTGGTAGTGGACGTGGTGGATGTTGTGGTGGTGATGGTGGGTGTGGTGGGTGTGGCTGTGGTGGTGGACGTGGTGGTGTTGGGTGTGGTGGTGGTGGTGGACGTGGTGGTGGTAGACATGGTGGTTGTGGACATGGTGGTGATGGACGTGGTGGTGATGGATGTGGTGGTGGTGGACGTGGTGGACATGGTGGTGGTGGACGTGGTGGTGGTGGATGTGGTGGTGGTGGATGTGGTGGTAGTGGTGGTGGACATGGTGCTGGGTGTGATGGTGGTGGACGTGGCGGAGGTGGATGTGGGGGTGGACGTGGTGGTGGACGTGGTGGTGCTGGACGTGGTGGTGGTGGATGTGGTGGTGGTGGACATAGTCGTGGTGGACATAGTGGTGGTGGATGTAGTGGTAGAGGATGTGGTGGTGGTGGAGGTGGTGATTGTGGATGTGGTAGACGTGGTGGTGGTGTTGGATGTGGTGGTGGATGTTGTGGTGGTGGACATGGTGAACATGGTGGTGGTGGACGTAGTGGTGGTGGATGTGATGGTGATGGATGTGGTGGTGGTGGGTGTGGTGGTGGTGGATGTGGTGGTGGTGGACGTGGTGGTTGTGAAAACTAATTACAATACCTCTATGCTCCAATCTGGGCTAACAAACATTGCCGACTGGATGCACGCCAATAAATTAAAACTTAATGGTGGAAAACCCGAACTCCTCCTTTTTGGTAACAATAAAACCCTCTGGGGCCCGCAACACTGGCCGTCACAGATGGGATCTCCCCCGCTTCCTGTGCAATCTGCCCGAAACCTTGGCATCATTGTCGATGACCAACTGACAATGAGACAACAAGAGGTCAAAGTAGCCTCCACCTGCTTTGTCATCTTAAAATGGTTGAGAAAAATCCTGTGGATGCTTCTGTTGCCTACCCAAAAACACTGTAATCCATGCCCTTATTACATCAAGACTGGATTATGGAAATGTTCTGTATCTGGGCGCAAGTAAGGAAGTGCTGCACAGGTTACAGGTTGTACAGAACTCCGCTGCTAGATTGCGCTGTAAACTCCCCAACAGAACTGCCACCTCAGCTTCACTTCGTGACCTCCACTGGCTTCGAATTGACAATCGTGCCAAATTCAAAGCATTGTGTTACATGCATAAGATCAACTCTGGTGAAGCACCTCAGTATTTAAAGGCCTTAGTACACCAATATTGCCACCCGACTTCTTTGATCCTCTAACCAACACAAATTCCAAACTCCTAGGATCAGACGAGTCAGAATGGGTGGACGCTCCTTCTCCCATCTGGCTCCCTCACTCTGGAACTCTATCCCCATCATTTACGCACTGAACAAAATTATCCCAAATTTCGTAAAGACGTAAAAACATGGCTCTTTAATCAATAGTCCCCTCTTCTACTGCCTAGCTTTTCCTTTCTTCTTTTTGCGTTTCCTAGCGCCGGGAAACCTTCGGGTAGCTGTTGCGCTGTACAAATGTAATAAATAAAATAAAATATAATAAATGTGGTTGATGTGGACATGGTGGTGATGGATGTGGTGGTGATGGACGTGGTGGTGGTGGACGTGGTGGTGGTGGACGTGGTGGTGCTGGGTGTGGTGGTGGTAGATGTGGTGGTGGACGTGTGGGTGGTGGATGTGATAGTGGTGGTGGATGGTGGACGTGGTGGGTGGTGGACATGGTGGAGGTGGGTGTGGTAGTGGTGGACGTGGTGGTGGTGGATGTAGTGGTGGTGGACGTGGTGGTGGTGGACATGGTGGTGGTGGGTGTGGTGGTGGTGGAAGTGGTGGTGGACGTGGTGGTTGTGGACATGGTGGTGATGGACGTGGTGGTGGTGGATGTGGTGGATGTGGACACGAGTGGTGATGCACGTGGTGGTGATGGTGGACGTAGTGCTGGTGGATGTGGTGGACATGGTGGTAGTGGATGTGGTGGTGGTGGGTGTGGTGGTGGTGGACATGGTGGATGTGGTGGTGGATGTGGTGGGTGGTGAACGTGGTGGAGGTGGGTGTGGTGGTGGTGGATGTAGTTGGGGTGGATGTGGTGATTGTGGACGTGGTGGTGATGGACGTGGTGGTGGTGGTGGATAATGTGGTGGTGGTGGTGGGTGTGGTGGACGTAGTGGTGGTGGTGGATGCGGTGGTGGGTGTGGTGGTGGTGGATGTGGTGGTTGTGGACATGGTGATGATGGACGTGGTGGTAATGGACGTGGTGGACATGGTGGAGGCGGTGGATGTGGTGGTGGATGTGGTGGTGGTCGTGGTGGACATGGTGGTGGTGGACGTAGTGGTGGTGGATGTAGTGGTGGAGGATGTGGTGGTGGTGGAGGTGGTGATTGTGAACGTGGTGGTGGTGGACATGGTGGTGGTGGACGTGGTGGTGGTGGACGTGGTGGACATGGTGGTGGACGTAGTGGTGGTGGATGTGGTGGTGGTGGACGTGGTGATTGTGGACATGGTGGTGATGGACGTGGTGGATGTGGACATGGTGGTGATGGACGTGGTGGTGATGGACATGGGGGTGGTGGATATGGTGGTGGTTAACGTGGTGGTGGATGTGGTGGACATGGTGGTGGTGGATGTAGTGGTAGTGGACATGGTGGTGGTGCTGGCCGTGGTGGTGGACATGGTGGTGGTGGACATAGTGGTGGTGGACGTAGTGCTGGTGGATGTGGTGATGATGGTAGTGGTGGAGAACATGGTGGTGGTGGACGTGGTGGTGGATGTGGTGGAGGTGGGTGTGGCGGTGGTGGACATGGTGGTGGTGGACGTAGTGGTGGCAGATGTAGTGGTGGTGGATGTGGTGGTGGTGGAGGTGGTGATTGTGGATGTGTGGTGGTGACTGTGGTGGTGGTGTAGTGGTGGTGGACATGGTGGTGGTGGAGGTGGTGATTGTGGACGTGGTGGTGGATGTGGTGGTGGTGGTAGTGGACATGGTGGTGGAGGTGGTGCTGGATGTGGTGGTGGAGGTGGGTGTGATGGTGGTGGGTGTGGTGGTGGTGGACATAGTGGTGGTGGATGTGGTGGTGGTGGAGGTGGTGATTGTGGACATGGTGTTGGTGGACGTGGTGGTGGTGGATGTGGTGGTGGAGGTGGGTGTGGTGGTGGTGGGTGTGGTGGACATAGTGGTGGTGGATGTAGTGGTGGTGGATGTGGTGGTGGTGGAGGTGGTGATTGTGGACGTGGTGTTGGACGTGGTGGTGGTGGATGTGGTGGTGGAGGTGGGTTGGTGGTGGACGGGGTGGTGGTGGACGTAGTGTTGGTGGATGTAGTGGTGGTGGATGTGGTGGTGGTGGAGGTGGTGATTGTGGACGTGGTGGTGGTGGACGTAGTGGTGGATGTGGTGGTGGTAATGGTGGTGGACATGGTGGTGGTGGAGGATGTGATGGTGGTGGAGGTGGTTGAAGTGGTGGACGTGATGGTGGTGCACGTAGTGGGGGTGGATGCAGTGGTAGTGGATATGGTGGAGGTGGTGATTGTGGACGTGGTGGTAGTGGACGTGGTGGTGGTGGTGGATGTGGACGTGGTGGTGGATGTGGTGGTGGTGGTAGTAGTGGTGGATGTGGTGGTGATGGTGGTGGTGGGCATGGTGGTGGTGGATGTAGTGATGGTGGATGTGTTGGATGTGGTGGTGGTGAAGGTGGTGATTGTGGGCGTGTTGGTGGTGGACGTGGTTGTGGACATGGTGGCGGTGGATGTGGTGGTGGATGTGGTGGTGGTCGTAGTGGTGGTGGACATGGTGGTGGTGGAGGTGGGTGTCGTGGTAATCCTGCAGGAGTCTGCCAGCAGGCTGTGCAAAATTCAGCAGCGCCTCTAGGCGTTTATTGCAATGCAGGGACTTCACACAGAATTTGGCATCAAGGTATAGTACACAATAAAACATTTCTTAGCACATAATTAAATAAGAAGCTCAAAATAGCTCTTTCGCCATCTCTGGCAAGTATGAATGAACAGCACCATATACCTCTAAGAAACGAGACCAGAACGGGTAGGAATGCGTACAGTGTAGTTTCTGTAAGACTTTCCAAAGTGACCCTAATCAGGACATAACTAAACCTTTCATGTCTATTTTACAATATTTAGATAGCAAAAGACTGGGATCCAATGATGGAGGTGACACCAAAGTAGCAGTAAGCAACAATATAATTTATGGGCGCATTACCTCGGCTATTTAATTGGGTGTGACCTTCAGCGAGCAAAGCCAGAAACGGCGGGGGCGGGGAGCGGATCCCTTTGAAGTGTGATGCCGGCTGCAAGCAAAACAGCATGAGTGAGGAGAGAGGCAAATGGTGTGCGATGTGCACGCGCCCGCACACATGCACTGTAGGCAATCCGCCTATGTGTTGCATATTTGAGAGCCCTTACTTAAGTCTCGCTGAGAACGCATGCGCGTTCGCTCAGTGAGAACTAAAAAAGGAGAAGGAGAAATAAAAGTATTTCTCCTCGTTACCCCAGGCAAGGCGTAGGATTCTGACACATTCCCAGTTTTACAAAATGTTGTAAATCTGGGACTGCATCAAGTTCCATGGATGTTGTGTGGGAACACCCACAGCAACGCCCATGGTACGCCTCTTTCACACAGAGTAATGCGCGAAATGGTCTCATATTTACAAGGCCATGAAAAGTCTAGTAGGGTGACTTTACATGGCCTTGTAAATGTGGGCAGGCCCATTGCGCCACCGGTGCATCAAATAAAGTGACACAAGCGGCGCAATGGGCTTGTAAATAAGTCCCAAAGTGAAAAAGAAGTTCATAGATTTCGCCTTGTGGTTGGCAAGGCGCTGGATAGCTCTAATGTTGCTTGGCCCCCAGACCCCCGAACTGAAGATTTGGCTGAGAGATCTGACGGAATGGAGAGTGGCCGAGGAAACAAGGGTAAAAATGCTATGGAACGATGACAAGCTAGAAGAGGATGCTGAGGTATGATCCCAATTATATAAGCAATGGTGTCAGCTGTCTGATGAACACCCACTCTGAACATATTGACAGTGGACTAGGAATTAGGGTGGTTGCTGTCTCGACCAGACAATTGTACAGCTGTAGACATTCGCTGTCATGGAATATATATGGGTAAATCACCGCTAGTATGCCATGTTTGCCTCAAGCTCACAGCTGATGTACCAGTTATATTTAATACACCATTCATTAAAGCTAATAAAAAATATTTTTTAAAAATATGGTTCACTTGGCATTTTAGTGAGCTTGCAGTAGCATCTGGTTTTACGTCTCCTGAGGCAACTTCCTGTTGCAAAGATTGATCGTTGTCTCTTACTTCGCTAGTCCTTGAATAATTGGTCTGACACTTCGTTTCTATTTCTTCTTTCTCTTTTTCTATCTCTTTCTGACACTTTCATCGTATATAACAGGTCTTTCTTAATCCAGTTCACGTTTATATTAACAATTCTTTGTATACTACATGGTATGTACACTTAGAGACAAGTTGTTTTGAGGTCTAAGGGTTTCAGGAACATACATTTATCAAACAACTGTTAGATTTAATAATGCCTAATTTCTTTAATAATAGTCCTTTTCCATGAAGTCGTTTTAAACAAAAGTGGCAAAACAGAGGGGCATATTTATCGGAGGTTTGCGTCATGCTTGCACCACACAACATGGTACATGCATGACGCAAACCTTTAAGCCAGGTTTTTTAAGACACTCAAAGCCACTTTGCATGGCTTTGAATGGCTTGAAAAAATCTGAATTAATGCAAAGCAGCGCAAATCGCTGCTTTACATTACTCTGTGCAAGAGAAGCATTCCATGGGCATTGCATGGTTGTTCCCACGCAACTCTCATGGTTTTTGATGCATTTCCAGATTTACCAAACCTGATAAATCTGGGAATGAGCCAAAAAAGATACGCCTCCCCAGGAGAGGTGCAACGAGGAGTAATATCTGTATTTCTCCTCTTTACTTCCTATTTCTATGTGCATTCTGCAGCACACATGGACTCCAAGGACTGTTTTTGTGCAGGAAGATGTACCTTCCTGCACAAAGAAAATCTTGCATGCAATGCATGCACACTTGCACCATGGTGCAAGGGTGCCTGCGTTGGCGCTAGGTATCCCATTGTGCGCCAGCACAGGGTGATAGGACAGGAATGTGCCATATGCCTTAAATACAGTGCATTCCTACCCTTTCCCAGGGACGCAGTGAAGTGCAGCGCAGCGCAGCAAGGTGACTTGTTGCACTGCACTGCAACACGTTGTCATAAATATGGCTCAGTGTATCTATGCTACTATGTCCTACTTCAATATCAGTTGCTTCTTGTGTCACATACTCTAAATTAATTTGCATGGTGCAAAGGTTTCTCTGCCATTAGAAAATTTTACATACTTGAACATGCATTCTTTTTTTTCAGGGAAGAATTCTGCGAAATTTTTCGAGCAAAAGAAAAAACAACAGGAAAGGTCTTCACCTGCAAGAAGTTTTTGAAACGAGATGGCCGAAAAGTGCGGAAGGCAGCCAAAAATGAGATCATCATTTTAAAGATGTAAGTGGTTTCAAAGATGATGTTGTTTAATGGTAGTGTGTTATATCAGTTGCAATACTACCAGCGCTTAATTTGTTTTAAAAAAAAAAAAAAGTAGTGCCAGGGCTCTTGTCAGGCGGCCACTGCAGCTTGCACTACACATTGCCTCTGCCATGCTGCCAACGACAGTAAAAACACAGCTAGTAACCGTCACACTCCTACAAGGGTGACATTCAGACTATTCCAGGCCCCCACGCTATAAGAATGGCTTGGGCCACAGGTAATAGCCATTTTTCATCTATATTAAATTAATAATTAACTGTTGTTGTGGTCTTCTTTAAATTAGCCAGACTGTCACAAGCAAGGGTGTTGGCAAAAAAGTTTGTGTGCCGAGCACTGGAAACCACAAGATCAAATTAAGCATTGGATACTACAAATACCTTCATCAATAACTTTGCTAAATTAATGTGCATTTTCACTGACTACCCTAAGTAGCATCGATACAGCATGCTACTTGATATATCAAGTGATAGTGTCTATCCTAGACACTAAATTACAGAGGTTATAAATGAAAGGACCTACAGGGAACGTGTCTTGTTCAGCACACAAACTTAATGGTTTGTGGTGCTTTTCTGGACTCAGGTACAATAGATGAGCACAGTCTTGGGCACACTTGGTGGAGATATCACAATGTTTGTGGAAGTCTTACACGTATTACAAATGCAGTGGTCGACACCAGTGTAAGTTTGAAAAGTTTTTTATCATGAAGCAATGTCTGTATTGAACCAAACAACCAGCCGACACATGTTTCGTCACTAGGAGTGGTCCTGTGACTCTTCAGGGCCTGAAAGCAAACACACTGGAGCCGTCGGGATAACCCGGGTTATCCAGACGGCTCCACTGTCTTCCGGTCTCGCTTCTACCACAATACAGGCGCACCCGCCTCACAGCACGTATATGCCTCGTGGATCTCCACAATTTATCTGCCACCACTTGGGCCCAGGACTGTGCTCATTTTCCAGTGTGGATGCTTCGATTCACACAATTCCGCGGGTTATTGGGTAATTACCCCGACCTGGCGGCACCGTACCTACTCAGGTCCATAGAAGACACCACGCGCATTAGTCTGAGCGCCATTCTTCCTGACCACTAAAAACCCTACCCCTAGCCTTCAAGTACAACAAAGCCCAGATCTAGGAAGTTTTCTTACGCAGGTTGGAGTGCCAAGCTTCCGATGAGAGTTTTTAACACTACGGCAGGTGTCTCTAACAAGTACCTCGTGAGCGGCAAGTAGATCTCCAGGTACCTGTGAGGTGAATAGCTGTCCTGCATGCAGCCCAGCCAAAGACTATCAAAAGTTTTGCTTGGTTAAATTATTATATGCATACCAAAATTAAAAAGCAAGTATTCAAGACAAAAATGTGTGTATTTTCACAGCTCATAAGCTAATGTCTGTTGAAAAACAGTTGAATTTAAAAAATGTGCTTCAAGCTATTATTTGAGTTGGAGAGATGTTATACTCATATTTATACCTTGGTACCAGGGATTTGCATCTATGGCTTATATGTACTACCTATGTAATATTTCAGTTCAATTAGTCAACGCCTTTTTTACATTACTGCTTGAGATGCGATCACTGGGTATCCTAAAGATTAGTCACGGCACCTGCTCATGTGGAGCAATGTTGGACAGCTCTTTCCAAGGCTGTGTTAGATTTACGAAGCATCTAGAACAAAGGCTATTTCATATTTACTCTGGCCTTTGGGCACTCCACATACCAGGAGTCTTACTTCAGAAAGCAATTGCCTGATGCTGAATGACATATGATGGACAGAGAGAGTTTCACAATGTTTGTGGAATGATAGCTCTCAGAGTGTGGAATTAGGAGCCTCCAGGTCAAAACCTCCCTATCCCACGTTGAATTCCTCAGGGTTCATTCCTAAATTACTAATTCCAAAGTTTTTACTATATTTGTGGAACCGCATCCTCATTGGGATACTTGGAAATGGATGGAAGTACCCAAGTCAAACATTAGGATGAAAACTGTCAATATTATCTAAACATGACCTCTGTTTGCTATTTATGGTCTTAAGTGCCTTCACTTTCATTACCAACCTGTTTTTTGTCACTATAATTGTTAGCAAAGGTGGACCGACCTTTGGGCTTCATACTATGTAATTTTTTTTATATTTAAAGGTTCGTGTTGCAAAACTCACACAATCAGATCACTATCAATTTTACTATTGTAATACATCTTAATTCTTTTTTCCATTTAGTTCATAATGTCAAAGATTTTGATATTGCTAAGCACTCTAAATAACACAAGTTACTGTTACCAACTGAGAAAAGCACGTATCCTCAGTGATACAGTACTAGAATATCATGACCTAAACATCATCTCCCAAAAATAGAATCTCCTAAATATACTTTGCTAAAATATTGCTTCACTAGAGTTTTTATCTGAAAGTCCACACTCAATAGAGCACTTTCTGTAAGTGATTTTAAAGCCACAATATTTATGTCAGATTATATTTTAGTTATTTACATTCTGAGATACAACTTGCTCATGATAAACATTGACTCGGTGTGAACTATAGGTAATGCTTTATTCTGGATATTTCTTATTTCTTCCATTCTAGGTTTTCTTTCATTCTATACAACATTTGAGTATTTCCCTGCCACGTGAATCTGCTGCGCCTTTGACCCAGTATCTTTGCAAATAGTTACAATCACAGCTCTTTAGCTTACTCATTCTCTGTCCAGGCTTTCACTCATCCACCTAATTGGTCCAGAAGTACCATTTGTGTTGAATCTTATTATGTCGAAGTTATCCGATTGGGCTCCTTATTTTTTTACTGTTATGTTTTTGTATTTCTAACCAATGTGCTAATGTTTTTATTTATATTTATGATTTATATTTATCTAGAACCTATATGGCACAGCATTCTGTCACCCCTCTGTGTTAGCTCGTTCTTTATAAATTGTATAAGTAACACCCAAAGCAAACCCTCATCAGCAGTAGAGAGTGGCTAGTAGCTCTACAAGAAGGGCCGGACAGGACGTAGCAAGCATCAGGCGTTTTCCCGGGAGGATGGAATGGTAGCGCCGGTTTGGCAACAGAGAAGGACGTTTTTAGGTTTCAACCTGGCGAAAAGCTGCGCAAGCAGCGTTTCGCGCAAGGCGAAATCTTTTGTTTAGAGTATGTGGCTTGGGAATCCGCCCTCTGTTCCATTGGCTAGCTCCATAAATGGAGGCTAGCCATTGGAACAGACATCTGCCCGTCATGGCCGGAGCAGATTCGTGGGCGTTACCGCGATTTTTACTCATCCCACCCCCTTTCCTACGTCATCGCTGCAGTGGGTGTGTTTATTTTTTTTTCTTTCTGCGGCATCCTTCCTCACACCAGCCGGACGGCTCTCCCTGTGAGGACGCAGACCTGACCCGCTCCCTACTCTGAGCCGACACAACAAACCGCCTCCTCCCCCGAAGCCTCTCCCCTCGGACTCTGCAAGCGGAGGCCGCATATCAATGGAGTGCATTCCATCAGGACCCGGACGCCCTCGGAGCTGGAGTGCAGCCAGAGCAACAGGGCGCTGTGTTTAATCAATCCCATCTTCATCGAGGTGCACAACCGGGGCTCCGGGGAAGCGCGAAGAGGCCGGGGAAGCGGGCTTCTGAGGTGAATGGCACGAGCAGGCCTCGCTCGCTCGCCTCCTCCGAGACCTCCTCCACCTGAGCCCGCCGCTGTGCAGAGCCGCGCGGCCGGAGGCAGCAGGCATGCCAGAAATAGAAAGCCGCCAGCTGCGCGTGAGCAGCGACCCCCGCGGCGAAAAAGCAAGCTCCGATCCCGCCACCGCGTCGAAAGAAGCAGTCTGTGCTCGGACACAGGTGCGAGGATCGCTTCGGAGCCTATCTCTTGCCTCAACGCCGCGCTTCGGCTGCAGAATGCGAGGCGAGACCCAGCAGGAGCCCCCCCAGATATGGCCGGGAGTCCGCAAACGGTGGTAGGTAGCCTGCAGCCGGAAGCGCCTATCAACATACAGCGGCTCAGCGACTTGTTCCTATTGTAACGTACCGTTTGCTACCTCTTGTGTTTTGTTTGCTCTTTATACATGCACAATTGTCACTATTGCCCCATGTAACGTAACGTTTGCTTTTGTAACATGCTCACTTGTAATGTTCACCTCATGTATCATTACTGTTCCTATTGTGAAGCGCTCTGACGCCGGGTAAAGTCTGCGCTATATAAAAACGCATAAAATAAATAAAAGAACATGTCCAACCTGGCCCCTGTCACCGATAGTAGTTGCGTGGTCCAAGGACACCTGAAGCAAAACAGCCGGCCGCACCGACTCGCGCCTGAAGTGCAATTTAAACAGCGGTCGAAACGTTTCTTTAATTCTTCAAAATGCGCGGTGCTGCTGCCCGGTGGAAAAGAAGGGCAGTCGGGTTAAAAAGTCTCAAATGTCTGCTTTTTGTACAACTGCCAGATGTGCAAACCCCCCAAGCAGATTACCTCCCACAAACACCAGCACCAGCACCCCCAGAGAAAGCGTGCACCATTGTGAGAAACCAGGGAGGACGAACAAATATATATTAAGCAGCGACAGCATGGGTTAATTTAATGTATTTAAGCAATACACCTCCGCCTCCTCCCCCCACACAAAACACCCTTTCTCAATCATATCTAAGTTGTTCCATTTCCAAGTCATGCGTGAGTAGTTTATTCAGCCCTAGTTACACAAGCATTCTGGTAACTTTTTTCTTTTCTCCTATATAACACTAGGACTACAGGACCCATAAGGCAATGAAAAGTCACAGGAAAGATCAACCTGCTGACGTCTAATATAGGGCAGCTTGCTGAACGTCATCTGAAAATGTAGCAATGTCAATAAACTTAGGCACAATACCTTGGGTGGAAGTGCAAAGATCATTGGCAGGAGGAGCAGCGGGGTCCCGATCAGAATTACAATGCAATGGTAATCCAAATGTCCGTTTCATTTTCTGCATCATTTAACACGTACTTCACTGGCAATTTGAGTGCCGAGTTACTTGCAATGTGTTACTGTGTCGTGTAAGAGTGTGTGGGTCCGTGGGAAGAAAGTGTGTGAGGTGTTGAATGCACTTTGGTGTGTGATGTTTGTGCCCAAATGTCATCCTTTTGCATACTTTTGTTTGTCGGCCACATGGATGGGAGGGCGGGCCCCAGGGTATTCTGATCGTTTTTCCGTGTCTTGTTGCTGTTGTTTCTGTTTTCCGTTACCCCGTGGTGTTGTCTATGTTGTCCCCGTCTCATGTCCTCTCCATGTTTGTTTTACGTGTTTCGAAAATATGACCAAATTAAAAAATACACTTAAAGTTATACTGGCAATGCTTTTTGTACTTTACTTTAAAGAACCGTAGCCTAAACCCATCTGTAGTTTAAGTAATTCAAAAGCTAAACAAAATGTCCTTATGCTTTGCGTAGTGCCCGTGACGAAGTACAGTTAAGCCGCTCCCACTACGAAGTTGTCAGACCATGTTTTTTCACATTCGTTTTCAAGTTCTTGTGTAATTGAATTTTGTTTTGACAGAACGTACTTTATCATGTGCAGTGCTAGCTTCATACATATTTAAGTAGATGTGTCCAATGGAATGAATATTCGTTCGTTGCCCATATAGATTTTAACTTCAAAGAATGTGCACAGGATAGACCGAATTTAAGTGTATTCGTCCCAACTGACATTGACGGGACACCGGGTAGGTGTCTGCGCTCCCTTCCTGTGTCATGGGCGGGTAACTTCGTGTGCTTCGAAGCAGGTTGTCCTCCATGTGTCCTTGTGCTCAGATAGGCTGTGTTCCTCGTGGCCTTTGGGAGCACACCCGTAGTGCAAGTAGTTTTTGGGGGGGGGTAGGGGGAAAAGGGGTGCATATCAAATCAGGTAAAACTGTACACGGCCGATATTAATCTATTAAGCCTTCCGTTTTAAAATCACTCAAAGAACAGTAAGCAAGTATTTGGCTGTGAAACTCGTTCACACTTGTATGCTACATCATGCAGATGTAGCATACATTCTCTTCAGACGCCAGGTCCCCCGCAGACCCACTTTCTACCAGTTGCAGTGATGCCCGCGGGCTGGCCGCCTCACGCCTGGTTATCAGTGAGCCCCGCAGCGTTATCCCAGTCATCTGTCAAGACGCTGGCCCCAGCCACTTTTACATCCACAGAGAAAGCAGTGGGGGGTCGGAAGGGACGCGGCGACGGGTGGGGGAGGGGTGAATGAACTCCATTGCCAAAGTTTACCAATGTTTGTGCACATGCATGGACGTCTTTAATTAATTAATTCTGCTTTAGATGGCTTTGGCATTTATGGGCGTTTAATGCAAATGTCCGTTTCATTTTCTGCATCATTTAAGACGTACTTCACTGGCAATTTGAGTGCCGAGTTACTTGCAATGTGTTACTGTGTCGTGTAAGAGTGTGTGGGTCCGTGGGAAGAAAGTGTGTGAGGTGTTGAGTGCACTTTGGTGTGTGATGTTTGTGCCCAAATGTCATCCTTTTGCATACTTTTGTTTGTCGGCCACATGGATGGGAGGGCGGGCCCCAGGGTATTCTGATGCAGACGTCCTGTTTGTGTGGAGGATGCGTAAGCCACAGGGTTGAAATTCCATGTGCTGTTTGCGTGGGGTGTGTGTGTAGTCCACTGGGTTGAATGCTTGTGTGCCGTTTGCGTGGCGCGTAAATACTCCACTGAACTGAATGCCTGTTTGCTTGGAGTCTGCATACTCCACTGGGTTGACGTTCCATATGCGGTTAGCTTGGTCGGTGAGTACTCCACTGGTTTTAATGCCCATATGCTGTTTGCGTGCATAGTGATTACTCCACTGCATTGAATGCCTGTTTGCTGGAGGGTACATACTCCACTGGGTTGAATGCCTGTGTGCTCTTTGCGTGGCAGGTACATACTCCATCACGTCGAAAGCCTATTTTCTCTTTCCATAGAGTGGGTGTACTCCTGTTTGCATGGAACGTGCATACTTTACTGGGTGTGATGGCCATGCAGAGTATTGGTGTTGAGTTTATTTATGGTTGTGTGTGCCTTTTATGGGTGTGTACTTGAGTTCCCTGTGTGAGGGGGTATGTGAGATTGGGTGTGCTGCTATTTGCTCTGTGTGAATGGTGGTGTTCAGCTCAAAGCTTATTTCCTGTACGGTGTATACATGGTTCATGAAGTTCTATTTTACTTTCATTGTTTCAGTGTTATGTTCCTTTAGTTTGGCTGTTATGTATTCAGTTTCTTGTGTACCTTTTATGTTCTTGTACTTTATTGAGCTACTGTTCGTGCGGGGGGGGGGCGAGTGAGGGGGAGATGTGTGCTATTACCCCAGTGCCCTCAGCTCTTACCCCTCTGCCCTCAGCTCTTACCCCTCTGCCCTCAGCTCTTACCCCTCTGCCCTCAGCTCTTACCCTGCCCTGTGCCCTCAGCTCTTCCTAGGCCCTCGCTTCTGACTCCTGTGCCCTCAGCTCTTACCTCTGCCCTCAGCTCTCACCCCTCAGCCCTCAGCTCTCACCCCTCTGCCCTCAGCACTTACCCCTCTGCCCTCACCCCTCTGCCCTCAGCACTTACCCCTCTGCCCTCAGCTCTCACCCCTCTGCCCTCAGCTCTCACCCCTCTGCCCTCAGCACTCACCCCTCTGCCCTCAGCTCTTACCCCTGTGCCCTCTGCCCTGACACCTGTGCCCTGTGACCCTCACCGGTGACCATGGCCAGCATGGCGGGGGAGATCGTGGCCTTGCTGCTGGCACTGTCGGGCTGGGTGCTGGTCTGCTCCACGCTGCCCACCGACTACTGGAAGTGTGTGGCTCTGTGTGTGTGTGTGGCTCTGCATGTGGCTCTATAGGTATGTATGTGTGTGGGACTCTGTGTGGGTCTGTGTGTTTGTGTGTGGCATTTGCGAGAGATTAAGCTATTGGCATTGTAAATGACAGTGCCATTTATTTATCTATTTTCAAAACCAACACAAATAAAAATGTTGTCATTTACAATGCCAATAGCTCTAACTTTTTCAAAGGCGAGACCGTTGCATTGTAAATGCTTGATTTATCTGTTTTCAAAACCAACACATAAATACAAATGTTGTCATTTACAATGCCAATAGCTATAACTTTTCTAAAGGTGAAACCATTGCATTGTAAATGTTTCGAGACCAAGTGAGTTGGGAAGGGAGCATGTATTGTATTGCACAGTCTTGAATACACTACCTCCTACAGGGACGCCTGCTGACTCTCATCTTGATACTCTTCTGCAGGAGTAAATGCACAAGCCAGTTTTCATCGTAGTGCAAAATGATAACTTAAATAGTTGCAATACAAATCGCATTTGCGAGAGATTAAGCTATTGCCATTGTAAATGACAATGCCATTTATTTATCTGTTTTTTTCAAAACCAACACATAAATAAAAAGTTTGTCATTCACAATGCCAATAGCTCAAACTTTTCCAAAGGCGAAACCGTTGCATTGTAAATGCTTGTTTGTTACTGGGGCCGGTTTTGCCCCAGTGCTGCAATATTGGCCCCTAGTACCAAAAGCAGCATTGCTTCTCACTTGCACCTCCCGTCAGAGCTGGTCAGGACTGCTTTGGGTTCCCAGTCCAGCCCTGCCGACAAGGCTATCAAGAGATGCCAGTTCACAGTAGATGACATTCTAGTGCATGGCATAGACCTTTAACCAATATTAGAAAACTGTAGAAACTTTCTTCAACCCACCCCAATAAAATCCATATTGTAAACCAAAACTGGAATAACGAGTCGTGCTGAAGGAAAGAAGATGGACAGAAGGGAGGAGGAACACCAAAAGGAGCCAAAAGACCAAAAGAATATGAGATGGTGGGAATGAAAATAGCAAGGTGTGAGAGAAGGATTGAAAAAATGGATGAGAGGCGGGACAGAGTGAAGTGGAGAAATACAAAAGGAGTTTGGTCAGACGAGGATATATGTGCAAATGCAAGGGCATGAAGGAAGCGAAATAAAGGCGGAGAAGTGGAAGTCAGCAGAACAAGGGGATGAACAGTCCTGGATCTGGTGGGGTGCACTCTAAGGAGGGAAAAAGTAGGATTGGAGGGAGTAAAGAGTAAGGCAGGAGGATAAACAGAGGTTGAGGGAAGTAACAAGGGATAAATATAAGTTGTGAGAAGTTGGCCTGATGTGCAGTGTTCACTATTCTAGTGATCACTATATATCAGTCCAAACAACCCTTATTGATGATTGGTTGTAAGTCAACCTTATAGACCAGCTATCCTAGTAGCATGGATACGAGCAGTCTAAGGCTAAGACTCTAGAGGGCGTGTTAAGCCAGCTGTTTTACCATCACATTACCCCTTGAACACCCAGTGAAAGGACACCACACAAGTGTTATGAAAATAAACAGTGTATTTATTAGAATCACAACAACCCTGTACTCTTTATGAGGACAGGGTGCTAAGCACACAACAAAACTCTTACGAAAATACTTAAGTTAGCACGGTATACACAAATGCCCGAGGGGCACGAAAAACCATATACTTAAAAAGTGGAATGCGAAATTACTAGCAGGTAAGTACAGGACTAATAGGCTTTGGTATCGCTAGGACTTGACTAGGGAATCGTTAGATTACTTCTAGGAGGCCTAGGGGACTCGGGTGCAGAGTGTGCACTCTCACGCGGGATGCGGGACAAAGTCTATGGAAGCTAGTAACGCTAAAGTTAGTGTTCACGGGCGAACCCGACCTGGTAGGGAGAAAACGACAGTGGATCCTGACCCTTGGATAGTGAGGCTATGCTGGGGCACCGAAATGCCGAAGTTACCTAGCCCAGGGGCTGCAGCTGCATAGGTCTCAAAAGACGTCGGGAATCCTCGTTGCCGGACCAGGAGCCTGGAAGAAAAGATGCTGGCAGGCGACCAGTGAAGAGAGTTCGAGTTGATCCAAGCCTGGATCTGGAAGATGGATGACACCTGAAAGCAGAGGGGACCAAGTTCGTGACTACTAGCCAGTAGTCAGTGGGCACCAGGAGGGCACCGGATGGTAGTCACCTCGACTAGGTGAGTGGGCGACGCTGGCTCTGCAGATCTCACGGACCAGGAGGCGTTGTCGGCGACCAGGATGGAAAGGCGAGCTGTCCCACGATGGATGAAGCTGTCGGCGTCGAAGTTACCCGGGATTGGGCAACAAGCCTTGGCTTATTCAAGCCCACGCGGTGGACTCAAAATGGCGTCTGGAGTGGACCAGGAGGGTCCGGGGTGCTCCTCTTCGGAAAGGGGGCAAGGGCCAGTCTGGAGCAACCAGACCAGCAGCAGTGATGTCGTCGGGCGTCGTTCAGAAGGCCACAAGCCAGCGGGCTAGTAGCCAAACAACGCGGTGAGCAGCAAAAAGCAGAAGGGCCCCACGCAGATCGTGGAGATGCTGGGAGGCTGCACTTCGGTGCTGGAGCTGCTCAGGTTTGGGGCTTCTCGGACCCCAAAGCACTCACCAGGAAATCCCTCGGCGGGCTTGCTGTGCAGAAGTCGTGCAGTCTTGCAGATGGCCGGTCCCTCGAGGTCTCGTCGCACCCACGGTTCTCAGCTGGGCTGTAGAGGTGGGTAGAGGTCAGAGGTGCCAGGGAAGCCGGTTCTCGTCGAACTGGGCAGTCGGATTCCGGAGGAAGGACTTGCAGCAGACCGCAGTGTTCTTGCGATGGTGCCTGCGGATGCAGGGTGACTACTCCTTAGCCACAAGGGAGAAATCTTAGGAAGAAGTCTTGAGTTCCTTTCGTAGAAAGTAGTTTCAGGATTCAAAGATGATCTCATTTGGAAGGGGGCCTGCTCCTACCTTTATCTGGGAAAAGGGGGCTGGCACGCGACTAAGTCCTGCCCTAGGGGTGGGACCAGGAGGGGGGTGGTTACACCCACTTCCTTGGCGGGCTTTTCCCCAGCACAGGGTCTGGAGTGTCCCTGGAACTGGTTCAAGCCAGCCTATGCACAGTGAGCACCGGGGTGCCACGTGCAGTCACCTTCCTCTGAAGCCCTGCCTACCTACAATACACAAAATCCTGTCTGGGACGGTGCTGGCACCGCCCCTGGCAGGAAACCCTTTGTCCTTATCTCCTGCTCTGGGAGGACTCCCAGCAGCAGGAGGGCAGACTTGTGTCTCGGTGGCAGCATCCATTTTGTGGATGCTAAGGCTCTGTCTGACTTTAACCGGGGTTAGGGGTTACATACATGTCGTGTCCCTCTAGAAGGGTGGAATGCTAACCCCGTCGCCAGAATTGGCGAGGGGTTAGTATTCCAATTCGTATGACACCTTACTCGACATGTTTTGATAAAGCGATACCAGAGTTGGCATATAACCGCGAGGATTATAATGCACTTAAGAGTATATGGTATGCGATATCATGGAAACGGCTAAGGGATGGATCCCGAAAGCCGCAGACAGGCTCAGCTCATGCCAGAGCACCATCTCACACGATTCCAAGCACTCTGCCTTCAGGATTGTTAAGGCCTGCCATAGGAGTGACTGATAGGAGATCTGTGTATCCATTTTAGGGTTAGATATAGGTATACTATATCTAAAGCAAAGGGTGAGTACACCACCTTGCCCCAGCTGTCGTGCAGCCAGTTGTGTCAGTTTAGTTAGTCAGCCCAGGGGTGGCATAATACATGCTTCAGCCCCTGGGAGACTTCTGGGTACACCTCAGCCCTGGGTACAGGGACTTGGAGAGGGCCCAGTGCCAATTCAGTACCTGAGTACAATTTGGATAGAGAGAACAGCTAGGCTGTGGGTCTGATTAGCAGGCCCACAGCCAGGGAAAGTCGTAAACCAGTGCAGCAAAAAGCAAAAATCTGGGTGATCATAGGATTGCAGACCCTACTCTCCTACATGACCCCCCCCCCAAACTTTGGGACAATAAACTAACCTTGACCAGGTGAGTCTTCTTGCTCTAAGTGGAAATACCTGGAGAGCCCATCAGCATTGCTGTGATCAGTACCAGGTCTATGCTCCACTGTAAAATCCATCCCCTGTAGGGAAATGGACCACCTAAGCAGTTTCGGGTTTTCACCCTTCATCTGATTTAGCCACAAGAGGGGCTTATGGTCTGTCTGAATGGTGAAGTGAGTGCCAAACAAGTAGGCCCTCAGCTTCTTCAGGGCCCAGACCACAGCAAAGGCCTCCCTCTCAATAGCTGACCAATTTTTCTCTCTGGGTGTCAACCTCCTACTAATGAAAGCAATAGGCTGATCATTACCATCAAAATTCAGTTGAGACAGAACAGCCCCCACACCCAACTCAGAAGCATCTGTTTGGACAATGAATGGCTTGGAGTAATCTGGACTCTTTAGGATAGGTGCTGTGCACATGGCCTGCTTTAGGTCATTGAATGCTTTCTGACAGCTTGCTGTCCACTGAACTTTCTTTGGCATCTTTTTGCTTGTCAGGTCATTAAGAGGGGTCACTATGGACCCATAATTTCTGACAAACTTCCTATAGTACCCAGTCAGGCCCAAGAAAGCTCGAACCTGAGTCTGGGTGATTGGAGGAGTCCAGCCCTTGATGGCCTGTATCTTACTCTCCAGTGGCTGAACCTGGCCTCCACCTACAAGGTGGCCCAGGTATACAACCTGTGTCTGCCCTATCTGGCACTTTGTGGCCTTGATAGTGAGGCCTGCCTTTTGCAGAGCCTCTAACACTTTCCTCAGGTGGACCAGGTGATCCTCCCAGGTGGAGCTAAAGACAGCAATATCGTCTAGATATGCTGCACAGAAGTCATCCAGCCCAGTGAGGACTTGATTCACCAACCTTTGGAAGGTGGCAGGTGCATTTTTCAGTCCAAAGGGCATTACCACAAACTGATAATGCCCTCCAGGGGTAGAAAATGCTGTCTTGGGTTTGGCCTCCTCAGCTAACCTGATTTGCCAATACCCAGCTGTTAAATCAAATGTACTTAAGAAGTTGGCAGAAGCCAATTTATCTATAAGTTCATCTGCTCTTGGTATTGGGTGGGCATCAGTCTTAGTGACTGCATTGAGGCCTCTGTAGTCTACGCAAAACCTCATCTCTTTCTTACCACCCTGGGTGTGAGGCTTTGGCACTAGAACTACTGGGCTAGCCCAATGGCTATCTGAGGGCTCAATGACTCCCATCTCCAACATTTTCTGCACTTCAGTTTTGATGCAGTCTCTAACATGATCAGGCTGTCTGTAGATTTTACTCTTGACAGGCAGACTGTCTCCAGTGTCAACATCATGGGTACACCAATCAGTTTGGCTGGGTGTCAGAGAGAACATATGTCTGAAGGATTGCAGAACTTGCCTGCAATCCTGTTGCTGATGTTCAGTGAGGCTGCCACAAAAGACAACACCATCAACTGATCCATCATCAGGATTCTGAGTGAGCAGGTCTGGGAGAGGGTCACTCTCTTCCTCCTGTCCCTCATCTGTGGCCATGAGCAAGCTCATGTCCTTCCTGTCAACATATGCTTTGAGCCTGTTAACATGGAGCACTCTGAGAGGGCTCCTGGGAGTTCCAAGGTCCACCAAGTAGGTAACCTCTCCCTTTTGCTCAATGATGGTGTGGGGCCCAGACCATTTGTCTTTCAGAGCTGCTGGGGCCACTGGCTCCAGCACCCACACCTTCTGCCCTGGCTGGTACACAGTCAGAACAGCCTTTTGGTCATGCCAAGCTTTTTGAAGTTCTTGGCTGGCCTCAAGGTTTTTAGATGCCTTTTCCATATACTCAGCCATCCTGGAGCGGAGACCAAGTACATAGTCCACTATGTTGGTGGCAGGCTTTTTGAGAGGTCTCTCCCATCCTTCCTTCACCAAACACAGGGGTCCTCTTACAGGATGCCCATACAGAAGCTCAAAAGGGCTGTAGCCAACCCCCTTCTGTGGGACCTCTCTGTAAGCAAACAAGAGGCAGGGGATCAGGACATCCCATCTTCTCCTAAGAGTTTCAGGTAGCCCATGAATCATCCCTTTGAGGGTCCTGTTGAATCTCTCAACAAGCCCATTGCATTGTGGGTGGTAGGGTGTGGTGAACTTGTAGTTCACACCACACTCCTTCCACATTGCAGTCAGATATCCTGACATGAAGTTTGTACCTCTGTCAGAAACAACCTCCTTAGGGAAGCCCACTCTGGAGAACACTCCAACTAGGGCCCTTGCCACTACAGGTGCTGTAGTGGTCCTAAGTGGAATAGCTTCAGGATACCTGGTGGCATGATCCACTACCACCACTATAAACTTGTGCCCTGATGCTGTCTGGGGTTCCATTGGACCAACAATGTCAATCCCCACCCTTTCAAAGGGAACCCCCACCACAGGTAGTGGTATGAGGGGGGCCTTTGTTGTGCCACCTGACTTACCACTGGCTTGGCAAGTGACACAGGAGCGACAAAACTCCTTGGTGTTCTCATTCATATGGGGCCAGTGAAAGTGTGAGACAAGCCTGTCCCAAGTCTTTGTCTGACCTAAATGACCTGCAAGGGGAATCTCATGGGCCAAGGTGAGAAGGAAACCTCTCAGAGACAAGGGGATGACCAGCCTCCTGGTTGCACCAGGCTTGGGGTCTCTTGACTCAGAGTACAGGAGTCCATCTTCCCAGTATACCCTGTGGGCACCTGTGGCATTCCCTGCAGCCTCAGCAGCAGCCTGCTGTCTGAGGGGTTCAAGGGAAGGGCAGTCTAACTGTGCCTTCCCCAGGTCTGCTCTGGAGGGTCCCCCTGAGCCCAGAAACTCAACTTGATCAAGTTCAAGCTCTTTAGGCTCAGCTTCCCTCAGTTCTCTCAGATCAGCCTCCTCAGAGACTTGATCCTCAACCTGGGGCAAGGGGGAAGGCAAAGCCTTACCCTTACTGCTCTTCTTCTTGGAAGGTGTCTGGTCCATAATTTCAGGATCCAGCACCCGTTCAGTGGGGCATTTTCTGGCCTGTGACCTAGTCACAGCAAGCACATGTGCTGGCAAGCCTAACATTTCCATGTGAGTCCTCTGCTCCACTTCTGACCATTGTGATGACTCCAAATCATTGCCCAACAAACAATCAACTGGGAGGTCTGAACTGACTACAACTTTCTTTTGTCCCTTCACTCCACCCCAGGAGAAAGCCACAATGGCCACACTATGACTAGTAGTGACATTGCTGGCATTGGTCACCAGGAAATCAGTACCTGGTATGATCTGTCCAGGGTCCACAAAGTTAGGTGTCACCATGGTGACACTGGCACAAGTGTCCCTATAGGCCTGAGCCATTTTGCCATTAATCCAAGGCGTCTGCCTGTATTTGCCCAAAGTATTGGGACTTATCTCAGGGGTTATATCCATATCCTCTGTACAGACAAGGACAGCCTGAGTGAGTGTGCCAACTAAGTTGTCAGACCCCTCAGTTCCCAAGGTTAACCCAACTAATGCCTTGGGAGGTACACTACCACTACTGACTGTACTAGGGGGTGCAGTTGCCTTAGGGGCTGTAGTGGCAGGAGTTTGTCCTCCTCTTTTGGTGCACTCACTAAACCAGTGAGATTTACTTTTGCAGTACTGGCACCACCTTTTTGACTGGCCTTCTTGAGTCTTCTTCTTCTGGGAAGCCTGACCCCCACCCTCTTTGGTTTGTTGGGGACCTGGTGAAGACTTCTGGTCATTTTGTTCACTCTTTGCATTACCCTTCTGGTCTGCTTTCTTCTGACCACCCTGGTTCTGGTTCTGGTTCTGCTTGATCCTTGTCCTGACCCATTTGTCTGCCTTCTTTCCCAATTCTTGGGGAGAGGTCAGATCTGAATCAACAAGGTGCTGGTGCAACAACTGGTTCTGACAATTGTTTAAAATTTGTTCTCTCATCATAAGATTATACAATCCTGTGTAATCTGTAACCTTGCTACCCAGCAACCAGCCCTCCAAAGCCTTAGTGGCACTATCCACAAAGTCAGACCAGTCCTGAGACTGAGTTTTCTGGGTGTCTCTGAACAGCAACCTGTACTGCTCAGTGGTTAAACCAAACCCATCAATCAGTGCATTTTTCAGGACCTGGTAATCATTAGCATCCTCCACTCTTGTAGTGAGGAGCTTATCTCTACCTTTACCATCAAAGGAGAGCCACAGTATAGCTGCCCACTGACTTCGGGGAATGCACTGCACAGTGCAGGCCCTCTCCAAAGCAGCCATCCATTTCTGGATATCATCCCCTTGCTTAAAGGGGGGCACTATCTTAGTCAGGTGTTTAGTATCTAAACCCTTCTCTCTATCTCTTGGGAGATTGCTGCCACCAGTGGGAGCTAGCCCACTCATCTGCTGCTCTCTAGCAAAAGCAAGCTTTTCTTTGGCCAGGGCAAGTTCTTCCCTTTCAATCCTCAGAGCAGCCTGTCTCATTCTAGCTTCATGCTCTATTCTCTGAGGGGAAGTCACTCTCCTCTGTGGAGAGTTTCTCCTCCTCTGGGAAGAGGCATTAGAGTGCAGAGATCTATTGGAGTCCCTAGAAAGAGATCTATCTCTCCTAACTCCAAGGTTAGGCCCACTTCGGGTTAGTACTGGGGGGCCCCCAGATCCTAGCCCAAGTAAGTCTAAGTTGGCCCTGGTTAGCCTTCTGACTACCTCAAGACCTTTGTCTACCTCATCCCCAGAGAGTTCCTCTTGATCCTCCTCCTCAACTGCAGTAGCAGTGTTGGGGAGGTCTGGATCCCCAGAGGTTCCCTCTAAGGCTGGCATATTCTTATGTAACTGAGAAATCTTTCTGGCATCATATGTCTCTAAGAGACCTATCAGAAAGGGAATGGTGGGGTTAGACCCCTGCTTCAGTTTCCTGGAGGTACAGACTTGTCTCATCTCCTGAAAACTGAGAGCTGCATATCTTGAAGTGACCTGTGGAGGGTCAACACTGACCAGGGGAGTCTCAGTAGATTCTCCCTGGGTAGACATGCTTTTCTAGTGAGGTGTAAGTGGTGCACTTACCTACACTATATGTTTGCCTACTGATCCCTTGCTAGAGTTGTAGTTTAGGGTGTGCTAGGCCCTAGGAGCTACAACAGCTGGTTCAGTAGAACTCAGAGTATTCTAAGCTAAGTTATATGTACCTTTAGTACTTATGTGATCTTTCACAAGATATTCTTAGGATATGTGTGGTAAAACAACAGCAAGCTCAAATCCCAACCGCTGCTCACCAATGTGAGAAGTTGGCCTGATGTGCAGTGTTCACTATTCTAGTGATCACTATATATCAGTCCAAACAACCCTTATTGATGATTGGTTGTAAGTCAACCTTATAGACCAGCTATCCTAGTAGCATGGATACGAGCAGTCTAAGGCTAAGACTCTAGAGGGCGTGTTAAGCCAGCTGTTTTACCATCACATTACCCCTTGAACACCCAGTGAAAGGACACCACACAAGTGTTATGAAAATAAACAGTGTATTTATTAGAATCACAACAACCCTGTACTCTTTATGAGGACAGGGTGCTAAGCACACAACAAAACTCTTACGAAAATACTTAAGTTAGCACGGTATACACAAATGCCCGAGGGGCACGAAAAACCATATACTTAAAAAGTGGAATGCGAAATTACTAGCAGGTAAGTACAGGACTAATAGGCTTTGGTATCGCTAGGACTTGACTAGGGAATCGTTAGATTACTTCTAGGAGGCCTAGGGGACTCGGGTGCAGAGTGTGCACTCTCACGCGGGATGCGGGACAAAGTCTATGGAAGCTAGTAACGCTAAAGTTAGTGTTCATGGGCGAACCCGACCTGGTAGGGAGAAAACGACAGTGGATCCTGACCCTTGGATAGTGAGGCTATGCTGGGGCACCGAAATGCCGAAGTTACCTAGCCCAGGGGCTGCAGCTGCATAGGTCTCAAAAGACGTCGGGAATCCTCGTTGCCGGACCAGGAGCCTGGAAGAAAAGATGCTGGCAGGCGACCAGTGAAGAGAGTTCGAGTTGATCCAAGCCTGGATCTGGAAGATGGATGACACCTGAAAGCAGAGGGGACCAAGTTCGTGACTACTAGCCAGTAGTCAGTGGGCACCAGGAGGGCACCGGATGGTAGTCACCTCGACTAGGTGAGTGGGCGACGCTGGCTCTGCAGATCTCACGGACCAGGAGGCGTTGTCGGCAACCAGGATGGAGAGGCGAGCTGTCCCACGATGGATGAAGCTGTCGGCGTCGAAGTTACCCGGGATTGGGCAACAAGCCTTGGCTAATTCAAGCCCACGCGGTGGACTCAAAATGGCGTCTGGAGTGGACCAGGAGGGTCCGGGGTGCTCCTATTCGGAAAGGGAGCAAGGGCCAGTCTGGAGCAACCAGACCAGCAGCAGTGATGTCGTCGGGCGTCGTTCAGAAGGCCACAAGCCAGCGGGCTAGTAGCCAAACAACGCGGTGAGCAGCAAAAAGCAGAAGGGCCCCACGCAGATCGTGGAGATGCTGGGAGGCTGCACTTCGGTGCTGGAGCTGCTCAGGGTCGGGGCTTCTCGGACCCCAAAGCACTCACCAGGAAATCCCTCGGCGGGCTTGCTGTGCAGAAGTCGTGCAGTCTTGCAGATGGCCGGTCCCTCGAGGTCTCGTCGCACCCACGGTTCGCAGCTGGGCTGTAGAGGTGGGTAGAGGTCAGAGGTGCCAGGGAAGCCGGTTCTCGTCGAGCTGGGCAGTCGGATTCCGGAGGAAGGACTTGCAGCAGACCGCAGTGTTCTTGCGATGGTGCCTGCGGATGCAGGGTGACTACTCCTTAGCCACAAGGGAGAAATCTTAGGAAGAAGTCTTGAGTTCCTTTCGTAGAAAGTAGTTTCAGGATTCAAAGATGATCTCATTTGGAAGGGGGCCTGCTCCTACCTTTATCTGGGAAAAGGGGGCTGGCACGCGACTAAGTCCTGCCCTAGGGGTGGGACCAGGAGGGGGGTGGTTACACCCACTTCCTTGGCGGGCTTTTCCCCAGCACAGGGTCTGGAGTGTCCCTGGAACTGGTTCAAGCCAGCCTATGCACAGTGAGCACCGGGGTGCCACGTGCAGTCACCTTCCTCTGAAGCCCTGCCTACCTACAATACACAAAATCCTGTCTGGGACGGTGCTGGCACCGCCCCTGGCAGGAAACCCTTTGTCCTTATCTCCTGCTCTGGGAGGACTCCCAGCAGCAGGAGGGCAGACTTGTGTCTCGGTGGCAGCATCCATTTTGTGGATGCTAAGGCTCTGTCTGACTTTAACCGGGGTTAGGGGTTACATACATGTCGTGTCCCTCTAGAAGGGTGGAATGCTAACCCCGTCGCCAGAATTGGCGAGGGGTTAGTATTCCAATTCGTATGACACCTTACTCGACATGTTTTGATAAAGCGATACCAGAGTTGGCATATAACCGCGAGGATTATAATGCACTTAAGAGTATATGGTATGCGATATCATGGAAACGGCTAAGGGATGGATCCCGAAAGCCGCAGACAGGCTCAGCTCATGCCAGAGCACCATCTCACACGATTCCAAGCACTCTGCCTTCAGGATTGTTAAGGCCTGCCATAGGAGTGACTGATAGGAGATCTGTGTGTCCATTTTAGGGTTAGATATAGGTATACTATATCTAAAGCAAAGGGTGAGTACACCACCTTGCCCCAGCTGTCGTGCAGCCAGTTGTGTCAGTTTAGTTAGTCAGCCCAGGGGTGGCATAATACATGCTTCAGCCCCTGGGAGACTTCTGGGTACACCTCAGCCCTGGGTACAGGGACTTGGAGAGGGCCCAGTGCCAATTCAGTACCTGAGTACAATTTGGATAGAGAGAACAGCTAGGGTGTGGGTCTGATTAGCAGGCCCACAGCCAGGGAAAGTCGTAAACCAGTGCAGCAAAAAGCAAAAATCTGGGTGATCATAGGATTGCAGACCCTACTCTCCTACATAAGTATATGCTTAGTAGGACAGTGAACAACTGGTCGAAAAAAAAAGAGGTAAAGAGAAGGGAAAGCAGGGAGGCAGAGCAATATGAGGATGACAGGGGAGGTCTCTCGAAAGGTATGGTATAGGTGGGCGAATGGAGAGTTATAAGAGTGAGAGAAGAGGAGGGCAGTGGTTAAGGTGGTTAGACCTCATGTATGTTACAATCCTAAATTCCAACTAATCTGAAACAGCCATTCATTTCGCAGAGGTTGATAGTCAAGTCAAGTCAATTCAATCATCTTTCTTCGGTCAAATGTATATGACTATGAAAGCACAAAAAATATAAAATGCACATATATAAAAACATAGTACAATGCGTTATCACATCTCGTTTCATTATCGCACAGGTCAATATGCATTATTAAAAATATCAAGCATTATCAAGTCTTAATACATTTTTAATAATAATGCCCTTAAAAATCTTTAAAGTGTGTACCTATCTAAAATTTATCTATACCTTAAATTGGGTGGTAAATAAGCATTATTAAAAATATGAAGCATTATCAAGTCTTAATACATTCTTAATAATAATCCCCTTAAAAATCTTTACAGTGTGTACCGATCTAGAATTCATCTATACCTTATATTGGTTTACTCTCATTAAAATACATACAAATAATCCATAATAGTGAAGGAATACAGTAGGATAAGAACCTCACTAGTGGGTCCGCCATAATTCCTATTTTCACACACTTATAATTGGTCATGTTACTAATAAAATACTGAAAGTATGTTTCAAAAGGCCAGAATAATTCAGTTTACCTACATGGATCTTGGGTCAGTCTTTCCTTATCCGTCTGGAGTGTTCATACTCTCCCGCAAGATATTTTTTCTGGCATAAAAGACGCTCAATAAAAAGCGTGACATTCTTATACATATGTCAATGGTCGGTAGTGATTGTAGGAAAAAATACGTTGGTCGACACTGAGAAAATGATTGCTGTTTTAAAAGGTTTATCAAATAATATGCCCTCCACTTCTTATAGAACCCACAAAACAAAACAACATGCATTGTGCCCTGTGTTGAAAAGGCGTCACAGGGGCATTTAGATAGATTTAAGGACCAGTCATTTAGTTCTGGGAAAGTGACCACACATCTCAGAGTCACCGGGGGCCTCGGATTTAGACCCATGCAATTTTTTTTTGCGATTTTACAAAGCAGTAATAATGGCTAGTGGCTTAAAAGCTGGAAATGTTCTAGTTCACCCTGCAGCTCTGAGAGGATCTTGAAGGTAGACAGAAAAGAACATAAGATTAATAAAACATGGATATGAGGACGGGTTGCAAGAGCAAAGAGCAAAGTAATGCAC
The DNA here is from genome assembly GCF_964261635.1 of Lissotriton helveticus. Classification (NCBI taxonomy): domain Eukaryota; kingdom Metazoa; phylum Chordata; class Amphibia; order Caudata; family Salamandridae; genus Lissotriton; species Lissotriton helveticus. Next base: position 963,660,922 of record NC_136070.1, read on the forward strand.
AAGAATAAGCAGGGGTAGAAACAGTGGCATAGCAAAACTTGAAGGGGCCCCCTGCAAAGTACATGGAGGGACCGCCGATGCTCTGGATCCAGTCTGAAGCTCCTCAGCCAGGGACCTGGAAGTAGGACCCTTCCGGAGCTCAGCCCCCCCCCGCGGGGCTGTGGGGCTTTTGTTACGCCACTGGGTAGAAAGGAAAGAGAGCATAGCAGAAGTAGTGCAACTGGGGTACCAAACAGATAGAATGGATAGGAGATTAGACAGCAAAAGCAAATAAGCATGTTAATGATTTTTTAGATGTTAGACAGCAGTGCTGGCTGCTGTGCAACAAGTCTTAAAGTGAATGAAAAAAGCGCCAAGATGCAGTCAGTGTTGACAGTGTCATATCGCCTTCTTCCCTTTTAAGCCATGTTGCACAGTAGCCCACGCTGCTGCACAATATGCCCCAAAAAGTGAGGGGCTGGCATTTAGAAGGAACAGTGGCCGCTCCTCAGCTAAGGTGGAGAAGCGTCGCCCCACTTTTCTTAGATCCAGTGGTTGAAGTGGACAGGATCTGCAGGTCACAGAGTGCCCCTACTTCTTTAATTTAATAGATTACGTTCCGCTACATTTTTATTTTAAACACAAGGCCCAGGACAGCAGAAATAGCCAATGCCTATAGATGAGGCACTGTGCTTGTGGCCATTCAGGGATGGGCGGGGTGGGCAGAGAAGGAAAAGGACTCTGTCTTTTCATTCTTGCCAAGAGAGGACAAGGGCAGTGTCCACTACCCTTCCTCTGCCGCTGGCAGCTGCAGGCCCCTTTCTTACTCTTCCTCCCTCTCTTTCTGGCTTGCTTCTCCTCACTTACTGAAAACCGTGACTTCATGAGACGGTTATTACTCCCTGTTTTCTCTCCTTTCGTTGTATTTGTTCTTTCGTGAAATGAATCCAAAAAAGAATAACACTTTTGCTAGAAATGTGGTCTTTTTCTGACATTTTTCTATTCCCACATGCAGCCTTGTGACAGAGAGAAATAAAAAGTTCACAATGTGAAAATCAACTAAATAAAGCAAGACAGAGTGGTTGCAAAGTGGCCAGAGTATTTTTATTTACACTCAAAAATATTAGCGCTACTTTACAGAATTTGCCAGTTGGGCTCTACTTTTGTTTTATCGTCTTTCTTTGAACAACATTGTTTTCCCTGGGTGGGGAAGTGCACTATTCCTGGAGTTACTTTGCAATGCATGCTTGATGGGTGGATTGGAAAACAAATTGAGTACAGCAGCTCTGTGTTCAGGGATGTGGTCTTTTTAAACCATGCTGCTTACGTTTTATAGGGATATAAGCAATGGACATTGAAACGTTCTGCGCCCTGTAATAATGTCCTTAACTTTTTCAGGCAAAGATACTCATTGATTTCTGAATAATGAGTGCAGAAGTGTTAAGGGGACCTAACATTTTTCAGGCAAAAACAGTCATTGATTTCTGAATAATGAGTGTAAAAGCTTTAAGGCAACCATGCTGTTCCTTCTTACATTTCACATACGTTACTTAATCTTGCATTCCCTTGAGTGTTTGCTTTTTCCAGGATGTTGTTACTTTTTTTATAGGCAGCATATCACTCTTGTTTAGTGCGTAATTTGAATTGAGTCACATCCAGGTTTTTATAGGGGGGCACAATTGAGTTGTAGTTGAAGGCAGTGCAAGTTTCTCTCAGTGGGGCAGTATGGTATTCAAAGGGGAAGAGGATGTGGCACTATGGCCGGAGCTGCCAAATTTGGAACTGGGGAACCAGGTTTAGCCTTCATGACAAGTCCACCAGACCACTCTCCCGAGGAAGCACATCCCTGTGCTGCACTTTAGAAGGCCCTGCAAAACCTTAGAAGCCCTGGTGTCTTGACACCAGCAGGTGGACCCTAGTGGTGGCAAGTGTGGTTAACCTTGAAGGCCTGTTCACCACAATCCATGCTGAAGGTCACCTCCAGTCTTGCGGGCAAGCCTTTGAAGCAGCACACCCTAGAGAGACAGGGACTCTGTCACTGAGGTCACAGGACGCTTGGGCAGGGCGGCTATAGGGCAGTGTGACTGGTGCTATCGCCCCAGGCACTGACTTTGGGTGGGGGCGTCATGCTTGCTAGTATATTATGTTTCTAAAAGCACTTCTGCCGCCTTCCTGGCCTCCAGCCATTTTCAGCACCTTCAAAAATGTCATGATAACTCCGGTGATTAACGTACTTCCTAGAGAGAGATGGAGTTTTGTCAAGTGGAAGTTTTGAATTGTGGAAAGGTAGCACAGAGGGTTAATATGCCTGTTGCAAAGAACATGTACCATGCAGATCACAAAGTGCACATAATGTAAATAGGTCAGTGGGTTACTACTTTTGTCAGTGAGATCCTTTTGTTACTTGCAGTTTATAAGTCAAAATCCTAACATAGAACAGTGAGCTATTAACTGTCATCTAAGAGCTACATGCAAACTGCTAGGTATAAATTAGAGCATTATGGGTTTTCCCCAGTCTTTGGTTATCCTAATGTTGCAAAAAGGGTTCATTTTAATAGAAATCTATTATGGAAGAGAACCCCCAACCATGGTATTACATTCTACAATCCGAGTTTGTGTTTCTCCAGACTAAGCACTATTAAATCTATACTGCCTACTAGTATGGTTGTCATGTTCATCCTACACCTTGTAGTCCTTTGTCTTATGTAATATTTCCTATAGAGAGATTTACACATGTATGATTGATTGTCTCTGTGTAATGTGTGTGATGTAAAGTGCTCTGGCACCCTACAATGGTTTCAGTGGCGCTTCAAATCAAAGTAAATGCATCTCTGATCAATTCGTCATTAACACCTGGCGAGGTTCCTCTGAAGTGGAAGCGAGCCATGGTCCGGCCTATCCTTAAGAAACCCAGCCTGGACGGTAGCAAGCCGGAGAGCTATCGGCCGATTTCACTCTTGCCGTGGCCGGCTAAGGTTACGGAGGCACACGTAAACGCTGTCCTCTCGGAACATCTCCGCCGTGCAGATATCCTCGACGCGACGCAGAATGGGTTTAGGGCTGGTCACAGCACGGACACGGCTCTGCTTTATATGGTGGAGCACCTTCGCTCCGTGCTTGACGCTGGACAAACGGCAGCGCTTGTGCTATTAGATCTGAGCGCTGCCTTTGACACCGTCTCGCACCCGATCCTTCTGCTGCGCCTAGAGGAGGCTGGTGTGACCGGCATTGCTCTCCAGTGGTTCCGGTCGTTTTTAGCCAACCGGGCCTTTAGCGTGACCGTCCCACCTCACCAGTCCAAATTCCATCCGTTGAACCTGGGGGTTCCCCAAGGCTCCTCGCTGAGTCCTACGTTGTTTAATCTGTACGTAAGGCCGCTAGCTGAGGTTGTCAGGCAATGGGGTATGACGATGGTGTCATATGCCGATGACACCCAGCTAGCGGTTACGATCAGCGGGGACGCCGAAGTAGATGCCCCCAGGTTTCAACAAGGACTGCGGGCGGTCGCCAGCTGGATGACGTCCAACTGTCTCCAGCTGAACGCTAGCAAGACCGAGGTCATGGTTTTTGGCAGACAGCCGGATCTTTGGGGAGATAGATGGTGGCCTGGGGATTTGGGTCCTGCTCCCATCCCAGTCGCCGAGCTTAAGAACCTCGGGGTCTGGCTGGACCCTTCCCTTACGTTTGTGTGTCATACCAAACACACGGCGGCCTGCTGCTTTGGCATCCTGCGCGGGCTCCGTCCAGTGATTAAATTCTTCGATGCCCCTACCAGGCAACTCATGATCCAAGCCACAGTCATCTCAAGGCTGGATTATGCGAGCTCCTTACTAGTTGGCCTGAACCAAGCGGAGATTGGGCGCTTACAACGGATCCAGAACGCCGCTGCAAGAGCGGTGGTAGGCCTCCCAAGATTCTGTCCTACCTCCAGCACCCTGCGGTCATTGCATTGGCTACCGGTGGCCCAGCGGATCCAGTTTAAGGTCCTCTGTGTCGCCTACAAAATTCTGAAGGGGTCCCCAGCAACGATTCTTTTGGCCCTTCTCGCCCATTATACCCCAGCTCGACTCTTAAGATCTGCGGACCTAGAACTAGCTGTCGTGCCGCGCTTCAAGCGGAGTCGAGCTGGAGGACGCTCGTTTCGAGTGCGTGCGGCGGTCCTATGGAACTCCCTGCCCCCGGCGATCCGCGCTATGAGGGATTTGCTTTCCTTTCGCCGTGCGGTGAAAACCTTTTTATTCCCTTAGTTGGTGTACATTGCTGTTTATTGTTTAGTTGTGTTGTGCAGCTGCCTTGTCGGGCGCCAGGACGCTCCTTAGCTGGAGCATCTGTGCGCCAAATAAAAACGCATAACATAACATAACATAACAAGAGTTTTGTTACGGATACTAGAGTGGCACTGTTAAAGGGTGGTAGTGAGGGAATCTGTGGCGGAGGGAGTCATTGGGGGGCACCAACAAACATTGTTGCACAGGGCTCCACCAGCGCTAAAGTCAGCCCTGCCCTAGAGGCCCGTCCGCCTCACCCATTTGTACCTCTATTGGCCTTGTTTCAGCAGTAGTAGCTGCAAATCACTAGCGTTCGGCAATGCAGGATTTACACGCATGTCAAACTAAGTTCACAAACTTCACAGTCTCTCTGCTTCATGTACAAGCACTTTTAACATGTGCTGCCTGCTTTGGGGGCACTGGAATTATGCAGAGATGGAGGACAAATGATGCCGCAGTGTTGACTAAAATATGCAGCAAAAAAAAGCTGCAGTGTGATGCAGTATATTTTTTGATACTTTTACACATGCTAACAGTCTGTGCAAATATTTTGCCTTATTAGCATCAGTGTAGCATACAAATGCAGTAGTAAGAAGGGTGATAAGTCAACCTTTGCAAAAGGCTTTCCACTTCGCAGAAACATGTCACATTTTTTAGTAACTTTTGATCTGTTTGAGCTACAAACAATTTGTTAGTTAAAATCGTCAAATTATCCAGCAGATGATACATTATGTGGCAAATATTGCTGAGCCATAGTTATATAGAAAACATTTGCAAACTAGGATCTTTTGCCATTCATGTTTAAACTGCTTTTGTGGAAAAAGGGAGGCGAAGTGCTGATGACAGAAACTCCATGGCTCTGAGACAAATGCCTTGTGCTTCCACTTTAAAGCATATTTGTGACATTCTTTGATTGCAAACTAATCCCATTTTGTGAATGTTTTTTAATGTCAATAACTCATATTAAACCTTAAATAAACGTGTATCCATTAGTTGAATTAAATAACATAATAAGCTGTAACTGGGTAGTGAAATGTCAAACAAATCTACAAATTAGAATAATTTGCTCTTCGTGGCCACTCCGGACTGCCTGGACATCCGCCCATTGATCCAATCCTGGGGTTATTCCTGCCCTCTGAGTCTCCACCCACACTTCCCCTACAATCCCCCTCCCCACTTCGACCAGTGCATAGAACAGTGAAAAGGGGAAAAATAAAATGATGATAACGAGGTTATCATTTAATTTTCCGTTGCTGCAGGGCTGGTGGCTCAGGGAGGGGGAGTGGACCCATGCACACTCAGTTCAGACAGGCTTTATTCGACAAAAGTCATAAAAGCAAACAGTACATTCAAATAAAGTTTAGACATATAAATAAAATTTGGTTTTGAGAAATCTGTACATATATACATATAAAACCCAAAAGTTCATTATACAGTTAAAACATTTCATCTATATAATTAGCCAGTTATATATATAATTAAAAATAGATTCCGGTATAGTGATTACATGTTAATCTTTGAGCATTCTACTTCTGATGGTCCAGGCCCAGCCCAAATACTTTGCCACGGCTATACAAACTGTCATGTCAGTACAGGAACATATGATGCCTATTGCCACTGATCCCGGGTCGGTACCGAGTAATCTACACATTGGGCGAAGCCACGTTCTTCGGGGCTCCGAGTATACCGGGCATTCAAAAAGCAGGTGTCCAATAGTCTCCGGACGAGCTGAGCAAGATGGACAAACAGCTTTAGCTCGGGAGACCACTTACTAGTGAATGCCCCTACTGGTAGGCTCCCAATCCTCAATTGAAAGTATAGTTTGCGATCAGGAGGTTTTGAGATAACGTCCCAGAAGGTTTCCAGTTTAGGCACATCCTTAATGGCTAAAAACATTCCGGTCAAGGACCCTGGGTTAGAAGACCTATAGGCCCCAGAGGCCACAAACTGCCAATACAAAGTCTTTAGAGTCTTCTTAGGGGGAAACCTTGAATTTTAGGATCCTCCCACAGATTCCGCAGGCCCAAATTAATCAGAATGCCCCGAACATGGTCTAACCACTTGATCTTATGGAAGGTGTCGCTATGAATAACATCAAGCAAGCCTCTTGCGAAGATCTCAAGTTCCGGCATAGTCCAGATCCTCCTCCAGTATAAAACTGGACGAAAGGATGCTATAAAGGCTATTGGGGATAACCCCAGATCATAAAAAAGGGGATTCATAGGGGTACTCTGAGGAAGTTTTATTAAATTCCTTAGAAAGGAATTTTCAGAGATTGACATCCCCCTAGGGCTTTCACATCCCCATATCTCAACCCCATACAGGGCAGAACTAACTGCTTTACCATTATAGACCGCCAGTACTGGAGATATTGGCTTAGTGAAAGACTTCTGGTGTTCTAGGCACAGTGCTCCAGTTAACTGCCTATGTCTTAGTGTGGCCAGGTCAATTTGTTGTTTCCAGGTCAACTTGCTATCAATGCAAACACCCAGGTAAGCAAATGCTTGGACCCTTTCCAGAGGACGCTGATTCATGTTCACAGTACCCTTAAAAGATTTGGAAGCGTTAAAAGTCATAAACTTTGATTTCTGTACGTTAACTTCTAGACCCCGAGCGGTACAAAAATCTTCAAAAAGCTTCAAGCCCTTTTGAAGCCCGCTGGGAGTTTTTGAGACTAAAAGACAGTCATCGGCGAACATTAAAATGGGGACTTTTGCTCCAGCAAGGTATGGTGCATCAATATTAGAGTCAATTAAAATCTTTGCCACATCATTGATATATAAGGAAAATAGAGTTGGCGCTAGGACGCAGCCCTGGCGTACTCCAGTTTCCACTGGGAACTGCGGAGTAACATTCCCTGGACTCCCCCACCTAATCTGTGCATAATTTTGTTCGTGGAGTCTTTTTACTAATGATAAGAGAGGCCCTGGCAGACCCATGTCACCAAGGACTCTCCATAAAGTAGAACGTGGAACCAGGTCGAAAGCTGCTCTTAAATCTATAAAAGCAGCATATAGACTTCCATGTCCAATCAGCACGGTCTTCCAGTACAGCATAGCAAAATGCAGCACTTGGTCAACCGTGCTGATCATGGTTCTAAACCCTGCCTGCATGTGGGATAAGATCTTATTATTACTTTCCCAATCAAGAATTTTGTTTAAAACCAGCCTACCAAATATTTTTTGGGAGGTGTCTATCAGGCTGATGGGGCGATAATTGCCTGGCTGGGTCTTATCGCCTTTTTAAAAAATGGGTATGATCTCAGCCCCGTTCCAAGAGCTAGGTATGGGGGCTCCCCTGGCAATCATATTTGCCAGAAGAAGTATGTAACAACCCCAAGAATTCTGGTCTTGCAGAAAAAGATCTGAGGGTATGCCATCAATACCTGGCGCTTTACCAGGGACCACTAGGCCTAATGCACACTGAACATCCTTCAGAGTAAAAAGATCTTTAGTTAAGGGCTCAAATGTGACTTCCACTGTTGATTGCGAGTCCAGACCCTTGGCATATTGTGGCTAGAAATGTTCTACCCACTTTTCTTGGGGGACCCAGTTCTGTGGCTTATCCGGATTGCCCTCAACGCCCCACTTATAAACATTCCAGAACCTACGCATGTCTTTACAGGATCCCGCTTCCTTTAGGTCATTCCACCTTTTGTCGTCCCAGTCACGCTTAGCTCTTAAGACAGCATTTTTATACTTCAGCCTGGCTGCCCTAATATTCTCAATGGGCTCAGATTTAATTGCTTTTCCCAAGTCAAGGCGAGCCTTCCTGCATTCACCAGTGTACCAACGAGATGGTTCTGGTGCGCGGCTGCCTTTCCGCCTGGAGGGCTTAACAAATAGGCTTTTAAGTTCACCAAAAAGAACCTCATGGGTCCTAGTTCCTTGTTGCAATTTTAAAATATCATAGTCCCCGTTCGTTAACAGTAATAAGTCTAGTTTCGCCTGTCCAAGCTTGGTAGCTTTTTTTTACATTTTTTTTATTGAGAATGTGGTACATACAAGGACAAAATTCATTCAATATTATATAGATATTAAAATACACGTCAAACAGTTCATATATTTACACACAATTTGCAATGAAGCCTAACAAAAAAGAAGAAGGACTAAAATATTTAGGGCATTAAAAGAGCAGGCCTGACAATCTATAAAACGGATAGTTAGATCCGAGACCCTCCTATTCTGGCTGCTCTCCAGTTTGTTACAGGAGCCCAAAGGCGTTCGCCCTTCTCACGCTTCCTCCTACCTTTAAATTCATAAAGACATGATTTTATATTATGGATACCCAACAGTCTAGACATCCACATCTGAAAGGAAGGGGGAATTGCGTCCTTCCAAGCTGCAGCAATTAAAATTCGAAATACTGCAACAGATAAAAACACTAAAGCTCTTTCATCTTCCCCCAAACCCAATTTAGAGTCTATACCAAGCAACATTAGAGTAGGGGATAGGTCGATGGAATGACCTAGCAGCCCCTCCCAGAACTTCATTATCTCCTTTTTAACAGAATCCAACCTGTTACAAGAAAAGAACATATGTGTAATATTGGGCTGACTTTCATTACATCTAGGACAGCTATCATTTTCAGCTATACCCCAGGCATATAACTTAACAGGTGTATGATATAGATTGAAAATAGTCATATAATGTTGCGCGCGTAAATTAGATGCTCAGAAAACCTTTTTGTTTAATGACAGAGCAAGATCCACATCAACATCAGGATCTCCCAATTTTAAAGCCCAGTTAGACTCCACTTTCTCAATATCATCCTGGATTCGTTCTACCAAACAATTATAGATAATCTTGATCTTTCTACAATCTTTATAAAGTATCTCCATCAAAGGGAATTCCACTGTCGATGAAATCCTTGGTCTAACAGATCTGATCATAAGGGTAACTTGGCCATATAGCAGCCAGTGATTATCTGGAATACCATATCTTCCCTGCAACGTCTCGAATGGCAGGATTCCATCCCCTTCAACTATATCTCCCAAAGATCTTATCCCCCTTCTCTTCCACATCTGCAGATTTCTATCAGTATTCAGATGGGGGAGAAGAGACGAGTTACACAATTGTACATATGGATTTACTTTCGGAACATTAAACAATTTCATTATAGCTTTCCACACCTGCCATACCCCATACAGAGTCTTCAACCTCGTTTTTTTGTAAAAACACCGCTCCAACTCACACTGCAGCAAACCTGCAGCCTTGCTGCCCAATAGCATCCTATAAATCTGGGGGGAGTGTTGTCCATCTAAAATCCCGAGTCCTGTGACAGATTCATCCTGAAATAAGGTAGCCATTTGAACCAAGAGACAGGCCCAATGATATAGTCTCAAGTTCGGGAGAGCCATTCCCCCCCGTTCTGTGGGTAACGACATTAAGTTTGTAGAACGCCTTATCCTTCCATATTTCCAGACGAACCTAATAAACACAGATTCAAGATGTTTCATAATCTTATCCTCTATTAATAGAGGAATAGCACGGAATAAGTATAGCACTCTAGGGAACATAGACATTTTAACTGCATTCACCCTACCTACCAATGAGAGATGTAGCACATCAATTCTTTTTAATTCCCTTTCCATATTCTTAATAAGCGGCAGGTAATTCTCAGTAACAATCTTCCCAACAGTGGCATTGATTTTAACCCCTAGGTATGTAGCAGATTCAACAAATTTGTAGTCAGTTTTAATAATATTTTTGGAGCATATGACCTGCGTTTTTGCTTCGTTTAATAAATACCCGGACTCAACACCAAACGTTTTCGCCATCTCCACCAAGATAGGAAGGGACTGTTGTGGGTTAGTTGTTATAACGGCCAAATCATCAGCATACGCCAAGATCTTATTTGGGTAACCATTGCAAATCACTGGAGTTATACCAGGGCACGCCAGAATACCCTGAATGAGGGGATCAATATACAGGGCAAAGAGAATAGGGGAGCAGGGGCACCCCTGACGGGTTCCCCTCTTGATGTTAATCACCCCTGATTTCTCACCCATAGCCGTCACCCTAGCAACTGGGTCTACATACATTGCCTTGACGGCTCCTATAATATTAGAGCCAAATCCCCTTGCCGCTAAAACACTCCAGAGAAAGCTCCAATCAACCCGATCGAAAGCATTCTCTGCGTCGAGCAGGATCATGGCCAAATCCCCCCCCCCCCCGTGGCAGCCTGGGCGTCAAATAGTGATATTGCCCTACAAGTATGATCAGTTGTTCCACGACCAGGGACGAACCCATGCTGCCACGGGGATACGAGACTACCAATGACCCTGCCAAACCTCTTTGCCCATATTTTCGAATAAAGTTTAGTGTCTGAATTAATCAGTGATATGGGGCGGTATGATCCTGATTTTTCTACTGGTTTCCCCTTTTTATGGAATATTGCAATATTTGTCTCTTTCCATGAGTTAGGTATCACACCTGAGCACATAACCCCATTAAACAGATCTAATAAAAGTGGGGCAATTTCTGCTTCTATAACTTTATACACTTCAAGGGGAATCTCATCGGGACCTGAAGCCTTCCCGGAGGCTAGCTCCTGCAATGCTGCCGTAACCTCTGATAACGTAATGTCCTCATCGAGTTCTTTTTTAGTTGAATCCTCTAATGACGGACCAGAGTCTCGGAGTCCCTCCCCAGGCTTTTTACTAGATCCTTCATGGTCATATAACCGCTGATAAAAATTCTCAAATACCGTGAGGATATCCTTAACTTCCGTATACCCAACCCCATCCTCTTCGATGCGGACAATGGAATTCCTGGCCTTTTCCTGCCTTAACCGGAGAGCAAGCGCTCTCCCTGCTTGCTCCCCTGTCTCATACCTTTTTACCCTATTGGTTTGATACTCCCCTACGACCTTCTTAGCTACCTCTTTTTGAAGTGCTGCTTTAACTACTGAGAGGATTTTCTGACTTTCAGTACTATTTAGCCCGGTGGCTATATCGTTCATATGTTGTCCTTCTGCCTTCACTAATTCCGCCATTAGGCCTCCACCTTACCCCTGTCTTCCCTTCTCAACCTAACAGAGCAGCTAATGGTCTCGCCCCTTAACGCCGCTTTAAAAGTTTCCCAAACCATATTCCTGGAGGTGCTATACCTGTTTGCCGCAAAAAACTGTGAAACCCATTTTTTCAGATGATCTGTAAACCTAATATCACTAAGTAGCTTCCTCTCAAACGACCAAGCATTTCTTTCCCTTTCCCTATAACCTAAATTATACGATAAAACTAAAGGGTTATGGTCTGAGACCACTCTGGGGAGTTTAATAATATCAACTTTAGGTAGTTCAGATGAAGAGATGAGAAAATAATCTAACTTTGTGTACCTTTGTGCTGGATTAGAAAAATAGGTAAATCCATAATCCTGAGGAAATTTTGCCCCCCAGACATCCTGCAGCCCGTGGGAGTCCAAAAGGGATTGTACAGATTGGAAAACCTTGGGCTTACGACCCAAATATGGTGCGGAACCAGCCCAATCAGCCGATATATTAAGATCCCCTGCTACTATCAGCGGGGTAGACCACCCCACCAATTCAGCCTCAAGAAAGTCAAAGATCTCAGGCTCATCCTGGTTTGAGCCATACGTTACGCATAACGTAAAGCCCAGGTCTAATTGAGCAACAACCCATCTCCCATGACTATCAGCTTTCACTTTCTTTGCTTTACCTAAGGACCTCCGGATTAATATAGCAACTCCACGAATTGTAGACGTCTGCGTAGAGCATACAACTAGTTCAAAACCACTCAAACACAGTTGGTTACGTTTAGCCCAGGGAAGATGGGTCTCCTGTATGCAGACAATATCTATTTTTTTCATGTTTAACCGCATAAGCCAACCTCTGTCTCTTCTTCAAATCATTCAGGCCTCCTGCATTTATTGTACAGATTCTAATATTAGCCATTACATTGTGCTTGCATCTCACCAATCAGATCCTTTAGCATGTTTTTATTCATCATCTCAGACCTTTGCCCTAGGCTGTACCACCTCCCCTTTTTCCCCATTTTCCACCCACTCACCCCCCACACCCCGCCCTTTACCCTTCCCCTTCTGTCCCTTCCCACCACCTCCCCACCCCTCCACCCCCCTACTTTCCCCTCCAAGCTTGCTAGCTATAAAATCCAAATTCTCTTTATAGAGGGAAACTTTGGGCCATCGAACATGGCGCATATCGTTTGATAACACAATGTCACTGGAAGGAGTAGGAGTCATTTAAACCCCATGGTGATCAGGACACTAATTGTGCATGACTGCTTGGCCAGCCATCTTGGCCCAGCTAGTCAAGCGCAATTTGCATATTCCCCACCAGGCTGTAACGAACAGCCTAGTAGGTAATATGCATAGGCTACCTGTCCCCATCTATCTGAGCGCTGATCCACAGCGTTCAAACCAATCACAATGCTGCATTGCAGCATTGTGATTGGCTTAAAGGAGCCAATCACACCGGAGGTAAGTGTTTTTTTTATACATTTTTCAACCCCCTGTACCCCCGCCGCGCCACCCCCATTCCCTACCTGCCGCCACTGAGCAAGAGGGAGGCACAGGGGAAGAGGGAGGGAACAGAAGCAACAGACAGTGGGCGGGATGGGGGAAGTAACACCATGGAGATGCATGGATGGAGGAATAGAGAAGCAATGGACAGTGGGAGGATGGTGTGAGGGAGGAGGGAGAGCAACATGAGGGAGCTGAGGGGGAGTGAGGCGTATCAAAGAACAGTAGGAGGAGGGCGGTGAAGGGAGATCGTTCAGTGCGATGCACTCTTATAAAGTGCTTGAAAAAAAGTTTTTCAAAAAGTACCTGGAGGATCACGCGGCCAGTGGAAGTACACTGGTCGTAAACAGCGAGCTGTACTAGGTCCATGCTCCACAGCAGGGACAAAAGAAAGCAGGAGGCAAGCAGCTGGAAGGAAGCAGGAGGCATGGCCGATAAGAAGCAAGGTAACACGAGTGACTTGGAAGCCAACCTATGGTAAGTGTTGGTAAATAATAGGCAGGCTATAATCCAGCTTTAAGCTTTTTTTTAACGAAAGTTTTTGCCAACAGCGTATGCGTGAGTCTCAGGCAAAACCTAAAAAAGAGAGTTGAAATGCCTGGTCGATGAGGCTATTAAGATGTATGAAGATGAGGAAGAGCAAGAGAAGACAGCAGGAGAGAAAAGTGCTTGAAAGGTTACAGATAAAATAAAGGCAAAAAAAGGAAGGTAGATATACAAGATAGAACAAGCTAGGGATTGAGGTAAAAAAACAGAATGGAAAATGTGGAGAATCCGAGTGAAAGAAGTAAAAACATTGGAGATTTAGAGAAATAGAAAGAGTTAAAGAGGCACTCATTTAGTGAGATGCGGAAACAAACACATAACAACAGAAATTAGAGATATATTAACTGAGGCAGCAGTCCGGGTTGGCTAAGAAGGCAGACAGACGTGAAAGTAGGCGGGTGGCCAGTGTCATTTCCCAATATTTCCCTTGGAGGTCTTCGGATAGGGAGGGAGTGTGCTGTGTTCATGACTGCACCTGAGATACTTTTGCTTGGCGTTACAATGGAAGAAACACTTGTCACAAGTATATCCCTTCTAATTCAGACACAATCGAATGATTGATTAATTTGAGGGAATAGAAAGTATTGCCTTCTTCTCGAAGGCACTGATTAATTTGAGGGAATATAAATATGGCCTTCTTCTCTATGTCATTCTTCCACAATCCCTATTCCTCCACCAGCCAGCGAAAAGTGCTGCTTGCAGCAGCAGGGGGACCCGTGAAGCATCCCTTAACAAGCTGTTCGCGCCTCTAATCAGGGCGAGGGAGCCGCGCGCTTGGAGAGAGAGCGCGCGGCGGCCTCTGCCTCTCACCAAGTCACCGCGCGCCAGTGAGAGATGAGTGACACTGAGCAGCCGCGAGAAGATTAGAGGCACAGTCCCGCCGTCGCTGAACACACGGTCCTTAGCAAAGCAGATCACTCCCTCCGGAATCAAAGGCAGGCACTTTTCACTTAAATGCTAGATTCCGCAGCACAGTCTTTTACAGTCTGCGAGGCATGCGTGCGCCTTCTACTCGCCCAGAGACCAGCTGAACTGCACAACCTCCCGCATGGGCACTAGGAAACCATGGTCGGCAATTTATCTGTAGGGCATTGGCAACGGAAGTGATGTCACACAATTTTTCAAGGGTAACAACATTGAAAGACTCTCTTGTGCTTTGCCCTTCAGTAGTCTCTTGTTTGTTGCTGTGTGGCTAGACATGGGCGTGCCACTAAAGGTCCGACTTTGGCTCAGGCCATGGCCTCTGAGGTGCCCAATCGAGGAGCTATATAGAGCTCCAGCCTGGGCTGCCTCCCACTCGTACATGCCTCTTCTTCCTGGGAGCAGGCTGGGGATCCAGCGAGAGAAAGAGGTGTACAAACTCAGAGGCTAAGAGAGAGGTAATGGAGGATAGGGCCTTGAGCGAAAGAAACTAAGAACTTAGAAGGAAAATAGAAAAGTGGGATATGGGGTAGGGAATAAGAGGGGAAGGGATCAAGTTAGAGGAGGAGCCAGGCAGGGCAGGCTCTAGGCATGGGCAGGGTGGGCAGCTGCCCAGGCCCAGCACTCAGCCCACCAACATGGGACCCCGTACCAACCAGTATGCCACAGCCTGGTCACAGAAAACTGATCTCCGTGTGCTGATATGGCGTAGCGAGGGGAAGACTAGGGGAGGGCCCCTCCCTATCATCCCCCGTATGGTCCCAAGGAAACCAATGCTGCTTCAATCAGGCCTCCTACCCTGACACAGGTCCCCTGGGACACCTATTGTCTAACCACTAGTATCAGTAGTTGTCTTATGTACTTACTACCATTCTTATGTGAATTTAGAGTTTATCTGTTTGTATCATCTTTTCCTTGAGTTAATTAGCAACTTGTGTGTGTATATATATGTGTATATATATATATATATATGTATATATATATATATATATATATATATATATATATATATATATATATATATATATATATATATATAATATATATTTTATTTGCAGATTTATATAGCGCGACCTCGAACCGAAGGTATTGGGGCGCTTTACATGAGCACCAGCTATGTTACACAAGGACACATTAATTTTTTCGTGGGCACGGGGAGATGAAGTGGTTTGCCCAGAATCACAGGAATGTGTGCCAACGCAGAGGATTGAACCTGGTTCCCCAGCTCCAAAGCTGGCAGGTCTGGCCATAAGGCCACAACCTACATGTAACTCTAACCACTAGTATCTGTAGTAGTCTTATGTACTTACTACCATTCTTTCTTTGTAAATCTTTTTTATTGTTTTTCCAATAATATGCACATTACAGCTCTAGAGAGCGTTAAAACATCAATAAACCTCACAACAACGCTGTGACCCACAGAACACGCAGCAGCATAATACTTGTGTATATCTAATTGCCAGCATGACACACGTCAATAAATCGTAACATTTGTTCTTACAACACCATATCCTTATCCAGAATGTTGAGTGGTGTCCGTTTGCTGAAGAAGATGTTGTCTGAGCGGCTCCCATATGTCTCTTTGTCTCGACAACATAGGTAGTTCCTCCGCATAAAGGGCTAGTTGCTCATTGCAATATACCATGTCCTTGATCCATAGTTTAATCACCGGGGGCAAGCCACTTTCCAAATGCAACGCCACTCGACGCTTAGCCAGCAGGAGTGCAATACGTACAAACTTTCCCACTACTCCCTTCAACTGCGGCACAAAACTCAGCAAGCACACAGCAGGTGAACATAGCAGTGCGGCACCTGTCATGTCCTGCAGTCGCTGCACCACACTCTCCCAGAACATTAACACACATCTACATTCCCATACAAGGTGAAGGAAGTCAGCGTCAGGTTGACCGCACCTCTTACAGTTACTCGTGTCTCTAAGTCCATACTTATGGAGCCTGACTGGGGTGTAGTAAACTTGGTGAATGTATTTAAAATGGATTATGCGCAAATTCCCATTAGGAGTAAGGGACCCCGTTAGTCTACAGATATGCTCTCAATCTGTGTCTGATAATTGAGGAGTTAAACTCTGATTCCAGCGAGCAAACCCTCTCCCCCTTCACCTCCCTATACAGTTTAGTGATCAATTTGCGTCGCGATGGTGCTACCAGTGGTAACTGTAGGGGTTGTAGTGTTGGTGGTTCATCGGGGTATGTATGATACTGATCTCTAATCGCGCGTCTCAACCTGAAGATGGTAAACTGAAACAGTAGTGAGGGATTTGTGATGTAGCATAGTTGTTCCTCCGTAATGAAATGTCCCTCTGGATATATATCCCTCATGTTTTCGATCCCTACTTCCCTCATGGTTTTGATGGGGCCTACCTCTTGCGTGACAGAGAGGGCTGCATGGTGTGCTATGGGTAGTGCTGGTGCGTATAAAGGTAATTTATCAGTAAGTTTTCCTATAGCCTGCCACGCTCCTATGGTTGTGTCTACTGAGTTAATTTCTGCGCGGGGTGTGTGCCTTTGGGTATATGTGAGAACCCCCGCCAGCAGAACCGGGTGTGTATCTCCATCTTCTACCGCAACATGCAGAGTGAAAGCGTGTGGTCGGAACCAATAATATGCAGATTGTGCCTGTGCACATAAATAATAAAGATATATGTCTGGCGCATTGAATCCACCCCTGGCGTAATCCAGCGTCATGTTAGTCCAGTTCACTCTGGCCTGCTTACCTCCCCATATTAAGCGAAGGAGCAAAGTCTGCACCTCCTTGAAGAATTGACGTGTCAACTTAAATGGGATGTTTGTGAACAAGTAGAGGAGACGCGGCAATACAAACATTTTAATTATTGGAATACGATCAGCAAGGGAAAGCGGCAACCTGTTCCACCTATCCACCTGTTGCTCCAATGCCGCATATGTCCTGCTGTAATTTTTCCGGACCACGAGATCAGGGTCACGATGAACCCAGAACCCCAAATACTTCACCGGTTCTGTGGTCCACACTTATGGATATTCTATATTGGGGGACGCCGTCTTGGTCGTGAGTGGTATAATAATCGATTTGTCCCAGTTGATCTGCAGTCCCTAAAACAGGCCAAATTGTATATATTCCCGTAGCACCTCTTCTAGATACCGACCCGGCTCCCGTATGAATAGCACCATGTCGTCGGCATGGAGAAACATGCCAACCGGTCTGTGTAAAAAATTCAGCTCCGTTCTTCTGTGCCGCTAGCGAATGATACATGCCAATGGCCCGAGAGTCAGTGCAAATAGTAGCGGCGATAATGGGCATCCCTGACGGGTGCCCCTATGAATTTTGAATGGTCGGGAGGTCAGTCCTCCAACATGCAGTAGTGCCGAGGGATCAGCATATAACAACTGCACCCAACCGAGAAATAACGGCGGGAACCCCATTCTTCTCAAGATATGGAACATATGTTTCCATTCTATGGAGTCAAACGCTTTTGCTGCGTCCAGGAGAACTGCGGCAGCCGGTAGCTCCGGATCCAAAACATGGAACATCGCGAATATCGTTCTCAAATTACAAGACGTTGATCTTTCCGGGATAAAACCCGACTGGTCTGGGAGAACCAGGTTGGGCATTAAGGGTTGTAACCTAGTTGCTAGTATTTTTGCCAAAATCTTGGCATCAAGATTTATCAACGACAGTGGCCCATAAGATTCGCAGGCGTCAGGTGGTTTGTCCTTTTTAGCAGCGTGATAATCAACGCCTGGCGAAGAGTCGGAGGCAATAGGCCCGATTCGTGTGCCTCAGCATACATCTCCAGTAAGTGGGGGGTAACTAACTCTACGTAGGCTTTGTGAAATTTGTCCGAAAGCCCAACCGGGCCCGGTGCTTTCTGATTGGTTAGTGATTTTATAGCCGCTTTGATATCTGCCTCATCGATGGTTGATCTAAATATTGGCGGTGAGCATTCGAGAGCCAGGCGCACGCTATGTCTTCCAAATACGCATCCATCTCCGACTCTGCCGCCGCCCCACCCCGCGATGCATAGAGATCCGAGTAGAAGTCGCGAAACTGCTCCACTATAGCGTTCGGTGTGTGGTGGGCCTCCCCTTGAGCGTCCGTGATTTTAGTAACGTGGTGGAAATCCTCCCGCATTTTTATTTTTTCGGCTAGATTACAGCCTGGGCGACCCAAGATCTCAGGACTGGGGGTGAGTGTATATTGCCGTTCTGCCTCCATCAGTTTGCTCTCGACTTGAGCAAGTTGCCCACGTATATCCTTTAAAATACCGGCTGTGGTGCTAATACAAACCCCTCTGATGGTTAATTTGAAGGCCTCCCACAGCGTGGACGCACTGTCCACCGTGCCCATATTGATTTAAAAAAATTGCTCTATGGCCGACCTTATAGTATCACTATACAGAGGATCCAGCAGTGCCTGCGCCCAAAAGCGCCATGTATAGGGTCGATGCTCATTGGACTCTATTGTAAATGTAAGTAGTACTGGGTTATGATCTGACAACGTGCGAGGGAGTATCGCTACCTCCGTGACCCAACCATTCGCCTCACCATTTAGAAGGCAATAATCAAGGCAAGACCAGCTGTTATGAATGGGCGTGGCATGTGTGCCCACCTTAGCCGTACTATTCCTTGCCCGCCACACATCCACTAACCCAAATTCTAACATAGCGCCATTGACACTTCTCGCAATCTTAGGAGTGCGTAACCCCTGGGGCTTAGATTTGTCCAGCTGAGGATCTAAATACGTATTAAAATCACCCTCCCTATACCGTGGCTGCCTCAGGCCATTCGCGCATAGTGCTATATAGTCGTGTAAAGGTCTCAGGGTCGTCTGCTATGGGACCATAAATGTTGATCAAGGTGATGAGGGAAGTGCCCAATTTACCGTGGACCATGGAGCTTCCTCCATCTTTATCCGTGTAGGTGCGTATAGGTGTGAAGTGTATGCCCCGCTTCACAAGAATGAGCACCCCTCTAGCATATGTGGAGTATGCTGAAGCCAGTTTGTATCCCGCCCATCTAAGTGCAATCTTACTCTCAGAGGCCGCAGTGAAGTGTGTCTCATGTAGGAGAGCAATCTGGACGTCATGGCGGTCTAAATAGACAAACACTTGCCTGATTTTTTGGGGAGTGTTGCGGCCACGGACATTCCAGGTCAGGCAATTGTATTTTTCACCCATGTTTATTCTTATATAACTGAGTGGCCAATGTCATTTACGCGTTGACATCCACAGCAAGTGCATTCAAGAGTTGCCTCATCAACATATTCGGTTTAGTCACGACGAACATTTCAAACATTAACCAACGCCCACCCCCTCTCCCCACCCACTTCAGCAATCCCAATTCGCCAAAGCCATCCGAGAACAATGCCCATCCTCCCACTCCCACCTCCCCCCAACAATCCCCATCGAAGTGGAACATCTTGTGTGGTGCATACATGGGGACAGGAGCAGCCAGCCAATGGACCCAGTGACAGCCGTTACATGGGGGTCACCTGAAAGTCACAATGACACAGAACTCCACCCTCCCATGTCAGCCATGAATCAACTCAAACGTGCATAATTAGTGCAGGAACACATCTTTCGTACACGTGTGACCCACATCATGTTTAAGAACAGCTGACAATATACATCATGAGTTTAGGTTGAGCACTTATCTGCATTCATATGATTAGGTTCGCAATCCGTCTAGGAGTCGACGACCCCCGTATTGTTCTACAAAGGATATACAACTGTCATTCTGCATCCGAAACCTGCTCCCGAGCATCCTGCTCGCCCCTTGGTGGTCGTCTTCGCGGTGGCTGTGCGGCTCTTTGTTTCAAAAATGTTTGCACCCCTTAGGATCGCTGTAGAGCCTGCTTTTACCCCACTCCGTGACACGGAGACGAGCAGGGTATCATTGCGTAAGGAATGTTTTGGTCGCGAAGTGCTTTCTTGACATCCACAAATTTCTTCCGGGCCTCTTGAACTTGTTGTGTAAAATCCGGGTAGATGGATATCGTCATGCCTTTGTGTGACAACGTTCCCAGTTCCCTTGCCCTGCGGAGCGCCGCATCCCTATCCCAGTAGTTCAGGAGTTTTGCTATGATGGGACGAGATCTTGCACCAGGTGGTGGGAGCGGCGCCAATGACCTATGCGCCCGTTCAACAATAAAGACAGACGAGAAGGTGTCCTTACCTAGCAGCGCAATCAGTAGAGACTAAATATAGCGTTCCATGGGACCTGTATTGGTCGATTCCGCAATCCCCATGAAGCGCAAGTTATTGCGTCGAGACCTCGCTTCCAATCCTCCGATTTCGCCATGAGTGTCGCCAACATCTTGTCCGTTCTTTCCTGTTTGGTTTCCGTTTGTCGCTGGGCATCCTCCGCATCAGAGATCCGCCTCTCCGCCATATCTATTCGCTCCGTGTGCCGGTCCAGCCTTACGGACATGCGATCCACTCTATAAGTCAATGAATCAATCTTTCCGTCTAT
The DNA here is from genome assembly GCF_964261635.1 of Lissotriton helveticus. Lineage (NCBI taxonomy): Eukaryota > Metazoa > Chordata > Amphibia > Caudata > Salamandridae > Lissotriton > Lissotriton helveticus. The sequence continues at coordinate 963,681,604 of NC_136070.1, forward strand.
GTTTGTTAGCGTCGCTTGGATCGTCGAGAACATGGTTTGGAAGTCCACAGCAGTAGTGGGCTGTGCTCTCGCCGCAGCCTTGGAGGTTCGTTCTGTCCCAGGATTGTCCGCCATTTTCTTTGCCTGCTCACAGTTGAGTCTGGGCTGATTTTTCTCTGGTTTGCCCACGATCGCTATTCAGTGGCCAAAATGTTGATGTCTCCACAGTCAGGCCCTGGGGTCCCGTGTCCTTGAGTAGGCGGTGCAATGTGTGCACAGTTCTCGTATATGGCCATACTCAGACCCCCAGTATACCTACAATGGGGCTGCAGAGGCTCTTCAGAGATGTGCCCCACTAACACACAACCCCAACAAGGGTTCGGGGGTGACAGAGCCAATGACACAGCCTGCCTTGATAGTTGCAATGAGGTGGCACACTCAGGACGTCAGTACAGGGCAGGCATACAGAGCAATGTACAAGGATCAAGGCCTCCAGCAACGGATCCTGCCTCAGCACCAGGGGGGGGGGGGGGGGGCGATGGTCCAGCCAACAGCGACCTCAGTCAGAGGGAGGGGGGGCACAGACGAGCAGCTCCCAGGCAGCGCGGGGCCCACCAGCAACACCAAGCCACGTCGGCCGGGCCCAGACGTCGCTCCTAAAAGCCAGGGAGGGCCGCGCAAGCACGAGACAGAAGCACCGCACCAGGTGTAGGACACACAGCTCCGCCCGACACCGCCGCAGCCAGCTCCACCTCCGCCGCAGCTGGGCCCCAGTCACGGTCGCGGCTCGCCGCCGCAGGCTGCCTCCAAATCTGCTCCTCTGCACGGCCAAGGTCCCGACCCCCGCGACGCTGCCACCGCCAGCTCCACTAGCGTCGTCCCTACGAGCAGGAACCACACAGCTGACTCCCCGCGGCCTTACCGTCTCCGCCTCACACTGGCCCTGCAGCACCAACAGCACCGACACCGCTATCTGTGTCTTCCCGGGGGGCAGCACACTCGGATGATGACGTGATCGGATGGCGCTGTGCTCCGGTAAGTATGTTTATAGAATTTGGCTGACAATGCAGGCTGAAGAAGAAGGATATATGTAGGATAGGTAGGTGACCGCAAGGAGCTCGCCTACGAAGAGGCCATCTTGCAGGCCGGGCTAGCTCCGCCCCCGTACTTACTACCATTCTTATGTGAATTTAGAGTTTATCTATTTGTATCATTTCAATTCAATTCAATTAATCTTTATTCGATTATGCATCATAAGCGTAAAACATAAAACCACATAAAATCCTTAAAAATGATAATATAGACATTTCACCTATTTCATTAAGATTGTATGAGCCTTGGGTATGGTTCAAAAACAGCGAGCTAACCTATCAAACACATACACTAGACACACATTATTTTATTCCAATATAAGGCTCCTTTTAGATAGTTGGTGACTGCCAACATCACCACATGATCAGGTAATAACTGTAAATATAAAAAGGCAGGTCGGAATTGGAAAAAATCCCTAGCTTTTAAAAGTGGTAACAAATACCTCTTAAGCAAAAAATCATACCATTTACAGAATAAAACCAAGTGTGAAACGGCTTGAAGCGAGTGATCATCATAAGGACAGATTAAAAGTGCATGGGGCCCATTGGGCTTCAGCCCCCCCGTCATGTGTGTCAGCCCGGGCTGAGACAGCTTTCCGGGCACACACGGAGCCACATAGAGTACTTCACAGGTCTTTAAAAGACCACTTACTTGCTAACGAGGCTTTGTTGTGTTTTCACCCCTTCTTAGAGCCCCTGCATCTTCACTCTGCATATTGCTGGAAGAGTCGGCCCCCCCTGAAATATTTTGTAGCCCCCCGATAACCCCCAATCGGGGGGCTCCCCTCCCCGAAATTTTGCTCTAGTTGCGCCGCAGATGGGGAGCATACTGACCCGGGGAAAAACAGATAATTGTACGAAATGAGCCCAGACGAAATTTTGTGAGCACTGATCTGTCCTTTGGATGTTTAACTGCTATAAGGTATGGTTCAATACCAATGACAGATTTCAGGAGCAGGCAGGATCTGTTGGAGTATTTCTCCAGCATCCTAGTTTGCCTCTCATCTTTCAATCTATTTAAAATGTGTTCCCTAAAAGGGCCCGATCACCTTTTTGGAGAAGATGTGGCCTGTTAAAATTGTCCATACAATCCAGGGCGCGGGAGGCGCTTTTAATATAATTTAGCCACGGTGTCTTTTGGCTGTAGGTACACTCCAAACAGTCTTCAATCACGCTTCTATTGAACCTCAGTCTCTCATCAACCCAATGTATTTGTATCTTTCATGTAAATCATGTACTCTGAAGTCCTTATGTAATGTAACTGGTCCTTTTGTAAAGCGCTCTGACACCTTCAGGTAAAGTTTGCACTATATAAAAACGCATTAAATAAATGAATTACATAAATAATAAATTGTTCCACAGTTAGTGCCCCAGCAGTTTTAACCTTCTACGCCTACAAGCAAATCTCACACCTTTAGCCCTTTAGGAGCTGTCAAAGAGGGCCCAGTAGCTGGTTGAGAGGGAGGCAGCATATAGGTAGACTGCATAAAGCAGCTTCAGGAGTGAGGTCAGCTATAGACATTCAAACCGCCCTGAATGTCTAACATTGTATGCACATTAGGGGGGCCTGGCATATTCCCTTTCTGCCCAGGGCTCCAAAAATCCTAGAACCCTCCCTGGAGCCAGGAAAAGACAGAGGAGAGAGAAAAGGAGATAGAGGATAAACTGAGATGGGAAGAGAGAGATTTTCGTATTTGTTTTGCAGAAATGTAATCTCGAATAATTCTGACTAATAAAACTTTGCATATTGTATGCAATTTTTGTTTTTTTCTGCAGTTTATGTTTAAATTTCACTCATGAGAGACTTGTTTGAGCAGAAAAAGTCTAGCTGAAGCCCGTGTATCTGGATGAATGTCGTGGGTGCATGTGAATTGCTAGCAATGTTCACTGAGGTACATTCTTAGGGCCCGATTCGAATGGGGTTTGGAAATCTTCCCAACCGAATCGGTTTGGAAATAGTTTCTGACTGATTCGGATCGGGAGAGTCCGACCAACCAATTACGCACTGTCTCATAGACTGCGGTCCTGTTGAACTAGGAGGGGCACCCAAATAATGGTGGACGGTTACTGCCTTCACCAGGTGTTAAGCAGCACAAACACGGTGGTGGCAACCTCCCATGTAGTGATCAGTGGGAGTGAACAGATCATTTTCAAGCTGTGTTACAGGAGTGAGGCTCACTCATTTTTAAAGTTCTGCCACTGTGTGCATAACTCACTGTTGGCCTCCATCAGAGTAGTGTGAAGTGCTGCACACTCAGAAGTGGTGTCTCTGAGTTGGCTGTATGTGTGCCTAGGAAGGGTGCACTACAAGGACAGTGCAGTACTAAATAGTGCATGGATGGTGTATGCATGTGCTGGAGGTGCATGGGCCTAGGAGTGGTACTGTACCTGAAGGATGTAGTGCTGTGCAGTGCATGCAGAATAAATTCATGTGCTGCATGCAGGTGTGCCTCTGAGTGGTACAATGAATAAAGGATACCATGCTGGGCAGTGCATGCATGCTAAATGTAGATGCTGTATGTATGTGTGCCTATGAGTGGTACACTACAGTAAGGATACACTTTGGTTCAGTGTGTGTATTCATTCCACATGCACTGGGTGTATGTGTACGTGTGGATGGTACAATACGTGGAGGGCTTTGGGTTTCATTTTGGGAGACCTGCATAGTAAAACACGGAGAGGAGGTAGAGAGATCCACCCCAGACAGATTTATGGATTGCTGCATTTTTGTAAGCTGCGTGGGACACACTGCGAAGGGGAGGACCAGCCTCCACTGTATATTTCAAAGGGTGGTTTTTCATTCAAAGAGAGGTCACCAGGAAGGGGCCCAGGCACATCAAAAGGAAAGAGATGGGTCTGATAAGAAAATCACAAACCATAGAGCTCGGGCCCAGGCTAACCATGTGATGCACATATCACTGTGGCTGACATCGAGGTGTGAACGCTGGTCATGCCCAAGGCCTGGGTTGTGAGACTATCAGCTTTGGAGACAATCCCGCTGTGACAGACTGTTTTTCTCAGAGGAAGAGGTAGCAGAGAATTATATACTTCAAAGGAAGGAGCTTCTCACCACAAAAACGTCAAAGAAACAGACCCCAAATAACATTTGGTGTCTGGAAATGGACTATATGAAAGGGAGGTTTAGTCTCTAAAACTGTCATCTGCCAAGCAGCCAGATGGGCTACGTGAGGAGGGTAAGCTTCACAAACTTCTGATTGTGACCACAACTGGGGGCTAAGACCTGCTAGTCTCCCTGTTTGGTGAGGGGATGTCACCCAGGGAATCCAAGACCACTTGCCCTGAAGTCTGTAGCATCAACGCCTGCGTGCTTGCCAAGACCAATGGGCCCTGTGAGGAAGAGGGAAGGTGTGGAGGGAGCGAGGTCTGGTGAGGAGCCCTGTTGAGTTATCTGCCTGTGCGAGGTGTGAGGTAATGGCTGTTGCACCAATCAGGTTGTTGCCCGTGTGCTTGACAGAGTCGGCGACTCCCGATTGCTAAGAGAGGGCTGCCATGAACTTAGGTGTGTGTCATGCTACTGTGCGGGAAGGGGCCATAGCCCTGTACAGTAGCAGAGCGGTGACCTCTTGTGCCAGGAGAGGCCACCGCAGAAAGATTGCCATGCAGAAAGGAGTTGTAGCCCTGTGCAGTAGCGTAACAGTGACCCTGTATGACAGAAGGGGCCACCGTGAAAAGTATCACCATCCTGATTGGCCCGACACCCTTGGCCTGTGAGTTGCAGAGACCCCTGTATGCCAGAGGGGGTCACCAGGAGAATCAAGGACTGTGTCTTGTTCTGCCCCAGCCAGAGAAGTGCAGGCACCATGGCAGCACCATCACCCAGACCAGGGACCCCGGACAAGATCGTCATCGCCATGCCCCATCGGAAGATAAACTAACACTTACCCCATAGGAGGAGACACAAGACACCTCCAGCCTCTTCAGGAGCTCGACTGCGAGTGAGAGGTTCTTCAACCACTGAGTGAAGATGCCTGGACTTCATGTGGCCGAATTACTTAAATTTTGCTGCAGTCGCTGTGAGTGACTGCAGATTGGGCACACTTAGGAACTCCGAATGCTTCCCTCCTGTCAGAGTGGGTAAGGCTGGTTTTGTACCTGTCTGCCCAGCGGGAACTTGCAGGTAAAAGTGCTGTGGCTCCAGAAAAACTGTTGACTTGAATTGAGAGTCAAAGTGGAGTCTTGAGACCAGGGCTGCCTGTAGGGCATACCCTGGATGCTATCAATAGTGAATGGGGAATAGACTCTATCGCTAACACGAGGAGAGAGTGGGACAGGGAATCGCCAAAGAAACACTAGGACCCCAACGTCAAGGGAACTGTGTGATGGTTGTATTTGCCCTTTGTGTTAGTATAGGATAGAAATGAATACTTCTCATTTTCATAAAAAGTGAGTGTTTTGTTGATCAGTGATATATTGCTGCTGCTTACATTTTGAATTGTGAGCCTGTTTTCACTATCCTGTATCCACACGTCTCCACGGAGGGAGAGCTGGACTGCTTGGACCACTCTATACTGAGAGTCAAGAGCAGATGGGGTACTTGGCCCAGTTACTCAGACTCCATTGTAGGTCGGGCCCTGTGACATCAGGAGTAAATGGCCTAAACCCACACGGTTGGGCGCAGTAGCCCTTGCATGTACAGTGGCTCTCTGAAAGGGGTTCTGACACTTGATTTTGCACCATGTTTTAAGTGTGGACTGCATCCTAATGCCAAAAATTGACGCAAGGATGAATTCAGTGTTAAAAAAGGTGTAAAATGCAGAAGTTGGTATTTTACTTAACTGTGTGGAATTTCACATATCTAATTGGGCTATTTCACCAAGGCCGCCCTCCACTCAATTTTCTTGCAGACCGCTGCTAAGAGTAATTTGCATAACTTTGGTAAAAATTATGCGTATTATGTCTAATACTTTCCTGGGCTCTTTTGAACAACAAGTATAAGTTCTCTAATGCCAACTGTGCCCTTTGAGTCAAGGCCATACAAATTGGTTTGATTGGGCTTGCCTTCCTTTCTCCTAGGAATCTCCTATATACCACTGCTTGCCATTAATTTTTTGACCATTTGACCACTGGCAGCCAGTCGTGAACTTCAAAAGTTGCCTCAGGGTTGCATTTGTACTACATCCTAATGTCAGTGAAATCACAGAGTCTACCATGCCATATTGCACCATTAAAATAGATTTCAAAGCAGCTTCTTTGCTTTCTTTCTCATATTCTATATTGAACGCCACATTAACTTATCCTGTATTATAGCCCCAGGATATCTGCATTCATTGTGTATTGCTATTTCTTTCTTGCTGATGGACTTCTTTCGTATCACATTTGTCTTACTAAAAACCAAGATCTGTGGTTAATCCATTTAAAGATTTTTTTTGCTACTACATACTTTGCCAACATTTCACAAGGTTCTCTGTAGGTTGATCTTGGTGTTAACTAGTGCTTTGTTTGTGCCATTGTTTTTGGTGCTGGCACCAGATGTTATTGGCACTTATTTATGAGAGAACACCAGATGGTACCACTCTCAGCCTATTTCCTTTAGTACTGCACAAGTGTTCAGCAATTCAATATATTACAAAAGAATAAAACTTGATCTTTCAGGCCATCCCTACAGGTTGAGGTGACCTGCAATAGTAAACATATTACACTTGTTTAAGTTTGAGAGTGTGAAGGATCAGGGAAAAATCACATTTAGCCTCGTAAAATCTGGTCAGCGTTGTGTTACTGAATGGTTAAAGCAATTCTTATCCTGATGAGCATCTTGAGTCTGTGTCCATCTGCTACAAATGGGATGTGATTGCCCTCCACACAGCATGTTGTTCTAGTCTCCGTACGTGCTAACTTCCTATTTATGATATGGATGCTCTTTACATGTGTTAGGTCATCAGTCTAAAGTTTTTAATGAATCTTTTTTAGATAATATTTTGTATAAAGTTTGATGATGGCTTTACTCTCTTTTTTTAACCTTACGAGGGAATTTTCCAATTTAGGATGTGTTTCCTGATCATATATGTATATTAAATGTTAAGCATTTTTCACCACATGTAGGAAACAGTATTTATGTAATGTTTTTTTGTTTTATGTGCTCTTATGGCCATAAGCCAAAATAACGTTTTTGACGGCTAGTAGGTAATGCTGGCAATGCCCTTCGGCCGCACTGGTAGCAGCTGCGGGTGTTGCCAGCTGCACTGGAATACTTTGGGCCTTGGCCAGGGTCGGATTGGGAGCAAAAATAGGCCCGAACAACCCCAAAAAAGTGGCCAACATTTGAGGAGCATGGCTTTTCACAAAACATAGCTTAGTTAGTATCAGTTGTCTAAAATTTGGAGAAATGTGGGGTAAACTAAGCATTTAAAAGCTTGTAGAGTCTTTATCATTGGTTCAGACTGGAAATACTACAGATGTAAAAAGTGAATACTTATAGCAGTCTCAACACTATGTACAATGTAGTGAGATACCTACCCCCAAAGAACTGTTTTTGATTAATATTATCACTTAAGTCACACATTGAACATAAAGCCAAGGGGGAAAGGGGCAAGGTCAGGATGTATGGGAAAACAACCTATGATGACAAGAATAAAAAAAGCAGCTCTGAAATTCAAATCTTGATGATTCACAACAGAAGGTTTTGAGAGAATAAAAGCTCTCATTTTCAGTGGCAGCTCTGCCTTTATTATGCCACCTTTTTAGATCTCACCTGAGACAGCACAGGTGCTGTCGCTTGCGAGGCCTTTTGTGAACTTACAGTGGGTTTAGCACCAACCTGTTGCTTACCATTAGTTGGCTTCATCGTCATTCTCATTTACTTGTTTCTCTTTGTTCAGCTTGTGCCAGATTCCCTTATTCCGTTTGTTTGTCCCTTCCTAGAAGCATGAACAAGTAGTTGTGTCATTTAACTGCACACAATTTCGGAACTACTTTGATGAAAAACTCCATAAGAGAGCATATCTTTGAAGGTCGTCTCCCACCCAGCCTTGTGTTTCTCTTTTACCCTGTGCTTTAGTCCCCTTGCTGTTTTTACTTGCCTATCTAACCTGATTGTGGTTTTGCTTGCCCCCACTCACTGTCCAAGTTTCTGCTTGCCCCTTTTACCCTGCATGTTATTGCTTGCCCCTAGCTGCTGTCTGTGGTGTTGCTTGCCCCGTCCTGCCCTCTGGATTGTTGCTTGCTCTTCCTCCGACCCGCCGTGTTGTTGCTTGTTCCCCCACCGTCCGCATTGTTGCTTGCCCCCTCCTGCTGTCCGTCTTGTTGCTTGGCCACCATCCGTCTTGTTGGTTGCCACCAAACACTATCCATCTTGTTGCTTGCCCCTGCCGTCCTCCCCCTGTTGTCCTTGTCGACCCCTCACCCACCTGCTATAACAATTAAAAAAGCGCTAGGCCATGTCATAGAGCTTGTTTAAAGAAACTTTCCTCAGACCCTCCCATCTCCCTTCTTGTTATTGTTGCTTCCACACACCCCTGTTGTCACTGCCTGCCCCCACCCACCAGCCATAACACAGAAAAGCACTATGACGAGGACATCTCTCGCTGCATCGTACTGCTTTCCCCCCCAACTTCAGCCATGCAGCACAGCAACTGTGTTGCTGCGCAACATGACTAACTTTTTGACAAAGCCAATAGCTTGCGTAGCCAAGACCTATTGATCTTGCCAATGCTTGTTTTTAATACAACTAGTAGTGTATAATAACCTACTATTCACTGCTAATAAGCCTTTATTACACAAACAGCCCTTTTTAACAAACTAAGAATAAAGTAAGATTAAGTAAAAATATAATGCAGGTCTATTTCTATGTCTTGCAGTTTGTAGGCAGCACCTTGGTGCTAATTTATAGCTCACTGTGCTACGGTGGAAGGATTGTAACGTATAAACTGCAAGTAACAAAATAACCTCTTTGATAAAAGCAGTAACCCACTGCTCTACCTACATAAAATGGAAATCTGTGATCTGCATGCTCTACCTACATAAAATGCAAATCTGTGGTGTGCATGTTACACGTTTTGTTTTGCAGCAGGCACATTAACCCTATGTGCTAACTTATAAGTCACAGCTGTTACTAGATAAGGCACAGATCTTTTCAGAAAGTATTTTTGTCACTGAAAACAAGGGAGAGGTGTAGGTAAGTTAACTATTGAAATTTGGACTGCCAGGGTCAAAGTAAAAATGGCCCAATGGCCTCAGCACCTGACCTGACCTCTCAGCATGGCCTCTCAATCAGCCTCTTAGCACTCTCTTCTCCCCACCCACAATCAGGGGCGGCTCCTCCATTATGGCTGAGGAGTGTTGCCCCACTAGGTGGCAGCAGATTAAAATACATGAAAAATAAAATGATAATAAACCAATGTTATTATCATTTTATTTTTCTTCTTACCTGCAGGCTGCCAGCGTGGCCATAGGGTGGGGCAATGCAATGCAAGACACAGTGGGGAGGTGGGGTTATGGGCACTACTCAGTGCGCATGTTGGTTTGGCTAGCTGTCTTAGGCCAGCTAACCCGTCATGCACACATAGCATTTCTCCACCCGGCTGTGTTGTACAGCCGGGTGGAGAAAAGCCACAGGCTCCCAGCTATTGTCTGAGCAGCAAACCAGGATGTTCAGACCAATCTCTATACTATTTTTAGCATGAGAGAAGCGCTGGGATTGACATCTGGGATCCTGTGCAGTGTGCAGCAGCCGGCCTTGGAGTCGACGATTGGGAGAGGAGCAACGCGGCGACCGGTAAGTAAAGTTTTATTTTTCATAATTTTTTTGACTGTGCTTATTTTTGTGTATTCCCCCCACCCCCGCAACACCCCGCTTCGGACGCCGTGCAGCCTCCACTGCCCAACATAGCCTCAGTGTGCCACCCTGGGAGAGGAGTACATCAAAGACACAGCTTCTGTGCTAAGCTGCTGCAAACCCCCCGCCACTCATCTGGCTCCACTGGGGCCAAGGTGTGAATAGCTTAATGGGCAGAACAGCACTGGGCTCCCCAGGTAGGGCACTGGATTGACACCTCCCTCCCAGCCCCGTCCATCATGACATCAGTGTGACGGCCTGGTGGGGGAGGAGTGGGGAAGGCACTGTGTCTGCGGTCTGGGCCAAAGAGAAGATCGTCCCACTACAATCCAAAAAATAACCTCTCAACGACGCCACTGCATGCTTACTCTTCCAAGCCACCGTCTCTAGGTACAGCACTGTGTGCCTGCATCCCCCAAACCCGTGCCAGCCTTGTACAACAGCGGCCTGGGCAAGTACAGGTAGAGGGGACTGGGTGGCCAGTAGGACATTGTGGGCGGTTGCCGTCCAAGAAACCAGTCCACAGCTGGTACTCAAGCACTGGCCAATCTGGTGGGCGACTGATGCCCAATGATGAGGCATGACACCCGCTTGGGTGTGTGAGGGCACATCACTAACAAGGAGGAACTCCCCTTCTTACAACTGTACATCCAACCAACAACATTTTGAAGGAGTTTCTTTCACCTGTACCTCTAGCAACGTAATAGGCCAGCTTGTGTTCTAGGAACAGTTACCCTCCAGTGATTGACACATTGACCTTGGGAGCACTGGTACTGGACCTTTTTTTCCTTTTGCTCCTAGTCCCCCTTCTTATGTGTGTTTGATAGCCAATCCGAATCACAATTTACACCAGAACCATATGCACTTTAGCACTGATTAGCAGTGGAAATGTGCCCAGAATCCTAAAGTCTACAAAAACAGGGTCAGAAAAATAGGAGGCAATAGGCAAAAAGTTTAGGGATAAACTTGCAAAAAGGGCCAGGTCCAACAATAATTTGTACTGGTTTGATGGATCACAGCAAATGGTCTTATTTACAATCCCACCTTCTATAAGTGCTGTAGGCTATGATGTACCTCTAATATGGGGGACGGAACACCCATCACATTTTTGGCTAAGTATTCCCTTTGCCAACCCCAAAACAAGGCCACAATTCTTATCAGTAGGTGTCAGCGGGGGCGTGGCTTGGCACGCAATGGTGGCGGCAGCAGTTGAGTAGAGCTCCGTCCCAAGCTACTCTTCCCTGGGCCGATTATCCGCCTCAAGTCAACGTAATCAGCTGAAAATAGCAGCAGTGCAGCCTTTGACCCTCAGCTCCGTCCTCGGCGAGTTTGGTGAGCGCCGCAGCTCAGGAGCCGCTCCGGTGCTGCCTGGAGGTTTGCGGCCATGTGGGCTGTTCCCCGGCCGGTGTGAGAGATTACGTGAGGCCGCGGTCTGTCTCTGGCCGCTAGGTCCATTGGCGCGGCCCGCACGAGCCGCCGTGGGGCTTCCTGACGCCCCTGGGGCGTGCTTCGCAGGCTTGTCCCTGCCATCGGAGACCGCACCGCCTCGACTGCTGTCCTGCGGAGCCACTGGCTGACCAACCCGGGACCTGACGCGCCCGAAGCCTCGCAGAGATGAGGGGGAGACGGCCGGCCCTGTGGGGCGGCGATTGCCGGATTGCGGGGGACTACCATCCGGAGCACTGCTCCCCCCCCTCTCCCCGCGGTGCCTCCGCCGGGGACGCCTGCACTGGGGCATCTCCCCATGCACTGCGGGAGAGCGAAGACCTGAGTCTGGGCACAGCGGCCCCATTGATTGCTGCCCCTCTCACTGCAAAGGGCATTCCCGAGGTGTTGGCGCGGCTCCTGCCCTAGCGAGCTGCGCTGTTCTCAGCGCCCTCACCCGGAGGCTGCACCCTGACCCCACCACTGGAGGACGCCATTTGCCATTTACTCACTACAGGACTGCTACGCCGTTGGAGTGCGGCAGAGGTGCCGCTGGGCGGGAGAGTACCACGCTGCTGACACCGCAGTGACCTGCGCCCGGGGGTGATTGACCGGAGAGTGCCACATTGTGAGTCCACGCACCTGCCCTGGCGGCCGAGGGGCACCGCACGCGTGGGACCCACCCCCCGGTGGACTGCCAGATGAACTGACCCCCCGTGCGGAGAGCCACCTGGGTTGGCGGGGACGACGGGGGTGGTGCACGGCCCCCTGACACTTTCCTGGACAGTGAGAGCCGGCTGGGACTGCTGTGGTGCGGGCGGGGGCGGCCCCCCCTGGCGATGCGCTGACACACCTGGCCCCAACCACTGGTGCACGGCTCCACTCCCTGGCATACTGCCCCCTACTGAGAGGCCGCACAGCCCGACGGTCCACCACCATCACCGACCCGGGCACGGAATATACCACGACACCCCTCGGAGCAATACTTTTGTGAAGCGCCACGCAACGACTCGCAAACGTCTTGCGCCCTCTATCACGCCGCTGCTTGGGGAATGGTCGGCTCTCTCTGGACACCATCCTTACATACTCCATCCTGAGGATTCTGCCCGCTCGTGCCATTCCTGCTCGCCGGCCGCTTCCTGCCGAGAAACAGCGCAGGTACCCTACCGGCTTCCCCGCCACGCCGGGGGCGGACCCCAATAGCTGAGTGTGAGCTGCGACCGGACGGAACTCTTGCCCTGGAACAGTAGTGAGAGCTGCTCCCCGCGGCCTGCCTCCACTGCGAGCCATGACCACTCACATGCACCGCTTTGCCCATATCTGGAGGAGTGAAGACGCGCACCGGAACGGGCGGAACATCTGTAAAGGGGAAACAGGCCAAACCGACGCCGGCGATGGATACCGATGTCAAGTCCAAACTGGATAGTATGCTAGCTGTGATGGAGCGGCTGGAAGAATCTCTACAACAGACTCGCACCTCCCTAGAACATAAGATTGACAGCGTGGCAATTGATCTGACGCACCTAAAAGCTGACCACAAAAAACTGCAAGATCGCACCACTGCGCTGGAAACCACGATGGCTGACCTGGGACCCCGCGCGAATCAGACAGACAGACTTGTTCGTGACTTGCTCAACAGGGTTGAATTTCTAGAGGAACGGGCCGAGGACGCAGAAGGACGGGCGCGAAGGAATAACATCAGATTGGTTGGCGTACCGGAAAAATGGGAAGGGGCGAACTCAGCGCATCATGTCGAGGAGTGGTTAAGGGACCTCCTGCCGGAAGGGTCACTCTCGCCCCATTTCGTGGTGGAGCGGGCACATAGAGTGCCCACGAGGCCCCTCCCTCCGGGATCTAACCCCCGGCCTTTGATCTTTCGTATACTTAACTACAGGGATCGCGACGCCATTCTGCGCGAGTCCAGGAAATTGAGAGACATCCGCATAGACAACGCTACGGTCATGTTTTTCCCGGATTACACCATCCAAGTACAACGGCAAAGGCATTCCTTCCTGGAGGTGAAGCGCAGGTTGCGACAAACAGGTCTCAAATACTCCCTCCTCTTCCCGGCGCGCCTACGAGTTGTTGGATAAGACACACTTCTTTACAAACCCTGAGGACGTTGAGGCTTGGCTGGATGGCGGAGTGGAGGAGGCACCTCGTCAAGCGCGAGGCACTGTCACACTGTCATGCTCCCGGGGGCCACGACGGCGGAGGAGACACAGATCACGAACGCCCCGGAATTCACAAGACACGCCGACCCGCTCCCCCCCAGCGGAGCAGGTACTGCAGGACCAACAAGATGCGCTACGAAGGGTGGCAGAAATCAGCAGTTCTCCTACACCATCTTCTGGCCCACACGCCAGCCCACGCAATTTCCCCAGCGACGACGAGGCGATCTACGGCCTCCCAGACTCCCAACACTCTGCAGACCCACCTGAAGTCACGCCACAGACAGTAGATTTACTTGGCTAACGAGGGACATCCTACAACTCCTCACATCCTACTGAAACGGCGACTGCTTCACATACAGACCCCTGGTTGCTATGGGGTGTGAGCCGCTTGCTGACACTGAACGGGAGGGGGAGTCCTCCTTGCTCCACGTGGAATCAGACCGGCGGAGCGCTGTGAGTACTGCTTTATAGACATTTCCAACGCCCAGACTCTGTAAGTACGGCACCGTCCTATCTTTTACTGTAATGACTGGTGGCCAGGTGTTCTCTGGCCTGACTTGGTTGGAGGGAGGTGTCGCTGCACAGACTTTAATGTGATTCCACATCACGAACAGTTACTTTTCCCCTCTGTCATATCGCTGATGCCAGGCGAAGCTTGTTAGACATCACCTACCCCACCCCGGCCCAGGGCGGGATGTTACGTCTCTTACAGATATTGTTGTTGAGTTGTTGCTGTGCCACCTGAACGCCACCCCCTAGAACTGTCAAATTAGAAGCTCACTTTGACTCACTTGAGTGTTTGGACGGCAGCATGTTACGCAGCCGACCTTTTGGTATTTGTTTTTGTTCCCCCTCTTTTGAACACTGTGTTTTCCATTTTACCCCTACCTCTTGGAATCTGCCTGGGTTGTTCCCCGATGTGCAAGCAGTTGTGTATGGTCTGGACGGGGGGGGGGTGCCGGGGTGTCACAGGGAGGCTGCATTCAGGAGATTGGGATTAGACGACACATGTGCCTTCTATACAAGTGACGATAATGGCTGAAGTTAGGATATGTACATGGAACGTTAGAGGATTGCACACACCAGAGAGACGTTACCAGATTTACTCTTATTTGAAACATCATAAATTTCACATAGCACTGTTGCAAGAAATGCATTTAAATAAAATAGAGGTGCGCGCGCTTCGCCGTAGATGGCGCGGACAACTTTATGCCACTGAATATTCCTCCTTTGCCCGCGGAGCGCTTATGTGGATCCGACCTGGGACCCCGTGGGCGGCCGCGGACGTTCATGTGGACCCCGATGGCAGATATGTGATAGCCCGAGGCAGACTGGATGGTCAACCCGTGGTACTGGCGTCAATATATTCCCCAAACACTGACCAGGGTGGTTTCTTTGATCGCCTCTCGACAGTGCTGGCGACCTGGCATGGGGTCCCGTGGATACTGGGAGGTGATTATAATTGCGTCCTGGGTGCGACCTTAGAGAGGTCTTCCCTGCCCCTGACAAATGCCCCGACACATGCCGCCACGAAAGCATTAATCAACTGGGCAACACAGTGGGATTTACATGACGCGTGGAGGACACGAAGCCCAACTACACGGACATATTCCTATTGGTCGGGAGCACACGCTCTACATGTCCGTTTGGCCAGATTCATGGTCACCACCGATCTACTCCCACTAGTCACAGATGCGCAATATATGGGCCACACTCACTCGGACCACAACCCACATGCTTTGGCCATCGCATGGGAGCGCCCGCACCCACCCATCCCCACCTGGCGGCTCCAGCCGGACCTCTTGCTAGACGCACCCTTCCGCGAGTCCCTCCTCACACAAGCTGCCCAATATTTTGAGAATAATGCTGGCACGGCGTCCTCCCCTCAGATCGAATGGGATGCATTCAAGGTGGTAACCCGGGGGCATTGCTTAGGCACACAGGGCTGCATGCGACGACAGCTAGAGGGCGACTTGACGAGATTGGAAACTACATTACTGGCTCATGAGCAAGATGCTGTGGGTGGCGCAAGAGACCCTCTGACGGAAGCAAAGACAAAACACGAGCGCCTTCTAGAACACCTGCGTTGTCTCAACTTCGCTGCACACTCTGCCCTCACACATCGCCAAGGCGACAGACCTGGCAAACTGCTGGCCTGACGGATTGCACGAGAAGACCGCATGACCCCAATATCGGCGGTACGTGTGGAAGGGAGGGGGTTACTCCACACGCAACGCCAAATACATGAAGCGTTCATAACCCACTATACAGCCCTATACCGCTCTCGACTCGACGACCCACCTCCTACCATAGCTGAATATCTCACGCCCCTGCAGCTACCTACACTGACGGCTTCGCAACAAGACAACCTCGGGGCATCACTTACTCCTGAGGAACTCCGCGACGCCATTTTCAACTTGTCAAACGGCAAGTCTCCTGGCCCCGACGGCTTACCAGACGAATTTTATAAGGCCGGCTCAGACATACTCATACCCCAGCTATTGAAGGTGTATGCTGCGGCTGTGGATGACTTCTCTCTCCCCCCGATGCTCAATGAGGCTACCCTCATTTCCCTACTTAAACCTGGCAGAGATGGCGAATTGCTGGGCTCTTACCGCCCTCTGGCCCTCCTTAACACCGATTATAAAATCCTCGCCTCTGCCCTGGCCCGGAGACTAGCCCCCCTGGTACCGACACTGGTGCATCATGATCAAAACTGGTTTGTGCCGACGCGTCACACCTCCTACAACATCCGCCGCCTATTCCGTATACAGGAGTACGCAACGCGCCAATGGCCACGAGCCGGGTGCCTGGTGTTGTACCTAGAGAAAGCATTCGACTCAGTGGAATGGCCAAACTTGAGGGCGGTCATGGATAAATTTGACCTGGGGGAAGACTACGAGACCATGGTTGGCTTATTGTACCGCAGGCCCACAGTTCGTGTCCGTACCGGCACGTTGCTTTCCGATCCCATCCGTGTACAGGGGGGCACCAGGCAAGGCTGGCCTCTGTCGCCCCTGTTATTTTCCTTGGCCATGGAACCCCTAGCCACGATTCTCCGGACTCGGGGTGCAGAGTGGGGAATTCCGATGGCGGATGGCCTCCACGTGACATCGCTGTATGCGGACGACCTCCTCCTCTATGTTAGAGACTTGACTAATGTCCCGGGGTCCCTCACTGACATCTTCCATACCTTTGAGGCGATGTCGGGTTTGAGAGTCAACTGGGCTAAATCTGGGGCCTATTCCTTTGACCCGAACATCCCTGAAAGCGACATATACATTGGTGGCGAGAGACTACAATGGTATCCCACGACATTTAGATACCTGGGAATCCACATCTACCGTAATCCTACGGATATCTTGGAGGGGAACCTGATGCGGGCGCTTGCTTCCATCCGGAGTCAAATTCGGTTTTGGAGAACTTTACCCCTGAACGTGCCTAGCCGAGTGACGCTCACAAAAATGATAGTCTTACCGAGGCTATTGTACTACTTTGCCAACACCCAATCCTATATCCCCAACAGGATATTCCGGGACCTTGAGGTCCTACTCCGCGGCTTAATCTGGAATGCGGGCCGACCATGTGTGGCACTGACGAAGCTATACATGCCCACCGACTCGGGAGGCTTAGCGGTTCCCAACATGGAACTATATTACTTGGCGGCGCAAATGCAATGGGTGACGGGATGGCTAAGTGGCAAAAACCTGGGGGACACTGCCACGGACGTCACTGCTTGGTCTCACCCACAAATATGCACCCTGTTCCATCCACTGGCCCCCCCGCCCCCCCACAGATACACCTAGCAGTGGCACGTAAGTGTTTCCTGAGATGTCTACGGCTTTATCCGATCAACCATACCATATGCCCCGATACTCCCTCTGCTGGGCACCCCCACAGCCAATGGATTACTGACGGAGGCGAAGTTGGGCAGCTGGTCCACCGCGGGTGTGGAGACATTAGGAGACCTATACGCGGACGGGGCCCTCCTCCCCTTTGCGACCCTCGCGGAGGATACGGCCCTCCCGAATGGGCAATTCCTATTGCATGCGTCACTCGTCCACACGCTGACTGCCGCATGGGGCGACATATCTGAGGAACCACCAACGCATTACTTCATGCAATATCTCCATGTTATGGGCAATGGCTCCCATAAAGTGCATTGGTTGGCGCAGGCCCTTCTGATTCACACACAACCCACTACCTCGCAGTTAAGGGAGAAATGGGCGGCGGACAGAGGGAGGGACTGGATGGACAAAGAATGGGCGATGGTGCTCACTGGGCCGGTTAACATCCCACGCAACCCCCGATTCAAAATCATACAACTCTACATATTACACCGTGCCTATCTCACACCGGACAAGATCAACAGATACTTCTCAGTCACAGATACCGCCTGCAGCCGCTGCTCCCGGGTGGGTGCAGACTTTTTACATATGCTCTGGTTTTGCCCCAACATCCAGCAATATTGGGATGAGGTTACAGCGCTGCTTACACACTGCACCAACGAACGCATACCGAGAACTTGGGAAGCCTGTATTCTAGGACTGTACAAACGTACTAAACTCAACAAGGTGCCGGCCCGATATTGGGATCTCGGACTAATCACGGCCAAATGACTGCTTACAAAGCGGTGGAAGGCCGACCCCCCCCCCGCATATACGACACTGGTGCATGTCCCTCACCAATTGGGCACGAGCGGAAGGCACAATCTTATGACGGGAGGAGACAGCAGGGCTTAGGAAATTCCCCATTGCACATTACTGGGATGACATCCTCCAATCCTTCCAACAGGAGTGCTTAGAACAGGGGATCACCTGAGGGGACTCGCATCTGGCCTCCACGCGTTCACGCGGAACACTACGGACTGCGCTTGTACCCACTGCTCTCCCCACCAGCTCCCTTCTCCCCTCCCCCCTCCCCAACTGGGTAACGCTGGCTAAGACCCGCACCCCTGTGTCCCCTGCCATGCTGCGCATCATACAACACGCCCCAACTGCGTGCCGCCCACTCCGAGCTACCTACACAGTGTGATCTGCTATCGGCGACGAAACGTTAGTGTTCCGCCTCCACATGTGCACGTCAGCTCCTCACTTTATGACCTGGATGGGGCCGCCTCACAGGCTGCGCTCTGCGGGCAGCCCCTGGGTCCCCCTGTGACAGGCCCCCCCCAAACGGACGCGTCGACTCCATAATGCCCCTGATCCCCGATTATCAGACCTACACCCACACGGATGCTGCAACCCCACCCTTATTTTCCCCGAACATGCACATACACCCAGCCAAGAGTTGTTTCCCCTTTGTATATAGCCCCCCAGTTGAGGTTTAGATGCTTATTGAGGCAATGGTTCAGCTCCCTGACCAGACTTTAGTTAGTAAAGACATTGTACGTGCTACGCGACCACCTTCAGACACCATACCCTGATCAGCACGCCCGGCCCCCCTCCCCTTGTCCAGGGCTGACAATACACTACATCACCATAACACGGACAGGGGGACTGGCCGCCACACACGCTTACTGCCTGAGGATGGGTAGGTGGATCCAGATGGTATTTCACACCACCAGCTAGCTTGCTCGAACCACTGCTACTGAGTGACGCCACATTCATGGGACCGCTGAGTGCGACGGACATGGCTGTGGCGGTTCCCGCCAAACGCTACCGTCCTCACGAAATTCTCCCACAAGGTATAATTAGCTATATAGTCATTCATCCTTAACAAATCTGCGATATTGTATCGCACTGCACTTCCGCATTGATGCCCCGCACCCCCATGGGAGAAGATACTTACAGACATATTTACCGGTTATATACGCTCATGGGTGCGGGCTGTTATCCGGCTACTGACCGTGACGCCCCCACTATTGTTCTACAAAAAATAAAACCTCATAGACCTATTTGCTCATTGATATATGTAATTTGCTTAAATTTGACTTCTGCACACGATGCATATTACGCCGCCGGACCTCCGGGTTGTCGGCCGTACGGCTGTGTTCACCTGATACTGTTACATATGGTTATTGATTCACGCGGCTGGCCCCGAGGGGTTGTAAGCTGTAAGCTGTGTAAGATGCGTTTAGTACAATAAAGGTCTTTAAAAAAATAAAAATAAAAATAAAAAATAAATAAATAAAAATCAGTAGGTGTCAGCGCTGCATCCTCAGGAGAGTCTGCTACACCTCCTTTCTGACTCTTCTTGTCAGGTCGGTGGTTTAGGGCATACATTTATTACATGAAAAAAAATGAAATAAAATTCACTTACCTTGCTGCAGGCCCTTGCTCCAGTCCTGGTGTTCTTCTCCCCTCCAGCGTGGGTCCAGCCAACTCCCCTAACTGATCCTGGTGCTGCTCTCATGATGTTAACCAGCATGAGAGTAGCATCAGGATTGGATGGAGCAGGTTCTCTCAGGGATCCAGAGGGAACTGCAGGCCTGTGATTGTTCTCAACCCAGCTGTCCAAGACAACTGGGTTGAGAGGTTTAAAGTGTGCATGTCTGACTGGTCGTTGTGAGACAGCTGGCCAAGAGACAAATGCACTTTAAACTTAAAGTGCCCTGCGCATCACTCCTCTTTGCTGCTGCCACTCAGCAGCGACCCTGCCACGTCCTGACACTCAGCTAGGGACATAGGTTGGCTGAGTTAATGACAAATAAAATGGTAATAATGTTTATTACCATTTTATTTTTAATCTGGGGCCTTTTAATTAGTGGAGCGACGCTTCCCCACCTTAACGGAGGAGCCGCCCCTGAAAAAGACAGTAAAAAGGGAGATTGAAAAAGTATGATTACTTCGAAGTTTGGAGCAGGTTTCAGATTTTTAAGTGTTTTCCAAAATGATCCCAGGAAGGCTGGTGTAGATTTCCAACTGTACTCCAATAAACAAGTATACATACATAATTTTGAAGAAACAAATTCCATACATCTTTATTAAATATGTGGTATTCCCCCCCCCCCCCTTGTTATTGTGGATACATATTTAATCCTGCCTGTGAAGAACCAAATTAGGATGAGAAACCACCTGGAAGAAGCATGTGAGACTAATATCTACAAACTAATTAACTTGTGATTGTTTACATACATTTGCGGAGACCTACCCGGAAACACTCACACTCCACCCCTTAACTAACCCTGAAATGCAAATGTAGAATTTCTGCCTTACTGGAAGAATTTTAACATTCATATGTGCATCCTACAACATTAAATTCCCACCTAACCTAGTTAATTGTATTGGAATTTGGATCCTACCTTTGTAAAGTGTCTTTTCTCACACTTACAGTCAAGAGAAGTGCACAACAAATTGTGAATAGGGCCCAGATTGTAAAAAGAGAAGTAAAGAACATGGGTCATGCTTCATTGGAGGTCGTGTTGTCGCTCTTGACTCAGTGGAGGCCATCTTGAGAAAATTGAGCAATTCACTTTACATTAAGAAAGCATCAACATTACATAGCTAACCTCCTGTTCTTCTAGGCAAGGCATTTTTTTAGACTTATTAAACCTGGAATTCCGCAATCTCTGTATACAAACCCTATCTCTAATTTCTTTATAATCTGCAACTTCTACACATCCAGTCGCTGATTATAAAAAAAGTACGTCAGAACTTGGCTTTATTACAGTTGAGTTCTGATGTGACAATGCATGCTGTCAGAGCCAGAAGCAGCTGCGCTCCAGAGATTTCAGTGGTTTGTGGGAATGGTAATAGTGTGGCCATGTGTTATACGGAATAAAGTTCTCCCTGCTGTACATAATAAGGATATTAAAAACCATATCGGAGCTCCATAACCCCATAAAGGAGTTCGGCCTTCAGCCTCATTCTTCTATGTAGTCATGGAAGTCTAGCGTGACCAACAATATCCTTATAATGTGCGAAAGGGGGTATTTTATCCCATATAACATTACTGATACCCCTAATGTTAGAGAGTGAGGATGCATATGTAGCACAAAAGAGGGGTATTCTGGACTCATTATGTACTGTGAATTAAATTATTCAGGCTTGTGCTATGGTGAAATTTTACTACAAATTATTGAAGGGACTTGTATATATTGCCCCTATTAAAAGATCAAGGAACTCCCAACTGGGACTCGGGCCGAGTCATTGGTTATACATTTGTTTTTAAACCACAAATGAGCAACGATTAACAATTTCCAGGGCCACTGGAATTAAGCTTTTTTGTGGCAGCGGCATTATCTGCATAACTATAGAATTGTCGCATTTGCCACATAATTCATCAACTGCTGCATAATTTGTACATTTTAACCCAATTTTTTTTTTTAGCTCAAATGATGTAAAATGTATTAAAACACTAAGACCCAGGTTGCCATTTAGGGCCATATGTATCAAGGCCAAATGGGTTCGCAAACGCCGAAATTCGCAGAATTTCGGCGTTTCCGAACCCATTTTCGCAAAATGGTATGTATGAAAGTATTTGGGTGCAAAATAAGGAATCGCAAAATTTGCCATTCCTTATTTTGCGATTGCAGTTAAGGAATCGCAAATTTTGCGATTCCTTGATTGCAATGTATGATGCAAAAAAAAATTCAAAAATGCCCTTAAGGAATCGCAAATTACCACCAACTTGTAGTTGGTGGTAATTTGCGATTTCGTTTACAAATGCACTTTATGCAATTTGTAAAGGTGCCATGTGACGCTCATACATGCCCTTAGGGCATGTATGTGCGCCATATGCGCACACATGTCATTTTCAGGGGTGCAGCAGGGTGTTCTTGAGACACCCCTGCATCCTTGAAATTATTCTTAATTTGCGATTAGCAAATTGCCAATCGCAAATTGAGAATAAATTCACATTCATTCCTATGGGCATCCTGGCCCATAGAAATGAATGGGAAATTATTCCTTAATTGCGATTAGCAATTTGCTAATCGCAATTAAGGAATTTTAAGGAATCGCTAAAGAAATGCGATTTTCTACATACATACCATTTTGCGATTTCTAAATAGCGATTCCTTAATATTCGCAATTAAGAAATCGCAAAAGGGTATGTTGATACATATGGCCCTAAGTCAAAGACCCTTTGCAAATGTTGACTGCCCACCTTTTTATTACTTATTGCTGTATTTTGGTTTTAAAGTGCCATTAATGAGGTGAACCCCTTGCCCAGATAGGGTAGCGTGTATAAAAATGTCAAAATAATAAAGTATAACTACGTAGCGCAGAATTTACCTTTTTTTGTTGCGTAATTTAGTCAACCCAGCCACTTAATTTGGTCTTCCCCTGGCGTATAATTTGAGTAGCACTGAGAATTTCTGACAAATAAGAAATATTAGGGTCAAATGAAAAAGGTATGTAACATTTGCTATTTCTTCTTTGCTACCGCAGTATTTTATGATTTGGTATTGTATATATTCGGAACAAACATATTTAAAAAAGAAGGCAAGCGACAGATATAAACTACAAAATACACTCTTATAGCTTTCTTGTGCCGCTTTGTAAACAAACTGATCAGCAACAGGGCAGGATGCTCTGCCAAAGACCTACCAAAAGCACTGTGCATCTTTAATTTTAATTTAAAAAGAAAAGAGTACAGAAGAACTGCTTATGAGCAATGCTAATTTCATCTATTCAAATTACTTACCACAAGCTGTGCCAGCAGCATGCCAGACTGTGATGCATTTGTGTTTTGACGTGAGTAAAGTTTATTTCCAAGCCTATCAAAAGCTTTAATTTGTGGATCGATGTAAAACAGCTGCTAAAATATGGAAATTTGGTATGCGCTGGGATCACAATGCAACTTTAAAGAAAGTTCACATCTGTAATTGGTGTTTGAAGGTGTTGAAGCTTCTTCTAGAGTTAAGGTTTCTCTGTGCTATAAGTGTTAGCGGATGGCAAGATCCAAAGATTTCATTGGCTGCTGGGAGCTACAAGGGTGTAAGTGCATATGCGGGCACAGAAAGAAGACCATGAGCCTAGCATGCACCTCGCAGAAATGAAATGCCCATTGCAGCAATATTTACTTGAAGGGTTTTCTGAAACTCATCTCGGTTCAGCAAGGACAACACAAGAATTAAATCACTTGTCTCCTTCTGCATTAATACAATTCAGTCCCCCCTCTTCAAAATACACACACTTTTAACAATGGGCCTTATTTAGATCTCAGCGAATGGAATACTCTGTCACAAACACTATTGATATCCTGTCCGCCGTATTACGATCTCCATGGAATATAATGGGATCGTAACCGGCGGACGGGTCTCCGTCACATTTGTGATGGAGTATTCCCCTCCGCCAAGATCTAAATTAGGCCCAATGTCTTTTTTGACTACTCTGCCCTTAGTCAGGCAAAGTATTTTAAACGCTATTGAGGACTGACCACCCAAACACCACCGTAGCAATTGCTTGGAGGTCAGTTGGATGCCCAAGCTAAATCTGATTCCCCTCTGAGCAATTATCCAGAAAAATTAAAGTCCATTCTGGGCAATTATTCAGCAGTATAACCATGACTAATCTACTAATCACTTGATTAGATCAGCAAGCTGTGCTCTAAATCGGATTACCTGATTATCTGATTAAGAATATGTTGCAAACAGAGCCAGCCATGGAGATTTAAGATGCACGCAGATCTCAAATCAATCTCTATAGACGCCTTCTTGTGACTTGCGTATAACTCTGTTATGTCTGTGTTTCCATCCTTCAGGGTCCGGCATCCCAATGTTCTCCAGCTGATAGACGTCTACGAGACCCGCAAAGAGTACTTCATCTTCATGGAGCTGTGAGTTACTGAGAATACAGTTATTTATCGTAATATGATGAAGGAATAAGACCATAAATAGAAGAATGAGCCTGTGAAACGGCAAGATAATAAGCATCACAGTGCAGCAGCCAGCAATGAGTGAATGAGATGTGGCCAGTGAGTTACTGGCCAAGGTGAATGGCTACGTGAACAGGTGGGTGAAGGCATGATGATCCACTTAGCGTTGAGTTAGACAGCAAGTGATTGTAATGAGAAGTTAAGTGAATGATGTACGGTGACAGCTGGCAAGACTGAAAGCTCACAAGAGACAGTGAGTTTTTGAGAAAGTGAATGAGACAATGAAAGAGGGAGTCAACTAGAGAAAGTGAAAAATAATGACTACAAATGTGAGCGACTTTGAGCAATGGTGAGCAAGAGAAAGTAAACCAATAAGAAAGAGTAAATAATTTTTGAAGGATAGAGTGAGAATGCTAGTGGGCAAATGAGTGGGGAAAACAATAAATAGAGAGAAAATAAGAAGTAAGTGAGAGAAAGTATTCAAAAGAGGGTGCATTAGTGATTGAAAGCGAAGGCGTAGGTGAAGTGAATAAAAGACAAGTGAATTAAAAAGTATGTTAATGGAAGTGTGTGAAAGAACATGAGTTTGTGAGAAAATATACAAGTGAGTTCAAAAGCACGTGGGCAACAAAGTGAAAGAGTGAAAATATGAATGAGGTAAAATGAGAGAAAGCAAGTATAGGAGTGCAGTTTCAGTCATAATGTGACAAGAGCATTTGTGAACATGGATTTAAAAGATGTAAATATGACATTTTCACATCCTAACTCTCCAAAGCATCAACGAAAACATGTCCTCCAACATAGACTATGCAATAAAGTACAACATATTTTTGTGACATCCAAGTGAGCATGATTGATAAACTCTCCAAGAGCAAACTCTAGGGCCACTATTGTTAATGGCAGGTCGCATTTCTATTACCGTCTCCTTCTTTCTTGAGGTTGGATGATAAAGACGACGTCCCCCAGATGCTACACCACTACCCTCCAGATCAACTGAGAGGATATTGGGAAAATGCCAGGCAACAAAACTAAACTTTGCATGAAGAGATAAAAAGTAGAAAAAGGTGCATGTAGACTTAAAAAACTTCACCACTGGTCCCCCAACAGCTAAACAAAGGAAATGTGAAGAAAGTGGATTTTGGAACCTTGAGAGGCAATGAGGATCTAAAACAGGCAAACCTTGAGAGGCATCGCGGATCTAAAACACGCCTTTTACATAGTGATAGGAATCATTGTTTTCCATATGCCATGGAAGTGTTTTTCACCCGCCTTGTTGTAGAAAATCATTTATTTTGATGGCACTTCCTGTAGTGTAATTCCATCCTCTGGCCACTGGAGGTCTAAAGGTAATTATTAGATATTCTTCTTACTCCTGCTACCTTTGTCCTCTTTTCAAAAGAAATAGATGCAAAAAGTGAGGATGAGTGCTGAGAGTAACATATTATAGTGATAACTGCGTTGGAGGTGCGTATCTCAGTCCCGCAGAAGCCATGGTCAGGCTGAGAGGCTGCTACAGACATGTCTGATGTAAGCGGGGTACTTATGAGCCATATGGAGGCTATTGTAGGTGGGGTTTCTGGGAGCCACATGGCTCCTGCAATAAGCCACAATCATGGAAAATGCACAGCCTGAAGTGCAACTACAATAACCTTGAATATGAAAGAACAGAGCGTTAATATGAAGGAAGTGCTCAACTCCAAATATCATAAAAGCAATGAACTCTACCATCTGCCCTGGG
Organism: Lissotriton helveticus; assembly: GCF_964261635.1. Lineage (NCBI taxonomy): Eukaryota > Metazoa > Chordata > Amphibia > Caudata > Salamandridae > Lissotriton > Lissotriton helveticus. Next base: position 963,707,563 of record NC_136070.1, read on the forward strand.
GAAACATGCTGCTACAGCTGATAATATTGCCTCTTTCTGTTACATCAAAAAGGAATTGTCAACACACACACACTCGCACACTTTCTCTTGTGGTATTGACAGCAGCAGTGCTATCTTCCTTTCTAAAAAATAGACTGGCGTGCAAGGCAAAAGCAGTGTAAGCTTCCCATACAATGCTGGTAGCAGAGCTGAAAAATGTGAGATTATAGTCTATGCATTTAGATTCAAAGGAATAATGACAATAGCCTAGTCAAAGTAAAATTATTCTCAAAAATAGGATCACATTTCAGTCAAATTCATTGTGCTCCAAAGACTGAGAGTGGATTCATTCAAAGTAATGTAATTATATTTTAATAAAACTGAATGTTACATAATTTTTTTAATTCAAAAAAGGTTATTGAATATTTTATAATGAAATAGTAAGTGTCCTATTTTGAGGTTTTTAAACATGAAATAATATGTATTTACATTTTTAAATATTTTAAATAATTCAATTTAATTTAACATTTTCGTTGAGGTTTTATTTTAAGTCCCTACCTCCATTATTTTCAGTAGGAGAGGGTTTTAGTACCTGTGGCTGGCCATGTGTGGTACTGGACATGCTCCAGCTCTGAGTAATCTAACACTGTTTTGGGACCCTTTTTGGCTGAACCACTCCCTAACCCTACCCAAACCCCTCCTTACCCCTCGCTAAACCCCTCCCATTTAGTAATAAGTATACCTCTTTTTCCAACCACTGCCCTGTACCCTCCCACATTTTCTCCTAACTAGTAAACTTACATGTGTGAGGATCTCCTTATAGAAAAGATTAAAAAGGTAGAGATTTACACTCATAGGTTTGTAATAACATTTTGTAGTACTTGAGTAGAACTGTTGTAGTATTAATAAGTGTACTACAAAATGCATTTTAAGAATAGGCCACAGGTCTGGGTAAATCGTTTGATGTATATCTCTGTGAGAAGACCTCATGGTCATGTTTATGTTCATGTTAAAGTCAATAGACTGTGTCTTACATGCAGAGATAAAAGCAGCAGACCGCAATGCCTGTAAACCTTTTGAGTGAGAAAGGCTTCTAGTAATGAGAGTAGTCTACATTTAAAGGGTTAGTTACCACCTGCAGTATTTCTTCACTGTATGGGATTTTTATCAATGTTAAACTCTTCGCCACGGCGGAATGTGCTGAAAAAAAAGATGATTGCGTGGTTCGGATGGCCCCCGGCCGTCCTCCGCATCGAAGAGGCTAATTTGTAAGATCATCCATGAGGCACTTCAATTCATAAGTCCATTGTAAAGTTTGTAACTATTTATGATTTTGAATAATAGCATTTAGTTGCGGGTGCATTAAGGAACTTTTCTGTTTTAAAGAAAAGCCCTGCAGGACATTGATTTAGTGAGTGTTGAGGTTGTGCGCTAATGTGTTCTGTGTTCTAGCGCACTGCACCTCCCAGACTAAGAATGCTCCTCTTAGTTACCCTTCGAGACAAGTGTTAAAAGAGATGCTTGGTCCCTATTTTGAGTGCATGGGTTTACGGAGGCTTAGAACATCAGACACGATGCAGCTATTAATTTTCAACTGCCCAGGAACAACCTGAATTTGATCTCTCAGCTACAATAGGAAGGGGTTTTACATTGTGAACACTATGGCAAATGCAATAGGAAAGTGTTTTAAATTGTGAACTCGTTGCCAAACACCATAGGAAAGCACCTTACTTTGTGAACCCTCTGACAAATCCAAAAGGAAGGGGTTTTATATCGTGAGCTCTGATAAAAGCAGTGGCAAGGGGGAGTACATTGTGGACCCTCTGTCAAATACAACAGGAAGAAATGTTACATTGTGAACACAATGATAAACACCATAGGCAAGGGTTTTCCATTTTCAACAATGTGACAGATAAACTTGGAAATCATTTTATTTTACATTGAGAATTCTCTGGCAACTGCAATAGAAAGGGAATTTTTTACATTGGTCTCCCTCTACCCCATGCCACACTAAGGACTATATTTATCATGGGTTTGTGTCACCCTTGCCCTACACAAGGGGGCGCAAGGGCAATGTAAAACCTCGAATGTTATTTACCAAGCCACGCAAGGCCACCTTGCATGGCCCTGATTGGCTTGGTAAATGTGGAGTAACACAAGGCAGCACAGGTCAATGCCTTGCATTACTCTGCCCCAGGGAGGCATTACATGGGTGGAGGCTGTGTATTCCCACAAATTCAATCATGTATTTTGGCACATTCCCAGATTTACAATTAGTTGTAAACCTGGGAATACTTCAAAACGCTATGCCTCTCCAGGGGAGGCATACAGAGGAGATATATGCTTATTTCCCCTCTTTATTTCTTCTTTATATCTGTGCTGTATTCTGCAGCACACTTTGAAAGAGGAAATGCCTCTGACAATTGTTTTTGTGCAGGAAGGTGTCCCTTTCAACACAAAAACAATCCTTCCTACAATGCAGGCACCCTTGCATCATGGCACAAGGGTGTCTGCATTGTTTCTAGGCAGCAGTGTATGTGCCAGCACAGGCAGAGAGCAGAAATGTGTCATATAATGTTAAATACAGCGCATTTCTGCTCCCTCTTTTTCACACAGCAGAGCAAGGTGGTTTGCTGCGTTGCGTGTAAACTTGATAAATATGCCTCTAAATGTTTGGTGTCTACAGAGGGACACTTTATGTTCTTGTCAATGTATACTTTGGGTCTCCCTAAAATGTTTACTGAGTCTCGCTAGGCAGAGATCATATGGTCATGTTTATATTATGTTAAAGGTTATATGATTGATTATTGATTTTAAAGTGGGGTGGTAAAGGCAATAGGCCACCCATTTTACACTATGAATGACTTGACAAAGCATGCAGTCCAACATTTGCAGACAAAGAAAAGGATTATATGTTGCAATAAGCCCATATAGAGGCATTGCTGGTTTTAGGATTAGAGCCTGTTGGTGTGCAAAGTGTCATCATTTTTTGGACGAATTCCAATTTGGGTTTCGCCCAGCCCATGGCACTGAAACCGCGGTGCTCACGGCCATGGAGGAGCTTCGAATGCGCGCAGATAGGGGCCAAGCCGTGGCCCTGATTTTACTTGACTTATCTGCCGCATTCGATACTGACAATCACAGGATCCTGCTCGAGCGGCTGAGAGAGGCAGGGATCGACGGCACGGCCCTTATCTGGTTTCACTCTTACCTCAGTGACAGAAAACAGGCTGTTTCCCTTCCCCCTTTCCAATCGGTCTTCTCCCCGGTCCCTCATGGTGTCCCCCAGGGTTCCTCTATCAGTCCGATTCTTTTTAATGTTTACTTAAAACCTTTGGTCACGTTAATTAAGTCACATAACATGACCACAGTAAACTACGCGGACGATACCCAGCTCCTCCTCTCGTGGGAAGGCGAAGACTCCATCTCCCTGCCAGCCTTCCATGACTGTTTACGAGACACGGCAAGCTGGTTGCACCGGAACTCACTTCAGTTCAACTCCGCGAAAACCGAGGTGATGTACTGCCCTGCGAGTCGTATACCCCGCCCTCTGCCCGATGAGTTTTGGCCCCTGGAGAACTCCAACAACCCTCCACCAGTCACCACAGTTCGTAACCTGGGCGTCATGCTAAACCATCAACTGAGCATGGAAACTCAGGTCTCAAGAACAGTCGCCACTTGCTCTGGCCTTATGCGCTCACTGCGCAAAGTTTTGCCTCTACTCCCATCCTCCGCCAGAGCACTAGTAGTCAGGTGTACTATCCTTAGTCGCCTTGACTACTGCAATGCCCTGTTGCTCGAATCTCCTGCGACACTACTGGACAGACTCCAACGAGTCCAGTCGGCAGCAGCCAAATTGGCTCTCGGATGGACCAGGAGATCCTCGGCCACGGCCGCACTGGCCGAGTTGCATTGGCTGCCTTTGAGGCAACGTATTGCCTTCAAGGCCCTCTGCTTGGTCTTCAAAGCACTACATGGAATAGGACCCAGACCTCTTCAACGTCTGTTCACTTGGTATACCCCCACCAGAACACTTAGGTCCACAACTGCCTGCCTTGTGAGAGTGCCCAGATGTAAGAAGGCCAGTGTTAGACGGACCGGGAGGGTCGGCCGAGGATAAGGGAAGAGGTCTCCGGGGAGAGCCGTCTCCAGCGAATCGTACAGACAAGTAACTTCCCCCCCACAGACGGACACCACACAAGGATAAAGTTCAACGATACTTTATAGGGAATTCTTCAAGTACGGTAGAATGGTACAAGGAGGTCTGGACTCAGGGGTCCCCTCTATTCTGGTCTCTGTTTGGGAAGAGGGTAGCGGGACAGTCTTGTTACCAAAAAGATGGCAATAGCTCTCAATCCTCGAGCTTGGGGGTGTAGATGAACGGGCCGCGGCGGAGCCAGCAGGTCCCGAGATGGATGAAGGAAGACGACGGTCCGCGGCAGAGCCAGCAGGTCCCGATGAAGATGGTGGTTACAAACGGTCCGCGGCCACACCAGCAGGTCCCGACGACGATGAAGGATAGGGTAGTTCCAAAAGCCGCGGCAGCGCCAGCAGGCAAGACGAAGGTGCACAAGACAGAGCTACGGCAGCGCCAGTAGTCCGTCAAGGATGAGTTCTTCTTTGCGTCTCTCGACTCCAAGATACAACTCCCGTCCTGCTCTGGAGCTGCCCCAGTTATAGGGCTGGTGTGCTTTGATGTCCGGACCCTCGCACTTGGAGGTCGGGAGGTCCGGGATGAGGGGGCTCAGACACCCAGCAGGGGGGTGGAGCCAGCGCCCGGGGAGGCGATGGGCGAGCGGTACTTGGCGGGGGAGAGCCATCGACACCTCTTGCTCCCATTGACTGACCAAGTAGCCCGCTCACCTCCTGGGTGGATGTTGGTGCCGGAATGTCTGAGGCCTGGCCAGGCCCAGGGTTGAGGTCGATCGGGGGCCAGGCGGCCTCGTGGTGGAGTGTCCAAGATGGCGCCCAGGATGGGCGCGCAGGCCGGTAGTGGGTCGGCCTACGCGGTCAACAGGTTCGAGTGTAGGGGTCCCTGCGGGGACGGTGGACGTGCAATGGTGGTGTGTGGTACTTGCGTGGCTGGTTCGGGCCTGGTTGGGCCGGGGGAGAGCGGCCCTTCATGTGGCCTGTCCAACATGCGTCCCCCCCAGCTGAAGGCGGGGAGAGTTACCCATTCTCTTGGGGACTCTTCTCGTCGAGGCGGAAGAACCGGGACAGGCCATCTGCGTTGGCGTGATCTGGCCCAGGCCGATGTTCAACTGTGAAGTCCATCCCTTGTAGGGAGATGGACCAGCGTAGTAACTTCGGGTTTTCCCCCAGCATCTGCATCAGCCACTGCAGGGGTCGGTGGTCGGTCTGTACCCGAAAGGGTGTGCCAAAAAGGTAGGGCCGGAGCTTCTTGAGGGCCCATACCACCGCGAAGGCCTCCCTCTCTATGGTGCTCCAGCGTTGTTCCCGTGGTAGGAGTCGCCGGCTGATGAAGGCCACCGGCTGATCACGGCCTTCGGTGTTCACTTGAGACAGGACTGCCCCAATGCCATGGTCGGAGGCATCCGTCTGGACGATGAACTCCCGGCTGTAGTCGGGGGCCTGGAGCACAGGGGCGGAGCACATGGCGGCTTTCAATTGTTCAAATGCAGCTTGACACTCTGGGGTCCAGTTGACTTTCTGGGGCTGATTTTTTGACGTGAGCTCTGTGAGGGGCCTCACGATAGTACCATAGTCTTTCACGAACCTTCGGTAATAGCCCGTGAGGCCCAGGAAGGCTCGTACCTCGGTCTGGGTAATGGGGGGCTGCCAGGACTGGATGGCGGCAATTTTTAGCTGCAGAGGGGCCACCAGGCCGCTTCCCACCTGGTGCCCGAGGTAGGTTACAGACCCTTGCCCAATTTGACATTTGCTGGCCTTGATCGTGAGGCCAGCTTGCTGAAGGGCGTGCAGCACTGCTCGGAGGTGGTGGAGGTGCTCGGACCACTGGTTGCTGTATACAGCGATGTCGTCTAGGTAGGCGGCGCTGAATCCTTCGAGCCCCGCCAGGACCTGATTGACGAGCCGTTGGAATGTTGCTGGGGCATTCTTCATGCCGAAGGGCATGACTGTGAAATGGTAATGGCCATCGGGAGTGGAAAAGGCAGAACGTTCTTGTGCCCGGGGTGTGAGGCCGATTTGCCAGTAGCCCGCCGTCAGGTCGAAGATACTGAGGTAGCGGGCAGCTCCCATGCGGTCGATTAGTTCATCTGCCCGGGGGATGGGATGTGCGTCTGTCCTGGTGACCGCATTCAAGCCCCGGTAGTCGACGCAGAACCGGAGTTCTGGTGTGGTGCCGGGGGCAGCTGCTTTGGGGACCAGTACTACAGGGCTGGCCCAGGGGCTGTCTGAGGGCTCGATGACCCCGAGCGTGAGCATTTTGGCTACTTCCTCCTGGATGCAGGCCCGTACCCGATCTGGCACGCGGTAGGCCCGGTGGCGGATAGGGGGGCTGTCCCCCGTGTCCACATCGTGCGTACACCAGGAAGTGACACCTGGGGTGAGGGAGAACAGGCTGGCGAATTGTGACAGGAGAACTTGGCACTCCTGGTGTTGCTCTCGGGTGAGGGCCTCTGAGAGTCGGACCCCATCTACGGAACCGTCTTTCTCCCGCGTTCGTAGGAGGTCCGGGAGGGGCTCGGAGTCCTCTTCAGCCCCATTGTCTGTGGCCATCAGGAGGCTGAGTTCTGTCCGTACAAAGTGCGGTTTCAGTCTGTTAGCGTGGAGGACCCGGAGGGGGTTCCGGGTAGATTCTAAGTCGATGAGATAGGTAGCCGGACCCTTGCGCTCGACCACTTTGAAGGGCCCTGTCCACTTGTCTTGTAGGGCGCAGGGTTCGGTGGGGGACATCACCCATACCTGTTGCCCAGGTTCAAATTCGATGGAGGAGGCATTCCGGTCATACCACCTTTTCATGTCCTCTTGACTGGCCTCTAGGTTGGCTTTTGCTAGTTCTCGGAATCGCCGGGTCTGGTTGCGGAGGGTTAGGAGGTAGCGGAAAACATCTGGTGGGTTCTTTAGAGGGGGCATCTCCCAGCCTTCCTTAACTAGGCTGAGCGGCCCGCGCACGGGGTGTCCATATAGCAGTTCAAATGGGCTGAAGCCCAGGGACTTCTGGGGAACCTCTCGATATGCGAAGAGGAGGCACGGCAGCAGCACATCCCACTGGCGACGGAGGGGCTCTTCCAACCCCCCGATCATCCCTTTGAGCGTGCGGTTGAACCGCTCAACGAGTCCGTTTCCTTGAGGGTGATAGGGGGTCGTGAACCGGTAGGTAACCCCGCACTGTTGCCAGAGAGATTTCATATATTTCGAAATAAAGTTCGTGCCTCTGTCACTGACGACCTCCCGGGGGAAGCCCACCCGGGAGAAGATCCCCATCAGAGCCCGGCCGACTACCGGGGCTGTCACAGTCCGCAGGGGAACAGCCTCCGGGTAGCGGGTGGCGTGGTCCACTAGCACCAGGATGAATCGATGGCCTTGTTTTGTGCGTGGGTCCAGGGGCCCTACGATATCGATTCCGACCCTCTCGAACGGGGTGGTGACCACGGGAAAAGGTTGCAGGGGGGCTTTCAGTTTGCGGCCGCTCTTCCCACTGGCTTGGCACGTGGGGCAAGATCGGCAATGCTGGTGTACATTGTCCCTCATTTTGGGCCAGAAGAAGTGGGTCACTAGGCGGCTATAGGTTTTGTCTTGACCCAAGTGTCCTGCCAGGGGGACATCGTGGGCCAGGTTTAGCAGAAAGTCTCTAAAACGGAGGGGTACCACTAGGACTCGGCTGGCCCCCAGCTCCGCGATTCTTTGCTCACTGTACAGCAGATCATTGTCCCAGTAGACCCAGTGAGTTCCGGAGGTATCCCCTGCGTTTTGGGCTAGCGCTTGCTGGCGGAGTCCCTCGAGGGAGGGACAGGTCTTTTGTTCTTGGCGAAATTGTTCTTGCGTGGGCCCCCCCTCTTGAGGCCACTGGTCGAGGTTAGCGAGGTCTGGAGGTTGAGCTGGTTCGGGGGGGACGTCACGGTCGGTGGTTTCGGCGGGGGCGACCGGAGGCGGTGGCGCCGGCCATTCGAGTTCCTCTGGGCAGGTGTTGGCACGGGCGGTCATGGACCGGGTGGTGACGCACGCCCAGTCCGGGACGCCCAGCATCCCCAGGTGCTCTTTTCGTTCGACTGCTGCCCATGGAGAGCTTTCCAGGTCATTACCCAGGAGGCAGTCTACGGGGGCATCATCTCGGACCGTCACCTTCAACATGCCGGAGACCCCTCCCCATTCGAAGGGGACGCAGGCCATCCGACACAGACTTTCTGAGTTATCGGCTGAACGTACAGGGCAGAGAATGTTTGGTAAGTATTGTTCGGGGGTCACCAGGTGACAGCGGACGGCTGTTACACTGGCCCCAGTGTCACGAAGGGCTTCAGCCCGGCGTCCATTGATGCCCACCCATTGGCTGTACTTCTGGGTATTAGCGGGTAGGGGGACCCGCGGGACCATGTCTCTCCCCCCTAGGCAGGCGAGAGCCATGGCGGCTGGCTCCCATTCTTGGTGTTCCTGTTCATATTCTTCTTGTTCCTCTGAGATCTGTTCCTCCCCCAGAGCAGCAGCGGCTACTTGGCGGGGTCTTGGGCTCTGGTACTGGGGGCAGTTTGGGTCGTTTGCATAGTGTCCGACTCGTTGGCATCGATGGCAGGTAACATTGGCTCGATGTCCCGGTCGCGCTGGGGTGCTGCCCCGGTTGGCCGGGGGGGTGGGGCTGGTAGTGGGGGTGACCGGAGCGTTGCTTCTTCCGCGTCCTTGGCCTCCACCCCCTCGGGGACGGTGCTGACCATTGTTTTTCCGGTTCTGTTCGGAGGACCCATTTCGACTCACTCTGGTGATCTCCCACCGGTCTGCTTCGGCTGCGAGCTGCCGGGGATCCGTTAACTTGCTGTCGAGGAGGTGCTGGCGAAGTTCAATGAAGCAATTGTTCGACAGATGCTCCCATACCATAAGATTGAACAGTTGTTCGTAGGTTGTGACCTTGCTTCCTTTGATCCAGCCCTCGAAGGCTCGGCTAAAGTAATTGACATAGTCCACCCAAGTTGTACCTGGGATGCGGGTGCAGTCTCGGAACCTCTGACGGTACATCTCGGGTGTGAGGCCATAGCGGGTGAGGAGTGCAGCTTTCATATGGTCATAGGAGGTCATCTGGTGGTCCGGGAGTTGCAGCAGGGCGTCGCGGCCCTCATTGAGGAATCTCCCCCACAGACCGGCCCCCCAATCGCTTCTATCGATCCGGTGTGCAGTCATAGCGATTTCATAGGCCTTAAACCATTGCTGGATGTCGTCCTCTCGGAAGTATTCTCGAACGACATCCTTGGGGATGTGTACCTTCTTCTCTGTTGCCCCTGGAGTGTGGGGTTGCTCGGGCACCCCTGCTTCTTTATTCTGTTTGCGTAGGTCGATTTCAGCTAATTTCCGCTCATGTTCATATGCCAGTTTCTTTTCCTCGAGCTCCCTTTGTCTCTGTTTCTCCTCTCTTTCTTCTCGGAGACGCAGGTGCTCTAAGTTGATTTTCTGTTCGGCCAACTTTAGTTCAACGTCCATTTTGAGCCGGGCCATTTCCAGCTCGTGTAGTCGGGTTCTTTCTCGTTCCTGGATCTCGTCTGGCGAGAGACCCGTTCTTCGTTCTTCAGGGGCCATGGGGGTTTGTGCTGCGATGTCTTGATCGGGGGTTCCGGCAGCCCCGGTTTCTGCCCAAGATTCCAGGGCCTGCTTAAAGTCATCTTTGGTATTTAGTCCGGTGGTAGCGATACCTAATTCGATACAGAACTGTTTAAGTTCACGATGGCTGTACTCGTCCAATTTCTCCATCTGGAATTTCTCCGTTGATCCGCTGTCTTTAGTTGACATCGTGATTCGCCGTGGGGTGAGCTACTCTCTGTACGGTTTATGCGGTGATTCGGATCCCGTCGCTGGCCACCAATGTTAGACGGACCGGGAGGGTCGGCCGAGGATAAGGGGAGAGGTCTCCGGGGAGAGCCGTCTCCAGCGAATCGTACAGACAAGTAACTTCCCCCCCACAGACGGACACCACACAAGGATAAAGTTCAACGATACTTTATAGGGAATTCTTCAAGTACGGTAGAATGGTACAAGGAGGTCTGGACTCAGGGGTCCCCTCTATTCTGGTCTCTGTTTGGGAAGAGGGTAGCGGGACAGTCTTGTTACCAAAAAGATGGCAATAGCTCTCAATCCTCGAGCTCGGGGGTGTAGATGAACGGGCCGCGGCGGAGCCAGCAGGTCCCGAGATGGATGAAGGAAGACGACGGTCCGCGGCAGAGCCAGCAGGTCCCGATGAAGATGGTGGTTACAAACGGTCCGCGGCCACACCAGCAGGTCCCGACGACGATGAAGGATAGGGTAGTTCCAAAAGCCGCGGCAGCGCCAGCAGGCAAGACGAAGGTGCACAAGACAGAGCTACGGCAGCGCCAGTAGTCCGTCAAGGATGAGTTCTTCTTTGCGTCTCTCGACTCCAAGATACAACTCCCGTCCTGCTCTGGAGCTGCCCCAGTTATAGGGCTGGTGTGCTTTGATGTCCGGACCCTCGCACTTGGAGGTCGGGAGGTCCGGGATGAGGGGGCTCAGACACCCAGCAGGGGGGTGGAGCCAGCGCCCGGGGAGGCGATGGGCGAGCGGTACTTGGCGGGGGAGAGCCATCGACACCTCTTGCTCCCATTGACTGACCAAGTAGCCCGCTCACCTCCTGGGTGGATGTTGGTGCCGGAATGTCTGAGGCCTGGCCAGGCCCAGGGTTGAGGTCGATCGGGGGCCAGGCGGCCTCGTGGTGGAGTGTCCAAGATGGCGCCCAGGATGGGCGCGCAGGCCGGTAGTGGGTCGGCCTACGCGGTCAACAGGTTCGAGTGTAGGGGTCCCTGCGGGGACGGTGGACGTGCAATGGTGGTGTGTGGTACTTGCGTGGCTGGTTCGGGCCTGGTTGGGCCGGGGGAGAGCGGCCCTTCATGTGGCCTGTCCAACAGCCAGGATGGGAGGTAGATCATTTAGAGTAGCTGCAGCCAAGCTATGGAACAGCCTACCTGCCGACATTCGCCATATCCCCAACCTCCTCTCTTTCAGGAAACGTATAAAAACATGGCTCTTTCCTCTACCCCTATAAAAGAATCGGCCAGCCTTAGTTCACCCTCGTCAATAAACCACAAGAGTAGCTACTAGCGCCAGGATACCTGCCAGGTGACAGCCGCGCTTTATAAATATTTTAAATAAAATAAAAAATCTGGTACCAAACATATAACAGGATCAGACCATGTGTACTGAGTTAGTTGCCCCTGTGATATTTCATAGGGGTATGCAATTTGCCCCTTGCACGTCTGCGAGGCCCATTTAAGGAGGTCTTAATTTACAATTCCACTTGAAAGCTTGTACATTTTTTTTTACTTTTGTTTGTACTATTTAGTTGTGTGTTCATTACTTTTTCTTTTTAAAGAAGCATTGGCTGGACATTAATAGGCTTTAAGATACCAAAGTAGAACCCCCCCTGAAATAATTGGGTCCATGTAACTACTGACCTCGCTGGAACATCCCGAACGCAAGGGTTTTGCACTGTGAACTCTCTGATAAACATAAAAGGAAGGAATTTTACATTATGAGCTTATTGCCAATCACCTTAGGCCAGACTTGTATATTGTGGAAGTGGATATACATTTTGAACTCACTGACAAATTAAATAAAAAAGGATGTTGTGACCACTGACAAATGCAATAAGAAGTGGTTTTGCATTGGGAAGTCTGGCAAATTCAAGAGGAAGGAATTTTTACATTGTAAACTCCCTGACAAACACCAAAGGAGGAGCCTTACAAATGCAATAGAAAAACCTATTCGATTTTGAACTCTGAAAACCCCAAAAGAACGTAGATTTACATAGTAAACTCTCTGGCTAACGGAACTTGAAGGGGTATTTACATTGCAAACATCTGGACAAACATCATAGGAATGTTCTTTACATTTTAATTACCTGAGAAATACAATAGGGAGGGGATTTACATTGTGAACTCTCTAATAAATGCTGTAATAAGGCATTTAATACATATGTCCCTCTTCTTGGTCTGGCAGCAGAAAAATGCTTGATATCTTCAGAGGAATATTTAAGGTTCATGCCAATGTATGGTATGAGTTTTCCTAAAATGGTTGATAGGTCTCTCTAGATAAAGATAATTATTTTCATGTATAAGCCAACATGCCTTATTGATTATTAAATAAGCGACAAAGGCAGTAGCCATCTCACTTTTCAATGTGAATGACTTGCCAAAGCCAGTAGGCTATCACCTTTGATTGTGAAAAGACTATTTTGTACCAGTTAGCCAGAATTGGAGAATTTCTAATAGTATGTTTAAAGCCTATTTGGGTGATTTCCACCCAGGCCAATTTGTGAGGATCCCGCAGGGGCAGTACCAATTTGCAATTCAACCTGAAACCTTGTAAATATTTGTCATTTTGAGAATAGTATTTAGTTGTGTGTGCACTGACGTGTTTTTCCTTCTTAGAGCAAAAAAAACAATGGTTGGATATTGATTTATTGTGTGTTATTTGTGTGTGTTGCTCTGCGTGTCTAGCCCACAACAGCTCCCTCAAACTATCTTTGGCTACTCTTCCTCCATGCCATGAGAGTCAGGGTTTCCTTTGTGATTTTATTTACAAATGCACCAGGAAGGGGGTTTACATGGCGAACTCTTTCACAAACTATTGTGAGTGGGAATGCATTGTTTGACACTGAGAGACCTTCTGACACACATCTCTAGGTCAGTTGGTGCTAGAAAGGTGTATTTTGTATTTAGCACATTTGTACGTTTATTTTTAATATATAGTTGGTGAATTAAATAACTTTTTCTTTTTAACAGTTAAAACACCAGACATTGACTCACTAAGAATTATTGTGCTCTCGATGGAGTTCTTTAACATTGATTTAACCCTTTAATTGCATTCATTCATTCTTCTGGCATTACTTTTTTAAATGAAGCTGTTTATATTAAATTCCTTCTACAATAAAGTGGTAGTAACTCTCACTTTCTCCTCAAACTTTGTGAATGTCTTGATTCAGTTGCACGGTTTATGAACAACAGCCATATGAAGTTGAATGCATGGAAAATAGAGGTGTTGGTTCCAGGGAATAAACCTTAGACTTGGACCTTCGATTAGTAGTCACAGGCTTTTGACTCACCTCAAGTCCCTACAACTAAGACAAAAATATTGGTGTTCCTATCAATGCTGATCTTACCTTCTGCCTGCACATCCATAAGATTGCTGGTACATGCTACCCTCCTCCAACGCCCATTTAAAAACAGCATAAGGAAAATTCTTCCTTGCCATCTTTGTTGCTTAAATCACTTCAACATGCTATCGCTTAGTGTTGGACTTCCTCTACAGTTTACCAATAAATAAATGGTTCTTACTTAAGAAGCTTTGTATGGTGCACAAGGCACTTATTGGCTCCTATCCTGTGTAACTGCTCTCACATGCTTCATTCCTCATCTCATGCACTCATGCTTGTTCCCATGTTCTATTGTGCAGATCAAGCAGATGCTCTTTCTGGCTTCTCACTCATATTTTCAGTATAGCGAAGGTAAATGACTGTCAATGTGAGTGAAGGGTGAGTGGTGTGCCAGTAATGTTCAAGGGCACCACATTATAGTCATTGCCGATGCATGTTTAAAATGTAAATTGCTTGGACAGGGTACTAGTGAAAGTAGTTGGAATGATGTGTGGTGTTAATGAGATGGAGTGCTCTTATATAACCTTATAGTCCGCTGTAGCAGGCAATACTGGCCATTTCAGCGCCTATACTGAGTTAAAGACCTGAGCCGAAGGCGAGGACCTCTAACAAGAGCGTGGACCTTTAATGGCCAGTATAGCCTGCTAGGGCAGGCTATAAGGCAATCAGAACATTATGCCTCATGAGGGTGGAATGTCCTAAGTAAAAAACACAGAGGCCTCTCAGACCCCGAAGGGGTTTGAAACGCCCACGGCTCCGAAGCCTTTGTTTCTGTTGCTGTGACTGTTCAACAGATAACAGCTGCGCTCAGGGCCACAGCTACTAGCTGTTGAGCATTCACAACAATAGCTGTGAAAGGAGGCTGAAGTCCGACCCTGGTTCTCCCTCGGCTTGTGTAAACTCCTTTTCATTGTACAGCCAAGCCAGAGAGACCCAGGAGCTGAGCAGCATTTCCCCCTGTCTACTTCCAGGGTGTCCAGTGACACTGTGAGCTATGGGATGAGGAAGGGGGGAAGGCTCCTATGTACCCTGCTGCACAGACTCTGCCTGTCTCTTTCCCCTGCCCAATCCATATATTTTGGAGAAGCTGGGAAAGAGAGAGGCCAAGGTTATGTATTGCGACATTATAATGTTGAGAACAGCAGGCCTATATATCACTTTATATAGACCCCTGCTGCTCCATGGTCTTCAGTAAAGCACTCAACATACAAATCTTCTAATATCATATATGAAGAGATGCATTATTTTGTGAAGTTTGCTGTTGTCAGTTTATGGAACATTATTTTTCAACTGTTGTTTAGAAACTTCACAAAGAAATGTGACACATTTATTTAATAAGTGGGAGGAAAACTCCATAAACTATAGCTACTGCAAGAGAAAAAGCAATGATAGCTTCTTTTGTGTGAAATTAATTTACAAAAACAAAACCTTTTTTTAGCAGGACAGGGCACCCTAAGGTGCAGTTGTGTCAAAGTGACAAACGTTGCAACTTTGTAGAGATGTAAACATCATACCTCTGCTAGTGGTATTTTAATTTCAGACAAAACTGTTTACAACACAACACTGGATATTTACAACCTCAGCCATACTCATTAATTCTACAACCTACTGTTCTATATCTCCACTGTAATGAAGGTGAACCTGCTATCAGGGGTTTACGTCACTACAAGGCTTACATCTCCTTGTGGAGAAGTGTGGCTCAGGGGTTAGAGGCAGCAGACCCGGAAGCTGAGATCGGTCCTGGACCAGGGTTCAATGCCTCGGCGGGTCTTGGGCTAAAAAATTCCACGGACTCGAAAATTCTCGCCCCGGTGCCTCCTCGACTCACGGGTTCACACTCTGCGACTCTGGGCAATAGCTTGCTTAATCTCCACAAAGGCCCCTCGCGGCGGGATGCCTGACTTTCACCTTGTGGATACCCTGCTATCTCACAGGGGAATACCAGGAAGGGTTCCCTAAGCAAGCGCCGGGAAACCCACTGCGGGTAGCTGTGCGCTATATAAGCTCAACTACATTTACATTTATTCCT
Source organism: Lissotriton helveticus (assembly GCF_964261635.1). Lineage (NCBI taxonomy): Eukaryota > Metazoa > Chordata > Amphibia > Caudata > Salamandridae > Lissotriton > Lissotriton helveticus. Next base: position 963,722,859 of record NC_136070.1, read on the forward strand.
CTGAGATTCACGAGCTGCAAAAAACATGCCACTATTTTGTATGTCACCTCCTTATTTAAAACTTGCCCATGTTCACCTTTGCATAGCATAATAAAGTTGGGCTAATGAATTTCAATTGTGAAGAAGTTACTAATTTATAGTCTCTTTACCTTTTTAAAATTCAGTCATCACTTTAGTGTCCCAGTGGTGCTGCAAAGTCGTCCTGCCTTTGGAGCAATCTTTTGCTTTCAGAGCAGTTTTTAACTTTAACTATCTGTGGGCTGCAGCTACTGTAATTTCATCCCAGGATTCTTAAAATGAGCAGGTGAATAGGCCCATCAATTTCCCTGCAATACGCCAAGAACAGAAATACTTTTAAAAAACAAAGCGTCTAGAAGATATGCTGTATTTTTCCGCTGACGAAGAAAGTACTCACCTCATAAATTAGGCCGCAGTTGCACCACCAAACCAGATAGACATAACACTTGCATAGCACATCCAGTGAATGTTTTTGCTGGATTTGACTACATGCCATTCTAAGCCACTGGTAAGATCTGTGCCTACACTGAGCATTTCCAGCTAGACATAGATCTGGGAAAACACTGTTTCCACCCAGATTAAACCTTCATCATGCTTGGCCCGCATTTTATTCAACATAGAGTTCATTGTAAATATCATGGAGGGATAAGATTCTTTTCCTTTCACAGGATTGGTGGCTTGGTCTGCTTGGAAGATTGTCCACTGGCTGCCATTCTGAACAAGTACCTCCTAAGAGTTTCTCATCTTGATCAATCCACAATTCTCCGCTTTGAACCACCTGAATACCCTCCCCGTCAAGGTGCAAATACAAAAGAACAGGAAGGTTTCTAACTTCACCCTACTAAACCACTCAAGGTTCTACACAATCTTGTGCCTTTAGAGAGACATGTAAGAGGAAGAATGCTGCTTCACCCCAGCATCACCTCGGAATTTCGATGGGAAACACAAGAATGGAGTTATAGGTATTTTGAAGTGCCACAGTTGTACCTAACACATGTATACCCTCTGCTTTAGTAGAAAGATCGGTAACTGTACCAAATGATGAAGCATCCAGAGAGAGTAGTCCAAGAAAGCATTGGTGTGGGAGCATCGCCCCACTGCGTGCAGAGTCAACATAATCTAAATGCAGATCATTTCATTTTTCGTCCTGCAGCTGAGTCTTGGGGGCAGGCCATATTAGTGCAGCAGAGGGAGGAAGAGTGGTGAGCCCTGCTGTCAGTGTGCATGATGGCTTGGACTGCCGTCTCAGCTATGTTGCTGGGTGTAGAGATCAGCAGGCACAGGCTCCCAGATCCCGATGGAGCGCAAAACTAGTGTGCTCAGCCCAATCCCTACGCTGCTCTCATGGTGAGAGCAGCGTCGGCATTGGCGGCAAGGGAAGATATGTTTGTTTAAATGATTATCTCAGCCACCTGGTGCCCCCCCACATGGCCTTCACCGCTGCGCTGCTCCATGACATTTCCCTGACACCAGCCGCTACTGTTGTAAAGAACTTCATACTTCATTCCCCCTTCAAAGAAATGAGAACACTGATGGATGTCTGATTACTACAAATGCTAAGTTCACCAACAGAAGCAGGGCTATAAAGACCCATATGTAGGAACGATCTGAGTGCACACAACTTCTTGCTCCGGACTTACCAAGGAGTGTCTTCCCAATGGGGGTTATCAAAGACTTTTGTAGGTAACAGAAGCAGTAACAGGCAAAGGCAGGACAATAGATGGCATACGGAAATTATTTTGTTCAAATGAAGACTAGATTCCCAGGGATGCAGTTTCCCACTTGCTCCAAATTAGTGTCTACACTACTAAGACGTCTTGCCCAGGAACTTAATAGACTTGATCCCAAATTTAAAATAAGTGAGACACAACTCTACAAAAATGGCAGGTTTTCACTTACTTGGGACATCTTAGGTGTTACTTCTATAAAATATCCTCACCAATCACTAGTCTCAACAGTGCTGCTCACCTCAGCACTACTGTCCAGACCTTATCATATCACTTCAGCAGTAACCAAAAAAACTGGAGTGCCACCAGATCCACAAAGCCCTATACAGACCCCTTTTACATCTTCTTCAATGCCCTTTACTTCATAGTCATAATTGCACAGGTGCAAAAGCAGGAATACGTGAAAGGCTAGACACCCCGCCAGGGTCTCAGGTATCAATAACTGGGTGCCCAGGTCCACAATGTTAAGTCCACTTAACAATCAAACCCACACACATGCACACCCACATACACACAGAACTCTTAGATTCATGTGACACCATTGATACCATTTACCACCACACACTTGGTAGACCAAGCAATACTAATTAAATTAGACACTAATATGAATCATAAAGGCATTGTTTGATTAGGTTTGGGTTAGTATCAGAAAGGTGAGTTGAGATTAATATTGAGCACTTGCAGAACGATGATACTGCACACAACATTTAGCTTTTGTGGTTTGCCCCATCTTTACATCTGAAAGAAAAATAATTTCTCTCTATGGAATTTTTTTAATAAACCAGGTGGCTGCATGTTTGCTATTGGAGACAATTTGTTGACAAACAATTTGAAATCATCAATGAACGCTTCTTTTGAGAAGCAATTATAATGAACAATTTACTAAGAATGCTTTTCAGTGTTTTTCTAGCCTCTACCTTGAATCTTGACTCAAAGAATTAGCCCCAAGTCCCATCACAAAGGTGCAAGGACTTTTTGCAGAATGATTTTCACGAGAACATTTTAAAAGTGTCATTATGTATTCAGTACCTAATAAATGATAATTGATGAGGAAAAATATACGGTGCATCTTTGCCATCTTGTAGAATTTCTCCAGAAGCTGAATCCCTCAAATAATGCGGCAGAGGCTACACACCTATACTATTGCTCAAGGCCTGAAAACCCTTGTGGATGATTAGTGTGCTATTAAAAAAAACATAACATAACATCTACATTACAGCAAAATATGTGTCTCATATCACAACTGACTGATGGAAAGATGCTCACAAAATAGTAAGCATGCAGCCATCATTTCATCAATAAATTTGTTCTTAGAAACTACTTTTCTTCCTGTTTAGGCTCTCTCTCTCAGTGGTTACATTGGAGGCCGTATGCTTTGCCGTCTCTACATCAGAGTCACTATTATTGTCTGTTAGTGTCTGGTCTTCTCCCAGTAGTGGCAGGGCAGGATGTCATTCAGGCCTACGCGTAGATGGGGACAGAGCTCCACTGTCTTCTACCAGAGGCTGCAGCATTGCTAATCTTAACAAACCTCCCAAGGTTCATGTCCAGTCTCTAATGTGGAGAAGTGTGGCTCAATGGTTAGAGCGTGGGCTACCGAGGTTGGAGCGGCAGACCCTGATGCAGAGGTCTAGCCCGGGACCAGGGTTCAATTCCCCGCCTCGGCGGGTCTTGGGCTCAAAATTCCACGGACCTGATAATTCTCGCCTCGGTGCCTATTCCAATCATGGAGTCCCACTCTGCAACTCTGAGCAATAGCTTGCTTAATCTCCACAACGGCCCCCACAACGCTAAGGATGCCTGGCCTCCTCCTTGGGGGTGCCCAGGAGTGGACACCTCACAGGGAAAGCCAGGATGGGTTCCACAGCGGTATTCGTACAAGCGCTTTGAGACCCTTGCGGGTGAGTAGTGCGCTATACAAGTATCAATTTACATTTATCAATTTAATGGAAATAGTGGAGCAGTAGATGCAGTGACAGCAGGTATACAAGATAACTTTGGTGGTGGTGGGGAGGGGGGGGTAAAATTACATGACTGGTCCCCACTGAAATCTGTTACTGAGGTGTGTGGATGTTGGCAGCGTCCACAACTCCCTCCTCTCATGTTGCAGTGGGGCTTTAGGTGTGTCCTACAGGGGTGGAGGCATTCCAATGTGGTGCCAATGCTCTTGAATAATTGTAGAGGAAGGTAGGAGTGAAACACAGTCACATACCAGAGAGATGCTGCTGCACAATTGAGTATCACTCTAACTTGATAAATAAAATATGACACTAATTTAAAAACCCGCACTAACATCCTGTGTCTCCACCCCCAAGGAGCTATAGGAAATCTGTGTCTTGGCTGCCCCATAATCAAATCGGACCTGTTTGTTTCAAAGACAAGTTTTGCCAACAAACTTGTTCAAGTCACTTCCTCTGTGATACCCTTCAGCCTTCTCCGAATGGACCACTTCCTGTTTCTGCTGAGGCATGCAGTTGCAGATTGCGAGGTACTCCCCCCCACCATCGCCTGCCAACATAAAAGTAAACTGCTGATCGCACTTTTTTCATTTACATTGTATTGGATTTTCCACATCACAATCACAAGTTATAGGTCAGGAAATCAATGGCGAAGAAGGCACCGTCCAGATTGATAAACACACTTAACCTGTCCCATGTTTTAATCTGCGTGTAGTAAATATAGAGCTGCAGAGTGGGTGGGGTAGACAGAGGGAGCCTGGTGGGAGCCGAGACTCAGGGAGAACGGCATTTGTGCTGTTCATGCAGCAGGGGCCCCCTTATGAAGCCCCCACTATAAAAAGCATGAACAAAACGGGAAATACCATTTAATTTAGAACGGAGAGAATTGTAACTTAAAATATTTACTTCAAAGATGACATGCATTTCTCTAGCTCTTTGTCAAAATATGTTAATTTCCAGGATTTCATTGCCTTCCTTGTTTATCTATATTGTATTGTATTGCAGGATGTATATATATATATATATATATATATATATATATATATATATATATATGATCTAGCCCGTGAAAACGCGGTCGAAACGCGTCATGCTGGGCACTTGCCGTTACATTGATTAAAATTGAAATTTCTTCTGCAATAAGGCACTGCACTTTAAATCATCACGCTGTGGTCCGTACCTGATTTTCGCTGTGGGTATGGTGATCCAGGATTGTGGTTTCCATATCTATCTATCTATCTATCTATCTATCTATCTATCTATCTATCTATCTATCTATCTATCTATCTATCTATCTATCTATCTATCTATCTATCTATCTATCCATCCATCCATCTATCTATTATACTGACAGATAGAGAACTGCTGCCATGCAGTGAGATTCATCGTCATCGCGCATGTCATATTTTTCATGCTTGCGCCTTTCAATGATATGAAATGACCGTTCATACTTCCTGCATAGAGGAAGAGGCTTGTGGGACTAGTAAGGGTGTACACATTTTCAAAGTGTTTTCTCCTGAATTTCATATATTTCTTGTAAAATTATAGAAAAAGATGCAGAGCCTGTAAAATTGTACGCAAACTAAGATTTCGCATGAAAATCTGGAATTTCGCGAGTATTTGTTTGAGATGGTAATTTGGGTTTAGCCATTCGAAATGAGAAGCTTGGAAAATGCTTTCCAGTTACTCTCGAAATGCAGAGTATTTGCAAGAAAAAGTAGAGCAAGGTGAACACTATTGCACAAAATGCTGAGTTACTGGCACCAACTATCACTCAAAAGAGAAAACTTAATGGATGCGTAGGCATTAAAAAGGCGGGAAACTCTATGAATCACAGCCGGGCTCGTTACGAGAACTTCATGAGTCTATGCTTGCTTAGTAAAAACTTTGCACAAACCTCAGTGACGAAGAGGTAGGCACTTTTATAGACTGGCTCATGCAGATTTCTCCAAAGTTTTGTAATGAATTATTGATAGTAGAGGTTTAGTTGCTTTATGACGTAGAAAATATTGTTTTACATTATTGGACAGAGATGAAACAGTCCTTTTTTCCTTCAGAAAGGTTTTTATTAGGTTTTTGCATCCAGGAACTGCAGGAAAAGAAGATATATATAGAGCAATCCATCTTGGGGGGTGATACCAATAATCTGAGTGAGAAAAAACAATATATTACATAACCAATAAGTGTTTCGTCTCGGAGGGTAGGCGGTGTGAGTGTATTGGTTTGACATTCGGTTGATTGGTGTTGGCGTGGTGAATGGGTTGGTTTGGTTATTTAAGAGAATGAGGGACTGTACGGTGGCTTGTTTGTATTGCAAGGATTGCGAATTGGGAAAGGATAGATAGGCAGAAAGCGAGAAGAAAGAGGAAGTGAGAGGAGAGTAGCAGGAAGTCTTAGGCGATGTCGGGGATAATGGGTCAGGCACTGGGGGGTAGGAAGGGAGGTGTATAGGACAAATTGGTTGGGGGAGAGGGTAGAGGGTGGGAAGTGGGTGCGAGTGCCCCCTAGCTTGGATGTCTAGTTTAATTCAGTTTCCTCTTAATCTGTGTTGAGGATTTAAGATATGTATTCATTGAATTGAATGGGCTTCTGGTGAATTGAACCTGTTCCCACCAGGTTTGGGTGGACAGTTTGGATGAGTCCTTCCACTCAGCGAGGATAACTTTGAGACTGGTTAGTATATCCCATAAACTTTGTTCTTCTTTGTCCAATGCTTGTGGAAGTATACCTAGAGTAATGGCTGCTAACTCTGGAGTCCACTTAATGAGAAGAATTTAAGATATAGTATCACTGATATCCTTTCCAGAATCTTTTAGTGAAGGGGCATTCCCAAAGCATGTGTCTCAAGTCCCCTCTTTCCTTCTCACAACTCAAGCATGTCTTCAAGGACTGGAGGCCTAGTTTAGAAAGTTTTGCTGAGGTCCAATGGGCCATAGTGGCAATCCAATAATGGCACTGTGCCAGTGAGGGAGTTAGTTTGTTGGTGGTAAGGCTTTCCCAAATAGACGACCAGTCAGGTGTTGTCCCTTGGGAGTTGCCAGGATCAGCCAGTAAGGTTTCCCATTTAGCCTGGATGGGTTTGGTTAGCGCAGAGTTTGTTTGGGTAAGGAGAGCATATAGTTTGGATGCCAAGTGACCCCCTTTGCTGTAAGTGTTTAGGGTTTTAGGAGGTCTGGATGGGTTGGTGGTTTATGTCTGGCTATGAGTGATTTGATTTTTTTTTAAAGTGAGTGAAGTGCATTTCATTGAGGCCGAGCTTCGTTTTGTGCTGGGATAAGGGTATGGGTTCAGAGGAGGTGCCAATGCCCCCTACAATAGTACGCTCTTTTGCACCTATTTCTCAATGAAAAGAGTTCTTCCCTCTATTCTAAAGTTTTCATTGTGACATAGGGTGGGTAAGTGCGAGTGATGCATTCTGTTGGGTAGTATATTATCGACTTTGCGAGGTGCCTGTACTGTGCATGAGATTATGTTAGCGGAGTGTTCTATTTTGATACTTTCTTTAATAGTTATTATGGATGCAAGAGATGGAGGTTTAGCCAGATACTCTTCGATTTTAAGCCAGGATGGAGAGGTGTTGGTTAGTGGGTAGAAACCACTGGCTTTCCTGTTTGGCAAGGAAGGCGTGTTGGTATCTACTGTAATCTGGTACGTTTAGGCCTCCTAGTTTTTTTTTTTTTAAAGCCTTCGTTTCTTTAGAGCAATTCTGTTTTTTTTCGATGTCCATAGGAACATGGTAAGAAATGTGTCTATTTTCATTTAAAAAGCTGTCAGAGTGGCAAATAGGGGACATACTGATTAGAAAGATGATGAGGGGTATAATCATCATTTTGATGGATACCATTCTTCCCCAACAGGTGATAAATTCGTTGAACCATTTGTCAATGTTGTCCTTAATTTTGTCTAGCACCTTTTGTTCATTCAGGTTCTTTAAGTCCTTGGGTGAACCATACTCCTAAGAATTTCAATGAGTTAGGGACCCATTTAAGACCAAATCAGCTAATCGTGGAATCTTTGGAATGGGCATTGTGGGATGTTATTTAATTTTTTTCTGTTTTAAGGCAGTAAACTGAAACTTCAGAGTAGCTATTGATGGTGGACATGATTTGGGTGACAGGTGGTCCTACATTTGTGGAGAAGAAGAGAATATTGTCGGGCTACGGGGCCAGCTTTTGCGGGCCTGCAGAGAAAGGAATGCCTGGGATGAGTGGGTTATCTCTTATTAATGTAAGCAGGGGTTCTAGTGTTAGTAGAAATAGCATTGGAGAGAAAGGGCATCCTTGCCTGGTATCTTGTTTAAGGCTAAAAGTGTTGGTTAGCTGTCCATTAATATTTAGCCTAGCTTTAAGTTCTTTATACTAGGCGAGGATCATTTTGGATAGGAAGGGGCCTAAATTAAGAGAGATGTGCGTTGCAAGGAGGAAGGCCAACAATACCTTTCGAAGGCCTTCGCTGCTTCCAAGGCAGACTGGGTAAGGTGTGGGGCTTTTTTAATGACATGGCTAAACAGTGTGAGCCTGATTCACAAAAGTAAACTGAGACAAAATCCTAACTTTACGACTTTCGGTATTCACAAAAGGCATTTAGTAGTAGTAAAGTTAGGATTCCTAACTTTACAACTACTAAACTGAGAAAAATCCTAACTTTACGACTTTCGGTATTCACAGGAGGCATTTAGTAGTAGTAAAGTTAGGACTCCTAACGTTATTGCTACTAAACTGAGAAAAATCCTAACTTTACAACTTTTGGTATTCGCAGAAGGCATTTAGTAGTAGTAAAGTTAGGAATCCTGTTAGAGACAAAGGCTTAAGCAGTCAGCAGGGATGGGACACAAGCCTGGTCCATCTTAAGGATTTTTGGAGTCCTGGGCAAGACGTATTAGGAGGTTTCCCTGTTTAGATCAACTTTATATTAAATACACATTTTTTGACAATTCAAGACCTCATGGTGCCAAACAATAATGAATTAAATGGTAAACTTTCAGAAACTGAAACATAACTCTGTCATCGTTGACCAGAGGAATAGTGTCAAACGAAAGCTTGAAGAAGATTTGTCCAAGGCCATTTATTCTTTATTTGGATTTTATTTCTGTGGTCTTGCAAAAACAGTACTTTTAATTCAGTTTCTAACCAGCCTGTTCTTCTAGTTGTAGGAAAGACTTGATAAGACTGACTCTGTGCACGTTTAGAGGACTGGTGCATATTATTAAAATAGGTTGTATGTGGATAGCTCTTGGAATTGTAACTTAAATTCATAATTACATCATCATCATCATCATAAAACTTTTATTCGATTGCATCATAGCGAAACCATAAAAAGTACAGCAATAAAATGTTACAATACAAAAGAATTTCAATGTCTTCGACAGTTAAAAACTATTGTCATAAAAACCCTAGTTAAAAATAATTCATTGAGAATATTGAACAGGAAACAAATAGTACAAGGACTCATAATTTACAGCGGATTTTTAGACATGATTATAAAAAACAAGCTATGCATTTGGCAATGTATTGGGAATCCAGAAACTTCAAGGCCTTGTAAACTGTGAGCGGGACGACATGTTCTCAAACCCATTTTACGAAGTAAAGGGATGATCCAGCGCTTACGAGGGAGCATGTAGAATCTACAGAACAATGTTACATGCATTGTGGACTGAGAAGATATACCATCACACGGACATTTCAATAAAATTTGTGACCAGTCCTGTTCTTTAGGAAAAGTAACTAAACAGAAAAAAGTGTTAAATCGGAACCTAGTCAAAACATATTTTTCATAATTTGTGAGGTAAAAAGTTAAATATGGTTGGATGCCCAGAGCAGTCTGTACCAATAAGATTTGTACATTTGAGGGTTTGCTTACTTCTTGGGAAAGACGAAGTTCTCTAAGATGGTTTAAACATAGTTTTTTCAAGTCTTTCCTAGAGATATCTGGCATTTTGGTAGGTTCTAAGAAGTAAGATGTAGAATTCAGGTCCTTAAAGAAATTTGAGACATACAAAAGCCACGGGATTTTATTCCAATTTGCCAGGGCCAAGCAGTCGGATATCAGTGAACAGGTTAAATGGCATTGTTGTTTGGTCCAGATACGGTGCCACAACAGGATTGGCTGACATCTGATGGTATCTGTCAAATAGTTGATGCCCAACTCGATGTGGCAGCCGTATATTGGAGCACTTTGGGGTAATGCCAATAGATATTTCAGGAACCCGTTCTGAACCGTCTGCAAGGTTTCGGCAGGAGCATAACCCCAAACCCCTGCGCCGTAGGTTGCTACGCTGTGGCATTTTGCGTGATAGATATTTAGCAACTCTACTGGGGCAGGTTTACCCAGTTTCCTCGAGAAGGAAACTAGAGCTGAGGTTGCTCTCTGAAAGAGTAGCTTTTTACTTGTCATGGCTTGTCTCCAGGATAATCTGTTGTCCACTAAGATTCCTAAATAGGGGTATTCCCTGGTGCATTCCAGCCTAACTTGATCAATAAAAATTGGTTTAGAATTCTTCGCCCTGGGGCCAATATGCATGACAAAGGTTTTGTTTTTGTTTACTTTTAAGCCTAAAGAAAGCATAAATTGACAGTATTTATTTAACTGTCTTTGTAACTGGTTTAGAGTTCTAGCTAAAATGACAGAATCATCCGCGTATAACAGAGCGGGAATGGGGCGATGGTTGATGGATGGAAGGTCCTGACTCCCTTCAAGCATAGCCACTTCCAACCCGTTGGTGTATAGGTTGAATAAGAAGGGAGCCAGGACGCAGCCCTGTCTAACACCTTTATTGACTGGAAATGATGGAGATAATTCAACGTCAATACCATACCTGACACATGCAGTGGCGTCTGTGTAGAGCTCACGGAGAAATTGAATGAGAGGGGGATCTACCCCAATTTCTCCGAGAATGGACCACAACTTTGAGTGAATAACGCAGTCGAATGCTGCGCTAAGGTCAACATAGACTAAATACAGGTTACCACCTTTGGCCCCCACATATTTACCAATCAGAAGGGCGAGGTTCAATGCCTGCTCGACAGTACCAAGTCCCTCCTGGAACCCATACTGGAGGTCTGTCAAGATGTTATTTGTAGACGCCCAGTCCTGGAGGCGTTCCAGGATCAGCCGACCAGCGACTTTCCCCAAGGAGTCCAGGAGGGAGATGGGCCTGTAACATGCTGGATTGTTACGTTCGCCCTTCTTAAAAATTGGGAGCAAGATGGAAGTGGACCATGAATCTATTAGGCCTATTTTCGTGACTGCTGCCATAACCTGGGTGACAAGGGGTGACCAAAGTTCCAAACTATGTAGAAAGATATCTAGTGGAACCCCATCCGGACCGGGGGTCTTACCGGTTTTAGAAGATGTCAACGCATTGATGACCTCCTTGTGGTCAAAGAGAAGATCAATGGGGAGGATCAGGTCCCCAGGACGGTCACCTGCCACGTGACCCTCGTTGGTAATGTCCTCAGGGGGACCACCAAATATTTTTGAAAAATGAGCCACCCACTCGTCAGCTGTCACTGCCACGTCAAGATGTTGGAAGGATGAGACATCTACCAGGAAAGGAGATTTTATCGTACGCCAGAACAGAGAACTGTCGTTGCGTTGGCAGCTCTCATGTAATTGGGCCCATAAGTTCTTCTTTATTTCAGCTCTACGATTGTGCTGTGCTATTTTATAGGCCTTTCTAAGTTTAGTGATTTCGGCGTAATCTCTTACTTGATTATGAAGTGCTCTTTTTAGGTCAGTTTGGGCTTTACGACAGGTTGAATCAAACCAGCCTATGGTGTCCAGTTTTCTAGATTTTTGGGTATGCGTCAGTTCAGCCTGTATAGTTCTAGTAATTTCCAAGAAGCTAGCTATGATCAACTGAGGTGAGGAGTCTAGTGCTAAGCAGTTGTTCATCCAGGGGAGGGCTCTGAAAACCACTTTACTGGTAATGGCTGCTGGGTCGATTTTAGACCATTTTACAGAGAAGCCATTTACTTTATCCATGGACAGCGTTTGTTGATTCAGTAAATTACAGAAAGTGAGCCTTCTCAAATAGTATTCTCGTTGCAATGGAGCAATCAAAGCACTGTTCCGTGGATTTTCTTTATTCTATCAAATTTCACCTTAATTTTCTTACCCTGCTTGTTCCTCCTCTCTGATTTTCCTGTGTAGATGTCAGTGATGTGGCACTGACCTCTAGCTCTGCATAACAGAAAGCGGAGTGGGCAGGAGATAGGTAGACAAAGGGATTAGGGAGATGTGAGGTATAGAGAGATGGAGAGATATGTAGAGGGGTGAGGTAAGGAGAGACTGGAGTGAGAGAGGTGAAGTGAAGTAATTGGAGAAGAGATGCAGGTAGGCGAGATGGAAGAGAAGAGAGTGGGGTAAGATAGTACCAGAGAGAGAGATATGATAAAGAGAAGGAAATAGAGAGGTAGACATGTCTGCAAAGAATGGTGAAAAGAGGGTGAGAGTCAGGTGTGGCTAGAAAGAGGGATATTGAAAGAGAGATGAGGTGGATAGAGGTCAGATAGAGACAGTAGAGATATAGAGATGGCAGTAGGTGCAGAGAGAGGGGGTGAGGCACAAGAGGTGAGATGAAGAAGGGAGTGAGCAAGCTGAGAAACATATATAAAGCAGAAAAGAGGGGTAGAGAGTGGTAGAGCGAGGTAAGGTAGTAGCTGACAAAGAGAGTGGCAAATAATGAAGTTGGAAATTACGGAGGGATGGGATTTAGTGACTGGTTAAGTGGCGTATGATGCAATACATTAAGATAGAGGAAGAGTTGAAATGCAGAAAGGTGAGTTAGAGTGGGGAAAAGAAGAGAGGGAGAGGCAAGGTAGACAGAGGGGGTAAGAGAAAGTAGAGGGATGTAGACAAGTATGGAAAGAGAGGTAGTCAGAAAGGTAGAGAGTGCTTCAGTAGGAAGCAGTAGTGGTTAGCGGGGAACGGGGTTGGAGGGGCGGGCGGGGGAGGAGGACAAAATACAAAAAATACTACTACTTACCTTTTCGGCCAGCCGTGTCTCTCCCCCGCTTCCCTGGCGAGTCCAGGAAGCACACAGGCTCCCCTAAGCCAATCACAGCACTGCAATGCAGCATTGTGATTTGTCTGAGCGCCATGGTCTGTCGCTCAGATGGGGACAGGAAGCCTGTGCATGATCCCCTGTGCATTACAGTCTGGTGGGGAACATACTAAGTGCACAGGAATCGTTTGGCTGAACCAAGATGGCCAGCCAAACTGCCATGCGCACTTGGAGTGTGCAAACCACTCCTCCCCTATGCCACCAGCCCCTCCCTAACCGAGCACTAAATCTACAAAAAATTAATTGATAATAACAATGTTATTATCATTTTATTTTACCTGCTCTGAGAGCAGTGGGGCGACGCTCCTCTGCCAGAGTGGAGGAGCCGACCCTGATAGGGACAAGTAGAGACAGATACATTCAAAGGTAGAGGTAGCCAAAGATAGGGAGGGACCTAGGGGATCGGCACGTTCACTGTTGCTAGTCTGTGCACTTTCTTTTCAATATACCTTACACTGCCATAGAAAGCCAAGACGCCCTCTTGTTACTCTGTGCTGGTATAGGGTCCTTGGTAGGAAGATCAAGCCACTGGGGCACAAAAGCAGGTCTTTGCATGGAAGTCATCTTTCCCAGAGGGGAGCTGCACACCTGTCGGTAGAAGGTAAAGATGAGACACTGACTACTAACTGACAGGAACCCCCTTCCTGCCATGTCTCCCAGATTCAGAGTTAGTAAAAAATCACATACCTTGAAGGAGGTATTGGGCTCACACACAAGAATCCTAAAGAGTGTAATGTGCAAAAATTATACTGTATGCTCTTTCTAGTGGAAGAAAATCTGGCTACTTGGTACCTCCTGGATTGTTCGCAGGGACTGCTGGTCGACACTGCTCAGGGCACTTTTTCAATCGCATACCCGAAAAATATTACATTTCTGACATCAGCCAGGTGGCAACCATACAGCCAAGGACATAAGTCTTACTCATTCAAGCAAGGGCCACTGGGCGCACATGTGGCAAGCTGAAACCTAGGTGCCTTGTGGCTTCCATTCAGAACTGTTGTCAACATTGGTCTCCTTGACAATGGAGCATGCATGATAAAAGTATGGAGCCATATAAATGAGGTTGGAAGCAAGTAAAAAAGATGGGGGACACTGAGCCTCCAAATGTTCGGAATTTTCTGTATTAAACTAGTGTTTGACCGATGCTATCCCCTCTAAAACCCTCTCTTCCCAATGTAAGCGCTGCATTTGGAGATATCAGGAGGCCATCTTGGTTTAACTCAATCTGAAGGAGGATCTATTGACTTTCCACAAACTTGTAACTCTCCTGATAATCCTAAATAAACTTAAACCTTCATTTTCTAGGAGTACTCTTCCCTGAGCTCAACCTTTGCAACTAGTAATAGCAGGGATCTTGAGGTCAAGGTCAAGAGTTCAAATCTTGGCAAGGCAGGTTTCGCCATCCTTCCTGTCAAGGTTGGTAAATTGAGTCATATGAATTGGGGAATTGGATCATTTAGAAACTGCAGAATTTCAATAGCAACAGATTTGTGAAGGATGTCAAAAAGATAGTTTTCTACATTTTATTCTCTTTACGTTCAGCCAGCCTGTCACTTTCAGTTTCCTGTTGAGCCTGAGATTTCCTCATCTTTATTCTTCCCAACCAGTAGACACTTGATTACACCTTCTGCTGCAAACCAGCTCAAATACTGAATGAACAGGATTATATGAAAAAGTAAATTTGTTGATGAATAATTAATTTCATTGACAACTGTATTCAGTCTTCAATAAAGAAAGCTGCTCCTGAACATAAATGTAAATATTAGAGAGGACTTATCGCCTGATAACTAAATACATGTAGAGCAAAGCAGTGTTGCAGGAAAGGATCACGAGCATTGTCTGTTATGGTAAATAAAGCATTTTACTGTATGCAAACACTATGCAGTTCAATGCACAAATGGAGCTATCCACTGTTATGAAGCTAGGTGTTTTGCAATTCAGCGTTTTGCACAAGAAAGTTGCAAAGAGTGCTCTGCCTTGCAGCAGGAGCAGTGCTGCTGCACAGGCCATGATTATTTACGTTGCAGGCACAAGCTTACCACGTTGCAGCACGCCCGCATATCTCCTCTTTCTTGGTGTGGTAATCCGCAGAGTATGATTCATGCCTGTGTGAAGAGAAACCATGCGGCTCACGAGCCAGTGGTTATTGTGTTTACTTCTTGTCACTCTGGGACTTGCAGTGCTGAGTGACAGCAGTGCAAACGATTCCCTCCCGCCAGATGTCCCAAGAAAATTGGCCATTCGGACGATAATGGACAGGTGGTGAGGAAGCTCACCTCTGCAGAAACAGAACAACTTCACCATCTACAATGGTGCCTTGTTCGATGCTATCAGCTTTAGTTTTTAGATCTTTTCTGACATCATTTACCAGATGGACAATTTAAAGCCTATCTTTATACAAATCAGTGTCTTCATGAAATACAGAGCAGACCACAGAGGCTACACATATTCTGCTTCTCCTCTTGTACACCACAACTGCACCCTCAATTCTGTAACTCTGGCTGTCATTCACTCATACTCAAATCATCAAATGTGAAAATCATCTATTTTCCAACCTTCTCAAACCAGTTTAGTCTGGCTCACTAACTATATCTCACTGGATGTTTTCACTCCTTCCTGTTTTGCCATAAATCTTAAAATGCTATTTGACACACAAACTCCCTCTCCACCAAATCCATTGCTGCTAGATTTTCGTTGGCCATTATCAGAATCATAGACCCATATACCCCCCAGAGAATACAGTGAATTCCCAAATATACAACTGACATGATACAATTAGACATAGGTATTCTAGTCAGTCTACCGAAGTATACCTTCTCTCCTCTTGGTACACAATTTGACAATCAACTTTGCATCCATTCTTCGCCTTACTTCCCCTCATCTTCAGCTCATCATCATCCACCAATGGCATGCCAGTTGTCTTTCTGCTACTAGTAAATCTCTGATGAAGCTCCTTCTCTTTGTTTTTAAGTGTGTAGTCTGTTCATGGTGTCATCCTCCCCACCCTTGACAGATCGTTTCTCGTGTTACTCACCTTTTGACTTCTATACTCATCTACTCACTTTTCCTAAACCACAGCATCCTCCATTACACCTTTCCCACCCATTTCACTGTAGCTAATTTGTGCTGAAATTCATGGCCATACCATCTCTGCCTTCAAAATTAAACTCTAAATCCAACTGCTCAACCCTGAGCCCTGCCTTATTTGAAATACTTAACACAACATTGTCTAAGGACCATACCTTCCTCAGACCTTCCTCATTCTGACTGCTTAATGCATAATATGAAATAAATGCATCTAATTAATGTATGTGCTGTCTTGTTCTTTTGCTCAATCCTTCATCTTCATGTCCTTCAAACTCATGGTTTTCTATAACCACCAAAGTTGAACATGTCTTCATTATATTTCTTGTGGAAATACTGTCACCTCAATAAAAAACAATAAATAATATAAAATGTGGTCTGACAGTCCTAGAGAACTATACACTCTGGTGAAGCTGGAAACCAACCTGGCCTTAAATCTTCATGATCTCCTGCTCCACACAGAAACCCAGTGATATGCTTTTACTCAACATCAAGTGGATGCTGCACTGACAAATCTGTACCTCTCCCTCACTGGATTCAATTCAAAAGGAGCACATATTAAGAAACGCATTGGACCACCCTGGAATAGTTCAGATCCAAACATCAACTTGCAAGAATCTTCTACGACAAATAATGATTTCCGGACCGATGTACCTAGACTTCCATTTGCAATTTCCTAATAGCACATTTTTGCAATTCGCTATTAGGAAATCGCAAACCGCTATGTACAATAGTGTGTCTTACACTGTTTACGATTCGCAATGGGTTGCAAGTAACCCGCTACATTAATATTCATGAGGCAGGTCGCAATTTACGACCGATCGGGAATGGCTGGCATTCACAGGGATGGTGGTCTGCTGGGGTCAGCGAACCACGATGTCTGTGACTGCTTTTGAAATAAGAACACAGGTTGCGACACTTAGTGTAAGTGTCGTCTCTCCAAGCACAACCAAGTGGATGTGAGAACGTCTAGTGAATTCAATCAAAGTTTCAAAAGCGATATGATTTCCATCAAAGTTTTATTCCATGTTTCTTCACATGAACAAATCAAGTAGATGATTGTTATTTAAACATCCTTGAGCTTCCCATCATTTTCAAAACAACAATTGAGGAGTCACCCAATGCATTTCGGACTATTTAAGTCCTTCATCAGGGGTAATCTGAAAATGATACAGACAAGAAAAAATATATGTACGATCTTTTCAAGTGTCATATTGTTCTACAATGTCAACGAAAAATAACATGCTATAAAAACATTGCAATGAAATCTTGACTATTTAACCAAAGTTATATTCTGATCATAACTAGAATAATACAAAAGTGAAGATATAAAGCTTACTGGCCGAAGAAGTGAAAAGATAATCCCAAAAAGTCTTAATCAGAAAATGAATAGTGCGTGTTGTGCTCATCCAGATAGAAAAACGAATATCGAAAAGTATACGTGAGTCTAGATAGACCGAAAAGCAAAGCCCTAGCGTGTCCACAGAATCAAGAATTATCAGGTGAAGCGAAGCATTAAATTGCAGAGAATAGTACCGAAATCAAACCAAAATCAAAAATGTGGACCCAAATAATGCAGCACAGAGTGCACATGCAACAGTGTAATCCGTTAAATAAATATGCTGACAACGAGTGAGTCAAACTTACTTGATAGCCCAAAAAGGAACAGCGTGTGAGCGCGATTCAGTAAACAGTGCAATTAAGCGTGTTAATGGAGTCAAAGAAATAGGGAAAGGTGAAAGGTCATTAAGGGGTGAAGATAGAAAGAGGATACATTGTGTAGCGGCCATCTTGTAACGGTGTATCCAACAGATGAAGGAAAATGACTAAACAGAATAGATTAATTTCGCACATGAATATAAATGAAAGATGCAAATAGTATATACAGAACAGATATCATGAAAACAGGCCATTGTTGACTTCATAGATAGCACAAAAACTCCATCCGATCATTTAAACCCAAAGGTTTGCACGACTGTAGAAATGTTATCCAGTAATTTTCCCTTTGCAGAAGAAAGTTATTATTGTCTCTGTCATCGCGCTTAGGCACTACTTCAACAGCAGCAAATCGTAATTGACTGATGTTATGTCTGAATTCCTTAAAGTGAGCTGCTACGGAAGATTTGAGATTTTGAGTCCTGATGTTGCTTTTATGTTCGTTAATGCGTGTCTTTAGTTTGCGTGAGGTTTTCCCTGTATAAATCAATCCACAAGGGCATTTTATGATGTACACCAGATTTTCAATGTCACATGTAGCATTGAGTTTCAGTTTGATGTCTGTGCCTTTCATGGGATGTTTCAAGATAGAGCCTCTGATGAGGTTGTTACAATTTTGACAATTGAAACAAGGTTGGTTGCCCTTGTAGGTGGTAGAGGTAGCTTGTTTCGGTTTGGTGATGATTTCTTTGAGGTTGTGACCTCTTTTGTAGGCAAATAAAGGTGGACCTTGAAAAATGTGCTTGAAATCGGGTTCAGTACCTATAATTGACCAGTGTTTAAGGAATTCAGACATAACATCAGTCAATTACGATTTGCTGCTGTTGAAGTAGTGCCTAAGCGCGATGACAGAGACAATAATAACTTTCTTCTGCAAAGGGAAAATTACTGGATAACATTTCTACAGTCGTGCAAACCTTTGGGTTTAAATGATCGGATGGAGTTTTTGTGCTATCTATGAAGTCAACAATGGCCTGTTTTCATGATATCTGTTCTTTATATACTATTTGCATCTTTCATTTATATTCATGTGCGAAATTAATCTATTCTGTTTAGTCATTTTCCTTCATCTGTTGGATACACCGTTACAAGATGGCCGCTACACAATGTATCCTCTTTCTATGTTCACCCCTTAATGACCTTTCACCTTTCCCTATTTCTTTGACTCCATTAACACGCTTAATTGCACTGTTTACTGAATCACGCTCACACGCTGTTCCTTTTTGGGCTATCAAGTAAGTCTGACTCACTCGTTGTCAGCATATTTATTTAACGGATTACACTGTTGCATGTGCACTCTGTGCTGCATTATTTGGGTCCACATTTTTGATTTTGGTTTGATTTCGGTACTATTCTCGGCAATTTAATGCTTCGCTTCACCTGATAATTCTTGATTCTGTGGACACGCTTGGGCTTTGCTTTTCGGTCTATCTAGACTCACGTATACTTTTCGATATTCGTTTTTCTATCTGGATGAGCACAACACGCACTATTCATTTTCTGATTAAGACTTTTTGGGATTATCTTTTCACTTCTTCGGCCAGTAAGCTTTATATCTTCACTTTTGTATTATTCTAGTTATGATCAGAATATAACTTTGGTTAAATAGTCAAGATTTCATTGCAATGTTTTTATAGCATGTTATTTTTCATTGACATTGTAGAACAATATGACACTTGAAAAGATCGTACATATATTTTTTCTTGTCTGTATCATTTTCAGATTACCCCTGACGAAGGACTTAAATAGTCCGAAATGCATTGGGTGACTCCTCAATTATTGTTTTGAAAATGATGGGAAGCTCAAGGATGTTTAAATAACAATCATCTACTTGATTTGTTCATGTGAAGAAACATGGAATAAAACTTTGATGGAAATCATATCGCTTTTGAAACTTTGATTGAATTCACTAGACGTTCTCACGTCCACTTGGTTGTGGTTGGAGAGACGACACTTACACTAAGTGTCGCAACCTGTGTTCTTGATTACCACACCTGTCGGGGAGTGATATCTCTGGTGCACACCTCAACTCGATTCACACCAACAACTGCGGAGTGCGTAACCTATACTTCATTTGCTTTTGAAATAAAACAGGTTTTTTTATTTTTAAATGTGGTGGATACATTAAAAAAATTAAAATAATAAGTTTCCCTTTAATTTTTTAAGCATGGGCAGTATTCGGGTCACAAAACATTCACACATGCCCCAGGTAATCGTTAGATAGGAAGGGACGGCCCTGGCACACCCCTTGCTATTATCGAATCGCACACCCAATTTGCTTACTGACTTGCAAGTAGGGCTTTGTACATTCAAAAATGCTTTTCTCAGATCGCAAATGGCCCAATTCTGTGAATCGGGCTGTTTGTGAGCTGAAAAAAGCTTGGTACATCTGGCCTTTGATCCTTACTACATTAACCACTTGCTGAGCTTATCACTCAAAAGCCATATCATCAACTAATCTAGCGCAACAAACAAAGAACCCCCACAGATCCACTTGTTTGCCTTTACATTTTAGCTCAGGGTTCCCCAGCAAGTAACTCTACGGTGTGCAGCCAACTCTACTAAATTAGAAACATTTGATTGGTTGGATACATATATGTATATCAACATAGAAAAGCGTGTATGAAAATGTGTGTATTTTCAGAAATCATAAGCTGATGTTTGGAGAAAAATGGCCGAATTTTCAAAATATATTTACAGCTGATTATTATTTTGATAAGTCATAAGGCACTGTGGAGAACTATTACTAATATAACTTTGCCTGATGCGCTGGTGTGATCACTGCTTGCAATCTTGCATAGGGTAGTCACTAATATAATCTTGTTTGATGTGGTCACTATTAAAACACTGATAATAGTAGCTTGGGATGGGTTTCACTGAACATAAGCATCTCTTATTACAGAAAAGGTTGGAGACCCCTGTTTTAGCTACATAGAAGCACACACAAAATCTAGAATGGCAGCTGTTAGCCCAACAGCTCCCAAAACCACATCAAACCACTGCTACTCAGCATGAGAAAATAAATCCCCTATATACAACAGTAAAGAAACTTTGTGCACCACTATAATTAGCATGTGCACCTCTACTATTAGCATGGTTCCCATCACCATGAAGAAAATAAAATCATGTTCTATCTTTCAAAAAATATAACGCCTTCCAAATTCTGCAACTCTATCATTCTGTGACCAGCATCTGTGGGATGAGCTGGGTTGGTGTTTCTCTACAAATTGTTCCGAAGTCGGGGAGAACATTCATTCTATTAAGGAACTCAAACAATGCCAGATGCCATGCCAGTTGGCCCTGTGGCTAGATGTTTGTTCTCCAGACTCCGATAAGCCGAACCAGGTGAGCGTCTTCACTTCACCTGTTGTTGAGACCGCATATTGGAGGTAGCCGATGACACTCAGACCTTCTAAAGAACTGATAAAAAAAATCACCTTGTGCATTCTGATATAACCTATCAGGCTGCTTTAAACAGCTGTTACTCTGCAGATCCAAATGTTGAGTCCAACCACATTTTAGATAATTCTCATTATGGCTTTAGACCAGGAAAGGGGACAAAGTCTGTGCTGATGACCTTGACAGCAAACCTCATCAGTTACTGACCACAGTACTGTGTGTGTTCTAAATCTATTGCTGTCCTGTCCTAGGGTCTAAGGCATGGAATAAACTTCCCCCATACCTCCGTGCTATGGAACGGGAATCCGAGTTCCGTAAAGCACTAAAGACCTGGATCATCAATCTTCCTGACACCTGTGCCAGAGCTTTAGTATAATCATCTCAGCTGGACTAGTGAAAGCAGCCTGACCTAACATCCAGATCTTATCTAGTCAGTGTAGGTGCCAAGATGCTCCATGGAGTGAATGTTGCGCTGTACAAATACCAACTTACATTACATTACGTTCTAGTAAACTGCCTGACAGTAATTGACATTAGAGCAGCTGTCCTTGGTTAGCTAACATCCTTACAATGCTAAGCTATTCAACACTTTTCCTCATACCAGTGTAAGCTTTTTTTTTATGATATGTGCATTGTTTTCGCAAAAAATGACAGGAATTTATGTATTTTGTGAAACATTCATGGCTGGTATCTTGTATGAAAAGTATATGTGAGGGCATGCTCCATGTAATAAAAGTGAAGTAATATATAGCAGGAGACTGTTTCAAGAACATAATGCTCCCTGCAAAATATTTTATATTCAAACCAGGTTCCTGTGGGTGCCAGTTCTGCAAAATTGCAAAACCACGAAATGACAACATTGTTGCATAATTGATGTAATGTATAGTTCGTGAATTATTCACATGATTTTTGCCACGTAATAAACATTTCGCCTGGGCCTCTGTCAAAGACACATCTGTTGTTTAATCAAGATGCTGTACAGTTCCTCGTTGAGCCCACCTACGATCAACGTGCACTGTCCCACCACGTACTGACTTCCATATTCTTTTTGGGTATAATAGTTCATCTAAACTGATGACACTTAGATCTTCGAAAGAGGCGATATAAAATAACGTGTGCATCTCTGCAAACGTACTTTACATGCATTCATTACTAGATGCAGACCTACTTCTTACCGCTAAATGGTCAGCAAAGTCAATTTAGTGATGCTGAGAAACCACATTTGTCTCCTTACTTCAGGACTTAGGTTTTGTGGCCTTAAGCCCCTTCAGATAATTTGTACAAAATTTGGGAAATCAGCTAGACGGGAATATTTCCCTCCATACTAGGGGTGTGCCTGTAGTGCTAAATTTGTTTGAAATAAATCAGGGGTGGGAAGACCCTTGGAGTTTCACTCTGCGGACTTCCTCAGAGTTACATGAAAACATTTTTAGCACCGGGAGCTTGTTCTGTTCTGCAAAATCAGCACAAAGGGCACCAAGGAGCGTGCCAGAGGGCGTTGCTTCTCGAGTAGATTTTCTACTCGAGCAGCAGCTTTTGTCACTGCAAATGGTTGTGACAGCCCACGACCACCCACGTTTGAAACATCTCACCTGGTGCCCTCGTAGCGCCCAAAAATGGTGCCAGGGGATGTCCATTCTCGCTCCCCAACTTACAGTTGGAGAGCCATGCACGAGAATTTGTCTGGAACACTGCGCTACATGCGTAATGTGGAGTGACCAAAACTCCGCCAGCGGAGCAGGATTTATTGCCCACCCCGAAAAAAATTCCTGGGGACCAAGGATTTTCTACATAGCTCTCTGAATGCTGAGTTTTGTTGAATACCAAGGCTGGCTTTTCTTGACCACTGACTCTGCCCCAACTCATGTGCACCTTTCGTCCACGGCCCTGCAGTTTCTCTCTTTAGGACATTCATGCAGGTTTTTAATCATCCCTGCTTTCTCCCTTTTTCTCCCACGTTTTCTCTTCCTCCTCCTTTCTCTCCTTTCTGTCTTTCTCTCTCTCTTGCTCTGGGTCAAAGTCTGGTGATGAAAATAAGTCCCTGTCCCTAAAAACAATGTTGTGCCCACAACCTGCAACTACTACAAATTTGAGGCCAGATGTACGTCCCGCCAATTAGCAAGTCGCAAATTGCGTCGCATTTGCGACTCGCTAATTGGGATGCACAACAGTGTCTGAGACACTGTTTGCGATTCCCAATGGGGTCGCAAATTGCATGCCTCATGCATATGCGACCCCATTGCGAATGGCTGGCACACCCAGGGATGGGGCCTGCTGGGGTCAGCAGACCTCCATGTCTGGGACTGCTTTTAGATAAAGCAGTTTTTTTATGGAGCCTGTTTTCCTTAAAGGAAAACAGGATGCATTTAAAAAAGTAGAAAATGAAACTTTTCAGTTTCATTTTTTAAGGGCAGGCACTGGTGCCTGGAACCACTGCCTGCCCTAAAAAAATATTTGCGCATACATTCACAAATGGCATATCACCCTTCTGAGAAGGGTGGTAAGCTGTGAGTGTTTTGCGACTGCAAATGCGGTCGCAAAACATTCTTACATAGCTTACGGAGTCGCTATTAGGAAGGGACGCCCTTGGAACGTCCCTTCCTAATAGCGAGTCGTTAATCCTATTTTGCGAGTCGCAAATTGATTTACGACTCGCAAATTAGGATTAGTACATTGGCCACTATTTTTTTGAGGGCGCAAACGGGTCTAAAACCCCATTTGCGCCCGCAAAATACCTTTGCATATCTAGCCCTAAGTACACTGGTTGTGTAGCAATATCATTTTGTGGTAAGTTTTGCAAAGGTGACGCCAAACTCGTAACTTGGAGAAAAAAACAGAGAGAGAACAGACTGTGTCCCAGGACTCAGATAGCTTCTTTAAAACAAGGTCGCAAGTTTGCTCTCAGCTGCCTATGTTCGTTGTATCACTTGAAGTGACTATGATTATTCTCTCACCCAACACTGACATGTATTGATGGGATTGTGCTGTATGTTGCTGTGGTGACTGGAGAATCCATGCTTTCACCCCAAGAGTGTCTCTAGTTTTAGACTGACATCGATCCAGGACTATTCTTGGCAGCGTTATTGACCCACGAGGGTAACTCTAGAAGGCCTTAGAATGTTGTCCCTGACTTCGTATTTTAGAAATCTCCTTGGATTGTTTTCTCAGGGCCGGGATCTGGTTGTCAGTTGGAAGTTACAATGCAGAAGTGTTATTTTTGAACTGACATAACGCGTGACATGAAAAGTCCTGTGGGCTTTGTTCTTGTTAAAAATCTAACCCTGGGCCTGCAGGCTTCTAGCACATCTAGGTGACATGCGTTCGAGCGCTCGAATCACTTTCTGTAACACTCGAAAGCGACACCGTAAAGCTTTCTTCTGGGCACATGGCACCCTCTAGTGGCTGAGATGAAACCGATTCTCAAAACTGTAACTTTTTGCTTCATTGCAGCGCTGGGATTTTAAACTGTTTTAGCAGGCACTATTATATTGCAATTGCACATTTTATTTATATAGTGCTAACTACCCCTGACCAGGAATTGAAGTTCTTTGCCGCGTGTAGCGCTACTCTACTATAGTACTGAAGATTAGAGGTAATGAGTGATTAGTAACTTTTTTTTCTTTTCATGGTGTATTAGTAAAAAAAATGCCCGAGATGCAGTTTCTAGAGAGAATACAACTAACAACTAATTTTCAATCATATTATAAATTTAATTACACTTCTGTTGCAAATAAGGATAGCGCCTTGGTAGGCAGGTCAGGTAGGTACATATGATGAAGGTTTATTGAATAACATAACACTTGGTTACAGATGAATGTATATGCCTAGGCATGCGCCCCACCAGGTGCAGCATCCTACTGCTCAGCCCACTCTCGCGAACCGACACTCTCCCAAGCCAGGCACTCACCAAAAATGTCATTACATTGCTCACATGCCTGAGCAGCAGGAAAAATATAACACATTTTACCCCTTAGAAAATAATAAGAAAAATATACATATGAAAACGTAAGATAGAAATAATAAAATAATTCAGGAAACAAAAGAGAGAAAATCTTTTCACAGCCGGGTCTCTCAACCCACACTCATCGCCAAAACACAGGGCATCTTGTGACCATAGAAAATAATCTCTTTCACCCCACACTCCCCTCGCAAACACAGGGAATCTTGGGACATATTAGCAAGCTGAAGTATCGCCGCTTTTTCGTCGAATTGTGCCAAGAAAGCGGCGATACTTCCAGCGCCCTATTAACAAGGGCATGCTAACGCCTGCTTCAAGTCCACTTGGCATGTCAGCGAGAAACATCGCTAATGACATGCAAAGTGGGCGTTCCCACGTCCAACCACATGTAAAATGTGGTTGGAGGTGGAAACACCCTATTACCAAGGCAGGCGTTGGGAGAAGAAGACCTGCGATAAACTCGTTTATCGCAGGTCTCCCAACGCCTGCTCTGACCAGGTGTTAAGGCATTTATAACATGGAGGTGTGGATCATAACGCTGAATCCCCCCCATATTATCAAGGCACACATTAGCGCGTGAAAACAACGTTTGTTTTCATGCGCTAATGTTCCATATCGCCGACTATCGCCGGATTTAATTTCGCCTACGTGTTGCGCATTGATAATTACGCGCTAACACGGCGAAAAAATCCGGCGGTAGCAGGCGATATGGAAATGTGCGATGTGCGTTATATAACGCACATCTAGATAATATGCACCCTTGTGACTATATAAAATAATCTTGAATCATTTCCAACAGCACTCATCCCAATACAGGACCTCTTGCGCATAACTAAACGGGTATCTTTCAGCCGTCTCTCAAACAATATGCAAAGAGTATCTTTCTACCCTCGCTCTTCCTGAACAAGACACTACATACATTTGGAAATGGGTCTCTTTCAACCCGCACTCACTAATAACAAAATGGGCATCTTTCAACCCTCACTCAAACAGTTGGAAAATAGTATCTTTCAACCCTCACTCATCCCTGCACCAGGACACTCCCTAAACTTAGGAACAACCCCCAATCACACACAACAAAATGGGTATCTTTCAACCTTTACTACAGCAGTAGGTAAAGAGTATCTCAACCCTCACTCGTACCGATCCAGGCACTACATACATTTGGAAAAGGGTCTCTTTCAACCACACTCAGGCGTAACAACAGTAGGCAAAGGGCATCTTCAAACACTCACTTGTCCCTGCACCACAGAATACTACATAAAATTGAATGCAACACATCTCTCACCCTTGCTCATCCTTACTCTACACTGAATACCATGCAGGAAAACTGCATGCACACACACCCTCTCCTGCATACACAATTTCAACATGGCATTTTTAAAATTCAACACAGAATGGCAGTACCAACATTAACAATTATTTTCCGCACAAAATGAGTGCCTATTCACCCCGTCTACTATACACACTGAACAGCAGACACATGTACGCTTAAGCAAAACAATTCTGGCGACACACATTTCATAACCCTGCGCAAACATTGTATAACATGACATAGTACTTAAATACTCAATATCACAATAACATATACACTTGGGGCCCGATTCACAGAACTAACTTAAGACAAAATCCTAAACTTACTACCATTTTCGTATTCGCAGAAGGCACTTACTCATTTTGGTATTCACAGAAGACACTTACTTATTTCGGTATTCACAGAAGTTAGGAGTCCTAACTTTAGGACTCCTAAATGCCTTCTGTGAATACCAAAAGTCTTAAAATTAGGATTTTTCTCAATTTAGTAGTAGTAAAGTTAGGACTCCTAACTTTAGGACTCCTAAATGCCTTCTGTGAATACCAAAAGTCTTAAAATTAGGATTTTTCTCAATTTAGTAGTAGTAAAGTTAGGACTCCTAACTTTAGGACTCCTAAATGCCTTCTGAGATTACCGAAAGTCTTAAAATTAGGATTTTTCTCAATTTAGTAGTAGTAAAGTTAGGACTCCTAACTTTAGGACTCCTAAATGCCTTCTGTGAATACCGAAAGTCTTTAAATTAGGGTTTATCTCAGTTTAGTAGTAGTAAAGTTGAGAAAAATCCTAATTTTAAGACTTTCGGTATTCACAGAAGGCATTTAGGAGTCCTAAAGTTAGGACTCCTAACTTCTGTGAATACCGAAATGAGTAAGTGCCTTCTGTGAATACCAAAATGAGTAAGTGCCTTCTGTGAATACTAAAATGGTAGTAAGTTTAGGATTTTGTCTTAAGTTAGTTCTGTGAATCGGGCCCTTGATGATTTAACAACATTTTCTGCAAAATTAATCACGTCCTCCACCCCTGTGAGAGATTCCTCACCCGGATGCATCGCAAACCCTCTCCACTCCGGTGAGCAACGCCTCACTCGAACATGTGTTAAAATAGTAATCAGACTGTAGGATCAGGCTTACCAGTACTAGTATTAGTCACAAGAAAACTCTTCACCTTTTTTTTTCTGCATGTTCGTTTAACTTACAGAAGCTAACACCCAATTATGAGTGAGACTCCATTATGATGTGAGATACATTTGTCCAAAAGACTTCAAAATCAGATTTGTTTCCTTTCCCTGACATATGAAAGTACCATGTTCCGACGCATGTTGACACTGCCAAACACATACAAGCCATGACAGGCCTGAAGATTATGGTGTTCCTGACGCCGTGACGAGTGACTCCAGCAGCTCTGTAACAACGCACACAGTCAAAACCCTTCCAGACTTGTCTTCATGCTTTCATAAAATAATAAAGTCCTATGGCTATGGCCGGGGCATATAATCAAGGGCTGGGGATAACATTATCGCCGCTTTAGTGTCTGTTTTCGGGCAAAAAGCGTCGATAATGTTATTGCTTTATTAACATGGACATGCTAGCGCGTGTTTCCTTGCCTTAGCACCCGGTTTCCTACCGCCTTGTCTCGCATCGCTAATGATATGCAAGGTAGGCGTGCCCCTTACAGCTACATTGTAAAATATCGCTAACGGTGCTTCGCTGTATTTACAACTAAGCCCCATCCGGTTTAGAGCTGATATTTTTTGCACTAACTGGGCCTTAACACTGGAATTTAACTTCTGTTAAATTCCAGATTAAGGCATACCTAACATTGTGTGGCTAAGACCACAGGCCCTATCATCAAGGATATCGCCGTTTTCCATGGAACATCGCTGAAAAACCAGTGATGTTCCATGGAAAACACCGCTATAGCTGGAATAATTATCGCCATTGCGCTATGCGTTGTTAATACAGCGCTAGCATGGCATTAATTTCCAGCGATAGCCGGTGATAAAAAATCTCACGCTAGGCGTGGCAAGCGATAATTATCGCTGCCGCTTGATAATATGCCCGTGCCCTGTTTAAACATGGCTCCCACACGTTGGCACAATGATATCACAAGATCACGGGAAACATCCATAACAACGCGGGCATTACCCCGCACTGCTATTACAATGCTGCTATTACAACGCAAGTCGTTGTGCTGGAGGGCGCTGTAGGATAGGGAATAGTTTAATTTTCTATCCAACACCTCCCCTACTGTCAACGTAGGCTGGAGTTGGAATAGAAAATGAAACTATTCCACTATCCAGCGCCCCCAATGCAAGTCGTTGTAACGACTTGCGTTGTAAAAACAGCGTTGTAATGGCATGCGGGGTAAAAGCCCGGGTTGTAATGCCGTACAACCCAAGATCACACACGTGTTACAGAAAATCAAACTGATGTAGGTGCTCATTCTCTTAGCTGGGCGTTATTGTGAGTGTTCAACTTGCACTCCTGCTCACGACCGCCCCTGGGAAGTCTTCACGCTAGAGCTGATGCCAGGGTTCGTTCCCCTGCTCGCACTGATTGCAGCAAGTTACCTCACAACGGCCTGCAGCTGCAGTTTAGTCACATGCGCTGATTAAGTGTACATGTTGAATAACAACAAAGGACACACGCTCCCTTGCACCTCAGTGCGCGTTACACACAGTGATAGAGGGCAGCTTTAAATAATAACACACAACATGCGCCCCTAGCACCTCAGTATGCGCTCTCACCGTCACTTAATTGGGCTAAATCCTCACCAAAAATAACACCCTCACAAGCAATGCTTAGCTTAACTCGGCTGCTGTAATAGGTACACTGTGTTGATCACTCTTTCAATGTTGTAGAAATACAGACCGTTTTCCAACTCTGTACAAATAGAATTCAACAAACCATATCTTCAGCATTTATAACCCATTTAATCAGGCACATCAGGTCTTGTTCAGTGTATATTCAAGTATACCACCCTCTTAGTCTGCAGACTGTTTGATGGGTTGAGACACTGGTAGTACTCAGGGTGTTTCACTTTCCTCTTTATGCGTCTATTTTTTTCCAGTCTTCAAACTCTTTTTCTTTGTTTCTTGTAGACTTTCTCTTCCTTCTCAATCTCCTTTCACGTGTAAGTTAGTTTTCAATCATTGCCCTTTTTGCAAATACAGACAGCTCCTTGGTAAGCAGGTTACGTAAGTTAAATGATGAAGGTTTATTGAATAAGGTAACTCTTAGTTACAGGATAAAAATGAATGTATATACCTATGCACACGGCACACCAGGAGCAGCATCCTACTGATCAGCCCACTCCCTCCAACTGAGACTCTCCCAAGTCAGGCACTCACCAACATTCCATTACCTCACACACAACGGCTGAGCAGCAGGTATCAGGGAAACTAGGGAGAGAATCCATTACACCTAAATCAGGATATAACAACTTCTCTTTAACAGATAATTCTTTAAAAAGTGTTCAGAAGGTGTTCTTTCAACTTCAGAGTCTCTCTTGAATAAAATTATCAGCAAATCCTCTACCTCAGATCATCTAATACTGTTCACAATTATTTTGTAAATGGGTAAAGATAACAAGCACCCTACCCTACCTTGTGGAATGTTACAGCATTTCACCTAAATAAAAGAAGACAATGACTAATATGAAGACCCTCAATAGTGTCGCGGTGCACTAAGTGTTGGACGCAAATGGTGCATAATTCTGCAATTTGGCGTAATAGTCTTATTTTGGGAATTTCATGTAACAAGCATAAAGCAAAGTTGCTGAAATCACACAAGATTAAGCCTGCATGATAGAAATTACTGATAAAGGAATGGGTGAATATAACTGATTTTTCTTCCACAGTGGATGGACCTTTAAGAACTTGTGTCTGGTTGACTATGAGACAGGGATTAGTAATTCTGGCTCCTATGTAAAGGGTGTCAATTTTGTAATATCTGAGTGAAATGCTTGGATGAAATATTGGCAGACAAGCTGGCCAATGTAACAACGTTTAAAGCAGCATTGAAGAAGGATATTAAAGATTAGTCTATAAGGGCAGATTTGTATACTATTGAAACAAAACCTGTCTATATCCATTTTTTTATGCTGTGTAGAGCACATCTTATGATAAGAAGCTATAACCTTTCACCGATACAAGCACACAAACTGTCAAGGACCCATGCTTGCATGTCATATTTTGGGCAGACAGTTAAAGTCATTTTTATGCAAAGATTAATTGAAAAACTGGGTCATGTAATCTTTCGTTAAGAGGGTTTGAGATTACTATGCTTAGAACATCTAAGATATTGTGATGGGTCCTCAAAGGATTGTAAAAAATAGCCATTTAAAAAATGTATATGAATTTAGGGCTCAAATGAATTGCTTATTTCCTGTGTTTTTTTAATGTAAATAATGATGTATTAAATGATGTAGATAAGTAATGGTGCCTAAGATTTATTTTAAATCAAACAAACGTGTTTTAAATATAGATAAAATTACCATAACATGCAAACCTTTTAATGGGTGTGGAACTTAAACAGAGGAGCCTAATTACAAAAGCATTTTGCAGAACATAAAGTAGTACTCCTGTTGTGGTTGTTTAAGTACTCCTACATGCCGCTGTGAACTGGGCATGAAAATCAAAAACTGGAATATTCAGGTAATATTAATTTTCAATGAGTACAATTAGAAAGGGCTGTGTCGTCTTTGCTTATTACTAATAGGGAGTTGGATGCAGGGGGGTGATTTACAAATGCTTGTAAAAGTGCATAAAAGACAACTCCTGTGGTAATACTTCTAAATCAGCCCCATATTATTAACAAGCTTATGTCAGAAACGTTGTTTGAAATATCTTAGTTACCCTACAAGCATATGGCTTTATAATGGAATTAATTACTACCGCCCACCACAGTGTTACCACACCTGAAACACCTATTAATCGCAGCATGCATTGTTTTGTTGGTTACAGCAATATAAACCTCCCCCTGTCACTTGCAACTGTGTCTGTAACCCTGCATCCTGATGTATTTTTCTCATTAACAGAGCCACTGGCCGTGAGGTGTTTGACTGGATCTTGGACCAGGGTTATTACTCGGAACGTGATACCAGCAACGTTATCCGGCAGGTCCTTGAGGCGGTTGCCTATCTCCATTCACTGAAAATCGTTCACAGGAATCTCAAGGTAATCCAAGAGTTCTTCAAGTGGAAACTATTTACAACTATATTGCAACATCAAGACATACTGGGATTTCGAAAGGTATGTAAGTGGGTGTAGTTACAAGGCACTCGAAGGCACTAGAAGGGCATTGCTAGAGACATTTGTGAGATCCCTAAGCTTCATTTCTTTCTTTCAAGGAAGACGTGTTGCCTGTGCTCACGAGCCCTGCGGGTATCTCCAAGCAACAGCCTGGAGATATCCAAGTGTGCATGTCGTTTTGGCCGGCCTAGCCGACATGCGCACTTGCAGTGCCCTATGCCCACCACTCCTCCTGCTGCTGATGGCCCCACCCTCAAGACTCGGCTGCGGCTCCTGATTAAAATAAAATGACAATAAAGCAGTTTTATGAATTGCTTTATTATCATTTTATTTTGCATGCATCTGCTGGTTCAAGCATTAGGGCCACATTCCTCTGCCATAACAAAGGAGCCGCCCCTGCCCGAACTGCAAGGGCAGGTTACCTCCATACAGAAACACAAGCAGTCACAGACTTGTTTCAGACTACTAGAGCATCACCAGTGGTGCTTGTAACTTGATTCCAGTGAAACAACAAGCACAAAACCCTCATCTAGGCATACCCATGACACGTGGCATTTCACAGAAACACAAAGATGGCAGTTGGAAAGCCTAAAAATCTAAGCCAATAGCAATCACTTGGTCCCCTTTCCTGTACATTGTTACTTTTTATTTTTTCCCACTCCCACCTCACATACTCAAAATACTCCTTAATAGCATCTCTAATGATAAAAGCAGGGGCGGCTGCTCTACTAGGGTGGAGGAGTGTCTCGCCATTGCACTCAGAGCAGTGGTAAATGGAAAAATAAAAAGATAATTACAAGGTTATTATAATTGTATTTTTCATTGCTGCAGGGCTGTGTTAGGGTGGAGCTGGGCTAGTGGCACAAGGAGGAGGAGTGATTCTTGCACTTAAGTGTGCATGACACTTTGGCCGGCCGTCTTGGACCGGCCAAACAGTAATGCGCACTCTGCATGTTCTCCACCAGGCTGTAATACACAGCCTGGGTGGAGAACATGCACAGGCTTCCTCTCCCTGTCTGAGTTCCGAATCACGACGCTCAGACCAATCACAATGCTGCAATGCAATTGCAGCGTTGTGATTGGCTTAAGGGAGTCTGTGTGCTTCCTGCTTCTTCCGGACTCAGAGTCAGGAAGAGGAAGAGGTAAGAGGTTTTAAAAATATTTTTCAAACCCCAGCCTCCCCCGTGTTCCCTACCAAACACCAAGGGATAAATGGGTATCTAAAGCTGTATTGTGCAGGGCACATTCTATGCAGCACCTCCTGTCTCCCATTCAACGTTTGAAAAAATGCTGGCTCCTCATACGCACCTGTTCACATCTTGCTTTCACAGGCTGCTCGAAGGACTCCCAGCCTGATCTGTACAAGGGGCATACAGCTTAGGCCACGTGAGGCTTCCCAGACCACTTCTTGCCCCAGAATCTGTTATGATAAAGTGTATAAATAGTGCCTCTCTTCACATTGTTCATTCCAGAAACTCCTTTATGCTTTCCCATGTGCTCCCCATTTCTCTTATCCTTCTTTCCCTTCTCTCAAGCGCTAGCCACCACCACCCCTCTTCTCTGTTATCACTTTCAGTTTCTGAATAATGGCTGTTTATTAGCAGCAACACCGAAATCAACACTTCCCCAAAGTAGAAATGTGCAGTAAGCATGTACACACACACACACACACCACACACACACACACACACACACACACACACACATACACACACATCCATTGAATATTCAAGGTGCAAATTGGGCTAATAATTAATTAACCCATTTATGGTTCCAATGCACAGGAACATGCTTTATCAGTGTTTGCATCGCAAACTCTGGACTGTAAAATGACCTCACTAATGAACATTAATTAGACAGGGTGCTATTTGCGACTTTGGCAAGGAACAGCAGACCATCATTGCTCATTCCCAAATGCTAAACTTTTTTAAAACAAGCTTAAAGGAACCTGTACTACTTAAAAAAGATATCCTGTGTGGAACACTTTGAGTTGCCTGCCCTGATTCCCAAGAGGAAGATGTGCAATGAGACAGATTCCCACACACTGGTCTGTTACAGCGAATATGTAAATCAGGCCCGTGTTTCTATTCATGTTTCTATAGAAAGACACATAGAAAAATACCTTTGCTTACGGTGTCTTCTTTCACAATACACATTTCTGATTGACTGTAGAGTCTGTCATTCATGGGTAAACGTTGGCATAGCTGCCAAGCTTTCCCATTGCAAAACTTCCCAAAGTTCTGAATAATAACTTTACTACCAGCAGTGTACATCATTTTCTGAATATGATTTGAAATTCAGTTTGTAAATCAGGAATTTCGCACCCATTGTTAGTCGCAAAAAGAGTGCAAAATATCCATTCATATTCAGCAATATCATGAAGAAAACAACTGTATAGATAACTTGGAAGGAAGATGCCAAATCTATTTTCAGCACCAATTAGCACTTTCAAAGAAATATTGGCACTCACAAGGAAAAATTGCCTGTAGCAGAGGAAAAGTAGGCAAGTGATTTCGGTAGGAAAAAAAGGGAAACTGCCAATGGCAAGAAAGCCAAAAATAAAGATCTATGCAATATTGTTCTTGTATAATAAGAACAATACATACCCCTAGTAAGGTGTTGAGTGACTGAGGGGGAGATTGTGGTAGGACAGGGAGTGAACAGAGCACACCAAATACATTTTGATAGGCTTGAAAAAGCAACAGCAAAAAGTGGCCGTATCCTTTTCTTCAACCTGCTTGTTGATGTTTTCTAAAGAAGATTGACATGACTTACTCTAGCATTTGCATGTTTGTTGTTTTTGGTGGATTGACATTTTGCTAGACACGCGAGGGTGGATGCATGCAGTTGGAAGAGTTCGTGGTAGGAATATTCATTGAAAAAATGGGATGGTGGAGTCAAGGAAGGGCTTTTGTGGCAGTTGTATGGATTACCATAGTCACTCGGAGGTAGATGATTTATTGCTATATGTGGAAGCTAGGATTTCAAATTAGATTGTGGGAGCTGGTTTACAATATCAGTATTAGTAGAAATGTAGGCAACCTCTTTTATAGTTATCAGTCTACATTGGTGTGAATGGGCTCTCATTTTGATAGGACTCTCTGATTCTGCTTTCAAGACAATAACTACCTGTGTGCACTTATCGACTTGTCATTATTGCTCTTTGGAACCAAAGTGAATTATTTCCTTACATGAAGAAGGTTAAGAAAAGAAGAAGAGTACAGAGCTGCATGAAGTTCTTGTGCCACCATGTATTGCAGTTCACCGACCCTGCCAAATTTGTAGCTTCCCCTTCCCATTTAGAGCGGCGGTAACTGTTGGGTTTCCATTGTTGAGCCTCAATCAGCTCTACTGGCATTAACCCTTGACCAGATAGTCCAACTCCTACTGAGATGCCAGGTGACAGTGGCACTCTCCCTGACCTAGTTGGGGATGAGTGGCCATAACTAGACTTCCTGTCAGGCTCCCTGCTCCCAGCTATGAAGGCATTCAATGGCCTAAACCTTTATTATTGAAAAACAAGATAGTATGCCAAGTAGACACAATAAACAAGACCCCTAATTGGCAAACTATTCAACCTTCATAACAACTGCTGCAGCAACAGGCAGGTATCTCTGATTTGCAGAAATCTCTAAATATGTGAAGTGATCTTTCATCAAGACAGCAGAACACATAGCCTTCACTGACTTGGTGAGCCTCAACACTTTTTGAAGAGATACATAGATTTATACTGTGTGTAAATTGAATTGGGGTACTTTGTTTTGTCTTCCTGCTCTAAATTCAGCTGGAGAACCTGCTCTATTACAACCGCCTGAAGAACTCTAAGATTGTAATCAGTGATTTTCACTTGGCCAAGCTGGAGAATGGGCTCATCAAGGAGCCCTGTGGCACCCCAGAGTACCTGGGTAAGTAGCTGGTTTCAGGTGACTTTATCTCAGGGGATGGATGGTGGGATTTCCGCAAACCTAGAATTTTGCTTTTATGTATTTTTGTTTCAATTTTAAAATGTATAGTAGTCATTATTCATTTCCTCGTTGTGCAGAGTAACTTTAAATTGAGCATAATTCCTACCTTGTAGTATATTTTTCACTCTGATACCTTGAAACGGGTTCTGTGTTCCAGTAATCCTAATAATTTGTCCACATCTGCTGTGCGAAGAGGAAGGTGGCATGGAGGCATGGACCACGTAAGCTATTGAAGATCAGGCCTCAAGAACTGTATTAGTCCTTTGGTCCCCTTGCCTCTGATCTTCCCTCTTATGGATCTCCTTCACCTTACTCTGGGGTTCAGCGATCTGGCCCAAGACCAAGATCTCAGATCGGAATTTGCTGGTGACATGAGGCTTAGCTATCACTGAGGCAGCAGGTGCAGTGGCGACATAGGGGAGTGAAAGACCATTCTCAGTGCTTGCTTTATGGCCCATGGCAATATTGGCACAACACTGGAATGCAACCACAGCCTCCATATGTGTCTGTATAGTAATTGCAACGTAAACAGTACAAGCAGCTCTGCAACCACCCCACTGAGTCCTTCATGAAGACAGCTGTTTTACTCTGTGGGGAAGATGGGATTTGCTAAGATCTTCCGCCACACGGTCATCAACAGGGTACACGAATAAGAGTGTTCAATATGGCATAAGAAGGATATGAACAAGGGTGCATCAGAAAGAAGGGGAAAACTCTGTGTGCTTGTTCCTCTTTCTAAAACTTCTAATGCACTTTTCGTCTAATGATTTGTACTTGCTGCTTACTTGACACACAGCAGTTCCTTTGCACCCCTAAAGTCTAGGCCAGCAGATGGGCTGCACTTCAGGGCTAGTTCATAAAGTCCTTGTGTTAGTGGGATGGTACACAGAGTCAGTGGTTGGATATTGTCACTGAGGGATGGGAGGACTCAGATCAGGGCATAAGGGAGCAGTTCCCAAGGGCCACAAATGAACACTCTGGCCTGAGAGGCCCCTTGTGGCAGCAGGAAAGGAATGCTGAAGCAGACCATTTTCCACTTTTCTGTCTAAAGAAAATGCAAGCTTTCCACAGAGGCAAGAGTGCTAATGAAAAAAGAAGAAAAATGCAAAGATGGGAAGTGTGGTGAAATTTTTGTAAACAAAATTGTATGTCAGCGTTGCCTCAATATCATCTAATAAAAATATTGTGGCCTAAGTATCATTTTAAAATATCGCTCTGTTGAGTGTAGATTTTCTATTAGTAACTCCAATAGGGGGATATTATCTTCCACGATATGAAGGACACAATATTTTTGCCAGACCATATTTAGGCAATAATATTCTGGTTTTTAACGGTATATAAGTACCTTGATCAGTAGCAATGTTTTACATCATTTTCTGTTAAAAAATATAGCCTATGTTGTAACGTAGCCCAAAAAAAAAGTCAAAGTAGCCTTTATTAGAAAGTGATTCATACATTTTGGAGGCAGAAATCTTCTGTTCCTCATCCAACATCAGTGTGTCTTCCTGACTTTCTGATTAAGAAACATTGGTAGAACCCCTCACAAAGGTTTTCAACTTTTCTTAATGTTCAGGTAAGTTACAGATGCAATGCTGGGATCCCACCTTACCATCCTTCTTAAACCAGACTAGCCAATGTTATGCTCCTATTATAGGCCAATTGTGTTACTGAATAGTGAGGTAAAATGTTTTGAATAAATACTCGTGGCCCAACTCCAACCTAAGTGGCCTAGTCTTATTGTTCCTAGCAATTGGACTTCATCCGCAATAGGCAGGCTAATGACAATACGGGACTGGCAGATGTAGTGGAACGTTGTGCTCAACCAATGGTCCTTCTCTCCATGGATGCCGAGAAGGCATTCAACAGAGTAGATTGGGCATACCTGACTAGTGTACTAGATAGAGTTCACTTAGGCCCCAAGATGAAAACTTTCATCCAGGCGAATTAAAAAAAGCAGTCAGCCAAACTCAATATTAGCAATAG
This sequence comes from Lissotriton helveticus, assembly GCF_964261635.1. Classification (NCBI taxonomy): domain Eukaryota; kingdom Metazoa; phylum Chordata; class Amphibia; order Caudata; family Salamandridae; genus Lissotriton; species Lissotriton helveticus. The sequence continues at coordinate 963,760,297 of NC_136070.1, forward strand.
CTTTACAAACATCCCAGTGACCAGGGGTATGAGACAGGGGCTTCCCTTGTTCCTCCTCAATTTCGCCCTAACCATGGAACACCTGGTGGCTAAAGCCCAGAACAATCCTGTAATGCGAGGCATAATGGTAGAGCGCAAAGAGCACAAACTGATCTTTGCCGATGATATCCTATGCTCTGTCACTGACCCTGAAACATCCATTGCACTATTAGGAGAACTGGACCGCTTTGAGTAGGTATTGGATTCAAAATTAACTATTCCAAATCACAAGGTTTGGGGGTAGCAGAACTGGAGGGCACCCTTCAGGATCCCAACCTGAGAGGCAGTTCCACATGGGCTGTGGCGGCCATAACATACCTGGGAGTTCATCTTCTGACCCACAGAAGCACCCTGTATGACATCAACATTCCTCCTCTTCTCACACCCATTTTCAAACATCTTTATAGGTGGGGTAAGTTAGAGATATCCTGGTTAGGTTGGCTCAATAGCCTCAAAATGATTTTCATGCCCTGACTCCTGTATGTCATACAATCCCCCGCCATCCCGAAATCAACTCAGACACTGATCCGTAACACAATGCTTAATTTTGTGTGGGAGGAATCCCAGCGGGGGGCCAACTTGTCCTTATTACGATCCACAGCTGAGGGGGGCCTGGGTTTCCCAGATATAACTATGTGCATGTTGGCAGCTTAAGTTCGCCCTTCTCTCGACTGGAAGCACGAAACCGAGGGTAAGCCTTGGGTGCAAGTGGAACAAGCCTTCTCTCCAGTCCCCCTAAGCGGGTTTCTGTGACTGCTGACCAAGACCCTCTACCATTGACGGCCAAATTCATAGCCCACTGGCAAACTGTGAGGAGGAAACAGGCTTTCCCAGTTTACACCTTTCTCCTGACCCCCTTGGCCAATACCCCAGACTTCCCGCCGGGTGTTTCGAATTCAGGTTCCTTTTCTTGGGAACCCCAAAAGCTACTGCCAGCATCATGGAGACGGAGTCCAGGATTTTCACAGTTGAAGACGATGTCTCAACCCTTAAGTCTCAGATCTCACACTCCTCATCCGCACGTCAGAACTCCATGAGCCCGCCGAGGTAGCAGAAAACCGCTCAAGACATAATAATATCCGCGTTATTGGGATCCCAGAGTCTGTTGAAGGGGCAGCTTCGAGAAGGCCCACTGATCACTGGCTCACTGGCGTCCTTCTGGTGCCCCCCTCCCCGCAGCCAATCATCGTCCGTATCTTGAATTTTCGAGACTGGGACGCAATCCTTTGCGAAGAGCGCACCGGGCCAGACCTCCACTATAACGGCCCTAAGGTCTTTGTATTCCCGGACCATACTAGAGAAGTAGAGCAACTAAGGCGATCCTTTCTAGATGTTAAACAAAAACTGAGGAACATGGGCCTCCAATACTGTCTCTTATTCCCAGCCAGACTCCAAGTTATTCATCTTAATAAATCCAGGTTCTTTGATATGCCAGAAGAGGCTTGGCAATGGCTTATGGAGGAGAGACCTCTATATGGACACTCTCTACCTTCTGCCAATGTCTGGGGGTCACCTGTTGACCCGGCCTCTCGCCCCCTACCCCAACCCTGGGGACGACGCAACCACTCCCGGAGGGGACGTGGTGGGACTCGTTCAGCTTCACCCTTGGGTTCCTCCTGGACAAAGCCCCGGCCCTCTGGGGGGCCAACCAGAGATCCTACAGCAGGTGAGGAAGATGACGTCCGAGCAGTCGAGCCCTCTACATCCTCACTTTTAAATGACATTTCCGTTCCTCAGCCAGACTCGGACCACTCCCGCAGTCCAATATTCTGTCCATCCTCATGTATGGGGACTGGTCCTTGAGGGTATCGCCTGGTCCCACCAAATCTCATACTGGTAGAGTTGGTCCCCTGCCTAATGCCTACTGGTCAGAATGATCATCAGTGGCTCAGAGGCAGCTGGAATTGGCAAATCCACTCACCAAATAGGCTCATACCATCTGCTTTCGAAGACTCAGTAATGTGGTGCTCACTGCTGTCTCCATTGTTTTGGTTTATTGGGCGACAGATACTTCTAGGGTAGAAGTTTGTGGAGGGGCGGGAGTTGGAGATGGGGAATATTTTTATATATTCTTATTTATTGCTTACCCTTTTTCAAGGTATCGACACACCTAATATCATTCACTGTGACCTGATTCCACAACCATGTTCAGTTTTAGAGTCTTCCAGACACCACCTCGCTGTCGTGTCTGCCCCACCTCAGTGACCCCACCTGGGTGTGTTATTGGACCTTGTTGGTACACTCAATCCCACCAAATGACCTTCCAGGTTTTGTCATGGAATGGTAATGAGTTTGTTAGACCAGATTAAGCATTTTGCGGTCTTTACATTTGCCCACCACCACCTTCCCGAGGTCCTTCTCCTACAGGAGACCCATCTCCGGGGCAAACTCTATTCTTTCTTGGCCTGTAAAGTTTATGATCGGGGTTTCCATGCAGGATACTCATGGAAACAAGAGGAGGTGCAATCCTCTTGCGCCGTTCCTTTCTCCTGGTGTTCTCGCAGGTCACCCGTGACCCCCAAGGGTGCTTTATAGCCTTGGAGGGCACCCTGGAGGGATGGGTGATCGTGCTGCAGTGTGTGTATGTACCACCAGCCGCCCTGTCACTCTGCCTTAGAGACCTCTTGACACTTCTTGTTCGCCTCCCCAGGGACTCACAGTGTTGGGGGGAGATTTTAACGCAGTCTCTGTGCCTGCCTTGGATAGCACCGGTCCTGCTGCCTCCAGGGACCCGAGGACTTGGCTCCTCGCAGATTGGACTTCGTCCTGGGGCCTCTTTGATGCCTGGAGATCCTGGCCTCATACGCTCTATAAATTCACGCACACCTCAGCTGCTCACCACACGGACTTTCGCATTAACCTGATTCTCTTACCTGCCCTGGGCTGCCAGACACTGAGCCACATCAAAATATTACCCAGGGGGATCTTGGATCATTCCCCACTACTCCTCCCTCCGCAGCAATGGACCTATGTGGCGTATTAACGCATGGTATCTTCAAGATAAAACCTTTGTTCACGCATTGAAAAAAAAACTTCAATCTCTGTTTTAAACAGGATTCTTAATCTGTTTGCCATTGTATTTGCTCACCTCTAATCTAACTCACCTCTAATCTAAGCTTCGCCGCCTTCCCTGCTCTGCTTTCCGGTCCTCCACGGTCTGTCCAATTACGTGAAGAGAGCAGGGGTGACGGGGCGGAGCTTGGCACTCATACTTCCGGGGGCTTACATTAAAGCCGCATGGCAGCGTGGACTCATGCAGCAGGCACGCGGCTAGTGTGCTAAAGGCAAGCCCGTCTGCGCTCATCCGCGTCCAGACGAGGCCAGGAACCCTGCTCATTACGATTCTGACACACAAGGAGTGATAAGATACAGTGCAAAAGATCTCATATAACTGAGACCGGATGTCACCCCACAATGTGCTCACTTAGTCGCAACACAATGCATGGCAGGAAGAAAGACCATGTGCACCCACTGCAAATGCATGGTGAGGGAGGAGATCTCTCGTCTAAAGGGGTCCCCAACAGAAATAAATGGGAAAGTAAGATGGAAAATGGGGCTAATAAACTGCAGATCCATCCCAGCACACAAAACAGAGATCAGACTTCTAATAGACGTCTTATTTGTGCCCGAGACATGGCTCAAAGAATGGTCCACTCCAGACCTAGCACTGGCCCGCCCTACAGGATTTAACATTAGTAGACAGGTTAGAGATGGAAAAGTTGAGGGGGCAGTAGCCATCATGTACAAAGATATCTACCGCTGCAATTTCTCACCTAAGCCCCTTCTCAACTGAGATACCATACTGTTCAGCATTAGGCTATCCCCCACCCAAACCTTTTCAGGAATGCTTATCTATCGACCACCTGGACACTGTAAAACCTTTCTGGAGCATTTACCCCGTCCTTCTAGTCGAGAGTATCACTACCAAAAGTGCGACAACCGTACTAGGCGATTTTAATATCCACCTAGATAAACAAAACAACCCCACCACCAACAGATTTACCTAAGAAATGGATGCCATGAAGCTTAGTCAGCTGGTGCATTCAGCAACACATTAAAAAGGGCATATTTTAGATGCAATATTTACCAATGACCCTACATTAGAAATAGCCACCCCATACCAGTGCCCTGCTCAGACCATTTTTACATCCCTCTATTGCTCACCAATACGCATCTACAAAACACAGGGAGCACTGCACCTAAATTAGGCAGGAAATGGACTAGAACCATTCCAGAAAAAATAATCAGGTCATTAGAAAGGCATACCCTGAAAATGGCATGGGATGTAGAGAAAGCAGATTCGCTCTGGGACAAATGGCTCATTGACACAACAGAACACTGCAGTAAGAAAGAGAGAACAGGGACGAACTGGACACAAAGAAAAACAACCTGGTTTAATAGCCATCTTGCATCCCTGAAAAGAGCATGTAAAAAAATTGAAAGGACCTGATGGAAATCATACGATACCACTATCAAGGAACAATATAAGAAAGCGATTAGATACTATCACAATAAAATTAAAATACCCCAAGCCAGATATTTCCAAGAAAAAATAAACTCGGCCACCCACTCTTCCAGAGAACTTGTCAAGGTGGTTAAATTCCTCGAGTCAATAGAACCTGATGCCTCTCTGCATTCTTCATCTAAGAAGAGATGCAATGAACTTGCAGTCTTTTTTAAAAACAAAGTTGAAAATATTTACAACTCCATTCTTGGGAGAAGAGATAACTCAGGCCCTCAAAATACAAAGGTTTCCACAGGCCACATGGCGAGACCCACATTAACGCAATTCCCAGCGGTAAATAAAGACACGACAATTAAGATTCTATAAGGCATTAAATCAGGTTCCCCTAAAGACCCGATACACCCACATATTTTGATACAGGGGGTAGATAATATTCTTACTACTGCCACAGAGTTACTCACACTATCTCTTACGCAAGAGAAAGTCCCGAAAGCCTGGAAACACGCCATAGTCCGGCCATTACTAAAAAAGCAGCAGCTAGACCCAACAGACCTAGGAAATGCCCGTCCCATTTCACTCCTACCCATCCTAGGAAATATCGCAGAAAAACATGTCAACCATATACTGTCCCAGTTCCTAGAGGAGAACGAGGTGCTTCACCAGACCCAAATGGGTTTCAGACCAATACATAGCACCAAATCTGCCTTACTACTTGTCACAGAGGAACTTAAGGAAATCCTCGACTAAGGAGGTACTGCTGCCATCCTGTTGCTTGCCCTAAGTGCCGCCTCTGATACAGTGGATCACAAAACACTCATTCTTAGGGTAGAGAAAACAGGTATAAAAGACAGCGCTCTAAGATGGATAGGGTCATTTCTGAAGGACAGACCAGAGAATGCGGACACTACTCTGACACCCTAGAGGTTACATGCGAGTGATACAGGGCTCCACCCTCAGTCCTACTATGTTCAATCTATGTATGCACCCTCTGGCCGAGATTGTCCAGGAATTTGGACTGTCAATCGTATCTTATGCTGACTACACCCAATTGGAAGTCACAGTGGCAGAGGGCCCCAACTCGAAACACAACCTAGTGGCTCCCTGCATGGAAAAGGTAGCGAGTTGGAGGACAAGCTGTAGACTAAAACTAAATGGAACAACACAGGGAGGGGCCTGGGTGGGAGTGGAGGGATGTGGTGCCTCATGTCTGGAGCCAATGTTGTGGTTGAGCAGGCAGCTACGATGAGGGGGACTGGTTGTAGGGGATGCAGCTGGAGTCCCCGATGGAATGGGGGCCTTTGGAGGTAGGGAGGGGCTGATGGCAATCCCAGGTTGTGTATTGGCCTGCCCCGAGGACACCTCAACTGAACCCACAGGTGAATAGTCTGGGGAAGAGTAGCTCTCCACCACCCCATGGCCAGAGGTGTCGGGTTCTCTCCCCCCTACTTCAATGTCCACAGCCTCCACCCGTGCTGAAAAACCAGATTTGTGTTCCTTGTCAGTCCGGGTGAGCGCAATCCCCTTGTCTCCAGATGTTGAGGGTCCCTCCTCATCCTCTTTTTCCTCACTGCTCGAAAGAGGTCTTAGCCGCATGCGCACTGATGGCCTCCCTCTCGGGACCTGGTCCTGCTGTTCAGCCATTTGGCCAGCTGTGCCCGCGATCACCAATTCGGAATGAGGTGTTTGCTGGGAAACTGAGGGTCCGGGGCAGACTGGTGATTCTGGTCTGGGTCTTTCTTCTCACGGAGGAGCATAGCTTTAGGAAAAAAATAAGGACATGGTTGTTCCTGGGATGATTCAATGTTCACCGCTATCCCCTGCTCCTAAGGGCTGGGAAGCCCTTGGGCATCTATGCGCTATATAAAACTTTCTTAACAACAAAGGAACTGTAGCCCGAGTGAGCACACTCTGGTCCGCCGGAATAGCCACCCTGCGTGGATTTGCTTAACACTTAGTTAGGACCCGGAAGCGGGAGCGATTCTCCCTCATCGCCAAGCTGGAGGACGGGGCTTGAGCCTGGAGCAACGCCTCGTCCGGGAAGACATATGCCAACACTCTCTAGAAACTGCTAAACTCGTTTGGCACACAAAGACGGCCAACCTGTAGGGCTAGGGTGATGAAAATGGAAAGTTGCTCTACTGGCTTGAGTCTCATTAGTAAGTAAACAGGATAGTCCCCGAGGTCATGGACAAGACAGGCTGTATGCAACACTCCATACCCAAAATCACCCAGATTTTTGCCCACTACTATGAGGAACTCTACTCTGTACTGGCAGACAGGGATCCAACAGCACATAGTCTCTTCCTGAACTTAGCCATCCTCCCGGCCCTCTCCAAGGAGGACTCCCAACTGCTGGACAAACCCCTTGCAGTGGAGGAGATTCAGGAAGCGCTGTCGGGCCTGACCCCTGGGAAAATTCTGCGCCCAAATGGGTTCCCCTTGGAAAATGTTGTGGTATACTGTGACCTACTGCTCCCCAGCTTCTAGAACTATGTGAAGAAGCATGTCACTTTGACTCCTTCCCAGCAGACCTAGACTCTACCACAATAGTTGTGGTTCCCAGGATGCAACCCCCGTCCACATCTTGTACACACTACGGTCCCATCTCGCCGCTTGACTGCGTAATCAAGGTTTTTGCCATGGTACTGGCTAATAGATTAAAACGAGTGCTGCCAAGTCTGGTGCATCTCGACCAATGCCGCAGAGAGGCACACAACACTGCATTAGACGCCGTCATGTGGCACTAGCTCACCATCACTCCTTATCACAAGACCTAGCCTTACTTCTCATTGATTTTAAAAAGGGGCGCAACACGGTGGACTGGGGTTACCTCCAAAAGGTGCCGACCTGACAGCCTGCGTCTGCATTTCCGAAACATGGTTGGTGTCCTACATTCCCACCCCTGGGCCCTTGTGCGTGTGAATGGAGTTCTATCGGACTCCTTCCCCATAAACCATGGAATAAGGCAGGGTTGCCCCTATCTCCTCTCCTTTTTGCCCTATCAATGGAACCCCTGGCCCAACTTATCCGTAGGGATTCACGATACAGGGGGTGGGGGCGGGATGTCAACCACAAAGACAACATCGCCCTATACACTAACTATCTTCTCCTCTACTTGGTAGACCCACCAAGGAGTGACCCTTGATGCTTCCAGTTGCTTGAGGCTTTTGAGAAGGCCTGGGCCTGAAGATGAACCTCTCCAAATCTGTGCTGGTCCCCCTGGCAGTCTCAAGGGACTGCTTTGACTGGCAGTCATCCATTCCCCTTCGCAGGCGGAGCTTTAAGTACCTGGAGGTGTGGGTGACGTTGCATCCAAAACTCACCTGGGACCTCAACTTGCAGCCGCTGATCAAAAATGTGAAGGCAGACCTCACGAAATGGCAAAACCTACCCCTTAACCAAATGGGCCATATAGCACTGTACAAGATGATGGTACTGCCCCGTATCCTCTACATTTTTCAGAACCTACATCTTCAGGTCCCTAAGCCATGGTTTCGGCGACTGGAGGGAGATGTGCGGACCTTTCTATGTAAGGGGTCACTGCCACAGTTGGCACTTGCCCACTGCCAACGAGGCCATTTTGATGGTGGCCTAGGCATGTCCAACCTTTACCTCTATTATCTCACCTTCCACCTTCTCATTATCCACGTCTGGTTTAATGGAGGAGGTCAGACCCTGCTTATCAGTTTGAACTTTCCCTGTTAGGTCTCTCTGCTCTTTAGGCACTGCTGTATGGCTCCCCGGTTCCCTTCCATATGCCTTTGGTTACACAGGGTGGTTTTTCTAGCCTGGCGGGAGGCACTGTGTCATGTGGAAAGGGACAGTTAACTTACACAAAAAACTACCCTATGGCTCGGCACCTGGCTGAAGGAGGTGGTGATTCTCATTGGCTTTAAAGCATGGGACGCTATTGGGATTTCACAATTAGGCGATATATGCTCAGGGACACACATATGTTCCTTCTCAAACCTTCAAAAGTTATACACCCTCTCCCATACCCAATTCTACAGGTATCTTCAAATCAGACATGCCCTTCATAGCCATGTCCAGAACGCATAGCCCCTCCCGGAATTTAACGCTCTAGAGGCCAAACTCCTAATGGGCAGCCTTAGTCATGGTGGAGTTTCCAAAATCTACTGAAAACTCATTATAAATGCTCCTGGTTCACTTAGCCACCTCACGACCCAATGACAGGGCTGGGTGGGTCCCTTGGAGGAGGAGGATGGGTGTGATGCCCAGATGACCCCGTGAGCTCACTATGTCCACTAAACTTTGACTAATACAAATGTATTATCTCTATGCAACCTATCTCCCCCCACGAGCCTATACAAGGCAGGCCTTTGCTCCGATACCGCCTGCCCACGGTGCGCAACCACTCTAGCAGACTTCTTTCATATGGTATGGTCATGTGCGAGAATACAACTATACTGGACTGCATTGACTAAAGAGCTTGCTGAGGTTCTAGGGTGGGCAGTACCCCTCTCCCTCCTTCTGATCCTTCTCGAGGTTTTTGAGGGCACAGGTGGCACTAGGGCTGAAAGGGCCTTTCTAGGTACAGCACTCCGTGTTGCAAAGCATGATGTTGCGGCAAACGGACTAAGTCCCTTCTCCCCTACCCTTTGACAGTGGTGATTGGTGTGTCCAACAGGAACAAGTGGTGTTTGATGCAAGGGGCTGCCCCCGAAAGCGTGATCGAGTGTGGGGGAAGTGGCTGAATTTATGAACCAATGTACTTAATTTTCCATATTTGGGAGTCCAATCATCATTTATACATTTGTCCTTTTCATGGTCGCAATATGAATCTGTTATACTATGTACTATATCTGTGGCACTTACACAGTTGGCCACCTCATGGCTGTTAAAACCTAATAAAAATGTGTTTATCAAATGTATATTTTCACGTAATTAGAAGTATGCTTTCATATGCTAGCCACAAGCCCTCCTTTTAAAAGGTTCACAACATCCAAAATGTGTATACAACATTTCATATCCTAATAATGAGAGTAAAATACTGTCAGCCCTGAAACAGCATGCACTAGCACGGCATGTTTTATGTTGGTGTGGTTTTAGCACTCTGCTAATGTTTTCTCATGTTCTAACAAAGGAATTTGATTAAGACTGGTGCTTTATGATTTATACAGCTCTCCTTCATTCATATTGTTCCCATTGCAGCTCCAGAGGTGGTTGGGCGTCAGCGATATGGGCGACCCGTGGATTGCTGGGCAATTGGCGTTATCATGTACATCTTGTAAGTATAAGGATTTTAAAAAAAACGGAGGGAAAAGTGTTTCACCACCAAAATGCGTGTAAAGGAATAAGTCTTAACAGTGTATGAATTACCCCCAAAAATGCATTTTGTGAATACAGTGAAAGTTTGCTAAATGAATTTCGTGGTATCTTGTGTGAAAATTGTACGTGAGGGCAAACTTCGTCCGACAATTCGATTGGCAGACGAAGAAATGCTTCCCACAAGATATTTTCTGCTCGCACCAGTCTCCCACGGGACATTCTTGGCATGACCAATCACCTACTGAAAATAAAATGAATGGAGTTTCACATCAGCAAAGTCTGAGATTTCTTTGGATGAGAAATTCTCAAATGTCATGAATTTCACCTGTATAATACAAATATTCAAATACCTCTTAAAGACCTCTAAACAGCTGCTTTAGGCGCAGGACATTCAGACAATTGTAGAATACGGACTACTCTTTCATTTCACAGGTCGACAGTTACAGTTACAGACCTTTGCCACAAGTGTTTTGCTACTGCTTCCGGCCTTGCCCTTCTGAGCAGAAGCCAATGCCGAAACTGAAGCTGTATATGTGCTTCATGGTTTTGCAGCTTCGCAGTCATTGCTCCTGTGTTAGCCACTTCAAGAAAACCCTACACTTCCTGCAGTGCTCCTTTTCGCAGCTGCTGCGATTGCCGCGTCCGCCACTCGATGGTGCCTGGCCTCCTGCCGTGGCTCCCCCCGGCATCAGGTGAATTCTGCAGGTGCTCGTGGACATTGCCGCTGTTTGCCCCTTGTACTGGACTGGCCTGGGTTTCGAGGTGTTAGATCACCTAGGCCTTTGGTGTGCCTGCACCGACGCCGCCAGTTGGGCGGCTTTAGCACCTTCATTCATATTGTCGTTTTTGTGCTTACGCCAGGCCTGACTCTGGCATCCTTTCTCCGGTTCTCCTCTTCCTTCTACTACTGCAGTTCAAATTACCTCAAGGCTAAAAAAGGACAAAATCAAGTTTGAGTTCAGTGTGTGGCCTGGGATTAATGCAGCACCAACCATCCAACACTTGGAGTGAGGTCAGCAGGGTGAGAAATGAGAGAAGGGAAAGGAGGTATGTATTTGGCTTGAAGGGTATTAGCATCTTATAAACCTTTAATATTTAACATATAAATATTTGATCAGCACTGGTTTTCTGGGGTGCAGGAAGGGTTTTTTAGTGCTCTGTTCCGAGGGTAAATCGGCGAAGTGCAAAACCAGCCTAGCTAGGTCTGTGATGTGGCCTGCTCCCCGCTTTGTACTCCCCCACCCCTGGCTCTCATCTGAAAACAGCCCTAGATAACAAAATCTGTCACCCTTTTCCGTGTATTCAGATTGACGGCCCAGAGGCTATGCTACGGCTATTGATTCTTATGAGAGCCTGTAAAAAGACAGGCTCTCATCGCATTTACAAACAAGGAGGCACATTTAAATTTGATGAAAGGTTTAACTCGATCTTCTCCTTCTTTCAAAAATAGAATGTCCCATATGAGGCTAAACATAATGACCCCTCCCCTAATATGGGGGCCTTACTACTCCTATAGCTGCGGGGTCAATTTTATCTCCAGCTCCATCCTTTGCTCAGCACTCACTTGCCTCAGGAACAACAAACCCGGGAAGTGAGGAGTCCCGTAATCCTCATATTAAGGATTTTACCCTACCAGATGTGGACATCAACTTGAGAAGCCATACACCAATGACATGCGGCTTCCCTAAGACCTCATCTGGCCCTACATAGGCTACCAGTTAAAAGCTCTTCAGTAGTACTCCATCAGCTCAATCATCAGTAGTACCATTGACGTCTTCGACAACCAACTTTGAAATGCTTGGGAACTTATCCTGCAAACTCCCTGGTCAATATGTACACATCTCTGACTCTCTCAAGTGCATGAAAAAAATCCTGCTGTCCATGTTATCATCCTAGAAAAGTCAGTGAATGATTTGGATCACATTCAAGAGATCTTACTGGTAATCCTGAAAGTGCTGATGGGATCAAAAGATGAAGGGGTGCTATCCAATGAGGTTCTTCAAACATCTACAAATGTGACTTAAGTAAACCTGGGACTCTTGGATCATGGACCACTTGCTGAGGCGCCTAAGAAGCAGGTATATGATCATGCCGTTCCCCAAGCTCTTGACTGGGGTACACAAGCTGGTAAACTCCAAGTTATTCCAGTGGTGGTGCTCAGTAAGAAGCCACAGAACATGGAAAGTTCCATACATTCATTAAAAAATCTTTTTGGCTCTCGCTCTCCCAGCACTGTAGCTCCTAAATCATCGGTGAAGTGCTCTTGTCCTGGGTTTGAGGCCTTCCCTATTATCAGACCACAACAAGCTTGGCTGATCTTGCCAGATCTTGCTCTATCTTAAGGAAAAACCAAAGCAAAAAAACAGTCTGCGAAGGAGAATCTCTAAGAAAAACTGATGAAAATGTTGTTTTCAAGACTCAGGAGATTTTGGGCCACTGCTACAAAGACCTCAGGGGAAATTCCGAGGAATTCCCATTGTAGCACAAGCAACTCTGGTACTAAGGGGGCTCAGCTGTAAAGATGGATTACTGTTCCATAATAAATCCTCTGGTTAGTAGGCAGGCTGAATCACCCACAGTTGAAATAGTTTCAATAGAAGAGGTGCCTTTGGATCTGACCCCCAGGGCTGATCCTTTTGTGTTGCACCAAAGATAACCATGAACGTCATATGACTGAGAATATCCCACCCTCTTATGTTTCTGCAAACACTTTTAGGTTAGATTTTGGAGCCTTATCTGAATCTGACTTAACTATGAACCATTCCTTTTTATTATCCTGATTTGCAGAGATTGAAAATCTGAAGATGATACAAAGTATGGCATTACTTGTGTGTACTTATTGCACTCACATGCAGTGCTGAAAACAAGGGTTCAGTTCAAAATAGTGAGTTTCTCCAATGTAGAGGTAGTGATTTAATACTCATCCTTGGGAAAATATAATCTCTAATTTGCACCATGTTACCTCGAAATCTGCAAATTCTGAGTATTATTTCATGCCTCTAAATAAGTTAACTGCTTATGATTTAAAATGCATGCATGTCTCTGTGATGAATGGAGGCATCTTGGGTCTAGTATCCCCAGAATCCCCCCCCCGCCCCAGTAGAGGACGGGTACATGAAACATAACTGGCTAGCTGGTACACTCAATGGTGCCCGTGTATCAGGTCAAGAATCAAAGTCATGTCATTAGCAAGAACATTAAAGTAGCTTCCTGGAATTGCAGCTGGCCTAATGAATATTCCAGAGAAAATTGAATTCTTAAACAGCTTAAAAGCAGATATGATCTACTTTCAGTAAACCTAGTTCTCTTCGGATTTTTCACGTAACAACTATTTTGTCTTAAGTTGTAACACTCACCCTTCTAAGAAGGAACATGCAAAGAGAGGGATAGCCATTCTGTTGAATAATGATTTAAAGTGGGAATATAATATTTTTAATGACCCTTCTAATTTCTTTCAGGCTATAAAGATTGTTCCAATTGTAGATGGAGGTGTGATCATTCAATTACTAGTGGTGAATACATTTATTCCTCCAGATAATAGCTATAATAACATGCTTTTGGATATTATCTCCTTCTTATAGAAAATTGGAAACAATTAATGGGGGTGAAAACAAGTTCTGTTGGTTGGAGACTTAAATTGCAAAGTAGCTAATTATTCCATTAATTTACTCTCAGACGCAGAGAAAGAAGCTGTATTTAATTATCCGCCATTACTTTTTTCACCGAACTTGAGAACTGGTAAAAGAAAGCTTTCACTCCTTGGCCATTTAAGAAAGAATGATTACGTGATTTTAAAAGATAGATTCATGCAGGATTCCCCAGCTCGATTTACTCATAAATCACCACAGGAAACCTCTATCATTGATTACATTATTGCTTCCTACACTACGTTTAACTGATTTGAAAGAGGTACATTCCCCACTCAGTGACCGCAGACTACTTACTCTTTCCTTAGAATTTAGCCTGCACCCTGTAGGGTCATGGGAATTCGATGGAACCAGCACCAAATGTGATAAGAATTGGGGTAGGACTCAGTGGCCGCTGACTAAATACTCCAATTTAAAAGGGCTACTTGTGAGAAGTCCTCTATCATTTAGACCTTTGGAATATGGACATCCCTAATTCCTTCTCCCAATTTATGAAACAGATTGTAAAGGATGACCGTGCAATATACCCCAAATCTTCTTGTAAACTGTTATGTCACTCATTGCTTTCCATGAATAGGGAAATTAACAGGTTGATTTGAATGCAGTTTGTTTCTTTTTCGAAGGAAAAAGACAGTTGTATCTCCCTACTGAAGAGAAGAAGGAGGCGTTTGAAGGTTGGTCTTATAAAACAGAACTTTGACCATAGGTTGGCCGACTTGAGAGAGCGGCTTTTAAGAAAAATGCTAGAAAAGTTTGAGCAATCATTTCTGATTCTTGTGGCTCTAAAGTGAAATCTTATCCATCTCATATTCCTGAGGAAATTTGGAGAAGCTTTATTTTATCATTATATGCAGAGAACCTAGGGGCATATTATCAAGACAGGCGATAAAATTATCGCCGCTTTAGCGGCAGATAACTGCCGCTAAAACGGCGATAATGGGCTTGATAATATGCTCTATGGAATTCCAATTGAAGCCCATGTTATATGTGAAGGACATCTCTAGTACTAAAATTGATTCTCCTAGTTTCTCCTTGTCACAATCCCGTTCAGAGGGCACAACGCTAGCAGCAGCTACTGGGCCCAACCAAGGTGGAGGCCTTTTACTCCCGATGTCCCAAGGCCTGGTCTACTTTGGATCCCAAGCAACTGGGTCAAGTACCCCTACAGCAATTGACTTTATGAATAGCGTGGTCTGAGCAGTCCAAGGCTTCCTCCTGGCAGATGTGGATTTAGGGGAGTGAACATAAGCTCACAGCTCAAAATACATGCAGCAGAAGCAATAACTCATTGTTTAGCCAAATACTCACTTTCATGTAGAAAATTAGAAGTATTTTTAAGCTATCAACACAAAGGGAAATGCAACATTCACAAACTACACAGCCTCTTTGAGGTTGGTTCTCCTGCGTTTCATAGGCAATTACCTGTGTCCCACTTCCCCCTTGCTCTAGTGATAGTGGTTATTCACCATTCAATATAGCCAACATCTAGGGAATGTGCTACTAGTAGTCCAAGTCTCAGGAGTCCACTCCAACTCAGTATTAAAGTCAAAAGTGTTCCAGCGATGAAGCGCTATCTAGCAAGCAAATTCCCCAGGGCCAACGGGCCCAAAATCAGTCTTACCTGCACTTGCTGGATTGGAGTGACTGGAGTTCTTGAGCGCACCCCATCCGTGGGTTTTGGAGCGGCAGTAGCTGGTTCCGGTGCCTTCACTGCACGCAGCTCAGATGGCTTGCACTTGACAACACCGAGTTCCTTACATTTGGTCTTGCAACTGAAGTGCTCAAAGGTTCCTCGCAGCTCCTTGTGGCAGGGTAAGTCTTTGATCCGTCCCACTTGGGGGAAAGTAGAGAAAAGGTCCTGATGCTGATCCCTCATCAAGGTGTAGATGAGTAGGGGATCCCGTGGTGGCCCCCCTCCACCAGTGAGGATCTTGGTCAGGTCACACTTCTTGCTTGTCCGAGTGACCCCCTCTGGCATATGGGGTAACTGTATCTCTACTGCACACAGGCTTTGGCACAATTGGCACAGTAGATGCCTGCACAGCAGCCCCTTCTGGGATATGGGGCTGCCAACTCTTCATCGTACAAGGCCCACTCCGCACGCCAATCTGTCTATGTCGGCCCTTCCTGGCATATGGGGTCGCCAATCCCTGACTGCACATGGGTTTCAGCCAGTTCGCACAGCGATATCATCGTCTCACGTGACAGTGGCCCTCTTCTGGCATATCGGGGGTGGCTGAATTTTCTTGTTCAAAGCATGACCTGAGCAGTGCAGCAGCCACCGCCTCACACCTCATAAAGGGAGTCCACTCGACAAGTTTCTCCACTGGACATCGCTCCCCCCAACACTCTCCCATTCCTAACATGGTACACTAGTCTTGGCAAGCCTGCAGGCACTGGGGCTTCAGTTTCCTGTGCAGGTGCTCTTAGATTTGTGCTGGATGATGCCCCCTCACCCAGTAGGGAGACTGCCAGGCCTTGGCCCCGAACCTGGTCACACGCAGAAGCCTTGCACAGTTTCCCCTCCCACATAGCCCAACTGGTTGCTTGACAGCTGACAATGTTTGGGGTCTCAAGCTTCCCTTACAGTCAATTCCAGTCACCAATTGTGATTTAGAGTCTGAGTCTTTGAAGTTTATGTTGGGGTTTACTTCCTTTTGAAGTGCCCAGTCCTCTGCCCTCTCTTCCTCTTGAAAGCAGTCTGGCACAGCAGGAGTGACTTCAAAGCCATGGGAGTGACTAGAGTTCACATCTGGATGTCAGCCGCCGTGCTATGGTTATCACATGGTTAGCCAAGGGCCTCAGGCCTACTCTTCATGAGTCTCTTATCAGGCTTATCTCTTTTCTGAGATCTGCCCAGGCCCCTTCCCTGTGACCTCTGAATTAAAGAGCGCCCTTTGAAGTGGGCTGGGGAAGTATGGCTCCCTTTTCCAGTGTGTCCTACCCAGCTTACAGGAATGCAGCAGTACACAAATTAGCCTGTGCGGATTCCTCTACCTCCTTTCCTCTTGTTTCAACATGCAGCCATGGGTCACACAAAACTGAACCCACAGTCTGCCATGTGTAGTACAATCCACAGTCACACATACACCCAGCACATGCATTTAATATACATGCACTGTGCAACACTGTGTCTTTCACATATTATACCACTCACAGGCACACATACACCTTGCACATGCATTCACCATGCACACACTGCACAGCACTATATCCGTCATGTACTGTACCACTTATAGAAACAAATACACCCAGCGCAGGTACACCATCATGCACTGCACAGCACTCCAAGCCAATTCAATGTAGGCCAAGGGGTGAGTTAAGCATGCAGCAGAGGGTCCTTGAATGAGTAAGCCTGTAGCCTTCACTCCAGTGACTCAAGTTAAAAAGGAGCTGTTCACTCCTACTGATCACTACACGGTATGCTGTCACCACTGTGCTTGTGCTGCTTAACTCCTGGTAAAGGCAGTAGCCTTTCATTACTATGAGGGTAGTGCTTTGGGTGCCCTTCCAGCTCAACAAGCCTGTGATCGGTGAGACCGGCCTATGTCATGACACACATGCATGATCCATGTTTGCCTATGACAACAAAAATCAGCATTAGGGGTCGAGACATCAGTACATTTGGGGCACTGAGGCAGGGGTACACGTCCGTTACCATGCGGAGGACATTTCTGCCCAACACTTCTCATAATCTGAAAACAAACGTAATATTATTTCAGTGCACACTCTCCAGTTCTATCGCTGCATTTAAGGCTAATGCAAGGATTTTTGCTACTCTAGTCAGGGTAACAAATTAATTTTCTTGCCTTTGGCAATTTAGGCATTGTTTGCTACTTGTAAGTTAATCTTGCATCGAGTTGCATGGTTGGACTGGGACAGAAAATAGAGCTACGCACCAAAATAAAAGTGGCTTCCATTCGCAAATAAGATAGCTCAAAACATTGCTAACACAAATTAGAGCAGTCATGAACTTGTAGATTCATGCTGTGTAGGTGTTTGGCAGGGTATAGGGAACTAAATACCTTTGTGCTTGCGGCAGGCAGTGTGAGAATATAATTCAAATCAACTGTAAAAAGTTGTCCATCAGGTCATAAAGCAGGCCCACAAGCAAAACACTGGCCCACACACTGACCTGCCAGAGCAGCCTTTCTAGCACTTTCTGGCACTGCCAGATTGGCCTCTATGCTAGTCTGACCGTGCCGAACTATCAGACGCTCAGGGACTCAAGACATGCATGGCGAACAGTCCACCACACCACTAGGGTGGCGGGAGCCTGGCTGTGAGCCAGATGCCATACTGAGAATTTCAAGCCATTGATGTAGAGATGTTTTTGGCAAAAATTGTTGCCACTGACTTGGTATAGGTACTCTTGGCAAAAACACAGTACTGGATGAGCCACCATATCATGAGAGAATACTCAGCAACCATCAAACCAATGGTTTGTTGCTGAAAACAAAAGCAGTGTTCATGAAATTGTTGAGTTTTTTTGCTGTATCTTGGAGATATTTCAGCCTTTTTTCTGCTTACAGTCACAAAAATCAGTCAAAAAGTCCACCGCAAGTTGGGAGGATTTCAGAATCTGTTTATCAAAGCCACAGGCAAAATACATTCTCAGCCTAGGTGATGCGTTTCCACTATGAGTACAATACAAAGCAGGAAGCTGAACGAGTTACAGATGTTCCTAAAGCCAGTGATAAAAAATGAATTAGGAGGAATATGAAGAAGAGAACAACATAGATAGTAAGGTGGTGACAGACAGTGACATAATGAAAGCTAACACACTGAAGCAATAACAGAGGGATACAAGAGATACAGATTATTCGATGAGTGATGCAGATAATTAGTGTATGCTCATTATGGAAGGTAGAGGATAGGCACAATACAAAGCTCTCAACAGTTGGCAACCATTTTGTGAAAGTTATTGGCTTCACATAATAAATGGTTTTAGACGTGTTTTACCACACTAAGCCTAGTCTGGTATCTTAGTGGACTAATGCGTTCACTGTAGGGGCCTGTGTTTGACCTCATGGTCACGGGTGCGCATCCCAGTGGATCCACTCAGCCTTTTATCCTTCTTAGGTTGATAAAATGAGTGCTATTGAGTTGGGTAACAGTAAACATCTGTTATTCAGCGCCAAGATGCCCTTCTGCGTGAATGTGCTTTTTTCATAAACACATGATGCTGTTGCTGTAGTAAAGGACAGAACGAGCTTAGCATGAGTCGAGTGTTCTTTGACTCTGCCCATCGAAGTGCTGCTTTCTCACCTCATACTATTAGGCTATTAGGCGTATCATTACACCTCCTATGGCGTAATTATACTGCATCACAGACTGTTTTACTTTTCAAAAGTAAATGGAATCACTATGCATTAAATTATTTAACAGATGCATTGTGTAAAGAAATCAAAAATGATTTCTGTGTGCAATGCTTTTTTAACTATAATTTAGTCCAACTAAGATTGCAAGGTACCGTATTTTCCGGCGTATAAGACGACCCGGCGTATAAGACGACCCCCTACTTTTCTTGATAAAATGTAGGTTTCGTGCTATACTCGACGTATAAGACTACCCCCACTTCCAATGCAGTGCACAGTGCCACCATCGCCATTATCCACATTAGTATTGTTACGTACTCATATGCATTGTGGTTTGCCATTATCCACATTAGGGTAGTTTTGTTACTCATATGCATGGTGGTTTGCGGTGGAAATTACTTCTGTTCATTAGCATAGCCTGTGGTGGAGCCAGATGATTTCCCCTGTGTCTCGAGAACAATACATAGGGTGGATATGCTGCTGGATGCATTAAGGAAAATGTGATGTTTTTGGCAGATTACCGGTACCGTAACTGTAATTTATTTCCCTTTTTCAGATCCGCTTTCAGTGGGTTTGCTTTTGATACTTCCACAGTGCCACCATCGCCTACGTAACGTTAGTTCTTGTGTTTGAGTGCCCTCCTATACCGTACCTCTACTTGCACACATGTAACTTTTTCCTCCTGTAATGCCCATTTCCTATTGAGAAGCAGTCTGACACCTTCGGGTGAAGTCCGCGCTATGTAAAAACACATGAAAACATACCTTCAAATTTTGTACCCGGCGTATAAGACGACCCCCGACTTTCCAGAACATTTTAAGGGGTTAAAAAGTCGTCTTATACGCCGGAAAATACGGTAGACGCATTTGCTGTGCCACTGCTTTTTTTGGAACTTAAGACGATGTGGGGAGCGGAGTGTATGGCAGCTTTAGGTGGGGTCTGGTTTGTAACAGTGAGAAGGACATTCAACATTCTTTCACTAGCTCAAAGAACGACGCCTCGGTCACTGAACCCAAAGCATGCATTTAGCATTTCACAAAAATATCTATACCTCAAATCACTGCATCAGAAGCGCACTCAATATGTTAGTATGGTGGGCCCCGGGGGAATCAGAGTCGTAGACTAGTCTTCCCCCTGGGTCTTTCGTGCAGGAGGGTCAGGCTGGGGTCAGGGGGTGGGTAAAAGAATGCAGGGGAGGAAGGTGACTTCCTCTTCCTGCATTCTGGCACCATCCAGAGGGTCGAGTTAGAAAAGGAACGTTGTAGGGCCTAGGTGGTGTCTGAGTTTCCAGGTGGGCGACGTTTGCAGCTGACCCACTGGTCGGTGGTGTTCGGAGGCGGAGAGTGTGAGGCGATCGGTACGGGCGGAGCACGATGGCAGACGTGTCTGCAGAGCAGGTGAGGGAGGACCTGAGGGTACTGGGCCATGCCGGCCAGAGGATCTCCTCCGGCCCGGCGTTCTTCAGGAGGCATGGGTGGGGCTGTCTCGGGCCTCTCGTGCGACCTCCGCTGGTGTTGCCGCGGCGGTGGTGGCTTGCATGGAAGAGCCACCACCGCCCGGGAGAAGTGCGCATGGGAGGTGGTGGGGCGCGGTAAAGAAAGAAGCAGTGCGTGGAGGCCGGCGTAAGAGCCTGCCTACGCATCTGGAGGTTACCGAGGCAGAGGTGGGAGGGCTCACGAGGGTGGCAGGCCCGATTATGCTGGGAAGGGAATGGTGGAGGGAGCAGGGCCCCAGCCAGGTCCAGAGGCCTCGTTTGCTGTTGGGAAGCAGGCGGATGGAGAAGGGGAGTGGGGGTGGGCCCAGGGGGGATTTGCTGGCAGCTGCTATGGGAATGGTCGCAGATGCAGGGTGTGGGGGGCAAGGGGGTACTGCCCCCCCCTCCATCCCCGGTGGGAGTCGATGCCTTTGGGGGACAAGATCAGGGAACAGCACCTCCTTGTGCAGGAGACAGAGGAGCGCTGGGCAGAATTGAATGCTGCCAGGGGTGAGGCGGTTTGGGAGGAGGAGGCGGTGGGGCCCCCACGCCTACCTCGGAGGAGGAAGGTGGGCAGAACACGAGGAGAGGGACAGAGAGGCTAGGGGTAGGTGGGAGTGGGTAGGCAGCAGGGGGGCCACAGCCGAAGACAGGGACAGCCAGGACGGCTTTGAGGCCCGATGGTGCCGGGGCCCGCCCAGGTTGGAGCAACTTGGGGGGCAGGGGGGGATCCAAGCCAGAGGAGGTCGGCAGAGTGATGGGTGGCACATTGGGGTGCAAGATGACCTCAGGATGCCGGCTTGAAGCAGCAGGGGGGTCTGCGGCTGCCTTCCCTCCGGCGCGGGAGTGGGCTACGGCGTCGTGTGTGGCAAGAGGGAGCAGGTTGAGTATGAAGACGAGTAAGGATGTGAAGAGAGCGGTGCGAGAGGTGTTGTGGACGCCTGTTGAGGTGGAGCCTGGAGTAGAGTTGGATTATGACACGGAGAGTGAGGAGCTGGAAGAAGGGGAGGTGAGGGATGACGATGACAGGACGGGAGTGAGTGGGGTTGGTGTCTAGCAGGGAACAAAGCCGGCGAAGGGTAAGGCAAAAGCTGAGACCACCAAAGACAGCAGCACCACAGGACAGTGGGGAGAGGCACAGACAGCCTTGACAGGTGAGGGGGCATTATGGGAAGCTTGGGATTGTGGGCCAAAAAAGGGGAGGAAGAAGGCCTGCCGGTCGGTGGGTGTGGGTGATGGGTCTGTGAGGGATGCTGTGGTGCAACTGTAGGACGGATCCAGTGGGGGTGAAAAACCAGAAAGGGCGGGTAAGACGATGTCAACGGCTGGAGTTCAGACTGACAAGACAGAGGGGAAGGAGGACAAAGGAGAGAAGGGTGAAGACAAACACCATAAAAAATTGCCGTACATGGGATTGGCTATGCCACTGGTGTCACATTTGTCTGAAAAGAATAGGAACAGAATTTGGAAACTCGAATATGTGGACGTGTTTAAACTGTTGCACAGGGAGGTACAAGCGAAGGAAGGCTCTAAGGAAGAAGAATGGGAGCTAACGAGAAAACCCAGGGTTCCGGTGAACATAGAAAACTGGACATCGGCGTTTCTCATTTATGCTAGTATTTATTGCGAGAAACACCTGGACAGGGCCATAGCACTCTTGAAGTATATGGATATCATTTGGAAAGCCCAGATGCATTTTGTGGGTTTTGCCTGGCTGAGCTAAGACGAGGAGTTCCGGGCCAGTATTGGCGTGAACCCTGACAATCCTTGGGGGGAGGTGGATCAGGAGTTTTTGATGCAGTGGATGGCATCAAAGCACTTGTCGGCATCTACTCACACAGCCAGCAGCCTGCCGGTCACTTACCAGTCCTTTCAGCCACGTCCCGCACATAGTGGGGTGGGAGGGACCACTGCCAATGCAGGAAGCGCAGGTCCACCTTCTAAGCTGGGCAACAGCACCACCAGTGCGTGTTGGTGTTACAACAGGGGCTATTGCTCCCAGTACCATGCAAGTTCAAGCATGAGTGCTCCAAATATGGAGGACGGCATGCCCTGACCCAATGTTTTACCTTGACCACGTCTTCAGAGCAGTGGCAAGCCACAAAAGGAAGGGGGCAGACTGGGCAGAAGGGCGCCTACACCAGTAAAAGTTGAAGCGACGGCCCCGTGGCTCTCGTGTTACCTGAACAGGGAGGCGGCTTTGAAGATTCAATGGGGTTTCACAGAGGGCTTTCAGGTGGGCTATCAAGGACCTAGGGTCAGGAGATGGCGGACGATTTGAAATCAGTCAAGGAATTGCCGGGGTGGTGGTGATCAAGCTGCAGAAAGAGGTGGACGAAGGCAGGATAGCGGGCCCGTTTGTCAATTGGCCTGTTGACGACTTGATCATCTCCCCACTGGGAGTGGTGCCCAAGAAGGAACAGGGTGAGTTTTGTATGATACATCACCTCCCGTGGCCGGATGGGCAGTCTGTGAATGATTTCATTGCTGAAGAAGACTTGAGGGTGCTCTATGCCTCCGTGGACTATGCGGTCCACCTAGTGAGGGTGTGTGGGCCATGGGCGGAAATGGCAAAGTGTGATGTGAAATGTGCCTTCCGCCTGCTGCCTATACACCCTGCGGATTTCTCTCTTCTGGGTATGCAATTCACAGGGGCCATCTACGTAGACAAGGTGCTGCCCATGGGGTGTGTGATTTTCTGCGCGCTGTTCGACATGTTCAGCACATTTTTGCAGTGGGCCTTTACACAGATCAGCGGGCATCTGGAAGTTTCTCACTACCTGGATGACTTTCTCTTCTTGGGAAAGGCGCATTCAGGGGATTGTGGCAGGGCCCTGTCGCAATTTCAGGAGATGTCACAGCGGTTCGGAGTCCCCTTGGCACCTGAGGCGCTTGAACAACAACGCACACGACAGCAAAGAGCTCTTCAGCATCATAAAGGAACTCTCCAACCCCAGCGCCAATGCCAATGCCAACGACATCCCGCCCTCACAAGAACTGTGCGACTCACTAGCCATCTTCTTCCACCGCAGGATCGCTGACATCCACGACAGCTTCAACACCACAACCGCCCAGACTACGCCAGACTCCACCTACCCTGTGAACACCACCAGCGCCATCCGCCTGACCTCCTGGTCCAACGTCAACAACGACGAGACACGCAAGGTCATGAACTCCATCCACTCAGGATCTCTGTCAGACCAGTGCCCACACCACGTATTCAACAAAGCAGACGCAGCCATCGCACCCCAACTACTGAAGGTCATCAACATCTCCTTCGAAACAGTGACATTCCCGGAAAGCTGGTAGCACGCCGAAATCAACGCCCTCCTCAAGAAGCCCCAGGCGGACCCCAAGGACCTCAAGAACTTCCAGCCCATCTCCCTGCTCCCGTTCCCGGCAAAGGTCATCGAGAAAATCGAATTGGCCTGCCACCTTGAAGACAACAACATCTTGGACCCGTCCCAGTCCGGATTCAGGCGAAACCACAGCACCGAGACAGCCCTCATCGCCGCCACAGACGACATCAGGCACCAACTAGACAACGATGAAACATCAGCCCTCATACTCCAGGACCTCTCGGCGGCCTTCGACGCGGTCTGCCATCGCACTCTAAAGACAGGCCTCCTAGAAGCCGGAGTCCAAGAGAAGGCCCTTGACTGGACCACATCCTTCCTCTCTGACAGAACCCAGAGCGTCCGCCTCCCACCGATCCGAAACCACCAACATCATCTGCGGCGTCCCCCAGGGCTCATCCCTCAGCCCAACGCTGTTCAACATCTACATGGCCCCCCTTGCACAATTGGCCCGCCATCACGACCTCAACATCATCTCCTACGCTGATGACATCCAGCTCATCCTCTCCCTCACCAAGGACCCACACACCACCAAAACCAACCTCCACGAGGGAATGAAGGCCGTCGCCGATTGGATGAAGCTGAACTCGGACAAGACAGAGGTACTCATCCTCGGACTCACCCCCTCAGCCTGGGACGACTCCTGGTGGCCGAGCACACTGGGAATAGCACCAACACCCACCGACCATGCAAGCAACCTAGGATTCATCCTCGACTCCTTCCTCTCCACGGCTAAACAGGTCAATGCTGTCTCCTCCTCCTGCTACAACACCCTCCGGATGCTCCGCAGGATCTACAAGTGGATCCCGACCAAAACAAGAAGAACGGTGACACAGGCCCTCGTCAGCAGCAGACTGGAATATGGCAACGCACTCTACGCAGGAATCCCAGACAAACGCCTATGACGACTACAACGCATCCAAAACGCCTCCACCCGACTGATCGTCAACGTCCCCCGCCGCAGCCACATCACCCTCCACCTGAGAGACCTACACTGGCTCCCCGTCGACAAGAGGATCACCTTCAAGCTCCTCACCCACGCACACAAAGCACTCCACAACGCCAGACCAGCCTACCTTAACAGCAGTCTCAGCTTCTACAACCCCACCCGCCAGCTCCACTCCGCCAGCCTTGCCCTCGCCACTGTCCCCCGCATCCAACGAACGACCTCCGGCGGCAGATCCTTCTCCTACCTCGCTGCCAAGACCTGGAACACCCTCCCTACCCACATACGGCAGACCTCAAGACTTGGCTCTTCAAGCAGTAGCAGCACCCCTCCTCCCCTCAGCGCCTTGAGACCCTCACGGGTAAGTAGCACGCTCTACAAGTACTCTGATTGATTGATTGAGAAAACGGCTGGGCCCAGCTGTAGACTAACGTTCCTGGTAATTGAGCTGGACTCCATTCAATGGCTAGCTCGACTCCCTGACACGAAGGTGACAGAAATACAGGCGAGCCTTTTGTGGGCAATTGGGAAGAAGAGGATCGCGTTGAGGGCTATGCAACAACTGTTGGGTTTCCTGAACTTTGCATGCAGGGTGGTGAGGGCTGGACCGAAGTTCTGCAGATGGCTCGGCATGGTTATGTCGGGTGCAGTCTTACCACACCACAGGGTCCGGATTTCCGTGGGGGTCCGGGCGGATTTGAGGACATGGCTGACTTTCTTGACTGATTTCAATGGGGTATCACTGGATTTTGTGGACAGTTTGGCAAGTGCAACTTTACTCTGATGCGGCTGGGGCAGCAGCATTTGGGGTTTTCTGGGATGGCAGGTGGTGCGCTGAGGACTGGCCGGCACATTGGGTGAAGCAGGAGAGGATCATTGCGTTTCTTTAATTTTTTCCATTGTTGGTGGCACTGGAGGTGTAGGGATCTGAGTTTCAGAATAGGTCAGTACTGTTCCATGTGGATAACATGACTGTGGTCAAGTTGGTCAACCGACAGAGGGCAAGGGATTTGAGAGTGCTGAGTTTGCTGCGAAGCTTCATGCTAAAATGCCTGACATTGAATGTGGTGTTTCGAGCCAAGCATGTCCCTGGGGCGAATAATGACATTGCAGATGCTTTGTCTCATTCGTAGTGGCAACGGTTCCGGTGATTGGCACCAGGAGCAGATCAGTTCAAGACCGAGCTGCCGGATGGCATCTGGGCCTTGGGGAGTGAGGGTGATAGGCCTGGTGGAGAAATCTATAGCAGATACCACGAGATGGACCTACAGACTGGCATGGGCGGAGTTTGGACCCTTTCTGGGATGGTGTGGGGAGTCATCGTTTGGAGACCACTCAACTGTGTTGCAGTTTGTATTACATTGCATTGACAAAGGGCTGTCTTCCGCGGGAGTGTCTTTCTATTGTTTTTTGGATTTGATCCTACAAAGGATGTGATCATTGGTAGGGTACCCAGAAGTTGGGGCAGAGAGAGAGGAGGGAGGAGAGGGGCGTTAAGGGGAGCGATTACATTTGACGTACTGGTCAGACTGATTTAGGCCTTGCCTCAGTGTTGTTATGACAGTTTTGAGGTTGTGGTTTTCCGTTATGCATGGTATGGATGTTTTTTGGATGTCTTTAGGATGTCAGAGTTGTAGGGGCAGGAAAAAGTGAGCGGCAGGAGATCAGGTTGGATGCAGGTTGCCTGGGGATTTGGTTGGGGCAGTCCAAGACGGATCAGTTGGGGCGAGGGAAATGGGTTTGGTTGTGTGAGAGTGGTTGCGGGGGGGGGGGGGGGGGGTGTCCGGTGGCTGAATGGCGAAATTTTCTACTGGCAACGAGGGCCATGAGTGGGGAAAATGTTGTCATGCGTCTGGGGCGAAGGTGACGGCAGCACATTTATTGGTGGTTTTGCGCATGGCCTCGAGACGGTTGGGTTTGAACACGGCGGGTTTTGGGATGCATTCTTTCCGTATTGGGGCGGCGACGGCGGCAGTACGCCTGGGATGGTCTTGGGATAGGAGGGAGGTGGAAATCTAGGTGCTGCGAGTGCTATGTGCGTAAATAAGGGGTCTTGAACTGGGGCATTGCCTGCCGGGGAGGGTGGTTCTGGACGTGTTACTATTGCCTTTTTCTCACCGCAGGTTGCGTGGGTGGCCCGGGGGCCAAGACGGTAACATGGATCGTGGGGCATTCGTTTGTGCATTGGGCTTCCAAGTATGCAGAGCAACAGGTGTACAACCGTAACCTGGGATTCAAAGGATGACAACATGAGGTGCATTGGTGGGGAAAAGGGGGGATGCGATGGGGGGGCACTATTGCCCTGTCTCGCGAAGATGGTCCCCTAGAAAGGATGCTCTGATTTGTTAATACTGCATTTGGTTGAGAATGATCTAATTCGGCTGTCGGGTTTGGCATTCTTACAGCTGATGCAAGGAGACTTGGAGATACTGAAACAAAGACTGGTAGGGACTTGCATTGCATGGAAAGAATTTATTCATTGGAGAGTCAGGAGGGGTCAATTAAACACAGGGCTATGTGGGGAGAAAGACATTAAAGTGATTGCTAATACTGGATTGCAACTAGAGGAACCGCTATTCTTCCGGGATGACGGTGTGCAGCTTTTGAGGCTGGGGAATGCATACTACATGATGGAGATGAGAGATGTGGTCAGCAAGTTGTGGAACGAGGCTATTTGGTGTAAGGGGGTGCTTGAGTAGTTGGGGCGAAAGATGCACAGTTGGACCGGGGGGCAGGTAACCGCCCTAAAGGGGGTTCCCTGGTTGGCAGTATTTGGGAGGGGTGGGGGAGTCACTGTAATGTAAGTATACTTGTAAAGCGCACTGTTACTCCATCTCGGAGTGTCCTGGTGCTGTATACCGCTGGGGAACCCGTCCTGGCTTTCCCTGTGAGATGGTCCCTACTGGGCACCTCCAAGGTGAAGCCAGGCATCCCCGGCGCTGATGGGGCCGTAGTGACGGGCACATCCATCCCTCGGGGGGAAGAGTGAATGATGAGGGGGCTGGTGGCATGAGTGTAATGCCAGGTGATACGGGGGGAGTATGCTAGATGAGAAGTGACTGAATGGATGAAGAATGGAACGGGTCATGGAAAGGAATGAGAGGCGAGTTTGGAGTGGGTGAAGGGAGTGAATGGATGAAGAGTTGATGTTCGGGGTTTGTTATTGGTTATTTGTTGTTATTTGGTTAATAATTATGTTGTGCAGTCTGGTCCTAATAAATGGCCTTTTATGCTTAAAACATCAGCGTGGACTGTTTATTGCGTTTTGGGGGGCCCCGGGGGAAGCAGAGTAGCAGACTAGTCTTACGCCGGGGTCTTTCACGCAGGAGGGCCAGGCTGGGGTCAGGGGTGGGGTTTTGGGGGTGGGTATAAGAATGCAGGGGAGGAAGGTGACTTCCTCTTCCTGCATTCTGGCACCATCGGGAGGGTCGAGTTAGAAAAGGCCACCCGCCCACCCTACAGTTTTACTAGGGTTCGGGAGTAGGGTTGGCGCAGTGTGCCAGTTTAGGACAGGCTGCAGGGTTCTGGGTGCTTAGGAGGGGTGGGGGAGTCACTGACGGACCCACCCATCCCTGGGGGGGGGGGAGTGAATGATGGGGGGCTGGAGGCATGAGTGTAATGCCAGGTGATACCGGGGAGGATTCTAGAAGAGACGTGAAGAAATGGATGAAGAACGGAATGGGTCATGGAAAGGAATGAGAGGTGAGTTTGGAGTGGGTGAAGGGAGTGAATTGAGGAATAGTTGATGCTGGGGTTTGTTATTGATTATTTGTTGTTATTTGGTTATTGATTATGTTGTGCAGCCTGGTCCTAATATATGGCCTTTTACGCTTAAAACATCAGCGTGGACTGTTTATTGCGCGACAACAGTTTTTGTGATTATGAGTGAAACAAGTTCAAAATGTGCACGTTTTATTTAGTCAGATCGCTGCATTGGTTTCACTCTTTATATAACTTTCACTCTTTCAAGGTTAACACACATAGCTCCACTCACCTCCACAAACTTGCAGGTTTCCTCCAGCTGGCCTTTGATGGCTTGGATTCTGTTGCTGTTTCCCACTAACATGGCAATGCCCACCGTGAGCACTGAGAGGGATCAGAACCAAGACAAGCAATACTACACGTGCGCCTACCGTCCACCTCCTGTCCCCAACGGCCGGCATGGACTGGTTGGGGGAAGGGTGGGTAAAAGGAGCTAAAGCAGCGACGGGCATGTGGGGGATGAGAGATAAAGCTGGGCGGAGCCAGGGAAACACTATTTTTAATAATCAATATAGATTACCCGCACCTGAGGTCTGTGAATGTTTGCGGGAGGCTCCGGGAGGCAAAAATAGTGCAAGAATAAACCAATTGAAAGACAGGGGTGGGGGCATACCCAAGCACGGAGAGTAGGGGGCTTGTGGGGTTGTGTTGGTTGGCAAAGTGTGCGCATGTTAGGGCCCTGTCCCTGAAGAGTCTTTAATGAGAAAGGCTTGAGACCGAAACATGAAACACAAAATTTTTACAGCATGTCTTAAGACTGGTGCAGATAAGGCAATGTGGAAATAACAAAAGCAACAACACAAAGGCATTTTGGGAAAGGGTTGTCTGCTGGTCGTGGGCTGCGACACACAGCAGCTGCTAGCCCGGCGCTGCTTTCCCGGTAGTGGGCGTGAATGCCAGCTTCACATGGCTGCTGCAGTGTGCGCGTCACTGCTCGTCCCAGAGCCAATACTCCATGGGCGTTAACTTCAGAGAAAAGGTGGGACATGCAGCAACTGCTAGCCATTTGTAGGCTACCATTTTTTAATGACACAGAAAAAGGCCAATCCTAAGCAAAGGAGGAGTCCTCCCCCACATAGCACATACAACAGATTGCCTGACAGTGCAAGCACTGTTTAGACTCGACCTAAAAAGGGGATCAAAAATCACCTTCTAATTACCTCCAAATCGCCCTATAGATGCATGTGGCAAGGAATTTACAAGTGTCTATTAAATCACCGTAATACCTGGGTAAAGAGCAGTATGGTCATCCAGTTGGAACAAACTGGCTTCAGGAAACACCATGGCACATTATATAACATAGCTGCTTTGCTTTGCAGCTCATAAAGGAAAAATATGTAACGATCAGGAGTTCCTCAGTTTATGCTGCGTTTATTGACTTCTCCACAGCCTTTGATAGGATCGATTGTTCAACACTGTGGGAGAAGCTATTTAATCTTGGCATTCCAGCAACTCTACTGCATTTAATTATATCCCTACACCCTTCAACCTGATGTAAAGTTCTGCTGGGAGGAGACCATGGCTTATCCATGGATTTCCCTACAAAAAACGGTCTTAAGCAGGGATGTTTAATTCCTCCTTTGTTATTTTCTTTATACATATACAATCTTCCCAGGTTCATATCGAAAGGCCAGGGTTTTCAAGTACGGAGGTCGCTCTTGAACTTATCTGCTTTATGCAGATGATATTGTAATTCTCGATCTTACCCTGAAAGGCCTAAGTAGCCCCATGGCGGCTCTCCAACGATACACAAACCTGCATTTTCATCAAAAAGTCAAATGTTATGCTTTCTGGGGGAAAAAGCATGTAAAAACTTTACCTTTTCATGGTGTGGGCTCTCAAACACTGGAGAGGGTTAGATCATATCCCTTCCTAGGAAAAATCATATCTAGCTCACTCAGCAATTCTGATCACATCTAAAACAATGTGGTAAGGTGCAGTCTCAGGCCAAGGGGCTAGGTGCATTTTTAAAGTATTAGGTAGGAGAAAAATGTCCCATCTTCTCGCTGTGTATCAGGCCAAGATCAATTCCCCCTTACTGTATGCGGTGGAACTAATAGATGTGGCAAGTTGAGGTTTCCTGGATAAGACTGAAGGTCAAATTCTAAGACAACTGTAACTTACTTTAGCTACACGCTACTATACTTTAGCGACGGTGGCTGCCTTAAGACTAGAAATTGGAATCAAAAATTCTTTTGTATAAGGCTTGGTAGGAGTGATATGATGGATCTTGTCTGATGCGAAGTGACGTTTCCTCACTTGAGGACTTTATATGTAAGGAGATTTTTGACTTGAAGAGAGAGAAGTCTTTGTGTTTCTAGAATGTACATTCTTGAACAACTAGAGTTAGACCAAAATGTGGTATTTCCTTTATCGCCAACTCAACTAAAAGCATGCCTAAAACATGCTTCTGCAAATGTAAGTAACCTTTTGGATACCGATTTTTGTAGTAAAAAATGATTAGTAAAATCCACTATTATGAAAAGTCTGCAACCATATTTGGATATACTTCCATTAAATGTTTTAATTTCTAAATGGCATGGTACTCCAAATGTTTGCAATCTATGCCAAACTGGTATCCAGGATTTGAAACATATCTTATTTGTTGTCCTGCTTTGTTGTTATGCTGCTGAAAGCTGTTGAGACTTCTTTTTTTAAGTTTTGTGTGCGAACCATAGCATAGGCTCTTCAATTGTTGTATATACCTTCCTAATAAAATGTTTTTTTCTTCCAATATATTAACTTTTTTAAAAGCCTGTTTAAATTTGTACTGAAAATCTTAATATGAATTTCTGGCATTTTGATCTGTTAATTTGACTGTTCAAACTGTGGACAGCAACATAATTTGTTTTTGCGATTTATTGCCAATGTATTTTATATTTGTATGTCTTTGTTTTATGTAGAACTCCTAGAAGTTCCAAAGCATAAAACAAAAATCCTGAAAATCTTAGACAGGTCGACAAAATTGGTAGATGAGCTGTAGCTATTTCAGATAATTTGGAAAACCACTAACTCAACAAATTATTCCCATTTAGAGCAATTATGAAATATATCTTTTGTAGATATCCTAAATGTGTGGCACGCTTCCATCCTAGGTAGACAATAGTTGGACACTTGTGGCCATATTTACAAGGAGATTGCACCACTTTTCTACAATGCCCTTCTCCATATTTACAAGATGGTGCTAAGCCACTTTGTGTGGCTTAACGCCGCCTTGTAGATATCGTACACTTTCATGCCGTTTTCTGCATCAAATGGGTGTGCAGTGGGTATTGGTGTGGGTGTTCCCATGCAACACCCATTGCTTTTTGACAATACCCCAGATTTACAAGAAATGGTAAATCTGAGGCAGCGCCAAAAAGTAACGCCATTGAAAGGGTGACGCTAGAATGGCTTTTATTTCTCCTCGTTTTTTGCTCTTTCTACATATATGCTTCATTCTGCAGCACACATAGAAGGAGCAAATTACCATTAAAGATTATTTACGTGCAGGAAGGTGTCCCTTCCAGCACATAAACAATCATCCCTGCAACGAAGGCACCCTTGCACCATGGTCTAAGGGTGCCTATTATGGTGCTAGGAGGCTTTTTTAGCATCAGCGCAAGGAAAAACACTGGGGTGTGCAGTTTTTTGGTGAATACGACGCATCCCAGCATTTTTTAAACGGCGCAGCGCAGCTGAATTGCTTGCAGCGCTGCACTACCTAATTTCTTTGTACATAAATGTAAATCGGGATAAAATTCAGAAAATGTTTTGAATTGATTGGTGTATTTTAGTCTGCCTATAGTTCTGCTCCAATCCATCGAAAATAGAGATAGTAACTACATAACTTAACACAAACAGGTTAGTCAGAAATCAGGTGCACTGTCAAATAAAAATTAAGTGACTCAATCAAAGGTGATGCAGAAATAACATCATCTCTCTTTAAGGAAATTCAAAATAACCACTTGACAAAGCCAACCTCAGGTCAGCGTCCATTTTTATCAGATTATTAAGACAATGGTGGTAGCCAAGTAAACACAAATGGTTATTGAAATTTGCATAATTTGCTTTCATGTAATTACATGGAATTTCGGGACAATTACGAAAAATACAAATTTGTCATCTAGCACTATATTTTAGTGCAAAATGCACCTTTGTGTTAATTATTGACGCAAGGATGCAATTTACGCTAAAAAAAGGCAGGAAAAACACATTTACATAAAAAAACAGTTTCTCCTTGTTCCCTCACTTTCACACAATAATTTTGGTATAATTTCAGGAATTTTATTTAATAAGCATATCACAAAATTCCCAAAATGATGCACCTTACATCAGCATAATTGAAATTCGACCTAGGTCTATGAAAAAACACTTTGGCTTGGAATTGTAAGCAACTCAAAGGCAACACTGATGGGAATCCTTGCCTGTCATTAAAAAAGGAGAAAAACAACACTTTCTACCCCTAAATACCAGATTCATTCCTTATCAGTCCTTGCTAATATTTATATATAAAGGTTGATACTCTCCAATATCATGCTTCTTTTAAACCTCATCCAACCTGGCATTCATCATTGACTACAAGCCACACAGTGAAGTTCACATAGAGGACTAAGAGTTTATTGATCTGTCCACCAGTGAATTGATGTAATCAGCTTTCAACATAGCATCCTTCAGCATTTAAAATTATAGCAAAGATGCCTTATTTTACTCTCATTGTTTCCCTCTTATTTCAGACTTTCTGGAAATCCCCCATTCTATGATGAAACAGAGGAGGAGGACTATGACAACCACGATAAAAACCTCTTCCGAAAGATCCTGGCAGGAGATTATGAATTTGACTCCCCGTACTGGGACGATATCTCTCAGGCTGGTAAGTGGCAGAGTAAATTCAGTAACTGGCATGCAAAGTCACTCATCGGGATAATTGTTTCTTTGACTATCTTCACCAAACACTGGTTCGGGAAGAAGGCTATATGAGGCAAAGCAGACACAAATGGCAAAAGTTTGGATAACAAAAAAAGGAAGTTAGAAGAGGCAGGGTGACCTAGTCCATAGGCAAACCCTGTTGCTAGGCATCAACCAAATTTGAAATGTTAGCATATAATGTCTTACAATTATTTTTATCCTCCAAAGCTACGTTCTTTCTATGTCTCCAGTTGATTCCATTAAAGTATTTTCTTTCTTCTAACTAATCAATTAAACGATAAGTAATGTTGGTGCCCAAAGAAGAGACTTTTCAGTGTTTATTTTCTACCTTTGACAGCCAAAGAGCTTGTGACGCGACTGATGGAAGTGGACCAAGACCAAAGGATTACAGCCCAGGAGGCCATCGGTCATGAATGGTGAGAGATTTTTCAGTTTACTATACTTTTCTCTTTATTCTTCTGTCTTTTTCTCAACCTTCTGCCTCAAAAGCATTAAAGACTGTATTGTAGTTTGATGTCATCTACTAAAACATCTCACATTAAGTTAAATTGAAACCAGATGCATTTGGCTGCATTGTTTATGTGTGATTGAGATTACTTTTATCAAGAGCTACGCCAAATGATTTATTGTTTAATCTGTTATTTTAGCTCTACATTCCAGGATGCTAAATCAATCTAGCTAGGATTGAACTGGAATGTTCATATTGCAAGGAGTGATCAGCAGAAATTCTATCATGATTGGTTGCATTGTCAAGTTAGTGCTGTATTCACCCATGAAACACATCAAACATGTTTGGTAAATGAGAGCTGTCGTACTGTGTTGATATTTTTAGTTAAAGTGAATGATCCTCAGAGCACTGGAAAAACAGATGCCAAAGGTGTTTGAAGAAGTCTTCAGGGGGGTTGAGGTAGAGGTTAAAAGGAGCAGGTACCGCAATTGACCTTTGCGGGAAACCCTTTTGGGAAAAGTACTTGGCTATAAAAGGAATTCATAATTTATCAGTTGTATTTGGTAGATGTAAACATCTAAAAGAATTCCCTGCCAATGCCTATTCATTCTTTTGGTGGCTCAATGAGTATTTTATGATTTAGTATGTTGAAAGTAGCCTTTAGGTCAGAAAGAACAAGTAAAATCAAGAATTGAGTTAGCATAAGGCATCATCAGCCATGTGGTATAAGGTTGCGTCTGTCCTGCATCCCTGAGTAATGCCAGAGTGAAATTTATATAGAAGGCTGTTTACATTGATATTCAGTTTAACATGTGTGCCATCAAAACGTTTAGTTATCAGCATTAAGAACTTCTGAAATTGTCAAGGTCCTCATAGTCACTGGAATGCATTTTAGCAGACCTATTACTTGACAAAACATAAGGGCAGGGAGAAAATTTCCTTTGGAACAGTGCCAGGTGAACAATTCGATTGTCCAATAGACTGCAAAATAATATCATGTCCTTAGCTGGAGGCACTAGCAGGAGATTGGCCAAGGGTTTTAAAATTCTATGGTAAGACTGATAATCAGTGCTTTTTTATATTAAGGCTTCTCCAAAAGCACTGAGATTTCCTGTTCTTACAAGAAAATTACAACCTTTGGCCACACCCCCGCAGCCTCTATAGCAGCTGTAGTGCGAGTGGCTCTGTTTGGAACTGGATACTCTGAGTGAATGAATGATGTATTTGGATATCTTTGCACACTTCAGTTCCTTGTGCTGGGGTAGGTGCTTGGCTCACCTTGAAAGAGTCCACTAGCTCCACTTTATTTAATATTTAAAAGTTCAATTTCAATTTTTTTGTTAGTTTTTGGTATTTTAATTCTGGCCCTTCTTTTTCCAATAGGCGTAGTGCCTTGGGAGCTAGGTGTCGACACTAGGAGCTCCGGGCTCCATTTGATTTTATTTGCCCACCTTCATTGTTAGGAACAATGCTTTACGTTGCTTGGCAACGTTTCGCCATGTCTCTAAAGCCGGGATGCACACCAAACGCCAGCTCATATGCTCATGTCCATTCCCCAGACGTTTCCCTCACCAGCCATGCTGTCCCTTGGGCTGTTGCCCCGCCTCACAGAATTTCTAATGAGTCTCTCTCGAAAATCCACCTCTAGAAAGACTTTACTAACCCTCAAGGCTGCATATTCTTGGCATGCTATTCTCGTAGTATACTCTACTACTGAACTGCCTTGCCTCCTTTATACTTGGGCCACCTATTTTTATTATGGCCAAGGATCCTAACACAGTAAGACAGTACCGACCCTTTTTACCTCTGCTTTAATTATATAGTGCTCACCAGGCGGGAAACATCCTTTACAACGCAACTTTTACCACGCAGTGCCTTTACGACGCAACTTTTACAACGCAAACCATTACAACGCATTGCGCTGGGGGGCACTCTAGGATAGGGAATAGGTTTAATTTACTATCCAACACCTTCCCTACTATCCACGGGGACTGGAGTTGGAATAGTAAATTAAACTATTCACTATCCAGCGCCCCAAAGCACTATGCGTTGTAAAGGCATGCGTTGTAAAAACTGCGATGTAAAGGAATGCGATGTAAAAGCATGCGTTGTAATGTCATACATCCTCACCAGGCAGACACTCCTAGGAAATCTATGATTTGCTAGTAAGCCAGAGTCTGGAAATTTATTTATTACTGAGTTCTGCTTTTTAGAGGCCCTGGGTTCAGATTTCCATGCCACCTAGTCTCAGGGATGTAAAGCCTTCCATGTTCATCAACCTAATAGGCAGGCCTTAGAACTCGCCTTCCTAGCAAAAATGTGATTGACATTTCTATATTTACTTTAGACCTTTCCCCTTGTGCCATACTTCTCAGCTTCTCGAAGAAAATATTACAGTCTCTCAGCAATATTTGGTGTACTCTATTATTACCCTCCGCCTCACAGTATGAAATTTGGAGTTTTTTAGCCACTTTTCAGGCTGAGGTACTACCATGTTATTGTTCTCGGTGACTCCAATATCTGGGTAGATGTTGCTGAGGACTCTACTGCTAAGCTGTTAATTAATTGTATTCAGGAACTGAATCACTTTCAGTTAGTTGAAGGGCATCACTGTCATCTTTGCTGCTAACGATCTTGTAATTGACAACTTACCCATACTCCAAGCCTGGGCTGCCTATCTTTCATATATGTTTAGGATTTACCTTCCTAATGCTAAGCCCAGTTTGCAGCGCTAAATGCCCTAAAGGGTGTGGGCTTAATTTAATCCTGATTCTCTCAAGCCAGCTTTGGGTAACATTCCACCTTCCCCCTTGAGCTCCTCTTTGGAGCTTTAACAACTCTATATCTAGTGAACTGGACACAATTCTTCAAATGAGTTCCTCTCATTCTCATTTTAGCATCCTTTGGTGCTG
The DNA here is from genome assembly GCF_964261635.1 of Lissotriton helveticus. Taxonomy (NCBI): domain Eukaryota; kingdom Metazoa; phylum Chordata; class Amphibia; order Caudata; family Salamandridae; genus Lissotriton; species Lissotriton helveticus. Next base: position 963,796,861 of record NC_136070.1, read on the forward strand.
TGGTATAGCAGCTGCCTCGCTGAGTACAATTCTCATTTTAAAAAACTAGGATGCATCTAGAGGTATATCTACTGGGAGGATTGCAAATGGATCTGAGAGAAGTCCTCTGCTTTTACAAATCTCTGACACCCAGAGCCAAGGCTGATTAATGTACTACTAGAATTCTCAAGGCAACCAATACCACAAAGGAGTCAATTAATATATTAAACACCATTCACTCCCCTGACTGTCCCGCTTCTTCAGTAGAGCCATCTCAACTGTTATGTGATAAACTTTCTGAATTCTTTGCTGATAAGGTCAATGCTAACTGCAATGCCTTCCCTGCATAGACTGACAAAGGGCTGACTATTTATCCTAACATCTCTCCTTCTACAATTTATATAGCAGGTTCACTGGGTCTAAAGAATATTTAAATTAATATGTTGCTGGCCTTAATTATTGTATCTTTTCAGGGTTTCCTCTAAACCAATATCCACCCAGGATTTATTGATCTGGTCTTCCAGTCCTGACTTAAACACTCTTCAGTCTCTTGCAACAGCTCTATAGATGTTGGCATTGTTGTGCAAGCTTGGAAAAGGCTCTTGTTGATCTCCTAAAATAACACACTGCTGCCCCCTCAGTCAATAGTTGTTTCCGCCCTATTTCCTTCCTGCCACATCCTGTCATCCCTACCTTAGGTTTTGTGCTCAATCAGGAACCTTCTCTAAATTGCGATGTCAACAACTGGTTTTGATGTGTTTTCTGCTGCTGTACCCTTTACACAAACTTACTCCTCACCTCCCACAAAAGTCTCAACCTACAGTGTTTAGGATCATGACTAGGCCTGGGTGTCATTTTTTTATTACATCGAAGTAACTGACGTAAATTGGTAATTTCACTTAGCAAAATCTATGCAAAATTACAGAGATTACTCCATTACTTTACATCGCATAATACCAGGTGCCAGTTCCTTTAACATGGGCGATCAAAAAACATTTCAGGGAGATTTATTTCACCTGAGTGGACCATTCAAGAAATCTTTAGTGTAAAGCTACAAACCTGAATGTGAGCAACAGTGTACTGAATACAAGCAACTGGAAAAACACCCGAAATCACATTAAAATTTTGATCCGAACAGACTGTTCAGTTAATTTTTTGAGCGTGAAATGCATTTTGCGCAATTATGCTTAATTTTGCAATAATTTCATGTAGCTACACTACATGGAATTGCGCTAGTTAAGGTAATGGCAATGATCTTAAAATGCCTGCATTAGAGCAATTTTCTCTTCTGGGAGCACAAGACTGCATTTGTGGCACATACAGAATGTGGCCACTCAGCTAGCATTAAATCTTCCACCTAGATCTTCTGCTACTAGAGCACTGGAGGCTATGCACTGACTTGCCATTCCCCAAAGAATCACGTTCAAACCTCTGCTTGGTCTTTAAAGCCATTTATTTTCATACACCAAGCTACCAAAAAAAAGACATTCATGCCTTATACTCCATCTTGAGAACCTAGATTTCGTTTGGCCAGGAGTGAAGGCCACGCCTTCTTCATTGTTTTCGCTAAACTATGAAATTCCCTTCCTGTACCCATTTCAATGTTTTCTTTCTACAAAGCGTTAACAACCTGATTATTCACTAAAGCTTGATCTCCAGGTCTAATTCTGTGTTCACACGATTTTTCCGGTTTCCTAGCAACAGAATACCCTTTTAAGTAATCACACTCTACGGTGTTTGTCTTTTTCTTTTTTATTTGTGTTTTCTTTCCTGTCTGTTTTTTTTGCTGTAAAGTGTGCTTCTCTGTTACTATAACAGAAACTAAAAATATATCTTTTTTTAAAATAAGCTATCCGTTCTTACCTCTCTTCCCTTCATTGTTCATTGACAGGGGGACATTTTATGACGTGTTCCTGTTCAGATTTAATAAGAAAATGTTTTGTCTTTCTTTCCAAGCATACCAGAGTCAGTCTAACCACTACTGGCCTTATGGCACTAATTAATCTCAATTTTCTTTTTTTAACCAAGCATCCATTTTCTATAGTGAGCTAGGATTGAGTCCCCCTCCGCTTTTACTATTCATGATACTCTCTGTTAAATGTAAACTGTCATGACATTAGTCATGGGGTAACACATTTCACTCATTAGTCTAACAAGCTATGGATGTTCCTTGATGCCTGCACACTGACAAACTTGCTGCAAGGCCAGTAGCGATTCTGTTCTGATTGATGAATATTTTGTTAACTGTAATGAGTTGCCCTATATTTCCTCAAAGAGCAGTGCTCAATTTGTAAAAGAATAAGTGCCAGGATTCAAAGTTTTGCCCAAAAGCCTGTGGCCGACGCTATTGAAGGTTGAGGTGTCCAGTACCAAGGCTGCGTAGTCTCAATTCCACCTCGCGCCTCTTTAATCCAGCACCACTTCAAATGACACAGGACGAGATGCAGATATTGTTAAATATTTTCCAAACACTTAAAAAATGCTGCATATTTTGAAGGACAATGTGATGAAGCACACAACACCTCTGATGCTTTGTTTGTTACTCCTATTACCTCTAAAGGATCACTTAATTTCCCTCAAATTATGTACACAATTCCTCACACCACACTAGGTAGTCCAGCCATCTCTCTTGAGTCCTAGGTTCAACCTCTCAATAATGGGAAAAGTGTTTTCTCCATTTTCAAAGTTCCTGAATCCAATTGCACTTCCGCTTCAACGTTTATCCCATCTTTCTCGCTACCACAATCCCTAGTACCTAATGGTTCATGCAGCACTTCTACCACCACTGTGATAGGGGGTCTTAATGTAATGACTGCCATGATCTCCCTTCTGGTTTGCATTGGGCATTGTAACCCCTCCCAGACCTCCACCCGTGGTAGGAGTTCCTAGAGGAAGTAGAAATCGAGATACTCATGCAGTAACAGGGTCCCCTGAAAGTAGGTAGGTGATGGCTTGGAATGATACACTCATTCTCTGCAGATCAGACTGCACCTCAAGCCCCATGCAGATTACGCTTGATTATTCACTGGTTTTGTTATCAGTGTCTGGAGTGAATAAAGGGAGGACACAGAGATCACTGATTTTTTTGGGGTGAACTTTTTGATTTCCCGCTAGCTCACCAGCATCGTCCTTCTGATTAGCGGATGAGTTAGTCAACAAATTGTTACTGCTTTCCCTCCCACCTTGGCAAATTTGGAATGAGAAATATCTAGACATATTTTCCCAACTGGGCAATAAACAAATAATAAAATGAACTTCAGTAAAGTGGCATGGGATTGGTTGGTGAAGACCCAATCATCAGCTCAAATGTGAATATGCCTATCATTTTAGTGCTAAAGGTCCTGAATTAGAGCTGTTGTGGTCAGAGCATTGCTAGTTAGATTACTATTAGTATGACGTCAAGTTGTATCTCAGCTGGCTAATTAAGCCGGCCTCAGTATTCAGTTGAGATGGTTGTGGTTGACTAATGTGTAGGTTGTGTAGATCATTCACAAGGAAAAATATTCTAAGTACAATGATGACAACGTATTTCATTGTGCAGAGTTAAACAGTAACTTCTCATTTTTGCTATTAAGTCTGATAACTTGGATCTAAATAAAAACCCACATTCTTTGGCAGAGTAGGTAAATCTTTCTTGCATGGATGCACAGTTCCTTGAGTCATCTAGCAAATTAATGTCAATGCTTCTGGTGAAGCGTGCTCAAGAAAATAGTATCAATCTCACCACTGGAGCAATTCAGTCCTATGCAAGAGCTTGCAGAAGGTGATCAAATGCAGCAGCTTTAGGTCACCATTTGTCGCTTAAATACTGTCCCAGGACACTATTTAAGTGTCCAGTAGTGAAAATTACCACTTCCTGTCAATCAGCTCTTTCCAATGCTGAGTTCCCAGCATGTTCTGACTTTAATAAGGTAAGGGCTAATCTTGTTTAGCATTTTGGTAAAGCCATGCGACTAACTTACAGCTCGCCCCCATAGAAAAAATGACCTGTAAAAGATGATGACATGGAGTTCCAGGGTCACAGTACATCATAGGGCAAGGACAGGTGTGTCAGGGACCCATATGTTAGGAATTGATCAGGTGGCAGTTCAAATTCTCTAATCAATGCATCCAAGGAGATAAGTTCTCCAGATGAGTAGCAATGCACAACCATGAATATTCCCATCTCTGACCAATGTGTCAGTTGTCTGGTGGTGAAAAAACGCCCTCCCTGGGGAAGGCACCCCAACAGCAATGTGAAGCATACAGTTAGAATTGTGTTGCGCATTTAGCCGTGTGCCTCTAACATTTTAGTATGGTGTTAAGGAGCAGGTGTCACCAGTTTCTTACCTTTTATTCACAACAATAGGGCTACAAGGGTCCACTAATTACGCCCTGTCCCCAGTTACCCAATTTCATCCACACCGGTCAAGTCGTCTTACTATCCACTGCAGCTATGCGGTCTGCTAATATAACTCATAGTTTGGCGCTGCCAAATCACCCTCTGTTATGGGTCTCTGAAGGAGCTGCAATGAGATTCAGCGTCTTTACATATGATAAATTAGGACCCCAATTAGTGAATCTACCTGTTTGAACCAATCAAAGGATAGTATCCATACCAGAAGATTTATAAAAAAGTAGAGTAACCTAGGAAGGATTATCATCTAGGAGAGGGGTTTTCTCGCCAGTCTAGGTAGCCTGAGAGAACTCCAGAATGCCACATTCCCTTTCAATGGCCTCACGTGCAAGCCTAGGTTACCTTCCATTAGGCCTGCTTGCGCATTGTAATTTTTTATCTCCTGGTATTAAAGTGTGTGGGGTCGACAACACTCCATTATTATCTAGGGCTAGAGTCACATGGTGTGAGTGGGAACACCGACACATTTTGGCCCAATTGGTATTTACACTTTAGATGATTCCACATTCCACCAGGGATTGCAGTGTTGATTCAAGGCCTTGCTCTATGTTTTGTAAATATAGTAACAGGTCATACGCATAAAAGGAAGTGGGATATTGCTTGCCAAAACTCTGATCTCATCACTGCTGCAAATGGTCCAATGGCAACCTGTTAGACCTGGCATCATTGGCGTGGGTCTCCCTTCCATTTTTACTGATTGCCTCCTCTGTTTTTGATATGTTTTTGCTGGTTATATGCTTTGGGCACTGTGCCACTGTTATTCAGTGCCACAGTGCAAGTGCTCCCTATGTTAAATTGATGTATTGATTAGTGATTCCATTATTGGGTTATTTGATTTACCTGTTAGACCCTAGTGCAGTGCACCTTGTGTGCCCAGGGCTTTTAAATCAAATGCTGCTCGTGGGCTTGCAGCACTGATTGTGCCACCCACAGAAGCAGCTTGTAAAGTGTGTCTCAGGCTTTGCATTTCAAGGCCTGTGTGCAGTCTGTGACTGCCATGTCGACTTGGCCAGTGCACCCACTTGCCAGTCCCTAAACCTTCCCTTTGCTTCATATTAGACACCCCTATGGTAGTCCCAAGGGCAGGGTGCATTGTAAGTTTAAGGTAGGACATGCCCTGGTGTGTGTAGCATGTCCTAATAGTGAATTACAGCCATTATTGGGTTATTTGATTTACCTGTTAGACCCTAGTGCAGTGCACCTTGTGTGCCCAGGGCTTTTAAATCAAATGCTGCTCGTGGGCTTGCAGCACTGATTGTGCCACCCACAGAAGCAGCTTGTAAAGTGTGTCTCAGGCTTTGCATTTCAAGGCCTGTGTGCAGTCTGTGACTGCCATGTCGACTTTGCCAGTGCACCCACTTGCCAGTCCCTAAACCTTCCATTTGCTTCATATTAGACACCCCTATGGTAGTCCCAAGGGCAGGGTGCATTGTAAGATTAAGGTAGGACATGCCCTGGTGTGTGTAGCATGTCCTAATAGTGAATTACCGCCATTTTAGTTTTTCGCAATTGCAAGGCTACTCCATAGGCCAGAATGGGCAGTTAGATTATTACATTTTATAATCCTAATGGCTCAGGGAACATGGTAGAAATTCGAATGTAATATGCCTGAACTCAGAATGATAAAATACATCTTTTAGTAAAGTTGGTTTTAACATTCTTTGTTTGAAAATACCACTTTTAGAAAGTAGGTATTTTCTTGCCTAACTGTCCAGGCCTGCCTCTGCTAGGTTGTGTATTCCTTGTCTGGAGTTTTGAGTGACAGGGCTGGGGAATTTCAGGAGACAGGCTGGGGCAGCCCAGTGGTGAATAGAGAGATCTGCATCTAGATGGGAGGGAGGAATTGCACCTGGGACCTGAATAGGGCTGGGCCTTCCCTCTACAATGCTGGCTCCACCTCCTGTGGTGTGTCTGATGTCTCTGCCGTGCACTGTGAAAGGAGAGAAGGAATCTTGTCAACAAAGTGCTCCAGGGCTGTGCCGTCCCTCCCCTGTGCTGGCTCCACCTCCTGTGGGGTGTCTGATGTCTCTGCCCTGCACTGTGAAAGGAAGGAAGGAGTCCTGTAAACAAAGTGCTCAGGAACTGCTTTGGACTAGGCAAAGTCCTCTCTGCCTTCAGAGAACAAAGGATTGTGGGGTATAAATATTGGGACCCAGTCCCAAGAACTTTAGATCACTTCTGGAACAAGAAACCTTTTGCCAAGGAGAAGAACCGAGGAAGCTGCAGGAGTTTGGACTGCCCCTCTGCCAGTGTGCTGTTTGCTGGGTTGGCCTGCATGGTTTCTTCAATGCCAAGGAACTTTTTAAGGACTTTCATCATCTTACAGTATATTCTCCAAGGGCTTGAACTTGTGCTTGCCTCCTGCTGAAGTCTCAGGGACAAAAGACTTTATCTCCAGCTCCCCTCAGAGTTTCCTTGCTGGGAATTCTGTTTGCCAAAACCTGCCTGTCGCTGGGAGCTGAAAGCGTGGCCCATCGAGAAGAAGCGCGACACCGCCGCAGCTGAAATCGTCGCAACGCCAGAGAAGCATGCCGCTGCATCTCTCAGGAAGCGTGTCTCTGTCAGAGCTGCCTGCTGTTGCATCAACGGAGAAGTGTGACGCCATCGAGAGAGTTGCCATCCCATCACCGGAGGAGTGTGTAGCAGGGCCTGTCGCGGCTCCAAAGTACAGAGTCGTCGCAAGGCTGCCAGGGCGTCTACGCATCGCCATCGCATCGTCGCATCAAGGGCGCCATCTTCTCGCATCACACCAGAATCATCGCATCGCACTGAGGCACCATCTTGCGCATCGCAACCGGACCGCAAACCGAGAACCTACGCACCATCCCCACACCGGTAAGGATCACGACGCATCCCCTACTCTGCGCAAGCATTGAGGCGCGATGCATCATTTCCCCCAGATCACGGAACCGACACATCACCCCTTTTGCGAGCCTTTTGTTCATATTGCGTTACGCATCCAGGTACTTTGTTGAGAACTTTGTCGCATTTATCATCAACTTGAGCTAAGCAACTTTTATCATCTTTAAGTCAACTTTAAGTATAGTATTGTGGATTTTTGTCGTTTGTGGTCTTGTGTTAAGTCTATATAAAGAATACTTATTTTTATAAAACCTGTGTTGTGTCCATCTGTAGTGTTTTCACTGTATTACTGTGTATATTCACTAATGCTTAACACACTGCCTCTGAGATAAGCCTGTCTGCTCGTGCCAAGCTACCAAGGGGGTGAGCAGGGGTTATTTAGGAGTGTAATCCCCTTATCCTGACTTAGAAGTAAGGGAACCCTATTTGGACAAAGGTGAATACCATTGCCAAATAGAGACCCCCAGATCTAACACAACCACAAATAGAAGTGGGAAGAGTGGGCATCTCTGCCACTTAATTGAAAAATTATTATATTGTGATAAAAATGTCTCCCGGTTTTAACTCGGGCCACTTGATTGGAGTACAGCTATGTGCATTTGGGCCAACTTTACCCCATCCCCAAGCAATACATCACTGAATTGAGATAGCCCCACTGCTGCGAATCAAATGCCTTTTCTAGGTCTACTAAAACCACCCTGGCATTACTCCAATTATTGGCACCAGTTTCATCAAAGATCTACTAGACTCTCCTGAGGTTGCCAGAGGTGTTTTGTGAAAGGGTGAACCCGTTTTGGTCTACATGTATAAGGGAGGCAGGTGTATGTACAGTCTATTAGTCAATATTTTGCCAAGGGCTTTATCATCTATATTGAGCATGGATAGCAGTCTATTAGATGCAACCTCCTCCCTTCCCTTATCTAGCTTGGGCACTAACTCTAACAGGGTTTCCCTGGTGGTTTCAGGGACTCCCGCCCTTCTATGCAGCCTTGCACACCCTAGGAAGGCATTGAGCCAAAACAGATATATAGGTCTGGTAAAATTCCGCAGACAGGCATTGTTGTCTAGGGTTTTACCTCTGGCTAGCTCTTCAATTACCTCTTGAATCTCCTTTTTAGTAATGGGGCCCCCAAGCCCTTCCTTGCCTTCCCAGACCAGGGGAGGTGCACTATCTAGGACACCCCTTGCTCAATCAAGGCCTCATTGGGCCTCCCACATAAAGTAAAGTGGAATACTCTAGAAGCACCTCATTAATCTCCAATGGTAATGGACCAACCAGTTAGCTGAACCTAAGGGTGAACCAACCAGGCCGGTAGGCTTCCCTTTTCAATGTCACAAAATTCCCTGATGTATTCTCCTAAAGATTCTCTGAGCAGGCCGTCAGTTAACACTCCTACTTGCACCTTCCAGGTGGAAATGGGTTATGACAGTCTTTTCAGTTCGACTCCCAGCAATAAAGAGTTACGGCCAGAAATTATTCTTCCCAGGTATTCTGAGCTTGTAAAGAGCAGGCTGAGAGCAATAGAGTGGAGCATCTTGTCCAGTTGTGCATGTATTTCATGAAGGGAAGAATAGAAGAAGTAATCCCTTTCGAAATGATGATACATTTTCCAAGTGTCTACCAGTCCCCCATCAGTTGACCATTTTACGAACACCTTAGCCACTTTAGCAGGATATGTATTGTGCCGGTGTGGAGTTGATCGGTCAGCCCAGACACAGCGAGAGGGCAGAAAGCTATTGCAACTGGTCCTGGTTAGGTGCATTTAAACTGCCCAGTAAGACACTCAGTCCATCAAGTCTCCCAGTGTAAAGGATATTATAGCATCATTCTTTATCAATCGGAGCTTTGAGAACCTCAAAAGGGACCCCAGGTCTTACCAATGTAGGGGTACCTCTTTTATATCATGAATAACAAATTGGCAAAGATCTGACCTTCCCATCAACCCTTTAGTCGATCAGCCTTCTGCACAGTGAGGTATGACCTATTAGTACATAGATCAGTTCTTAAAAATCTTTACTGGCAAATTGCGACCACTAAATAGTGCATCTGACACTTGTTCCTTTCTTCTCCATCAGAGCTTCTGCATGGTAAACCAGTGATGAGAATAGGTTCTCATGCAAAGAATGAAAAAGGGATAATTTTTCACTAAACACATCAGGTGCCTGTGGCATACAGGTGTCTTCCCAGTAGACTGTTATGGGGTCTGAGTACAAAATTGTCAGTTGAAGCCTCATGAGGAAGAGATGGGGATGTGGTGCTACATTAATACTAGACCATAATTCACCTTAGGACCCTGGCTCGTCTGTCATTTGTCATTACTTTATCATTTGCTTTTTTAAATTTGTATGGTGCAGTCCTATACTTTTGTGCATCTATATTTAGTAATATTTGCTATGATTTTAAGTAACCATGCAATCAGAATAAACTTTGAACTTACAATAGCTCCGAGGAAAAGAAACATGGTGCCCAAGCAGCTGGGTGGCAGACTGTAGTCACATGTAGCCAGCGTTTGTTAGGCAGAAGAACAGAAAATTCATGTTTAGTAGCTTCAACATACTCGAGAATCTGGCAGAGTGTTATTTTAAGCACTGATCCAGTGGGTTACCAGCAACAGATAATCTAACACTACATACTCACATGGGCCCATAAATTCCTTCAACAATAACTGGCACTAACCGGTGGGGTCATGTTTTGTAAATACCAAGATTAGTTATCTCATGTCCCTAACCAACTCTTCACTTGATCGAAATAGGTATTTCCTCTGGTCAATGGACCATTTTAGTTGAACCTGTTGATGGTGAAATGACATAACATCTTTATTTTACTTATACTTTGAAAAGATCACAGAGTCAGGATGTCTTTTAAAGTTTTATCTTAGATTAATTTCATGTGAATCAAATTACACAGTACAGAACAGACTTTGTTTCTCACAGTAAGGAAAATTTAAATAGTCAATCAATCAATCAAATGCATTCATGTATATTTGCAATGACTTAGCGTGAAAGAAGAGGATAGAGAGAACAGCACATAAGCGCAAATATAGAACATTTATATTTACCAAGTATGGTGTGAAAACCAACTCCCAGGCATAGGAATTGGAATGGGTCCCCCAGGAGAGATTTGGCGAACAAAGACGTCAGGACAGGAATCAGGACAGGAATCAGGACAGGACAGGCAGCCTCTCTATCACCGACGCATGCGCAGCACCCCTCTCTGACACTCTCTTCCTCCTCGAGATTCTTCCGCGATCTTCTTCCAAATTAATTTGCTTAAGATAATTGGTTCAGCTATTGGATTCTTCTTCAGCTTCATGAGTCACTCCGACAGCATCCCGACCTCATAAGCATCTCCGTCTCAAAATGCTAACTAAGTAAGGCTACCTCAGTTATACCTTTCTGTATGCCAGTGCCACCCATTAATGTTTCAAATTTATGAAACTCCTAACTCTGATTGGACAGGCATGGGTGACCATCACACCATGCTTATTTCTTAATATTTTCTTTTAGCTCTTTGTTTAAAATCCCACCCTTTAAGTTTTATACATCAAGATTTATTGCCCCAGTAATGGAACTTTCATAGATTCCCATGCTTTGTATCATTCCCCGTCGTCGGAATGGGAGCCTCGGTAGTATCACAACTATAGGAAGAAAAGAGAAAAAATAGGCCTAGGCCTCATCTCATTTGTATCCTATCAACCTCTTTGTGTAAACGAGACCAAACTCCTGTAAGGACCAATCAGAATAGCCTCACCCTCTAGAACCTTCCTGAGAGAGCTCAGAGCCTCAGATTTTTCTACCGCACGTTGTGCTAGGGAGTCTCCACTGAGCTCTGCTTAGTTTTCTCAATCTTATTGGTTATTTCTTCAATTTTTCTACTGAAATCAAGACATGTCTGACAAGGAGAAGAAGGCCTTATTCAGGTCCTGTGCCTCTTGTGGGAAAAAACGACTTTTTGTGGAAGATAAGCATGACAACTGTATTTATTGCTTATACCCGGACCACAAGGCCACAGACTGCAAAATTTGTAGAACCTTCTCTACAAAGACACTTCGTGACAGAGAGGGTCGGCTTTTGACCTGGCTTCAAAAGATGAAGACTCGGAAGGAGGTGCACTCATCACATGAAGAGGATTCAACATCTCTAGCGTCCTCTCACAGATCCAGAAAGAGGGGTAGGTCTCCCCCTGGTTCTTCTTCAGCTGAGCCCCCTCTTAAGGCCCCTCATAAGATCTCTGACAGGTCTGAGAGGGCAGGTCCCCTTCAATCTCCTCACGTAAGTGAAAAGGAACGGGCAGGGACAGGCTGCTGGATTGGTTACAGCCTCAAAGGACAAAAAGGAGGTTACTATCACTTCTCCTCCGTCCAAAAAGGAAAAAACCGGTGACAAATACTCTTCTGTCACTCCAGGAACCGGGCCGGAGAAAAAACAGCGTCCGTCGACGACAAAAACATCAGGTACGTCGACGACGATTGCTTCTGTGAAAATTCCCGCTGTTTCCTTGGCTCCGTCGACGGGCTCGTCGGCGGTAGCGATCTCCACGTCGACGACTTCGTCGTCATTCAAGGTTCCCGGTTCGTCGACGATAGCTTCTTCCACGTCGACGACGATGAGCTTCGGAAAGGTGCTGTCGACGGCCTCGTCGACAACGAAAACTACGTCGACGACGACGACAACTTCGACGCTGATGGTGATGACGACGAGTTCGTCTACAAAACCGTCGACGATCATTCCGTCGACGACCAAGATTTCGTCGACGAAGGCCGCTGTACCATCAACGATTCCATCGACAATACCGTCGACGACTACTGCACCGTCGACGACGGCTCCGTCGACGGTCAAAAAATGCATTGTCCACCGCAGAAGTTGAAAATTACACCGGAAATGACGTCCCCGTGACAAGTTTCGTCGCATCCACCGACAATGCTTCTGGATGATGAGTCGGAGGAGGATGAGGATGAGAGTGGCCATTATGGGGATGCCTACAGTCCCTCAGACTTGAATGTAAAGTTGCAGGAGACTGACACGGAGGAATATATTACGAGCATACAGGTGGCCAACAGTTGCATCACTATGATCCACAAGAGCGACGTCCACCTGGTTTAGGGCAGGACATGGTGGCCATGCCCGCCTCTCTAATCTCTGATCTACAGATGATGTTGCAGGACTATAGAAACAGGTTTCCTTCGGAACCTTCCATGCAGTCTGCGTAACCTCCACCTCAGGTGTTGCCACAAGCACAGCCAGTTATCGGTCTGCCTCCTTCACCAGTGGCGCCGCAACCGGTAATACCTATGGTCCGTTCCCGGACACCGGATCCCGAACCAGCCAATACTGTCCAGTAGGATACCTCTTCGGACGATGATGCTGTACAGGTGGATCCCTTGACTGATCCATTGCAGGACCCAGACTTGGATCAGGGTGACAGTGGGCTACAAGATCCAGATGCCACTGGTCGGGATGATATAGGGGGTTCCATAACCTGATGGAGAGAGCGTCAAAGAGGTTTGGACTGCCAATTACAAGAGAGGAGTCTGAATGTTTCCTCTATGACTTCAAGGAACAATACAGAAGATCGGTCAAGTCCATTCCCATAATTGAACATGTGTGGGAGGAAGGTATGAAAATCATGCAAAATCCAGCCCCTGTTATTCCGGTTCTCCCCAGACTGGAAAAGAAGTATAAGGCCCCAGAAGGCAGTCCAGCTTGTCTTCTTGGACAGCCGAAGCCTGATTCGGTGATCTCACAGGCCGCCCAAAGCAAGTCCAAAAACCCGTCGACACCTTTGACTACGCCTCCGGACAAGGACGGTAGGCGCCTGGATAACGTGGGGAAGAGGTTTTCTTCCATGGCCAGCTTACTTGTTAGAGCAGCAAATGCTCTCGCCATTTTAGGCAGATACGATCGCCAGATGTGGTGTGACATGGAACCGTTTGTGGAACAACTACCAGACTCCACAAGAGATGAGGCCAAGAGAGTGCTGATGGAGGGAGAGAAATCCTCCTCTGAAGTTATCGACTGTGCTATGGATATAGCTTCCACAGCTTTTCGGGCCTTAGCAGGGTCAGCGGTGCTACGTCGCCAGGGCTGGTTGAGAGCCACCTGGTTTCGTCAGGAGGTCCAAAATAAGATCCTGGATCTCCCATTTGATGGAGAGATGCTTTTCGGTAAGCATGTTGATGATGCCCTGCAAAATATAAACAAGCATTGGAAATGCAATAGGTCTCGCAATAGAATAGTTAGACTTTTTTCTTTTTGCAAATGGAAGAGTGGCGTTGCGTGGATGAGTGGCGTTGCGTGGATGAGTGTCGTTGCATGGATGAGTGGCGTTGCGTGGATGAGTGGCGTTGCGTGGATGAGTGGCGTGTGTGAGTGCCGTTGCGTGTGTGAGTGGCGTTGCGTGTGTGAGTGGCGTAGCGTGTGTGAGTGGCGTAGCGTGTGTGAGTGGCGTAGCGTGTGTGAGTGGCGTTGCGTGTGTGACTGGCGTTGCATGTGTGAGTGGCGTTGCATGTGTGAGTGGCGTTGCATGTGTGAGTGGCGTTGCATGTGTGAGTGGCGTTGCATGTGTGAGTGGCGTTGCATGTGTGAGTGGCGTTGCATGTGTGAGTGGCGTTGCATGTGTGAGTGGCGTTGCATGTGTGAGTGGCGTTGCATGTGTGAGTGGCTAAATGTAGCACAGGGAGACCTCCAGCGGTAAGACAATCAAAAACAACTTAGAAAACATTTCACAGTATGAAAAGATCAAACTCATGAACGAGCGTGATACACCTCAGCTAAACATCATGATAAATAACAACACACATTAGAAGTGAAACTGCAAGTACAGAAGGACCAGCTTTGCTTGTTTAAAACTCAGAGGCAAAAGAAGAGGACATATGTACTTATGACATATGCTCTCCCACTTCAGGCAGATGAGTGTAATGTGTAAAGCGTCTTGTGGAGCAACCATGTCACATGAGCAGATCGTGGAGTCTGAGAATGGCAGCCGAAGCAAATACAAACAAGCAGCAATTGGCCAGGCCTGCCTGCGAGGCTCAAAGTGTTAGAAGGCAGGTCTTGGGTAGAGGCAGAGTACTGACTTAGGAATGACTGTGAGGCGCATTGGTGTGAAGCACATCAAAGGGCTTCTCCTCCCCTAATTAGATGAGGAGAAGCCGTTTCGGGAAACTGAAAGTACGGCCGGCCTGTGGCCGGCCATGAATAATTAGGGGAGGAGAAGCCCTTTGATGTGCTGGGCTCTGAAAAGATCCATGCCTTCAGAGCAGGATAAGTTGCGGCCAGGCCTCATCGGAGAGCTGTTTGGCAGCAAAGGGCCATATCCCAGCACTCGTGCTGACGTTGCATACTTGGCGAGGCACAGATTTGCTGGCTCTGTTTTGGGTGGGGTAGGACCCAACCCGGCTGATGACACATCAAGCTGCAAGAGCCAGAAGATTCCAGCACACAAGAATGAAGTTGGCAAAAATCAATTATCAAAGGAAAAGAGTCTTTCAGTCTTTAAAGCGGTAAATCACACAAATGCGTGGAATAAGCCCAATTACGCACTCCGTAAAAAAAATGAAATAAAATAAAATAACACTCCCTTTTCAGAATGCAGCTCCGCTCATAAACACAGCTAGTTCCGCCCTTCACGGGAAACATATTGTTTTCAGGCTTAAAGATCAATCCAGGAAAAGCACGTGAATTAAAGGTTTACAAGCTCCATGCTCGGTAAACAGTACTTACATCAGGAAGCGCACCCTGATGCAGATGAAGTGAGGGGCTCCCAGTGGGGGGGGGGGGGGGGGGAGGGGGGGTTGAGGCGGGGGCAGGGGCAGGGCAAAAACTAACGCCGGCTGATGACGCATCAAGCTGCAAGAGCCAGAAGATTCCAGCACACAAGAATGAAGTTGGCAAAAATCAATTATCAAAGGAAAAGAGTCTTTCAGTCTTTAAAGCGGTAAATCACACAAATGCGTGGAATAAGCCCAATTACGCACTCCGTAAAAAAAATGAAATAAAATAAAATAACACTCCCTTTTCTGAATGCAGCTCCGCTCATAAACACAGCTAGTTCCGCCCTTCACGGGAAACATATTGTTTTCAGGCTTAAAGAGCAATCCAGGAAAAGCACGTGAATTAAAGGTTTACAAGCTCCATGCTCGGTAAACAGTACTTACATCAGGAAGCGCACCCTGATGCAGATGAAGTGATGGGCTCCCATTGGGGGGGGGGGGTTGAGGCGGGGGCAGGGGCAGGGCAAAAACTAACGGAAGGGCCGAAACACAGCACCATTTGCACTACTAAGTTACAGAGTGAAAAGACTTGGCAGACTGCTGCATCCTTTCAAACTGTCTTTGAAGGAGGAGGCAGGTTCTGTCCCATCATGCCACCCTTCACAAGCACAGGAATTCTCTGCACAGGTGAAAGTGCGAGTGAATTCTGTGGAAGAGCAATCTCAAGCTAAGACGGCTATTGTGGCAATGTTTAACTGAGAAGAACAGGTACGCTGTAAGAACAGCCTCGGCAGAGATATGGTTGAAAATATATTTTAAAGGCGAGGCCCTGCAAAGCATTATGGGGAGAGTTTGCAGCAAGCAGTGAATTTTATTGTAGCTTCTCTCCCGCTGTACCAAAGAGTCGCAGTGATATTTCCTTGGCTTTTTTTGAGAATGCAGCCTCCGTGTACCTAGGCAGTCAACGCTAGTTCTGTAATAGGAAGAACACCACGGCAGGCACACTCATTGCAATCTACGCCGACTTTTTAGAAATCTGCACAGGTGAAAGTGCGAGTGAATTCTGTGGAAGAGCAATCTCAAGCTAAGACGGCTATTGTGGCCGAGGTCACACGGCGGGCAGGGGAGGGGGCGGAGCGGGGAGAGCGAGAGCGGCATGTGGGTGTGAAGAAGCCGGGCCTATGAAGTGAAGCTAAGCTTCACTTCAAAGGTGTCGGAGGAATGCGGGCGGCTGTGCACGCGCTTTTAAGCTCAATGCACATGCGCATTGAGCTTAAAAGTCACGGGCACTGCAAGGAATCGCCACGATTCCTTGCTTGCTAGTTAAAGGTTGTTTAAGCCGCAATAGGCTCGCAAGCTCGATGCGCATGCGCATCGACAGGCGAGACCTAAAAAGGATACAGACACGGCGAAGTCTTTGGGATCACTCAACTACCGTAAGGTCCCATTTAAAGGCGCTCGTGGCAGAGGTTTCTCTTCGTATAGAGGCAACACCCAACAGAGATATTCCTCACAATCTTCGCAGTCTTATAAGACTCAATACTCAAATCAACGGCAGGGACAATCGGCGTTTTACTCTCGCCAACCTCCGCGAGGGCGTCAGAACCGCCAGGGGCGTGAAAATGCCAAGCGGCAATAGCGGCCTCCTGGCTCTACCTACTGTTCCTACCCCCCCCCCCCCCCCATCACATCAGTGGGGGGCAGGATTTCATTTTGTCTGAACAGCTGGAAGTGTATAACATTGGACAAGTGGGTCCTGAATATTGTACAGAGTGGCCATACGTTGGAATTCCAAGATCTTCCTCCAACAAGAGCTCCGGGGGCCAGCCGCACAAAACATCTGGGACTGCTCCATCTCGAAGCCCATCAATTGTTCCTCAAGGGGGCAATAGAACTGGTACCTCTCTCTCAGAGGGGCAGAGGTTTTTATTCCAGGTTCTTCCTGGTGCGGAAGACGGCAGAGACTTGGCGCCCCATACTAGACCTACGAGAGCTCAACACTTATCTCATCAAGCTCTCTTTCAGGATGGTCACTCTCCAAGAAATTCTTCCTCTTTTGAACCCAGGCGACTATTTGGCGTCTCTGGATTTAGAAGATGCGTATTTCCACATACCGATACACCCAGCTCACAGGCAATATCTGCGATTCACAGTGGGCAAGAGCCATTTCCAATTCAAGGTGCTTCTGTTTTGCCTTCGGTCTGCACCTCGGGTTTTCACCAAGGTGTTGGCACCAGTAGCAGCTTTTCTACGAAAACAATCCCTGGAGGTCTTCCCATACTTGGACGACTGGCTCGTCAAGGCTCCATCTTTCAAGGAAACCTCTCAAGCTGTTTCGACTTGCATTCAGTTGTTCAGTCACCTGGGCCTTCAGCTAAACAAACACAAGTCAGTTGTACAGCCCTCCAGAGCCGCACGGTTTCTTGGGGCCATTTTGGACACCACGCTATGTACAGCTCGTCCTTCGGAAGAGCGTCAACAGAAGTTGATCGTATCAGCTCGCCAACTGTTCCACAAGAAATGCCTTTCAGTCCGTCAATACAAGTCCCTTCTCGGATCGATGTCATCCTGCATACCATTAATACCGCATTGCAGGCTGCGAATGCGTCCTCTGCAGGAAGAACTAGACAAACAATGGTGCCAAGCGGAGGGATCATTTACCGACAAGGTGTTGGTGACATCAGCAATGAGAAAGGCATGCGAATGGTGGCTAGTACAAGACAATATCGCACAAGGTCTGACGTTCAGAATTTCACCTTCCCCCCTGATCATGACCACGGATGCCTCTTTGGAAGGCTGGGGAGCAGTGCTCCGAGAGCTTCAAGTCAGCGGGCACTGGAGTCCAGAGCAGCGCCAGTACCATATCAATTTTTTGGAGCTGATGGCCATTCGGTTGGCTTTGCAGGCTTTCATTCCCAGAGTTCGCAATCATACAGTGCTGGTCCGGACGGACAATACGACGGCCATGCACTATGTCAACAAGCAAGGGGGAACAAGGTCGCAAACTCTGTCCACGGAAGCTCAGAGGATCTGGGATTATGCGATTCTTCACAGCATCAGTCTGAGAGCCGAACACCTGGCAGGCTCGCTCAATGTCAAGGCGGATGCCCTGAGTCGCCAGACAGAGGTGACTCACGAATGGAAATTGAATCAGTCCGTTCTGGAGAGTGTGTTCTCGTTTGGGGGACACCAACCATCGACCTTTTTGCCTCTCCGGTGAACGCCAAATGCCGGTTTTACGCAAGCAAAGTTCACCATCAGGGATCTCTGGGGAACGCCCTTTCGATGGCCTGGTACAGCGTATTCTTTTACGCTTTTCCTCCAATTCCCCTCATTCCTCGAGTACTCAGGAAAATGAAGGCGGAACCATGCAAGATGATTCTCATTGCACCAGCGTGGCCCCGGCAATTTTGGTACACAGAACTCCTGCGGCTCTCCCAGGCTCCTCCAATTCGCTTGCAACCAATTCCGTCCCTGTTGTCAAGGAATCAAGGACAGGTTTACCATCCGGATCCGAAATGGCTACACTTGACAGCGTGGCTCCTGAGCACAGAGAGTTCCGTCATCTGAATCTCTCCCAGGAATGTAGAGAAGTTTTGTCACAGGCTTGAGCACCGAGCACTAATAAAACTTACAGGGCAAAATGGAAGAGGTTCTGCCTATGGTGTCAAAGACAAGGTCTCCATCCTTACAAATCTCTGCCTCATCAACTATTGCCATATATACTATCATTGGCTAAGTCTGGGTTGGCGCATTCGTCTGTGAAGGTACATCTTGCAGCCATATCAAGGTTTCGGCGTAGTTCTTCAGGCCCTTCCTTATGGTCCTCTAGGATTGTTAAACAATTCTTGAAAGGCTTGTTCCGGATGTATCCTCCAGTTCGGCCTCCTCCACCAGTTTGGCAGCTCAATCTTGTCCTGGCTCAACTCATGAAAGCTCCGTTTGAGCCGGTGCACAAGACGGACTTGAAGTTCCTGTCTTGAAACTTGCCCTCCTCTTAGCTCTTACATCAGCGAGAAGAGTTAGTGAGCTTCAAGCCCTCTCCATAGTGCATCCATTCCTTCAATTCAAAAACCATGTTCTTAGTCTTCGCACCAATCCGAAGTTTATTCCGAAGGTGCCGTCTGAGTTCCACTTGAATGAAACTTTGATTTTAAAGTCTTTGTTTCCGCGCCCTTCTACGCCTGCGGAATGCACATTACATTCTTTGCACATTCAGAGATGCTTGAAATTCTACTTAGAACGCACACGACCCTTTCGGAAATCATCCCAGTTGTTTGTGTCCTACAGCGCACCACGGAAGGGGTTTCCTTTGGCAAAGGGTGGCATTTCCCGCTGGATCTCCAGTGCGATTCAATTCTGTCATCAGGAGGCGGGCAAGCCACTGGAGCGGAAGGTCCGTGCACATTCCACAAGGTCTGCGGCATCGTCTGTGGCTCTTTTCTCTGGAGTTGCCATTAAAGACATTTGCAGGGCAGCAACGTGGAGCAGTACTCATACCTTCACGAGACACTACTGCCTGGAATCTGCAGGACGAGACGATGCAGCTGTTGGTCAAGCAGTTCTGCGGAATCTGTTTCATTGAGAGGCGAGCTTTCCATCCGATCCCTCCATCCTGGTGAGCACATTTTGTTTCTTGTTTGGCTATGCTATAAGTATTACTATATGATTATGTGATGCCATGTATCTACAAAATGTGTCTTGGTAATTTACTGCTAGCTACTCTGATACAAAGCATGGGAATCTATGAAAGTTCCAATACTGGGGCAAGAAAACAAGTTACTTACCTGTAACTTTGGTTCCCCAGTATTGGTAACTTTCATAGATTCCCATGCGCCCGCCCTCCTCCCCTGGGAAAGCTCGGTCTTTTTACGGAGATAGTGGCGGTTTACACAACGGCTACGAAAATCTGAGGCTCTGAGCTCTCTCAGGAAGGTTCTAGAGGGTGAGGCTATTCTGATTGGTCCTTACAGGAGTTTGGTCTCTTTTACACAAAGAGGTTGATAGGATACAAATGAGATGAGGCCTAGGCCTATTTTTTCTCTTTTGTTCCTATAGTTGTGATACTACCGAGGCTCCCATTCCGACGAAGGGGAATGATACAAAGCATGGGAATCTATGAAAGTTACCAATACTGGGGAACCAAAGTTACAGGTAAGTAACTTGTTTTCTTCCCTCCCGTATTCACAATGTAATTGTCACATTTTAGAAGATAAAACAGTAGCTCTCATGCATTTCAGGGGTCTGTCGTTACGGTTCCCATGAAAGTAGCAACATTTATCCTTGGACGATGTTCACATTGACATCACGTCTTTCAGTCCGTTTATACTGCACATGTGTGGAAGAACGAGAGGGAATAGACTGTGGTGCTTGGTTTTAGGCCTGTAACAAACTCTATTAAAAGAGTCAAAAAGACAAATGTTAAAATAAAAAATAAATGGTTTTACTGTATACCACCTATTTCTACTCTAATCCCATTTACATATTATTATTCTTCCCGCATTAGCATAAGTAAAATAGGCTGAGTTTAGTTCTCAGCAAGCAAGTGGCAAGCATGTGAGTTTCAAACGGCCATCTTATCAGCTTCTGAGCAAGTGCAGCAAGTTTCCCTCCAAGCATAGATTTGTCATACTACGTAGATGCAGTAGACGCATGCGCACTAAAGAATTTCGGTTAGCGCCCATTTTAATATCAATCTCGGGTTACTGTTTAGTATGAGACATAGGCAAGCTTCAATATCATGCTAAGAATATCGTGTATGCATGTTATTTCAACAATACATATGTTCGAGGCATGTGGGCTGCTAAATTCATATCTTAGCATTAGATCGCCGCCTAGTGTTGGGTCCGGATGATCGCACATTGTTGTCCTGGAAGAGTCTTCGAAGTATCCTGAGATAGGTGGCTCCTCCCCTGGACTACAGTGCGCATGGGCATCGGCTCCATCCCCAGATTGTTTTTTTCCGCCATTGGGTTCGGATGCGGTCTCGACGTCTCTCTGTCGGAACCGAGAAAAACTAACTTTTTACGGCCAAAAGGCCTTGTATTCTTTGCGTCGGTATTGTTTGCGTACGGTCTCGAGTTCTTCTGTCTCTTGGAGTCGGAATCAGCGGAGTACTTGCACTCTTCGGACATCGAGGCCTTCTCATCGCGACACGACCGCAACTTTCCTGCATGGAGCGGAGTCCGTTTAAGTTCTGTCCGCTCTGTGGGTCCAAATACTCACATATAGACGTGCACCCGGTCTGTAACAAATGCCTTTCACCAGACCATAACGAAGACAACTGCATGGCCTGCGCAAGATTCAGGTCCAAGAAGACACTCAAGCTTCGGCGCGCGGTGGGCCTTGAGGCCAGACAAGCGGCCCCGGATCCAGAAAACATCTTCGGCGACCAAGAAGAGGAGGACCAGAGCCACCATCTTCAAATCTCCCCGCCCGAGACGGAGGTCGAGGCAGATCCGGAAGACGACGACGGAGTCGTGGGTCAAGGCCTTGAATACGTCGACGAGGTAGGGGACGTCGAAGAGATTTATGGGGCCGCGGAAGATAGCTCAGGGGACGAGCTATGCCCCGAAGGTTACGAAGATCGAGATCGGGTCACGGGATCGCCTGCCGGCCTTACCCAAGTCCTCGTACCGCAAGCCACGGCCCCGCCTTCAGGCCCGGCCACGGCCATACTTGCTGCGCAGCCAGTATCGAAACCGAAACTGAAACCTACGGTATCGACTACACCTAAAATGGCCGACCCAAAATCGAAACCGAAACTTATGGATTCGAGCGTCACTAAGATGGCGGCCGTACCACCAAAAACGACTAAACCCGCTGCTTCATCGACTCCGTCGGCCTCCGGTCCACAGAAGTCGAAGAAATCTGTCGATTCCACAGTGTCAAAATCGGCGCCAGAGGAGGGATCCTCTAAGAAGGGTGGTCGGCACGGGTCAACCGCTGCGACGCCGGCAAAGCCCGCCAAAGCCAGCGACACGGCTCCGGTTCCGACTGGGACTTCGTTAGTCGGACGCGTGGTGGAGACGGAGCCGACAAAATCACACGGATCGAAGGCTGGCACATCTGCGCATCGGTCCAAGGACTCTGGGTCGGCGGCTGCGGCATCATCGTTCAAAACTCAGAAGGGCCAACAGGACGTCGGATCCGAGGGCAAGGTCAAGACCTCCTCGTCGGTGCCAAAAGCCACTGTAAGTGACGCGTCCCCCATTGCCTCTTCACTACAGAGAATCAGGGAGAAGGCCTCTGCTACGTCGGCTCCAATGCCATCGCCACAAAAGCCGATGGACGTTCCGGTGAAGCCTGCAGGTAAACTTCTCTTCCTTCTGCCGCCAAAAGAGGCGCCGAAGGCCTTTTCAACAAAATCGACGCCAAAGAAGTCGGATTCTTCAACGGCAGGGGCACTTTCAAGTCGGGTAATCGACTCAGAAGAGGATTCTGAGAGTTTTATCGACGCAGACACGGGAAAATTGACCCTTTACAAGAGGAGGATCACTTCACAGCCAGTGGACTCCTATGTCATCCCCCTGAAGAAGAAAAAGCTTCCACAGGACGCTTCAGGCCTCATGGAACCTATCCAGCCTCCTCCAAGAAGGAGCCCAACTCCTTCCCCAGAACACTCTGAGGGTGAGGGATATGATGAAAATGACCAATACACTTTCCCCATCAATGAACCAGATGCACAGCCAGATTCATATGATGACATTGGTGACCAAGGCACCCAAAATGTGGGGCAAGACCCACAGCCTTTCAGTGCACGTGCATCCCCAACAGAAGATTCTGCAGGTTTTCATGCACTCATTGAGAGGGCAGCTGCTAATCATGATGTGGACATGCATGCTGACCCAGGGGCGGCTGGTGACATTTGAAAGAAGTGGGGCGTAAACTAATTTGCATATTGCACCGCAGCGAGCGAGCCCGAACCACCTTGCATCCATCCATACATCATTCATGCATCCACCCATCCATCCACCCACCCACCCTGCATCCATACATCATTCATTCATGCATCCACCCATCCACCCATCATGCATCCACCCATCATGCATCCACCCATCATGCATGCATCCATGCATCCATCCATACATCATTCATGCATCTACCCATCCATCCACCCACCCATCCTGCATCCATACATCATTCATTCATGCATCCACCCATCATGCATGTGTCCATGCATCCATCCATACATCATTCATGCATCCACCCATCATGCATGCGTCCATGCATCCATCCATACATCATTCATGCATCCACCCATCCATCCATCCACCCACCCACCCTGCATCCATACATCATTCATTCATGCATCCACCCATCCATCCATCATGCATCCACCCATCATGCATGCATCCATGCATCCATCCATACATCATTCATGCATCCACCCATCCATCCACCCACCCATCCTGCATCCATACATCATTCATTCATGCATCTACCCATCCATCCAACATGCATCTACCCATCATGCATTCATCCATGCATCCATCCATACATCATTCATGCATCCACCCATCCATCCACCCACCCATCCTGCATCCATACATCATTCATTCATGCATCCACCCATCCATCCATCCACCCATCTAACCTGCATCCATCATTCATGCATCCATGCATCCATCCATACATCATTCATGCATCCACCCATCATGCATGCGTCCATGCATCCATCCATACATCATTCATGCATCCACCCATCCATCCACCCACCCATCCTGCATCCATACATCATTCATTCATGCATCCACCCATCCATCCATCCATCCATCCACCCATCTAACCTGCATCCATCATTCATGCATCCATCCATACATCATTCATGCATCCACCCATCATGCATGCGTCCATGCATCCATCCATACATCATTCATGCATCCACCCATCCATCCATCCACCCACCCACCCTGCATCCATACATCATTCATTCATGCATCCACCCATCCATCCATCATGCATCCACCCATCATGCATGCATCCATGCATCCATGCATCCATCATTCATGCATCCACCCATCCATCCACCCACCCATCCATCATGCATGCATCCATCCATGCACCCATCCACTCACCCATCCACACAGTGACAGCATTAATGGCCGACAGCAAAGTTAAGGCATCAATTAGATCTCAAATAATCCCTGCGTCCTGTTGTCCAAACACCTCCACATGTCAATTCTTACCCACCAAGGGTTCAATCTAGCGTTGGAACTGTTTTATTTTCAATAGCTATTCCCATAGTTTTAGTAAAATGAGCATCAACAAAATTACCAGAAGCCCCAGATTCAATCATTGGCTGAATCTTAATATTTGCCCTTTCTGCAAACTAACTCTATAAACAAAAACAAATGCCGCTGTGCTTTTTGCACTATTTGGGTCAAGAAGATCCGGGACACTACATAAAGAGAACTTGAAAGTGTGGCCTCAATCATTAATAGGTCTTCTCTTTTTCCACGTACTGACTTTCACTTGTATAACTTTTAATTTGGATTTCAGGTTTCATGGGACAGTCTTTTAAAAAGTGGATGATTTTACTACAATACATGTAAAGTTTCGTTTTTCATCTTTTTGCCCTATCGTCTTTATCAACAGCACCCCGTGTACATTGGCTCTGGAAATGAAGGAGTCTTAACAAACAGAGGCCGCAGTACGAGGGAGGGAGAGAGCTCTGCCCCCCCAAGGATTGGCTGGGGGGGCACCATGAGTGCTCGCCCAGTCGCCCTGTGCAACCCCGTGGGCTGCGGCCCGCCCCATGGCCCTCTTTCTAATGGCAAATTCACAGGGAAACAATCTGCGCATGCGCAGCTGTAGCAGGCCCATTCTCTCCCCCCCCCCCCCCCCACGCACTCCGGAAAAGTCGGGTGTCTCCGGGATTCCCGGCCGGCAGGTAGCGCGATTTTTTTGAAATATTTGTATTTGGTTGTTAGTGAGGACGCGGTGGGTCCCTGGCCTGGGGCTTAGTGGGGCTACGCCCCTACGCCCCAATGGACGCACCGCGCCTGTGCTGACCCGGTAGAAGAAGACTTTCTATTTGACACTTTTTCAGTCTCTGAAAGGACAGTAAAGACACTGCCTATGCTCAAAGGGGTCCTCAAGCATGCTGCGGACATCTTTAAAGAACCTACCAGGGCGAGAGTGGTCAATCCACGTATCGAAAAGAAGTACAGACCAGCACCTGCAGACCCTGCATACATTCGGGGACAGTTGCCGCTTGACTCCCTGGTGGTCGCAAATGCCCGCAAAAGGGCCAACTCCCAAACAACGGGTGAAGCTCCTCCCCCGGATAAGGAGTCCAAAGTGCTAGAGGCAGGGGGCAAAAGAGTAGCTGCACAGGCTGCCAATTTTTGGCGTATTGCAAATACACAGGCACTCTTGGCACGTTATGATAGGGCGCATTACGACACCCTAGAGCAAGTTTTACAACACCTGCCTCCGCAGTTTCAAGAGGGCACCAAACTGCTTATAGAGGAGGGAAAACTGATCTCCAACGCAGCCATAAAGTGTGCACTTGATGCCGCGGACACAGCCGCTAGGGCCATTAACACTAGCGTCATGCTGAGGCGACAGGCGTGGCTCCGCATATCGGGGTTTAAACCGGACATTCAAACAACCATACTTAATCAGCCAGTCAATCCTGATAGACTGTTTGGTCCAGATGTTGACACCACCCTAGAAAAAATTAAAAAAGACACCGAAACTGCTAAGTCTATGGGGGCCCTACAATCACAACAGTTTTGTGGCAATAATTTTCGTCGCTCAGGTGCACGTGGAGTCACCAGAGGACAGATGGGTCAACAATCGCAATTCTCTAGAGGTGGAGCACAATCCTCGTACCCCAAACAGAACAAGGGGGGTTACCGAGGAAACAGCACCAGAGGACGTGGCAGAGGGAACAACAACTCCCGCTCCTCTACCCCAAGCAAACAGTGACTCTCTGTCACTGCCCCCGACCACTTAACACCTGTCGGGGGGAGACTACAGCAGTTCCTGCCCGTCTGGAGAAACATCACCACAGACAGGTGGGTGCGACAACTTGTCCAGTACGGTTATTGTCTAGAGTTAAAATCCACTCCACCCAACATTCCACCAAGGCAAAGGCCTATGTCCGCAGAGCACTTGCACTTATTGCAGCAGGAAGTGGTGGTGATGCTGCAAAAAGGCGCAATCGAGCTCGTGCCAGTGGGGGAGGAAGGCACGGGGGTATATTCCCTGTACTTCCTTATTCCAAAGAAGGACGGATCTCTCAGACCCATTCTGGATCTGCGTCCCCTCAACCTGTATATACTGTCAGAACATTTCCATATGCTTACACTGCAACAGATTCTTCCCTTGTTAAACCAAGGGGACTTCTTAGCAACCTTAGACATCAAGGATGCTTATTTCCACATTCCACTACACCCGTCCCACAGGAAATACCTCAGGTTCACTATCCAAGGCAGGCATTATCAGTTCAAGGTCCTACCCTTCGGAGTAACCACAGCCCCAAGAGTGTTTACCAAGTGTCTGGCGACAGTAGCAGCGCACCTCAGGAGGCAGAACATCCATGTCTACCCCTACCTGGACGACTGGCTCGTTCAAGCCAAGTCGGAACAACAGTGCGCCGCGGACATGTCGACTACCATTCACCTCCTTCACGATTTAGGTTTCTCGTTGAACTACCCAAAGTCGCATCTTCAGCCGGCACATGTTCGGCAGTTTCTAGGTGCAACGATCAATACCCTGACGGCCATGGCTCAACCAAACCAAGTCAGGATAGACAGCATGCAGTCTCTAATCCAGAAGTTCAGACCACAACACTCACTTCCAGCGAGAGTGTTCATGCAGTTGATAGGCATGATGGCCTCCTGCATCTTCATAGTCCCTCACGCACGGTTACATATGCGCCCGCTCCAGGAGTGCTTAGCAAATCAGTGGACACAGGCTCAGGGACAATTAACAGACCTAGTGTTGGTTACCAGTCGGGCATACGACTCTCTGCATTGGTGGACTCCACACAACCTTTGCAAGGGCCGACTGTTCCAGGAGCCAGTGCCACAGATTATCCTGACAACGGACGCATCTCTCCAGGGATGGGGAGCTCATCTGCTCACTTACACAGTGCAGGGACTATGGACGACGCAGCAACAGAAGATGCACATCAACTATCTGGAACTGATGGCAATCTTCATGGCGCTCAAGTCCTTCATTGTACATCTGTGCAACAAGGTAGTGTTAGTCCGGACGGACAACATGACCGCGATGTACTACATTCAAAAGCAGGGGGGCACCCACTCGCCACAGCTGTCTCATCTGGCTCAGGGCATGTGGCGGTGGGCCATTCAGAGGAACATCTTCCTCATGGCAGAACACCTCCCGGGCAAGGACAATCAGATGGCGGATCTGTTCAGCAGATACAGCCATCAAATGCACGAGTGGGAGTTACACCCATCTGTACTCCACCCGTACTTCCAGCAGTGGGGTCATCCGGAGATAGACCTGTTTGCAACAAAAGAAAACGCAAAATGCCAACACTTTGCCGCCAGGTTCCCTCATCCACAGTCGCAGGGGAATGCGATATGGATGAACTGGTCAGGCAAATTTGCGTACGCTTTTCCGCCAGCCCCTCTGATACCGCTGGTGGCAAGAAAGCTAAGGCAGCACGAGATGACTCTCATCCTGGTTGCTCCAACGTGGGCGCGCCAAGCATGGTACACCACGTTCCTCGAACTCTCAGTGGTGCCGCATCAAAGACTGCGCCTCACGCCCAGACTTTTGACGCAGAACCATGGAGAAATTCAGCATCCAGATCCGCAACAGCTCAACCTGGCGATCTGGCTCCTGAAGTCCTAGAGTTTGGATACCTTAACCTACCTCCAGAATGCATGAACATCATCAAGAAGGCAAGGAAGCCAACTACCAGAGCATGCTATGCTGCAAAATGGAAGCGTTTTGTCATTTACTGTACAGCCAATGACATCAACCCGCTAGATGCATCTATCCCTAACATCATTTGCTATCTGCTACATCTTTACAAGTGCAATCTAGCGTTCACTTCTATTCGGATACATCTATCCGCCATCGCAGCTTATCTTCAGAATAGGCAGCATCTCTCTGTCTTCAGGGTGCCTGCCATTAAAGCTTTCCTTGAAGGTCTCAAAGCAGGAATAGCCAGGTGGATTGTTAAGTGCATCCAAATCTGTTATCAAAAGGCCAAGCGCACTTTAACGATACCCCCAAGGGCGCACTCCACGCGCAAATTGGGGGCATCCATGGCTTTCCTAGGGAACATTCCTTTAGAGGACATTTGCAGAGCAGCCACGTGGGTTACACCACATACCTTTACAAAACACTATTGTGTTGATGTGCATTCCAAGCAGCAAGCTGCTGTAGGACAGGCTGTTCTCAAGACACTTTTTCAGGTTTCTGCAGCTGGCACGGGCAACCGCCGCTGATGGAGGGACTGCTATGTATTCTATGCTAAGATATGAATTTAGCAGCCCACATGCCTCGAACTGAATATGCTACTTACCAGTATGCATCTGTTCTTGGCATGTAGGGCTGCTAACATTCATATCGCCCACCCTCCTCCCCGGTGCCAGTCGCAGCTGCAGATATACTATTGTATTCAATCATTAGCATGGACATCCTTTACACTTTTCACTCCATCTTCTGCCACAATGGCGAAAAACAATCTGGGGATGGAGCCGATGCCCATGCGCACTGTAGTCCAGGGGAGGAGCCACCTATCTCAGGATACTTCGAAGACTCTTCCAGGACAACAATGTGCGATCATCCGGACCCAACACTAGGCGGCGATCTAATGCTAAGATATGAATGTTAGCAGCCCTACATGCCAAGAACAGATGCATACTGGTAAGTAGCATATTCATTTAGTACAATGTTAAGTGCTACTGGAGTGAATTGCACTCAAGCAAGTCTCTTTTGTACGAGTCCTTGCTCCTTCAACACCAAGAACTAGATTAACAAGGATCTTATTATTACCGGTTTCAGGGAAAGACAAAAACAAAGCAATTGATGTCACCCCCAATAATAAGCACAGTAATAATTAAAAATTCTTAGCTAGAAGCAGATCTTTGGGAGAGAGGGACTGAGGTTCAGCAAAAACAGATAGGGCAGCAAGAATGTAGTGAGAATAAAAGCTGGTGATCAGGTTGTGAATAAAGTAGTGATTACAGAGGAATACCACTGGGGTGTGGCTGAATAACAACCAAAATTACAGGGCCCTATACGTTTTAATTCTATCACCACATCTGGATCTTATACACTCAAGCTAGGGGAACCTACGAATTTGTAGCTGTTTCTTTTCCCATTTGTGCACTATTTCTCTCCTAGTCTATCTCTGTGTTTCATTCTTGCACTCCCTCATAGACCTTATTAATCTCCTCTTGACTTCTTTTTTTATCATCTAGTCATCCCTTTTGCAAATGTTAGCCCTTGCTCTCTCATGCCACATTTCATTCACATTCTCTTTCAATTATATCATTCTTCTGCATCACTCATTCTATCACATTTTTCATCAAGCACTCTCCATCTTCCCTCTCTCTCCACAACTGTTCACTCCGATCTTACAACCTCTTTCATCCTCTTTCTGTCACAGGCTACCCTTTTATTTTTATGTTGCACCTACCACTTGTAAGGCCATTTTTGTCTTCAACAACTCTTTGATATGCCTCACTCGCCTGTACCCGTCTTCAGCCTCCTCTCTCTCTTGCCATTTTTCAGCCTTCTCACCTCGTAGGACTCTTCACCTCCTACAATGGATGCCATTTAGAGGTCACTAGAGGTCACAGCAGCGATCCCTTGGCTAGCACTGCTTTGATGACCCCTGGCCTCACAACTGGCAAAAGAGATACCAAGCACAGAAGATAAACAGTGTTCTGTTGAACACGGATTACATTCTGTAGAGCCCACTAGGAGGTCACACTTGAAGTTTGAAAGAAAGAAATTCAGAAGTGGAAAGTGCAATTTTTTATAATACAAAAAAAGATGTAAGCTGATTTTTACAAATTGTTGCCTCAGGTTATTATTGTGAATTTGTGAAAGAATACGTTTTTGAGCAGAACCTTCTATTACTGTGCTCCGCAAGTGTGATAGTTCATTGCAAGGAATAATAAGTCATTATTTATTAATATAGAAAATGATAAATCAAAGCCAACAACACAGTTGATATGCAATTTATAGTCCATACGAATTATCATAACATTGGAATGTTGAGAGCTCCATTGAATGCAATGGAGCAGCTCCAGGCTTATAATGGCTATGGGAAACCATGCGTGCCAACATTCCAATGGTTGTCTTCATGTTTCTCCCTTATTAATTTAGAACATTCTAACCCTCAGTGGGTGGAATGTTCTAATAGCCTTAAAACCCTTCTGTCTCGGGCTATACCTATTCTTAAATACCCTCACCCTCAATATAGCCTCAAGCAGACTCTGGTTCAAGGCCTTTAACAACTGGTTTAGCCCTTGGCAGTGGGCTATAAGGCTATGGTACGAGTGGGCCTGACCACTATTGTTTTATTAACGCTCTTTTTTGTGCATCTCCCTGTGATTTAGCAATAATATCCTGGAATTCAGGCAAAGGTCATGTGATGTCACTTCCTATGATATCAAAAGACTGTGTGGCCATTTCCCCTACCCATGGCTTTTTGGTGAATCAACACCCACACATTTTACAGCTCTCTCTCTCTTGTCTCAGACTGTCTCACTTTTACTCGTTGATCACTATTGAGTCTTACCTGGGTATTGAGATCCTGGTGAACAGTCCTCCTGTTTACCAGTGAGGTTAAAATCATGGCCTCCAGCACCCTGTCAGAGGACTGTTTGCCTATTTAGCGATTCTCTCCAATCTGCCAGAGATCTCTAGACTGTAGTAACTAGACTGAATGTAGTCGCTCCCATGGCGGCTCCCTTCAGATCACTGAAGGTCATTCAAGCAAATGCATTGTTTAACAGCCCTACACATCTAACAGTTCGAGGCATGTGGGCTGCTAAATTCATATCTATGCATAGATCGCCGCCTAGTGTTGGGTCCGGATGATTGCACATTGTTGTCCTGGAAGAGTCTTCGAAGTATCACGAGATAGGTGGCTCCTCCCCTGGACTACAGTGCGCATGGGCATCGACTCCATCCCCAGATTGTTTTTTTCCGCCATTGGGTTCGGATGTGGTTTCGCCGTCTCCGTGTCGGAACCGATAAACTTTGATCTTAAGGCCAAAAGGCCTTCGTTACCTACGTCGGTATTGTTTGCGTACGGTCTCGAGCGTCGTCCGACTCTCTGAGCCGGAAATCTACGGAGTCAAGTAACTCCTCGGACATCGAGGCCCTCTCGTCGCAGCAAGACCCCGACGAACTTAACATAGAGCGGAGCCCGTTCAAGTTCTGCCCCGTCTGTGGATCCAAATATCCACACATCGATGTGCATCCGGTCTGTAATAAATGCCTGTCACCGGACCACAACGAAGAAAACTGCATGGCCTGCTCTAAGTTCAGGTCCAAGAAGACGCTCAAGCATCGGCGCGCGGCGCGCCTGGAGGCCCAGCGAGCGACACCGGCACCCGACAACATATTCGACGACCCCGCGGAAGAAGGCGATAGCCATCATCTCCAGATTTCGCCACCGTCGACGGAGGTCCAGGCCGATCCAGAGGAATACGTCGAAGGACAGGCCCAAGACCTTGAATACGTCGAGGAGGTAGGGGACGACGAAGAAGTTTATGGGGCCGCGGAAGATAGCTCAGAGGAAGAGCTATGCCCCGAAGTCTACATTATTCAGGCTCAGGTCACGGGATCGCCACTCGGCCTTACCCACGACCCTGCACCGCTATCCCCGGCCCCGCCTTCTGGCCCGGCCACGGACACTCAAGCGGAGCCGCCATTGCCCGTATCGAAACCGAAACCATCGGATTCTACGGCACCCAAGATGGCCGACGTCCAGCCGAAATCGAAACCTACGGATTCGACAAAACCTAAAATGGCCGACGTCCTACAAAAAATATCGAAGCCTGCTCCTTCATCGACTCCGTCGCCCTCCGGCCCACAAAAGTCAAAGAAGGCTGTCGAGTCGACAGCGCCGCAGACGGTGCACAAGGAACCCTCCTCCAAGAAGGCCGTCCATCAGGCGTCGACCACGGTTGCTCCGGCGCGGACATCTAAAACTGTTGACACGCCTTCGGACGCTCCTACGGCGCCGTCAAGCAAACGCCCAGCCGACCCAAAGTCGACTAAAAGCCACGACCCGAAGGCCGCTGGCACAACACATCGGCACAAGGATCCCGGATCTGCAGCAACGGCGTCGGCTCCAAAGCCTTCAACGGAGCCGCGACACATTGCAGCTGAAGATTCGTCGACGCAAATACCGTCGACACCAAGGGACTCCGACGCCACCGAACATCGGCCGTCGGTTACAAAACCCTCTACCTCCTTCACAAAGCAGGTCACCGACTCCCTGAAACGTATTCGGGAGAAGACTTTGTCGTCCACGGCTTCCACGCCATCGGCTCCAAAATCGGTGGACACACCTCCGAAGTCCTCGAGCAAGCTTCTTTACACTCTGCCACCGAAGGTGGCCCCAAAGGCATTTGCAACAACATCGGTGCCAAAACCTTAGGATCCGTCGACGCAAAAGAGCCGCTCAGATCAATATCTAGCCTCAGGAGACCAATCTGAGCATTGCATCGATGCCCAAACAGGGAAATTGACCCTTTATAAGAGGAAAATCACTTCCCAACCACTGGAATCCTATGTTATTCCACTGAAGAAGAAGAGGCCAGCACAGGACATTCCTTCCCTTATTGAGCCTATTCTGCCACCACCGAGAAGGAGTCCATCACCTTCCCCCAACCAATCAGGAGGAGAGGATGATGAACAAGAGGACCAATACAATTTCCCAGTTGACAGTGACCCTGATGTTCAGCAGGACTCATATGACGACACTGGGGACCAAGGTGGACATCAGGTGGTACAAGATCCACAGGGTTTTGGGGCACGTACATCTCCAACAGAGGATTCTGCAGCATTTAATGCTTTAATCGAACGGGCAGCAGCAAATCATAATGTGGACATGCATGCTGACCCGGTGGAGGAAGACTTTTTGTTTGACACTTTCTCTGTCTCAGAAAGAACAGTTAAAATACTTCCTATGCTTAAAGGTGTCCTTAAACATGCCCCAGAGATCTTTAAGGAACCTACCAGGGCAAGAGTGGTGAACCCACGTATCGAGAAAAAATACAGGCCAGCACCTGGAGATCCTGCATATATTCGAGGACAGTTGCCTCTAGACTCGTGGGTGGTCGCCAATGCCCGCAAGAGGGCAAACTCCCAAACCACGGGTGAAGCTCCTCCCCCAGACAAGGAGTCGAAAGTGCTTGAGGCATCCGGCAAGAGGGTGGCGGCGCAATCTGCCAATGTATGGCGTATTGCAAACACACAGGCACTATTGGCACGATACGATAGGGCGCATTACGACACCCTAGAACAGCTCCTTCAACACCTACCTGATGAGTTTAAGGAAGCAGCCGAAATGCTCATACAAGAGGGAAAGCTTATCTCAAACGCTAAAGTGTGCACTTGATGTGGCAGATACAGCGGCTAGGGGGATTAACACTAGCGTCATGTTGAGGCGACAAGCTTGGCTTCGCATATCTGGATTTAAGCCTGACATCCAGACTACAATCCTCAACCAGCCCGTCAATCCTGACAGACTGTTTGGTCCAGATGTAGACACCACCCTTGAAAAAATTAAAAAGGACAACGAGACTGCTAAGTCCATGGGGGCGCTTCAGCTACAACAGTTCAGGGGAAGCACTTTTCGTCGCTCAGGAGCGCATGGTGTTACCAGAGGACACTTGGGTCAACAATCACAATACACGAAGGGTGGTGCACAATCCTCGTACCCCAAGCAGGGTAGAGGGGGTTACAGAGGTAACAGTGCCAAGGGCAGAGGCAGAGGGAACAACAACTCCCGTTCCTCTGCCGCCAATAAACAGTGACTCTCTGTCACTGCCCCCCGACCATCCAACACCTGTCGGGGGGAGACTCCAGCAGTTCCTGCCAGTCTGGACGTCCATCACCACAGACAGGTGGGTGAGAAAACTTATCCAGTACGGTTATTGTTTGGAGTTAACATCCACTCCCCCCAACATTCCCCCAAGACACCATCCTATGTCGGCAGAGCACTTGCACTTATTGCAGCAGGAAGTCTTGGTGATGCTGCAAAAAGGCGCAATCGAGCTAGTACCAGTGGCAGAGGAAGGCGCAGGAGTCTATTCCCTGTACTTCCTCATCCCAAAAAAGGACGGATCCCTCAGACCTATTCTGGATCTGCGCCCCCTCAACATGTACATACTGTCAGAACACTTCCACATGCTGACACTACAAAATCAAGGGGACTTCCTAGCAACCTTGGACCTCAAGGATGCTTACTTCCACAACCCACATCCCACTCCACCCATCCCACAGGAAATACCTCAGGTTCACCATTCTAAACAGGCACTATCAATTCAAAGTTCTACCCTTTGGGGCGACTAATGCCCCCAGAGTGTTTACAAAGTGTCTGGCGACAGTGGCGGCGCACCTCAGAAGACAAAACATACATGTCTACCCGTACCTGGACGACTGGCTTGTTCAAGCCAAGTCGGAACAACAGTGCGCCGCGGACATGTCCCACACTATTCACCTCCTTCACAGTCTGGGGTTCTCCCTAAACTACCCAAAGTCACACCTTCAACCAGCCCATGTACGGCAGTATCTGGGCGCGACAATAAACACCGTGACTGTTATGGCTCAGCCAAGCCCGGTCAGGATCGACAACGTTCAGTCGCTGATCCAAAGGTTCAGACCGCAACACTCCCTACCAGCGAGAGTGTTCATGCAGTTGATAGGCATGTTGGCCTCCTGCATCTTCATAGTCCCGCACGCGAGGTTGCACATGCGCCCGCTCCAAGAGTGCTTGGCAAATCAGTGGACACAGGCTCGGGGACAACTGACAGACCTAGTGTTGGTGACCGGTCGGGCATACAACTCTCTGCATTGGTGGAATCCACACAACCTTTGCAAGGGACGACCGTTCCAAGAGCCAGTGCCACAGATTATCCTGACGACGGACGCATCTCTCCAAGGGTGGGGAGCTCATGTGCTCCACTACACTGTGCAGGGACTGTGGTCCACCCAGCAACAGAAGTTGCACATCAACTACCTGGAATTGATGGCAATCTTCATGGCGATGAAATCCTTCAAAGTACATTTGTGCAACAAGGTCGTGTTGATCCGGACGGACAACATGACTGCCATGTACTACATACAAAAGCAGGGAGGTACTCACTCACCACAGCTGTCTCACCTGGCTCAGAGCATGTGGAAGTGGGCCATTCAGAGGAACATTTTCCTTATGGCGGAACACCTCCCAGGCAAGGACAATCAGATGGCGGACCTGCTCAGCAGGTACAGCCATCAAATGCACGAGTGGGAGATACATCCATCAGTACTCCACCCGTACTTCCAACAGTGGAGTCATCCGGAGATAGACCTGTTTGCCACAAGGGAAAACGCAAAATGCCAAAGCTTTGCCGCCAGGTTCCCTCACCCAGAATCGCAGGGGAATGCGATATGGATGAACTGGTCAGGCAAATTTGCGTACGCTTTTCCCCCAGCGCCTCTTATTCCGCTGGTGGCAAGAAAGCTAAAGCAACACTCGATGACTCTCATCCTGGTTGCTCCAACATGGGCACGCCAACCATGGTACACCACGTTTCTAGAACTTTCCGTGGTACCGCATCAAAGACTGCATCTCACATCCAGGCTCTTGACGCAGAACCATGGCGACATTCAGCATCCAGATCCGCAACAGCTCAATCTGGCGATCTGGCTCCTGAAGTCTTAGAATTTGGCTACCTCAACCTGCCTCCTGAATGCATGGACATCATCCGGGAGGCAAGAAAGCCCACTACCAGAGCTTGCTATGC
Source organism: Lissotriton helveticus (assembly GCF_964261635.1). Taxonomy (NCBI): domain Eukaryota; kingdom Metazoa; phylum Chordata; class Amphibia; order Caudata; family Salamandridae; genus Lissotriton; species Lissotriton helveticus. Next base: position 963,832,776 of record NC_136070.1, read on the forward strand.
TGCAAAATGGAAGCGGTTTGTCATTTACTGTGCGGACAACAATATCAACCCGCTCGATGCATCCATTCCTAACATCATCTGCTATTTGTTACATCTTTACAAATGCAATCTAGCGTACGCTTCTATTCGGATACATTTATCCGCCATAGCGGCTTATCTACAGAATAGGCAGCATCTCTCTGTTTTCAGGGTGCCTGCCATTAAAGCCTTCCTAGAGGGACTGAAGCGAGTCATTCCTCCAAGAACACCACCAGCTCCGGTGTGGAACCTCAATGTGGTCCTCACTAGGCTGATGGGCCCACCTTTCGAGCCACTGCACTCCTGCGAAATTCAGTTTCTAACGTGGAAAGTGGCTTTTCTCATTGCTATCACGTCGCTCAGACGTGTTAGTGAGCTGCAAGCGCTCACAATCCAAGAGCCATTCATCCAAATACATTCTAACAGGGTGGTGCTCCGCACTAACCCCAAATTCCTTCCTAAGGTGGTGTCACAGTTTCATATCAACCAGACTATTGACCTGCCTGCATTTTTCCAAAACCCACAAACGGTAGCAGAAAGAATGCTTCATACATTAGACGTTAGAAGGGCGCTAATGTACTACATTGACAGAACACAACCCTTTAGAAAGACACAACAACTTTTTGTTGCCTTCTCAGCACAGCACAAAGGCAACCCCATTTCTAAAGCAGGAATAGCCAGATGGATTGTTAAATGCATTCAAATCTGTTATCAAAAGGCTAAATGCACTTTAATAATACCCCCAAGGGTGCACTCCACACGCAAATTGGGGGCCTCCATGGCTTTCCTGGGGAACATTCCCTTGGAAGACATTTGTAGAGCAGCCACATGGTCTACACCACACACATTTACCAAGCATTACTGTGTCGATGTGCATTCCAAACAGCAAGCAGCTGTAGGACAGGCTGTTCTCAAGACACTCTTTCAGACTTCTGCAGCTGGCAAGGGCAACCGCCCTTAATGGAGGGACTGCTATGTATTCTATGCATAGATATGAATTTAGCAGCCCACATGCCTCGAACTGAATATGCTACTTACCAGTATGCATCTGTTCTTGGCATGTAGGGCTGCTAACATTCATATCCTCCTCCCCGGTGCCCGTAGCGGCTGCAGATACACTCTTACATTCATCATTAGCAAGGACATCCTTTACACTATTTCACTCCATCTCTGCCACAATGGCTAAAAACAATCTGGGGATGGAGTCGATGCCCATGCGCACTGTAGTCCAGGGGAGGAGCCACCTATCTCGTGATACTTCGAAGACTCTTCCAGGACAACAATGTGCAATCATCCGGACCCAACACTAGGCGGCGATCTATGCATAGATATGAATGTTAGCAGCCCTACATGCCAAGAACAGATGCATACTGGTAAGTAGCATATTCATTTTGTTCATGAACAACAAACTTCAATAGTAGGAGTTTATTTTCTCTGAACAAAATAGAAATGGACTTAATGTGCAGGTTAGTAGGGGTCGGGTAATTCTCTGCCTGTTTCCACCATATCTCAAATGAATGATAAGAGAAGGGAAAGTAAGTCATGGTATGCCTCGCCTTATTAGGGAGAGATGACCACCACTAGGTCAGGGGTCACCATCTATGGACTCAGCTGAAATTCCACTGATGCTAACCCAGAGGTTCCACTGACTGCATAGAGCGGGCAACCACACGTTTAGAGGGTGATGAGAGACTGCCAGTTTACTGTGTTTTTCTCAGTCGGTCAATGCTTAAATAAGGTGCTGTATCTGTCATACCACTCTTTAACTTCCCTCTTTCCTAAAAATATTCAGCCTCCCTCTTTTCTATTGTCTTTATCTTCTCTTGCAATATGTTATGCTTCAAGCTCTATGTCTTCCCACCGTTTCTCCCCCTTTCTCCTAATATATTAAGCCTCTCTCTTTCCTCCCCCTCTCTTTCCTTCTTTCCTCTTGTAATGCTGGTCACTTTTTCTTTTCTCAGATTAGCAATAGTTAGTGATTTTCAAGCTTTCTTGATGGTTCATTTATTTTGCCCTGTTCTCTCTCTCTGCGCCTACTATGCATCTTTGACATCACTATACATCCTACCTCTCCCTCACCCACTTTCCTCTCACCCTCTGTCCCTGATATTAAAATCAATCCTTCTTTGCTTGTAGATCTTTTCCTCTTACTCTTCTTATCACATTTCAACATTGTCCTTTACTCTTTGGTTCCCTATCTGCCAAGGACATTGGCTTTGCACATGATCGAATGGGACTATGACATGATTATTTTATATGCTTTCAGGATCTCTGGAAATGCTGCTTCAGACAAGAACATAAAGGATGGAGTCTGTGCTCAGATTGAGAAAAACTTTGCCAAAGCTAAATGGAAGGTAATGTCCAGAGATATCATACTGGTTTTTTCTCAACTACACTCTTGTGAGGAGGGTTGGTTGTTTAAAACATCCAAACTACCTACATGTACTTGTGACAAAGCCTCGTCCCCTGATACTTTGCACATGGTTTTATTTGTCCAAGGTTTAATAGCCTTAGTTTTAAATATATTCAGCCCCACTTGGTATCTTTTAATTTTAGACAAGTGCGAACTGCTTTATTATATTTACAATCCTTATACACCCTGCATGTGGGTTTCTCTTAAACTTGGTTTTCATCACATGTTTTAAGTCTGAAATAGTGAGATAAAGTGCTATTATAACTTTTAATTGCTAAATGTTTCTGATTGTAATGAGATGTTCATTTGATTTGATGTGCTTTGTTCTCATTTTTAGGAATTGCTTTACTCAATTCGAATAAAGTTATTTTGACTTGATTTGATACTGGTTTTCAACAGTAAACATCTAGGGCCATATGTAGGAAGCCAAATTGCGATCGCAAACGCTGAAATTCGCAGAAGAGTTTAGGCTAAACAAACAAATACATCGACTTCACTAGAAAAGGGAATGGTTATTTTGTGTGTTTCACATGATTTGAGTGGCTCTCCCTGACCAGCAAAATGTGGTCCAATGAAAACCATGAAACACACAAACTCCACGAAGGTCCAGCAAATTCATAAGGCTCTAAGAACAAAAATCAGCATCAGACGAGGTGTCTCACTATAAAAGTAGTTACTAATTGTAAAGAACACCATCATATATCAGAAGAATTTTCTTGGATGATCATTGAAAACCTAAATGAAGAAAGAGCAGCCAATAATAAACATGTATTACTACGGGAAAAAAAACAATGGATTTATAAATTAGCAACTGATATATCTGGATTAAGTTATAAAATAGAGTGCCACACTGGCATTTTGAAACAGAACAGACAACACATATGTATGTGAATTTGGGGAAAAAACGATCTATTGATATAATATTTACACTGCCCATAAATATGTGTCCTGTGCTTGCATAGATAGTCTGACTTACCTACTGGGTGTACCAAAACATTTGTATTCTATAGTTTACATGGGTCAAAACCCTAAAAAATAGTATCAACTTTAGTTCTCCTTTTTTTTCTCCTCCCCTGTGTGAATGAGTCTATTTCTCCACTTTGACCCTGATTTTAAATCCATGTGCTCACAATTTACTTGGGCCTTTTTCAATAGCTATCCACTTGTGAGTAACTAGTGACCAGTTCTGCCATTTCTGTCAATTAGCTTATATTTACTGCAGCTACTGTCCATTTAAATTTCTGTCATGGTGTTATCATATGCCTTTTTATCTCTGATACAGTGTAGTTGACTGCAGATGTCTGCAAGCTTTGACCACATGACTGGGTCCCCCATGCCCTTCACGTAAGCATTCACTTAGACTAATAACCGCACATTTACAATTATATGGTGGCACAATCTTGTGACTAATATTATCTCTGTTGCTTTTGAGATGACAGTAATGACAATGAGTGCCCCAAACACATCATAAATGAATGCTCAAATATCATTTTAAACATATTTTCATAAATGCAGCAATTGTTTTTGAAATATTACCTTGTAAGTTTCTTATAATACTGACATTTCTCCAAGCAATGCAAACTTTCCCATAGGGTAATTTAGCTTATTTACAAAACATGGAAGCTTGGCATTTTAAAGATTATAAAGAGAAAATACAGCATTAATGTCTCAAAGCATCAGTTTTACAATTTAAGCACCTACTCATTGGACCCAAAACATTCAATTGTCATTTAAACCAAGAGATAGTAGACTTAAGGACAGATTCTACTTTTCAAGTTTATTTATCCTCATCAAGTATCAGGATGTACATCACTTGGCAAGGATTTCCACAACGTCTATTTCAGAGATAAAAAAGGATTAAGTCAAGAATGGCCACCATACATCAAATATTGGCCACGGTTATGCCAATGACATCCAAAATGATGTCAAGAATGGGCACAATAAGGCAAGGGCAGGACATTAATTATAATGCCCGGGATCGTCAAAATGTTGCCAAGCATTGACACAAATGGATGTAAGCCCACTATTTTGCATAAATAGACACAATAACACCAGTAATGTTAACAACATGTTATGTATTGATCTCTATTCTGCAAGGATTGCCAAAAATGACACTGATGTGCCACAATAACACACAGATAGCCTGCATATTGCCAAGAATACTCACAGTATGACGTGGATGTTTCATTATTATCTATAAAAAGCCACAATAATAATCTAGATACTCTGGGCCCGATTCACAGAACTAACTGAAGACAAAATCCTAAACGTACTACAATTTTGGTATTCACAGAAGGCACTTACTCATATTGGTATTCACAGAAGGCACTTACTCATTTCGGTATTCACAGAAGTTAGGAGTCCTAACTTTAGGACTCCTAAATGCCTTCTGTGAATACCAAAAGTCTTAAAGTTAGGATTTTTCTCAATTTAGGAGTAGTAAAGTTAGGAGTCCTAACTTTAGGACTCCTAAATGCCTTCTGTGATTACCGAAAGTCTTAAAGTTAGGATTTTTCTCAGTTTAGGCGAATTAGTACAGGAAAGTGACACTATTTAGCCAGACCATTAACATGACAGGGACATCCACAATTTTCCCTAGAGTGCCCCCAATATTTCAGGGAAGGCTATCATTTGTATACACCGCCCAGGGTCCCTGAAACACACGCATGTACTTAGACATGCATGAACAAAAGCACGTACGTTCATAGTAACACACACATTACTCAAATCTTATCAAGTGTCATGCCAGATGGTGTAATGAATGTGCTTTTCGCAAAAAGGACACACCCTAACCCCAACACCCCCAAAAAGACGAGGCAAGACCCAGCACTCCTTTAAGGTGGGGTAAGAAAACCAATCCAAATGTATGGAAAATAACACACATAAGTTTATTAATACAATACTTCCAAAAGGCAGGCCAAATATATATCAGTCATGGAAGACTCCCGTATATCAAATGAGCAATTGAAATAAATGGATCAAAATAGAATGCAGTATGTATAAATAGCAAAGAATAGAATAGAATGGAATAGAATAGAATAGGTTATGAACACATCACTGACTGAATTTGCAGCATCCTTGCCAACTTTAGCTGGGGGAATTCCTTTCCTGCAGCCCAGGAAGGAGTGCAGTCACGACCCAAGTTCTGTCACCTTTCCACAGCAATACGTCTATTCTGTGGTGAACTTCCACCTGGCCCATGAAAGGTCCCAGCTTTAATACTACTTTCAACGTGGCACGAAGCTTCTAGAAAACCCTGCCCCTTTCCCATTGGAAAAACCAGAGCTGACTGGTACCAGTCTGCGTCAAAGCCAAGACAGTGGCTGGCCAAGCCCCTGTATTTTGGCTCCAAGGCAGAGTTGTACAATCTACAGATAATATCCAGTTCACTCTGGTCAGTGAGGTGCAGAAAACAAGTGAGGAGCAGAAAGACCTTAAATATGAGTCACGAGCACTGCTGTGGACGCAGAAGCAAGACAAAATCAGAAAATAAGAAGACATGAGGCCATGTCAAAGCCAATAGTAAGAACCTATAATTCTCATAAAAGCTAGAAGCAAAGTTAAGTCAGAAAGCAAGATGACATAAGACCATGTCAAAGTCAATAGTAAGCACCTATAATTCTCATAACCCAAACAACTTGCAAGCCACTGTGCATGCAGAAGAACTGAAGCAAGGCAAAATCAGGAAACAAGATGGCAGGAGGCCATGTCAAAGCCAATAGTAAGACCTTAATAATTCTCACCAATGCACAATACAATACACATTTCTGCACTACTGCTTATAGCATCACATACTTCATCCCACAATGTACAACACTGAGCACATACGTTCACCATCGCCCAAAACACTGCATTTCGAGACCAAAAAGTACATTCCACACCTCTCTCTCTCCCTCTCACACCTTCAAATGCACATCCCACACCCTCTGCTCTTGGCAAGACTGTTCCACTTCATGACAGCTCCCACTGAAAGACAGCAAGAGTACAGGAAAGAAGGGAAACAGGCATATGCAGGACCATCCTACATTAAGGCTAGGGTAAAATAACACACTAAAGTCAGTTAAAATGATGGTAGTTAAAGGTTATCATAGGGTGCCAAAATCACAAGAGTGGCTCTTTCACTACAGATGGTCCTTTTTGCATGCACCTCCTTTGCCGGCCGGCTCTACACTGTCTGGGCCCCATTCTGCATGAATATAGGCAGTAGTACAACAAGTAAGTAGAAGCAGTAATTATTCTGTATGTCTCAATGTGGTATTCAAGTCTCCTCTCAATCAGAAGACAGTAGGGTGCTGGAGGTGAGCACTTATTCTCTTGTTGATACCGCCCTGCTTTATGACATTTGCTAAGCCGTAAGTGTAAGATTTACAGGCACCCTGAATCTCTGATGGGTGACATGCTTAGTAGCTATGTGAGGTTAGAGCTACCCTGAATTCCCCTGACAAACGTGCAATACAACCAACATAACCATTGGATCCGTCCTCCACTGTAAACTTGTTGCAACAGTTACATGTAAACATCAACCTGATGGTTGTTCATTTTCATGCATAAGGTGTAATATTGTGATCAAGTAGGTGGTGCGGCAATGAATCGATGTGATGGGGGTTTGTACCCCCAATGACCAGCTGCCACTGATTCCAGAAAAGTGTTCAAATATACAGACTAGTGTCCCTATGCATTCATGAGATGTATCACTAATAAAGGCAATTTTGTGCGGTTCCTATAACCACAAAATAGTTCCATTTGTGATGCTTTGTAAATTAAATTCTTCACACTTACTAGAAGATTGCATTTAAGGGACTTATAGATCAGTTTATACATTAACATGCACTAGAATAATTAAATGTCTGGGTTCTTTCCCTCAGAAAGCAGTCAGGGTCACCACAATCATGAAGAGGCTGCGAGCAACAGAGCAAGCGGAACCAGGGCATCCTAACCAGCCGACAGACAGCACCCCTCCAGCGTCTACAACAGCCTTGATTGCAAACCCAAACCCACCAGTCAGTGTCCCAAAAGAAGAGGCCCCTCTGGCCCAGCCAGATGAAGTCGCTGAAGCTCTGCCTACGTGCAATGGCGAAGAGGAGGAGACCCCTTCAGTCCCGGCACCACTGACAGAGAGCAAGCTGGAAGAGACCGGCTGAAGCAGCAAAATGTGAATTGGGAGGGTTGGAGATGGAAAAGGATGTCTGTGAGAGAAGGGATTGTGGTGGGGTAAAGGAACCAACCAACTTTTGTTGTAAATACAGTTGTTGGCATGGCAGTGGCATTTCTTAAGCGGAGTTGCAGTCCTATACCACTCCACCTATTGCAGACGCCGATGCTCTGTGCAATCTGTGTTCCATTCTGTCCTCACTCTGTCACCTTTTGAACTGTTTTAAGCACTCTATCTACTAAGAGAAGATTGCTAGAGGATTGGCATTTTGTTTGCTAGAGGCCATAGTACCTTTTGAAAATGGAGCCAGACAAATGTTTAAAGAAAATTGGACACGGCCACCAAATATATATCTGCAAGTGATGGTATTGAATGCTTTTTCCCTTTCCACCAATAGTTTGGCTTTCAAACTAAAAGGTCCTGTGGAAAAGATACCTGTAGCCCATGTTTAATCAATTAACAGACATTGAATGCAGTCTGGGCGGATCTGTTGAAAATGTAGGCAGATACTGTTATATCTTTTTTGGGGGAAATATCAGTTATTACAGGATAACCTATTTTAACCCACATATATTAGTTTAACAAAATTAGACATATACCCTTAATTCCTTATGTAAAGAGAAAATATTGCCAGATGAGTTCTTTTTATTTTGGAGAATATATTTGGGGGCCAATTTGTTTTTTTCACTGTGGTTATTTTGAGAATATTGGGAATGGAATAGTTTATTGGTGGAGATTATATTGAACATATCAGGAGGTCAAGTCTTTATTCTTTGGAATTTTATTGATCACGTTGGAAATATGTACATATTCTGTTTAATGTTTTGAGAGTGCAATCTTTTCTCTACATGATCCTGTGTTGAATTTCTTGCAGGAACACAATCTTTTGTCAGTCAGTTGAAACCTATATCTGTTTTGCAGTACACTCTCCAATTTTAGAGGTTTTTTTCAGGTCCAGAAAGTGAATGCGTTTTTCCTGTGCTCTCTTGTATTGTATGTTAAAATTATATTTGTAAAGAATTTTTGCTTTATCTGCAAGGAGATAAATGCTTGGGTTCCAGTTGCTATATTTGTTTGTCATATCATAATGCAAACCCTTCAAATTGCACATACGTTGATAGTTTGACCAGTTGGCCTTTTTTGTGTTTATATTTGTTAATATGTGACCCAGCGCTTGTCCCACTAGGGTGCCTAGTGGAATAGTCAGAGCAGCAAGATTAAGACGTTGAAGTCACTGTGAGTTGTAGCTAAATGTGGCAGCCGTCTTGAAATGGCTCTATGGTCTCTCTGTGTAATGCATAGTTAAATTATATTTCCTGCTGTCTGCGCCTGGCCCAGAAATGTGGGCTTTTAGCAGTAATTTCAAAACTAAATATGACCAACTGCCCAAGAATTACCTGTAATTTGATGATCTGTGAAAAACTATTTTACAGTGGCTAATTGTGTCCAAAGAGAATTGTCTATTGGTATAAAGCATAAACTATAAACCTATAATTAAGTCAATAGCATGGCCAGAGAAGATAAAAACTAATACAGATTACCAAATTCGACTTGCAAATTAATGGAAGCTTCCAACCAATTCAGAGTCAGTCAGCTTAGAGATGTCCCGGACTGGAAGCCATTTTTAATACAGACTGGAATCCATATGGTGGGCAACTTAATAGCAGCCTTGTAAGAGCATTAGTACACATGTACTTCATTTTCTAGTCTGCCATCCAACAGAACTGGGAGGCACCAGTGAGAACTCATCAGAGGTCATGTTTCACAAAACGGTTTGAGAATTAAGTCACTTACTGCCGTAATCAATCAGCAAGGCCAGGGTTAGCACCTGCCACCCCTGGCTAGCCCTATGGTACCCCTGGCACCGAGCTTGATATCCTTGGTCTGAGTGGTGATGAAAGTTGTAACAGGAGAGAAAGTAAACAGGGCTCCGCAAACTTTGCTTGCTTTCTGTTATTTTCACCTTAGCATCTCAGAAGCAAGCAGAAAACTGCTGGGTAGGTAAGATTGTGCCTATTGGTCAATCATGTAATGGCATTTGATGTAAAACATTGGAAATATTATTTATACCACCCCTGGCAGTCTGAGAATTTAAATATTATTTTCTCCTGGAAAATCAAAGGTAAGTCACACCCAGTCACTGAAATGTTTTCATAATCAGGCACAGGTTTGGGAAGGGAAAAGAAAAGATACAAATAAAAATAATAGACTGGTTGAAGGGACTTTGTCCAGCATCTTCTGGTCTCGATTCAACTTTATATATGTGTGAACCTCCAGTTCATCAAACGTTAAGATTTCCCTCAACATTCATCCCTTACTTCCTGTTCATTGTTTCTCACTGAGACAAGCGCAGGTAAATGGCCTTATCATGCCAGCCACAGGTACAGGTGTGTAAATGTGTAGCCTTCTGCAATGTAATGCATTTTATGGATGTAGAAAGGGAGCCATTTTAGATAGAACAAACCACTATTTCCCTTGTGTCATTTCAGCGGTCTTATGGATTGCTGTCAGCAGAACAAATAAAGCCTGTCATATAGAGTTTTTGGCAGGTGGGAGGAGTGAGGTGGTAGTTCATAATATGAGAAAATATGGACAATTTTCATCACCAGGAAAATTGAAGCAAAAAAGTGCCTAAAAGTTAAAAAAAAAAAAGGCAACACATCATCTTCCATACAAGCCAACATTTTAGAAGTCAAAATTGAGAGATTTAAAAAAAAATAATAATCAGGAGAATGTATTTTCCCCATTGACCTCTATTAAGGGAAAGGCAATTTCAGGCGGGAGACAGTCAAAATAAAGCCATTTCTTGCTTCACAAATCGCAATATTGGCATGAATGCAACTTCCTCTACACATACACAGTCTGGATTTATGACTCTATACCAATCACAACGGCCATGAATCTTCTGGAATTAAGGAATGAGCTGCAGACACACCTTTTTAAAGAACACTACATCACAATGCAGTAACAGTTCACACCCGCTTCTAGAAACCACCTACCCCTCGAGTCACTGGTTGACTTTATCTTCACCTTTGACCCTCTAATGCTTTTCGGATAGGTTCAGGCTATAGTGATACCACACACATGCATACCTCTATATGGTTTAGAGAGAGTTCAGCAAGGGAGCATTTGGTGTAATGCCTTGCGTCATGCAGTGCTGCAGTACCTAAGGGCATTAGTCTTCAGGAGCATTTATATACCATTGAGAATATTTTATGACCATAGAAATGATTGATGCACAACACAAAATTATTTTTTCTCTGTTTGAGAAATAGTCATGACCTGACCCATTATTTCATTTTATTTAAGTGGAGTAAGGTGGGTGGACAGAAGTAACTATAATAATATGTAGCACCAAATCTGACCAGATATCAAAGGTCGTACTTCAACCTTCTCACACTAATCCAATTGACAAGTAAGTGATGTGAGAGAATGTGTTCACATTTTCAAGAACCCCACCTTTAGAATACATATTGCATTTTCATTTCCACAAAGTTTCTTAAAAATGTGAAGCACCGCCACTTAGCTAGTGCTCTGAAGAATCCTCCGTTGGCGCTAGAACTTTTTTTAAATGTGAAAAGTGCAAAGGAGGAAAGTGTGAATGGGTGGGAAATTGGATGCACATTTTGTTTGCCTGAATTATTCACTATTTTCCTCACACATGTAAATCATCGTCAAATAAGGATCAAAGCCATGTGCAAATATTTGTACCAGAGTGTTTTTATGTCTGCAAAATACACTGCAGCCTAAATGGCAACCTTAATAGGGAGGGGATAGAAATTATATTTTGTAGTCCCTACTGCGATAGTATCTCATTTGAAATCGGAACAATTTTGATGGTCCTATATATGCAGTTGATTTTAGTTCACGCTAGTGCTTCATCTCTAATTAGAACATTGGAATGTTGGGAACTCCATTGAAGACAATGGAGTGCTACCTGCTTCTACGGGCCAGTAAAGGCTTGCAGAGCAACATTCCATTCTTTTACAAAGGCCTCTCGGAGCTCGAGGGGATTTAAATCCCCTCGAGCTTCGATAAGCCTTTGTATTATTTGTTAGAACATTCTGCATTCTAGTGGCAGAATGTTCTAATAGCCTTAAAGCCTTTGTAGCAGTGCTATACCGACTATTAAAGTCCCATCCCTTGAAAAAGTCCCTTGCCTTCTGCCCAGGCCTTTAACACTGGAGCGGGCCTTTAATAGAGCCCGCTACGGCTGGCTGTAAGGCTATATTAGAACTTTGGAATGTTGAGAGCACCATTGAAGAAAATGGAGTGGCTCTGGGCTTATAAAGTCTGACATAGCCTTCTGCTCCAATATTCCAATGTTTGTCTTTCTGTTTCTCCCCTTTAAATTTTGAACATTCTATCCTTAGCAGGTGGAATCTTTAAATAGCCTTATAGCCCTTCTGCCTCAGGACTATGCTTGTTGTTAAAGGCCCTTACGCTCTTTATAGGCACTCGTCTGTAGCTCAGGCCTATAACTTGTGTTCACTGCCTTTAACCCCTTGGGCGCGGCCGCGATTCTGCGCCTGTGCGGCGTTTTTCGAAGTGGGCGGGTTTATGACGGCCCCCAGCTGTCATCAGCACACGAGCCCCGTGATGCATGACGGCTGGGGGCCGTCATCAGCATCGAAGGAGTTAACAACCGGTATAGCCCTTTACAGCGGGCTATAGAGGTATATTGAGCCTTCAAAAGCACTGTTTTGGGTATCAACATGAAATGGCTTTGCTGTCTTAATCAAATAGGCAATTTTTGATGGAAGTCATGTAGAGGTCCTTGCTACCCGTGACACTGAAAGCACCATTTTTTGTTAGAATATACAGTTTTAGGGGTTTGATGTCTGCAAAACAGCAGTAACTCCAGGCTGCTGGGGACACTACACAGTTGAAACATTAAGGGGCATATTTACAAGAAAAGTGACGAGCACAGTGTTAGCCTTCTTGGTTTAACGCCGCGCTCCGTTACTTTAGAAATGCAGGGCTGTAACATATTTACAACAATACGGTGCAATCCTGCATTTCCCACTTTGCTGGTGTTAATTAAAGCTGCTTAGCGCCAACGCAGGCTCCCTTGCACAATCGTGCAAGGGTGCCTGAGTTGTAGGAATGATTGTTTATGTGCAGGAAGGTGTCCCTTCCTCCAAATAAGCAATCTTTTATTGTGATTTGTAACTTCTATGTGTGCTGCTTTGTGCAGCACACATAGAAGTTGCAACTCGTCATTTTTAAAATGATTATTTATGTGCAGGAAGGGACACTTTCCTGCACATAAACAATTGTGCTTGGCGTTTTGCTGTTTTTATGTGTGCTGTAAAATGCAGCACACATAAAAACAGCAAAAACAAGGAGAAATACAGCTTTTCTCCTCGTTGTGCCATGTTAAGACCAGGGTTTTTTTGGTCTTCATTTTGGCACTGCCCCATATTTATGCCACCCTTGTAAATATGAGGCAGCGTCAAAATCAATGGGTGTTGCGGATAAACACCCTCCGCCACACCCTTTGCCCACCCCTTTCATGGCAAGTATAGCATGAAAGGGTGCCTTGTTTACAAGGCAGCGTTAAGCCAGGTTAAGTGGCCTAATACTGCCTTGTAAATAAGGCGAAGCCCGTATCACCACAGGAATGTTGAAAAAAAGTAACATTCCTGTGGGGATAGGGGCTTGTAAATATGCCCCTAAATTGTTTGTGTGTCCCATCAAACCCCATATTGCTTAGTAACACTCACTTTTAGGCCATCTATGCCCACCCAACGTCTAAGCAGTAGCAAAAAAAAATTGGGAGTTAAATTCGACAATCAAGTTGGCTGTACAATATCAAATTATCAAATCGATCAAGAACATTTATAGAGCGCGCTACTCACCCGGGAGGGTCTCTGATGCATATGGCTAAAGAATCCATGCAGAGCCTTTACTCGCCAGGGAAGATTACTGTTATTTTGGTCTTGACTGTATCCAGACTGGACTACACAAATGCTCTCTATGCCAGCCTTCCACAATACCTTTTAAGGAAACTACAAACTCTCCAGAACACAGCAGCCAGCCTGGTCCTCATGTTACCTCGAAAAGCTATGATCTCTTCTAATTTGAAGAATCTATACTGGTTTCCGGTTAAAATGAGGATTCTGCTCAAGACCCTGGCCCTCATGCACAGAGCTTTGAACCACTCTGGACCGGAATACTTATCTTCCAGGATCCAACAATATGCTTCACTCAGAAGTTTGCACTCATCCCATGGCCATCTGGCTAAAGTTCCATGGGACAAATGAGCAAAAACTGGAGGTAGATCCCTCCCTTCTAGGCTCCCAAGCCTGGAATAGCTTGCCTGCCGAACTAAGTCAAATCGTAGCTGAGCAGACTTTCAGAAAGCAACTCAAACTTGGCTCTTCACTATCTAATTCAAAATTCAGAGCTCTCTTACGTTCCACTCAGCGCCGGGACACTCCTCGAAGTAGCCACACGCACTTGAAATCCCAGCATTCATAAATTCATTTCTTTATTATGCCCCAGGCTACACCAATCACGTATTGCAGGCTCCAACTTTGGTATGTTTCACTGTACTGGACTGCATTTAGGGTAGTCACCTTTTTCAGAGAAAAGTAACAATTATTTGCTCATGTTTTTCTCAATCAAGAGCTGGTAGTTCAGTAAGAGGTTGAGTAAAGTTATTTATATTTTTTTATAACAGGATAACATTACTTTGATCTGTTAGTTTAAAAAGCTTTAAAATATTTGAAGTGAATTCCTCTTGTATTAGCTGTTTTAAAATGTAAAACAGTCACATTTTCAATATTTTCCACCAGCCTTGGCAATAAAATACGAGCATACTGTTAAAATACATGCAAAGTGGCAGCCCTAAATGCACCAAAGAAGGAAGCAATCACAAGGACTCAAGTCAGTAGCCTGTCCTGGCTTATTTTAAAATTGTACATCCAATTCCTAAATCTAACTTTCTATGATTAAATCAGGTCCGAACATCACGATGCTAATTTCTGTGGTGTTAGATAGGCAAGTGATCACGTGAGTTCTCGTTCGTAATGTCACATGTTACAGGGTCAAAGGGCAACGTGGTGCCACTCTGCTACCGCTGGCATTTTGATGACTGTTTAAAAAAGACCTCATTGCTGATCTGACTTTTAGAAGCTAACTGACAAAAACGAATTTTTTACCAAAAAGCCACTAGGTGGCAGGGCTGTATAACAATAGTGAAATCAGCAGCTCTCGCTGTTCAACAGAAACAAACAAGTTTGTACAGCTTTAGTAGCCCATTCAACGTGCTACGAAGATACCAGCACACAGGGAATTACAGATAGAGCTGAGTTTGAGATTTATTTTGCCCAGGTTCCATATTACACATCATTGAGTTAAGCAGGTTTGAATATTGAAGTTTTTCCTGCAAAATTATCCAGGAGAAAGCAGTGAGTTTGTCAGGTCATTTCACACAAGTTTTAGTACTGATTCAGTTTGCTCCGGAGTCCCCATTACAGGGGCGCTGGTAATAAAGCTCTTAGAAAAAAAATACAAATAACCAGAAATACTCAGTAGTTGGGTCCAGATGCAAACCTAAAGGCAATCCATATTAATTGGATCACATTTATCAACTCCAGAACTTTAAGTGGGATGAAAAAAGTTTGGGTCTCATTTATGAAAAGTGTAGCATTGTTGCGTGAAAACAGCGATGCAACACTTTTCATTGTGCCCTCCTTGCAACATCATGGATGCGCTGTATTTACTGTATGATGCTCCAGGTCACATGGATTTACAGCTATGTCAGCATTCCTGACTTATCTGTAGGCGCATATGTGACCCATTGCTGGAGTGTGTCTGAAAACAGACGCAACTACAACAATGTGTCCTTTCCCATGTGAAATGCCCTGCGTCAGTCTTACGCCTGCTGTGAGGCAGGCATACAATTTTGATGCAGTGGTGTCCTAGAAGTGTTGCAGTTAAATCTCATAGGTTTCACAGCGCCACTTCTATGACCCTTTTCTGCGGGGGAACGCCCACCCTGAATACATTATACCAGGTATAAAATAGCGCAGGGACAGAGTGATGCATCGGCTTAGATGCGCCACTATGTAAATATGGCACAACGTGGCGCATTTTCTCCGATGCTGCAGCTTCACAATAAGTGACGCACCAGCAGTGCAAAGGGCTCATAAATGAGCCCCTTTATTTTTATCTTCGCGAATGGTTGTGGAAAACTGGAAAATGTCCCAAAGGTTCGGACATTTTTCACTTTATCACTTCTGGCAAAATCCCACTTTTGCGACAATATATGTCACACATTTTTTTGATAAAGGTTAACAAATTGGCTCCTGCATAAGCAATGCTTAGCAGAATATACAGTGTTGTTTCTCTGCGCAATGCAATTGTGTATAAAAAATCCCGCAAAAACTTGCAGAGAAAAATTCTGAAAACATTTGCTATTGGACATTGAAAACTTTTGCAGAAGTTACATTTGCATAGAAAGTCTGCATACATTTTCCAGTGTACATGGGTTCAATTACAGTGACAAACACCTTGCTATGCTCTGAACATTATTTTGCAATGCAAAAGAAACTTTGCATGTATGAAGGCAAAGGTAAAGCTTTAAATTAATGTGCACACCCTGTGGTGTGCGCGTTTTAATTGCTATATGCTAAAAAGGCAGAACCTGGTAAAGTTTGCCCCTATGATTCGGGGTCATTTGAAACGTATAAAATCGATTATGTGCTGAAACAAAAACAAGCCACACTTTGTGTGACTGGCTTGTGACTTCTTGGCTTGTGACTGGCTTGTCAATTCTTGTATTGTGACTGGCTCTGAAGAGAGGTTTCATCCCTGCTATGATATGGGGTCCACTGTCAAATAGGGATATGTGTCTTGGGACACAGTGGGGCCAATTCACAAAAGCATTTGTGAGCACAGGAAGTAGTAATATAGGAGTACTCCCTTACACACCGTTCCATGCCTTTGTGAATAGGTTCCTGAACATCCACTTCCCATTAGTAAAAGTGCAAGGAGGGCATCACCCTCGTTATTTGCATCTAATTGTCAAGGAATATTCCCTTTTTATATGCTTTTTAAAAGACTTTAGGACTAATTCACATTGACATGCAAGAGTATGTAAAATAGTCCTACAGAAGTACTATCTTGTGTACTCCAGTGTGCTGGTGAGAATAGGCCTGGGTAAATCCAGCCCTGGACATGACCCTATTATGCTCTTTGGTGGATCTTGAGCAGTCGACCCCAGCTGAGATTGAACTCTGCTGGAGATCAGACTCATTGCTGATAGAGTAACATTTAGGGTCGCCATCTTCCTCAAAGTTCCATGACCTTTTAAAGCAACTCGGCCTTCTGTCTCGTTCTTCTATATGATCAGAGAACCCATTGGTGACTTGCAATAGGCTTGTAATGCACGACAAGGGATACTTTATCTCCAATATTATATGAATTGTCAAATGCCACATTTAATGCAGTAATTGCTCCTAAGCTAACATAACTTTGCATGCTACCATGTGTCAGCCTGACCTTATAACGGGATAAGCAATATAGTCAGTTTCACTAAGGAAAGTGCAGTACCCCCAGCAAGTGTCACACATGGCATTTGGGAAGTGAGCAGGAATATTGGTTGATCAATTACAGATGTGTTACTGGAGGACACACGTACTATTTCAAATATCACCGGCACATGGTTTAGAAGTGTTTATTCACAGATTACAAATTTATTGCATCTCAAAATTAATTTGTTACAAATAACTTTTATTAGTCTCAAGAAACCAGGTACAGTTCACTTATTATAGGATTAAGGAATTATTAAAATTCAGAGTACTTCTATAAAACAAAAAAACAAATTCACCATTAGACAGGGAATCTATGCATTAATATAGGAGGGTTATTACATTGATTGTTATGATTCGGCTTAGCACTACAGGCAGTAAATATTTACACAAACATAAAACAGTTCAGTACATTCTCTTTCATTTTATCCTTGGCCTACCCCAAAAATATTAAGAGAAAAAAGGTAATGTGTGTCTAATTTTATTTAAGATAATTTAGTACTGTTTGGGCTTTTCCAGGGAGTGAGGGCATCCCAGGAAGTGGTAGACCTGGACACTCACAGATAATTTGTTTTGCTCTGCATCAGCTAAATCTTAATAGTTGGTCTGCACTTGCCTTTTCCCTTCCAACCTTGCATGTGTCTGAGCACCTTTTCCCTCCAGGGGAATTGAAGATATTTCACAGCATTGGGTTGATTAGTGAAACTGTGTTGGGATAGCACTGTGACAGGAAGTACCGATTCTGTAAAAAAGATGTAAAATAAAGGCTATATACAGTATAAATATACATCCCGCTATGGATTGGGCAGGGGAGGGAGGGTTTGTAGGTATTTGTCCAGCACTGCTTTAAATAAAAACTCTTGCTTAAAAAATGGTCCGGAGAGTGTTTCCTTTTTGATGGGATGGGAATGAGCCCTTATTGTATTAATTGTTTCAGTATTGGTTAAAGACCTGATCTCCACCAACCACTCATGGTTTTTGACACAAAGCCCTACGAAATGAGAAAGGAAGACAAGCCTTTGCACAACAAACGTACACCTCTTCAAGTCAAGTGTAATATTGGAGAAAAGTTATATTCTCTTCACCTATTTCCAACTTTGCATGCATGCTGTACTGTACAGTACACATGCAAAGCTAGGAATGTTTTAAACTATATCTAAGCACAATATTTTGCACTGGAAGCTTACCCTTCCAGTAGAAAATCTGTGCTAGACATCACGCACATCCTTACACTATGGTCTACAGGAGTGTGCACTGCTCAAGGCAATCTAAAATGCCTAAAAGCAGGGGGACAGAACACAGTACTATATTTTAGTAGATATGGCTCTGTCTTTCTATATCCCTTTCGCAGCACAGAACTTTCGATACTGGGCGTCCGCAGAATTTTTTCCAGAGGGGGGCAAAAGGTTGACCTCATTACCATCCTCCGACATGATGTGTGCCAGGTGGGGCACAAGAAAAACTGGGGCACAGGAGGAGCCATGGGGGCAGGAAGCAGGCCGCAGGTTGCAATATCCTCTTACCATAAAACCTTTAACAGTGGTAGCTAGCAACTTCTAAGTACAGACGTGCAAACTACAGAATACACTGCCAAAGAAAAACAGAACTATCAGCAACCATTTGCAATTTAGTAGAGCCGGTAAATCCTGGGTTTTCTCATAATATACATTTAAGTACTTCACACCGCAACTCTGGTTGATTTGTATTGGCTGCTTATGAACTTTTGGTCACACTCCTTTGCTTACCGGCACATACGTAAAGCACACAAACACTGTTGCGTGAAGTTTGGGGAAAGTCTCCAGGTATCCTGCATGACACCAATAGTCAGCACTTACAGATCCATGCCACTCAGAATCACTACCCTTGACTTTATCTGCAAAGCACTTTAAGGCCTCGAGAAGATGTAGTACTGCGCTATAGAACTGCTGTAGTACAGAACAATACATTATAGTCAAAGGTTTGAAGAACCAGACAAAAATGCAATGTACATATTAAAAAAGCAGGAAAGCTTTGAATGCTGCCTCAGACAAACCCTAGTCAACAAATACATGAATGATTGTGCCCATAAGGTGTGGAACCTAATTTCTCCAGAGTTTCCTTCCATCATAGGATTGCCTTAATGCAGGAAAAAGCTCTAACCTGATTATTTTCTTCCTGCTTTGCCTCACCCAGCATGGTCTGCTACACTCCTTTACTCCGTATTTAGTGCCATAAAAACCTTATCGCTTTAGAAATATCAAAGAACATTAATCCTAGTAGGATCACCAGTACCTGGATTACTTCTAGACGATGCGAAGATGAACCTTCTGCTATATGCACATGTTTGGCCCAAAGGAACAAGACAGAGCTTTTATAAAATGCATGTTTATTACAACATATGGAGCCTATAAACAAACAGAATACAAGTAAAATCATGATCTTCCAGAACAAGCTCAAAATAAAAACCAAGATTTAGTATAAGATACACGGTAAAGAAGACGTCAAATATGCAACCAATCATAGATACCTAGAAAGAATATTCAGCTCCAATGGAAAATTCATCCAAACGATGAAATGCCCCCATCCCCCCACCCCAAGAAAGTTATGTATGCCTGTTATGCCATAAAGACAAAACTACAGTGTGAACCCATCAACAAAACCCTGGAAATGTATTTCAATCTAACAAATTGTCCTTTATAAACATGAAGGCATGCACCCAATCTAAACAAAGATAAGCACGTGCAAGTCTGTATGCAAGTACCGAAGATCTACAGAACTGACTGCAGCAAGGCATGTCGAGCAGATCTAGGCAGACACCCACTACAGCTCAGCATAGACAAGTGGCAGCAGTATTCCACATACATCTAAAGAAAAGTAGCAACACACTTTACCAAATGAAACATCAAACCCCCAGCTGAGATGCACAGTTCACATAGAAACAAGAGATGTTTAGGACACAGAAACCTGAAATGACTACCAAAGAAAGCAGAGCAAAGTTACATATGACCTTAGGAATTACATAAACACACTCAAAGCCAAATCAAATAATACAAAACTCTAAATAGGAGCTATACTTGATTACTAAAACATAGCGAAGAACCAAAAAGACTACCACTGGTGATCAAATACAAAATCAGCTGTCATAGCCCACGAATCACAGCATCTATCAACTGTGGGATAAGCACAATTCAATTCCTTTTCCTTTTGTGCTGTCGGAGAATCCACTCTAGATCCTGCTCCGAGTCCTCCCCAGCACCACACTGACACTGCTGAAAAGGCATGAAAGCCATTCAGGCAGCTGCTGCACATCTCATTAAAGGCCTGAAAACGTTTGACCACACCGTCCCAACAATGAAAGAGGTAGCTGGCTCTCCTTCCAAACTTGTATTATGTCCAAGACCGGGAGCTGCATCACCTCTAAGGCCACAAGACGCGGCATCCCTACAAACCTGACTGAGAAAATATCCAATTGAACCCGACAGAAACACACCAGGAACAAAGATATCACCAAACTGGAAACGAAGAGATGCCCACAGCAAAAGACCAGAAGACAAGCCAGCTCTGTTACATCACCGAGATCCAGAAGAAACCTCCTCAACATAAGAACTGAACCTACCCACCTGCAAATCCAAATGAACCAAAGACTTGTCTCTTGTAACAACCCTGCAGCATCACTAGATAGGAACCAACCAACACCTGAACACCGTCCTGGTTGCAAACGATCATGAATCGTATCTCTTTGATAATACCAATTGATCCCTTTTCCATTGCTTTCCAGCTAGATTTACACACAAATATAATTAATATAATAACATACCCATGTACATACAAATAACGCTATGTGGAATTCCAGAGAAGGCAGAAAATGGGCAGAGCAATTGTCAATTCACAACTCCAGTAGACAAATACAAACCTGTACACAAGAAAGTAACATTTGTAAACTCACAGTTATTGTATTGGACTAAGTACCACAAGAGAGGTTATTGTTTTATGGTCTGGGATAATTAGAAAGTGAAGACTTGCATAGGACTCTAATCAGCAAGTTCTGTTCTGGATTCAGAAAAAAGGGCACACGTTCTGCTTCCAGTTTCAGCAAACCTGGAGGCACACATGGAGGACAGGCTGCAGGTACCCAGCCCAAGCTCAGCCCTTAACAATCTAACTGAGTACCCATAAGTCAGGCAGGCGCAGGCTTTGGCACAGGCAGATGTACTGAATCTGATCCAAGCCAGGAGGAAAAGACAAATGTACCGGGTGCCACACCGAGCTTCAAGTCCTGCCAAGAGTGCTGCATGCGAGGAAGACATTAGCAGCACCCCCAAACTAACTCACCAGTACCTGTAGTTGTGACGCAGATATCCCAGGTTCCCTTGCAGCACAAGGCAAAGTTACAACCACTGCAATGATAAAGTGTAGACAACAGAGCTTAAGTGGTGAGGGACATGGCAGAGTGAAGAGGGAGAATGGGACGCAAATGTTGACATGCTAAGTGGAGAACCAACATGCAGTGGCATTAAGAAGCTAGGCGAGGAGGTCAAATGGGAAAATATATTTCCTACATTCCCAAGAAGGCATGCAGTGTCAGTACCTAATGCAGGCACGCCTCAGTGGGTGTACAGCTCAGGCTGTGATTTACCTTCTATGATATGTATTTGTATTTTTCATTGATTCTACTATAAAAACATGTTAGAGTCAGTGCTATTAGGACATATCACACAGACCTACTGAGTACCCTACAATCATATGCATCTTTGAGGAACTTTAGATTGCATCCAGCATCAAGAGCACTTAAACTAGTCCGGTTCTATATCAGATAGAAAGGAGTCAGAAGCTGTCGAGAAAGTACCCAACTCTCCTTTACCCACTCAATGAAGCCATTTATTGTCAGTCTCCTCAGCTGTTCCCTTCTGAATATATGCTACCCACTATTCGTGGCTATGGGCGGGCTCAGAACCACGGCACGTGTAAGCGCGGCACGCGTGGTAGGGGCTAAGGTAGGAGCTGATGATCAGAGGAATGTTAGCGAGCAGGCCGGCATGAATAATAAATACCTGTGAGGCTTTCTGTAGTTAATGTGTCCTGGGCGGCGGCTCAAGCAGACAAAAGGGGGGGCTGTGATGATATGCGAGGGAAAGGTCGTGATTCGTGAACCCACTACCGCCGGCGCCTTCAGATAAATACACATGCACAAACCATTCATTTTTTATGAGAAACAAACATATTTCTCTTACTTGCAGACCCAAAATGCTACTCGGAACAGGCAAGGAGAGCCGTTTTCCCAAATTCCTGCTCGGCGCCGGGCTGCTCCTAATGTGTCACCGGGCCGGCCCAGGCTGGAAACAAACACCACTGTGGGGCCCGGCTGTGTGTGACCTTACGCGCGGGCGCGCCCTGCGCGGTACTTTGCAGCGTAAGATAGGTGGCGCAGCACTCTAGACTCCGGCGTCATGATGTCATAAGGATTTTGGTGCTGCTGCTGGCCTAAAATTCTACAATGAAGAGGCCTGCTCACAAAATAAAAACTTCCGAAGTTCGGTTCTTCCATTTTATTTATTGAAAATAAATGCCACACTGACTCACCAGATCCAGGGGGGGGGCAAGTGCCCCCCCTTGCCCCCTCCTGCGGACGCCCATGTACTGCACTGTGTTGCTTGAAAATATTACAAATTTGGCCTTGAGTGCTGCAGAGGACCTGTTGCAAGGCAGTCCAATGCCATCTTGGAAGCGTGTGCGGAGCTAAAGCAAGGCACCATACAGCGAAATCAGCATGGGTCTGCCTTCAGTCCTACATACCTAGGAGTCCCCCATAGATGTGAAAACAATAGTGGTTTGAGATTCCAAAGCATTGCTAGCCTGGAGTTTGGAAAGTACTGAGGTTGGGCACAACAACCAAGGAGAGTACAATACAGAAATATTCAGAATGTCGCCCATCTCAAGAGTGAAACCACGGAGCACTAAGACCTACCTGTACGGCCTGAATAAATACACCCTATCACAGCCCTAGCTCCAGTGGTGATATTGCCACCCGGTACTCAGATAGAAACAGTGTGATTCGATAGGATAATCTAATTAGGGAATTGCCTCTTGAATGCAAACATCTTAAACACTCTTGGTAGACAAAGCACAATCGGTAAATGAGATGCACATCAAGGAAAACTGTAATTTGTCCCAAAAAAATGTGGAAAACCCTTACAGGAGAGGACTTGGAGGGGCTCTGCAATCTTGGCCCACACGGAGGAGGCAAATAATTACACAAAATAACTACTCCTGGGCATGAATACCAGGCTGATGGCAATTAACAGTATCAATGATACTTTTGAGGGAATACATGGATAAGCAAGCCTCAAGGCTAGATGCGATTTTGACACGGGTCTCAGATAGTGCCACGGATCGAGGTAAGAAACTGTATGGACAATAAAGCTGTTGGAAATAACAGCAAAAAAAGAATTTTTTAGAGGTAAGATCAAAATGCATCAACATTAGAGTTATAGGTCTTGCAGAATCTACAGCAATGGGGAAATCGGAGACTATCTGTCGAGAATACGCTGCTTGAACTATTTGAGAAGACACGTATTCTGCAGTGCTGAAATTCGAAAGGCTGCGCCCGTCTGTGATCTCCAGACCACTACGTGACACCCACCCATGGAACAATTATACCTAGGGGGCATATTCATAAACTGCATTTTTTACTATGTTTAGTAGTACCACAATAGTACAACTACAGTACTACAAAATCTATTTGCAAACCTACAAGTGTAAATCTCCACATCCACCTCTTCTGTGGTGGATCTTCACACATGTAAGTTTATTACTTAGAAATACATGTGGGATGGGCCAGGGGGTGTGATTGGAAAAGCGCATACTCACTACTAAATAGGAGGGGTTTTGAGAGGAGAAAGGAGGGGGTTACAGAGGGTTAGGGGATGTTAGGGAGGGAAGTGGATTCCCCCACAAATCAGTAAGCCAATTACTGTTCACAAGCAGCATGTTTAAGGTTACTAGACACATAAAGGGACCCAAAATAGTAGTAAAGTACTCCAGGTCAGAACTGAAGTAAGTCCAGCACCACAAATGGCCTACCACGGGTACTGAAACACACTCCCATAGAAAATAATGGAGGTGGTTGCGAAAAGGTTGAGTTGCCAGCAGAGAACAGCTGCCCTTGCCAACACCACTGAAGTCTCTGTGCAACTCTGGTGTGTGTTTCTACATTTTAGGTAAGCACAAATTGAGTATTGTTTAGCTGCTGTTCGCATGCCCTTCAAGTTCCTTGTGACTATGTTAACATTGCCTGGCGAATACAATTTCGCTCGCAGCCATGCAATAATGGGGACGCATCAGTACACAGAAGTGTAATGAGAAACTTGCCCAGGGACAGTATAATTGACACTCACCACCCCATCAAGTAAACCAAGATAAAGGGAAAACCACCCATTGCCCGCCGGCCCATCACAACAATAAATAACTCTGAGGACAGGAAGCAAACGCCCCGTCTAGACTAGGAACAACCACAAGCCAGCGAAGCTTGGGGTGGCCAAGCCATATGAGTTGATGAATAGTAGCATGTGGCCCTGCAACAGAGCAGAATTCTAATGAGCGTACTTCAGGATAAGAAATTATAGTTCCTGCTTGGATATCACTGTGGTTAGAGGAAAGAAGAAGAGCTTGGGCCAACACGTCCAGCAGCCCAGTTTAAAACATAATCCTTAGCTATAGAGTAAATAGCGAGGAGGTTGTCCATCTCCGGAGCAAACAGGTAAGGGTTGGCAGAGTCAACATTGCTGGAGGACTCTTCCAGGGTTTCTCGTGTAGAGGTTCGATAGGGGTGAAAGCAGTTGCAAGGGTATCATCAATCTCCTATCCTCTACTGCCTGGAGACCTGACGGGAGGTGAACACTGCGGTATACCCAGGCAAGCTGGCATGCGAGTGTCAACTGCAACTACCTTTTGGGAAGCGCTCCCAACCTTCCGTAGTCGCCTTCCCACTACGGATGAGCGCCACCCCACTCAGTTCCAGGCCTCCCCGGGATTGTTAAAAAAGGTGTGGCTCCCTCTGCCAGGCACACAATTCTGAGAATTTCTTGTAAGCTTGGTCTTCCACATCCTCACCCTTGCCCTCCAAGATCTGTACCCTCACCATGAGAGTAGTCTGAACTTCGGTCACCGAAGCCTTCATGTCTGATAGTGCACTTTCAGTGTGGGAAATAGTTCAAACAATTTGTGATGGTCGTCGCGGAGTAAGGTGAGTTCAACAGGCACAGCATCAATCTTGGACTCCGGTGAGGAGTGTGTTCTTGTTATGATGACCAGGATGGAGTCCAGTTTATCAGCAGCCTTCTTGAGAAGGGGAGGATGATACCAGAATAAGCTAAGCACTCGCATGTCCTCCGGAATAGCAGCTTGACGGGCAGTTGCCTCAGTGTGGGATTTGCCCATTGTGGTGTTACAACGAAGAGATACCAAGGAAGCAGTTGAGTGGCATATTAAAAAGCCTCTATCATCACCATAATGTCACTCTTTTTGACTTTCTGGTGGCGATGCAGGCTTTGCCTTATTTACAAGGCAGCGTTAAGCCACTTAATATGGCTTAACGCTGCCTTGTAAATAAGGCCTCTTTCACGCTATACTTAATGTGAAAGGGGTGGGCAATCGGTGTTGCGGTGGACGTTCCACCGCAACACACATTGATTTTGAGGCTGCCTCATATTTACAAGGGTGGCGTAAATATGAGGTAGTGTCAAAATTAAGACTAGGTAAAAACTGGTCTGAACAGAGCGCAACGAAGAGAAATGCATTATTTCTCCTCGGCTTTGCTGAATTTATGTATGCTCCATTGTGCAGCACACATAAAAACAGCAAAATGACATGAATGATTGTTTATGTGCAGGAACATGTCCCTTCCTGCACATAAACCATCATTTTAAAAATGACGAGTTGTAACTTCTATCTGTGCTGCACAAAGCAGCATACATAGAAGTTACAAATCGCCATTTAAGATGTAAATACGGTGCAGCCCTGCTTTTTAGAAGTGGTGGAGCGTGGCGTTAAGGAAAGAAGGCTAATGCCGTGCTCCGTCACTTAATTGTACATATATGCCCCTAAGTGTTTAACTAGAGTTGTGCAAGCTTCCAGGCTGTGAGCCTGTTTACAGGAGTCAAGCCACCTCCCAGGGAGGGAGAGAGGCAGGGGAGCACATGAAGCTCAAGCAGTGCACTACTCAGTCACCATTCCACTACTGAATCTGCTGCTCCGCCGTGTACAGGTAGGTTGGGTCACTGATGGCACAAGCTTATGGAGACTGTAGACTTCGGGGGAGGGGGGTGGTTACCCCATGCCGCCTTACACGTAATGTAGGCCTGTAATGAGTGTCCCCCAACTGGGCTAGAGATTAAACTCCAAGTGGGGGCCCAAGGGCATGAGCTAGTTCCACAAGCTGGTCAAGGGAAGGATTGAGGGAGAAAAGCCTATAAACCGCTCTGCCCCAGCAGCTCAGATGTCCAGGCACTCAAGGGATACGGTGGCTTGTCCAATGCTTCCCCTCAGTAGGGGGCACAAAAGGCAACATCCTTAGTCCAGGTCAAGGCCAATGCACAAGGCCAGGCAACACAACGGTGAAGGACATCCGCAGAGCCCAAGAAGTGCAGGCAGGCCATCAGAGAAGGCACAGGGAGCCAAGAAGCACCAGAGAGTTGCAAAAGGTAAAGACAGGTTAATGTAGAAGAATGATTGTAGAAAGTCTGGCACTAAAGAAGGAGAGGTGTATAAGGAAGGAGGGAGCAGCAACTGGCTTGCCTGACCTTGTGTGGAGATTAAGGCCCTCCATGAGACATCCCCTTAAGTGTCCCAGAGCCAAATGTTCAGTTCCGCCCTCCTGGTTGACAAGGGGTTCAATTGGGTCCTCAAATCCCCACTCCGGGGGGAAGCAAGGACGAGCGAAAACAAGGCTTAAGGCCGGCTGCGACACCAGGGGCGGCCACATCCCAAAGCTGCAATAGCCCGTGCCATACCAAGAACTCTGCTGCCAGCAGGGAATCAGGGCTGGACTGGTGACACCGGGCAGAGGGCGATCCCCTGGG
The DNA here is from genome assembly GCF_964261635.1 of Lissotriton helveticus. Classification (NCBI taxonomy): domain Eukaryota; kingdom Metazoa; phylum Chordata; class Amphibia; order Caudata; family Salamandridae; genus Lissotriton; species Lissotriton helveticus. The sequence goes on from NC_136070.1 coordinate 963,859,953, forward strand.
AGGCTTGAATGGTGGAGGCCAGTTTTGTCACAAGGGGCTGTTTTTATTACCGGGAAGATTTTTTAGCAAAATGGCCCCCCAATAAGAAAATCAGAAGGCCACCGTGGCAGTACGTACCAAGCGCATGCTGGCAGCCTCCACTTCTCCCTGCCAGCACCCTGTAGCAGCACATACACATGTGCTGAAGCCTGCACTGCGTTTTTCTTAAAAATATTAACACCAAACCTTCTCGATTGCCCTGCCCTGTGCCACCTGCCCTAGCTGTCACTTCCTTAAATCCCCGCCCGCCATCCTCTCTTCTTGTGCCCTCATGTAGGCATGGCTGACCTCTGCTCCTCATGCTGCTCGAGGCTACTGGTCCATAAGCAGCAAGCAAGCAATTTTACTGCCTCCAGCAACATCTGTTGTGTGCCCAGGCGTGTAGCTTTGGAAGGCTGGAGCCAGGAGAACTGCCACATTGCTAGGGAATAAGGATGGGCAGGACAAAGTATCAGATAACAAGTAACATGCAAATGCCTTGGGCCGATCCTTGTGGAAATCAAAGGGCCCGGTGGCCATTTGTAATAGCAGGGGTTCCACTGTACTGGGGGGAGAACAGCCCAGTTCCTGTAATCTTCCTGTAACACAGGTGTGCAAAGGGCAGGCTGGGCTGCCCTGAAGGACATGACATCAGCCAGGAGAGCAGAGCGTACTGTATGACAGGGCAGAGCAGTACTGTATGAGAGTTTCTGGTGGCGATCCTTCCTCTGCTTGGGGGTGGGGAATCACAGTCTGTCTGTCCATCATGCTTTGAAATGTAATACAATTAAATATGTAATGAAAAATGTGTTGTAAAATGCACCTTTTAGGCATTTCTTTCGCCAAAATGTTCATGTGGGAGAACCCCCCAAACCCCTTAGTAGGGGATAGGTTTGCTCACTATCTACTGTAATGTAATGTGTATACTTGTAAAGCGCACTGTTGCCAGCCGGCGTCCTGGCGCTGTATACCACTGGTGAACCCGTCCTGGCTTTCCCTGTGGGATGGTCCCTGCCGGGGATCCCCAAGGTGGAGCCAGGCATCTCCGGCGTTGAGGGGGCCGTTGTGGAGATTAGGCAAGCTAATGCCCAGAGCTGCCGAGTGCGAGCCCTGGTTAGAGTAGGCACCGAGGCGAGAATTATCGAGTCCGCTGACCCTGGTCCACGACCCTGCCGCGTGGGAATCAAACCCTGGTCCCGGGCCGACTTCTGCTTCCGGGTCTGCCGCCTCTATCCAGTGAGCCACACCACCCCACTGTATGGGGGCTGGTCTGACTTATACTTTATGTTCTCTGATTAACTACTCTTTATCGATTTCTGTTGTTCTCTGTAAGCATGTCTATGGGTACGTTGCCTGGTATCCTGGTGCTCTTTAAGGTCATCTTTTACTGTGCTTTGAAAGATAATACAATTAAACATGTAATGAAATATGTGTTTTAAAATGCACCGTTTTGACTTATCTTTCTCCATCATTCCCACTAGTGGTCAGGCTCGCTTGCTTAGCTTGCTTCACAATATACTGGGGCTGGTCTGACAAAATTTGCCATGGCTGATTTGGGTACTCAGTCTGGCCCTGCCAGGAATCTGGGGGCATATGGGCGATAAAAGGTGATCATAGGGCGATAAAACTATCGCCCTATGATCAAGCTGTCGCTAACTACTGTTAGCGACAGTTTCCATGCGTTAGCAACAGAAAAAAATATCGCAAAACACGGAAGCGATAAATATCGCTAATGATATGCGAGGTAGGCGTACCCTCGCTAAATTTCACCAAAAATGTCACTAAAACGATATCGCACTATTAACAACTAACGCCTGGACATGCTTAGCGACAAAAAAAATCCCGCTAAGGCCCCTAAGCTGGAGATAAATAAGAACTGCTAAAACCAGTTCTAAAAAAGTCAAACTGGAGATAAAAAAAAACAAATACAAGGAGACATAGCCCAGCCCAGCCCCACCACAAAGCCGAGGACCTGTAGACGCCATGGAGGCAGTAATCATACAGCTTGGATCCCACAAAGGCCACAGCCCCCACCACCGCCTCCTGGACCACCACCAAGGCAGCGGCAAAGATGACGGCGGCCAATGCGCACACGACTTGTCCTTGGAGATCTACAACCCCAGGATTTCATAGCCCACTACAGGCTCAAACGGACATCTATTGACTATATACTGAACCACAGAGGCCACAGGCTCACACCAGCAACCCAGCGGATAACCAATATCCCCCCGCAAACAAAGCTACTGGCTGTGCTGCATTTCCTGGCCTCAGGGACATTTCAACCCACAACATCCAGAGTGGGTGGAGTCTCACAGGCAGCCTTTTCAAGATTCCTCCCAATTGTGTTGGATGGCATAATCAGCCTGATACCCCAGGAACTACACTTCCCCAATACTGTGCCTGAACAGCTCCTGGTCAAGCAGGGTTTCCACGCCATAGCTGGATTCCCACAAGTACTGGGTGCAATAGACTGCACACATATCCGATTAGTGCCACCTGCGGACAGTGCACACATATATAGAAACCGAAAGCACACTCACTCAATGAATGTGCATGCAATAGTGGACCACCGTGGAATGTTCACAAATGTCATTGCAAAGTTCCCAGGGAGTGTGCATGATTCGTATATTTTCCAGCAGTCAGTCATCAACCAGCGCTTCCAGGATGGAACATATGGGAATGCAGTCCTAGTTGGTAAGTAGTAATCTAACATACCACTTGCATCTACAGCACATACATGCAAAACAGAAATGTACCAATATTAATGTCACCATATCACATACAAGGGGGCACATTTACAATAACTGGCGCATTCCTGCAAATCAGCAGGGATGCGCCAGTTATTGTGCGCCACAGCTCCGCCATCATGGATGGGCGCCATTTACAATGCGGTGCACCATGGTGCAAAAACGGCACAGATGCGTGACGCATCTGTGCCGTAAAAGTGACGCATTGCTGGAATTGCGTTACAAGCGCAACGCAGCTCCAGCAATGCTCTGGGGGCCCTATCTAGTTAATGCTGCGTCAATCCTTACGCCTGCTTCAGGCAGGCGCAGGGTTTTGACGCAGCATGGGCCTAAAAGTGACTGAGTGAAATCTTGTAGATTTCACTCCGCCACTTTTAGGAGGTGTTCCAGTGGCAGAACGCCCCCCCTGCACAGGAACACCTACATGTGGTGCAGGGCATTACAACGTGACGCATCTCCCAGATGCATCACGTTGTAAGTACCCCGGCACAAAAGTGACGCAACGGCGTTGTAAATGAGACGCAAGGGGCTTGTAAATCTGCCCCAAGATGTGCAAAAACATCACCCCACACCAGACACATTCACACCATGAACTGTGGGCACTGTAGCCAGATACATAGACCAAAATCACTGCAAGTTGTACATCCCTGTCCCCCTCCCCAAAGTTGCAAGATGTGTGAAACATGCATGTGTGACGGAGAAACATCACTCACAGGCAAACTTGCAACACAACTCCTCCACTGTGCATGTCCTGTGCTGGACAGGCATGATGAATACCACAGGAGAGACTGACATGTTGCCATTTAGTGTGCTAGTGTAGTACTGCTGCATGTCACTTACCATCAGTGACCCAGTAGCACACTACAATGTGTGCATAATTGCTAAAGCTGTATGGAGGACGCCGACACATGTGAGGCAGATGCAGACTACCTGGTACACCTCTCGGTATATGGAGACTGATCCTCAAATATGGAGCTGATACAGGACTGTTCCCTCATTACATTGTTATTTTACCTATTCACAACATAACACAGTAATACTGCAATCTACGGCAGTACATACTTGAAAAACAAGAGACGTCAGTGGATAATACAGCACGGGCATGCACAAAAACAAAAGGTTCATACCTCATATTATTTCTTGCATTATAACATAGGTGTCGCATCAACCACGGTTTACAATTAACTATGGAAAGTATGGCTCGTGGAAGAATGTTTGGTGACACTTACAGGTGATGGAGGAGAAAGGAAACTCAGCAGTGGACCCCAGTTGTACTTGGGTTTAGACGTCCTCGGCAGTTCTTCAGCATAAGTTGACAGGGTCCCTACAGTAATCCAAGTCTTCCAGCCAGCACTCCATACCTGGCTACGCCCTACTATCCCATGTAAATAAGATGTGGCATATATCCAGTCTGAGAGCAATTCTGACCAACCTGGCCACTGTCCCCTTAATGTGCAGAGTATGATGAAGTAGTCAAACCAGAGGTGTACACGGCAACTGCAAACCCATCGTGGTGTGCAAGTATCTCAATACTACCTCCCAGTATAGATGACCAGGAATACAGCCCCAGGACAAAGTAATAAAGACTGCCCCGGATTGTTCACAGCACTTGCAATGATCATTTCCCCTGAGGCCCAATCTATGGAGCTCAACGGGTGGGTGGCATGTTTGGTGCCCAGTTTGTAAATTAATGATCAGAAAGTTGCCATTGGGGTGAGGCAGCTCGTCAGCTGGCACACTTTGCCGGTGCTAGCGCCTCCGGGCTTGTCATTCCCCATGCTGCCACCCGTGCCGCACCGCACCCTGGATCCCATTGGCTGTCCTCGCCTCCCGCCTGACCCCTCCTCCCCTTATTTCGCAGCCGCTGCGCAGTGGAGACAGCGACCCTTGACCCTTGGATAGGTCGGTTACCCACTGCTGCAGCTCCGCCTGCCCTGTCTGCTCTTCCAGCTTTGACCCTTCCTCAGATCGACGCTGATTCACCTGTGTCATTGCTGCCTGGCCCCCCTTGAGTGCCTGTGGCCCTTGCCTTCCGGGTCCCCGTGTGCCTGCCCTCATCCCTTCTTATTTGGTACCCCGTGTGAGTGTTGAGTGGTATTAATTTTCATACACTATTGCTCCTTTGCTGTTGTGCAGCGGACGCACCGCTGTTGTGCCGAAGGCGCAACAAAGGTAAGCCCGTCTGCGCCCGGACCGCGCCCAGCGCCAGGACCCCTGGCCCTCAACGACACCAGGCCACCGGTCTGAACTACGATGCCGCCACCCTTCACGCACTCAACGCCGGCTGGAACACCACCTGCCACCAAGCCAGCCCAAAATGCACACACAGACCCTTCACCTGCCAACCCTGCAAGTTCACCTGCCTCCGGACCAGCACCGCATCCGCCAGGCCAGGCCCCAGCAACAACCACCTCAAGTGCATCCTGCTCAACACCTGCTCTGTCCACAGGCACACTATTGAACTCTGGAACCTCCTCGACACAACATCACCAGATGTTGCCATGCTCACATAAAACTGGATGAATGCCTCCTCTGCCCCCCACATCGCCATAGCCATTCTGGATGGCCCCAACACCACCCTAAGAGGCACTCTCATCTACAGACCCCTGTGACCACGCACACAATTCAGCAAACCCATCGCAGACTTTGTCAGCTCGCAGGGCCATACCCCCTCAGACTACATCCTCCTTGGGGACCTCAACTTCCACCTGGAGAACAACAATGACAAAAACACCACCACCACCCAGCTGGACAACCTCGCCAACCTCGGACTCAAGCAACTGGTGAACACCCCCACCCACTACGCCAGCCACACGCTTGACCCCGTCTTCTCCTCCAGCAAGCACATCTCCTTCAGCCACTCCACCGTACTACACTGGACAGATCATAGCTGCTTCCACTTCTACTTCAGGAGAACCACGACCCACCACCACCTGCAACCGGTTCCCCATAGAAGCTGGAGCAAGATCACTGCTGACCAGCTCACCACCTCCCTTAGCTAGAACCCTCCCACCAACACGACGGACCCCAACGAAGCTGCCCGCAACCTCACACAGTGGCTCAACAACTTTGCAAATGAGCTTGCACTGCTGAAGTATCCTCCCAGCAGACCTGGCAGCAACAAATCCTCGTTGTACAACAAAATCCAAACTCAAAGAAAACCTGCAGCACCCTCGAGAAAGCCTGGCGCCATGACCAGTCAACAGGAAACATGACAGCCCTCAAGAACGCCGTCCGCGAACAACACCAGCTTATCCCAAACACCAAAAGGACAACAGTCAGAGAACTACTAGACAACAACACCCACAACAGCAAGGAACTCTTCAGCATCGTCAAAGAGCTCTCCAACCACTACGCCTGCAACAATGACATCACACTCTCGCAAGACCTCTGCGACTCACTTGCCTCGTTCTTCCACCGCAAGATGGCCGACATACACAACATCTTCAGCACACAGACAACGCAGCAAACCACCGAACCTGCACCACCCACCACCACACTCTGCACCTGGACCTCGGTCAGCTTTGAAGACACCACCCGCATGATGAACACCATCCACTCCGGCTCGCCAACCGACCCCTGTCCACAACACATCTTTAACAAAGCCTACTCCATCATCGCACCCCAACTCCGGGACATCATTAACAGCTCCCTCGCATCCGCCACCTTCCCGGAGAGCTGGAAACATGCTGAGCTCAGCGCCCTCCTGGAGAAACCCATTGCGGAGCCCACGGACCTCAAGAACTTCCGCACCATCTTGCACCTCCCTTTTACTGCCAAAGTCATCGAGAAGACTGTCAACAAACAACTCTCCGCCTTCCTCGACACTAACGGATCTCTAGACCCCTCGCAGTCCCGTTTCAAAGCTAACCACAGCACAGACAACACCCTCATCGCAGCTACCGATGACATCAGGTCCCTGCTCGACAACGGGGAAACAGCTGCCCCTATCCTCCTGGACCTCTCGGCAGCCTTCGACACCGTATGCCACAGCACACTGATACTGCGCCTCAGCAACACCGGAATCCAAGGGATGGCCTTGGAGTGGATCATCTTGTTCCTCGCCGGAATAACCCAGAGAGTCCGCCTCCCCCCTTACGATCCGTGGCCAGCGAAGTCATCGGCGGTGTTCATCAAGGATCCTCACTCAACCCCACCCTCTTCAATGTCGACATGAGCCCCCTCGCAGCCATCGCACGCCAACACAACCTAAACAGCATCTCCTATGCTGACGACACCCAGCTGATCCTCTCCCTCACTATCGACCACGCCACTGCCAGAGCCAGGTACCAGGAAGGAATGAAAGACGTTGCAGAATGGATGAAGCTCAGCCGTCTCAAACTGAACTCAGACAAGACGGGAGTCCACATCCAGGGACACTGCCCCTCTGCCTGGGACGGCTCCTGGTGGCCCCATGCACTGGGCACCGCCCCCAAGCCCACGGACCATGCACGCAACCTGTGCGTCATCCTGGACTCCTCCCTCACGATGACTAAGCAAGTCAACGCCGTCATGTCATCCTGTTTCAACACCTTGCGCATGCTCCAAAATATCTTCCGGAAGATGGTCACCCAGGCCCTCGTCACCAGCCGACTGGACTACGGGAACACCCTTCACGCTGGAACCACAGCCAAACTCCTGACAAAACTCCAGCCCATACCGAACGCTTGTGCATGACTCATCTTGGACATCCCCCGTCACAGCCACATCTCTGCCCATCTGTGAGACCTGTACTGCCTACCCGTCAGCAAGAGGATCAGGTTCATACTCCTCACCCACGCACACAAGTCTCTCCACATGTGCCCCAAATACCTCAACAGCCGTCTCACATTCTACACACCCACACACCAGCTCCGATCTGCCAGCCTGGCCTTTGCCACCGTCCCACGAAATCGCTGAGCCACCGCCGGAGGAAGATGCTTCTCCTACCTGGCAGCCAAGACATTGAACTCCCTCCCCACCCACCTATGGCTGACACAGGACCTTCTCTCCTTCAGGAAACAACTCAAGACCTGGCTCTTGGAGCAGTAGTGGCTCCCCCTCCTCCCAGCGCCTTGAGACCCTAACGGGTGAGTAGTGCGCTCTACAAATTTGTTAGATTGACGTTCACCCACTCCTCCTCAGATACAGGCTGATACAATACGGTATTCCATTTGTGTAAGCCTTTGTCTGTCCCCCTGCCCGTCTCCTCCTGCTCCGCCTTCTAAAGGTAGGAAATTAATTACTTCATTGAGGGAAAGACAAGGAGCAACTGCAGGGCCTGTAGTGTTGGTGGTTCTGAGGTGTAGTCTGGGTATTGATCATGTATAGTCCGCTGTAGGCAAAAGCAGGAATAGTGAAAAAGGGGAGAGGGCGTATGGATATAGCCTAAGTCATTCTCTGTCATGTAGTGCCCTTCAGGATATAAGTCCCCCATCTGCACAATGCTAACCTCACGGAGAGACCGCAAAGGACCCTACTCCTGTGTAACGGACAGTGCTGCGTGACATGGCAGGGGGAGTGCAGGTGCATATAATGTTACTTTATTCCGCTTAGCAATCGCGTGACACACTGCTATAGTGGTGTCTATTGTCTTCATACCTGTTTTTTGTGTATGACTGTTCACATGTGTAAGTGCGCTCAATAGTGGGGTAGGACATGCATCCCTGTCTACTACGGCAACATGAGGCGGAAAGGCATGTGGTTATACCCAGTTGTATGCATACTGTGTTTGGCCACAAAGGTAGTAGACATACAAATGTATGGAACTTGAAACCACCCTTCTCACATGGCAATGTCAGTGTTTGCACCATTGGCAGTACCTACTGTGAGTACATGTTGTTTTTGTGTGTAGACATCATAGCTGCCCTGGCATTGTCAGTGAACCATGGTGCCAACTCATTGTGTGCCAATGTGAAGCAGGTGTATAGTCGTCTGTAGGCACTGTCTGGAACCAACATGCTTTCACAATCATGTAAACCGCAACAAAATGTGCTTGTCATGAGTCATCCCACTGCCTGTGGGCTACTGTTTGATTGGTCATGCATGGTGTTACAAGTAGACATGGCATGTGAAAAGTGTTACTATGTTGGTAGGACCATGGAAATGGGCAAGAGCAAAAACAATTCCATGGTAGTCATGTCAGGGAAGAATGCTACCTGGAAGTAGAGTGCTTGTTGTGTGTGAGCAATGTCCAATTTGCTTCACGTGCTGCACCATGAGCGCGTTACACAATAATGGTACCCCTGTATTCCCAAATCCTACTAAGTGTATGTACAGATAATCTGGGATGGGGAACATTTTGCAAAGTGTCCCTCAATGTAGATAAATGAATACCTACAGCCAATTAAGTCATGTGAGATCCTGGCTCACTGCTGTTGCAACTCAGGAAACATGCTGTGTAATTTCCATCAATGATGTTGAGTGTGGATACATATCCTCAACATCTTTGCATGGCACTCTATCACATTTAGCATGTGCAATCAAGTCTCGAAGAAATTGCTAGACCATCCCTCCTTGTCGCACATGATCCTAACTTGTAAACCCCTAGCCTCCAGGTACAGCATTGAGGATTACAGGGGTGGAATAATTAACAAGCAACGTCTTTGCAATGTGCATCTCACGTCGCCTTGTGTCCCGTGTGTATGGTGTTGCATACAGAATCATGGAAGCTAATGTGTAGAATATTCAGCTTGCGGAAGGACAGGTCTCTAGCCAGTTGTGAGACCGTAATCAAGTGTGTCATGTCATTGTTGCTGTGTCCACCATATAAAGTTTACTTGTCTACATTTCACCAATGCTCACATACATGTACAAACGTGGCAGCCCTGCTCTGCAGTTCATTGGCTGTGTACCCAATGCTCTGATGGTGTGTATGACTTGTATGTTTCTTAAGAACTGGCCTGGACTGTGTGTAGACAGGCGCCAAGGTGATGGTGCATAATACCAACTCCAAGGTGTTGCCTGCATTGTGGATCAGTGCGGTGATGGCGGTGGTCAGCCTAATGTCAGAGATGTGATATGGCAACCGGTGCGTGGTGTCTGTGCCGATGGGGAAGACTGTGTGAGCGCTGACCTCCGCGCCTAATCCCCCATAGTAATCCTAGGGTTGATGCCTCCTGACTCCACAACCAGAGCCACAGGAGCGGGGGGCGGCCTGGCGCAGAGGGGCACCGAGACTTGCCCAGAAAGGAGCGAGTGGGGGCCACCCTAACTGCGTGACGGAGCGGGGGTACCAGCTGCCACCCACATTCATATGGCGCCGGGGCAAAGTCTCCGTTATGGCTGTGCCCAGCTGTGACGCCGCTAATATAGGAGTGCGGACCTGTGACTTTGCTCCCGGCTGCCTGGGGAGCGCTGGCACCCTCACGTGACAGGGTGGGGGGCAGTATGATGCGGCCGACAGCAGGAACGGCGCCTAAATAGCGAAAATTGGAGCACACACACCCTGAGCTATGTGTGCAGCCACTCCGGCCTCTGTAAATAGAGGTGGGCCCTGATGTGGATCACAGCTCTGCGACTGCTGACTGTGGAGCCTTGATCGCACGCCGGTTGCGCAGCCCCAGCAAGAAGGGCAACGAGAGAGGACGGGGGCTCCGAGATATACCCTCCCGCACTGACAGTGACTTGACCCCCGGCACGGCAGATATACGGGCAGGGCCTGAGGTGACTGGTGCGGCTGGCCGCGAGCTGGGGATGCGCTGGTGAAGGGAGCGGCAGGTGGTTGCCCTAAAGAGCAAAGCAAGCCCACTGCGGATTACACCGCTTGGCCCTCCATGTGATATGCCCCGCGAACGTTGCTGAGGCTCCCCCGGTGAGTGCAGTGGGGTGCATCTGAAGCCTGCTACTGACGGCCCCTGCCCTGAAACTGCAGATCACGACTGTGGAGGCTGAGCAGGTGGGGTTTGGACTTCTTGTAGGGCAAAGCAAGCTGGGCTGTAGACTTGCGCCTGGGTGGGAGCCCCCCCCTGCCCCCCCCTGCCCCCAACGTAACTGAGTTAAAGCTGTGCAGGTTGGAGGGTGACGGGCCCTCGAGAAGCTGCAGACCCTACCCCCACCTCTAGCAATATTGGAGCTGTGTGAACGCACTGTGGATTGAGGGAGGGATAGGCTGGTGATGGCACTGGACTGCCCTGTTGATTGGTGCGTGGACTGAGCGCAAATTGCAAAGGGGCGCAAAGGATGCAGAGCCAGCGACGGATAGAGGTGTGGGAAGTTCCTTGAGGAAGTTAGACCTCCCAGTGGTGGCGGGCTGCTGCAATCTGCACTGCAGAGAGGTTGTGTGCACACCCTGAACTGCCCACTGAGCGAGGGAGTACCGGTGGTAGAGCTGCGGAGCGGGCCCCACAGCTGTGGACGCAAGCGTAGGGGCCAGTGCAGAGTGACCTTGCTCGTGAGGAGACCGGGATGGCTCAATAAGACGCACAGGAGGTGCAGCTTAACAGGACTGCGCAGTGGGTGTGAGTAGACGGGGGCGCAGGATTGGAGTACATCGCCAGCTGCAACTATGGCCAAGCCCCGAGGTCGGAAGGAGGGGGACCCACCGCCGTCGGACGCAGAATCCCTACCGGTGGAAGACTGGATTGAACTGGAATTGCTGCAGAATGCCGGTATCCTGCAGCAATTTGACAAGATCCTGGTGGCCATCACGGACACACGCACTACTCTTCAGCAGGACATTGCACAAGTTGCGACTGGATTAGGCCTACTGCGTGCAGACCATTCAAAAATTGCAGACTCAGTAAAACAGTCGGAAGCTACACTTCAGGAGGTTGGCACAGCGCAGACGGCACCATCTGCATCAATGGAAGGGCTCTTGGACCGTCTCTCAGTAGTGGAGCGGCGAGCTGAGGACGGGGAAGGCTGAAACATGCGCAATTACATCCGCATGCTGGGCCTGCCTGATTAAATTGAGGGGCCGGACATGGAGGCGTATATTGAGACTTGGCTCCGGTCTGTTGTAGCCCCTGAGGGACTTTCAATTTTTACACTCTGGAACGGGCGCATCATGTCCCGGCTAGACCGCCGGCACAGGGACCTCCTCCAAGACCGGAGGTGTCGCGGTTGCAGCACTTTCAAGATCACCATCTGCTTCTCAGGAAAGCCCGCTGCGATGGCCCCTTCCAAGTGGACAACAGCAACGTCACTCTCTCTCCATACTACTCTTTTGCCAAGCAGCGGCATCGTATGTCCTCCCAAGCTGTGAAGAAAGAACAGCAGGCGGAAGGGATTCAATATTCTCAATTTTTGCAAGCCAATTAACGCATAGCGTTGGACAGTAAAACCCACTTTCATGATACACCCGAGGAGGCCTGGGAATGGTTGGAGTCCCATCAAGCAGGGAAGGATGGCCAGGAGGGGGAGGCGCCTGAGCTGGTCTGCGACTCGCAGCCTTGCGGATCGCAATGACTACGGCGAGGCAGGTGCGGCCTGCGGAAACCATTGGCTTCGCACACCGCCATGGAACGCAAGGCAGCCCTGGCGGCGATCTCTGGGAAATTGCAAAAGACTGCGTCGGGAGAGTTTTGGCATGGGAGTGGAAAGGAACACTCGGAGGGTGGATCCTCTCTATCGGACAACCAGGCACTGCCATTGTTCACCCCTGGGACAGCTGACGGATTGTTGGATGAGTAGCTATTGGAGTGTCTGTGGAGATGGGACTTTGGTTTTGAGTAATAATGTTGACGTGTTGGTATTAGTTGATGTTCAAAGCTTTATTTCGATATGAAATATCTTAAAAAGCACATAATAGTTAAAATACAATACAGTTATAAGTAGCATTTGAATAAATACATAAACCAGAATACAGCAATTAAAAAGTCATTAAACAAATTGAAGCTTTGGTCATGAGATAAAAACAATCACAATTTGCTTTCTTACTAGGGTTAAAATAAAAAAGCTTGGTTTTGGTTGTATTGATGGCCAAGCCCCTTAAGTTACAGAATGTAGAGAACCGATCTAAAAGCTTCTGGAGCCCCGAGGGTGTTTTAGATACCAATAGAGTATCATCCGCAAAGAGCATGGTGGGCACTTTAACACCAGCCAGTGGCCGGGCATCAGCATCAATATCGGATAAAAAGGAGACCACCCCGTTAACAAACAGTGAAAAGAGGGTGGGCGCCAGGACGCATCCCTGGCGAACACCTCTATTCACCGGGATTTTGTCTGTTTTCTGATCCTGAGTGCCCCACCGTATGCAAGCATAATTGCCATCGTGCATACGAGCCAGCAAATTCAGGATGGGGGAGGGGAGCCCCATCTCCCGCAGAACTGTCCACAGGAGTTCTCGAGGGACCAGGTCGAACGCCGTTTTTAAATCAATAAAGGCCAGGTAGAGGCCACCCTTGCCAATAGTTACTATCTTCCAATAAAGTAACACCAGCCTAAATGCCTGGTCAATAGTGCTAGTGCACGCCCTAAAACCTGCCTGGAATTGGGAAATGATATTGTTCTCCTCCGCCCATGAAAGGATCCTCTCCAGTAGAACCCTGCCAACTACCTTCTGACCAGCATCAATGAGGCTGATTGGACGATAGTTGGCAGGGTCTCTTCTTGGTCCCTTTTTGTATATCGGGATCACCTCGGCTCCTTTCCAAGAGGTCGGGACCGGAGCCCCCTGTAGGAGGGCGTTGATCAAGATGGAGAAAAACTTAGCCCAGTGCTCAGTATTAGCTCGAAAGAGGTCACCAGGGATGCCATCCTGGCCTGGTGCCTTACCTTGGACAATTTTATTAATGGCAGTCATGACCTCTTTTTGCCCTACAGGGTCAATGGTGGACACAATGGGTATCGTAAATGCCACCTCCTGTCCAGGCAGTTCACTGCTATCCGGTGTCCCTACCCCTTCGTATAAACTCCTGAAATGGTCGAACCACTCCCCATCAGTAATATGGTTCGGTATTGGATCTGAGTCGCCACCGCCTGTCCTTCTGACCAAAGCCCAGAACCACTCTCCGTTCTTAGCCTGACTAGCCAGCTTCAGCTCCTCCCAGTGGGAGTCTTCCCAGACCCTCTTTGCCACCAATATTGCTCGTCTGTAGTGAGATCGGGCTAAGCGAACTGCTGCAGCATCTCGGGTTTTAATGGCAGATATCAAATTAGTTTTTGCCCCTCTGCAGTCGTGATTATACCACTTAGCTGCAAGTTTCTTGCTCTTATTTTGGGTGGGCGCCCGAGTATCTATAAAAAGGGCGGCCATCCTATCAATTGTTTCAGTATAAATGACATCCACCTGGGGACACCTGGATCGTTAGTACAACTTGCAGAGAGCTTCTCAGTCTGATCTCTTACAATCGACACAAGGGTGCTTATTTTGTGATCGTCGAGGACGAATTTTTGCCATTTAATAAATCTTTTGCAGTTAGAGGGGATGATTTCCCTCGTCGCCAACCTCAGTCTCTTCCCAGATTGAGGCTTCCCCCTGAGCAACTGGTTCTGCATACAAAGGGATAGTGGGTTGTGGTCACTATGGATAGATGGAGTGACAGTCATGTCACTCACAAATTTCCATTGTCTTTTATCAACCAGAATGTAATCTATTCTACTAGGGCAGGTGACTCTATTGTAGGTGTATGCTCCCGCAAAATCTGATGGGGTACGGCCATTTACAGCTACCAGAGCGTGTTCCATTAGCAAAGCATTCATTGGTATGACAATCGGTGTCCATTTTTTAATTGGCTCGATTGTCAGTTGCGGTATTCCCCATCTCGCGTCCTCATCATAAAGACCTCCTGCTCCACCCTCCGCCAGCGGTTCAAAAGTACAAGTAAAATCGCCGGCGACTATGGGAAGTGAATCTGTTGGACAGCTTAAGAGTGAGTCAGCTAGTACAGAAATAATCGGAGATTTTGCCCCCCCTTGTAGACCTCTGGCATAAACATTAAAAAGCTCCAGAGTCACTGTAGCCTGGGGGTCACTGATCGTTAACCACATCAAGTCCATTGATGTGCTGTTATGCTGGGTTATTCTACAGTTTAGTGCAATCTTTACCCAGATTAACAGGCCGCCCGACGGGCGACCCCAGCCTGAAGAGATTGCTGGGACATGGAAGGTGGAATTGCCCGACTTGTGCATTGGTTCGAGACACCAAGTTTCCTGAAATATGCACAAGTCGTATTTGTCTATGAGGTTGTTCCAGTCGGGGAGTAATACTTTTTTACACAGTCCCGCAACGTTCCAGGAAATAATGTTGAGGTTACCATTATTACCATTGTGGCCGCCTACGCATACCGAGGATAGCCCAGGGTCAGAAGCTGTGCCACTAATCTCAGTTGGACCCCAAAGGCAAGTCTTAGGAGACACTATAAGCTCAATTTCCCCATGTATGCCATATCTTTCCCGAATAACATTGTCCAAAGGAATCATCCGGTCCAAAGGTGAAGGTGGGGGATCGACATTGTCCCTAATATACCCTGGGGAATTGATAGCCGAGAATGAAAGAGGGCTATCTGCAGTCTCAAATGACCCAAGGGAGCTGTTATTAGTACTTCTAATGGGGGCAGATGAATCAGGAGGAACCCAGGAAGCCTCTACCTGAACCGGAAGTCAGTTGACAGCTTCCAATCCACTATACCGGTTTTGGCAAGGGATGGAAGCTGGAACAAACTGAAGATCTGACCAACCGCTCTGATTCCGGTTACTTTCGAAGTTGGGTCTCCCTGCTCTCCATTGTATTACAGTCCAACCATCATCATTGACCCCCAGCTGTTGGTATTCAATGATCTGTGGTGCTCAGTACCCATCCATCCTCTTGCATAGTTAGTGGGCCTAGTCCAACTCCACCTATTGTCAGGTTGTTCCTCAGAGGTATAGAAGTAAGACAAAGGTCTAGCCACGATCAAATTGCCATTATTCCGGGGTACCCCAGAGCATATGTGAGTCACCGATCGTGGATCACTAAACTTTACAACCACACAATCTCCCTCTGATCTTTTTCTGTTATAGCCCACCCAGAGAACCCTCCGTACCGTTAAGATGTTACTCATTGTGTTTGGTGGTAAGGGGTGGTTGGTGTTTAGCCAATGGGATAGCTTGTTTTTTAATGCCCATGGTGGTTCCGTAATTGAGGGAGCCAATTCCGGAACCCCTGTCAGGATCACCACATAGGGGCTGGCTTCTGGAGGTAAATTAATGCTTCTACGTTTTTGGGCTCGCTCAATTGGGGTATTATCAGAATTAAGGATGGCAGTTTTAGGGCTGATCAGTTTTTCGATGTTGCGTACATTAGTTGTTGGGGGATTGGCATGTACTTTGCTAACAACAGTATTGGGGGGATTGGGCTTTGGGGTCTTAGGGATAATTTTTTTGGGGACTGCTGGAAGTGTATTTGATGCCTGAGATTTACTGGCCAGTGAAATCACTGGGACAGCCTTTTTCTGCTGGTTGCTGCTCAGGGATCTTATAGCCTTCTGCAGTTCTTTAAGCTGATTTTCTATGCCTTGAAGCCTTACTTTCAGGGGGTTAAGAAGGGTTTCAAATGTCTTCCTCAGGGTATCTACAAGAGAGTCCCCTGGTTCTTCCCCGCAACCCGTACAGTCGGCTACACTACTATCAACCATAATATCAGCAATGGAATCGTCTATGATGGTATCATCGAAAATACTTAAAGCAGGGGTTTCGGGCAATAGCTCCTCCTGCCTTTCTTTCTGCCCAATAGTCACACTCGTGTTTTCTTTGCTACCCATATCGTTAATCTGCGCTGACTTTCCTAATTTGGCTTTTTTGCAACCTGAAACATTAGTGTTGGGTCGCTTACGGTTGGGGATTGCACCCTCTCGTCTCCCTTTCATTAACCTACTAATATTCTCATTCTGTATATCTACTGGAATGATTACCGGGATGGTCTCCGGGATAGGTTCCGAGGTAGTCAAGGCCTGGGGGTCGAAGGGGTTCAAATCTTGGGGATCTAATTGAGCACTAAGCGTGTTATGCACCTCAGCTTGGGTCTGAAGGAGATTAGATCTATCTTTAGCCCTATTGGGTGTACATACAGACGCAATATGTCCCATTGACGATCTTTTGGCTAGTGCTAGCTCTTGGGACACCCTTCTTTCCATCAAGACAATACCTTGGTCGATTAGTGAATTTGTGCATATTATAAAATTATCCAAGGTGCCTATCAGCTGCGGGCCACTTAATGCAGACTTACTTCTAGTTTCGCGGGTTGACATCTCCCTGTATTTCTTTTGCAACAACCAGAAAACAGTAGGCGGAGTTTACGATTTAAACATGCAATATATGAGGGGCGAAAGAGGGGGGCCCGGTCCGGTCTTGATCGTGCTTAAACGGGCCCGCCCTTGGCCCGGTGCTCCCGCGCAGCGGGGGCTTCTGACGACTAAGTAGGAAGCAGAATGGGTGGTGGGCGGGGCAGAGCTGGTAACGCAGACCAGGTGTTACAGGTCACGCAGGGACACCTGGATGATGGAGTCCCTGCAGCGTTCCCAATAGCCGGTTCTGCCCCCTTCCACAGCCCGCAGCACAGCGCCCGGTCACAAGGGGCTCGCAGCACTACCCACGGTGTCTCTGAAGCGGCACCCATGCGCGGGTGCGGCGAAGTGTGGGCTCAGTCCCGACAGAGCTCTCCAGCGAAGTCCTCCCAATTCGAGGGTCCATGGCAATGGCAAGGTTCTAAAAGGTTCCCGCAAAAGCCCAGGAAGCACGGGATTATCAAGATAGCGGAGTGGGCGGTGGGCGGGGCCGAGCTGGTAACGCAGACCAGGTATTACAGGTCACGCAGAGACTCCTGGATGATGGAGTCCCTGCAGCATTCCCAATAGCCGGCTCTGCCCCCTTCCACAGCCCGCAGCACAGCGCCCGGTCACAAGGGGCTCGTAGCACTTCCCACGGTGTCTCTGACGTGTGGGCTCAGTCCCGACAGAGCTCTCCAGCGAATTCCTCCCAATTCGAGGGTCCACGGCAATGGCAAGGTTCTAAAAGGTTCCCGCAAAAGCCCAGGAAACACAGGATTATCAAGATAGCGGAGTGGGCGGTGGGCGGGGCCGAGCTGGTAACGCAGACCAGGTGTTACATGTCACGCAGGGACTCCTGGATGATGGAGTCCCTGCAGCCTTCCCAATAGCCGGCTCTGCCCCCTTCCACAGCCCGCAGCACAGTGCCCGGTCACAAGGGGCTCGCAGCACTTCCCACGGTGTCTCTGAAGCGTGGGCTCAGTCCCGACAGAGCTCTCCAGCGAAGTCTTCCCAATTCGAGGGTCTACGGCAATGGCAAGGTTCTAAAAGGTTGAAGATGGCAGAGATGATTCACATGGGGGGCGGTGAGTGCCTGTTTCGCCAGCAAATGGGGGTGAAGTGGTGGCGTGGAATGGTGATGGGCTCAGGGAGGTCCTGGGAGGCAGGATGATTCGGGGAAATCGGGGGGCAGCATTGGATGTTGTGTTTATTTGATTAGTAGCAGATTGTGACCTAGGCCCTATCCAACCTCCATTGGATGGTAATGGCAGGTTTGCCTTGATTTAGAATGAGGTGTGCATTTGTGCCAGTTTGGAGGGAATTCACAGTGCTGGTGCCTGTTCTTGGGGAGCTGGGAGGTTCAGTGGAGGTGTGGGTTGTTTGGGGTTTGTGATTTGTTTGGTTGGGGGATATTGCCTGCTGATGCGCCTATTGGTCAAATTGGCATTATTATGTATTGTGTTTTGTTTTATTGATGACAATGCTTGCCAGCGGGGGGAGGCTTTATTTGTGGTGTGGGTGGGCGTAGAGTAGCATTGGAGACGCAGATGAGGCCGCTGGCGGAGGGAGGCCTGGCTACTCCAGACTTCAAGTTGTACTATCTAGCTGCGCAGTACCAGACCCTCACTCGGGCGATAGCGCTGTAGTTCAGAGGCCCGGAGAGGGAGACTGAGCCTAATGTACTGCAACATCTGTTGTCATTTGTGATTCTGCGGCAGAGACTCAGGATCGCTGATTTATCCATGGCGGATAATTGCCTTCGCTACTGTTGGAAACAATTCCATAGCAGGATTGGAGTGCTGAGGCCTCATGCACCCAAGCTACCACTGGGCATGTGCACAGCGCTGCAACATGGGGGTGATTGGTCTGGTCTGGCGGAGTGAGAGGAACTGTGCCTGCAGATGGTGGGTAACTTGTACGCAGACGGAGCACTGCTTCCCTACAGTGTGCAGCAAGAAGCCTTTCGCCTCCCGCAAGGCCACTTTCTGATGCACGCGGCCTTGAGTGCCGCTCATCAAATACATTTGGGTGCTGGTCTTTTGGAACTCCCGCTGAGCAGAGTATGTCAAAATGTGGTGATGGCAGCAGGCACATACAAGGCAATTATCAGCCTCTATAAACGGACGTCAGGGGATGGGCTTACCCCGCAACAAAGATTGAGGGAGCAATGAGCGGAGGACCTTGGGAGGGACATCCCGTAGACGGCCTGGTCACAGATCGTTCAAAGGGTGTGGAAGGGTACTAGGAATGCTAGCTTCCAGTTGATCAATTTCTCTGTGTCACATAGGGCACACCTGCTAAAAATCATCAATCTTTCCAATCCTAAACGGCGATATGGCCCCGATGGCGAACTGAGGGAGCTGACCTCAACCACAGGCTCTGGGATTGCCCATGGCTGGGCACTTACTGGGAGGAGGTGACCGGGGTGCTCTGCGAGGTGACTGGACGGCAGATTGATACGGACAAGGGGACGTGCCTGCTGCACTGGTTCCCACACACTATAAACAAATGACATGACTAGTAAGTTGGTGGATTTAGGCATCATTCCCGCCAAGAGGGAAATACGTCACATTGGAAGGCAGCGGCTGGCCCCAGCTTTGTTAGGTGGAAGGCAGCGATACTCAAATGGGCGGGGATTGAGAGCTCCATCAGAATGCAGCTGGCGCATAGGTCCCATTATGAAAAAGTGCTTGAAGCTTCACATGCATGGGAGGCCCTGGTGGCGGGACTCTGGATAATAGACAGGGAGGAGGATAGCAGTTCTGTGTCCTCAGTGGGGGTGGGACATGCATGAGTAGCTCCATTCGGATAGAGAGGGACTAGCACAGTGAGAGGCTCCCGCAACATAGGAGGTAATAGAGAACAAGACTATAGAGCGTACGATGACTCATTGGTACATGACACACATCAGTTGTGATTTAGCAACACATAGATTGTACACTACTGCACCAGCGGCCGGGGTGGGGGGTGAGAGTTGATGGTCAATGTGCATGCCCAACGATGGGGCGTTGTTTAATAATCATGAACCAGTATTCATTGATGGGCTGGGCATGATAGCATCAAAACAGAGGGGGGTTAATATGCTTTATTACGTATTGCATACTTGTCCAGTCTTAACATGGAAAGTGGATTGCCTTAATTCATAAAGGCCCCTTAGTTTTGTTTAGTATGTATTTAAGATTAATAAAAAGTCTTATTATTAAGAGATTTGAAACATAAGAGATGTGATATTGCAACATTTATTATGTCTGCTGTGCACTCATGTCATTTGGTTTTGAGTCCAGGACAGGAAGGAGCACACAGTACAGGTAGTGGATGGTGTTGCACATGCTGGAGTTGATGTTGTTGTTGAACCTAACAAGGCCCCAATGGTCCATGCATGTAACGGGTAGCTGACTGGTGATTTGTTTCAGGCCATGACCGTGAGAAGCATGCGTTGTGTTCTGCAGCAGGATTGCTGAATGCTGGCGCACAGTAGGTCAAGTGTGTGTTGTGTGTAATCATGCCACCTATATAGCTAAGGTAAATTACAGTGCAGTAGGTGGATCACTGTCTGTTGCAGATGGGAAAAGAGCCACACATGCAACTCATCTGCACACTAAAATGATTTTGGATGGAGTCACAGCAGTGAGCCTTAATCACATGCTAACATGCACTACAGCATTCTGCTTAAACACATGGGAAACTTGATAAACAACTTGACATCCATCCCAACACACAAATCCATGCTCATCAACAACACATCCAGCACAACCAATGACTAATTCCGCTTTCCCTTGTATGTCACAGGGGACTAAGGATATGCACTGGGAGCATGGATGATGACACCAGTACGTAACCCCACCACCCCTGGCCAGAGGCAGTACAATGCGGCACAGATACGCACAAGGTCCATTGTAGAGCGGACATTTGGTGTCCTGAAGTCCAGGTTCCGGTGCTTGGATATCTCAGGTGGCAGCCTGCTGTACAGTCCCGAAATGGTGAAAAAAATTATCCTGGCATGTTGTGTATTGCACAACATATGTGTCCGTACCAAAGCACCATGGATCCAAGTGCCAGAACCACCTGATGAAGATGAGAAAGAAGAAGAGGCTGGTGCTGTACACCCCACACCAAATGCTGCTGGACTTGCACGGAGGAACCGCATCATCAAATTTTTTTTGCCTGAGTCAGTCACGTGGTGTCTGTTAAATAAAATTGTCAAATAAATAACATGTTTATGTGTTACTGTCTGCCATGGGCACTGTACCCATTAAACAGTTACGTGTCCCAATGAGTGGTCAGATGAGACAATTATCAATGGAGGTTGGGAATGTGTACGCAGTACAGTTATGCCCTGCACTTTGTCAAATGTATGACACTCTACTTGTCAAGGTACTACTTAGGCTACACTATGTCAAATGGTTGTGTCACATGCTTCAAATACTAGCAAACTAGGGTGCTGTTTGTGATGAGGATGACATTCCTATTCTGACTCCATTTCCCCAATCCATGTATAATGGATTGGGTATGTTGTGTGAATCACACAAATTAGGAGTGTGTTAAATGGTGTACATGATGCCAATAGTCATTGCAACATCCCAATACACAATGGTGCCAATCATCAAGACACTAGTCCAAACCATATCCGTCGTAGCAGCGGTAAAATGACCCTTAAGATGTGAACAATGTTCCTGATTACCAGCCAATTTCTTTTCCCATGGAAGCACGCACAAGATGTGCTGTATAAATAACCAGGGCCCGTATAAGATACATATCCTGAATATTACCAAGCTCATTGTTGATGTATAATGTCAAGTACATATCTGCACAGATGGCCATACTGTCAATGAGGTTTCTGCACATATGCCTCAAAGATGCATGTGTGGAATGTGATAAGAGCTGCAAATAGGGCATGTAATGGCCAGAAATGTTGCTATGGGCGGTGAAAAGTGGCGCCATATGAACAGGGGAAAGGGCCTATAAATTAGACCACTTTAAAAGTTATGGGACAAATTTGAGTAACAAGTTGATGTTGCGTCTAATGTGGGTACAACATTAGTTTGTCTGTCACAAGACATCAGCCGGAAACAACTACCACCTACAGATCCACAAGGACAAACATCACTATGCTGACCAGATACTTAGCAGAACCGATGGACCATAACCATCACCAAGACATGCATAACAGCAACATCCAAAATATTTTACATGGCTGGGTGAAGACACCTTTTACAGCTGGATAGACAAGTATATGTGGATACACACTGACCCCTGGGTAATTCATAGATACCAATTAGACACATCTGTCATTGCATTTCTACGTGACATCATAACATCAACATCTGACATTACACATGCAGGTGCACACACAGCGAAGTTTACAGAAAGTGATGGCCCTATGTCACGTGTCCACCATGGCGGAGTAGCACATGTAAGACGAGGCTATCCTCACTCATGGACCACTAGTGAGCAATGGCAACATGACGTGGCATGTGTGGTGGCTAAGTGTACAAATAGTACAGACGTGCTTGGGGCTGCCTGGAGCTACCTTCCTACTTGTACCTTCACATGTAGGATGCAGAGCTGCTGCCCATGTTGGTAAGTTGTGGCCCAACTACACACCTGCTGCAGCCCTTCCCCAAATTTGATGTTGATGAAAGGCATGCTCATTGCACCTCAGGGCCAGAGACTCATGAATCACAGACTACACACATAACAGTGTGAGGGCAGGGAATACTCAAGTGTATGCAGGAGTGGAACTAATATTTATTCAGACTGTGTGTACCCTTTCTAATGTTTGATGCCAATATGGAGGTCAACCAGTGGTATGTAGCAGTGCATGGCATACTAGACATGAGGACAGTAGTACTTGCCTTGCTGCATCCAAACATGGACCAGGGGGGATTTTCTCCTATCACATTTAGGAAATTAATGCTCACTGGCATGTCCCAATAGATGACCTTACCTGATGGCCCATTTACATCGTGACAATGTCATAGCATTGCATTGGTGCAATGGTGGCACCACATGTTTACACATATCTACATTATTTTCCACCATCTCTGGATCTGTATCAACATGTACACTGCTCGTATTGACATTGTTGTACATTCCTAAGGTATCAGTCTCCGGACCCTAAAAAGCAAGTTAGTACCTTTGCAACATTTGACCAAAACACATATTAAACTGAAAAATATAATTTATTTACAGTATATACACGTGGTGAGCATACAGGGCTAGTGCAGAGGGTGCCCGTTGGATGGCCAGACAGAGATTATTGATGTTATCAGGTCCAAGGGATGAGGCATAGTTCACGCCACAGGCTGGTTGTAGTGGCAAGGAATGGGTTCATATGGCAGTCCATGGGGGGGTCCAAGGATGTTCCGGGGGACAGTGAAAGTGAGTGCAAGAAGTTCATGGGTGGCACGATTCAGAGTGCTGCAAAACCAAAGAAACTGGGGCTTTGGCACAGAGGGATACTACCGCTTCCTCCTCAGCAGAATTTCGCTGTCATCCTCATCTCCATCATCATCGGTGTCATGTGCCTCACAGGTGTCAGTGGGTGTTGTGGCAGCAGCCATGTGAGGCACTGACACACCTGGTGTTGGAGCTGAGGATGTGGAGGCTGCTGCAGCATCCATCTGCACCAAACCCTGTGGCAGTAAGGAGGCAACAAGAAGGTGCAGGGCAGTGTAAATCCCAGTAACCTGGCGCATGTGTTCAGCCCTGGCAGCCAGATGTTGGGCCTGCATCCGCTCCATGCTCTCCAGGATCTTCCTGATGTTGTCAAGATCCTTGCTGACATTGCTGGAACCACCCTGAGCAGACAAAGCATGTTGCCTCTGGATCATGACTCCAGCAATGTCAGCCATGGACTGGTGGAGAGCATGGAAGGGGCTGTGGGTGTCAGTAAGACACCCACGTAGGCCTGCTATTTCGGCTGCCATTAGCTGGAAGCCCAGCTCCACCCTATCCCCCAACTGTTCCTGGAGCTCTATGATCCGCTGTTGGAATGCACGTGTTGTTGGATCTGTCCCCAGGGAACTGGCTGGGGTGGTGGATGCCTGCTGCTCGTTGGTGTGAGCAGGGTGTGGGCTCTGCCGAGGGCTACTGGGTTGCCCTGTACCGGAGGCTGGGGAGGCAATGTCATTGAGCAGGAGTTGCAGGTCGTCGATGTCGATGGTAGCATAGACGTCCATGTCATCGGTGGGTGCCAGGCCAGGTTGCTCTTCAGGAGGTGCTGTCTCGCCCTCTGCAATGTGACATGGGAGATGAATTACATCACTGTTTGTCACAAACAATCATGCATTTGTTCATTACACCTTGATACATCAGGGCATTGTCTGATCATACTTGTTTAGAGGAAAGGACTTGTGGTTGACAAATGGCGAATGATCTGAGGAGATTTCACATGAGAAGTAGTAGTTGTTGTTGTTGTAAAGCTTTATTTCGACACTTTTGTCTTGAAGCCATAAAAACATTTTAAAAATACATTCAATTACATTCAGAAAACATAGTCACAAAAATACAATAACTACATCTGTAGTACATCAAGGGAAGTATCATCATGGAATATATACACTGGAAGTGGAAATACATTACTAATTCACTATGAATATTTAAAATGACAAGTACAATCAATAGTCAATTACAGAACCGGATTTAAAAACATATCTACATTATATAAATAATTAAAAAGCCAGTAAATTAAAAAACATATCTTTTTATAAAAACTTATAAGTTTGAAGGATTTCCTATAGAAACTGGATTGCGGGGTATCGGACCCTATGTTTTTAACCCAAATTTCTTTCTAATCAAACAGACACTAAAAAGGTACCTGCTGACTCCCAAAGCTACCAGCTGAGAGGTTGTAGATTTAAGTATCCTCTCCGCCTCTTTATATGATCTTAAGCCCAAGTTTTTGCAAAGAGGTTTGATCCATTTCATGCAAGGGTATTTATACACCGGGCAAAAGAAGAGGATATGGGCCTCATCTTCTTTATGTTTGAGATCACACAGATTACAAATATACAACTTGTTTCCTGTGCTTTGTCCCCACCTACAAGTGTTTGCATTTAATTGTAAAACTCCATATCTATATTGTAAATATACAGTTTTGGCCAGTGGTGGCTCAATCTCATCCATAAACTGCTCAAACATGGGTATATCCTTAAATTGCAAAAACTTTAAGGTTAAGGAACCAATACCAGAATCATGTGAGTGTCCACTATTAACGTAAGACCAAAAAGCAGCTTTTGCCTGTTCTTTGCAGTTAGATGTCAGTGCCAGTGGGTTATTCCAAAAATGTAATAATCCTATTTTGGTGAACCAAATTGATATATGTCTCAGCCATTTAATTGAATTAAATGTATCCAAACCCTTGATTTCCAGTAATCCAAGTCTATAGTCAACAAGTTCAGGGGTGGACCATAATCTTACCCAGTAAAGCAGTGGTTTTAACCAACATAATAAATCTGTACGTTTTATATTAATATCCAGATATACGGGGGTTAGGGGCGTTCTTAAGGGTAATCTCAACAAACGCCTAAAGAACACATATTCATCTATATCAAAAGTCTTTTTTGAATATGGTCCCCATATCTCTGCCCCGTATAGGGCTGCAGATTGAACTTTAGCTTTAAATACTTCCATCGCCGAGGTTATGGCTTTGGAAGCACTCCCTCCATGGATTTTTAAGATAGGAAGAGAACTATGTTTATTTATCAGCCTGCTTTTTTCTAATTGGTTTTTCCAGGATATTTTGCTGTCTAGCCTAATGCCCAGAAAGTCAAAGAACTCCACATACTCTAATTTTGTGTTTTTTAGGACTAGGTTATTTTTAAAAGTTTTTGGGGGATTAATGGCCATGTACTTAGTCTTTGAAGAATTAATTTCTAACCCCTTTGCTTCGCAATAGCTATAGAATTGATTTACTAATTTTTGTAGTCCTTTAGGGGTTTGGGATATTAAAATGGTGTCATCGGCAAATAGCAATGCTGTAATTGCCTCATTGCCCAATTTTGGAGAGTCGTGGTTACATTGTGCCAGGAAAGGTGGGATGTCATTCACAAATAAGGAGAAGAGGGTGGGGGCCAGCACGCACCCTTGCCGTACCCCCCTTTTTACTGGTATAGCCTTAGTCAGTTCTCCATTTCTTCCCCACCTTACTTTCGCAAAATTATCTGTATGTAACTTTATAAGGATTGTTAACAGTTCACCCGGAACACCCATTTTCCTCAGAGTATCCCAAAGAAGGGAGCGTGGAACAAGATCGAACGCCGCACGTAGGTCCATAAACGCTACGTAAAGGCTACCCTTCTTTATTTGTACATATTTCCAACAGATGCACATGAACCTAAACACCTGGTCAACAGTACTTGTCTTAATTCTAAACCCCGCTTGATATTTGGAGAGGATTTTAGTTTCCTCTATCCAGTCTAAAAGTCGATTTAAAATATGTCTGGCAAAGATTTTCTGTAAAATGTCGATTAAACTAATCGGTCTGTAATTGGCTGGATTATAACGGTCCCCTTTTTTAAAAATAGTAACAATTTCCGCCCCCTTCCACGTCACGGGGATAGAGGTCCCTGCCAGTATTGAATTGCACAAAAAATTGATATATGGGCACCAAACTTCAGTATTATGGATAAATAAATCCGCGGGCAATTTGTCAGGGCCTGGTGCCTTACCCGCCTTAGTGGCGTGTATTGCACGTAGGGTCTCTTCTTCACTGAATTGGGATAGACCAGTACACAAGGACAAGCTATTTCCCTGTTCAATAGTACCCAAACATACATCTTCCGAGTCATATAACTTGAGGAAATGGTCACACCATGTTTCCTCGTCGAGATAGTAGTCCATATTGGATCGACCTATTTTTTTTTTTTTTAATATCAGACTCCAGAAGGTGCTTTGGTCATGCTTCCTAGCTGCATTTAGGAGATCTTCCCAAATTGAGTTTTCCCATTCTTTTTTTGCCCTGAAGAGAGAGTGATTGTACTCTTGTCTGCACTCTCTTATCTGGATCTGATCCTTAGATTTGACAGCTTTAATTAAATTACCTTTCGCTATGCGACACTGTTTATTATACCATGGGGTTTCTAATTCAAACTGCCCACTTTTATTACTTTTTTCATTACCACATGTTTTGCTCAGAAGGGGGGTCAGGGATTCTACCAAATGGTAGTGCATGTTAAGAACTTCCTGGGAGCCCAGACACAAATTATTGTATAAAGAGATTGTGTCTGAAAAAGTATTATAAATACCGGCAAGTGTTTCTTTTTTCGCTAGAATATATGGCCACTTTACAGCTTTCCTATTATTGGAGAACTCAACATCACCAGCCTCCCTTGTAGCTTCTATTTCGGCAAGCGGTTTCAAAAATAAATTAGAATGTAACCCCAATTGTAAAGGAAAATGGTTGCTTTCGGGCCTATTCTCAACTCGGAAGTCCAACAGTAAATACCACAGATTAGTAGTAACCAGCATAAAGTCAATGAGTGATTTGGAAATACCCTTACTATATGTATAATTCGCAGGTTTATCAGAATCAAATCGACCATTACAGGCCCTTAACTCATTGGTCATGGCTAGTTGGAAGATCTGTATAGCTGCCACTGAACTTTTGACTGTCTTTACACTATCTAGTGTGGGTATACTATGAGCCCTGCCCTCATCTTCTAATAAATTTTCAAATCCCAGTACAGGTTCGAATTGACAGTTAAAGTCCCCACCTATTATAACTTGAGGATTTGATTCTAATGTATCCAAATACGAATTCAGCTGTTCTACAACCATGGATTCCTTATTATGTGGGTTGGGCCTGTTGTAAACATTTATAATATACACAACCCCCATTTCCTTTGTAATCACCTTTACCCCAACCATATAATTAGAAGGGAGGCAAAGAGGCAGAACAACAACATTCAGGGTTATTCTTACCCAAATTATTAAACCCCCTGACGGTCTACCTCTTGTAGACGGAATTGCCCCACAGTAAAAAGCCTTATAACCAAGTCTATGGATCATGTCAATTGCCCAGGTTTCTTGCAAGAGTATAATATCATGCTCTTCCATGAAAGAATTCCAAATACTATCACAAAGATTTCTCGTCACCCCTGCAATATTCCATGACAAAAGTTTTACTTCCGACATCGGTTTGAATAATTCTGTGCTACTAGGAGGGTCATTCATGACCATGTGTACATTTGGTAGTTCCCCCCTACTTGATCGAACCATAGACCCATTACTAATAACTAATTCTTGGCCTTCCAAACCTACTAGGGAAGGCTCATTTTCGCCCAGGACAGTAAACACATCTACAGGTGCCCCCCTTGGGCGTTCTCCAGTAATCTTAGTAGGAGTTAAACCAACCCATTGAGTTTTATTAATTTCAATTTCAGGAACCACTGTACATGGTCTATCACACCGGCCCGACAAAGCTTCATTAGGAGGAAGAGAAGTAGTAGTGGTACATGGTGGTCTCACAGTGCCCTATTTTCAATGGGACATACCAAAATGGCTCTGCCTTAGCACTAGGAAATATCCTAATGAGTGTGGAGTGTATGTTAACACAATGCTTGATTATTTGGACTGTGATGCATATTTACACAGGCTATCTGCCAGCCCTTGTGGGACTTCATCTCATATGCTCATCATTCCACACAATACTGTCACTGACCTCACCTCCCCCTTAGTGGGTGGCTCATCTTAGTTCTGCTTTCGGTTCATGCTGTATGGCATTTGGATTAAAGATACCTATCTCGACGCACCAGCCACATCCTTAGTGTGGACTGAGTAATGGAAGGCTGATACATGTCCTGGTGTAATAATGACTTACTGCTAACCTACCACCCATTCTAAAATCAGTATTCCACTAGGGGAGTTGCTATGTGTCCAGCTAGCCACAATGGCCATGCCATGGTTGCCTGCATTACGTTATGGCGTACTACATGTCTCCTATGGGCCACAGTGTCCGACAATAAGGTGCAATACCTGTTGGCTCCCTGCATGTCTGCAGGGATGCCACAGTAATTGTGCAGAACGCCACAGCCAGCATGGATGTGATGCGTATAAAATGTTGTGCAACCTGGTCCATGAAATAACATTATGTGTGAGCCATCATACCGTAAATGTGTGGCATTGCTGGAGTGTGTTTGCAAGTGCAAGGCAGCCAGGCGCAGGTGCAAGTGGGAGTACGTGCAGGGTGTTGACATATGCAGGTTGGGGAGTCGTATTGTCCGGTGACTCAATGCAAATGAACATCACTCGGAGTCATGGCCCTCCACGTACCAGTCCTTACAATTGTGCAGATAGCTAAACAATATTTGGATTCACACAGTAGCAAAACAGGCTGAAGCAGCACAAGCAGCAAGTTACCCAAGCATTTAACAACACGGCGTACCCAAAGCCAGAAAACACAGTCCCACACATCACCCTATGTCCACATGACCACATGACATAGAGTGTGCTGAGAACACCCAGCGGCATCCATGCACAACATGGCCAGGGATTTCCTCCACAAGCAAGCACAATGATCTGCCACACCCAACGCAAGAACCTCCAAAAGACCCAGGTGCCAACACACCACAAGGCCAAACACAGGCCCCACAGCCAACACAGCCACTGATGGAGAGTAGGCACAGAAGACCACAGATAATGACCAGCCAGGCCAAAGGGAACCAAAAGGGATAACCACCCTACAACAAAGGCACAGCATGAAGGAGGCACATCTCCAGAGGGATCACAAACGCCAAACAGAGCACCTGCACATATACATCAGAAAGAGGTACACGACAGACCAATAGTAGAACCATATACTCTGACAATGTGCAAAGGAAGAAAATACCTGCCCCAGGAGGATTTAACTCAAGGTCCATCTGGACAACAAGAGGCTCACATGCTCAACCCACAAACCGCCAAAGGGCCATCCAGCCACACACAGAGCTTGCAGGGAGGACAGAGCCCGACCCTAGTTGAAGCCAAACACAACGTAATCCTAAACATACCCCGGATTCCAATGTGGACACACCCCGTGTCGGACAGCACTCCAGGTAAAATTACCACATGACTGGCAGGTGACCCGAGAGGAAAAGGGCTACCGAACCCAGATCCAAACTCACCCACAGTAGGAGGACAGGGCAATGCAAGGAGGTCCAGACACACCACAGCCACCCCACAAGCAGAGCAGACACCCCGAGACAGATGTGAAACAACAAGGGACCTCCGCCAATCCGCAGCAAGCAGGGCCGGACTGGGAACCAAAACCGGCACCGGCAGAGTGCTCGCGCCGGCCCCCCTGGGGAGGTTGGTGGTGCGACAGCGCTCTTTGCCGGGGCTGCTTTTCGGCCGAGTTTGTGACAGGGCCAAGTTTGCAGCTATGCTGCATAAACGGCCCTGTAGCAAAAACAGACCCCAGGGGCCCAAAACCGACCCCTAGCCTTGCGGCGCACCAGGGGATTGCCCGGTGCCCGCAACGGTCAGTCAGGGCCTGGCAATTTTAAACAACAAGGGACCCCAATCAAGTCAAACAGGGACCTCGGGGAACAGTTTTATGGAAACAACAGTGGTCCCATGCTTATATAATACAACACACCAAATAAATATAGACGAAATCGCTTCTATATTTTCAGAAGGACATGTCCAGCCGGACAGAGGTCTTCCAGGTTTACTTAATAAACACAATTCATCAAAGAATAAAATGTCAGGAATACCTTCCACAATGCCCTTGTGTGGTGCACAAGCCTGTGCCCGACACTAACGGGGTGAACACAGGTGAAGATAATAGGAAAGGTTCAAGGCAAAACAAACGTTTTTCTGTTTTCATATAAATTTGTACAGAAAATATCAGGCTGCACCATTACATAAAATCAAACAATCAGATTTGTATCGGGTGCATAAGCAAGTCGACGGCGTTTCGGTTTCATCAAGAAATCATAGAAACCATCATCAGGACAATTAAATACTTTGCCTTTACATTAAACCTCAATTTTGCCTACGAGAAGAAGATAAAAATACTTTAGAAACAGAATACATACAAGAATAAGTGAAGTGACTCTTTGTGCGCAGTGCACATGCTGATTCGTCAGGGAGTGATATTATTCGTAACCTGGTTGTTGAAGCAGTGACATAAATCACAAGTATATAGCATGCGTCCTAGGTTGCTATAATGTGCCTATGGGCCATTAGTGATTGAAAAAGAAAGTTGATCGTAGTGCCAGTGGACTAAAATCGTGGTAAAATTGTGTAACTAGCACTTGCCGACAAGTGGGGCTATCTCAGAATGATGGGCGCCTCGCACTCCTTACCGAGGCAGAGCGCGTGTGGGCTCAGATACTAATTAATGTCAAGATGCCCGGACCTGTCACCCTGTAAAACGAAAGACGTATATTAATGCAGGCCAGTGGTTTGGGACTGCCCGGCGGGCGGAAAGGGAATAATAACAGCAATCTTACCAAAATGGAGCGTCAGGTAATGCCGGTTTACACGATCGTAAACGGGCGACGCCAGGACAAGCCTGAGAGAAAATAAAGTCTGTTAAAACCGGAACAACAGACTATAGCCAGAAAAACATCCAGGTCGCGGGGTTACACTTACCGATAGCTTCGGTCAAGAAATGTGTCCCTGGCGTGCTCGTGCCTTGAGAACCAGGAAGTAAAAAAGGGGGTAGGAAGCGCTGTGATTGGAGCAGTGCGCCGGAGTGGAGGGCATAAAAATAAAGGAAGGACTAAGTTCCAGGGGCCATATTGAAGTGAAACCTTATGTGAATACCATGCAGAGTGACATTAAAGTGTCGAGTCATTTCAGGAATTATGGATTCATTACAGGAGACAATTATAATTAAACATCCATTTCTGAATAACATGAAAAGGGAAATATTGGATTTCAGGAAATAATAACAATTGACCACTCGTTTTTGAGCAGCATGAAGAGGGGATAGAGTCAATTCAGATTAGTGACGTCCAGTCCTCTTGCAGGTTTAGCCCGGAATTCAGGCTATCGGTCTTCAGTATCCACTTTAATTCCTCCTTGTTGAGCAACCGGCTCAGGTCACCACCTCTGGGTGGCACAATAATCTGTGCGATGACAGTCCAGCGGATATCATTCTCAGTGTGTCCCTTGTCCACAAAGTGTTCAACCAAGGGAGCGTTAGGGGTTCTGCACCGAATGCGGCTGCGGTGCTGGGAAATCCGTAGTTTGATCTTTTGTTTTGTCTGACCAACATAGATGCAATCACAAGGGCATAAAATCGCATATACAAGATTACAGCTGTTACAATTAGTAAAAGTGCATAAATCATTTTTTACATCCCTATACAAAAACTCTTTTCCTTCTATTGTATATTCACAGACTACGCAAGAGCCACATCTAAAGTGACCCCTTACGGGTGGTAATGACCAATGGTCATGCAGTGTGACATTCTTCCCAGGTGTAGCAGGTAACGCTGCCCTCACTAACTGGTCCTTCAAGCTTTTATTCTTCTTGAAGGCAAAGAGAGGGATTTCCCAGTCAAGGGGGCCCGAATTCAAAATGTGCCAGTTTTTCCTGATGCACTGCGTTACCCGGTGAGAAATGGTAGAGAAAGTGGTTACACAAACTGTTTTCACATCAGTAGTTCTCTGTTTAGGCTCTAACAGGGTGTCACGAGGACAATACCAGGCCCTTTTCATAGAGTTCTTAACCAGGCGTTTAGGGTACCCTCTAAGGCCCCACTGCCAAACACAATGTAGGGAGACAAACCCACCGCCTCCCCACAAAGGAGGCTCGAGCCAGTCCAACCTGCAGCAGGATCTACAAATCCTGTGCAATTGGGGGGAAGCACACAGATGGCATTACACACCACCAGCACACAGCGTGACCGGAACATCAACATCCTCAGGAGGTACAAAGGCAGTAAGAGGTCAGACTAAACAAAGCAACCATGGGATATACATAAGGCATAGCCAGAAATCAAACACTAGACCAGTGCGAGCCTGCGTCACCAGAGGCACAAGACATGTACATTAGCACACGGGTATCAATGAAAGCACCACGTGACCCCACAACCGCCCTGCATGAAGCATCACCCATGCTGAAAACAAGTGCAGGGATAGGACGCAGCATTGGTCCAAGAG
Source organism: Lissotriton helveticus (assembly GCF_964261635.1). NCBI lineage: Eukaryota > Metazoa > Chordata > Amphibia > Caudata > Salamandridae > Lissotriton > Lissotriton helveticus. Next base: position 963,892,977 of record NC_136070.1, read on the forward strand.
TGACTGGCTGGTATCAATCTAAATTACATCAGCCAATGGAATGACGCATAGCACCACCAGTACACTACCTCCTGTGCATTTGTGCAACCCCCGGTGGCAGCCCTTAGTGACGGTACATATCTTTATGAGGCAAGACCTTGAGGATAGGCCACAGCATTGGGCATCCTATGCACCACATCTGCTGCACATGGTTAGCGCCACAGCTGCCGCACAAAATGTAACGCTGACGAAGACTTTCAGGGGTGGAAGGAACTTGTAAATCAGCACCATGATGTATGGTTTGTGGTGTTCTGATCTCCCCTATTGTGTGTTGCCTTTCAACGTCTGCATGCTGGTATTTCACTTATCACGCAATGCATGACATGTAGAGGCAAAACAAAGATATTGACCAGTAACGTCTATTTCAATGCATTTGGAAGTGATTAATTGAACGTCCTGCCATACTTTTCAACAGAACCATGATGAAACAGCATTGTAGCTAACCCTGGGCGAAGAACTACGCTCCGTTCGCGGAGTTTCGGCAACTCCGCGTTCCGCGGAGAACGCGTAGCTGTCGATTACTCCGCGATCCGGTGCGTAGCGTAGTTCTCGCGCGCTGAATAACATTATCGCGTGCGCGGCAATGGCTTACCTTGGTTCTGCGTTCGCTTTTTCCCGGTCGCGTGTGCCACCATGTTTGTAAACCCTCCCGCACAATCCCGTGCGACTGTGCGAACGCGATAACGTCATTTGGATGCGCGATAGCGTCATAAGGACGCGCGAGGATGCTTGTTGGTAAGATCGAGTTGCCGAACACGCAGAAACTGCAATCTTGCACAGAATAACTCGCGAGCACGTTAAAACCATAATAAATTACCATTTTGGTTAGCAAAAAAAGTGAAAAACCCCTTAAAGTTGTACCTTTGGCTGTATTTTTTGGGGGGAAGGAGTCCTCTTTTTGTTTCTACTCTTTTTTTGAAGAGTAAGGAGGAAGGGCCCTTGAGTTTCCAACTTCCTGTTCCTGTCCACCAGGCTCCTCCCAGTGCTTTGTCCATGTGGTGCTCACTTTCATTTGGATTTTGAGCTGGAAGGATCACTTTCTGTGTGTGTTGGCTGCATTACTGCTTTTTCTTGGATTTATTCAGGACTTTTGGATTTGGAATTCTCTTTTTCAAGTAAGTTTGAGTAATGTATGAGTGAGTATGATGTAGACTTGTGTTTGTTTGATTTGAGATTTTTTTTAACTACAGTATTCAATCCTGGATTTAAATTATTGATGGAGGCCTGTACTTTTATGAGGTCCCAACTTTTATTTTTTTTAAAATTCCATCCAGGCTACATAGAGAGGTACCCATGGGTCCAATCATGTTTCTGTGGTCTGTGTTTAAATTTTTATTCCAGTTTGTAAACAAACATCATGGATGGCATTGGATTATGGTCATTATGCAATAGCAATGTCTGTTGTGGAATTTCTGTTTGTGTAATTTAAATGTTTTTATTTTTTTTAAGCCAATAGCTGACCCTAGTACTCCATGTAGTTAGTGTGTAGGCATGCTTGAGTTCATTGTATTAACTTTCTGTGGTTGGCCTGGCCATGTGTTGGCGGCCATTTTATGTTTCCAGCCACTTTGCTCTTGCCATAGGCCTCCAACCTTGTGGCCTACTCTGCCAGTAGGCCAGAGGTACTACTTATAGGGTCATGAAAGTTAATCAACTGTTTTTGTGGTGTACCCTTAATTTGAAAATCATGGACGGCTTGGATTGATTTAGAAAATCTTATTTTTATGTGTGGGGTATTTCAGGTTTTGGGTGTGTTTAACTAATCTGTCAATTTCTGCCATTAGGTAACCCTAGGAATACAGCTTGGGTAGTTTTGGTAACTTCGCACAGTCATTTATGTTGTCATTTGGTTGTAGTTTTCTCTTTTTGGAGCATGGACCACTTCCAGTTTCTGTCCTCTATGTAATGATTTCTTGTTTATGGGTGGGGTGACCAATTTGGGCGGTGGTGTGTCCATTTTGTGAAGCAAAGCATTGTCCCTTTGCCATAGGCATTTTTGTCTGTCTTCTCTTTCTTTTCATGTTGTTGTGGGTGGCCAGGTCATGTGGTGGGGGGCATTTTGTGTGTACTTCCTTTGTGATGATTTTGCCATGTTGTTGTTGGTGGCCAGGCCATGTGGTGGCGGCCATTTTGTGTATGCTTCCTTTGTGATTTTGCCATGTTGTTGTGGGTGGCCAGGCCATGTGGTGGCGGCCATTTTGTGTGTACTTCCTTTGTGGTGATTTTGCCATGTTGTTGTTGGTGGCCAGGCCATGTGGTGGCGGCCATTTTGTGTATGCTTCCTTTGTGATTTTGCCATGTTGTTGTTGGTGGCCAGGCCATGTGGTGGAGGCCATTTTGTGTATACATCCTTTGTGATTTTTCCATGTTGTTGTTGGTGGCCAGGCCCTATGGTGGCGGCCATTTTGTGTGTCCTTCCTTTGTGCTTTTGCCATAGGCATCCAAGGTTTTTGACTATTCTGGCAGTAGGGCAGAGGTACTACTACTCATAGCCATAGGTGCATTAAAGTTAATCAACTCTTTTTGTGGTGTATCTTTAATTTGTACATCGTGAATGGCTTTGGATTGCTTAACATTTTTTTTTTTATGTGGGTACTTTTCAGCTTTTGGGTGTGTGTAACTAATATGGCACTCCCTGCCAGTAGGTAACCTTAGGAATACAGCTCGCGTACTTTTGGTAACTTCGAACAGTGTGGACACGCGACATTACATTTTTTGTCTTGTTCGCGCGCTCAATGTACTTGCTCGGGAACGCGATAACGATGTTTTATTCCATTCGCGCTGCCGAACACGCCGATTTTGCAATCTCGCGAACAATATGTCCCGAGTTGCATAAAAGTTTCTCGAAAATGTTGAATGTGTTTCTTGTGCACCCAAAAAAACTGAAGCTGTCATTTGGTTGTAGTTTTTGGAGCATGGAACAATTCCTGTGTCTGTCTTCTGGTTTCTGGGTGGGCTGACCACGTGGGCAGCGGTGCAGCTACTTTGTGAAGCAAAGCAAAGCATTGTCCCTTTCCCATAGGCATTTATTGTCTGTCTCCTCTTTTCTCTTTCTTTTCATGTTGCTGTGGGTGGCCAGGCCATGTGGTGGCGGCCATTTTGTAGGTACTTCCTTTGTGCATTTATCATTGGCCTCCCAGCTTTTGGTCTGATCTGACAGTAGGCCAGAGTCCCAGAGGTAGTAGTTAGCGGGGGTGCTTTATGTAGCTGTTTCCATTCAGTCTATTCAATTAACATCATTAGGGCATGTGTGTATGGCATTGCATTCCCAAATGTGTTGTCTGGGCAGGGGTGTAGGTAACTTTTTGTGTGTTTAATAATTTTATGCCTTTGGATGTGTTTTTGCGGTGTAGGTTTACAACCTCTTAGCCATGGGGTATTTTTATTCCTTGCATTAACCTGTCATGTGTAGCAGGCATCCTCCTTTTTCTGTCCATATTGGTATATATATAGGTCTGCTTGCCTTTATTGGTTCTTTCTGGACTTCATGTGGCTGGGAGCTGTGGTGCTGGTAGTATTAGTCTTCTGTTTTGTCTTTTATACATTGGCCTGTGTGTCTTTCAATTGTTAATGTTGGCTTACTGCTTGTTTGACTGATGTTGTTCTGCCTTCTTTGCTTGTAGGTGCACAAAAAAAGACTGAGGAGGTGCTGGTTGTTTCCATCCATCGCCCGTTCTACTGCCAGACGGACATCCTTCAGTTGTACGCCACGTGTGGTGTGTGACTCATCTGACCAGACATCTCTGCAATTTGTGCTACTGAGTGCTGCTGTGTGCTGACATCAGAAGAAGATGGGCCCTAAGAAAGCAGGTACCAGGTCCTCCACCACCAAGAAAGTTGCTGAGAAGAAGGAACAGAAGAAGGAAGTGTCACTTAAGTCTGGTATGGACCCCAAAATCTTTTTTGGGCCCCCAAAAGGTACGCCTGCAGCAGCGGTGTCCGGGGTGCAAGCTGGGGCCAGCACATCCGCATTAGTGGGGGCAAGCCACCAACCCAGGGCCAAGCACATGATGAGGGTCGAAGAGGTAGCCAGCCTAATGTTTGGAAGCAGTGATACTGAGCCTGAACTAAACTTATCGCTGTCTCAAAGTAGTACACAATCCACGCAAGATGGAAGTGCTCAACAACCACCGCCAGCAGAAGATGTTCAACAACCACAACCACCGCCCACAATAGGAGTTGTTGAACCACAACCACTTCCCGCAACAGTTGTTGAACAACTACAACCACCGCCCGCAATTGGAGTTGTTCAACAACAACAACAACCAAATCCCACAATAGTAGTTGTTGAAGAACCACAGCCCGCAATAGTACTTCCTCAAGAACAACAACCACCATCTCCGCACGCAATAGTAGTAGTTGTTCCTCCCGAAGTCGGGGCAGTTCAGGAAGTAGAGCCTCATTCCGAGCAAGAAGAAGAGGAAGCCACTTCTGGAGGTGATCTATTGTCTTTCAATTCACCAAGGGAAAGGAGGGTTAGTGCATCGAGTTCTTCGCCAAGCATCCCTTCCGATGACCTTGATAAGGATTGGCAGCCACAACTATCTGAGCATTCAAAGGAGAGACATCCCAAGACCAGGCTAGGAAAAAGGAAGTTTCCAGCAAGGCTTGAACTTATGGAGGTCGATGTAGGTGAGCAGGATACTGCTGGTGATAAAGACGGGTCTTACACTGTCATCATCACGAGCGTTATTCCTGGTGCAGAGGATGTAGAGACCAACATTTTCACCCTATCCAGAAAGGCTGCGATTAGTGATGAGCAGGTAGCACGCATAACTCCTACACACTCAACACCCAAAGTAACACCAGCTCCCATTTTTTCATCAGCGAAGGCCCGGCAGCGTCCGACATCCAGCACAAGCGCCACTTCAACAGAAGGAGGTAGTGGCAGTACTAGGACTGAGCTGTCACATGGGGAAATTCAACAAAAATCCTCCAGTCCATCCGGCATCGGAAGTGGGTCCTCCTCTTCCTATGGCAGGAGACAAAAGTTTACCTCCCCAGTGTGGGACTTCTTTACGGTTCACCCAGGTCAGGAGAACATTGCTATATGCACCATTTGTCATGTCAATGTTAGTCGTGGTAAGATTGGTACAAACTATGGTACTGGAGGCCAAACAACCCATTTGAAAAAAACACACTTAATCAGGTGGGAGAACCACCTTGCAAGCTTAAAAAATTTAAGCACTGGTGTTGGTGGGGATACAGTACTACAAGGTCCACTCATGGTTGACCAGGAGGTAGAAGAAGAGGGAGACGATGACCTTCTATCTGGGAGTGGTACACAAATGAGCCCTGTCGCCAGCACTGGAGTGGTAAAGTCCACATCCTCCGCATCAGCAACTTCTCAGTGGCACCAGAGTCAGCCGGAGACACCAAGGAGTGCAAAGTCTGCGATGCAAGGTGGTCCGTCTAGCATAACTGAAAGAAATACCAAGTAGCGTATCATTACTAGCATGTTTAGGCAGGAGGGAAAGTACGAGCGGAACCACCCAATAGCACGTTTGTACAATGCAAAACTTGCAAAAATGTTGGCACTGGACCTTCTCCCATTTTCATTTGTTGAGGCTGTGGGATTTCGGGAATTAGTGGCAACCCTCTGCCCAAAATGGAACATTCCCAGTCGCTACTATTTTGCCAGAATTGCTGTTCCAGCACTACACCACGACGTGCTGGAATTGATTGGGAAAGCCTTACAACAGAGTGTTGTCCATTGTATCCACCTGACAACAGACATGTGGAGCAGTTGCGATGCTACAGATTACATGTGCATCACCGCACACTGGATCTCTTTTGCAGGTGTTAAAGACAAGTTAACTTCAGGCCTTGACGTTGCTGGGATTTTTAATGATACTCGCAGACATGCAACTGTAGCCATGTTTGCTATGGAGAAAAGTCATACTGCTGAAAACATTTTGTCTGAGTTTTAACAGCAAGGTCTTTGAATGGCTGCAACCAAGAGGCCTTAAGATTGGTTTTGTTGCCACCGACAATGGCAGTAATGTAGTGAAGGCAATGAGAGAGGGACATTATTTCAGGGTACCCTGTTTGGCACACTGCATTAACTTAGTCGTGCAAGACTTTCTGAAAACTGAAGCCAAAGTCAGCAACATACTGACCATCTGCAGAAGAATATGCACGCATTTTAACCATTCTTTTAAAGCACGGAAGCTGCTACGGGTCATTCAGCGTGAGCATAAATTGCCAGTCAAAGCACTGATCCAGGAGGTCCCAACACGTTGGAACTCTACTTATTTCATGCTTGAGCGTCTCTTTGAGCAGTACATACCACTGAATGCTTATGTCATGTCAAGAAGATTAGGGGATCCTACTGTTAATCTTAAAGCCATGACCGTTGAGATGTGGCAGTGGGACCTCATTAAATGCTTGACAGAGATGCTACTACCTTTTGAGGTCTTCACACGTGCAGTTAGCAGGGAGGACTGTACTATGGGCCAAGCCATCCCATTGTTGTACATGCTTGAGCAACAGCTGAAGGAGGTCTGTGAAACATACGAAGGTGACGAAGAAAAAGTTGATGCATATACCTTGGCCAAGGCCTTAGCCAACCGCGTATCTCTAAATGCAAGGCTTCAAATGATTGTGTCAGGTCAACATTACATAACTGCAACAATGTTGGATCCACGGTACAAATTATTTGTCAGCAGTAGCGCAGTAATTCCTTTTTCAGATGGGGATGTTGCCAAGTACAAAACTTCCATAGCTGCGGAAGCTAATGATTTAGAAACTGAACGGCTGTTACTTAAAGGCCTGCCAGTGCCAGCCCAGGCCAGTCAAAGTACTCCAGGCCATCCTCCTGAGGCAAGTTCTTCAGAGCATGAGAGCAGTGCGTCTGCTTCCCAGCAGGCACCAACAGTACCAAAAGCAGCACCTACACGATATGATTCAGCAGACACAACCAAAAGCATAACTGCTTTTTTTCTACAGAAAGGGATGGGTAAGTCCGTTGCTGTTGCAAAGGGGAAAGAGGACCAGCAAAGCCGAGCACCAATGAACACTGAGCGGATGGTTCAGGCCTATCTGGATGACACAACAGAGGTGTTCATGGAGCAAAGCCCATTGGTCTATTGGTATGAAAGAAGGAGACAGTGGCCAGTGCTGAGCAGGCTGGCGATAAAGTATCTGGCTTGTCCTGTAGCCAGTGTCTCTTCTGAGCGGATTTTCAGTGCTGCTGGTGCCATTGTGACAGCGAAAAGGACCAGTCTCTCCCCCAAAAGCGTGGAGAGGCTGACAATGATAAAAATGAATCAACACTTCATACCACCAGACTATAAAGTACGTGAATCAGAGCAGGATGAAGAAAGCGAGTCCGAAGACATCATCACTACTGGGTTACATGACCTACTTCTGTCCGAACCCCCAGAGTTTGAGGACGAGCTCCTCTTCCCTGACAACTAGGCTTTTAAATTGTTACTTTCTCCCTTCCTTTCTTTGTGTTATTTTCTTATTAACAATGGCTTTCTGGTGCAAAACTGCAAATAAAAACCACAACCAAATCCATCCCCACCACTGATTCTTTTTATGTACCTACTGGAGTTGCACGCCTGTGCATTTATTTTCACTGTATCTTTTTATTTACCTACTGGAGTTGCACGCCTGTGCATTTGTTGACTGCACTCCTCAGAGTCTTGCTCCATCTTCTTGACTCCCACTCAAGTCAATACAATTCCATCTTGCCAGCCATACATTGGATGTTGTAGATGGAGTATAGTACAATAATGTAGCCTCTAACAGTCCCTCCATAACAAGTGAACCGTACAGTCATGACTACAGCCATCCTCTATTTCATTTGAAATCTGCAACTCATCACTGTCTTACTCTTAAGGCTACCACCTCTGTCTGCAGGCATTCATAGACGACTTCAGTGTCAAAACTTGAGCAGGCATCCACAACTGAAGTCAACTTGTTGTGACTCGTCATTACTTTTAAAAGGCTCGGCAGCATCTGTGATCAATCATCTGACAGTGAAAGAGAAGAGCAAGACAGGTATATTAAATGAACGATGCTATGCATTGCATTGGATGTTTTGCTGACTCTGAGCAAATGTGCATGGAATTGAAGTATACTAGTAACTTCAGACTCACGTGATAGCCAATTTTTCCATGTTATTTAATAATATAAATTATTTACGCACTTGTGTTCCTACTACTACAGGTGCAGTCAGGACTTAATTTATCGTAGTCACTCACTACAGACTGAGTTGCTGTTGTTGTTGGACTAGACGTGCCACACCTGATAATGATGGTGACCACCATATCTTTGCACGCTGTCAGGCAGTTGGATCTGAGCTGATTGATGTACGATGTTTCTTGAAGTGGAATACAAGGTAAATACAAATAAGAGGCACAGCACAGTAGACCCAGGCTACTACATCTGTGTGCACTGTGCAGTGGTAGAGTACAATAGTGGTATGATTGATGACTGAGAATGACGCATTGATTTTGTTGATTAATTTTGAAAATGCTAGGTTGCTTTTTTATGCCCCTTTCTCTGGCTCAGTCAAATTTTTAGGGAAATGCAGTTTGTGTTACGGGCGACCCTGTGTCGTGGGTCTGTTCTGTGCTGGCTCCTGTCTTTTCTTGTACTTCTAGATTAATAATGATGTGCAACTAGTAGACTTATACATATTGTATCGAAGCCGCCTCAGTCTGAAAGTCCTCTCTTACGACTACTCCTCTTGTATTATTTTTTTGATCTTCACTCTATTACAAATACAATTTGTTTAGGTCATTCACATTCTTTTGTATTTGCCTTTTCTTTTTCAATCCACACAGGCTGGACGTTTTTCACCCACTGCTATTATACTATGAGCATCAACTCACCCTTACCACTAATCCTCATCATCAAGCAATTGGATGGCGGGAAACCAAGAATGATATTCAGCGTGTCCTTTTCCTACGTTTATTCCTTACATTCATTGGCTAGTGGATCAACATCATAAATCATCGTCTTCATTGTTTTGCTTTTGTTGTCTCCATGCGTACTGTTTTTCTTTCTCAAACCTTTCCCAAAACCCCCGTACCCATCCATTCAACAAACCCTAACCCTCTTCCCCCGGGCTGCGTGGTTTCATTGAGGTGTGATGTTTGTTACATTAAATATACACCAACAATTTGATCACGCGCTTGCTGGGGCAGATGTGGTGAAAGCAACAATAGTGAAATTTCAACAAGGCATGGCCAGGATCTTCTTCTGCTTCCCAACTCAAGCTCTGTGTATAATGCCAAATAATTTACCATTACCATCAAACAACGAATACATCTAATGAATTGGCGTCATTGTTTGGGTTTAAGTTTACAGCATTATGATTTAGACGTTGACGTGAGTACTACAACTACAGTTGAACTTCTTATCTTCTCTTGCACTTAGTTTCCAGTCCCCAAAACCATTGTTTTGTTTCAGTTTAGCAGTTGCAATATTGTTTTGGGTCAGTCGTGTAATGTACTGTACTTAATACTTATACTACCCCCACATTGTCTATCACGCAAATGACTGCCTCTTTCTTTTTATCTCAAAATGCTACTGGCAGGGTCTGTCTACTACTACTATCACAGAAAGTTCAGAACCACAGATTCTTCTCCATTGTCTTGGGAAACAAATGCAGCCCTTGCAGTGCCACACTTCATCATCAATCATCATCAGCAATCACAGGTAAGATAAGTTTGCTGTGAGGTATAACGCAAGACAGACTGGTAGTTCTTCTAATACTACAAATATAACTCGGTGAGGGTTTACCGCATCTATCTGTCTGCATGTTAAAGATGTGGCCAATATATGTTTTTATTCGAAAGCACTGTCCGCTGACCTGCATGGCCAATTAAACCTTGCGATGTTGCACAACGTACATTATTTGGTGAAACAGTCCCCCCTCCACCCCCCCAACAAACACAAATGAACTTCAAATGTTTTCTTTTGAAAATAACTTTGTGTCTCATTTATTTTACCATAATATAAAGAAAGACGATACAAAAATAAAATATATATGAAATCTTACCCCACAGCTGTCCCTACCCTCCCCTAACCCCAACCAAATTTCCAAGTTCAATGTAAACCCCAACACCCAATTCCCACCCACCAACAAAAGGATTGAAAAAGGGGCAAACAAACAGGGTCCATCTCAAAGCCGGCGGGCTTTCAAGTGTTTGTCCACAATGAGCTTCACCCGCTCCTCTATTTCATCCTCGAGCCTCGCTACCCGGAGGAGAATCTTTTTTTGAAATTCACGGCACCTACATTGGCATGCATGTTGTGGGGCGGGGGGAGGCCGATGATGAAAAAATCCGGCGGCGGGCAGCTGCCTGACCACGGCGACGTACTCCTGCAGGCTTGGGGGCCGGGGCATTGGAAGAGGCAGCAGCGGCTGCCGCCGCCGCCGCCGCCTCCTCCTCCTTCTCCTCCTCGGCCTGAGCCACCAGCCGGCGGTAGGCCTCAACGATGGCCTGCAGTTTCCGCTGCCGGGCCCGGACTGCCAACTCCTTTCTTGTTGGTTTTGAAGGAGTAACTATAAAGAAAGAGACAGAATTGTTGTAATCCAAAATCCCAGCAAATCAAGAACACAAAATGTATTCAACACATAGTGGCACAGTAGCACTAGCAAGCAAGCTGAGTACAAAAAAATGTGTTGCATCTATCTTGAACATTCTACGGCCTATATAATTAATTTGTTGGACTTTTTGGCACGGCATTATGCCTGCCCTAGTAGCATGGGTGTACTTCAACGGTCACACACATACGAACACCTGTCTTTTTCATATCTCGTTTTATATCATATACTCTGCTTCCGGGAACAGTCTCAAACTAACATTAATTAACACGGGACAGCTAGTAGTAAATGTCTAGTAGAGACTATCATTCTTTATATTGCGCAACAAACCTTAGGTGGTTTGTGTTTCACCAGCAACGACCCATGCATCCAGTCGTCCCCTCCTTCCCTTGAGTTTGGGTATGACCAAAACACCGCTGCTGAGACTATCCTACCCACCGATATTGGGTGTGTCTCCCAACCACGCAGGCAGCTGTGTTTTCCCCTTTCCATGCTTCCACAACAACCCATGCATCCGACTGCTATCAGCCACCTGCATTGCTGATTCCAAAGTATCCTTCTATATTAGATGATTGGTGCTTTTTCCTTGCTCCTTTCATCATACTTAAAATCGATCTCCTTAGTGTTAATCCATCGCGGTCATGTTGTGGATAAGACTTTTAGTCTGCCACCAACCTTTCACAGCTGAGTTGTAGTCAGATAGAAGAGGCCTGTTATTTTATCAATTCTCGCCGGTGGTAATGCTAAGCATGGTAATGACAATAAAGGTGGCGTCATATATTGTCCAGTAGAACTTCAAGTTCATTATAAATCTCAGAGTACAGTGAGGAAGTTTTCCCCTCCCACCAAGTAATGCGGATCACTATTGAATGTAACTTACCATCGCCCACCGCTGTTGGCTCCTCCCCCACTGCTGCTGGTGCTGGTGTAGGTGCCTCTGGTCCTGTCCCCTCCGGGATCGCCTCTGCTGACGCTGCGCCGCTGTCCCCGTCGGCACTGGTGGATGGTACCGGTTCTGCACCTATAAAAATAAGTACACCTTTTTAGATGGATGCACAGCCCCCATTGTACTTGTTCACCAAGAATGGAGTTCTGCAAAACAGTTAAGTACAACGTAATCAGTAGTAGTCCACATTGCATAGTACAGCAGAGTCACTACACATATTAGCATTCATTTGTTATGGTATGGTACCCAAGCTCATCTCATCTCTACTGCTACTCTAGTCCTTGGAAATTTGAACTGAACCATGTAACCTTTGTACATCAATGTATACAGTTTTGCGCATGCTACCTCGCAGCTTGTTGCGCAGTACGAGAAGACGCCTTTGAGGCCACATGATTGTTCAATGCATACACCTGAAGAGGTTGGAAAATAAAAAGGCCCGTATTTACTTTTTGTATGTGGATTGTGGAATCGAGTTTGCTTACAGGTTACACCTTTTTTTAGCATGACTGCAAAAAACTTGCATAAATGTATTTCATACTGTCTAACGTGCACCACTTTTGTCATTATTTTTCGGCAGATGAGAAGATTTCCTTCTACGAAGCAGAGATTTCCAGAACTTACCAAAAAGAGGCATATGTAACCAGTATACGTTCAATGGTGAGGGGTCTCCGACATTTCCCACATTTCCCTATCGTGCACTAGTAGCTGTAAAAATGTAGATTACTTTATTCAGCCTTTTTTAACTCTGAATTTTTTCTGGTGGGCCCCTTGACATATTTCACGGAACAACTTAAAAACATTGATGTTACTTACTTACTTCTAACAAAATAAAGCTTTTGAAGTACCACATTGACTCAGAAGTATATTTTCAGTGTCTGTTGTCTTGTAGACTTACACGAGGGAGTGAGCAAAAGAGGGTTACTTAGGTTATGGATTGTGTAATAAAAGCATTGGGCATCTTGGTATTGGGGTTCAGGAGTGGGATAATTGAATAATTGACCAATGACTGAGCCCATATAGGTTGTCGTTCAGTGAATTGTGGGTTCCTCAGAGTTCTGTGACTGAGGTGTAAGTAAGGTCCAACCTGCCTATCACCAACATCCAATTTTCTGGTGCATACATAGTTATGTATGTGACTGCATAGAATAATACCCACAAGAGTAGTAGTGGTATACTAATGTTTACAAAATACTAGACCAACATCTGGATGCATACTTGGTTGGTGTCAATTGGCAAAGCAGGGACATTACAGAGGAAAAAGCATAAGACAGGAGTGGACCCTGTGCCTACAGCTTTTCTATCACAGATTTTTTGAAAAGATTAATACCTTAACTAAAGAGTGGGCAACAGGGCAAGCTTACCTACAGACAGTCTAATACTAGTAGTAGCACAGAGAGTCGTAGCAGAGGCTCTTTGAAGGAACAGAAAGGCAGGGACAGATACACAAAATTTTGAAAACATAATGAAAATCAAAAAAGCATTTGTCAAAATTTATTTAGGAAGGAAATGTCATTAATCGGTTGGAAAAAAAAGCTCCGTTAGAAAGTTAGGGAAATATCATTGTTCCAAAAGAAAGCACTGTTGGACTTACTGGGGACAGCAGCAGGATCCTCAGTAGAGGAGCTCTGTGCCTGTGGTTCACCCGCCGACTCGGTCCCAGCCTTCTGCTTGCCCCTGGGTTCTGTGGTTCATGTAAGAAATAATAAAGAAAGAGAAAAACATTGAGTGCTGTGAAACATAGACATCATTTCAAAAACCACTGCTAGAACATTAAAAGAAACAAACATTGATCTACCAAATGACTACTGCCTTGCAGGATTCACTGACTGTATACTTGGAGAAAACAAATCAAATGTTCCATAAACATTCTGATTGCAGATTACTAAGTAACACAGAGGCAGTAACACCTGAACAACACCACCGATTCAAGAATGGGGTAATCAATTATCTGTAAGTAGGCATTTCTTTTTTATTTTTGCCAGCAAAATGCATAGATCACAAGGAGGAGACATGCTTAACTTTGTGCATACACGAAATTGTACGTTCGTTGCATCATATTTTGTTCTGCTACTGACTGAATGCTACTGCTGCTAAGCCTACCCACTCACTAAACAAACTACCTCAGTTCTATGGAGGGCTGAGGCAGGGGCAGCTCTAGGCTCATGGTGGTCCTGGGCAGGCAGCGTAGGTAGGGGGCCCCGGAAGAGGAGGTCGGGGCAGAGCACGGAGGCCAGTGAAGTGGGGGGAGTCAGGGTGTTTGGAAGTGGAACAGAGCCGGAGGCACCAAATCCCTGCCAGGGGCCGCCACGCAAATATGTATCCATCCTCAGAGGATTATTAAATTAAGGATATATATTGGTGTGGTGGCCCCTGGCGTTTGGTGGCCCTGTGCAGTTGCACAGCTTGCACATGCGAACGCCGGCCCTGGCTGAGGTAAGAAGAACAAAGTAACTTTAGCATTCATTGCCAGAGGAGGATTCATGCAGAAGAGAAGGGCGTTAAAAAAATTATACAATATGCAAACTACGTACAATTATCCATCCACCGCTATTTCACTGACGGACAAAGGAAGGACAAGACTCTATTAATAGCATTAACTAACTTCAGTTCTCTACAATAAAGAAAATCTCACATCAATAAACAGCAAAAGCTAGCGCCAAGTTGAAACAACACGCAAGAGTCCGTGAAGAAAAGCAGCACAGACCAGTGTCATACAATTACAGTAGATATAACGGAATACATCGGAAATGTAACTAGGAGCACCAGTCATCGCGTTACTTATTCAGCCAAGATTTAGAAAGATACAATAACAATACTTATACTACTATATATATATATATATATTTTTTTTTTTTTTTGGGTAGCCACTCACCAAGACCCACGACCTCAACACCAAGCAGGTCCAACAGGTCCTGCTCCCGGTCCAAAATGTCTGCCCAGCGGTGGGACAGCTGATGGTGGGTACGCCGGATACCGGAGCAGCGGAAGACTGCCCGGCGCACCTTCGCCCACCGCCGGAGACGCTCTTCAATCTGGTAGCCGGAGCCGGGCCTGCCGCCTGCTGCCAAGGTCAAGGGGAGGTGGCGCTGGAGAAAAAAGACCAGGGCAGCCACCTCCTCCTCCCCAAAAAGTTGGCGGGCCGTCACCCCTGAGGGGCGCATTCTGCCGCAAGGCAGCCGGGTTTTTTTGGGCACAGGCACCTTGCCCTTTGAGCCGCCGATGCTGCTGGCGCCCTTCACCATGGTTCTGGGTGGAGGGGAGAAGAAAAGTTCAAGACAAAAAGGTAGGGGAAAGAAGAAGCAAGGTAAAAGAAGGAAGTAAAATAAAACAATAGAAAAGTTGAAAAAAAGTTGTAAAAGTAGAAATAAAATGAAAAATATAAACCTAGGCACAGAGAGAGATAGGTAATAACTAAAGAAAGTTTGAAAAAGTGGGTAAAAAGACCAGGATTGAAGAGATATGAGCTAGATGCTAAAGTAGGCCCAAAACCATAGCCAGAGTGTGAAATCCAAGATGGCTGCGCCCGTCGCGACCGCGTGGGTAGGTTCGCGCGATATTTAGTGCGATCACGCACTTTGTAGTGCGAACAAGAAGATGAGTTCCCGAACATGTCTTGCACAACCCGAACACATGACTTGTGACCCGGAACAGGAAATAAGGGAACGCAAACGGGCGGGACAAACCTCTTGGCTAACTTAGCGCGCTAGCCATCCCAAGCATGCAGGCAGCGCCCCGAACACGCGCACCGCGCTCCCGATGACGAAAAACGGCGCGCAAACGGGTCTAGCAAGCAACTACGCATGTCCGCGGAGCTACGCGTAGGTCGCGGAGTGCGGCTCCGCGAACTACACCCAGGGTTAATTGTAGCATTAATTTTTAATATTTGTCCCGTATGAAATCTGTGCATGATCACGTTCCCTGACCCCTATATCTTGTGTACCCTTTTGTTTTTGAATAATTATTATGTTATTTGTGGTTACACCTACTAATCAGATTATTGTTTTTGTTTTGAATATAAATATTGTAATTATTTTTTCCTATGTTTTCAGGTATTTATTTCATTTTTTAGCAGGAAATCCATGATTTGATTAATTTAGTTATCCAAAATAAATATTTTGTCGCTTAGCGACATTTAGCAAGTATTTTTTCGTCGCTAATCATAAAAACGGGCGCATTTCGATCATATTTGTATATATCTACCATAGCGACGTTTTATGTCCCGATTTTCGTCGCTAACGCTAAAAAAATTGTCGCTAAGTCGCAATTTTTTGCAGCAAACACAGGAAGTGGTGTATTACTGCTTCCTGTCACATGGGTGTGGTTTTTACTTTCACTTTCTCTTTTTAGCACGTTGCTGGTGCATGTGCTGAGAGGAGGAGGTGTATTGTGGTTGCTGTGTTGGAAGTTGGTTTTGGAGAGTGGTGCTGCGTGCTGTGTCCTGTGTGAAGTGTCTGTTTGTAGTATTTGTTATATTTTAGACAGTTTGTGTGTCTACTGTCCTCTGTTTTGTCTGAAGTGTCTGTTAGTTGTATTTGTTGTATTTTAAACAGTTTGTGTGTCTAGTGTCCTCTGTTTTGTAGAGTTTATTTTCTGGTTAGTTAGTTTTTTTATATAAATAGTAAGTTAAGTGGGTTATTATTTATTAGTTTTAAGGGGGTTAAGGGGGTCAGGGAGATGCCTGCTGTTGGGAGGTCAGGGAGGATGAGTGAGGAGGCATTGGGGGGATATTTATGGCTGGTAAAATTTTATCTACCAAATATGTTGGAGGCGGGGGGGCGGATCCTGCAGGGGTATGCTGTGGGGGCACGGAATGTGCGCTGGGAGCGTGTGAAGCTCCAAATGGAGCACTACTTTAAAATTGCCCGCTCCGTGCACCAGTGGAAGCACCGGTGGCAGGACTTGACTGCGCGGGAGGCCGACCTCCTGGATTACACCGGTGTGATGACAGGCATACAGGGTGGTAAGTACAAAAGCCATTATTTCACTTAAATGTCCAAATGTAATGTAAGTGAGTTATGTGTGTGACATGTGTGTATGACATGTACATGCTGACTCGTTACTGTGATACTGTGACAAAGTGTTGATGACAATGTCATTTCCCTATGGGCCATATGTATCAAAGCAAAATGTATTTGCAAACGCCGTAATTCGCAGATTTCCGGCGTTTGCGAACCCATTTTCGCTACATAGTATTTATGAGACATTTTTGGTGCAAAGTAAGGAATCGCTAAATTTGCGATTCCTTAAATGCAATGTATCGAGGCAAAAAACATTCCAAAATGCCATTAAGGAATCACAAATTACTACTAACATCTAGTTGGTGGTAAGTACCACTGCGCCCTCCACGGCCTGGTTGCCCCCACGCTCCCCGCCTGCTCTGCCTGCCTACCTCTACCTGCTGCCTGCCAGACGCCGATCCGGCGCCCCAGCCGCCGCAGGGCTGCCCACCAAGCCCGCCGTTTTTTCCCGCCGTTCCTGCCGCGACCCCGCCCCCCCCCCCCGCTCGCCGATTGGCCCACGCGCTCCCCGCCTCCCAGCTGACCCTCCCTACCGGCTCCCTTCTTAAGGGGACCCAGACCACGATTCAGGAGCGACCACTGCGCCCTCCACGGCCTGGTTGCCCCCACGCTCCCCGCCTGCTCTGCCTGCCTACCTCTACCTGCCAGACGCCGATCCAGCGCCCCAGCCGCCGCAGGGCCGCCCACCAAGCCCGCCGTTCCTGCCGCGACCCCGCCCCCCCGCCTGCCGATTGGCCCACGCGCTCCCCGCCTCCCAGCTGACCCTCCCTGCCGGCTCCCTTCTTAAGGGGACCCAGACCACGATTCAGGAGCGACCACTGCGCCCTCCACGGCCTGGTTGCCCCCACGCTCCCCGCCTGCTCTAGCTGCCTACCTCTACCTGCTGCCTGCCAGACGCCGATCCGGCGCCCCAGCCGCCGCAGGGCCGCCCACCAAGCCCGCCGTTCCTGCCGCGACCCTGCCCCCCCGCTTGCCGATTGGCCCACGCGCTCCCCGCCTCCCAGCTGACCCTCCCTGCCGGCTCCCTTCTTAAGGGGACCCAGACCACGATTCAGGAGCGACCACTGCGCCCTCCACGGCCTGGTTGCCCCCACGCTCCACGCCTGCTCTGCCTGCCTACCTCTACCTGCTGCCTGCCAGACGCCGATCCGGCGCCCCAGCAGCCGCAGGGCCGCCCACCAAGCCCGCCGTTTTTTCCCGCCGTTCCTGCCGCGACCCCGCCCCCCCGCTTGCCGATTGGCCCACGCGCTCCCCGCCTCCCAGCTGACCCTCCCTGCCGGCTCCCTTCTTATGACGCCCCCAGAGCGACCGCGCAGCGGACGCGCGCAGCGGGAGCACCGAATGAGCGCCGAAGGTGCGCCAAAGGTAAGCCCGTCTGCGCCCGTCCGCGCCTGGACCGCGCCCAGTGCCAGGACCCCTGGTCCCCACCGCCGGAAGCCGTCCCGACGGACCTACGACGCCACCGACCTCAACGCACTCAACACCGGCCGAACACCGGGCTGCTACCGAGCCACACCGAGAGGCACCCACGGACCCTTCAGCTGCCACTCCTGCAAGTTCACCTGCAACCGGACCCACGCCACACCAGCACCCACCAAGCCGAACACCAGCAGCACCCACCTGAAGTGCATCCTGCTCAACACCCGCTCCGTCCACAGACCCGCCGTCGAGCTATGGAACCTGCTCGACACCACAGACCCAGACGTCGCCTTCGTCACGGAAACCTGGATGAACGCCTCCTCAGCGCCCGACATCGCCATCGCCATCCCAGAAGGCTACAAGATCATCCGGAGAGACCGCGTCAACCAGACAGGAGGAGGCATCGCCATCATCCACAGGAACACCATCCGCATCACGACCAACACCGACGACACCCTCGCACCCGCCGAACACCTGCACTTCCAGATCCACGCCAACCCCAAGACCACCCTCAGAGGCACCCTCATCTACAGACCCCCGGGACCACGCACACAATTCAGCGAGGACATCGCCGACTTCATCAGCCCACACGCCCTCCCCTCCACCGACTACATCCTCCTCGGGGACCTCAACTTCCACCTGGAGAACAACAACGACCGCAACACCAGCACCCTGCTGGACAACCTCGCCAACCTCGGACTCAAGCAACTGGTGACCCCCCCACCCACTACGCCGGACACACACTCGACCCGATCTTCTCTTCCAGTAAGGACATCGCCATCAGCCACGCCACGGGACTCCACTGGACGGACCACAGCTGCGTCCACTTCAGCTTCAGAAGGACCACGCTCCACCATCACCAGCAACAGGCTCCCCGCAGAAGCTGGATCAAGATCACTACAGACCAGCTCGCTACTTCCCTGAGTAAGAACCCTCCCACCAGGACAACCAACCCCAGCTAAGCAGCCACAAACCTCACGAAATGGATCAGCGACTGCGCAGACGACCTCGCCCCGCCGAGCAGACCCGGCAGCAAAAAGCCCCATGGTTTAACGACGAACTCAAGAGCTCCAAGAAGAACTGCAGAGCACTTGAGAAAACCTGGCGCAGAGACCCAACACCGGACAACATGACTGCCCTCAAGCTCGCCACCCAAAAACACCACCAGCTGATCCACGCCACCAAGAAACCCGCATTCAAGGAACGACTGGAAAACAACGCACACAACAGCAAGGAACTCTTCAACATCGTGAAAGAGCTCCCCAACCCCAACGCCGGTAACAACGACATCACCCCTTCGCAAGACCTCTGCAACTCCCTTGCCTCCTACTTCCACAACAAGATCGCCAACATACACAACAGCTTCAGCACTCAACCGACGAACGCCACGACCGAACCACCGCCCCCCACCACCACCCTCCGCGCCTGGACCCCGATCAGCACCGAAGACACCATCCGCACGATGAACTCCATCCACTCCGGATCTCTGACAGACCCCTGCCCTCACCACGTTTTCAACAAGGCCGACGCTGTCATCGCACCCCACCTGCAGGACATCATCAACACCTCCTTCGACATCGCCACCTTCCCTGAGAGCTGGAAGCACGCCGAACTCAGCGCTCTACTCAAGAAACCATCAGCAGACCCAACCGACCTCAAGAACTACCGCCCCATCTCGCGGCTCCCGTTTCCGGCAAAAGTCATCGAGAAGACTGTCAACAAGCAACTGGCCGCCTTCCTCGAGACGAACGGCTCCCTCGACCTCTCGCAGTCTGGCTTCCGGGCCAACCACAGCACCGAGACCGCCCTGATCGCAGCTACCGGTGACATCCGAGCCCTGCTTGACAACGGAGAAACAGCGGCCCTCATCCTCCTGGACCTCTCCGCGGCCTTCGGCACTGTCTGCCACCGTACCCTAGTACAGCGCCTCAGCAACGTCGGAATCCAGGAGAAGGCACTGGAGTGGATCACCTCCTTCCTCGCCGGAAGGACACAGAGAGTCCGCCTCCCCCCGTTCAGATCGGAGGCCACCGAAGTCATCTGCGGCGTTCCTCAAGGCTCCTCGCTCAGCCCAACACTCTTCAACGTATACATGAGCCCCCTCGCAGCCATCGCACGCCAGCACAACCTGAACATTATCTCCTACGCCAACGACACCCAGCTGATCCTATCCCTCACTAACGACCCCGCCACCACCAGAGCCAACCTGCACGAAGGGATGACAGACGTAGCCACATGGATGTCGAACAGCCGCCTGAAACTGAACTCGGACAAGACGGAAGTTCTCATCATGGGATCCTCACCCTCCGCCTGGGACGACTCCTGGTGGCCCCCCGCCCTGGGCAGCGCACCCAAACCAACAGACCACGCACGCAACCTGGGCTTCATCCTGGACTCCTCCCTCTCCATGACCAGACAAGTCAACGCCGTCTCCTCGTCGTGCTTCAACATCCTGCGCATGCTACGTAAGATATTCCGATGGATCCCCACCGAGACCAGGAAGACGGTCACCCAGGCCCTCGTCACCAGCCGTCTGGACTATGGCAACTCCCTCTACGCCGGAACCACCGCCAAACTCCAGAAGAGACTCCAGCGGATCCAGAACACCTCAGCACGACTCATCCTGGACATCCCCCGCCGCAGCCACATCTCCGGACACCTGAGAGACCTGCACTGGCTCCCGGTCAACAAGAGAATCACCTTCCGGCTCCTCACCCACGCACACAAAGCCCTACACAACCAAGGACCAGGATACCTCAACAGCCGCCTCAACTTCTACGCTCCCAAACGCCAGCTTCGATCGACCAGCCACGCCCTCGCCGCCGTCCCCCGCATCCGAAGAGCCACCACAGGAGGAAGGTCCTTCTCCTACCTGGCCGCCAAGACTTGGAACTCCCTTCCTACCCACCTCCGCCTGACCCAGGACCACCTCGCCTTCAGGAAGCAGCTCAAGACCTGGCTGTTCGAGCAGTAGCGGACCCCCTCCCCCCGTCGCCTTGAGACCCTCCGGGTGAGTAGTGCGCTATATAAATGCATTGATTGATTGATTGATTGAAGTAGCGAAATCTTTTAAATAAGCATTTTTTTAAACATCAAAAGGTGCCATGTGACGCTCATACATGCCCTTAGGGCATGGCATGTATGTGCGCCATATGAGCACACATGTCATTTTCACGGGTGCAGCAGGGTGTTCTTGAGACACCGCTGCACCCTTGAAAATATTCACAATTTGCGATTAGCAAATTGCTAATCGCAAATTTCCCCTTAATTCCTATGGGCCTCCTGGCACATAGAAATGAATGGGAAGTTTGTGATTAGCAATTTGCTAATCACAATTTAGGAATGTTAATGAATCGCTAACAATAAGCAATTTCCTACATACTTACCATTTTGCGATTTCTAAATAGCGAATGCTTAAAAATCGCTATTTAGGAATCGCTAAACAGAATGTTGATACATATGTCCCTATGTGATTTGCACATGATTCACATCAGTTAAGATTAATTAGGACTCCCACTTCCAGGCACATTTTAGCAGATATACAAGCCACTTGGGGTTCTTTAGCGGCGCGGTTGCATTACTTATGTGACAAAGCGGCAGCGCGAAAGTAGCGCCATGGTGCAGGGTATGTACAATATCACACTTCTGGGAGAATCGTCACATTGTAAAGCTATGCACCTTTAGGGGGCGTTCTGGCGCAGGGAAGGGCATTCATACACAGGAACACCTCTGTAAAGTGACAGAGTGAAATCTATCAAGTTTCAGTCATTCCCTTTCATGGCAATGCTGCGTCTTAAATCTGGGCCTGCTTGAAGCAGGCATGAGGATTGACGCAGCATTGACAAGATAGGGCCAACCAGAGCATTGCTGGAGCAGCGCCGCACATGCTTCACAACTCCTGCAATGCACTGCCTTTACAGCACAGATGCCTGATGCATCTGTGCCATTTTAGCAGCATGGTGCACAGCATGGGAAATGCAGCTCACCATGTGATTTGGGCCATGGTGCACATTTACTCTTGCCTCCATGCTGATTTGGTGGGGTGCACCATTACCTGTAATACTGTCCCTTGGTGTGCTACAGTAGAGTAGGTGTGTTCCTATTTGTATATTTGTATAGCTCCATGATTTGACAGTTGGAGTGAGTAGTCACGTTATCATTGAGGTGTGAACACATACTTGCAGTGTGAAGACCAGATGTGGGACTGAGGTTATCTGTGTGTCACTTGCATTCACATTACTATGTGATGGTGAATGACCACATGCCAGTAAGGGTGGCAAGGCACAGAGGATGTTAGCATTTATGAGCCCATCACGGCTGTAGTCAGTCAAAGAGATGTGAGCAGCGACTGTGTGCAGGATGATGTGTGTGTGTCCAGTATGTGTAACTGTACATATCTGAGCATTGCAGGATGATGTGTGTGTGTCCAGTATGTGTACCTGTACATATCTGAGCAGTGCCAGTGTGTGTGTGACCTATGTGCAGGACAGTACACAGTGTGACAGATGCTCAAATCCATGAGCAGCAGGACTGTATCTACACGGCCCCTGTACATGGGTCATGTGTAGATATATCCTTGCCAGGTGATTATGCAATGCGTGAGTTTGACAGCTCCAGAGTGTTTTACATCCCAAAGGACTGTGTATCAGCCTCTTACTAAACGAATAGTTGCCATCATACGCAGTACAACTTACACATGATGCCTGTGTGGACATGGTGCTTAGAAATGGCATTACCCAACTGTTATGTGCATGTATGACTGCGGTGATGTTATGTTTGGCCACCACTGCATTAGCAAGCCCATGTGTGCATGCCAATCGAAGTGCACAGTCATTAGTACAATGTGTGAATACCCTACAAAGTGATGTTGTATTTCCTGTGACTGAAAAGTTGTTCCTCATGTTTATGTAACGTTTCTGGACAACCATGCAATGACACATATTTTATTTGGTTTACTCACAGATGGTCGGCGACCCATCACGCAGGGTGACGTGGATCGTTTCAGGGACCCAAATGCCACTGGTGAGTAATTGTAATGTAAATTGCCATGTGTGATGTAATGGATGTCATTAACTAATGCAACCCACGGTAGTTTGGCAATGCTGGTGTGTTCCGCATGTCACTTGGCCACAAGGTGTAGAGTATATTTATGTTATTATTCAGACAATATGTATAAGAGTGTGGTTAGACGCATATCTATGTAAGTTGTGCCTTTGTCCATGAAGGGACAATGTGATTTCTCAGGTGCATATTGTCAAGCCCTTTATAGCGGGTTTTGCAGCTGTTTCCTGCCGATGTACGCAGCAATATTGTGGAGAACTTTCTTGATATTATTGACACCTGTTGTTGGTAGGGGTGTCCCGGTCTTCTTCCCATGCATGTAGGCTGAGCTTACATTCGGTTTCCATTGACATATACATACAGCCACACTGGCAACCATGTACAAGAGTGCCAGTCTTGTCAGTGACTACATGAACTGTACACATTTTCAGATAGACACACATGTCTGCACATGTGCATCGTACAGCAGTGTGTCACAAGGTCAGATGAGGGTGGTGCTGCCCATGGAGGGGTAGTGCCACACTTCTAATGTTAATTGGACTACTTGCACACACTCAGGATGCACAATGGTGACATGTTATCACTGTCTCATTTAGCGTCTAATTTGTCAGTACATCACACCTGCCATGTACTGTCATGTCACGTTCCATGACCTGAATTGTGGAAAAAGGGCTTATCAATTATATGGTCAGGTCACTTTGAGACATTACAGGATGTCACATGTGTGTTGCCTCCCATGTGGTATGTGATTTGTGCCAAATAATATGATGATAGGCAAATGACCCAGTGTCCTTGTTTTGGAATTGACATTTCCATTTTTTTTTTAGACAACATGAATGCAGAGGAGAGCCATGCATTCAATCTGGCTAGGGAACGGTGGCTTCACATCCGCCGGGTTAAAAAGGGGTACAGGAACATGGCAAAGAAATACGCGGCTGCTAGGAAGGCTGGGACCTGGCACTCTATGCCAGAGGCTGTTGGACACAAGGACAAAGATAACACCTCCAGGGCTGCTGGCAAGGCTGGCCGAGTAAAGAAATCTAAGACACAGGTCTCACCAGTTGTTCCAATCTCAACCACTGCAGCCATTCCAAGTACCAGCAGCCAGGGGCCGGTTCAAGCTGCACCCAGCCAGGGACCAGCCCAGACCACAACACCCCAGGAACTTGGGGCACCCACCACAACGCCGCCAATAGCTGAGACCCTACAGAAGATACTAATTGAGCAGGCCAGGAACAATAACTTGATCCTCGATGTTAAACATGAATTGATTATCCTGAACCGGCGGGTGAATGACATTGCTGTGAAACTGGGTATTCCCTAAACCTGGACTTCTTCTGCCCCACACCCCTCTTCTGCCTTCCCTCATTGTTATTTGTTTATAGATAGTCGTATTATAGTATTTAGATGTAGATTAGTTTTAGATTAGGTAGTTAGTTTAGTGTAGTGAGATATTGAGAGGTTAAGATAGTGTTGGGGCTAAGTTTCTTTTCTCTTTGGGTGGGGGGTTGATGTCCTTTTTTAGTTTGTGTAGTAGTGTATAGTTAGTATTACATGTGTAGTTTAGTTTAATATGTGTGTAGGGATTTCAGATATAGTGTTAGGTTTAGTAATTAGTGTAGTTGTAGATAGGTTATATTTTATACAATAAATACTTTTGAATTTATTACTACTTGCAATGGTGTCAGGTAGGTTGCAGAGTGTGGGTCTTGACACATTGTATGCTTCTCAGGTCATCAGTGGAGTGATCCCTGTATGTGTGACTTTGGATGCAACCTGTTACTGGGATGCATGTATAGTGTTAAGTAAACCTTAGCTGTGGTATCTGTTGACTTGCATGGTTGACATGTTACATTGGATTTATTGTGTATGGGCAAAATCTGCTACTTTGCGTTCAGCTATTTTGCACTAAATGGCGAGACAGTCCACAAGTTAGCAAATTTGCAGGCGTACTTGTGGATTTTGTAGCCATTTGCACAAATATGTGCCCACATGTGCCTGTCACTTTGCCAGCACACCATAATGCAACGAGGTCCCTTGAGTGAACTGGCCATTATAGTGGGGACGGCCGAGAAGATGTTTCATACTGCTAGTGTGTGGTGGAGGTTGCCAAACGGGGAGAGCTTCTATGGGAGTTCACATGCATCTTGTTGAGAAAGGGTCAGAGACCAAGCAGAGCAGCAGGTGAAGAGAATGCAGGCACCTTGTCACAGGAGCTTCACAGGGATGGCGCTTGGGAAAGTAATGGATGCTAATATACGTTTGGCTCTGGACCCCAGAATCCTTCAGATGTCCAAGATTGCTCTGCTGCGCGTGTTGGTACATAGCCATTCAGATTCTGCTCAGTGTGTTCATGCGCATGCAGCTGCTGCTGCTGGACAATGTCCCATCTCATACTTAAATGCCCCATACAGGACTATGCTGGCACTGGGCAGTAGGGTGCAGTGGCATGCAGGTGCTGCACGCATGGTACATGCACATACCTGTGCCAAGGGGGGACATGTGTTTATTGGTGCTGTGTAGGTAGTTATGACTTTACATTTTGACTGCACTGACGGTGGTACCACCTACACAGATATGGAGCATCCAGGCACAAGACTTCATGGTGCAAGAGCATGATGGTGCTGTGCGTTACGGGTATATATGTACTGGGGGCAGGGGGTCACTTGGCACAATGTGTGCTCACACCCTGAGGACTCCCAGGCAATTGTGCAAAATATTATATTCACACTGGGAGGGCTCAGGGGCAGTTCTGCAGCAGGGGGCTCAGAAACACAGGTCTCCCAGGCAGTTTAGCTGCGCCACCCTCTGGTTCCTCACAGCACCCTCTGGTTCACACCTGCCACCATTTTGTTCTTCACACCACCCTCTGGTTCACCAGTGCCACACTCTGGTTCACCACTGCCACCCTCTGGTTCACCACTGCCACCATTTTGTTCTTCACACCACCCTCTGGTTCACCAGTGCCACACTCTGATTCACCACTGCCACCCTCTGGTTCACCACTGCCACACTCAAACTCACCACCCACGCAGATTAATTCCTCAACACTGCCAGACACCTCCACTTTCAGATCCACACCGACCCCAACACCACCCTCAGAGGTACACTCATCTCCAGCCCCCCGGACCACATTGTCAATTCAGCAAATCCCTCGCCTACCTCGCCTGCAACCATGCACTCACCTCCACAGACTACATCCTCCTCGTGGAGCTGACATTCCAGCTCAGGAACAAGAACAACACCAACTCCAGAACCCTGTCGGCCACACTAGCCAACCTCAGCCTCAGCCACCTCGTCACCCCACCCACCCACCCACCCACCCATGCCACTGGTCACATGTTGGACAGCACCTTCTACACAGGCACCCACGTTGCTTTAGTACACACCACCTGTTTCCACAGGACTGTACCTGCTGCATCCATTTCCCCTTCAATGTACAGTCCACAGACCACCGCACACAACGGGTAACTCACCACTGCTGGAGGAGAGTGACTGTAGACCAGCTAATCACCACCCTTACCCACAGGCCACACAACAACTCCACCAACTCCAACGCTGCAGGCCGCCACCTCAGGCAGTGTATGTACAACTGTGACAACACACTTGTGCCACTCAAGGAACCCTGTAAAACCCACACCAGCAGGCCAGCCGCCACGTTCACCAATGTGCTGGTGTGCATCCAGAGTTGGATGCCGGAAACTGGAGTGGATATTGCTCACCATATGCACTCCAGACAACCACGCAGACCACAAGGATGCCATACACATACATCACCACCTCTTGTGATTGGCCAAGGGTTGCTCCTTCAAAGCCCAAATGGATGACAACGCATACGGGAGCAAAGGGCTCTTCTGCATCGTAAGGGAACTCTCGAACTCCAGCGCCAACACCAACAACATGACTCCCTCAGTAGAACTGTGCAATTCACTAGCCATCTTCTTCCACTGCTAGCTCGCTGATATCCATGACAGCTTCAACACGACACCCACCCAAACTATGCCAGGGCCCGCCTCCCCTGTGTACACCAGCAGCGCATGCCACCTGACCTCCTGGTCCAATGTCAACAGCAACGAGATACACAAGGTTATGTACTCCATCCACTCACGCTCCCTGTCACACCTATGCCCACACCACGTATATAACATGGCAGATGCTGCTATCTGAGCCGACTACAGAACAGCAACATTTACATGGAGCTTGGAACACAACAATATCTACACCCTCCTCAAGTAGCTGAAGCCAGGCCACAAGGACCTCAAGTGCTTCCAGCATATCTCCCTGCTCCTGTTTCCAGGGCGGATCACTGGAAATTGCTCAACATGCAACTGGCCCACCACCTGGTAGACAACAACATCCTGTACCCATCCCAGGCCTGAATCATACAAGTCCACAGCACCCTGCCAGAACTCATGTCCGCCACTGACGACATCATGAGCCAACTGTGCAACAGCAAAACTTCTGCCCTCATCCTCCTCGTGATGTGTCCCTATGCCAGCATGCCCAGGTCTCTCCAGGACTTGTTGTACAGTACATGAGGGTATGCAATGTAATGACTTGCATGGTACATGAGTGCCACTGTGCCCATCCACCCACTTCCACCCGTCCCTGTTTGACACTCACCCTGGTGTTGTTGTGTGACTTCCAGTACAGCAGTATCCTGGCCTGCGACTCCCACAACAGTCTCCTCACTGATGACGTTGGCCACCTGCTCCTCCAGCTCCTCCTGTGGAGCTGGTCCACCGCCTCCCGTCGCACTTGCTGCCCTTAGGTTCGCTCCCAGTTTCTTTTTTAGTTTTGCTCTTCGTATCGTGCCACCGCTTCTTGCACTCGTCCACTGTCCTCTTTCGCTCCCCCACGGCATTGACCTTAGTCATGATGTCCTGCCATATATCCCTTTTCCTCGCCATGGTGACGGTGGAACTCACAAAGAGTTCCTGCTGGTGTCGCGTCACCTCTTCAACCAGTACCTTGGTTCTCCTCCGGAGTGAACTTTGGGTTCCTCTTCCTCTTGGCCTTTCCCTGGGTCTCAGCCTGGCCTTCCTGGGTGTTGTTTCTGCCCTCTTCACTGGTCCCTGGCTGCTCACCATCATTTTCAGTATTTTCCATAGTTAGCAACGATTTTCGGGCATTTTTTCGTCCCGCTAACGCGTTATATGGTAGCCTTGGGCCTATTGGTTTAGCACTTCTATCGCATGCTTTTATCGCATTTCTGGAGAATTATCGCCGCCTAGCGGAGTATTGGTAATACCTCGCTACGGCGGTGATATTTCCAGGCGATGTTAGGCGATAAAATTTTTCCCGCTAAATACCGATAGCGATATTTTTCGCCTGTTATTGGTAATATGTCCTCTGGAGTCTCCAAGCACCGTCCCGATCGCGGTGGCACCACCAAGCAGGATGGACCGCCAGAGTAACAGGAGCACAGGTCCGCTAAAGTCTGCAGTGCCCCAGCCACGAGGGCCGCTCTAAGGACGACTCAGAGTCTTTGAAATGAAATGAATGAAATGAAAAAGACGCTTATATAGCGCATTTCTACCCAGGGGCCTCCCAGCGCTTTCAGGGTTTATAGCCCCCATTGTAAAGAGCGCCTCTCCAGATTCCCTCCGTGTAGCCTCCACAAGCAAAACAAACTGCAGGCATGTTCGATGGTGCCCACACTCCCACTAGATTAGGTATTTTCAAAATAAAGGGCCTCGATGGCAGTTCAGAAAAATCATGCTACTGCCATCTTAACCCCTGCGGCCATGCCCGTATAGATTCCCTCCTTATGCCAAGAATTATCTCCAATATGCCAGAAGCAGCTTATTTCCTTGGGTTCAACAATAAGCCCAGAATTATACAGAGTACAGCATAAACAATGGATATAATCATAAAACATGAAAATAAACACACTCTTACTCACTCACGCTTTCTCATTCTCAATCATACACACTCCTCACATTCACTTTCCTCCTCCTCCTCCTCCTCTCCCACTCTAACTCACACTCTCTCCCTTACTCATTCTCACTCCCACTCACGATGGCTTACACAGAAATGCACTCCTACTCACTGGTTTTCACTCTCACTTAGAAATACACTTGTAGGCATTCAACGTTTCACATTCACTTATTCTGGGCCCTGGTGCAACTGCACCTGCTGCACCAGCGATACCTACACTGACTCACCTCCACGCCATCTCCCAATTTCTAGTCACTCACTCCTTGTACCACACCCACACTCCTTCACTCATTCTCTTGCACTCACTTTCACTTAATTATACTCTCTCTCACTCATTCTCAATTTAACTCTCATTGCCTCTCACACACACACACAATCTCACTCAACATTAATAATACTCTTATTGTTATCTTCATTTGTTTATCGGCTATTGTTTATCGAGACAGCTACAAATGCCGAATTACCCCCACCACATCATCGACCTGCGAAAGTTTTCAATTTTCGCTAGAACTCTCCCCCACTACCACCTTTTCTGGCATTCTTATCTATCGTCCTCCTGGCGCTCTGAACAACTTTATTACTAAAATAACTGAGCTTGCCGCAAGTATCGTTGTATCCTCACCTAATTTTACCCTGTTGGGGGATCTCAACCTGCACCTTGATGATCCACACGATACTGCAGCCAACTCTCTTCGTGCCAACCTTCAAGCGTTGGACCTCCATCAAAAGGGCTTTCATGCTACGCATAATAGAGGTCATCTCCTTGACCACGTTTTCAGTAACATTAACGACATTACGGTTGAGCCTTCCATTCCATTGCCTTGGACGGACCATTTTGTGATACCCTTTATTTGGCGTACAAACACCCTTCCCTCCACTCACTGTATAGCCAAACATCAAGCTAGGAAATGGTCCTCTCTCTCCCTCCCTGCATGGGAAGCTGCCTTGGCTAGAGACCCTCCCAGAAAGGTGTCGCATGCCAATACAGCTGCCAACAATTTCGATGGTTGGATCACCTCGTCACTTGACATGGTCCTTCCTGTTCAAAACAATAACTTTACAAAAAAAAACAAAGCTGCCCCATGGTTTACACCCGCACTTAAGACAATGAAATTAGCATGTCGTAAATATGAGAGAGCATGGAGACAGGACTATTCCCAAATTAGGAAGGAAGAATATAGAACCAATATTAGGCTCTATAAACAAGAGATAAAGGCGGCACAAGCCTCCTTTTACGGCAGTAAAATTGATGCAGCCGCCAACGCCCCTAGGGAAATTTTTAAAATTGTGAAATCCCTTATTTCCCCCCCTGTAGAAGGCCCTAATATTGAGGGCGCTCAAAACCGCTGCAATGACCTGGCCGATTTCTTTTCACAAAAAATTCAAACTATATATTCCTCATTTGGGGATGCTAACAATGATTTGGAACCCTACACCTCCTCAACTTCTGATGCCCCGGTCCCTTGTAGGCTAGACACAATTCCACTTTTGGACTTTCCGGCTTTAGATAAACTGGCTGCTAAAGTTACCTCTGGATCTCCCAACGATCCAGCACCTCCACAAACCCTCAATCTGGCTATGGACGTGATTCGCCCAATCATATTGGACGTTCTCAACACCTCCATCTCCTCTAAAGCCGTCCCCCCGTCATGGAAGTGCGCGATGGTGAGGGCGTTGTTGAAGAAGCCCAATCTTGATCAGAACAACTTGGCGAATTACCGTCCTATTTCCTTGCTCCCCTGGCTGAGCAAGCTGCTCGAGAGGCACGTAAATAACACCTTGACGAATTACCTGGAGTCAAATAGTCTCCTGCGTGCCTCTCAGACAGGGTTTCGTCCGCTACATGGGACGGAAACTGCTCTTTTAGCGGTCACGGAAGAAGCAAGAGCAGTGTTGGATCAGGGTGGGAAAGTCGCCATCATCCTATTGGACCTTAGTGCCGCGTTCGACACGGTCAACCATGCCACGCTGTTGCAACGACTGGCGGACATGGGCGTGTCGGGCGCGGCCCTGGAATGGCTGACATCCTTCCTGGCTGACCGGTTCTTTCAGGTTTTTGAGGGTGAGGCAGTGTCCCCTAAACATCCACTCAGGTGTGGGGTTCCTCAGGGCTCCTCCCTGAGCCCCACTCTGTTTAATGCCTACATGGAACCTCTAGACAGGATAGTCCAACCCTTCGGTGTGCGTATTGTCACCTACGCGGACGATACCCAACTGGTGGTCTCTTTAGACCACGCGGAGGGATCGTCCCACACCTTAGGCCCCTGTCTAGAGGCGGTCGCCAGATGGATGCAATCTTCCTGTTTAAAACTCAATGGGGAGAAGACTGATGTCATCTTGCTGGGTAATTCTTCTCCCTCTGTCTTTGCATCCATCTGGCCACCATGTCTGGGCGTGCCCCCCACTCCCAAGCCCCAGATAAAAAGCCTGGGGATTTGGTTTGATCCAGCCTTGAACTTTTCGGTACAAGCCACAAAGATCGCAGCCACCTGTTTTGGGTTGATGAGGATGTTGCGGAAGGTGCTCCCCCTGCTTCCATTTCAGGCTAGGAGGATCCTGGTCCAGGCCCTTATATTATCGCGCCTGGACT
Organism: Lissotriton helveticus; assembly: GCF_964261635.1. Classification (NCBI taxonomy): domain Eukaryota; kingdom Metazoa; phylum Chordata; class Amphibia; order Caudata; family Salamandridae; genus Lissotriton; species Lissotriton helveticus. The sequence goes on from NC_136070.1 coordinate 963,924,554, forward strand.
ATGGGAACGCACTCTTTATGGGAGCCCCCTCCTTTGTTATTCAGAAGCTCCAAGTCACCCAAAACAGTGCGGCCCGTCTACTCTACAATCTTCCTCGCTGGCAGTCAGCTAGGAATGCCCTAAGGGAACTTCACTGGCTCCCTATTGCGGCGAGAGTACAATTCAAGGCGATGTGTATTTTACACAAGGCTTTTCATCACACTGGCCCTGCAATTCTACAGTCCTTGGTTACTCCCTACGTCCCGTCTCGCTCCCTCCGCTCTGGTTCCCTCCAGTTGGCCACTTCCTTCAGAGTTAGGAAAACCCGTTGGGGCGGCTGCTCTTTTTCACACACTGCGGCCAAGCTCTGGAACACCCTCCCTTTACCCCTCCGGGAAACTACTAATCATCTTTCCTTCAGGAAAGCCCTGAAAACACACCTGTATGCGAAGTCAGGCTGATCTGCCCTGAGTCCGCGCTAGTAAGTTTCAGTCATAAGCGCTACGAGGCCTCCGGGTAGATAGCGCTATACAAGTGTAATTTAATAATTTAATAATAATAATAATTTATATTTACATTCCCGAATATTCAATAGTCCTCCTTTTTCCAACGTCTCCGTCTTATCTTGTACTAGCAGCCCGTCTCGACATTGTCCGGGTATGAATTGCTGCCGGCCAGTAGTATATTGTTTTGTAGGATTTCGTTTTGATAGCATTTCTTATCTGTGACAGGCCTGTGAAACGCTCCGATTCACAGTGCACTGCTGTTGCACTTAAGAGTGCGCGTTTAGTAATGTTTGAACTTGAGTTTCCCTACTTTATTTTTCCTTGCAATATTATAGAACGCTAACTCGACAACATGGCATGAGCACAATTTACGTTACAGAAGAACACATTCATTTGTGGTAGGCACGGGGAGACAAAGCGATTTGCCTGGAATCACAGGATGTTGAGCTGATGCCGAGATTCGAACGTAGCTCCCCAGCTCTAAAGTTCACAATTCTAGAACTTGTGGCGGGAGGTGTGTCTAAAAGTGTATGTCGGTGCTGGCCATCAATGAGAGAGACCTGTGCATTTTTCAAATCAGTGGTGAAAAAATATGAGTATGTTGCTGGAGATGTGGATCGCCGTGCCACCAATGTACTTACCGGGGGAGGGTAAACACCCATTATTCCGCATTATTCTTTTCGCATACCATCACTCCGCATACTTTTATTACAAAAGTACCATGACTCCGCAATGCCATTATAACGCATGGCATTACATTTTATATGCTTTTACCACACATACATTTACAAGGAAATTCGTTGTAAATGCATGAATTGTAAAAGCATGTTTTATTTTTTTATTTTTGGAGAAGGTAAGTATGGGTATGGGGTATATGTTTTGGGGTACTGAGGTATATGTTTTGGAGTGTTTGGGTATTTTAAGGGTTCAGATATAGTTTTGGGTAATGGGGTACAGGGGTAGTTTTAGGGTTTAGGGATAGGTATGGGTTTTGGGGTACAGGGGTATTTTTAGGGTTCAGGGCTAGGTTTGGGTTTTGGGGCATAGGGGTATTTTTTGGGTTCAGGGGTAGGTTTGGGTTTTGGGGTACAGGGGTACTTTAAGGGTTCAGGGCTAGGTTTGGGTTTTGGGGTACAGGTGTATTTTTAGGGTTCAGGGCTAGGTTTGGGTTTTGGGGTACAGGGGTATTTTAGGGTTCAGGGGTATTTTTAGGGTTCAGGGCTAGGTTTGGGTTTTGGGGTATAGGGGTATTTTTAGGGTTCAGGGGTAGGTTTGGGTTTCAGGGGTATTTTAAGGGTTCAGGGCTAGGTTTGGGTTTTGGGGTACAGGTGTATTTTTAGGGTTCAGGGCTAGGTTTGGGTTTTGGGGTACTTTAAGAGTTCAGGGCTAGGTTTGGGTTTTGGGGTACAGGTGTATTTTTAGGGTTCAGGGCTAGGTTTGGGTTTTGGGGTACAGGGGTATTTTAGGGTTATGGGGTATTTTTAGGGTTCAGGGCTAGGTTTGGGTTTTGGGGTATAGGGGTATTTTTAGGGTTCAGGGGTAGGTTTGGGTTTCAGGGGTATTTTAAGGGTTCAGGGCTAGGTTTGGGTTTTGGGGTACAGGTGTATTTTTAGGGTTCAGGGCTAGGTTTGGGTTTTGGGGTACAGGGGTATTTTTAGGGTTCAGGGGTAGGTTTGGGTTTTGGGGTACAGGGGTATTTTAAGGGTTCAGGGCTAGGTTTGGGTTTTGGGGTAAGGGGGTATTTTAGGGTTCAGGGTTAGGTTTGGGTTTTGGGGTACAAGGGTATTTTTATGGTTTAGGGCTAGGTTTGGGTTTTGGGGTACAGGGGTATTTTTAGGGTTTAGGGATAGGTTTGGGTTTTGGGGTACAAAGGTATATTTATAGGGTTAAGATGGGTTAGTGTTTAAGGGTGTTGGGGTATTTTAAGGAGTAATGGTGGGTTATGATTATAGGGTGCAGGGGTATTTAAAGGGAGCAGGGTGGACACCCGGAGCTGGAATGTACAGAACCTGGGAACAAAAAACAATGAAATATTGGGCCCAATGCTCGCTTTTTTTCCCCGTAATCCCGCCCCCGCACACGCCCACACCCCCAGCACAACACAGACACGCCCACAAGGGACTACTTTGCTGGCACGGTTCTTTTACCTTTTAAATGTATATGGTGGGCGTCTGCATAGCCTATGTCCTTCTGCTGCAACTGCCCTTTCCAAAGCTGTATTGGGTGTTGTGATTGGTGCTGTGGTTCCTGAGATTACCCGCCTCAAAGGTTTGGGCTCTCTCTTTATTATATTAGTATGGATATGGATATATGCTGCTCATATGATGCAGCTGTACACATTTCTGACAACCACTCATCGTGTGTAAGCCGAAGAGAGGGGCACCAATGCTTTAGTATCTATAGTTTTGCCGTTGTCAGTCCTGTGGATAGTAGATGGTGCTTGTGATTTGTTAAGAGAGGAGGTCCATTGTGTCATGCAACATTATTCTGTGGCATTGTATAGGTTTGGGAATGGCCAGCAATCTACTAAGAACTCCAGCACTTCGAATGATGTAGTAATCCCCTTTTTTCTAACTTCCTGGGGACCCAGTACCAGTCCTGGATCAATTTAAAACGGAAAATGTCATTCTAGATTCACACACTGATTTCAAGAACCTCAGTGCAGTCTTCTTTTGTTGGAGTCTATGTGTAATGGTTCCTTCCAATTGGTGCTTAACTTATCAGCTTGGGGTTTGGAGTGCAAGTGTTGGACTTATAAATTGTAGAGGCCGGACATTACTCCCATAATTGTCTCTTGCATTGGAGCTATGACACAATAGCCTGTAGTACCCATGGTGAGGGTCCTAGCTTTTAACTAAGGCAGTGGAGAAATTGTATATACTTTGTTATTGGTGTGTGGGAGGTGAAATTTCTCTCTGAAGGCCTCCAAGGATTTAGGGTGCCTTGTGTTAGTATATGATCCAGTGTCTTAATACCTGCCTTGTGCCACATCTCCCAATGAATTATTATTCCTCCTATGCAGATGGTGGCAATATATGTCACACGGCTCATTCACGTGTATATTTGCAGTTTGTGAACTCATAACAAGTTCTTTACCGTTGCTTGAATAATAGGGTTTGATATCAGGGAGGCCGGGGATCTATTTTTATAGAGCAGGTGTAAACTAGGACTACTTAAGGTAAGTTTCTCTTCAATGGTAACCCACAAAGTGGATCTGTGAGGGTTGGTCTTATGTGGACAAGTTGCGTCAGGTTCAAGCCTTCGTGATAGAGTTCTACTGATGGTAGACTGAGTCCCCCGCATTTTCTGTGGGATATCAGTTTAGAGGCCGTCATTCTCGGTCTTAAATTGTCCCAAATAAATCCCTTGATGTCTTTGTCTATTGAACTCAATAGTGATAGAGGGACCAAAAATGGAAACATACCCAGGACACATGTAAATCTTGGTAACACTAAACTTTTCACCTATTGTGTCCTGCCCCAGATAGATAAAGGGAGCTTGACCATTTTGCGTATTCGTCTTTGACTCTTCCTATCAAGGGGCGACATTGTTGGAGACTATGAGTTATAGCCCTCTATTAATCTCGATATCTAAATATTTAAAGTGATTTGTATCCATTGGAACTGGTAACCCGATATGGCTGCCTTTGTAGTACCATGGAAATGGCAGAGCCTCACTTTTACCTCACTTGACCTTATATCCTGAGATTGTTGCAAAATCATTAATAGTTGTCATGAGTGTCAGAAGAGATCATTAAAGGTTGGTGAGTGATAACAATATGTGGTCAGTATATAGTAGTATGGATGAGGAGCCTCCCTACGTGGGTATGCTCATGATCCCCTTTGGCTGACATATTGCAGCTGCAATGTCTCCAGTGCTAATAAGAACAGAAGGGGTGATATTGGACGCCCCAGTCGTGACCCCCCACTTTATGTTAAAAGGGTCCAAGAGGAATCCTCTGCAAGAGACCTGGGCAGTGGGTGATTCAAACAGCCACTTGACTTTGGTAATATAGTTCTTGCCCAGTGCGAATTTGCGAAGTGTATGGAAAAGTTATCCCTATTCAATCAGATTGAATGCTTTTTTTGCATAGACATATAAGGCCAAAGCTTTAAGATCCACAGTAGGTGGGCCAGGGTATGTAGGTGAGGATTCTGGGGCAATATCCTGAGGACAAAGCCCACCAGTGTCTGGTGGATGAGTGAGGGCATCACTTGTTTTAGGCTGGCAGACAACATCCCTGCCTGGAATGTAATGCCTCAATTAAGGAAGCAGATTGGGCAATAACTACTTCATGATGGGAAGCGGTCTTTCCAGTTTTTCTGAGTAGTTATCAAAGCCCTATTGGATAATGCTGTCAGGCCGCATGTCTGGTCAGACTCTTTAAATGAAGCATATAAGGAATCGACTATTTCAGTTTTCATTAAAAAAATTCTGCTGGGAAGCCATATTCCACAGGAGCTTTTTTATATGGGAGTTAGCAATAGTCTGTGTTGTTTCTTCTTTAGATAATGCCGCCTCTAATAGTGACCTACCTTTCTCATTGAGCCAGGGTAGCTGCATGGCATGAAAGAACAAGTCTGCCCTGTCACTGTCCACCAGCAACTCTGGGGAATATAGTAGGTCTTTGTTATGTGGCAAATGTAGCAGCTTTCTCTTGCGGCTTCCTGACAATGTGCCCCTTTTGGTCTCTTATGACATTTTTCATAATGGTGTGCCCTGAGCCTGTATTCTGCCCTGGAAGTGTAGCGTTTGTTGAGTTCCATTTTTGCCTTTTCCAGGTGGCGTCCATCTGTGTCAGTGGGTTGTGCAGTGTTCGTGTTTTAATGTACACTTCCAGGTCAGTTTGTTATGCCACTTTTTGTCTGCTATTGAGGTCGGTATCCGCAAATGATGGCTTTAGCTGCTGCTCATTTTGTCTGTGCCGATGATACAGAGCCTTCATTCTCGGTTAGGTATTTCTTCATGTGGCCATTCATGAAGGCTTTCTCCGGGGTCATCTTATAGTGTGATGTGTGAAGGCACCAAGCTTTTTTGGTAGATTTTGTCAGTCTCATGTCAGCTGTCATCCAGTGAGTTGTCTGACATATGGCTTTCTAGGATCATGCTGTGTCTTGCAGATTGTTTTTGAACCCTTCAGTATTTATTTATTTCCGGATGCTCCACGTTATTCGCATCCCCTGATTTTTGCTTCAAACTCTGTATAAATCCCAGATAGTCCTCTTGTTCTATTAAAAGGCTTTTAGACACACCCACCAATTAGGGTTCACTATCAGTGTGCCAAAGACACACCTAACTCCTTGACAGGGGCCTCTGTTCATAGGAGCCAGCTTGGATATGGTGCAGTTCAGAGCTTTCCCTCTGTTACACTGAGTCCAGAACATTCTGGCTTTGATTCTGAAGTTTCAGCCTCAGTCCTGGGTCTCAGTGAGGGTGGTGTTCAGAGGCTTTTTGGCCTCTTGCATCCTGCTCATCAATTGTGCCAGGTGGCATGTATGGACTCTACGGTGGAATCTAAAGTGCAGCCCCAAGGAAACATGTCAGATCAGGTTTCGCAAGGACGTCAACTGACCAAAATGCTAGGGTTAGTGGTAGTGACATAACATGCCCTTTAAAGGAACTGACATTATATTATCTTGTACTTGAAGTCGCCTTAGGAAGGGATATCACATGATATTTTACCCTGATGACATCAAAAAAAGGGATGCCACTGAAGGAAGACACCATGCAGTGCAAGGTTGATGAACAGAAGCAGCAGTTACAAAAGCAGACTGTTATATCCTGACCAATGCTGACTGATGGAATCTTTTGCTAGAACCTTGTGATGGCCCAGATTCCAGTTTAGGACAGTTGGCCCAGGCTTTTCTTTAAACATGCTGTTTTCTTCTCAAGCTCTAATAAACATCTTTAATTAGATCCTTTGTCTCATCACCATCATTAAAAAGGAACATTATACTGGCGACGAGCGGGTTCAACCTTTGGAAAAGCCTGGAGCGCTGCCGATGCAAAGTATACATCGTAGCAGATCAAGGGGTTTCGTGACACACACTGCAGTGTATGAAGAAGCAAGTCTCCATCACTTCAAGACAAGAGGAGAACTTCATAATACGGACTTACGCTGTTTCCAAGAAGAAAATTCAAGTTTACTTGTTCCAATGTTCCGATGACAACCCGATAAACTCGGTGAACTTGGTGTGTTATTTGAAGCCGGGCTCATGCTGTTTTCCAGAGAAGAAACTCAGCGATGGTTTTGGTCGTGAGTAGCTGAGTAATATTTATACTTTATTTACAATTAATTTTGGAACGCGAGCTGTGAAGCTGTATTTTCTGTTGAGCGCGCCTTGTTGCTCGAGCGGTTTCTGTCATCTGTTGCGAGCGCTCAGGCTCGAGCGTTGAACGCGTACTGTGACTCGAGCGCTCTGTCAATGGTATGCTGAAATTAAGCGCTTACCTGCTACGTGTTGTAACTCGAGCGGCCACCGCCATCTGTGTCCTGAGGATCGAGTGTGCATCTATCATTCTCCTGAAGGGTCACAGCGTGAGTGATTTTTACTGTTTCACGGACACCATCATTCACACGCGTTCTGCTTCATTCCTCTCAAGCTGTGTCTGGCGTTTGAAGAAAGACGTATTCAGCGCATGCTCACGTGAATGGATTAAGTATTTCCTGTTTTCTGGATGTGAAACGTCAACCTGATTTTAAAGACATCGGAGGCCAATTTTAAAATACTATCCACAACATATTTACTGGAAACTTACCAATTTTACGGTAATCTGCACACCAACTACAGTCATCATAACTTTATTTATTATTAATATTTATTTTTTTGTTTCTTATTCAATTATTGCAGACATCCAACAGAGTAGTTTACTAAATAGTGAATACAATATTGTGATCTATGTACGTCATACTAATTAATGATACAGTATAAGTATTTATTATGGATGGTATTGTTGAACCATTATCTTTTTTACCTAACCCAGGTGATCCTGTGTTGGAGTGGAAACAATGGAAAGATGGTTTTGAAGCATATTTAGAGGCTATTGGAGGAGATGTTTATACTGATAAACGTAAACTTGCTATACTGGGTGCAGAAGGGAGACGTGTTTTAAGTGTTTTACCACCTATTCTTCTTGAGGAAGATGATGATGATGATGTTAAGAAGGAACATTATACAGACACCTCTCTATGTTTGCGACCACCTATATTTCGAACTAGGATTCTACTAAGCTAGGCCACAGGCAGAGATATCTCATCAGCCTCAACCATCATATGCCAAAAGTAGTGGTCATATGCAAATCACATGACTACAACTTTGCTCAGACTCTATAGGACCTACAACAGTGGTAAGTACCATTGCAATCTACATACTGTTTGAACATAGCTCCAAATAATCCATTAGTAGGTGCATTGAGCTTCTTTAGCACCCACTCTTTTTGTAAAAAATTGCCTCACTTTGTCGATATATTACGCGTTTCACTTTTACATGCAATTATATTGTATCCGAATGAATGGTGCGGACATTTCCCCTGTGAAGACTACTACCTAAATCTGTTGCAAAGCCTTGAAAAAGCCCCAGGCTAGCCTGCTAATAAGGGGTAAAACCCATGTTGGCTTTCTCTGTATCTTCATTGTCCTTAACTTTGTCCACCTAAACTAAAAGAAATCACTGAGATAATCACAGAACCCTTTTGGATTCTCTATTGAACTATTTATTCCATAAATTGGAAATCTAAACCTTAAAGCAATGTTGTGCCAGCTGTCAGTCTAATTTAGCTTTTCAGAGCGGGGTTACCTCTGTGCAGCTGGATCTTGTTCTTGGTGAAGTCTTGATCAGCAACGGGTCTTAGGTCCCCTTTATTGATGGAAATCCTGAAGATCCACATTAGACCCACAAGAAGGGGTAGAAATAGAGATTCATTCCCCGGAAGCAAGTGCTTTAGGATACTCAATATGACCCTTTGTGCGAGTATCAGTGAACGAATGTCTACTTACTGATGCACTCACAAGGGGTCCCAACCAACCCTTGAACGCTGAGCAGCCCTGTCATAAGACAGAGTCCAATTTCAAACTGAGACCTAATTCCCTACAGATATGCAGAATCCGTCCTATAAGTTCACATACCTATTATGAAACTAGACTGCTTGATTGTATTACATTTCAAAAAATCATATATCAAAACAACATGTGTGGCAAAAATGCCAAAGGATATGCCAGTCGGTTTATCACAGAATATTCACCAATCATTTTTCTACAACATATTCACATTATTTTGCCACTGAATGAATATGGGTTATTGGAGAAGATTAATGAAGCATCCTGTGGGCTCTGTGGGCATTTGCATCTGCTTTTAAATCTGGTCACCCAGACACTTATGTATTACAGACTGGACTGCAGAAACAAGAAGAGCCCCTTGTCTAATATCCATTGCTTCAGCGCATATTCTGACCCAGTGCAATGTTAAGAGAACATTCCATCATTTCAATGGAGGCATGCTCTATGCAAATGAGGGAAAATATTATCCCATATGCCTGCACCATACTGAGAATTCTGCCACTGGAGCAAAGAGGTTCTCAGGAGGTGCACACAGTGTGCCAAGTGGAAAGTGGGAAGTATCAGATCACTGGTCATATTGCTAGTAATATATTTCATATAACTACTGCACTCCCTAGAGCATACTTCAGGGATTATGGAAGATTCATGGGAGCTTCAGGTACACAATCCAAAAACAGGCCAGTCTGCAAGCAGTGAAAGTTGGATAGGTAATTTGAAACCAGTGTTCTGTCTTTCAATGCTTTACTCTCTCCAGTGCACCTATAAACTCTCAGTTCACACTAGTGCACTGGTGTAGAATGGAACCGTGCCACTAGTTTCATAAAATTGCACAGAATACCTGGTCATCATCTCACAGAGGAGATACAAATGTATTACTGTGCCAGAAAATGAGCTCATGCTTATGCCAAGGTGTTGGCTTCTTATCTGCTTTAGTTTTATTCCTCTCACCTTAATGCCTCTCAAATCGCTTTCTCCCTTGTCAATTGCCTTGTGTGTCTCTCTTCCCTACTTTGTTCCTCGCATTGTCTTGGTTTACTATCCCTTTACTGTCCCTCTCTCTCTCTCTCATCTCACTTAAGTTCTCCTTCTCTTTCCTGATGTTTTTGTCTCATCTACTGTCTGTCCCGCCAATCTGTGTCATCTGCTTCATTACCTACATCTCTTTATCAGCTGTCTTCTATGTCATTCTGTATTTCTCAGATGTCTCCGCATCTGTGGTTAGAGGCTGTTTTACAAGCATATCTGTATTTTTTTATCACCCCTCTCTCAGCTGCCTCCTTCTCGGCTGTGTTTTTACCACATATTTGTCTCACCTTTCTCCCACTCTATATCAGGTGTCTCCTTCTTACTTTTTTCCACCTCTCATCTTCTCTAACTTCTCAAAAGATACTGTGGGCCCGATTGACAAAAGTAATCTGTGACAAAATCCTAACTTCACGACTTTCGGTATCCACCAAAGGCATTTAGTAGTAGTAAAGTTAAGATTACTAACTTTACTACTACTAAATTAAGAAAAATCCTAACTTTACGACTTTTGGTATTCACAAAAGGCATTTAGTAGTAGTAAAGTTAGGAATCCTACATCTTCCTACAGTCCATCATCAACAAGCGCTTTCAGGATGCCACCTATGGAAATGCACTGCTCATTGGTAAGTACCAAATGAACACACCACACACCTCAACTCCACAATCATGCAACTCTCAACTCTGGGAATACACACGTTACAAACTCACATACAACATGTCAAACAACATGCCCACCTACCAGACACAACAGCACAACTTACTGTGGTAATCCGGGCTAGCCATGTACACCAGCCATCAACGGCATGGCACCTCACCCACACAATAGCAGAATGTAGGGAGAGGAGGGAACCAGGCATGTGCGAAGGAGGCAAGCGACCCATGAATAAGAATGTACACAATGCCAAGTGTGGCCTGGATGTGCTGGCCAGACTGCAGTATGCAGACCATGTCAACATATACTGCTGGTGTTTAAAGTGCAGTGGATAGTGGATGCAAACATGTTACCCCAGGCAGTGGGGGAGATCGCAGAAATGTAGCTTGTTACGTCCCCCCACCCGTAAGCATGAGCGTAGTGGGCTGGCCGATGTAGGGGTGTGAATAAAAAGCCTGTTGCTCTGGGCGTGGTTCTCTTCCATAATGGCCAACGTATCTGCCAGGGAGGCACCTCTCACCCCGCGAAGAGTCCGATGCCATGAGCGGTGGTTCCGGCGATCCTGTGCGCCTGCTGCACCCCAGGATGCTGGTGCCCAGACCCGCCCCTGTGCACCCAAGCCCCACTGCTCACCTGCCAACCCTTTTGTACCGCTTTAGCTGCCATAAGTGTGGCAGGTATGCTCAGACGTGAGTCCCTTGCTCACTTTGCCACTGGATTCAAGCAAGCCGGGCTGCAGAAGGCTGTAATGCCAGAAACCGGTCCTCGGAAGCTTGTTTCCGGTCCAGGGAAGGCATGGCTTGGCAGTTCGGGCTGGACTGTTCCCATGAGGCACAGGGTCAGACTGATTTGCATATAGCCATGTCTGAACTGGGGTGGCAGAGTGGGCTAAAGAACGGTGATGGATTAAACCCAGATCTTTTGACTGGGTGTGAGTGTTTGATTGGTTCAGATGCTCCGTCCATCACCACCCCCTTTTGTACCACCTGCCAACCCTGGCATGTGTCAAAGAGGGCCCACCACATGCCGTTCAACGCTCCAAGCCCGAGGCCCGTGACCTTGGCAGCCTCCTCTGACCATCGCTGGCCTCCGCGACACAGGCCCCAGCACTCCATTCTCGTTGACGTACTCCTCCACTGCCTCCGGCCTACACTGCGGTCTAGTAGGTCACACATTTGGAACTGAGTCTTGATATCATGATGGCCGAGTTCATATGTTAATGGGATGTTTGATATCACTGTACTCCCATGATTTGGTGCCACTAACTCTGTGCATAGCATTCCAACAACACGTCTGTGGTCCCTTGTTGACTACTGCCTTCGGCCTAAACTACGGTCAAGTAGGTCACACATTTGGAACTGGGTCTTGATTTTTCAATGGCCAAATACATATCATTGAACGCAAGAAGATGAGTAAGAGGAAGACGCGGTTCAGTCCGGAGGAAAAAAGGATGATCGTGATCGAACACTACCAACAACTGCTCTGGTGCCACTAACTCTGTGCATTGCTAACCAACGACACGTGCTGTAGGCCCCTGCTGCCCGCTGCCTCCGGCCTACACTGCGTGCAAGTAGGTCACACATTTGGAACAGAGTCTTGATTTATTTATGGCAGAGTTTATATCATTGTACAGGCCTCATCGCAGACTGCATCCCCTTTCAGCTCTGGTGCCACTAACTCTGTGCACCGAAATTCATGGACACTCACTGGTTGAACTTTGGTGGCATCTGAGTATATGGCCTGGGGGTTGTCTTCATCACCATGTAGCTGATACTGACTTGGTGTTGAGAATGAGTCTGTAGAATTCATCTCCTCCATATTGACTGTTTCTGCTTGGGTCTGCCTTCTGCATTATGCCCTGGAAGAACAACGACCACTGTCCCCCGAAACACTCTGTGACATTCACCTTGAACTTTGAAGAGGACTCACTCAGCTCCCGTGGCCCTACCTCAGTGCACCGCAAGCCACCGTCCTGTGGAGTTGTGCCTGTGCCAACTGCATTGCATCTGGGGCCACTAACTTTGTGCAGCTCAAGTCATAGACCCTTGCTGTTTGAACTTTTGATTGTCTGATCACTGTTGTAGTTGTTGCCAGCGTCAACCACTCTGTGAGGGCTGGCTTATACTCACCCCACAACCATCCAGCACAGGCGTCACTGGACATGTGACCCTGGCAATAAAAGGGGCTGGGCGCACATGCCCATAGGTAGTTCCACAAACTATCTAAGTGTGTCCATGTGGTCATTATGAATGCATGAGGGCCCCGGGTCCTACCACATTACATTGTGCTGTGTACACGGACACAACCATGTCACCTCAGGCAGTGGGGAAGACCTGGGACATGTAGCTGTGTCGTACCCCCTGTAAGCGTAAGCAGAGTGGACTGGCGTATGACAGTCCAGAGTAGTGGTGTGGTTAATCAACCCTGGGTTGACACCCATCCCGCAATGGACAATGGTGCAATGTAGCATACCCCTGGAGTGCAGGCCCGGGTGAAGGGGTAAATGAAGGAGCGCAAGCCTGCTCGGGGTCCGGGATCATACATGCCAATTGTTGTGTCTGTCGCTATTACCGCAGTATAAGCCAAAGGTCTACCCTCAATGGCAACACAAGTTCAGCCAGCCATGAACTCTACATCTGTGTCCACCCTATCCTTACCATAGGCCTACACACATGTGACTGCCCACCTTCAACGCACAACATCACAGTGTCGTTGTCAGGCTTGTGGACATGCGCAGACAGGCATGACAATGGTGTGCCGTTGGAGTTTAAGTGATGCAACCGCCCTACGCACACTAGTAAATATGCTCTGGGGAGGGAGGAACAGCAGTGAGGCTACGAAATACACAGTGATGCCGCTTATTTACTACAAGAAGTACATGTCAAACAGGAATCACTAAGTCACACATATCACACACCAATGAACCATTGAGCATGCTAACACATCATGCAGAACCAACTATTGACTCGTGTCTCTCTGCACTGCCACAGGTGATCAAGGATATGCACTCTTCCCTTGGATGAAGATACCCCTCCGAGGCCCGAACACACAGGCCCAGAGGCAGTACAATGCGGCGCACAAACACACCAGGGGCATCGCGGAACGCACATTTGGTGTGTTGAAGTCATGTTTCAGGTGCCTGGGCATCACAGGTGGAAGGCTCCTGTACAGCCCAGACATCGTGTGCAAGATGATTGTTGCATGTTGTGTGTTGCACAACATATGTGTACGCACCAATGCCCCTTGGATACAAGTGCCAGATGCACCGGACAATGATGAGGAAGTTGATCCAGGTGGACTACACCCCACTGCAGCTGCAGCAGGAATAGCCTGTAGGAACACCATCATTGACAATTTCTTCACATGAGCACGTCAGATTGTCACAGTTCTTAGCAATCATGGGACAGTACAAAGTGACCACAGGCACAGCATGTGCAAATAAATTAATTACAACACACATTTCCCGAGTGCATGTCACTCCTCTGTACAAGCACATCACTCTGACAAGTGTAAGTGCAACATGTAGTGCTAAAAATCTCATAATTTTCCTCTGTACAAGCACAATCACTCTGACGAGTGTAAATGCAACATGTAGTGCTAACAATCTCATAATTTGAAATTGATGGTGGTTGTGTCACCTCTGTACAGAGAGGCTGTTTAGGGTGTCACATATTTGAAATGCCATGTCTGTGTGTCAAAGATAGTACTGAATCCCACTCCTCAGCGGTTCACATGTGTCCAAAATTATTCATATAGGCTGTCCTTTGTCACCTACAATTGACAACAGGCCTTGTTTTGGGGTCAAATATGTACCACCATGATGCAGGGATGCACCATGTGACTCAAGTTCCACAAAATGAGCAACATGGACGTAAGTCCCCTACATTCGTCCATGCTTTCATACTTGATTAATCATAGACATGACACGTCGGTGTGTATTAGTATGTAATATTCCAGTTCAGTGGAGTGTTGAAGCTGTCTTAGTACTGGGCCATGCAGACAACACTTTACACCATCCCCGTGTAGGGCCAGCCGGAGTCCTTCAGGGATTGAAAAGTTGATCAGAAGGGGAAGAGTTCAGTCCGCAGGCTGATTGCTGTGTCATTGTTAAGCAAACAAAATATGTCAGTCCATGTCGAGGTCCAAGGTTTGTGTCACAGAGTGTATCAGGGGACTGTCAAAGGTGTTATTCCAGGGCATGATGCAGAAGACAGAAACATGCAGAAACAACCCAAATGGTGGAGATGAGTGCTACTGCTTCCTTCTTACCACTGAGACAGATTCATCCTCATCTTCGTCCTCTGACGTTTCATGTGGCTCACATATGGGTGGTGGTGTTTGGTCTGCAGCACTGTGTGACACTGACACATCAGGGGCCGGAGATGTGGATGTAGAAGTAGCAGCGGCATTTATCTGTGCAATGTCTTGTGGTATCAATCCCATGATGAGGACCTGCAGGGCATGGAAGATCCCATCTACAGCTTTCTTGTGTGCAGTCGTGGTAGCCATTCTTTGCGCCTACATCTGCTCCATGTGGATGTATGACATTACAACGCATGCTTTTACATCGCATGCTTTTACAACGCTGTTTTTACAACGCATAGTGCTTTTAGGCGCTGGATAGTGAATTGTTTAATTTACTATTCCAACTCCAGTCCCCGTGGATAGTAGGGAAGGTGTTGGATAGTACATTAAACACATTCCCTATCCTAGAGCGCCCCCCAGCGCAATGCGTTGTAATGGTTTGCGTTGTAAAAGTTGCGTCGTAAAGGCACTGCGTGGTAAAAGTTGCGTTATAAGGATGTTTCCCGCTCCATGTTCTCCATGGCCCTCCGTATTTTTCCCAAATCACAGATGACATCACTGCAGCCACTCTGACTAGACAGTTGTTGTTGTCTCCGTGTCATGACTCCAGCGACATGGGCCATGGATTGCTGGAGGGCATGGGGCGGACTGTGGGTGTCCGTTAGGGAGTGTAAATGGTCCCTCCTGGGGCTTAGACACCCACGTATGGCATCTAGTTTGGCTGCCATGAGGAAGAACCCCACCCGCACCTGTTCAGCCATGTGTTCTTCGGTGAGGTGCTGGGAGACAGACGTGGTGGTGGGTGCTTCCTGCTGTGTCGTCTGTGTAGGGGGTGGGCTCACCTCTATGGTGCTGGGCTGCCCTGCTACTGGAGGTGGGGTGCGGAGGCTGTCAATGAACCGTTGGAGTTCGTCATAGTCGTTGTCCTGGGGGTCGTCTCCATCATCACTGGCATGATGTAGGGTCTGCTCTACAGGAGGTGTTGATTGTCCCTCTGCAATGTAAAGGGGAGATACAGTTTCACAGTGTGTTCCATGTATCTTTAGGCATTGACGAAGTTTACAAACAGACTACATGACAATGTACATTGTGACTGTTTGCGAGGGGATGCCTATTTGATGCGGAACAGTGGACATGTGTACTACATCAAAGATGTGAGGTTGTGCTCGTACATTGTCATCTCACAGGTTTTTTTTCCTGCTTTTATGGTGCATTTTTCCGCATGAAGTGTGGGACTTGCAGGCCTGCTACTGGTTATCGCTTATATTTGTATCGCGGTTTGGGACATCACCACTTTTTCAGCGTTTCGCATTTTTTAGGCAGCGCTTTAATTTTACCGCAGTCATTTGATGCGTTATCGTAAGACTATCGCATGGTACCGCCGTCTTGAGAATACAACGTTAAGACAGCGTTATTTTCCCCCGATAGACTGTGAAAGGTTGCTGGAGAATATCCCCTATGATTTCTCAAGAGAACTGGATCTTAAACAAAACACTAACATTTCTAAAATATTGTGAGCCTATGAATTCATTGCTACTATGGTAACTAGCTTTTTAAAGTTCAATGTTCTAAGGACTTAATTTAAGTCTAGAACTGAACACTATCATGCCGTGCTCTAAACCAACTACCTACTACAAGGGCCCGTGCGTTTTGACATGTCAAAATAAGTTAAAGCTTGTATGGACAATATCTTGGGCACCTCTAGGACTAAAAAATGAAACAAATGGTCCTAGCAAACTGCACAATTTATTCCACACAATGGACAGCACCCCTTTGAGCATTGTGCTAGTCTGTATGTGCACTACTTGTGTTTTCTTTCCTGAGGACATCAGGGATCCCAACAAGCTCTTAATTTCACAAGTCTCACCTTTTGTAAATCACTTATTTGTCCAATTGATCCAAAGGGGATCATCTTGGGCTCTCCCCACAGGACACCATGAGATGGGGTAGGAAGGAGGGGACAGAAAGCATCTAATGTTCAGGGGCCTTTATTAGGTCCAGGGATATATTCTAGGAGGAAAGAAGGCAGAATGGCAATCACACATTTCAACTGAACTGCCTCTTTGAATAACCACCCTCATGTACTACATGAAATTCAGACAAAAGAGAAAGTGTGACTGTCATAAATCGATAATGAAATATTATATTTCCCAGTAGGCTCCTAACCCTGGGATGAAGGAATGCAGCCAGCACCCCTGTGCATGATTAACAGCTGCCACCAACAGTTGGTAACCCCACAGCCTAGTGATGCAAAAGTATCCATCCTTAACAATGAGCAAGGGTGCACTTTAGAACTACACTCAGTGTGGTGATGTTTTAACACAATAAGCATTTTTCACTGGTTTTGATATTTGTGTGCACTGGGCTTACGAGATACCAAGTTAGATACAATGCACAAAATGGTGGTAGGATGGCACGCTGGATATTGCCATGAATAATTTTGAAACCTAATGTCTCCTGTCCAGAATCTCTACTGTTGAGCAATCTCTTGGACGGTGTTTAAAACATTTGGGACAGGAGATGAGCTTTGGAGATAGAGTTTGTTCTTGGGGTGTGTAAGCATACATGGGAACTCCTGAGACAGATTCTGCTTTACCCTAAGATCTTACAACCAAACAGCCCCTTTTAATGTACCTTTGTTAGTGTTGGTTGAGGGTTCAGGCCAGCTGGACAGTTGTTGGAATAAATAAAACACTGCATCACACAGCAGTGAAATAGTTGGTATGGCAACAGTGTCTGTATTGATTATTATTTTCTATGAAAATAAACAATTAGTGTACTTACAAAAGTAAGCCCTTTTTAAAACTAGAGGGAACAAATGGGTTGGAAAAGACCTAATTGCCTGCCAAAAGTACAAACAAGTTCCTTTAAATAGATGAAAATGAGAAAGCAATTTGGAAGAACTTTAGTACCAAATGAGTTTATTCATTGTGGCATCAGGAAATCCTGGTATATCTATAAAGCAGAGATAACATTGTCAGCTTTTTAATAGAGAAAGTGGTGAAGAATAGAAACCATATCTCACAGCAGACTCACTTCTTGCAATCTGGATTTCAATGCCTTTCAATTGGAGTGCAACATCTAGGACCAAAGCAGGGGCGTCACTAGGCGGATGCGGACCGCACCGGGTGACACCATCACATGAGGTGACACCAAAATGCAAAATATTACTGTCTATGATTCTATGTCACTCTATGAAATTATTCTTATGCATTGTTTCAGGCCAGTGACAGAAATGTATTATTGAAATATAAAAACATCTCTGTTCTGTTAGTTATAAAGACAAAAACGTGTTATAGTTTTGTTTTGCATGTATAATACTCCTCCAGAAGATAACATTGTATATAGTTACAGTAATAGATAAAAAAAAGAAAAGGCGACTAGACTATTATATAATCTGGTTACGCTGTTGGCTGCTGGCCAAACATTCTCTATCAATAGCTCTGCTTTCTGCAGCCTCTGCTTTAAATCACTACATAAATCAGGAAGAACCCGTTATCCGGCCAAGATTATTGTCCAATTAGCTATACGACATCGGGACATCGACATTCGAAACCCGTCACTCACGTGGCTCCCTTCCCGCTGTTTCATTAGCCCACGCCCACTACACGTGATTAAAAACATGCTTTGTTTTTGTCGTTGCTGTTGTTGGTGTTTTTAAAGTCGCTGTTTTTTTTAATAATAGTTCAAGGATATATTATATCAATCATGCCACATGGAATACATAAATCAAAGAGGCCAAGTGGATGCCAGCAAAGAAAAGCAAAAAAGGAAAAAAATGTATCACTCTCAACACTACGTGGATCCATGCTTCAATATGTCAAGAGACCAGGGGCCCGATGTAGGTAGCCCTTTACCGATCGGAATCGGCCGAAAATACCGATTTTCGGCCGTTTCCGATCGGTAAAGGGCTATCGAGATGTAGGGGCACATTTTCGGTAATTTTACCGAATCGTTATCATTTCCGAATCGGTAAAGTTACCCAATCGGTAATATTTACCGATTCGGTAATGATGACGATTCGGTAGAACTACCGAAAATGCAATGTAGGTAGCCAATGTTCCATCAGCACATGGCCTACAGAATCGGTATTTTACCATGGAATACAAATCCATGGTAAAAAACCGATTCCTGTGTACATGCACATCTGTGCATGTACACATGTGCCATGTGACAGACAGACGTGCCCTTAGGGCATGTCTGTGTGCCACATTGCACACATGCCCGTTTTGGGGGTGCTAGAGGGTGTCAAAGTGACACCCCCTGCACCCTTGTGAATTCTTTAATTACCGATTCGGTAAATACCGAATCGGTAATGCCTAATCATTCCTATGGGCTTCAAAGCCCATAGGAATGAATGGGCATTACCGATTCGGTAAATACCGAATCGGTAATTAAAGAATTGTTAAGGATTCGGTAACGAATCCAGATGTTGGGACCTACATCCCATTTACCGATTTTTGAATACCGATTCGGTAGGATTCGGTATTTCAAAATCGGTAAATGGGATTTACCTACATCGGGCCCCAGATGTTGGCCAGGCAGGCCCGGACTGGCCGTTGTGGGCACCGGGCAATCCCCCGGTCGGCCGCAAGGGTGGGGGCCGGTTTTGGGCCCTGGGGGCCGTTTTTGTTGCAGAGCCGTTTTTGCAGCATAGCTGCAAAATCGGCCCTGTAACAAAATCGGCTGAAATGCGGCCCTGGCAAAGCGCTCGACCCCCTCCCGCCAGGGGGGGCGGCCGAGCACTTTGCCAGGGCAGGTTTTGGTTCCCAGTCCAGCCCTGTGGCCAGGGTTCATCAAAAGACACAGTTCCTCGGCCATCAATTGATAATGCTGATTCTGATGCTAGTATGCATTCTGCAGAAGAGGAAGGAGTTGAAATAGAAGAAAATGAAGAAGTACAACAAAGGAAAGGAACTGGAAATTCAAATGGATGAATTTGAAGCAGAAGAGAGTACTGAAAGTGACTCTAACCATGATATTGTAAATGAGATGATGAACGAGGTAAGAAAGTGTTGCGATCATGGATGGTTTACTCACTCGTCAGTGAGAAATTATATTATTTTTGCTGCTGACTCTTTGCCACTAATGCTAGGCACAACATCCAAATTTGTGACTGGGTTTCAGATGTGGTGGAAACTGAGCCCGAAAGTGCATATTCATGAGACATCCGAAGAGCACTTACATTGCCTTGAAAAATGGAAAACATTCGCAGCAGGACTTAGACTGCACAAAACAATTGACGCGGAAAGTATTGCTTTGACATCGAAAAGAAAAAGTGGAGAGACATCTTGCACAGGTTGCTCGATATCACATTGTTTATTGACAAGCAGAATCTGGCATTCTGGGGCCACAATGAAGATGAATCTTCCTTGAATAAAGGAAACTTTCTTGAAATGGTTGAGATGCTTTCTAAATATGACCCAGTGCTGAAAGAGCACCTAATGAGATTAAAGCAAAGCATATGTAAACTCAAAGCATCAGTATCTTATCTTGCACCAAAAACTCCGAATTAGTTTATACATGTCCTAGCAAATCATGTAAAGGAGAAGCTTGTCATGGATATAAACTCTGCCAGGTATTTTGGGATCATGTTCGATAGCACACCTGACACATCACACACTGACCAAATGTCCGAAGTGATCAGATATGTGAAAATCCAAAATAGCAAAGTTGAAGTATGAGAAGTGTTTCTGGGATTTTTACCTTTAAAGGGGAAAAAAGCTGTTGACCTCAGTTCTGATATTCTTAAAAATCTGGAAAGTGATGGACTCGACATTATGATGTGCCGCGCTCAAGGTTACGATTATGCTGCCACTATGGATGGAATCCATGGGGGTGTACAAGCCATTTTGAAAAGAAAGAACCGAAAAGCTATTTTTAATGGATGTGTGGATCATTCGCTTAACTTGTGCGGCCAACACTCTTTTGCTGACAATGCTTTGTGTGTGACTTTTTTTGGAACTCTTGAGACAATGTTTTCCTTCTTTGCAGCTTCCACTCACCGATGGGATGTTTTAATGGACCACACTGGAGTCTCAGTGAAAAGACTATCAACAACACGCTGGAGTGCTCATCATGCTGCAGTAAAAGCAGTGAAAGAAAAATTCAATGAATGTGTGGCAGCAATTGAAGCTCTATGTGATCCAGATAAAAATCTAGACACAAGAGGTACAGCCTGAGGTATTTTGCCTGCTGTCTGCAATTTCACGTTTCTGTGCTACCTCTACTTTTGGTGTGATGTACTTGAAGAAGATAATCTTACACAGCTGTACCTTCAGACTAAGGGCTTAACTCTTGACAAGGTGGAGACAAAGCTAGAGACGCTAAGACTTTTTCTGTACGAGCAGCACAATCATCTAGTGGGGAAGGCAATTGAACAGGCGCTTTTAAAATCAGACCAATATGAAATTTCTGTAGAGAGCAGACCCAGGTTCAAGAAGAGGATGACAGGTGAGAAGACAAGAGATTCTGGACTAACTCTGCAAGAAGAAAACAAAAGGGCGATGCTTGAGTGTATTGATCATTTCCATTCTGAACTCCAGATCAGATCAAGAGCCATCAAGGAAGTAGCAGCCATGTTTGGGGCTGTTCAAGCCAAGAGTTTGATATCTGCCACTGAAGAAGAGTTACTGGTGTCCATTCTAAAATTGTCCACTTTCTATGATGAGTTATCCGAGGGAGAGCTTTTATTAGAAATACCAAGGCTGAGAAGGAACCTGAAGGAAGCAGAGATTGATCTCGAAGTAGCCAAAGACTGGTCATCATTTAACGTTTTTAATTCATAGCTGAATGGGACTTCCTAGAATCTCTCCCATATCTCTCAATGAGCCTACAATTATTTCTTACGATCTGTGTGTCTGTGGCTTCATGTGAGAGGAGTTTTTTTAAGCTGAAGTTTATAAAGAACTATTTGCGATCTACCATGGGACAGTCAATGCTTTCTGATCTTGCAATATTATCAATTGAAAGCGATTTGGCGAAAGGAGTTGATTTTGATTAAGTAAATAACAAGTTTGCAGCTTTAAAGGCCAGGAAAGGAAAGTTCTGATTAGTCGAGATTTAATGTGACATTGTAATTTGTACTGTGGCATACTATTCTGGCAGTTGCTGATTGTGCAAACCCAATACAGAACGGTTACAACCTTATCTCCTGTAACAGTAAAATGTAAAGTTTGATGTTAAAATAAAAATGTAACATATTTTCTATGTAGTTCTTAGCTCTTAACTTCTTACAATCTTTTACCTCCGACCTTGAATTCAATTTTTCTTCTATGGCCTTTGTAAATGTAGCCAGGACCTAAATTTACAAACGTTACTAAGAATTATGTATGGTCCCGTTATTTGGTACTGGCGGACTTGAAGGAGGTCCATGGGGTAAGTCGTAAGGGGGTGACACCATGAGTTACCGCACTGGGTGACACCAAGCCTAGTGACGCCGCTGTCTTTCTTTTGCTGCAAGAGCTATAACTTAACGCTAGGTCCTACCAAAATTCCATGAAAGCCAGATCGCCTAACGGTCCTTATCCATTGTGAGAAAAGAGAACTTTGGAAACCTTTCTGTTTTATGCTCTTTATAAAGCAAACTAGAATAATTTTGGAATCTACAAAACACATTTTTTGTTAAAAGTTTTCAATCCTACAGAAGCAGTACATTTTTGGTCCATATTCAAAATGTATATTATGACCTATAAGGTTGCAAGTCTGATTCAGAATGCCGGAGGCTCCTGAGCCAATGCTGATCACAGTATTTTACAGTCGTCATTAAATGGTAGATTAAGTTACTGCCCTTACTGGAATGGAGCTCTAGGTGGTGTTTGTTACTAAGGATCGCAGTATAATCTTAATTCCTTGCTCTTGCTCATTCTCAACATGTGGTTTTCCCTGCAACCTAGGAGAAGGTCAGGAAATAGCTTTTATGTTTGTGTAAATGCAGGGTTTTGTGCATTTGAATTACGCACATATGGATATGTGGCACACCACTTCTTTTTCTGCCAATAGCTTAGTTCCCAGGAGGGGCAGCAGCATTGTCGACCTGCTCAACATAATGCACCTGAAAACACACTAATGGGAAATCAATGCTCACATGATTCATCGATACTTCGATTACTGCATGGCCAAAGCAATAGACTTGTTTGTCACACAAGAAGCAAAATGTCAAACGTTCGCCTCCAGGTAACCACTCCCACAGTCCAGGGGCCTTTCTCTATTGATTCATTAATCAAGGACATATGCGTATGATTTCCCCCCACTAACACTCATTCCATTGGTAGTGAGGAAGATAGGGTAAGCACCAATGTGGATAATCCTTATAGCTCCCACCTGGGCTAAATAGCTATGGTACTCTGCTACCCCTGGAACTGCCTATAAATCTTCACAAAAAAGCTACACTGCGCCCAGTTTTCCTCCTGCAGCAACAAGGCCAGCTACTCAACCCCAACTCAGGTCACTCAGTCTTGTGATTTGTCACCTAAAGTCATGGAATTTGGCTACCCACATCTTTTAGAGATTTACACATAAATCTTTAAAAAACAAAAAGTCCACTAGACAGGCGTGCTATGTGACTACATGGGAAATTTTTGTACATTACTTCTTGACAAACAGGCCTTAGAAGCCACAGTACAAGCCAACATCGGTTACTTGTACCTACTATAGTCAGGACCAGCCTGTATGTCTATAAGGGTACACCCAGCCACCGTGACAACTTACCTGCAAAAAGGCCCATCTTTAAGCCTTCATGGATCAAGTTATTCCACCTCGAACTCTCCCCTTCATGAGCCATTAACATTGTCCTTCCACAACTTAGGATGCCTCTATTTGAGCTGCTATCCTCTTGTCCATTGCACTTTCTTTTCCAGAAAGTGGCCTTCAACATTGCAATAATTTTACTCTGCATAGTGACCTGCAATCCTTAATTGTCAAGGAGTCATTTATCCAAGTGCACAAAGATATGGGCTGTCGTTAGAACACACACTTTTTCTGCCAAAAGTTGTCCCTCCTTTACACATCAATAAATTATTGATTTATCCTTTTTTCTCTCAATGACAGTTGGTTACAGAATAGGCTTTACAGACTTTAGATGTTAAAAGAGCCATTACGTACTACATTAACTGGAACAAATTCTTTGGAAAAACCAAGCAGCTCTTTACAGCTTTTGACCAGGCAATCCAAGCAAATCAAACGTCCACAGACGGCCTTGCCAGTTGATTGTAAGATGCTTTCAAATGTGCCTTGCCAAAGCCAAACACACACTACAATCTGTGGATAGCGCACATTTGATTAATATGAAAAGAGTCACTATAGCTTTCCTAAAACTCTGCTTCAAACATCTATAGTTTCTGTTTGTAAGCCACCACTTACTGGAGATGTGTGTTTTTTTTCATTATTTGCACAGCATATGCTACAAACAGAAAATGTTACTGTAAAAATGAAGCTGGAAATGTGTGAGTAAACTTCCAAAATGTATTGAAAGCAGGAAATCCCAAGATCTGGAGACGCTGACGGAGATCCATTTCCATTACTCTCCACAAGCTAATTGCCTAAATGCTCCAAATGTACAGGAAGAATTGTAACAATAGCAACAACTGCACACAAGTGTGTATGTGAATCCCCAACATTACACATTCTCCTCTTTACACTACAAAAAAGCAAAACACACGTAAAATAGGAGAAAAAACAAACAAAATAAATGCATCTGTCTTGTAGTCTCTGAATTTACCAGGAAGTTTGATTGATTTTCCAGCTCTTGTGACATTGCTTCCTTGGCCTCCAACATACACTAATTCTGGAGGCGAAGTCTCAATGGCACAGCCTTAAATATCTTGGTGAGACAGTTCTCCTCCTGCAGACATATTGCTTCCATGAACATACACTCCACAACTTACATCACAATACTCATCTCCACAATCAACAGCTCCATCCTGAAACACATCATCCTACCACCACCAAGGAAGACATAGACCTGAATGGCTGCTTTTTCATCTTTATCACTCCCATATTCATATTCAGAACAAAAATCCAGTGAGATGCCACACTTTAGTGTTATTCAGCTTGACTGAATTGGAATATATATTAATGATTTTCAGTGGATGAGAAAGAATTCTACTTTCCTTACCACTCTTTACACTATTCTTTACACTGACCTATTGTCCAACCTGGACAATCACTTTCTTGACACCATGTATACTTTAATAGTAATCTTTATAGTGATCCTGCAACGGTTTGATGTCCCTTCTCACAACTTCAGAAGACCAACCTTTCTGTCTTTCTCCTACGATATTAAACTGACTCAAACTAGAACTTGTCTAGGCAATAAGGTGCACCCCCAAAACATTCTCCCAACAGCCACCTCCCAGTTCTTATTGCTATTCAGTGCCAACTGTACAACATCCATTATCATTATTTAAAGCGTGGCAGTTTTAGCTGAATGGTTAAGAAATGTGCACTTGCATTTTATATCATTGAGCTGAACAAAATCTTCCACACACCAGACTTGAATTCAGTAATGGACAAAATGCTGAGTTTTAAATATCGTGGGATAAAATAGTGTTAACAAAAATATTGTTACTACCAAAATATAACAATATAAATATATATAATTTCATTGCTGTATAATATCGTTTTCAAGAACATTATTGTTTTTAATATCATCTTTAATATAGTTGTAAGCAATAGGAGTAGTTCATGAATTAAATGTTTTAGTAATTAAATTTTAGGTGAGAGTATTGTTAGTATATTCGTTATTAATATTTTTAAATACATTTTGTAATTTTAAGTGTTTTAGTAACTCATTTTCAAATGCAATTAGTAATTTATAGTGTAGTAGCAGGAGTAGGGTGGGAAGTTAATTAAATGATAAATAATGTAACTGTAATTGCAACTAGTTTTGTATTGTAAATAGAATATGAACTATGCATATTTCCTAATTGTTTTAGTTGTTGTTAATGTTTGTAGTATTTTATTTCTTATAATGAGTGTTTTAATATTTATATGTTTATTATACATTTATTTTCACTGCTTTGTTATGTTTTTGTAGAAGAATAGGGTGGTAAAATATTACTTATAATATATTTTATATTAATTGTTATTCATATGTAATTGATTTTTCATAATTACTTCTATATAATTTTTATGTTGTACATATTATATTGATTATTTTTTATTGGAATTCCTAATTAATTTAGGGTATGTGTTTTTGGAATTTTGGAATCCAAATGAGTTTTGTTTTTAAACTGTATTTGTTTTTTTAAATTATTAGTTTGTATTTAATAATGTGGTACCTATTTAAATATTTTGAAATTGTCTGTAGTTAGACAAGTAAACATTTTGTAAGTAATTTTTAGTATTTTTAATTTTTTAAAAATATTTTTCCTAAATAATATAATAGTTAAGTTTTATCTAGTATAATTTAATGATTGTTTATTAGGCATTGATATATGTTTACTAAATGATAAGGACTTGTATCCTTATCTTTAATATCTGCAAAGTGCAACACTTTACTTCCTTTGCTTAGAGTGGAGTAAAAATAGTAAATCGACCCCTTTGGCGACCATCGCTTTCCTTACTGTTGTTAGGCTAAACTGAGACTAGTAAATCTAAACCCCACAAAGTCCACCACTTTATTTATGGTTGGCTAGACTGGAGTGGAAGTAGTAAAGTTAACCCCAACGAAAGTCTAACGCTTTCCTCACTGTTGCTTAGACTGAAGTTGGACTAGTAAAGCTAATGTCCCCTAAGTACAACACTTTCCCTACTGTTGCTTTGACTAGAGTGGGAATAATAAAACAAACCCCTCTGAAGTCTAGCACTTTCCCTACTTTTGGTTAAACTGGTTTTATATAATTATTTTTTGTTATTTTGTATTATTGTTTGTTATAATGTTTAGTACTTTTTGCTTTTGGTTGTATTAATATTTTTCTATTTAATATATCTGTATAATTAATTGTTACATTTTGTTTAAAATTAGCTATTTTTATTGTTTACATTATTCATGTAGTTTCTCTGTTGTCAGAGAACCTTGAACTGATTGCCATTATAACTCAAGATAGACATCAGCAGCAGATATTCCCGTAGAAAAAATTCATGTTCATCAGTGAGATAGAGGGGGCTGGATTGACCTTCCTGTGATCAGGGGCGGGGGCATCAGCCCACGGTGAACAAGAGAATTGGCCATTGGCAATGATTGGTGCCCTTCTTGTCACCGGGTCTCTCAGTACAGGGGAACGGACCAACATCTGTGAGCATTTGCTAGAGAAGGTGGAAGTTGGCCGGGGCCTGTGCCTGACAGACAATCTTCTACATGGCAGTACCTATCGAATCCTGGGTGGGCCCTTTATCCTTCATTGTCCACTATCCTCCGTGGATGCGGGGAGGGAATGGGTCTTCTAGGCAGGGAGGAAGGCCTGAATCCAGTGGACACATCCAGTGGTACGGTTGAAAGCACTAGTGCCACCCGGTGGTCAACATGGACAATTGGTGGAGCCCACTGTGAAGCTATCCTGCTCACTTCGCCCTATGAGGGTCGGAAACACCCTTATCTTACTAGGTGAGCTGAGTGCTGCATGACCCCCAGTATTAACACATGAGACATGATAAGTGGAAAGCAACACCAAAACAGGGGAAACTAGACCAGCCATCAATGATGACTCCACACGACTCATGGAACGCTTCAATTTCCAACTACAGACCGTCGCCAAGACCTCGTCTACAGACGCCTCCCTGGACGGACTTCTGAGATGCCATCGTCAACCTCTTTACCCCTCTAGCCATCGACTCCTACCACTACGTCCGACTCTGAGACATCACTTTTCAAGTCAACGACCCCAAAAACACCAATTCCACCACCCTCCTCGAAAACATGAACAACATTGGGCTCTCCCAACTGGTCACGGAGCCCACGCACATAGCAGGACACACACTTGACTCCCTTTTCACCTCCAGCGACAGAATCAAATTCACCCACGTCACAGAACTAGCCTGGACTGACCATGCCATCATTCGCGTCACCACCTCTAACTTCCAGCACACTACCTCCAAGCATCGCAACTCTTTCCACCGCAACTGGAGCACAGTAACAGAGGCACACTGGGCACAGGTCCTCAAACCACCCAACCCCAAGCCTCATCAGACTTCGACCAGGCCGTCCGGATTTCTTCCACATGTATCACCAATTGCGCTGACACTGTCGCCCTGTTGAAACCAGTCAGAACCAGCACAGACTCTACGCAAGTCACTTGTACACCTCTAACTCAGAACCACCAATGCTCCTTCTACCAGCTTGTAAACGCTGGCACACCTCATCCAACAAAATCACTCATAAAACAGGCCTCAGCAACTACCACCGGCGCATCAAAGAAGCCGAGAAAGCAGCCATCACAGCCAGCATCGACACAGCGGCAAACAACACCACAGACTTCTTCAAAATGGTCAAGGAATTCTCCAACCTGGCAGCCACAGAGAACTCCATCCACCCCTCCCAAGACCTCTGCAACACCCTCTCCATCTTCCACAGCAAGATTGCCACCATCTACAACACCTTGACCCCCAAACCACAGCTCTCAACCTCAGCAATTCCCACACTCCAGTGAGCATCAGTCTAAGGATCACCACCTGGTCTCCGGTCACAGCCCAGACCACTGTGACCATCATGGCATCCATCCACTCTGGTGCGCAATCAGACCCCTGCCTTCATAATCTCTTCAACCTCGGATCCTGCCTGATCTGCACAGAACTCACTAGCATCCTCAACACAGCCATCTTCTCAGCACACTTCCCGGAGAGATGGAAACATACAGTAGTCAGACTCCTCCTAAAGACGCCCTCAGCCAACTCCAACGAACTAAAAAATTATCGACCAATCTCCCTACTCCCCTACCTGGCTAAGGTATTCAAGAAGGCCATCAACCAACAGCTCACCAAATACCTTGAACAATGCGACCTACTTGATGTTCCCAATCAGGTTTTTGGGCCAAGTCCAGCACAGAGACCGGACTGATCACTGCCACAGACAACAAATGATCCCTCCTCGACTGAGGAGAAACCACGGTCCTCTCACCACACTCTCATCAGCAGACTCTACAGCATAGGCATACAGTAAAACACCCTCAAGTGGAGCGCCTCATTCTCACAGGACACACACAGAGTAAATACCTGCCTCCTTCCACCTCCGAACCCAATGAAGACATATGCAGGGTACATCAAGGATCGTCCCTCAGCCTCACCTTGTTCAATACCTACATGACTCCCCCGCAGATTTCACAAGGCATCAACGTAATTTCCTAAACACATGACACTCAGCTAATCCTCTCACTCACCAAAGACCCCTCCAGACCCAAAACCATCTTCTGCGACGCCATGGTCAACGTAGTCAACTGGATGAGAGAAAGTGCCTCAAACTCAACTCTGACAAGACAGAAGTACTGATCTTTGGAAAGAACACCTCAGTTTGAGACCACAGTGTGTGGCCAGCAGAATTCAGGCCAACACCCACATCAACCGACCAGACACGCAACCTAGGCATCATCCTCAACAGCAAGCTGACCATGAAAGGACAAATCAACGCAGTCTCGTCCTCCTGCTTCCATGCCCTTTGCATGCTCCACAGAATTTTCACATGGATCCCAGTCAACAGCAGAAAAACAGTTACTCAGGCCCTAGTCACCAGTCATCTTGACTACGACAACGCCCTCGGCGCCAGCATCTCCAACCAGCTACCCAGAAGACTACAGACCATGCAGAATGCCGTAGAGAGACTCATCCTGGACCTCCAAAAATTAACCCACATTACCCTCCACCTCAGAATCCTCCAACGGCTCCTCATCCAGAAGAGATGCCACTTCAAGATCATCACTCACACCTACATGCTCAAGGGCCGTCAAACATCAACCATTGACTGAAATTCCATCTACCCATCAGACACCTGCGCTCCTCCTCCCTGGCCCTCGCCCACACTACAAGCCTCTGTTGCAGCAGATGTTGTTCCTTCTCCTATATTGCCACCATGACCTGGAATGACCAGCCCCTCCATCTCCGCACAGCCCTCTCCCTGGCAGACTTAAAAGAAAAACTCAAGACCTAGTTCTAAAACAAAGACACAGCAACCACAGCGCCCAAATACTCCATGGGGTGATAGTGCTGTGCTATACAAATGCAGTTTATTGATTGATTGATAGCTTTGCCAAACCTATCACTGCACACCACGACACACCTGCTTACAAGACGTCTGGAGCTGGTGAATCTGTTTGGACTAGTCCTGAACCCACGGAGGATACAACAGTCATCCAACAGGCCATCACAGCCAACAGGCAGGCTGTAGAGGCTCAAATATGGTTGGCAGACACTGAGGTCACACTCTTCTACTTGAGGAATGTGGCCTAGATGGTCACTGCAGTAAAGGGACGCAAATGCCAACGTAAGGACAATTATTGACCTTAAAAAGACTGTTCAGTAATTGAAAGCAACCACACTAAAGATGCGGAGGGAAGAACAAGATGCAAAAAATCTTCGTTTTGCGGGGTTTCCTGAACAAGCAGTGGGACAAAAAAGTTTGAGAGGAGTGGCTCAAAACTCAGTAGCCCATTATACAAGTTTCACATTGTTTTTTGTATAGTATCAGTGGATCGGGCCTGGGCTGAGACCACCACTGGACACCTCAACTTGCAAACTGATTGCTCATTTTTATCAACTACCAGGACAGAGACTTTGGGCCAGATGCACGACCCGTTTTTTTCATGCGCAAACGGATTTGCGCATGCAAAAACCTATTGGGCCATGTACATAGCCTATTTAGCGAGTCACAATTTTTTTGCGACTCTCTAAATAAGTTTTATGACTTGCTATTTGGAAGGGGCGTTCCCTTCCAAATAGCGAGTCTCAAAACCATGTACAAATATTTTGCGTGGCAAAACACTCGCAATTACCATCTACTTCAAGTAGGTGGTAATGCATTCGCAAATGGGAAGGGTTCTTTTGCAAATGCATGCGAAATAATTTTGTAAAGGCAGCAGTACACTGCCTGCCCTTTAAAAATGAAACGAAAACATTCCCATTTTTCTTTAAGGAAATGGGCTACATTTTAAAAAAAGGCTGCTTTATTTAAAAGCAGTCCCAGACATTGTGATCTGCTGAGCCCAGCAGGCCACCATCGCTTGGAGGGTTGGCATTCCCAATGGGCTCGCAAATTACAAGAGGCTCATTAATACTAATGAGCCTCACAATTTGAGACCCCATTGGGAATCGCAAACAGTGTTAAACACACTGTTGGACATTTCATTTAGCGTCTCGCAATTTGCGACTCGCAATGTGTCGCAAATTGTGAGGCGCTAAATGAAATGGTTGTACATCTGGCCCTTTATTCTTAAGGCTGCATGTGGGCTTCGAGAACTATCATATGATTCACACAAAATTGTTGTTCTCCTGGATTACACTTGAATCGTCCAACAGCAGCGCCGTACCTTTGACTCGGGTTAAAAATATGCTGAGGACCATGGGCCTATGCTATATGCTATGTATCTATTGGGAAAAACAAAGGTCCCATACAAGTAGAATAAGTACAGTAACGCAATTTTTACAATCAAAAATTGGGGTATAAGCGTGTATTCACAGAATAGATACATTTATTTAAGCAATAGTTTACGGCACAATTTATAAGAGAGGTGAGTGAGTACACCGTGACGAGGTACAAGGAAATCAGCCGATTTCCTTACCACAGGCAAGTGACTTAAAAAGGGTGACTTTTATGTTTGTGAAAATATAATTGAAAAAAGTCACAATCAGTTAGCGTCTCATACTCAATAACGTGATACAAATTGTAGTATAGAGTTAGAGACGTGTGTCGACGACGTTTCGATCCCAAGTGCCTGGGAAGTTTGCCTGGGCAGGTATAAGTAAAAAAAGGAGGGTAGGGAAAGTGAGGGAGGAAGGGAGAATGGAGTAGGGATCAGCGCTGATTCAGGTAAGCATTTACCTCGCCCCTCACAAACCCTTGGCTCACACCAACCCCCAGCAGTTTGGTTTCTAACACTCCCCCGCCTGCATTCTTAGGTGCCGGTTGTTTCACGACGCTGACATTGCTCCAACACTTCGAGGACCCGCACCGAAGAGCCGCTATCGCTGCTTCGCTTTTCACACGTAGGTAAGGGGGGCTTGGGGGAGGGAGCTGACCGAAGGGAGGTCTCCTCCCACGGGCG
The DNA here is from genome assembly GCF_964261635.1 of Lissotriton helveticus. Lineage (NCBI taxonomy): Eukaryota > Metazoa > Chordata > Amphibia > Caudata > Salamandridae > Lissotriton > Lissotriton helveticus. Next base: position 963,956,264 of record NC_136070.1, read on the forward strand.
GTTTGGGAGGGTCACGAGGGGTTTTACATGGAGTAGGGGCCAGAATGTTCTAGATTTGGGCTGGCCTAGTAGGACCGGCCAGCCCAATTATAAATCCCCCTTTCCCCGCCCCCTAGCCACCATTTTAGGTTTGGTGACCTGGTGGCTAGGAGGGCTGTTAGCGTTTTTTGTGTTAGTCAGCTTTTGTGGTGTACTTCAAGGTTGTTAGGTAGTTATTTAGTGTACTTTATTCTACCTTTATACTTATCAATGGAGGACCATCGTGTTTTGGAGGTGCTGAGGCTGCTGTCGGAAGCAGGTCGCATGGACCTGCTGGTTGGAGGGGGGCCGGCGCGCCCCCAGCGCCAGGCCTCCGCTGGCGTTTCCGCGGCAGTATTGGCGTGCTCCTCTCCCAAGAAGCGACGTTCGGTTCAGGTAAGCGAGAGGGGCCGGTCCCGTGTGCGGAAACCGGCCCCTCCTGGGCATGTGCGAGGGGCGGTTGGTTCTGGTTTAGCTCCGGCCGTGGCTCCGGCGGTGTCGGGTGCGGTGAGCGGTTTTGTGAGGGAGGCGCGGTTGACTGCTTCGGTCGCTGCGCGAGTGCCGGGTAATGTGGGAGAAGCTCCGGCGGTGTTTGGGGAACCCGCGGGGCTCCTTCATGCAGCGGGAAGCTTTTTGGCAGGCGCGCCGGCTGGGCAGGAAGGCGGGGCTGTCATGAGGCGGGGCCTTGTCTCGGCAACACCGGCTGCGGTGAAAGCGGCCGGTAAGAGGGGTGGGCGGAGAGCGAATGCTAAGCGCTCTGCATCTGACCCGGTTACTGAGCGGATCTCGGAGCCTGTCAAGGGGCGGGCAGCGCGTGGTGCGCGGAGAGGCTCCCTTCAACTGGATTCCCGTGAGGTTGATCAGTTCATGAGAGAGGCAAGGGGACGGTCATTAGCCTCCCCAGTACAGTTGGTCGGTGAAACCCAGGGTTTGCTGGCCACTGAGGAAGGTCCATTGTTAACACCTTCCAGGCGTTTTTTCCAAAGTATGCCTAATTTTGACAGTGATGCTGCATGTGGTTTTATGTCAGGTGGCTTGGAGGTTGTGGGGGGTTCTACACATACATTGGGCCGGGGGCTTCCTGGTGCTGCGGTGGGTGGGGGGTTCAATGAGATGGGGGATAATGTAGGGAGTCCTTTGTTGTTTTCTACGCCTGGCTCAGCTGTGGGTGATGCCTTGTCAGTGGGGGGGGGGGGGGGGGTTCCAGGGGGGAGGGGGAATGGGCTCAAGTGGGGGAGGGTGGTTCCTGTTCTGGCGCTGCTATGGATTTGGAGGGCCCCCAGCCTGGGGCTGCTGGTTTTGTTGGATTTTTGGAGGTGGATGACCGTTTGCGGAGGGAAGTTGGGGGGGTGTCTCATGTGGGACATGGAGCTTTTTCTGGGGTCATACCTAGCACGGGTCATGTGGCAGGGGCAGGGAGGTTAGCGCTTGCTGGGGCTGTGGGGGGTGATGCGGTGAGAATGTCGCATCCTGTTGCAAGGGGTTTTGAGGGTGTTGGGTTGCCTGGTACGGTGTCTCAACCTGAAGGGGGTTTGAGGCATTTCAGTGGCTGGCCGGTACAGGGCAATATGGCAAATGTTCCTTATGGTCAGGTGGGTGTAGGTGGCCCGTACTTGATGTTTGGTTCTCCTGGGTGGGAACATTTTGGGACTACAGGTTTGGCACAGCGTGGTATTCGGAAGGATGGTGCTGGGCAAGTTTGGGGTTCAAGGGCTACTGCTCAGGTGTCTTCAGCGGTGGCGGTTGAGAATTTGGATTGCAGTGACGATGACGAGATGATTGGCGACTCTCCGGTCAGGGAGGTGCCTGCGAGGAGGTTCCGGGGTCGTTCATTGGATAGGGGGCAGGGCACGTTTGTGGGTGCTACTAGGCAGGAGATGAGGGCTGTGTCGGGTGTGGTAGCCGTAGATCCTAGTACACCAGTCCAAACTTTTTCTTTTCAGGACAGGGATAGGTGCGTCGGTCCAGACTTGGCAGGGCGCGGTCCAGTCCACTTTCGCCAAGGTGAAGCGAGGAGAATGCCTAGCGCGGCCCTCTCTGTTCCACCGAGGGAGCCCGCCGCGGCCAGCACTCGAGGGTCCGGCGTGACCCCGCTGGCCCCATCGAGTAGCAGGTATAGGTGCCCTACCTTACCGGCGGCTATGGAGCCGCAGAGTCAGCGCCAGGGGAGGTACGGGCGTGTACAGTCTGCTCCCCCTCATGGAATTTCTACACAAAATCTGAAATGTAATATGGCTGATGTTGGGTTCGGTAAGACCCGTGGTGTGATGTTTCCGGGTGAACCTGATTCAGTGGTTCTGGATTACGATGAAGAGAGTCCCGAAGAGGGAGAGTTGAGGGACGTGAAAAGGGGGGTGCCCTCTCATGTTGTTGAAAGTGTTTTTCAGGCTCCAGTGGTGCAAAAGCAAGTCAAGGAGAGACGAGAACGTGGCCCGTCAGTCAGGGCGCCTCCAAGACGGGACACAGTGGTTGAAGCATCACAGGCGGAGCCGGGGAGAGTGGTCTCTTTGTTGCCAGGTGAGCAGATAGCTACACAGGCCAAACCACGTATGGTGTCTGTGGGCACAGGTGGGACTGAGACTGTTGGGGTGGGTGAGGGGCGGTTGGTAAAGGGACGTTATGTGAAGGACACCGCTGTGGGCACGGATGAAGTGCTGGACACGGCAGGTAAAGTGGAAAATAGTACTGGTACAGAGGCCTCAGGTATTGCTAAAGAGCCAGTGGCAAGTAAAGAATTGAAAATCAAAAAATTGCCCTATATGGGAGTCACAAAGCCTTTGGGGGCACATTTGATGTTGAGTACAAAGGAAAGAATTTGGAAGGGTGAGTATGTGGAAATATTTAAGTTACTACACAGAGAAGTACGGTCCAAGGAAGGGTCCAAGGAGGAAGAATTTGAGTTGGCGAAACGTCCTAGAGTTCCCCTAACCATTGAGAATTGGACAGCTGCCTTCCTAATATATGCAAGTGTATATTGTGAAAAATTCCCAGAGTGCAGCGTGTCCCTTTTTAAATACATGGATGTTATTCGCAAGGCGCAACTTACTGGGGGGGGGTTTGCTTGGTCTCAGTATGATGAGGAGTTCAGGGCTAGAATGGCTTGGGATCCGGAGGCCAAGTGGGGGGAACTGGACACTGATTTATGGCAACATATTATGGGGTCGGCTTCAGGAGGTAAGACGATTTTTACTGCAAGTGGTCTCCCCATAATATACCGGCCCTTTCAGGGCAAGCCCACCAGGGGAGGGGTGGGAAGCAGCTCAACCACACAGCCTGCAGTCGGCACATGCTGGGAGTTTAATAAAGGCTTCTGTACTAGGGAATATTGTAAATTCAGGCACGAGTGCTCAGGTTGTGGTAAGCGACACCCCTTGTCTAAATGCTGGGAGAACAAACCAGCGGGGGATCATCAGGGGTTTCAGTCAGGTGCAGGGGGTTCGGGGACGTCCCAACATTCTACAGGAGGAAGGGGATTCAGAGGTAATCGGGGTTCTGGGTCCAAGGGCTCGTACACCGGTTAGGTTGGAAAAGCTGCGCCTTGCACTCCATGACTATGATAATGCTGCTGGGAAACAAACATTGTTGGATGGTTTTGAATTTGGTTTCAAGTTAGGTTACACAGGTCCTAGACAGAGAAGATGGTCTGCTAATTTAAAATCTGCATCTGAGCATGGCACAGTAGTACAAGACAAGTTGAATAAGGAAGTACACGAAGGGAGGATGGCTGGCCCTTTTCACGATTGGCCGATCCTTAATTTAATAGTATCACCTATTGGAGTGGTCCCGAAGAAAGATCCGGGACAATTCAGACTTATACAACACTTATCATGGCCGGAAGGGTCGTCGGTCAATGATTTTATTGATCCAGATGCTGTTTCAGTCTCTTATTCATCAGTTGACGTGGCCATGTCACTTGTTGTGACCGCGGGCGCAGCTGCTGAGATGGCCAAGTGTGATATAAAGTCTGCTTTCCGGCTGCTGCCTGTCCATCCGGAAGACTGGTGTCTTCTGGGTATACAATTTTCAGGAAAGTGGTATGTGGACAAGGCTTTGCCGATGGGTTGCTCTATATCTTGTTCTCTTTTCGAGTGCTTCAGTACTTTTCTGCAATGGTACTTTACTCAGCAGTCTGGTCACTCACTGGTAACGCACTACCTGGATGACTTTTTCTTTGTCGGGTCCCCGGGCTCCGCGGAGTGCCAGTCTGCTCTGGACACTTTCCAAGGGCTCATGGAGGATCTGGGAGTTCCTTTGGCTCCCGAGAAAACTATGGGTCCTGACACAGTCTTGTCCTTTTTAGGGATTGAACTTGATTCGGTGGCAATGCGGGCTCGCTTGCCTGAGGACAAGAAAGTGAAGATGCTTGATTTGCTGGACAATATGTTAGCAAAACGGAAAGTGTTGGTGAAAGATGTCCAGGTGTTACTAGGCCATCTCAACTTTGCTTGTAGGGTCGTGAGAGCAGGAAGGACTTTTTGTCGTAGATTAGGCAGGGCTCTTGCCTCACCATAGGGTTCGATTGTCTGCTGGAGTCAAGGAGGATTTGAGAATGTGGAGATTTTTTCTCTCTTCCTTTAATGGTGTTCCTTTGCTCAGGGACGTTGACTTTCAATGGGATGTACAAATGTTTTCGGATGCAGCTGGCAGTGATGGTTTTGGTCTGTACTGGAATGGAAGATGGTGTGCGGAACGTTGGCCGGATGAGTGGTTGAATGGTGGTCGCAGCATTACCTTTTTGGAGCTGTTTCCTTTGCTGGTGGCTTTGACACTGTGGGGGGAGGTCTTGGCACATAAGAAAGTGCTTTTTCGTGTGGACAACATGGCTGTGGTACAAATTGTTAATCGACAGTCTGCCAGGGACGAACAGGTCTTGAAGCTTATGCGAGTGTTTGTGCTGGGTTGTTTGAAACACGACATTCACTTTCGTGCTTTGCACATTCCTGGGGTGGACAATGACATTGCAGATGCTCTGTCTCGTTCACAGTGGGGCAGATTCCGTGGACTGGCAAGGGAGGCAGACCCAGCACCGACCCCGATGCCGATTCATCTGTGGCACGTAGGCAACGTCGGGTCTTACAACTGGTGGTAGGTTCTTTGTCTGTGTCTACGCGTACTGCTTATTCTCTGGCCTGGAGGGAATTTCTGGAGTCTGGCGCTTGTAGGCGTGAGGAGGTTTGGCGTCGTTCAGAGGATGTGGTGAATTTCATTTTGGACCTCATGGACAAAGGGCTTACTAAGGTGACTATAGCCGGTAAATTAGCGGGGATAGCATTTATGGGCAAGTTGTTATGGGGTTATCCTCCGTCGGCAGGGGAGATTGGCAGGAGAATGCTTGAGGGTTGGGCCAGAGAACAGGGGCACACCAGTAGACTTAGGGCTCCGTTATCTTGGCAGATACTGGCTCGATTAATAACTGTTCTCCCTGAGGTTTGTTCAGATGACTTTGAGTCATGTTTATTTTCCATGTTAATGGCCTTCATGTTTTTTGGAGCTTTTAGGGTTTCAGAGTTGTTGGGTTCGAAATGCAAGTCTGGCCTATTTTGGCGGGATGTTTTCTGTTCTGATGAGGGGGTGCATATCAGGTTAGCCAGCTCAAAAACTGATCAGACTAAGAAGGGTAAGGGTGTGCGGTTGCTAGCGCGTGCTCCCAGGATCACTTGCCCTTTGCTGCTGGCGCGGAGCTGGCGTTCTTTGTGCGGGGGTGGTGATGATGCACTCGTCTTTCAGCATATTGATGGCACCCTGGTTACAGCATACCAATTACGCATGGTTCTGCGCAAAGCTTTGGAACACCTGGGTTTAGATGGGAGCTTATATGGGACACATTCCTTCCGGATTGGGGCTGCAACGGAAGCTTTTAACAGAGGTTGGACTCAAAGGGATATCATGAGGCTGGGGCGGTGGTCTTCAAACTGCTTTCAGCGCTACGTGAGAAGTCAGGCGGAGGAGGCGCATGCGTCATCTTCCTTCCCATGAGCTCTAACTCTGTTTTCTTTTATAGGTTCTGTTGCTGGGCCTCGTTCTCCGGTGGTGACGGTCTGGATAGTGGGGCATTCCTTCGTGAAGTGGGCCCGAGTCCAGGCAGCACAGAGTTATTTTGGAGAACTTCTCGGTTTTAACGCTAGTATGTTCAATGTGGTTTGGAAGGGGAAAGGTGGGATGCTCTGGAGAGAGTTAATCCCTTGTCTTAACAACAATATGGTGGGTGGGCTGTGTCCTGATATTCTGGTCATCCATCTGGGGGAAAATGATCTTTGTGCTACCAAAGGTGTGGTGTTACTTCGAGCTATTAAGAAGGATTTGGGCCTTATCAAAGAGCTTTGGGCGGGGTGCCATGTCTATTGGACTGAACTAATACCGCGTAGGATCTGGAGAGGAGCGGTCAACCCCAAGGCGGTTGATAGGGCTAGGAAGAAAGTAAATTCAGAGGTTTCGCGCTGTTGCCGTGGTCTTGGTTTTAGTAGGATTTCCCATAGGGAAATTAAGTTTGAGACTGTGGAATTCTTTAGAGATGATGGTGTTCACCTGTCCAGAGTGGGTATGGATCTCTACTTGTTGGAATTACGTGAGGTTTTGGCGCGTTCGCTAGCTATGCACCGTTAAGGTTGGTTTGGTTCTGTTTTCATTTTCCGGTGGGGGGGGGGGGGGGGGGCAGAAAGGGAGGTGGTGTAGTTTCCCTCCCCCTCCTACCTTTCTGGGTGGCGGGGTTTTTGGTTGCCCCGGTGCTGTTTATGGTAGATTGTTTGATGAGTATTGGATTGATGCTTTGATTGACAGGTTCAGGGGAAGTTGGTCTTTGTTTGACCGTTCAGGCTTTGGGGGGTATTGACAGGAGTGAAGGGTCAGGCAGGGTTTATGGTTAAAGAGGGCCTGGCTTGCAATATGTGATTGGGGTTTTGATGAATAAAGGGGTTAAATGATGACGTAATGATTGAATTAATGACGTAATGTGTACTGATGATGTTATGTTTATATTGTTGTTGTAATGTTGTAATGCTGTATTGTTGGGTGGGGTCAAAGAATTTTAGGGGAGGGGGTGGGGGAGGGGTTTGTAGGTAATTATTTATTTAGTGAGGGATAGTTTTGTAAGGCGTTGCCAAGGTTTTATAATTGTAATGTGCACCTGTTTCCTAATAAAGCGGCCTTTTTCACACTCATAAACAATTCTGGTCTACGTTTCTCCCACCCCTCGCCCTCCCTCCCAAATTCCTCTGCTCCTCGCTTTTAACACCCACCAGCTCATCTGGCTCATTTCGATTGCGCTTTACTTTTCAGGTATTCCGCTGTGTGAGGTTGTTAATTGTTTGATATCACGAACGTGATACCAGCATTCATCTAATTTGGACGCATCCAACCGCCACCCCATAGCGGTTCAACTGATCAGCCCGATCTTGCCGCTCCTCCGTTCTCTCACCAGGTATATTTCTCTGCTTGACGCACTCACCCTCGCCACTTACCCGCCTCAACGAACTGCTCATTCACTCACACTTCCCCTCACAGGTTTCTCCTGCTCGAGTACGGTCCCAGGCAGGGTGATAATTGTTTATTCCTCTTTTCCCCCGCCCCCTTCACACCCGCCTCCCTTCCCCCTTCATCATCATTATCTCTTCCACTGTCCAGGCATTACTCTCTTCCTGCTTGCGCTCTCCTTACCTGGGTTATACCAACCATGGGGACACATTTTCCCTTCCCTCATGCTCATTATGTTTAAATGAGTCCTCTAATGACCGCCAGGTCACACCTATTTCTCCTGGCACATTTCAGTCACCACCCACAGCCCCACCCTCATTCCAGAACACAAACTAACAGCCCTACCACCCTCCATTTGGAGCCCTCCCTCTGGCACATTCTCCGCCTTCTCCTTATCCCTTTCACAGCATACACAGTACTACTGTAACGACGTACTTTAGACTTTCTAATTTAATTTAGTTTTATTCTCTGTTCTACCTTACTTACATTTTATTTTTTATTTGTATTCTGCTGTTGTGACCCAATTGTACATATTTGCCCTTGCTTTTTACTACTCCCTACTCCATTCTCCCTTCCTCCCTCACTTTCCCTACCCCCCCTTTTTAGGTCTCGTCCTACGCAACACGCATGCGTTGCATAGGAGGGGATCTAAAGCCATCAGCAGAGCTTTTGCAGCAAAGAAGTGCACGCGTTGCATTGCTTGCAATGCAATGCGTGCACATCTTGGCGATTTCCTTTCGGGAGCGCGCAGCGCCAGATGGTCGCACGTTCCCGAAAGGAAATCGCCCATGCCCCATACCGCCACTTGACCCCACCCCTTTCTTCCTCGTGGACTCCGGTCCAGCTGCTAGAAGCAGCTCCCGAACATAAGTCTTTAATTATCCTGCTTTTAAAAGCTGCGCTCTCGCTGTGCGTCTGTGTTTGCAATCCTTGCTTTCTTATCCTTTCTAACCGCCTCCGTTTTATTCTGCATTGGAGGAGCTTTGAATCCGAGGCGCTAGAGGCCTCTCCTTGCATCGTAGCGCTTTTATTTTGTATTTCCATCCTCCCCTTGTCTGCTTGAGGCCGGGGCGTTTCTTTCACAAATGCGGGTTTTCTTACGCCTTTTTTTCGGCACGGAGGACTTTTGGAAATGCTGATGCTGCAGCGACGAATCTGAAATAAATGGAAACGAAAACCCCCAAATTCCTTCGGATTGGGCATTTATTTCTAGAAAAAAAGATATTCGAAAAACGTATCTTGGAGCAAAATGGTATCCATACTAATAGTGTTAAGTTTTTTTTTTTTTTCATGAGTTTTTATTGTTTCTGACTTCTTTATTTCCATCTTTCGCCAGGTCTCACTTCACACCCTGACACGGGTCGCCGTTGTTTAGTTGTTGCAGGTTTGCAGCGCTGGGAAAAGTATTTGAAAAACGAGATGTTTTTATTAAAAAGTGTGTGGGGAAAACAACATACCGAGGCGCCGTGGTGGGCTGAAGATCGCGAGCCCGTGTCCCAGACACCCCGGGCGTCGTGTGGCCATTGCTTGTTTTTACTACCTACCAACGGGACGGGGCCTAATTTCCTTGCTTTCATTACGCCCATGGCCACTGGTCTGATTGTGTACTGCTGAAGTCTTAGGATCTTTTGCTTCACGTGGCTAAAAACACGTCCTTTCACCAGCAGCTACCAGCATAAGGGGCACGGCAGAGAGTAATCCGCACCGAGGAGGGAAACAGCAGATTTTAGACAGCAAGGACAGGGTGTTACCGGCGGGAAGAGGCAGACGGTCCCAACCCCTTGGCTTCCATCACGACACAAAGCGATTCCATTTCCTGCAGCTCCTGCGACGCAGGGGTCCCCTAATCTGCCAGGGGACACGCAACCCTTCGAGAGGGGCCACATTCAGCCGAAGGCCAATTAATAGCTGTGAGGTTTGGGAGACAGGAGGGGTTATCATTTATGCGTTATGCCACTGACCTTGGCATGACACTGCAAAAACTAACACAAATTCAGCACAGAGAGGGCACAGTTGATTACTTTAAAATAAATGAGGAAAACGATAATAGAAAAGTCTGCGAAGCAAAACCGCTATTTTGGATGCGTTAAGGATTGGAAGTCATCAAGCATGAAGGCACCTTCTTTAATTAAGTGTTAATGAGTGCCCCTGTCATGGGCGACATCTTTAGCCAAAAACACTTTGCATTGTGTGACTTGTAGTTTAGATCATCCAAAATTTATGCGCTTTCAAGCTCTGCAAGCAACCTGTCTGTTGCTGGCTAAAGATTTCACGCGGGCAATGTGTCCAGCTGGCAGTTGTGTTTGATGATCTGCATTGGGTCCTCAGGGGGAGCGGCGCGAGACGTCTCCCCCTGGGGAATTTCGGAAACATGGAACAGTCCATGCGCTAGTCAGGGAAAGGAGCGCCAGACAGAGTAGCGCGCGTTAGGGATTGTTAGGTGCGTAGATAGGTCAGGTAGAGGTGCGAGTGAGGAGACGACGGCAGGGCGTTTTGCTTATCGAGATAGTTTAGTGAGGTGCCGTTTTTTCATTATATATCGTGGCAGTGGCTGCCATACCCAAAATTAGAATTTCTGGATGATTATGTCTGAAAAACTGGTGGAAACCTTGAGGGTCATTCAGCATGAGGGGAGAGAGGACATGCTGACGCCGGAGGCCCTTCAGGAGATTATCCCACCCACACGGCCGCCACAGCGTAGAGCAGCGAAGGGAGTGCGGTCCGCGGTGGAAGCATGCCGCAAGTCGCCAGTCAAAAGAGGCGGCAGGAGAGCGTGCTCGTTGAGCGCAGGCACGGCGGGACCTTCGACGACTGGCGCAGTTCGGAAGGACATAGATTTGAGCAGGGGCATTTCCCTCCCATCTCGAAGAGCGGTGAGTCAAGGGGATGCGCTGAATACATGTCCTGACGACAGCGCTCAGGTAGCGGTGTTACAAATGGGGGCCCCCAGCGGGGAACAAGCTGCCGCTCTTAAGAGGAAAGGAAAAGAAAAAGTTGTTAAAAAACTTTTAGTCAGCCACGGCAGGTTGGGGGCTGCTGGGATGCCTATACCACCCCCACCCAGGCTTGGTCGGATAGGAATGGACAGTTCATGTCAGACTATAACATTAAGTGCCAGTGGGCAGCCTGTTCTGGTTGGGGGACGGGAAGGTTCATTGGTTTTTTTAATCTAGCGACAGTGAAGAAGGTGAGGAGTTTGCGGCGCAGCCTACTAAAGAGGTGACCTTTTCTAGTTCACAGTGCACTGTTTCTCACGACATAAGCGGTTGTGCGGAAATTGTAGGTTCAGGAGAGGTGGGCCAACAAGTGGTAAGGCATGTGAGACCCCAGATACAAACACAGAGCTACAGAAGCCAAGAGAGACATCACACTAGTGATTTGGAGTTTGATTTAGAGAGAGACAGTGATGACGAAAGAGAAGAGGATGTGTTCGTTGAAGAAGAAAGGGACACAGTTACCCCGGGAGTGGCAGTTAAGAGATGGGACAGAGAATACTTATTCCCGCACGCTCGCCCGCCACCTGTTCCAAGACAGGAAGTGGGCTATCCCCAGCCACAGCCAAAGAGTTTGGAAGGACAGTGGGTCTGGGTTGAGCACTCAAGCCCTGTTGGGGAAAACTTAGCCGAGTGGAGAGCCCACAAGGGAACTACCAGTTATAGGCGAGGTTCTTGCGACCTTTATGACGACCAACTGGTTGGTGTACTTAATGTACCATCTGATAAAGCGGTTCCCACCACTGTTCCAGCGACAATGGAGGAGCTTACTTCTACTGATATTGGCGAGTCTAGAGCGGATTTTGGGCGGTTGAGCAGGCCTCTGGAGCGGAGGGCTGTCTCGGCTTGGAAGACCTTCGATGGCGGGGTTTGGGACGGAGCATGTCCCAGCACCAGTACTACGCTGCACAATCCTATTGAGAGTGCAAGAGTGCAAGATGGGATGTCTGTAAAGTGCAAGGATAAGCGTCATAGCAATTTGGTTTCTAAACAAATAGCAACAGGTACAGTCTATAAAGCGAAAGGGGGTAAAAGAGGGGGGGCAACCCAAAAGTCTGTTTTATCATTTCAGAGGTCAAGTGCGGACTCCTGTCATATGGAACAAACGCCGAGAGATTATAGAGCGGATGTCTCCAACGGAGTTTCAACAAAGAGCGGAACATTTACCTTACGGTAAGCCTCATTGGTGGGCAGTTTGGGATGATGTATCGGAAAAAAGGGGAAATGGGAGTCTGATACCGGTAACAAAGACTGTTGTGGAAATTGATGGTGGGAAAGGTGGGTTGTCAGACAGATCTGTCTCATCAGGAGTTTTGACACCATTTAGCGTAGCGGGATTGGATGGGTCACAGAATAGGCAATCTAGTTTGGTTGAAGGGCTGTCAAAGGAAGAAGGGTCTGATAAAGCGGTGTCCGTTAATGTTAAAAAGAGGCTTCCGTATATGGGTCTTGCAATGCTATTGGGAACACATTTCACTGACAAAACTAAACAGCGGATATGGAATCACGAGTTTGTGGATGTCTTCAAATTATTGCATAGGGATGTCCAAGTCCAAGCTAAGGAGGGGTCAAAAGAAGAGGAATGGGAGTTGGCGCGACGTCCCAGGGTTCCTCGTACCATAGAAAATTGGACTTCGGCTTTTCTGATATATGCAAGTATTTATTGCGAAAAATATCCTGAGAGGTCAATCGCTCTCTATAAATACATGGATATAGTCAGAAAAGCACAAATGCATTTTGGGGGATATTCATGGTTGAATTATGATGAGGAGTTTCGGGCGCGAATCAGTTTATGTGCTGAGAAGCCGTGGGGGGATGTGGACTCTGAACTTTGGCTGCAATGGATGTCCACGTCTCACCCACCGGCTACAACACACACGGCAAGTAGTTTGCCAGTTACTTACCGGCCTTTCTGTGGCGTCCCACTCAAACAGGGGCGGGTGTCTGGGGAAGGGGGCAAAGCTCAGGGACGGGGGCCTCCTGTAACTTCAATAGAGGAATGTGTAGTAGACAATTATGTCGTTTCAAGCACGAATGTTCGCAGTGTGGGGGGCGACATCCACTCACACAGTGTGGTTCCTCAATGGGAAGGTTTGGCGGCCATAGGTTCAGTGAACAGCAAAGATTTAAAGAACAGAGCAGTGGGGCATATAGGGGAAGAGGTGCCCCTTTCCATGCTTTTCCAAAAGGCACATACACCAGTTAAGCTGTCAAGTCTGGTGCCTTGGTTAGAGTTGTCCCCAGATACCGAGGCAGCGGCTAAATTATTCTGGGGATTCAGTACTGGATTTAAGCTGGGTTATCAGGGCCCTCGTCATCGTAGGTGGGCTGACAATTTGCGTTCTGTTAAGGAGTTGCCGGAGGTGGTGCGATGCAAGTTGGATGCCGAAATGAACGAGGGTAGGGATAGCGGGCCCTTTTCAGCAATGTCCTTTACCGAATCTAATGGTGTCCCCACTAGGTGTGATTCCAAAAAAGACACAAGGGGAGTATAGGATGATACAACATCTGTCCTGGCCAGAAGGCTGCTCTGTTAACGACTTCATTTCAGCAAAGGATACTTCAGTGTCATACACCACAGTAGATGATTGTATTGGTGACACTGATGGGAGAAGGGGCGGAGATGGCGAAATGTGACATCCAATCAGCATTTCGATTACTACCAATACACCCTTCTGATTTTGAATTGCTGGGTATGTTCTTTCAAGGCCATTTTTATGTGGACAGAGTTTTACCAATGGGCTGTGCAGCTTCCTATGCTCTGTTTGAATTGTTTAGTACCTTTATTCAGTGGATATTTTCTCAAGTGTGTGACAAAGGTGTCAGTTGTCATTATTTGGACGATTTCTTGTTTGTGGGAAAGGCTCAGTCGGGCCATTGCATGGAAGCACTGACTCAATTTCAAGAACTGACAGAGTCGTTGGGGGTCCCATTGGCTCCAGACAAGACAGAGGGGCCTGGCCCGGTAATGACTTTTCTAGGCATAGAGATCGATACACTAAACATGACAGCGCGCCTACCAGCTACTAAGATACAGGAAATTAGAAAATTCTTATTGTTGGTTCTGGATAGACGGAAGATTGAGTTGAGGCAAGTGCAGCGCTTGTTAGGCTATTTAAACTTTGCGTGTAGAGTAGTGAGGGCCGGCAGGACTTTTTGTAGGCGTTTGGGCATGGCATTATCAGGTGCTACTCTTCCACACCATAGAGTTCGGATTTGTAAGGCAGTGAGGGAAGATTTGAGAGTTTGGTTGTGTTTCCTGGATAGTTTCAATGGAGTTGCTTTGCAATTTGTGGATGAGGATTTTGTTTGGCAAATACAGATTTATTCTGATGCTGCTGGATCGAGTGGTTTTGGTGTATTTTGGGAAGGGAGATGGTGCGCTGAAAGTTGGCCTGATCATTGGAAGAAACAGGAATTCCGAAACAGATCTGTCTTGTTTCACGTTGATAATGCAGCAGTGGTAAATTTAGTGAATAACCAAAAGGCTAAAGATGTGAAGGTTTTGCAGTTGCTTAGAATGTTCATGCTGCTGAGTCTTCAGTTTAACATGATTTTTAAAGCTAAGCATGTCCCTGGAGTTAACAATTCAGTTGCTGACGCCCTTTCTCGTTCTCATTGGCAGAAGTTCCGGGCATTGGTGCCAGGGGCGGAGGTCAGCTAAACGATGGTACCACACAACATTTGGGCCCTAGGGGAATGAGGATCGTACAACTAGTTGAGCATTCCATAGCACCTTCGACTAGACGGACTTACCTACAAGCATGACACAGGTGGTGCGAGCATTTGTGAGTTTGTTTTAATGTTAATAGATAGAGGTTTGTCACACACGACTACTGCAGGCAAATTATCCGGTGTGTCATTTTATGGACAATTGTTGTGGCGTTTTGATCCAGTCGATAATATTTTAGTTGGGAAAATGCTGAGAGGGCTCAATAGGGAGAAAGTTAAGTCCACTCACCTACGGGCTCCGATTACGTTTGAGATGTTGCAGCAGTTGTTAGAACAGCTTTCGTTGTGTTGTTATAATGTTTGGGAAAAGGACCGTTTTAGATTGGCTATGATTTGGATGTTTTTTGGCGCATTTAGGGTGTCAGAGGTTTTAGGTTTGGGGGGGATATGGGTTTATGCAGCAAGTAGATTTCAGTTTTGGGGCACACCTTAGGTATATGGGTCAAAAAGTCGAAAACTGATCAGTTCGGCAGGGGTATATGGGTCTTTCTGAATGGCAGCGGGATAGCACATTGCTGCCCTGTACAAGAATGGGTGCATTTTTAGGTCGAGGCTACCGTCCCACAGCGAAGCTGTGGGGGGCGGAGCCGAAGATTTATTGAGTTCAACAGTGGTGCTTCAACACGCCTCTCTCTTCCATTGGCTAGCTTCGTAAATAGAGGCTAGCCATTGGAAGAGATGTGTGTCAATTACTATTTTCCCCGCCTTGATGCGATTCGGGGGCGTTTCTGTCTCTTTTTTTAAGTCCCGCCCCTTTTTCATCGTCATTCGGAGGTGGGCGTTTGCTTCTTTTTTTGCCGGCGCTTTTGTTTTGCCATTTCCCCCGACCGCCGCTGGAGGAAGGTTGTGCTGCCCGCCCGCCCCCTCGCTGTGCTTGTTCTCTTTCGGTATCACTTTTATTATTTCGTTCTTTCTCTCCCTCTTTCTTTCTATTATCTCTTTAACTTATCCTTCTCACTAGTTCCTTCTTTCGCTCTATCTCTCCTTCACACTTTCTTCATGTATCACTATCTCTTGCTCTATCTTTCTGCCTCTGCTTTGTATCCTTCTTCCACTCTCTCCTTTTACTTTCACTATCGCTCGTTTTTCTTCTCGCCTACCTCCACTCCCTCACACCGGATGTGCGCATTCGGGCGCACACGCTGTGCATTTCTAAAATTTCTATCACCTCTATGGCTTCCCTCTGATGACGTCCTTTGCTCCGCCTCTCCTTGTGGGTCTTGTTCGGTGTATCTAATCACTGCCCGGGACGGTGACGCTGGCGGGACGGATGCCAGCACCACCGGGACAGGTGACGTGACGCTGGCGGGAAGAGTTAGCTGTCATCTGACCCCCGAGCTCCGTGCCTCGTCCGTCTGTCTAACACAATGGCAGAGCGGGCCGGGAGTGACGGCTCCTGCCTACTTATCAATGGCACCCTGTCAATGACTGTACTTCATTTCACAAATTGAAGGCTCTATCAATGGGCAAATAATTGCCGAGCCAATATCGATCCCACAACTCACTTAACGAGAGACAGCGGAGGCCAGCGGGGATGGCAAACATGTCTTCATCGATGTAGGGCAAACACGGGGCTTTTGCGTAAGCAAACTGGAGGAAACCTCGATTTCAGTCGCACCGCAAAGTAAGCGGGGACCACTCTAGTCTGGGCGCCCTGCTGCGTGGGTGTATTAACAGCAACTAGGATTTCACCTTCGGGCAGAATGGGTGAAGTTGCGTGACTTAAAGTCACTTCCCCCGAAGGTGGTGGTACCTTCGATTTTGCGCCCACATTACAATTGGTACGTACTTGCTGCTTCTAAAGACAAAATAAGGAATATAGCGCCCCCTGCTGCTGGCACCCACAATGTGGCCTACAATTGCCATTCTAGAGAACAGGCCCTGATTGACAGCTGACCTTAAAGACTGAAGTTGGCAGGTTGTGGGGATGAATCACAAAGGCACTGCTTCAGTATAGGGGCGTGCAACACTAAGTTTTAAAAAAAATATTTTTCAAACTAAGAGCCGTCATGAAGTTCAATGGACATTTTTGCACACTGCATGAATTTGAAAAGCTTTGTGCTTGCCCATATGTGCATGACGAACTATGCTTTTTTGCAACATTCAATGATGCTAACGATAAACTTGCTGAGACGAACTTTACATATATTTGCCACTGTGCATAGAAATGCTCTGCAAAAAGTAATCTTGCAGAGAAAAATCCCGTGTGCACTGTATCTTTGCACAGTTTGATAAGAGTAAAGATTATATTGCACTGTACAGAAAACATTATCGTGCATTCATAAAAAACTGCATGGCCGAAAGCAAACGTAAACCAGGACATTTCACAAACTTCGTGAAATGGAACCATTGCAAACGTCAGGCAAAAAACGTATTCACGTCTCTATCAAATTGCACAAATCTGGTTGATTACACGCCTATAATAGATTATAACTTTTAGTTCATGTTTATGCATTTCACAGGATGAGCAGGCCCTAATAAACAGGAGCATGTATGGTACTCCCAGACAATAGTGCCTTACACCCATGTTTCTAATAATATGTGTATGCAATGTAGTCATCACACACATCAAGCATTTCCTGAGTTAAGACAAACAATTTCTTTCATATTTTAAGTAAATTATTGTTTAGAAATACATATTCCAAACAAGCATCCCCTTCAAATTCACATATCTTGAGCGAAGCAACTGGTGCACTATTCTTCACTTTTGCAATGATGCCGAGACCATTGCATTGTAAATGCTTGTTCTTCTTCCAATGCATTTCAGCAAGGCCACATTTTCATTCACGCAGATGGGAACAAAATAACGAGTGCACAATTCCTGGCGATATTACGTAAAGCTTTAATGTTCATAGGTCAGAACCCACACAATTTTGCCACGCATTCGTTTAGGATCGGGGCAGCTACGGAGGCATCCAGGTTGGGCTTGGGAGTGGACGTTTTACAACGTATAGGCAGATGGAAATCTAGTTGTTATGAGAGATATGTCCGCCAATAAATGTTTTTTGCTACGTTGAGTGTTTGCCTTTGTTGATTTTTACCTTTCTTACTTAGGTACTGTTCCTGGATGGTAGGTCATTCCTTTGTTAAATGGACGGCTCTTTTCGCGGAGAAGCAGATTTATGGAAGATCACTTGGTGTTCCCAGCGCCGGTCATGAATGGGTATGGAAAGGTAAAGGAGGTATGAAGTGGGCAGACTTGTTCCCAACGCTCACGAATATGTTTCATGTAAGAGGTTGCCCTGATTATCTCATCATCCATCTGGGTGAAAATGATTTGGTGGATTTATCTGGTTTAATGCTCATCAAAAAGATGCAATTAGATTTAGCGGTTTTGAGAAATAATTGGCCGAGCACTCGCCTCATATGGACTGAATTTGTTTACAGACAGTCTTGGAGAAACGCAAGGTGTCATGCTGCGGTGGAGAAAGCAAGAAGGAAGCTGTATAAGGCAATGAGAGTATTTTGTTCAGTGATGAAGATCAAATGTATTGCACATAATAATATAACGAGCACTGAACATCACCTGTTTCGTGACGATGGAGTTCATCTGTCACATTTAGGTGTAGCCTATTACTTAATGGAAATCAGGGATATGCTGGCTCATGAGTTGCAAGTCAATTTATGGTGTGTTTCCAAGTTATGAAGTACTTCCTTTTCAGGAGGAGGGAGGGTGGGGGGGGCAGGAAAACTCTTTGGGTTTTTCTGGGTGGCAAAAATTCGGGGGAGGAAAAGTCTAGAGCGGGCTTGTCCAGTCATTAGTGGGGGGGGGGGGGGTAGGGGGAGTTTATAGAGAACAATTGAGGGGAAGAATCTAAAGAAAAATGTTGGGGAAGTTTATTTGCGCACAAGAAAAGTACATTGATGGTTTCGGTCTGATTTATATATATATTTCAAACGTTAAAATGACAAATGGTTTCGGTTTCAATTGCCAAATTGTATTATATAATAAACGGTATCTGATGGGAATTCATAAGTCTTGAATAAAGTGGCCTTTTATGCTATGAAGAATTTGTGTGGTCTTGATTATGTGGGCGATGTAGTGTTCCTGTATCCGGCTCAATGGCGGTTCGAGGGAGTAGGAGATGGCCCCAGTGGCTCATTGCACGCCGACGAGCTCTTTGCGGATTTCAAGCAGAAAGCCACGAAAGGTGGGGGTAGGTTTATTGCAGCCATTTGTCCTGACACCAGCTGGTCTTCGCTTCCTCCAGGAAGGAATGCGAATGAATCCTACTTTAGATCTCTTCACCGTGACCTACTTGGAAAAATATATACAGATACAGTATTACTGCTGAAGGAATCCTCAGTGAACACAACTAAATCGTGTATTCCTTGTACTCCCTATTATAAATAAAATGATACTTTCCTACCACAAAGCAAACGTTTTTTTTTTTACCCCAAAACACTTTGCATGGCTGGGTTTCTAACTATTCTGTTTGCTTTAGAAGTAAGGACTTCATTTCCCAGCATGCAACATACTGGTAGCTAGAAGCCAATGCTGGGTGAAAGTGGTTTGCTTGACATGCTTTTTTTACATTTATTTTTATTTATTTAGTGCATTTTTATAAAGCGCGGACATTACCCTTGGCAGTTGATATTTTTTGCCCCTAGGTTATTTGGGATTCCCCTCCTAATTAGTATGAAGCCTGGTCATCTACCCTTCATCATTAGGGGCCCGAGGCTGATTCACAGATTTGGCACGGTCCTAAGCAGCCTCACCTCATAGCTGAAAATAATGCTGCGGTTAGTGGTACGATTAACTCCAGGTATTTTTTCCAGATTTGACTACCTTTTTGTTAGGGGATCTTCGAGACATCGAGGAGACTATTTTGATCTGTATGAAGACGGATCACCTGAACAGTGTCCAGTCCAGCGCTCTATATGGCCCATTGCCAATGTCCAGATATTTGCCCGGGGTCACCTACTGCTCACCTGAGTGTAATCCTACAGCCCCACAGAGAGATCCTTTGTGACTACCTGATCCAGCCTTATTTCATAAAGGCTGCATACCCCATTTTTGCTCATCTACATCTACTTGACTATAACTCTGCAAGCTGAGAGACCTCTGCACCCACCTCCATCCACTGCTTTCATTGTTTCCCCGAACGGTTGCAGTTTCTCATAGTTACACTTCACCTAAACAACCCCTTTCCATTCGCATATGCAAGAGACACGGCTCACAGAATATTCGGTCACTTTGGGCCCAGTCATTCATTTTATCTGGTTAGGCCTGATGTAGCAGTGCATTTTTAGGAGGCTGAGAGGATGCAGATGGAAGGTGAAGCATTTCTATTAAATATATAAAATATGTGGATAATTATATAGTATCTGAATAAGACAGATGGAAAACACGTCAGCTAGCTTTAGGAAATGTAATCCAAGCAAGGCAAAGTTCTTCATCACCTTCCTAGTTGCATGGGATGATCCACGCTTAATCCAACAATGGGACATTATTTTAAGGTTTTATATAGCACTAGCTTGACCCGTAGGTATCAGAGCGCTTTACATACACAGTGTAAAAAAAGAAGTAAATTGCATTACATAGTAGGAAGGCGGTAAGGAAGCAAAACAGAGATAAAAAAACAAGCATTGGCATAGCCAATAGGTCTCGCATTTGGGACCTTATAAGTGTTTAGCCATGCAACAGTTGGTGTTGTTGCACCAAGGATATTCTGCTGCATAACTAAATACTTTTAGTTTCTAAAAAGCGAGACCTATTGGCTATGCCAATGCTTGTTTTACTTATACCTGCCCAGGCAAACTTCCCAGGCACTCGTTCCATCGCCTTTTCCTGATGAGATCTCACTATCTCTCAGGGATCGAAACGTCATCGACACAAGTCTCTAACTCTATACTACAATTCGTATCACGTTATTGAGTATGAGATGCTAGCTGAATGTGACTTTTTTCTATTATATTTTCACAAACATAAAAGTCACCCTTTTTAAGTCACTTGCCTGTGGTAAGGAAATCGGCTGATTTCCTTGTACCTCGTCACGGGTTGCTAACTCACCTCTCGTAAAAATTGTGCCATAAACTATTGCTTAAATAAATGTATCTATTCTGTGAATACACGCTTATACGCCAATGTTTGATTGTAAAAATTGCGTTACTGTACTTATTCTACTTGTATGGGACCTTTGTTTTTCCCAATAGATGTTTACCCTTGGTCCTGTCTGACTTCTAGGGTCTCCTTGTTCCTTTGTTTATACATATGCTATGTATCTGGCAAAAATAAAAGTTATCTTTAATGGCAAGTCGTACTTCTTTGAATCTCCAGAGCAAGCCTGGACCTGGGTGGTAAAACGACCTACCTAGCTTGTGGGGCCTACAGAGGGAGGTTAGCGTCCTGCCTCCCCTCACGGGGCGGCGGGACCCAGGACACACAGAACACATTGACACTGGTGACCGCAGTCTTGCAAGCATTGAGAAATAGATGACAAGCCCAAAAGCAAATAAGATCGAGCCTTTGGTGGTGTCCCATGCAAGAACTACCATGACTTATTCAGGGATGCTGTGAGGGGCATTTGGGTCCCCCTCCCACGGGTATGCGAGAGACTCCACATACATCAATATGGTAACAGCCTCCTATCCTACAGTACCTAAAGTGGCTAGTTGGGCGTTTACGATCTTATGTTTTCCACCCTGTGTCCACAACTCTATAAAATATGTTCTGTGACCGCCTGCATGGGAAGGGGAAAGTATATTGTGACTTGGAGGGCTGAGGCAAAGGTGAGCACTTACATTTTACTTGATGCCTGCTGCATGCACCTCCTTCCACCAACTCTCTCTCTTTTAAATCCTTAACAATTTTCTGCTTTGTTATCTTTGTTATGGTTTGCTTCGAATAACTTCAATGGTTTTTGATTTTCTGGACAATGGATACTTTTGGGGCCAATGTTTGGGTTTATGGTAGTTGGGGGGCTAGGTGATGTTTGCATTTGTTGTAGTTTTACATGAGTCACGGGTACATGAATAACTCCTATTGTGGTAAATTTGAAAGGGATGCCAGAGGTTAATTTACAAAGTGATAGACATGGGGCATACCGAGTTATGTCCTGGAATACTAACGGTATGAATGACAAGACAAATCAGGGAGCAGTTATGTTATATGCCCCAGTTATCCATTGTTCTCCAAGAGACGCACCTACTTGGTACACACTGTAGAGTTTTAGGCCTCTGTGAATATGACAGTGTACACTGACACAGATATGAAGTTGCAATAGGTCTGATAGACGGACACCCATTGACACTTATCAGCGTCTGCGCCCCGCCAAATCTGCAGGAATCAACATTTGCCAATTTGACCCACATTTTCAGACTTGCCTCCAAATTGTGGGGGCATTTCAACGATGCAATAGACCTGCAGCATGATCGTACTAAGCCTGTAGCTCATATTAGGCATACAGGACTCTCCCAGTGGGCTAACACTCTTGGTCTGGTCAATCTGTGGCATAGACAGCATCCTTCAGACACGCGATATCCTTATTATTTTCCCATCCACGGCACATTCTCTAGGCTGGAGTATTTTTTCATCACATTGTACGACCTGAGAGAGGTAGAAGACACCTGTTTTCTGTCTTGAGGGGTGTCTTATGCACTCACCCACTGAGCTAAGCCTGTGGGCTGCCCATGATGGATACCACACGGTGTGGCGATGCACGCATGGTGGCTGCAGGTTGATACTTTAGTGGATTACCTCAGTATCGACTTTGCTGAATACTTTACCCTTAGCATTAACTCAGTGCCCTCCTAAGACACATTGTGGGAGGCATTCAAATGTGTTATTAGGGGAGCTGCAATGTCTTACATTAAGGACAAATCATTGGATAGACTAAGGGAGGTATCAGGTCTTGAAGATCGCAATGTGGCTCTTGAGGAATTGTCATCTAATACCTCAGCTGTATCATTCACCTGAGCGCTAGAACTAGTTAGGGATAAACTGAAACAATTGTTTGAAACAGCCCGAATGGGATGGATGGCATCCTGTGACAGAATTTAGGAGATAGTAGCAGGCAAGGTTTTGTACTGGCTTGTCAACAAAGACCAAATAAATAGGACAATCTCTTCTGTGTATGCTGAGGATGGCTGGCTGATTACTATCTAGCCAGGCATTGCAGAGGTTTTTGCTTCTAACTATAAATAAGGCCTGGGTGAAATTTTCATTACATCAGAGTAATTGGCATAATTTTGCGGGACAAAATATTACTCCACATTGCATAGTTTCAGGGAGAAATGTTAACGTCAGCTGTATGGTTAGGGCAATTTTTTAATGTGAGTGATATTTCAGGTAGACCATTCGAGTAATTTCTAAATGCGAAACTACAAGTTTGAGCATGAACGGCAGTGTTTTGAATACGAGTGGCAGTTCCTTTAATTGGGGCGGTCAACAAACATTTCATGTAGATTTCTTTACCTGACGGACCATTCTGGTAATTTTTAAAGAGTAAACTGCACATTCGAAAGCAGGTGGCAACTGGAAATCAACTCAAGTTTATATTTTCAAGTGCGAGATGCAGTTTGCGTAATTTCATAACATTTTCTGGTAATTAGATGGAATTACTAACCCTGGGCATAGTTCGCGAAGTAGCGCTACGCGTAGCTACGCGAAGTGCACTTTACACTACGCGAACTATACATAGCACTACGCAAACTGCATAGTACCCTGTTCGCACTGTGCAAGATGCCGTTTTCAATGATTGCACAGTGCAGACAAGCATCCGGCACTGTGCAATCATTGAAAACGGCATCTTGCACAGTGCGAGCTGTAGTTTTCTGCCGCTCCAGGAGATTTTTACCCGAGCGGCAGCTTTCTCAACGCGGACTGGTAGTTGCTCATCGCGAGCAAACGCGACCACTCGCAATGAAAAACCTGTCCTCCCCGCGTTGAGAATCTCGCCGTGAGGTTTATTTTCCACGCTCGCGATCAGCGACATCCTGGCGAGAAAAAACTCTTGCCAGGATGTAATTTTGCTTGCTTGCAGTCGCCAACTTGACGTTGAGGACCGCGAGCAAGCAAAAAATTACCGCTGCACTACGCTACGCGTGTTCTCACTGTGCTATGTGCAGTTCGCGTAGTGCGAAGTTGTGCAAACTTTGCAAACTACGTGAGCATAGCGTAGTGC
Organism: Lissotriton helveticus; assembly: GCF_964261635.1. Classification (NCBI taxonomy): domain Eukaryota; kingdom Metazoa; phylum Chordata; class Amphibia; order Caudata; family Salamandridae; genus Lissotriton; species Lissotriton helveticus. The sequence goes on from NC_136070.1 coordinate 963,979,602, forward strand.
TTTGCCCGAGGTTAGGAATTACACTGCCCAAAATTACGCAAGTTACACCTGCTCTTAATATTCACCTAGATGCTCCCCCCTGCCTGAGGAGTATTCCCATCCAATTATACACGACTTGCCTATGGCCAAGTTGTACTGCGCTAATAGAACTATGCTTGATTCTCCTATCACAGAGGAGGAAATAATGAAGACAATAACAGCTATACCCTCAAGGAAAACACCCTGCCCTAAGTGAATGCTGATGGAGGTTTTTAAGAGGTATTCCTCCTTGGTGGCCCCCACCTCTGCAATCTGTTCAAGGGCGTATTAAAGACTGACTCTTTACTCTGCAACTTAAGTTGCACTAATATTAGCGTTATCCTCAAATCTGACAAACCTTTACACAACTTCTCCTCCTATCGCCCCATATAGTTAATTAATATTGAATCTAAAATACTCGCTAAAATACTTGTGGCACAGCTCACTGGTGTGATGCTTTCTTTGGTTCAACATGACCAAAATGGGTTTATTTTTGATCACTGTACTAGACACTCTCTGTGGCGTCCCCATTTGGTCCGCAGGGCGTGGCGACGCTCTACTGGATTACCTCTGTACCAACTTTGCTGAATATTTTACCCTTAGCATTAACTCAGTGGCCTTCTCAGTCACACTGTAGGAGGCGTTCAAACTGTTTTTTAGGGGAGACGCAGTGTCTTATATAAAGGGCAAATCACAGGATAGGCTACAGGAGATACCAGGTCATGAGGATCACATTGTGGCTATTGAGGAATTGTCGGCTATCCCCTCTGCTGTATCCTCCACCGAGTGCTAAAACTTGCTTGGACTAAACTGAAAGAAAAATTCAACTTTGCCCAACTCCGCAGTCAGTGTCTTGTACTGCGATTGTAAATAAACCCATTTTGGTCATGCTGAACCAAAGAGCGCATCACACCAATGAGCTGTGTTGCGAGTATTTTAGATCCAATATTAATTAATGTCAAACGCCGCAAACTTAGGCTTTTAGAGAGGTCTTGGAGAAATGAACCTTCCACCACCAGTCACTTTCAGCTAAGGAAAATGATAAGTGCATACAATAAAAAAATCTGCATTGCTAAATCTGACCATTTCAGAGCGCACCTGGACAGCGCAACAAACAGACCCAAGATGCTTTTTGAAATCATCAAACAACAAGCAAACCACACTTCCAACCCAAACCTGTCCTCCGCGACGCCACTTCTCAAAGGGGAGGCATTCACAGTGCACTTCTCAGAATATACTAGGAAAATAGAACAGGAGCTCCAACCTTGCACGCCCATGATGCCGCCCATAGTCCCCACCACTTCTCCAGAGGAACTGATGGGCCCCGCGACTTTTCTCGTGGAGGTTCTCCCAAAAATTGAGCCTCCTGGAATTCCTTTATCCTACCAGTTCACACAGATTTACTCCACGAGATGGCAACTCTAAAACCGGCCAACCACTTCAACGATCCACTTCCTGCTAAACTTTTTAAAGATCTCAACTTGGCCATTCTACCTCTTTGGTCACTGATTATTCATGAATCCCTTCTGCAGGGGAGCATCCCGGATTGCCTCAAAATTGGACAAGTCACGTCCTCCCCAAGAAGCCCAACTCAGATTTATCTGATCCCAACAACGTCAGACCTATCACTAACATCATGACGTTAGCCAAACATCTTGAGAAATGTGTCCACAAACAGCTCGGCAACCATAATGAGAAATTTCAACTGTTAGACCACTTTCAATCTGGTTTCAGAGCAGGACGTAGAATGGAATCCGCACTAACGCACATTCTGGATGACGCACTGAAATTCCTTGATCAGAATGTCCCTTGTCTTCGTATCCTTCTAGACCTATCTTCTGCTTTCGACACCATAAAATACGAACTCTTGATTAATCTTCTACAACAGAGGATGGGTCTAGCCGGACCGGTCCTAAAGTGGTTTACCTCCTTCTTACACAACCGCCTGCAAAGGATTAAAATCAACCAGTCCCTTGCTTCCAGTACCCAGGTCTGGATTGGAGTGCTGCAAGGATCCTCACTCTCGTCAATGCTCTTCAACCTATTTCTGGAACCACTCGCAGTCATTCTGAACCAGTCTAACATTCTTTACCACATGTATGCGGATGACACACAACTTACTTGAAGATCTCCTCTCTAGATGACCTTAGAATTCTAAATGAAGCTCTTTTGCAAACTCAAGAATGGTTAGCCCAGAACCATCTGTTGTTGAACACACTCAAAACTGAATTCCTGTCTATTGCCCCCCACAAGCACTCTACACCTACCCTGGACTGGCTACAGCAACTCACAGCCCTTAACTGCACCCCTCGTGGTTGATTCCGCTAAATCATTAGGCATTAGCTTAGACAAACTACTTAACATGCAAGCGCAATTCAGTGCCACAATTAAGGGTGCCAACTTTCATCTGAACACCCTCAAGAAAATTAAACCTTTCCTACCGACAGAAGACTTACAACCGGTAGCACAATCCCTGGTGATCTCACGTCTTGAATATGGTTTGGTGACCCTTGCGGGGCTTCCTAAAGCGAGATTAGCCACTCTCAGAGCCACTCTCAACGCGTCGGCCAGGCTCTTCACAGTATCAAAAAACATGATCATATTATACCTGATCTTGTGCAGCTTAACTGGTTGTCTATTGAAGAGAAAATTCACTTAAAAATATCTTGCCTCACACACAAAGCCTTGCATTACAATACTCCGGCTTATCTAGCGAACAAGTTCGTCTTTTCTGGCTCCAATCAGAAGTTAAGTAGCACGGCCACACTTTTCTTGATACCACCAAAATCCTAGAAGAAAAGTAAATACAAACGTGCTTTCTCCATTCTGGCACCCAGAATTTGGAACGTCTTCCTTCGGAGTTGAGAGCCAATCCCTCGACAGCCTATTTCAAGAAACTGGTCAAATCGCTTTACCTGAGTGCCCATTAACGGCATCAACGTGTTCTTTTTACATGTCGCCTTGCTGACAGACATCTCTCCCAACTTATTGTTCTCCATTAATTTTTAGGTTTGGTTGTTAATGGTTATCTTTCCCGAGGGCCCTCATCCATCAGGGTTGTTAATTATTGTACTCTGTTGAGTCAAATTCACTTTTGCCTGTTTTGCCTGATGTTACACGTTTTATTTTACACCCTAGGAGAAATTGATCTAGTGCGGCCCACTACCAGGTCCCTGATCTTGACTGTGTACTCCTTGTGTTGTAACTCTACAGACTTCTATTGTATAAAGTTCTATGCATGTCTTCAACGTCGAGTGCACTTTTACTTGCTTTGCTAAGTGTCACAGGAAAAAATGTATGCCTTAGGAGAAATGGCTCTAGTGTGGCCCATTACCAGGTCCCTAATCTTGACTGTGCACTCCGTGTGATTTCACTTTACTGACTTCTATTGTATGAAGTTTATGCATGCTATTGCCGTATGTACAGCACTCTGATACAAGCAAGGGTCATGTTCGAGCTTTATAAAACTGTCTAAATAAGTAAATAAATGCTATGGGACGATGAGAGTAGCAGTCGTGTGCAGGTTTGTTAGGGGGACAGTGCTCTGCTGATGCTGGCACTGAACTCAGTTCATTGGTCTTTGCTACATCAAGAGTTAAAGAAAATGAACTTTGGAGAGTGCTTTTCCAGATTTGTTGAAGTCCTCTATATAGAACAATGGACTCAGATTAGGGTAAATGGAACAATGTCTGAGCCATTTAGAGTGGGAAGAGGAACGCTGCATAGGTTTCCTCTTTCCCGTCTGCTTTTGGCACTTGTAGTTCAACTCTTAGCTGCATGGATACATATAGACTCCCATGTGGAGGGAGTCCAGTGGCCAAACAGTGATGAGTATAGAATTTCTCAATAACAATATGACATATTAATGTACGGCCTCAAGACCTCCATTCCCCATCTAATGAATATTATGAATTTTTACAGTGAGGCCTCTGGCCTTTAAATTAACTGGGCCAAATCTGTGTATGTGTCACTTGGCAAGAGCCGTAGTCCTCTTCCGTCCTCAAGACCCCTTCGGATGGCAGGTGACCATTTCAAGTATTTGGGTAGGGAAATCATGGTGTGTCCAAGAGGCTGGAACTTGAATATAGTTCTCCTCCTAGACAAATTGAAGAAAGACCCCCTCCTTACAATAAAGTTTTGTGTGCGCTATTTAAACTGTTTCCCTGCCACGCTTTCTCTATACTTTACCACACTAGCCGTTCAAGCTCCCATCAAACCTTTTTATGGGCTCACAGTCACAGATCAGTGGGCTTCTCTTTGGAGGGGAAATCCTCCACGTCTCCTTTGCCAAGTGCAGGGAGGCCCCCTCTGATGAAGGGTTGGGGGTTATGAATGTTCACCTTTGTTACTGGGCAGCTCATTCCAATTTATGATTGGATATTGGGGGGCAGAGGATATCCACCAACTAGATCAGAATTATACCTCCTAGACAAATTTGATTTATTCCACTTATTATATGGTGGACGATCCCTAGAGCGTTACCAGCAGACACTAGATTTGCACTGCTGTGCTGGCAAGAAGAGCTTAAGCCATCCAATGGAATGGAAAAACCACTGCGATGTCTCCACTCTGGGGGGGCACCTGGCTTCCTCGGTCAGTAAGGCTGGCCAGCTGCCAGCAATGGGACATGACAGGCATCTCCCTACTGAGTGAACTGATGGCATTCAGTCCTTTCAAGACCTGGTCACAAATGTTACTTCTAATTACAGCACTCACTTGAGAGCTATGTAAGTGAATTGGCTGCACTTTCATATGATATGGCAGTGCCTTTGAGCAAAAGGATACTGATGTAGGGTGTGTGACGTCGGGGAAAGTGGTAGAGAGGATACTAGTTTTGGACCCCAGAATGATGATTTTGGAAATTATGGACAGTTGGGTGAGCTTTCTGACCAATTGTAGACATTTCCATTGTGCCGGTGGGTGACTCATCAACACTGTCTTTTATTGTTTTGTTAAAGTACAAAATTAATAAAAAAAGATTTCTTAAAAAATTAAGATTTGACCGAACCGTAAAACTCATCAAATTTCCTTGCATACCTCTCAACTGTTGAATCCATACAGGCCTTCAATACTGCTCCTTCATTCTTCTTTTGTTTTTCTCAATCCCTTAAAGTAATCCATGGTTAATAGTCAGAATGCTTTCTCATGGATCAATGAGTAATCCTGCTGTGCCTCAATAAAAAATCTCTCTTATCAGTAAGTTTCAACCTCACTTGCCAGACACTTAGCAAATTATTACAGGTACCATTTTTCAGGCCAGCCATCTTTGATGTACCTTTTCACTTTCTCCAAAACTGATTCTATGGCAGGACTGGAGGCTTCAGATTAGGCTTTTCTCTCTTCAATTTATTAGCTCCAGCAGCTTTACAAAGTGACACAATCCATATGAAAAGCAACATTTCCCATGAACACAGGGAAAATGGAAATAGAAAAAGTTTAACAGAGGCAGCCAATCCTGTGTGTAGAGGTCCCATAACTTCCCCCACGGACGATCTATCTTTCTCTTTCTTCGCTGCTTCAGCAGCATCAAGATGAGTGCCTTTATTTTTTCCTGACATAATGTTGGCTTATTGTATGTAATTTCCCTGTTTTGCCTACTCAGCATCTTGTGGGGTTTATTTCCATAGAGTGGCTTCTATTGCGCGTTAATGCCTTTTTTTTCCTCACAGGTTAGGCAGCGGGAGCGCAGTTCGCTCCTTCGCGGCAGTTGAGTTTGTTAGCAGGCTCTTGGTGCGGTGCGACCTCCCGCCGCTAGGGGACCGCGAGCCCTATCGCACTACGCACGATTCAGTGCGTTTACCTCCCGTCCGGCAACAAATCGCCTAGTTTCGCTTTTAGGATTAGCGCGGTTCAGACCATCTCGCTTCAGTCACGGGGGAAGATCGTTATCTGCTAGTTTAAACGCGTTTTGGCTAATTACTGAATTTGAGAGCCCCTGCCTGGAGCCTGAACACTTGCATTAAAAAGCGGGTAAGACAGTGATTGATTGGAAGGGACTGGCCCAGGCAGGTAATTCAATACCCTCAGAATAAGGAGGGCGGTTTTGGTCCCAGGCTTGTGCCTATTACTGAGTGCACATTCTGTGTGTTCTGATCAGGGTTTTTTCCCTCTCGATTCCCCGTTTTGTGCTGCTTTAGATCTTGAGTGTCCCAGTATGGAATATGAAAATGATTACTAGAAGGAGGAGGAGTTCATGCACCTGCCTGTGGATAACCATTGGAGAAGAAAATTGACCTTTCACAGGTGCAATGTAAACAACCCTCCGACCAGAGGGAAGATTTGTCGGGGAAAGCTCCCCTATCTCCAGGCCAACCCTCCACTAGCATGGTGGAACCCAAATGTAAGCGTCCAGACGGCGTGGGAGTGCACACAGATGCTTTTGCTCTCCTCAAGAAGGCGTTCATGGAGGCCAAGAACCTTGAACCACCCAGCAGACCAGAAGATGTGCTGGGGGAACCCTCTGATGTTCCTGACGATGTGACTACAGTGGACCCAGACAAGTCCCCCCATACCTGCGACGGGGATGGGGAATTGGAGAGACCATGGCTCCCATCCAAATCTGCACAGTCAACATCTCACGAACTAGGTACAGACATGCTTAACCCAGACGATCTGTTACACCCACGCTCATCTAAGTGGGTACCTGCCCCCAAGGTGGCAGCATACATGGCAGCCAGGCTCCGCAAACCCCTAGAACAGGAGGCAAGGAGTTGCGTTCGTGCAGAGTGCCCAAGACCTACCCTAGAGGGTAAGGTAGCAGTTACTCCTGAAGTGGATCCTAAGATGTTCACCTTTTTAGCAAAATTCATCCGCGATCCCAAAAAGGGCATTGATCGCTCGAGGAGAGCGTGTCAGGATAAGCTCTTGGACACGGCAGGGCCCTTTGCAAAGATTCTAGATATGGCCGAAGACCCCAGGCTTCAGGCACTCTGATCTCCCCAGACACCCTCTCTAGTTGGGCGCAAAGAGCTATCATCTTCTTGGGGAACGCCAATGTGGCAATATCAACAGAGCGTCGCAGATCCCTACTCATAACAATAGATCATAAACTAGGGGAATTGGCCACCTCTGAAGCGGGTTCAGTGGCAGAGGTTAATTATTATTATTATTATTATTTAACATTTGTATCGTGCATCGTATCATCCCCAGGGGGATCTCACGGCGCCTAGGCATAACCGCAGACAGAGACCACGAGCAAAGCAAACCCCTAAAACATGCAGGTTTTTTAGCTTTTTTTGAGGTGTCCCAGAGAGGTACACTACGTATCTCTTCCGGAAGCCTATTCCAATGGAATGGAGCCAGATAGAAAAATGCACGCCCTCCCATTCTGGCTTTATTAATTCTGCAAGGTACTAGCAGATTTTGATTACTTGACCTGAGGAGGCGACCGGGAACATAAGGCATTGTCTTCTTCCTTAAGTAAGCTGGCCCCAGGTCCCGAGTTGTCTTAAACACCAGTGTGAGGAGTTTAAAGACTGCTCTTTTCTTTACAGGCAGCCAATCTAGGGCTTGTAGCAAAGGTCACGAAGGGGAGCGTCTGGGTTTGTTCAAGACCATTCTTGCGGCTGTATTTTGCAGCACTTGGAGCCTCGTAAGCAAATAAGCGCCTGCATCAAGGTCTTTCTTGCACCTAGGGGACCCAAGGAAATACCTTTCTTAACATCTTCTGAATTCCAAAACAATGCCAGAAAGTGATTTGATGTGGTCTTCGGACGACAATTTGCTGTCCAGTAGAACACCCAGATTCCTGACATGCTTTGCAGGGCAAGGAGGTTCCCCAGCTCTGTAGGCCAACAGTCCTGTGACCAGAGTTCCTCCGCCTTCCCAAACAAGACAATCTGCGTTTTGTTGGCGTTCAATTGGAGGAAATTGTCCCCCATCCATTCAGCTATATTCAACATGCAGGTCCTGAACTTGACTCTGGTGACAACAGGGTCTGAATCAAAAGGAATAATCACCTGCGTGTCATCCGCATAAGAGATGGTGTCAAAGCCATGTGCTCTTATGATAGCGGACAACGGGGCCACATATATGTTGAACAGAATGGGGCTTAGGATGGAGCCTTGAGGTACTCCCTTGTCAAGTGGGGTGACTGATGACACAAATGCGTCTAACTTAACATACTGAGATCTGTCTGTCAGGAAGCTCTGGAGCTAGGCCAATGCTAGACCTCCGACACCAATATCCCGTAATCTGCAAAGCAGGATGTTATGTGATATGGTGTCGAAGGCTGCAGAGAGATCAAGGAGCATCAGCATAGTGGGAATCCTTTTATCTAAGGACATCCTAATGCTGTCCGTGACTTCTATTAAGGCTGCCTCCGTGCTGTGACCTGCACGAAAGCCTGATTGGGCAGGATCCAGCAATTGATGTTTTTCTAGATAATCAGTCAGTTATTTCTTGATCATCTTCTCCATGACTTTCGCGCAGCAGGGCAACAGAGATATCGGCCTATAATTTTTCATCTCTGCTGGGTCTGCAGACGATTTCTTTAGGAGAGGTTTGATCGAGGCTCTCCTCCACTTGTTCGGGAAGGTAGTTGTGTCCAGAGAGATGTTGCAGACTGACGAAAGTGAGGCAGCTAGGGTCGTGGCTAACTCTGCCATGATGAAAGGAGGATCACAGTCTGACTCTAATCCTAATTTTGTAAATGCAAGTGCCTCCTCTACTTGCTCCACGGTGATGGTAGCAAATGAATCCAGGTTAGGTTGTAAGGGATCAATTGCCTGTGGAGTAAGCACATTAGAGATCTCTCCTCCTCCCTGTGAGTTATATATTTTGTCTATCTTTTCCCTAAAATGTGTGGCTAAGTTGTCACAGAGTTGTTGGGTCTGGGGGGCTGCCGTCCTACTTACTATAGGGTTAGTGAACTCTTTTAATATCTTAAAGAGCTCCTTTGACGAGTTCTTAGCCTCACTTATCCGCCCACTCAGATGTTCTCTTCTGGCCATTTTACATTGGCCTAAGTAGGCTCTATGTGTCGCAACAAAGGCAGACTTGTCCAGATCTTTCGTTTTTCTCCACTTTCTTTCCAGGCCTCTGCATCTACCCCTCTCTGATTTAGGCTCTTCCGAGTACCAGGGCGCAGGTGCCCGTTTCTCTCTTACTCCTATTGCTTTCAGCAGGGCGATGCTATCCAAGGCCTTCCCAACCTCTCCTTCCCATCTTTCTAAGGCCCTGTTGCTGTCTCGCTCCCCCTCCAGCAACGGGGGTGAAAAGGCAATGTCAAAGGCTTCCGGGGTGACTTTCCTCCACGACTTTCCTTAACTAGGGGCATCGTTACACCCTCTGGCTGGCTGAGAGAGAATCTTAAGGCCCGATGGTCGATTCAGGTTAACTCCTGGGGGGAGATTACGGGGAGAGAGGGATCGGTCGAGAAAATGGAATCCAAGGTGTAGCCTGCGATATGAGTAGGCTTGCTTATTCTGGAAAATAACCCCAGCGATTCCATTGCTGACAAAAGGGACTAGGAGTCTAAGTTCAAAGTATCTTCAAGATGATGGTTAAAGTCACCTGTTAACACAAAGTGCTCTGCTTGAAGTATGTATGGGGCGAGTGTTTTCAATAGAGTAGAGCAAAACAAATGCTTACTTTCTCCTGGGGGATGGTAAACTACTTCTCCCTTCCACCCTTTCAAGGAATCCTCTCCTCTTGCCTCCTCTTATGCCCCCGCCTAGGATCACTAGAACGCCAACAGCCAGCCACCTCAATATGGCCGCTGCTACTGGCGGAGTATGACGCTAAAGGCAGCCTCTCTCCACAACAAACGGCCCCTGTGGCAGCCGCGGTGGACCGGAGAGTCCCCTAAAATGTTAAAACCCCAAAAAGTAAATTTTTACAGCAAAGAAAAAAGAAGGTTTAAAAATTTCAGGTAGGGGAGAGTAAGGTGCTCAAGGGGGAAATGTAGAGCTCAGGTCACCTGCTGTGTATGCCGGCGTGTCTGCCACCCACTGCAGCGCTCCCGCGCCTTGCCTCCTCTTATGCCCCCGCCTAGGATCACTAGAACGCCAACAGCCAGCCGCCCCAATAAGGCCGCTGCTACTGGCGGAGTACGACGCTAAAGGCAGCCTCTCTCCACAACAAACGGCCCCTGTGGCAGCCGCGGAGGACCGGAGAGTCGCCTAAAATGTTAAAACCCCAAAAAGTAAATTTTTACAGCAAAGAAAAAAGAAGGTTTAAAAATTTTAGGTAGGGTAGAGTAAGGTGCTCAAGGGGGAAATGCACAGCTCAGGTCACCTGCTGTGTATGCCGGCGTGCCTGCCACCCACTGCAGCGCTCCCGCGCCTTGCCCCCTCTTATGCCCCCGCCTAGGATCACTAGAATGCCAACAGCCAGCGCCCCAATATGGCCGCTGCCACTGGCGGAGTACGACGCTAAAGGCAGCCTCTCTCCACAGCAAATGGCCCCTGTGGCAGCCGCGGTGGACCGGAAAGTCGCCTAAAATGTTAAAACCCCAAAAAGTACATTTTTACAGCAAAGAAAAAAGAAGGTTTAAAAATTTCAGGTAGGGGAGAGTAAGGTGCTCAAGGGGGAAATGCACAGCTCAGGTCTCCTGATGTGTCTGCCACCCAAAGTAATCTCTTTGGAGACCCCTTCGTGAAGGAATTAGGAAAAAGCCCAAACGTCGATTAAACGGATCTTCACCCCACGAGTTTTTGGCGCAACCAGTCGTGGAAGGGGGGCGCTCGGCCGGCCGCCCTTACAACAGAGCCTCCTTCAAACAGGGCGAGTCCCATAGAGGGCAGAATCAGGATCCGGAAAAATTCGGGAATTTCTACCCGACCAGAAACTTTCCCTGTCGCAGAGGTAGCACAGGACGTGGAGATTTTTCCTATAACAACCAACAAGGTAAAAGTCCAGAGTTTGGAGTAGGTGAAGTTGGGAGGCAGACTACAGTTTTTTCTTCACAATTGGTCTTTCCTTACCTCCGACGCTTGGGTTTTACAAACTGTCAAGGGGTTTCAGATAGAGTATTCCGATCTACCTACTCAACCCTTTCTCCCCAGAGCCAGAACCTTCACACGAGAACAGAGGGAACTTATCGCCAGAGAGATTTCAGAGTTGTTGTGGAAAGGGGCAATTACCACCCCCACTCTACACCCCCGGGATTCCATCAGCAACATCTTCTTGGTGGAGAAACAGGACGGAGGCTACCGCCCCGTAATAAACCTTTGAGAATTCAACGGGTAACTCATTTACTGCCATTTCAAAATGGAGGGCATTCATCTCCTGAGGGATCTGCTGCAGGCACAAGACTGGATGGTCCGCCTGGAGCTCAAAGACGCTTACCATACGATCCCATTTTTTTTCCCCTCACAGATACTTTCTGCAGTTCCAGTGGGGTTCTCAGATTTTTGAGTTCGGCTCCCTTCCTTTCGGGCTGTCTTCCACTCTGTGGAGTTTCACCAAGGTGATGAAGCTTTTGGTGGAACGTCTCAGATCGGAGGGCGTCCAGCTGATAAATTATCTGGACGACATTCTCATTATGAGTCAATGTCAACAACGTCTGCTGACACAGCTGCAGCTAACAGTGTCTCTCCTGGAGTCTCTGGGATTTGAAATCAATGAGACCAAGTCAGACCTGACCCCTTCACAGAAGATGCAGTTTCTGGGCGTCATGATAGACTCGATGGCGGCTACCTTGTCCCTGCCCTCTCGGAAGTTATCCAAGAGTGGTGGGCCTTCTATTTTCTTCGATTCAGGCTATATTTCTGGGACTCCTGCACTACATTGCCCTTCAGAGCCTCAAGGCCTATCATTTACGGAAAGGCCTTACTTACTCTCAGGTCGTACCCCTCACAGATGAGGCCAAGACAGAATTCTAATGGTGGGTCGAACATATGGAGGCTTGGAACGGCCGAGCAAGTTTCGGTTCGCAACCAGATCTGGTAATAGTGTCAGGTGCTAGTGGCTCTAGTTGGGGTGCCTGTTGCGGCGAAGTGTCTTCCGGCGGAAGATAGTCCTCTTCCGAGCAGGCCCTTCGCATCAATTGCCTGAAATTGATTGCGGGCTCGTTCGCTGTATAGTGCTGCTGGACAAAGGACATGATCCAAAGTTGTGTCCTGCTCAATATGGACAATAAGGCTGCAGTGCGCTACATCAACCATCTAGGAGTTACATGAGCCTAAGCATTGTCAAACCTAGCCCGCAATCTTTGGGAATATTGCCTATCCAACCAGATATCCCTGTCAGCGGAGCTCGTCCAACCAATTGGCAGACTGGTGCTCTCGTCACTGGAAAGACACCAGCTTATGGCAACTACACCCCAGTGATTTCAAGGAAATCCAATCTCAATGAGGTCCTTTCTCTGTGGACCTCTTTGCCTCCTGTCTGGATGCCCAGCTGAAATGTTACTTCAGTTGGCACCCGGATCCGGAGGTGGCGGTAATGGATGCGTTTCTCCAAGATTGGAGCATGGAGCAGGGTTACGCGTTCCTCCCCTTTGCAATGATCATGAAGTTATCAAGCCAGGTGAGGAGACAACAGGCGGACCTAGTGGTGATCACGCCGATATGCAGGTCGCAAGCCTGGTTTCCGGTTCTGATGGAACTTTCTTGGGATTTTCCAATCCCGCTATCCCTCGGTCACGATCTCCTCAAGGATCCTAAGGGGAATCCCCACCATCTTCTAGTCACAGGAGGCCTGCGCTTGATGGCCTGCTGGGTAACAGGCAACGCTGGAAGGTCCCAGGCCTTTCAGAGGGCGCCGCCATGTTGCTCTCTAAGTCCTGGGCCGAGAGCACCAACAAGAGATACCGGTCCGCATGGTCACAGTGGGGAAGTTGGTGTCTGCGACAACAGGTGGATCCGATGGAGGCGGACATTGTCTACATCCTTAACTTTTTAGCCTCGCTGGCAAAGGATGGACTGGCTTACAATTTAATCAATACCTTTCGTTCAGCGATTTCGCCGGGTCATGTTACATTGGATAATTACCCGATTGGCGAACATCCTTTAGTTTGTAAGTTATTGAGAGATATCCGGTTATCAGTGCCTCCAGAACCACATTACTCATTGTTATGGGATGTGAACAAGGTTCTTAACCTGTTTTAATCCTGGCCCTCCAACAAGTATTTGTCGAGGAAGCAAATGTCTGCTAAACTCGCAATGTTACTGTTTTAGATTTCATGTCACAGAGTTTCGGATGTGAGGGCCCTAGATCTCATGGGCCTGGTCTTCACTCCGGAAGGTTCTACTTTTCATATTTCCAGATGAACTAAGTGTAACTCTCGATCTGTGTCCTATCCTGCTTTCCCGGACTCCCCAAAATTGTGTGCAGTCACAGCACTCAAAGCCTACGAAGTGGCAACAATAGACATACGTCCACAGGGCGATAAACAATTGTTTATTGCTCTTACTAAACCACACAGGGCTGTTTTGTCCCCTACGATTGCCAGATGGGTCGCTGGGTGATGCAGGAAGCAGGTATAGATACTTCCCGCTTTGGAGCTCTTTCGGTGAGAGGTGCAATGGTATCCAAGCCTTTTGCCTTGGGAACGCGGCTGGAGGATATCTTGAAGGCCGCAGACTGGTCTTCGGATTCCACCTTCAAAAGATTTTACTTTAAACCACTAGTGTTCCTGGGATCTTTGGTGGTGCACAAGCTTTAAACAAGTGTAATCTGAAGCCTCCGGTCCTGACATAGAATGCAAAATTTCCTAGCTAACGTGCAGGAAAGTTTCAATTCTATTAAGGACGCGGAGGTGAGGATTAGCCCACCCGGCTTTCATCATAACCCACCCAAAACATCTGCGTATGTAAGGCGAGTAACTGTTTACGGTAATACTTCCAGAGGGTAGAATGTTGGTTTTTGCCATTGCTCTTTACTTGCCTTTTTGCACTTATCATGTTGATCAAGTTTTTTGCATAGGGTTCTAGTCTCTCGGACTTACCTACATGTTGTTTCTTGCCTTAGGATCAGATGCTGGCAAGCAGGATTAAACCAAAGAGTACCTTGATGGGGTCACACGAAGAAAGAGGAAGATAGAGCGTCTGTGGGGAAGTTACTGGACGTCCTCGCACAGGATTGGCTGCCTCTGTTGAACTTTTTCTATTTCCATTTTCCCAGTGTTCATGGGAAATGTAGTTTTTCATATGGATTGTGTCACTTTGTAAAGCTGCTGGAGCTAATAAATTGAAGCGAGAAAGCCTAATCCTCGCATCCGCGTCCTTAACAGAATTGAAACTTTCCTACACGTTAGCTAGGAAATTTTGCATTCCTTCCCATACCTATCCAACCATTCTTCATTCGAGATTGTGCATCTTACCACCTAACTTACAGTAGCAATGGCACGTTCTTTCCTATCGCTTTTTGTACACTCTTTTCCAAGAATAGGATTGCTGTTTAGAAAATCTGCCAACCTGTTCCTAATACCCAGGGCATATTCAACTATATAATTGTAGTTGGGCTTTCCTGTTTTCAGTTTCGATTTTATGTAAATTCTGGTGGTTTTTTGTGTGTTGTCCAGTTATTTCAATACTTAAAAAACAGTGGTTATCAGTGGTTACACATTTTCGCTCCATTAAAAACAGAAACTGAGTTTTTCTGGTGCTCATGGAACTTTTTGCTTTTATTATTTCTTGCTTTCTGCACTGATAGTGCATGTATTAAAACAGTATGCATGAGGTCCAAATATATTTTTATAAATCAAACTTATTGTAGCACACCATACAATACTTCTTCAGTGAATCTTTGGTCAGGAATGCTTGCTCTTTCCTTCCCATGTAAACTTTTTTTTTTTTTTTTTAAAAGCTTTATTTTGTTTTATTAAAGAAAACAGAGGAAGAAAAATAAATAAATAAATAAAATAAAAAAAGAAGAGCGACAATCCCGCACATCGCCCCACGCAGGGGGCAGTCATGGAGACAGAGAGCAAGGGCATTGAGTTCTAAAGAGCGACCACAATGCTGCTTGGAAGGGCAGTCCAATGGAGTAAGAAGACAGACCAGGCAGCGCACCCCGCTGGATCACAGTACAAGAGTCTCGGTGGGGTGGGAAGCTCTGCGAGGAAGGAATAGCAATACAGATATACCTCGCCTGTTACAAAAGCCCATTCCATGCCTCAGTTATCATTGAAGGTGCCGCAAGAAGACGAACTAACAGAAACATACCCCCCCTTTTCCCATCCCCCCTCCCCCTAGTGGTGGTGACAATATTCATTCCTTCACGCGTCCCGAACACAACTTTCAGACCTGAAACAGATGGAGAGCCCGCACCGTGGATGGACAAACTGCGGACGGTAAACCCCTGGAAAGGAAGCGGACCAAGGGGCCCCAGCGGAACATAAAGTTTTTGAAGTTGCCGAGGAAGATGTCTGCAACTCGTTCCACGCTCAGCAGTTTTCACAACCTCGCATGCCACAGGGAGATCGCCGGGGCTTCCGGTTTCTTCCAGGCTGCAGCTAGAGTGAGTTTGGCAGCTCCGATACACAGCCACTTGATCTTTTTGTCTGCTCGGGTCTGGTGTTCGAGCTCCGGATCTCGAAGACCCAGCAAGACATGGGCCATTGAGTTAGCTATAGGGTATCCAAGGACCTCCTTGATATGGGATAGAATCTCTTCCCAGTATGGGCGAATGATCGGGCAGTCCCACCAGATGTGGCGGAAATCCCCAAGCAAACCACAGCCCCTCCAGCATCTGTCGGAGAAGGACGGGAAGATGCAATGCAGTTTGTCAGGGTATAAGTACCAGTCCATGAGGGTCTTAAGGTGGGCCTTCCTTAAGTCCACCGAGTGATTATGCGCAGCGATGTCCCGCCACAGGCGTGACCACTCCCTGTCCGATATATCGCGCCCAAGGAGTTCCTCCCAAAGACCCATATAGCGGGGACGAGGTGACATGGCGGAGGTAAGCAGAAGGTTATAAAGAAAGGAGATTTCGCCCTTCATGGTGGTGGTCCGCAAAATGAAGGCCTCAAAAGGTGAGGGAGACCTCGTGGCCGCGTCGTTGACTATAGGCGACATGGCCCAATGAAGCAGCTGGATGTGGTGGAATCGCTCGGACGGTGGGACCCTGTAGTCCCGCAAACAGTGGTCAAAGGTAAGCGGAGTGTAGCCATGAAACAAGTGCGTGAGAGCCCGACAGCCCCCCTCCCTCCAGACAATGAAGGAGCCCTCTCGTAGTGCCGGTGGAAAGGCCGGATTAAAATGTATTGGTGTAAAAGGAGATGGGAACGAAGTCCAGCGTTCATCTCCGGACACTGTGTCCCGGACCTTCAGGGTAGTGCTGGTGGGGGTACTAATGTATGCGTTCTTGGGCCTATCAGCTTTGGGTTTCCACGCCAAATCCCAGATCGATCTCCCCGCCACACTTCTGTCCATGTGCAGCCAGTGTTTCTCCGAGAGTTGTTGGGACCACTCCACCAAGACCCGTAACTGCGCGGCTTTATAGTAAAAGTGCATATCGGGAAGGTCTACTCCCCCCTCTCCCCTCGGCCGACGCAGAGTAGTGAAGGAAAACCGCGCCCGACCCCCCTGTCAGACAAAACAAAGCATCTGGGTTTTGAGGCGCCCGAAGAAATCAATCTCTAGTGGTATAGGGAGCGCCTGGAAGAGATACAAGAGCTTGGGGAGAAGGACCATTTTGAGCGCGTGAATTCTACCCAGCCAAGATATGTACTTCGACTTCCAGCGCTCCAGGTCTGCCCGAGTCTTCGCCAGCAATGGGGGAAAGTACACGGAGTACAATTTTCCTAACGAGGGAGTCAGCCGGATTCCCAAGTACAGGATGGAATTGGAGGCCCACGGCAGCGGCGTGAGTGGCTGCACACGATCCACCTCCGCGGAAGAGAGCGTATGGTTAAGAACATAAGATTTATCGTAATATACCTTGAAGCCGGCCACCTCCTCGAAGCGCAATAAGTCCTCCTGGACGTGTGGGAGAGAACGAGCTGGATCCATAACCGATAGGAGAACGTCATCAGCAAATAGGGTAATCTTGTGCTGCTCTCCCGTAAAGAGAGCGCGGATCTCCTCGTGCTCCCGCACAGCTAGCGCCAGTGGCTCAATACTCAGGGCGAAGAGCAGGGGGGAGAGGGTGCCTCGAGAGTGCGAGAAAAACGCAGACAGTTGGCCATTCACCACTACTCTAGAGCGGGGGCTACTGTAGTTAGCTCTCACCATCGATAGGAACTTATCTGAGAAGCCGAAGGCAGCCAGGGTATGGAACAGGAAGCTCCAGTCTAGGAACTTATCTGAGAAGCCGAAGGCAGCCAGGGTATGGAACAGGAAGCCCCAGTCCACCCGGTCAAAGGCCTTTTCTGCATCAAGGCCCACCAGGACCGCCGGTATCCGAAATCTGTTGGCCTTCTCTATCAAATGGATCATCCTCCGTGTATTATCATGGGTCTGGCGCCCCTTTATGAATCCAGATTGGTCCGGATGGATGAGAGCCGGCATCAGGTCTTGGAGCCTACCAGCAATGATGGAGGAGTACAACTTGGCGTCAACATTGAGGAGGGCTATCGTATGATATGAGGAGCATTTGGACGGGTCTTTCCCTGATTTGGGGCTTATGAGCTTTAATGGCATCTAGCACTTCTGTTCTGGTGAATGGGGCCTCGAGCGACCCATTCCACTCCTCGGAGACCTGGGGCAGAGGAAGACCACCCAGGTAGTCCCGTTGGGCTTCAGGGTCAGAGGCCTCTCCTGCATAGAGCGCGGCATAAAAGCGCCCAAAGAGATCAGCTTTGACCTCATCCCGATGCTGTAGAGTCCCCGCTGCATCTTGGATACCCCCTATGTAGTCCCTTTCCCTTTTGTCCCGAAGCTGGCGGGCCAGGTGTCTCCCCACCTTGTTCCCCTGAGAATAGGAGAGGTGTCTCAGTTTCAGCAGGGTATACTCCGCTCTGTTGTTATAATGGGCCCGAAGCTTCCCCCTAACTGCCGTCAACGGGCGAAGGGTCAATCTGGAGGGGTTCAGTTTATGCGCTTGCTCAAGAGCAGTGAGTTCCCCTTCCACTTCTTCTAGTTCCTTCCGCCGCAATTTGTTAAGGTTGGCATTGAGGGCCAAACAGGTGCCCCTCAGTGACGCCTTAAAGGCGTCCCAGGTGGTGAATACCGATGTATCGGACACGGGGTTGAGGGTGAAAAATTCTCAAATAGCCTTGTGCAACTCCTTACAGGAGTGTTCCTCCCGGATAAGGGAGGCCGGGAAGTACCACTTGCGCTGTCCGTTATTCCTCACCGACCACTGCAGACCAAGGACGAGCAGGCTATGATCAGACACAGAGAGTGGGAATATGCTGGCATTGCAGACATCTCTAAGGGCTTGACTCAAAAAAATGTGGTCTAAGCAGGAGTAGGAGTGGTGGACATGGGAGTAGAAGGTGTAGACCCGGGATTGGGGATGTATAGAGGCGAGAATTTCGACCTGTATCCACCTTCCTGCGGGACCTAAATGTGTCCTACTCTTGGGGTCATCCCTTTCGCCTTATCTTCAGCTGGCAGAACAGATTGGCTCAGGTCAGATCTCTGCAGGCCGCCAAGGCCCCACGAGCCTTATGAAGAATGCGCTCTTTCAGTTGGAAATCATGAATGCAGACCAGGATGTCAGGGGGTGGGGCCCCTCCGCGCCGTGGCAGACCGACTCCGTGGACCCTGTCCATCCGGATCTCTCGTACGTCCTCCTCCCCCAGGACCTGCAGGAATAGGGCCTCCACATAGCCCCTCAGATCTCCGGCCTCCCCGTCCCATGGCACGGCCTGGATGCGGATGTTGTTCCGGCGGGACCTGTTTTCCAAGTCCTCCGCATGAGCCTGTAGATCTAAATTCTGCTCTGTGAGCCGGATCACATCCTGCTGGAGCTGGTTCACCTCCTCCGCCATTCCCAGGTCGTGGTCTTCCAACGTGGCCACTCGTTCTCCGATGCCGTCCACGTCTCTCCTCACCCCCCGAAGGTCCAAAGCAAGCTGGGAGCAGAGTTCAGAAATGTCCTCCTTGATGGCTGAAAAAAGTTCCAGCATGAAAGCCTTAGTGGCGGGCGCCTCATTGTCGTTCCGTTTAGGTGAGACGCTGGGACGGGGGGATGCCGCCTGCTGGGTCCCCTTCGGTTGGGCATCCTTGCCCGGTTTCTCCTTTCGCGGTTTGGTAGGCATTGCGTCGCCTCCGATTTCACCCCAACCTGAAGGCGCGGTGGGGACGGGACCTCACTGTCGGTGCGGGTCGCCAAAGGGCGCCTCGAGACTCCGCCGCTGTCGCAGTGTGGTAGAAGATCCAACGCTGGAGAGGCGTAGACTGCCTCAGGTGGCGTGGTCAAGCAGGGCCACTCGCATCCAGTGCGTACGCTCAGCAGTTGGCGCCTGGGTCAAGGGGCCCCAGTATGCCACGAATGTCGTGTCGTGGGCCGGACTCAACTCGTATTGTCTCTCCTCTCCGGGGCCCAGAGAAGGGCACAGGTTCTAGGAGGCGGTTATCTCTTCACTCCACTCCTCCACGTGGCTCTAGCAACCCGCTACTGCTCCTTGCTGTCCGGACCGAGCAGTATCCGTGCCCGCCCGCCCGCCGCACCGCAGGCGTGTTGAGGATCCCAAGACAGGGATCGGCCTGCTCGCAGCGCACTCCGGCGGGCCCGCTCCCAGAGTGTCAGTCTCCACCAGCTCCACTTCCAGGGGATGGGCGATCTGCGTGGGGCCAGCGGCCCCTGCCCTCTCAGCGCGACCCGCCGGACGTCTCCACACCCCTGCCGGCGCCTGTGCTCCGCTCCGCTGGGAGTTGCTTTCACACACCCCCCGATCTGGCCTAGTCTCGTTCTAGGTCACCACTAAGCGCCTGCAGTCCCGGTCCGCATGCCTCTTCAGGGGCTCCGGTAAAGAGGACCGCTGATGCCCCCCAGTGCTCAGCTCCTTGCCTCCAGTCAGGGCGCTCCGCAACCAGTAGTCCGCTTGTTCAATATCCACACTCCCACTGCGTCAGACACTGGCCCCGCTCAGCCAATGGACAAGCAGCGCACCACGCCAGGGACAAGCAAGTTCGTGGACCTTACCGCCGGGGTCTGCAGCGGATCAGGGTCTCCCCAGGGTCGGGCAGCCGATCAAGGCCCTTCGCAGCAAGGGGTCGCAGTCTTCACCAGCACACAGAGATCAGCTAACAGGCAGGCAGGAAATAGCGATCCAGGACCTCCGCCCATCCCCCACTAGGCCGCCGATCCCCGGCCTTCCTTGCCAGCCTTCCTCGAGTCCCACGTCGCGGTCCCCTTTGTCGTATCTGGGCAAAGAATAGCGTCGCTCAATAGGCCGAGGGGTCGCTGTGTAGCGGGGCAGGCGCTCCGCCGGAGGGCACGGGAATCCCGCCCCCTCGCCGCTCTTCGAGATCCGCTGGTCCGCACCCTGCCGCGATGACCCCGGGCTACTCCGCTCACTCCAGACCGGGGACTCCTACGCAGGTCTCGCGGTCCGAATGCCGCAGCCGGCTCAGTCCTCCCGCAAGGCAGATCGCCGCTCCGGGCTCTGCTACACCGCCCCGGGGCACTCCGCCGCAGAGGAGATGGCGAATTCGAGCAGGTAAAGGGCTTTAAACAAAGCTAAGCAGTTGGTGGCGCCGGAGGGACTCAGCAACACGTCCTACTTCGTCGCCATCTTGACCACGCCCCTCCCCATGTAAACTTTTATCCGTGAAAAGGACCTCTCAACATTGGCACTTGAGACAGGCAAAGTCAAAACAGCTAATGCACAATTTCCTAACTCTGGCCACTGACATAGGTTTCGATGCCAATACTGGTGCACATGAAGATTGCAATTCTCTGGAACAGGTTCAGCAACATATACGTTGAACTAGGCGTACATGCACTCAGAGTTATTGAAGCGGTCAAAAATGAAGCAGTACTTTTCAAAGTCAGGAGAAAATTCCTCTTTACAGAAGGGATCTAGAACTTGTGCAGAGTACCACAGTGAGGCTTCATCGACTTCAAATGCCATGGTTTGCGAAGGGACATTTCTATGCATCAATGCAAGTCATTTCTCATGCATTGTAAAATAACATTTCCTAAATTGGCCCTCAACATTTCTTTGTTTACCAAGTGGAAAGCATTCTAACGTGGAACATGTTGCAGTGCCAAATTCACTAAAAACTGTCGCCCAGCCTACTCTCAAGGAGATGTTTCACATCTACACCAATTACACTGAACACTTGGTAAACAAGTGTGATTTCAGACTTTAGCTTTTTGATTATGTCCACTACAGCAGTTTGTTTTCCTGTAAAAATCTAAGAATGCAGTGTACTTTTTTTCGCTTCACTATCAATATGCAACCTAAGATTATCCATTTTCCATTTAATAACTTTATTTCGGCCACTAGGGACATAAAAGTACAATTTCAGTAAAACAGATAATAATCTTTTCTAATTAAAATTTGGATAGCTCAAAATGATCTTCTTAAACAGAGATTGTCCAAGGAACACACAGGGAATAAGAGTCACAGCAGGGATATAAAATTATACTTAATACTGTCTTCAACCCGTTAAAAGCCAATAAAAGCAACCATCATGATGTGGATATGCCACATGCAATATAAGAATCGTGATACAGCAAAGACAATTGGTGGATGAGTGTCATACTTTAAAACTCTGAAGGCCTCTACGCAGCGCACAAAGCCTAGATTCTTGCATAGTTGGATTAACCAAGGCTTGCACGGCAGCTGATAGGCAGGGCAGAGGCGCAGAACATGTAATTCAGACTCTTCCTTATAATTACATGCAGGATATTCACCCGTTTGCTCTTTCACCCATTTGCTGGTAAATGCAAATAGTGGAAGGGTCCCTAGTCTGAGTTGCACATACAATTTCCTGGCCAATTGGAATTGAATCCAGGAAATGTTCCTTGCTGTATACATCTTTCACTAGCAGAAACTCTGCTGTCAAACGACCACATGAGGTACTTTTTTGTATGGACATTAGATTAACTAGTCTATAGTGTTTAACTGGTTCCAACCTGGAAATCGTAGCACATGATGTCTCGGGTGTCCTCCAGAGATCCGGCTTATCTAACTTAAAAGCAAGGTCCCTTATGTGGCAAAACCAAGGACTTTTCCTGGTGGCACAGATAGTCAGGAGCTTATTTAGCTCAGCCCTGTAGACAGACAACTCTGGGGTCACCCATAACCTCCACCAGAATGTTAAAGGTCTCATGGCTACCTCTTCATCAAGGGGCCTAATAGCCAAGTCCATGCATAGGGGTGTGAGAGGGTACTACAGGTTAGGCCTAAAAGCTGCGTCATGAAATTGTTCACCTCCACCTTCGTCAAGTTAGTGGTAGAGAAACGCCCTCACAACTCCACCCCATATAATGTAGCACCCCTTGCTTGTGCCTTGTAAATTTCCACAACAGGGGCGGCTGGTTTCAAAACTGAAGTTCTGTACAATTTCATTATACCGCCCACTGTCTGGATTAGCCTGAGACTTGCTTTGGCCAACTGTGGCCTCCATTCAAAGTACTGTGACAGGGTAACTCCCAGATAATCAAATATCTTCACTCTTTCCAAAGGAATGCTGTGTGGTGTAGGATGTGGACGAGTCGTGTTGGGGGGGGGTCGAAGACCATATATTTGGTCTTTGTTAAATTGATCTCCAGCCCTCGCAACTTACAAAAATTGGCTAAACCATCAAGAGTGCGCTGAATACCAATTGGTGTTTTTGAAAGTAGCAGGGTGTCATTGGCAAACATCAGTGCAGGGACCTTCCCGGAGACTAACTTGGGGATGTGATTGTCTTTATTTTTTCAAGATGGTCATTAAGCCCATCGATAAAAAGACAAAATAAAAAAGGAGCTAGAACACATCCCTGCCCTACCCCATTTTAGACAGGAAAACCGGAAGTGAGTTCTCCATATTTTCCGCATCGTACTTTTGCAAAATTTTCCAAGTGGAGCCTCTCTATGACATTAAGATGGTAGGGAGGAATCCCGAGGTCGCTCAGCACCTTCCAGAGTTTCTCCCGGGGTACAAGGTCAAAGATTAACACATTTCTTGCATTTGGCATCATCACTAAGCAAAAGCGGTCGAGACACAGTTGGGATGACCATTTCTTTGATGCCAAACAAAGCCCAAAATGAGAAATATTTGCATTTTAGCTCCCGGGCATAACGAAACAGTGCACCAGAATTGACTACAAAGTCAATAGCATTCTTCATCAACTCTGAAGATTGTAAAGATGTTTTTAGCAAGTGGCAGGCATATTTTACAGGGAGGCACTTTGTTCATATACGTAGCTGAATCACTACAAATACAAACAATATCACACCAATCTATGTTGAACTTGGTAAAAACTTGTTGCAGCAGCATTCACTGCATTCTAATTTTTTCCAAACTTCTGGTGTCATGTTTTCATCACTATCCCAGATGGTTGGTGACAGCACTCTTTTCGCATATACCTGTCACTACACCTCGCATTGAATGTTTAAAGCATGGGGTGTTTGGCAGTTCAGCTACTATCAATTCTGACTCACTAGAAAAGAGGGCTGGCATGTCAAAGGGTTTCAAGCATTCTCTGTCTGTGGGTCAATGTGATGGTACATATTGTGAAAGATTCTAATGAAACAAGCCATTTTACCTATTAGTGAAAGAATCAAACGTAGCCAAAATATCAAATATGATTTTGATATTTCCTGATTCTCTCTAGTTTATAAAATAATTGAATGTGACCTAAAAATGCTTCTAAACCCTGCACCTTTTGACCAAAGACCATATAACTGAAAAAAGCATAAGGAAGAGGAAACAATACTTTAGTAAGAGTGGGCGGAAAACACTGCTCCGCCAGAGGAGTTCTCTGAGTTTTGCTTACTCCGCTCTCCGTTTGGAGCATGTCGTTTGGCAAAAAAATCTCCCTCCGTTGCCTCGCGGAGTTTGCCGACCACCAATTTTATTACCAGTATTACTGAAATACCAAACCTGGACTAGCGTTGTAAACTAAGTGAATCTGCTGTGATGATGATGCTTAGGGGGAAGACCCTACTCACTGTGGCATGCTTGGTCCAAAATGCACACATGCAGTTTCCCCTTGTCCTGTTTTCGTCTCGCACCAGTCTCTTCCTTTCCTCTCCACATGCGGAAAGAGACAGCAGCTCTGGGCCTGTCTCAAAAACTAGTGTTTTCATTTCTTGGCATGCATTATTTTTTTTTATTGTCATGAGATTGCCTGCATTTGAAACAGTAGACCAGTGCAGATATTCCCCATAACAAATCAACATGGCTGCTTTTCCCTTATATATTCCTTCCCGAGATCACCACATACAAGACAGATTCCTCTGAGAGATACCTGCACTTGAAGCCTCCACTCCATCAGACTACAAAGCCGAAATCGCAGGACTGCACTTCAAGCATAGGGCCTCCCCCTTCCATTGTAGTTACTGTGCAGTCGCCTCCAGACTACCCCCAGTTATCCGTGACTGTATTGAAACTCTCTACCAGACATCCGTGCCTTGTGAACAGCAGTGAACAGCAGAACCTGCATGTTATCTACTAGTGCTTAGTTTGGAGCAGCACCCCCAAGACGAGGAAACGCAAGGTGGGGTTTCAATTTTATTGCACCCTGGCTAGCCTCTCCTGGCCCCTGTCCCATGCCGAGGAGGCCTCCTGTATTGCTTCACTTTCCCAGGCAGAGTAAGAAAGCAACTGCAGAGAAGGGAGGAGAGTTGAACATCCCAGGGGTTGGTGAGTATGGGTCTGGCAGGAGAGAGAAGAAGAGTGCATGCCTAGTGCTGAAGAAGGAAATCTTCAATACGTTGAGCAAGAAAGAGGATTTTGGGGGGATTCAGAACAAACATTACTGCTCATGTATACACTTCATGCTTACATCCCAAAGGTTGGTAAATGGTGCATAATTAAAATGAGAATGGTGCATAGCAATGCTAGTGATAGTAACACCCCCAAACTCAAAACAAGGTATTGGGTGCTAAAATTATTAAAGCTCTCTTTCTAAACTTTATCACGTCCTACCAGGCTACCGAAACGGACGTAACCCCCCTTGCTAATAAAATTATTAAAGCAGCATCATTGATCCTTAGCATTTATATTACTCACAATCACCAGCCCACATTAAGGATGGAACAGTATCACCTAGTGACATGATCTCTCTTACACCTCAAATTGGAAAAGTAACAGGAGGGTATAGGGTACTTAAATAAATACTCTGTGAACTCCGCAGAATCTTTCAGAGTTTTTAAAGAACACTGTGAACTCCGCAGAATTTGGTAGAGTGAAACTGCATGCGCTCCACTAAGGCTTATATTTTAGTGACATCCCAAACAATAAAACTCAAGCAGAATAATGTTAGCCCAGTCTTACTTACAGCTTCCTTATATAACACAGTTACATTGTATTGGCCCATTCTGGAAGAAATACAAATGACTCTTTCACTCTCCTTTTCCCTTCTTTGAATGACATTCAGTTTGTGGTTGAGCAAGTGTTTATGGGCCATATGTATCAAGCTCCCCTTTTGGGATTCTGAATTTGCGATTTTTCGCAAATCGCAAATTCAGAATCGCAAAATGGAATGTATGTAAAAAATCGAAATAAAATAGCGATTCTGTAAAAATCGCTCATTTCATTGCGATAGCCCCAATAGCGATTCCTTAACGTAAAAAAATCGCAAATTTGCGATTCATTAATTTAAAAAATTGCAATTTTGCGAATTTCGCAAATCTGCTAATCGGAAACTCAGGTGCAGCTTGATGACATCACAACCAGGAAGTGTGACTACCCATGCTGAACCTGAGTTTCTGAATCACAGTCAGAGAGAAGGAGTGGTGGAGAGGGAACTCTGCAGTGGTGAAAAGAATGGCAGACACTGGCGACATGGCCAGCCAGGACACCCAGCAGCAGCAGCAGGGGGAAGGCCAGAGGAAAAGAAAGCAAAAGTTTTCTGAAGCAGAGTTGGAGGTGCTAATTCAAGAAATGGTGGTCAGCCATGAGCACCTATTTGGCAAAAAATCACTTTGTGTGCCTGAGACATGCAAGCGGCTTATATGGGCAGAAATCCAGCAGAAAGTGAATGATGTTGGTGTTACACACAGGAGTGTGGAAGACTTAAGAAAGCGATGGTATGATATGAGCCAGCGCTCCAAGGAGAAGGTGGCTGCCAGGTTGGAGCAGTCCAGGAAGACCGGTGGAGGGACCTCCACAGGCACGGACTCTACACCTCTTGAGGAACTGGTGCAGGGTACCCTGCTACCTGAAAGCGTAATGGGCGTGGCTGACCTAGACAGCTTCGCCCATCCGGTACCAGGCAAGGTAAGAAGCATGCCATCACACCCCTGACACCCCCCAACCACCCCCACACCCCCAGCAGCGACCCAGGAGCAGGACAAAATTAGTAGACCAGTGCAGGTTCTCAAGCACACACTGCAATGCATTATGGGAGATGTAGTCACATGCACATTGCAGTGGCGCATTTACACCCAGCCAGTCCCCAATAGCATGTGCAATTCAGGAAAGGCAAATACAAGACACATGTAATCCCAAACAGTGATATTTAGTAATTGACAAGTGCAAGTCAGAACAGTAAATAAATGTGTGCATTTACGTCCACAGCACCATCTCGAACACAGCAAACAGGCAGTGGAAGACAGGGCGATTCCCCAAACAGAGAAGCAGCAGGACAAGAGGAGAACACAGAGGAGGAGGACCGCCCAGTCAACCCTCCAAAGCACCGCAGGAGACATGTAGTCCCACCACTACCCCCATTGGAGGACGAGGGCCAGGACAGCGATGGCGATGTGCAACCTGAGCCGACACAGATAGAGCGACAAAACCGTGCACGTGCTGACCCAATCCCAACAGTCTCAACCAGGCGCAGGTCTCGTACATCCAGCAGTGCTGCAGATCCAGGGGATGACACAGTGTTTGGCGGACTGGAGATGCACATGTTGTAGGTACAGTGCCTGCAGGCAAAAAAATATAAAATCGTTACAGAGGGAAGTCAGGGCAGGCTTCAGGGGCATGACGGGTGCCCTGGAGGCACTCTGTGCAGAACTTAAGGCTGACCGTGCTGCGAGGCGCAGAGAGATGCAGCGCCTAGACTATACACATGGGCGGTGGACCGCCTGTCCTCTGCCACCAATGTTCTATCAAGGCGCAGCATCTGCATGCAGCGCGAGGTGGCACACAACAGCCAGGAAGTTGCAAGGGCACTGGTCCAAATTACATCTGCAGTAGACGAGCTGCGGGCAGTTAACACTACTGGGCCAGGAGTCCTGACTCCCACAGATGAGGATGCACAATCAGGAAGGAGCAGCATCCGCCCCCCCGCCCACCATGGATAGGCGCCGTAGTGGCCGTACCAGTAGGCCTAGTGGGCCAAGTGAGGAGGGCACTGTGCAACCCCAAACAGGAGCTTCCTCACGACAGCGCCGCATTTGAGGTGCACCAAATGTGACCACTGGATGGGAGCAGCTACCCACTTTACATGTACACTTGCTCCTGATGAAAGACTTGCACTGTGACGATAGCATGTGCTGGACATTGGGGTCATTCAGGCTGTGTGACATCATTCCTCCTGAAGTTAAGAAATAGAACACAGTCTCACAAATTATATCTAGCATTGTGTTATATTTTCTTACCTAGAAATAGTTGTGTGTAATCTCATCTTGCCTCTGGCGCGGAGCAGCTGCACCAGCTACACAGGCTGGCATACGTCCTGGAGCAGGCCCTTCCACATCTGATGAATCCGATTCACTGAGCTCCACCGGTGTGCCTTTCCTGGTGGCGATGCTGTGCAGCATGGCACATGCTACCACTATATTGCAACAGGTCTGGGGGCTATGCTATGTGGACGCTGTTGTACCACCGCTCCCCAGCGTTGGCTGGATTCAGGTAGGGCATCAGTATGAAGTCCCGGACCGCATACGCAATGCCACCTGTGGGGTGGGATGGATATGGTTAAACACTGTCTGGCACATGCTATTCTTAACAAGTGTGGCCTCTGTTCAAATGCATTTACCTAGTAAACATCCCTCGCCAAACTCCCCACTCGTGAGTCTATGGTGTATCCCACTGTGACCGAAGATGAAAGCTTTGTGCATGCTACCTGGGTATTTAGCTACATTGTCCGTGATAATGTGTTTGGCATCACACACCACCTGTATGTTCAGGGAATGGTAGGATTTGCGATTCCTGAACACGTACTCATTCTGGGAGGGAGGGGATATTGCAATATGTGTCCCATCTATGCATCCATTGACGTGGGGAAATTGGGCTATTTGATAGAAGTCCTGCTTGGTCTGGTCTAGTGCCTGTGGGGTGCTTGGGAAGTGAATGTGGTGATGCAGCCTCTGTACTATGGCATCAAGGAACGCGTAGAAAAAGCGTGAAAGTGCACTCTGCGACACCCCTCCTGTTGAGGCTATCACTCCTTGGAAACTACCTGATGCCAAGAAGTGCAGTGAGCACAGGACCTGGATGTGGGTGGGGATGGAGTGTGTCCTGCGTGTGGGGTGTTCAAGGAAGGGTTTGAGCTCCTCAAATAAATCAAGTATACTCTCTTCATCCAGTCTGTAGTGTGTATAGATGTCCTCCTCAGTGCGCTGGAACATGGTAATGCGCGCACAGAATATCTTCTCCTGGCGTCTCCTCCTCTGTGCAGCAGCTGAGTCACAGCCTCCTGGCTATCACGTACAGCCCAGTCATTGTGGAAAGAGTCTGTTGCATTCTGGGACTCCTTAAATAGTTTGCACCTGGTTACCACCTGCTCCTACTTGGTGGTAATTGCAATTCTCTAAATTGCGATTTTTGAGAATTCGCAAATTGAGATTTTTTCACACATTCCATAACGATTTCTTAATTTGCGATTTCCCGCTTGCTAATTTTGCTAACAGAAAAATCGCAAAATAAGGAATCGCTAGCGAATTTGCAGATTTCTGGGTCTCGCAAGGTAAGGAATCACAATTTTTGCGATTTCTTATTTTGCGATGCAATTTT
The DNA here is from genome assembly GCF_964261635.1 of Lissotriton helveticus. NCBI lineage: Eukaryota > Metazoa > Chordata > Amphibia > Caudata > Salamandridae > Lissotriton > Lissotriton helveticus. The sequence continues at coordinate 964,008,520 of NC_136070.1, forward strand.
GGTTCGTACATTGGAAATAGCTAATTTTAATTCGCAAACGCTGTTTTTTGCTATTCGCAGCGTTTGAGACTAAAAATTAGCTTGATACATATGGCCCTATTTGTTGGGCTGTTTGCCTTTCAATGGAGTTTTATCAGTTATCATAGCATCAAACCAAAAACAGGATAGCCTAATTGTAATCAAACATTCTTAGTGATAATCTTGCAAAATATGGCATGGCTTAAATCATACTATTAATAGTTAATACTTCAGCAAGTAGATTATGATTGGTTCAAAGCATGAATAACACACCTCTGTAGGAGTTAAGGATTGAGAAGCTAAAAAATGGTAACCTCCCCTCTAAGAAGACCTTTTAGGGACAACACAACTCCCAACCACCTTCTACTCACATCTGTGGTTAGGATAGAGTTGGGATCAGGATCAAAACCTTGTAGATGGGTTGCATTTTAAATGTCATTCCTGATAGTCAAAGATTCCTTGTACCTTCTATTTCCATTACCATTTGCTTTTGTCTTAAGAAGTTCTCTGAAATCAAAAGATTTCTTGGAATAACCTCACACCAGTTTGGAATAAAATGTAGATAATCCAAAGAGGAATCTCACATCATATTTGCATGCGGTCAATGAGCACCACTAATTTCATTACAAGACCGGAGGCTACTATTATGGATAACGTTTTATTTGCCGCTCCTGCAGCAGCACCTTCAAAAAACTTTCCAACCAAGAACAATCCAGAACTGGAATCTGAATAAACAATAGATGTCTATTAAGCAGAACTCTCCTCCTCTTTTAGGATTGTATCGATTTTTATTTTTAGAATGGACATACAGCGTAGTCATTCATCTACATTCAGTGGCCGGCGAAGAGAGATGATGAAAGGAATGTTTAGTAGTAGTCAAGTTAGGACTCCTAACTTTAGGACTCCTAAACTGAGAAAAATCAAAATTTTCAGACTCTCAGTATTCACAGAAGGCATTTAGGAATCCTAACTTCTGTGAATACCGAAATGAGTAAGTGCCTTCTGTAAATACCAAAATGGTAGTAAGTTTAGGATTTTGTCTTAAGTTAGTTCTGTGAATCGGGCCCTGAGTATAGGGTAATGTATGATGGGAGAGGCACAAAAGTCCTCACCTGTTAGCACCTTCTCCTGTTTGATGGCCAAAGGCCTTTCCTCGTGGGTATAGATAACGGACACTAGAGAGATTTACACAAGAAAAAGGGGGGGAGAGAACTAGGAACATTCATTAACACAATTAGCAGGTGTGCCAGAATAGCTCTTTTCCGTCTATCAAAGATGTTATCATTGTTTTTTCACTTTTGACAACAATCTGTGTGTAGCATCTATCCCCGAGGACCCCTAAAACTACAGGAAGGTGCTCCTAAGAATAACCCTGTGAGAAGGGGTATCTTACTTGGTCTACCCCATTGACTTGAGTGGTAGCCCCCTCTTACCATCCTCAGCTTGAGCCATGGCTGGTAGCATGATGTATTTTGAGTTTTTGGGGTCCCAGTGAGACCAAAAAGAATTTCCTACTACCCTTCCTTTGTAAAGTAAATCCAGACAGGAGCCCCTTCAATTTTTAATAAATGTAACATTCACATAATGTTCACAGAAATTATATGTATCATTGTTCAAGTAAACCTTCATGAACATAGCTATGAGTACCTTGAATATTCTGCAAAAATTACTGCCGCGCTTGTCACTATTTGTGAACCTTACTTTGAAACAGCAATGGAATTTGCAAGCTGGATGCTGCCCAAGCAGCACAACACCTTACCCTCTTCTCCTTTCTACTGCTTTGTGAAAAGATTAATGGAAGGGGCCGTGCTTAATTTGAGCCAGTGGTTTCTGGTGCTTGCCACCAGCTGCACTTAATTGTCAACATCAGGCCTTATGACAGTCTGCCACATGGTGGCGGCTTTAGTGTACTTTAGAGAAGTGTTGAACAACAGTTATTTATTAATTCAGTAGACATTAAAAACAACAAATGCCTACATCACAAGCCATTCTTATAGCTTTGAGGGGCCTCGAACAGTCTGATTCATCACACCTGTAGCAGTGTGAATGTTAGGAGATGTATAGGTACTGCCATTGGCAGTGCTGGCAGAGGCAGTGGGTGTGCAAGCTGAGGTGGCCTCCTGATGAGGGCCATTGTACTTATTTTGTTACAAATTAAGCACTGGTAGGGGAAACCCTAGAGTACTTTGTTATGATTGTAATGTGTGTACCTGCGAGGACACAGTATGTTGTTACTCTTTTCACGTGTCCCTGCAAGGACATCGTACTGCCACCAGCTGTCAGTTTGTTTTGACAATTGGACAGCTGATGACAACCAGAGCGGCAGCATTCCTTGCTCTCCGCCACGCAGAGCGTGTTTGTGTATTTATTTGAATAAAGGAATTTACTTTACAAAACTCATGTGCAGACAATTCCTTACAGAATTGGCGACGAGCACCAACACGTGGACCTACCAGAACCAAGTTTATATTGGCGCTTCAATTGAGGAAACAAAAGAAAGAAGTTTGCAACCTACAATGCTGCCAAAGCTGAATTCAAGAAGAAGAATACTATTCAAATGAGGTCAATCAGCAAAAGTCGAATGCGTGAAAAAGTTACTACAAAGAATGAAATACAGAAATAGTCCTACGCGATGCTTGAGGAAAAAAATGAAAGTGATTGAAGATTGAGAAGTGGCACAAGACTAAGTGGTTAAGGAACGGACAGGTTGTCATCTGTGAATGAGAACCACAAACCTGCTACGTGTGAAAAACGGCTGGCAGTTAATCGGTCGAGGGTGAAGTACCAACGACTCTGGTGCGACAGTTCAACGGAATTAACCGCCGGCATCAACTGTCAGCTGTGTGCGTGTCAGAAGCGGCCGGCATTTGCAACAGCTGATTGAAAAAAAAAGTGCTGAAGTCATGCACTGGCGGCCATCTTAAGTCACTAAAAGTCAGCATTTCAGCCTATTTGATGACACTGCCACACGCCACCGTGCCGCCATCTTAGGCTTCATCCGAAAAATCGGAAAGTAAACAACTTTAACCAGAGCACAGAAGGAGAAACATGCTTGCAGCACTTCAAGTACAGTTAGGCTAAAAGAAAACAAACAAAGGTACTGTTAATAAAGGTGAGCGCATTGTATGGTGAAGGTTACTCAGCAGGGCTATGCCCATATAACAAGTGCAGTGGCATAAATAAGCAGGAGCACCACATTCAACCGAAACCTCCTCAGGACCTATTTACATTTGGTACATACTTATGCAATATAGTCACAACAGTAATTAAGCTAAAACATTTACCTACTACAACATGGCTTCTGGGCATTTATGGAACTTACCAGCCCCTCAAGCATTCCTACCGACAGGAGGTGAACGCTTACCCAAGTGGGAGGAATGGAGGGAATATTTCATAAACTATATCTCGAATTTTGAGGATGACGAAGATTTTAAAGCAGAAAAGATATACTAAATGTTGCCACACTGTCTAGGAGCTGGTGGTATTAAAGTTTTCAATAGAATAAATAAGAAAGCCTGAGCGGAGAATGAGGGTGATGTATTTCTAAATGCAATCGACGACCTTAACACCTACTACAAACCTACATTCTGCGAAGGTGTGGACAGATATAAATTCTTCCACAAAATGCAAGGGAAGGATGAGTCCATCAACAACTACGTGTCAGCACTAAAAAACCTTGCATCAATTGCCGTTTTGGAGGTCTGCATTATGAATTCTGTCAGGGGCGGAGGCTTCTGATTAGGCTGTCACTTTCTCCATTTATTGTTCTTTAGCAGCCATTAAAAGTATTAACGTTCACATCCAAACTACATTTCCCATGAACACCAGGGAAAATGGAAACAAAAAATGTCACATCAGTATCTGTCCAATCCCAAGCCAGGGCTCCTCATATCCTCTTCTGTTGGCACTCTATCCTCCTCTTTCTTCGCTGCTCCAGCAGCATACAGATGAGTGGTTTTTGTCTTCTTGGTTCTGACTGACTTTGTTTATAATGGTGCTTTGATTTGCTAACAAGGTGCAGTATCGCGCTTGTTAGCACGTGTGTGTTTATCTTTGGGGTTAATCTTTGACTCTGGTCTTTTACCGCGGGAGCGTTTCTCCGCTCCTTTCGCTGCCGCTCCTCGGAGCTTCACCCCCCAGTGGGCGCGAGTCGTCGAGTTCCGCTTTTGCTGTTCCGACGGTGGGAGCGGCTCATTTTGACTCGCGCGCCACGGGGGGGAAGAGATTAGCCTTTTGTGTCTGGGCAGCGTTTGAGGCCAATTACTTTATCAGAGCCCCTGCCTGGAGCCTGAACACCTGCGCTGCGGGTAAGACAGATTGCTGTGAGTGAAGGGACCGGCCCAGGCAGGTTTAGCATTATTCTGCCTCATAGGTGGAGGCTGCTGGGTCCCAGTGTACATACATAACCCCGCTAAGTGTGGGCTGAATATATAAGGGTTCTGCCATATTCTTAACCCCTTAATTGATTTAGCTGGCTGCTAATCAATATTACTATGGAGTATGAAGAGTATTATGAGGAGGAGGAACAGGTCATGTACCTACCGGTTGATGACCACTTTTGCCAGGTTATGGATTCCTCCATATTGAAAGCTGTGTCCCGGGTGGTTGCGCCACTGGAGAAGAAAATTGATCAGCTTCAAGCACAATGCCAACCCCTCGGCCAGAGGGAAGACCTTTCAGGGCAAGCCAATCCCCTACCTCCAGGCCAACCATCTACGAGCGCGATAAATCCTAATCGGAAGCGCTTTGCGGACGCGGGGGTAGATTCAGATGCCTTTTCGCGTTTAAAGAAGGCGTTCTTGGATGCGAAAACCTCTGAATTTCCTACAGTCCCAGAGGAGGTGCCGACTGGAGACTCTGGGGGTCCTAATGATGTGGCCTCTGTCGACCCAGATGAATCCCCCCAGACCTCGGATGGAGATGGAGAGCCAGAGCGCTCGTGGCTCCCCACCCATCCCGTTCAGGCGCCGTCCTCAGATCCCAGCGCAGACATGCTTAATCCGGACGAGTTGCTTCACCCGCGCTCGTCGCAATGGGTCCCCGCTCCCAAGGTAGCAGCCTATATGGCGGCCAGGCTTCGTAAGCCTTTAGATCAGGAGGTGCGTAGTTGCCTTCGGGCAGAGTGCCCGCGACCTACCTTGGAGGGTAAGGTCACGGTTGCTCCGGAGATTGACCCCAAGATGTCCACCTTTTTAACCAAGTTTGTGAAAGACCCCAAGAAAGGCATTGATCGCTCTTGGAGAGCGTGCCAAGATAAGCTCTTGGACACGGCGGGCCTTTGGCGAAGATTTTGGACATGGCCGAAGACGCCAAAGCCTCGGGCTCTCTAATTTCCCCAGACACGCTTTCAGGTTGGGCGCAAAGGGCAATTATTTTCCTAGGGAATGCTAATGTGGCGATTTCCACCGAGCCAAGGAGGTCCATTCTAATTAAAATTGATCCCAAGTTAGGGGAACTGGCTACGTCTGAGGCAGGCCCAATGGCAGAAGGTAATCTCTTCGAAGACCCGTTTGTCAGAGAATTAGGCAAGTTTGTGAATACGTTCAATTCCCTGGACAAGGCCCAGACGTCAGTTAAGCATATTTTTACCCCCCGTGTTTTTGGCGCAGCCGGTCGTGAAAGGGGGCGCTCGACCGGCAGACCCTATAACAGAGGCTCCTACAAGCAGGGCGACTCCCACAGGGGTCAGTACCAGGATCCCGACAAGTTTGGAAATTTCTACCAGACCAGAGGTTATCCCCGCCGCCGTGGTGGAAGAGGCAGCGGAGACGGCAGCTACAATAATCAAAGAGGTGAGAGTTCAGAATGCAAAGGGTGTGAGATTGGGGGGCAGACTTCAGTGTTTTCTTCAAGCCTGGTCTTTACTTACCTCCGACACCTGGGTCTTACAGACCGTCAGAGGGTTCCAAATAGAATACTCAGAGCTTCCCAGGCAGTCCTTTCGCCCCAGACCTATAGCATTCACGCCGGCCCAGTGTTCTCTGTTAGACAAAGAGGTTGCAGACCTTCTCCAAAAAGGGGCCATTGTGCAGTCGTATCTACACCCTCTGGGTTTCCTCAGCAATATTTTTCTCGTGGAAAAACAGGACGGAGGCTATCGTCCTGTAATAAACTTCAAAGAGATCAACGGGTGGCTTATATACCGCCATTTCAATATGGAGGGTATTCACCTCCTGGGGGACCTACTTCAGGAAGGGGATTGGATGGTCCGGCTGGACCTGAAAGATGCTTACCTCACGATCCCCATTTTCGCCCCACACAGACGTTTTCTTCAATTCCAGTGGGGCCGGCAGGTTTACGAGTTTACCTCCCTTCCTTTCGGACTGTCCTCCGCTCCGTGGTGTTTTACCAAGGTGATGAAGCCGGTGGTGGAGCGCCTCCGCTCGGAGGGCATCCGATTAATAATTTATCTGGACGACATGCTCCTCCTGAATCAATGTCCGCGGAGGTTGCTGGTCCATCTTCAGAGGGCGGTATGCCTTCTGGAGTCCCTGGAATTCATCATCCACGAGGGCAAATCAGACCTTCTTCCATCTCAGAAGATGCAGTTCCTAGGGTTTCTGATGGACTCGGTGGAAGCCACCTTGTCTCCGCCTTCTCGCAAATTATCCAAGATCAAACACGAGTTGAGACGTACTGTGGCACGGCCTACGATTTTGCTACGACACCTGGCCAGGGTGGTAGGTCTTCTGTCGTCGTCCATTCAAGCGATATTCCCGGGCCCTCTTCACTACCGAGCCCTTCAACGCCTCTAGGCTTTTCACCTGCGCAAGGGTCTCACCTACTCCCAAGTCGTTCCCCTCACGGAGGAGGCGAAAATGGAACTACAGTGGTGGATCGAGCATATGGAAGCTTGGAACGGTCGGGCGATCTTCGGTTCCAAGCCAGATTTGATAATAGAATCTGACGCCAGTGGCACGGGCTGGGGAGCGCGTTGCGGGGCAGTTTCTACCGGCGGAATATGGTCACCCGCAGAAAAGACCCTTCACATGATCTGCTTGGAGCTGATGGCGGGTTCCTTTGAGGTGAAGTGCTGGACGAAGGACAGGATTCAGAGCTGTGTCCTTCTGAAGATGGACAATGTGGCAGCGGTGCGCTACATCAACCATCTCGGGGGAACCCGGTCCAGGGCGTTGTCCGATCTAGCCAGCAATCTGTGGGAATATTGCCTGTCCAACAGGATATCCCTATCGGCGGAGCACCTTCCCGGGTCATCCAATCAAGTGGCAGACTGGTGGTCTCCTCACTGGAAGGACACCAGTCTATGGCAACTTCATCCCGATGTGTTCAGGGCGATCCAGACCAGATGGGGTCAGTTTTCAGTGGACCTTTTTGCATCTCGTCTGGACGCCCAGCTGGAGCGCTATTTCAGTTGGCGCCTGGACCTGGAAGCAGCGGCAGTGGATGCTTTTCTGCAGGATTGGAACAAGGAGAGGGGTTATGCGTTTCCCCCCTTTGCGATGATCATGAGAGTGTCAATCCAGGTGAGGAGACAACAGGTGGATCTGGTGGTGGTCACCCCGACGTGGAGATCGCAAGCCTGGTTTCCAGCTCTGATGGAACTTTCCTGGGATTTTCCAATCCCTCTACCCCTCGATCCTGATCTCCTCAAGGAAATCCTCACCACCTGCTGACCACGGGCAATCTGCGTCTGATGGCCTGGCGGGTTACAGGCAACGCTGGAAAGTCCAGGGACTTTCGGAGGACGCTGCCAAGCTGCTGGCCAAATCCTGGGCTGACAGTACCAACAAGAGGTACCGGTCAGCCTGGTCTCGGTGGAGTAGTTGGTGTCTGCGACAACAAATTGATCCAATGGGGGCGGACATTGTCCATGTCCTTAACTTCTTAGCCTCACTGGCAAGTGAAGGTTTGGCATACAGGTCAATAAATACCTTTCGGTCGGCAATCTCGGCAGGCCATACTCCTCTGGATAACCACCCGATTGGAGAACATCCTCTAGTATGCAAACTGTTGCGGGGTATTAGGTTATCAGTTCCTCCGGAGCCCCGCTATTCAGTTGTTCAGAGAGTGGCCCTCTAATAAATATTTATCGAGGAAGCAGATTTCAGCTAAGCTGGCGATGTTGCTTAGTCTAATTTCTTGTCGCAGGGTCTCGGATGTGAGGGCCTTGGACCTTACAGGACGTTTCTTTACTCCGGATGGAGTCACCTTCCACATTTCTAGACGTACCAAGGGCGATTCGCGTTCTATTTCATATCCTGCATTCCCGGATGTCCCTAAGCTATGTGTGGTTAGGGCACTTAAGGCCTGTGAAGTGGCAACGATAGATATATGCCCACAGGGTGTCAAGCAGTTGTTCATTGCTCTTACAAAACCATACGGGGCGGTTTCGTTCCCTACTATTGCGAGATGGGTACGCTGGGTTATGCAGGAGGCTGGCATAGATATCTCCCGTTTTGGGGCTCATTCTGTGAGAGGTGCGATGGCATCTAAAGCTTTTGCCCTGGGGGCTCGTCTGGAGGACATTCTGAAAACCGCAGACTGGTCCTCAGACTCCACCTTCAAAAGATTTTACTTTAAGCCAGTAGTGTCGCTGGCTTCTTTGGTGGTGGATAAGCTTTGAACTAGCCTAATCAGTGACATAGAATGCAAAATTTCCTAGCTAACGTGCAGGAAAGTTTCAATTCTATTAAGGAGGCGGAGGCGAGGATTAGCCCACCCGGTCTTCATTTGAACCCTCCCAGAATCTCTGCGCTGTTGTGGTAAGTAAAATCTTATGATGAACTGTTCAAATGTGTACTGTTGCAGACGATGCTATTTCTTTGGTCGGTTGACTTGTCCAGTGGTGCTAATTGAGTTTGACAGGAGTTACTTTCCTTTTGGCTTAATTAGTTTACTTATACCGTAGGTTCTGATGCTGGCAAGCAGGAATAACGGACAAATGACTGTGGAAGTGTCGCAGGAAGAAAGAGGAGGATAGAGTGCCAACAGAGGAGGATATGAGGAGCCCTGGCTTGGGATTGGACAGATACTGATGGGACATTTTTTGTTTACATTTTCCCTGGTGTTCATGGGAAATGTAGTTTGGATATGAATGTTAATACTTTTAATGGCTGCTGGAGTACAATAAAGTGACAGCCTAATCCTCGCCTCCGCCTCCTTAATAGAATTGAAACTTTCCTGCACGTTAGCTAGGAAATTTTGCATTCATAGGGACTAAATTGTCTTGCAAGGGTGAAATTCCAACATACAGGACAATTTGTGGGCCAAAGGTGAATACCCCCTACAGAACATCATTGACATTGCGAGTAAAGCAGAACTTACAGGCGTTGCGCCAAAGCAGTTCTAAACAACAGCAAAGAAATGAAGGAGGGGGATACTGTAAATAAAATAACAGAATTCAAAAGCAATCCCAAACAAACGAGGAGCAACAAAGGACAAAATACTTCTTACAACAAACAAGTTGGGGGCATCAAGAGACGTTGCTATAGGTGTGGAAACACTACCCACACGGCTGATAACATGAAATGCCCAACTCTTGGCATTAAGTGTTCATACTGTGGAGCATTCAGACATTTTCAGAAAGCATGCCGTAAAAAATATGCACATTCAGTAAAAGTCGTGGAAGAGGAGGGAACAGAATACCAAGACACGTCAGAAGAGTATGATGTCAACATGTTCGTGCTGAACATAGAAGATCAGATTGACAAGATCAATGACGACAGCGCACCAAAAAAGAAAAGGCCAGTCTGCAACATGACCATTGGGGGTCGAAATCAGTATTGTAGCTGACTTAGATTCACCATATACCATAGTTAACAACAAAGTGTGGAAGGAAAAGTTCAAGGCTGCATTGGTGGACGACTCAAAAAACACATCATCATCAAGTCTTTCACAGGTGGACCAATTGATGTATGTGGTTTCAAGAAGCTAGTTTTCATGTTGAAGAGCATGCAATCCACTGGAAAACTGTATGTGGCTGCGGTTGGACCATCAGTGCTAGGGTGGATGGACCAGGGTAACCTACGAATGATACTCCACCCCAGCAAGTCTGATCCTGTTTTGGTAGTTCAGAGCAAGGATGACTCCATGCCAATACATGCTGATTAAATACCCGAGGGTTTTTAGCGGCAAGGAAGGTGCACTGAAAGGGTACCAACATAGAATCCAGTGAAACCAGATGCCATTCCTACTGTACACATAGCAAGAAATCTACCGTTCTCTATCAAAGATGAAGTAAAAACTCGACTGGACAAGCAGCTTGAAGATGGCGTCATTGCATGAGCAGAAGCCTTGGAATGGGTTGCACCATTGGTCATGGCCAAACGTCCCAACGGCAAATTGAGGTTGTGTGTCGATCTACACGACCTCAACAACAAAATAGTTGTCAAACGTTTTCCTCTCCCAAAGATAAAAGAGATGTTGGCACTACCAAGGGGGTTATGTGGTTTTCTACAATCGATTTGAAGTCAGCTTACCACCAGGTACCCCTGCATCGCGATAGCAAACTGCTTACTACTTTCATTACGCCCTTTCGGTCTGGCATCAGCAGCTGCCATGTTTCAGAGGCTAATGCATCACATCTTCAAAGAAGTCTCTGGAATCCTTATAGATATCCTTATAATGGGTAAGACCAAGGAGGAACATGAATTCAAGGTAAAGCAAGTTCTAGAAATCCTGGATGCCAAAGGGTTAACAGCAGAGCACAAGAAGTGCACATTTTCATGCAATTTAGTGAACTATCTAGGTCATGAAATCACAGGTGAGGGTATAAGACATAAAAAAGAACTCCTGCATGCAATTGAGAATTCACCAGTGCCAAGCAACAAGGACGAATTAAGATCCTTCTTGGTTCTTGTTGAGTTTTATGCGAAGTTTGTAAAAAACTTTCCAGCAAGACATTCAAATTGAGACAACTCCTTAAACTGAAAAACAAGTTTCAATGGACGGAGTTGAGTCAACAAGCTGAAGGAAGAAATGTGCTCCGCTTTATCATTGCAAGGTGTTGACCCGTCTCTAGTGAACTTTGTCACGACAGATGCAAGTTCCAAAGGATTGGGAGCTGTACTCACCCAAAAATACAAAAAAGGGGTGGAAGTACAATAGCTTTTGCCTCGTGCTCCTTGACCACCTCCAAGGAGAAATTCTCAGTCATTAAGCGTGAAGCACTTGCATGCGTATGGGCACTGGAACACTTCAGACAGTTTATTTGGGGCAACAAAGTCACGTTGTGCACGGACCACAAACCCCTGACTAAAGGGTTTACGACCAAGGGACTGTACGCAGCATCACCTAGGCTGGCAAGATTATCAGTGCGCCTGTTTGACTACAATTACAACATTCAGTACGTGCCAGGCGTAAAGAATGTTGTAGCAGACTTCTTGAGCAGATTGCCAATAGAGTCGAAGGACGCTGACAAACAACAGGAGGTAGATGAGTCATGCATAGCCACCATTGATGGTAAAATTGAAGGTATTTCTAAGGAGGTATGGTTAAGTGAACTGGACAAGGACGAAGACTTATGCCAAGTTGTGAAAATTATAAATTATGGGTGGTCATGCAAGGGCAAGTTATCGGAGTCCCTGCAACACTTCTGGGAGGTCAAGGATGATCTTTTATTCGAAAATGGTCTGCTATTAAGGGGGGTAGAGTCATCCCTCCTAGTAGTCTAAGGGGGAAAATACTGAACTTTTGCCACAAAGGACATTTGGGCATCGGGAAAACTAAGAGCAGGGTCAAAAACAGCTATTGGTGGCCTGGCATTAGTTTGGCAGGAGAGAAGATGGCCAGAGATTGCACCCTATGTGTGAATTCAGACAAAACGCAGGTCACCTTCAGACCACCACTTCACCCCAATCCGTGCCCCTCGATGACCTGGGAGAGGATTGGGGTGGACATAATGGGTCCCATACTAGAGCATATGGAGCAGTGGTATATCATTGTAGTCATTGACCATTTTTCCAAGCGGCACAAACGCAATGTTGTTAATAGAGCAGATTCCACATGCGTAGTTAGATTTTTAGACAATGTGTTCACACATGTAGGTCTTCCAAAACAGATTGTCCGTGACAATGGACCTCAATTCACGTCAGAAGTGTTCAAGGCTTACAGCTTCTCAGTTGCTCCCGAGGACAAAAGCCGGGAGCTAGGACTTTAGGCTGCTGTAATTTTAAAATTTGTACTGTTTATTTTGCCGTTTTGAACCTGTGTTACTTTTAGAAAAACATCAGTCGCTCCTGAGGCGGAAGCCGGGAGCTAGGACCTAACACTGCTGTAATTTTAAAGAGCTCATTGCTTTACTTGCCGCTTATTGAATGGGTGGTATTTTTAAAATATAAACCCTACCTGACACTAGGAAGCTCTTGCCTGCTCCGCCGATTAGGTGCGGAATTTACATCTCCCGCGCAGAGTGGCCGCCGGTAACCTTCACGCCCACCTCCGAGGCGGGACACTGGGGGCGCAGCTTAGCCCGATGACGCGACCTGAGGCTGCTTAAAGGAATATGGGTCTGCTACCGCGCAGTGGTCGCGATCAGCGGGCGCGCCAGGGGCGAGCCGGAGGTGCGCTAGAGATAAGCCCGTCTGTGCCGTCCGGGCCAGTCCGAGCCCAGAGGCCACAACCCTTGGCCAGTTGCCCTCTAAGCCTTCTCCCAGGATAGTCCGCTCTACTATGGAGCTGTGTAGTATTCGGAAAAAGGCAATGGAAGTTGGTGGCGTCATGTTCAGTTGCCCTCATTGCTTCCCTTCCCAACTTGAAGGGCCGGTGGCTTGTAAACACTGCTTGTTTCAAGGAAATACGCAGTTTAGTCGCGTGGTTCCAACCTGCCAGTTAAAGACCACTCCTGTGGGTGATCACACTTTCATCCTGTGTAACGTGCGCTCGTTGGCCAAACACTCCTGTGAGATATGGGACATGATCAACTCATATTCACCAGAAATTTGCTTTCTGACGGAAACGTGGCTGAACACCACCAATTTCCCGCTGATTAATATAGCTATCCCGGAGAACTATTAAATCATTCATCTGGACAGGGCAGGGAAAATGGGGGGAGGGGTGGCAATTGTATTTAAGAGTCATATAAAACTTGCTTGGGTCAAAACGCATATTGACGATAGCATGGAAGTAGGAATCTTCAAAGCTAATTTCTCACCGTCGGAGAGCTGGACTGGGGCACTTGTTTACCGCCCTCCAGGTCCTAAGACGGACTTTGCGGACAAACTTGTCGACCTGATAGCCACATTTGCTCTCGCGGTGAATACATTTTTACTCTTGGGTGATTTCAACGTCCACGGAGAACTACTCACATCCCCGGAAGTGAGTAAGCTTCTTATGGACCTGGAACAGCTGGGGCTCTCGCAGAGAGTCCTAAGATCCACCCACAAGGGGGGTCACACCCTGGATCTAGTTTTCACGAATATAGACTCTTTCAGTTTTGATCCTCCGGCGCCCCTCACTTGGACGGATCATGTGATGATCAAGTTCATGTCGGCCCCTAGCATGACGACTCTCGTAGACCAGCTTACAGGGAGGGGGCAACAACTTCAGCGCCAATGGAATAAGCTGTCCGTCCAGACTTTTTAAGCCGAATTCCAAGCGTTGCCCCAGCTGGCAGACCAAGATGTATCAAAAGCCCTGAAGGGCTTCAGGGAGGGCCTGGAACATGTTCTGGATACAATCATACCTGTAAACAGGCAGTCCAGACCCACACGAAGCCGGCGCTCAGCCCTATGGTACTCGACCGAACTTAAACAGGAAAAATCCTCCTGTAAAGAGCTGGAAAGAACCTGGCGACGGAATAAGTCTCCACAGGCGAAGGCGTTATTTAAATTTGCACAGGCAGCATATCATCACAATCTAAAGGCAGCCAGATGTCAGTTTATTGTGAGTCAAATCGAGAGGGCAGAAAACTCCTCTAAAGCTCTATTCGACATTGTAAAGGACTTCACCGATCTGGCTGCATGTAAACCTCCATCCACTGAATCGCAAGAGTTATGTAACTCATTGGCTGATTTTTTTCAACAAAAAATCGATACCATTTACGCCAATTTTCCAACTCAGGAACAGGCTCTTCCACTACCTGATTGTAGCTTGGGAAGTCAAATCAAGCAGACGGACTGCTCTTTGGAATTTTATACGCCGATTTTCCCTCTGGAGACACAAAAAGCTTTGGAAGTTGCAAAATCTGTCTCCCTGGCAGACCTCTGCCCCCCCAAGACCATGGCACTCCTCTCTAACACTCTGGCCCCATCGATTCAAAGGATTTTTAATCTCTCGATCTCAGAAGGTGGAGTCCCACTACCGTGGAAGGAAGCTTTTGTTCGCCCTATACTTAAGAAGCCCACTGCCAACCCTCAGGAGTTGGGCAACTATCGCCCTATCTCCCTGCTCCCTTTATTGGAAAAAATGTTGGAGAGCCTTATAAACCAACAGCTAAACAGGTACCTAGAAACAAATAACATCTTGGACCATTCACAATCGGGGTTCCAGAGGGGTTTTAGTACCGAAACGGCTTTATTGGCCGTAACGGACTCCCTTAGGATGACCATAGATGCAGGTGGCTCTGCAATTCTGGTTTTGCTTGACCTCTCCGCGGCTTTTGATACCATCTCTCATGTTAAGCTCGCGGAGAGGTTGAGAGCTGCCGGGATACAGGGCCTAGCCCTCAAGTGGCTGCAGAGCTTCCTGCGGGACAGATATCAAACAGTCACTGTGGGCCCCTACCAGTCCAAAAAAACTCCGTTGGACAAGGATGTTCCCCAGGGCTCCTGCCTTAGCCCCACGCTTTTTAATATCTATATGGCGCCATTGGCTAAGGTGGTGGAAGCCCTGGGGTTCGAGACGATATCTTACGCCGACAACACCTAATTGGTGTTCAACTGTGGTCCAGATGTGGAGGCGGATAGACTCCGTTTCCGATCGGGTATGCTGGCCATTGCAAGTAGGATGGCCAAAAAGTGCCTCCAACTGAACCCGAGCAAGACGGAAGTCATGCTGTTGGGAAAGGCTGATGAGTCCTGGTCCCTGGACTGGTGGCCGGTGCAACTTGGTTCGTCTCCCATGCCATCACAGAGTGTGAACAATCTGGGTATTAAACTGGACCGCTCCCTCTCAATGCGAGATCACATTTCCTCGCTAGCCGGGGCGTGTTACTATAGGCTAAGACTGCTATGTAAGATTCTCTCGTTTATCCCCCTGACACTTCGCAGAACGCTAACCCAGGCAACAATTATAAGCCGGCTGGACTATGGCAATGCTCTGCTTGCCGAGGTCGGTATAACCCACATGAGGAAATTGCAGAATATTCAGAGTACGGCCGCTAGGTTGGTCTTGAATCAACCAGCGGGTACCCCTTCACTGCCACTGCTGAAAACTTTGCAATGGCTACCAGTTAAACAAAGGTCTTTTTTCAAAGTCTGCTGCCTGACCTTCTCTGCTCTCCAGGGCATAGGCCCAGTATAGCTCCAACAGAAACTGGAAAAGCATATTCCCAACCGCCCTTTGAGGTCTAGCTCGTTGCTACTACTCCACATTCCGCGTATCAAACGCAGAAGGTCAGGGAGCAGGGCCTTTTCTTATTTGGCCCCTAAATACTGGAACAGTCTCCCCGTGACCCCTCGTAGTATCTCCTCCTACATGGCCTTCAGGAAACATCTTAAAGCATACCTGTTCTAATGCTGCCTTTCTGGTTATTTGTCTCTTGTTGTGACTGAGAAAAAGCACAGAGATGCCCCCCGGTGATTCGTGCGCTATACAAACTATCTTAACATAACATAACATAACATGTTGAGGAACCAAATTAAACACAAAACTACCTCTGTTTACCACCCAGCAGGCAACGGTGGCGTTGACCGCTTTAACAGAGTACTCAAGGGTATAGTACAACTGGCCTGCAGCAACGGCCTGAGTTGGAGACAAGAAATTCTCAGAACGCTCTGGGCTTATTGCATAACACCCATTGACTCAACTGGCCACAGCCCATTTGAGCTTATGTGGGGAAAGACACCTTTGTCCAAAGATAATGTGGGTTGGACCCTGACTACAAAAAGAGTTCACTGGTCAGCTGACAGGGTTAAGGAGAGCTTGATGCGGGCTCAATCCAGTAGTAAGGCCAGATACGACCTAAAGCATGGCTGTAAACCTGTTGAGCTCAACATTGGGAACTCTGCCAAGGTCAAGAAAAGTGGGCACATAGGCAAAGGTCAGGATAGGTACTCTCCACCTTTAATAGCACGCAAGGTGTTCTGCAATCCCGCTCTCCTGAGCAACGGTAATATGTGGCACTTCTCCGCCCCCTCCTTGTACAATAAAACATTGAAGGAGCCCACCAACGCAATGCCCTATAATGATTCCTGTGAGTTTCCCACGACCATGAATGTCAGATATAAACCCACAGGTTTATCTGACAATGACTCTGACTTTGAATACCACACCACCGAAGCCTGCTTTCCTAACACAGCCGTGCAGCCTACCTCCGCACCTGTGCGTGCTTTACCTGATGGAACCACTGAGGGCAGGGCCGGAAGGCAACTACCTGCCACACCTTTGCAAGACACCTTGCATACCATCACTACTAGCACAGCAGGCAGAAGGTTGCTACCTCCCATCAAACTGGCGGACTACATTTGTGAGTAACCCCACTCACACCTCTACCACATGTTGTATGACATTTGTTAACTCCCTCTCCTTTTTACTCTCACTCTCTCTCTCTCCCCCACTCTCATGCTCTCTTCCTCCCTCCCTCTCTCACTCTTTCTTTCTTTCCTTCTTTCTTTCTTTCTTCCTTTCTTTCTTCTCTCTTTCCAAAGGAGGAAGATGTGTTATGATTGTAATGAGTGTCCCTGCGAGGACACCTTATGTTGTTACTCTTTTCACGTGTCCCTGCGAGGACACCGTACTGCCACCCCCTGTCACCAGCTGTCAGTTTGTTTTGACAGTTGGATAGCTGATGACCACAAGAGCGGCAGCATTCCTTGAGCTCTGCCATGCAGAGCCTGTGTTGGTGCATTTATTTGAATAAAGGAATTTACTTTACAAAACCTTGTGTGCAGACAATTCCTTAATGACTCCATGAGGAATGAAACTTTATCTTGGCTGCATGGTCTAAAGTAAACTTGCTAAAGGTACTGGATGCTAATTGTCAGTCGGCATCTGCCCAACACTGAGGATATAAGCTTGTGTTGCAATGCAACTCACTTATCATCTTTTGGACTCAGACTTGTCTGGACCCTGTTGCTATTTGGTGCATCCTGAGCTCGGAGCTTGCAGGCTGCCCACTACCTTCTGCCTCAGTTGTGCTGCTTATGACCTTGCCCTGAGCGAAAGCCCTCTGGCAGCCCAAGGTGACCCGAGACAGCCTTGAAATCCATTTTTCTCCTCATATGAGTCTTGAGGTGGAATGCTGAAGAATCCATCTCAATAACTGAGCTGTGTAGCCTTCCCGAGAGATTGACTCCTACGGAGTGCAGAGGAGATAGTAGGGACTGTGCCTGGTAAAGCAAACACTTTCCTGCACTAATATATTCGGCAATACAGATCCCGGTTGGCTTGCAAGCTATCGGGATCCACTTATCCACGTGGTCTCTACTGGAGCGCGGAACATCCATTACGATGCGGTGTTTACACCGCACTACCATTACAACGCTGGTTTTACAACGCAAGTCGTTACCACGACTTGCGCTGGAGGGCACTCTAGGCTAAGGAATAGTAGATTTACTATTCCAACACATTCCCTACTGTATGTAGGCTGGTGTTGGAATAGTAAATCTTACTATTCCTAAGTCCAGCACCCTACAGCGCAAGTCGTGGTAACGACTTGTGTTGTAAAACCAGCGTTGTAATGGTAGTGCAGTGTAAATACCGAGTTGTATTGACATACAACCACTGGAGCATGTGTAATCCTTTGCTTGCAGGCCCTGCTTCAATCCAAACAACCCAAAGTTAGCGCCGCTCTCTGGTTTCCTCCATGACACTTGTGAACTCCAAGACACTTTTTATTTATTTTGTATTCTTTTTTTTTTTAGCCATCAGTAAGACAAACATTATATATATAACATTAGAAGAGTAGACAAATCCAAAAATTCTCTTTTGCAACAACAAAAAAGACATAGAGACTACAATAAAATCATTAACGGAAAGAAAAAAGAAAGAACCAATCATATCCGCATTTGTGAAAGGAAAGAAGAGAAAAAGGATAAGAGAAATAAAAGAAAGAAAAGAGCTTATACCATAGAGCCCTGGGTAAGAAACATGAAAGAAAACATCATCAGGGTAGACAACGCCTTATTGCTCCCATAGCCGGTCAGTCCAGATCCGATTAAATTGGAGCCAAGAGCGTGGTCCTCTAGCTTTAGCCAAAGCGAGTTCCATCTCATAAACCTGTCTAAGTAGAACCCATAATTCATTAAGACTGGGACTGGTAGTATATACCCAAGCTCTAGCGATACATAAACGGGCAAACACAATACCAATAGTTGCTAGAAGGCTCTAGTCACTAACAGCCTCACTTCTGATCCCCCCAAAAAATTTATTTTTCAGTAAGCTGGTAATTAGGGCCCAGAAGTGAACTGAGAATACTAGAGACACCCCTCCAGAATACCTCAAGCTTTCACAGTCAATGAACATATGCCTGAGGTCTGCCGCATGTAGCCGACATTTTGGACAAAATGATTTTTCCGAATTACAAGAAGCCCATTTAGATATGACCGCCGAAGTGTAATATAGCATCTATACAACCCGATGCAGTGGCAACTTCAAATTAACTGATGTTACCCCTTGATCAAGTACTTCCTTACTCTCTTGAATGTCCTCAACGGCTATCTCAGCTCGTAGGACCCAGCTAAGTTTAGCCGCAACCTGTAAGCTATCGTCATTGGCACGAGCCAGAAATTTCTGATAGACTGAGCCGATTGTCCCTCGGCCGGTACGTGTATATCTTCCGACCAGTATTACCGACGAGTTTGAAATTGTTAATACTTTTTTGCCACGTATAAAATAATATCTAACCTGTAGGTATTTAAAAAATGTTTTTTGCAAGAGGCCAAACTCGTCATTAAGTGCAGGAAAAGAGCGGAATCCCTGTCCATCATAGAGTTGGCCTAATCGGGTGATACCCCTATATTGCCAGTCTTTTCCAGTACAGTCCTGGAATATGTTGGGCATCATTGGGGGGGACATTGCCATCCTTTATAAAAGGTCTTTTGAATGTAAATTTGAGGATCTACCTACCACTGATTGCAAAGCTTCATTATTTAAAATCATACTTACACCCAAGTTCACCCTTTCAGGTATACTAGTTTATCGTCCCCCTGGTCCAGCCGGACAGTGGGCATCATCCTTTCCCGACCTAATAACCTCTTATTTCCTGAATGCTGCCAATTTTACTATTCTGGGTCATCTGAATCTCCATCTAGATGACCCTGCATGTACTAAAAGCGCTGCATTCATTGCTGATCTTGAAGCAATTATCTTGACAGGACCAAAGTCCAAAGTCAGAAATTGGGCAAAGCTCGATGTTGGAGTTTTAAACAATTCGTTAGCCGACAGCACACCAGCTATCAAACAGATGGCAATTGTGGATCTTGGGGCTATCCAAAGTTGGATTTTACAATCAGTAGATACATGCCTTCCTTTATCCAACAAACGGTTTAGAAATCATTAGCCACCAGCCCCCTGGTTTACTGAGAAGCTCAAGAATGAAAAAGCTAGATGTAAAACTCTAGAAAGACAATGGAGAAAACACTATATGCCTGATACTAAATTAGTCTATTAAAAGGACATAAGGGACTACCAAACTCTTTGCAAAACAGCTCAAGCTGAGTATGTTTCTCTCAAAATATCTCAAGCTCAGAAATGCTTGAATACCCTGTTCAAGGTGGTTAAAGAACCATCTGGGTCGGAAAGTCAGACTACCCCTCTTGTCCTAAATGAAACGCAGTGTGAAGAGCTTACCCACTACTTTGTGAGCAAAGTTGAAAAAATATATTCTGTACTGTCCAGTGACAATTTGTTTAATACTTTACACCCGACCATTACCACCCCTAATGCAACTAGTGCCACGATGTTGGAGACTCAGGAATACTAAATCCATCAACAAACTGGAAGCTTGGTCTCTCTTGGAAGCGAGCTCTTTCAACCGGCTTCTGGCGAGCATTAAATCTGGCTCCCCTTATGATTAACTCCCTATCTCAGTGTTAAAACAGCTTAAGTCTCCTATATGTGTGCTAATTATGGATCTCCTCAACGCCTCCTTACAGGAGGGCTTAGTCCCTCCAGCATGGAAACATGCCATGGTACTCCCTCTATTAAAGAAGGCCAATGCTGATCCAACTGAGCCATCCAATTTTCTCCCTATTTCACTGCTCCCGGCTTTTTCCAAAATTCTTAAAAATAATGTGAACTCCCAGTTGTCCTCCTTTGTTGAGTCCCAGAACTTCCTTCACATTACCTAATCAGGCTTTAGAACTGGGTTCTCCACTGAGTCTACTCTGCTAGGAGTCACTGAAATGCAGCAACATCGCTTGGACCTTGGTGACACAGTGGCCCCTATTTTACTGAGTGCCGCATTTCATACGGTGTCTCCCACTATTTTGTTGAGAGCTCTGCAATTCTTGGGTCTTGAGGCTCTGTGTTGAGTCCATTGTTGTTTAATGTTTACGTTCGCCCACTGGCAGATGTTGCCGAAGAGGCTGGGTTGTCCCTATTTTCCTATGCTGATGACACATAGATAATCTTTTCCCCCTCTTCATCCAAGGAATCTGAATCATCGGCTCTCCAGACTGGTTTGAGGAAAATTGCGTCTTGGATACAAAATAATCTACTCAACCTTTATGGAGAAAAACTGAAGTTATGATCTTAGGGAAGCAACAAGTTCTCTGGGGCCCCCGCATTGGCCCCCTAAAATGGGTGCCTTACCCTGGCCTGTTCATCAGGTTAGTTTATTCAATTATCATTGATGAACATCTGTCGATGAAACAACAAGTCACAAAGGTGGCTTCAAATTGTTTCACCATTCTTAAATGGTTAAAGAAAATTCTTTGAATGCTACTCCCCTCCACTCAGAGAACAGTAGTCCAGGCCCTTGTCACATCTAGGTTAGACTACGGCAATGTCCTCTATTTGGGTTCTAACAAAGATGTGATACAAAGGTGCAAAATGTGGCTGCCATGCTGCTCTGCCACGTTCCTGAGACTGCACCTATCTCTGGCTTCCTTCGCGATCCTCATTGGCTAAAGGTGGAGAATCGTATCAGATTCAAAGCCCTGAGCTATATGTTCAAAATTAAAACTGGTCTGGCTCCACAATATCTGTAATCTTTAGCCCAATCCTATACAACCTCACGTCCCCTGTGCTCCTCCATACAGTCTAAGATTACTGTCCCCAATATCAAACTTATGCAAATGTGTGGTCGGTCCTTTTCTTACTTAGGACCAACCCTTTGGAACTCTCGCCCCATTTCATTACAAAAGGAAACCGTTTGTGGGAGATTTCGCAGATATTTGAAAACATGGCTGTTTAATTTGTAATGTTTTTGTTCTCCTTTTTTCCACCTACCAGGCCGGCGCTGGGAAACCCCTCGGGGTAGCTGTGCGCCCAAAGAATTTAAATAACATAACATTGGATCGACCCATAGCACTGTGTATTGATGCAGCGCCAGCAGAGTATTGAGCTTTACCCACTTAAAGTAATTAGGGTCAGCAGTTTTATACAGCATAAACCCCACTGTTGGGCCACAGGCAGGCTGATAAAATAGCAATGTTAGACCAGCATCCCCTCCGACAGGAAAAAGAAGCCCAAAATTAGAGCTGTAAATCTGGGAGCTTAAAACCCCCCTGTGCAAATGTTAACCTCATAAACTTGAGAGCCCGCAGAGCATGCTTGTACGCCCATATGAAAATACCTATAACACTATTCAATTTCTTGAAGAAGGACGGGGGACGCGTAGTGGTATAGCGTGAAACAGATATAAAAATGTAGGGAGGATACTCATTCTTATAACGTTACACCTCCCATAAATACTGAGTGGGAGCCGATGCCAACTACGCAATTTAGCTGCAACAGTTTTCAAGAGGGGTTCATAGTTTAATGTAACAACATCATTAACCTGACTACAGATACATACCTCAAGATATATTGCACTCCGGGTAACCCCCAGTGTTGTAGGGAACGCATCAGATTGAAAGTTGACCACTGTCTGAGTCTTAGCGACATTCAGCTTATAGCCTGAGAAGGACCCAAATAATTCAGCCTCTTGCATAGTGTGTGTAATGGCATCGCTCGGATTAGTAGAGTAAACCGCAATATTGTTTGCATACCTCGTAAACTTAAGTTCCATACCATTTAGACATACAGGGGAAATTTCCATTAAGCAGTAAGTATCTTATATATGGCTCGATATAAAGAGCAAATAAGAGGGGGTATCCCTGCCTTGTTCCACATTGTACATCAAGTGTAGCAGATGTCAAGCCATTCAATTTGATTCTGGCAACCGGATTTTTACACAGCTTCTGTACCGCAGAGATGAACCTGGGGCCAAAGCCGAATGACTGAATAGTAAGCCACAGCAACTCCCAGGCCACTCTATCAGACGCCTTTGCCCATTTGTATGTTAAGTTTACACAAGACGTCGAAAGCCGCTATAACAGTACCTATGTGGGCCTTTGTATCTCTTCCAGGGACAAAGCCATGCCGCTGTGCTGAAACTAGCTTGTGGATAAAAGGAGCTAGACGGGAGGCCAGAATTTTAGAGAACATTTTGGCGCCTGCATTAATTAGTGATATTGGACGGTAAGAGCTTCTATCGTCGATCGGTTTCCTCTTTTTAGGGAAGACCACAATATTAGTTACTCTCCATGAGTCAGGCACATCGCCCGCATTGATGATATCCAAGCTGACCTGTAGATAGACCAGCGCCAATAAATCCTTAAATACATTATAGAATTATTTTTTTTAACTTTATTTACCAGTTTCTCGAGTACAACATTGAATGTTTTAATAAAATATTGCTAATTTGCATGACACAATGTAAAATCTGGCCTTATAAAGCACATCCCCACTGTCAGTCACATTTGACAACTATTATAAACTGTGATAGCATATCAGCCGTTATCCTCCAACCCACCTGCCCCCTCTCCCAAATCCGTCTCACATGCCACGGCAACACCTGCAAGGTAATGTCAAGTCAGACATGCCATTGAATCATTGGAACATCTAACCCTAGGCAAGATCTTGTTCAGTCCACATCTACCAGGACAATCTTGTGTTCCCGCTGTGAGGTATTTGAGGACTGCAAAGTGTCTGCATAGTATTTGAGGGGACCCAAAATATCCTTTGGGCGGGAAACCCTGGGTAAGGTGCTGCCAAACAGTTTGCTGTTGCTATTAAAATATGTAAGACTATTTAACCAATTCTGTAATGAAGGAGCTACCTTTGTCCCCCACCGGAGCGCGATCTCCCTCTTTGCCAACAACAACCCCACGGCAATTAACTGTTGGACCCCCTTCGGAATGTTGACCACACATCCCAATAATACGACCTCTGGAGTGGGTGTAATGCCCATTTCTACCATGTTTCCCAAAACTCAAAATATTTCTGCCCAGTATGCTTTACTTTTGCTGCATTTCCAAATGAGATGTGCAAAATCTGTGTGCGGGGCTCCGAATTTCAAACAAAAGTGGGGCGTGGTCAGGTCTATCTTATGAAGTTTTTCTGGTGTGACATAGAGCCTGCGTAGGAATTTAAAATGGATTAGTTTGTGGCGGCTATTTAAAGAAACTTTTTTTGTCTGCATACAGCACGCAGCCCATTGGTCGTCTAGGATTGGGTGCCCCAGATCAACCTCCCATTTCCGCCGAACTTTGGTGTCATCAATTGGGATGGCGTCTGCACATGCTCTGTATAGTTTGGAAGTGAGGTGTTCTCACCCTTTACACTCAATAACTGTGGAAAGTGGAACAAATGAATCTGGCTCATGTGGGAAATCCGGTAGTAGCGGCCTCATCGTCAAACACACCCGGTTAAGAATAAACTTGTCCTTGAACGTTGCCTCTTTGAATTTCTCTTCTTCGGACACAGAAAAAAATTGCCTATCCGTGAACAAGTCTCCGGCTTTGCCAATGTCATATTTGGGGAGAGTTTTTTGTACCAGCAGCTCGCCGGTGATTGGGATCCAATTTGCATTAATTATCGGAAGCCCAGGAGAGTATAGTATGGGGGCCCTCATGATTTTGATCAGTTTTTTCCAGGCCCAGCTGGTGGTAGAAACTCTTTGTATGTCTTTGAGGTCACAGGGGTAAGCCCTGAGGGAGCACAGCGTTTAAGGAGCCTGGGAGGACTAAGTCAGCTTCAGGACGTAGGTACTGGATTCTGGCGTAGGGATGGAACCAGGAGTGTGCGTAGCTGCACTGGGCAACTAAATAGTATAGCTGAAGATTTGGCGCCCTAAATCCGCCTCTGTCATAAGGAAGTGTCATAAACTCCCAACAGGCCCTGGGCCTCTTACCACCCCAGGTAAGCCTAATAAGGTGAGTGCGTAATGTCAAGAAGAAACTGTTGGAAAGCGGTATTGGGATGTTATTAAACAAGTAGAGGAATTTTGGTAAGACCACTATTTTTATTAAAACAACTCGGCAGGCAATCGACAGGGGGAGTCGCAACCATTTCTCAACCTGTTCCTCTAGTTTATGCATCGCTTGGCCATAATTTAGTTGGATTATTTGGTCAGTATTTAAATGTATGTGTATTCCAAGATATTTTGTTGAGTCAGCACACCACTACAGGGGAAACTCGCAGTCCCACTGAATAGTGCTTGAAGTAAGAGGAAAAATAACTGACTTATGCCAATTTATTCCCAGACCTGAGAAGCACCCAAATCTGAGGATTTCCCTAATCAAAGGTCCGAGGTTACCTTTTGGGTGCCGAATGGACAAAATGACATGGTCCAAAAGGAGATCAGCAGAGGGCCCATATGAAACTGGAGTCCTCTCTTCAGATGTAGCTCCTGAAAATGTCGGACCCGGGGATCAATTGCCAAAATGAACAAAAGCAGTGATAACAGACAACCTTGTCTAGTGCCTCTTGAGAGGGAGAAGGAGCAAGACACGGTGCAATTGAGACGGATCCTGGCAGTCGGGCCATGATACAAGAGAGCGGTCAGATTACTGACTCCCATGGGCATTCCCATCCTGCGCATTATAGTTATAAAAAATGCCCATTCCAAGGAATCAAAAGCTTTCTCTGTGTCTAGAAGGATCGCTGCAGCTGGGACCAACGGATTAATACTGTGCAATGCCGCAAATAGCATCCTTAAATTTAGGGAGGTGGAACGATGAGACACAAACCCCGATTGAGCGGGGGAGATGATTTTGTCTAGCAGCAGAGAGCCGCAGCGCTATCATTTTTGCTAGTATTTTATCATCTAAATGTAATAATGATAGCAGCCTGTAGGATCCACAGAGCAGCGGATCTTTCCCTGGTTAAGGAAGTAAAACTATCACGGCCTCTCGAAGTGTGGGCAGAAGCTCATTCCACTCCAGTGCCTCATTGTAAACTTCTAGTAGTGTGGGGGCCAGGAGATCTTTGTAGGATTTGTAAAAGTCACCAGTGAAGACGCCAAGACCTGGAGCGGTGGACCCATTCAATGCTTCGATCGCGCTTATTATCTCATCAGAGAAGGACTCCACCAAAAAAATCCTGCATGTACTTTTTGAGGTACACCAGAGCTATTTCTGAGAAATATTCTTCCTGCTCAGCCAGATTACAGGAGGATTTGGAATTGTACAGTGTGCTCTAATATGTCAGGAATTCATCCCTGATATCTGCAGTATTTGTGAGGAGTAGCCCTGACAGTGAGTGGAGTACAGTGATATAGGATTTTCCATAAGGGGGTCTCAACAGTTCCGCCAGGGTGTGTCCCGGTCTCGCTCGCCTATGCCATAACGGCGGGCGGTAGCGTATCTGCTCAGAAAATGGATATCCCTATCTGCAGCTTCACGAAATTCTGTGAGTAGTGCCAGGCGTCGCCTGATACCGTCAGGATGAGGGGAGTGGAGTTGCGCTAGGTCTATGGCTTCCAACTGCTGCTCAAGGCGGGCTAGAGTCCCGCTAAGATCTTTTAGCACTCCTGCATGTTTGGCAATGCTAACTGCCCTAATGAAAGCCTTAAAGGCCTCCCAGAGTACTGCCCAGCTGTCTACTGATCCGGTGTTTAATTCAAAATATTCAATTATTGCCTCTCTAATCTCTGTGAAAAACAGGTCATCATTCAAGGCCCTACCCTGGAACTGCCACTGTCTTTCATGACCTTCGGGCCTAGGGACACAAGCCTTGAGCCCAAAGGGGAATGATCAGAATATGTCCTGGGGAGCGTTGTGGTGGAAGTATACCAGGTGGTTAAGCCAGGGGAGCATAACCAATAGTCCAACCTGGTCCAGTTATTATGTTGCGCTGAGTAATGTGTGTAGGAGCTAACTGTGGGAATACGATGCCCCCAGATGTCAAACCAATTCAATGATTCACACTGTTCTGTGAGGGCGCGTTGCGCTCAGGGCTTGGTGTCTGGGGCGGTAGAAGAGCTTTCTAGTGTGGGATGTAATAGCAGATTGTAATTTCCCCCCATCAATATGAGATCAGAGCCTGTGCAGAGAGCCAAAGCATGGAGTTTTTGAATGTATTCGGGACTGTCTGTGTTGGGGGCATATAAGAACACCAACGTGACGGTGTGGTCCATCAGTTTTCCTGTCACTATGGTGTGGCAGCCATCTGCATAGCAGTGTGTGTTGTGTGAATGGAAAGGGAGTAGTTTGTGTATCAATATCGCTGTGCCAAGAGCATATGAGCTATAATTGGACAAGTAGCGGTGTAGGCCCCAGCTAGCTGCAAAATGAGTGATTGTGGATTTAGGGTGGTGGGTTTCCTGCAAGCACGCCACGTCAATGTGATGCCTTTGTAGATATTAGAGAACATGCTTTCCTTTTTTGTTGTTATTGAGGCCCCTAACATTCCAGGTGATTAAGGAAAGGCAGGTGTGGTCGGCTAAGTCAGGTGACGTGGCAATTTTCATGAAAGATGTGAAAGAGCAGTATGAAAGTAGTGGAGACATGCAGCACAATGTAGCAACAAACTTTATGCAAATTAGAAACGGAGAAACAAATCTGTGAATATTGCCCTTCCCCTCCCCTCCCCCACACAACCTCACGTCCGTAGACGAAAGGCACCACCCCCTTCAAACCATAACCAGATGCATCCAGTAAACATCCTAGTTGGAAATGCCATTGTACAACACAATGCATTACTATCAGGAAACAAAACAACATGAGAAATACTCAGGGAGGAGGCAACGCCTCAACAGCCCCCAGCAGTGTAAAATAATGATCAATGATACGTAATCTGCCGAACATCAATGAAAATTTCAGTCTGAAGAGACTACAGTCTGAACAAGTAGATCTAACTATTCTGTGGAGAAGAGATAGACACTGGCTACAGAACCGCTATGTGGGGAAGAAGAGTCAGGCCCTACCCCTTTCTGCTGGTTGTTGATGTTTTTGTAAGACTGACAGAATTCATGCACTGCGGCGTGGGACTCAAAGATGCGGTAGCGGAGCGGCCAATGACATCAATCCGTAAGTGGGCTGGGTATAAAAGAACATATCGTAGTCCATGGTAGCGAAGGGTAGCCTTTACCCCATTGTACTTTCGCCGAGCTTCTTTCACCATTCCCGTGAAGTCCTGCTACAATGTCACTGTTGAGCCCTGCCAGGCGGTCTCGCCTCTTTCACGTGCTAGACGGAGAGCCGTGTCCCTGTCTCTGAAGTTCATGATTCTAGCAATAATGGGTCTCGGTAGGCAGCCTTGATTGGGGAACGGACCTAAGGAGCGGTGAACTCTCGCTACAACGAACCCAGGGGTTAAAGAGTCTTTTCCAAATCAGTCGTTGAGCAGCGTTTCTACAAAAATGTCCATGCAGCCAGTATTTGTGGATTCAGGTACCCCAAGAATTCGTATGTTATTGCGTCTACTACGTGATTCCAGATCCTCATTCTTGAAAGCTATGTCCTTTAGGATTTTTTCATACACTCCAGGCGTTTAGTGTATTGTGCGGCTCCATCTTCAAGATCGGACACCCTCCCCTCAGCTGTGTCCAGTGTATGATCATGAACGTTAATTCTAGCCCCCAGAGTATTTAGTCGCTTTTCAAGCATGTCGAACCTGCCATCCAAGGCTCGAAAACCAGCTCTAAGCTCTTCCAGTAGGGACGCCTAAGCGATATTCGGGTCAGTTTTGGGGGCAGTATCTTGAACCCCCTCCCCCATCTTGGTATCAAGCTCGCTTATTCTCTCTGCAGGCTTGTCAAATGTTAAAAGCCTTTGCTTTGGGTCCTTACGGCCCATTCCTCCCTGCTCGTGTGTGAGGGGGAGACAGTGCAGGTGTGCAGCGGAAAGCCTGTGATGCAGCTGGACCAGAAGGGGCTCTATTCACGACTGGTGCCTGAGGCCAAGCAGGTGGTGTATCCAGCAGGAGCTGATTTATCAAAGAGCAAGCTCTAGGTGTGACCGTAGTACACAGTAGGCGATGTAGCAATCACAGTATGCAGCGGTAGTATCAAGTGCCTCTATCTTGTTGTGCGCAGGAGGATCGCGCCAAACTTGGCAGCAGGTGTAGATATCAGTGGCAAATCAGAGGGAGGAAAAGCCAGTGGAGCTCCAGTGTCGTCCGACTCACGTTAAAGTTGAGCTGTGCAATGTATTGCATTCATATTTTATTTGATATTGCGCAGAGACCATATTTTATTTGGTTAAATGGGCAGGGTATCCATACTTTTTGAGAAAAGTGCAATGGGCTGTGTTCCCATCTTTAGTTTTAAGGTACAAAAGTCAGTGTACCTATTCTTTAGTTAGGAATGCATATGTTTAGTTTTAGGCAATGGGCTGAGTTCACATATTTTAGTTGGTTATGTGCAATAGGTAGTGGATTCTAGTTTTAATGCACATTGGGCTGTGTACCCATATTTGTTTTTCGAAATGCGTAATGGGTTGAGTACCCATCTTTAGTGTTAACGTACACTGGACAGGGTAACCATACTTTAACTGTGTATGTGTATTGAGCACCGCAACCTTCATATTTTGGAACTCTATACACTCAATTATATTACATTTTTAGGTAATTGCTGTAATAGCCTATGTGGTTTTCCACCGGTACGTGGATTTCTCACCTATTGTTGTGTATGGTTCATAGTGTTTTTTTTTTACTGGTTTAGTTAAGGGGTTGCCATTTATTCAGGTGTATGGGATGTCCACATTTGCGTGGACGGTTATAAGCCTTCTGGCTTTGTGATATTCAAGGGTACGTACTGATATCACCTGCTGGATTTCTACTTCTTATTTCTCTACTTTACTGGATTTTTATTCACGGTGTGTAGAATCTACAGCTTCTGTAATTTTGTGGCAGTGTGTGGATTTCATTTTTATTGGTTCTGGTATATGATTCCACATCTGTTTCTGTCACGTTGGATTTATTTTAGAGTTCAACAGGGTGCAATTTTCCCCTTTCTTAATTTATATTTTACAGTCTTTCCTTATATTATTACGAATTGCTTCTTCTGTTCTGCTATTTTTCTAACTTTTGCTTTTCTTTCCTTCATTTGCTCTGTTAATGGGGATGAGACATGCTGTGTATTTTCTTTTATGAATTATTACTTGTCTTTTTCCTTCTTATGCAATGTTAACAATTTTCCCCTTGGTTGATTCATATTAATATTGTACTTGCATAATTATTTTGTTTCTGTTTAAAAGGGGGAAGGTGATGTAGTAGACTAAACATAGTAGGTCTTGCTGCTCAGCCAGAGTGGAATGAGTGGAATGTTGGTGAGTGGTTAGAATGGAGTGTTTGAATGTCTGAGCGTGAGGATCAGTGGTGAACGGGCTGAGCAGCAAGTGAGCTGCTCCTGGTGGGGTCTCCCTCTTTGATACTTACCATCTAATTTAATAAAGAGATGTTCACATGCTACACCTCATCTTCCAAGCCTCTCATCTTTTATTACACTTATGCACTGTTAAAGTTGACTAGAGTGTGCCTCGAGAAACCAGTTCAGTTCATGATCACGTTTAAAATCTAACATGTAATTTGTATTTAAACTTCAATGCAGACTGTATTTGTTTGTATTTTGTTTCCACTGCGGGTATGGACAAGGTCTCATTAGTTATCACAGAAGGGTTTTGTTTTCATTAGATAGCAAGGTATGAGAAGATGAAGTTGGAGGGGAGAAGTGCAGTAAACAGCAAGAAGGCAAGTTCTCATGGAGGAGGAGAGGACTGATAAAGGACGTACAAAGTTGCAACTTATCGATGTGTGAAAGGCGGTGCAAGTATCCAGTTGTGCCGGAGCCACGGAAATTCACTAGCAAGGATCACGTGGGATATCTACCTTGAATGCAATTAATATTTGATGCTGAAATGAAGTGAAGGACAGAGGGAGTCATTTTAGGATTTCACGGAGAGCAGAGCTATGATTCTGCTTGTGTGGCTTTATGCTACCTGACCCATGGTTGAAGTGCCTTCTACTGAAGACTCCGACAGTTGACACCTTTCTGATTTCACTTTTACTAAATGCTTCTTACCTTAGGGTTTCCCTTTTAAGGAAGTGTAGGGAGAGATAGCTTGCTCGTGCTTACTTTGGAAAATTATCTAATGCAGTTTAATACTCAATTCTTTTCCCGGTTATCTGTATCATCGACATAGAGTTAGTCGGCGGCTTTGTATTTTATAGGGTAAATCTCTCAGGAGATTTCCACTTATCTTGGTCTTTCTGTATTTCTACATGATCATGTTGAGATTGGTCTATATTGATTTGTTTCTAAATTTATAATTAAATCCTACTAAACTCAGATTAAATTGTCGAGTGGGTTATTGTGTGGCCACATTGGTTACACTACAATGAGATGTTAACAAGTGATAGTTTTCTCCCTATCCCTCTCATGAAGCTATAACAATCGTCAATCTGGAGATAAATATTTGAATGGGCCAAAGCTCCAGCAATACGAACAAGCCAGCTAAAACGGATACCCCCGTCCCTGACTTAGATTGAATGTGTACCTTTAGCAGAGTTTAGGCAGACCTAGGTAAAGAGATATGGGACCAAGGACAGGAAGGTTACCTACAGAGAGAAACAAGCAGGTGAAAATAAAAGAACACTGATTCAGAGATACCTCACATTTCACACAAGGCTTAAAGGAGCTTAATGATAATTGTATCAGGGCCAAGGAAGTGAATTTTAGTTTTAGAAAGCAATAATGAAAAGTAACCCAAAGAAGGTGTGCTTGGAAGAAAAGGACTGATGTTTATGGCCAAAACAGTCAAGACATATTGTCTTGCCAACAGACACAAAGTTATGTGAGTTTAATGTAAAATAGCTGTATTTCTACATGTACCTGCGATAGCGGACCTAGTTGAGACCTATAATTGCAGGGTGGGTGCTTATCAGCTGTTAACATCCAAAACCAGGAGCAATAAAACTCGATAATCACATGTTTTTATCTGAACAGTGGGATTGCAAATCACGTGGAAATTGTGCCTATTATTAGAGAGTTTGAGGTGAAGTTCCTAACAACTCTCAGTTATTCTTAGTTCTTAGTCATTATATTGCATGCAACATATCACATGGCAATCATATCTCATTCACCACATGGACATAACACTACATTGCAATATAAGTGTATATTTACTGTTATTAATGCCACTTATTCTTACCTACCTAGGTGCATATGAATGGAGATAGGAATTGTAAATATACACTTACCTTACCATTTAGTCATGGGCTAACGTGGTGGATGCAATATTATTGTATAGTGCCTACAGATCAGTTTGTGGTGTGCGCTACATAAGGTAACTTCTTTCATTTAGTAATGCCATGAGATTCCATTTGCACATATGCCTATTCAATCCAGGAAGTGTGGAAAGATACCAGGAAACAGGATGACGTTTGTTCGAGGATTTATTGATATAAGCGTCTTGTCTCAAGTCCAGTACAAATCCTAATGCCCGCATCATTCCAACGTTCCAACAACCCCCCAATTCAAAAGATGCATTCCTCAGCATATCAACTAACCAACACGAGATAGATACGAGTCACAGTCTCGTGCTATCTCGTGCTATACAACAGGAACGTCAGGCTATTAACAAAGGTGAATCTGTATTAGGCATTCACTGCAGCTGCCAGTTTGTCTTGCATATGCACAAACGTAGCACTCACATAGTGCAGCAGATGCAGACGCAATTGGGGGATTGTTTAGTAGCCCGTCGAGATTCGGATGCCCTCTTAGGTTTCGTATGAGGGTACAGGGCACACTTGTTAGGTCACTACATGTTTGGGACCTTCAGACAGCTCCAGCCAGTCCCCAGATGAGGCCTACCTCCTGACTGAGATGACGTCACAAAGCAGCTGCCTGTGATGTCAAGGATTGCTAACTACCTTGTCCTCTGTGACATCACATACTGGTAGCCTTAGTCTACCCTCCTCCCCTTTGAAAAGCCAGTGTGTGGAGGTCTCTTGGGGCAGACAGAGCAGGGTCTGCCTCTCTAGAGAGCAGAGCCATGGAGAGGCGACGGCCCCTTCATAGACAGAACATTGAGGTGAGTAGCATACTGCAATCATTTGTCTTTCAAAAAATCTTGAAAGCGTCGCTGCAGGGCATTGAACATGGTCTTAGCAGAAGGTGGCCCAAAGAAGAATGCAAAAAGAGAACAGGCAAAACAGGGTCGGAGTTGCAGAGGGGTAATGCACCCTGATGCTCCACTGCAACAGACTGAGAGCAAATCAGGGTGGAGTGGTGTACATTAGTGCAGCATCTGGTAACTGGCATCAGTGACATGGAGTGTGAGGGGGATAGAGAGGAGCAGAGTCCTCTGGACTCCTGACATGCTCAATGCACAGCTTGAGAGTCAGAGGCTCCGGTCATGGACCCATGAATAGATTGAGAGAGACAGAATCCAATCAAGGGACAGACTCCAGTCATGATCATGACACAGACAGAAAGGGATAGACTATTAATGTGCTTAAAGCATAACTTGAGAGGAACATTCTCTGGTCACATGTCACAGTACAGACTGAGAGGAATAGACCCCAATCACAAGCCAGAGCACACCTTGAAAGGGGCAGACTGTTGGGAATGTATTCTTGTTGACTCGAGCTGTCAAGAGCGTTCAGGCATGTCTGGCTGCTCGTGACAAGCTCGTGTTATTGTACCAACTTGTTATCTTTTGAAACATCGAGAATGTTATCATTGTACCACATCTGTTGAACTGGCATTACTAGCCTGAACCTTAAGACGTGAGCACCTAATAAACTCCGTCTCTGATCTCAACTTACTTCGTGTCCTTCCTTGACTTTCCTACACTGGCGACGAGCGGGAACTGCATCACCTGCATCTAAAGACCATTGGATTAATAATTTATTTTTATTTTTCCGGGATTTTATTGGGAAATTACCGGCGCTACCAGAACAGCGTTGGATTATAGCAGTTTAAAGGGAAGCTGAAGGACCTTTGGATTGTTGCGTTTTAGAAGGAAGCAGAAGGACCATCGTTCGTTTAAAGAATCGAAAAATTCCACTTTTCTTACTTTTTCACTTTGGTGGCATCCTTCGAATCGTTACTGCAGAAGTCCGTGCACACCATTCTGAATTGCGCAACTCTACGTTCTGTCATCGCGCGATTTCAAAACAACGTGACGTTTTGCATCATCGCGCACGACTACGTTCTATCATCACGCGACTTCAAGCCAACGTGACGTTTTGCATCATCACCCACGAGTGTCATCACGCAACGTTGCTAAGCAACCCAGTGCCGTTTTTTCTTCGCGCAAACGGGAACCATTATACGAAATTGATCGTTTCTTCTTCTAAAGTACTGTGGATATCCTGCTACCCTCAGTTATCGAACTACTGGAAATTCAACCAAAGATAACTATAAGCAAATTCAAAATAACTTTAAGTTATTATTGTTTTTTCCTTTCCTTCTTTAAGTGTGTTGGACAATTTTAGTCACTATTTATTCGCATTTTACACACATTTATGACTTACAGTGCGATTATGTATTTTTTTTAAGTGCTTATACATATTTCAATAATAGTTATATGTGCATATCAATTTCCTCATAGTATATAAATAATTAAGGTAACATGTCTGGCATTGTACCACCACCCTCATTTTTGTCAGCACCTGGAGAGCCACCCATGGCTTGGGAGATTTGGGAACCTGTCTTTTTGGCCTATGTTGAGGTGTTAGAAGAAGGGGAGTGTGAACCAGAAAGGAAATTGTCCTTATTAAAACATTGTTTAGGCGGCATTGCTTTGAAGGAATTTAAAACTTTACCTGTTTTAGTGAATCCTGGAAACATAAATGTGTATGAATATGCTTCACAACAGTTATGTTTGAGATATGGGAAAAAGAAGAACGTGGTCATGGAGAGGTTTATATTTTACTCTCGAAAACAACGTTCTGATGAACCTGTTGAGGATTTTGTATCAGCCTTAAGATCATTGGCTGTAACTTGTGATTTCGAACATATCTCTTATGAGCAAGTATTAAGGGACCAGATTTTAATGAGAACTAATAACAAAAAAGTACAAGAACGTCTTTGGACAACCTCTGATATGTCTCTCAATAATGCTATAGATATTGCAAAGTCTATAGAACATTCAGAGAAGTTTGTTAAAGAAATCAGGGGTAATGATAAGAGTGATGTTTTCAGTGTATCTAAAGACAGGGATAAGTTTAAGAAGAGTTTTTCGCAGAGAAATGATTTTTTTTCTAGGACCGATAACAAATATAAGAATCAGAAAAATGACAAGAGAACCTCTAAACTATTGTGTTTTAGGTGTGGAAGTGATGGACATTTAGCAGATAGTAAGAGTTGTCCTGCTCTAGGCAAAACTTGTTCAAAGTGCTATAAAAAAGGTCATTTTACAAAGTATTGTAAATCCACAACAGGGAAGACGAATTGTGTACACGAATGCTGTGAAGAGTTTCAATCAGATGACGAAGGAACTTTTCAAGTTAACACCGTTATCAATGTTTGTGAAGATGGAGATTGCACAAAATTTCCATCTTGTATTATAACCATTGATAATGTGAGTTTAGAAATTTTTGTAGACTCGTGTGCTTGGTACACTTTAATTTCCTTAAATGTCTTTAAAGATAAATTTCCGAATAAGAGTCTAATTGACTCGGATATTTCCCCTGGTGGTTATACGGGTCACAGAATTGACTTAATTGGCTATTTCATAGCAGACATACAATTTTCTGGGAGCCACATTTCAGGGAAGATTTATGTGTCAAGATCTGGTCTGTCACTTTTGAGTTGGCCACACCAATTTCAATTGGGGATGAAAATTGATCCCAGGGCTGATCCTCCCGTGTATGTGGTGCAACCTGTGAGTGTATCTAGTGTCACTGGGGACAGTTCTTTACTTATTGAGAATTTACGCCAATCCTTTACCACTGTGTTCAGTGGTACCTTGGGTCGGTACAAGGGTTTTGAACATGTCATCAGATTGAATGAGAATGCCATTCCTGTAAGACATAGAGTAAGGAATGTTCCTTTATCCTATAGAGTTAAACTTAAGGATATGCTAAAGGATTTATGTGAGAAGAACATCATTGAACCTATAGAGTCGTCACCTTGGGTTTCTCCGATTGTTATTTCGATTAAGTCCAATGATGAACTTAGGCTATGCATTGACCTTCGCAGTGTAAATAATGCTATTTGGGTTGATTCACACCCTTTACCAAACCTCCATGAGATGGTGTCGACATTGGCTGGTGCACAAGTTTTTTCATGTGTTGACCTAGCCAGTGCTTACCACCAAGTTGTACTTGCTGAGGAGTCCAGAAATATCACTGCCTTTATCACACCTGAAGGGTTATATAGGTTTTGTCGCATGCCCTTTGGACTGGCAAGTGCTGCCTCCGTGTTCCAGAGGCTAATGAGAGATACCCTGGAAGGTTGGAGTGGTGCCATAGCATTCCAGGATGACATTTTAGTGCATGGGAAGGATGACAATGAGCATGACAATAATCTAAGGAGTGTGATCGCTGCATTAGCACAGAAGGGCCTTACACTTCGCCTTGATAAATGTAAATTTAGGCAAAAGGAGGTAGAATATCTTGGACATACTATAAGTGGAATGGGAATCAAACCAAAGAAGAATCATGTTAAGAGCATTGTGGATGCTCCTGTGCCTACGTCAAAAGAGCAACTTGTGGCATTTTTAGGTCTCATTGAGTTCTACGCTAAGTTCATCCCAAATTTCTCAATGAAAGTTGATCCGTTCAGATGTCTTTTGAAAAAAAACGCAAAGTTTGTTTGGACTGATGTAATGACACAAGCTTTTGAATCCTTAAAATTGTTTATTGTGAATGCCCCTTGCTTAAAACCTTTTGTCATTGGCGTGAAATGCATCATCATGGTAGACGCCAGTTCCTCCGGTTTAGGTGGAGTTCTCTTGCAGAAAGATTGTGAAAAAGAATGGGTTGTGGCCTATGCATCAAGGGCTTTACGTGATGCTGAAAAGAATTACTCAGTTATAGAAAGGGAGTTACTGGCATGTGTTTGGGGTGCTGAACATTTCAGACCTTTTTTGTGGGGGACTAAATTTTTGATAAAAACTGATCATAAGCCATTGGTGTACCTCATGGCTCCAGGTGGAGGAAGGACTATGTCAGCACGCCTTGCAAGATTAGCTTCTAGGTTGCAGTCTTTTCAATATACAATTGAATATGTTCAAGGAAAGGCGAATGTTCATGCAGATTGCATGTCCAGATTGATTTCCGAATCTGATGTTTCGGGAGTTGTGCATGAAGAAGAGTGTGAGGTTGCTTTCAATTTTAAAGATGTCAATTCTGTTTGTAGCGAACGATTTTCTTTACAGGAGGATGTTTGGATGGAAGAGATGGATAAAGATTTGGAGTTAAGCAGTGTGAAGAAGTACATTATACAGGGTTGGCCTGAACAGAGGAAGTTGTCCGGGAACATGATGGGTTTTTTTAAGGTTCAGGAGAATCTTGCGGTGGAAAATGGTTTGATTCTTCGTGGCGACAAGATTGTTCCACCCTTTCAACTTAGGAATTCTCTACTTGAAATTGCGCATGAAGGACATCTGGGGATTTCCTTTACCAGAAGGCGTTTGAAGGAGTCTTTCTGGTGGCCAGGCATTGACTCGTGTGTAGAGCATTTTGTGCGAAAGTGTACCCAGTGTTCTAACAGCGATAAATCAGCAGTCGCTTTACGTCCTGAGCCATGTCCCATTGATTTACCCTTAGGTCCCTGGCGAAAATTAGGATTAGACATCATTGGACCTTTCAGTTGTTTACCAAAGCAGGAGGCTTTCGGCATTGTACTCATAGACTATTTTTCTAAATGGCCTGAGGTCAAAATGGTTAGAGAAGTTACTTCGAGTCAAGTTATAGAATTCTTAGATGAGACCTTTTGTAGGGAAGGGATTCCCCAGGAAATTGTGACTGACAATGGCCCACAGTTTGTGAGTAAGGAGATAGAGCTTTTCTTTACTAAATGTGGTATTGAACATAGGAAGATTGCGGTTTTCCATCCTGAAGCGAATGGTCAGGTTGAACGCTTCAACCGTGTGGTCAAAGAAGCCATACAGCTTTCTATTAAAGGTAATCTAAACTGGAAGAATGCCTTGCAATCCATGTTATTGGCTTATAGAACTTCTCCCAATTCTGTGACTTTAGTTACTCCTTTTGAGCTTCTGAGAGGGCGGAAGCCCAGCACCAAGTTAGTCCCTTGGTGGCTAAAGAAAAATTTAGCTGGTTTTGAAAATTGTTATAAAGTTGATTTTGAAACTGTTCTACACAGGGTTCAGTCATATAAGGAAAGGATGAAACGCGATATGGTCAAAAGAATGGGTCCTACGTCTAGTCGTTCTATCAAGGTGGGCGATCTCGTTCGCATTAAAAAGAAAGAGGGTGTGAGTAAGGGTTTTCCTGTTTGGTCAAATCCCAAGAAGGTTGTTGAAGTTTTTAGAAATGCGGTCAGGCTTGATGGTGG
The DNA here is from genome assembly GCF_964261635.1 of Lissotriton helveticus. Classification (NCBI taxonomy): domain Eukaryota; kingdom Metazoa; phylum Chordata; class Amphibia; order Caudata; family Salamandridae; genus Lissotriton; species Lissotriton helveticus. Next base: position 964,046,552 of record NC_136070.1, read on the forward strand.
TTCTGTTTGGAACTTGAACAGGGTTTCCTTGTTTAATGGTCCTTTCCAATCGGTGGAAGATTCGGACAGCAATGTTTTCTATGATGTTGGAAGAATGAGTGATAATGGCGAATGTCCTCAAGCTGTGTGTGATTTTAACAACACCAGAGCTTTACGCTCACATCGCTTACCTGTTAGGTTTAATGATTTTGTGATGAATTGATCTTGTTTTTTTTTATGTGTTTTTTTTTTTTTTTAAGGGGGGAAGGTGTGTTGGGAATGTATTCTTGTTGACTCGAGCTGTCAAGAGCGTTCAGGCATGTCTGGCTGCTCGTGACAAGCTCGTGTTATTGTACCAACTTGTTATCTTTTGAAACATCGAGAATGTTATCATTGTACCACATCTGTTGAACTGGCATTACTAGCCTGAACCTTAAGACGTGAGCACCTAATAAACTCCGTCTCTGATCTCAACTTACTTCGTGTCCTTCCTTGACTTTCCTACACAGACTCCAGTCACAGGCCTCAGCACAGATTGAGAGGGAGAGACCCCAGTCACAAGCCAGAGCACACCTTCAGAGGGGCAGACTCCGGTCCTGGCCCCAGCACAGATTGAGAGGTACCAACACTGGTCACGGTCCACACCACAGACTATTCACAAACCCTAGCACACATTGAGAGGGACAGCATCAGGTCAAGGGTCGCAATACAGCTTGAAATCAAAGAAAGACAATCAAACCTTCTTGAAATTAAAATCAAACATTGGTTGGCTGAAGCCGACACGTGTTAACAGAGTGGCACTATGTGTCTTGTCCCAGGGTCTACCACAAGCCCTCTCTCCACCCCCAGTACTTTTGCAGGGTCATCACACCCCTGTATTATAATGTTCTGAATGCCCCGCTAAAACAGCTTTCAAGTGATCAATAATCTTGAAATTTGCTAAAGAAGCTGTAAAGGCAGCTTTCCTTTTCTGAGACATTGTGCAGCCCCCGGGCATGGGCCACACCTTAACCCCTTCGGCACCATCCTTCTCAATAGTGGTGTGCGCCACGTTCAACTCGATAGTACTCGCAGTGCATAGACAGTGATATCCAGGGTGTTAGAAGAAAGTGGAGTCAATACACCATGTTGGTCCTACTGTGCCCGTACATTCAGCTGAACCCTGATATAAACCTGTGTGCAGTGCAGCAGTATGTGCTGGAGTCTGCTGCTCCACTGAGTTACTCTTTTGAGTCCCACTGTGCCCTCACACTATAGTGTTGGCTACATTGTGACATTTATATAGTGCTTAAGACCTATCATCTATGAAGCACTCTAATTTGCATCAGTCCGTAGGACTCCTTGATGTAATGTTGGATGTAGTCTGGCCTATGTTGGAGGAGTAGAGTTAGGTGCATGAGGTTCAAAGACATACTGTAAAATATTTTGGTGAATATCACTATGCATAAGCATGAGATGCTACATAAAGTGTACGAATAGAGGCAGCCCAACAAGGTAGTGGCCATGGTAGAAAAAGACCCTCAGCTGGGACTGAGGCGGCCTATGCTGTTGCATGTTAGGATAAGAAGCAAATAGAGTGTTGTTGGCCTGTCTCTGTATACCCAGTTGTGCAGTAAAGTACAGTACAGAAAGACAAACATTGGAATGTTGGAGCAGAAGGCTTGTACCAACCATTATGAGCCATGAGCCGCTTCATTGTCTCCAATGGAACTCTCAACTGCCCAATGTTATAATTCAGTAAATGTCAGCTAGTTTACTTTCGAACTCCAGTGTTTTGACCTCTAGCCGTGCTAAAAAAAATGAATGGGAACTTGGGGGGCAGGGAGGGGGCTGATGAACAATGTTGCAGCATTTTTTATTTCTGCACCCGGCCCATTAAACAAATGTTTGCATTATTTCATTGACAGTATGCTCCTACGCCGAGCCTCAATTGGTCCTCCGATTAATCTTGCTCATCGCATTGAGGGGTGAGGAAACTAGGGGGTCAATCGTTTTCTACCTAACGAGAACTAGGAAATGGTAACCAACCTATAGATTTGTGATTGAGTTTAAATACACAAGCCTCAAGACCATACTATAAACATAAAGAATGGTAATGGGAGGTCGAAACCTCCTAAAGAAGTTTAGTCGGGACAAAATCATACAAACTAACAAATCTGTAATTGCAACACAGACCAATAGTAATAGTATTTCATGTTCTGAGAATAATCTAGGACTATCTCAGTATTTTATTTATTGTATACAAAGTCTCTGTGGAAAAAACATTAGTGAAATTTACCAGACTCAGACATCTCAAATTTCAATTTAGTATTGTTTAAGCATTTATATAACTGACAATAATCAGCATTTTCAAGAAGTTCAGCCATGAGTCTCAATATACAATTTAAGATGTTGTACGAAAAAACACTTGAAGAAATCTAAAATACAATAGCTCCTAAGTCCAAAAGGAAAGGTATGAAACAGTTTAAGGAGAAAACTCAATAGGACATATGGTAAGTTATGGTTCAGCCACAGAGTCAAAGGAAAGTCTGCTAAGCATGAAATTCCTGCTACCAGCAAGGTCAGGGAAAGCTCACACCGTTCTCTCAACAGGCATAGAGTCACGGAAATGGAAGGGGACAAAAGGACTAAGAAACTGGCAAAACCAGAGAAGGCATCTAGTTCATTGGCATGAATTCAAAGTTTGGCAGAGCTAAGTGGAAAGCTGGTAAGAGGAACAGCTATCAATAGGTATAGTCGTTGCTCAGGGAATAGCCAAGAAAATATCTGCTGTAGCCCCCTCTGCAGTGCAGGTAAAGAGAGAACAATCATGCCTGAGAGGCAGCCAGCCAGCAAGAAAGACAAGACAGGCCTCCGCGACCCAGAGCCCAAAACGCCAGAGCGAACAAACCCTTCTGTAAGGAATAGATTAATAATATACTTCCACAAGTCCAGAGATTATATCCATTGTCACATCATCTTCATTGTTATCTATTAGGTAATCATCCGCTCACAGGATGCAAGTGTGGCAACATCAGCAGTCTTGCCCATACTGATCATGTGAATTATTTGTCCGCCCTGGGAACAGAGGTTTAGTCCACAGTAAGCCATTCATTAATGTATGTATGTATGTATGTATGTATAAATTATTTTATAGCGCGCTCCGTTACTGGAGAGTATCCTGGCGCGAATAGAGGAGAGGTAGACCATCAGACATACAAAAAAAAACTTAACTTACACTCTTGAACAGATGAGTTTTCAAATGCTTTTTAAAAACAGCCACTGAGGACATAGATCGTAGCTGGAGAGGGAGAGCATTCCAGGCCCGGGCCCCGATCACAGAGATCGATTAATGAAGCTTTCCGTGTGCTAGTAGCAAAAGGTACTGTCCATACACAAATTGTAACATGTATCAACTTCTTCCAGTATGACGTGGGAAAGTGCAAGAAACTTACATGAGCAGGAACAGCAATGAAATGTTTTCTCACAGTTGACATGAGAAAGTGTAGGCCTAAAGAATAACAGCAAGTTAAAAACATTACACACTACCATTCAAATTAAAGTACATTACTTAGATTTACGCAGGTATGATTCAATAAATACATTTTGTTGAGACAGTCAAGTGACATAAATTGTCTCATGAAACCATTTAATACCAAAAACAGCCTACTGCCACATTTATAAAGTGTATACATACATTTTTGCATATACTTTCAGATGGGAAACTCGTTTTAGCAAATGTAAGACTATTAATATAAAGATTTCTTCTAACAAGTTTCAGTTCTCTAATTAATTGTGTGTCAGCATTGCACCAAATTTTCGAGATCAATGGTGCTTTACAATAACACTCAAAAGGACAGTTTTCTTAGGCCATTAATAATTCACATTCAGCAATTATATCCACATAATTGTAAATGAAACTAAATAAAGCATTGATGATCAGTTATCATATATTAATTTCTTATTAATTGCGTGATTGCAGAAAGTACATTTTTATAAGATTCTTTCAACATGATTTAAAAATCTCAGACGAAATTCAGCTGTTAGACCCACAGTATATAATAATTTCTAGTTTTACAATATAAGATCTCTTTTACGGTGCTTGTACTAAATTATTTCTCATAATCATTGTCATTTTCTAAGATGTGTGCAAAGTACACATTCATTTTACATGTATGTTTTCATTCTCAAGTTCAGTTGATGTGTTGTGTAAAGAATAATCATCTTTTTCCCTGGATGACAATTACAGAGCTCTGTTCTCAGTTTATGACAACTTAATAAAATTAAGGGAAATCATAAGGACTTGATTGTGACATTTGCCTGAATAGACTGAAGTGTAAGGATAATGACTGGACTGAAACAGTTTGTTCATTGTATCATTCAAGGTGTAGCGGCGGGGGAGGGGTCATTGGGTTTTGCTCGCTCGTGGTGTGATCCTGGAGAAGTCAGTCGGTAAATCTCATGGGTCTCATTTACGAGGAATTAACGCAGTGCAATGCCGCGAGCCATTTGGATGAGCCGGCCTGCGTTAATTCCAAAGCAACGGGATGCGTCATATCTACAACGATATGACGGATACCTATGCTCTCCCCTGCGCTGGCACACAGTTTGCTGCCATGTGCCGATGCAGGCACCCTTCACCAAATGATTGTTTATGTGCAGGAAGGTGTCCCTTCCTGCACATAAACAATCTGAAATGGTGTTTTAAAACTTCTATGTGCGCTGCTTAATGAAAACATTTCTCCTCGTAGCGCCTCCCTATGTCTCCCTTTAGAGGCGTAGCATTCTGACACATTTCCAGGTTTATGATTTCTCGTCAATCTGGAAATGTGGCAGAAGCCATTGGTGTTGCGTGGAAACACCCACAGCAACACTCACGGCACACCCCGGTCACGCAAACTGTTGCGTGTAAAGGGGCCATATTTACAAGGACACAAAAAGCCACGCTATCGGAAATAGGGAGGACCTAAGTTAAAGCAACAGAGCAGGTATTAAGATCCTTGTCTTTCACAGCATACAGATATCAAAAACCATGCCGCAATATCCCCAGAATTCACAACATCATCAACTATTTATAAGCTCGAAAATACTGAAATTTACCCTAAACACCAATGTGGTTCAAGCGATAAATTGTAGACTGTACAGACAGAATGGAATAAATCCCAAAACCACAACTCCCAGAATGCATAGCAGGCTTGGAATAAAAACAAGTACTGGTAACACAAACTCCTTCAACGCTAACGGAGTAATAACACCTCGGCAAGAAGTTACGTGTCTTACAGCCTTAATCAAAAGCTGAACAATTGAGCGAAATCCCCGTGAATGACAAATCTGCACACTAAACAACCGTAAAACTACAATTCCCAGAATCCATACCTGAAATATAAGTGGATAAGCTCAGGAACCAGAAATACAGGCTAACAAAACTGGGAGAATCATACGCATCACGTTTGCAAGAGGCCGTGGAAGTAAGTGAGTCTAACGCTACCGCAAATGCCTATGTAAACTAGCTAATACATCACGAAACAATGTGACACTAACCGCGTGCCCGCTTTGAATACAGTTAACGCATAACTTTGTTGTAACCGAGCCAATGCTCACAGTGCTGAGCGCCAGAAATAAATAAAGACCCAACAGCTTATGTGTTCTTTATGAAAACACTGCAAGTAAGTTAACCCACTATTCAAGCCAGTTTGAATTATTTTCCAGCCTGCAAACACACGTATCTTGGACAGTATTTATAACAGCGCTATCATTCATTATTTTATGGTATTTTTGTAACGCCACAAAAAAGGTTCACTGCCTTTAATAATGAGACAAAACCTCTAAGCAGTCACAGTCCACTGCACTGGACAGATTAACGCGGATGGGAATCATTTAATGCAAGTCAAGCGATTTTTTTCGCCGATATTCATTTGTAAATTCATAAAATTACAACTCTAAATCCCGGTATCCACCTTTACATTGTACAATAATCTAAGCCGATCTTCAGATTACCGGCACACTGGCAAACACAAGCCCCATAATTTGATTTCATTCTGAAATTATACAGGTACTCCTATAACTTGGCAAATTGTACTGTGAATTTGAAGATACAAGAGAGAGGTATTAATTGAACGTTTCTGGAATCTTTTGTTCCAGATATTATCCAGTCATACGCCCTAAAGAGAAACCATCAGTTTTAGCCAGGAATAGCTTCGGAGCAACTCCACGTCACCACAGTCGGGCAGTGACTTCAGTTTTTAGTAGACTAAGCTTTTCAAACTATATTTACTCTGCTACAAGTGGTTCTGTAAGTTCTAGAACACAAACCGCTATTGAATACAAAATACCTCTGATGATGTGACATGCAGGCTACTTAGCAGCATGCGGTGGAGACTCAAATTCTTATTAGCATGATGTAAGTAATGAATCCACGCTTTTTTCCCTCATGCGTGACAACAAATACCAGAATGCAAGGGGAAAAAAATGAAATGTGCGCGCCTGATGTGCGGCTGCTTGGTATTTTCGTTAACTGCAAAGAGTGAAACAAATCACCGATTTAAGAGGGATAAATTCGCACAGTTTATTGTCGGTTTTCTGACTCGTTTCAGTACTCTCACGTTTCCTAATTTCAGCTCTTTCAGCCAATGAATTTTCATTGAATTCTGGGTGTTAGACCTGTCAGCCGTAGGGTGGTCTTACCCCGTTTTTTTCGCCCTTGTCTTGTTTTTCCATCATCTTTTTCGTTGGACCTAGGTCTCCGGGCACCTTACCACTGCCAACCAGTGCTAAGGTGCAGGTGCTCTCTCCTACCAACATGGCTGCCACAGGCCCCTGCTACTGCGGAGTGGTCTTTTTAGTAACATACTAGTAGTCAGGAGCTGGCTGGGACAGTAGGATACTGTAGGAATGCCATCCCGCCTTTTCTGCCCATAGCCCAGACTGTGGAAGCTCCTGGAACCTTCCAGAAGAGGGGAAGGGTTACACTTTGCCGCCTTTGAGAGAGGTCACCTGACCTAGAGGTATTTAGGGAAAGGAGGAAAACCTGCTTGTCAGTTGGGGCATCACTGGACCTGGGGGAACCTCGGCAGGAGTTTAGGCGGTAGGGCCTAGGGGAGGAACCTACACCACTGGAAGTGACTGGGCCTAGGCACTGCCTTCTAAGCATGGGGGGAACCCAGGGAACCACCCTCAGTGAGCTAAGGGAGCTCTCCTGACTCTGAGCCACCAACTCAACCCCCCTTCCTACCTACCCCCCAAGAAACTGCCCAAGAAGGGCACAGAAACCATCCAGCGCCAAGAAGCACCTATCTACAGCGAGGACTGCTGGAGGATCAACCAGGTAACCAGCGCTTGCTACTTGCACTGTGTCCCCGCGCTGCCCTGCCTGGACTGTGACTGGCCCCAAGCTGCCCTGTGCCCTGTCCTGCCAAGGACTGTGTCCCTGCGCGGAGTCTCCTGGGCGCTGAATTGACTGAGACTGCCTTCACCCCCAAAGCGCTGTGCTGACCCAAGCGCTATTGCCAGCCTCACCACTGGAAGAGGCTGCTTCTGTGCCCCCACGTTGTGTCAACCTAAGCGCTGTGCTATCTAAGCACTGTTCCTGTAGAGCGCGGGCCTCCTAAGCTCTGTGGCTGAATCGCGCTGCATTCCCCAACTCACCGCTGCAGCCCGGGGCTCCCCTGTGGGCCCTTTGAAGAGCTGCCTGCCTTCGTGGCTATCACGGTCCCCCACCCCTGTGCCTCCCGAGCGCCGTGCCTGGAAGCGCTTATTCCCAATCACCGCTGCGGGCCCGGCGTCCAATCACCACAGAGGTGCTGGCCTGGAGTGCACCTGAGGGCCGAGATCGCCGCCACCGCCCAACGTCCAGAGCGAGGAGTTCCCGCCGTGGCCCGGAGAGGGCCGCCACGGCACCAGGCAAGGTCGCGCTAGGCCTCGGAGGCCGGAGAGGAAGTTGCTACGTGGCTGGGGAGCCAGCTACGTCATCGGCTGCGCCCCCCCTGCCAGACGCGCTCCCATTGGTGCCGGCAACCGCGCCCCCGCAGGCCGCGCTGCAATTGGCGGCCGCGGGCGCGCCCTCACCTGGGCCTTGCCAGATTGGTCCTGGGCCCCGGAAGCCTCAGGAGGCCCGGGACCGAGACCGGAGAAAAGCAGAGGGGGCTCCCCGGAGAGGGAGAGCCCGGACGGGCCAGCACCACATCAGGGGGTTCACCGGAGCGTTTGAGTCCCCCTTTCTTGGCTCAGACTTTGCCGCACATCGCAAGGGTCCCGCGAAGGACCGAAGACTAAGGTAACTCCCCGTGGGGAGGAGGGCGGAAGGCCGGAGAGGGAGCGTGGCCCTCATGAAGCGGAAAGGGAGCCCCATGACAGTCCTCCCCTCGGGGTGAAAACTGTAGTTGGGCCCAATTGGCCCCAGTTGTATTGATGAGGATTCCTGGACTGGGCAAGAGCCCGAATTAAGCACATGGTGACTGTTTGGTAATAAAGTTGACCCCTGGCTAGGGGACTGTTCTCTATAGACAGCCTCTAAGCAGGAGCTGAGATGATAGTATTGATGTGCCATGCCACAGAGGTTCTTATGTTGAATGACCCTGGAATACTGTTTTAATTAACCTGCTTAGGCCAATGCTGATGCTATGCCCACCTAATGAAATGTTGATTGGGTTCTGATAGAATGAATTACGTACCTATTCTTTTACCCTGAAGTATTGCCTGTACTTTGAAGGAATGGTTCTATTTCTGCTGCTCTAATGAAATGTTGCCTAATGAGTTGATGCTAAATTGATTGCAATGAATTACTTACCAGTCTTGAGCTAGATAAAAGCATCTTGATTTTAAAAAACTAGCTGGTGTGGTGTCATTTATTCTGTGCGTTCCCTGTCTCAGCGTGAGTGTGTGCTGCCCTTCTACTTTACACCTAGCTTTCGGGTGCCTTCCCGCTCGCGCCAAGCTACCCTCGTAGACTTGGTGACCCCAATTCTTACACTGGGACTTGTAGTTCTTGTTTCACAATGTATTAAAAGTCTCAGCATGCAAGTAAACAACCTGGACTGGGTGAGCTGCACAGGCATGGGCATCAAGAATTGATCCTGTCCAGGTTTTTTCTTTGCATTCTCAATCTTGTAGTAAATCCCTCCTTTAGCATACTATGATCACTGACGCTGCCCCATGCACTGAACACGGGGGATTGAAGGACAGTACAATCTGGTGGGGCCTTACAGGCAGAACAGCAGCCTCAGAGATATTTGAGTTCCGAGCAATTTTTAGTGGAGAAAAATAGCTGTAATATAACTTTGGTGGTTAATGTACATACTGGAGAGATCTGGGTTTTGACTTGTCATAGTTATGACATCATAAAGTACCACCGAGGGTTGATGTGCCCGTCTCAAAGCACAACCTTTGCAAAAACAATAATTGATGGACAGAATGCAGAACAATGTCATACATTCACCCCAGTACAGGGATCTGGGCCTAAATCCATAGTTTGTTTGCACTCCACACCACCCCAGGTCAGACATGGCCATATGCAAATCAGCCTTGACCCTGTGCCTCATGGTAACAGTCCAGCCCGAACTGCCAAGCCATGTCTTTCCTGGACCGGAATCAAGCATCCAAGTACCGGTTTCTGGCTATCAGCCTTCATCAGCCTGGATAGCTTGACTCCAGTGGTGTGGAGAGCATGGGACTCACGTCTGAGCATACCCATCCCACTCGGGGTGACAAATGCAAAAACAACAATTGATGGACAGAATGCAGAACAATGTCATACATTCACCCCAGTACAGAGATCTGGGCCTAAATCCATCGTTTTTTTTCGCTCCACACCACCCCAGGCCAGACATGGCCATATGCAAATCAGCCTTGACCCTGTGCCTCATGGGAACAGTCCAGCCCGAACTGCCAAGCCATGTCTTTCCTGGACGGGAATCAAGCATCCAAGGACCGGTTTCTGGCTATCAGCCTTCATCAGCCTGGATAGCTTGACTCCAGTGGTGTGGAGAGCATGGGACTCACGTCTGAGCATACCCATCCCACTCGGGGTGACAAATGCAAAAACAACAATTGATGGACAGAATGCAGAACAATGTCATAAATTCACCCCAGTACAGAGATCTGGGCCTAAATCCATCGTTCTTTTGCACTCCACACCACCCCAGGTCAGACATGGCCATATGCAAATCAGCCTTGACCCTGTGCCTCATGGGAACAGTCCAGCCCGAACTGCCAAGCCATGTCTTTCCTGGACCGGAATCAAGCATCCAAGGACTGGTTTCTGGCTATCAGCCTTCATCAGCCTGGATAGCTTGACTCCAGTGGTGTGGAGAGCATGGGACTCACGTCTGAGCATACCCATCCCACTCGGGGTGACAAATGCAAAAACAATTGATGGACAGAATGCAGAACAATGTCATACATTCACCCCAGTATAGAGATCTGGGTCTAAATCCATCGTTTTTTTGCACTCCACACCACCCCAGGTCAGACATGGCCATATGCAAATCAGCCTTGACTCTGTGCCTCATGGGAACAGTCCAGCCCGAACTGCCAAGCTATGTCTTTCCTGGACCGAAATCAAGCATCCAAGGACCGGTTTCTGGCCATCAGCCTTCATCAGCCTGGATAGCTCGACTCCAGTGGTGTGGAGAGCATGGGACTCACGTCTGAGCATACCCATCCCACTCAGGGTGACAAATGCAAAAACAATTGATGGACAGAATGCAGAACAATGTCATACATTCACCTCAGTACAGAGATCTGGGCCTGAATCCATCATTTTTTTCAACTCCATCCCACCCCAGGTCAGACATGGCCATATGCAAATCAGCCTTGACCCTGTGCCTCATGGGAACAGTCCAGCCCGAACCGCCAAGCCATGTCTTTCCTGGACCGGAATCAAGCATCCAAGGACCGGTTTCATACCCATCCCACTCGGGGTGACAAATGCAAAAACAACAATTGATGGACAGAATGCAGAACAATGTCATACATTCACCCCAGTACAGAGATCTGGGCCTAAATCGATCGTTTGTTTGCACTCCACACCACCCCAGGTCAGACATGGTCATATGCAAATCAGCCTTGACCCTGTGCCTCATGGGAACAGTCCAGTCCCAACTGCCAAGCCATGTCTTTCCTGGACCGGAATCAAGGATCCAAGGACCGGTTTCTGGCTAACAGCCTTCATCAGCCTGGATAGCTTGACTCCAGTGGTGTGGAGAGCATGGGACTCACGTCTGAGCATACCCATCCCACTCGGGGTGACAAATGCAAAAACAACAATTGATGGACAGAATGCAGAACAATATCATACATTCACCCCAGTACAGAGATCTGGGCCTAAATCCATCGTTTGTTTGCACTCCACACCACCCCAGGTCAGACATGGCCATATGCAAATCAGCCTTGACCCTGTGCCTCATGGGAACAGTCCAGCCCGAACTGCCAAGCCATGTCTTTCCTGGACCGGAATCAAGCATCCAAGGACCGGTTTCTGGCTATCAGCCTTCATCAGCCTGGATAGCTTGACTCCTTTAACCTTTAACATGAAAATGACGGACTCGTATTTTGATGAAAGGGATCGAAAATCGTCGGCGATTTATTCTCCTGGGATAGAAATAGAATAACATTTATCTATGCAGAGCCAATTGTGAAAAATGTGTTTGCCCTCATAGACCTAAAATCTGTACCCAGCAGGCCACAACCTAGACAACCACATAAACCAATAGTGTTGAAAAAACGTACAAATAACGCTGCCATGTCTAAAAATGACTGGTTGATATTCAAATGTTAATTTGCTTTTATGACAATGTTTGTTTAATTCTAAGTTGAGCACTGTATTTATATGCTTAATGTCATAGGTAGTCTGTTTTTTAAGGACATGCTTTAATAATGTTCAATTATGTTTTTAAAAAAAACACAAATAGAAGTAAATAAAATACTTCAGAGTCATTGAATGAATAAATGGTCTAAGTCTGTTTAATAAATAAACAGCCTCAATAAGTCAACAGTCAGGAGCTTGTTTTGATAAAAACTTGTAAATTTGGGGCAGCAGGTTGCGCCGCAGCTGTGTCACAGAAAGTGACACACCGGGAGCGCAAGGGGCTTGTAAATAAGCACTGGTATATTTCAAAAAGTCATGCAGTATAAGCAATGTAGCCAGAGGTACTACTATTCTGGTGTCTAAAGTTTCAAACTGCCAGTGCTCCTCTGAGCACTGAACCTGTACATTTAACAAAATGTGTGAGAGAGCAGCTACACAAAAACAAAGATGGGTCTCATCTGCTGCTACCTAAATTCAATGCCTTGAATATATATGTACTATGAGAGATCTCTCTGCTGCTTAGAGCTGTGGGATAGGTCTACTCTGTGAAACCTGAGACTTAGGTTACACAACTGGGATCTAAGGGCCAGATGTAGGTAAATCTATTTTACCGACTCATAAATACCGAATTTTACCGATTCGGTATTTATGAATCGGTAAAATAGAAGTACTGATATGTAGGTAAATACAGATGTGCATTTAAATACCGACCGGTAACGCCCATTCATTCCTATGGGCTTTGAAGCCCATAGGTATGAATGGGCATTACCGATTCGGTATTTACCGAATCGGTAAAAAACGAATTTCACAAGGGTGCAGGGGGTGTCACTTTGACACCCTCTAGCACCCCCAAAACTGGTTTGTGTGCCATGTGGCAGGCATACATGCCCTAAGGGCAGGTCTGCCTGTCATATGGCACAGGTGTGCATGCACACATGTGCATGCACACCGGAATCGGTATTTTACCATCAAATTGAATTTGATGGTAAAATACTGATTCGGAAAGGCTTGTGGGACTCAGAAGAGTCCCACCTACATCTCAAAATTACCGAATCGGTAAAAATACTGATTCGGTAATTTACAGAATCGGTAAATTTACCGATCGGTAAATTTACCGATTCTGCCCCCTACATCTCAAAATCCATTTACCGGTCGGTAACGGCCGAAATCGGCCGTTACCGACCGGTAAAAGCCTACCTACATCTGGCCCCATGTCTCTAGATAACATGATGTGAATTTGTAAAGCATCAAGGTGTTTCTAGAATCTACATAAAAGACCTATCGTTGCCTAAGTTAATAACACTTATTTTATTATTCTTATGAGAATAAAATAGTGGGTTAACCCTTTGGTATTTAGTTATTTAATTGTGGATGCATTTGTCCACTGAGCTGAGATCCAACTTATGTGGAAGTCTTTATCAAACGCATGTAATATGTGTGTGTAAGAAGAAAGATAGCTTTCCTTTTTAAAGTCAAAATCTGTACGTTCTGTGCCACTGAGGGATGTGTAATCTGAGCTTGTAAGATTATCAATAAAGAAAGATAGTTCCTCCATTTAAAGGCTAAGATCTGTATAACATGAGGCATAGCTCTGCTCTGTAAGGTCTGCTGAACAAGTGACGTACGATTGAGATAAAATGTAACACCTGTAAGATAAGTATAAGCATTCTCTACAATGCCTTGTGCAAAGGTGAGCAAGAAAGGCTAAACTTGACCCTGAGGTGGCATGAATGTCTAACTCTTGTAAATGAGGACTGGTGACCTAAAACAACAGAGCCCAGCACCCAGGCATTGTACGTTTACTAAGGGTGGCAATGGGTCAAATTTATCAAAATGTAACACAGTGTAACTCAGCAAGCTACCTTGCTGCACTGCATTACAGGGAAAGGGCAGGAATGTGTCCTATTTAACATTATACTGCACATTCCTCATTTTCCTAGTACTGGCACACAATGCAGGCACTCTTGCACCATGATGCAAGGGTGCCTGCGTTGCAAGGAGGACTGTTTTTGTGCAGGAAGGGGCACCACCCTGCACAAAAACAATTCCCTGAGGCATGCAGCACACACGGAAAGAGGCAGAAACAAGCATTTTGGCACATTCCCAGGTCTACCAGCAATGGTAAATCGGAAATGCGTAAAAATGCATGGGCTTTGCTTGAATTCAAGCTAACCTGGCTGATGATGGCTGATTAGCCAGAAACCGGTCCCAGGATGCTTGTTTCCAGTCCAGGGAAGACATGGCTTGGCATTTCGGGCTGGACTGTTTCCATGAGGCACAGGGTCAGACTGATTTGCATATGGCCATGTCTGAACTGGGGTGGCGGAGTGAGCTAAAGAATGATGATGGATTAAGCCCAGATCAGTTGACTGGGGGTGAATGCTTGCATTGTTCAACACTCCGTCCATCATCCCCTTTGGTTTTGCTTTTCTTGGGAACACCCACACACCATCCCTGGAACGCGTCCCTGGGGGCAGAGTAACGCAGCGCAGTGATTTGCATTGCATTGTGTTACTCTGGATTTATCAAACTAATCAAGGTCACTCAAGGAGGCCTTGCATGGCTTGCACCTTGAGGGTCGAGTCACTTTTGCACCACATTGAGTGGCGCAAAAGCGAAGCAACCCCATTATAAATCTGCTCCCTAGGACCTGATTCACTAAGGTAAACTTACACTTTTGTGTAAGTAAACAATAGTTTGCTATTCACAAAGGTATTTTACTAGTAGTATTCATACAACTATGGCATCTGCACACATAAAAAGAACTGTCCTATTGTTTTATTTGCTGAGACTACGCAGTCATAAAGATACTACTAGGAAAATACCTTTGTGATTAGCAAACAGTCATAAACTTGCACAAAAGTGTAAATTTACCTTTGTGAATCAGGCCCAGTTACAATAAAGGACATAAGGCTGACAATTATACTGTAAATTACCAAATATAAAATTTCGAATGCTGTTTTTCCACTTGATGCTTTTCTTTTAAAATTGCTCTCTGTATGCTGAACATGTAAATGAAAATGTGCTTATAGTTTGAAGCTAAGATGCACTTGACATCTGTCCAATTTAAGTCTTGTAATTTAAGAACAAACTCTTGTTATGCTCATTTTAATGTATTTGACAGTTTTAGGTTTTGCTTTGTTATGCTGATCTATGTTATCGCTCGGCCTATCGCTTAATTTGTGCCGGTGCTTGCCGGTGCTTAGCACCGGCACCTAATTATCAGGGCCGGGTCTACAGTGAGTCATGCATTAGGAAGTGCACGTCAGTTATAGTAATTGATTTCGTGTGTGCATGTGCGCTGCTGGCTGCTGTACTGTAAATGCTGCTGTCACTTAGTTGCCCGGGCCGTACTGGTTGTGTTAGATCATGATGACTGATCATGTAAAAGTTAACTTACTGTCTGAAGACGACACTCCGACTCCGATTCCCAATTTCTCCTCTCGGTTTTTTCACTGACAAGACTTCCGGGATCAGTGTTGTCGGCCCAGTGGGCGGGACACTGAGATGGGCAGGGCTTTGGTTTGCCTGGGCCGGTTTTCTTCTGCGGGGGTTGGGACTGTGCGAGGCAGAGGCAGTGACGCGTGCGCAGATTTTGGCAATTAAATGCGCGCGCATTCACTGCTTTAATTGTGCCACGGCACGCCCCAGCATACCCGCACAGCCACGGCCGGCCGCATCTCGTCGTCCTGCTCACCACCCGAGTAACTGGTGGTTGAACTTAAACTCTGCCCTTGAAAGTAGCTGGAGTCCGACTTGGACGACGTTGGTGGAGTAGACGTAGACTACTACTGCTGCAGTACTGTACATTGCTCACCAGGTGAGGGCCGGCGAGGCATGGCCTGGGGTAGGCGGCATTCATAAGTATCATTCCTCTTTCACACGCAATCCAGATATGTCAGTCATTCCCTGGTTTAATCTCTTGATGTTCGATGCGCCAAAATGTTCACGTTTATTCCCCCAATGCGTATATATGAGACGTTAGTGCCCATTTCCGGCAGAGGTTGAACATAGCTCAGCTGGGCCTGTACATTTCCATCGCACTTTACACTTTCGCCTTTCCGCTAAGACGTGCACTGTGCTTCCCGCAGGACACAAAAAACAGTTTTGAATCATTAACAATTAGACCGACAGAAACCGCATCTACAGACTCACTTAGGACGGCATTGCATAGGGTTCGAGGTCGAACTCCCGGCATACTGAGGCGAGACTCGAAGACTGGCCCCTTCTGTGCACTATAATATTCACTGTTTGAGCACAATTACGTTTCTCGTTTGTATTGATAATGGCATTTCTTAAAAGGGGTGACGCGGTTTACCTGAGTGACAATACTAGAGGGGAGAAACTGGACAGACATGCGGTGTGTCCCAGTAAAACTCATTTAACGTGAACAATGTAGGGCACTGTGCAAGAAAACTGTGAGAATAAGACGTATGATGAACATTTAATTTCTTTTGAACGAAGACTAAAAAAAACACACGTTTCATACACTTGAAAGGCCCGTGCCTTCCCAGCGTAGGCCAGCGGTCTAATCCACTGGACCCCAGACAATGAAAAATTAGATGTAAACTTTAAATCTGTTATTATTTCATATTAAATACTTGCTAGCTTGAGCAAGGGATGTTAGGCTACTTTTTATTTCCAGCGCATTTAGCTATAGTAACCATTGTTTAATACCTATCTCAAAACATGAAAAAAATATCTTATTCAAACTTGCTCTTGCAATAGTGCAGAGGAGATCCCAGCTCTTTTATTTCATAGCCTTTGAGAGGTACAACTTGTCTCTTGTGTATGCATCTGACCTTGCAGCAAACAGGGCAGGCTATGGAACGGCTCAGGCATGTACATTGTCTTATTGTTGTCCTAATTGTAAACAGTGATTTGCTGCCACTGACATTTCTACCTTTTAGACTAATGCCTTGCTTAGTTTGGTTGTGAATCTCGCTTGGATAACAGCAGTACCAGTACTACCAGCAAGAAATGCAGCCGGCACCTGCTTTGACATGGAGTTCTTTAACCCGATATCTTTTCTGTTTTCACATACACTTTTGTTGTCATTAGGGTTATTGACGATCCCGTTTCCCATTAAATGAACGTGATGCACCCTGTCCCACCAAAAAAGCAGATATAGACTAATAAGCAGGTTCTATTTTCGTGACAAACAAGGCAGCAGTGTTTATTAATGCGGCGAGGCGTTCTCTGCATGCTGCTGTTAGATATGCACTGCAGGGTTCAAGGTTCCTTGTTGGCATTTTGAACAAGGAGATTTACTGACTATTCATTTCTCCACCATAGTCATTGATGTTATGAAGTGACTTTCACGGGATAATCACTGAGCAATTATAGTCTGTATAGAAATAAAAGACTACAGATGCCATCAGACTTAGTGACAAAGATTGGAGTACGACTTTCTTGCTGTACCTGTCTCTGACTAACTAATTTGATTTTAATTGAAATTGTAGATTGAATAAAATCTCCAGGGGAAAGATATGGCACAAATATCGTCAGAGTTCCGCTTACTGGGTCCTGAATACAAGTGCAAACTGCGCACTTGCTTTATTTTCTTGTTGTTTTATATAGCTCAAATTTGACCAGAAGCTATTGGAGTGTTTTACATGAGCAGCAGTAACATTACTTCAGGGCATATTCCTTTTTGGTAGCCACAGTAACATTAAACGATTTGCCCGGAATTCCAGGATGTTGAGCCGACGCTGAGACTCGAACCTGATTCCTCAGCTACAAACAGAGCCATATTGGCCGTAGCAGGCGTTTCCTTGGTGCGCTGCCAGGGTGGGGGCTGGTTTTGCATCCCTGGGGGGGCGTTTTAGTTACCAGGGGGCTGGGTCTGCAATATCGCCTCCCTGTAACAAAAGCAGCTGCAGTATTTTCCACGATCACACACCTTCTCCCACCTTCTCCTGCGGTTTGCGCTCCCAGTCCAGCCCTGGCTACAAGGTCAATAGCTGATATCACAGAAGAGTTTTTTTTGTGGGTAGCTCAGGGGGTTACTGCTTTTGTCACATAGATTGTTTTGTTACTTGCAATTCATACATTTTAATCCTAATCTACAGTAACCTTAAAACTGTTATCAAAGACTTCAGCTGCATGTAAAGTGCTATGCTAGAGATGGCCACCACAATGCCAAGGACAACACAATAGGCCAATAATGGGTACCATTGTGTGAATTCCACCTTTGTGTCAGATCTAGACACCATTAATACTATGGATGCCCAAAATATATTAAAAACGGTAATCAGGGTGGCACCATATATTCAAGGATGCACTCAGTTTGCCAATGGTGGCCACGATTATACAACATGTGGCTACCTCAATTTGACAATGATGCTAATATCCGAACACTGGCCACCACTGTGTCATGCCACTATTATGCCAGGGCTAGGCATTATAATACATGTGAGTATTGTCCGTTCCCTAAATTGGCACATAGAGCACTGGAATGTTTCACTTGTCCCTTTTCCATGCACTTGTAATTTCAGCTAATTTATTCCAAAATGTGTGCTTTAAATGCACTTTTACTTTAATCTTTTTCAAACTTTTCACAGGGCAGGGGAGCCTTCTATCAAAACCTTACTTGGAGCAAGGCTCCCTTGCTGAAATTCAGATCGGGTATTACATATGCCTTTCATCAGTGCCAGTTGAGGATGTGGGCGGAGCCAATGGAGAGTGGGTGGAGCCAGGTGAAAGTGGGTGTGGCCTCCCCAGAAAATGTTTAGCACCTGCACTTCATATTTTACAAATTAAGCACTGCCAGAAATTGTTTGTCAAATCAAGGGAAGCCATGTTGTTAACATACAAACAGATTACCCTGGCTTCTATTATGACTTTTTACACAATGGCGAACAGCTTAGATGTATTATGAATACTGTGGAATGCTAATTTACTGAATTGCCTTATGCATTTCAAAAAGCAATTCCCTTTTAGGGATGTTGCTAATTCATACAAAGTTATTTTCTAGAAAGACTTTTTATTATAATTATATATAATTTTAACAGATTATTTTAATATTCAGCAAGTGGTTGTTATTAAACACAGTATTCTTATTTAGCTGCGAAAAGTCAATTAACTGAATAGAATTAATTTTTGTTATTGAAATTAGAGTTAGAAGAGGTAGTCTACTCAGCCGCGGCCCGTGCAGGTAAGAGCGGTGGTGCCGGGTCGGGGGAGATTTCAATGGACGATGACAGGGAAAATTAAATAAATCATTTATTTTCCCTCGCCATCGTCTGTTGAAATCCTCGTGCCCCACTTCTCTTGCCTGCAAGGGTGAATGCTGGGTCTACCTCAGTATCAAGTTTTCCATATTGAGCTGCTTTTCTGTCAACCCAATGCTATCGACTGCCAACACATTGTAGACGTTGAGCTATCAATCAACAATGAATACATACTTCCCTATACCTTACCAATCAATGTCAATGAAGATGATTGATATTATGGACCTGATATATGTGTAGGTCTATATTACTGCCTTCAATATTGTGTCATATAATCAGCAAATGGAAATATCCATCCAGAGGCAGAATTATACAGTGTGTAATCAGGAAAACATGACTTAAATCCAGGTTTTCCCACTTGACCAAACTGTGTGATTCTGAGCAAATATATTTACTTCAGTGAGCTGTGTTTGCCTTGACTGTCAAATTAATGAGAGCATCAATTAATTGTTTTGGGATATATGCTATTTACTCTGGTAGGTTGCATTGCCACATCACGTCATATGTGTTTAAAATTATTTGTTTTTAAACATGAATGAAGAGTAGAAACATTTAAGGCTTCCTCAACTCATGTCTCAATGAATTTGCTATTTGTGGATCATAAGACAATGAAATCATGCGCACAGTACATGGCCACCAAAACAGCAATGTATCTGCTTTATCTCCCATCTCATAGCCCCTCTGCTGTGATGCCTCCCAAGCTGCTTTTATGGCATCAGGAGGCACTTGTAGAAACTTGAGACTCATAGTCTCCAAGCACCTAAGCACCTCAGCATTATGCGTAGCAAGGCATTGCTTCTTAAGGCTGTCTACTTCACCCTCCAGCTGCATCACAGCTAAATTGGGCTCTTTGGGCACCCAAGCAATCGCTTTACCTTGTGTGTTGGTTTTGCGGGAATCCCAAAGCACAGCTGCCTACTGTACCAATTGTGCTGTGCCCTGATTCAGTTGGAAGAAGGCCTCTTCCCTGATGTGATCAGTGAATTTGCTATCTTGGAACAACCAAGCACGCAGATGCCATGTTCCCCTGTAACACCCCTTTGTATAATTAGACTCAATTTCAACTGAGGAGTGGCCAGAGACCATATGGGATTATTTCTATCGCGATACCAGCTTAGAGACCGAAGCACGAACTAACAGAATACGCGAGTCCTAACGACAGAGCCACACTATCCTTTTCCCTGACGAAGAGGCGGTAAGCCTCGAAATGCATTGGATGGCTTTAAAAGGACAGTGTTGATATGTTTAAACATATAAAGAGAAACCGCACAAATGTCTAAAAAATGATGAACAATTTTGTGTAAAAACGCAAATCAAGAAACTTTTGCTGAATAAAAGCATAATTGAAACGTTGAAAACAAGTTTGGAACCTCTTTTTCTGGAAGAGGAATTAAGGTGTGCAACACAGGATGGGACAGTGATCCACTGATCCCACTACCCATTTGATTATTTCTATCTCAGCACATCCCAGGTCAGTTGCTGATAGACAAAAAGTAGTCCAACCAAGAGAAGGAGTGGTACAGGGCGGAACAGAACATGTACGTCCTAATTCCCCAGCAACACAGACGTCACACATCAAGAAGTCCATGTTCCACGGTCCAGTCCGAGATGGAAGCACACTTCCAGGTACTAGCTGTTCATCTATGCCCCTTCCTTTCTATAATGTAATTGAAATCCCCTCCTGTGCTCACTCTACCCCTGATCACTGTCAGTAACTAGTTAGTGAAGGATTGCAGTGTATCTTAGGGTATTGTGGGCAGTATGGAGACACTTAATTAAGTCCATGTTTGCCCCTCAATGGAGCCAGTGACTTTCATGTAGTGCCCAATTTGTGTGTGCGTGACTTGCTGTAGTAGGGATTTATGTAGTAGAATCTCTACTGTTCTAGAGAAGCTGGTGAACAATGAGTGGAAGACCTGTGTCTCTCTCTGTCTGCCAATGAACCTGCAGTTCATGCCCAAAATGTGCGTCTCCTATAAAACACTATACCTGAAGCATGTCTTTTCATGAATTGGGACACCATACTGTTATGTTCTATATAGGTAACCCAATATAGGTTCAGGCAGCAACCTACCCTTTCACCTATATTCTCCCTTACTATTACACTACATAACAGTTTTTGGGACTGACCTTTTACCTTGTTACGGTACTGCTAACAGGATGTGGGGTTATCCCTGAAAACTGGCCTCATCCATTATGTATGAGGATTCTTGGAAACTCAGCATGACTACCATCTCCTGCAAAATAACTATGTATAAGGGTCATTCCTTCCGTCATCCTAAGTCCGACATGACACAGAATGGTAAAAGCCCTGAGGGTATCCCTTTGGGTATATAAACACCATGTCTTACTGAGGTAGTCGGAGGAGAAAAGGACCTTTATGCTGACACACCGACGCGAGATGCTGAGGCTCCTACACGCAGACACTCCAGCTCGCAGTGGTCTGACATCCCTTGCGGGGCGTCCATCTCGAGACCAAGGCGGTGTCCATCTCGAGACTCAATTAACCACAAGGCTACATTTCTACAACTGTGACACAAACACATACATTCAGTGTGTCAAGCGTGGAACTCTTTTACAATGACTGTGACACACACACACAAGAATGATATCTACTACTGTGACACACACACATTATAGGTGTGTCATATTCTTCACTGCTATTCATAATGAATGTTACCAATTCTATTCTTGCAACAGCCCCGTTCTTAAATTCCCCTGGTGAGCCTTCCATGGACTGCGATGATTGGTGTGAGGCATTTGAGAAATATATTATATTATAGCCTTAGATGGTACTAAGTTTTCTGCTGTTCGAAAGAAAGATTTATTGTTAGGAGCTTTAGGGAAAGAGGGACAAAGAAATTTTAAATACCTTCCTTTGTCACCACTTGAAATAGATGATGTTTATAAAGATGCTTTATTTAGGTTACGTACAAGATTTGCAAAACAAGTTCTATACACAGCCACAAAAACCAAATGAGTCAATCAATGATTTTGTATCTAGGCTAAGAGAGATGTCCATGAAATGTCAATTTGGTAACTTGCAAGATGATATGATCAGGGATCAATTAATTGTCCAGTGTTACAGTAAGATAATCCAAGAAAAAGTATGGGCTGCTAGAAATCCTTCCCTCACAGAGGCTATTGCTATAGTATCAGAAGAAAGTGATAAGTGCATGAAAGAGTTGAAAATGATACAACAAGGTAATAATTCAGAAATTGCTACATTACAAGCCAGTTCTACCTCTAATGAATTAGTAAATCCAATAGGTGCAAAGCAAACCCAGAGCGTGACATCAAAGGGAGTCAAGAGTTCCTTTCCTTTTGTCAAACCTTCGATGCCAACCAGCCATAAACAAAACACATGTTCTTGCCATAGATGTGGTAGTCCTTTTCATCTGGCAGAGTCCAAAAACTGTTTTGCTTTGGGGAAAGAGTGTCTAAAATGTGGAAAAAAGGACACTTTGCCCGTATGTGTAAAGCAATTCTCAGTAAGAAGATTACAATGATAGACTCTGAGGAAGTAGATGATGAGGCAGAAATCATGATTACGTCTGACAACAACTCTAATAGTACTGATGACATTGTTTTGTCTCGTCCAAAAGCGGATTTGATATAAATGGACAAACACTATCACTTATGGTGGACATTGGTTCATTATATACCATAATCCCTTAGAAGTTGTATGATGATTCATGTAGTACGGCAAATTTAATAGCCTCAGATGTTATATTGAAAGGTTACCAAGGAGTAAGTATTGGAGTTTTAGGGTATTTCGAAGCTTGCATTACTTTCAAACATAGTTACCAATGGCAGAATTTACGTTTCTCCTCATGGCCTTGCAGTTTTAGGTTGGTTACATCAATATGACTTAAATATCAGGGTGGTTCCTAGGGCTGACCCACCAGTAATGTGCATTCACAGTGAAAATAGTGATTTACTAAATATTTTATCTAAACATGAAAAGGTATTTGATACTGTATTGGGAGAGGTTATTGGCTATCAACATGTTATAAAACAAAAAAAAATGCTGTACCAGTTAAACATTTTGCATGCAAAATTCCACTGTCTGCTAGATTTGAGGTTAGAAAGATCATCAAGCAAATGCTTGATGATGATATCATTGAGACTCTAGAAGCTACACAATGGTTATCTCCGGTCGTGATCACACAACAACAAGATGGCTCCTTGCGTTTCTGTGTGGATATGAGAAGCTTAAACAAGGTGGTTATAATGGACAATTTTTCCCTTCCCAACATCAATGAGATTGTCCTGAACTTAGCTGGTGGTAAAGTGTTCTAAAAGCTGGACTTATGTAGCGCCTGCCACCAAATCAAACTTTATCTCAATTCAAAAGAATATACTTCTTTTATCACACCTGAGGGCACGTATCAGTTCAAGAGACTTCCCTGTGGGTTATGTTCTGCTGCCAGTGATTTCCAAAGGATCATCACAGATATACTATATCTATGGCCTAGATTCGGGGGGGCGGAGCCAGCTACGAAGCGAGATGGCCGCTGCCATACTGTGGTTGTTGTTCGGACTGATCAGCGCACGTTCTAGACATAACACATATGCAGCTGTGGCCACCTCTGATATTGGCGTGTTTAATAATGCACTGCGTAGGCATGATCACACACACTTGGAGAACATTCGTATGCTGAGGGCTTGTGCAGAATTTTATGTGATCCATTTCTGATAATACCAGAGGTATGGGGCCGCCTATGTAATCCCAAGACACCTTCTGCAGTTATAAAATAACCTACTAGCAAGGCAGGGTGCAATACAGTATATTTTAATCCTGTTTCCATTTAGCATTATAACATGCTTTCTCCCTTTGTATTTTATGGAATAGTAACTATGCTGACATCGTTGCTCCAGCACTAAGCATGCCAGCAAAGAACGGTCCTTGATGTGCGAATAGTAAAATGCACCACCGTGTGTTTTTTGTTTTAAACATGCCTGGCCATGTAATTACATTGTGTTTTTTTTACCCATCTCTCCCCCATTTTTTCCCACTTATGTCATTTGTATGTAGCATGAAAGGCAATTGTTTATAATTCCAAGACAAACATGATTTATATATTTTAAGCAAGGTCCGATGCACACAAGTGAGTGTGATATGAATGATTACCAACAAGTAACAAGGATGGAGTCGCACAGATGTGTTCTTATTGTGTCGTTTTATTGGAATACATATATTAGGAACATGAGACCAGCCGACACGTGTTTCGTCAAGAAGGGTGTTAACCCATGACTCTTCAGGGCTGTAAAATGGTCATGAAGGGCGGGGTCGAGGGACCGGTGATATTTCTAACCCGGTCCTGATCGGGTATTTCACAAAATGTGAACGTACTCAAAGGTACGTGTTGTGTGTCCCAATTTGGACAATGTCGAAAAACCCAGTAAGCTGTGCTGGCGGCGTATAATGCCGTCTTTGGTTGCTGTGGTAGTTTAAAGCTGGGGTTCGCAGGAGATACGGGTAACGTTGATAGCAGGTCTCGCCGGTTATATATTTGTCCTGAAGATGATGCATTTATCTTGTTTTTCGGCATCGAAACGTCGTCGACACAATAGGATCATATGTACTGAATATGTTTGTGAATACTATGTACAATGGTCACTCAAACTACAATCAAGTCACTTCACTGTGGGTCACGGGCTGTGCCCCCTTGACATTACTTTCTGATTGTGTGTATCGCCAATCAAATTCCTGTCCGACCAGACAAAGGACATAAATACTATTCCAGTTTGTGTTTATCCTTACCCTCAATCAATCAATCAATCAGAACATTTGTATAGCGCACTACTCACCCGGAGGGTCTCAAGGCGCTGGGGGGGGGGGGGTCCGCTACTGCTCGAACAGCCAGGTCTTGAGCTGCTTCCTGAAGGCGAGGTGGTCCTGGGTCAGGCGGAGGTGGGTCGGGAGGGAGTTCCAAGTCTTGGCGGCCAGGTAGGAGAAGGCCCTTCCTCCTGTGGTGGCTCTTTGGATGCGGGGGACGGCGGCGAGGGCGTGGCTGGTCGATCGAAGCTGGCGCGTGGGAGCGTAGAAGTTGAGGCGGCTGTTGAGGTATCCTGGTCCTTGGTTGTGTAGGGCTTTGTGTGCGTGGGTGAGGAGCCGGAAGGTGATTCTCTTGTTGACCGGGAGCCAGTGCAGGTCTCTCAGGTGTCCGGAGATGTGGCTGCGGCGGGGGATGTCCAGGATGAGTCGTACTGAGGCGTTCTGGATCCGCTGGAGTCTCTTCTGGAGTTTGGAGGTGGTGCCGGCGTAGAGGGAGTTGCCGTAGTCCAGCCGGCTGGTGACGAGGGCCTGGGTGACCGTCTTCCTGGTTTCGGTGGGGATCCATCGGAAGATCTTGCGTAGCATTCGCAGGATGTTGAAGCACGACGAGGAGACGGCGTTGACTTGTCTGGTCATGGAGAGGGAGGAGTCCAGGATGAAGCCCAGGTTGCGTGCGTGGTCAGTTGGTTTGGGTGCGCTGCCCAGGGCGGGGGCCACCAGGAGTCGTCCCAGGCGGAGGGTGAGGATCCCAGGATGAGGACTTCCGTCTTGTCCGAGTTCAGTTTCAGGCGGCTGTTCAACATCCATTTGGCTACGTCTGTCATCCCTTCGTGCAGGTTGGCTCTGGCGGTGGCGGGGTCGTTGGTGAGGGAGAGGATCAGCTGGGTGTCGTCTGCGTAGGAGATGATGTTCAAGTTGTGCTGGCGTGCGATGGCTGCGAGGGGGCTCATGTAGACGTTGAAGAGAGTTGGGCTGAGCGAGGAGCCTTGAGGGACGCCGCAGATGACTTCGGTGGCTTCCGATCTGAACGGGGGGAGGCGGACTCTCTGTGTCCTTCCGGCAAGGAAGGAGGTGATCCACTCCAGTGCCTTCTCCTGGATTCCGACGTTGCTGAGGCGCTGTACTAGGGTGCGGTGGCAGACAGTGTCGAAGGCCGCGGAGAGGTCCAGGAGGATGAGGGCCGCTGTTTCTCCGTTGTCGAGCAGGGCTCGGATGTCATCTGTAGCTGCGATCAGGGCGGTCTCGGTGCTGTGGTTGGCCCGGAAGCCAGACTGCGAGAGGTCGAGGGAGCCGTTCGTCTCGAGGAAGGCGGCCAGTTGCTTGTTGGCGGTCTTCTCGATGACTTTGGCTGGAAACGGGAGCAGCGAGATGGGGCGGTAGTTCTTGAGGTCGGTACGGTCTGCTGATGGTTTCTTGAGTAGAGCGCTGAGTTTGGCGTGCTTCCAGCTCTCCGGGAAGGTGGCGCTGTCGAAGGAGGTGTTGATGATGTCCCGCAGGTGGGGTGCGATGACAGCGTCGGCCTTGTTGAAGACGTGGGGAGGGCAGGGGTCTGTTGGAGATCCGGAGTGGATGGAGTTCATCGTGCGGATGGTGTCTTCGGTGCTGATCGGGGTCCAGGCGCGGAGGGTGGCGGTGGGGGGCCAAACTACTAGGGTCCACTGTTTTTTGTAATAAGCTAAACGCCCAAGGTCCCTAGTGTACTACCTTCGGGTTCCCTTGTTTCCTATAACCAACTCTCCTTCACAGCATTCATTGAGACATTTAAATATGTTGGGTTAAAGTGGTCTGTGGAAAAGCCTTCCCTGAAGGCTTCAGGCCCACCCCTTCTGACACAGCTGCCTGATCCCTTCCCACCAAAACTTTAAAGGAGAACCCCTCTTACATTTGGTTGGAGACGCCTGACTTTCATCCTCTGCTTCTGTGGGCTTGGACTTGCCCAGGCCAGTTGTCTGGCAGAATATCGATGACAAAATGTCGACAGAATATTGTATCAAAAATATAGAGGACCAAAATATCGAGAAGAGAAGTGCAGATAGGTAAGTATAGTTTTCCTATTCATAATTCCACATCTAAGTATCTAGAGATACATATATATCATCAAGTTACATAGATGTGAAGTTAAGAATAGTAAATCTCCTCGATTTTCTTCACACAATATTTTGTCAAAACAATATTGTTTCTTCAATATTTTCTGCAAACACCCCCAGGCCAGGAACAGTTTGTAGAGCTAACTAGAACATACAGAGTTCCCCTCTACTCCTTACTTTCCCAGGAACTTGGCCAAGAACTGCCAAATGGCCAATTATGGGGCAGGCCTTCTATCCTCTTGTTGTCCAGTAGAGTAACAAATGTGGCCCAGTCGGGGGGAGGGAACAAATAACTTTTATCTGATTATGAGCGGAGCCAGAGAAATATGAAAATTTCCTAAGTGGCACAAGGAGTACAAGTATCACAAAAGTGACAGTGGGTCTGCACTTGGGGTATATTTCTACTGTAGGATTGATACCTGGCCAGTATCTCTAGGCCTAAGTAGGACAAAACAGTCCTGTGCTGTAGATCTCACCCATAATGTGTAAAGCAGTACAACAGACAGGACAGGATTCACAGAGGTACACTAACACTTTATTGTAAGTTTACACTTGTGTAGCAACTTTACTATCTTTTGGTATTCACAAACTACAAGTATAATTTTACTACTCAAGTGTAATTTTACTTTTAGTAATTTTACTAGTAATAAAAATTACACTCATAGTTTGCGAATACCAAAAAGTAGTAAAGTTACTACAGCAAGGGTAAGCATACAAAAAAGTGTAAGTATTACTTTGTTTTAGCATTCACGAACCACAAGTGTTATTTTAGTACTAAGATCTTAAAAGGTGACACTGGCTGTTAGCACTCTCAAATAAACAAAAACAGAGAGGTCAAATCAGTTTCAAAAACCACAAAGCGGAGTCAAATGAGGAACATACACCCAATTTGGGTGGGAAAGAAAGCCCTCACACACCGACCTAGTCAGTGTCATGCTTCATCATCGGGCCCCACCAAAGAGGCCGAGTGCCTCTTTGGTGTGCTGCGACGCCAGAAAGACTGCGGAGCTGGTTTAGTGAGAAGGGCGTGCTGTGAGGTAAAATTAAAATTAGCAGTGCCTAAAAAGGTATCAGAAAAATACATTTTAATTAGTGATCCTTAAGGCACAGAGAAAAAGTATTATGTGTATGAATTTAGCTGCCAAGGTATTAGGATTGGTTAAATTCATAAATACATTACATCAGTCAACATGTTTCTGCCATATGGGTGGTTTCAATTTACCAAGGCATTCATCAGGACTAAACCCCGGCGGTATGGACTCTCTAATCGTCCACCCTAACCTGGGGACGTGAAAGTGAAAATCTAATAAAAAGGTGAAAAAATGCTGAAAAAAGGAGAGCGGGTTGCTCAATCCAAAAACAACTCTAAATTGTGGATTGAATCAGCACTTTAAAACAGGGCGCTACTTGCTCCATGGGTCTCGGGAGGGGGGTAGGAGCGTGCCTGGCACATCGCCCTCAGCGCTCACAACCCTCTGTCCAACCTAGGAGTTGATCGTCGGGATCCGGTATTGAGGCAACTGCAGGAGTATAGGCGGTTGGGGCTAGGGTAGGAACCTACATTGCTGGGACTGACTGCGCTTAGGCTCTGCTGTTCCTAAGTCAGATGAGGGACTCTGCCAGCCTGCTGATCCAGCCCAACGAGGGGGAACCCAGGGAACCACCTCCAGTGTGCTAGAATGGAACCATCCTGCTTCTGAAGCCCACCAACTCAACCCACCCTTCCTTACCTGAGAACCTACACTGAGCCCTGCCATTCATCCCCCCAAGAAAGGGGCTGCGTCCATCAAGCGCTGTCAAGAAGAAGTGGACTGCCTGCTGAGGGCACTGCTGGGGGATCAACCAGGTAAACAGCGCTGCACCACCTAAGCGCTTTCCTGATAGAACTGTGCTGCTGGCGCTGTAATCTCCAAGCGCTGTGCCCCCTGTGCTGTGCTCCTAAAGCACTGTATGCCCACCTAGCGCTGGACTGCTAAAGACTGCTGTTGCAGGAACTGTGCCCCCCTGTGTTGAACTACTCAAGCACTGTGGTAGGCAAGCGCTCTATCACCTAGATTATCGCCACAGCCCCGGACTTATCTGCACTGATGTGGGGCCCCTACCTGCTGTCATTCGCCAAGCGCTGGTAGCGCGTGGTCACTGCCCCCAGTATCTGCTCCCTGCCGCTGTGTCCCTTTAGGCTCTACTTGCTGAACTCACCGCCGCTGCCCCTCCGGGACTGACTTCCGGAAGCGCTGTGTTATTTAGGCGCTAACTACCTCCCAATCACCGCCGCAGCCCGGTACCTGAGATCTATCACTGGGCTGGAGGATGCACCGCCTGCCGACTTCACCGCCGCGGCCTCGGGGTCGCTAGAACAGGAAGCGCTGAATGCCGTGGGAGAGGAGGCGCCGCTGGGGATTCCCACAGCGGCCCCCGGAGCTTGATGAGGGCCACCGTGGTAGAAGAAAGGACGCACTAGGCCCCGGAGCGTTCTCCGAAGCCAACATCATCGGCTGTGCCTGAAGGCAGGCGCGGCCCCATTGGTCCCTCGGGCCGCGCCTACCGAAAGCCGCCCCCTGATTGGCTCTTAGGCCCGGCCCTCGCGAGCTGCGCAGCCATTGGTTGAGGCTGCCGCGCCCCCCTCGGGTCGCGTCCTCATTGGTCCCAGGGCCAAAGAAGATATCGGAAGGCCCGGGACCAGCTCACCACCAGCGCAGGGGCTCCACGGAGCACTCGAGCCCCCGCCTTGCCCCGAATCACGTCCAGAGTCAAAACCAAAGGTAACAACCCCTGGGGGAAGGCGGAAATATTCCAGGATAGTGGGGCTGCCGAGGAGCCTGGTCACATCGGCGTGGCAGACCCGTGTCTGCCCCTCCCCCGCAGAAGACTGTAGTTGTGCCCCGTTGGCCCTGATTAACCCTATAAAGGCCTGGAATGAGGGTGGAGGGGAATGAAGGCCTCCTAAACTGGGCCCAAGGCTGCTCTGAGAAAGTAATGTGTTTAAAGTCACCCCTTGCTAGGGGAATGTCCTTTTTTAGAGCGCCCCTGCCTGGGAACTGGTAATGATGCTTTGTTGATGTTGTGAATGCCAAATCCCTGCCTAGGGATTGTTAAAGTTGTTCTTGCCATCCCCCCTGAATATTAGCAGTGTTGCATTTTCATGATCGAACTCTTTTGATGCCTATGTTTACTGGAAATGTTATTGCCTAGACTGCCCCGAGTAGAGTGCTATGTTCAATGAAGTAATACTAGAGAGATGTTGACCCCAATTGCATATTCCTGAGAAGTGATATTTGCCTAAATAACAGTGAGTTACTTACCTGCACTAAAGTCTAGATAAAGAGTCTTGTTTGAAACAGCAATCTGGTGTAGTGTCATTTTATTGCGTGTGCCTCCCTGTCTCAGTGCGAGTGTGTGCTGCACTTCTGCTTTACACATTGCCTTTGAGTGCCTTCCTGCCTCGCGCCAAGCTACCGTGGTGGAATTGGTGACCCCAGTTCTAACATTGGTGTTCAGCAGCGGGATAAGGACCTGGGGTTGTGCAGCACCCTCCAATGATTCAGTGTGCGCCGCAATTGGACACCTATTTTATGCAAGCCTAACAATTTGCCCTCCACTATCTGATTGATTGCGCAGACTCCTGTTTTAGCCCTGTTACCTACGTCCTAGTGTTTCTTTCCCTTAACTTGTCTGGGTCCCCACCTGCCAGGACGGAGTTTGAGCTGGCCAACCTAGAGGTGTATACGGTGGCGCAGCTGAGGGACTTCTGTCAGGGGATGGGGATGTCCGTCAAGCGAGGCGCCTGGACAGAGGAGCTTCAGAAAGCCTTGAGGGCATGGGTAATGGCCTACCCGGAGGGGAGAGTGGATGAGGGACAGGGGGAGCTGGGCGTACAAGGGGAGGCGGGCGCTCCAGGAGAGCTGTACCTACTGCAAGTAGACATTAGTGAGAATGTGTTGCCAGGAAGACGTTCCAGGGCAGGCAGTAGTGTGTCAGGGAGGAGTGCGAGGACAGGAAGGAGAAGAGGCAATTGAGATTGGAGCTTGCTAGAATGGATAGGGAGAGAGAGGAAAAGAGGCTAGCTATGGAGGAGATTGGTTGGTTGGCAATATTATTGGCCACCTACCAAATCTTTCTTCTTGGATAAACTAGAAGGCAGTACCTATATGCCCTGACTCAAATTGGATGATTTTGCTGTGGTATCTACTATTTGCAGTAAGTTTAGTAATTTTATCATCTATTCATAGTATCGTTTTGATACATTGGCGGTCTGTCATTTAATACATATCTGCCATTCAATATATATTTGCTTTGTTTATAGATTGTGGAAGCTTTCTCTCTATGCCATTTCATTTTTGACTGGCTTGTTTTATATTCAGGTGACTATTTTTCCAATTTTGGTGGTGGTTGGTATCACAAGTGGTGTGGTGTCAGTTCTGTCTAAATCTTATTTCTACTTACCTGGTCTTTTCCCCTAGTCTTTTCCTTTGAAGAAGCCTACTCCGTATATGCATTGTAATTTTATGAATTTTTATTACACAGAAATTGTACGCTCAAAAGTACTTGTTGTCCTGAAGATGACCGCACAGTTAACCAGCGGTTGAAACGCCGTTGACGCTATTTGTGGCTATAATTTGTGAAAGAAAATATAATTTATTTAGTTGTTCCTTTTTGTACCTTCTATGTCAGTATGTCAGCCACTTGTTTGGCATTTGAACTGTTTGTTTTCGTTTTGCCAACACCCCCCCTTTTTTGGAGCGTGATTGTTCTCTCTAGGAACGTTTTTTTAAAAAGTATATCTTTAATAAATCACAATTGTTTTTGTAAATCTATTAATGTGTGTGCATAGGCTTCTTCATTTCTCTATCTTTAACGATTTATTGTCTATTGTTTAATTGTTGATTTTGTATTTTTTCACCTGAACCAATTGTTGGGTGTAATAAGCTATGGAGGAGAGGAAGCTTGCGCATGAGCTTTGCCTAAAGGAATTGGAGCTGCGAGATATGCAAATAGGGGCGCAAGGCAATACGAATGGTGGCAGCGTACCCGCTGAGGTTCCACGAGAGCGTAAGTTCTATCTACCTAAGGAGGTGCTAGCCAGTTTCAGTGTAGGGGATGACATTGATAAGAGGTTGGCGGCATATGAGGTGTCCTTGGTAGCCCATGGGGTGCCCGAGAGTTAATGGGGGGGGGGGGGGGCTGTATCGGTACATACCGCCAGTGGTAAGCAACGCACTCTTGACTCTAGAGAAGGAAGATTGCACCAACTACCCTGTCATGAAGGAGCCGCTGCTTAGAAAGTTTGGCCTTACCCCAGAGAAGGATTGCCAGAGGTTCCGCAACAGCCATAAGCTTCACACACAACTGGGTGGATATTTTTGATTATGCACGGAAGGCCCTAGATGGTTGGGTGCGTGGAAGCGAAGTGAGCGATTATGAAGGGCTGTACAATTTGTTTTTAAGGGAGCACCTTCTCGGTAAATGGTTTCCAGAGCTGCGCCAACACCTGGTAGACCGCAAGCTGATCGACCCTCGGGAACTTGCGGATGAGGCGGATACCTGGGTTAGCACTCGGATGTCCCACAAGGGACCCGGGGGAGATACCCCGAAATGTGGACTGGGTTTTCACCAGAAGGGAGAGGGGGAGATGAAAGGAAGGAGTTCTCTAGAGGCCCACAAAATAGACCATCTGGGAAAGGGGTAGGTTCCCCACCCCAATCTGGATTCCAGAAACCCGCATACCCTGACAAGAGTCAGCAGCCCAGAACTGTCCGGTGCTACGAGTGTGGGAAGATTGGACACTACAAGGGGGATCCCCAGTGTCATAAGAGGTCCCAGCCCCCACAGGAGGTAAGAGCCCCAGGGTGGCTAGTATAGCGCTGGGGAAGGAGTTGTCCCTAGATGAGGGGGGTGAGTGGACAGGCTTGACCCGGTCTCACTCAGGGATAGAGAGATGGTCCCAGAGACACAGTTATCCTCGAACACTGCCAAGTACCGGCAGAGGGTGCGGGTTAACGGGCAGGAGGTGGAGGCTCTGAGGGACACGGGTGCCAGCATGGCGATGGTACTGAGACAGCTGGTGTCCCCGAAGCAAGTGATCCCAGACGTACTACACCCGGCCGTGTTGGGTGACGGCAGTGTGGGTCACTACCCTGTGGCTCAGGTTCCTTTTCAGTGGGGGGGGGGGTCTCGGGTCAGCAGAGAGTTGCCGTAAGCCCTGCCTTGCCAGTTGAGTATCTGCTCGGAAGCGATATGGAGTATACCGTCTGCAAGGAGGTGGAGTTTCAAGCCCACACTGAAATGCTGGGATTACCAGGATGGACTTGCGTGGTTACGAAGTCCATGCCTGCCCGGCAAGGAACTCAACCCGGGTTGGAGCCTGGAACAATGGCCCAGCCCAATGCTGAACAAGAGGATGTCGTGGAAGACACGCCCCGCAAGATGGATGGGGAGCCCGCATAGGTGACCCCGGAGTCCGCTGAGGTGGATGTTGTTCCCGTGGGGGACTTGTCAACCCCAGGAGAGTGGCAGGTGGAGGGAGGGCCAACCCGGGAGGAAATCTGTCGGGCGCAAAGAGAGTGCCCACGCTTGAAGGCATGCGGCGGCAGGCCGAAGCCTAAGCGACCAACCAAGAGACCGGCAATTACAACATTTACTGGGAGGATGGCCTCCTCTACAGTGAGCCTAAGGCTCCGGTGCATGGATCATCAAGGGCCTTAGTGGTCCCCAAATGCTACCAAACCTTCCTGCTAGAATTGACACACGAGATACCACTAGCCGGACACCTGGGTCAGGACAAAACCTTTTCACGATTGGTCCCACATTTTTACTGGCCCAGAATGCGAGTTGCCTCTGACACCTTTTGCAAGACCTGTAAGACTTGTCAAGCGAGTGGCAAGACAGGGACTAAGTTGAAAGTCCCTTTGGAACCTCTGCCTGTTGCCGGTACCCCTTTTGAGAGGGTCGGCATTGATATTGTCAGGCCAATAGACCCGCCGACTTCTTCAGGACACCAGTTCATCTTGGTGTGGGTGGACCACGCCACCCGGTACCCGGAGGCAATCCCTCTGAGGACCATCACTGCACCTGTGGTGGCGCGGGCCTTGATGGGGATTTTTACCCGTGTGGGATGCCGCAAGGTCGTGGTGGCGGATAGGGGCACAAATTTCATGTCCGCCTACGTGCAGGCCATGTGGAAGGAGTGCGGAGTGACCTACCGGTTCTCCACTCCTTACCACCCCCAGACTAACTGGCTCATAGAGCGCTTCAATAACACCCTGAAGGGGATGATCTGGAGCCTGCCAGAGGACTTGAGACGGAAGTGGGACGTCCTCTTACCCTGTCTGCTATTTTCCTACCGAGAGGTGCCGCAGAAGGGAGCTGGGTTCAGCCCATTTGAGCTGCTCTATGGCCACCCCGTTAGGGGGCCCCTCAGCCTTGTGAAGGAGGGGTGGGAGAAGACTTCGAAGAAGCTTTCCCGTGACGTGGTCAGCTACATGCTGGCATTCCACAGCCAGATGGCAAAGCTGTGAAAGGAAGCCTCAGACAACCTGGAGGCTAGTCAAGTCGTCATGAAGGAGTGGTATGACCGCAACGCTCGGACGGTGGAGTTGGATGCTGGACAGAAGGTGTGAGACATGGAGCACGGAGAGCTTAGCGCCCTCCAAGATCGGTGGACTGGACCACACTAGATCATGGAAAAACGAGGCCAGGCGACTTATGTTGTAGACCTTAAGACCCCCCGGCAGCCCCATAGGGTGTTCCACATCAATCCCCTAAAGCCGCATCATGAGGCATCAGAGCTTGCTCTCCTTATGGTGACGGATGGGAGCGAAGAGGAAGAGAGCGAGCCTCTTCCAGACCTTCTGGCGGCCCAAGAGAAGGATGGATCGTTGGAGGGAGTGGTCCTCTCCCAGTCCTTGACCCCTGAGCAACAGAGGGACTGCTGCCAGATATTGGAGCAGTACGCCTCGTTGTTCTCCCTCACTCCTGGAATCACGCATCTGTGTACCCATGACGTGGACACAGGGGACAGCCCACCCATGAAAACCAAGTCTTACCGGCTGTCCGACAAGATCAAGACAGGCATCCAGAGTGGCCAAAATGTTGAAGCTGGGGGTGATTGAGCCTTCCAGCAGCCCTTGGGCTAGTCCGGTGGTGTTGGTGCCAAAGGCGGCCCCACCGGGCACCACACCAGAACTTCGGTTCTGTATGGATTACCGTGGTCTGAACTCCGTGACCAAGACGGATGCTCACCCGATCACTAGGGCAGATGAGCTGATTGACCGACTGGGAGCAGCTCGGTATCTAAGTCCCATCGACCTGATGTCAGGATATTGGCAGATTGCCATGGCGGACGGAGCAAAGTAGAAGACTGTGTTCTCCACCCCCTAGGGCCACTTTCAATTCCTGGTGATGCCCTTCGGGCTAAAGAATGCTCCGGCCACTTTCCAGGCCAGGTGCTTTCTGGCCTAGAGGCCTTCTCAGCTGCCTACCTGGACATAGCGCTCTTCAGCAGCAACTGGAAAGACCATCAGAAGCATCTCCAGGAGGTGCTCCAGGCTCCACAGCGGGTCGGCCTAATCATCAGGACCAGCAAGTGCCAGATTGGACAGGGATCTGTCATCTACCTGGGACACCTGGTGGGTGTCTACCTGGGACACCTGGTGGGTGGGGGTAAGGTGCAACCCCTCCAGGCCAAAATTGAAACCATCCTGGCCTGGGAGTCCCCAAAACCCAAACGGAGGTCCGAGCTTTCCTCGGCCTTACAGGTTATTACCACCGGTTTGTCAAGGGGTATGGAACCATCGTAGCCCCCCTGACTGAGTTAACATCTAAGAAGCAGCCACGTAAAGTCATCTGGACGGCTGCTTGTCAAGAGGCATTTGACACCCTGAAGCACGCAATGTGCACCGCTCCAGTGCTTAAAACTCCAGATTTCACCAAGGAGCATCGCATAGGTGCTGTGCTCTCAGCTGAACGAGGAAGGCCAAGACCAGCCCGTGGCCTTTATCTCCCGAAGTCTACTCCCCAGGGAACATTGGTGGAGTACGATAGAGCGTGAAGCCTTCGCTGTGGTTTGGGCCCTGAAGAAGCTGAGGCCATACCTTTTTGGCTCTCATTTCCTCATTCAGACCGACCACCGACCCCTTCGCTGGCTCATGCAAATAAGAGGCAAAAACCCCAAATTGCTAAGGTGGTCCATCTCCCTCCAGGGTATGGACTTTCGGGTGGAACATCAGCCCGGAGTAGACCACGCCAACGCTGACGGTCTCTCTCGGTTTTTCCGCCTTAGTGATGAGAACTCCCTCGAGGTTGGGTAGCTCTCCCCACTTTCGGCTGGGGGGGACGCATGTTAGACCTGTCAGCCCTAGGGTGTTCTTACCCCATTTTTTGCCCTTTCGCCTTCTTTTTGCCACCACCTTTTTGTTGGACCTAGGTCTCTGGGCACCTTTTACCCCTGCCAAACAGTGCTGAGGTGCAGGTGCTCTCTCCCAACAACATGGCTACTACAGGCCCCTACTACTGCAGAGTGGCCATGAAGACACATACTAGTAGTCAGGAGCAGGCTGGGACATTCTGTTACAGTATCACTGCCATCCACCTTTTTGTTCCATAGCCTAGTATGTGGAAGCTCCTGGAACCTTCCAGCCCTGGGAGGGGTTACGCGTTGCCGCCTTTAGAGGCGGGTCATCTGACCTAGGGGTATAAAAGTAAAGGAGGGAAACCTGATTCTCAGTTAGGGCACCACTGGACCTGGGGGGACCTCTGCAGGAGTATAGGCAGTTGGACATAGGGGAGGAACCTACACTGCTGGGACTGACTGCGCTTAGGCCCTGCTGTTTCTTGACTCTGCCAGCCTGCTGATCTAGCCCAGCGAGGGGGAACCCAAGGAACCATCTCCAGTGTGCTAGAAGGGAACCATCCTGCTTCTGAAGCCCACCAACTCAAAACCCCCTTCCTTACATGAGAACCTACACTGAGACCTGCCATCCATCCCCCCAAGAAAGGCGCTGCGTCCATCAAGCGCTGTCAAGAAGTGGACTGCCTGCTGAGGGCACTGCTGGGGAATCAACCAGGTAAACAGAGCTGCACCACCTAAGCGCTTTCCTGTTAGAACTGTGCTGCTGGCGCTGTAATCTTCAAGCGCTGTGCCCCCTGTGCAGTGCTCCTGAAGCATTGTATGCCCACCTAGCGCTGGACTGCTAAAGACTGCTGTTGCACGAACTGTGACCCCCTGTGTTGAACTGCTTATGCGCTGTGGTAGGCAAGAGCTCTATTGCCTAGATCACTGCGGCAGCCCCGGACTTATCTGCACTGATGTGGGGCCCCTACCTGCTGTGATTCGTCAAGCGCTGGTAGCGCGTGGTCACTGCCCCCAGTATGTGCTCCCTGGCGCTGTGTCCCTTTAGGCGCTACTTTCTCAACTCCTTGCCGCGGCCCCTCCGGGACTGACTCCGGAAGCGCTGTGTTATTTAGGCGTTTACTACCCCCCAATCACCGCCGCAGCACGGTACCTGAGATCTATCACTGGGCTGGAGGAAGCGCTGCCTGCCGACTTCACAGCCGCGGCCTCGGGGTCGCTAGAACAGGAAGCGCCGAACGCCGTGGGAGAGGAGGCGCCACTGAGGATTCCTGCCGCGGTCCCCGGAGCTCGAGGAGGGCTGCCACGGTAGAAAAAAGGCTACAGTAGGCCCCAGAGCGTTCTCCGAGGCCAACGTCATCGGCTGTGCCTGGAGGCAGGCGCGGCCCAATTGGTCCCTCGGGCCGCGCCTACCGAAAGCCACCCCCTGATTGGCCCTGACGCCCGGCCTTCGGGAGCTGCGCAGCCATTGGTTGAGGCTGCCGCGCCCCCCACAGGCCGAGTCCTCATTGGGCCCTGGGTCAAAGAAGATATCAGAAGGCCCGGGACCCGGTCACCACCAGCGCAGGGGCTCCATGGAGCGCGCGAGCCCCCGCCTTGCCCCGAATCACGTCCAGAACCAAAACCAAAGGTAACGACCCCCGGGGGAGGGCGGAAATATTCCAGGACAGCGGGACTGCCGAGGAACCTGGCCACAACGGAGTGGCAGCCCCGTGTCTGCCCATCCCCCCGCAGAAGACTGTAGTTGGTCCCCGTTGGCCCTGATTAACCCTATGAAGGCCTGGAATGAGGATGGTGGTGAATGAAGGCCTCCTAAACTGGACCCAAGACTGCTCTGAGGGAAGTACTGTGTTTAAAGTCACCCCTTGCTAGGGGAATGTCATTTTGAGAGCGCCCCTGCCTGGGAACTTGTAATGATGCTTTGTTGATGTTGTGAATGCCAAATCCCTGCCTAGGGAATGTTAAATTTGTTCTTGCCATCCCCCCTGAATAGTAGCAGTGTTGCATTTTCATGATCAAACTCTTTTGATGCCTATGTTTACTGGAAATGTTATTGCCTAGACTGCCCCGAGTAGAGTGCTATGTTCAATGAAGTAATACTAGAGAGATGTTGACCCCAATTGCATATGCCTGAGAAGTGATATTTGCCTAAATAACAGTGAGTTATTTACCTGCACTAAAGTCTAGATAAAGAGTCTTGTTTGAAACAGCACTCTGGTGTGGTGTCATTTTATAGCGTGTGCCTCTCTGTCTCAGTGCGAGTGTGTGCTACACTTCTGCTTTACACATTGCCTACGGGTGCCTTCCTGCCTCGCGCCAAGCTACCGTGGTGGAATTGGTGACCCGAGTTCTAACAATGTGACATTAGACATGGGGCCACCAGGCAGATTAAACTAGTGACCAGGAAAACTTTTTATTTCATGAGGGTTAATTTTCTACTCTACTAGCAAACTGAAGAATTTTCTTACACATTTAAGATAGTTTTTATAAACATTAATTTATTATGAGAAGACATTATTTGTAATTGCCATGGCTAAGGTTGATATCCATATCAGTTAGAAGGCAGTTCAACTTTCATTCTTTCCTACAATGCCCTCGGCACCTTTGCGTAATCTAGCTATCAATGGACTCTTACATTATATGTGAACGGCACAAAGGCCTTTTAGCCTTTAGAAGGGTTTTTTCTTACCTATGTTAGTCACTACCTTAGAAAGGATCAAAACCATCCAAGGCATACTTAGAGTTGTCATACATATTAGAATGCTGCACTAAAGCTTCGCTTGCTGCTACTGCTGGTATTTGAACTTGGCTATAGTAACTTTCTAAAACCATGTATATATAACTGAATGCCAATTGTACAGAAGCTCCGTGGGTACTTCTCAAACATGTAGGCCCTGATTATGAGTGGACTGAGCAAGTGTGAGGAATTTATAATGCAATACCAATATCTTTATCAGGTGTGGTAAACACCACTTCTTCTGGGTTTTTCTCAGGAATATGAGGAATTTCAAGCAGAATTTGGGGCCTGGCATACTATTCTGGTTTCCAAAGCAGGAATATGCAAATTGCACACTGATGTGTTTGCAAAGATGGATGTAATTTGTGCTGCAAACAATACACTAGTAGTCCGCATAAAAACTTGCCCATTGACACAGTGTTGCAAAACAATGTTTCTAATGAATAATGGATGCAAATGCGGGAAAGGTGGCCTGTAAGGGACCACAGGCTACAGTCCTTACATTGGCTTTCTCAAGCGGGAAATGTTTTAAGGGAGCCCATATCTACTAAAGAGACAGGTCCTGCTTCAAAAAATGTCTCCTGCTTGTAAACACATTCCTGGGAGCATGCAGTGGTCCAGGGGCTATTATCGGCAGAATCTGGTATCTCACCAACTTTATAGGTAGTATCTTTTCAATGGTTTGAAACTGCAGTTGAGGTAACAAACCCTCTACTTTACTTCCCCCCCTGTTTGAAATTTGGAAAGTATCTCAAAAACCCTTTTTACAAGTCAAAAATGTTTTTCTGCTTCGTAAAAAGGAGTTTGAACATTCCAAAATAGTTTTTTGCTGCAGCAAATCCTGAATCACAGGCTTTACACTCCTAAAAAACTTTACTACATGACACTCTATGTGTTTTCCACACCACATTCTGCATGTATTGGTATTTTCTGCATTTACATTTTGGCAGGTTTAACCTGCTGAAATTTATCAGGGGAAAATTTGAAGTGAAGTGTTTACTGCAAATCTTGGAATTCCTATCCTTGGCAAACAAGAGTTTTCTCAGGGTCTGGAAATTCGGTCCCTTCCCAACTTCACCTGCTCACATGTAATGAGCACTCCTCCATGGATGTTAGCTCCAGCTATATTTACCACTGGGTGTCTTGAGAAGTGGAGTCAACCCTAACAAACAGATACGTTGCATGCCTAAATCAACAAAAGAAATACCTTTTCAAGTTCCTATCAAAGGTCAGGTGGTCAACTGCTCTCTGAAGATGAAGTAGCAGAGTTCAAGAGTCTGCGCTGTAGGACTCTCAAAGGCCATCGACTACTACAGAACAAATGCATTGTTTGTTTAGGTCCTGAGAGTAATATTTGGGTGTACTAGTACATAGATGCCAGCAAATAGAAGCTTTGAACAATAGTTTATTTTTTAGATAGTCCCTCAATCGACCTTCCTCCAAAGTAATTCACTTCCCACCAGCTCTTAGTCTCTATTGTTTTTCTATGGATAAAAGTAAGCGGGATGAGTAGTGGGGATCAAACGGTGAGGACAGACAAAGGAAGCTGAGCTTGCAAAGAATGTTCCAGTTCTCTTTCCTGCAGCAAGAATATCCCCTGAGTCTAGAGATATGAAGCTAAGGGATACCATGATAGTGGTGTCTATGGTGGATAGCTCAAACTGATTCAACATGACATGGTTGATTGGAAAGGCAAAAACAAGGTGATAGATGTCCCCAATAGAACATACACATGACATGTTCATCATCCAGAGTTGAACATTTCAAAGACTGAAAAAACAAATATGTATACAATTTGCTTTCACAGGTTACTCATACCTATACTACATTAATTGTCATAGTTTGCCTACCATATGTAATTATTCTTGAGAGATCCTTAATTGACACTCAGTCACCTATACCTAATTTTGCCAGGTCACTTTCATTGTTTATATATAACTAATAGCGTTTTTTTCTTTTATTTTTCTAACAGCTGTCAGTTAAGGATCTCACAAATTATGGAATAAAATAGTCACTTGGGTGGCATTTGCTTTATTCATAGTTTACTTCCGGCTCTTGTGATCTATGAAGACCAGAAAGGAAGAAGGACAGCAAATCAGAAAGTCCACACCTTCTCGACCCTGACTGTGGTCTTGCTAAACAAAACACAAACTCGTCAGCAATTGAAAGCACTGATTCAGCAAAATTGAACAGCACCATTGAAGCATAGGTCCTAAGGTTTTCAGCAGAGTGTAAAGTAACTCATAAAAGCCTTGCGTGGATTATGTCAACAGAAAACATCGACAAAAAGCTCACCGTAAGAGCAGGCAATTGGATTTTGATGTACGATCAGGGCAAGGCAATGCAATACATGTGATATCCATTGAAAATGTGCCCGGCAACAGAGCAGAAAAAATTGAGAAGAAATTTAAAAAATGTGTGAAAAAATAATATGAATTAAAACAATGCCGTAAAAACATGATGGAAGAAGTTTTGTTTGAGCTTATCAAAAGAATATTTACTGGTTTGGACTTTGGCCTTTTTCACTTCTTTATTTTCTTTCCAGTTATGATCAATATTTCACTTTTTCACCTTGATCAAAACTTAACATTTTGTCATATCTTAAAATCTTAAGCCACGATTCAAAATCAGAAATTAGATGCATGGCAGAAATAACTTTTCAAAATATTCAACAAAAAGTATGCACTGTGATCAGAAATGTAACAGAAGAAATATGTCACAGGACGTCTTGAAAGTAATAGTGAATTGCTTCTGGTGGAACCTGCTACATGGCTAATGCCTTTGCAGGATTGACAAACATTTATTTACAGAGCAAAAATATGCAAGCAATATCATAAGCAGGGAAACTGCTTCAACAGGTTCTTGATAAATTCAAGGTTTTTGTAACCTCTAGATTAGAACTAATTGCATCATCAAAGGCTCAGTGGACAGGAAGCTCCAGGGTTGAATATGACACTTCTTCCCTTTGTAATAATATGTCTGAACCAGACGACATATTAATTGGCAAAAGCCAATACAAACAGGCTCCACTCTACCGAAGAAAGAGAAAAATAGTATTCAAAATAAACAACAGTAAATCATTACTAGTTTAACCTAGTTTTGTTAATAGCAAACAATTTAAAAAAAATAGTTTTCACATTGGTTCTAGAGTTGTACGCAAAATATGTGTTAAATGACATCTTGAAGGTTATTGAGAGAGAACTCCAGACAGATTTTGCACTAATACAATAAACAACTGCAGCAATCAAAATGATTTCCTCTCTTGTAGAGGGTTTACAGTATGAAAACAGAAGTGGCTTCTTTTCTAATCAAAATTCTAAACCATTACATCTGGTTAATTTATCCAGATATAAATATGTGCGACGGTGAGTCCCTCCGTGCTGAAAATAAAGATTATTACTGAGTTACGTCCAACACATCATAAAAAAGGGTGAACTGAATAATTGTTTTTGACACAAAGACCCACTGAGATTTTCTGGCATTTATGAAGAATATGCAAGTGGTGAAATGCAGTCACAGATCTTTGACCCTTAAGCTCAGTTGAAGTGCTACAGGAATTGACACATAGATTCATCAAAGTGCCATTCTGCGATTCTCAAATTGCGAAAAATAGCGAATCGCAATTTGAAAATCGCAGAATGGCATTCATGAAGAAAAGCGATAGAAAAATGCGATTCGCAATCGGCCGCAATTACAGATTGCGATTTTGCCACAATCGCGTAAAATTCGCAGATTCGCCCGTTTCCCATGTTGAAATCGCAATTTGCGATCTCGCTAACTGCGAGATCGCAAAAACAGGAAGTCGCATTTCGAGCCCATTGATGACATCACAACCAGGAAGTAGGCTTTTCCCTCCCACAAACAGATCACTGAGCCAGCCAGTGGAAGCAGCATTGTGAAGAGCTGAACTACAGTGATTTTGCAGCACCCCAGCAGGACACATACCACCAACATGTAGCAGGGAGCAGTGTCCAAGGCAGGAAGAGAAAAATTAACTTCTCAGAACAAGAACTTGAGCACCTCATAGAGGGGGTCTGCAATGACCATGTACGCCTCTTTGTAGTATCCTCATGTTGTATGTATGTTCTTGTATCTAGCTGCTCAGCCCAGTGTGAGTGTTCTCATTGGAATCTTAGTGTGGGTGGAATGTTGGATGCATGATAGTGGCAGTTAAGGATGGGTTGAGCGGCTAGTAGGCTGCTCCTGATGGGGCTGTTATCTTGACCATGATATCTGCATCTGAAGAACTAATAAATATCTTCTACATGTACCTGATTTAGTCTATGGTGCCTTCATATCTACACCAGAACCTGTGGAACCAGCCCACTACATTTTGGCGACGATGGATCAATGTACCTACAATTTTAAAGGATGAAGTGCATCTAGAGTCTAACAAGTAAGCAAATAATAACTGTCAAGCAACAAATAATAACTGTCAAGCAACAAAGTATCTTCTTGAAAGAAAAAGCAGTAACAAGATGAAAAGAAATGAAGAAGAAGCGCGTTATGAAGTTTACAACTTAAAGTAAAAGATCACTGACATGAAACCAGACCATAACGACCTGCTTGCCCCATCAGTGTCCATCACAACGGACAGCCCACGTGCAGGTGAGCTTTGTCTGGGTATTTTAAAAAGGAAAATTTAATTAACAAACTGCATATGAAACAGAAAAAGATTTTTAAGCCTCCATGAGAGCCAACTTTAAAACGAGATGTGTTTATTCTCTAAAGAAAAGAATGAAATTCAATGACTTTATGTGTCTTTGCCCATCGGAGAGGGGCTAATTTGTGCTTTAGTGAGAGACAGTTTTCTGTTTCATGGACTATAAACGTCAGAGCAAACTGTGAATGTTTGAGGGCACGCTCGAGATTTACTTCAGCTTCCCTTTGAAAAACAGAAATGCAAATTGCGGTGTTGAAAGGTGTTTAAAGTACTTTTATCAGCGAAAGGCTTGTGTAGAAAAGTAAGCGTACCCTAACTGTGAATGTAACAAAGCTTGCTCAACTTTTCCGTTTTTTTTATGAGTCAGTATTTTCATCAAACAGCAACTAGATCTGTTTTGGGTAGTTACCAATGATACCAACGAAGTTATTTGTTTTTTTTTTACAATTACCAAATATTATTAAGTTTAAAATATTTCGTAAATGTATTGGACACTAACGCTTACTTCAGGTTTGAATTTTGAAACAGTCACGCTCTCCGCAGTGTTTCTTTGGTCGCGTGAAGGACAGCTTTCCCATTAGTGAGGCCTTTTCTGGCTCATTGGATTCAGCTGCAGGGTGACGCCGGCGAGAAGCAACGCACCGAGAGCCATCCGGCTCGGCATAAATAACGTGCCGCCATTTTCTGCTCAGAAGCATCAGCCTCTATGTTTAATGTTTTTGGTGACCGTCAACATGAGGCAAAAAGTTTTCTTTGGCATTCTGGATTATCTCAAACATGACTGTCTGTGCTTTCATCTGCGATTCAAAACATAGTCCAATCTTATGAAGCACTGCTATGTCCTGCTCACACATCGTGGATTGCCTGCATCATTACACGGTGAC
The DNA here is from genome assembly GCF_964261635.1 of Lissotriton helveticus. Taxonomy (NCBI): domain Eukaryota; kingdom Metazoa; phylum Chordata; class Amphibia; order Caudata; family Salamandridae; genus Lissotriton; species Lissotriton helveticus. Next base: position 964,091,044 of record NC_136070.1, read on the forward strand.
AGGCACACCTTTAACTTAAAAGCAATGGTGTTATATGTTAATAAAACTTGCCTGTCTGCCTCATTCCGGTGACAGGCACACCTCTGTCATTGTGTCATTTTAAGCTCTAACAAAGCAAAAGGGCTATAGAGAATGTTTTTGTTTCATATTTGAACAAATATTTATAGTGAAACGTTTTATTTAACTCGTATTTGATTTCTTTCTACAGTATGCTCGTTTTTTTGAAAAAAAAATGTTAACTTTAAAGGTGTGGTTAACATAGAGGCGGGTGTATAATCCCATTTCCTTTTAGGAACATGATTTCTTTTTCCTAAAGTTGGGGGAGGGTTTTAAGTCCCAACACCCCAGTATGCCAGTCGGCATGATGTTTTCTCTATGGATTTTTGTTGCAATGGGATTTTTTTTTTTTATTCCCATCACCCCATTTTTACAGTAATTATCCCTGTCTTGGTATGGGGGTGGGTTCGAAGTCCCATGACCCCTTGTTCACACGTGTTATCCTTGCTTTGGGATGGGAGTGGGTTCCAAGTCCCATGTTCCCTTGTTCACGCGCTACATTTTGGTGTGGGTTTTAGTCCCATGACCTCATCATATAGTTAGTTTATCCCTGTCTTGGGATGGGTGTGGGTCGTAGTCCCATGTTACCTTGTTCACGCATTACATTTTGATGTGGGTTATTAGTCCCATTACCTCAAAAAGTTTTTAATCCCTGCCTTGGGATTTTATCATTTTAGTGAGGGGGTTTTTGTCCCACCTTTGTTTTAAGGGGGTTTCAGTCCCACCTTTATTGTGACTTTTGAGTTTTAGTCGCAAACAGTTTGGCACGTGGGTTTTAGTCCCACAGTGTTTCCTTACAAGAGGGGTAGCGTATTTATTTACATTTTACCACAGTCTTCTAATGCTAGAAGTACTTTCTTTGATTTTGTTTCTCCCATTATGGATTTGTCTGGGGTCTTGTTGTGCCCTCAAGTTTACTAAATTGTTGTGAACTTTTGTGAGCTATTAATGTATGCCTTTCTAATTTCAATTTGTTTGTTATTGATACAATACAGCGGCAGAGCACCTGATGGCAGCAATGAGTGCTGCAAATTTGATGCTCCATAACAAAGGTCCCACACATAGATCTGGACACACGCTGGATTTAATTTTCTCCACACTTGAAAGCATAGTAGTGGAGGAGGCACTCCCAGTAGCATGGTCAGATCACTGGCTGATACCATTCACACTAGCATTAAATAGTGTAGAACCTAGAAACAGTAAACACTCTTTCATGAAGAGGCAGTGGAAAAATCTCACTCCGGTCATCATGAATCAATTCCTGTCCCATGACCCGCCTAAGCGTACCATGAATGCTAGCGTGGATGCCCAGGCACTACATAACTGGATTAGCAACATGGTAGAGACGGTAGCGCCAGCAAAAAGGGTGACAGCGCAGAGAACTTCTCCCACAGCCCCATGGTTCTCTGATGCTCTAAGAGTGGAAAAAAGAGCCTGTAAGAAACTAGAAAGACTATGGAGACTACATTACTGCCCCCTAGCAAAAATACAATTTAGAGAGGCCACCAAGCTGTTTCATAAGCATATAGCATATCAGGAAAGAAAAAAAGAGCTATTATGCCTCCATGGTTCTACAGGCGGAGAATCCCAGCAAAGAAGTGTTTAAATTGGTTAAATCCTTTTTGAAGCCCCATTGCATTGAAAGGGATATCCCCCCATCTATAGCACTCTGTGATAAGATCTCGATCTACTTTGACAATAAAATACAGATGGTCTATGACTCCTTTGGCCCGCATAAACATACGGCCAGGGAGGACAGAGAGAATGAGGGTCGGTCCCCAGTCCCCTTGAGGAAATTTCAACTTATCCCACTAGATGAGGCAAGGCAAGAGATTATTCGGTGTAAGTCAGGCTCCCCAGAGGACCCTTGTCCACCTAAACTGTGGGCACCTTTAGCGGACGCTATCGCACCTATGCTCCAACATATCTGGAATACTTCCATAGATATTGGGGAATTTCCAGAGAGTTGGAAGCATGCGACGCTCCTTCCACTAAAGAAGAAGCCAAACGGGGATGCGGAGGATTTAACTAATCTCCGTCCTATCTCTCTGCTGGCAGCGCCCGGGAAAATTATGGAAAAACTAATCCATCACCAGCTGAATGCTCATGTCGAGTCTAATAGCATCCTTCATGAGACTCAGTCTGGGTTTAGACCCGGCTTCAGCACGGAGACGGCGCTGATTGAGGTGGCTGATTCTCTGAGGTGGTCGTTAGATTCAGGAGACTCAGCTATGCTGATGCTCCTGGATCTCTCGGCCGCATTTGATACGGTGGATCATGTTAGAATGATCCAACGTCTGGCAGACATTGGCCTACAAGATCAGGCACTCGGTTGGATGCAGTCCTACTTGTCAAACCGAACGCAGAGGGTCACCTTAGGCACCTGTGACTCAAAGCGTAAGCTGCTGCGATGCGGGGTCCCGCAGGGATCTGCCCTTAGCCCCCTTTTGTTTAACGTTTATCTTGCCCCTCTTTTTTCCCTCATTGCCAACTGGGGAGTCACCGCAATATCTCATGCTGATGACACCCAGTTGGTTTTTCCCTACTCTGAGGTTACAGAGGCGGCTTTTGCAAACTTTAAGGGGTGCCTTCAGGATGTGGCTTCCTGGATGAATACTAACAAGCTGAAACTGAATCCGGGAAAAACAGAAGTGATCTTCTTTGGTAAAGGCAGTCACCCTTCAGCTGAGCTTTGGTGGCCGACTGAGATGGGTACTCCACCCTCCCCCTCCCAGGGGGTAAAAAATCTGGGGGTCAAGTGGGACGAAAATCTCTCCTTTGGGCCCCAGATCCATCAGGTTACAGGTTGCTGCCTGAGCAAAATGAGGAATCTCCGCCCTGTCCTGAAACTTTTGCCTGAGTCTTGCCGGAAAACCGTGATCCATGCCACCATCACTTCGAGATTGGATTATGCTAATGGCCTGTATAGCGGTCTCCCGAAGTACTTGGTCCAAAGGCTGCAAACGGTGCAAGACGCGGCAGCCAGGCTACTTAAGCATGTTCCTTTTAAGGAGCACATCTCCCCCCATCTTCGGGCCTTACACTGGCTCCCGATTGCCAGTAGAATAAAATTTAAAACTCTTACTCTGGCTCATAGGTCCCTCCACGGCACATGTCCTAATTATTTGAGAACCCGTCTGCCTAGATATACACAGTCTCGCTGTCTTCGCTCAAATGATCAGGTGCTACTGAGTGTGCCATGAGTCAAAAGAGCTAGACTGGGCGGTCGGACCTTTTCAGCCAATGTGACCCGTCTCTGGAATTCCCTACCTCCTGAGCTGCGAAAGGCCCAATCAGAAACAAGTTTTAGGAGACAGCTTAAGTCATGGCTGTTCTCGGTGTCTCTCTAGGCTGCAGACTCCCAGCTAATTTTCTTGCTAAGCTCTCACAGCGCCGGGACGCCTCCTAGTTGAGGCAGCTGTTCGCGCTTTATAAATACTAGTATTATTATTAGTATTATTATTGAAGAAGGAGGATGGTGTCAGTTTAATTCTATCTCTTCGCTTTCTTCCTTCTTCAATAATTTAGATGTCTGTTTTCCCTCTTGTGATGCTTTTTCATATTCATCCCTGGGTTACAGATTTCTTGGAAGTTTGTATATTCTTGTTGTGCATAGTTTGTTCTTTTGTTTTCCATTATTAAAGGGAGAGGATAATGTAGTATCCTCATGTTGTATGTATGTTCTTGTATCTAGCTGCTCAGCCCAGTGTGAGTGTTCTCATTGGAATCTTAGTGTGGGTGGAATGTTGGATGCATGATAGTGGCAGTTAAGGATGGGTTGAGCGGCTAGTAGGCTGCTCCTGATGGGGCTGTTATCTTGACCATGATATCTGCATCTGAAGAACTAATAAATATCTTCTACATGTACCTGATTTGGTCTATGGTGTCTTCATATCTACACCAGAACCTGTGGAACCAGCCCACTACACTCTTCAGCAAGGACTCCCGGAGGGTGCCAGAGGTAGACAAGCGCCGGATCTGGCTGCGCATCCGTGCGAAAGTGAATGCAGTCGGGGTGACCCAGCGGTCAATCGACGACTTAAAGAAGCGCTGGTACGACCCGAGAGCTCGGGCAAAGGAGGGCTTTGCAGAGAGGCTTGGGGAGCAAGTTGCCACCGGCGGAGGGGATCCAATTGCCACACCCAACACTCCATTGGAGGACCGTGTCGAGGACACCCTCACACCAGAAGCCTGCGTCGGTGTAACTCAGTTGGACTCGTCCCGACCCAGCAAACAATCACAAGGTAAGTGCCATGCGACTGCGACCCCCTCCCCTAACAATGGCCATGACTCCTGTGCTAGCAATATGACATCCCCGTTAATGCAGGCCATGCACATCTGAAATGCCCCAATGCATTGTGGTAGTTGTAGTGTAATCATATTTCCCCAGATATCCCAACACAGCCAGACCTGTCAAATTAAAGTCATTCCAAAAGCCAGTCAGGGAAAGCAAGCCTGCATGTGGCATTATCTCATGTGCAAGATACATATCATTAATCATGCACCCTTTCACATCACAGGTGCTGCCGACCAACCCAGCACTGACAGCGAGGCCCTGCATATCGAGGAGTTACCGGAGGACACTGAGGGTGAGGGCCAATCTGACCATCAACCAGGTCCATCCCAGCCACCTGCAGTGATTCCACCACCACCACCACCCTGTGTGGACAGGGCCACCCCTGCAGCCACAGGTGTCCAGCCACCGCCCCAACAAACACCCACGGCAGTTGTACAGGCCACACCACCAGCGGCTAGGAGGCAGACGAGGCGCACCGCCGGAGCAAGATCCCAGTCCAGCGGACTGAGGCGCCAGCAACGTCAAGCCTCAACAGGCACGGGCAGGGCACTCCATCTACCTGATCCTGGCCTGGCCATTGAACGCCGCATGCTGGCGGTACACCAAACCCAAGCGCGTCACCTGGCAGCGATAAATCTCCAGCTGCAGAAGACTGCCAACAATGTCAGACAGATGACCGCAGCTGTCCATGAAAATAGTCAGCTGCTGGTAGCCCAGCAGGACATGACCCGCCGCCGCCACCGCACACTACTGGCCCGCCTGTCGGCCTACACCAGGTCAAACTACGTAGTAGGCAATGCTACCTCACAACTATCCCACAGATCACTTGCCATGCAGGGGCAAATGGTACAGTGTTGCCTGGATGTGGCTAGGTCACTGGAATAGCTGACAGCAGCAGTGCTCAGCATGCAGCCCACTGGCCATGGTGAACCAGGGGGGGCTGACGATGTCAGCGAGGTTGCGTCCACCAACAGCAGCATGTCCTTGCCGGCGGTGCCCGAACGCCGCCGCAGCAGCAGGCCCACAGCAGGATCACGGGCCAACACCGTCCCTCAGGACCCTGAGAGACGACTCGGTGCGTCTGTACGTAGGCGCTAGTGACATTCTGAACACTGTGTGTAGGGCCATGCTGGACACCTAAGCAAGCCCTCTACCCCTGCATGGGGAGGTATGAAGCAATACTGTCCTCATGTGACAACAAGGAAATCAAAGGCCACATTATTGTGCATCAACAATAAAAATTTATGGTTTCACTTAACTCCAACTCATGTCATTATTACATTTGTCATGCATGAGTGCAGTGTTGTGTGAGGGTAATGGGTGCACTAGAAACAGTTAATAGTGATGTGGTTGCGGCGCCTGTGTCCTTCAGCAGGATTTTCCCCACGTGCATGACGCACATGTGGAGGTGGGCGGTTGTCCCCTTCCGACTCACTGCCAGATGTCTCCACTGGTATCCTGCGCTTGGTAGCAATGTCGTGGAGTATTGCACACACGGCATCGATGCGGCAGCAGACTCAGGCATGTATTTGATGGCCCTACCAGTCTTGTGAAGTATGCGGAAACGGCTCTTCAAAAGGTCAAATGTCCTCTCAATGCAATTTCTTGTGCGTATGTGTGCAGCATTGTAACGCCGTTGCTGTGGTGTGGCAGGGTTGAGGTATGGGGTGAGGAGGTACTCACGGAGACTATAGGCGCTGTCACCTGAAGGAAAGGAGCACAGGGTGAGTGCCTGTTCTGCGCAGATACATGATCACAGTGTACTATTTGGGGGCATGTGTACTTACCTAGTAGGTGTCCTTCGCCAAAATCTCCCCTGGCCAGTCGTGTGTGCATGCCGCTGTGCCGGAATATGAAGGAGTCATGTGTGCTCCCCGGATATTGTGCCACTATGTCCATGATGATTGTCTTGGCGTTGCACACCATCTGGATATTGAGGGAGTGGTATGACTTGCAGTTGCGGTACATGTATTCCGTTTGTGCTGGTTGGCAGATGTGGATGTGGGTACAGTCAATGCATCCTATTACATGTGGGAATTGCGCGATGTTGTAGAACTGTAGCTTGGTGTCATTCAAGTCCTGTTGGGTGGTCGGGAATGAGATGTAGTGGTGTAGCCGGCTCAGCATTGCCTCCAGGAAACTCTTTAGGCAGCGGGACATGGTAGGCTGGGATATCCCCCCTGCAACAGCGACTATCCCCTGGAAGCTTCCGGAGGCCAGTAGGTGCAGGCTGCACAAGACCTGGACATGGGTGGGCACGGAATTGGTCCTCCTTGTTGTGTGCTACACCAGGGGGTCTAGGTCCCGGATCAGCTTGATGATCATTGCCCCATTCAGGCGGTACTTAGAGTAAATTTGCTCATCAGTTTGGCCCAGAAGGGTGACCCGCTGGCGGAATATTCGCTCCTGGATCCTGCGTCTGTTCCCTGCTGCTCGCTGTAGCCTTTGCCGCCTGACCACCATGTAGAGTCCTGGCATTGTGAGAGTCCTCATGCTCCAGCTGGGTATCCTTAAGTGTGTTTGGTCAGGCCTGCACCTGTTGGTAATTTGTTAAAGTTTATTTTTTTTCCCTTAATGGTTACCACCTGGTTTGGGTTCTCCTTAAATTGCGCGGCGCTAATAGCGATTTTCGGGTTTTTCGCAATTTGCGATTTTTCTTGAATAGCGATAGCGATTATTTTGCGATTTCGCAAATCAATTCGCAGAATTCATGGTTTCCCACTATTTCCGATTCGCTAATGGCCTTCTTCCTGGATTCTGAGATTTATTTTGCGATATCGCAATTTGTGAGTTTTCACTGTCATGAATTTCTTTTCTTCAATTTGCGATCGCAATTGCTGATTCGTAGCGATTGCGATCGCAATTTGGCTTCATGAATCTGGCTGTGAGTTCCTACTCTGCAAAACAATATCATAAATGTTTGCAATGCAGATACAGAGCATGTTAGATGGGGATTTTATATACTCGCTTAAAGCAAAGAAGGAAATATGTTGTAAAGTATATTGTGGTCTCAATGCAGCTGATAATAAGCAAGTACCTACTGAGAGCCTTGAGTCTAACAGAATTGGTACAGCCCAAACCATCAATGTACCTGAAATGGAAAACTATATGAAAGATGTAAATGACAGAACAGGTTATAATGCAGATGCCATCTGAGGCAGGTAAGCATATGGAAGCTGGAGATGAATCAAATACATTAAATAGAAGCATAGAGGACACATCAACATCTGAACCAATGCTTGATTTTCCCAATGAAAACACTGTAAGAAGTGTCTCAAAAAACACATCAATGGGAGAATTTGACCATTTAAAAAACAACCAAAGTATGCCCATCATTACTAGTGGTAATATTAGCCACCCAAATACTTCTCCAATTGAAGCAAGAGGACTGGTGGAAGCTGTCACTGACTCCTTACTGTGGAACGTTGCTTGTCATACAGGGGAAGGAGAAGAAGCAAACAGCACAAGAGCAAAGATTTCCATTGCTAATATGTACAGTAATTTAGAAAACTCAGTGAACATGTTTGTGAACATGGCACATCACCATCCTGTGGAAAAGTAAATTTTGTCATGTTCTGTGTCCCTACGTGTCCTCCATCTTATGTTATGTGTGCATGATTAAATATGCATATGTATCCCCCATGTTTGATTAAAGACGCAATTACAGTTGTGTCCATCTCTAGTATACCAGTTTCCAGTTCTCGTGAAAGCTACGAGTATCAGGCCTATGTAAAGTTACGTTGCCACGTTTCTCAGTGTGCACGTTATTTCATTGTAAAGTCCCCGTTTCTAGGCCTCAAAAGGGCCCGGACACCAGATTCAGCTCCTGTCTTCTGAGTCCTCGCTGAGGAGCGATACAGCCCCCACCTGTATCCTCGACCCTTCACTTACTTCCTGCCTCACAGTGCCCGGCTCAGCCTGGCTCTGCCTCTGAGTCTGCCAAGAGTATGTTATGATTCTAGTTATCAGTCCAGCCCTCCTTCTCTGCATTCCTAAGCTACTGAATCACATCAATAGTTTCCGTCATTGTCTAGCCTTTACGTCTCCATGTAAGAGAAATACTGCATTTAATGGTCATTTAATATTCTTCATCACGCACTACATGTGGAATAATGCATGCACCATTCTTAGAGTCTGTTAGCCTTTACCCCGATAACTTTTGGATTCTATCAACATGTTCTCTAAACATCAGATACTAGATACTGTTTAGGTACATGTCGCCCTGACTCTCCAGACTTCAGTCTCTGCTCCTAGCACAGAGTTCATAGCCCCCAGCTTCTCCTAGTAACACGCCATTGTCAGTTTGCGCGCACCATTAGGTTAGAGGTCCCGGCTCCTTAGGTAGCCCCCTCCATGTTTCCGCCCCATTTATGACATATTCTGTTACGTTTGCATCACATGTCTATGTATACGCCCCTGTTGCACCCATTTTCACCCTTATCTTTCGCGACTGCTATTGACCACACCCACTGCTCCGCCTATCATATGTATTGTAATGCAACTGTTTTAATATATATGCTTGTGCACTGCTATTAAATGTGACCCATTCCCTTACGCCGATTCTGATCCTGCCCCCGGCAGCGCTGCCATCCTGTTCCCATGCAGGTTGTCCTGTTCCTGTCCTTATGCTGTATTAAACCTGCAAACTCCTACTACCTCGAATCTTGACTCTTATTTATTGAGCTATCTGTTATTGCTATGTCCAGACAAACCTAGATCCGGTATTATTTATTTATATACCACAGAATGGCGCCCGAATAGGGACTTGCCCTTTCCCCACACGCCGGTGAAGCCACGCCGGCCCCCTGACCCTCTGCAGCCGTGACGGAACCATACCGTGCACGTGCAGATATTTCTGCTTCAAGTATCCCTCAGGCCCACGGAGGAGACGGAGGTGGCGGTCCAGCATCCAGACGAGGCGGTGGAGGAACGCGGCGAGTCCCGACCAGAGCCCAAGCCGAGAGTCCAAGGTCCGAGGTATCCGGAGGCCCACCCGTAACAGAAGTCCGAAGTTCGTCCGTCCGGCGTCGAAGCAGTCCAGTCCAGTCCGAGGCCTTCCGTTCTTGCTGCCCGGTGAGTACCATTGCTGGGGTAGTATCTAGACAGGGTCAATCTAATTGACTCTGGTCCGTGGGTTGGTGGTACACAGACCCACAAACGAAGTGTCCACTTCGGTGGATGCGGGTCCTGACGTGTCTCTTTATGAGACCGGTAAGTTTCGTACTGTTTCAGCAGTGCATCTAGTTTCTGTTCTAGTCAGTTCTGTTCTCGAGAAATTCATGTATTCTGTTTTCAGTATTCCAGGTAGTATTCTGTTCGAACTGATATTTTAAATGTTCTTCATGTATTTTTAATGTCGTGGTATGAAAGTGGTGTAGTTATCGTGTTCGTTGTGTATTGTATTGTGTCTAGATCAACAGTTCAGTCATGCCGTTAATTTCCAGACTACGTCAGTTAAGAACTAGAAAAGGTCTGCTAGAAGCAGCAGTTCCTGTCCCGCCTAGGGACAGTCCAGGTCATTTTATGTATCAGAAGCATGGCATAAGTGCCATATTATATCTAGATTTATGGGTAGAGTATACCAAACAGAATCTCATAAAAGAACCGAAAAAGAAATCAGAAAGTCAGAACTAAGTAGAGAATCCTTGGAACGAGCCCAGGAAAGGGAACTAATCGAGATAGGTGAACGAGTTAAAACAGTCAGACAGACAGAGGCATGCCCTTATTAAGGGTATGTATCCTCTTCTTGCCGAGGGCTTGCCAAAAGCGACCCCGGAGGCATCCAGTAATTTTCCGCCACCACTAGTTCCGACTAAGCTACGTCACAAACCGACCGCAGCTGATATTTTCATCTCGTCCTATTTGGACGACACAGTCCCAGAATATGCAAATCCTGTTCCGCCAGCTCCTGTAAATAATGTAAATCCTGCTCCTCCAGTCACCGGAGTACCCGCTACGGTACCCCCGGTCCAGCCTACATTACAATTTCCCGCCGCGCTGGTACGAAGAGTATCAGTCGACGATTCCAGTTTAGGGGCCGCAGGAGGAGGTCCTCCTGGTACCCCGCCACCGCACCAACGTAGAACGTTGGCCGAGTTACATGAATGTGCGTTACAGCGTACGCCCAAATTTAAGTCCGTTGCAGAAATCCGACGAGCTCTCACTGAATGCCGCTATGATCCAGTTGCAGGTGATGATAGTACAGTAATATATTCCATCCGTGTAAGACGGGTGACCGGGTATTTAGACACCCTACCAGATATGAAAGGAGATCTAGACAGAATATATCGTTTCATCCGTACAGGGGATGATCCAGAAAGTATTGGCGAAGCCATGTCTCAAAGGAAAGCTGAGATCCAGCTCATGATATTAAAGTTTCTGATTAATTGTCTAATAAGAGAACAAGATTACCCGACTAAAGATCCGGCCGAAATGAAAATCCTGACAAGGTGGAGTGATAATATAGCAGAGGGTAAACACAAGACTATCAGTAGTATAGAGAGTATGTACAAGAAAATTCGTAAAGAAATACTAAAGTTACACGAACAACGTAAAGCAGCACAAGTAAGCGAGAAAGAAAATGACTCTACTGAAGAGGTAGAGGACGAGAATCCAACTAGAATAGCGTATGTAGGAAAATCTAGATTTCCAGATCGCCATTTGCGCCTAGAACACAAGTCAGTTTTACATCATCCAGCACCAGAACAAGGTTCTCTAGAACAAGTATTTCAAGCTACCGATCACATTCTGAAATCACGAATCGGTTACAGTGAGTTAAGTACTATGCATGAACAAGAACTAGTCCGATCAGCAGTCCGATGGATTACTGATTCTACCACTTTTCCAGACGAAATAGTGGCACAAATGTTTCTGAAATTGCCCCCAGCCGAGCAACGACTGGTGGGTATGTATATGATCCAGCACCTCATTACTCTGTATGAGGGTCAACATTCTGATCCAGGTCCGTTACACGATGTCCTGAACGAGTTACTCCAGTATAGATGGAAAGGTTTAGGTACCGATTTAATTAGTGTCATTCTAGAACAGCGCCACAAATATAGAACGTTTTTGAACCCGCATTTTGTTCATGTCTCACCTCCAGAAAGTAAACCGTTTTACATAGACAGACAGAATCCGTTACGAGAAGTACACCCAGTCAGGACAACAGATGGTGAAATGCAACGAGTGTTTGTTTACACTCCGATTACAAAGATGGAACTCTTAGAGATGAAGAAATTAATTCCCTGTCATGACAAAGATCCAGCAGGGTTCCACCGAGAATTAAAAGACATGCTCCGTATGGGAGAATACACGTATCCAGATATAATTAAAATGTTAAAAGTCTTATTGCCCGCAGGGGTATACGAGAAACTCAAGGAAAAAGATTGGGAGGTGGGAGAGAAAAAGATCGATTGGGCAGTTCTAGAAGCTGAGGATAAGATACGAGTACCAGGTACCGGTCTAGGAGAAAAATGTAAAGAATTACCAGAGCTGTTAATTCAAGTTTTGCCAAGATTATTAGCCACTAAAAAGGAAGACTGGGATGCAATCTCAGCCTGTAAACAGAAACAAGATGAAGACACTAGTGATTTTTATTCTAGATTCGAGAAATGCTTTAGTATAAACAGTGGCCTCAAGACAAGTAGCGAGTCATACCCTCATCTTTTTGTTACTAAATTAGTCGAGAATTCAAGTCCACAAGTGAAGAATCGAGTTTTGAAAGTCGAAAGTACCTGGCAAGCTAATACCCCGTCCCAGATGTTACAAATGCTCCAATACCACCAGAATAGAATCAGAGAAGAGCAAGATCATGAAAGAAAACGTATGAAAGACACGAAAATGAAAGTACTGGTTGCACAATCTATTCCACAAGACAGTCAGAAGAGGGGTCCGAATCAAGCCAGTCATCCTGCAGTTCCCGTTAAAGGGACATGCAATTATTGTAAACAGCCAGGTCATTTCATAAACGAGTGTGCAGTTCTGAAACACAACATAGCTACTGGTAAGACTAAAGAAAGACCACGTCCGCCTAGACAAGAACAAGTTTCACAGACTTCGCAGCCACAGAATGCACAACAGACAGTTCCAGCACCGCAGCCTATTGCTGCAACACAGCATGTTACACAGCAGATGTACCAGTATGCGCAGTCTGAGTATCCAGAGTATCAGCCATATTCATGAAACAGCCTAGAGAGGGAGGTAGGCTTGCCTCTCATCGAGATTCCTGTAGATCAAGAGGGTCCCTATGTTCATAGTCAAGTATTAGGGAAAGACAGAAAGTTTCTGATTGATACAGGGGCAAGTAGGACCACCATTAGTCACGCCGAAGTTCCAGGGGCTCCGCTCTCAGGCTCTAGAAATGTTTCCCTTGGATTTTCAGGAAAGCCTATTGTAAACGAGATATCTAAGCCAGTTACTCTAGAAGTAGGTCCATTGTCCCGCACTACTGATCTGTTACTTACGAAGTCATGTCCAGAAAATTTATTAGGCATTAAAACACTGAAAGAATTAGGTGCAGTTATTTGCTGCTCCCCAGAGGGAATACGACTGTTCCTACGTGACTTCAAGGGTCACTATGTATTACGAGATTTTGATCCGAGATTGTCTAATGTTCCGCAGCATCTATGGGCGCAAGGTCCAACTGATGTTGGTTATATGCAAATCACACCCCATCGTGTGACTCTCAAACCAGGTGTAGTGTTACCACGAATCAGACAGTACAGATTGCCACCTGAGGCTGTAGCAGCCTTATCCAAAATTATTGACGAGCTCATGGCTCAAGGAGTAGTTGTAGAAACTGACTCCAATGTATGTAATTCTCCGATCATTCCAGTCATGAAACGTACTGATCCAAATGCACCCCCAGTATATCGATTAGTGATTGACCTACGAGAACTTAATAAATGTATTATTCCCCAGTACCCAGTTGTCCCAGATATCTCTTCCCTATTGACAGCCATTGATTCTGAAGCCTCATTTTTTTCAGTCATAGACCTCAAGAACGCATTTTTTAGTGTCCCCATTCATCCAGACAGCCAGTTCCTTTTCGGATTTTGTTTAAATGGAAGGAGCTATATGTTCACACGAGCTCCTCAAGGTTTCACAGAAAGTCCTAGTATTTACAGTCAAGCACTTAAGAGACAACTAGACAATATTCACATGCCAACTGACACTGCCCTGCTCCAGTATGTCGATGATCTACTGATCACAGCCCGTTCTGAACGTGCTTGCGAGCGAGCATCCCTTACAGTCTTGTATTTCCTAGCCGAGATGGGGCACAAGGTGTCCCCTTCGAAGCTTCAATTCTGTGTACAGCAAGTGATCTACTTAGGCCACTTACTGTCCAAGAGGGGTAGGCAGTTGACACCTGACCGTATCCAGTTAATAGCGAGTCTTCCTCAGCCCAAGACACAGAAGGAGGTACGTGCTTTTATCGGCCTTACTTCTTACTGCAGACAATGGATTCCTCAGTATGCATTTCTAGCTAAACCACTGATACAGTTAACGACACAGGAGGCAGCCGTATCGACTGTCCTCCCTTGGACATCTGAACATACACTTAGTTTTAATGAGTTAAAGAAAGCTCTATGCCAAGCTCCAGTTCTAGCAACACCGAACTACAGTAAGCCTTTTACACTTTTCGTCACAGAACGGGAAGGTACAGCATTATCTGTTCTCACACAAGATCAAGCAGGACAATACAAGCCCTGTGCTTATTTTTCGAGCACATTAGATCCAGTAGCCCAGGCTCTGCCTGCGTGCCTCAAGTCAGTTGCGGCAACAGCACTAGCTATCAGACAAAGTGATTCCATAGTATTAGGACATTCCTTGACAGTACAAGTTCCACACTCCGTGGAAGTTCTTTTAAACCGAACCCAGACTCAGCACTTGACAATTGCACGTTTAACAGGTTATGAATTGACACTGTTCCAGCCACACATAGAAATCAGACGCTGCAACGTTCTAAATCCTGCTACACTGTTACCATCAGTTAATTCAAATCCTGCCACACACGACTGTGTGGAAGTAGTTAACATTATGACAAAGCCAAGACAGGATCTGACAGATATTCCATTACCAGATCCCGACCTGACACTTTATGTGGATGGTTCATGTATGAGAACAAGTACAGGAGAACTAGTAGCCGCGTATGCAGTGACTACTGACACTGAAGTTATAGAAACACACCGTATTGACACCCTGTCTGCTCAAGCAGCAGAGCTAGTTGCTCTGACACAAGCCTGCATACACGCTAAGAACCTGAAAGTTAATGTTTACACAGATTCACGCTACGCATTTGGAGTTGTACACGACTTTGGAGTGCTCTGGCAGGAGAGAGGTTTCATGACTTCTCATGGAACCAAGATTCAGCATGGTCTCCTTATTCAGGCTCTGTTAGATGCCATACATTTACCGACATCTATTGCTATCATGAAGTGCAAAGCACATACGAAAGTTACTGACACTATTTCTCAAGGTAATGATCTAGCAGATCGCACAGCCAAGCTTACAGCACAGACTCCAGACATGTCAGTTAATCCGACACAGACACATACTCCAGATCCGACTACATGCATGACAGTTAAGGACCCCACTCAAGATGTCATAGATATTCAGTTACATGCTACTCCCGATGAAATCAAGAAATGGTCCGAACAAGGAGGGGTCCAGACAGATGGGTAACGAAGGGTAAAGCCACATGGTTTCTCCCCGACTCCATGGTTCAAGTCATTATCAATACCGCACATAGTCCAGCACATTTAGGAGAAAAAGCTATGTTAGATAGTATCCAGAACATTTGGTTCAACAAGCATTTACGAGCTGCAGCCAAGCAGAAAGTCCGTACCTGTATGATATGTTGCCAGTTTAATCCAGGTAAAAGTGTCCCGGTGGAACAAGGTGGTTTCCAGCCCCCTGACCACCCTTTTGAAGTCCTCCAAATGGATTATATTCAGATGGAGCAATGTCGAGGTTTCAAGTATGTCCTTGTAGTGGTATGCGCTTTGTCCAGGTGGACAGAAGCATATCCAGTCCCAGATTACACAGCCGCGACCACTGCCAAGCAGTTGGTTCGTGAATTCTTCCCCCGTTATGGACTCCCTAGAGTCGTATATTCTGATAACGGCCAGCCATTCTCATCCGAGTTGATGAAACATGTTTCCCTTTTGTTAGGGTACCAGTGGAAGTTCCATTGTGTACGCCATCCAGAAGCAGCCGGTCTCGTAGAGAGACATAACCAGACCCTGAAAATTCGAATTGCAAAAGTATGTAAAGAGAAAGGTGTGGACTGGCTAGTAGCTCTGCCAGTTGCTCTGTTTTATATGCGCATGGTCGCACATTCCAGATCAGGTCTGTCCCCTTATGAGGTCGTATTCGGCCGCCCCCCTAACATGTGGGGTACACCTAGACCTCGAAGTATTACCGATGTTTCAAGTAATATGCTGACAGATTACCTAGCTTCCTTGATGTCTGCCCTCAACTCTTGTCGTTCACAGGTTGCTGCCGCATTTCCAGACAATACCGAGGTGGCACCGCATGAAATGGTTCCCGGATCCATGGTTCTGGTCCGGAATTTTGATCGTTCAAGTCCGCTGGAGCCTCGCTGGAAGGAACCCCGACAGGTCCTCCTGGCCACCCGTACTGCCGTCAAGCTGGAAGGCAGGAAGGGCTGGGTGCATCTGTCTCATGTGAAAAGATTTTTTGGATTGAAACCTGTTTCAAAGAACATTTCCGAGGATCTTAAAGACTGCCAAAGTACTATTCTTAAGGACTGTCCCGCAAAAGACATTGCTACGAACCCTTCCCTGTTAGAGAAAACTCCGCAACAGGAGTATAAGCTTAAACTAAGGTCTAGTAAAATAAGTCAGCCAGTTTGATTGTCTAAGTCCTCCCCTAGGTGAAACGGTTAGACCGGTTTCTGACATGTATATAATAGACCCCCACAGAGAGAGAGTTAGTGAGAACTCTAGAAGTTGCACTATTATTTTATGTTTTCTGCTATATTTTAGCATTATGATTTCCTGCACCAGTTATGCATTTTATTTGTATTTTTCAGTTTCTCATGTAAATAAGTCTGCTAATGCTACAGTAGAGCACACGTTTAGTGATCTGCCTCCTCATGAACTCTCATATCGTCTCGCTATGCGAAATAACTCCTTTATCCGCATGTTACATTATTCACACCAGACCAGCAATGCCACAAATTGTTGGGTGTGTGGTCGACTCCCCCCTTTCCAGACACCGAAGGGAGTTCTGCCACTCTTTCCTTATCCATTTTCACATAATGGTTCGTGTGGAGCATGGTCCACGTTAACGTCATCCTCAACAGATATGTCCTCTCTGAACAGCACATGTTTCCCAGACAAGCAAGGTCTTCCCCACAGAACAGGGTTAGATCTAGAAAATGAAGTTTATAATTTGGGTAATTATTCTTCGAGTTTTATGGTCCTGAATGTTCAGTCTGATTCTACTCCAGACTTACCTGCTATTTCAGTACTACCAGTCAAAGGTGAATTATGTGTCCGAAATAATGGTTCCGTACATGTAGGTCATAGTGATTGTACTACTATTGTCAAGTATAGTGACAGTGGGAAATCTATTTTCAAAGCTTCACGTCATTCCTATTTTGTTTGTGGTCAGACCGCATATGTTCGTCTGCCCCTTGATTGGGATGGTACATGTTACATTGCCTTCCTACTGCCACCAGTTTTCCTAGCCCCACCTGACTATCATAGGAATTCCCTCCTAGTACATACTAGACACAAGAGAAATTTCCCGATTGTCGATTATACTGAAACTGCTCTAGAACAATACATAGATATCAATAAAGGTGTCTTCCCCTACTTAGGTACTGTCGTGAATAGTAAACTGATACGTAGATTAACGAGAACCCTTGAAGCAGTAGTGATTGAGACTACTTCTGCTCTAAGTAACTTAACCGAAGAACAATCCTTTATGAGAATTGTCGTGCTCCAGAATCGTCTCGTCCTTGACGTCATACTGGCCGATAGGGGCGGGGCCTGTAGAGTCATCGGATCTAGTTGCTGCATTTTCATTCCTAATAACGCACCGTCTGTTTATTCAGCTATAACCAGACTCCATAAAATTGCCCATATGTTACACCAAGATCCAGGCACCTGGACATGGTCCGGTTGGTTCTGGAATATAATTTCCGCCTGGGGATGGAAAGTATTGTCATTTCTAGGTATTGCAGTAGCGATCATATTCAGTTGCTGCCTCTGTTTACAATGTGGCCCTGCGATTTACGGCATTTGTGCTACATCTTGTATTCCTAGTCCCAAGTCCCGTCCTAAATCCCGTTCCAAGAAAATTCAAGACGAGCAAATGATACTGTATGAAATGATAGATGGTATCATGAATATTGATGTTTCCTGATGGAAACGTAGTGACAAGGAGGGAATGTGGAAAAGTAAATTTTGTCATGTTCTGTGTCCCTACGTGTCCTCCATCTTATGTTATGTGTGCATGATTAAATATGCATATGTATCCCCCATGTTTGATTAAAGACGCAATTACAGTTGTGTCCATCTCTAGTATACCAGTTTCCAGTTCTCGTGAAAGCTACGAGTATCAGGCCTATGTAAAGTTACGTTGCCACGTTTCTCAGTGTGCACGTTATTTCATTGTAAAGTCCCCGTTTCTAGGCCTCAAAAGGGCCCGGACACCAGATTCAGCTCCTGTCTTCTGAGTCCTCGCTGAGGAGCGATACAGCCCCCACCTGTATCCTCGACCCTTCACTTACTTCCTGCCTCACAGTGCCCGGCTCAGCCTGGCTCTGCCTCTGAGTCTGCCAAGAGTATGTTATGATTCTAGTTATCAGTCCAGCCCTCCTTCTCTGCATTCCTAAGCTACTGAATCACATCAATAGTTTCCGTCATTGTCTAGCCTTTACGTCTCCATGTAAGAGAAATACTGCATTTAATGGTCATTTAATATTCTTCATCACGCACTACATGTGGAATAATGCATGCACCATTCTTAGAGTCTGTTAGCCTTTACCCCGATAACTTTTGGATTCTATCAACATGTTCTCTAAACATCAGATACTAGATACTGTTTAGGTACATGTCGCCCTGACTCTCCAGACTTCAGTCTCTGCTCCTAGCACAGAGTTCATAGCCCCCAGCTTCTCCTAGTAACACGTCATTGTCAGTTTGCGCGCACCATTAGGTTAGAGGTCCCGGCTCCTTAGGTAGCCCACTCCATGTTTCCGCCCCATTTATGACATATTCTGTTACGTTTGCATCACATGTCTATGTATACGCCCCTGTTGCACCCATTTTCACCCTTATCTTTCGCGACTGCTATTGACCACACCCACTGCTCCGCCTATCATATGTATTGTAATGCAACTGTTTTAATATATATGCTTGTGCACTGCTATTAAATGTGACCCATTCCCTTACGCCGATTCTGATCCTGCCCCCGGCAGCGCTGCCATCCTGTTCCCATGCAGGTTGTCCTGTTCCTGTCCTTATGCTGTATTAAACCTGCAAACTCCTACTACCTCGAATCTTGACTCTTATTTATTGAGCTATCTGTTATTGCTATGTCCAGACAAACCTAGATCCGGTATTATTTATTTATATACCACAATCCAGAGATTTCCATTACTGATGAGATATTCTGAAGGAGTACAAGGGGAGACAGTCAAAACAGGTCACACGGAGGGAAACTGATAAAAAAACAGCATACCTCCCGGAGAAGTTGCCTTATTCACGTATATCTGTTCAAAGAAAAATTTAAAAAAATCAAAAGTCTTAAGCTCAGGTTCCTTGAACAATTCTAAGCCTTCGGCTGACTTGTAATCAAATACCAAACCTGTGTTTCATTTCAAAGACTCAAATGCATACCAATCTACCAAAGGGGATGCTTTTTTAGCAATATCAAAAGTTCCATTTCAGATGATCTTCATCACATTGCATTGAAACCATTACCAATGATTTGATTAAACAGACATTTTACATTATTTCAGAAAACAAAGGTAGGTCACAAAATGATGGAATGCATAAAATAAAACCTGAAAAAATATCTCCACACTGCATCCACCTCAACTCATCTGAA
The DNA here is from genome assembly GCF_964261635.1 of Lissotriton helveticus. NCBI lineage: Eukaryota > Metazoa > Chordata > Amphibia > Caudata > Salamandridae > Lissotriton > Lissotriton helveticus. The sequence goes on from NC_136070.1 coordinate 964,110,482, forward strand.
GGTACTTTAAGGACCATCTTGCAATACCATTGGAATTGAGCGTAGACTGCCTGCGCCCTCTATATTTATGATAAATTAAGCTTCAGAAGGTTTAGTATTAAAGCTTTTAGAGCTATTGGTATTAAATATGGAGAGGCGAGTTTCCTCACCAAATCTTTAGTCATGCAATGCAGAGAAAGCTTTAAATGGAAAAAAAGCCTCCTAGACAAAGGCACATGTACCAAATACTGATTGCAAGCTGATCCCCTTGTCACAAAATAAATCACTAAAAGGTGAGTCTTCACTCACATTATCTCCAACCAACCTATTGCTAGCATTTAGAGTGTGCAAAATACGACATCCTCACTTGAAGAACTTGCAAAGCCTCTGATAAAGTCAGTGGAGCATGTGTTCTCCTAACACTTAAAGGCGACAAAACTAACTCCATCTGTTTAAATTAGTGATTCTTTTTATTTAACATCATTAGATAAATCAGCACCTGAATGTTTTGCTTCCCCAATTTTACAAATACAAATATCACTAAGAATAAATATCGTTTGTAGACACCCGGAATAAAAGACTCACAGGACATTGCTTGGCAGAGAGCAGCTAACATGTGGAAGTAGGAAAGAGGAATGCAACAACTGCGTTCAAGGGAAAGGAACTAGGTGTCCAGCTTGATCATTTAACCATACCAGGAAATAATATGGGTTAAATGAATTACTCCCTTACTAAAAGAATGAAGAGAAATATGCCTGCTCCAATAGCAGCGATTACTTCTATTACATACAATACCTCGTTGAATTCATTGCTAAAGACCCAGACTGTGTTGTGAAAAACAAACATTTGTTGAAGCTGTAATAAAAAAACATTGGGAATACCATAATGCCTTCATCGCCTAGCACCTCTAAAAGTGAAAATGAAGTGTTGATTATAAGAAATGTAATATTACTGGCACCATTACTAAAGAATGAAATAAAAGAGCATGAAATACTATAGTTATCTCAAATAAACCCTTGTTAAATTCAAAACAAGAAAAATTTGGAAAAAACTGAGCTATCAATTCACCTGGAATATAAGTGTGAGTATGGGATCTAGCTACCTTGCAGAATTCATGTAAGAAAGAGAATTCAGTTATTGTGCGTAACATTGACAACTCCATTATATTGCAAATGATTAATACATCACCAGAGTCCTACGACTCATTATCCTCCTGTGAGGTTAATCGAAATTTTGCAGACTCTTCTGATGAAGCATTAGAAGCTGAAATGCTCTTTACAAATGATTTGTCTAATACGTTTTAGCTTGCTTCGTTCCTGGAAAAGACTCTTTGCAGACTTGTATCTAGGATACTAACTACTGTACCCAAATATGACATAGAGAACTACTGTCCCCAAGTATGACATGGATAGTGGCCACAAGGAAGATAAATCCTGTGAAATAGAGTTACAAATATGTAGTGTCATACCTAAAAGAAGTTCAGGTTATCCTCATAAGGATTACTGAAGAAATGGCTTTCCCAACAATAGAGTATAATGTCCTTGAAAATGTGGTAGACTCCATTTACCAATGTATGTTTCAAGCAGGTGGAACTCACATGGAGGTTTATACAAACCTAAATGATGAAAACCGAGTCTTTGTGGATATAATTACCTACTGCATACTGATAGAAATGTATTTACCATGATTTTGAAGATGATTTAGAACAAAAGCCCCCAATTTCTCACACAAACACATGCTCTGCTTTTGTTATGCAAAATGTTTTAAACAATGTAAGTAATATCAATAAACAGTGCTAAACATTAATAGTGAGTTATCTGGCCACGCGGTTAAACACCCTTCTTTAACAAATAGTTTTCCATATTGTCCTTCAGCTTACCACTATGAGTCCACATTTAGGAAGACAAAGTAATACATTTGGAGACAATGTTGCTCGGATCACTGAGCAAATTAGATACAAAATAATGTGTAGCATCAGAAATGAACCAATTCTGAACATTGACAATTCAAAATACTACCAATGCCTCATAGACAGGGATGATCTTGTTCCAATCTCTGAATTATTCTCAGGTAAAATCATGCACTGAGATTCACAAAAGAAACATACTGCACAAGAGAGCAATATTTGGTTAGCAATATCGAAGCTCAGCACAAGGTTAATCATCTCCAGCTTGAGATATTGAGTCAGGTAGATATTAACATTAGAATGTGTCCAAATAATTCAGAATATGAACTAGCAAGCAATGTAAAGATAACTTGCCTTTCTATTGTCTTCTGAAAAATCTGAAGATGCGTGTTTTGACAGTGCTTTTGTTTGATATGTTGCGACTGCGGTGTCTCAGAGTCTGGGTGCCCAAGATCCGCAGTTCTTTGTATGGTTCTGCAGTTCTCAGGCATCAGAAAATGCAGCTACCGGCTGTAAGTCTCACCCATCTGGGTCTGCCTTCTTTTGTGCTCCTGGCTGCTGCTCCTTGCTTCTCCAGCTCCTAATATGGCATACACCTGTCTAAGGATCTGCAGCTGCCATTTAAAGCTACTCCGCAGCTGGTCAATTTCAGATTTACGTTGCCTTTTCTTTTCTTTTTCATTCTTTTTCTCTTTCCTATTTCTTTTCCATCATGGATGTTTATTCCTTGGTTGATGTCACAGTGATGAAAGGGAACAGGTCATTAGGAACCTGAACACACTGGTCATTGCCCTGGACACCGAACACTGCGTCCGAGCTAGAAAGGAACTGGACTCTCTGCCCTGGGATACGGACAAGGTGGGTAGTGCACGGGAGAGTATGCTGCGTACGAATAAAGTAGTCTTGTGGCTGTGTGGTGCTTCTGGGGGTTTAGGCACAAGGACAAGACATCTGACGACGAAGGGAACTGGACCCTGCAGCCAAGCAGATTTCAGTGCAACATCGGGAACCCACTCGAGTGCGCTGCCACGATCAGGCGCTTTAGGCTACATCTCACGACCTCACCTCAGGAGCCCACCATGGTCACACATTGCAGCCTCATGGTCAGCATGGTATCAGGAGCCCAATCTGACCACGCATGAGTGAAGTGGTGAGTGCTGCAGTGTTTCCCTGTCTTGCTTCAGGCTTCCCGCATTGATCTCTTCATCAACGAGATCTCGCAAGAGTGTGCAACTCTTGGCGGTCATCTTCAAGTCAGGCGTAACAGCCTATGGGAATTGAGGGTGCCCAGGCAGCCATTTTGAAGTCAGGCGCCATCACCTCGACTACTTCCAGCTGCCCTTAACAATGGAAATAATTGTAATCCCTCCACAGCGGCCATTTTAAATTCAGGTGCCACTACTTTTACCACGTTCTGCAGCTGTAAAAGGACTGTACCTGCACGATACCCACAAGCATACCAGCAAATATGCAGAAGCACAGTGGCCCCTCAGCAACAGGCATCATACACTCCGCAGTGCCCAACATGTCTGATGGTAACAACAACAGCCTAATGCAGAGCTCTATATTCAGACACCGTTTACCTTTTGATCTCTTGGATTCTCAAACGCTCGATGGTAAAAATGGATCAGGCCTTTTGAACACTGTCTGCTCACCACATGCAAAAATTACATGGATGAACAGGTCAAGGATCTATTCTTGAACCTTGGCGGTGATGAGGTTGAAGATCTGCTCGTAACATTCCCGCCTGACTCGATTACTACCTACAAAAGCCTAATAAAATGCCTCACAGACAGCTTCGACCGCCAGGGAAGAAGCTGGGACATTGACAAATTTAACAATGAAGCAGCAAAACGATTGCACATCATTGAAGGAAGTTACTCAACTGGAGTTTGCACGAAAATACTGAGAGAAAAGTACCCCCTAGACAAAATACTGGACATGTCACAGACAGAAGCTAGGGCCACGTCGCACGCCATACACATGGAAAATGGGAGAACGCGAACAGTACAACAGGCTCATCGCATGGCATGGGGCAGTGGTAGACGTGACAAGCCGTCGCCGCCAGTGAACAAACACACAAGGGCCTGCTATCGCTGTGGTCTGGAGAACCCACACATCGGCGCCTGGCCGGCCATGGGACAGAAATGCCGGACATGCAACAGAGACAATCACTTTATGAGTATGTGCATGGGTGGACATATCAAGTCGGAGATTGGGTGATCGGCCTGACCACTGACGACTTCGAGGAGACACGCAAGGCCCATGGAAGCATGCAATCCCAGCTCATCCACTGACTCCGACTCTGTGTCAGCACGAGAGACCATCGAACGCCTCTTCCTAATGATGGATGCCCGCATCTAGCGACACCCTCTGAGCAAGTCCAGCTGATTGACAAGTGGCAAATTAAAAAGATGGCCACGGTGGATCTCCAAGTGGGAAACCATATAACACTATTTGTACTCGACAGCGGAGCCACATGCAACATCAAGTGTGTGTCGGAGTATGAAAACTTTGATGACTTCAAATGGGTTGTGGAGCAACCTGTGATGAATATAGGAAAATTTGTGGAAACAATGACATACAATGAAACATCGGTTCAAGAAGAGGTGCATGTCCCTCAGGGAGATATCTCAGCAGCGTGTTTACTCAGCAATGTCACAGCTCAAGTAATAGGATTCCTAAACATTACTTATCATGTGTCTGAGTGGCACAACATCCGGAGAGAGCACCCTCGCTTTTTAAGGGCTTGAAAAGCTGAAAGACACACAAGTCACCCTGCATATCAACAAAGCTGTCAAACTGATAGCTAAGCATCACCAAAGAGTTCCAGTGCAACTACAGTCGCAGGTAGAGGAAAAAGTAAAAAGACTTCTAGGACAGAACCTCATTGAGCCCGCAGAAGGACCGACGCCATGGGTGTACCCCACTGTGGCTGTGCCGAAGAAAAACACGCAGAAAATACACATCTGTACTGACATGCGTCTATCAAACACGGCCATCGAGAGGGAACGGCACCCAGGACCACACCTACATTACATGATCAGTTGCCTTACTGGAGACTGTGTGTTCTCCAAGCTAGACCTATTTAAAGGTTATCAACAGCAGGAACTTGACCCGCAGTAACGTTACATTACCACACTCTCCAGTCACCTGGGGTTGTTCTGTTAGAAGACATTGAGCTTCAGGGAGCCATCCTGAAGGTGAAATATTTCAAGAGATGGTGCAGAGAGTAATAAGGCCAGTTCAGTCAGTCAGTCAAAAAAGTCTTTATTTCGATATTTCATCATAAAAGACATACTACACAATTCATCATTCATATACAGTAATTCCCATATCCCATAAAAGCGGAAATAATGGACACTAATTCTAATATCCTTGCTGTGCAATTCGCTATTGAAATATACTAGTATGTACCATAAATAAAACAATAAGTGTACACTAAGATCAAGTTAAAAAAAGTATTAAATAGCAATATACAAAGACTTGACATATAATAAAAACAGTAAAAACACTTCTATATCATCTGGCCTGTACCCATTTCAGTTCATAAGAAAGAAGCCTCCATCAGCTGGGGAGCCTTTTATTGATAACTAATCTTCCTAGACGGTAAGTTCCAGGCCCAACTAATATATTTGGCAACCTCGGTTACCACCAATATAGAGGTGTCGGACTTCAGAATTCTACTTGCTATCAGCGCAGAGCGTGTTCCCAGTACCCTACAAACTGGGCGTAACCACTTCTGTCTCGGGGCAAACAAAAAGAAAATGGTCAACTGTTTCTACCTGCTCCGTACAAAAGGGGCAGTAACCACTGCCACCGTTGACCCAAGACAACGTTAAGCCACGTAGTGGTAACGTGCCGACCCTAAACTGGTGGAAAAGCTTACGGTCCAGTGGCCTATTAATTGTGTCCCAATAATCTTCGAGGAGACAGTCATCCTTAACTGACACAAAAGTTGCCGTAAGCGAACCACCTGTCAGTGAGGCATGTCTTTTGGATACAGCCCATTCCCAGTATAAATCTCTCAAAAGCCTTTTCGAGGAAAAGATGGCTGTATCCGGGTTGGACCATAGCTCCCCATCCCCATACCGGTCAGAATTATTCTAAGGTCTGACAGCCAGGCAATCCTGTGGGAGCCCCTATGGCCTTTAACTTCTAGCAGGGCTTTAGAATATGGGGACAGTTCAGGCGTGGTCCACAGGCGTCGCCAAAACGCCAGTGGTCTATATCGCACGATGTCCTCAACAAGCTGACAACCTAAGTCATATAAAAGGGGAATACGTGGAGTTGACTGCGGTAGGCCCGCAGCTGCCCTGAGGAATTTGTTTTGGGCCACCTTGAGGGGATCCAAGTTACTAAAACCCCAGAGCTCAGCACCATACAACACAGCTGGCAAGATTTTGGAGATATAGATCTTAATGAGGGGGGGTCATAGGTTTGGTTAGGGAGCACCTATGCTCTTTGAGAAGAGCTACTCCTAATTGAGCATGCTTTAGGGTTAATAGATCTAACTGAGGTTTCCAGCTTAGATTATCACTGAAGGTGATGCCGAGGTAAGTAAAAACTGAAGTCTGCTCGAGGGTAGCACCTCCCATGGTAACCCTTGGTTTGATTGGTCTGCTCCCAAGAAGGACCATAAATTTGGTCTTCCCCACATTTACCTCTAACTCATGTTCACGGCAGAACAACTCAAAGCAAGACAGAGCTGCCTGAAGCCCCTGCCTCGTTTTGGATATTAAAAGCGTGTCGTCCGCAAACATCAGTAGGGGTATTTTCATGCCAGCGAGGGACGGAGCATCAGTAGGGTGGTTAGAGAAGTAATTTATGACTCCATTAATAAACAGGGAAAAAAGGGTAGGGGCCAATACACACCCTTGTCTGACACCCTTAGAGACCCCAAATCTGTCAGTCACCTCCCCTGGCTTACCCCAGCGGACCTGGGCATATGTATGAGCATGTAACTTAACCAGAAACTTCACCAGTTCCACAGGCATTCCCAGCTTTAGTAGGCACTCCCATAACTTTGCCCTTGGCACAAGGTCAAATGCAGACCTTAAGTCCACAAAGGCAGCGTAAATCGTGCCACCCCCAAGGAAAACTTCCTTCCAGTATAACATCACAAACCTAAAGGCTTGGTCTAGGGTCCCAATATGGGTCCGAAAACCCGCCTGTAGTGGGGTTAAGATGTCAAAATCTAATATCCAATTCTGGATGCGTCCCAAGACTAGACAGGCTATTATTTTTTGTACCGCATCTATAAGGCTGATCGGCCGATAGTTGGCCGGGGCTGAGCGGTCACCTTTCTTGTAGATCGGCAATATCTCAGCCCCGAGCCAAGAGTCGGGGACCAGTGCACCGTTAGCAATAGCGTTAGCTAAGGTAGTTAAATAGGGAACCCACAAATCTTGTTCCTGTATAAACAGGTCCGCAGGGATGAAGTCAGGGCCCGGGGCCTTACCACTCGGGATAGATTTCATAACAGACTTAACCTCCGAGTGAGTGAATATTAAGGGATCATCATGGTTTAGGGTGGGTAATACCACTTCTGGCCTAGCATTAGTCTTAAACTGATTTTCAAAGAAGCTTACCCACTGTTGTGGCTCAACGTGGGCAGTGTGGGACCGCTCCTCAGGGCAATTGCCCCATTTGAGGAGATACCAAAACTGTGTCATATTCCTACCATCACATGCTTCTGTCAAGACCCTCCAGCGATCCTCTCCCAGTTTTTTTTGTTGCATTTTTTGGGGCCAGTTTATACGTCGCCCTACAGGTTCTAATGCGGCCCGGAACTCTAGATTTAATTGCAGCAAGCACGTTTTTGTGAGCCAGACTACAACTATGATCAAACCAGGAGGCTTTCCTCTGTATTTCCATTTTACCACTGTTTAAAATACTTTTGATAAATAGTTTTTTGAGCCCCAGGAATAACTCACTGTGGGCACTCGGAATTCTAGCCTTAATCAATTCTTGGGAATCACAACTATTTAACTTCTCCATGGTTTGGGTAACTAGGGACCTAATTGTAGTCCTAGCTGTCTCATCTGTAGCTAACTTAGGCCACCATACCCTTCTTAGGTCATTTTTTAGGGTTACTAGTGTCTGTACTAAATTTGATTCATCGGGAGGCAACCCAGTAAAGCTATCATCGAATAGGGTTAACATCAATGGATTGTGATCGCTTTCGGGTCTAGTTTTTACCTCCATATCGGCAATCACAGGCCATAACTCCAAATTGACCAAGATATAGTCAATTCGACTACCATGTCTACCATTGTCAAACGTCATCTTGCCTACCCTATCTGACTTTACTCTACCATTGACAGCCCTGAGGCCCATATTAAGGCAAAGCCCCTTAAGATACATAGCCGCTTGTGTCCACTTTCTTATGGGTTTGAGTACCATCTGTGGGATTCCCCACACCATGTCCTCAACCTCAGATAGCTTCCCATCATCCCCATCCAGAGGTTCAAAACACGTATTAAGGTCACCGGCCACCACCCTATGGCCCATATGCTGTTCCTTATTAAGGAAGTTCTCCAAAAGTAAAACTGTGGGGGATGACTTCCCACCCGGGATGCCCCTTACATAGATATTCACAAGGAAGGCCACGGCAGGATGTAAGCTGTCCCAGGTCGCTCTGCTGCTTTAGGGGGAGTGATCAGTGCTGGCCTGGCACACTCGAGTCCTTTGCTGGAGGCTGACCCGGGCTGCAGCTGCGCCAGTGAGGCGCAGGCGTCAGAGAAAAACTATGGATTTAGGCCCAGATCTCTGTACTGGGGTGAATGTATGACATTGTTCTGCATTCTGTCCATCAACTGTTGTTTTTGCATTTGTCACCCCGAGTGGGATGGGTATGCTCAGACGTGAGACCCATGCTCTCCACACCACTGGAGTCAAGCTATCCTGGCTGAAGATGGCTGATAGCCAGAAACCGGTCCTAGGATGCGTGATTCCGGTCCAGGAAAGACATGGCTTGGCAGTTCGGGCTGGACTGTTCCCATGAGGCACAGGGTCAAGGCTGATTTGCATATGGCCATGTCTGAACTGGGGTGGTGTGGAGTGCAAAGAAACAATGGATTTAGGCCCAAATCTCTGCAATGGGGTGAATGTATGACATTGTTCTGCATTCTGTCCATCAACTGTTGTTTTTGCATTTGTCACCCCGAGTGGGATGGGTATGCTCAGACGTGAGACCCATGCTCTCCACACCACTGGAGTCAAGCTATCCTGGCTGAAGATGGCTGATAGCCAGAAACTGGTCCTAGGATGCTTGATTCCGGTCCAGGAAAGACATGGCTTGGCAGGTCGGGCTGGACTGTTCCCATGAGGCACAGGGTCAAGGCTGATTTGCATATGGCCATGTCTGAACTGGGGTGGTGTGACGTGCAAAAAAACGATGGATTTAGGCCAAGATCTCTGTACTGGGGTGAATGTATGACATTGTTCTGCATTCTGTCCATCAACTGTTGTTTTTGCAGGCTTCAGAGAGAACACGTTTTAAATACAGGTGCCAGGGCCAGGATAAGTACATGCACACCTTGCATGTGGAAAAAAACACAAGCATTTGAAAATGGGAACAGAAAAAGGTTTGACGGGCTAGTCAAGGGGGCACGGAACAAATTCAGCCCAAATCACGAGGAGTGTTAATGTGCAACCCATTCAATCAGGAAGGCACAGCGTTCCCAGATCAAGAGATGGAGTACTTTGCAAGTAGGGGTCAAAGCCTGATAAAAACAAGCATTTGCAATGTAATAGGACTGGCATTTACGCGAGACCTATTGCATTGCAAACAGGAGTTGGGTCGGCGGGTGGGAGGGGTGCCAGAAGGCAAGAACAACGGGAGTGGGGGGGGAGCGGGAGAGAAGGCACAGACAGTAGGGGGGGCACGGGAAGAAAATAGTGTTCATGAAACACAAAGTAAAGGGGCCAGTAGCCATGGAAGGATACAAATGACGACATGGCCATCATAAGGAGGGACTAGCAGCCTATGAACCAGTCGGAAGGCAGAATTTAGAAAGGACAAACACACAAGCCAAGGAAAAAGTGGGCGGGGCTTCCCTCACATAGTCAACTACCACAGATCAACCCCAGAGCAGCGCTTGCGTGCTGGCTCAGGGCTCAACCTAAAAAAGCAGGACATGTAGTTTTAGTGAACAACTTTTAAATTAGTTTTTCACTACTGCAAGGCCTACCTAACTCCTGCACTTTAATGCTTTACATCTGCACTGCGCTAAGAGCACCTAAAGAACAAGTTACCTACCCTTGGTAATGCATTATCTAGTAGAGACAATATCTAGTTGCAGATTCCTTACCTTTGAATTCCCGGGCCCTCAGACTGGATCCGGAAACTTTTGAGTAAGCTGCACCCTTGCACGCCGTGGGGCGGCTCCATTCGGCTCCCCGTGACGTCTTCAGCATTGTTAGTGTCAGTTATGATGTTGCCGTCAACTATATAGGTGCCACCCAGGCGCACAGACGTACGTTAAATTTGCACTTTTCCACGACAGAAGCGCAGAGCCAAAGTGAACTGACTTATGTGTGTCACAACTAGGGCCCTGAAAAGGGAGCAACCCTAGCCCTATCAAATGAGTCCACAGAGTAGGGAGGCTTAGATGGGTCTGTAGGGAATCTGCAGCTAGATATTGTCTCTATCAGATAATGTGTTACCGAAGCTGTGTAACTTGCTCATCGGATACAGACTTCTAGCTGCAGATTCCTTACCTTTAAATAGATACCCAAGCCATTCCATCTATTACACTGTGCAAGGACACCTTGAAAAATCTGGCATGGAACAAGCAATTTACAAATGAAACCCTGCTCTGAAAGAACGACTTTTAACATGACATCTGTGGACTTCAGTGTGTGAGATATTGTAATATCTAAATTGGGGAATGCTCTGTTGGGTACAATTCTATGCTTATTTTAGGACCTCCAATCAAATTACAACATGCACATGCATCAACCTTTTAGATATATAAAAATTGAGGCACGTTCTGCTCCCCAACATTAAAGACATCACAGAACTGAATAACTTTAAGACATGAGTACACTCTCATATGCGGACTGACAGACCATGCAAGTTGCAATGGCACCCAATACAGAAAATCTAACTGGAGTACCTTCAAAGGACATTTCTCACATGACAAAGGCTCTGGAGGTTTGGGAGGATTACATTCCCAAATTATCTGCTTTGCAGGAAGTCCCCGGGGATGTTTGGCATTCCATTCTCAAGTACCCCCAGCTTTAGGCCTTTTTGGGACTGGAACATAACATTCTGGCATCTTAAAGATGAACCTAAATGGATCCTTCTATACATACCACTACACCTACTTGCATATAGAAATAAAATGGCTATTCTACACCTTGAATTGGTTATAGCCACGTGCAATATTGTCCAGAATGGGAAGAGAAAAGTTCTACCGACCTTCAATAGCTGGGTGCATGCAATGGATCATTGAACTACATTAGAGGTCCCCAATTATAAATCTCCCAGTTCTCCACCAAAGCAAAAGCAAATATGGGAGGAATGGATGAAAAACTGAGGAATAGCAGCAGACTTGAGAATATGAGACAATATTATGTCATGACATACCCTTAGGTACAGGTCTCAACTACATGTACCTAGTAATAGAACTACAATTCAGTTAACTATATGTGATTTAAGATGGCCCAGTAACAACTGACTACACAATGATGTTATTTGAAAATGCTGTATGCTTGTCTTGCTTGGTTTTCTTTTAAACACTAAAAGTCAATAAAATTGTTTTCTTAATTAACAAGATGTTGGCCATAAATGAGAAGTCAGCACATTCTTAAATACGGAGAGAAGGCATATATGTTTTGATATCACTTACATTTTCAACCCCAGAATGATTAAAGGCTATGACTGTATCACCAGGAATAAAACATGTCACAGCATCATGACAGCATGCTGCTACAGCATTTGCCCACTGGGCCATCTTGGATTTGACGTGTGACCCAAAAGTTACACAATCAACCTTTGAAAGAGGTTTCAGTTGATTTGTACAGCAGGAGCATTGGCTTACTGAGCTATTTAACAGTCATTGCAAAATCCAAAATGAAGGTTGAGACCTGCCATCTTTTCAAGCCCAATTGAGGAACCCCTATTTGGCAGGTAATGGGAAATGCTCCATTGTGAACATTTTGGAAAAATAGTTATTTTTAAACATAGGCTCACATAACTGTAAACATAAAAAAATGTTTTTGTTGTTTTAACTTTTTATTACATAAAACAGAAAAACAGTAACATCAGCAAACAGTCAAGGTAATGTATGAATAGTAAATCCATTAGGCTTGTGCTCAAGGAGAACAGGAGATACAGGACAACAGGAGAGAAAATTCTTCGAATGCAGATAAGGGGGGGGGGGGGCCCAAAGGCAAAATTGCGTATAAACAGCGCAATGTATCACAGCTAGAAGGAATGCAGGTCAGGGTGATTGAGAAGGACTGGGAATTTCTGCGAGTGGGGGCGTACAAATATCTCCCCGGTATGAATTCCACTGGTTCCAAATCTTTCTCCATTTCCTGGGCCTGCCTCTTGCTATATACACTGTCTTCTCTCTGAACATGCACCAGTCCACACTCTCTTTCCAAGCAGTCACCGTAGGCGGCCTCGGGGACCCCCACAATTGTGCAATATCTCGTTTGGCAACCATATTGGCAAGAGTCACCCATCGAAGCTGCGACACGTCATAATCATTCGGGCCCCATACATTCAACAAACATTGCCGGGCTTCTGGCATCATCACAACACCCGTTACTTCACTCATCACATCATGTATACGATGCCAAAAACGCACCACCTCAGGGCACTCCCATAGTATATGGAGATAGGTGCCAAGGAGACCACAACCACGTCTACACAAGCCATCCGTGGAATAGCCCATATGAATAAGACGGGGGCCGGTGACATAGATTCTGTGGAGGATCTTGAGTTGGACCAGACGGAGGCGGGCCGGAATCGCAACCTCCCTGGGAGAGGAGATCGCGGATTGCCAGTCCTCATCATCCAGTTCAATACCATCAGCAATCCAGGTTTCACGAAGGCGATCCAACAAACTCGATCGGTCATTAATCATCTTTTTATAAAACAATGAGATAGTACTATCTGGCACATGACCATCCAATATGCGATCTTCGAGGGGGGAGGATTCCGGAACATCACTACCCACAGGAAACACTGAATTCAAGGCATGGCGTACTTGGACATAACGAAAAAGTTCCTTGTCATTCAGCTCATATTCCGCTTGCAGATCCGAAAAGGTCTTCCCCCCTCCTTTAACCCAGAGATCACGCACTTTACTAATACCGATCGTGTCCCATTTATCAAATCCCTTTGTCTTCCATAGACAGCCCAATTTTGCGGAGGCATAAAGCGGAGTAGCGCCTGTTAGTCTGTCGCTCCAGCCCATAGCCGCAGTCCCGCTATGCCATACCCGCACGGCTATAGCGGTAGGTCCCGAAAGTTGTGAACGGGAGGATCCCGAGTAAAGCGCCCTATAATAGTCCCCACCCGGGAGCAGCAACCTATCCATTTCAAAGGCCGGATTCAGTGCCGGACCATACATCCCATGGTTGATGGCAGCAAGTTGGGAAGCCCAATAATACCTACGAATATCCGGGAGTGCTATGCCGCCATCATACCAGGGAAGTGTTAATTTTGGAAGAGCGATGCGCGAACGTCCGTCCCATATCAATTGCCTCTGCAACGATTCCACCTCCCGAAAATATTTCGACGGGATCACATCAAAACTATTCTGAAGTGCATATAGAAATCGCGGTAAGGACATCATTTTAAAAAGGGCCGCTCGCCCCAAGGGAGACAACAGTAATCTACGCCAGCGCACTACATCCGAGCGCAACCTTTGGAGTGGGGGGAGTACATTACGTTCGTAGCGAACCTCCGGATCCAGCGAGATAAACACACCCAGGTATTTAAAACCAGACTGTGACAACTGGATGGGGCAGCCCCGCGGTAAACGAGGGACATCACCTGCGAGCACGTAGATATAGGATTTTGACCAGTTGATAACGAGGCCTGAGTTCCTCCCAAAGGAGTTAAGCACGTCAAACAATACGTTAAGCGATTTTTGGGGAGATGTGAGGTACAATAAAATATCATACGCATATAGGGAGATACGATCTTTAAATTCCGAGGTCCAACGTATGCCCCTCAGTGAAGGTTCCCAACACAGCCAAGCGGCGAGTGGTTCCAACGCAAGAGCGAAGAGAAGCGTGCCCCTCTCGAGAGCAAAAGGCATGGAGACACGACCATTAACCACCACCTGCGCCAGTGGCGTTTCATACAGGAGTTTGACCCAACCAATAAAGCCTGCGCCAAATCCAAACTTGGCGAGCGCGGCCCAAAGATACGACCATTCAATTGTGTGAAAGGCCATCGTGGCGTCCAAGGACGCCAAGATGGCCGGTTCATGCAACGTTGGGGCCCTCGCGAGAACACCATGCAAACGTCGTAAATTTAATGCCGTGTTGCGATGAGGGATAAAACCCGACTGATCCGGATGGATCAGGTCGCTGATCACCGTTATCAGACGATTAGCGAGCAGCTTGGCGAGAATCTTAGGCTCCGCATTTAAGAGCGAAATGGGTCTGTATGACGAACAGCGGTCCCGTGGCTTGCCCTCCTTGTGATTCACCACAATGGTCGCAAGACGCTGATCCCTAGGGAGGGAGCCATTTTCTCGCGCAGCCAAAAACATATCTCGGAGATAGGGAGCCAGGGTATCAGGGCGCAATTTATACAATTCTATAGGAAGACCACTGGGACCCAGAGCCTTGCCAGAACGAATGGAGCGAAGCGCGAGAGCCACCTCATCCACCAAGGGTGCGGCATCCAGACAATCCCGATCTGATTCTGACAAACACAGCAGTGCTATATCTTGAAGCAACAATTGAGAATCCTCTTCGGGCCTGTCAGACACCGAGGTATACACCTCTCGGAAATAATCAGCAAAGCATTCAACAATTTCAACAGGGTCCGTTACACGCACACCATCCAATTTTTCAATTACAGGAACCACATGACTCGCCCTCTCCTTTCTGTCCAGCCAGGCAATCAATTTTTCTGCTTTATCACCCACATCATACAATCGTCCCTGCTGTTCCCTACTCATCATCTTGGCCGCATCAGTAACCAAAGTTTTATATTCCAACTGTTTAAGGTGGAGAATATGCAATGTCTCCCGAGTCACATCTCGCTCCAATGCAGTCTCTAATTCTGTAATTTCTGTCTCGAGCTGAACAATTGCCCCATTCTTACATTTCTTGGCACACCCAATCAAAGACAATGCCTGCCCCCTGATAACAGTCTTGAAGGCTTCCCACAGCGAAACAGGTGAGGACACAGAACCCACGTTATCAGCAAAATACAGATCAAATGATTTAATCAATTCAGTGCGAGTTTTGGGGCTGAGAAGATACCAGGGGTTAATCGGGGCTATCCTCCCTTCAGCGCCTGTTGCAAAATTAAAATGAAACCAAATAGGGGAATGGTCTGATATACCCCGAGCCAGGTGTCTAATCTCTCCAATCGAAGGGGACAGGGCAGCCGGTAGCAAGATATAATCCAATCTGGAAAGACTACCATGTGCTCCAGAGTGGAAGGTAAATTGAGTCTGCACTGGTTGCATTAGCCCCCAACAATCTACAAGCCCCAGTGTTTCCAGAAAGTCACCCAACCAGGATTGCGCAACAGGAAGGTCTCTGGGCGGATAGCGATCCGCTCTGCCAGAAACGACGGAGTTAAAATCACCACTCAATATCAAATCACCCTCAGGGAGACCTAATACCATCCGCCCCAAGTCAGCGGATGTTGTGGATTGTAGGCCAGGAGGAACATACACCGACACCAACAAAACTGTTTTTCCCTCCCACCGTCCAACAAGTGCAACATATCGACCCCTGGTATCAAGGACCACATCATCAACCTCGAAGGGGAGGGAAGTCCTAAGCAATATACCCACCCCTCTAGAACTAGATGTACAGCTGGAATGGGCAACAAGACGATAACCCCGTCTATTAAGAGCATAGCAAGTATTCCCAATCAGATGCGTCTCTTGTAGCAAAACAACGTCAGGCGAGAGGCGCCGCAAAAGCTGCAGAACCACCCCTCTCTTTATCCGATCACCCAGCCCATTCACATTCCAGCACAGTACCCTCAACCCCCTACCCCCCATCCAGATCCACAATGAACTCCCATCTCAAAACGAGCACCACACCAATGTCAAAATAAGTGAAAGTTCTTTGCCTTGAAAAAGAAGAAACGAATAACCCCAACACATTTCCCTCCCTCCCCCCAACGTCCCCAATGCAACTCCCCCCACCCTGCACCCCTGCACAGACTCGGAAGCCACCCCAATTTGCAGTGTGCCTGTCGCCCTAACAATTACAAACAAACAACTAATCTACACAAAGGAACCCCAGAGGAGGAAGGGTCCCGTCAAAGTGTCCGACCAATCACTCGCTTCTTCAGGCCGGACAAAGAAGAATGTTCGATTGTCGTGTTCAACACGAAGTCGGGTCGGGAACAACATCGCATATTTTAACTCCATTTCTCTAAGCCGCCGTTTCACCCCTTGAAATCCCATTCGTTGCTTCTGGACCGATTGGGAAAAGTCTGGATAAAAGTTCACAGCAGCATTCTCAAACTGCGTGGGGCCGCTTGTCCGTGCCGCCTGCAAGATGGCGTCGCGATCTCTGAAATTGAAGATCCGTGCGATAATCGTACGGGGGAAAACCGGGCCTCGCCTGTCCCCCCGGTACCCTGTGTGCACGTTCAATGGCAAAGAATTTGCTCAGGCCCTTGGGTGCAAGATGATTGAGGATAAGGTCCTCCACTCGAAGATCAGTGGAGAGTGAACTAGAGTCTTCCGGGACCCCAATAATACGCACGTTGTTGCGCCGTGCACGGCCCTCAAAATCCTCCAAGCGATGAGCAAAGAAATCATTGGCAGTTCTAAGGTTGCGCACTTCTGTTTGCAAGTCGGACACATCTGTTGTGAGGCTGGCTGTCTTTAGGTCAAGGGACTTCACCCTCTCGTTCGTCTTGGCCAAATCAGTTCGAATGAGGTTGACATCAATGGCCACCGTGTCCAGCTTCAAAGCCAGGGCTTCATATTGTTCGCCAATAGAGGACTTGATACCTGCGATGGCGCCCATCACGTCCTGTAGCGTTAAGTCTGCCGATACAGCAGGATTGTCGACTGCCTCCTCCCGGGTCTTAGGTGTGCCACCGGGGGATCCTTTAGAAAGTGTGTAGCGGTCCATGACATTCGTCTGGGTTGAGCCTCCTCGGAAGGTGGTCTTGACTTTCCGTTTTTCACCCTCGGACTTTCCCGTCATGGCGAGCCGGGTGCCCCGAAGGGAGGCTTGGGCTCTGGTCCAAATGGCTCCTTAGAATTCACCCACACTAATACCAGAGGCAGAGTTGAGACAATTTGAGTCCACGGCCAAACTGTCGCTAGCACCAAGCCCAATGAACTGGCATAGGCGCCAGCCCGATCAGCCGTCACCCCGCAGAGGGAAGACGGTGCGCAGGAGAAACAAAACCGAAAGTGAAGTGAGGCTGTGAACTGATCTCCGCCAGCCGCTGTTGTTGAATTACGACCCGGGTAAAGCCACAACTCAAGGCCCAGGCGGTTCCATGGAGAAGGCCACAAACTTCAGGATGGCGTAGCTCGGGGACCCTGCGTCCGATTTCGACCCAGAAACCTGCTAGTACATCAGCCGGGCTGTGTCTTCAATGACCTTCCATCAAATCAGGATATTATCCAGGATTAATGCGGGAGGCGGCGAGGGTCTCCGGGAGCCCTAAGCTCACGCGGCGATCACGGATGCGCGATGTAAACAGAATTTGATACAAATCAAAGACCACTTTACAGTGGCACATTTTAAGAACATAGACCGCATTGATCAATGCATCTCAACATGTAGTGACTGAATGTGGAAAGTATGAGAAGACACAGTAATTTCTATAGTTTTTAAGCAAGAGATGAGATTATGGGTGCACAATAAGACATTTGAGTCTCTCAGAGCATATCCTCATCCAACACTATTACTGAATGCTGTGGAAATGGTCAATCTTTTAGCCAAGAAACTGATAGGCACACTTCCCATCTGTAGATTTCTCTAACTTTGCTAGTTTTTGCACACAGTTTTTTTTCTGAACTGGAGTCAATCAAGTTTTGTCCCACGTTTAATATGCATTGTAAACTCAATGCATTTTCTCAAAATGTGCTTGCTTCTTCATTGTAGGAACAACCCATGTGCTGTATGCATACAGTGCAGAGACGTCTTGAATTAAATCCATTAAACGTTTTTAAAACAGACACCGAGAGAAAGCAGTTATCTCTCAAAAGTCAAGAAAGAGCTTACTCCATTACATCAATACTGCTCTAAAATGGAGGAGGAGCTTCGCGCGCAACCAAGATGGCCACGTGAGCTTAAGGCTCCGGAGACCCTCGACACCTCCGACATATATCCTGAGGATAATCCTGACTTTTCTTTATGTCTCCGTGAAGACGAACCACGGCAGACGCGAACACTGCAATCGGAATTCGAATCGGACCAGGGGTGCCGAATGAGAGTTTGCGGCCTTCTACCCCCGCGATGCCCGGCGGTGGTGTAGGTGTGATGCCCGAGCTGAAGTTGAACAACATCGGCCAGCTGTGAAGGAGAAGACCGTGTGGGCCTACTTTCACTTTCGTTCCTGCTGGATGAGACGATCCCGCATGAGCAGTCATCAGTCTCCTGCCATTGTGGTTTGACCTGCGCTCCAGTGTTAACATCTATGGGTTGCATGACTTTACAGCGCCTCCGAAGCCGCACTCTTGGGTCGCTTTTGGACTCTGCGTCGGCGGCTTGGTGAACTATATTTCCCGATCTCGCCTGTACATTGGATGTGGCCTGCCAATCCGCTCTTGTGTGTTTTTGCCATCTGACCTTTGTGGTAACCGTCTACACGGCCCTTTGCCATGACTGGCAAGCCAGAGAGGGACAAACAAAGGTCTAAGCCCACTCGACGAGGTGGCTACACCCAAACCAACAACATGGATCGCTATGCTCAGGCGTCACCCGGTGGGACGAGTAAGACGCCCGAGGGAACAAAGGAATCTTCGACCCCGATTGCGGACCTCACTTTGCAGGACGTAATGGCCGCTATTGATGGGATCCAATTGTCTCTTGGCAAACAGATGGAGACGCTGGCTCATAAACTCGACACTGTTGCCATAGATGTGAATTTGATACGCACTGACCTAGCGAAAACTAACGAGGTCAAATCACTTGATATTAAAACCTCTGCTCTGACGGACGATGTGGTTGAGATTCAAACGGAGATCCGCAATTTGAGGTCCTCTAATGATCTCCTTGTGCGTCGCCTGGAGGATTTCGAAGGGAGATCTAGGCGAAACAACGTTCGCATCATAGGTGTTCCGGAACAGGCCGAAGATTCTGCGACCGATCTCTTTGTTGAAAACTTGATCACGAACCACCTCGCTCCCAAAGGGATCAGTAGCTTTTTTGCTGTGGAACGTGCCCACAGAGTCCCTGGTGGAAGGCATAATACTGGGGCCCCTCCGCGGTCTATTTTCAACTTTCGTGACAGGGACGCTATCCTGCAGGCTTCGCGCTTGAGTGGACCCATGAAGTTTGAGAACACCACCATCAGCTTCTACCCTGATTTCACCCAGGCAGTCCAGAAGCAGATACTCGGATTTCTGGGGGTGAAGAGGAGACTTCGTGAGATGGGACTCAAGTATGCCATGCTTTTTCCGGCTAAACTGCGCATTGAACATGCTGAGCGAACCTATTTTTTCTACCGACCAGAAGTGGTGGCCGATTGGCTTGAGACACTCCCGGCCCACCGCCCGCAGGATGGGCAGAGCGGTGGGGCCGAGGGCGGAACGCCGGATCAAGAATGACTCTTTTGCGTTTGTTTGGCTCCTGGGTTCCTGCAGACTTTGAACTGTGTTTCGTTGACTGTGCAGTAAGATTCGCGGAGACACTTGAGGAGAGGTGGGGGGAATCGGGAGGTCGTTTTCCTCCTCCACTTAGACTTTCCGTAGATTAGTTGGGATGTGGGGGCGACAGGCACACTGCAAGTTGGGGTGGCTTTTTGGTCTCACGCAGGGGTGCAGGGTGGGGGGTGTTGCAACGGGATGGGGTTGGGAGGGGGGGTGGGGTGTGTTTGTTTTTGGAGTTTTGTTTTTGCAAGGCAATGCATCGTTTACATGTATGATTCAAGTGCTGACTGTTACGTGTGGCTGGACTGTCCAATTTGTATGGGATGGGGGGTAGGGGGCTGAAGCTATTGAGTTGGAATGTGAACAGGCTGGGTGATAGGATTAAGCGGGGTATAGTGCTGCAGCTGATTAAACGCCATTCCCCTGATGTTGTCCTGCTTCAGGAGACCCATTTGGTTGGAAACACGTGTCATGCAATGAATAGGAGGGGTTACCGTTTGGTTGCTCATGCGGGTTCTCATCGGGCTCCCGAGGGGCTGGTATACTCCTTAAAAATTCATTTCCTTTGGAGATCGACACAACGACACTGGACGATAGAGGCCGCTATGCTGTTCTTACTGGCCGTTGGGAGGGTAAAACGCTGTCCCTGGTATCAGTGTATGTTCCCCTCGGGTTGCAATCCACTACCTTTGCGGACCTGGGGCGTACTCTCCTAGATCTTCCTGTGGGGCCATTGATACTGGGTGGTGACTTTAATGCGGTCGTCTCAGGTACCTTTGATAGACACCCACCGAGGGACCTCAAGGGCTCCCAGAGTTGGCTACACGACTTTATTGGTACTTTGGGTCTGGCTGATTGCTGGAGATTCTTGCACCCCTCTCAGCGACAGTATACATTTCACTTTGGTGCACATGGTAGTCTTTCGAGAATTGATTATGTCTTCGTGCCTGCCGCACAAGCGGCATCTGTGGTGGAAATTAGACACATGGCTAGAGGAATCTCTGACCACTCTCCTTTTTGGCTTCGAATTGACCTCTCTGTGGGATCGGAAGGGAGGGTTGCACCGATTAATCCCTGGTACCTTCGTAATCCTAAAACACGGTCTGCATTGATAAAATCACTTGACTTATACTTCTTGGAAAATGAGGGTTCCGTGTCATCTGCGATATCGCTTTGGGAGGCCTTTAAGACGGTTTTGAGGGGACAGGCTTTGTCGCTGATCTCCGGGGTCAAAAAACAAAGAGATGAGGCTGTAGTTGAGATTGAAACGGAGCTAGCAGACCTGGAGTCTGTTCTGGAACACGACCCTACTCGCGTGAACATGCATTTACTGCGACTAAAGCAATTAGATTACAAGGCGTTTGTTACTGAGGCGGCTAAGACTATGTTCCGCGAGCAACAGGGCCGCCTCTATGATGTGGGAGATAAGGCAGGAAAATTGATTGCTTGGCTGGACAAAAAGGAGAGAATTCATCGCGTAGTGCCTGTGATTGAGATGGCTTGCGGTACGCGGGTGTCTGATCCGCTTCAGATTGTTGAGTGTTTTGCGGACCACCTCAAGGCTGTGTATTCTTTTGTCTCGGACAGGCCGGAAGAGGACTCCTGCTCGCTGTTGAAGGATATAGCCCTCCCCACGCATACTGAAGAAGACAGGGATTTTATGGACTCTGCGATAACCGCAGAGGAGGTTGCCATCGCAATTCGCTCCCTGCGTTCTGGTAAGGCCATGGGACCGAACGGATTGCCGATAGAACTGTATAAGTTGCGACCTGATAAGATAGCCCCCTATTTGCGAGATATGTTTTTGGAATCTCGTAAATGTGGCACTCTCCCTCGGGATCAGCGGCTGGCGACGATTGTTGTTATTCATAAAGAGGGAAAACCAAGAGATCAGTGCTGGTCTTATCGGCCTATATCGCTCCTGAATGGCGAGCCAAAAATTCTAGCTAAGGTTCTTGCGAACCGGTTGATTACGGTCATTAGTGACCTCGTTCATCCGGATCAATCCGGCTTTATTCCGCACCAGAATACTGCCCTGAACCTCAGACGGCTTCACGGAGTTCTCGCGAGGGCAGCGTCATTGCGTGAGTCGGCCATTTTGGCGTCCTTGGACGCCACGATGGCTTTCGATACTATCGAGTGGCCGTATCTGTGGGCAGCACTAGCCAAGTTCGGTTTTGGTGCCGGGTTTATAGGATGGGTGCGACTTTTTTATGAGGAACCCCTGGCGCAGGTGGTGGTGAATGGTCGCGTCTCGGTACCTTTTGAGGTTGGGCGTGGCACTCGTCAGGGATGCCCGCTTTCACCCCTCCTGTTCGCCTTGGCCCTCGAGCCCCTTGCCGCCTGGGTTCGCTGGGAGCCATCTATAAGAGGAATTCGGTGGTCCCCTGAGCACGAAGATCGTATCTCGCTCTATGCTGACGATATTCTATTATACCTGACCTCGCCCAGGAAATCCTTAATGGTTTTTTGTGATGTCCTAGCCTCCTTTGGGAGGAATTCGGGTTTGATGATCAATTGGGCGAAGTCCTACCTATACGTACTCTTGGGGGACCCGCCGCTTCCTCCGCGGAACTGCCCCATTCAAGTGACACAGGCAGGCTTTCACTATTTGGGTATCTGGATTACTGCAGACCCCGTGGCTAGGTACAAACACAATCTCCTTCCGCCCCTTGTTAGGCTACAGCGTGATGTCTTGGGTTGGCGTAGGCTCCCACTCTCACCGCTTGGGCGTGCGGCCCTTTTTAAGATGATGTCCCTACCTCGATTCTTGTATGCACTCCAAAACACGTTAGCTATGGTCCCGGCCAGTTATTTTCGTAAGATTGAGAGCCTCCAGAGGAAATTGATATGGGATGTCCGACCACGCATTGCCCTGGCAAAGTTAACTCTTCCGTGGTACGACGGGGGAATAGCACTCCCGGACATCAGGAGGTATTATTGGGCGTCCCAACTTAGTGCCATTAACCATGGCATGTATGGCCCTGCACTGAATCCGGCATATGCGTTGGATAAACTGTTGCTTCCGGGGGTAACTACACTAGAGCTCTGTACTCGACATCGGTACTCAGGTCATTGTCTGGGCCAACTAGAACGGCCGTCCGGGTGAGGCCTGATGCTACCGCCTCATTGGGCTGGAGAGGCCGACTGACTCTGGCGACCCCACTCTTTGACTCTGAAAGGCTTGGTAAATTGCGGAAATCCAAAGGGTTCGAAAAGTGGGATCTCATTGGACTTAGCAAGGTGGGGGATTTGTGGGTTAAGGGACAGGTGAAGTCTTTTGATGCTTTGAAAACGGAATTTGAGCTGGGGGACTCGGAATATTTTAGGTATATACAGGTCCGTTATGCTTTGATGTCGGTTTTCGCTGGCGGGGAGTCGGTTTTCGCTGGCGGGGAGTCGGTTCCCGAATCGACTACACTGGAGGATAGATTGCTAGATGGTCACGTTCCGGACAGTACAATCTCCCTGGTGTACAAAAAATTGATTAATGACAGAGCTGATCTCCTGCTGCCACTACATGACCGGTGGGTCCAAGACGGTCTCGAGTTAGATGATGAGGACTGGCAATCTGCTGTCTCCTCGCCTAAGGAGATTGGGATCCCTGAGAGACTCCGACTGGTCCAACTTAAGATTCTGCATAGGGTGTATGTCACTGGTCCCCGTCTAGTACGTATGGGTTTTTCTGAGGAGGGACTCAGCAAGCGGGGCTGTGGCTCGGTGGGGACGTTTCTTCATATTCTTTGGGAATGTCCTGAGGTTGTTGCTTATTGGAATGGAGTATATAAGGTGATGGAGGAAGTCACGGGTGTCTCACTCCTACCGGAAGCTAGACGCTGTCTTTTGAATGTCTGGGAGCCCACGGATTATAATGTGGCCCAAACTCAATGGGCCACCCTGGGTGCCATGATAGCAAAACGTGATATTGCACAATTGTGGGGTTCGCAAAGACCACCTCAGGTCGAACTTTGGAAGGAAAACATGGACTGGTGCATGTTTCGTGAAAAAACTGTATATGTGGCCTGGGGCCGTCCACGGAAATGGCAGAGTGTGTGGGGACAGTGGAACGCCAACCGTGGAGATCTCTGCACTCCCCCAATGATGGATAACATTGATGCTCCGATGTCTCCCTAGCCCTGTTTTCACTGACTGTAATTTTGATTTATTGTTTGCCCCTATGAATCCCCCCCTCGACATGTAAAGTTGATTTTACTCTTATTCACTGTCTGGCCTCGCGCCCGTACCAGCACTCTGTATTTGTTTATGCCTTGCTTGTTTTTATAATTAATAAAAAAAATTTAAAAAAAGAATATTGCTCTAAAATAAGTCCTGCTTCCTAATTTATTCTATGATCTTTTGTGGGCTAGGGTTCTAATTCAGCACTATAAAGCTCTCTGTATCAATCCCAGCTGAAATAATGTTGAGGACTAGCAGATCAAGGAGAGTGACATCTATTGAAGAAGCCAAATACTACATCACAATCAAATCAGATAAAGAAACTCTTGAAGTGCAATACATAAATGAAATCAAGGGTTAGTATTTAGCTAAGAAAATTTTAAATTTGTAGTTTGGCTATATTCAAATATATTGTAATGTAATATATGCAAATGTTCCTCTCTCTTTCTCTCTGTCTCTTTGTCTCTCTGTCTGTCTGTCTCTCTCTCGCTCTGTCTACCTGTCTCTCTCTCTCTCTCTCTCTCTCTCTGTCTGTCTGTCTCTCTCGCTCTCTTACATTAAAACCTGTTATGGTTTGATCTATAATACATCTAACCAAAGGCTTGCATGATAATTTATATATGTTGTACAATTCTTACAAGAAAATTCTGAAAAAGGAAGCAAACTTCAAAGTGTAGTGTCTAGCTTGAGCGATAAGGTCAAACAATGTGGGTAAGTGTTGAACAAGTTATACTACCACAAGCTTTATTCCTAGAAGCCAGCAACAGGGCATGTGGGTGTAGGGAGGGGACAAGCATTTCAATCAAGTAGAAGGCCCAAACAAAAGTGAGAAAACCTGTTTGGGATACCTGGAGATTGAGTATGAGAAGTCGCCTCCCAGTACAAAAGGACTGGGATGGGGTGATTGAACCCCATCCCATTCACTATGCATCACTACTTTAATTTAGGCAATTTAATATGAAAATACTTGTGCTTTATTAAAAATTATTTAAAGAAGAAACACTTTTCAAATATGAAAGTTGCTGAAGATACAATTCTTAATGTATAACAAGTTGTGATTATTTTTGTTTTCAAAATGGACGAGGTTTCTTTGCATCACCAAGAATACCAAAAGGAGGCTTTATTGTGGAATACAGAGGAAATCATATAAGTACTAAACAGTCTGAGATGTTGGTAAAACAGAAAGGGACTCAGTTTTGAACTTATGCATACTACTTCACACATCATGACAAACATCTCTGCTATGTTCTTAACATTTTGTACATTGAAATATGAATGGAGATTGAATAATTGAGAAAATACCAAACCATGAAAAACAAATTAGAAATAGTAGGATACAACATAGGGCACGATTTATATGTTGATGATAACATACAATGGTGACGGAGTATGATTACTGCCAACATAATGGTCTGCCCACCAACATTAGATGTGGGAGGACCATTGTATGACAACAGTAGAGACTTCTCTGTGTCAGCCATGGCCAAACATCTCCCACGGCCTGGCGGAGCAAGGTCCGTTGGAGATTTGGCTCTATCTCTGCCCACCCAATTTGACTAGCTTAATGAGGGAGGCATTGTTTTATTAATTTCAAAAACAGAAAGCCACTTTGAGTTTTGTTTTTGAAAATAAAAAATCTTTGGAACCATCATGTTTGATGAACCTATAGGGTAAATATTCAATGTATTTAAATGAACCCCCTTGATGGCAGGTCCTGTGAGTGCCGGAAATATCTATCTAAATTGAGCCTATAATCATGAACAAGTAACATTGAAAATCAGTACTTTTAACCTTAAAAGAGAATACACAATATATTAGAGGTACGTCAGTAGATAAATTCTATATGCAGGAAATTTCATTCAAATATACTTTTAAAGTAATACTATGCCTACCCATAATTAATTTAGATTTCCCTGTGCAGTGCTCAGCAACTGGAGAAGTGGTTGGGGGATTATAAACAAATTACAAAATGTCTCTTTCTTCCTCTCTCATCTGCTCACCCTAGTAAATACCACAGCATTGACCTGGAAATCTCAGAAGTCACTATGCATCACTACTTTAATTTAGGCAATTTAATATGAAAATACTTGTGCTTTATTCATAATTATTAAGAGAAGAAACACTTTTCAAATGTGAAAGTTGCTGAAGATACAATTCTTAATGCATAACAAATTGTGATTATTTTTGTTTTCAAAATGGACGAGGCTTCATTGCATCACCAAGAATACTAAAAGGAGGCTTTATTGTGGAATACAGAGGAAATCTTATAAGTACTCAACAGTCTGAGATGTTGGTAAAACAAAAAGGGATTCAGTTTCGAATTTATGCATACTACTTCACACATCATGACAAACATCTCTGGTATGTTCTTAACATTTTGTATATTGAAGTATGAATGGAGATTGAAGAATTGGGAAAATACCAAAACATGAAAAACAAATTAGAAATTGTAGGATACAACATATGATTTATATGTTGATGATAACATACAATGGTGGTGACAATGGTGACGGAGTATGCTTACTGCCAACATAATGGTCTGCCCACCAACATTAGATGTGGGTGGACCATTGTATGACAACAGTAGAGACTTCTCTGTCTCAGCCATTGCCAAACATCTCCCACGGCCTGGCGGAGCAAGGTCCGTTGGAGATTTGGCTCTATCTCTGCCCACTCAATTTGACTAGCTTAATGAGGGAGGCATTGTTTTATTAATTTCAAAAACAGAAAGCCATTTTGAGTTTTGTTTTTGAAAATAAAAAAACTTTGGAACCATCATGTTTGATGAAGCAATAGGGTAAATATCCAATGTATTTAAATGAACCCCCTTGATGGCAGGTCCTGTGAGTGCCGGAAATATCTATCTAAATTAAGCCTATAATCATGAACAAGTAACATTGAAAATCAGTCATTTTAACCTTAAAAGAGCATACACAATATATTAGAAGTACGTCAGTAGATAAATTCTATAAGCAGGAAATTTCATTCAAATATACTTTTAAAGTAATACTACCTATGTATCAAAAGATTGGAAAATATAACATACTTTAGGTATGCACAGCGCTAGGTTCCCAGCCATACTTTCTAATGAATTGTACCAATCTTGTGCGAGATTAGCTGATAGTATTGCTACTATTACTCTAGTTTTATGATTAATTAAGATTAGCTATATTTTATTTAGTCAAAACATTCATGCTGAAGTAAACTATTTGGATTTGCTAGTCCTGCTAGAGACTTTCTGCATTATAATGGAATCGCTACGTAAACTAATGAGGGTCAATTGCCCTATGTATGTTCTATTTTTCCCCTCAAATCATGGACCTAAGCCATCATTGGGTACTAGCCAGGGAGTGGAGTACAATATTTGGAAGAAAAAACACTGAGAACATTAAAGATACATGATCTGAGTATGACAAAATACAACTCATTTGCTTTCTGTTTTTCAGCATTGAGGATGGACCATATGGAAGACTAGCAAATGATAATCCAAAACCAAACAGTCGCATGAAAAATATTGAAATTGATAATGTACATCACCTTTGCTTATTTTCTTTGGAAGATATTTATATAGGAGCAGAGATCACTTATGATTATGGTGGATATGATCTTCCTTGGCGTTTTGCTAACCAAAATAAGGTGATTCTTTTTTCTTCAATTATTAATATTATTTCAGTTTCCTTGATTTGTAATACTGATGCAAGGCTACGCTATTTAAGTCTACAGACAATATTGGTTTTATGAATATTCACATATAATATTGTCTGGTGTTGAATTCTAACCATGTGTCTGAAAATTTTCTTTACCAGAACTATGAAGATAATGACCAGCCTTCATGTACTCATACTGGCTTGCCTGGGATGGCCAATGTACGTGACAACTCTAAAAACTATGAAGTGCCTCGATGTTCCAAAAGTGACTTGGTTACTGCATCACTTGTACGTGTTAAATCTAAAATTCTAAAGTCATGGTATTAAAGAAAAGTTTCTGCATGCATCGGGATTATGCGTTATCATAGATTTGGGGATAGGTCGATAGTTTACAAATATGCACTTCAATTCATCAAAATGTCTATATATAAATGTCATATGCCAACTTGGAGTCTCTGTGCTGAAGCACAAGAATCATTTGACCAGAGAATCTCAAATGCACATACACAGATATGCTCACATAGCCCTAACTTCCGTACTACAGTCTGAAGTGTAATTTGACATAATCAAATAGATGGGGGGGTGGCTTGGTGAGTAAAGATGGCAAACGTGCCTTTGTGAGGCTCTGCTGCAAAGCCCCTATTGTCCATCATTTATCCCTACCTGGGCATGTCATCTGGCACTGCAGTGCAGCCTTCATCCCTCCATTTCATAGGCAGGGAAACCCTTTGGTCCTCGAGCTGCCGATAGACCTGTCCAAGTGTGTGGGACAGGGGTTGCATCACCGGCGACCGGAGCCTGCATCTGGTGAGGTGTGCCGCAGAAAGAAGGGGTCAGATGCGTGAGAGGCTTGCTGCTGGGAGCTCCACGCCGTGCCGGCTAGTGCTTGTTGGTACTTGTGCGCATGATGGAACATCATGGCGACTCCTCACTGAGTCGACAGACTCAGGACTGGCCGCACTGGCTGAGCTTGGCATAGACCCACGAAGGAGGGACTCTACGACGTTGCCATAATCTAAACTGCTTTGTGCTGTGGCAGATCGGAGCCCTGAGCCTTCGGCTGACGCCCTGTGAAACTGCAACTGCTGTGGGACTCCGACATCAGTGATGGGGCATCGGTGGGAGGGTCTCCCCCAAGAAGGCCATCGACAGCAGGTAGCACTTGAGCAGATGCAGACCTAGGTCGGCTGGAGCAGAGATTGCAGGGATTTTGCCCACCAGCCCTGCTAGAGCAGACCTCCTTGATGACATGGGGTTTGCTCGGGCCCTGGGTGAACCTACCCTGCCTGCTGTGCCATCGTGAAAGGAGGGCCAGTAGCTTGAGTGCGGCGCTAAAGATGATCTAGGGGAGAGTGGAGTGGACTGCACCCTCTTATCAGAAGCTTCACTTGCACTGTTGTTGCTGGACTGGCACTGGAATAGTCACTTGGTACCTTGAGCACTAGCTGCTGAAACTGTTTTGGGGCTCTGCCATGGCTTCTGTCTGCACCGCTGGCCATACTCGACATACGAGGCATTGCGTGTGTCCCATATACCCCTCTCTACTGTTTGCCCGGGGCTCCCCTGCCTCTCCTGTGCTTGCTGTTGCTGTGGTTTGATTGCTCTGAGGGATCTGTGCAGCACTGGGCTGCATGAACTGCTATACCCTCCTGGACACTGTTGACACATAAAAGCGGATCCTGTGGCAGCGTGCCCCCCCTGACTGCTCGGACGGACACTTCATTGCTTACTTTGGTGACCTGCGCTTCCTCCATATAGATGCAGCTGGTACTAGCTTGTTAAGTCCCACCGGTGCGGACCCTTGGCAAGGCATCTGCACTGGCACTGGTATGCCATACCAGGGGATCGTCTCACTGTGGTTGGGAGGATCTTGGGGATCCGTACGTCTCTTGTGCTGTCGTGGAGGGGAGAGGGAACCCCCTTTAAATGTCTGACACCATGGGACATCTGCGGTCTGGAACGGGTGGTGCCTCCTCTACTGTGCCAGCTTTGTGGAATCAATTGGTGGTGCCAGAGGCCATGGA
Source organism: Lissotriton helveticus (assembly GCF_964261635.1). Taxonomy (NCBI): domain Eukaryota; kingdom Metazoa; phylum Chordata; class Amphibia; order Caudata; family Salamandridae; genus Lissotriton; species Lissotriton helveticus. The sequence goes on from NC_136070.1 coordinate 964,140,219, forward strand.
CTCTCCGGGGTCAATGAGAGGCAAGCTTGATGCAGTTCTTGCAGCGGTGGAGCGACTTGGAGCTTCTTTAACCTAGACGAGGACGTCTCTGGAAAACAAGATTGATATCTTGGTGGCCGAACTCACCTTACTATATGCGGACCATCGCAAATTGGCCGACAAGACCCGCTCCATTGAGGACACTCCTAGCGAAATCGCACAAAAGACCCATGAGTTGGAGACAATTATGCAGGCCCTGGTGGAAGGAGTGCTCCTTTTGGAGCATAGGTCAGATGACGCAGAGGGTACCGCGTAAGGAGTAATAATATCCACGTTTTTGGACTGCCTGAGGGATCAGACAAAAAGGATGCAGTCAGTTACCGCTATCTGGATTGTTTAACAGTTTGGGTGGATAAACATTGTCCCTCTGCTCCTATGGAATTACTGGAATCAGTTGGATTCCTTTTTATTTGAGTACTGGAAGTTGCACACCGCTGCTACCAGTGGAGCCTTTACCTGATGCAGTCGATGACTCCCTATGCTCCAGCGCTGGCTCTCCTGGACACTCCTGTGTGCTGCCCCTACCTCCATGACAGAACTTTCCAACTGGCATGCTGCTGGTGTACACACCTTAGGAGACTTGTAAAGCGACTGCACCCTTATCCCCTGCAAGACCCTTATCGACGATTCTGGATTACCAACAGGGAAGTTTCTTTTATACTGGCAACACTGACCTACGCATAAGGCGACTTCACAACAGAACCACTGACTAATTTAGTGATGCAATATTTGCAGGTTATGTGTACAGGTAGTCACATAGTGCAATGGTTAACTGCTTCGCTATTACCCCATACAGTGCCATCACTTGCAGCATTGTGGGCACGTTGGGAAGCAGACCGTACTCAACCTTGTACAGATAGGGAATAGGCTCCAATCCTAGAAGGCCCTACTGATGCCCCACGCAACAAAAGATTCTGTATCATACAGTGTTATAATGTACACAGGGCCTATCTCACACACGACAAAATTAATTGTTACTTTCACTGCACAGATGCTGCCTGTCGCCGATGTGCTCTGGTAAATGCCACTTTGCTCCACATGCTCTAGTCTTGCCCCACTATACACACTTACTGGCAGGGTGTTACGACCAGGCTGTCATCTTATACGGAGCGCCCTGTCCTACACACATGGGAGGTTTGGGTGCTGGGTGTATTTCCTAGGGCCAAGAAACACAAGATCACCTCTAGATTTCTCGATCTAGGATTCCTAACCGCTAAGCGCTTAACACCTGCAGGTGGCAGTCTCCAGAAACCCCTCTGTAGGAAGGTAGGATCCTTCTGCATCGTTACTCCCACTTTACGCTGGTGTCAGTGTGTTTTTGACTTAGTTTGCTGGAATTCTGCTAATCAGGACCCCCGTCTCTGTGTTTCTTCCATAAATTGGATATGGTGAGTACTTAGGTACACTCCAGATTGGCTACTGGTGTACCCTGATAAGTCACTAGTATATGGTACTAGTGTAACCAGGGCATAGGTACACCAGGGGTCTCTCATGGGCTGAAGCATGGATTATGCCACCCATGAGAGACCACTCAAATTGTGACTACAGGCCTGCCATTGTAGCCTGTGTAAGCTGGTGCTGGCACCACTTACACGTTTTCTTATATCTGAAGTCACTGCACTTAAAACCTGGACTCTTTGCATTACTAATGCATTGATGAACTATACTGGGGAAACTCTTTCAGACTCCTATATGTGGGCTTGACTAAATCTGCTGAACATAGCAAAATTACTCACTCAATACCAGTTACTTGTTGAAGGCATTAATTGTTGACTGTACAATATCATTTTCATGTACTGTATGAAGAATATATGATCATGAATCCTCTACATTGTCTTTATATATGATGTTGATAGAGTGTATTAATGACAAAATGTCAAAAAGAGATTCAAACAAAAAAATGAAATAATCAAATAGACTAGTAGACCAAACTCCCATGCCCCACCAGGAGCAAACCCAAATGCCCAGTCACTGCTTACATGCCTAAGCATAATTTCGAGTATGCAAGGACATATTCAAATGCCCAGTTTACAACCTCAAATCTACAATTGCAACCTAAAATGCTCACATCCAGCAAACAAATACAGGTACAGACAAAAATCCAAAGGCACAAATAAAAATGCCTAGATGCTGCCTCGAACTGTGGTGTAATGTTACTCAAATTCAGATTTTATTTTAGTTACCATTGGGCATGTTATTACATTTTGTATGGTTTGAAAGGCTGGGCTCTTAGATGCATTACTTTAGCCTGGTAAATAATCTTGATTTTGTGAAGATTCAGATAAATCATTAGTTGATGTTGAATTCTTTATGTTTGATTAAATTACACTTTTTCGGAATTCTGAAGCCAATGGACTGCTTCTGTGTTTCCATACTGACTTCATACAGAGGACACCTGTGTATAGCAACTCTGAAGACAATGTGGACTTGTCTAAGGAAACACCTTTATCTGGCAATTCTGAACACCAGACTATGCCTTTAAGATTCCATAGTGAAAGTCCGAGAAGTCAATTGTATGTGTTTAACTCTGCAAAACTAAGTTTACTGTATAAACATTCATCTTGTGTAATTCAGAAATAATGCAGGCAATAAGGTCAGGAGATGGTGAATCTTTTCCAAACATGGATGACAAATCCGCAATTGTCAAAGGTAGCTAAATTGATATCACTCAGCCCTTGTCTTCCACCTCCCTCACATAACAGCACAGGACGTTATGTCACATGGAAGCTGAACCAGTTGAAACATGAATTCCCATTACTGTAGATAACAAAAGATTCTGACACTCATAGTGTAGGAGGCTGGCTTAGTATGTGGTGCCCACTTAAAGGAGTGATGCACCTTGTACTAATGCAGGCAACCCTGATTTTAGTGGTCTTTGATAACCATAGAACGCTCTCAAAGTGGAATCTGTGGAGAGCAGCCTTCAGGCTTATCTTGGAGGAGTGTAAAGCTGCCTGTTTTATCAACTTTAATCAATAGTGTAGATTAGATGAAAAGAAACGAAACAATGCTTATAGAAATAAGCCTGCTTATTACAAACACAATCACTAACACATTGCTATATCTCCTGCCCGGGGATATCAAAAATACACATAAGAATACTTCAAAATAATCAGGTAAGTAGCACAAATATACACTGGTCTCCATGGGGAGACCAAACTATATATTACGAGAGGGAAATGCGAACTGCAAAGGAGAAAAAGACTTGGACCAGTAGATTTAGAGGATGTGGGTGAACAAGGAATCACCCGAGGTAAGTACCCAGGAACCCCACAGAAGGCTGTGTGCAGAGTGGACACACAGCCACCTGTCCAATTGAAGTCAAAGGAGAGGTCGTGGTTGCAGTTTTAAAGAAGGAGGACCCTTCCAAGAGGACTCTGAAGAAACCCTTTGGAAGGTTGGAAATCCATCCCACTCATGGTTTCCCCAGGAACCAGGTTACCTACACCATAGGGATTAATTGAAGTCAAAACCTGCCATAGACAATAGAAGACTTTCAAGAAAAGGATTCTGGAGAAGTCTCTGAAAAATTCAGGTGGAATCCAAGGGTGGATTCTTGAAGAGAAGAACCTGTAAGCAGAGGGGACAGAGGCTGTGCCACTCGGAGGTGACCAAGAGGACGGACACACAATGCCTACCGATGTCTGGAGGTTCAGAAGATAAGACAATGACCTTGTGAGGACCAGGCGACGCTGATGAAGACTAGGAGCCATGCACGAGCTGCCCCACATCGTATGTCGGTGTCTTGGTGTTCGGCGGCTAGGTGTTCGGTGTCCGTGGGAGCATGAACAAGCCTTGGTAACCAAAACTGGCGTGGAAAGCGAAGAGATTCAAACGTTGGGACCAGCAGGATCCAAGGATCTCACCAAATGCAGAGGAGCCACAGCAGGCCCCAAGTAAGCAGGGAAGCCCACTGAAGCGAAGGAAGACCCTCAAGCAGACCTGCAGACGCAAGAGTTCCAAGAGGACCTCAGTCAGCTCACCAAAGATGGAGGTCCACAATGCAAGGACTGCAGGAGGACGCTGATCTTTGAAGGATGAGGTGCTGGACGCTGCAGCTTCTTGTAGCCCGAATATCTCAGGAGTGCAGAGCCAACAGGTGTTGGCAGTGGCAAGTCGACCTAGAACACAGGGGTTTGGTCCCAGCGGCTCTGACAAGGTATACAGTCCTCAGAATTGCAGAGAAGACAGGTTATGCCTCTAGGGAGCTGCAGACTCCTGTGTTGCTGGGCCTCTGGAAGTCCATAGGGCGACAGGAGCAGCAGACCGGTCAACTTCCTTGAGGTGCCTGCAGATACAGGGGAGTGAAACCTTCACTCCAAGGAAGATTACTCCAGATGTCATTGATGCCCACAGGCCTTCTAGAGAACCTTGATGAAGAACAGACATAGACAAGGCAGACTTGAGGAAGAGCAAGACCAAATTAGCAGGAGTCTTTCTTAATGCAGTCTCGGTTCCAGTCGAAGTCCAACGAAGTTCAAGTGTCCAGATTGTTGAAGAGTGTCTTGATTAACGATGAATCTGAGTACCCACCCACAGGGAAGTCCTTATGTTCCCTAGGGAAATGGCTGGAACGATTCGGGGTCCCTCTCAGAGGAGGGACTGGACAGAGGGGAGGATCCTGCCCTTTGTCCAGTTCTGCACCACAGCGGGAACCATGGAGTCCTGAACTGGCTCAAACCAAATAGGCATGGAAGGCATCAAATGTGCCCTTCAAAGCAGTCTGGAGGCACTGGAAAGCGCCCCAGCCCTGCCCAATACACTAAGTCCTGTCTGGGAGGTGGTCACACCTCCTTGTGACAGGAAACCTATTGTTCTACCTTCCACTTTTCTTGCTCACCTCAGCAGCAGGAGGCCCGAAGTCAAGTTGACCAATATAAATGGTTTTTGCTTAATTAGAGCGTAAGAACTGAGGAACTACCGCCACTTGCCCAAACACAACTTAAATTAAGGACACAGCCTCAAATGCCAAGATGTAACACCAAATATATGCACATTCTAAAACAACTGATTACAGTTTCAAATACCAAAATGTTCATGTCCAGTCTTAAATACCCACTCTCAAATTGACAGGAACAGACAAAGCCCTAAAATGCACGTGGCATACACATACAATGTCTGGATGCAGAGACAAGGCTCCCCATGCCCAGTCATAGCCTCATCTCTATTCTATTCTACGGTTCTTGTAGACCATGTGGCTACCTAAGGGCCTCCCAGAGCTAGAACAGACGTCCCAAGTTACCAGATCATCACAGAAGAGGAAATTAGTTACTGAACAGATAGGGATAAGGCCTTATAAAAGCAGAGTTTGTGGTCCAATTGACGTAATTTTAATGGAAGGGTGTTCTAAAGTTTGGGAGCCTCATGCTCAGACACAGCCACAATATTCTGGCATAGCCACAAATGCTCAGACAGAAGAATTTTATTCTGTGATAGAATTGATCCAAATAACAATGCACTTCCTCAAATGCCTAAACACAGCTCCCAGGCTCAGCCTAACATTCTAAGGCATAGCATTTATATATTTAGCTTCAACAAGCATATCCAGAGGTAAAACCGCAGCATGCAAAGGTATATCCAAAAATGGTCACTGCAGAGAGATGACCTATGTTAGTGAAGCCTCCTAATGTCCAAATATTACCTAAAATACAGTGGGCCCTTCCTAGGCACAAGAACGATCTAAATGCCCAATGCAAGCTAATCTGCTGCAAGTATATCTGTTCTACCCTTTCCCCCCTTTTTACCCTTTCTATTACTGTCTTGAAAACTGAAGTATTCCAACAGAGGTGCACAATTGGTGCTACGAAGGCACAGATACCCACAGATAGACCCAAATACTATACTGTGGTCTGAAGCGCAGTATGACATAATCATATGGACAGGTAGATCACATTCTTGGACCTCTCCTAAATATCTAGAAGCAAATCCAGATGCCCAGTCACTGCTACATGGCTAAGCATAGTTTCAAATACCCAAGGACATATTCAAATGGCCAGTTTACAACAGCAAATCCACAAGTACTGCTCAAAATGCTCATGTTCAGCAACAAAACACAGGTACAGTAACAACGCTAAGGCATAAATTAAAATCCCTGGATGCTGCCTCAAACTGTGGTGTAATGTTACTAAAATCCAAGTTTTTTTTTAGTTCTCATTAGGTATGCAATTACATTTTGTATGGTTTGTAAGACTGGCTCTTAGATGCATTATTTTAGCCTGTTAAATTAACTTGATTTCATGAAAATCCAGATAAACCATCCGTTTGTGTTGAATGCTTACTGTTTAATTAAATGGCATATTTCCTGAATTTTGAAGCCAATCAACTGCTTCTGCGTTCCCATACTGACTTAACAGAGATGACAACTGTATATGCTAACATTGTGGACAACGTGGACTTGGGGTGATGGCTGATATATCAACTGTATGTGTTAACTCTGCAAACCTAAGTTTATTGTATTTAAAATCATTTTGTATAATTAAAAAATAATGTAGGCCAGGGGATAGGGAATCTTTTCCAAACATGGCTGGCATTTACCAGTCGTCAAAGAGAGCATAAGTGATATTACTCACCCTTTGTCTACCACCTCCCTCGCATAACAGCACAAGGAACTCAGGAAAACACAACTCAGGAACTACTATCACATGCCCATACACAACACTAATAACTAAGATAGAGCTTCAAATGCCAACATATAGCCCCAAATGTCCACAAATTCCAAAATAACCAATTACAGTCTCAATACCAAAATGTCTATGCCTAGTCTTAAATACTATGGGCCATATGTAGGTAAATATATTTTACCGATTCCTAAATACCGAGGAGGTGGTGAACACCACACACAGCTTTTTGGCAAGCAGTAGCAGAGGCTGTAAAAAGGAAGACCTGGCTTGCAATCCAGGCAAAGGTGAATGCCATTGGGGTGAGCCCACGGGACATAGATGATCTCAAGAAAAGGTGGTATGACCTTCGGATCCTCACCAAGAAGAAGCTGGCTGCACAGAGGAAAGAGGCCAGTGTCACAGGGAGAGGAAGGAGCAGGGCACCTGCCCTCACTGACCTGGAGCAGCCGGTTGAGTCAACCCTGGAGCCCAAGAGTGTGTCTGGAATCGGGGATGCAGACAGCTCAGCCAGAGCTGCCACAAAACAAGGTAAGAAGCATGCACAGCAATCCTCCCCCCTTCCTTATCCCCATTCCCCAATGTGGCTGTGTGACTCACACTCCAGTACAGGTTTTAGTGTACACCAGCAATGCATTATGGGAGATGTAGTCCGTGAAACACCCATCATGACAGCCATCACACTAAACAACAAGGCATGCCACACACATCAGTCAGAAGCAGCAGAGGACATTGAGATAGTGTGACAGGATTGTAATTTAATATTGAAATGCAGGGCTGCAGGACCGCTGAGCTAATGTCCATATCTGTCCACAGGAGAGTAATCGTGCAGGACTGCGCAGGAGAAGGAGGGAAGGGCACCCCGTTAGGGAAGAACTGAGGATGCCAGCACAAGTTCAGGTCACAGCACTCCACCACCACCTGCACCAACACCACAGGCAGCTGCACCACCAGAGCCAGCCGCACCACCAGAGCCAGCATCGACACTGCTGATTGACTCACCACCACAGCAAGCCTCACAAGAATTCTCAGCCTCACCAGCAGCAACATCACCTGTAGTGGTAAGGCCCAGGAGGCATGCTGTTGCCACTCTCCATGTCATGTAGTTGTCCTCTGAGGACACAAGGGGGGGTGACACACCAACTGCTCCACTGGAGGAAACAAATGCTGGGCTGCAGTTCACCTCCGAGGGTGCGCACACAGGTGCGAGACGCCGCAGGGCCCGGGAGCACAGCACAACTGGGCAGGGTGATGGGGTCTTCGGAGAGCTGGAGGCCAGTATGGTCATGGTGCAGCGCCTGCAGGGGAAGGCGATACAGTCAGTTCAAAGACAAATGCGGCACCTAAACCAGAACATGGTTAATATTGACAGGGGCATCAGCTCGATGGCGGAGAGCATGAAGGAGATGGCTGAGGGCATGCGGGACATGTCCCAGTCTTTGTTGGTGCTTTGTAACAAACTGGACGAGGACAGGGCAAGAAGGCGCAGGGAGAGGCAGTACATGGAGCAGCACACCAGGGCAGTGAACTGCCTGGCAACTGCCACTTCCCTGCTCTGCAGGCGCTCTGTGGCAATGCGGGAGGGGCTTGTGCACTGCTGCACTGATGTCACCAGGGGGATGGGGAAGGTGACAACCGCACTGGAAGTGCGGCTGACCACCCAGTCAGCCAACGCTGGTGCACTAGATGTGGGGGAGAGTGATGAGACCACCTGCAGGAGCAGCATTACCCCCCCTGTCCCAGACACCCGGAAGAGCAGCAGACGGAATGCTGCGGGCCCTGGCTCAGCAGACAGTGAAGAAGACCAGCTGCAGGCATCCAGCACTGTTGTGCATGGGTGCAGACGTTAATGCTGCCCACACATTTCTGAACATATTTAGGGTGAAGTAACCCATTTCTAAGGTTGTCACCATTTGGACTGGCATGGTGTGCCATTTGTTCATTGTTGTAGTGCCCAGTTATTAAACTACGTCATGTACATGCAACGCCTGGCTGTGTCTCCTTACTTACCCATTACTAAGGTTGTCACCATTTGGACTGGCATGGTGTGCCATTTGTTCATTGTTGTAGTGCCCAGTTATTAAACTACGTCATGTACATGCCAGAATCGTACCGCGAAGAACTTCGAGGCGGAGTTCTGGGGCTAGATGTGCTGTGGCACTCTTATATAAAAACAAACGGATCTTTTTTACTTGCACTGCGCGCTGACTACTACCGCGTTGTGTTCATTTTAATTATTTGCACGTTTATTTTAATTATTTGCTCGTGCTGAGTGCAAGTGCGTGTTACCGTTTTGCCCTAGTGCTGCTCTTGGAACCATTGCGCTGATTGAAAGCGCTAGCAGCGCTGACTGCGGAGTGCTTTTACATTTGTGGACAGGTTTGTGCCTTCTGCCTCCCTGACCCTTTATTTCCCACTGATACCTTTCTGTTTCTGCGCCTGAGGCGGAAAGCCCGGTGCATTCTTTACGCTTTTCTTTTTTACTTTCCTTCTGGTCTTCCCCGCTCGTGTTGGGTGGCAACAGCACAGTGGGGGGGGGGGGGGCCTGTCTTTTCTCCCATTCTTATTGTAGTCCGGCATGCGAGGTGCCGCTGGGTACTGTGGGATAGGAGCAGTGGCCATCTTGGGAGGACTTTAGCACGCCGGTCGGTGGACCAGCGGTGCGGCTCTCCTTCTACTCCCCCTGCGCGACTATAAGTTCGAGCTATAGTCTGTGCAGGGTTGATGCCAGAATCGTACCGCGAAGAACTTCGAGGCGGAGTTCTGGGGCTAGATGTGCTGTGGCACTCTTATATAAAAACAAACTGATCTTTTTTACTTGCAATGCGCGCTGACTACTACCGCGTTGTATTCATTTTAATTATTTGCTCGTTTATTTTAATTATTTGCTCGTGCTGAGTGCTAGTGCATGTTACCGTTTTGCCCTAGTGCTGCTCTTGGAACCATTGCGCTGATTGAAAGCGCTAGCAGCGCTGACTGCGGAGTGCTTTTACATTTGTGGACAGGTTTGTGCCTTCTGCCTCCCTGACCCTTTATTTCCCACTGATACCTTTCTGTTTCTGCACCTGAGGCGGAAAGCCGGGTGCATTCTCTACGCTTTTCTTTTTTACTTTGCTTCTGGTCTTCCCCGCTTGTGTTGCGTGGCAACAGCACAGTGGGGGGGACCTGTCTTTTCTCCCATTCTTATTGTAGTCCGGCATACGAGGTGCCGCTGGGTACTGTGGGATAGGAGCAGTGGAAATCTTGGGAGGACTTTAGCACACCGGTCGGTGGACCAGCGGTGCGGCTCTCCTTCTACTCCCCCTGCGCGACTATAAGTTTAGAGGCGTTTCCCTCCGCGTAGCGGACGCGCTGTGCGAATGCGCCCATCCCGCGCCAAAGGAGCGCCTAAGGTAAGCCCGTCTGCGCCCGTCAGCGTCCCGGATGAGGACGGGTGCGGACGTGGGCTTTTTTCTTTGGTTGCTTTCTCTTTTTCTGCTACTATGCGCTGTTATACCTCTGCGGAGCTCCTCTCCCTGCGGGATGAGGTTTCTACTTGCCGCTGCGTTTTCCCGGGTAGGCGGGTATTGAGAAAGGGTTGTCCCGGCTGCGGATGGCGTATTACCGGCTCCCATGTCCTATCCCCCGCAACTCTGCCGATTTACAATCCTTGCTCTCTGCTCAATACCAGGTCTCTCAGTAGGCATTCGTTGGATATTTACAATCTGTTGACTGAGTACAAGCTGTTATGCCTTTTTCTAACTGAGACCTGGTTGGGGGAAAGCTCTGGCCCTGACTTAATGACTGCCATTCCTACTGACTATGTCATCGTCAGAAAGGATAGAGCCACAGGCAGAGGCGGTGGGGTCACTCTGGTAGTCGACAAGCGCTTTTCCTGCGCCATTCTCCCTACTGAAAATATTTCGGGATGTGAGTCCTTGGGTTTTACCCTCTCTCTCTCTCCCCATCAAGCTTGTGTACATATACAAGCCTCATATACAGGCCACCGGGACCCACAGGCCTCTTTTTTGAGGAACTGCAGGCTGTTCTCTCGGTATTGTGTCTAAAATCAGAACACTGTATATTGTTGGGAGATTTTAATTTGCATATGGATGTAGGGAGTGACGCTGATGTTGTTAAGCTGTGGGACATCACAGCTCCTTTAGGGCTACTACCCCATATTTTTGCTCCCACGCACAATAAAGGGCACACTCTCGATCAAGTTTTATCTACAATTTCGATCAACACATCCCCCCCCCGATTCCAGTCCTATGGTCTGACCATTATTAAATAAACTTTTTTATCTCCCCTGTCATTTCTACCTCCTCAAGGCCGTTGGAAGGCTCTAGAGGGACTGCACGGGCATTTCACCGGGTGTCCTCTGAAATGTTGGTATCTGCACTTTCTGTACACCCTTGTCTACTGTCGGGTAATCTAGAGGAGGATCTGGATTTGCTACATAGGTGGCTTGTCGACAGATTTGAGGAGCTAGCTCCCAAGGTAATTTCTAGTAAAACTAGTAGGCGCGCCTCTGCCCCGTGGTTCACTCCCTCTCTCCGTGAGTTGCGGAGAGAGTGTAAAAAAGCAGAAAGGGCTTGGCGTCGCCGGTACGATCCCAGTGACAAACATAAATATAGGGAATCTACTAGGCTCTATCACCGCCATATTATGGCTGAGAAAAAAGCCTATTTTGACAAAAGGATAGAGGACGCAGCGAATACGAGTAAAGAAATATTTCGCATTGTGAAAGATTTCATCTCCCCCACTGCGATTTTGCCATCTCACTCCCATACTGAAGCCTGGATCTGTCAACTTGCACTCTTTTTTGCCACTAAAATTAAAACTATTCAAGACACTTCCCCCCCCCCCTTAGTTTGGTACCTGTACCTGTGGTGAGTCCTCCTCGATTTCCATCTTTGGTATTGGAAGGGTCCTCCCTGTCTGAGTTTCCACCTATGTCTCTTTCTGCCTCATTTGACCTTCTTATCAAGCTTAAGTCTGGCTCTCCGCAGGATCCTTGCCCCGCTAAGTGTCTTAGTAGAGTAGCCCCTTCTATAAACTCTTTGCTCAACCCGGTGCTCAATATGTCCTTGAGCTCTGGAGTGGTCCTCCAGGCCTGGAAACATGCCTTGATCCTGCCGCTTATTAAGAAGCCCAATCTGGACCCATTAGTTCATGCAAACTACAGGCCGATTTCCCTTCTCCCAGCCTTGGCTAAGGTGGTGGAGAAGCATGTGCATACCTCCCTATCTAACTTCATTGAGCGTAATGATATTCTTCACGATACTCAGTCGGGTTTTCGGACCAACATGAGTACGGAGACCGCTCTTCTTGAAGTTACTGATGCCATCAGGGAGGTATTAGACACTGGAGGAAAGGCCATTTTAGTTATGCTGGATTTGTCGGCGGCATTCAACACCGTTCCCCATGACGGTCTCCTTTTAAGACTCTGGGAGATCGGAGTACGCGGAACGGTGTTGAACTGGTTTGAGTCATTTCTGGCCGGCCGTCCGGAAACGGTCTGGCCGCCACCTTTCTCCGCCGTTATGCCGCCGCTGGAGGTGGGGGTGCCTCAGGGCTCTATTTTAAGCCCCACCCTTTCTAACATCTATATGGCTCCTCTGGCGGCGGTGGCGGAGTCGTTTGGTGCCCAGATCGTATCCTATGCTGATGACACCCAGCTTCTTTTTACCTGCTCGAAGGGCTCTGACTTTGATGGTACACGGTTCAGAAGCTGTTTAGGGGCGGTCTTCGACTGGTTTAAGCAGCACAGTCTTAAATGTAATTCCGATAAATCGGAATTGCTTTTTTTTGGCTGCTCTCCTGATCCTAGGTGGAAGGCCTGGTGGCCTCCGGACATGTACCCTCCGGCAGATGCCTCTTCCAAAGCAAAAAAAATCTCGGGTTTAAGATTGATGATGGTCTTTCTTTTGGGCCTCAGATTCAGGAGCTTTCAGGGAAATGTTTTGGCATCCTGAAAATGTTAAGGAAATTCCTCCCTATCCTGTCTCTTGAGCATAGAAAGATTACTGTGCAGGCATTGATAGGCTCACGCCTAGATTATGCGAATGTGCTCTACTTGGGATTGCCAAAATGTCTTTTGTCGCCCCTCCAGATGGTGCAAAACTCCACCGCAAGGGCCATTTATGGCCTTCAGCGAAGAGTGAGCGCATCGGAGTTGCTTAAAAAGCTCCACTGGCTACCTGTCGCAAGAAGGATTACTTTTAAGGCACTCACCCTTGCTTTTAAAGCGCTTCACCAGGTAGGGGCCAGATTTATAAGGAGGCGCCTGACCTTCTATGTCCCTTTCAGAACTTTGAGATCGGCTTCCTTGGCTATGGTCTCTGTTCCTTCCATCAGGCGGGCTAGAATTGGAGGACGCTCCTTTTGATGCTTGGCTCCGCAATGTTGGAATTCTTTGCCTGTCTCTCTTAGGAAAATCAGTAATTTACTGGTTTTTAGGAAGGAGCTGAAGACATGGTTTTTTACCCAGTAATCTCCTTTGTTTTTGCCATGCATTTGCCCTGGTCTCTTTTCTCGGGTTTTTGTCAAAGCGCCGGGACACTCCTAGGAGTAGCCGTGCGCTATAAAAGACCTGTTTTAACATTAACATGCAACGCCTGGCTGTGTCTCCTTACTTACTTAGAAATAGTTGCGTGTGATCTCTGCCCGTCTCTGTCTCCCATCTGTTGCTGGCGCCTCTCCTGCTGTGTTGGGCTCAGGCTGTGCATCTTCATCATCATTATCCTCAATATCTGTTATTTCTACTGCTGTTCCTTTCCTAGTGGCAAGGTTGTGCAGCATCGTGCAAGTTGAAATTATTTTGCAGCAGAAAGGGGTGAGTACTGACGTGTGCCTCCGCTTTTGTGGAGGCAGCAGAACCTGCTTTTTAACAGCCCAAAGGTGCGCTCCACAACGTTTTGTGTAGATTTGTGTACCACGTTGTAACGTCTCTCACTCTGGGTTGATGGGTTCAGGTAGGGAGTGAGGATAAATGAGCGGACGGCATATGCGCTGTCGCCTATGTGGAAAAGAGAGAGCCATTACTCACATGCACACCAACACCTACATCTGCAATATCTATCTGGGTGTGTCACATTGTTTTACCTAGCAGGTATCCTCCGAATTCCCCCGCTGTCAGGCGTGTGTAGATCCCACTGTTCTGGAAGATGTAGGAGTCGTGGGTGCTCCCTGGGAATTTGGCCGCGATGTCTGTGATTATGTTGGCAGCATCACAGATCACCTGCACATTTATTGAGTGTGTGGACTTTCTGTTCTTGTAGATGTACTAGGTGGCTGCAGGTGGGCCGATTGGGATGTGTGTGCCATCAATGCAGCCAATCACATGTGGTAAAAGTCAGTCTTGGTCTTCAGCAGTTCCGCATGTGTGTCAGGAAAGCTGATGTCATGATGCATTCTCTGCATCATGGCCTCCAGGAACTTCCTGAAGAAACGGGACAGACCGCTCTGGGACACCCCACCTATCGCAGCTATCACCCCCTGGTAACTGCCAGATGCAAGCAGGTGTAGGCTACAGAGCACCTGCACATGTGGTGGTATGGCGTGCTCCCTTGGTGTTGGGTGCTCCAGGAGTGGGTGCAGGTCCCTTATCAGGTCCTGGATAGTGTGGGGGTGTAGCCTGTACCTTTCATGGATCTCTGCCTCAGTAAGTTGGAAGAGTGTGATCCGCTGTCTGTAGACTTGCTCCTCCCGTCTCAAGTTCCTCTCTCCTGCTGCCTGTAGCCGTCTTGCTATCACATAGAAAGCCGCCATTCTGATCACACTGTTGCATTTTGGGGCCTGTTTTATGGCCTGCCCCTGGTTACCACCTGATGTCAATCTATGGTAAATACTGACTCTTAAATACCGAATTTCAAGAAATTCTGTATTTTCGAAGTTACCTACATCTCTATTCTCATTTTTACCGTTTCTTATTTACCGATTTGGTAAATAAGGATTCGGTAAATACCCATTCAGTAATTTAGAATTCGGTAATGATGAATCGGTATTTACCGTTTCATATTTACTGAATCCTTACTTTTGGCCTCCGACATCTCAAATGCCTAAATACCGGTCGGTAACGGCAAATTTACTGAATTTCGTCCGTTACCGACCGGTATTTAGCTACCTACATATGGCCTATAGTCTCAAACTGAAGTGAACAGACAAAGCATCAAAATGTACAATTGAACACACAGAATGCAGAGACATGGCTTCACATGCCCATCATAACATCAAATGACGCTCATACACACCCACAATGTCCTGGCAAAGCTGCAAATGCCCAGGCAGAAGCATCGTATGTGAGGGAATTGCTTCAAATGGCAATGTGCAGCCTCAAATCCTTATGCACAGCCTCAAATGTCCAGGCTCTGCCTAACATTCGGGGGCATGGCCTTCATTTATAGCAACAACAACCATATCCAAAGGTATAGCCTCATCATGCTCAGGTATATCCAAAAATGGCCAGTGCAGCCTCCCAAAGTCAAGGTATAACCTAGAATACAGTACGCCCTTCCAAGGCACAAGAAGAGTTTAAATGCCCAATGCATCCTATTCTTCTGCAGATTTACCTGGTATACTCTTTCCCCCTTCTTACCCCTTCTGCTAGTGCCTTGAAGACCGAAACACCACGACACAGGTACACAATTGGTGCTCACCAGGCACAGATACCCCCACACAGCCCAGAGTACTGTACTACTATCTGAAGCATAATATGGCATAATCAAATCGACAGGTAGACCAAATTCCCAGGCTCCACTTGAATATCCAGGAGCAAACCGAAATGCCCAGGCACTGCTTACATGCCTAAGCATAGTTTCAAGTATCCAATGACATATGCAGATGCCCAGTTTATAACTTCCAATACACAATTACTGCCTAAAATGCTTACATCCAGCAAAAAAACATAGGTACAGTCCCAAATACAAAGGCACACAAACAAATCCCTAGATGCTGCCTCACACTGTGGTGTAATGTCACTCAAATCCAGAAGTTGCTTTAGTTCTCATTTTGCATGGTTTGAAAGACAGTCTCTTAGATCCATTATTTTAGCATATTAACCTTGATTTCACGGAGATTCAGTTAAACCATCAGCTGACGTTGAATTCTTACTGTTTAAATAAATGATACTTTTCCAGAATTCTGAACCCAATGTATTCCTTCCGTGTTCCCATACTGACTTAACAGAGATGACACCTGCCTATGCCAACTCTGAAGACAACATGGACTTGGCTAAGGTAACAAATTTATCTGGAAATTCTCAACACAAGACTCTGCCTTTAAGGTCTCGTGGTGATTGCTGAGCCATTACTTGTATGTGTTAACTATTCTGACGTAAGTTTATTGTATTAAAATTCTTTTTTGTAAAAGTGGCGTTTTCAAACACACATTTTAAAAACCACTTCCACAGAAAGATGTGTTTTTAAATTCTTAGCTCACGGAATCCCAATTCCAATTTTTTATCTCTTCCCGAATTAAATGTACATTTGTAAGATATTACAAGGATGCTCCAATGATAAACTATGGGAGAGATAGTCCTTGCAATAGTGAGCAACAAAATTGGCAGTAATTCACTGTCAGGACACGCAAAATAAACCAGTACATGTCCTACCTGTCACATACACTGCACCCTGCTCATGGGCTACCATGAGCCTATCTTGGGGGTGCCTTAAAAGTCGAAAATTGAAGGTTTGGGCCTGGCACGTAGGTGCACTTGCCAGCTCGACGTGTGAGGAAGTGCCTCTTTTGACATGGTTAGCCCACGACTTTAAGCCTGGAAATGATCTGGTTTTGATTGAAAGTCGACAGTATCCCTGCCAACCACATCCCCTGGGCCAGAGCGCCTTCCCTAAAACTGTACCATGATTGGCAACTTCAGATCCCCCTGAAAGTCCCTAGGGCATTGGGACTAAATAGGGTCCCCAAGAACCCCTCACCAAGGCCATGCAAACTGCCACTGCAGCCTGCATGCTTTGGTGCAGAGACAAACAACAAGTCGACATGTCCCACTGCCTGTGCTCCACCAAGCAGTAATGCCTAAGATTATGGTAAGTCACCCCTCTAGCAGGCTCTACAAACCTGAGGGCAGGGTGTACTATACCTCCGGTGTGGGCATACCTGCAAAAGCAGATATGCCCCAACAATATATAAGTCTATTCTTAATATTGTAAGTGCCAGGTAAGCCATTGAGAGTACATGGGCTGGAAATGCTACAACTCATGTTCCCCAGCACCCTGATGGCTGAACCCAAGGGTGTACACTGATGCCAGTGTTGGATTTATTTAAACATGTACTCAGAGGACACCTCAGGGGAGCCCCCTCGAAACCTACCAACCCTGGTTTGGTCTTTGATTGGCTTTAGGCAGCCTGCCACCCCAGACATGTTTCTGGACCCCTGGGTCCAGAGTCCCTGCTCTCTGAGGTCAGAAACAAAGCCCACCCTGTGTCACACCTGCTCCTCCAGGATGAGCACAGTGCTTGAAAGGGAAGCTTCAAAGGCCTTGCCGCCTTTGTTATGCGACCCCAGCCTCTGCTGGCAGCCCCAATGGCAAACCCCCACTTTTGGCAAGAGAACTGGCGGGAAAACTTTGCTCGAAAAGGAGGTGTGCCCCTTTCGCAAACTCCACCCCTCAGCTGCTGGAGGCAAAGTGAAGCACATTTTTCAGTGCCCACTATCTTGAAAATGGTGGAACGTATCCAATTAGGGCCCCACGTAATGTATACCTTTTCTTGTTTCACATTCATGTACATAATGCTGTAAGAGTATCTCTTCCATGTTTATTGTAGTTTTATTCCATGTTCCACGGCGCGCACCTTTGAAGAATGTTTTCCTTCAATGGTGCATCGCTCGTGGGTAATGCTTATCTGCAAATTTCAACTGCAGTTTGGTGATTCAGCTGTTGGACACCAATTGTATCAGACGTGCTCCCGTAATATGTCGTTTGTCACAGAAGAATACATTCAAAGGATATAACTTCATCTCCAGCTTCATCTTCCTTTATTCTTATTTAATTAAAGTATCTTCATAATTTACATTTGGCGACGACGGAGAAAAACCGGCATTTACCAAATTTTTGCATGAACTTTATCTTCTTAAAAAGAAGCCTACCTCGTTACTGGTCTCATCCTGCCATCTTTCGTGAAACTCCGGAAGAATTAGACTGCAGGACGAGTCAGAGGTAAATTTTGGTAGTTTTCAAGGATTTATAGCGAGCCATTGGTTTCTGTCTCTGTCACTCATGACGTGCAGAGCAACGTCACCTCAACAAGCTCACCTTCCTGAAGAAAACGTTCCTCGTCATCACGCTCCCGACGTGATCACGCTTCCAGCGGCCATTTTGTTTGTCAAGCTGTCTCCATAGCAACGAGCCGACCGAGAGCTTCGAGGGAAACGATTCAGTTTCTTCGACGATATACACGTCTGTGTGTATTTTCAACTTTAAAAAATAGATTTCTTGCATATTTATATTATATTCTACGTATTGTTAATACTTCGAATTAATTTTTTTTTTAAAGAGTGCAAAGTCTACTTGAGGAGTGTTTCAAAGGAAGAAACAAAAACCCAAGGTACATTTTAAGCAGTGTTTCTGAGGAAGAAACAAAAACCCAAGGTACATTTTATCAATATTTATATTATTTTTATTCAAAGTTAATTCTTAATTCATAAGAATCTTTAACAATATGGCTACTAATCAACAAATAGCTTACCTAAACCACTTTCTTCCTTTACCTGGTAAACCTAGACACATGGAAAATGTGGTTCAAAAGTTTTGAAAACCATCTAATCACTAAAGATGCTGATGATTACTCCCCATAAAGGAAGTTAGCCATTTTGTATAGTCACTTGGGTAGTGCAGGTCGGCACATTTTTAACAATTTTCCACCTTCTACACCTCCTCCTGGAAATGGTGATGGATGGAATGAATTTACTGATGCCATACAGAGATTAAACAAAAAGTTTTTAGAACGGCCCAGTGTCATGCTCGAACGATTTAATTTTATGAAGAGAAAACAAGAACAAAATGAAACTGTGGAGGAATTTATTTCTGTTCTCAGAAATATTGCTGCAGACTGTAATTTTGGAGCATACTTAGACACTATTATTAGAGTGTTTATAAGTGCTATCACAAAAAAATTCAGGAAAGAATTTTAAGTTGCCGTGATCCATCTTTGTCAGAAGTTATAGATATGGCAAAAAGTGTAGAAAGATCCATTATTTCATCAAAGTGCATTTCTGAAGCAATTACACGTTCTTTGCAAAATGATATTCATGTTAATGCTGTTTATTAAAAAAACTAATTTGTGAAGCCATTTCAAAAAAGAAAATACGTCATTCTGCTTCAGATGCGGATCAAAGACTCACCTAGGAAACAGCCCAGTTTGTCTTTCTCTAGGAAAAAGGTGCACATTTTGCAATAAAATTGGACATTTTTACAATGTTTGTAGGAACAAACGTGCTGTTCAAGTCAGCGCTATTTCGTCATTGGAAAATGTTGATGTGGATGTTTCTTCTCTTGAATCTTCTTTAGAGAATCTCAATGTTAATACTGTTGAGATTGATTCTTTGGATGTAAATGTTTTACAAGAGAAAAAGATACTTTCTATTGATCTAGTAGAAATGTCACCTAATGTTTATTGTGTTAAAGATCCTACTTGCATGGTTATAATTGATCATTGTCCTTTAGACATGATGGCAGATTCTGGTGCTCCAGTGACTATTATTTCTGATGTTTTATTTAATACTCACTGGTCGTCAGATGTACATTTGCTACCTTTAGACATCATTCTAAAGGCATATGGTGGTAAAGAGATAGATATGCAAGGCTATTTCTTGACTAATATCTCATGTTTAGGTAGATGCATAAATACAAAGATTTATCAAGCCATTGATGGTAAAAGTATAGTTGGTTGGAAAGATCTTGCGAAGATGGGACTAAAATTAGTCACAGGTTCGGATTCTCCTGTCCAAATTAATGAGGTTGCTGTTACTTCTGTGAACAGTATTGATGATTCTGCTATTCACAATATAATTTCTGACTTTCTGAAGTTTTAAATGACTCTGTTGGAAAAATCAGAAGTTTTGAACATCTCATCAGGCTTAAACCTAATGCCATTGCAGTTATTCATAAGTTAAGAAACATTCCACTTAATTTTAGGGATGATTTAAAAAAAGTCTTGGATAAAATGGTGTCTGAAGGCATAATTGAATCTACAGATTCATCTCTTTGGATCAGTCCAATTGTAGTACTTAAGAAAAGAGACTCTAGTATCCGCCTATGTGCGGATCTTCACTCCTTAAACCAAAATATTATTATTGATTGCCATCCGTTGCCCAAAATCCAAGATTTACTTACTGGCATTTCTGGGTCGAGATTTTTTACACTTCTCGACCTCAGAAGTGCCTATCATCAAATTCCACTTACTAAATGTTCTTCAGAACTCACTACATTCATTACCCCTTTTGGGGCTTTTAAGTATTTACGACTCCCTTTTGGTTTGGCATCTGCCGCCAGTGTCTTCCAGAAGATCATGGACACTATTCTACATAACATTGATGGTGTGCAGGCATATCAGGACGATGTTCTCATACATTCTAAAACTAAGACTGAACATCTTCAAACTCTAAGAAAAGTTTTGTCTCGTTTTAAAGATGTTGGAGGAACCCTAGGAGAAGAGAAATGTAAATGTTTTGTAAAAGAATTGGACTATCTTGGGCATTCAATTTCCTCTGAGGGAATTAAGCCGAAGCATTCTCTGACCCAAGCCATTTCAAATGTTCCTGTTCCCAAGGATAAGGATTCTTTAAAATCCTTTTTAGGCTTGTCAGAATACTATTCCAGGTTCATTCAAAGTTATTCTCAACTAGTTCATCCTTTGCGTGTACTTTAAAAAAAAGATGCAAAGTTTTTATGGTCACAAGAAACAGACTTTGCATTTAACCTTGTTAAAAAAGTTATTGATGAAGCCCCTGCTTTATCATCCTTTAATCCAGGATTAAGATGCACAATTTCTGTTGATGCCAGCCAGAAGGGTTTGGGGGCTGTGCTTTTCCAATGGGATGGTGCCAAAGAGAACACCATTGGCTTCGTTTCTAGGTCTCTCAGTGGTGCAGAATCTAACTATAGCACCATTGAGAGAGAGGCCCTTGCCTGTTCTTGGGCTGTAGAGAAATTTAAAACTTATATGTGGGGTTCACATTTTATACTCCTTAGTGACCATAATCCCCTGTTGAACCTTCTCAACGGGAATGGCACAGGGAAAGCGTCAGCGAGACTTGTTAGAATTCTATCTAGACTTCATGAATACAATTTCACTATACGCCACATCTCTGGAGGTAATAACTTAAGAGCTGACGCTCTTTCTAGGTTGCCTCTGCAAAACCATTTTGAGGACAATATTGATGACATAGAATGTGTTGTTGCATCCATTGAGGATTTGGTTCTTTCACCTTTTTTTATTTCAGAATCCGATTGGATTAAAAGTTATTCTGATGATGCAGTCTTGATGGCTGTTAAAAACATGATTGTCTCAGGTTGGCCATAGGTACGTGCTCTTCCTGCCTCCCTGAAACCCTATGCACAAATTTCTGATGAGCTTTCTATCATAGATTATGTAATTTTCAGGGGAGACTAATGTGTGCCTCCTTTAAGTTTTCGGGAAAACTTTTTCTTGCAGCTCATCAGGGTCATTTTGGTGTTGGAGGGACATCAAGGAAATTGAAAGAACACTTTTGGTGGCCAGCCCTCGATAAAGATGTTACACTTTGGATAAACGCTTGTAATACCTGTCTAGTGTCTGATAAACACTGGAAGACTTCTCACTTACCTTTACATAGTGTTCCTTTACCAGAAGAAGCTTGGGATAAACTGGCCATTGATTTTGCAGGTCTGTTTCAAGTGTTATCACATGATAAACGGTATATCATCTCCCTCATTGATTATCACTCTAAGTGGGTGGAGTTTGAATTTTGTGAAAGTCCTAATTCTCTTTCTGTGGTCAATTTCCTACAGAAAGTTTTTCTTTCAGAGGGTTCTCCTAAAGAAATTGTAAGTGACAATGCTTCTCATTTTTGTTCATCTATGGTTCAAGAATTTTTACAATTACATGATGTTCGGCATCTTAGAGTTGCACTCTATTCACCTTCTTCTAACGGCCTAGTCGAAAGGATGAATAGGTTTCTTAAAGAAGGCATACAAATTTCAATTTCATGTAATGTAGATGTAGAAGGTTTTCTTAGGAATAAGGTATGGTCATATTTGGTTACCCCTCACACCACTACAGGTATATCTCCATTTAGATTGCTCAAAAAGAGGAATCCTAATGGTAATATATGTCCTTCGTGGATCAAGGATTTAAGTGTGAAAAATCCAACTGTCTTGCTTGTCATGACAAAGTTGTTGTTAAAAAAATGTTTTAGCTCAACAAAAGGTTCAGAAGAAGAATTTTGATGCTAATTTTAACCCTTCATTACATACATTCTTGATTGGTGATTGGGTTATGAGTAATAGTCCCGACAGGGTTAAGAAAGGTATGTCTAAGTTTTCTCTTCCTACTCATGTTCTGAAAGTTTCTAAGGGTTCACTCTTTCTTGACAAAAAGGGGTGGTGGAACAAGCGAGTAATTGTCAAACTCACTCCAGAACAAGCTCACAAGGTGTTTAAAACTAAACATTTTAATGACAGTTCTTCTTGTTCTTACTTCCCCTTAGGTTCCCCTTCAGACAGCCCTCAACCTTGTGAACAGTTTGCCCCTCAACCTTGTGAACAGGTTGCTCATACTTCAAATGATGATTCTACTCAATGTGTTAATCATAATGTTGATGCTCATGTTGTTTCTAATTCTTCATCTTCTTTTCCCATCACCACACTCAGAGAACACAGGAATTGCTCTTTTCCATCACGTTTTAAGGACTTCTATTTATCTTAATTTTATTTAGTTTCTTATGTTTTCTTTTGTTTTTATTTTTCAATTTTGTATAAAAAAGGGAGATGATGTAATGTATACCTTTTCTTGTTTCACATTCATGTACATAATGCAGTAAGAGTATCTCTTCCATGTTTATTGTAGTTTTATTCCATGTTCCACGGCGCGCACCTTTGAAGAATATTTTCCTTCAAAGGTGCATCGCTCGTGGGTAATGCTTATCTGAAAGTTTCAACTGTAGTTTGGTGATTCAGCTGTTGGACACCAATTATATCAGACGTGCTCCCGTAATATGCCGTTTATCACAGAAGAATAAATTCAAAGGATATAACTTCATCTCCAGCTTCATTATCCTTTATTATAATTTAATTAAAGTATCTTCATACTTTACACCCCACCCACAGGAGGGTGGCATAATAGAGACACCTCAAGTAAGGAGCCCATTGGACCCTACTTGTCACTCCTCTAAATCTAGTATTAGGATCACTCCAGACCCTGAAATCAGATTCCCGACAACCTATGAAGCCTGTACACCAAAGAGTCACAACAGCAAGAAAGAAGAAGGGGGGAGGAGCTACGCTAGCAACCAAAATGGCCGCATAAGCTCCCGGCTCCGTCGACCTCCGTCGCTGGCGGATCTATCCTGAACTTAATCCTGACCTCCCGCCAGACTCCCGTGTGTCTGAATCGTCTCTGAGTCTAGGGGCGCAATCCCGGAGTCTTTATCACCTTTTTTGACGAAGTTACACCGTCTGTCATTTTCGGGCCTCCTCTGGACTATAAGCCGGGGCCTCGAGTACTGACCCAGCCGGGTTTCAGTGAACAACATCGGCCGCAGGTACCTGGCAGGGTCCGGTCTCATCGGAGTGAAACGAATTCTCGATCCTGGTGGTGGTCTCGAGTCCCTGCGTATACTAGCCAGACGGCGATGAGACGTGGACGCCACGGTGAGTGGGGGTCCGATTCCTGGGACCCTGCTGCAGCCCTCGGGGTCCGCGGGGGGCCCGCTCTCTGCAGCGGTGTAAAGAGCGCAAAGCCTGAAAGTCGCCAGTCGCCTTCGCCCACCCCACTCCAGTTGGTTTCCCCGGAGTAGCCGGCCTCCGGGGTTGATGACCTGCTTTGTCATCGATTAAGCGGAGATGGATCGGACGACGTGTGGACCGACACTGGGGACTGTAATGGCCGCCATCGGGGCTCTTCACTGGCAAATGGAGGCTGCTCTCCACAACTTGACTGTACGCATCGAGACTATTTGTTCGAGACCGGACCCTAGCCCAGAGTCAGACCCGCAACATATGGTGACCCCCGCGAAGCTTGATTTTATCCGAGAGGAGCACCCCGAGCATCATTATAATCTGATGCCAATTGTGTCTGCGCAACTACAGCAGCCCGCTACTGGAGCCCCTGACCAGCCAGCAAGCTCGGCAAAGTCATCGCCCGCACAGGACTTATTTCTTTCTTCGTTTCTGGAGACCTCCATCGATATTCTTTGGATTGACTTTCGTGTTTCTGATAGACTTCGAGACTTGACTCTTCTGATCCTTTCATGCTATATTGATCCCCTCCCTTTTCCACGTTTTGACTCTTTTGCTACTATGCTGGTCCTATCGAAAAAGGTGTGTGTGATGGATCGTAGAGGCCAGGGCTGAACTTGACTGTTTTAATTCTGTACAGGGACTTCCTTTGACACTGCTGGGTGGTATCGGTGGGAGTGAGGGCCAGATGGGGTTCTGCTTTTTTGGGTTTGGTGTACTGACTGTGTTCGACAATGGGATTTGTTGCCTCTGTGGTGTCTGGGGCCGGGCGGGATGATCTTTTCTCTTTTGGTGATTTCCCTACCAGTTTGCTTACAAGTCTGCTTTACCTCGCTTAGTACCATGGTAGGGAACATCTGCTCGCGGCGGGGGGGGGAGGGGAGTCCGGGAGCCCGCATCGTATCGTATGACATTCCTCCTCCATCTTTTCCCTTCCTTTGGGTGTAGTTTAGGGGGCGACAGGCACGCTGCTAGTGGGGTTAGGTCGTAGCCATCCGCAGGGGTGCAGGGTGGGGGGCTGAGTTTTTTTTTTTTTCCTTTATTTTGTTCTATGACCTATCTTTTTCCCTTTTCCCTTCTTCACAAGAGATGTGGCATATTCTCCTGAGCCTGTTGTTATGCATATTCGGGTGTCGAGTGTCCATTACTATATCCTGTATCCATGGTGGGCGGATTCTGATAATGTTTGCTTATGATTATTTGTATTGTATTGTTTTGACCCAGCTCCGGCTGGTACTGATACTGTCCGGATGCCTACAATTGTACCATGTTTCTTCATTTCTTCTGCCCGTTCGCCACTGTAATATGTTCTACCAACGATACCCGAAATGTACATTTCTACTCTTGTGTTATACTTAATAAAAATATATATAAAAAAAAAAAAGAAAGAAGAAGGACCAGCGACTGACTCTGCTCCAGCCCGGCCACCTATCAGGCACCTTTCGCCCTTGCTACAAAAGTCGATTCGTCCTGCAGGCCAAGCGACTTCCAAAACCCTGGGAGGAATGCCTGCCTTCAACAAAGACACTAGATCTCCCATGGACAGTGGACCTGTCAGGAAGAAACCAACTCTAAAGAAAAAGATCTTTGTCCTGAGGAACGGCGAAACTGCCTCTGGACCCACCTCTGCACCCAACGCCTAAAGCCTACATCCAAGTGGCACACCAGTCCTGCAAGGGTTTCCCAGTAATTCTGACCCAGAGTCCACTGTGGACTGACCTCTACCGGACTCTACCTAGATGCCTGCAGCCTTAATCCGAAGACTCCCCTGACCACAACCTGCCCGGTAAGCTGTTCTCGGCAGCTAAGGACACCTCTGCACACAAATCCCCGAGGCCTTGGGGAGCTTGATGAACGGTGTCCCTATGTCGACTACCATCAGAACTTATCTGATCAGCTGTGGGTTTTCTTCATTCAGCCCCCTGGCCGGAGTCGGCAGCCTTTCTCCAAATCGGATTTCCCCCACTGATTTACATTGGGCACCTGATGCTGTGTTGGCACTCTGCACCCGGCCGCCCTGGTGCCACTGAGGGTGTTAATTTGGTGCTGCCTTGTGGCCACCCCTTGTGCTTATCTTAACTTTCAGGAGATTAACCCCTGATACTGCTTTATTCACCCATGAGCAGCACATCTTCTATCACCCCCAGTCTCCATTGGTTAACAGTTGGCGCCCAAATCAGAGTTTGGCATCTTCACACGTCGACCCCTGTGCCGCTGGTGGTGCTGTGTTGGTCCCAATTTGAACCTTGGCTGGTGTTCACCTGAAACCCCAAAGTCTCGATATGTAAGTCGTGTACTTACCTTCAAAACTGTATTCTTGTTTTCCTCCCATAGGTGAACATTGCTAAACTGAATTTTTTTTGAAAGTGCTAATTATTTTTCTTGAAAAACGCACTTACCTTTTAGAGTACATCCAATGTTGATATCTATAAGTACATATTTATCCGATTTATATACATGATAAATAAAAAGGGGGTAAGAATGCAGCCCAGCCGAACACCATTTTTAATATTAAAGAACTAAGCACGTTCACCATTAGATCTAAATCTCACCACCCCTGTTGGGCCACTGTGAAGATCTCTCGTGAAGGAGACAAGTACCTGAGAAACTCTGAGTATCCCTAATTTATAGTACTTACACTATCTGCCCCGCGCCCCCTTAGTACAGAAAGATGCATTCCACTACTTTTGCTTTGGATACTGATACATGCAAGATATACTATGTGTCCAGCATGCACCGTGAAACAACTACATGATAAAGAGATTAATTATTCTTGAACACTTTAGATAAGAATCTATTTCCTAAATTACTGTTTCACATTTAAGAAAATACTTTTTCTGTTTCTGTGACTATTTTCAATTAATACTGAGCTGACTGTTGCAAATATGGTCACCTAAATTAACCTAAGATTTCTTTGCAGATGTCTTACATGAACTATATGTCCGATCAAGAAGAAAGTCATATTGATACCTCTGAATTTGACAATAGTGATCCAGAGTATATTCTGTCTGAAGATGAATGTGAAGAGTCTTCAAATGGCAGTAAATTGCTTGATGCTACGATATCAGTTCCATATACTGAAGTTCCAAAAACAAACATGCATACAGCCAGAGTCAGACTTTCGGAACAGCCTGCAACAGATGACACATAACCAACTCAATTCAATGCAACCAATAGCGATGACAATGGCTCTGCTAGTGATATTTATTCTAATAACAAGCTCAGCACATTTGTAGTTGAAAACTTTGAAATAAATAGAAGAGGGAAATTGATTAGCAACAAAAAACAATATTACTATTATTCCAATAAACCACAGGTTAAAATGCTGTGCCACCTGAGTAGGAAACATAAAAATGAGAAAGAGGATTCTAACGCAATGGCAGCAAAATGTTGGAAAAAACAGCTGAAGAGGTTTGCTCTAATTAGAAACTCAGAAATCTACCTACATAACCAAGAGGTTAAGAAAACAGGCAAGGAAATTAATACTCCATTCAAGAGACCCAGAGAGGAAGACAAACCAAAAAATTATTTGCACTGTGTCTATTGCAAAGTATGTGTGAAAAGATTTGAGTTACGGAGACACATGAAGACCTGTGCTTTTGCTCCAAAGTCTGAAGAACAGGAAAAGAAATGACGTCCTATGCAAGCTATTGCTGCTTTTTGTGAAGCAAAACCAAATAATGTTTCAAACGGTCTTTGGGAGTTACTTAGCCATATTCAAAACAATGACACACTGTATGCAATCCGAAGTGATTCGACAATTGAATATGGGCAATATCTGCATAATAAGTTTCAACATGGTGTAGAGGATAAAAAGGAATACATCAGATGTAAATTACGTGAGCTAGGATGACTAATTCTTCAGCTCAGAAAAGAAAAACATGTGCATAGTCTTGAAGATGCTGTAAAGTCAAACAACTTTAAGCATGCTGCGTCAGCTGTTAAAGCCATTGCAGATATAAATGTTACTACAGAAACACCGAAGACACCATCACTTGCTTTACAGTTAGGGTATTCACTGAAGCGAATAGTTTATCTCACGCAGTCAAAAGCTCTAATGAATGGAGATGATGAACTAGTAAAAATGTCTGAAAACGTTATCAAATTGTATGAAAATAAATGGGTAGAGGTCGTTTCTTCAACAGCTCTTGTACAACTTAGGGAAGCTAAATGTAACACACCTCTTCTTCTGCCTTTTACAGAAGACATTAGACGTTTACATGCATATTTGGATAAACAAATTCGGGATGCCATGACAAAAATTGCTCAGAACCCTAACTTTTATGTGCCCCTTCTGACACAACTAATTCTTTGTCAAGACATCCTCTTTAACCGAAAAAGAGCAGGTGAAGTTTCTAAAGTTGAACTGGACACTTACATTTCCCACTGTAGGTCAGAGCTCCATCCTGATGTTGCCCTGGCTTTAACTGACTTTGAGAAGAAACTCTGCATGTATTTTAAGAGAATTGAAATTAGAGGGAAACGAGGAAGATAGGTGCCTATTCTTTTGACACCGACTATGATTTAAGTTTTTGACATCTTAGGCAATGTGAAATTGCCAGTAACTATGATAAAGAAGACAAATATCTTTTTGCTAGACCCTTGTCCATTTATCCCTATCGTGGGCCAGACTGTGTGAGAGAATTTGCTGGGAAATGTGGTGCCAACAATGTTCATGCATTGACGTCCACCTCATTAAGAAAACACATTGCTACCTATTCACAAGTTCTACATTTAAATAATGAGGAAAGAAAACAACGTGCAATATTTCTAGGGCATGACATAAATGTACATGAAGAGTTCTACCGGCTCCCTGAGAACACACTTAAAGCAGCAAAAATTGGAAATCTGCTACTAGCTATAGAGAAAGGATTGCTAACCAAATACATGGGAATGGGCTTGGATGCCATTCAGAAAAGTGAAAGTTGGTAACTGAAAATAACTTCCTTGGTTGACCTCTAGTAATCTATGTTAAAGAGAGGAATGAGATATGGTGCATGTATAGTATAATTAATGCAAGCATATATGTTGTACTATATCTAGATATGAAATAATCTACATGACAATTATACCTATATACTGATGCTAAAATCTACAGAATGTGACCATTGAATTTTATGCTTTCATTTCATTTAAAGAAGTAAACAATGCATTTTTGTAAGTATCATCTTTACTGTTTTTTTTTAATTGAACGAGTGTTAAAAAAACTCCTACAAGGTAAGGCAAGAACAGAGGAAACTGAATGAAAAGTAAGTAGTACATTTTTCAGAAGGGTTATCTGCAAATCCTTTTCCAGGGCCGCAAGTCTTTCAGAATCACTCATTAGGCACAATAGTCTACTTCATCGTGGCAGAGATGCAAAAGTTACAATAGTGAGAAAATGAAGAACATAAACAGACTCACTTTTCTTCTTGCAACGTACCCAGGGCAAGCATCAGAGAGATCCTCAACAAATTTTTATTTGAGAAAGTGTCAACACCCCCAAAATCTTATATCCAAAGTTGCAGAAGACTTTAAAAAATTGCAACAGTTCCTGTCTATTAGAAGTCGATATAAATGTTGAAACAAACTGTAAATGACTGCCTTCACCAGATGTGTGTAAAGGATATCGCCTTACTGTTCTTCTATTTTATTTTCTAGAACTTGTGGAAGAGAACACGAGGCATTATTTAAGTGATAAAGATCAAGGTATGCAACTTACATTAAAACTATGTTTCATATGCTTTTAACTGAATGAACATACAAATTATGTCATGTTAATTGAAGTACTCGTTATATGTGGAGATGCTATATGAGGGGGTTTATGTCTTAGTTCTTAACACCTTGGCTGCTAAGGCTTTTCCCGCTTGGTGCAGACCAGATTGGATTCCCATTGTTCATGAGAAGGTCAGCTCGTCATAAGCACAGCTCCAGTGTACTGCATGACGAGCTGACCTTGTCATTAGCATGGAAGTGGTTAATTACTTCCTGACATATGATTGAGGATTGGAATTACTCTGTATGTTCCAAGATTACCCATGTATACTGTCCAGTGTATTACTTTCGTAACTGCTATACTCACTGACATCTCTGTGTGTGCTGTTCAGACAGTAGTAGCGTGTGAAATGTGGCAGACTCAAAAAGAACAGAGTTGTAATGTCTAAACACATCAGGTGTGGCCCATACAGTGATATGACATCCTCTGACTAATGTGTAAACAACAAGAGGGACAATGGGCTAGTTTATTGAGGTCCAGCGTACATGCCCAAAAGGCTATGTATCAAGAAGAGTATGAAGTTCTTCAGTGTTAGAAGTGGGGAGTATGAAAGGGTATCGAGGTCTGAGGGCAGTCGCTGATGTGCGTAGCAAGGAGGGGAGTTCTCCTTGTGGGAACTAGGGCTCTCACACACCTAGCAAGCTAGGTGTCATGCTTTATCATTTGAGCCTGCCCCTCGCCAGGTCACCGTAAATGCTTTATCGTATCTGGTTGTATGGGAAAGGTTGTCAACCAATGCCCTTGTTGCAAGCAAAGACGTATTGTCTAAGGATAAGAGAAAGGGGTCCACGTGCATTGGTTTAAGCTGATCACAGCCAAGTAAAGTTTAAGTTTCGCCGACTAAAGTCAATGGCGTGGACTCAGCCGATCGTAATCCATGCATACGCTTTGGAAAGGCAGATTTCCTATTTGTTAGCTAGTGTATGTATGCGTTCCAGCGATTCTGTTTCATTGCTGAGCAGATAGGTGAAAAACACCTTTGCGGACCACAAAGGGGCCAGCATAGCTTATCAAACCGGAAGTATGGACTTAATCCGGTTGGGGAAAGGAAGAGAAAGAAGAAATGTAGGCACCCAATGACCGTGTGTGTTGAAATGGGAAGACTGAGCACTCATTGGTTGCTTCAAACCCAGGCCGTAATGGTAGCAAAAGTCAGTGTAGATACCGGGACATTAGTGGTCTGCGGGAGAAATGTGCTTCTCATTGGTTGCCGCAAAAATGACGGAATGATAGCAATGTCCCGTCTGCCCGATAGGCTTGACATATTAATAATGAAATCAGATATGTCTGTAAATACGGCATAAATCAGATGTTTCACATGATATTAATACAGGTCCCAGAGAGACACCTGCAAACATCCGGGTGATTTAATGTACTGGCACTACCATGAATGGTTTTAGAGTTTTCAAATGAGAATTCCCAACCTTTAGTCAGTGGCAAGTCGAAAGAGCTGCCCGTAGTGACCAAATATTATGAGTACTACGTGAGTTTTGGTAGTTGGTTCTCGAAGGTCAATTATACCTGTGGATACTCTGTGAGACAGGTATTTGAAAAGGGACCCGGAAAAACGCTATATGCTGATATTCAGGTCATGTTAAATAGCACATGTGTATTCCGTTTGTAGGATACAGCCTCCTGCCTAAGAGTCTTCCAATATACTATTCAATGGCAATTCTGAAGTGCTGCCAGTGATGGCCAGGCGGTGAGATACCAATGTGGTATTGGTTTACCAAACTAGAAAGGGCAGGATGGTCATGATTTAAAAGGAAGGAATGAGAATGCAGTGACCTTGTCCCGCCTTGATGGTAATGACTCAGACTAGTATAGACCGATATTGCATCTGCTAAATGTCTATAGATTGGAACAATGTTGGACAAAAATAGGAAATGGGGTATAAATTAAATAGTAACCCATGGAATATCATCGTTCAGACCTTCTGTGTCGCTTTTGAGTTTAAAAATCCACTGCTGTTCTCTAATGAACAAGAAACGTGCAGGATCACTGACATGATGGGGGATGAATGGTTGCTCTAATACAACCCATCTCATTGCCTCAACTTTGTGTTTTCTTGTTAGGCAGTGGTTCGTAAGACGTGTTGCTTGTTTATTGCATCTTATTGTGCTTTTATGTTCATTGATGCGAGGCTTCACTTTTCTAGTGGTCATCCCTACGTATCTGAGGGAACTTGGGCATGTCACCATGTATATGACTTTTTCACTATTGCAATTGGTGTGTTTCTTTAATACCCAAGGTCTGTTGGTACCAATGTCAACCGTCAATGTCTTTTGTGTTTGTGGGCAAGCTGTGCAGGAGCCACAAGGATAGTGACCCTGAATAGACAATGTGGTGGTCATTTCTTGGTTGAAGAGTTTAGGTCTAGTATGTATCAACCTATCACGTAGACTCTGTCCTCTTTTGAATGAGAACAGTGGGAGAGGTAGAGATCTTCCTGCTGTATTCAAAATGCGCCAGTTCTTTCGGACTGATTTTTGTACTTGGGTGGACAGAGTACTGAAAGTAGTAACGAAAGTTAGTTTCTCAAGAGGGGGTTTTATGACCTGGGGGTCTAAGCGGGCTTCTCGATGGTTATTGGAGGCTCTCTTTCGGGCTTTACGCACCAGATAGTTGGGGTAACCTCGTTGTTTCAGTTTATTGGTTAGATCTTTAGACTGAATTTCAAAATCCGCCCTCTCTGAGCAATTGCGCCGGACCAGCAAGAATTGGCCGAATTGCAAATGTTCTCGTAGGGATCTAGGGTGGTGGCCGTTGAACGAAATCAGAGAATTTCTAGCCATAGGTTTTCCACTTTACCTTCTTTAGGAAAAATCAGCAAATCCAAAAAAGCAAGTTCGGACTTGCTGTAATCTACAGTGAATTTCAGAAACTGTTTTTGGGTGTTCAACCAAGTTTGGAACTCCACAATGGAGTTGGAATCTCCACGCCAGATGACTAAAATATCATCGATGTATCTTTTCCACAGCACCACCTGATGAAAAAATGGGTTGCTGTGGTCGAGAACGCATCTTGTTTCGAAGAGATGGACATATAGATTAGCCAAACTGGGGGCAAAGACGCTGCTCATTGATGTCCCCGAGATCTGGAGATAAAAGGACTCTTCAAATTTGAAAAAGTTTTCCATTACAGCTAATCTGGCACACTCAATAATGAAGTTCACCGGTGTGATACTGTCAAGGTCACCTGTTTCGAGGAGACCTTTGATTGCTTGTAAGGTTTCTTCCTGAGGGATGCAAGTGTATAGAGATTCCACGTCGAAACTGACTAAGAAGTCAGTTTCTTTGTTGAACTCTATCTCAGGAAGTAACCTGAAGACATCCTTGGTATCCTGCAGGTATGTTGGCATTAGTTTTACCAGAGGTCTCAAGAAAAAGTCTACAAAAGTCGACAGAGGTTCCAGTAAAGACCCAATCCCTGATATAATGGGTCGCCCAGGTGGAGGCCTGGTGGCCTTATGAATTCCGGGCAAGATGTAAAAATATGGGGTTACTGGATGTGGTGTGACCAAAAACAATGCTTCTTTAGGAGTGATCCAGCCCTCAGCACTAGCTTCTTCAACCATGTGGCCTATCTCAGTAGCCAATCTGGTGGTGGGATCAGTAGTGAGGAGCCGATAAGAGTTTATATCCTGTAGCTGACGAAGACACTCGTTGCGATAGGCAGTGGTATCCATAATGACTATGGCACCGCCCTTGTCAGCGGGTTTAATTGTGATAGTCAAATTTTTAGATAATGAGACAGCAGCTGCTTTCTCAATATTAGAAAGGTTTTGAAAGGTTGTGGATTTTGGAATATTCAGGGACATGGTGTCGTGGGTCACCGCTTTCTCAAAAGCCCCAACCATTGGAGGTACTTGATGAAGAAATGGGGTGAAAGTAGACGGTCTTTTAAGTCCAGTATTAATATCTCTCCAAACATCTTTGTTGTCATTTAAAGTGTCTGAGAAATATGGGGAGCAAGTGGCACCGTGTAGAGGAAGTGAATACAAAAAACTCACAGGGTTCATCGTACCAGAGGGAGCAGCAGCGGTGCGCGGAGGCCCTTATTGAATACTATACAATGCAAGGGACTACATCGTCAAGGTTGTATTACCGCCATTGACGTAGAATACCTCGTATCCTAATCCAGCATCCACCCCTAAGGAGACAGCGCCACCGTGAGCACTTCGCCCCCGGACGGAGCTCTCACACATAATTGCCTGCCCTGCCCTGCACTCCCCTCCAAGGGCTCCCGGCCGGGAACCCTGTGAGTTTTTTGTATTTACTTCCTCTACACGGTGCCACTTTTACCAACCACCTATTATCAAGCAGCGCAAACCCACCTCAGGTGTCCCCATACTGACAAGTCCTGAAGAGACCACGCATAATAGTTGCCTGTACCTCCAACTATTGTACATTTACCATAGACATTTCATTCTTGGTCGCCTCTTTCTGATGAAAATCAAATTAGAAATAGAAAACTTTTTGTAATGTTTTACTATAGGAGTATAGGTTCTCACAAATTATTCACTTGGGACACACTGTCATTTGATATACTGTGTATGTATATGTTTTGAATACTATGTATTAATAATCCCCACTGTCTATATATGTATAAACTATGGAAATATCTTAACAACTGACTGAGTGTGCATGCAGCTCCTTTATTTGACATCCACCCTAAACACCCACATTGCCATTGTGCAAAAATACTTATTTTTTATGTGTTCCATATTTATCCACTGGAGCCATTGTTGTTTTGCCATAACCTTACACCCAGGCTCCCAGTGAGTAGGATTCCCTTGTTCTCCCTGCCAGTGCTAACAGGAAAGAAGCAGAACACTCTGCAAAGATAACAAATTCAAGAGAGTACAGTCGCTCACACAACCAATGATAAGAAGCACTTCAGATTTAGATTAGAAATAGTTAATTTTCCAGACATACGGCCAATCCATTTCAGACTTGTAAGTCACCAAACTATTCCATCCAACTAGACAAATACATTATTCCATCCAACTTGATGAGTGAGAAGATGGGTCATGGTGAGGATCAGCCTGGCCTCATTCAAGAATCATCACCAAAATATTATGTTAATTTTGCACCCTGCCCTACTTAGTGAGTTTTATGGGGCCATGCAGTTCAGTTTTGAGTGGGATGACCCCACTGGATTTCCACCGGCAGGTCACCCGTGGCGCTAGTCTGGCCCCCTGGATCCGGTGCTGGATCCAGAGCAGCTCAGATCACTAGACTGTGACCTTCCCTGGAGCATTTTCCAGTGATGTTGCTCCTGGCACCTCCTACAACCCACAGCAGCGCCAATCCTATCATCATACCCAACTCCAATATGAAGGTGGACCTGCATCGCCAATGCCTGTTCCGGCCAGAACTTAATCTTCTGGGTCAGAGCCAGTGCCTCCTTTTTTCACAACCCTGGATAAGCGTTATGATTGGGTACGATCATACAACCCCTTGAGGAGGCTGATGACAACTGGTATGAGGAACTGGTGAATGCCAATGGTCTGGACACCTCTCCAGGCATTGGCCTGATCTCTCCTCCTACTGTGACCACAGAGAAAGCGGCCTCCTTTGCTATAAGTTGTGAGGAGGGCGGCTAAGAAACTGAACCTGACAAGGAAGTCAAATTTAAAGTAAATATTTTACAGAACGTACTTTCAAAATGTCATCTTTTGCCTGCCTGAAGCCTCTAGAAGCCCATTTGCCCAAGGTTTCAAAATGTCACCCAGGAGCAGAATTACTCATTAATGAGGTGCGCATTGGCTCCCACTGGCTAAAACAAAGGCCTTGAGTGTTCGGAGGTGTTTTGTTACTCTTAAAGGATGAGCATCTGGGCAGTGCCCAGAACTTAATTATCTTCGAAGATTTCTACCCTGTCACAATCAGATCTAGGTAACACCTGAGCGTGCCCCATCTTTTGTCCTTTTAGTCAGCCACACTCCAATCACAGTTGGAGAGGAGCTGCCTGCAGAGCCGGTTTTGAACAACCAGAAGCAGGTGTGCTCATTTCCCTGACCAGGGTACAGATGGATTTGCTACCACCTATACCCTGGACTAAGAAGTGGACTCCAAGGGTCAATTGGCTGACCTCCTGGTAAGCTACCGAGACACAAAAAAAGTAAGAAGCTCACTTTCCTGAAAGTACCCAGCTGACCAGTTGCAACTGTACCTGCCTTGGGTCCTGCTGATGGTGTCTGTTGAAGTGAGTCCTTTTCCTCATGCCCAGTTTCTGAAGTCCTGGTACCCGCAGCTGGTATCAGAGTGTAATCCTCCTGCCTAAACCTAAAAGCTGGGACTTAAAAAGAATGTCAATACTTTTTGCCAGGAGAACTATTGTGGGACCGGGAACAAGCTCCTATCTATTGAAGGTGCTTCTTCAGTGGGCTTGACTTTTGCCATAGCTCAGCTATGTTCTTCTTCACAGCAGAACGACTCAACTTCGGCCTTTATGGCGATGAATGGTGCCTCAAAGTCAACTTTCTCTGGGTCTACGGGGCTGTCTGGGAGCGCCTCGACGGTGATCTTTCTGACATTGCCCGCTTTGGCATCAACAGGTGTTTGGCAGGCAATTTCAATATTGATCCTGACTGCAAGCACACAGGTATTTCCCTTGATGTCAATTTTCAGGTGGTTTTTCTTTTCTTCCTCTATATGCAGATTTTTCTCAAGAGGAGGATTCTTTGAAGTAGGTTTGAGTCTATCCACCGCCACTTGAAGGTCCTACCTTTCCTCTCTCCTGAAGGGCATGTGGTCTGATCTTCTCCCTGTCCTTCAATGTTCTCTTTGAAAAGTTATGACAGTGATAAAATGTCTCTCGACGATGAGACAATGCAGACAGATTGTGCCATCTTTTTGCCACATGAAGGGCAGTTGATGAAAAGAGACAGACAGCATTATGTGAATGAGAAAAAATATTTTGCAGTCAGAAAAATATTTTAAAATACACAGGGTACTTAAAGCCGTCGAGTGAAGACAAAATCTTCTGTTTTTGAAGAGAATTTTCTGACAAGAATGTAAAAAAACTATAGAGCTCAGTGCTTCAAGATCCTCACTGAAGAAGCCGGAAATATGAACTGACATAACTGTCACCTGTGGGGCATGATGGGATGTAGGATTTCCTGTGATGTCTTAAAGGCACAGTGCCAGTTTTCTCTGTTAAGGTTTCAATGCGGCCTATTCGCTAACAAAGCCTTCCATTTTATTCCTTGTTCCTTTCAATTAATGCCCTTGTTTTACACTCTAAGGCCTCTTTTTCTACATTGCAGAAATGTTGAATGGTTGTGGGGCATTATCAATGAAATCTCAATGTAATTTGGGCATTTTTTAAGCCTTTTCTATAGGCTGCATGTGTGCAAATATGTGTGTGAGTGTATGTTTTTCTAGGGCACTGCATACTTGAATGAAGATAAACATACAAATATATTATAATTAATATGTGCTCTGGGATCCCTGGGCATGGACGGGACTATTCACTGCTTATGACTATTGATGAGTATTCCCCTGGAAGAAAACTTGGAATAGAGGTAAGCAATTTATCTACTGTTCTCTCTCAGGGGATCTCTACTGATAATCATAAGCACTAAACAGTCCCGCTCACTTGTGGTACTATTCAGTGCTTACTATTTCAAAGGAGATTCCCCTGAAAGAGAACTAAGATTACAGGTAAGAAAACATTCTTTCCCCAGAGTTGGCATCCTTCATGGAATCACATGCAATTAGGCTACAAACTAACCCTCATGATGAGAGGATAGTTGAATCTATGGTACCTTTACTTCATTGACCATAGTTCAGGCCATAAAATGAGATACATAGACTATAGCCATTCTAATGCTGATTCAGTGTATAGTAGGGGTGGACATTAACACAAGCAATTCCATGTAGTGTAATCTCGTGGAGTTACCTACAAATTCTGTGAATTGCATGAGAAGAGTAATTCTGTATTTAGTGCTATTTCTTAGGGCAAAAATGTCTCCTCGCATTCAAAATTGACACAAGCATGCATTCTGCACTAAGAAACAGCATTAAATGCACCAGAACACAGACAGCTTGCCCAAGCAGATGCTTGCCCTCGCTAAATGTGCTCTTGCGATAGAATTCTCTCCTAACTTACTTCAGGCATTTAGTGCTACTTTCTTAGCCCCAAATGCATCCTCATGTCCAAAATAGAGCGAGGATGCATTTGTGAACAGTGAGGGCAAGTGGCCACTCGTGCTTACTAAATGTGCTCTTGTGAATGGATTTTTTTCACAAAATTTCAAGAGCAGGAGAAACTGCATTATCTGTAATTCAGATTGCTTCAGCTAGTCAAAAAGTGGCCACAGTGAGTTCCCAACCTCAATAACTGTGAATAATCAGGTATATGAGTCTATGAAAGAGACCGATCCAGGGTAGTTGTGGCTGGTAACTTTGTCTTTTTTTGTGGAAATAGATCAAATTGTATATTAAAGCTCCAATGCAAAAAGGTCTGTAGAATAAAACAGTGTTGCGCCACTGACAAATTGAAAGTATAGCAATACTCATTACTTTTATGCAGGTGTTCCGTATTCAGATGAGGATGATGC
Organism: Lissotriton helveticus; assembly: GCF_964261635.1. Taxonomy (NCBI): domain Eukaryota; kingdom Metazoa; phylum Chordata; class Amphibia; order Caudata; family Salamandridae; genus Lissotriton; species Lissotriton helveticus. The sequence goes on from NC_136070.1 coordinate 964,178,136, forward strand.
TGAGATAGAAATTGTGAGAACGCAAAAAAAGAAAGCAGGCAAGAAGACAGGTAACTTGAAATATATATGCATTTTAAAGTGGCAACATAAAAAAGGAGAATTAACAAACCAGATTTAAGTGACATAAAAACTTTTTGAGACCATTATACTAGAAGGTTAAAGATTTATGTTCTGATTCTGAATCTATTTTATGAACAGCTTTAATATGATGACATATGTTGTCTAGGATCTACATTGCTTATTGTCCTGCAAATCATCCATCAATCTCATTTAGTCATAATCTTTTTTATTTGTTTAAATCTACATAGGGAAAAAACCAAAGGTGGTCTGCTGAAGAAATTAGAGCGGTTGAAAATCATTTGATGGAATTCATTCACAGGGAGAAGGTGCCTGGGAAGACTGCTTGTGAAAACTGTAAACGTATGGAACATGCACTCCAAAATCGCCAATGGAGAGATGTGAAATACTATGTAAAAAAAAACATTGATAGCACTAAAAGGTTGATGATTAAGGGAGGAGTGTAGCCTTGCCATATAACAAATCATCAGCGTGTCTTGGAGCAATGATCATCATGTTTTTCTATATATAAGCATTTAACATGAGTATTCTGAGAAGATAACTTTGTGATGAGACTTATTGTGAAAAGAACATTAGAAGTCATGTAGCCTTATACACCAGCATGTACGAAAGCAACGCTATGCCTAAACAATATCAGCTGATAGTATATATGCAGAAGTCCACAAGTTAATATGCTATTCACTTCCATAGTTGAGTGTGGGGAGGGGCCATTATTCACAAGAGACAAAGCTTGGAGTGGGTTATGATGCCTCTCCTCTCCCTTCCCTTAACAATGCTAATAAATAGCATATTACACTTTGAGCATCTGTGTATATGGGTTAACCTATTTTTCATATATTTCTTTTTTATAAAGGTATTTAATCAAAACCAGGATACATGTTAGATTTGTTTAGTCAGCGAACATCACAAATACCTGATATTGTGCATGCACACATTATCAGTAGGTCAATTACGGGTGAACCGCGCAGTTTTTAGCCTATGTGCGCATTCACTCAATTGTGATACAGAAGACTACGGATTAACCAAATAGAGGTCACTGTAAGCTCATCGTATTTATTTCTTATCTAGTTCCAGATTTAATGTTAGCATTGTTTGCCATTGTCAGTTCATCTTGCATGAAGAACATGCAATATCTACTACATTAATATTAAGTATGGGGATCTTGGGTCATATTTTTGCAATTTAGTTATGTGATATTGGCAGATTTTTTTATGCACTTCCACTTCGCCATTCTATATGGAACATAAAAGTATTTTGGTTTAAAATAAATAAATAAACACAACCATTTAATAAAACATTGTTTTTATTTATTTGTCATTTATGTCTGAGCACAGTGGGTAATTATAATTATAATTAGCGTGTTTCCATAATGTAATTAGAAGTTCCTCAATTGTGACCTTGCGCTAGGCAATGCTGGGACTGTAAGACAAACATAACTCTGACAAGGATTGTTTCGAGTATCTGATTGAATCTCGGAAAGAGGTGAATACCACAGAAGACACACCAAACCAAGTAAATCTGGATATAAGCACAGTGATTGCAGACCATAAAGACAGTATATTGTAAATCAAATAGCATTTTAAAGAACACAATCACCTGTTAATATCTCACTGCAATCTTTCTGGAAATTACCAGTGCATATTGGAGTTTGATTAGATTAAAGGAGATGTGTTGTTAGGAGAGCAAAGGAATGTTTCTCTTTTAGATGAAAGGATCAAAAGTTGGGTATTTGAGAATGGTTGATGGGGCTAAATGTTTATGCCGTGGTCTTTAATGCATCTTGTCATCCAGTAGGCATGCCCGTTGCCTGACAGATGTATCAATACATGTTCTGTAAGCTGCCCTAATACAAAATTCTGGATTTATGTTTTTAATTCTAAGATATTCGTGAATGGAGCTTTTGTCTGGAGTATTGTACTTGACTATAACCCTTATCATGGCTAGCCTATTAAGTCCTATGGCGTTGATAACAGCATTACCAGTTCCATCAGAATTATGAAATCCATAAGAAGATCCGTTTACTTTCCTATTTTCTGCAACAAGGGTGGAGGATAAAGGCATGACTAGGAGCAGTGGGACCAACACAACCCTCCATGGCCATTTTGCACAGCGGAGCACTATGCTTTGCAGTTCAGCCTTGCAAATGGGTGGATTTTTAACCTCTTTGATCGTAGGCAGGCCCATGATTGGTTGGAGCTGAAGATCCTTCACTTTGCAACTTTTATCCAATGCCTCTGACAGGCCTGGTACAGATCATGGACAAGTGGGTCTGCCTGCTCATTTAGATATTAGAGCTACACAACACAGAATGCTGCATTATGCGCCATGCAGCATCAGCTTTCTCATTTGATGCTTTGCTTAGGTTCCTCCTGATGTGTGCGAAAACCAGGAGTATTATTTTAGAAAATGGAGCCTTTTACCTTTATTAAATACTAGCTGCCCATACCGACGTTGTCGGGTATAAAAAAGATTTACCTGAAGGACGACAAACTTTACCAAACGCTACCCCACCGCTTTCCAATGCAGCAGGCGTCTTAGAATGCACACACCCACACACAACAATGCTGAAGGGCACGCACACCTCACAACGTGCACGAACATTAATCTCATCACAGTGAGATTAGCGTTCGTGCACGTCGTGAGGTGTGCGTCCTGTTCAGCGTTGTTGTGTGTGGGCGTGTGCATTGTGAGACGTGTGGGCCTGTGCATTCTGAGACGCCTGCGCTTATCCCCGGTTGAGATCGGTAACGCTTATGCCCACAAAGGTTGTGTCATGTATTCATATAGGTTCTGAATCGATCCCCCTATTCCTGACCCTATTCTAGTTAAACAAACCAACAAGTTAACTAGCAGTCAGCCCATGAGGCAGAAAACCCCCATAATGCAGATACCGTTATCTGACGCAGTCACACTACGGCACAGGAACGTGTTATCTGATTAGGTCATAACACTTGCGATCTAATTAGACAAGCGATATTCCTCCAGCCCCTGATAAGGCATACGGAGTTCTCATAACAAATCAAACCTATGACAACCTGGGCAAAACCCTGCGGCCATTGTTTTGATTTCACCGAGAACTTTAGTAAAAGAATGTGCTAACGAGCAAGTCGTATGACATCCTTATTGACGTATCTATGTCCATCCTTACGTCAATCTCGGCACCTTAAAGGTATAAATATTACCGATCTTGCCATATGCAAACACACGCGTGGTGACGAGAATGAGCAGCCATACTTGCCGAAGCGAAGAGCAGAGCAGACCCCGCTGGCAGCAGCCCCGCCTTTCTGACGCGCTGAGAGACGCGCTGCTTTCTCCTGCCGAGAATCCAGCACCGGCGTTTCTGGGCAGCCCTCGCAGGCAGCCTGGAATATCGAGACCAGAGAGAGAGATACCATTCCTCATTCATCCTAACTTCCAGGTACAGAACTGAATAACCCCTCACAGAGAATTCTTTAGTTATTCACTTGGCAAAAACAAACTTAACTTAAACTGTAACTATCTATTCCCGCCCACGTATTAGACTTAGGTCAGGTACACGGGGTAGGCGTATCTAGAAACACCAGTTGAGTACGTTTAGTCAAATGTATATGTGTATGTAATATATTTTATTCATTTTAAAACATCTTATGGCTTAGAAACCATATCAATGTTTTTACAGTATTATTTTATACTATTGCTTTTAATGTATGCACTTTACTTAACTATAAGTATTGCAATAATATCGATCCATTTCTCTTGTATGAGAAAAGAGACTGATCAATAAATAACACCTTTTTATTGAACACGCCCGTCTCTTCCTTTTCTCTACATTCTGATGAGACTAAGAATGCACGTACTGACTGAGTAAAATAATTTGCCTTTTGTTCACACGACTCTCGAGATTGACTCTTGATTAGGGAAGAGCAAAATTGTCATGTTCTATGGTTGTCAGAAACTAAATCCCTTCTTGTCTAATCAGGGAAGTTAATTCCTCCTTGAACATTCGAGAAAGTTTCTAGTGAACTCTGAGCTAAGCTGGCAAACCCAAAACTTTAAGTCTAGTATCGACAGTAGTAGACCTAGTTAACGTCTGGCCTAGGCCTTTACTGCTGTAGGTATTATTCCAATGCGCAGAGCCTATTGGGAAGATAGGAACTACACTACATGGCGCCCAACGCGTTTGGAAAGGGCGATAAAACTAACGTAAGACATTTAGAGTAACTCAGTCGTGCTTTCTCACTCAGACCCCTTTTCCCAAATACTCCAAAGACGTCTGGAGTGGGTGAAAGGTTATATCCGCCAGACCTCGCAGGAGGGAACTCCTATGTATGGTTCTTGGTATAGTCAACGTTGAAGGATAAACAGTTCCAAAATATTGTGCATCTAATCTTTGTTTCCATAAGAAACCTGATCTGCAAACAAACAAAATAACCTTCAGGACAGTAAAATGTCAGAAAATGAAGAAGAAAGAGAGGCAGTTAGATTAGCAGCTGAACTCGCAGCGGCTTATGCTGCAGCACTAGATGTAGACGGGGATATAATACTCATCCCAGTCATCAAAAGGAGATCTATAACCCTTAAACTTATAGAAAATGGACTGACACCTAGAGGTGGCACAGTCATATTCGTAATTGAGGCACACGAATATCGGCAGACAGAGGTATACTATTCATGGATACATTTTCCAGCAGCAAATGCTGTAACAAAGTACTTCCACTATTACAAAATAGAGGAACCTCCTAATGAGTACACTCCTTTCGAGGAGGTGGAAGTACCACTCAAATTCCAAGAGCATTTGCTCTTATTTGATGGCGCCCTAAAACATAATAATCACATCACCAGGCTCGGTCCTTTAGGTAGACCAGGAGCAACGTGGCCGGTCCTAGCCGGATACACACCACATCCAGACATCGACGGGATGTCTGCAGCTAACCTGTTAACACAGCTAAAACAATTAATAAAAATTCATAGACAATTAGTTCAGTATGTGATGCGGACTTCAACAATTCAGCCAGCGATTAAACTTCCACAGCTGACCCCTCACCAGGGGAACACAAATAAAATTACACCACAGAACATCCAATCCTGCCTAGGTAAAGTACCGGCTAAACGGGAACAAATACCATTCTGGTTGGCACAGAAAATTACCCAAATTGAGGCGGTGTTTCCTGACACCACCCCGCTAGAAAAACACAGGATTCTGACTATCTGTCTCCCAATGGGAATCTCACCACACATAGAGGACTGTGACACTTGGGGTACAGTCTTTGCTTCCATCTACACAAAAACGCACGGTGTTCCATCCATTTCGGTGATACCAGATGTGCTAAAACAAATTCAAGACGAATACGGTCCAGAACCTGCTTTAACTCTTGGTATGAAATTACTGAAAGACTTCAAGCAGGTCTCGGCTATATTATTAGCCAACATAAAAGGTGAAGCGGCAAACGTGGCGATCCGCCAGAGGTTAAAAGAGACAGATATAGCAGACCAACCAGCTGAAATTGCCAGAATCATAGAAAAATCCTATGAGGAACTAGGTAGAGATAGTTTAGGTGGAATACCAGTAAAACCGCAACTGACTGAAAGTCCAGAAAAAATATTTTTTAATAATAATTCACCAAAAAAGAACTGGGATGGAAACAAACAATCCAATCCTAAAGAAAAGAAATTCCAGTCCCGAGGAAGGTCTCCAAGGCGAAGAGAAAAATCTCCGAACCAAAGACACAGGTCACCTCAGAGTGACCCCTCTGGGAAAAGATATAACCTTAGAAATAGGGATAATATAAAAAAGCCTGATAGATATCAAGACATTGATACACGTCCCTCTCAATCTTTTCAGACTTCCTCGCAGAAATCGGAAAGAAGAGGACGATCAGAACAAAGAGAAGAGCACGCCAAGTCTGAAGACAAGGAACCTGCTCAACTAAAAAAGAAATTACAATTTCCAAAAAAGAAGGTAGCCAGTATCAAGGTAGGTAACAATGCCGAGAATACTGAGGACACAACTGAAAAACGGAGAGTGGGCTCAGACAATGCTAGACAGCGCAGCAGAAGTGAGCATAGCTCGCAAAGTCCTTATGAATCATCTGGAGACAGTGGACACGAATGAATATCTTCAAGTGGAAACTGCAGACACCAGGGTTAGCAAACCTCACAAGATATACGAGATAACATTACGTATAGAGGGAGATAAGACTAGGAAAATAAGGGGACTATTTTGGGATAACCTCTCCAAGGGTTATGACATCCTTCTAGCTGAAAAAGACTGGCCACCAGAGTTTGTCAGGGAGTGCCCTCATGGCGAAGAAATAATTATGCCTGCCTTCTCAAATCAGATTCCAATTCATAAAAAATACACACTTGCTAGAAAGTGGGCAGTGGCTCTAGCTCCTGCTTTATATAAAAATCACGTGGGATGGGATGAGGATTCTCCTCCTCACAAAATCCAATTAAAATCACAACCTACTGCACAAAGGCAGTACCCAATTAAGCAAGAAGCTAAAAAACAGGTAAATGAAATACTAGATCAGCTAGAATACCAGGGGGTGATTGAAACTTGCACCTCACAAATGAACAACCCTTTGTTTCCGGTCTCCAAACCAGACAATTCATATCGTCTAGTTTTGGATTACCGACACCTTAACACATGTTGCAAAACTTTTGCAGTGCAAAACTCACACAGTGCTGCACTAATGAATAACATAGTGCGCAAAAAATACAAAACAACATTAGACATCTCTAATGGATTCTTTTGTCAAAACATAGCACCAGAGAGCAGATATTTAACTTCGTTCTCAATAAATGGCACTCAAAAACAATTCTGTCGGTTAGCCCAGGGGTACAAGAACAGCCCGGGGGTATTCTCAGCGAGAGTAACAGAATTACTTCAACTATATGATGATGAAGCATTATCTTATGTCGATGACATTTACTTAACAGATGATGACTTGGAGACTCACTTGAAAAGAGTGAACACCATAATACTTGGGTTCGCTGCAGAGGGTTACAAATTAAACTTTAAAAAATCCAGAATTGCCCATCTGAAAGTCCTATACGAAGGATATGAGTTATCAAGTATGGCCTGGTTGACAATTTTTTAAGAACTAGAAGAATTAAAAAATCTAGAATATGAAGAAACATATCCTCTGCCAATCGACATTCTGCCTTTACGACATTACGCCTGTGTAATCTATACAGACGGACATGCTCAACCGTCCGTTTGGGGAGAACAAGCATACAACCCCACATGTGAGATTACAAAAGAAGTGTGGCGCGGAGGTAAACTAAAACCTCTATTAACAAAATCACACTCAGTAGAAACTAATTCAGAAAAACAAACTGAAATAATAGCATTGAAAATGGCGCTAGATAATGCGGATCGCGAATTCCCGACACTTATAGTGTCAGATTCATATTACTGCGTCAAATCATATAACAGCGATTTGCAGACATGGATTCAAAACGGTTACAAAGATGACACAGATGCACCAATAAAGCAAAAACTGCTCTGGGAACAAATAGCTCTTTTACAGAAAGAGCTACCAAAGACTCACGTGACACACTCACTGAGTCATCAGCGTGATGGCGTTCACGTTGCAGGGAATTCATTGGCCGAAACAGCCACAGCGGCAGCCACTAAATCGGCTCCCGTAGTTCGAAAAAAGCGTACATTAAAATACATTGACGGTGAAACAGTGCTGGCAGTGAAAACGTCATCAAAAGGCGACTGCTCAGCGTTACCGATCAACTATCCACTCAATTATACATACATAATCGATGCAAACTCCGTCCCTTTTGCTCGAATCCCTGGAGTGGGGGATAGAGTGACTCCAAACATGGACAGGAGAAACTTGTTAATCGCAGACGCACACATGGGCGAGGGTCTCAGACACCTTAAACTAAAAGATTCTCTGGAAGAATTACAATCACGGTACTGGTGGCCAGGCATGAGCCTGCGTCATACCATGTTTGTAAAAAACTGCCCAAACTGCAACAGAGATCGCAGTGGGGAGAGAAACAGTTTAATACCTCGTCGTTCTACTCCAGAAAGAATCAGGAGTAAAAAGGAAGGGTTGCGATTAACATATACAGGCTAGTTCCACTTATAATGTAGATCACCAGCGAACGGCTGACGCCAGAACTGTTATAAAAGATTTGCGAGTCTTTATCGGCACATACGCAATTGGCATGCTGCATTCGGACAATGGTCCTGCTTTTAGCTCTCGGGCTTATAAGGAGGCCATGGTCAGCATGGGCGTGCAATTGCGGTACTCTTGTCCATTTCACCCTGAGGGGAACGGAATTGTTGAAAGAAAAAACCGTGACATAAAGCAATCTATAACGGCAAAGGTATTAGGTTCAGGAGCTGGGTGGGTCAAACATCTAATAAGTGTCCAACGTAGTCTCAATAACTTGCCAAGAAATTCTCTGAAGGGATTCAGTGCGTACGAATTATTATTTGGAACTAGGATGATGATCTCTGACATTGATAGTCAGACTTCAGTGGTGAAAGAAAAAAGCTTTGATATCAAAGACCGTTTGGCTATTTTGCAGGACTTAAACAAAACAAGAAAAGACCTGAGCAACATAAAGTTGAAACAACAGCCAACAACCACTGAAGAACCACCACCTGTCCCAGCAAGACCTGTCTGGATTCCAAAAGTCGGGGATCTAGTCAGGGAAAAGATCGCGGTAAAGAAGGAATTTGGGCCTTCTTACAGAAAAGCAGTTCCTGTCTTGTCTGTCAACGGGACAAGATTGTACTACCGCCACTTGCTGGAAAAAAGGAGAACCGAGTTGTATCAATCGACCTGGTAAAACCACAACATGTGGCCGATAACAAACAGTAGGCCAAGTGGACTCCCAATAAGTAGCAGAACACCAAGGTTTGCTACCAGTACAGAGGTCCTAACGAAGAGGCTCATCACATTCGAAACGCCTACAGAAGAACAACAAGGACTATGCAACAATGCAATAGAACTAAGACCTCTGAAAACCCAAATAAAAACATTTAGCAGAGACACACCAATCTATAATGAAGTACCAAGTGAAAATGCAAGAAACAGAAATCCTGAACCAATTGGAACAATTGACAGAACTGCATCCGGCTACTTCATAAACTTCGATGATTCCTCTGAGGGCTTCAGCGAATCAAAGACACAGCCATCATCAAAAACCTTTAAAGACAAAGCTAAGGAACTTTTGAAACAACTGAAAGAAACATCTGATTTCCCCATGGATTGAATTTTGGGTGGGTTTTGGTGCATTTATTCTCATACTTTGGCTCATCATGATACTAACATTGGGACGCTTCATTGAGGGAAAATATGCAAAAATGGACACAGCAAGTCAGAAAATCAACTTGATCCTCAAACCACACACATCTTCACACGTCGAGAAAAGAGAACTTTCTTCAGCCAACTTCACAGCCAATCCGATACCTGGTGGGGTAGCCTGGGACAACACTGACTATGAAATTTATGGTCCGGTCGAGATCCTGAAATATCCACACCAAATTAAGATCTCATTGAGTGACTTTGCAAAACCAAACTCATTTGCTGATGATTGGGACTTCGAAAGCATTAATAATATGATGTCTGACTTAGTAATGTCTGCTAAATTTACCAAACATGATTATTTGCAGGGTTCTACAAATTATGAAAGTATGTATTGCTATAACCACTATGGTAACCACTTTTTACATAGATCTGCACAACCTAGAAATGTTTTAAATTATAATCAATGGGAACATTGTGCAACACCTCCAAAAGGGAGCTCAAGAACCGTTTACGACAAATATTCATATTTTTCAGGTTTTAACACAAGTAATGCTGAAGCATTTTATTTTAAATTGTCGAACAAGACAGGAACCAAAACCATGATAACCAACACAAAATTGTTATATTCAGACTCATTTTTTGAACATATGAATACTTTTGGATTTGATTATTGGGACAAAAATGTTGAATTGAAAAGTGTTTGGGGTACAAAAGAATGGCAAGTACAGGGTATAGAAGCTTTGTTTAGAGCCTGCATGATCCCAGAACAAATGATATTTTTAAATGACACTGTTCAACAGACCACCTGTCTTGGCTTAGCCAAAATCAAAGATTTAATTAAACCGTCTATTCCAAAGCCAACAATGTTTAGCAATAACTCTGATACAGATGAAGAGATAGACGTAAACCATATATTAAACCAAAACAGAACACATCCTGATTGGAAACAGTGGTTGATCTGGCCCACAGATACTAATAACTGTCAAGATAGATTCCTGAACAAAACACAGGGGTTCAAAATGACCAGGCCAGACCCTAGATATCCTCAAAGACATCACCCAGGGATAATAACCACCTACAGTGTGGGCAAATTATGCCTTCAATGGCTACAAACTTCCACACTGGCAGAAATTAAGCAACACCTAACTTTACTTACTGATGGTGCTGACTTGCGTGATTTCCCTTTGGGACCACGCAAACAGAGTCAAAAGCGTTTCATAGCAGCCTCTGTATATGCAGCATACAATGAGGCCTGGAAGGTTACTCAAATTGAAACAGCAGAGAGAATACGGGAAATTGACCGTATTAATTTGGAAAAATCACTTTCTGTAGTAGACAATGGGTTAATGACTCTGTCCTCCAGAATTTTTTCTTTGGACAGCATTGTGTCGTCAGCAATCGATATATTATCGCAAGACTTACTGTTATTACAACACGGTCAGTCACAATTGCGTTCTATTGTACAGCTTGGCTGGACGTTACAAAATCTGCGTTCAGGCTATGTGCCTTGGCGTTTAATCAACACAACGTCACTATTCCAAATCTTTAACCTTACTGATAGACAAATCAGTATGGCGCAAAAGGGTGCTGATTATACAATCTTGAGCATTGAAAAACTAGAAAGATTACCAATGACAATGTCAGAACGACCTGTCAGTGAATGGATAATACATGGGATAATAAATATTCCAATCTCAACCTTCAGGTTTCAATACTGCCAAAAATATATACAGGCTGGCATGTACGAGAAATTGGGAAAGGGGTACCTTAAAACAACATGGAACCTGCCCTATTCACATGCATGTGTCAGTAATAAAGGACAGAAAGTGTTTCTTAGTGGCAACAATTGTGCGATGTCACTAAGTGGCACACTTCTGTGTAACGGAATTAGTTTGCATGGAGCCTGTGAAGGGAATTCATACAACCTTTCATGTCACCAGCAAGGCGCACCTGCAACAGAAATAGAACCATTCTTTCAAAGACTCTATAATGGGAGTTACATTCTTATTGTAGACCGTAGATGTTGTAGTCTTATGCCCGGGACTCCTTATCTAGTAACTACTACTGCGAAGGTCAAGTGCTGTGGACGCTCATTGTTCCCCAGCTCCTTCCCAGACAGGGAGGCAAGGGCATGGCCCGATTTGAAAATTACTTCTATTCGAATAGATACTTTAAGCAGAATGAAAACAGTCATTCTTCAGACGCCTACCAGGCTCTCGTCATCAAAAGAAACGTATGATCTACAAGTCGCAAGGACGACTGCAGAGATACATACATTATTATCAACTAATTCCCCCGTACATTTCGCGGAAATCCTGAATGAAATCTTAAATATTTCTGATACCAATGGGGTCTCAAAGGTATTTAAGACAGTATTTTCGATGGCATTAACACCATTCAAAGCCATACTGGGTATTTTTCCAGATTTCGTCCATTCGATTTTTGGCGGACTTCCCCTGATCCTGGGACTAATTGCAGGAATCCTATTCTTAGTCCTTATTTTTCGTTATGGCAACCCATGTCACAGACAAAACTCTTGCGACAAGGGAAGAAACAATCCTAGCCATTGGATACCGGGACCGGATATCAAAAATCCTGGGACTCTCCCGGCTTAGAGACCTGAACATGACTTGGTTTCTATCATTTCGACCAATGTGGCAAAGATGTGTTTTACCTGTATTGAGGTGTCTGCTATGCGGAGAAGAATGCGTGTTAGACACCTGTCTGACGCTACAATCGGATGCGCCGATGGATGCAGAAACATTGTTGAGCCTGATCAAGGTTCATGCTTTGTGCTGCCCTCAAAGGCTACCAATCCTGATGACGGCATTCGTGGAAGCTTCACCACTACGATTGATGGGTAGTGAAGTTCAAGATGAAAGCAGCATCGAACAGGTACGACCTTCTGTCAGTAATGCAAATCAGAATGTCAATGGAGACAATCATGCGCAAGAATGCATGATTACACCTATTTCCGAGTTAGTGGAACTTTCCCAGGAAGCTGTTGACAGTTTCTTCGAAAGCCTAAATGATATGATGTTCTCACCCGAACAGAAATAGAGACTTTTGAGCAAGCTCGCACACGGCGTTCCCTGAATTCGGCCTTCAACGTTAAAAATAAAGTCACATGAACAATTTCGCTCCAGTTCACGGACAGCAGTTTTTCCAGCAGCCCCAAATATTTTTGCATATTTTTCGGGACACTATCTTCTGCTTAAAGTAAGAACTATTCTTAGAGAACTAAGGTTTCTAAATTTTAGATAACTTATAGACATTAGCTGCCCGCTGGCATGTTCATAGATATTTTATTCTGTGATGGAATGGTCTCGAAACTTTTTTCTGTATTTAAGAAACCATTTCATGTGTAATTCTCATATACCAAATAAGCAATAATGTATACAAATGCGATTACTTTGGCATTTTTCTACAGCTTGAGTGCATACCATATATATATGTCTGCAATTTTTCAGTATATTTGAAAATTTCAAAATGCATTTATGTATTTTGGGGTGGTAAGGTATACACACTACTCTATAGTATGTTGTACTATGTTATACTATGCCTAGATTAGTAAATATGTCCATAGTTAGCGTGGAGTGGGTGTCATGTATTCCTATAGGTTCTGAATCGATCCCCCTATTCCTGACCCTATTCTAGTTAAACAAACCAACAAGTTAACTAGCAGTCAGCCCATGAGGCAGAAAACCCCCATGATGCAGATACCGTTATCTGACGCAGTCACACTACGGCACAGGAACGTGTTATCTGATTAGGTCATAACACTTGCGATCTAATTAGACAAGCGATATTCCTCCAGCCCCTGATAAGGCATACGGAGTTCTCATAACAAATCAAACCTATGACAACCTGGGCAAAACCCTGCGGCCATTGTTTTGATTTCACCGAGAACTTTAGTAAAAGAATGTGCTAACGAGCAAGTCGTATGACATCCTTATTGACGTATCTATGTCCATCCTTACGTCAATCTCGGCACCTTAAAGGTATAAATATTACCGATCTTGCCATATGCAAACACACGCGTGGTGACGAGACGGAGCAGCCATACTTGCCGAAGCGAAGAGCAGAGCAGACCCCGCTGGCAGCAGCCCCGCCTTTCTGACGCGCTGAGAGACGCGCTGCTTTCTCCTGCCGAGAATCCAGCACCGGCGTTTCTGGGCAGCCCTCGCAGGCAGCCTGGAATATCGAGACCAGAGAGAGAGATACCATTCCTCATTCATCCTAACTTCCAGGTACAGAACTGAATAACCCCTCACAGAGAATTCTTTAGTTATTCACTTGGCAAAAACAAACTTAACTTAAACTGTAACTATCTATTCCCGCCCACGTATTAGACTTAGGTCAGGTACACGGGGTAGGCGTATCTAGAAACACCAGTTGAGTACGTTTAGTCAAATGTATATGTGTATGTAATATATTTTATTCATTTTAAAACATCTTATGGCTTAGAAACCATATCAATGTTTTTACAGTATTATTTTATACTATTGCTTTTAATGTATGCACTTTACTTAACTATAAGTATTGCAATAATATCGATCCATTTCTCTTGTATGAGAAAAGAGACTGATCAATAAATAACACCTTTTTATTGAACACGCCCGTCTCTTCCTTTTCTCTACATTCTGATGAGACTAAGAATGCACGTACTGACTGAGTAAAATAATTTGCCTTTTGTTCACACGACTCTCGAGATTGACTCTTGATTAGGGGCGAGCAAAGTTGTCATGTTCTATGGTTGTCAGAAACTAAATCCCTTCTTGTCTAATCAGGGAAGTTAATTCCTCCTTGAACATTCGAGAAAGTTTCTAGTGAACTCTGAGCTAAGCTGGCAAACCCAAAACTTTAAGTCTAGTATCGACAGTAGTAGACCTAGTTAACGTCTGGCCTAGGCCTTTACTGCTGTAGGTATTATTCCAATGCGCAGAGCCTATTGGGAAGATAGGAACTACACTACAGTTGCTACGCAACATATGCTATTAACACCGCCTGAATGGCAATGTGCGTGAATGCGACGCACCTTGTGTCTTCTATACGGACGTGTGAGAAGTGATTATAACTTGTGAATGGAAAGGTGCGCTACTGAATGACGCGGCCATTTTTTTGTTATAAAATTTGTGGCACGCCCCTCTGAGAACGCTGTTGTGGTACGCCCCTCTCACAAAGTATAATGTGTGTACTTTGACACAGCTACGCCCATGCCCCCAACACGCCCACGACCCTCTGAGTGTGTAGTTTGACACGCCCACGCCCCTCTGACAATGGTTACGGCCACAAAGTAAAATGTGTGTAGTTTGACATGCCCACAAACACGCCCCGACACCGCCCACAAGGGACTACTTTACCCCTAAGGTTCTTTGCCGTTTCTAATGTATATGGTGGCCACCTGTATAGCCTATGTCCATCTGCTGCAACTCCCCTTTCCAATGCTGTATTGGGTGTTGTGATTGGTGCTGTACTTCTTGAGTTTACCCGCCTCAAAGGTTTCAGCTCTCTCTTTATAATAGTAGTATGGATGGATAGAATGCTACACTATGTGCACCATTTTTATATTTGTAGTATGGGTTTTGGAATGGGATATACAATCCATTTCTTTCAGTTTCCCTCTTTTAATCTGGAATGTCACAATAAATGATCTATGAAAATGTTTCAATAAGATTACTTCTAATCGCATTTAGTACAGTGAGAGAACATTAGGATAATTCAAACAATCATAAGGCATCTTTGCTTTTTCAGTTTTCTATGTTATCTAAGGCAGAGTAGCTTATATTTGTATAACTCATTTATTCATATGTAGTGGCTATTGCTGCACTTAACCATAAAAAAACATGGATCAATATCCACCTTCCCACATGGGTGAATTTTCATTGATCAAGCTGCACAAAATTCAGAAGAATCACAATGGAGTGTCGTTTTTTCTTTTTGTAAAATATAGTGCAGATTGTGTTTTACATTCCAACAAACTTAACACTAGATCATTTACATACACAGGGCCCCATTCTAAAAGGTAAACAAGACCAAAAGTCAGAGTTTATGACTTTTGGTATTCACAAAGGCAAGTTATGAGTAGTATCTGTACGTCCGCACTCAGGCTGAGTTCCCGCACTCGGCAGACCAGACTGGAGATTCCACACCACACCGGGAGTGGAATCTCCGCACTCAGGATGGATCTCCACCCCGAATGCGGAGATTCGACTTAGAGAGCGGACGTAAAGATACTACTCGTAACTTACCTTTGTGAATACTGACAAAGTAGCAACTTTTGCTGTAAACTTACCTAAAATCTAACTTTACTTTTCTGAATCAGACCCATTGTTCTTTATGAATGCCAATCCAGAAACATTTGTTGATAGGAAATTATACCACAGCTGACCATTTGCCAGGTGTATGGGATCTAGACATACTCTCCAGTCACGTCTAGTAACCGAGGAGTTGCATTTCCCTATTAAACGTTACTAATCTTGATTTATGCAAAAACCTATTTGGTTACACACACTAAATAATTAATACACATGTACCCTCAGCAGAAGGCCCTCGTTCACATTTGTCAGTTCACATTTTCCAGATCCTGATGGAGAGGTGGGGGTGACACCTACCTATTCTATTTCTCTGACCACATATAAAAAAGGGCATTCCTAAAAAATGAGCCCAGACGAAACATCTAATTCACTGTGTGCAGACCCCGAGCTCACGACTCCTTATCTATTGCTAGCTGGACTTCCCTGAATGAGTATTGGGTGAAAATGTTGCTACGAAGTCTCCAGAATCACCAAAAGGTTTCACTATTAGATTTCTACATATACATTGTAGGATAGGATACTTACACAGACTGTTAACATGTTAGGATAGAACTCAGTAAACATTTCAAGCTAAAAACAAGATAAATTTATACTTTTAGGTATTACTCATCGGAACAAGACAATTGTACAATTTCAGCTGTAGGATTAGTTTGGGGAAATCAATCCTAATATGCACATTTTAAAACTCACATATGAAATGTTTGCTTTAGTTAGATGTTCTTTATGGAAATATTGAAATACATTATTAAATTATGTAGCTTTCATGATTCATCATTCTCCTAAATGTGGTAGTATATTGCCTATGACCTGTTGTGCTCGATAATTTCTTCTTGAACCACACACCCTCATGAGGCAGCAGCACCTGAGTTCAAAGCTGTGAAATAGGCAGGACATGGAACGGCAGAGTAACTATCACTGAATTGGTCATGTTTAGATACAGTGATAAAGCAGGCAGTTGTTTATTGCTCAGGGTTACTAAATATATGACGCTACAACGCAAACAATTACAACGCATGCCTTTACAATGCAGGTTTTACATCTCAGCTACCTTTACAATGCATGATTTTACAACGCATGCCTTTACAACGCATTTTTAGAAACTACCTTTATAATGCATTCCATAACAACACATTCCATTACAACGCATGCCATTACAACGCATAATACTTTTAGGGTAACAGTGGGGTAAGTGTTGAATAGTGTAGCGGTAAAAATTACTATTCCCACTCCAGTGAGTGCAACAGTAGGGTAAGTGTTGGATAGTGTAGGTGTAAAAATTACTGTTCCCATCCCAGTGAGTGCAACAGTAGGATAAGTGTTGGATAGTGTAGGAGTAAAAATTACTATTCCCATATACCCCCAAACCCATACCCACCGTAAAACTAAAAGATACTCCATTAATTACCTTATAATGCGTTGTAATGGCATGCGTTGTAATGGCATGCGTTGTAATGGCATGAGTTGTAATGGCATGCCTTGTAATAGTATGCATTGTAAGGGCATGCCTTGTAATAGTATGCATTGTAATGGCATGCGTTGTAGTGACATGCAATGTAAATGCAGTCGCATTGTAATAACTGCGTTGTAAAGGTAGAGCGCTGTAATGACTGCGTCATAATGGTTGTTCCCCAGGGTTACTATAGCTTCAGTGCATCACAAGAGTTATGCAATAGCCTGGATGGAAGAAGCAGAGTGATGTTACACACAGGAGTAAGAATATAGATTGTACTGGAGGACCCTCAAGCAAAGCTATCAACTGATCCCTTGTTACATGGGTAGCTTTCAACAACCACAATTTAAAACCATCATCAATAAGTATCCTGGGTCTTGCAATTTAACATTCCCATTTTTACAAGCAACATTGTCATGCTAAAAAACACCCTCAAATCAGGTTCAGTTGACAGCTATGTAAAAGATGCAAGAGCATGGTGGTCAGGAACCCTGCACACGAGGAGGAGCGACAGTTAATGAGATGAGGTCACCAATGCCGTTGAAGGAACATGAAAAGAGGGAGAGCAGAGTACGGCAGCCTGGAGTGAGTACTTAAGGAGTGTGGACTGAGAGTGAGATAACAAAGACATTGAGGGCGGGTGCACAACTATAAGAGCCTAAAATAATAGAAAGTACTGAAGGATTATGAGGAGAGTG
The DNA here is from genome assembly GCF_964261635.1 of Lissotriton helveticus. Classification (NCBI taxonomy): domain Eukaryota; kingdom Metazoa; phylum Chordata; class Amphibia; order Caudata; family Salamandridae; genus Lissotriton; species Lissotriton helveticus. The sequence goes on from NC_136070.1 coordinate 964,195,939, forward strand.
AAAACTAAAGCCATCTAGAGTGAGACATTCAATGCTGAAGGATGGAGGTGGGTAGAAGGATTGTTGGATTAGTAGCCCTTCGTTTATGATGATAAAATCATGACAACAAGTAATAGTATGCAAAGAAAAACCTGACCTGGGAGAGCTACTCGTGTGGACCTGGAAAACCTGGGAGCTCTGCTGTTTCACTGAAAAAATACATTTGTGACTCAATGTGTCACACGAATAAAAACATAAGCCCACTAGTGCCATAAACATGTTATACAAAAGCAGGTCAAAAACATGGCAGCCCTGAGAATCTGGGATGATTCTTTAAATTATTTTATTATTATTAAATTATTTTAAAAAATGGTGAGGCTTGTCAAGTTTGCATGGAAAAATATGGAGGTCTTTTGTAAAGTAACCTGCACATAAGATGCATCCAGAGATTGCAATACAATTAACCTATCATACGTTTGAATCAAAATAGCATTTCTTTGTAGTACCTTTGAGAAATACTGCATTTCACCCTGGTTTGAGACCTCTGCACCCATGGCTGGATTGCAAGTTCCAAAACATGTTACTACTTTGAAAATGAATTACACTCGAGTTCTGCAACATGAGTCCCTGCTCCATAAACTGCAACCATCAACTTGCATCTTGAAATCATTCAATGAACCTGATTCCAGGTCGTGCATCAACAGCTGTGCTGCAGTCTCTACATTCCAGCACTTGCAATACACATCAATACAACAGCTTTGTCAAAACTGAAAGCCCAGGCTAGAATCACTACTGAAACCTGCACTCAAATCTGTATCCACTGCAAAATTCACATGCCTGAACTCTGCATCAAAATCTCAGCTAGGTATTCCTCAAATACACATGATAATTTCTATCTTTAAGGACAAATAAATAAAAATGAAACATGCACTCACTGTATAATGGGGCTGAAACAACTGTAGAATCTCCCACAATTCAGTACAACTCAGTGTCTTCTGCTTCTGGAAAATTCCACAGCTACTCAGTAAATAGAGAAAGGACTACCAGAGTGCTACCAAAGAGGAACAAAATGGGCGGCCATCTTGAAATCCAGCACTAGATTCTTCCAAAAACCTAATGTAACAAAAAAAATAATTTGCTTTTGAATTTCCAGTCCCAATCACTAAACTGTAAAGTGTTTAACATAAAATATGTAAGGCTACAAGTTTATAACTTCTATTAAAAAGGGGCAAAACATCAGACTGCACTCAGACGCTGACATTGTTTTTAGAGAAAACTATGGCACGGCCATCTCCCGGCTGGAAGATGATGTTGCCCTGTGGTGTCGCCTACCGCTGTCCTTGATGGGGCGTATTTATATTATGAAAATGATAGTTCTGCCCAGACTCCTATTCCTTTTCACGAATATCCCTTTGGTGCTTACGCGCGTCTTCTTTCACAGATTGAGGCAATTAATGTTAAAATTAGCTTGGGGAGATAGGCAAGCTAGAGTCCAGTGGGGAGTGCTTACACTTCCATATCATTTAGGGGGTCTGGGAGCGCCGGACTTCGAACTCTATTATAGAGCAGCCCAAGGAGCACACTTACATGCTTGGATACATGGTGGGGCGGACGTCCCATAATTACGGATGGAGAGACTTTTTGCCGAGCCTATTCCTCTACCGGCAATAATTATGGAACCTGTTGATCGCAAGACGGGTATAGTAGAATCCCTGAACACTACTAGGCATGTGTGGAATTGGCTTTTGCAGAACCAGGCGGGTGCCTTATTCTACTCTCCCGCTATGCCTATAGAGTGGATGAGATGGCTGGGACCTTGTACTGAACGGGCCGTTATCTTGGCATTGCGTGCCTTAAATATGGAGGTCGCAGGGGACCTATTTCGTGACGGGGTGGTTTGCACTCTGGAGCAAGCGACCGCTACACTAGAGGAGGTTTCACTCCTGACTAGATTCCAATTTCACAGAGTGAGGAGGGCTCTCAGGGCACAATTGGGTGAGAGCATGGAGGAGCCATCGGAGGTCCTGCAGTTAACGCACGTTATCAAAAGCGCTTCTCCACGCAGGATGGTGGCAGCTACTTACAAGATAGCAATGTCGCACAGGGCGCATAAGTACACTAAGGACAGACTTGCATGGCAGCGAGATTTGAATGTGCAACTGGAGGATGATAAATAGGTCTATTGCTGCACGAATACTAGGAAAGTCTCACTACATGGTAGGCATAGATTGGTCCATTTCAAATATCTTAATCGGATATACTACACCCCTGAACGGCTATGGAGGTATGGCTTGCGTGATGATGCTAGGTGTGAGAGATGTCGCGCGCCAGTTGCTGATTTTTTGCACCTGGCATGGCTGTGCCCGGGAGTTTATGCCTTTTGGGAAAGTGTATTTGTGGAGTTGAGCAGAGTGGTTGAAACTAGCCTCGCACTGGACCCATTGATGGCCCTTTTGGGGTACACTAAGGCGCTACCTAGGGCAGTGCGCAGATTGGTTGATATGGGGCTGCTTATAGCCAAGAGACGAGTGGCTTTGTGCTGGATGAGGGGACCAGTCCCGACGCTGAGACAATGGACGCGGCATATGATGTACTGTTCTACGCAGTCGGAAATTTATAGCAAGCTGTTACCCACCCAGAAGCAGACCAAAAAACGTTTGGGGTTTATATATATCATATATGCAGCGTGAAGAAGGGACTGCAGAGGAAGAAGCAGATGATGTGAGTGCCGGGAGGGACTGGAGTGTGGATGAACCTGCTGGAATAGGCTAGGACCTCTACTGTGGAGACTATAGCAGTAGGGTATCTGAGGACGAACACCTTCTTGGGCTGGTTGCTAACAGGTAGGCCTTTGCACTACGACCTAGGATTCCACACTATCTCTCATAAACCTGGGTACTGGTAATTGTCATTTCAGCTGTAATGTGTTCTTGGATTCGTTGTTTCCCGCCGCCTGCCCGACTCGGGATGTTGGCTAAATGGCTGCGCATAATCAATCTGTGAGTGAGCTAACTATACTCTGTTAAGATGGACTGAGCTTCAAATGATGTGCTGTGTAATTGTCAATTGTTACAATGAAAATTAATTTTTAAAAAAAAATATTAAAAAGGGGCAAAAGCTTAATGAATCATGTTTTTTAGAGCACACCTACACACAAGATAGCTTAAAAGTGTTTATCTGCTTAGACTGGAAGTGTTTTATGTAGCATAATAGCAGTTCTGTGCAAGTGGCTAAGCTAAACCATTTTAAATGTGGCATTCATCTACACCTACTCTGCATGTTTTCCCCATTTTTGATCAGTGATATAATAGGGTCCCAGAAGAAAAATATTGCTCTTTTATTCGTGTTGCCGGATTCTAGTAAGGCATGGAGATGATAATTCAATAGGATTTTCTGTAAATTTGTAGCTCGGCAACACTGAGAGTGTGCTGGTAATAATTTAGGAATATATAGCTCTAAAATACTTTTGAAGTGTTTTCTTTGTGTATTTATTTTTTGATTTTTACAGTTCAATGGGGGAAAATATTGGATTTGTTGATTTTCTCATTATTCTCAACAACTTCGACATAAATAAATGGCAGCTACATCAATAATATATTAGCCAGATGGAAACAGCATGTGCTTGCTTAAGTCTAGTATTAATTTTTACAATACTTTATAAGTAGAGTATACAGGATTTGCCAGGACAGTCCAGGTTTCCGCCCCCATGTCACAGCAGATTTGAGTAAATTTAGCACATACTTCAAATCTTGTCAACTGAAAAGAAGGGATGGAAGTTTTCAGGTCATACTTATCAGAAAGCAATTCAATTAAAGCAGATGGTACTGAATTTAAAAGTTGCATTTAATATATTTCCTTAGTGTCTTGTTGTGTGTGCTTCTATGTTCATGAGCGTGTTCAATTAAGGCATTTTCTGCCCCTCGGTTGTTGTAAAATTACAGTCCCTCTTCTGTATTTGCCAAATGCCCTGCTTTTGGGCTTTCAAAATCTGCTTACCTGTTCGTAAAGTCCAGTAGCTAAGAATCCCTTTTCCAAAATATATCCCCGCAGAAGCTGTTCAGCGTGACAAAGAATGCTTTATTTTTCTTACGTGTACATGCTGAGTTCTCCCCAACACAGGATTCAAATGAAGCTACCCAGCATAATATAAAACCAGAGTTAATAACGAAAAAAGTAACATTACAATAGAAACCAGTACTCATCTCTTTCAAAGTTCCTTTGGAAAAATAAAAAATCTAGAATTTCTCTTGCAGCTCTTCGTCAATCTAAATCGAACGGTGGGGTTCACTTTCCGGATTTCCGTCTTCATCCCAAATCCTTCTCTTTACATCAAGCAGCTCGCTGGCTTTCGTCACAATCTTCCCCCTTTTCTCCTCTTTGGCTTCGCATTGAACAGACCCTATTACAACCCTTCTCTTTTGAAGAAGTTTTGCGATTTTCCACCAAATCTCCCTATACCTCCCTTCCTTTGTTTAAACACACCTTTTCTCTTTTTAAACCTTTGGTCTTTCCGATAGACATTTCACGTGATTCATTTCTGCGCACCCCCATCTGGTATAATTCTCTTCTTCTCATAAATAACAGACCTATTTGTTGGACGTCTTGGAGGTCGAAGGGTATCATAAGGGTTAATCATCTTTTTGATGGTGTGTCGCCTTGCTCTTTTCCCCGGTTTCAACTCCGATTCCGATGCCCTCGCTCTTTCCTACAGAAATTTACTGTGCTTATGGGTTTAATCCTTGATTGCTACTATTCTCTTCCTTCTTCCACCTCACTAACCCCTCCATCTCACCTTCTTGTGATCCTTTCTACCCTTCCTAAAGCTTCTATGATTTACACATTTTATGCCTCTCCTAACCCTGATCGTGTCAAAACCAAGTTGGAGCTTTCTTGGGAAAAATATCTAGAATGTACTTACCCTATTGCTCTCTGGGATCAGCTCTGGTCCAGAACTTTAAAACTTTCTCGATCTGCATCTCTAACTCAATCTTTATTTTTTCTATATCATAGATTGTATTTTACTCCCTCTTGTCTTTCTCGTTTTACATCCTCCTCGGATTCTAATTGTTGGACTTGTGGAACCTCTAATGCTGATCTTTTGCATATGTTCTTTCTCTGTCCTACTGTATCTGTTTTCTGGAATAAAGTTTGGTCTTGCATTTCTAGCATTTTTACTCTTTCCACTCCATTTTCACTACATATTCTCTTTTTAGGCTCTCTCTCTGACTCTTTAGTTTTACCTCCAAACTCACAAGGTCTTTTTGATCTAATGCTCGCACTTGCATTTCAACACATCTCTTCTAATTGAAAATCCCTTGCGACTGTCTCCATACAAGGTTGGTGGAACTCTCTATGTCACTTTCATAGACTTGATGTTGCCTTTGCCTCTTCCTGTAAACCAGTTCGTAATGTAGATCTTTACTGGTTACCTCTTACCAATTACCTAGATCAATTAGTTCACCAGAATCCTATCCATATCAATTCAGAGAATTTTAAACCCCCTTGAAGGAATATACTCTCTCCCGCTTGTTTATATAATATTGTTTACAGTGTTTTCATATTGCATTAATCTTGTACACTGTTCAATTTTACTTATTACTCGTGCTATTTACCTTTTAGCCATTATTCTCTACAGATGTATCTTGTTATTGCATTTCCTCACTTCCCCTTCCCCTCCCCCCCTTCTTTATCCCCTTAGAAAACCTATAAAATGCTTTTATCTCTTTGTTGACATTAGCAATCTTATGCTTTTAGAACTGCTATATTCACCTTATGTCGTTTTGCTGATGTCATATGGTTGTATCTCTTTATTGTTCTTCAAATAAAGCTTTCAAACAGAAACAATAGAAACCAGAGCAGAAAATATATGGAAATAAATAATTGAATCATCCACTTCCACAGTCCAGGTAAAACAAGAACACTTTTTAGTACCTATTCAATTGGCCAAGGACAAAAAATATATATTTATTCCAAAGATTTACGAGGCTCCCAGTAAAGAAAGGGGCACTCCTGATTAAGCCAAATATTTTTATTTTCTCCTCTTACAAAAGCTTCCAGTTCATTGTAAGTGAACGGGAAATTGTCCTAATTTTTTTAAATGTCCCTCTTCTATCTTTCACATGTTGGTATGTATGGCATGACATCTCAGAAAAGCTGTATCGATCATGTGACAAGCACGTCCAGTGGCATCTGTAACATCCATGAGCAGGAAACTCAGGTACTGCATCCTTATAGAGCTCTTAATTCTGTTCAGAATTACGAGAATAGAAACAGGACCATGAGGAACAGGATCAGGGGAACCATGACCGTGTGATCAGGGTGCACAGGACCAGTATTAGGAGGACCAGGACAAAGGAGCCCATGAATAGCACCATGAAGCTCAGGAGGAGCAGGCTCAGGAAGTCTCACACCTAAGTGCTATGAAGTTAGCAGGCTAGTGGTTGTGGGTGGAGCCTAGGGGTGGACAGGAAGAGGAGGGGACGGACAAGGGAAGAGGCAGTTAGAGTAGGGACAGGAGAGAGGCTGGTTGCAGGAGAATAAAGCTCCAGTATTATAAAGAAGTGTGTCTGTGGTTATTTGTAGCTGGATGCTACAACTGGCGATGAGGGTGGGATGAGCAAAACCCACAAGCCACAGCACCTCGTGAAAGCACCCTGTCCCAAGCAGCAGTCGAGATCGAGCTGCCGCCCAAACTGAAGAGGCCATCAGCAGGCGACCCGGCCCCTCTGTAGACCGTGAGGGAGCCGAGAAAAGTGACTGAAAGGAGCGCTGAAACGCTCTGTGCAAAGGAAGAGTCCTTCGCGCTCAAAACGCGAATCACGCCGGAAGCGTGTACAGTAAGTGGCCCTCATTGAAGACAGGAGTCGGGAGCCCAATCCGACCCTGCTGTGCCCCCAGAGACCTAGAATATGTGCCCAGCGGTGGGAGGATCTGTCCCTGAAGGATCGGCTGAGGAGCGCGACTGAGCGCTGGAGAACCGGGGCTCGACTGCCCGTGATCGGAAGAAAACCTCACGCCCGATGCGTGACATATGGCATAGTGTCGGTGCGCGACGATTGCAGCGCAAGGCGGGAGCCCACCCAAACCTCACCTGGTGGCTGTATCAAGCACAGACAAGTGAATCCTGGTGAGTGCTGGTCCTAGGAAGTGCCTGGTGAAGAGCTGTGACTGGGGAGAGCAAGCCACGTGGATGACTGGGGGCGGCCATTTTGAAGTCAGGCATCTGGGAAGGACATCCCTGTATATTGTGAAGGCGGCCATTTTGAAGTCAGGTGCTGGGCAAAGAAACAAGCATTGGCACCAGAAAACAAACAAGCATTGGCAAATCAACAAGCATTGGCAAAGAAACAAGCATTGGCAAAGAAACAAGCATTGGCTCCAGAAAATAAACAAGCACTGGCAAATAAACAAACAAGCATTGGCAAAGAAACAATCATTGGCACCAGAAAATAAACAAGCATTGGCAAATAAACAAGCATTGGCAAGTAAACAAGCATTGGCAAACAAGCAAGCATTGGTGAGATCAAGTGAGGTTGACAAAGACACAAACAAGCACTGGACTCCACGTCTAAGTAAACATTTCATAGAGGCAAATAGGAAGCGAGAGACACATACTGCAAAATGGTGTCCGATGATGATAGCAATCCGCTGCCACTGTATGATACCAAGCCTAAGGCTGCAGGTGGGTCGCACCTGCGAGCACCCGAACCTCTCAAAGTGACCACTGGGGGAAGCATGGGCCCCAGATGGCAAGAATGGCTAGAAGAGTTTGAGGACTACATCGAAGGATCGGAAGTGACTGTGGACAAGAAGAAGTTGATTGCCCTGCGCAACCTGGCGGGGCGGGAAATAGTCAAAATAATCAAAGACCTTCCTGCTGCTGAGGCGGACACCTATGACAAAGTGCGTGACACATTGAACAAAAGATTTCTTCACAAGAAAAACGTAGACTACGAACGCCATACATTCCACTCGGCTCGTCAAGGGAAAGAAGAACCCATGAGTGCCTTCATGATGCGCCTGCGGAGACTAGCCAAGCATTGTGAATTCGATAACTTCTCAACAGATGCTGCAATTAAGTCACAAATAATAGATGGATGTCACTCCGATCAACTGAGGAGGCGACTATTGAGAAAAGAACATAGCCTAGACGACATAGAGGAGATGACACGAGTCTATGACCAGGCGGAGGAGTATGCCGCTGATATCGAAACGGGGCACAAAGGGAGTCACGAACAAGTGCGACGAGTCCACGCCAAAAGTGACAGTCGAAGAAGTTCGAGAGACAGACAATGGAGGTCACGCCCGCCCTCTCATCAAGACCAGTCAAGATACCAGCGGCGAGAGCCGTGGAAGAAAGAACGAAAACCAGAGAGAGTGAGGAAATGTTACAGATGTGGGTATGATTACCCCCATGTGGATAGTTGCCCTGCCATGGGCCAGAGATGTCGAAAGTGCGGTCGAACTAATCACTTGGAAGCAATGTGTGGGGAATACAACAAGGAGAGACGAAGTAGTGCAACAAGGACATCTCAGTCTGACACACGAAACAGCACTTCGAGATTATCCCGGTCCGACACTCGAAGACACCATGCGCGAGCTGTCCAAGAACAGACTGAGCAGTCCTCTGGGTCATCACATTCCAGCAGAGAGTCACGGCGGTCCAGGTGGGAACGGAGGTCACCATCCAAGGAATCGAGACCCTCATCCAGAGACTCAACATACACCATTGAATACCTGAACCTAGCTGCAGATCCGGACCAACTGAAAACATATCCTCGTTTGGACATCACAGTTGGCAATCATGACACAAAATTCGTTTTGGACTCCGGTGCATCCTTGAACTATATTCCGGTCACCGAATATGAAAGAATGAGTCCACGTCCTCCTCTGACATTTGCACCAGTGAGAGTCTTCACGTGGATGGCAAAGAAGCCACTTCCCTGCCTTGGGAAGTTTTCGACGACCCTCAAGCATGAGGACACAACCATATCAGCGGTCATCCATGTCATCAAGGGCCCAGAAGCAGACTGCCTGCTGAGCCTTCCGACAGCTGAACGTCTTCACCTAGTGGAAATCCTTTTCAAAGTTAGCGGCAACCAAGATGTGACCCGTCAATTTCCCAGACTATTTCAAGGACTAGGCAAATTGAAAGACTGCCAAGTGCGATTACATATCAATGAACAAGTCAGACCCATCGCTCAACATCCTCGAAGGGTACCGTTCCATCTTCAGACTGCTGTCGTGGAAGAACTCCAGGATCTGTTAGCTGCTGACATCATCGAGCGCACAGATGGTCCAACACCGTGGGTGTCCCCAGTAGTTATAGTACCCAAGAAGGGCACGGCCAACAAAGTCAGACTCTGTGTGGACATGCGCCTGCCCAATACTGCAATCGAAAGAGAACGACATCCGGGACCCCATTTGAGCGATATGATCTCCGCCCTCAATGGTGCAACAGTGTTTCCCAAGTTGGATTTAAATAAAGGTTACCATCAGCTAGAACTAGATGTCAGGTCAAGATACATCACCACATTCGTAACCCATCTGGCGTTGTTCAGATATAAGAGACTGAGTTTTGGAGTTTCCTCCGCGGCCAAAATATTTCAGGAAGCAATTCGGCAAGTCATCCAAAACATTCCCAACACGCTTAACTATAGCGATGACATCCTTGTATATGGTTCTGATCTACGAGAACACGATATCGCACTCAATCGTGTTTGTCATGCGTTATTGGAGGCAAACCTGACTCTAAACAAAGAGAAATGCGAATTTCACCAGAACACACTGAAATTCTTTGGCCATATTTTCTCAGGCGCTGGCATGAAACCTGATCCTGACAAGATTATGACCCTGAACAACACCAAGAGTCCCCAGGACGTCAGTGAACTCAGATCGTTCTTAGGCATGGCTAGTTACTGTGCTCGCTACATCAGGGACTATGCGACGATCAGTCATCCCCTCCGCATCTTGACGAAACAAGGTCAACCGTTTGAGTGGACTCCTCAATGTGAGCAATCCTTCAAGGAAATCAAGAAGGCGGTGGAGTCTGCGGATCACTTGTCATATTTCAACCCGCAAAGAAAGACTGAGATAACTGTGGATGCCAGCCCTGTTGGGCTCGGAGCCATCCTGGCCCAGTATAACAATGACTCAGATCAACGTCGTATCATTGCCTATGCGAGCCGCAGCCTGACGGACCCGGAGAGGGCTTACTCGCAGCCCGAGAAGGAAAGTCTTGCCGTTGTGTGGGCATGTGAACATTTTCATGTCTTCATATACGGCAAACATTTCACTTTAATCACAGACCATCAGGCCCTTGTCACCATTTACGGAAACCCACGATCCAAGATGCCCCCAAGGATTGAAAGATGGGGCCTAAGGCTACAGGAGTACACATTCACCATTATCCACAAGCCTGGCAAGTCGGAAAACCCGGCTGATTATATGTCTCGGCACCCACTTGCATCGTCAGTTTCCAAGGCATCTATCGCGGAAGAGTACATACATTTTGTGACTGACCAAGCCCTACCCCCAGCTATCCCCATGGATACCATCCGGAGAGTACGGCGCAAGACATCGTCCTGCAGAAAGTCCTTCGCAGGGTTCGAAACAACAGGTGGAGACATGATCCCCAGGATGAAGAGACTGATCCCATTATCAAACGAGAAATGCAAGCCTTCCGGCATGTCTGTGGTGAACTGTCAGCCACCACTGATGGCATACTACTGCGAGACCAGCGGATCGTGATCCCCACTCAACTAAGGCAAGGAGTGGTTGCCCTTGCACATGAAGGACATCGGGGAATTGTGTCAACTAAACGTGCGCTACGGGAACGAGTATGGTTTCCGTATCTCGATCAACTGGTAGAAGCTACCTTGAAGGACGGTCACCTCTGTCAGCTCGCCAGCAAGAGTGATCCTCCAGCACCGCTACACATGACCACGTTGCCACCTGGAGTATGGCAAGAGATCGCCATTGATTTTTATGGACCCCTGTCATCTGGCAAATATGTGCTAGCCATCATTGATGAGCATTCTCGCTATCCCATGGCATACTTTGTACCATCCACAAACGCCTCTAGTACCATCAAAGTACTTGATGAAGTCTTTGCCACATGGGGTGTTCCCACGAAGGTGAAAACGGACAACGGACCCCCTTTCAATGGGCAAGACTTCGCAGCATTTGTGAAACACCTGGATTTTCATCATCGCAGGATCACACCCCTCTGGCCACAAGCTAATGGAACGATCGAGAGATTCATGGCCACACTCAAAAAGACTTTTCAACATGCTACCGCGGAGGGTAAAGATCTGCAAGCAGCTCTCAACTAGGTCCTCCGAGCTTACAGGACAACTCCTCACGCAACGACTGGGCAGTCCCCGGCGACACTCATGCTAGGACGTCCCATGAGGAATCGCATTCCAACGTGGGAAGGGGTCTTGCGAGCATCATCGCCCGCACGAGACCATCAAGAGATGATGATAATGGACAAACGCAATAAGGACAGAATGAAGTCATATGCAGACCGCCGGAGAAGAGCGAGGTCACTGTCCTTACATGAAGGGGACCATGTTCTCGTCAAGCAAGAACAGCAGAGGAAGACCGACTGCCTGTTCAAGGATGAACCTCTGCTAATCACGAAAAAGAAAGGAACGATGCTGACTGCGGAATCGGAGCATCGGCGAGTCACGAGAAACATCTCGCATTTCAAGAAGTTATCACAAGACACCACCGGAACCGTGGTGAGTGAAATGGACACTCCCAGTTCGGAAGAACCACATTCAGATGGTCGCGATAACACTGGTCCAGCCAAAGAGACACTGAACAATACTAGTCCGAGAGCCAGGTCGCCACGACCTCATCGCGTCACACGTCCACCCAAAAGACTCATTGAAGAAATGGACTGAGAAGTCAGTATGTTTGTTTGTTTTGTTACAAAGGGGGGAGATGTTATGAAGTTAGCAGGCTAGTGGTTGTGGGTGGAGCCTAGGGGTGGACAGGAAGAGGAGGGGACGGACAAGGGAAGAGGCAGTTAGAGTAGGGACAGGAGAGAGGCTGGTTGCAGGAGAATAAAGCTCCAGTATTATAAAGAAGTGTGTCTGTGGTTATTTGTAGCTGGATGCTACACTAAGCAATGAGGACCAAATGACCAGGGGAGCCAGAACAAAGAGGACATGAACATCAGAGATCAGAAAAGCACAAAAGGTGATGAAAAGAATGTTTTGTCAAACAATGCTATCCCAGTTTGAACCCAGCGATTTGCAACCCAAGACCGGTTTCACTGCTTGGGGCTCTTCAGTCAGGTTTAGCTTGTCTTCCTTGCAACGTGAGAGGACCCATGTCCGAGCATACATATAGCCACTTAGACCATTACAACAAACTCACAAAAGGTGATGAGAGAATGCTTGCAATATATCTAGCCACTGGCAATTGTTCTGGGTAGCTTTCCAACCCATTGTGCTTTTGCCCACCAAGCCGCCTCAATTTGGACCAAGCCAAATGCAAATCAATCTTGACCGTGCTTCAATAGGAACAGCACAATAGGTACTTATGGCTTCCTAACCTTTTATAGTTGTGCACCCCAGAGAAGGTGTACAACATTTTTGGGTAACTATCACTAGTGAGAGAGTAGGCGATCCTGCTTATAATGACTGATTCAGTAATGTTACCTCAAATGTGCATGATTTAAAACCATAGGGCAAGTTTGCATCGCTTGATATGATGATGCTTTCCTGCCTGAAAGATTGTTTATGGTATCTGGTTTGCAAAATAGCTATGGGATATATATATATATATATATATATATATATATATATATATATATATATATATATATATATATATATATATATATATATATATATATATATATATATATATATATATATATATATATATATATATATATATAAGCTGAGTTGCTTATTGTCTGCTGTGACATGATAAAAAAGACCTTACTGAGGATTGCAGTCAGCCTATTTTATTGATGTTGTCATTGCACCATTGTGAGACCCATATTGTAAGTTTCCCGGACTCTGCTGACCAGGACAAAAGATATATATATGTATATATGTATATATGTATATATGTATATATATATATATATATATATATATATATATATATATATATATATATATATATATATATATATATATATATATATATATATATATATATATATATATTGCAGTTTAAGTCCCAGAAGTACAGGTAGCATACCAGACTGGACCACCCCTGTACAAGTTATCACCAAATCCACTGGGGGGGGTTATTATATTGCATATCGTTTGGAATAATGGCTACACCTCAAAAGTCAGCCTATTACAACATGGAGGTCTACTGTATGTCCATGGACTGAATGTCCATGTGCTGTGGTGTGCGAGTCAGAGTCTCAGGTGCCACTTCTCAGCCGCCCCTTACACTAATCATTGTCACAGTCATCCTTCCTACTGTCTTCTTTGATCCTCATCCTTAAACTGATATAATTCTGACAGCTCTCTTCTATCTCTGACAGATCATCCCAGTCTCTATCAGATCATCCCAGATCTATCCCTCCATTCCAAGCACTTTCACAGCACGTCAAGCTCTAGTACTTTCCTCTCTTGCTACAGCTGCGCAGAGGTGAGCAACGCTATGGGAAGGAGATGAAATTAATGCAAGCACTGGCCAGCCAGAGTTCATCCTTGGAACTCAATAGCAAAACAATGAAACCACTGAGATGTTTCCACATCACATTGTTGTGTGCAAAATTCAGCCTGTGCTTTTAATGATCAAATTTTCGTTTTTGACACTCCAAACCTTTTGGCAGGTGCTTTCTAGTGACAAAACAGTAAATACATTTAAATTCTGAAGTGTGTACACCTTCTAGCTATCTCACTGTAGGAGTGACATTCCCAATTTTGAGAAGTTTAACTGACTATTTGTAATACATATCTTTTTTATGGTTGGCCCTCTGTTAGTACGTTTCATGCAAACACACATCAACCCACTCTTCGATAGAGGAGCCAAGATGGCGACTGAGATGGCTGCATAAACGCTCGGCTCCGTGAGCCTTCTCACCCCGCGCATACATCCTGGCAACTATCCTGAGCCGTAACGGCATATTTAAGTAGGCGAAGGTCAACTTTCACTGACCGTTTGCTCCTGAGGCTTCTACGTGCGGCAGACCCGTGGAAATGTCCCCGACTGTTTTGCGGCCTTCACAGAGCTGGGACCGGGGTGTCGAGTGAGGAGAGTGGCCGGCCGCGACTGCGACAACAGCGGCCTCTGGTGGAGGTGAATAGTCGGCCGGAAGAAACCGGAGATCTGATGGGCCGATGGCGACAGTACCGACCCAGTCCATCTAGCGGAGTGCCTTGTGGGACGTGCGGTAAAGCAGGATCGAGGGGTGTGCACGATACTTGGCCCCCTTTCCAGTGTTGTGTCCGGGCATGATTATTGACTTCCCCCGGAATCGGTGAGCGGCTCCCGGGGAGAGGCGGAGATTTTGTTTAGCCTTTGTTGGCCCTCCGCTGGGAAGCCTGCCTTGCCTTTCGGGATCCTCGTTGTGACTCCTGTTGCTCCCTGGTGTGCGGCCCGGTCCCAAGGTGAGATGGAGAAAGACGAGGCCGGATCAGCTAAGATGGCGGATGGCGCCCTCTTACGCACACACCCGGGCAGAGAAGCTACTGTGCGGGAGAGTCCTGGGGCCTGGCGACAAGAGAGAGAACCCACATCCAGAGATATCCTGGCTGCGTTAACAACCCTGCATATGACCCTGATCCGGGACGCCCTGGATCTGGGAAGAAGGATGGCCGCCATTGTTGTCCCACCGTTCCACACGGGCATGACTCGATCTCAAGGAAGCGCCGATGTGCCCGCCTCTGCGCCAGTGATGAGTGCTCCAGCTACGCCTATGTTCGTCGAGAAGCTGGAAAACCCGGTTCATGAGATCGCTTTGGACAGATCTGTTCTACACGTGAGTGACTTGTCGGCGCACTTCTCTACTCGGCAGCTGGGGAAACAACGTCGATCTATGGTTTGGACTGCCCCGGCGGCGTTTCGGCGCTTGCCGGATGGTGTGACTCTCTCTCCCTGGCTGGCGAGACTGTATTCGGACTGGAGGATGTTTTTGGAGTCAATACTGGCACAGACGGATTTCCGCCATGCATGTTCGGCTGGGTTTTGGTGGCTGAAGTCCCATGGAATGACAACATTGCCCGGTCCGCCCGGATCACTCGGACCCTCCACGCTGCTCTGTATGCCGATTGCTAAGTGGACGTATGTTGGTGCTACTGATAGAAAAGGCCAGGGGGGACACCGTCTATGACGAGGTGGACCTTATTGTTGGCTGACGGTGATTTGGGGGACACTCAGCGGGAATGATGTTGATTGTGCTATCGGTGCTTACTGTTTTCCGTGGCTATTCTGACCTTGCTTTTGGGATGTTTCCTGCGCGCGGTGGTGGAGAGGGGGCCGGGTGGCTAGATCGTTGACCCTTCCCCACATTTTTCCTCTTTTTCTTCTTTTTCTCTTTTTCTATATTTCGGGTCTCTTATTTAGGGTGACAGGCACGCTGCTGGGGGGAATAGGCCGTGGCCTTCTGCAGGGGTGCAGGGTGGGGGGTAGGTGGGTGGGGTTTGTTACTCTGTCCTTTCTTTGTTTCTATGGCCCTTTGTCTTTTTTTCCATCTTGGTGTCGTTGTTTTGCATGTTTCCTACAGTATGTTTCGTTCTGAGGGGTGGGGTGCAGCTCGCTATGACACGTGTTTGTTTTTACATTTATCCTGACTCGTATGCCTTGCCCCCAATACTTCAAACGTATTTGCACTGTTTGCGGATTTCCTGCTTCATGCTTGCTATTGTAGGACCATGTATGACTGTATCGCATTGATTTTGTGTTTTTCTTTATTATAAAATGAACCTTCTTGAATCCTGACTCTTGCACAGTACGCTCGAATACGCGTTATATCCTGGACACTTATTAGACCCCGATTTTCTGGGCTGCTGTATTTTTCTGTTTTGATTTCCTGTGTTTACGATTTGACTAGCGGCCGGCCGGGGTGGTTGTAGGCCCATGCTTGTATTTACTTGAAGTAACAATAAAGGATCTTAAAAAAAAAAAAAAAAAAAACACTTCATCTGAGCCTATGTCACACAAAAAAAATCCCCCTTTTTAATCTCTGGCTGTTAGGAATTACAATGTTTAGAGCTGGGTTACCTGCTATAAAAAAATTATTTTGCAAAAGTGATAACTTAAAATACACTTTCTGAAGGCTAGAAGGATATATTCAAACTCTCCTAGACTTCTACTAACCTGCAACATCACACACACTTTAAGACTTCTATTGATAATTTGAGGACCAAGAAGACAGACCCCCTCAAATCTGATTGGTTGCTTTCTGTCCTTAGCAACTGCACTGACTGTGTGTGTAGGGGGGGAATATTTTTGTGTGTACAGGAGGGCATTCATCACACACACTCTCTGAAAAATGGGAATTATAGAGCCCTCTTCAAAATTTCACTCAGACAGCTGAGAGAGCTCCCCTCAGTATGTGAGCACTGTTGTGAGGACCGGCTTTCTGGTTCTCTTAGTGCACTGGTCCTCATAGTGTCAAAACAGGGCAATTCTTTCAACATGCAATATTATTGAATATGGTGTTGGAAATTTGGACCATGTTCCCAAACTCTTCAGAGGTGACTGAGATGATGGTCACTCTTTCTGGCCAACCTGTGCATGGCTTTGGAAATTAAGAACCATGGCAAAACCCTGCCAGCTAGATGGTTATGGGGACTGGCAATGAATAGGTAACCGACAAAGAGTGAGACAAATTATATACAGGTAGAAAAAAAGTGTAATGTGAGTTTTAAACTTGTTCAGCGTAGTTTATTAATACTTAATTAACTGCAGTAGAATAAAAAAAGATAAATCACCTTTCAGGAAAGGTGTCAGCCTACTATTGTTGATGGGCTTGTGCACTCTCTTTGGCATTCTCACCTGCCTTCCAGCATCTGGGGTTGAGCCTTCGCTTGTGGCTTGTTTCTGTCGAAAGGTGTAGATCATGGACCATCCCTCATAGCCACATCGGCATCATATGAGGCTTGTGTCAATGTCTTTATGGGTAATACGTCTTCCCCGCTAAGATCCAGGGTTTAAGTGTCATGATGTTCTGGCAGGACTCGTACCAGTAATCAAAAGTATGGGTGATTGTTTCTTTAAGCCAAGATGTCACCACACACAGGAATATGTGGTAGGTGAGTGCCCTCCAGAAGCTGCTACATTCTCCAAAAAGCAAAGGTGTAAAAACACCCCTTGCCGGTTGAAGACATCAAAGAATTGAATAAAATCAGGAGTTCAACAGCGGAATTCTTCTGTAGTGAACAGTTAGGATCAATATGTGAAAGGAGATAACAAGAGAATGAACAAGGCTTTGTTCTGACAGACACTGCAACACAAATTACACCCTTATATATCAAAAGAACAGGAAAAAGAAATGAGATCACACTTCACATTACAGGAACCAAGATTGATTAAGAAAAACAAGAAGAAACAAAGGAAGAGAGAGCCATGATGGAAAAGGAAAAGTAAAGAGAATGAAAACTTGACCTGGACTATCTGCGAAGCAGTTTCAAAAGAAAGCTGCAAACTCTCAAACAGGTGATTGTCATTTTGAAGCTGAAGGGGCGAGTAGAAGCAACAGGAGACAAGAGGCCCATAGGAGGCAGTCCCCACTTGAGTGGGACTCACACCTTGAAGCTAAGGGCTTCTTGCAGCATCTCATGATACCAGGAGCAGCTGGACTATGCAAGGTACCATGGCTCTTGGATGGCGATAAAGCTTGGGTAAGGCAGTGGTTGGGTAGCAATCCACTATCTGTAGCTGTCTTAGACATTACTGTCCAGCTGTTTTGTTGTCAGCTGCATTGCAGGGGATAGGAAGTTGGCATTCCCCATCGTAGCCAAGTCAATTCAATTAAATCCAAATATCTTTATTTGGTTTACAACAAAACCATAAAAGGCGTTAAAAACGTTAAAAATACAAAGCATGTAAAATAGAAAATTGTCAATCAATAAAGACCACAAGCTTCTTCGGCGCTGAAAATTCATCAATACAACTAAGTAAAACGAAATAAAAATAGGATTGATCAAGGATTTTAAAAAGAAAGTACGCAGCAATAATGTAATAAAACATTGCTAAATGTTTCTAGAACCTTCGTCACCCACTCAGGGAAAATAAAAAAAGTGTTCCCTTTGTGCACTGTCCGCAGTATTGCTGGGTAGACTATTACATGCTTAATCTCCATTTTACGTAGACACATTTTTGTCTTCAATGATTTCCTGGCTTCTTGGACAGCGATTGTGAAGTTTAGGTAAAAGGAAACATTGTACTTCTTATATTGTGTAGTTCCTCTGCCTCTAGCTCTCACACCAAGGCCCACTCACTTGAATTAACAGGACGCGTGCGGAAGTGAAGATGTTCAACCACTAATTTTGGGTGTGAGCCCTTAAACGAAAATATCAAACAAGAATTACTGAAAGAAATCGGAGTCTACCTGGTGTTCCTTTGAAAACTGACCCCGTGCTACATCCTAAGTGTGCATTTTTAGTTTCTTCATTGGCGGTAACAATTTTATAACTGTCTTTTATATTATGTAACACCAAACAACTAATACAATTAGACCTTTTTAATTTTAGTTAATCTTTCACCTTTAAACTGAATGTAAGGATGTCCTTGCAGAAATGAAAAACCAAAAACAAGAAGGGCCTGGCTAGTGCACTAACCTGAGGGTCCATGTAATAGGCCAAAGTAGCTGGAGGATTGAGTAACGGTGAGAGAATGATGGTCATAGTCAAGGCAAAGGAGGCACGCTGGCTGAACTACCAGGTTTCAGGCTTCAAGATTGTTGGCATTTGTCTCAAAGGGGACAGGATTCCAAGGTAATTTACAAGCCCCTAGGTTCCAGGCTACTGAGTTTGGGTTGCTCTCGTCAAAGGCGAAATGGCTCAGAACCCACTGGCAGCTCTGGTGGGAGATAGCTCTCTCCAGAGAGATTGGCATAGCCAAATGTAAGGCCTCATTTTGAACCTGGTATTTATAGCCTCTTATGCTTGTGGAGAGTGCAGTCTGCTAAATGGAAGGCCTCATTTTCAACCTGGTATTTATAGCCTCCTATGCTTGTGGAGAGTGCAGCCTAACAATCAGAAAACTATATCCGGAAGGAAACAGGGGCAGGAAACAGAAGTCCTTAATTAGTCAGTAGTTATTGTATTGTAGCTATTGTAGAAACAAAACCAAAAAAACAGATACTCCAGCCAGAAACAGGGCAGTGGGAAATGGAGTACTTTAGCTACTCAGCAGGGTATAATTAGACAGCATCAAAAATATCAGACTTACCGACAGGAAAAAAAGACAGCAAGAAATGGAGGTCAGCCGTGTATGCTGTTTCAGCAAAAATACTAGGCACTTGCACTTCCCTAAATAGACTTGTTTAAAGTGCACACAAATGGAAGTGCATAGCATGCCTATTAAATTAAACTCTCTGCAGAGTATGTATAAAGTACATAGCTGAGTACAAGGCAACTGCCTATTTGGAAAATAGTGATGACAACAGGGAACATACAGCACAGGCAGACAGGGTATGACACTAACAAGGAACAGAACAGTGCCATTTTCTCTATAATTCAGCACTCTTGCTATTACTTATCTAAGTGCTTGACATGGTATTGGTCAGGGGGTCATAGCACTGTGCTCTGACAGAGAAATGCCCCACAGGATTCTCGTCTGAATATTGTACTTACTATTTGCTTTACTTATTCTTCCATTGGTCTTGTGATATTGGTTTCTGGCAGACCTATGATGCTGAGATTATTGCATAAGGAAATACCTTATTGACCTTTATTCTTGGTGCATATGTTCTGTATACTTTTTCCCATTCTTTCATCATGTTGGTAATCATCCTCAATGTTCAAAATTCTTTATTCTGCTTCATCTAGTCAGGCTACATATTTATCCATTCTGTTGTTCATGTGATCCAGCCTAAGAATTTAAGAGTCAATTTTCCCATCTATGGAGGCACTGGTAGACTTCATTTCCATCAGCATATTTTTTAGTTCTGGGTCCTTGCTTCCCAATATTTCTTCTGAGGCTCACAGAAATTCTAACCGGTCCTTTCTTGTCAAAGGGCATCTTCCCCTGTTTGCGATCTTATTTTGAAGCTGAAATGCTCTTTACAAATGAATTGTCTAATAAGTTTTAGCTAGCTTCATTCCTGGAAAAGACTCTTTGCAGACTTATATCTAAAATACTAAATACTGTACCCAAATATGACATAGATAATTGCTGTCCCCACGCATGACATGGATAGTAGCCAAAATGAAGATAAATCCTGTGAAATAGAGTTACAAATATGTAGTGTCATACCTAAAAGAAATTCAGGTTATCCTCATAAGGATTACTGAAGAAATGGCTTTCCCAACAATAGAGTATAATGTCCTTGAAAATGTGGTAGACTCCATTTACCAATGTACTATTCAAGCAGTTGGATCTCACATGGAGGTTTATACAAACCTAAAAGATGGAAACAGAGTGCTTGAGGATAGAAATTATCTACTGCATACTAATGGAAATGTATTACTATGATTTAGAACAACATTTGGAACAAAAGCCCCCAATTTCTCACACAAACAGGTTCTGCTATTGTCATGCAAAATGTTTTAAACAATGTAAGTAATATCAATAAACAGCGCTAAACATCAATAGTGAGTTATCTGGCCATGTGGTTAAACACCATTCTTTCACAAATAGTTTTCCATATTGTCCTTAAGCTTACCACTATCAGTCCACGTTTAGGAAGACAAAGAAATACATTGGAGACAATGTTGCTCGGATCAGTGAACAAATTAGATACAAAGTAATGTGTAGCATCAGAAATGAACCAATACTGAACATTGACATTTTATTATTGCCTGAAAAATGAAGGGCACACAAGGGACACTTCTGCAGGTACTTTTAACCTCATAAATAATGTCAAAATACAGGGCCCCGACGCCCAGCGCTCTAATGCCAGCACTGTTCGTTGTAGTAGCAGCCACACTGATCCAACTTCACCTCCTCCTCCAGTGGTTTATGCCTTCCACCATGGCACAGGCAATTGGTAGTTAGGAATTTTGTTTGAAGTGGGTGCCACAATCTTTCAGGCGATTCTCTGGGTGATTTGGCAACCCTTCTCTCACAAGGCTGATTAGGCCTCAGCTTGCAGCAGACACATTTGTACTTTGAGTGCACGTTCCGGACACAAATTTTATCACCAATCAGGTCTGGGTGTGCATACATTGGTTGATAATGCTCGATTTAGGGCTGTTTGTAGGATGAATAATTTGGATTTTCTCACCAGGCTGTTTAAGCTATTTGCTCATACAGCCATATTGCGGTGCAGCACTTTGGCACCCTCCGCTCTTTTACTTTTCTAAGGATCACTGTTTCCCAAATTTCTCTATATGAACATTCATGCCCATTTAACCTTCTGTATTTAGTCTGTGATTGAGCATTATTCACTTAGCATTTGATCTGATTAAACAGACATTTTACATTATTTCAGAAAACACAACTAGGTCACAAAATGATGGAATGCATTCCATAAAGCCTGAAAAATTAAATTCACACTGCATCCACCTCACCTTATCTGAGTATGAAAAAGTACTTCAAGGACCATTCTGCAATACCTTTGGAAAAGAGGGTAGACTACCTGCGCCCTCTATATACATGATGAGTAAAGCTGCAGAAGGTTTAGTATCAAAGCTTTTAGAGCTATTGCTATTAAATATGGAGAGGCGAGATTCCTCACCAAATCTTTAGTCATGTAATGCAGAGAAAGCATTAAATGGAAAAAGGCCTCCTAAACAAAGACACATGTACCAAGCGGATCATCTTCTCACAAACTAAATCACTAAAAGGTGAGTATTCACTCACATCATCTCCAACCAACCTATTGCTAGCATTTAGAGTGTGCAAAATACAACCACATCCTCACTTGAAGAACTTGCAAAGCCTCTGATAAAGTCAGTGGAGCATGTGTTCTCCTAACACTAACAGGCGACAAAACAAACTCCATCTGTTTAAATTAGTGATTCTTTTGATTTAACATCATTGGATAAATCAGCACCTGAATGTTTTGCTTCCCCAATTTAACAAATTCAAATATCACTAAGAATAAATATTGTTTGTAGACACCCGGAAAAAAGATTAACAGGACATTGCTTGGCAGAGAGCAACTAACATGTGGAGGTAGGAAAGAGGAATGCAACAACTGCATTCAAGGGAAAGGAACTATGAGTCCAATTTGATCATTTAACCTTACCAGGAAATAATATGGGTTATATGAACTACTCTCTTTCTCAACAATGAAGAGATATATGTCGGCTCCAATAGCAGCAATTAATTATATTACTTACAATAACTCGCTGAATTCATTGCTAAAGACCCAGACTGTGTTGCTGAAAAAGAAACATTTGTTGAGGCTGTAATAAAAAAAGTTGGGAATACCATATTCCCTTCATCACCTAGCACCTCTAAAAGTGAAAATGGAGTGTTGATGGAGAGAAATGCAATATTACTGGCACCATTACTAAAGAATGAAATACAAGATTAGGTAATACACCAGTTATCTCACATAAACCTTTGGCAAATTCAAAACAAGAAAAATGTGGAAAAAACTGAGCCATCAATTTACCTGAAATATAAGTATGAATATGGGGATCTAGCTACCTTGCAGAATTCAGTTATTGTGCATAACATTGCCAACTCCATTATATTGCAAATGATTAATACACCACCAGAGTCCTACAATTTATTATCCTCCTGTGAGGTTAATCAAAATTGTGCACTCTTCTTATGAAGCATTGGAAGCTGAAATGCTCTTTACAAATGAATTGTCTAATAAGTTTTAGCTAGCTTCATTTTGGAAAAGACTCTTTGCAGACATATCTAAAATACTAAATACTGTACCCAAATATGACATAGATAATTGCTGTCCCCACGCATGACATGGATAGTAGCAAAAATGAAGATAAATCCTGTGAAATAGAGTTACAAATATGTAGTGTCATACCTAAAAGAAATTCAGGTTATCCTCATAAGGATTACTGACGAAATGGCTTTCCCAACAATAGAGTATAATGTCCTTGAAAATGTGGTAGACTCCATTTACCAATGTATTATTCAAGCAGTTGGATCTCACATGGAGGTTTATACAAACCTAAAAGATGGAAACAGAGTGCTTGTGGATAGAAATTATCTACTGCATACTAATGGAAATGTATTACCATGATTTAGAAGAAAATTTGGAACAAAAGCCCCCAATTTCTCACACAAACAGGTTCTGCTATTGTCATGCAAAATGTTTTAAACAATGTAAGTAATATCAATAAACAGCGCTAAACATCAATAGTGAGTTATCTGGCCATGTGGTTAAACACCATTCTTTCACAAATAGTTTTCCATATTGTCCTTCAGCTTACCACTATCAGTCCACATTTAGGAAGACCAAGAAATACATTGGAGACAATGTTGCTCGGATCAGTGAACAAATTAAATACAAAGTAATGTGTAGCATCAGAAATGAACCAATACTGAACATTGACAAGTCAAAACACTACCAGAGCCTCACAGACAGGGATTACCTTATTCCAATCTCTGAATTATTCTCAGATAAAATCATGCACTGAGATTCACAAAAGAAACATACTGCAGAAGAGAGCAATATTTGGGAGTGGTGAGCAATATCGAAAGTCAGCATGCGATTAATCATCTCCAGCTTGAGATATTGTGTCAGGTAGATATTAACATTAGAATGTGCCCAAATAATTCTGAATCTGAACTAGCAAGCAATGTAAAGATAACTTGCATTTGTACTGTCTTCTGAAAAATCTGAAGATGTGTGTTCTGACAGTGGTTTCGTTTGATGTATTGTGATTGCGGCGTCTCAGCGTCTGGGTGCCAGAAACCCGCAGTACCTTGTATGGTTCTGCAGTTCTCAGGCATCAGAAAATGCTGCAAGAAGCCTGCAGCTAACGCCTCTGAGTCTCATTCACCAGGGACTGCCTTATTTTGTGCTCCTGGGCTCCTGGCTGCTGCTCCCTGCTTCTCCAGCTCCTAAAATGGCATACACCTGCCTGAGGTTCTGCAGCTGCCATTTAAAGCTTCTCCGCAGCTAGTCAATTTCAGATTTTCATTGTCTTTTCTTTTTCATTCTTTTTCTCTTTTCCATCATGGCTGTTTATTCCTTGGTTGATGTCGCAGTGATGGAAGGGAACAGGGCATTAGGACCATGAACACACTGGTCCATGCCCTGGACACCGGACACTGCGCCTGGCCTAGGGGAGGGGCTAGGCAGGAACTGGACACTCTGCCCTGGGATACGGACAAGGTGGGTCCGGCACAGGAGAGTATGCTGCGTACGAATATAGCAGTCTTGTGTCCGTGTGGTGCTTCTGGAGGCCTAGGCACAAAGACACAACATCTGACGACGAAGGGAACGGGACCCTGCAGCCGAGCAGATTTCAGCACGACATCTGGAACTCACCCAGAGTGCGCTGCAACGATCAGGCGCTTTAGGCTACATCTCACAACCTCATCTCGGGTGCCCACCCTGGTCACACACGGCAGCCTCATGATCAGCATGGTATCAGGAGTCCAATCTGACCACGCGGGAGTGAAGTGGTGAGTGCTTCAGTATTTCCCTGTCTTGCTTCAGGCTTCCCGCATTGATGTCTGCATCAACAAGATGTCGCAAGAGTGTGCAACTCTTGGTGGCCATCTTCAAGTCAGGTGTAACGGCCTATGGGCATTGAGGGTGCCCCGGCAGCCATTTAGAATTCAGGCGCCATCACCTCGACTACTTCCTGCAGCCATTAACCATGGAAATAATTGTAATCCCTCCACAGCGGCCATTTTAAATTCAGGTGCCACTATTTTTACCACTTTCTGCAGCTGTACACAGCAATAAAACATCAAACAAATGTAAAAAGTACTGTACCTGCACGATGTCCACAAGCATACCAGCAAATATGCAGAAGCACAGTGGCACCTCAGCAACTGGCATCATACACTGCGCAATGTCCTTGAACTGGTTGATACCAACATGTCTGAGGGTAACAGCAACGGCCCAATGCCGAGCTCTATATTCAGATGACCTTTTGATCTCTCGGATTCTCAAACACACTTTGGTAAAAGTGGATCAGGCGTTTTGAACACTACCTGCTCACCAGCTGCAAAAACTACATCAATGAACAGGCTTAGGATCTATCTATTCTCGAACCTTGTTGGTGATGAGGTTGAAGATCTGCTCGTAACATTCCTGCCTGACTCAATTACGACCTACATAGGCCTAAAAAAAATGCCTCACGGGCAGCTTCGACCCCCAGCGAATGCCGTTTTTGAATGATACATATTCAATACGCCGTGCGAACGAGCCAATGAGTCCCTCAACCACCTTGCAACACGACTGCGCAAACTTGTAACCTACTGGGAGTTTGACACATTTGACAATGAACCGGCAAAACGACTGCGCATCATTGAAGGATGTCACTAAACTGGATTTCGCACAAAAATTAGGAGAGAAAAGTACCCACTAGACAAAATACTGGAAATGTCACAGAGAGAAGCTATGGCCACATCGCACGCCATCCACATGGAAACTGGGAGAACGCGAACAATAGAACAGGCTCATTGCATGATCGGGGGCAGTGGTAGGCGTGACAAGCCATCGCCGCCAGTGAACAAACACACAAGGGCCTGCTATCCCTGTGGTCTGGGGAACCCACACATCGGCGCCTGAATGCCGGACGTGCAACATAGACAATCACAATGTGAGTGTGTGCATGGGTGGGCATATCAAGTCAGAAATTGGGTGATCGGCCTGACTCCTGATTTTTTTGGGGGGGTTTCTTTTTCAAATCCAAATAAAGCATTTTAACTTGAAGATGCTTGACAGCCATTAAACCACAGTTAATAATTAGACACCGTGTACTGCTAAGGAACGAATGGTACAGACATGTTTAAAGCATACATCTGTGTTTTTAGTCATTCGTCTGCAGCTTATATTGTGTGTGTACCCTGTTGTCTCTCTACACTGTATATGTATCTAAACCTCGCATATAACTGACATAAAGAAAGCATTTTTTCAATTAACAAAACTGTTAAAAAGGGAAGGGAAAAGGGGGACAACAGCTAGAACCATATTTAGCTATATTATTAGTATTCTGGCGCCCAAATAATAACTGTTGCCAGTACATTGTCAGTGTTTTGCTTAATCCCTGTGTTCCATGCTACTTAGCGGCCTGTGCTACTGAAAGGGAGAGGGAGGGACGGGCGGTGATTCGGATCCCACAGTATGTGTCTGCACAAGGAGTTTGAGCAAGTCGTCCCATGCCTGCGCTATTGGGTACCTGCGGAGCCCCGCAGTTTCTTCCTTATGTAATGTATTGCTTTCAGCTTGTGCCCAAACTGTAAGAATTGCTGCCAACTGTGTTGCACTAGGGAGTCTCTGCGTTTCCACCTTTTTGTGATGAGGCGTTTTGCTGTTATTAGGCCTAGATCTCTAAACCTGGAGAGCACTTTATTTTCCTTTGTCCGGGGGTGTAGCCTTAGTATACAGGTCTCCCAACAAAGCTGTATGGGTGGCCCAGTGCACTGTATTAATGTTTCTATGACTGCGTGCCAGTACAGCTGCAGCGAGGGGCAGGACCATAACATGAGCAAAAGATCAGCGTCTATTTCATTACATCTGGGGCAGGCGGAGGCTGTGAGATGGAAATAATCATTTAACTTATCTGGGGAAAGATATGCTCTATGTATTATGTACGTCTGAATAAGCTTGAATTTGGAGTTGCGCTGTATATAAGTAGAACCAGCGATTACGGTATCCCATTCCTTGTACGACCATGGGCGTCCCCGGTCTAGTTCCCACCTCCCACGCAGTCTCGATAGTGGTTTTTGTGTTTGTATAAGTAGCGTCTCTACCAACATCGGCCTGACTACTGATGACTTTGAGGAGACACACATGGCCCGTGGAAGCATGCAATCCCAGCTCATCCACTGACTCCGACTCTGTGTCGGCACGAGAGACCATGGAACACCTATACCTCTTGACGGATGCCCCACGCCAGAGCGACCCTCTGAGCACGTCCATCTGATTGACAAGAGGCAAGTTAAGAAGATGGCCACGGTGGATCTCCAAGTGGGAAACCATACAACACAATTTGTACTCAACAGCGGAGCCACATACACCATTGTAATAAGTGCAGCAGTAGCCAAAGGTAAGTTGATTTAGAAGGTTTATGAAGTCTTCAGTACATGATTAAATGAAGAATTAGGTCTTAAGTACTGAATATAGAGAAGCCCCACCAGGAGCAGCTCCCTTGCTGCTCAGCCCAATCTCTCATCTGACATCCATCCACCAGGCAGCCACCACATTCTATATCACATCACACATACCAACATTCATCCACACCGGCTGAGCAGCAAGACAGGTAAGCAGGGAAGGTACATAGCAAACCAGGATACCACACCACCTCCCCCCTTAAAGGAACGCAAACAAATGAATAATATAAACATAGAGCAAGGTCATTGTAAAATTGAAACTTGCATTGTAAAATTGAAACTAACAATATATCCATAAATGAAACCAATACGACCACCTCTTCCCCCTTGCCAAATCAAATAAAGAAAGGTGATTGTCAAACTATTGTTTCAATTTGCACTAAAGTATTTAAACAGAATGAAAGAAATTGAATTTCTAGGCCACCAACAGGACATACTAGTTGGCCAGACCAGCATGGTGAAGGTAACAGAGATGTCAATAACTTAAAAAGAATGGCGAAAATGAAAAACACAAGGGGTACTCTCATTAAAATAAATCCATAGGTAGTAAGTCACTCACAGGTACCATATGAAAGTGAAAAACACCTATAGAAAATAATAGCTAATAGCTACTAACACATATCCAACTTAAAAACAATTCCTACGTAGAAACGTACGCTAAATGTTGTAAATTAATACTATGTAGGAATCATGTAGGTTACTACTCCACAGGCAGGAATTTAAATAAAATTGGAAAGTCACATGCTGGAATGCTATTTCATAGCATTACAATTAAAAGTAAAACATCATACACTAAAATGTGTGGGTGACTAATCCACATGAAATAAATTTTAAGTAACAGTGGAAAGTCACATGCAAAGTACTATAATTTAAAATAAACATCATACACTAAAATGTGTAGGTGACGAATCCACGGGAACATCTTGTAAGTAAAGGTGGAAAGTCACATGTTCATATGATAACGTATAACACGGTAAATTAAATAAAATCATGTACAAAAGGTCACATAGATAGTAGGCAATATCTAAATTAATAAAAGTTCACCTATTGAAACTTATAAGAAAACATTGTGATCAGATTATGCAGTTAAGTAATATTCACTGAAAATATAGGTGATGTATCCTTGTTTAAGAGGAGCACAGGACACAGGCTACCAAACATCTATTTCAAAATAGTAAAACAATTACCTTTAGTATGTTAAAATAATATTTTAACTGGTGACATAAAAAATGCAAAGAAGTAACTCCTATACTTCCTATAATTGATTAAACTCCATGTACAATTAGACATAAAAGCAATTAGGCTTCTTATAGAATGATGTACACTACATAGGAAAGCCTAAATACAGTCCCCCCCAAAACAATAAATTAAAATAAACAAAGTAGACACCGTCGTCAGGGAACCGATGAAGGACAGTGTTCAGAAAGAGGAGGTTGATTTAATTCCTTGCAATATGATGCAGTTCTTTAATTGGGATGGAATTAATTCATTAATTGCAGCGAAAAGGACACAACAATACTCAAAATAACTTACATGGAACTGCTGCCCATCGAATTCCAGATGAGGAAAAAATCAGAAACCAGTATTCTGACACAAATGCTGAAAATTAAGCATATAAATATAGCGGGTGCATCGCTGAAATTACACGCACTGGACTGAATTAAAAAATTGATTAACGTGCGCATTGTTGAAGCAAGACATGCCGGAGATAATTAAATATTAATTTAGCGTGCGCGTCGCTAAAGGAATTTCACTTTTCCCATTCTCTTTTTCCAACTCAATAGAAGCGTGCGTGTCGCTGAAAAGTAAACTTGACACGCTTTGTATTTAATAGCCCTGGATCATTGAA
This sequence comes from Lissotriton helveticus, assembly GCF_964261635.1. Classification (NCBI taxonomy): domain Eukaryota; kingdom Metazoa; phylum Chordata; class Amphibia; order Caudata; family Salamandridae; genus Lissotriton; species Lissotriton helveticus. The sequence continues at coordinate 964,225,127 of NC_136070.1, forward strand.
TATCCGATCTCTAAAATGGCTGAACGTTCGCTACGTTACGCCGGATGGCTCAAAGAGCGCAGAAGCACCCAACGTCGTTCAGCATACAGCCTCAGAAGACGTCATAGAACCACTGGAAAAGCATCGATGGACCGATGTCAAGGACAATGACATGCAGGTGTGGTTGTGCGCTCTCGGTGTGTGCGCGCAGCAGGCAGCTTGTGCAACATTTTAAAATGGAAAGCGACGGATCCCAGAATAGGAGTCCTAAAGAGAAAACCCTCTCTCTTGAATATCTCCCCTTGTTAAGCCCCCTCCTCGCTTGTCCAACCAGGCCCAAAGCCAGCGCCACTGACACACCTCCCCGCGACCATCCCCTGTCACCTACCACCTCCAAATCTGTTCCTCAACCTAACGCACCCGATGGTCCAAGAAGCACGTCCTTTCTCACGCCCAATGAAATCGACAGTCTTCTCAAGTCTTATTCGCCCAACAAAGACCTCAACACGAGTCCAAATGGTATAATCCAAACCATTCATTCTAACCGTAACAGAGAACCCTGGGGGCGTGGCTTGAGCGCCGATGGGTGAAGCGGCGTGAGCCTACAGCTCCGCGCCGAGCCCCTGCAAATCTCCTGATAAAACTCCCTGACACCGCCTGATCTTCTCAAGCATAGTGTCGGAGGGTGTCGCCGAGGGACGACGGCTGGAATTGGGGTTTGTGAGGCCCTGTAGCGTCCTGGGCTTTGAATTGCCTGATCTCTGCGACGGCTGGGGAGCGGCAAAATGGCGACCGGAGACCGGAGCTGAGAGGCCCAGCGCCGGCTTGGTGGTGATCGCAGGGGCGGACGGACAGCCCTGCAGCGGAGAGATCGTTCCTGGCTCCGGGCCCCCGAGTTAGCCCTCGGCGACAAAAACCGGCGGGAGGCGCTGCTGATTGCGTCACCGGGCGCAGGGCGGATCTGAACTGGCAGCGCAGCGCCGAGTGCTGCGATCCGCGAGCGGGCCTAATTGTGTGGCGGCAGGCCCCCGGATCTCCACCTGTGTACTGCAGGGCTACACTGGAACCCCCAGGGACCCGGCCCGCTGGCTGAGGCGCGGCTGTGTGTTCGGGACCCCACAGAGCGGAGGCGTGGGGCTGCCGAGGACACCCGGCGGAGATCCCTGGTGTGTGTGTCGGTCTGGGCCTGCGTCCGACACTACGGAGGTGGGGCGGACAGCGGGTTTGGGCCCCGCAAGAGCAGGGGATCGGGAAGCGTGACCACTGAGACCGGGTCACAGGGGCTGGCAGCCTTTGACTGAGACTGGGCCTGGAGCGGCTGGGGAGTGACCATCGGTGTCCTCCGAATTACGATGGCGGTGCCACTGAGGATCTAGAGTGACACTGCGCAGAGGCCTGCGACCCGCTGGGGGGGTGCTTGCTGCTGGACTGGTGGGGCCTTCGGGAGCTCTACGTTGGTGGAAGCGGAGAGCGGGAACGCTGCTGGACGAGACACTGTAGGGGAGGTCCCGACACCACGGGGACAAATAGAAACACTAGCCCTCCTGGCGCGGGCGGCTTCGGAGGGTATTGCCCATCCATAGACTGCATTGGGAGCAAGAGTGAGTGCAGGCACGCCGACCTGACGCAGGGCCCCTCACACCTGTTCTGCGGGTGCTCTAGTGGTCGACTGAGAGGGGGGGGGGTGTCGCTCCCGCTGCTGGCCATGAAGCCCAAAGGAAAGAAGGAGGAGGCTGCAGGGCAGGATGACTCCCAAGAGGCGAGGAATGACCCGGAGGAAGAGCTAACGGGGAAAGAGCTGCGCGACACCTGGACAAGATACTGGAGGCGATAGCGGCGACGAAGGACTCCCTCCACCAGGATATAGCGCAATTGGCGACCGGGCTGGGCCTCCAGCGCGCTGATCACTCGAAACTGGCGGACAAAGTAAAGGAACATGAGCTGGCCATTCAGGAACTGAAACCGGCGCAAAAGGCAGCGGACGCCAGATTGGAGGATGCCCTTGCGCGCATCACGGCGCTGGAACAGAGGGCGGAGGACTCAGAAGGTAGAAATCGGCGCAATAATATACGAGTGGTGGGTCTGCCGGAATAAATTGAGGGAGATGATATGATCAATTATCTGGAGAACTGGCTTAGGACTGTGGTGGCACCGGAAGGTTTGACGTCCTTCTTCATGCTTGAGAGGGCGCACAGGGTGCCGGCACGACCGCCGCAGCAGGGCCGACCGCCGCGCCCAGTGGTGGCGATGCTGCTTCACTACAAGGACAGGGACATCCTGATTCAAAAGGCACGTATGTCAGGACCCTCTCAGGTTGACAACGCCAAGGTTACTATATTCCCGGATTATACCCAGGATGTGCAGCGGCGTAGGGCTGCATACCTGGCGTTCAAGAAAGAACTGCGTGATGAGGGATTACAATATTCCCTGATATTCCCGGCGAAGCTGAGGGTGATCCTGGATGGCGCAACTCACTTTTTCCAAACACCTGAGGAGGCGTGGGCGTGGTTCGAAACGTACAGGGCGGGCACGGACCGCGGCTCCCGGGACCAAGATGCACATCCGAAGCCCTACCGGGTGCGTAAGTCTCAGCGGACACGGAAACGGACGAAATCTCTGCAGGCGAGGCAGCGGGCCCAAATGGCGATGGACAAGCAGAGTGCTCTAGCGGCCACAGCGGAGATCACAGGCTCCCAGAACACCGGATCAACGTTGGGCACGGACTCGGATGAAGAGGGGAAACGTTCAGAAGCTGAACATTCGGAATCGGACAGCACAACGGGGCCGGCGGTCACACCGGGGACGGCGGAGGGAATGCTGGACGAGTGACTTGAGTACGGGACTCCTGTGGTCTAAGGGTTTTCTGACCCGTCTATTGATGTGGCTGAACCGGACGACGCTTGTATATTCCTGTTTCTGAACTGGTAACGTATGGGGCCTGAGGCGGGCTGACTGGGGCGAGAGCTGCTCCCTGTTGGGCCCGGTCGCACCCTCATTGCCCTTAAGGCGCACTGTGGTAGCTACCGCAGTATAGTGTTGTGAGTGTTGTTGTGAAGTTTGGATGGGGGCTGATAGGTTACTATTGGGGCCTGTTCTAGGGGGGGGGGGGTTGTTAGGGGTTCAAGGGATGTTGGTGGATGGGGGGGGAGCCGGTGGTGTGGGCAAAATTGCAGTGCAATGGGCGAAAATGCGAAACTGTGGTGATGGGGACGTTACATGACTTGAAATGTATCACATGGAATGTGAGAGGCTTGCATACAATGACTAGGCGTCACAAAGTACATGCCTATTTGCTGAGGCGGGCAGTCCACGTGGCGCTATTGCAGGAAACGCACCTTACTAAGAGGGAGGGATTAGCGCTGCAGCGTAGATGGAGAGGCCAGGTCTTTAGTTCAGCGTACTCTGCATTCGCTAGAGGGGTGCTTATATGGATAAGAGCAGGGGTTCCTTTTCAGGCTACGAAACACCTACTAGATCAGGAGGGCCGATATGCAGCGGTTGAGGGTAAGCTATATGGCAGGGACATTGTGTTCTGTAGTGTCTACGCCCCTAATATAGATCAGGCTCGCTTCTTGCCTACCCTGTCGGGCGAGCTGGCGCCGTATCTGGCTGGCCCGGCTGTGATAAGGGGGGACTTCAAGCAATTGCAAACGTAGACATGGATAGATCTCATCCTCCTCTGGCGGCTGCCCCGACTCGGAAACTGGCTCAAACTAGAACCGATTGGCAGGATAGGTGGGGGTTGGTTGATGTGTGGCGTGCGCAGCATCCCTATGACAGGGAATATTCGTTCTTCTCCTCCATACATGAACTTCATGTCCGAATTGATGCTATCCTGTGTTCTCGTTTGGCTGCACATATGGCGAACCACACGGAGTACCTTGCCAGAACTATTTCTGACCACAACCCGCTGTTGATGTCTCAAGACTGGCAGAGAACGAGATCAGCAATCCCGACATGGCGATTGCGCCCTGATACTCTAGAGGACCAGGCGTTTAGAGCAGAAGTGGGAGAAGCTATTGAGGGTTACTTTCGGGAGAACCATGGAACGGCGACCAAGAGAGCGGTGGAGTGGGACGCCTTTAAAGTGGTTATTAGGGGGATCTGCATTAATAAATTTGCGGGGATCAGGAAGGCGGTGCTGACTGATGTAACAAAAGCAGAGGGGGCGCTTCGGGACCTGGAACGGCAGAGGCCGGGAAAGCCAGAATTGCAGGGGCGACTACTGGAAGCCAAGGAAACCCTAGCGGCAGAGACTAAGAGGCTCCGTGGTTTTGATCACAAGGAGTATCGAACAAAAGTTTATGTGGAAGGGGATAAAGTCAATACACTGTTGGCCAGATTGGCCAATCCTGTGCAGCGGAGTGGACCAGTAATGCGGATAAAGCAGGATACAGGCCAGCTGGTTCATTCACAACAGTTGGTGGTATTGCGGTTTGCCTCTTATTATACATCCCTATATGCCAGTAGATGGACGGGCGCAGGAACAGACGTAGAAGACTATTTGGAGGAGACCATGTTGCCGCAGATAGATGAGGACCATGCTAAGCTATTGGGGCAGGACATAACATTAGCTGAAATACGCAGTGCAATCAAACAGATGGCCCGGAATAAGACGCCGGGACCAGATGGGCTTCCTATCGAATTCTATGCTCAATATGTTGACGTGCTGGCACCCCGCTTACTGGAAGTCTACCGGGAGGCACTGGAGGAGGGTAGGCTGCCATGCTCGATGCGTGAGGCGTTGATCATCCCCCTTTTGAAACAGGGGCGTCCAGATGTGGACGTAGCATCATATAGGCCACTGTCCATGTTAACAGTGGATTACAAAATCTTGAGCAAGATATTGGCTACCCGGCTGCTGCCGCATATGACGGCATTGGTCCACGCGAACCAAGCGGGATTCATCCCCACGCGGTGCACTGCCTTGAATATTCGCCGTTTCCTCCGAGTGCTAGCGGAGAACCGAGGAGAGACGTGTTCTGCAGCGGTCCTCTCTGTGGACATAGAAAAAGCGTTCGACAGCTTAGAATGGGCGTTTCTTCATAACGTTTTGAGCCACTTTGGCCTTGGAGACCAGTTTGTGAAGTGGACAAAGGTGATGTATGCCTCGGCCATGGCCAGGGTGCGGCTAGGGGAGGTGATTTCTGATCAATATCCAATACTGAGAGGGACCCGGCAGGGCTGCTCACTGTCGCCACTGCTGTTTGCACTGGCGGTGGAACCTCTTGTGGTCCAGGCACGGACAGGACGATGGTACAGGGGGCTGCTGCACAGAGATGACACGCACCACATCTCGTTGTACGCCGACGATTTACTTCTTTTCTTGCATGATGCTGAACACGATCTACATGGGGCTACTTCCCTGCTTTCTCGCTTTGGGGTGGTCTCAGGCCTTCAAGTGAACTGGAATAAAACATGCCTCTTCCCGACTCGCCCAGATCTGGATCCTCCCGAATCCCTGGGTGAGATCGCTTGGGAACCTTCCTGCCTTACATATCTGGGGGTGAACATTTATCACAGTGAAAAAGATTTGCTGGACGGGAATATAGGGCGCTGTATCAGGGGATTGAAGGGCTGCATGGAGTTCTGGTCGACACTTCCCATCTCAGTGATGGGCAGTATAGCATTGCTCAAAATGGTCGCACTTCCCCGGCTTCTGTACTATTTTCGTACATTACCAATCTGGATCCCTCCGCGCATATTTAAAGAACTAAGATCGTTAATCGTGGGTTTCCTCTGGGGCAGTGGTAGACGACGAGTGGCATTGTCAACATTGATGAGACCCAGACTGGAGGGCGGATTGGCGGCGCCAGACTTTGAGCTCTACTATCTGGCCGCCCAACTGCAGGTCCTAACTCAACATATAGCGCGCGTATATAGGGGGCCGGAGGATGGACAGGGACGGGGAGTGCAGCGCCACGATCTAGCTTATATAGTTCTACAACAAAAACTGGATTTGAGAGATTTGAATGGGGAAGAGAGAACGCTGCGACTTTGCTGGAATAGCACCCAACGTAAGACGGGGCTCTCCCGCCCATATGCGCCGGAGATCCCGTTGGGAATGCTGACGGCGCTGCCACACGGAGGGGATTGGAGTCCACTGGCAGGCTGGGAGATACTGGGCGTGCAGATTATGGGGGATCTATACCAGAACGGGGAACTAATGCCCTTCCCGGAATTGCGGGACATGTATGGGCTGCCGGAGGGGGATTTCCTGAATCATGCAGCACTCACGACTGCGATTCAAAAACCTTGGAGGACGGAACCGGAGCTGACGCAAGCTTGTCAGTATACAGTGATGTCGGCGGGGACCGTTAAAGCGGTCACGTGCCTCTACTCCCGGATGCTCAAAGAGGGCTTAAGGCCCTTGACGGCCCTTAGGGCAAATTTGGAGGAGAGCGTAGGCCGCCCGATCCCAGACACCACGTGGGGCCAGATTCTCTAGAGGGCATGGAAGGGCAGTAGGAACGCTAGGTTCCAGCAAATACAATATTTCATTCTGCACAGGGCCTACTTGACCCCGGGCAGGATCAGGAAATATTTCCAGGTCCAGAGCGCGGAGTGCCCCAGGTGTCGAGAGGAGGGTGTTGAACTGGAACACATGCTATGGTCCTGCCCACGAGTGGAGGGTTATTGGGATGAGATAGGAGGCCTTTTGAATAAAATCACGGATAGGGAACTTGACTACGAGATGGCCACTTGTCTATTACATTGGTTCCCACACACAGCCAGGACTAAGGTGACCGGTAAGTTTATTGATCTAGGGCTCCTGTTGGCTAAACGTGAAATTACATGGCATTGGAAAGCAAAAGAGGGACCTTCAGGTGAGAGATGGCGTAGGGAATTTTGCAAGTGGGCGGGTTGTGAAAGTACAGTGCGGCTCAGACAGGCTGCCCGCACAGGTGATGAAAAAGCGCTAGAAGTGGCCCGATCATGGGAGGCCCTGGTTCAGGCGCTGAGGGACTCTCACGTAACGGAAGAGGAGGGATGAGCGCTCAGCATTCATGTGGTGGACTTTGCTAACCAGTTGGAACACTATTGTGATTTAATTTAAGACTTTGGCACTGCATACACCACCGGCTCTGCAACGGGGGGGAGGGAGTTGGGGGTGGGAGGACAGACTACTGGAACGGGTGGTTACTGATGGGTAACGTTGTGCTGGGGTGCCGGCTTCACTTGGTGTTCTGATATTGCAATGAACTAATAGTGTAGATTTATCGGTAAAGGGAACTGCACGTTAATACACAATACCTATGGGTATGGATAGTGACTGTGGAACCACCCTGCTTTCGGTTCTGGGGGAGGAGTTGATGTTTGAGAGTTGGGGGGCAGGGGGCCGGGAGAAAAAGGAAATGTGGTGTAAAGAATTTTGTGGCTTGATCACAATTACCTGTCTACGATGTAAAGGCTGCCATTGCTCTCTTGATTCACGCCGCCCGACCTTCGGGTTGTGGGCTGAATGGCTGTGTGCTACATTGTTATGGCAGAGACGCTATGCATGCAAATGTTTGGATTGTAGATCGTTCTAGATGTATACTGCACTATTCTGTAATACAAATATATTTATAAAAAAAAACAGAACCCTACCACAACTTCAGAGTCATAAATAACGATAACCTCAAGCGAGTGAATATCTTGCAGACCCCTCCCCCCCATATTCCGGCTCCACTCAAATGTATACTACTCAATTGTAGGTCTGCTAGCAAACACGCCTCTGAGATCTTCAACTTCATTCAACAGAATGAGATAGACATCATTATCCCACAGAAACTTGGCTCAACCCTTCGTCCACTCTAATTCTTGACCTCTTGGTGCCCCCCACCCACAACATAATTTGTCTTGACAGAGATAAGAAACAGAGTGGTGTCCTAGCTTGTATACATCGGAGTTCGCTTGCGGTCTCCCTTTCAGAGTCATCTTTGCCAGTAACATGCGAATACCTTTGTCTCAACATCTCTAGTAACAATCGTCTGGTTTGCAAACTACACACATTCTATCACCCCCCAGGCGACAAGCTCCCCTTCATTGAAAAATAAATGGAAATCATCTCTGGCAATGTGGACTCAGCCCAGTCCCACATTTACCGGGGGGAATTTAACCTTCACTGGTCTAACACTAATGATCAAGCAGTCTCATGCCTAAATTCCTTCTTACACGACCACAAATAAGATTTAACATTTTGACCAACCTACTCCCATTAAAGGGGAAACTTTAGACCTCATCATCTCCAAAGGTCAATCCATCTCATTGGATTCCATCATACCATGTGATTGATCGAACCCTCACATCATTTCCTTCCATATCAACTCGGAGGTTTATCAGAGTAAGGCACAAAAAACCAGACCAAAGATTTGGAAAAGGGACCTCAGATTTATCAATACAGCTGACCTAGCAACCCGCTGTAATCAGGCCCTCTCTCCCCAATCAGACATATCTGAAGTCCATGCTCTCACAGACTTCTACAACTCTTCTATTTCCAACATCATGGATTCTATGGTCCCACTCCCAAAAAAAAATGCACCTGCAAAAATTTCCAAACCATGGTTCAATGACAACCTAAACTCGGAACGGCGCTATATAAGGGCCATAGAACGGCCCTGGAGAACCACTCCATCTGCTGACCATCTAAAAAAGCTTAGAGCAGCAAGAAGTGCATATAACAAACAAATCAAGACAGCCAAGGCGGAGTACTTCAGATGCCAACTTAACCAAGCGGCAAATCGACCCAAGAAACTATTTGAACTGGTTAAACAACAATCAGTGGTAGCCCCTAACCAATCAGCTTCAGACATCAGACCTCCCTCATGTGTTGATCTGGCTGCCTTTTTTTACTGAGAAAACTAGGCTTATCAACATTGATCTGGAAGTCAGGAAGGCGCTATTGCTACCCAATGAACCTGCACCCCCACTGGCCGTACTAGACAAGACAAAACCAATTAGCTGGGGTATCAAGAACAACGCTTCGTGGGACACCTTTACGCCCCTCAATGAAAATGATATCAAAAAGGTACTTCGGATTATCAATACTTCAAATCACTCCAGTGACCCGTTACCACCTAACATCTTCAAAGTAGTTAAGGACAAAATCGCCCCCTCTGGACAAAGATCGTCAATGCATCTTTGTCACAAGGCATGATCCCAGAATGCCTAAAAGAGGCTCAGGTACCTTGCACAAAAACTAGAATTATCCGGAGGAGGTAGATTGTCAAGGAGTGCCAATTCCCTCCTCTTGAAACCTCAGATCTTCAGCAAAAAGAGAACTTGCCAATGAGCCTTCTCTGGCTCTGCTCCTAAAATCTGGAACTCTCTTCCACCTGAAATTCGGAGGATCTCTTCCAAGGCTGCTTTCAAGTTGGACGCAAAAAGATTCCTCATGAATAAGTTTTTACCTTAACAGGAGGGGCAATTTTTTAGCTCTAAGAGCATCAGACATACTATAGTATCGGTCATTATACCACTATATGATTATTATTTTGGTTTTGATCATTATTCCTGTACATGATTATTGTATTTACTCCCCATAAGGCATTATGTTACATCGTCTTGCCCATCCTTCGTTCACCCAGGTGTATAAATGATCTATTAGATGTTCACCACTTGATTCAATGCCTATTAGATGACCCATCTGACTCATGTTTAGATTATTATTTTGGTATTGGTTATTAATCCTGTATATGATTATTTCACTTACTCCCCTTATATCAGTACGCTCCATCATATAGCCCACTCCTCGTTCACTGAGGATTTATAATTGAGATGTTATGTGTGCACTATTTGATTCAATGCCTATTATACTCCCCATGTGTGACTCATGTTTTGATTGTTACCTTTCCCTATAACTGTAAAGCGCTCTGATATCCTTCAGGATCAAATTCGCGCTATATTAAACTTTATAAATAAATCAAATAAATAAAGATAATCAGCATCAAACAATGGTCTTAAATTACATCATGGTCAGCTCTTTTTTTTTTTTTAAATCTTTTTATTATTTTGCATCACAGGAGTACATCAAACATCTTATACAACAAGATTTAGACATAAATTAAATAATAATTTGCCACAGAAATAATTTTATGATATAATTAATCCCCATATTCTCTCCACTTTCCGTTTAGCCTGTAGGCCCCTAGTATTAGCCAAAGCATATTCCATTCTGTGTATTTCTTTAACAAGGCTCCACCACTCAGTAACCTTTGGTGGATTTTTCTGAACCCAGTCTCTAGCAATAGTCAGTCTAGCACTAGTAATTAAGATATTCAGTAAATCACATAATATATTATTTTCCCCTGACGCTCCTATAAATACATCTTTTAACGAAAACATAATAGGAATACCAAGTTTAGTGGAAATAGCTTTCGATACTCCATTCCAAAATTCAGCAAGGTTTCGGCACGAAAAAAACATATGAATGATATCAGCTCCTTTCAAATCACATTTGGGACATTTTGTACGATCACTAAGATTGTTATTCGATACCCATTTGAGAATCCGATCCGGTGTGTAATACAACTGACATATAGTTTTAAACAACTGTAGTTTAAGATTTGAAGATTGAACAGCAAGATTAAGGCTATTTAGAGAGGAAGTAATGAAATCTGATATAATTTCCATTGTAAGCTTATTAGTCCATTTTTCAGCTAATTTTTGTACGTCATTAACACTATAACCAGAGAATATTTTGTACCCTATACTAATCAATGCCTTATCTTCTTCCCTATATAAGCAATTCCATACTTCAGATTCAGTCAAAGAAGTGAGTTCTATCTCCCTCAGAAAATAATCCCTGATTTGAAAATATTTAAATCTTGCCCCTTCTTGCAATTTATAACAAGCTTTCAATTTTTCAAACGGTAAAAATCCCCTATGATCATATAAGTCTCCAACAGAATTAATGCCAGATTTGGAAAATGCACTGCCTATTATATCTTGAAATATTTCCGGTAACCCAGGATTAGACCATAGAGGAGTTTTATCATGAAAAAGAGATATCTTGCTTTTAATAAGTATGGAGCGCCAGATGTAAGTGGTATCCCGCACCGTCTTAAATTTAACTCGTTTAAAGTAATTGGGGTCAATAAATCTATAAAAAAACATAGTTGCATCTGCTCCTAACAAAAACTTATGAAAATAGAGACATTTATCAGGGATCAGCAAGCTACGAAAGCGAATCAAAAAAGAAGACCAATAATAATATCTAATATCTGGAAGATTGAATCCACCTGCATTATAAGGAGCTTTAAGAAGAGATATAGCTCGTCAAGCTTTCTTGTAGCCCCAAATAAAGCTGCTAATAATGCCCTCAAGCCTACAAAAATAAGAATTGTTTACCCTTAAGGGAATAGAACGAAAAAGATAAAGATATTTAGGCAATATTTTCATTTTGACCAAATTTATTCGGCCTGTAATACCAAGTGGGAGCTTATGCCATTTCTTAAATAAAATAGCAGTTTCCTTTAGTAACGGTTCGTAATTTAGTGCTACAATTTCATCTATATTTGACGAAATTTTAACCCCTAGGTAAGTTGCTACTTTACATATCCCTGTCATCGATGATGGTAATTGATGATTCAGGATAATTTGAGTCTTACTGGTGTTTAAGCGATAGCCAGAAACTAAGCCATATTTCCCTGCTTCTACCAAAATGCCTGTCATAGTTTCAGGAATATTGGTGGAGAAGACGGCAATATCATCCGCATACACAGTTATATATCCAAAGAATTTAAACCATTTACAAAAGGTTGAATAAGAGCTTGATTTTGAAGTGCAATAAGAAAAGGTTCCATACCTAGAGCAAATAATAAGGGTGAAAGAGGGCACCCTTGTCGCGTCCCTCGCCCAATCATAAAGGTGGAAGAGCATTTGCCCATATAGGAGACTTTCCCCAGCGGCAAATCATATAACGAATAAATCCATCTTAGAAATTTACCCTGTATGCCAAACGCTTGCAGCACTGCCCAAATAAACTCCCACCCCACTCGGTCAAATGCTTTCTCTGCATCTAATAAAATCATACCGAGTGAGGTGGGTACAGATCTTGCCAGGTCAAACGCAGAAATGGCCATATTAATATGTGCCGTGGTGTCTCTTTTAGGTATAAACCCATGTTGTTGAGGGGAAACCATGTAAGACATTAGTGGTGCAAGTCGGGTTGCTAATATTTTGGCATAAATTTTTGCATCACTATTAATAAGCGAAATTGGCCGATAGGAACCTCTCTCCTGAGATGGTTTACCCTTCTTTAAAAAAAAAAAAAAATTGGGGTGAGATTCCATGATTTTGGAGCTTGTTCTCCATTACCAATAGCTTGTATAACCATAATAAGCAATGGAGTTAGCTCTTCCATGCAGTTTTTATATAGCTCTAATGGGATGCAATCCTCTCCCACAGCTTTACCATTTGCTAGCGAGTTGATAGCTGTTTTAATATCTATTGCTGTAATATCCAACCCCAGTTGATCGGATTGTTCCACCGCCAAAGTCTTAACTTTATTTAGTGTTATGTAGTTTTTGATATTGTCTTCTTTAACTACAACTTCTGGCGTATAGAGTTTTTGATAATAAGATGCAAATTGTTGTAGTATTAGCTTAGGAATATCTGATTATTGTCCCCTTTAATTTCTTTAATAACGTTTTGAGCACGGTCTTCAGCTACTTTATAAGCTAAAACTTTACCAATTTTCTCCCCATTTTCATATTGGTTAGGTTGATATTTTTTCATTTTGATAATATTTTTTTCCATGAAGATATTTTTCATCGCTACCTTTAGTTCAATCAATTTCAAGTTTAAAGCTTCTAAGTTTTCTGCCCCAGCTAATAGAGTTTCAGAGAGTTGGTGTTCAAGATTTAATATTTCAGTAGTCATTTGCTCATTTCGGGCTCGAAGTTCTTTATTTTGCCGCCATATATATTGTTGTGTAAATCCACGTATACTGGCCTTACATGTATCCCACACTATTGAGGGTGAAGCTGAACTAATATTTATATCTATAAACTCCTTTATTTGATCCTTTAATTGCTTAATAAAATTAATGTTTGTGAATAGCTGTCTAGGAAAAGAAAAAGAACGGGGTAATGGTCGATCCGTAGATGTCTTAAAAGTCAAAATAATAGGATTATGATCCGAAGTGACTCTCGGACATATTATGATATTGCTAGTTTCCAAGATAGAATCTGTAGTCCATACCATGTCTATCCGTGAGCATAATTTATGTGGAGCAGAATAGTATGTATAACCCGGTATCAGAGGGTGTAAGTATCGCCACGCATCTTTAAGTATGTGAATTCTACCTAGATCTAGAATTGCTGCCCTAGTTTTCTTCATTCTTTGAAATACACCTTTTTTAGTTATATCTAAATTATAATTCATAATACAATTAAAATCACCAAGTACAATAAATTCCCCATCCCATGATAGCAATTCCAGATTCACTTGATCAATGACATATGGTTCATCCTGATTTGAAGCATACACTCCACAGATAGTAAATTTGTGACCTTCCCATGTTATCTGTACTATTGCCCATCTACCAGCCCTATCAGTTAATGTCTTATTTTTTTCCGCTTTAAAATGTTTATGTTTTAATATTGCCACCCCGCGAATAGGAGCATTAAAATCCGTGCAGACCATAGTGTCATATCCAAGTTGATTTAATAATTTTCTATCTTTGTGGGCTATATGTGTTTCCGTAATAACCACAATTTGTGGGCTGTACATCCTAAGTTCTTCATACACTAAATTTCGTTTATTCCTATTATTTAGGCCTGCCACATTCCATACTAAACATTTTATTGAATGCATTGAACAAAATATAAATCCCAATTCTTACAGTATTCCCCTAATTTTTTTCCCATATCCATCTTGTTGTAACTCCAAATAATATAAATTTTTAACCCCGTGATGCAATTTTTTCCCCAAAATAAATCACCCCCCATCCTACCCTTGCCAGGCATTGTCCTGACCCATCCCACCCCACCCCTACCTGCAGGCCCCCCATGTAAACAGCCGCCGTTCTATTGGCAGCTTTAGTGCGGAGTTAACCGCCTCGAGGTCTGAGCGTTCAAATATTAATAGAAATTTATTGAAGACCATGTCTGAACTTAAAAAGTAAGTTTTCGCTTTTCTGTGTTATCTGCTCTATCTGCTCTATCAATCATAACCTTAAATTAGACATTCCTGTTTTATCTAAAATCCCATTTACATCTTTGTTATTACATAATCATCACAGCCATCAAAAAAAAAAAAAAAAGAAAAGAAAAGGGAGAGAAATAGAGAAGAAAAAAAAAGGAAAAAGGAGAGAGGGAAGGGAAGAACTATTCAGTAATAGCTCTCTTTTCCAATTTCCACTCAGCCAATGCTCTTTCTATTTCATTTTCTTCCAAAAAATAATATGTTCGGCCATTTTTAAGCACTTTCAGCTTAGCTGGTTCTTGCAGGTAAGCTTGGCCACCTAATTCCTTGATTGGGTCTATATATTGCTTCAGTTTCCATCGTCGTTCCATAGAAGATTTACTCAAATCAGATCTTACAAAAAAAGTAATGGATTCGATAGTAACAGGAGTATTTGGTCTTGCTTTTAGGGAGATAGCCTGACGTAGCAAAAAGTTACCAATATATATATCAAAATTGGCCGAGGGAATTTACTATTCTTATTTTTTTGAAAGAGTGGAAGTCGATGAGCACGCTGTATCTGTGAGTCCCAGTCCCAATCAGATAATTCAGGAAATGCTTTTTGAAGCAGATGTACAATAAATGCCCTAGCATCAGCTCCCTCGGCTCCTTCCGCAATCCCAAATAAGCGTAGATTCTGTCGCCGCTGCCTATTTTCCAAATCTTCGAGCTTAGCTCGCATCTGGCGCAGTTGAGAATCGTGTTTATTTACAGTTATCTCAGTACAGACTGATTTCTCCTCCGTTAACACAACTCTTTGCTGAAGCTCTATCATCTCTTGGGAGATAGCACCAAGTTTGCATGACATTTCCTGTAGAGAGGACTGGGTCTTATTACTATCTTCCCTCATCTGTTGGTAATGAGATTGAGCCTCTTGTTTTTGCTCATTAAGAAGCTGTAGGATCGTTTGAAATGAGGAGGAGACCTCCCCTTGAAGTGTCCAGTCTGTGGAAGAAGTATTATTATATAATGTAGTTATCTCAGAAGGTACTGTTGTTAAAGCAGATACTAGGATCGGTGCTTTAAAATTCGGAGCAGTCTCTGTATTAGAAATAATAGAAGGAAGGGGTGAAATCTCCCGTGATGAATTCAGCTCAACAATCCCTTCTGATGCAGAAATAGAGGCGCAAGAGGATGGAGTTGATATCTGTGTTACAGCGCCACCATCAGCAGTTCCTTTTACTAGATTTTTACTAGCAATCACATCCATCGTAACGACTGCTGGGATATTGCCTAATTCAGCTGGGCTATTTCCAGATAACCGAAGTGCCATTGATTTCACGCCACCCTTAGATTGTACCCATTGTCTTATCGGGCTATTCTCCGCAATCGATTTCATGGTAGCAGTTTTAGGTTTATTTAATACCTTTTTAGTTTTGTTCTTGCTTTTGCCTCTTCCTTTCTTAATACCGGCTGCATTATCTTTAACAGAGGGTGAGGTTTTATTACTGCCCATGTCGGAAATGTCATAATACTCTTCATCAGATTCTGCTCCATCTGTATGCTCCAGATGTTCCACGAGCTCTTCCCCTATATTCTCCTTACACCCTATTGAGTCATTACTTTGTACCTCTCTATCTCTTACTGCCGGAATAGTAGTAGTAGTAGTATTTTTTTTTTTTTTTTTTTTATTGGCTTTATTCGATTTACATAAGAAATCATAAAAGCATACAGGAACAGTTTATATCATACATTTTTAAAAGATTTCCACGTTAAAAAATTTGAAAAAATTTGTAAAGAATCTGTAAAACATTTTGCATGTATAAGAAGTCAGCAATAAACATGTAATCGAAAAAGTCTCTAGTTTAGTAATTCTGGCGGATTTAAACATGTTAGACTTACACCATCGAGTTTCTGTATTTTACCACTGACATTAAAAAGCGAGAAACAACAAAGATTACATGCACCTCATCTAGCAGAAGTAACTTCAAATAAGCAGTTTTACATGTTCTTATGCCCCAGGATTTAAGAAGGGATAAGAGGAATAATTTCCTCGGGGCAGAGTAAAAGTTACAAAAGAACATAATATGAATGTTACTTTGCGAAGAATGGTCGTCACATGGGCAAAGTATATTCGCCGAGGTCCAATCATTGTGTTTGGGAAAAGTGACCATTCGGAAGAAGGTACCTAAACGCAGCCTAGTAAGAAGCATACGGGGATATGGTACAGTTTCAATCCTGAGATACATTTGTAAACCCTCCATAGGAGTAATTTCTTGATAACACAGGGTAGAACTCTTATGTTTCTCAGTGTTCCATCTGGCACATTCCAGTTGTGTCATTAAAAGTTTTTTGAGAGCTGGCCTGGACAAGTTTTCTAAGGACTCTGGCGTATCATAAAATTCGGAGTGTCCAATTTCAGCGAACATCATCTGGACGTATCGTAACCACTTGATTTTGGATGCGCCATCCAAATTTTTACAGTCCATGATGAGTTCTCTATTAAATTGGCATTCCAAAGTTGTCCAGATTTTGTGCCACAGCAAACACGGTGATAACTTTATGGTGTCGCTAAGGTATTTGAGGCCAGTCTCAATGTGGGTGGTAAAAGTCGAAGTGGATTTGCTCACACCTAATAAGTAGCGAATAAAAAGGTTTTCACAAGTTTGTAGTGAGGACACGTTTTCGAAGCCCCATAAGCCTGCTCCATAAGTGACTGTCGCTATACACTTAGCTTGATAGATCTGTAACATCTCTGCAGTCGGTTTGCCCCCTATATTTGCTGCGAAAGTTCGCAGGGCCCCAATGGCGCGACTAAAGGCAAGTTTCCTCGCGGATACTGCGTGTTTCCAACCTCCTTTCCTTTCAAAAACGACACCTAGATAACAAAAGGTGTCTGTGCACTCAATTCTCTGCTCGTCAAGATATATCGAACATTGTGGCCTTTTGTATTTTTGGGTGCATGCCATGGAGAAGGTTTTGGAGATGTTCACTTTCAGATTTCGTTTCCCCATATAAGACGAGAATGCAGTTACTGCTCTCTGCAGCCCTACCTTAGTCCTAGATATAATTGCCGCGTCATCGGCGTATAAAAGAATGGGTACAGGCCTACCATTAATTGCTGGATAGTCACTTTGGATGTTTAATAAGTGCTCTACAATAGAATTTATATAAAAACAGAATAAGAGGGGCGCAAGTATACAGCCTTGCCTAACCCCTCTGTTTATGGGAAATTTCTGTGTGCATTGACCCTGGGACCCGAACCTCACTCTAGCCCCGGCATCTCTATATAGTTCTTTTATAAATATGATGATGGTGGAATCCACTCCAATGTGTTCCAATGTTGACCAGAGCTGAAGGTGGTCCACGCAGTCAAATGCTGTGCTGAGGTCAACAAAGGTAACAAACAGGTCCCCTTTTTTGGCCTCGGTGTATTTGGAAATCAGTAGGGACAGATTAAGGCATTGTTCCTGGGTACCCATTCCCTTTCGGAACCCGTATTGGAATTCGGAAATAACCTTTTTCTCTGTCTCCCAATGTTGAATTCTCTTAAGGACGATCCTTCCTGCAATTTTCATAAGACCGTCCAGTAGAGATATAGGACGGTAGCAAGCAGGATCGTCCCTGTTCCCCTTTTTAAAAATGGGCACTACAATTGCATCTGACCAGGTGTTAATTAAGCCACATTTGTTTCCCATATTTAAAACGTTAGTTAAGAGGGGGGCCCAAAAATCGAGGTTTGTTTTATATACATCCACAGGGGTATAGTCGGGGCCAGGAGCTTTCCCTGATGGGCTTTCCCTGATGGCATTTTCCACTTCTAGTGCAGTAAAAACCAAGTCAATTGGATAGGGGGATACTGGGGGATCAAATGACTGGTGATCATAAGATATATTGTTCAAAGCTAAAGATTCCTTTTGTTGGGTCTGAGTGTCCCCCTGGCTGTTAGAATAAAGTTTGCCGTAGTGTTCTACCCAGAGGTCTGCAGTAATTGCTACATCTATGCAGTTGTCACTAGCTTTTGTGTTATATACCGATCTTATCACTTTCCAAAAGAGATTTGCGTCCTTATTCCTGGCAGCTTCCCCCAAAGCTTCCCAAGCCTCCCGTTTCATTGTTGCCTTGCGGTGATTAATTTCCCTTTTATACTCTCTTCTGGCCTCGGAAATTTGCACCCTATCTTTTGGGATAGCGTTTAAAACTTTCTTCAGTTTCTTCAGGGCAGCTGTGCAGCTAGAATCGAACCACCCGCGTGTGTGTTTCTCGTTCTTTTTATGGCTCCTCGTTAGCATATCTTTAATGTGAAGCTGAATATTAGCAAAAGCTGCCATGATCGCCTTTGGATCAATATCCTCTTCTAAACAGACAAGTATGTCTGTAAAGCAAGATGATATGAGGCTGTGGAAGAAGGTTAAGGGATTCATTTTCTCCCACTTTATCACATAGCCGTTTATTTTTGTTAGAGTGACCTCCAGGGGATATAGCGGCCCACAAGATTCCTTTGCTTTCTCCTCTGTGATCATTACCCCAAAAGTAATTGGATAATGATCGCTCATTGGGTCGTCCCCAATCTCCCAGAAAGTTATAAAATTGGGTTTGATGGGTGACGCCAGTGCGAAGTCAATTGTGGTTTCACAGCCTCTGCCGTTATATGTTGGGGCAAAGGGAACTGGGGGGGAACATGCCTGATTAACGAAGGTAAGATCAAAAGAGAAAATAACGCTGTTGAGGAGGGATCCCAACTTGGTGTGTGAGAAATGGAAAGGGCCATCCTCCTCATGATCTGAAAGGCCGCACAAACCTAACTCAGAAGATGAGCAGATGGCACAATTAAAGTCTCCCACCCATAGAACTGTGTGGTCCCCCGTGTTTTGATCTCTCACTTTATGAATGTGGTATGACATTTTATTCAAGGTCAGTTCTACTTCATTTGCTGGCATGTTATTATAAAAATTTACCAATATCACCTTTTGTGTGGTGCCCCATTTGAATGAAAGAATTTGAAAGTATTGATCTGGGTGGAAATCATATACCTTTATGTCTCCCACATTCGATATATATATGCACAGGCCCCCTTTGTTTCGACCCTGGGGAGAGGGAACCGCGGGTGAATGAAATGTTCGATATGCCATAATATGACTTTCCTCAACAAGCCAAGTTTCTTGCAGGCAAAGAACGCCATGCTTCTGTATAATCTCCAGCCAGGGTTTATGGGTGATCTTGTTACCCAAGCCTGCTACATTCCATGATAGGAGTGAATGTTTTAAGTCGATGTTTTTCTGGGGTGGTTGGCCAGCATTTCCCGTTACGTCTATCGAGCCTAGGGAATGTACCACCTCTAGATTTTGTGTGACGCGCACAGCAGGGATACCCTGAGCTGGGGAGGGTTCCTCTGGACCCAGGGAATTTTTAATTTTGTTAGCAGATGGTAAATTGTCAGTGTTACTGGCCTTGGTTGGAAGATTTAGAGCGCTCAAGCAAGGTGAAAGATCAAGAGTTCCCAGTCAATCCACCTGATCTAGGCATTCAAACCTATTCATAGTGGGTGCACCTTCCCACCAATTCTTATTGGGTTGCCATTCCCGCCCGTGCCCCTTCCATCTGTGGTTATGGGCTGTGGACCAGACCCCAGAGGGCTCAACTATCTGTTTTGGAGGGTAAAAAAAGGTAAGGGGTTTAGTAACAATCGATTGGTGCATCGCCTGTGTATCCCATGTGGTGATAAGTTGGGCTGTATGGGGGTCTGCAAATGACACCACAATACAGTCACCTAATATGGTTTTATTAGTGCGACCCACCCATGGAACTCGCCTGACCATTAAGACCCTGCTCGTGGTGGTGTGCGGATGCTGCCTGTTGGCATTTAACCAGTGGATCACTTTGTTCTTTAAGGACCACTGGGTTTCCACGGTGTCAGGTGCAAGTATAGGTACCCCAGCCAAAATGGCAACATAGGGCCCGGCATCGGGAGGGAGGTCAATATAGCCCCCGCGAAAATTCTGTTGATTTTGGTGTTGGTTAAATGTTCGCTGTAGAAGGGGGGAAATAGGCTTGGTCACATTCTGATCATTTCTAAAAGAGTTTTTGGGCTGCGCTTGTTTTATGGGGGGTTTTGTATCTGATTTTGATGAACTTAATGGAAGGGAAACAGGAACGTTTGCAATTTTCCGGGGTTTAGGAATTGGAATCGGTTTGAGTAATAAGGAGGGCAAGGGAGAGGGGAGAATTGTAGGAGCAGGGGATACCTCGTTAGGGACTGATACCGATTGGATGCCAGCATTTGAGGCTGGAACAGGTTGGGTACCATCATTACTCGCCTGTGAGGAACCCTCAGTAATCTGGGGATATGTAACTTCCAGTTGTTTTAGGCTAAGCGTGGCCAGGGATACTAAAGTTTTGTCCATTTCAAGCAGGTGAGTCTCAATACGTGACAGTCTTAGTTCGAAAGGTGACAATAGTTGTTTCAGAGTAACCCAGACTGTTTTGAGAAAGTGTTCATCATCATCACCCGCCTTGCCCATATCCCTCCCTAAGTCATTTTGGCCTCCCCTTGTTGAGTTGTCGCCAGGAGGAGCAGAATTCTCTAAGGCAGGAACAGTAGTGATGTTAGGATAAATACGATCACTCTCACCCCCTGTTTGCTGAATGACTGCATGTGATGTTTGTTTAAGCTCCCCTATTTTTGGCAGAGTTCTTCTCGAATTGAAAAACTGATGCCTAGCAATTTTTGCTTTCTTGCGGTTGTAGGCAAGTTTAGCCATATTCTTCCTTTTCATGGTTTGACGATGTAGATTTTTGCTTTTTACTACCGAGAAGGAAGGGATAGGGGTATCCGGCAGAGTGATAGGCTTTTCCTGTACAGTAGGGAAATAATTCTCCGTGGTTTTAGGGGACATGGGTGTAAAAATAAAAGAGGAATCTAATGGGGGTGAAGAGGAAGAAAGATGAGAGTGATGAATGTCGGCGTGTGCTAGCAAAGGGAGGGGGTGTGTAGCCTGTTGAGGGGATGCAGCGCACGCAATGTTTCCCAAGGATGATTTTTTAGAGTTCACAAATGTTTGTGAGAGCCTGCGCGCAGCGTCAAGCTCAATAGAAACCCTACTCTGCATTTTTGTAATTTCGGCGTCTATTGCCAAATTTGTCTTTACAAGAAAGTCATCCAAGGTGCCATTTAACTTTGTCAGGCCCAGTGCAGTCTTACTACGGCTCCCCCTAGTACACATGATATATGGCAGATATAATTCCTGTATCGTACTCACTAATATCCAAGGCCGAGCCCAAAGTCAATGGTACAGACCAAGGGGGGGTGGGCCAGGCCAGTCCTCTTAGGCCTCGAACGGCCTCAAACGGTCCCGCCCTTGTCCCGGGCTTATCCCCGGGCGCTCCCGCGCAGCGTCTCTCACTGGTTTTTGTAGACCATTAGCAATGGGGCGTGGTACGGGAAGGTGAGGGCGGGGCGTTCAGGGAGAGCGGGGCCAGGTGACTCAGCCTCACGCTCGCAGCCCTGAAGCCTCACACGCCCCCTCGGTGCAGCCAGGCAGGAAACCAAGAACAAGGAACAAACGGTGAGATGCAATCCGCAGCGGGACCCGCGAAGCGGGTTCCGCAAGTCGTGGGGTCAGGCAGCCCTTGGGAAAACGAACAGCTCCAGCCAGGTCAGGTCCAACAGCCAAATTGAGTGAGTCCAGGTGCCTTTTTAATTAGAGGAGGTGAGGGCGGGGCGTTCAGGGAGAGCGGGGCCAGGTGACTCAGCCTCACGCTCGCAGCCCTGAAGCCTCACACGCCCCCTCGGTGCAGCCAGGCAGGAAACCAAGAACAAGGAACAAACGGTGAGATGCAATCCGCAGCGGGACCCGCGAAGCGGGTTCCGCAAGTCGTGGGGTCAGGCAGCCCTTGGAAAAACGAACAGCTCCAGCCAGGTCAGGTCCAACAGCCAAATTGAGTGAGTCCAGGTGCCTTTTTAATTAGAGGAGGTGAGGGCGGGGCGTTCAGGGAGAGCGGGGCCAGGTGACTCAGCCTCACGCTCGCAGCCCTGAAGCCTCACACGCCCCCTCGGTGCAGCCAGGCAGGAAACCAAGAACAAGGAACAAACGGTGAGATGCAATCCGCAGCGGGACCCGCGAAGCGGGTTCCGCAAGTCGTGGGGTCACGCAGCCCGTGGAAAAACGAACAGCTCCAGCCAGGTCAGGTCCAACAGCCAAATTGAGTGAGTCCAGGTGCCTTTTTAAATTAGAGGAGGTGAGGGCGGGGCGTTCAGGGAGAGCGGGGCCAGGTGACTCAGCCTCACGCTCGCAGCCCTGAAGCCTCACACGCCCCCTCGGTGCAGCCAGGCAGGAAACCAAGAACAAGGAACAAACGGTGAGATGCAATCCGCAGCGGGACCGCGAAGCGGGTTCTGCAAGTCGTGGGGTCAGGCAGCCCTTGGAAAAACGAACAGCTCCAGCCAGGTCAGGTCCAACAGCCTACTAGTAGTAGTAGTAGTGAGACTTACAGCCTGATTCAAACTTATATTGCTTTCAGCAGTAATTAATAAAGAAGTCTCAGTGGTGGCACTATTTTCTGTGATGGTCACTGCAGGAGTAAGAGTGCCTGTATCATTTTTACCAACGTCATGCTGTATCTCTTCATTATTTACAATGATACAGCCAGTCACGAGAGAGCTGCTTAACTGAGGAACCTCAAGGCTACTTTGTATCAATGTATCCAAGGCAAGGTCACTTTTACCGCTATTAACATTAATAGACATACGAGATGTTAGTTTGTCAGTCACAGAGTATTTTTCCACTCTCTCTTGCCTACCAGAAATTCCTTGTGTGTTCTCCACAGTAGTCAGTGCCGTCTGCTTTGTCGTTGCCATAGCCGCTGCCGTCAAACGCGTATTCCTTGCTGGGGGCTTTGGTGCCATCTTCCCACACTCCACTGTCGTTTTCAATGAGGGTGAAGAAGCAGAGTGCCAGTTAACCTTCGCGTTAAGCCAGCTAATTACAGCCCAAGCCGCTCACCGCTATCAGGTGCAAACGCCGCTGCAGGTGTGCGGAGCGAAGCACTTCCTTCACCCGGCTCTCGATCAGCCGGAATCGCCGCATACGCTCTCCTCTTTCTCAGTTCTCCCCAGGCTCCAGCCACAGCGAGTCAATCCCCCTCACCCGGCCCGTAATCGGCCAGGGAGACAGCAGCCGTCCGACTCCGCCTCAGCCCAGCTCCAAAACACTGTTCTCAGCGCTGCGTCCCGCAGCAAGGCATCCACACACTCGACTCCAACTGGCCTGTGTTGCTAGCCCAGCATCCAGGGCCCAAACGGTTCGGCCCCGCTCAGTGAGTCAATCCCCCTCACCTGGCTCGTAATCGGCCAGGACGGCAGCCGTCTCGCTCCGCCTCAGTTTCAGCTCCAAACACTGTTCCCAGCACTGCGCCCCGCTACGAAAGCATCCGCACTCGGCTCCAGCTTCAGCACAGCCGGTCCATCAGTAAGTAGCAGCTTCTTGTATTTACAGCAATTATTCCACCAAACTTTTACTCTAGGGTAGCCAGGACAGCCAAATCCCTTGTAGATACTTGTAGGCACGGCCATTCACTCTGTAAGTAACTCATGAGCAGCTCAGCTCAGACCTCGATCTGCGTTCCTCCGCACAGCGGTGTCAATCCGCCATCTTGGACCCACACTCTACCGTCCAGCATCATGGTCAGCTCTTAGGGAACAAGACATTTCCTTTATCCAATACAGGCAAATACTTTTCTCTTTGATACCTTTCAATTACCACTGGTAGTTTGGATGGAAACTGTCTGTTTCTATCACCCACCTCACCTATCCCAGTTGCTAAACACTTCCACATTTTAAATGGGATTGGGTTTTAGTTTCTCTGCAGACTTTCCATGCCACTCCCTGACAGATTTACGCAGTTGCCTGCTGAACACAGCACTACACCATGCCCTCCCTCTATGCCTAATTGACAGTTAATTGATGATTTGTCCTCGAGTGGTGTGCGTGTTTTTATATGCAGTTATTCCAAGGTGAACAGCAAACAATGGAAGGCAATTTTTTTCTTTTTAGACTGGTCTTGAATGAATGAATGAATGAAATTATTTGTAGAGCGCACGATGGCCAAAGCGGCTTCCTGGCGCTGAGAGCTCTAAGGAACAGAACAGACAGGGTCAGGAGGTTTAGCGGGGGTAGGCCAGGGCAAACAGAAACGTTTTTAGCGCTTTACGAAAGTGTGAAAAAATGGGGATAGAACGCAAAGAGAGAGGAAGGGAGTTCCAGAACCGGGGAGCAAGAACAGAAAATCTAGTTCCACCAGTGCAAGATTTGTGGAAACGGGGAACAGTGAGGAGGGCAGAAGAGGATGAACGGAGAGTGCGGGCAGGGGTGTGACGGGAAATCAGAGAATTGATGAAAGCCGGTGCAGAGTGATCAAGGGCCCGATAAACAAGGCACCCTAGCTTGAACAAAGATCTCTGCAGAATGGGTAACCAGTGGAGGGATTTGAGGACAGGAGTGATGTGATGGGTTTTGGGTAAGTGAAAGATGAGACGGGCAGCCTGATTTTGGATAGCTTGAAGGCGGCGGGTTTCGTAGGCAGGAATGCCTGCGGGCAGAGATGATGATTTTGAGAGAGTCCAGAGAAAAAAAGCGGGAGATTTTCCGGATGATCCGGAGGGAGAGGAAGCAGGAGGACACCACGGCACTGACCTGGCCATGCATGGACAGGTCCTGACTGACCTTGATGCCCAATGTTTTGACGGAGGGAACCGGAGTGGGAGGGGGGCCAAGAATAGGGGGCCAGAAGGCAGGTCTTTGACCCTAACTTCACACTCACTGGCCTCCCCAGTACCACTTAGTAGTACCATCCTTTCACTTTTTTTGTGGCGTTTCACTGCAGCATGTAAATGAAGACTGCCTAAAAACGGCGCCTTTTGTGCTTCCAGGCTATCTTCATTTATATGTAATTGCAGACCTATTCGCCCCCCCCTAGAAACACATCCATGCCCCCCAGGGGGGCGCGCCCCACAGTTTGAAGACCTCTGATCTAACCACACACAAAATCCATCTGCAACCTTGTGCACGTGCTTCTGTCATAGTGTGGCATGCTGTAAAGAAGATACTGTTGAATTTAGACAGATTTGCAAACAGCAAGAAAGGGCTGCCGTGGAAATAAGTGACGTCACTAGAACTAGCGCGTGACTCAGAACCCTTATGCACAGTAGGGCTTTAAACTAATAGCAGGAAGGATCTAGCTATAACATGCACTTCTCAGGCCCACAGTCTCTATTCTAAGACTAAGATGAGGTACTAGGATCAATGTTATGAGGTCTAAATCTAGTACTATGTGGTGTGTGTCTTTCTGTGCTGAGCATTGCTAGGCCCAGTGTTGTAAATGTTATTCTATGTTTTAATTGGTTTGATCCCTTTTCCTTTCTGTACACCATGCATTCCAGAATGTGCTTGCTCCAGCTCCACGCTCCATGTTCTCTGTGATTCAGTTGGAGCTGGTCAGCAGGCGTTTGGGTTGTTCTTCACCGTCTTTCCTCAAAATAAATATCTGACTCAGATATTGGGTCATGGACTTCATTATCAACACTTTTGGCGAAGTTTTTTTGCTGACTTGAGCTTCAGGAGGAGAAAAGCCGAGAGGATTTCACATTTTTAAAGAAGTGACGGTGGAGAAGACCCAACGCTAAAGGACCCACGGGACTGTACCACCAGTTTTGACTCAAATGATCTTAACTAGACATCGCTAGAAACCTGAAGCCACGGAAACTGAGGGATTTCTAATAAAGAAGGAAAAGAAGGAATAACTTGTGACAGTTGACACGTAAGTAGAGCGTGCGGCTCGGAAACGGGTCTTAGCAACCTTGGT
The DNA here is from genome assembly GCF_964261635.1 of Lissotriton helveticus. Taxonomy (NCBI): domain Eukaryota; kingdom Metazoa; phylum Chordata; class Amphibia; order Caudata; family Salamandridae; genus Lissotriton; species Lissotriton helveticus. The sequence goes on from NC_136070.1 coordinate 964,251,073, forward strand.
ATTCTGCTCAGCAGAGAAGACTCTCCGTAGATTGCTGTCATCCTGGCATTCCTGGAACTGACGTAACACGTCGGAGCGTCACTCGTAAGGATGCGCAATTGTGACGTATTGTAGTGTGTTTAAAGCCTCGTTCTGGGAAGCGGCCATTTTTCAAAATGTATCGCATATTTTTAACGCTTCACTGGCAACAGGATCTACGATGTAGAGCGGTAACCACGGAAGGTGCCTTAACGTTATGGAGATCGACAAAGAAATGAACATTTAACCGCTTTTACGAAGGGGAAAGTACTTCTACAGGCAAGAACATTTTATAAATATTTTAAGGAATGAATTTCCGACTTTTAAAGAGTTTGTGTTAAACATTCTTTGTTAATACTCGAGTGCAACCTACTGTCACAACAAGATTGAATCATCTCAGTTACTTTTGTTCAATTAGGTTCACTACGGATAATTAAGAGCAGTTGAAGCACTTACTGTTTAAAGAACCTGTTATTTCCACTCATAGTGAAGTATGGCACAACAAGTAAATGTTACCCTTCCACCTCAATTCTTGAGTGAAGCAGGCAATCCTGTTATACCTTGGGAAGACTGGTTTATCATGTTTGATTATTACTTAGAGGCACTCGATGGTCAGGAATTTTCTGCTAGGAGAAAGAAAGCAATTTTACTAAGTACCTTGGGGAAAGACGGACAATGTGTTTTCAGATTCTTACCCATAGTGTTGCAAGCAAATGGGCAAGCCATGCCTAACGAGCATAAGGAAGCAGTTTCCAGGTTGGAGGTTAGGTTCTCAAAAGAGGAAAACCTTGTCATGAATCGCTATAAATTCTATACTCAGAAACAAAGGAGTGAGGAATCCATTGATGATTTTGTTGCCCGCTTAAGGGAGTTATCCATTAAATGCAAGTTTGGTGCAATGAGTGATGAACTCATCAGGGACCATGTAACAATCGTAAGATTCAGGAAAGGTTGTGGGCAGCAAAAAATCCCACATTGAAAACTGCAATTGAACTGGCTGAGGTGATTGAGGAATCTGAGAAATGCATTAAAGTTATCGAGTCTCAGAAAAGAAACACTTCACAACTGGAAGTTACTGAAGTTTCGGAGAAAAACTACTATGATGAAAGTGGGGCTTATGGTGATGATCCTGTGGCTGTAGTCAAGAACAAATTCAAAAACAATTTCAGGATAAACATCCTAGCAATAAGTTTTGTTCAAGGTGTGGTAGCAATTCAAACACATCTGAAGCAAGATTTTGTTTTGCAGCTAATAAGGCACAATCGTAAGATTCAGGAAAGGTTGTGGGCAGCAAAAAATCCCACATTGAAAACTGCAATTGAACTGGCTGAGGTGATTGAGGAATCTGAGAAATGCATTAAAGTTATCGAGTCTCATTCACAACTGGAAGTTACTGAAGTTTCGGAGAAAAACTACTATGATGAAAGTGGGGCTTATGGTGATGATCCTGTGGCTGTAGTCAAGAACAAATTCAAAAACAATTTCAGGATAAACATCCTAGCAATAAGTTTTGTTCAAGGTGTGGTAGCAATTCAAACACATCTGAAGCAAGATTTTGTTTTGCAGCTAATAAGGAATGTTTAAAATGTGGACGTATAGGGCATTTTTCGAAAATGTGCAAGACAAAGTCTAAACAAAAAATTGCTGTTGTGGAGGATCATTATAATATTGATAGAGCTGAGAAAGATCGGTTACTGGTAGTTGATGACATTTATGTTGTTAATGAAGACGACAGAAGACAGAATAGACCTAAAGCCAACTTTTTGATAGATGGACGAGAGGTATCACTGATGGTAGACACTGGGTCTAGATATACCATCATTTCCAATTCCATCTTCAAGTTTGCTTTGGACTGACAAGACTTTATTGAAAAGTGACATTTCACATAGGGGTTTCCAAGGTGAAACAATTGACATTGTGGGTCATTTTGTGTCTGAAATTGTCTTTAAAAATAGACTCACTACAGGTAAAGTATATGTTTCTGTAGAAGGTCCAGCTATTTTAGGTTGGGTACACCAGTATGATCTATACATCATTATAAACCCTAGGACACCTGATCAGGTAATGGTTATTGAAGATGACGGTATTGATACAATTTTGGGTGAATTTCCATCTGTTTTTAAAAAAGAGTTGGGGGAGTTAGATGGCTATTCTCATCTCATTAAGATTAGAGAAAATTCAATACCTGTGCAACACAAATTGAGAAGAATTCCACTCTCCATTAGGGATGAAGTTAAGAGTCGGATGAGATGCTTCAGAGTGGAGCTATTGAACCAGTGGAGGCATCACCATGGGTGTCTCCGGTGGTGATTTCGATGAAATCGGATGGAAAGTTGAGATTCTGTGTAGATTTAAGATCTCTGAATAAATGTGTCATTGCTGACACATTTCTGCTACCTAACATTGGTGAGTTAGTATCCACTCTTGAGGGTGCAAAATTATTTTCAAAATGAGACCTCAAGAGTGCTCACCACCAAATAAGATTACATGATAGTTGTAAACACCTCACAGCCTTTATCACCACTGAAGGAATTTTTCAATTCACACGTCTTCTATTTAGGTTGATTTCAGCAGCCAGTGTAGTGTGTTCCAGCGCATGGTTACTGAAATTTTCAAAGGGATACAAAATGTAGTGTATTTTCAAGACGACATTCTTGTTTTTGGTCAATCTGTGGCAGATCATAACCGTGTACTGAGACAAGTTTTACATATAATCTCAGACACAGGTCTTACCTTACGTAAAGACAAATGCTAATTTCTTGCTCAGCATGTTGAATATCTTGGGCATGAAATTTCAGTCTCTGGCGTTAAACCGAAAAAAAGATCTGCTTGAAGCGATACGATCTGCCCCATGTCCGTTTGATAGAGATCAGCTTAGATCGTTCATGGGACTAATAGAGTATTACTCTAAATTTATTAAAAACGTTTCTGAAAAACTACAAATTTACGCATTCTCTTGAAGAAGGGTACAAAGTTTGTATGGGGTCCTGAACAGATTTAAACTTTTACACAGGTTAAGAAAGAATTGTGTGAAGCTAATGTACTTGCACCTTTTAACAACAAATCTACATCAATATTGATGGTTGATGCCAGTGCAACACTCTTCTACAGAAGCATAGGGACAGTGAACGCCCTATTGCTTTTGCATCACGCACTTTGTCCTCTTCTGAATTAAATTATTCAGTTATAGAAAAGGAAGCATTGGCAGCTGTTTCGGGCACACAATATTTTTGCAATTATCTGTGGGGCACTTGGTTTATCCTTAAAACTGACCAAAAACCTTTAATTCGTATTCTTTCTCCTGGTGATGCAATAAGGGGATCGCCCAGGTTAGCGAGGTTGGCAGCTAAGTTGCAAGATTATCATTTTGAAATTGTTCATGTACAAGGTTGGCGTAATTTTCAGGCTGACTGTTTGTCTAGACTCTCTGTCAATGTTGATAACATTTCAGATGATTGTTACCATTTGGATGTTAATGAGGAGAGTGTGGCTTGGATTCAAGATGTTCTATCACTTGGTGATGGTTCATTTTCAAAGGATGAATGGATTAAAGCTATGCAGAATGATTACACATTGAAAGAGGTCATAAAAATGGTCAACCATGGGCCTAGGAGGGAAAGCTGTTTGCATGTATCTGTCAGACCTTTTCTCAAAGTCATTGATGAATTGTCTACTTACACTGATAATATTGTTTTGCGTAATGATAAAATCATTCCACCTTCTCAGCTAAGAAACAGATTAATCAATTTGGCTCATGAGGGTCATCTCGGTCAAACTCTAACACAACAGAGAGTTAAGGTAAATTTTTGGTGGCCTGGGATTGATTCACAAGTTGCTAGGTGGGTGGAGGATTGTCAAACTTGTAAAGAGGGAGAAAAAAGATTAAAGGTTGCTGTAAGTTCTTCTGTTGGGAAGCTTGATTCTCCAGAAATTCATTGGCACACAATTTATAAGTAGTCAGGGACGGGTTTCAGTGTACAGGAAGGAAAAAAGGGCGCACTAGCCGTATTAACGTAAGTCAAATTAAAGGCACTTAATCAAACGGTGCTGCAGGAAGGGGATACCCTCAGAACACCTTAATCTGTATAGAAAAAACTACACAATTAGAAATTAGAAAGGAAACCCGCGCACACATATATGTTAATAGATTCAATGATCCCAATTTTCATCAGCGACAAATACAAATAGAATAGTCCAGGCGGTGAGGTCGTAGTACTTGATCTTGTTTGTTTATTAGTAGTGTAGATAGTCAATTTTGTACAAACAGCCAGCCGACACGTGTTTCGTTGCAGAAAGAATATTCCACAACTCTTCAGGGCTAGGAAATACAAAAAACATACTCAAGTATCCAAGGCGACTCTATGTCCACACATTTCTAAAAACACATTATATCACAACTACCCAGAATACTGGAGTAGCAAGGCAATAGCTCATATCGCCCTAAAATAATCTATGGTGAACCAAAGACATATAACCACCAGCACGCGTGAGGACCAACAAAACACAAGAGTACATGTGCGAAAGAAAAGCACCCATGAGAACCTTAAATTCATAATTTGCTAAGTAAATACATACTTGAAACAAGATAACGTCAGTTATAAAGTCTTAAATGTACTGATTCAATAATCACCGAAAGTAGAAGTAAACAATATACTAAAAGTGGCATACATCCACCACCAAAAATTGTTCATGGTCAAATCTGATTAGGACAATACCTCGATGGCTGAATCCTAACACCTCTTTAGGCTAGAAGGGAACAGCAAGAAAAGAAGAAGAGAAGAAAGAAGAGAAACAGGTGAGTTAGTGATTGCAAAAGCAAAATGTGAAATGGGTGGGATGCACTGGACCAGTACTTTAACACAGCACACAGAGGCAGGGGGGAAGACGAGTAGACTACTGGCCGTCATCCTACAGAGGGAAGGACTCCAAGCTCCAATACTTAGAATACAAAAGAGGACAATGGATACCTCATTACACAATTAATAATGTACTTTGATCCTACTTGCCACCTGGATCAACAGATAGAGGACAGGTTTGGATTGTGCTACAAACCTTAAGATTACCTAGGCTTACAGTTGAACAAAAAAGGGACAGGGTAGTAGCCCCTCTGACCATGCGCGAATTGCTGGCAGCCAAAAGAGGAAGGCAGTGATGGGCAGCCTGTATTATTCATTTGAGGGGGTACTCATACAGAAAGTGCTTAAGGTGTTCCTATAGATATATACTATAAAGACAATACCCCCACTATGCAGAAGCAATAATAACCTTTATCCCAGCACTTGACACATGGGTGTTAAAATACTAAGTAAAGTACTTTCAAACAGTGTGTTGAAGACTGCAGCAACCCTTGACACCCTGACTGATTCAGCTTCATGTGCCAGCAGAGCACTACCCTAGCCCTGAGAAACATGGGTGACACGTTATGCATTACATGTCTGGATTTGTTTGTTGTACACTGAGCCAACAGCATGAAGAAAAACTGGAAAAGGTGCTCTAGAGGGTGGTCAGATGGGTCTGTGCCCCACCTCTATTTGTCCTGATTGGTCTACATCACCACAGATGGAATATAGAAAAAAGATGTGACCCCTCTCCACACACACATATTTGTTCAACTACCCTTCAATTAAAAATAGCGTTATTCACTTAAAAAGTTCAAATCATGCTTTGTTTATGTTTGTGTATATATTTATATAGATATATGCAAACATAGAAGTCAGAGGCAAACATTTTAAGCAAATGTACAAATACAATTTATATAGATAGGGGATATTCATATCCCTTCTGTGGGCAACCAGGATTCCTGTGCTAGCCACCGTAAAATATTCCGGGGGTTGAGGTAACGGCGTGAAAAGAAGGGGGACTCGAGGTGGCACCTAATTGACTGCTTGCCCCACCTCCCAGTGTACTGCCAATGCTGTGTTTCCCACGGACATCTACTGCGAGAATATCACCCCGAGCAGCAATTCCGATCCCATGAGGCGCAATACAAAGGCATCATGGGACCTGTAGTTCCACAACGCGGGGCTACAAAGGAGTGCCGGTCGTCACCAAGGGGGCGGAGCAAGATTTTGCAAACAGCAGCGTGGCGGATCTACAAACACCGCAGCACTGGTAGCAGTTGGAGAGGGGCGCTGAAGAAGGCTGGTATTGCCGAAATGCATTCGCCTGGGACATTCAACCAATAAAGTGCTGCTTTGTTTCTCCCTTTGGGTCACAGCTTCTTTCTTTGGGAGGAGGAGTATCTACATATATATATATATATATATATATACGCACACACACATATACACACACTTCCTTATTAACCTTAGTATGTGCCCCAATTTGTTTTTCAGAAAGTTGTCAGAGAAGGAGGGTTAGACTGTACCCTCTGACTGCAGTTCTTCACTCTTGCAATTGAACCACTCTGATGCAGATTACCAACAATTTTGAGAGACTGGAGTGTCGCCGAGATGCAACTACAAGCATAGCATCCATCCATGTTTTTTATATACTTATATAGCCAGTCCCGCTTCGCCATTAGACTCGCCATGGCTGTTTTCCAGAGGAAAGAAGGAGCACCTAACTGGACTGGGTGTTGAAGCGCGCTCGTCACGCTACTAACTGCGGGGGTCACAGGAGCACTCGAGCACGGGACTCCATTTCCCAGGAGTCCGTGCACTGTCTTCACCTGCCTCACCTGTGCCTAAGGCCCGCACACCCGCCTACCGGATCTAACAGCTTGCGGTACCCGCTGGCGCGGGTCCCGCTTCGCCATTAGACTCGCCATGGCTGTTTTCCAGAGGAAAGAAGGAGCACCTAAATGGACTGGGTGTTGAAGCGCTTGTCACGCTACTAACTGCAGGGGTCACAGGAGCACTCGAGCACGGGACTCCATTTCCCAGGAGTCCGTGCACTGTCTTCACCTGCGCCTAAGGCCTGCACGCCCGCACACCGGATCTACTTAACAACGCGCAGATCCCGCTGCGCGGAACGCACGCGTGAGCGCACCCGGGCTGAGCCCGGGCAAAGGGCGGGCCGTCTGTGGCCGTCCGAGGCAGGCCAAGGCGGGGCTGGGCCAAGTCCCTTTTGTCTATTTTCAGTCCTGGACAAACATCGTAAGATATATGCTTTTCCATTGGTGCCATCGCTTACTATTTTAATAACAGCAGGATTCACGCCTACTGTTGCGATCTAATCGTGTTTCTAGCCTGTTGCCTTTTGCTGTGCTGGTGTTTGTGCTAGATAATATATCTCAGTAAAGCATGGCTTCCTGCATCACTAAAGGCAGGAGGTCTCTAGTGGGAGGGTCAGTCAGAGGGACCTTGGATAACATTATCACTAGGGCTGCCTCGGTTTTGGAAAAGGAAATCGCTATCACTGAGCGGCGTCTGTCTGCTGAGCTTCTTTATAAAAAGCGTCTGTCCGCCGAGCTCCTCCATAATAAACGATCGTCTTTGAGCTCTATTCAGCAAGCTACTTCACCTCGAGCAGATTGTCTCGATAATGAGCATATAGGTGACAATAGTATCCCTTTACTTTTTCAAAACATATCATCATCAAATAAGTCACTTAGTAACTCTATTATGGGTGACACAAACCTAGCCTCACTATTGGAAGTCAGTCCAGGGAACAGTATACCAATAGTACCGCTCTCCCAAACGCCAACACTGAGGCCCCGTGACATAACAACAGCCCTAGGCCCCTCAATAAAAAAAAAGAAAACGGGGGGGGGGATAGTTACAATGGCAAACGCGCCAAAATATCCAAAACCTCACTGAGCCCCTCAAAGGACCCTAGCATAACCATTAAGTAAACTCAGCCGGATGTTCATGCCCCTATTGATTTGCTAACCAAGGACCTACTGGGGAGTATCGAGCATCTGATCAGATCTCTCCTATTACCACTCATTGAGAGGGTGAAAAGAGTAGCTGACCAATTGGGGTCCCTTGAAAAAACTATCGTAATTAATACTGACCTAGTTAAAGAATTGTCTTCCCTTGGTGTACAACATCCTACCTGTGTTATTCCAACAGAACCAAATATAATTACAGAGGTAAATCCAACCAAGACAGCAAGTAATAGGGACCCATTACCCGTAGCCAATGTTAACAGCTTGGCACCCCAGCTAAGGGATAAAGTTGAGATAGACCACAGGGGGGAAGGGGTAGGAGGGCAACAACTCAAATCTAATAGCACTCAGGCCAACACTGCCAATACACACTCCCCAGGTAAGCCTTCAAGGGGATCCCGCCAGCAAATAGATCTACCCCCAGAGGCGGTGCCATACGTGGTAGTACTTACTGGTGTCCCAGAATTGGGGGACAGGAAAATAGAAGGCTACCATGACCTCAAAAATAAAGTTGTACATTGGTTAAAACATAATAGGCCACTTCCCCCTAACATCAACGGGGAAATTCTTCATGTACGACGTCTTGGCTGGGTGGGTCATAGACCTAAGGACATCCAGGGAGACGTAATTATTATCAACTTTAGGGACCGCAGGGCAACCACACATATTGTTGATTGGTATGCGGAGAGAGGTAGGGGATTGAATTATGGCACATGACTTAAGCTTCTTTTATCCTTGGGCTTTGTTGACAAACCCTTTAAAGCCACAGACACTGTATATGTGTAACATAGAACGTCCTAGCTTTAACTTCCCTACCTACAATCGCTATGCTGCCTTTTCTGGCCTGGATGGAGTAGACTGACTGCCCATTTCGACTCTTAGTGGCCATTTTGCTAGGTGTCATTGTGAACAGACGAGGGTTGCAGCTGGTGGATTGACAAGGGGTTATACTATCCTAACAAACCCCAGTACATGCCAAGCGAGTACTGAGGTGCGATTGGCACTTACACCCCTTTTGGATGTAGCAAATGTGGCAGCAGATCCAACTCCAATTTTGAAAAAGGGTCCCGAGGTGAAGGCGCCAGATGGGTAAGGCATGGGGAGGCCGGACATTCAGGTGGGAAGTGAAATGGCTCTAGGGCCGGGGGCTGTGAGTGATCTTCCCCCAGGGCCAAGCTCTGTTCATGGGGCTGGTAACCATGGTGCTTCTATGGCGGGATTGCATGCAGATAGCAATGGGCACATCTTAAACAACTTAACTCTGATTTCCTGGAATATCGCGGGATTGTTTAAAAATGTCTGCAATCCTGATTGGTCAAGACTCAAAGACTCATGCGATATTTGTCTGTTACAAGAAACATGGGCCCTAGAAACTCCATATAGAGTTGGCTACAGGACTTTCAACAGGCTGTACCTTCAGTCAGAGGCAGACCATCCAGAGGGTTAACTATATGGATAAAAGTATAATTGGAAATTACCATCACCCAACTAGTTATTGATTCAGTCGATATACTAGGGTTGAGAGCAAAAACGAAAGATGGGAGGTGCTTATTTCTATTTAATGTTTACAACCGTCCAGGCAGTTCCTCGAAAGAGCCCTGGAAAAATTTGATTTTTTCTTAGTTAACCAGGACGATTTACCAAGCATGATAATAGGTGGGGACTTGAATTGCAATTTTGAGCCAATTATTGGATTTAAAGATGTTTTTGGTGATGAGGATATGGCAAATAAGATACCATCCCTGAGCTACACTGAAACAGTGGGCTGCACCACTCTAGCACTTCAAACACTGAGGTTGACTGTTACATTTGGGCTAAGGGCCTGTAATGCCCGCCTCCCATCCGACTCTCCCTAAGATGCAACCTTTGTCAAAAATAATGGCAAAAGCAGGATTGACTATATTCTAGTATCACTGGACGCCTGGCCTTACCTGGTAGATCTGGAGATTATGCCTCGGATTGAAAGCGATCACCGCCCTCTCAAACTATCAATAAATCATAGTTTGTTGTCTAGTGATGACTTGATGAAGGAGCGCTGTTCCTTGGCTATTGGTACTAATGATTTACCACTAGTAAGTAACAACAGACGTTCCTTAAAATGGGCTCATTTACTGGATAACAGGGAATTATTAGTGGGTATCTACAAGTTGTTTGCTGATACTTTTGCCAGTGTTAGAAGTAAATTGGCAGATGGTAATGATTTTATGGATCTACACAAGGAGTTCTTTAGTTCCTTACTGCCCCTTGTGTCTAAAATGCCCAAAAAAATGGCCCAAAGGAAAAATAGCACAGTTGGTACCCGTCCCTGGTATAATAAAGATTGTCGCATAAGCAAGACACAATGGTAGAGGCAATTAAAAGCAAAAGCCCTGAAACTATTAGGGCATCAAGGAAGAACTATAAGAAAACCCAGGCGATAGCAAGAGCTAATTGGGACGAGGATTGCTGTGGAAATATGCTACTGGCAGCAAAAGCCAAGGATAACCGAGGATTTTGGAGACTAATAGCCAATGGGAACCATGTGGGTAGATTGGCCCAGGACGTGTTCATTGATGAACAGACCTGGGTCAAACACTTTACTCACCTTAATGAAATCCCCGATATTATTGAGGTGAATGCAATAGAATATTCCCGGTACTCAAACAGCGCTGAGAACCTAATGTTCTCCCTAGAGGAAACAGAGCTAGCCATTAATCTAGTTAAAAATGATAAAGCACCAGGCCCAGATAAAATTCCCGGCGATCTGTATAAAGATGAGATCCAAGTCTGGGCACCATATATAAATCGGCTTTTTAATATTATAGTAACCAGGCAGTCTTACCTGATAGTTGGAGGGGTGCGGAGATAATTTAAATTTTCAAAAAGGGCGATAGAAATGATCCATCTAACTATCGTCCGATTAGTTTAATGGACATTTTACAGAAAGTATTTGCAAGGCATATTTTAATGCGTATGAATTCCTGGATGGTTGATAATGCCATCCTCACAAAGTTTCAGGCTGGGTTCAGGTGCAACATCAGCACAATTGAACAAGTTTTTAGATTTAGTTGTCATTATTGGAAATACGTTTTTATTAAAGAAAGGGCATATTTATGTTGCCTTTGTTGACCTTAGGGCAGCGTTCGATCTAGTTTTACGTGATCGTTTATGGAATTGTCTGCTTACGCTGGGGCTGCCGGGTTGTCTAATCCACCAGATCTTAAGACTGCATGATAACAACTATGCCAGAGTACGTTGGGGCCAAAATGGGGAATTATCAAAACCTGTACCCATTAAGCGGGGAGTAGGCCAAGGATGCGTGTTGGCCCCCACACTCTTTTCGCTATTTGTCAACGATATGCCAGTCTATTTGGACGAATGTAACAACGATTCACCAAAATTGAATGGCATAAGGGTACCCGCACTCTTATTCGCGGACGATACTATCCTGATCTCGCAGACGCCCAAAGGTCTTCAAACTCTTTTAAACAGATTCCAACTTTTTTGCAATGAGAAAGGGCTCGAGATAAAAAAAAACTAAATGCATGGCCCTAAATCCCCATAAATCGTTCAAGGGGAATTTTTTCTTAAACTAACAAAAACTAGAACTTGTGTCCAACTTCACTTATTTGGGAGTTTCCCTGGACACAAAAAATTCATGGACTACCCAAACTGAAAAAAGCAAAACCATCTTATCACAGAACATCTTACCAATTTTAAAGAAAGATGGGGCGAGTCTTAACAAATCAATATCCCCAGCATTAGAAGTTTTTAAATTCAAGGCCCAGTCTGCAGCTCTTTACGGGGCTGAAATCTGGGGCCCGAAAGCTGGGAATCTATTTGTAAAGAGCGAAAACAATTTTTATAGAAGTATCTTAAGACTACCAAAACGTACCCCACTTTTACCATTATTGTTAGATCTAAGTGCAAAACGCACAGATCATTTTGCGCTTTTACGCCCACTCTCTTATTGGGTGAGACTTTGGTGTACTGTAGAACTCAGTGACTATAGAGATGGCCTCCTTGAAATAATGAGGCTGGACCATTATAATTCGAATCCTTGGTTGAAACACGTCCAAACCTGGCTATGCAGAATTGGGCTGTCACACTTTTGGGAGGAACCACAATGTATTTTATATAGCTGTAAAAAACTGGTTAAAAATACATTCTGGGCATATATAGCACAAAACCTCCCAAACAGCCATTCAGGGGGCTCCATCACAAGGAATGTCTTGGCTTTCAAGGACTTACCAGACTTCGAGAATTTCCTTGATGAGGTCCAACCTCCACTTGCAAAAAGTCTCTACTTGAAATTTAGATATGGAATACTTAAAACTAATGCAATAACTGCTAGCTGGTCGTCCACGTTGATGCCTCTAAAAAACACAAGATGTTTGTGTTGCACGGCCAGTTTAAAAGAGGATGATACCCATATCCTATTTTTTTGTAGTGCGTATTTACTGGCAAGGAAAAAATGGATTAGGCCACTATTTAATGCAATTGGTGTTCGTTCCTATGTTGAAGCATACAGGATTATTAAAACTGATTCTAGACAAATGGTTGTTTTCTGCGTAAGCAGATTTCTAATGTCGGTATTCTATACTCGCATAAAAATGGGACTTGACCTATAATTGGCTAATTCTGTGTATATATGCTGATGATGGTTCTTTTTTTTTCTTTTTATTAGTAATCAAGTGTATTGGACTTGTGCAATCGTTTTTTAAGTACTGTTTATATATGCCTTTTTAATTAATTTATGATATTTAATGTACTCCTGTAAAACCCAATTCAGCATCATGTAAATTGTCCTTTTTGCAATATGAAATGTATTTGGTTTTATGTATCTTTTATGGCCGCAACGTGCCGAAATAAAGATTTAATACATGTACATATACTTGTGAGACGAGATCATTGCTGTTGCTCCTACAAGAATTTGAACACTTTGGCATATCAATCGGAATGAGCACCAATTGGGAAAAACAAAATGTTTCCCTTTAGGAGAAGTAGATTATTTGGAATACAATAGGTAGTTACCATGCAATTGAGGGTGAAATTAAAGTGGGATTGCTTCTGAACTGAGGGGATTACAGTGGCATACAAAGCAGATAAGCAGTATTTTGTAAAGTGAATCAAGGGAATGGAGGGATTGCAAAGTTCGATAACATTCTGGAACACTCCACCACTAGCCATCAAGGGCCGGGTGTTACTAGCCAAAATTGATTTTCAGCGAGGAAGCCTATACACCTTAAGGGCTTGAGGATCATACTACTGTCATGTTTTTTTTAAAGAACTAGACCAGAATCTGATGTCTCAATCCTGGGCATGAAAATGCAACAGAGTTAAGCTTAAAATGCTTAAGGTATCATAGAAGAAAGATGGACTGGTATTAACCTCTTACGAAGCATATTAAATTGACTTCAGCTGCAGTCTTTTTTTATTTATTTTACAGATTTTCTTATAGCGCAAACTTGACCCGAATCGGGTATCAGAGCGCTTTTACATAGCACCAGTTGTATTACATGAGGACACATTCACGGGGAGATTAAGTGATTTGCCCAGAATCACAGGATGTTCAGCGTCATTGCCGAGACTCGAACCCAGTTCCCCAGATTCGAGGTCCACCGCCGTAGGCATTAGGCCAACTCCTCTCTCCAAGTATGTTAGCAAATGGGAAAATAATTCAGAAGAGGCGACAATGAGTGCACCATATTCAATTTGGGAGAGACTAAATCTCACAGTCACTATCCATACATAATAAGACAAGTAGGGAAAACGGGGAAAAAGCGATAGAGACTGTCCCACTGCGCCTTCTATATAGTTATGTAGTCTGTATCCATGTAAAAGACCATTGGAAACCTCAAACCTATCAATAGATTGATAACATTGGCTGTGGCATTACATTTAGGGTCAAAGCAGGGCAATTCTTTCAGCATGCAATACTAGTGAATATATGTGTTGGAAATTTGTACCAGGTTTCCAAACTCTCCAGAGGTGACTGAGATGATGGTCACGGTTTCTGACCAACCTGTGCCTGGCTTTGAGAATTGAGAACGGTGGGAAAATACTGGCAGCTAGATGGTTATGGGGACTGGCAATGAATAGGTAACTGACAAAGAGCGAGACAGATTATAAACAGGTAAAAATAACGCATAATATGAGTTTCAAACTTGTTTAGCTTAGTTTATTAATACTTAAATAACTGCAGTAGAATTAAAAAAGATAAATCACCTTTCAGGAAAGGTGTCAGCCTCCTATTGTTGATGGGCTGGTGCACTCTCTCTGGCATTCTCACCTGCCTTTCAGCATTTCAAGTTGAACCTTCGCTTGTGGCTTGTTTCTGTCCAAAGGAGTGGAACGTGGATCATCCTTCACAGCCACATGGCATCATATGAGGCTTGGATCAATATTTTTATGGGCAATAAGGCCTCCCCCCTTAGGATCCAGGGTCCTAGTGTCATGATGTACTGGCAGGATTCTTGCCAGTAATCAAAAGTATGTGTGATTGTTTCCTGAAGCCATGATGTCACCACAACAGGAATATGTGGTAGGTGAGTGCCCTCCAGAAGCTGCCACCTTCTCCAAAAGCACAGGTGTGAAAAAAAACCCTGCCAGATGAAGACTTCAAAGGATTGAAGAAAATCAGGAGTCCAACAGCGGAATTCTTCTGTAGTGAATAGTTAGGATCAATATGTGGAGGGAGGAAACAAGCGAATGAACATGCCTTGTTCTGACACACACTGCAACGTAGATGACAGCCTTATATATCAAAAGAACAGGAAAAAGAAATGAGATCACACATCACATGATAGGAACCAAGATGGATTGAGAAAAACAAGAAGAAACAAAGGAAGAGAGAGCCATGATGGAAAAGCCAAAGAGTAAAGAGAATGAAAACTTGACCTGGACTAGCTGCGAAGCAGTTTCAAACGACAGCTGCAAATTCTCAAACAGGTGATTGCCATTTTCAAGCTGAAGGGGTGAGTAGAAGCAACCAGGAGACAAAAGTCCCATAGGATGCAGCCCCTCCTTGAGTGGGACTCACACCTCGAAGCTGTGGGCTTCTTGCAGCATCTTATTACACCAGGAGCAGCTGGACCATGCGAGGTACAATGGCACTTGGATGCTGATAAAGCTGGGGAAAGGCGGGGTTTGGGCAGCAATCCACTAAATGTAGCTGTCTTAGATCTTACTGTCCAGCTGTTTTGTGGCCAGCTGCATTGCATTCAGGGGATGGGAGGTTGGCATTCCCCATCGTAGCCAAGTAAATTCAATTCAATCCAAATATCTTTATTCGGTTTACAACAAAACCAAACACGATTAAAAAAGTTAAAAACTACAAAGCAAGTCAAACACAAAATCAGACTACAAGCTTCTTGGGTACGGAAAGTTTATCAATACAACTAATTAAAACGAAATAAAAATAGGATTAATCAAGGAAAACAAAAGAACGAAGCAATAAAGCAATAAAACATTGCCAAGTCTTTCTAGGACCTTTGTCACCCTCTCAGGGAAAATAAAAAAGTTTTCTCTTTGTGCACTGTCCGCAGTATTGCTGGGTAGACTATTTCCTGCTTAATCTCCATTTTACATAGGCACTGTTTGACTTCAATGATTTCCTGGCTTCTCGGTCAGCAATTAGGTAGAAGGAAAGGTTGCCCTTCTTATAGTGTGTAGTTCCTCTGCCTCTAGCTCTCACGCCAAGGGCCACTCACCAGAATTAACAGGGCGCGTGCAGAAGTGAAGATCTTCCACCACTTCTCCTGGAGGTTAAAGCTGAAACATTAGTATCAGAAGAGACAACTGATACTGACGTCTGACCCTGAGGCGAAAAGAGTTTGGAGAGAGAGAGAGAGAGAGAGAGAGAGAGCGCTTTGGTTCTGGCCTACCTAATGCTCCTGTGGAAAGAATGACGGTGTGTTGATACTTTTAAGCAGGACCCTTCAAGTTTTAGTGGCAAGGTGCACTCATTCTGCCAGGAGAGGTAGTCTGTGACAAAAGAACACAATCACTTTAGGAAAACATACACAAATGCCTTACAATGAGCTTGAGCATGCATTTCTTACTCCCCCTTCAGTGGCTTAACTCTACAATCCCTAAACCCACGTATGGAATCAACATCAAGTTTACCCTTCTATTCTACGGTAGGTAAAACTAGACTTAGAACAAAAATTTCTCTTTTTCATAAAAGGTTCATTCAGAGAGTTTTTTTGGGTGTGAGCCCTTAAGAAAATAACAAACAATAATTGCTGAAGGAAATCAGAGTCTACTTGGGGGTCCTTTGAACACTGACCCCCCGTGCTACACCCTATTTATGCCTTTTTAGTTTCTTCACTGGTGGTAACAATTCTATAACTGCCTTTTATATTATGTCACGCCACACAACTAACACAATTAGTCCTTTTTACTTTTAGTTAAGCTTTCTCCTTTAAACTAAAAACTGTAAGGGTGTCCTCGCAGAAATCAAAAAACAAAAACTAAAAGGGCCTGGCTAGTGCACTAACCTGAGGTTCATGTAATAGGCCAAAGTAACTGGAGCATTGAGTAACTGTGAGGGAATGATGGTCATAGTCAAGGCAAGAGAGGCACGTTGGCTGAACTACCAGGTTTCAGGGTACAAGGTTGTTGACATTTGTCTCAAAGGGGAAAGGAGTCCAAGATAATTTACAAGCCCCTAGGTTCCAGGCTACCGTGTTTGGGTTGCTCTTGCTCTTGTCAAAGGCAACATGGCTCAGAACTCACTGGCAGCTCTGGTGGGAAACAGCTCTCTTCAGAGAGATTGGCACAGCCAAATAAAAGGCCTCATTTTGAACCTGGTATTTATTGACACTTATACTTGTGGACTTCTTAAATGAATCCTTGTCCAGTTTGGATCTAACAATATTAAACCAAATAAATCCTTTACTTGGAAAGCTGGACCCTACCTACCTTGGAAGGGGAAGTGAAACTACAATTGATTATATTCTCACCACAGCGACCCTAGTAAATAAGATCGTGAACTTTAGAGTGATAATTAATGCATTAAGCGATCACTCAGCATTAACCTTTGATCTAATTCTGGACCAATCTCAGTTATCACCCCAAACCTTAATGTCTACTCTTTCCCAGAATAATATCCAGCTTACAAGAATAATCGGTTATACTCTTGGCTGGGGGAAGATTGATCCAAATGAATTGACAAATAAGGTTGTAATTGCAACCCAAACAGAAATTTTGAACTGCTTAGATATAGAGGTATCTGATGAGGAAGTCCTGTCCAATTTTAAGACGATTTTAGTTAAAGTTAACAAACACCTTACCGTGAAGCAGAAAGGGACCGTGGAAAAAACTAAAGGATGGTTCAACCACGTTTGCTCAGTAGCCCATAAAAACTTAAAAAGAGCACTATCACAAACAATGAGAGATAAAGAGAAGGTCAAGACTCTGAGAATAGCCTACAAGTTGGCCTGTAAAGCGAGAAAAGAAGAATTAAAAAAGGCACTATGGGACCAGCTGCACGAAAGCTCTTTAAATAAAGATAGCGAATCATTTTGGAAAGTGGTTAAAGCACCCTTCCTGATGGATTCAAAAGACCAGCCAAGTCTCGATGTAGCTATCGAGGGACATACTTGGACAAATCACTTTGCCAAGATCTTTGGCAAATCACCAGTATTAGCTGCTAGCAGAAAAAATACCCCCACAAACGAGGATAATTCATTCCCAATTGCATTGACAATTAAATTACACGAGGTAATAAGTGCACTGGACGCCAGTAAAAGCGGAAAAGCCCCAGGCCCGGATGGGGTACCAGTTGACTTTTTCAAATTTAGAATGGATATCTGGGCCCCGATAATAAAAAGGGTGTTTGACGCAGCAATGGCCCGCGGATTACCCACATCCTGGACTCAATCAATTTTAGTACCCATCTTCAAGAAGGGAAATAGAGAGGAGGTGACCTGCTATCGTCCAATCTCCCTCTTGGACTCACTGGGGAAAGTACTGGGCAGAGTGGTTCTCCAGCGTTTACAGGAGTGGGTGGACGAGACCGGGACCCTCTTGGATATTCAGTATGGTTTCCGAGAGGGCCACGGAACAACGGAACAAGCCCTGAACTTGGCCCTATTGATGGGAAAGTACGTTTCAGCAAAACGCGAGAGGTTGTACATGGTATATGTCGACCTCTCTGCCGCTTTTGACTGTGTCAGTCATGCAAAACTCTGGTCAGTTCTAACTAACATGGGAATGGACGAGGTCCTGGTGACTTTCCTTAGAGAACTTTACTCCAACGCCTCAGCGAGGGTGCGTTTTGGAGTACGGGGTGAATTGTCAGACTCCTTTCCCGTAGAGCGCGGCGTCAGGCAGGGATGCGTTCTTGCCCCCTTCCTCTTCTCCCTCTATACCAATGGCCTTGAGGTAGTCAGTCAGTCAGAAAACACTTTATTCGATTATTTTAAAATCATAAAAGGATGCTACAGAACCATTTTCAATCATACAGACAAATTTTTTTTTAAAACAAGTTAAAAAGTTAAGAATTGCTATATACATAGAAATTTCATTTAAAAATCATCTTTACAAACATATTTACAGTAATCACAATCTGGTAGTCCATTGGCAGTATTCAAAAATAAATATAGTGCGAACTAGGATGTCTATTGCAGAGATGCTAACCTAAGGGTAAAGTGCAAAACATGCAGTTCATAAGTTCGTATTTACACATTTCACGGTTACATTAAAAAATGGTAAGTTATTCTAAACAAGCAATTAAATTACATTAATTACTGACTTTAATCTTGCTTGCTTTGACCGGATTGACATAGTCAGAAAATTGGCAACCCCATACATTACTACTGAAGTTTCCATGAGTTGTAAATACAATAAAGCTGGCTTAACCTGCACAAAGCCTCTCAGAATTTGTTTAATATATCTTTCCCTCCCTCTTGTAAAAGGGACAGAAAAACAAAAAATGCAGTATATCCTGATCTGAGAAGTAGTCACATTTGCAGGGAGCATTTTCGTGAGGCTTACACCATCTTTCATATTCACCTAGCAAAAAATGTGCTTGATTGAAACGAAATTTAGTGAGGACCCACCTATGAAAAGGTTTATTTACTATCGTTAAGTAGGATTGAATAGATAACGAAGCAACCAACATATAGTGGGCCCTAACCGTTGGTTTTAAAATTTCGCTAGCCTCTCTCTCTAAAACCTTTTTCTCATTAAAGTTTTTCTTTACCCAGTCAATGTCCTCTCTCATAATGCTCTCGGGGTTTGAATACAACTCAGGTCGACCTAAATATTCTACTGTATTTTTAATGTATTTTAGCCACCCGATCTTGGCCACATTTTCCCTCCCCATACAATCCCTAATAATCACATGGTTTAAAATTAAAGCTGGATTAAGCCATATCCTAATCCATGACAGCAATGGTGCCAGAGTCAAAGAATCTTCAATGTACCCTATTCCCAGTTCCATATGTACAGGAAAAGCTGGGGTGGATTTTGGAAGGCCCAGTAAAGATCGAAGAAATACATTTTCTTCTCTTTGTATATGGCCCAGGTTTTTATAGCCCCATATCGTGGCCCCATACCTCGCAATGGACAGTGTTTTAGCTTTATAAATTGATAGAATAGCCTCGGGTGGTTTACCACCCAGCCTTTTAGCGAAACCTAGGATGGAGGCAGCCGATCTTTTTACTGCCGCAGCTTTACTTTTGATTTGTGGAGCCCATGTCCCATTCCCATCGAACACCACACCTAGGTAGGTAAAGACTTTTACTTTAGATAACACTGAACCATTACAGGTGAGGGTTTTCATACCATTTTGGCGACTGCCTACTGCCATAACGTGGGATTTCTCAATGTTAACTGCTAAATCCAAGCTTTGCATAAAAGCCCCAAAAGAATTTAAAAGGCGTTGTAAACCATTAGGGGTTCTTGCCAGCAATACCGTATCATCGGCATATAATAGGACTGGCATTAAGGAGTCACCCATATGTGGTACATCCATGGAGGCCGTTTCCAGGGTCTTTCCCAGTGAATTAATATAGAGTGAGAAGAGCATTGGTGCCAGCATTGGTGCCAGGATGCACCCTTGGCGCACCCCCCTTCCTGATTTAAAAAAGGCAGTGCAATTTCCCTCTTGTGACATGCGTATCGTTGCCCTTAAATCACTATGAAGTCGTGCCAGGAAGCTCACCAGTGCTTGGTCTAACCCCAGTTCCAGAAGTATTGTCCACAGCTCTGACCTATTGACCAGGTCAAAGGCTGTGGACAAATCCATAAAAGCCAAAAACATCATACCCTTTGACGCTACAGTGTATTTACCAAGGGTAAGAAGTAAATTTAGGCACTGATCCTCAGTGCCTCTCCCGGCTCGAAAGCCATACTGAGCGTCGCATAAGATGTTATTATTTGTCGCCCAGGTTGAAATTCTTTCCAAAATAACTTTACCCAAAATTTTAAAAGAGGAATCTAACAAAGAAATGGGCCTATAACATCTAGGGTCTCCCCTTTGGCCCTTCTTGAAAATGGGAATTATTACAGACTGTGACCATGTAGTTGGTGCTTTTTTCCTTTCCAGGTTAATCACATTGAAGACATTAGTGAGAACCACTGCCCACATGCCCGAATTTGATTTAAACATATCGGCTGGTACGCCGTCTGGGCCAGGGGCCTTTTTTCCTGCCGTGTCCTCAATTGCCTTCTGCACCTCTTTAATTGTAAAACTGGCCAGAACCTCTTCAGTTTGTAGCAATTTTTGATCTTGGGGGGCTACAGCAATATTACTGCCATAGATATTTTGGAAATGCTCCAACCAGTCTCGTTCCGCAATATTCACTTCTAGCGGTGCATTTTCAATCCCACTAAATAGGGGAGTATTAACGATTTTCCAAAATTTTGCACTGTCCTTCAGGGTGGCTTTTTCATATAGATCTTCCCATGCCCTTCTTTTTATTTCGTTTTTCCTTCTTAGGATATTTGCCTTATAGTTTTGCCTTTTACTGGCCACTTCCTGTTTATCTTGAGGTAGAGATGCTAAGGGGGGGGCTAGACTTACCCCGCGTAAAAGAGCGATTGGTCCCTGCGCTCTTGTACGCAGATGATGCGGTGATCATAGCACGCACCCCTCGTGAGCTACAAAAATCCTTGAACAGCTATGCAAAATTCATGAGCGATCTTGACCTCCACATAAACATAAAGAAAACTTTCGTTATGGTAGTTGGACGGGCTAGGAGAAACGGAAATTCACTCTTTTTAAACAACGAAAAGTTAGAATCCACTTCCCAATATCCCTATCTGGGAATCATGATAGATGAGAAGCTCAACTGGAAAGCAGTCATAGAAGCCCGCAAGCACCAATTCTTGCGATCCATCGCTGCTCTTATGAAATTTGCCCAGAAATTAGGGAAAAAACCCCCAGTTGAACTACTCAAAATCTACAGAGCGAAATGTCATTCTATCGCACTCTACGGGGCGGGCCTATGGGGACACAAGCACACAAAAGTCCTACAGGTTGCGGAGAATACCTTTATAAGATTCCTACTGTCAGTCCCAAAAAGTGTATCGACTTTTGCCTCTCATGCAGAATTGGGACTACCACACATTGAGGACTTGGCCAAAATCGAACCCGTACTCCTTTGGCGCAGAATATGGGTCTCAACCAAGAACTGTCTTACTAAAGCTATTGTCGCAGACTGTATGACCCTAGACCGTGCAGACAAAATAGACTGGCTAAGGTATGTGAAAAATCTCCTTACTGATCTAGGAATGGCCGAGTATTATTATAACCCGGAATCTATCAATGGAATTCCTAAGAAAGACCTCAAGGCAAAGGCGTTGAGTCACTTTGAAGAATTACGTATCACTACGGAGATTAAGAAACCCTCTGTACAGCACTCCCTGGCGGTCACAACAACAACGGAAATGGAACCATATTTAACCTATGTTGACTCGCAGTTTGAACGCTTCTTATTAGTGAGATTCAGGCTGAATATCTTCCATAGGGTCGTAGCATTCCCAAATAGAAACAGCTGGGAAGAGGCTTTAATTCCCTGCCCCTGTGACGAACTATCTGAGCAGTCAACGATACACACTGTACTGTTCTGCAAATACTATTCCGCCCATCGAAGACTTTGGCTATCCCCACTGTTGAGAACCTTAGGCCTCCGAAAATGCCGTCCCGCTATGTTGTGGTTACAATTTTTAACCTCTGAATATGCTTGCAAAGTCGTTAGTACTTTCTTAAAATGTATTTTTAAATCAAGGATGAATTTTCAGAATAACAATCCTTAAATTGTTTTAAACAAATCACTACCGTTATAAGTCTTAAATAAGCTGAAAATGTTTTAGTATTGTTAAATTCTATGCAAATACATTGTATAAACGCTTTTATGGTAACTCATGAAAAATGAATGCCGAATAAAGATTTTACTACTTGTGAGTGCAGCCTTACAATCAGAAGACTGTCTCCGGCAGGAAACAGTGGCTCGAAAAGGAAGTCCTTAATTAGTCAGCAGTTATTGTACAAACAAAACAAAAAACAGACACTCTGGCAGGGAACAAGGCAGCAGGAAACCGAGGACTTTAATAGCTCAGCAGGGTATAAATAGTCAGCAGCAAAAATATAGAGACTTACCAACAGGAAAAAAGGGCAGCAGGAAATGGAGGTCAGCAGTGTATGCTGTTTTAACAAAAAGACTAGGCACTTGCACTTCCCTAAATAGTCTTGTTTAAAGTGCACTAAAATTAAATTGCATAGCATGACTTTTAAATAAAACTCTGCAGAGTTCGCAAAATAAAGTACATTGCTGAGTACATGGCACCTGCCTATTTGAAAAATAGTGATGACAACAGGGAACATACAGCACAGGCAGACAAGGTATGACAGTAACAAGGAACAGGACAGTGCCACTTTCTCTATAATTCAGCACTCTTGCTATTACTTATGTAAGTACTTGACATGGTATTGGTCAGGGAGTCATAGCATCATAGCAGTGCGTGCAGGGATTCTCGTCTGAATATTGTAGTTACTATTTGCTCTACTTATCCTTCCATTGGTCTTGTGATTTTGGTTTCTAGCAGACATAATGATGCTGAGATTATTGCATCAGAAAATACCTCATTGACCTTTATTCTTGCAGCATGTTCTGTATACTTTTTTCTATTCTTTCATGTTGATATCATCCTCAATGTTCAAAATTCTTTATTCTGCTTCATCTAGTCAGGTTACATATTTATTCATTCTGTTGTTCATGTGATCTAGCCTAATAGTTAAAGAGTCAATTTTCCCATCTGTGGAGGCAAGGGTAGACTTCATTTCAATCAGCATATTTTCTAGTTCTGGGTCCTCGCTTCCCATTACTTTTTCTGTGATTCAGATATTATAACCGGTCCTTTCTTTTCAAAGGGCATCTTCCCCTGTTTGCGATCATATTTTGACCAGTATATTCACTTGCTTGATGTAGTCTGCCTGGATTCACAGTAAGGTTAATCCTACTCCGATCAGTATATGAGCGTCTGAAGTGACTAAGAGCAATTGCAATTGTTTGCTTGTTTGCACTTACTTCATGTATATGCAGTTAGTTTTTGTTAATCAGTGATAGTCAGGTTGGTGGATATACTGCTGACCCATCGTATCCCATGGGTGTTACTAAATCTGGGTTCCGCTGATGTTCTAGGCCAGTTTCAGTACCGATTCAGAAAAGGGGGGTGGTGATGGACAGAGCATCTGAATTAAACAGAACACTCATACCCAGTCAAAAGATCAGGGCTTGATCCATCACCGTTTTTTAGGTCACTGCACCATCCCAGTTCAGAACCTGGCTACATGCAAATTAGTCTGTCCCTGGCCCAGTGCATCATGGGAACAGGGCAGGCCAAACTACCAAGCCAATTCTTTACTGGAAAGGAAACAAGCTTCCGGGGACCGGTTTCTGGCATTGCAGCCGTCTTGTGGCCCGGCTTGCTTGAATCCTGATGGTGCAGTGAGCAAGGGACTCATGTCTGAGCATACCCTGCCACTCCTATAGTGGCCAAAACGATTCAGAAAAGGGGGGTGGTGATGGACAGAGCATCTGAATTAAACAGAACACTCATACCCAGTCAAAAGATCAGGGCTTGATCCATCATCGTTTTTTAGCTCACTGCACCATCCCAGTTCAGAACCTGGCTACATGCAAATTAGTCTGTCCCTGGCCCAGTGCATCATGGGAACAGGGCAGGCCAAACTACCAAGCCAATTCTTTACTGGAAAGGAAACAAGCTTCCGGGGACCGTTTCTGGCATTGCAGCCGTCTTCGGCCCGGCTTGCTTGAATCCTGATGGTGCAGTGAGCAAGGGACTCATGTCTGAGCATACCCTGCCACTCCTATAGTGGCCAAAACGATTCAGAAAAGGGGGGTGGTGATGGAGGGAGCATCTGAATTAAACAGAACACTCATACCCAGTCAAAAGATCAGGGCTTGATCCATCCCCGTTTTTTAGCTCACTGCACCATCCCAGTTCAGAACCTGGCTACATGCAAATTAGTCTGTCCCTGGCCCAGTGCATCATGGGAACAGGGCAGGCCAAACTACCAAGCCAATTCTTTACTGGAAAGGAAACAAGCTTCCGGGGACCGGTTTCTGGCATTGCAGCCGTCTTTGGCCCGGCTTGCCTTAATCCTGATGGTGCAGTGAGCAAGGGACTCATGTCTGAGCATACCCTGCCACTCCAAAAGTGGCCAAAACGATTCAGAAAAGGGGGGTGGTGATGGACAGAGCATCTGAATTAAACAGAACACTCATACCCAGTCAAAAGATCAGGGCTTGATCCATCACCGTTTTTAGCTCACTGCACCACCCCAGTTCAGAACCTGGCTACATGCAAATTAGTCTGTCCCTGGCCCAGTGCATCATGGGAACAGGGCAGGCCAAACTACCAAGCCAATTCTTTACTGGAAAGGAAACAAGCTTTCGGGGACCGGTCCCCGGGAGCTTGTTTCCTAAAAAAAAAACCTTTTCAGAATCGTTTTGGCCACTATAGGAGTGGCAGGGTATGCTCAGATGCGAGTCCCTTGCTCACTGCACCATCAGGATTCAAGCGCTTTTTCCACTTCTCCAACCCCTTGACTGGAATCTTTGTCACCAGGGCTGCCTTTAGCACTGTTGGTGACCAGTGCAACAATGTTTGTAAGTGCCCACAATTATCTCCTTTTCTATGGATTCCGTCACTGCCACCCTACAACGGTGCCCCTCATCACTCCTGACATTCTGCCTCACGTATTGAATTTATTTTATAAGGCTACTCATACAATATAGGTATCAGTGCACTTTACATCAGACACACATTATACGGAGCCAATTATTCATACAAGTGTGTAAATCAATGTTCAGGAAATATTACATAAGACCATTATAACTACAAGGTGTAGGAGCCACATGTCATCCATACTGGTAGGCCGTATGTTTTAAGAGTGAATGAATGAATAAAACTTTTTTTGGTTACTCAAAACCATTAAAGAAGACGTCAAACTTTAAGTAAACATTGTTATCATATCAGAGGTAAAATAATGAAAGATGACAAGAGAAAAACTTAAAAATGAATAAAAAAATGATTAAAAACTAAATTCATTAGTCCGTTTCTTCGTAAGCTGAAATGTCTCATTGATTTAGCAGTTAGCGGCCGCTGGCCTAATTGTGCAGGGCCATCAGCTTCCGGCATGTCTGTTGAATGAATTTGCTGAACACAGTCATGTCTTTCACTGTTTCCATTGTGAACAGATAGTTGACCGCCTCCTTTATCGTTTTAATTCCTTGTCTGAGTAGAATTGGCTTTAAATAGCGGTTACGCTCAGTGGACAGCCCCGGGCAGCAAAACAGGATGTGAGCAAAGCTCTCTTGTTTACACTTGCATAAGCGGCATTCAGAGTGCGTTATCTCAAGTCTACTCGTGGAGTAAAGCTCTTTAAGGGGAGGAGGGTGTAGTCGGAGAGCTAAAATCCTATTAACTGCCTCCTTACCCACTGCTTAGATAAGGTGCGGTTTCGAGGTCTGTGCCAGCTGCGGGAGTATTAGCGATTCATGGAAGCCTCTTAGTTCCAATGCTTCCAGGTCAGTGATACGTGAGCAGAGCCGGACTTGTCGTTTCGTTGCGCTTTTAATGGCGGCATAGTTGAGTAACTCAGGGTCCCAGTTATCCACAGCAAGGTTCAGAGTTTCTTTAGCGGAGGAGAGAATATTTGACCACGGATTCTTTTCTTCCAGGAAAATGCTCTTTTTGCTAGATTTCAGCAAGTTTTCTGGGGCCACGGTTGTGAGATAAAAGTATTTGCTAATTGCGGCCAGTTCCTCAAGCTTTTGTTGTGTCAAGCCGAATTCGAGCCGCACCAGAGTGTTTCTAGTGCTAGAGGGTAGGTGGAATAGTTTTTTATAGGCAGAGCAGTGGATTTTTTCCAGGATGCTTGATAGTTTACCTGGAAAGGCCTGCTGAGCGTAATTTAATGATGGTATTAGCTTCGCCCTTAATACTCTTTGAATTGCTGTTGTTGTAGGGCTATGTAGAGTTGCATGCAGCTTCCCCAGGGCATACGAGATACTTTTCCCTTTTGCCCGTATTTTCTAGGTCTAGGTGTACTCCTGAGCGCCCTGTCTCGCAAAGCCAAACTCCCGAGTAATTGTATTGCCGTGTGCAGTCCAACGTCAGTTGTCCTATCTTCCATTTTATCGGGGGGGGGTTTCGGAAAAGGACCAAATATTATTATTTTTGATTTGGCTGCATTCACGGTCAGTTTGTTTTTTGCATTGTAAATGCCCAAGGCCGTTAAGGCTTTTTGAAGCCCAATTTTAGTATGGTCTAGTAGTACCAGATCATCAGCGTACTGCAGTAATTGAATCTTGGTATGCCCAAGATGGGGAGTTGCTAGTGATGCTCACATCAAGGCTTTGCCCATGTCCGCAGTGTATAAGTTGAATAGCATCGGGGCTAGTACGCATCCTTGCTTCAAGCCGCGATTGGTGTCAATTTTCTCTGAGGCTGACGTAGTTGACAGTTTAATTCTGACCCATGTGCTTGAATATAGGGATATAATTGATTTTAGTAAATGTGGGTCGATATTCCAGGTAGCCAGTTTCTGCCAAAGAATAGAGCGGTCGACACCATCAAAGGCTGCAGTGTAGTCAGTAAAGCAGGCAAAGATAGGGAGGGATTTTCGTGCCACTGCCTTGTATGTTAGGTATGAGAGCGCTATGATGTTATCCACTGTTAAAGCTCCTGGTCTGAACCCTGTTTGATAAAATGGCAGGAGGCCTTCCTTACTGACCCAGTTTGAGAGTTCCATTAATAGGGTGCTTGCGTAGGCCTTTCCCTCGATAGCAAGGAGGGCAATCATGCGGTAGTTTTGTGGATTTGATTTCGACCCTTTCTTATTAATGGGATGCAGGAGCGACCCGCGCCAAGAATCCGGTACGTTCCCTGCCGATCGACATTCGGCGTAAAACACGGATAGATTTTCGGTCCAAAAGTCTGTGTCTTGCCTGAAAAGGGAGCCCGGCACTATGTATGAATTTTTTGGGTTAGTCAGTTGTGTTACGTTGTCTAGTTCTGTGTTTGAATGATTTAGGATGCCTTCCTCTTTGTATAAAGATGTCCCGTGGGCTATCCAGATGTCAGAGTCAATTGAGATCTCTCTCTGCGTGCTCCCTTGATTTAGAGTATTAAGGTATTGCCAGAACTCTTGCGTTTTACTGGGACTCAACAGTCCGAAGATCTTTAGCCACTTTGCTTCAGTTTGTTTCTGTTTTTCCTTTGAGTGTGATTTTGCGGTTTCCTGCAGGAGTTGCTTATCTTTAGTTGAGCCGGTTTTCAGGTAAGCCTTTCGTTTGATGCGCACTAGTTTCGCGCTTTCTCGGATAGCAAGTATATCACCAAGGTTGTGCCTCGGGTAATAGTTAGTTTTACTTGTTTTCCCTTCTTGTAGGAGTGTTACTAGATTGTAGGCAAGCTGATCCCATTCTATGCCCCTGTTTGTATCCTTTAATGTGCCGTCCACCCATGCTTTTTTCCATTCCTCAAACTTATGCGTCCCATTTAATCCTTCTTACCAATATGTGCTGTTCAATACCGGTTGTTGATCCCAGTTGTTTAAGTGTGTGGTGGTTGTCTGCTGTCAGGTTTAAGGTTGTAATTAGAGCCGCATGATCACTTTCCTTCCGCTGTGCGACTTTATACCCTGTCAGTAGGCTCTGTTGTCGAGACCTTAAAAGGATATAGTCAATTGTGGTAAGATTGTTATAAGTTGGCGGACAGAGGTTTCCTGGAGAATCCTTTGAGAATAGGGAGTGGGCTGATGACAACTGATAGGCATGCAAGAGAGCGTTGAATGCTTCCGTTTCGCGGGAACTGTAGCTTTCTACTGATTTATCTCCAATGTTATGTGTGTTGAAATCCCCGAGAATTATTGAGTCCATGTGGGCAAATTGTAAGAGGAGATTTTCGATGTCTTCTAATAACTCGGAGAGTTTTTCCTTTTTCCCCCCATCCATTAGGGTTATAATAAACATTGATCAGTAATATAGACAATGTGCCCTTACTTGATGAAAGGCATTTCAAAATGCCGGCCATATACAAATTTGACGTTGTTGTAATTTCCCTTAATTGTATCTTCCGTGAGAGCCTGATATATATGGAGATGCCTCCTGAGGGTCTGCCGAAGACGTTCTCCTTAACAGCCGGTTTGTGATAGTACGCAAATCCCCTGATCGAAACTGGTTTAATAGCCCACGTTTCTTGCATGCAGATTATATCTATACCTGTGAAGAGTTGGGGTGTAGCAGGATGTTGTGTTAATTTTAGTATCCTGGCTACGTTCCAGGATATAATAGATAAGTTCTGTTTCCCAGTTGTCTACCTTTTCTGTTTTATACTTGGTAAATCTGCCTGCCAATGCGGTGTTGTAGTATTAATTGCAACAGTGCGGATTTTAGCAATTATTAGCTAAGGCTCGAGGCACCCATGACCAATCTTCAATAGAGTTGTTCTGAATTGAGCAGCTCCGGGTACCTTTGCTAATGTTTGTAGTGACCTTGAGTAACCCATCGCTTGCCAATTTTGTATTTGTTCCACTTTCACTCCCATGGAGTACAGAGAGTGTTTTTAAGGGTGGGAGTGGCAACTCTGCTTTCTAGTTCTCTCTTTGTATGTCTGGTGTTCTAGGGTCAATTTGATACTGCGAGTGGGCATATTTCAAAGGCATAGGGTATTTTATTGTCGGCCGACTCGTGATCTTTATGCCCCAATCTTCCAGTAATTGGTAGTTTCTTTTTAGTGTATGGATTATGTCTGGGTAAAAACAATTCTGTAGATTCGTTAGTGTCGCCTCGTCCTTGCATGAAAAAGGTTACAGTGTCGATGTCAGATGACTTTATATTTTCCAGGCCTGGGATGTTCGCAAAGAGTTTTAGTAGGTTGCTGCGGTTGCCTGTGAGGCATATTCTGGATGGAGGCATAGTTTCAGATCATCCTGTGTATGTCGGATATGTGACTTATGTGTCCCTTTTATGGGTGAGTCTTGACTAATTAAATCCTGACGGGTTTGCCGTGGCACAGCATTGACTTCGTCGTTTGCATGGTTTGTGGTACCCGTTTTTGTTATCGGCGGCAACATTTTGCTTGTTTCGTTTACTGCTGTCTTGTTGAAGTCATTGGAGTCCTTCCAGCGTATTCTCTGGTTGTCTTCCTTTGGTGAGAGTCTGGTTTTGCTATGTAAGGCTTTATCCGTTGCGTTGATCGGCGTTGGGCTGTCTCGATGGGGTACCTGGAATTCAGGCAGTGCCTGGCTGCCTGCCCGAGTAGTTTGTTCCTCGTGAAGTTTGGGATGCCCGCTGGGTATTGCGGCACTTCTATCCCAATATTTAGAGCGTTGGCCTAGGCCTTCGTGCGTATTGCCAAGGGTTGGGTCAAGAATGATTTTAGTTGAGTTATTCGGCCAAGTAGCTTTTCCGTCTAGGGCTGGAGGATTTTGATGGGTGGTAGGCTAGACGTTGTTTATACTGTGCATAGGAGTTTCATTGGTTTCCGGCAGTAACCACAGCCTAATTGAGCCGTTTTGGTTAGGATTGCTTTTTCTTTGTTTGTTTAGCTTTTTTAATTTTTTCTTATTTTTCCGGGATAGGTGGCCAGTTTCAAGGCTTGTCACCTGCAAGCTGTTTAAATTTGCTTGTTCTTTGGCAGCGGTGCTGCATTCGTCTGTAGTTGTTTGTAATGTCCTGCTTGGTTCAGCTGCCTACATCTTTATGATGTCCTGCTGGAGTTCTTTGCCATTAGAGTCGACAGTCGTCTGTGTCCCGGATAGAGTGTTATCTATATTTGACGACTTCAAATTTTCGTTGCTCCTATGCCTGCTGGATTCTGCTTTTAGATCTTCGATCAGTGTATCCATTATTACTGGCAGTTTTTCTAGGCAGAGCAGCACCGGGCTACATCCACAGTCCTGTGGCTTGGATGTGGCTATGATGTTTGCCTGGGCGCGTTGAATTAAAGAGTTCAAGGCTTCAAGTTTGGAATCTATGCCTGATATCAGGCCGGCGACTGTGTGAAGTAGGCTTATCTGGACGTCTAACTTGTCGGCGTGCATTATGGCTGCATTTACCATTGAGGACAAGACGTCATTATTCAGTACAAGGTGATGATCCCGTTTAGCCGGCTGCTTCTCCGATATGTGGTCCGCCCCCTGGTCTTGTTGATTGTATCTAATGCCATTATGGTCAAATCCAGGGCTAACTAGGGTTAAATGGGATGTTGCAGAGGTGTGGAATGGCTCTGCGTGTGCACTGAGTGCTGAGGTACGAGTTTCGCCAACCCCCTTATTGTGGGGCAGCCCTATTGCCTGGTGTGCTTTAATCGCGCCGTCGGCTGGAAAAACCCTTTGGGAGTCCCAGGTTTGTTGAGTTACTATTGCATGGGGGCTAGCTAGTTGTTGTTAGGCAAGGTCGGTGTAGTTTTTGTATGAGCTGGTAGGCCACCCGGTGCTATGATTATTTTTGGTGATAGCGGGGTTGCTGGGCTCAAAAGAATGTTGTTTCCTGGTGGGTTAGCGGCTGTGTCCGAGTTAGTTATATCGTTCTCTTGGTCTGCATACAGGTGTGAACAATTAATGTTTTAAGAGTGCTTGGTCTGGAGAATCAGAAATTCAGGGTTAAAACGTAACACTGCAGTTGAGGCTGGCTTTACTAATGAGTATTTATTTCTTCTCAAATTGAACCTTTGTATCCACCTTCGATAAAGAAAGACTGTGGAAAACATAAAGTTCTGAAACCTATACCCTGCAATATGCATGCAGCTCTTTGATACCAGTAAGCTATTAGGAGAAGTTTAACTTGTGACCTGCAAGTAAAATAAATATCTCTATGATAAACTAGTAGCAAATTGAACTATCTACATAAAATACACTTCTGTGATTTGCATAAGTAATATCAAAATGCCGGGCCCCCGCGCTCTGCTCTAATATCAGCATTGTTTGTTGCAGTAGCAGCCACACAGATCCAACTTCACCTCCTCCTCCAGTGGTTTATGCCTCCCACCAAGGCTCAGGCAAATTGGTAGCTAGGAATTCTGATTGAAGTGGGTGCCTCAATCTTTCAGGCGATTCTCTGGGTCATTTGGCAACCCTTCTCATACAAGGCTGAGCAGGCCTCAGCTTGCAGCAGATGAATTTGGGCTTCAAGTGCACGTTCCGGCCAGAAATGTTATCTCCAATCAGGTGTGGGTGTGCATACATAGGTCGATGATGCTTGGTTTAGGGCTGTTGGTAGGATGAATAATTTGGATTTTCTCACAAGGCTGTTTGGGCTATTTGCTCATGAAGCCATCTTGCATTGCGCTACTTTGGCACCCTCCACTCATTTACTTTTCTAAGGATCCTTGTGTCCCCAATGTCTCTATATGAACATTCATGCCAATTTAACCTTCTTTTTTCTCAAAACCTGGGAAACTTTTTTGCCTGTAATTGTGTAGCATGTTCCAACTGACAAAATGTTTTTTGCGGCTGTGTTGGCGGACAAAATGGCACTTACAATCTCTATTTATGATCCAAATTTTTTGAATGAGCACTAATTATTGCTTTAAGTGTGTGCCTCTAACGTTTTAGGTTCTGTATTTTTTCTGTGGTTGAGCACCATTCCCCTCCCACTTCACTTCCTCCCACATCACTGAGTGATGGATGGAGTGCGCCTACAGTAGACGATATCAACCAATATGAAAAAGCCTGGAAATGTTTTTGTAGACATCAGCACTTTCTGCTCAAACCATTTTTAGAATTGACCACTACGACTGTATTGAGTTTTTCAAGAAAAGACAAACGTTTGGAATTTATTGTGCTGTGTATTTTACATATTAGCTGGTTATGATCATGCTGGATTGATTTATTGTTGTCAGCAGGTAGTAGTTCTTTGTGCCTTCAAACCTGATGCACATTTGCACGATCTGTGAGATGCCAACTTTGATGAATCCAATATGTTGATTTCTCTACTATAATCATGCATGGTTTATGGGATATTGATGAAATTAATATTGTTTACTTTGCCATTATGAGGTTATAAACGTAAGCATATACGCTTGGACTGCAAAAATATAAAGCTGATACACCTGTGGTTTTTGGCTTTATGATACAGGTAAAATCTGTCCTTAAGGAACTTGGGCCTATGGTGTTCTGATTTTTGTGGTATATTTGTGAGGAGAATATTCTCTATGGTGTTTTACTAGTATCATAACAGCTTCATTGTTCTTCTCTCTGTGAGTCTGTCAGAAATTTTAAAAAAAATGTGATACATATTGTCATGATTCACTAAATGCTAATATTGACGAACTCTATGTGAATTTGTCTATTAGGACTGTACACATTTTAGTTGACGAAATGTATTTCGTACATTTGGCCGCTATGAAATTGTAAACTTTAGTGTACAGGATGCCTGAAAAGTATGTGTTCCAGTTTTGTTCTTTCACCCATTTAAGTGGTATTTATTTGCACAGAAGATGGCATCACTCATCGTGACTAAGACTGTTTTTCAGCCAAAACGCATGTTATGTTTTAACCTGGTTAAAGCTGAAATAAGTTAACCTTTCACCGCTGCTCAAGTGCCACTCTTTTACTTGGATATGGGTAAAGAACTTGGGGGGGGGGGGGGGGGGGAGTGGTTGGTTAGGTTAGGCTGATTTATACAGCGCAACAGCTGCCCCAGCAAAGGGGCGTCCCGGCGCTAGAGCAAGGAGGACAACCAACAGCAAAGGTTTTTAAAAAAACAGGCAGAAGAAAAAGCCAGAGAGACTGCCACACCTAGAGGGCTGGGAAAAGATACATTTTCAGGGCCCTCCGGAATATCAAGTAGTTGTCAATACTCCGGATGTAGACAGGCAGGGCATTCCACAGCTATATCTGCAAGAATGCGAAAAGAGGGTCCACATGCGGGGGCCCTCTAAACCCAAGGGACAACTGCAAGGTGTTGACCTGCTGAACGAAGGTGACGGGAAGGGGCATAGGCAGAGAGAGCAAGTCAGCCAGAATGCCAGGAGCTGGGGAATTCAAGATCCTAAACACAAAACAGTGAGACTTAAAACTCCACCCGTTTTGCCACTGGCAGCCAGTGAAGCTGACGAATGGCAGTGGAGGTGGAGCAGCAGCGAGGCAGGCCTAGAAGAGTTCTATGTGTGCGCCTGTGTGTATATATATATTGGTTTGAACCAATGGCTAACTACATTGATCACTTTTTAATGCCCTTTGTTGCCAGATTGGAATCGTATATAAAGGATACCACTGATGTGCTAAGAAAAATACAGAACACCCTGTGGCAAGAGACATATAAACTTATCACAATGGACGTTGTATCATTATATATGAACATAGAAAATGAGACAGGAATCAGAGCTTGCAAATTTTTCCTCCAAGAAAGAAATATTCCTTATAGCGATCATAACATCATGCTATTAGAAATTATCTTAATGTGCCTGATGCAGAATATGTTGGTTTTTGGTGCAGAAATATACAGCCAAAACAAAGGGACTGCGATGGGGTTTTCTTTTAGCCCCAGCTATGCCTGCCTAGTGATGGGAAGGTGGGAAAAAGAAGTTGCATGGCATACAAACAATGACAAACATGTAGAAAAAAACAATAATGTGGATTTGATTTATAGACGATCTTCTGAATATCTGGGATGGAACAGAGATAGAATTCAAGGAATACTTTGAAATTTTGAATAACAGCACTGGAAATTTAAAATTCACCTATAACATCTATAGTGAGAGGGTGATTTTCCTGGATACTGAGATCTATATAAAAAGAAATCAAATCCACACAACTCTGCACCGAAAATTAACAGCAACTAATGCCACATTACAAGCGACCAGTTTTCACCAACCATCGGTAATTTCCAACATACCTTATGGCGAATTCTTTAGGATTCGAAGAATCTGTACAGAACCCTAGGAGTGGCAAAAACCCCGCGCAGCAACTGCAAAAAGTTTTGAGGAAAGGCAGTACAACAAAAGCATCATAAAGAGATGTCTGATAAAGTCAACTGAAAAACCAAGGGAAGAATACCTGATTTCAAAACAGCAAACTGTAACACAAGAACCAGAACCAATACGGTTAATAATGGATTTCTCAAAAGAAATAACGTCCATTCTCCGAAAGAATTGGAAAATCTTGCAAATGGACAACACTGTGGAAAAACTGGTTGGCAAACATCCGAATATTACATATCGGAGAGCAAGGAACAATCATGGATTGAAGCAAGAAATTGATAAATTAAATGTGGACTTTAAGAGCATTGGCCTTATCAGATATAACGTGTCAAAAATAATGTATAAATCAAATGAATAATTTTTGGTTATGTTTCTAATGTTAACAATTCATTTTCACTGTTTAAAATTTTTGTTTTTTCACTGTGCACATTTGTAACAAATAATAGTTCATGAGGACTACATCTCCCATAATCCTTAAAGGTTGAGACAAAAAAATGAGACAGGAAATGACATCAGTAAATTCAAAGTATTAGTACTGTTTTTGTCAATTACCATCTTGATCATGACCAAGGTCTTATGCTAAGACCGAAACACGTAGATCGCCTGCCTTTACCCTAATTATGAACTTATCAACATCAAAAATTATACAAATTGCAAAACTTCACCGACATGAGTGCGACCCGCTTTTTCATTCCTTGGCAGGATTTGTGGTGAATGGATAACGGCTTGGCTCTGCCATGGGGAATCGCACCGTGAGAGAGCGCTGGCCTCATCCAACGAATGGAGCTTTCTTTGGGGAACACACACATATATATAATATATATATATATATATCTGGACCGCAATCAGTGCCCACTAGAGAGGAAACACAGGAAAGCGATCTTTTAGATGTGACCTCTGAACTGCCTCTGCCTCTGTTCTAATTCTACATGAGTCCCAAAAACACCAACTGTTTCCTGAGAGGAAATGGGTCATGGAAGAGTTTGGGATTGCACAAAAACGATGTAGTTTGTGGACATTTACACACTTCTCTATAGGCACCTCTGACTTGGAACGCCTAAGCTCAGCTGTTGGTACAATACATACCTCGAGGGTCGGACTAGCCTATAGGCGATCCGACAGTGCCCAAAGTGTTGGCCTGATGGATCAGTGTTCTTTATTTTGCTGTTTTGTTTGCCTGCTTTATGGTCTTTTAGTGCTGATTTATCCAATACTACACACTCATTGCCTGCAGCAAGCACAAGTGCATGCAGTCTAATATACTTTGCTAAATATTTATACAGCTTGTCTTTACACGTTTAAAACTGCCCTGATTTGGAAATGTGGGACAGTTCTTTAGCTGATTCACTAATGGGAGCCAATTTTAATTTGGTGCCCAGGCCTATTTTCTCTCCCAGTTTGACCCTGCTTAACCACCTTTTCTAAATACGCCCCAATCAAGTTGGTTGCAATTTTAAGTAGAACTCCAGTGTGAGGACTGTGTGAATTGAAAGTGCAAACTCCCAAATCAGATTCACCTTCATACTTTTTTGCAGTCAGAATTCATGATCTTAACTCAGAATTACGATTTTTACAGCTTTTTGCTTATGTGTGCTTTTTTGGCAGGTACATTTTTGACGCTGTTTAGTCTACAGGGAAAGAAACAGCGTGTCTTCCTTCCAGCCCTGTCTTTGCCAGAAAGACTCTCAGCGCTCCGAACACCACCTTAAGACAGGAGAAATGTAAGCCGTCAGGATTTCGCCTTGATAAGCAAGTTATGATTCACTGGGCTTAGAGTCTAAACAGGCCGCCTTGCAGTGACCTGTGACATTAACTAAAGAAGCATTTGCTGGCCCTCATCTTGAGATCAGCTACTGTGGGTGACTGGACAGGTACAGTGCATGCTGATCTTATGCTCGGGCTGGCGTGGGAGTGGGCTCTGAAATTGCTTTGAGGATTAGAACTCGACAGACCCTGCCTGGGGAATAAATGCTGAAACTAACATAAATGTATATTGTTTGGTGCTGGCAAGAAGGGGGGGGGGGCTCACAAAACAAACTGCTCCGCATTTACTTCAATCATTCCCTGTGGTGTTGCGCTCTAGTCTTTCTCCCGCGTCATGCAACCGCAATACATTGTGGATGCACTGACGTGGGGAGAGACACCATTTTGTATTGCCTCCTGGCAGTTGCACAATCTACTGTGTATTCCTCACACGACCCTTCAAGCTGTGCTTGCCTTGTGTAATACTCACACGGTGAAGCGAACGCCATATGCAGTATTCATCTTGCGCCACCATTACACGATGATGCGCACACCTTCTAGCACAATAGGAAGAGTTCAGTAGTAAGAGGAGAAAAAATGTATTGCATAATTTGGGTCCAGAAGGGCTAAGAGTGTATAGTGAGATGGTTAAGAAACCCAGAAATGCTGATGACAATGATGTCTTCCAACATGCTTTAGAAGATCTTGAAAGTCATTATCAACCTGTTATATGTGCTGCAATTGACGGGTACAATTATTTTCAGAGGAAGCAGAGTAAAATTGAAAGTGTGAAGGATTATGTTGCAGCACTTGCTATCCATTGCAAGTTTGGGCATCTTCATGAGTTTATCCGTGATCAGATTATAATGCATACAATTAATACTAATGTACAAGAGAAGCTATGGGTATGTGGGGATTCTCCACTTAATGAAATTATAGCCATTGTAAAGAAAGCTGAAATGTCCAAGAGCTGTGCTGTAGCAGCTAAGAAAGAAAATGACAATAGCTCATCTGTATGTAAGGTGTCAGATAAAAGGATTGGGGGTAACAAACACACTCCTACAGTGGAGAGCAAAAGCAATAAGAAACCTGTTATGTATTATTCTGCACCTAACAAACTTGCCAATAAGAGGAGCCTTAGTTGTTATAGATGCGGTGCTAACGTATATGGCTAATGACAGATATTGCCCCGCCTTTTGAACAAAGTGTACATATTGTGGTGTTGTAGGACATCTGGCCAGAGTGTGTAGAAGAAGATCAAGTAAAACCTCTGTCAAATGCATTTTGTACGGAACCAACTCTGATGAGGGGGAAGAATACACTAATGTGTCTTATGCATTGAAGAAAACGTTTTGGGTATCGACAATTTTACTAAGAAAAAGCCTTCTGCCTAGTTAACATTGGCGCAGTAGATGTAATGATGGTAGCGGATTCAGGTTTGCCTTACACCATAATCCAGCGCAGTGTGTAGGAAGATGAATTCGCTGAAATCATAGGCAAACACCTCAAACCCACTGACATACATCCTGTTACATTCACAGGGGAAAGAATTCCTATGGTGGGTTTCAGGAACCTCAAATTTGAGTATAAGGGAAGAAATAAGGAAGGGAAGTTGTACGTAGCAGAAGGAGGACCTTCCGTCCTTGGGCGGGCTGATCAAGGAGCGTTAGGAATCACACTCAATCCCAATGGATCAGATCAAGTTCTTATGACTTGTAGCCCCGAGGAATTAAAATATAATTTTCCAGATTTTTTTTGTGTTAGCATTGGTAAACTTTCCAAATTCACACACAAAATAGTATTGAGAGAGGGATCAACACCTGTGACTCACAAGGTCCGCAACATTACATACAACACCAGGGAGGCTGTGCAAATGGAATTAAAACGATTAGAAAAAAAGTGTATAATTGAACCTATCAAAAGTGACGAATGGTTGGCTCCCTTAGTAGTGACACGCAAGCAGAATGGCAGCATGCGTCTGTGCATAGACCTGAGAGAGCTTAATAAGAATATTGTGGTAGAAATTTCCCCTACCAAAGATAAATGAAATGCTGGCTCAAACCAAAGGGGTCAAGTGGTTCTCCACAGTAGATTTGACTGCAGCTTACCACCAGATATCCCTTCATCCATCAAGTAGGAAGTTGACTTCTTTCATGCCGCCATTTGGATGTTACAGATTCAGACACCTACCTTTCGACTTAGCATCTGCTGCCGCAGTTTTTCAGAAATGAATGCACAAACTTTTCAGGAACTTAAAAGGTGTCTTGTATTTCCAGGATGGCATACTCATAATGGGGAAAGACAAATCAGAACATGACCACAAATTGAAAGAAATTTTACGAATATTGTCAGTTAATGGCCTTACAGCAGAACTAAGCAAGTGTAAGTTTGGTCTCTGTTCAGTGTCGTATTTGGGTCATGAAATCAGCGAAAGAGGAAAAAATCCTAAAAAGGACATCATTGACGCAATCAAGTCAGCTCCAGAACCTAGATCGAAAGAAGGCGTAGGGTTATTTCTATGGCCTAGCAGAACTCTACAGCAAGTTTGTGAAGAACTTTGCCACCAAGACTCAGACCATGCGCCAGATCCTGAAGGAAAAAAATACCTTCATTTGGAATACAGAAACTAATCGGGAATTCGAGAGGCTCAAGGATGACATTTGTGATGCTATACCTCTACAAGGTTTCGATATGTCAGCCCCAAGTATTTTAACTACAGATGGCAGTGAGAAAGGCCTCGGATCTGTTCTATCTCACCTGTCGAATGAAGGGATAGAAACAACTATAGGATTTGCTTCGCGTTCCCTCACTCCCAGTAAAGAAAGCTTTTCTGTGATAGCAAAGGAGATGTTGGCGTCCATTTGGGGCATGGAAAAATTCAGACAGTACATATGGGGCACAAAGTTTGGAATTAGGACTGACCACGAACCCCTGATGAAATTCCTCACTTCCAGTGGTAACCTAAAAGCCACCCCCTGCATTGCCAAAATGACATTAAGATTACTGGACTTTGTTTATGATGTAGAGTATCTGCCAGGCAAGAAGAACAAAGTGGCAGATTACTTAAGCCGCTCTCCAGTCAGCGCAACAGAAGTCTCTGACAATGAATGGGAAGACTACAGCTGTAGCATTCATGAGAGATAAAGAAGATGTCATAAGTGCCCGAGTGGAAATCGTCATATGACAAGGATCTTATGTTAGAATCACTCAAGCTTTTCGTGACGCAAGGATGGCCAGAAAAAAAGAATCTGAAAGAAGAGCACAGAAAAATTTGGGAGCTGCGAGAAGAACGATCTATTAGCGATGATGCAACTTTTCTGATGAGAAAAGACAAAGTAATCCCAGGCACTCTCAGATTTGCACTGGGTATCAGGCTAGCAGAGAATACAATTTACATGGTATGCCCCTCCAGGAACGCTTCGCTCCTCATCGACTAATCTGGGGAGGGTGCACAGAGTCCAGAAAGTTAAATCAGGAGGCAGGGCCTTCTGCACAGCAGCTTCCCGCCTCTGGAATAAACTTCCATCTGATATTAGACAAGCAGACAATATCCTGCAAGTTTAAGAGGAGAGAAAAGTCATCCTATTGGTGGGGCGGCATCAACACAGAGATTGAGAAGATGGTGAGGGAATGCGTCCATTGCGCCAACGCCAACAAATCATTAGTCACGTTGAGGCCGTCATTGGGAGAGTACAGCATTCCTGAGAACCCTTGGGAGGAACATTCAATTGGCATATTAGGCCCTGTCCCTGACTCGTGGGGTGTGGCGACATATGTCATCGTACTAATGGACAGATACTCAAAATGGCCAGCGATAAAAATATGTGAAAGAACAGATACCGCTGAAATCATTGCATTTTTAACCAGCACATTTTTACGCGAAGGCATTTCAAGGACCATACTATGTGACAACGGTCCACAATTCACATCGGAAAAATGGACGGAATTCCTGAGAAGGAAAGGAATTAAGGAAAAACACACCCCAGTTATCATGGGGTCCATTCAAGCAGTCATAAATGCTGGAAAGGATTGGGAAGCGGAGATTGAGAAAACCTTGACCGGATACTGTCCTTTTAAAATATTGTGAGGAAGAGAACCCTACACCCGAGACAATATCTTGTGGATGAACCTCAAACTACAGAGCAGATGGTCCCCATCCATTGTAAAAAGCAACCTAGAAAAGGCACAGAAAATATACAATGAATACTACTGTTGTATTCTGTACTATTCTGTGTCTCCTTTCTTCTTGCTGCTCAGCCTGTGTGTATGATGTAATCAGAATGTTCGTGAATGCAGGGTCAGTTTGAGTGACTGGGGCTGAGCAGCAGGTAGCTGCTCCCAGTGGGGCCTTCTTTACCATTCTACTTATTATGCATATACCTACTTAACTACACCTTCGGCTACTGGATTACTTATTCACAACAGCACTTTCTTCGTTGTAAAAGTGGCGACGATCTGATACGAATAACGTGTGCAGAGAAAATAAATGAAATAAGAAACTACAAAGATGATTGCCAGCCAAGCCTGATTATAAGTTTGTCAACGCCCTTGATGCCCCACCGGTGTCTTCTCCAACAGACAGCCTCCAGAGGTAGGTATGTTTCAGGCATTGGACAGTGTGTGGCCTACTTGGCTTGAAACCTGCTGCCAACCTGCTGATTCTTTGGATAACAGCCAACCTGTGGATTCTTTGAATGCTTAGACCGCTGCTTTTGTCGAGCTCTTGTTGAAGTTTATGTGACCTAATCGTGCCCTGGCGTGAAGTTGTTGAGTTGCTTCAAAAACATAGAGTGATAGCTAAGATCAATTATATTCAGTCCCAGTGTGTGGTGACAATATTGTCAAATTTAGTGATCGGGGGCAAATATCGGGCCCAGAGTGTGTCACGGTCATGCAGAGTGTGCGTGCCAGCTCACCTTCCCATCGTGACTGCGCGACCCTGCATGATATTCTTGGCAATTTTGCTTTAATCGAAGCGATCGCCCGCATTGCCCTTAATTGGTTTGACGCTTCTTCGAGGACCCCGAACCTGGGCCACCGACTTTTGCATACTGATACCGCTTCCAGAGCCATGTCCACTTCTGGCTCGTCTACGGCAAATGAGGCTTGTAACTGTTAGGCATTCATTACAAGTCCTGATGATGATCCACATGTTGGTTTAGTTGGATTGAAACGCCGTCGACAAAATTGTGCACCTTATACATTTATGAACCTTGATGTCACTTAAAATGTAAAGGTGTATTAATGTTCTATTTGACATTTGAAACTGTACAAATAACAGAACCGTAAGCTTTTGCCTAAAAGCCCTTTGTGTTTTACGTTTCCCAACTGTACATTTCATGATTGCTAAATAGGGTACAGGCTTGTGCCCCACCCTGTTGCTGATGAATTTGTTGATACTACTAAGTGAGTACATATTAGACCTCTGTCCGGATGGACATGTCATATCAATATAGAAACGACTGTGTCTATATTTATTAGTTTATATTTCTGTACTTGTAAGGGACCACTGTTGTTTAAAAAAGAATCTACTCCAAAGGTCCCTTGCAAACTTTATTGGGTGCCCTTGTTGTCTTCAAATATAGCGTTTGCGAGTTAAGCACAACCAAAGGGAATGATGCGCTTTGAAGATTCACAGTTTCGGAAGTGTCGAGTGAGGGCTAAAATCTGGTCACGCTGTTAGGTGACTGCGAAATGTGCTGATCGGGGGCAGATCCTGAAGCGTAGTGATCGTAAGTAAACAGGACCACTACTGATGGGCTAGTGAACTGGGATTTGAAATGCCACATTTATACAATTTTACGGTTACTCAACAACGAGGTGAGCATCTCGAGTTGTGAGTACTGAGCTGTGGAGTTGTACAGACTTGTCAAAGGAAAATGACATACATGCCAAAGTTTATTTGCTTTTGCCTGAAGTGAATTATCATTTGAATTAACTGCGACCGTTACCTTCAGCATGCAGTCGCGTGAGTAACCCAGTGTTCTTTTCTGTGACTCATAGGGGCGTGTTGTTCCCAATCTTCCATCACTGAGGTAATTGCCAAAGAATCCTGATGGTTGTCATGACGCAAAGTTGTTTGGAGCGGGTCTATTCGTGCACACCTGTGCTACAAGTCATCCGGCAAACGTCACCAGTGTGCACTGCCTTCTTTAGAATGGCGTTTTCGCACAGGTTAACATTTGCCAACCAAGTTTCATTAAAGTTGAGGTGGATGTCATCGCTTCACACGAAAATGAAATCCGGAAAGCATGTGCAACAAGATTACGTTTCCCTGATACTGCCCGGAAGTTTCTGTGACGTGCTTGGAGGTATCATATTAACCCTGTTCCCATCTCAATCTTGAACAATCTGTTCCCATGTCAATCGTGAACAACGCATCTGAGTGGTGGAACAGTGCCTGTCAACAGTGACTGCTTCATTTATTTCAGTTATTATGTTGCCAAGCACGAATCTTACTGCGCTTTTGTGACAATGGTGTCTACTTTCAATATTTTAATTTATTGTGTTGCCTTTTTCAAATGCGTAGCCTCTGCCTATGCATATAGTTGTGCCTACCATGTGTTTTGCCTAAATTAATGAGCTGTTATCTGCAGTAAGGAGTTATACACTTATATTTTGTTGATATAGAGACTAGCTTTCAACATGTTATGTGTGCCATGTTTGCTGAGTACTTGTAGTAATGAAATTACGCACATTGTTCAATGTGTTAGTGTGCGCATGTGTATTTTGGGGGTCACATACTCCGTACTGTGTTTTACCTTGGTGTGCGTTTCGGGGAGTCAAGTACCCCGTGCGCTAGGGAGTCATGTACCCCGTGCTGTGTGTTTTTCCTTGGTGTTTGTTTCGGGGAGTCATGTACCCCGTGCACTGGGGAGTAATGTACCCAGTGCTGCGTGTTATACCTTGATGTACGTTATGTTGGGGAGTCATGTACCCCGTGTAGTGCGTTTCACATTGGTGTGTGTTTCGTGGAGTCATGTACCCCGTGCACTGGGCGTCATGTACCCCGTGCTGTGTGTTTTACCTTAGTGTGCATTTCCGGGAGTCATGTATCCTGTGCTCTGGGGAGTTATGTACCCAGTGCTATGTGTTTCGCCTTGGTGTGCGTTTCGGAGAGTCATGTACCCCGTGTGCTGAGTGTCACGTACCCTTTGCAGTGTGTTTTGCCTTGGTTTGTGTTTGAAGAGTCATGTATCCCGCGTGTTTTGGGGAGTCATGTACCCTGTGCTGTGTGTTTTGCCTTGGTGTGCGTTCTACGGAGTCATACACCCCGTTCTGTGTACCGTGTTGTGTGGGTGTGTTGTTTTGCTGGGCTTCTGCGTTTGTTGTTTCTTGGGGCGTCATTTTTAAGTTTCGGTTCTCCGTTTGTTGCTTTTCGTGCCAGTCTGGCCAACTGACATAATCCGTGACATTCGGGGTTTGGTTTGTGATGAAGGATGGGGGTTTATGTGTGGTACATTTTCAGG
Organism: Lissotriton helveticus; assembly: GCF_964261635.1. Classification (NCBI taxonomy): domain Eukaryota; kingdom Metazoa; phylum Chordata; class Amphibia; order Caudata; family Salamandridae; genus Lissotriton; species Lissotriton helveticus. The sequence goes on from NC_136070.1 coordinate 964,294,579, forward strand.
TGATGTCTCTGTGACGTCTGACCTTTCTCTTATATTTAGTGCGAGTGCGAGTTGTGGTGTGTTGTTGACGTTTCTTTTATCTGTACGGTGTGATATTTTCATCATCATTCTGCATTTATCTTCATTGTCCGATATTCCATTTTAACACTGCACCATACAATTTCCATCCCTTTTATTCTGCATTGTGTCAAAGCTGTTCTGTTATCTCTCCTTTGTTTATTCAGCTTGCAGTTTAGATTTGTAATCATCTTATCCTATTTCCTCTTGATTTGCTTATTTGGAAATTCTTTCTTTGTTAATGTTTGGCATACTGTATTTCCAGCCTCTTACTTTCTTTATTTTGAAGGAGGGAGATGGGTTGTATTCTGTACTACTCTGTCTCCTTTCTCCCTGCTGCTCAGCCTGTGTGTGTGATGTAATCAGAATGTTTGTGAATGCATGGTTTGAATGAGTGGTCAGTTTGAGTGAGGGGGGCTGAGCAGCAGGATGCTGCTACCTGTGGGGCCTTCTTTACCATTCTACTTATAATGACAAACCTACTTAACTACACCTTCAGCTACTGGATTACTTACTCACAAGAGCACTTTCTTCATTGTAAAAACTACGACAAGAAACATGGAGTGAAGGACGCGTACCTTAGTGTTGGTGACTGGGTCAGGGTCAAGTTAGGCACCACCTGTAAGAAGGGGAGTAGCAGGTTCTGCCAGCCCCAACAGATCAAGGAGCTGTATAAAGGAACTGCCAAGCTAAGTAATGGAAAAATATGGTCTCTCACCAGAATAGCCAAATGCAACAAGGTTCTATGATGGGGGAAGGACATAAGCACTTCAGAGGGAAATTATGGGTGGTTATGGTCAGAAGTAGAAGGTGTAGAATCCACCACTGACAACAGGGAACCATCTTCTAGTGAGGAATCGTGCAGTCCTCATGAGCCAGAAGAAGCACAGAATCCCAATCACTCAACCAGTTCTCCTCACCCTGAATCGAGTGACATTGAAAACCTTGAGACAGAGAGCGCCGCTGCCCAAAGTATTAATGAGGATGTGGGTACAGAAGCTGGGTCTGAGTCCCTAGAAAGAGATGCGCATTCGTAGGGGAAGAACTATTGTATTACCAAAAAGAGATGATGAATTTGATATGCATCCTACTTGAACCTTTTATGCTAGGTTCAGCTTCAACCATATAATTATTCCGCAGTTATTTATTGGATTTTCAAATATATTTATTCTGCAACTATTTATTAGGACTTGATAATTTCAGTCACCCTTGTATTTATATGATGTTTAATTTATTGTCCTGTTTATTTATTCTCAGTTATTTATTAGGACTTGTTCCTCCATTTCCCTTATTTATGCCAATGCCCTTGTACCCTATATTTATTGGATACTCGTGTATTTCCCTTTCGTATCAAATTGTCAAAGGGGAAGATGTAGGGTGTTGCGCTCTAGTCTTTTTTCCCGCGTCATGCATCCGCAATGCATTGTAGATGCACTGACGTGGGGAGAGACACCATTTTGTATTGCCTCCCGGCAGTTGCTCACTCTCCCTCTCCAATAAAGCATGCATCATCTTCATGCTCTGAGTGGACATTCTAATTTCTTGAGTTCACGCTACCCGCACTGCACTACATTCCTGTGGCATCTGCAACTGGAACTAGTTGTCCAAGTTGACTCTGATACACCTCGAAAATCGTGTCCCCTGGATGACATCCAGGTTGAAGGTCAATCCACCAGGGTGTTGTTTGACTCTGGTGCCAAAATCACCATAGTTTGAAAATAATGTGATAAAAATAAATTGCCTCATAAGGTTTCACTGTTGAAACCTGAGATACGTCCTTTGGCTTATGGTGGTGAACCCATTCCACTGCATGGTTATTTTATAGGGCTCATTGAATACAACAACCATTACACTTACAGCAAGATTTATGTTTCTGAGAAAGGTGATAGCAATAATCAGCTGGTTTCACCAGGGGGATTTGGGGGTCATGCTTGATCCAGGTAGTGACTGTCCCATAAATGTACAGGATGATGTACACTTAATTCGTGAGGAACCTCTTGATACTGAAACTAAGGTCAAGCAGTCCTTCCCCAATGTTTATAGGGATGAACTGGGTTGTCTAAATGGGTTCAAGCTTGATACATGTCTACTCCCTTACTCACAGCCGTTTAGCAGTAAAGCAAGAAGTGTTCCTTCGTCTGTGAGGGATGAAATGAGAAAAGAGTTGGAGAAACGCAAGCAAGGTGGTATTATTGAAAAAGTGGAAGGGATTGATTGGTTGCCCCCTGTGGTAGCAGCCCACAAGGCCAATGGATCTCTTTGTCTATGTATAGACTTGAGACAACTAAATAAATGTGTGGTAGTAGACCGTTATCCCCTTCCAAACATCTCGGAACTCTTGGTCTTGCTTGAGGATGCCAAGGTTTTCAGCACCATTGACTTGGCTTCGACCTACCACCAAATTGAACTTGCAGAGTCTTCAAAGGACTATACAGCTTTCGTGACACTATTTTGAACATTCAGATTTCTCAGGATGCTGTTTGGTCTTGTATCTGCGGCCTCCGTTTTTCAGCATGTAATGGAAAGACTTCTGAAAGACTGTAAAGGAGTTTGTGTTTATCAAGATGACATTCTTGTGTTTAGGAAAGATCATGGTGAACTTAAGAACCGCATTAATGTTGTCTTAAGTAAGTTGTATGAGGCTAATCTTACCATCAAAGCTGAAAACTTTCGTTTTAGTACCTCTTCCATTCATTATCTAGGGCACACAGTTTCAGGTGAAGGGATTGCTCCTAAGGCTGACTTGGTTGACACTATTTCTCGTATGTCTGCTCCCTCTAATAGGGAAGAACTCATGAAGTTTCTTGGGATGATTGAAAATTATAGCAAGTTCATTAAAAATGTTTGCAGAGAACAGTAATTGTATGAGAGCCCTCTTGAGGAAAGGGGTTGAATTCAACTGGTGCGAGAAGTGTGATCATGAATTTCTTTCCCTCACGAAAAAGCTTGGTGATGCCCCTAAACTTACATTTTTAATCCCTCAAAAACTTCCATAATACCAACAGATGCAAGCCTCAAAGGTTATGGGGATTCTCTGCAACAAGAGGGTGAAGTGGGAATGAAGACTATTATGTTTCTTTCTCTTGGTCTCAAAGACGCTGAGTCTCACTACTCCGATATTGAACGGGAAGCTTTGGCTGTGTTTTGGGCCATAAAAAAACTTAAAAGGTTTTTGTGGGGTACCAAGTTTTTGGTAAAAACTGATCAGAAGCCTCTTTATGAAACTTTTAAAAAGAAAAGGATTGATCTTGTCTCTAGTAGAATTACGAAGTGGGTCCTAGCTCTCCAGGAGTATGATTTTGATATCAGATATATTCCTTGGGTAGAGAATGGTGTTGCTGATACCTTGTCTAGGCTTGTGGGAAAAGTGAAGTGATGGTGTTGAAGAAGATGAAGATGGTGATGATAATGATATCATGTGTGTGAAGTTAGTGAAGGGATTGTTGATGAGCATCAGTGGAGACTTAAACTGTCTTCTGATTCCGTTCTTTTAGAGGTAGTATGGATTAATTAAAAAAGGTTACAAGTTGAAGAAACAAGCATCTGAACAAGCTGCCAAGTTTTGGGGCCTTAAGGATGAGATGTCAGTTTGTCATGGTGTGCTACTATGTGGTACAAGGCTTGTTCCACCAAGCAAACTACGTCAAACCTTAATTGATTTAGCCCACAGATCACATTCTGGGATGTCAAAAACCAAGGAGAAACTTCGGTCATCTTATTGGTGGCCAGGTATGGATCTTCTTGTCGAGCGAGTTGTGAGAGATTGCAAGGTGTGCTCCACAAGTGAGAAGTCTAAAATAACAAGGGTTCAGCTTATGGTTATCAGTGATCTTTCCAGTTGGCCCTGGAAAGAGGTTGCTCTAGACATACTAGGTCCTGTTCACTCAAATGGTCAACAGGTGTTCATCTTGATGCTAATAGATCTTTTCTCCAGGTGGCCCTCTAACATTGAGACTGTGAGTGTCATCAAAATTTAATAATCCCTCATGGCCAAGGAAGGGTATCCTGAAACCATTTTCACAGATAATGGGGTTCAGTTAGTCTTGCGTGAGATGGAGACGTTTCTTAAAGTCCGAGGTATCGGGCATAAGAAATGTTCTCTTTACTACCCAGAGACAAATGGAGTCGTTGAGAGGTTCAATAGGGTATTGAAGGGAAACTATCTCTTGTGCCAAGGCCGCTGGTTTCAATTGGAAAGAGGAAGTTCTAAAAAAAAAGTGGAATGCTATAGGATGACTCCACATAACACCACAGGGGAGTCACATTTTGTTCTGTACAGAGGTAGGTCTCCTTGTACTTTGGTTGAACCGGTTTGGATGAGACATTTAGAAGAAACTGTCTCTTCCTCTAGTTCGAAGAGAGTTTCTCCTGACTAGCGCAAGAGAGAAGAGGCCAAGTGTCTTTCCAGAAAATTATATTTTGATTCAAGGAAGAAAAAAAATACTATGGTCAAGGTTGGGGACTTAGCTGTTATCAGACAACCTGGGTCCAAAGTTATGTTCTCTAAACCTATACATGTCATAAAGGTGTTTGAAAATGCTGTTAGAACTCAAGATTACAGAGTATGGAACTTGAATAGGTTATCTGTGTACAAAGAAGCAGAGTTTTCTGGGCCTTCAGTGTCTGGAAAGATTTCTAACACTGACAATTTTGCTCCACCACGTGTGTCCTCTAGGATTGTTAAGAGGCAAAGTCGTTTGAGTGATTTTGCATCTTAAAACTATGTTCTTGTATTTTCTTCTATTTCTTTTGTTTTTTTTTCTCTTTCTCGCTTGCTCTTCTGCGTTAATGGGGAAAGATGTGTGGCATCTGCATATTCCAAGCTCTTAGGGATTCGATGACAGGTCCTGTTCTCCCAGGTTATAGAATTGTATTGTTGCAAAGGACTGGTGGCTGTTACCTGTACTGGCTGGGAACTGGATGGGTTTCTTCTTACTAAGAATAAAACCTAACTATCTACACTTCTACCTGCTTCCTGCGTGATCCTTTCAGCTGTTTCCGGAACTTACAATTCCCAAGCACAGTTTGCGCATACTCACCCTCCTCGTCCCGCCCAAAAAAAAACGCACAGGACGTTACGCTCCACGTTCGGTCACGTGATATGAGAATGCAACGCCCTATTGGCAAAAAAACGCGTCTGTAAATCAGAGTAAGGCAAAATGTAAACAGGAAATACATGCATCAAAAAAACAAGCATTGGTGTTGCCAATAGGTCTCGCAGTAGGAAAGTTGGAGCTATTACAATTGCAAATAACAATGCCTTTTATTTTTCTTTTCATTTTAAAAACATAAAGGGCTTTGTCATTTACAAAACCAATAGCTCCAACTTTCCTACTGCGAGACCTATTGGCAATGCCAGTGCTTGTTTGTGTGTGTGTATGTGTATATATATGTATGTATGTATGTTCGGGACATACCAGATACCATCCTCTTTCAACGAGTCACAAGCAACTTCTTTGTAGTCATATATAAATAAAACAGGCCATAGTTTGATTATCGTTGGTGACAGACTGAGCTAAGGCAGAAGCTGTTACCAGAAATCACAAATATTTTCCCAAGTTCTTCAGTTTCGATTACATTATGAAATTGATTATGGCTAACTGTAACTGACTATCTAACTTCGGAGGTAAGAGTTTCAGCTTCAAAGAATCACTTTCACCGAGCCAGTTGTATTCAGCTCGAAGCAGTGTCTGTGAGCGGAATTTTAAGTGCGTGCGTTGTGAAAGCCACCTTCAGGCCGAGTTTAGGGTTTGATTGGCTGCAACATTAAGACAGGCAGAGGTGCATGTTTGAAATACTTTTTATAGCTAAACGAGCAATGTCGCCCGATGACTTGTCTGACTCTGTTTACTTGGCTGGGCCGAATTTGTGTGCAGTCACGATAACCGCGTGTGGTGACAGCTTCTTGTGTTCAGGATACTGATGAATGGCATTTGCGCGAAATTAGTGGGTACTGACGTGCTTCATAGTAATAACATGGATGTTCAGGGCTGTTTATCTGAACCATAGCCTTGTATCTTGATGCAAAGTCATTGTTAATTGACTGCAGAGCGAGTTCTGCAGAGACGGGTAGGAGATGAAAGGCAAGAACAAAAAAATGTGAACAAATGCGTGCGCCGGGAAACTGAGCCATGAATAATTAGGGGAGGAGAAGCCGAGAAGCCGCAGAGCGCACGCTGGGCGAAGCCCTTTGATGTGCTGTGCGGCCGTTAAAAAAAATGCAATTAGGAGGGAGGGAGGCTGATGCGCGTGCTTGTTTGGTCACGTGATTCACGTGAACTTAATGAAAACCGCAGCGCAAGAAGCCCTTGGTTTCACGAGGATTTCGAGCACTTGAATTCTCGCTCCGCTCAATGCGCTTGCACGCATTGATAGGTCGCGAGACCTAAAAATAGTTGGCTAACAATTAGGCGGGTCGGATGGTGGTTTGTATGCCTGGTGGAAGCGTGCACTGACAAACGGTGGTGTGTGTGCCTGGTGGAAGCATGTAAATATAGCTGGTGTTGTGTATGCCTGTTAAAACGTGCACTGGCAGCTGGCGGTGTGTGTCTGCCTGGTGAAAGTGTGCACTGACGGCTGGTGGTGTGTGTCTGATGGAAGCGTGCACAGACAGCTAGTAGTGTGTGTGCATGCTGGAAGCATGCACTGACTGGTGATGATGGCTGGTTGTGTGTGTGTCTAGAGGAAGCATGCACTAATGGCTAGTGGTGTGTGTGCCTGGTGGAAACGTGCACTGATGGCTGGTGATGTGTGTGTGCCTGTTGGAATCATGCACTGATGGCTGGTGGTGTGTATGCCTGGTGAAAGCGTGCGCTGACGGATGGTGTTGTGTGCCTGGCGAAAGTGTGCACTGATGGCTGGTGGTGTGTGTGAATGTTGGAAGCGTGCACTGATGGCTGTTGATGTGTATGCCTGGGGTGGATGCGTGCACTGACAGTGCACACTTTCACCAGGCACACACCACCAACCAACGGCTGGTGGTGTCGGCCGGGTGAAAGTGGGCACTGACGGCTGGTGGTATGTGTACCGTGTGGAAGCGTGCACTGATGGCTGGTGGTGTGTGTTTGGTGAAAGTGTGCACTGACGGTTGGGGGGGTGCCTGGTGAAAGTGTGCACTGATGGCTGGTGGTCTGTGTGAATGTTGGAAGCGTGTACTGATGGCTGTTGATGTGTATGCCTGGGGTGGAAGCGTGCACTGACAGTGCACACTTTCACCAGGCACACACCACCAACCAACGGCCGGTGGTGTGTGCCTGGTGAAAGTGTGCACTGACGGCTGGTGGTATGTGTACCTGGTGGAAGCGTGCACTGATGGCTGGTGGTGTGTGTTTGGTGAAAGTGTGCACTGACGGCTGGTAGTGTGTATGCCTGGTGAAAGTGTGCACTGACGGCTGGTGGTATGTGTACCTGGTGGAAGTGAGCACTGACGGCAGGTGGTGTATGCCTTGTGAAAGTGTGCACTGACGGCTGGTAATATGTGTGCCAAAGAGAAAGTTTTAAAGTGTGCAACGAAAAAAACAAGGTGTTTAATGATAGGGAAACTCTGGACGAGAATGATGTATTTCATCGAGGATCTATTAAAGAAGGCAGGACTGGGGCGAAGGAACCATGCCTCGAAAATTCACTGCACATTCTGCTTCACGTTGTGCAAAAAGACCAAAACATTACATTTTTCGTAAAGAATTAAAAATAAACAAGATAAGTGCCACCCACCACATTGTGCCAATCAAGAGCAACATTTCCTCTGTGGTTCCCAGCATGCACTGTGGTAGGATGGACTGCAGAGCACCTTCTAAGCGATCAAAAGTAGTGGACCCTGAAATTGAGTACCTTAATAAGCCAGCCAGTTACCAAACACTACGATTGAATGCTGGATTGAACAGGAGAGCTTAGGTTTGTGGCTGGAATCATCAATTGAGTTATGATCAGACCCAGTGAGACCCGGCCACTTAAAGCCCTGCCAGCACCTAAAAAACGCTGTACGGATTTAACACAGGTAAACTGAATGTGCAGCTGCCTCAAAACTATTCAAACAATAAGTATGCAAGCGCTAAGGGTTGATCTCTGTGGCTTGTGGCGCTCAAAAGTCCACACAAACACCGGAAGCGCACTGAAACTTGTTAAAGACAAACTTGGTGAAAGTACTATTTTAATTTCGAGGCCCTGTTTATAATTTTTTTACGTAGGTATGGAATGGCATTGTGAGTGCTCATTGTAGGTGTAATGTTACTATTTTTTAACAGCTGGATAAATGGACAGAAGCAGCAAAATATTCCAGATGGGCAGCACACTAAGCTAAGGATAGATTTTTAGCTTAAGTTCTTTCGGCCCTTCCCTTTATTAGATCGGCCACGCTAAAATAAGAAACCTCATAGTTTTTTCTATCCCACTTAAAGCCCTGGTGTTTGGAAATAACAATGGTCTGCGTCCGGGTCAGTCTGCTCGGGAGTGGGCTGACTAGTGACTGCCATTGACTTCCTGCAGCGCCAACTGCTTTTCGAAACTCAGAAGCCACTTCCCCTCCCCTCTGAACACTAGTGAGTTCCAGGAAGGCACGGGCGGCAACCGGCAATGCTTTGCTAGTATTTGATAGAGATCTTAAATCACTGTGAGAGTAGGAAGGCTCGGTGGTGGGGGCGAAGCTTTGTGGCGAGAGCTCCGTAAGAGACAATCTGCCCTCAACCAAGCCCACCCCCACCCCCCCCTAACCACTCACTCAAACAAATCAGAGGCTGCCGGGACCAAAAGGAAAAGCGAAGGGGGGGGTAGAGCTGCCAGTACTGCCATGAATACTACAGTAAAGCTGGGTCAAAAGCTTCCAGCCACGGGAGTCTATGACTTGTAAATGGCTGATAACCCGTGACCTCTCCTCGGCCCTGGGCCTGTTCACAGAGCCACAGAACAACAGACATCATTAGTATTGGTGGAAAGCGCATTGCAGGCACAGTAATTCAAGCAAGTACTGGCACTCTGAATTGCGTGACAAAATATTTTGAGGGAATGCGATAATACCAAATATGCATTAGTGCTGAATGACCCCTGGCAGGGCTGCGGTCTTGCCAGGCCCACTTACCTCCATATCCTGCTCAACTCACGAGACCCTCCACATGCCGAAATGGTGAACTATAAGGTAGTTAAGCTCATTACACTAAGCAGCAATGCCCCTCCCCCGGCCCACTTAAAGCCCGAGATAGCACTAGCAGAATGATGAGGGTGGCAGGAATCGGAGGGAAAGGGGTGAAGTGTCACTGGAAATACTGGTGCGAGAAACGGAAAGCATGAGAGAAATCAGATGGGTCGAACTCAAGTTAAATCTAGCCTGCAAGAGGGAGAAAATCGCCATAAATTGAATGATGGCACAAACACTTTGAAGAGTGATTTTGAAAACGTAAAGGAAAACAGCTATAACATTAAATATCTACGAAGGAACAACATGAAATTGACTGTAAAGTACGAGGCATGGCAGAGTGTGAGGCATAGAAGAGGCAATCAGATAGGTAGGACTTTGCAAAAGACAGCTGGATACTGAGACCGAAAAAAAACCCAAGGCAGCGCTGGGAGGGGGGCTGGGCAGAAATGTCCCCCGGCCCACTTAAAGCCCGAGATAGCACTAGCAGAATGATGAGGGTGGCAGGAATCGGAGGGAAAGGGGTGAAGTGTCACTGGAAATACTGGTGCGAGAAACGGAAAGCATGAGAGAAATCAGATGGGTCGAACTCAAGTTAAATCTAGCCTGCAAGAGGGAGAAAATCGCCATAAATTGAATGATGGCACAAACACTTTGAAGAGTGATTTTGAAAACGTAAAGGAAAACAGCTATAACATTAAATATCTACGAAGGAACAACATGAAATTGACTGTAAAGTACGAGGCATGGCAGAGTGTGAGGCATAGAAGAGGCAATCAGATAGGTAGGACTTTGCAAAAGACAGTTGGATACTGAGACCGAAAAAAAACCAAGGCAGCGCTGGGAGGGGGGCTGGGCAGAAATGCGAGTGAAGTGTGAAGCAGTGGGCGGGGAGGCAGGAGCAAATGGTATGGGGAGCCTTTGAAGAGCAAGCCAGAAACACCAGGGGGGCGGAGAAGCAGATTGCCTAGGAGGCAGGCAGAAGGCTCGGGCTCGTGCATGTGCAAATGCACTCGTGGAAAACCTCTTTTTGGGAGACCTTAGTTTAAGTCTTGGTTTCCCTGCTATAGACTCGTCCTATTCCATTCCTGCGGAATCGGAATAGGCCGAGACCTAAAAATACAGTGGAAGAATATTGCACCAGGATGTGTGTCTGTACGAAATGGAGCTGTAGTTCAGCGGCTAAACTGCCTTCTGTGCAGCAAGTAAGCCGGAGGTCTGCTGCTTGCTTCAAAATCTAACGGCGTTATGCATACATTTCAATAGACCCGATTCAGGCAGAGGACTCCCGATTTGTAAAGTAAAAAAATGCTTTCTTTTTGCTGTCTTCTGCCTGAAATTGTCTCTGCTTCAATAGAAGTCAATCTCCCCGAATGATTTGAAATCAAAAGAAAATGGTATGGTACATGCTGTCAAGAGGAACCATTGAAGTCTATCAGGGAAGGATGTGATGTCATAATATTTCTTGGAGCTCTGGTGAGGCATGCTGAAGGATATAGGATGCCTGGAAGGAGGGGGGGCATTGTAGAGCCTGGAAGGTCGTTGAGTGGGGCTTTACAACCATTTGCATGTGAGAGCACAAGGACTGGGACAGCAGTTCTGAAGTCATTTTCTTGCAAGAATGGTTTCACTTTCTTCAGTACAGAGAGATGGTACCCAACCGTCTTGGTTTTCTTAAGGATAAGTAAATTGCAGCAAAAGTGTAAAATATGATAAAGTTTGTTCACAATTCAAAAAGTGTATATCGTTAACATGCAGAACCGTTTCACCTTAGTACTTCAGATAATATCAGTGCATTGAGAAGTACTTTTTATAAAAGTGATAGTTTTGGCTAGGGTTTATTTATACATGAACAACATTATTGTTTATTAGCTCAAACACAGGAGAAGATTTTGTATAGCACACATCCTGAAGTCAAGTATTTCAAGATCCTCATATGTGATAATGAAAAAGGGGGAAGTGAAATAAAGCAATTGCCTAGGATCACACAATTTAGTTAAGTGGATAAGCAGGGATTAATCCCACGTTTTTGGTTTCACATTGTGCAGTTCAGACATTAGATCTATATGCTTTGCTTTCCCTACACCCACCTTGTTGCCAATGCCCCTCAACTCCCGAATGCGGCCCTTCGTAACATCACTGACCAAACCTTGTAGCCCCTGGGGAAATGTTTGAGTACCCAAGGTCTAGAGTGAATCTGAATGACGTGGCATGGGTGAATGGTTGGGTTCAAATATTTCCGTGTTCATGTCACTGTGCCAAGTTTCCACTACATGTTGCTTGTTGTTTTTGACAAATAGTGTGAATTGTGCCTTGGTGGGGTTGACCTTCAGGTATATGTTGGACATTTGGATTAGACGAAGGCAGTGTTTGAGGTGGTATATTTTCTTTAGGAACTGGAAGCATAATGTATTCCTGACAAACAGAAATACAACTACCATATTGCTAAAGGTATTTTAAAGTTATTGTATTAACAGTATATGCTAAACTCATGGCGACTTGAATTATATAATTTTGTGCAGCAGTATTTTCCACATTATTATGGATTTGCTGCAGTTCTCACGTAATCTATCATATACTGCATAATCTGTTTATAGCAAGAAATTTGTTTGTGTTAAAACAGATCAAATGTTACTAAAAATGCGACAACACGTTGCTGCGTAGTGGAAGGCCCTTCTCAAAGGTTGACTGGTCATCTTTGTGTTGCTTGTCGCTGTATTTCGGGTGGCAGACTAGTAGTATTGATTTGAAAACTTTCCGAGGACAGTATTGACATGTGTAAAACTCACAAAGTAATGAGGTAATACTATATCAAAATGTGCTGCTTCACACTAGATAAATTGCCTTCTCTTGCTGCATAATTTAGTAAAGTTTGCCGCATAATTTTATCCAATCCTGCTGCATAATTCCAGTGGCCCTTTAAGTACATGTAAGAAAACTTTGTGAGAAAGAGGCAGTATTGTACTCATATTTGTCAGCATTCAAGCGTTAGGTATGATGCCTCTGGCTTTTTATAGAAAAAATGCTACTAATTTACCATTTTCTTGCTTAACCGTCCTTCGCTTTGGGTCATTGAAATTCCTTTGATTTTTCCCACATAGCTGATCTTGCACATGCTTGTGTGCTAACCTTTGACTTGCTTTGCAGTACATTTTATTTTAAGCAACCAAAAATACCAATAAACGAAAATATCTATATTTTTGGTGAAATAGTTGCAATTGTGTATGCAGTTTTATATAGTACGAGGGCAAATTTTTTTATGTTTTGTTGATAAGCACAGGCACGTTTAGTGATTTACCCAGAATCACAGGATGTTGAGCAGAGGCAGAGAATAAAAAGTTGAGTCTAAAAGCCCTTTACCAAATTGGAACCAGTGCCCTATCCTGTGCCCAAAAATGTGCAACTTCATTACAACTGGGTATAAAAACAGTTTGGAGAGCGTGGATTTCAAGATTTGACCTTTTCAATAAAAATAATAAAGATTTGCTTATAAAAAATGCTTGGGGAAATACTGTTTTTGTACTGTATTTGTGAGATTCCAAAATGATCCACTGAAAAAATGGCCTGTGGAAATTGTCTTACATGTTTTACCAAAAGGCAGCATTCCCATCTTTAACTGTTTTGCCAGTAAAAGTTCCTACAGGTGCATGAGAAAAAACACTGGTTGAAAACACAATTTTCACGAAACCCCGATTTCATATTAGGTCAAACAATGTTTGTACCCGATTTAAAACTTACATAGGCAAAACATAGAAGTCATTGGGGAAAGTACATTCCCCCATTTTTTTTCGAAAACCTCTCTTTCTTTATTCTAAAATGAATGTCCCGTTGCATTTGGTCTTACATTTTTTTTATATTTCCTGTTTTGCACCAATTCCCCCGTTCTTGCACATCCCAACCTATACATTACAACACCAGGAAACTCTTGCAGAAATCTAAAACATCGAGAAAACACATTCTCCTATTAACTTCCATTACGGACATTTTTAATAGTAGGAAAAAAAGGTTACTTTTGCTGTAAACAATGGAATTCTACACTATCGGAGCGCTGGTTTTTAAACCCTACTAAAAAAACTCTAGATTTTAAGCAGTTGCATTGTGTACGGGAACTTTTTACAACCACCAGCAACGGCTGAACTATCAATGCACAAGCGGCGGGACTTATGCGTTTTCGCCCGTTCCCAAAGCACTTCGACGCGTACATCCGGTTGCGCCGGAAAGGACGTCCCCAGGAAGTTACGTCACTGCCGGTGCCGGCATTTTTAGAAACGCGCGAGGATTGAATAGGTGCATGACATAGGAGAATGATTGCTTTTCTTTCTCCTTTTTAAATGCAATATTCTGCAACTTACAACGTGAAGATCTCGCATTCAGCCCTTCCGAATTGCTTCGAGGTAAACGCGTGGGCAGCTTAATAGGGGGACCGGATTTTACTCAGAAATGTAGGCACTCTATTTCCGTGCTCCTAATGTTCATCAACAACAGCTGACTTGTAGTTTATCTTTTTTCCTGATGGTTATTAATGCCTGTTGTATCTTTTATGTGTTGGCCTTTCTGGTCTGTATGTTAATTGACATCCAATCCCTTCGTGGCAAGTTCTGCTCAATAAAACTGAAACAAACATACCATCATCCTATCTGAGATTGCTACCCTCTGATAGCAAGAGGGTATGTTTTGTTTAGTCTCTAAGAGGACGAGGGTTTGTTTTTCAGTTTTATGGAGCAGTACTTAACCCAAGGTATTGGATCGCTTGTACAAGGGCATTCGTTATATTACACAGGGTCACATTTGTTTGTACTTTACGTACGGGAAGCTTAGGTGATTTGGCGATCATCACATGATGTTGAGTGGACGCCGAGCTCCTTGGTTCCAAAGACAGTACCTCTGGCCATAACGCCAGATCTTCTCGAGGTAGTTTTTGCAGGTAAGACGTAAACTCATCTGAGCTTCCAATTTATTAGGTATAACCTGCTTTTTTGACGATCGCCAAGTAAACCACACATCTGTTTGGATCTCCCCAACTCTGCTAGGAAAGTATTTCAAATGTCAATGTCTACCATCATATGTTCAATAAAAACTTATATGTTTTATTTTATTTTATTTAATGCATTTTTATAAAGCGCTGACTTTACCCAAGGTGTCAGAGCACTGTACAATAGATGCAGTTACATTACATGAGAGAAATGTTGCAAAAATGGAAAAAAACAAAAATAGGCCATAGAATCAAAACAACGCAGGCAAAAGGAACACAATATTAAGCACAGCAAGCACAGAATGTACAAACAAAAATATAAATATATATGACAAATTTACAATAACTAAAGAACTTCCTGGCGGGGTCTGGGAAGGAAGGAATTAGTTCTGAAAGTGTCTTTGGAATAGAAGAGATTTGAGGTCCGCTTTGAAGATATGGATGGAGGTGATGGCACGGAGCAAAAGAGGAAGCGAGTTCCAGATTCTCACCGCATTACCTGAGAACGATTGAGCCATCAATTTTTTCCTTTTGAAGGAGGGGGGCTCAACCAGGAACTTTTCCGTATTCCGAGAAGGTCTTGAACCTCCAGACAATTTCAGTTTATTCGCCGAATACTGTGTGAAACCTGACATGGCAAAGCAAATAGATTGACGTTGGCCGTCAGCCTTCTGGCTTTGTCAGTGCTAGTTTTGCATCTTCAAGTCTGATACAAAACGTTGTTAGCAGAAGCTGCACAGTTCTTGTTAGTGTAAAAAAATATATAGCTAAAAGCAAAGATTTTTTGGTTCTCAGATGGCACTCTTGCTATAGCAGTTGATGACACTGAAGGAACTACGTTATCTCACAATGTGTTCCTTATGAAAGGAAAGAATGATGTTACAATGATGTTAGTAATTAGCTTGAGTGAGCCGACCCTTTGGCCACTGTATGCTGCAGTGGGTGGGACAAAAAATGCTAATGACATTACAGACCAGTGGAAGAAGAGGCCTGGATTAACGTCCTTGCAATTTAAATATATTTGATATATAATTTTAGTGAAATCACCAGACAAAAACACCTGGGTTGGATAACCTATATAAAAAATGATGCTTGAAACTATCACCTTGTTTTCCTCTCTTGAATCTTTATTCTCTCTACTCATCTTATACTTTTTACTAGCCTTCCCTCCCAATTTCTATTGTTTTACTATCTTTTCATCACAAGTTTGTTTTTCCTACCATGTTTCAGTCTTCCTTTCCATTTTTTATTTAATCCACTTAACCTCTTCCGTGTGCCATAAGGCTCCCGGCCGCCTGGCGTCACAGTGGGTGTGTGCAGAAGACAGCTGGGGCCCGTCGATTTTCCGTACGCGTGGAAGAATTTGTGCCGCATCGAAGAAGTTAATGAAGCTCCCTTTGAGGTCAAAGCCTACCATACAGCCCAGCTGTCTGGTTTGCTAAAGACATTTTCTGTAGCTGACCTTGTGGTTTGTAACTCACATTTTCTGGGTTTTTATTTGCTAGCTTTATTGGCTTTAGGCTGTCCAGCTTGAGTTCACCCCCCCCTGTTGCCGAAATCTTGTTTACTGTATTCTTTCACAGATTTGGTTTCTGTAAGCAGGCCTTAAAATCTTTTTCTCATCTTGTAACACTTACTGTGCATTCAAAGACAGGTCAAATGTAAGAATTTCTCTTCCAACAAGCTTGGTGTTTATTTTTCATTTTCTAACTTCAAAGTGAGAGAATTTATGTGACAGTTCTGCTGAGTACCCACGTAAGAGGCGAGCGTGGTCGATGTTTTTGTTTTTATTGGTAACATGACAAAAGATGTTTCAGAATATATCAATTTGTACAAATTCATCTTTTTTTTGTTATAATTCTGAAGTGTAGTAGAAACAAATATTTGAATATGATCAAAACACACTGACAGTAGTTGATAATATTTGCACACATTATCAGTTGTATGCAGTAAAACCGTATTGCTGTGCAAATGTAATGGTCAACAATTGAAACTGTATTGTCTTTAATGGCAGTGGGCTACCACACTTCGCATACCCCACACTAAGCCACTCCACTCTATGCACCTCCGTTGTAAGACACTCTGCAACGCCTATGGACTTGCCTCACTGCACTCTACCCCACTCCACTGAACACCAATGCAACCCAATCTACCCCACACCATGCAGGTTTGCAAAAATATACCCCGCTCCAATCTACCACGCACCACTCCAATCTAACCAACAAAACTACACTCTACCTCACTCCAGTCTATTCCGTTCTAGTCTACTCAACTTCACTCCATCTAACCCAATCCACTCCACTGAAATCTATCCCGCTCTGCTGGAATCTACTCCAATCCAACCCTCTCCAATGTACCCCACTCTACTCCAATCCAAATGTCCACACTCTACTCCAATCCAATTTTCCACACTCCACTGCAATCTATCCAACTCCTCTCTACTGTAATCTAGTCCCCTCCATACCAATCTACTCCACCACAATCTACCTCACTCCAATTGACCCCGCTCCAATCTACAACACTCTACCCAACTCCATTGCAATCCACCACACTCCACTTAAATCTGCCCTAAACTACTCCACTCTTCCATACTCCAATGTAGTCTACCCCATTTCACCCCACTCAATCCACTATACCCCACTCCACCCTAATCTATTCCACTACTCTCCAATCTATCCCACTCCAGTCTACCCCAGTGTATGCCACTCTACCTGATCTACCCCGGTCTACTCCACTCCATCCCAAATTTAACCCGTCCCAGTCTACTCCAATCTACCCACTCATCTCCAATCCACCCCACTCCATCATTCTACCCAACTGCGCTCTACCACTCCACTTTACCCAAATCGAGTAGGGTCCAATTCATCCCACTCTACTCCAGTTTGCGCCTCCCCAAGCTACCCCACTCCAATCTCCAGTACTGTAGTCTACCCTACCCCACTCCATCATTCTACCCAACTGAGCTCTACCACTCCACTTTACCCAAATCTAATCCGGTCCAATCCATCCCACTCTACCCCGGTTTGCGCCTCCCCAAGCTACCCCACTCTAATCTCTAGCACTGTAGTCTACCCCACTTCACCACATTCTACCACACTTCACCACATTGCACCCACTCATTTCACTATACCGCTCGAAAAATCAACTCGCCCGCTCGCATTTACAAACCACATTTAATTAAGGCAAGCTATTTTTAGGTCCTACTCATCCTTTCTGGCCAGTAGAAAAATAAACTGACAAGAAAGCAAGATTTAAAGGCATCTTTATTGCCGACTAAGTAAATGAGCACAAAAATGCCTTTAAATCTTATTAACTTGTCACATTTGCTTGCTTTCACAGACAGAGGTCAAGTGCATTTCAGTTAGGTCGAATTGATTTTGTAGGTTACTAGACCTGCAGGTCTAGTAAAAATTATATGATTTTTCGAGCCCTGCTACTCCAATCTACCTAAGTCCACCCTAATCTACTCTACGGCACTCTTCCCCAATCAATCTCAACTCCATTCCAATCTATCCAAATCTACCCCACTCCACGCCAATAACTTTTAACTATGCTGAGCAGCAGCTACACTAGTGTACAACATGGATAAACACATTGGCAAAGCCAATAGCTCTTGCATCGGCAAGACCTGCCGGTTTTGCCAATGCTTGTTGCTTTCTAGTTATGTGCTTCTCACTTTGGTTCACATGCTGCTTTGTTTTTTGTAAGAGGGTGATAGATTCCGTGTACAGTGGCCACTCTGCTGTCCATTGTCAATTTCAGTTATGACAATTTCTAATATTTATTATAAAGTTAATAGGCAAATATATTTAATTGTTTTTTTAATCCTCAAGTGTATGATAAATTCTTAAATCGAGCACAGATGACTCAAAGCATCATCCGTTTTACAAAGCTGCATGCAGAAAGTGCTGCTCAGACAGGTGATCAGAAATACCAGTCAATGACTTGACAATACTTAAATCATTATTGGCATTGCACTCAAAGCTAAAATTACTGATGGTGCCACTAAAACACATTTACAGTAGCAATCCTAATTAGACCACTCTTCTATGTTGTATCTGAGGAGCCAATTCAGCTTTCATCTTTCTCCCCAGGAATAGGCATTTTGATACATCAGAAGTGCCAAGACTTTCCAATACCTGACGATGGGAAGAGGCGCAAGTACAGCTACAAGACACCTTGTGTCTCTGTGCCCATGGCCTATGTTCACATCTAGGAGGGTGCTTATAGGGCCAAACTGGTGGTTACATGTTCCTGCTTAAACCCCTTCCTTAACCCCTCCGTAGTACTTCCTATCCACCACACCCAGTAGTATTTCCCATTTTCCAACCACTCCCCTATGTCCCTCACACATTTACTTCTAATATGTATACTTATTCATGCAGAGAGTCTGCAGTCAGAAGAGGGTTTTTTGAGAGGGATGAGTTCTCTGCTCAGAAAAAGATAGAGGCATAAACACTGCACATAAGTTAGTGAATATCATTTTGTAGTACGTCAAAATAATATTAAACAAGCATTTGGAATGCAGTCAGTCTCGCGTTTATTAATGTTAAAGCTATTGGCGCTGTGAATAACGTTTTTAACTTTTTTTGGTTGCAAAGGTATGAATACCATCAGAATACCCAGCAGCAAAGATGAAAGTTATGTACCTTTGTTAAAAAGGGAAGACATTCACCAAAGTAAAAAAATATATAAAGATGTCCAATATTCTGAGAATAATAGATCAAAGAGGCATGAGTCATAAACTTCTGTAGTACTCACCAACGAATTAAAGAGAACTGCCTACACGTTTATTTTAGTAAAGGAGGTAAACTAAAGAAATAATACGAATTATGAAACACCCCATATTATGTAGTGAAGCATAGAAACCTGAAAACTTCCACTATAAGTTGCAAGCTACATTGTACAAAATATAGATTGAACCCTTACTACCAGCTCAAATTGCAAACTAAACAGAATTCCAAGGTCTAAATCAGGGAGCGAGTTTGTAACTATGAAACCGTAGAAACCGCTGCCGGTTTGCACTAATAAATGCTCATACAAGCCCTGAAACCAAGCAGTCAGATGGTACACCAACCAATAGAGCATAACAATATCGTAAGGGAACAAATAACTTTGGGCAACATTTCCCAAAAGGTTAGACTGGCACAACCAATCCCAGAGAGAAATAAACATTTTAGAGGGTGTCTCCAACCCGGGTAACTACGGAGGCAAGAGCCGCTTACTGTGTTAATTTTCTAATTTCGAGTAAAACAGACTGAAACAGATTTTGCGGTTATTCTAGAGCCAAGGAAAGTAACATGTTTGTGAGGAGAAGAAAGAAATATAAGTGCTGTTTGGAATAGGGGGTGGGTGGGATTATGATTGTTACTAAAGCCCAAATGCAGGCAGAAATAAGGTGACCATTTTTAAAGCTACAAGGGACTAGTGAAAGTAAATGGGAAAATAACAGAAAAGTAGAGAAATAGAAAGAAAACGTGTGCAGAAGCATTTTTTTCTAGTAATATACTTTGGAAGCAATTGAGGCACCCACGCTTTAGGTTAAAATGTATAAAGCTAAAGCGCGGGTGGCACGATTTCTACAAAAGTAAACAAATGAGAAAAGAAAGGCATGGCACGCTGTTGGAAAATAAAAAAAGAATGATTTAAAAGCTAATTTCAGCAGAATTTGTAAACATATAAAGTTCCAAAATTAAAAAAAACAAGCAAAAATAATGTGGGAGCAAAGAGACATGCATTAGGCCCCGCTTACCTCCTAGCACAGCGTCATGTGTGAATTATATCTTCTAGAAAACTGCCTTGATGTAGTTACAACAAAGCTGATAGCATTCTGTTAGGTCAAAAGTAAAGCATGTGTTTGACTGCTCGTTCCAAGGCGCTCATAAATATTTTAAATAACATGGCGCCTGCTTGGCGCGTCGTCCCCAAAAATGCAAATACAGTGAGACACATATAAAGAAAGCCGCACGCTCACCATGAAACTGAAAGCAGAATAGCGCTAGCAGATGTATTTATTTACCAAAAAAACAACCCCTGACCTGCAATAGGCAGATGGGAGAGAGGCCATCACACGCTGTACCGTGTGATGGCCGACCAAAACGCTCTCTGAGTGAAATTGCCGGAAAGAGAACTAACCGCACAAAGGAGGGACTTTAACACAAATGCACCAATAAGAAACCAGCATTTCTGAATGCTTTAACTAACAGCCAATAGCAATGCATGGGTTTGCCAAAGCCACAAAGAGAGATACAACATGCCATTGCTGATGCTTGACCTAAAAATGCTGTTTTTGGCTATGCCCGTCAGTGTTTTGACACCCAGATATGGCTACGTTCAATATCAAATGACCTGCCCTACGGTGACGCTTATGCTGCTACTGTGATCACTGACGTGCACCATCCTACTCGCCTTCAATACCAGTTCACAAGCAGTGAGAGTGGCAGCCGTCACGTAAGCTGAGATTTAGAAGTGCATTCATTATACAGAATTGTATAGAATGAGCCTGCAAACCTACTTTACTTTGCATGGTGCCCAATGCATCCTTTTTTTTAGGACTTACTCCTTTGTTGTAATACAGAGTAAATGTACTTCATTGATGGTCTCGAGTGCAAAGCATTTTTAACATAACTTTTAAAAACATGAATGAGCAAATGAAAACATTTATATTATAAATAGTTGCTTAAAAGTGGTTTTATGATCACTGGTTTCTGTAGTTTTTTTCAGGACAGGGAAGCCTATGATTGTTTGATAACTTAAGAAAGTGCATAATTTCACACTGGGATTAAGACACTTCCTCCCTAATGAAATTATGTATGACTTGTCAATCATTATGGAAAGAACACCTATTTTGATTCCATCTCTACATGTACGAAAAAGGAATTAAAACTTTGAAGAGCAAAAGTGAGAGGTGTACAATATGAGATTGACTGCCTAAAATGTATGTAAGGATATTCTATTTTGACCAGATAGATGGCAACACATTTTCAGAGAGATATATCTCACATCACCGAAATCCATAACGTTTTTCCACCCTCCTCCATATATCCCACAAACATGATTGTGTTTCCCAAATATGCCAAATTGCAATTATTTGTTTCCATTATAGCTCTGTTATGTGGCACATGCTGAAAGGAGATGTCTATAAATCATTTGCCAGCAGCATTCTGAATTGACAAGGTCAAACGTCCTATAAAAAATCCTCCATCTCCAAAATATGCAATGGATCATTTGTAAGACAAAGGGTGATTTGCTTAATATTTTTCTCCCATGGTATATTATATCTATGTTACAAACTGAAAGTACTATTGTGGATATATTTCATGCAAATCCACTACATTTTTAGGATTTAAAAACATCATTTTGTCACTGTTAGGTGAGCCTTGCCTAGATGTCATATTACTTTCCACCGGCTACCACTTTATTTAAATTATGTTTAAAATATTATGATGGAATGTATGTTAATACTTTGTGTGGCTATGGTTAGGCTGATGTGCAGGAGATGATGAAAGATTCCACTGATCCTTCCTGATACAGAAATGACCTTATCTCGAAGAGTACTGCACAAGCTGTTGGCAAAGGCCAAGTATGATTGGGACAATGCAAGTTTTCTCCTCACTGGTTTGAGCAAGATATATTTTTACCAAACAAAGTGTCAGAGGTGATGCCAGGGCTCATGATGGAACTGCTGCCCTTGATGAAGAAAATGTTGATGCTTAATAAGGTAGTTCAAATGTCTTAATTACCATAAAACAGTTGTTACATGTGGTTCAATAGCATATATAGTGAGCACATAAGGATTCTGTTGTTGCTGTTTTGTCTTTCCATTCTTAACTGTCTCCAAATGAGAATGAGCAGGTGTGGTCTGGTCTCAGGGAAAAAGCTCTAACATACAGTTTGGTGACAACAACGGCACTGATGGCACACACCACTCCAAGCATTACCATGCACTTCTGCAGCACTTGCACTCTGTAGATAAGCTGTCCCATTTTACAACTTAGATGTAGGATCCTTTTAGGCACCAGATACTTGATGGGGGAGTAATCTCTTAACTAATTGAACACAATCCCTGAAGACTTTATCCTGTCTAACAATTGGGTCCATGTAGAGCACAGCTAGGAAGGTGTTCTTTCCTCTTTTGTTGAGCAGGAGAACAAAAAGTGAAATAGTACGCTTTCCTGATTGACCATCTCTGGCTACACTCTCTTAACTATGAGATTGATCTTCGGAATCTACTTCTTTCTCTTTCACAGTTCAGAAATAGAAATGTTCTTTCCCCACCTCCAACATGACTAATTACCTACCATCACTCATGCTCCTGTGCCCACTCCATTAGCAAACTGTTGGAAGCTTACAGTCTTGTCGCATTTTGAAGACATGCCCCTCTTTCAAAAATCAATCAGTGAAACTTGTAAAGCACTGCTTGTTCCCCTAATCTATGGTCCTAATCTGGTTAAGGATAACAACACCATAGAGTTTATTAAACCTGTGTACAAGGCCAAAAGCGGGCCAACCATCAAAATGATGTAGTAAAAACGTGCCATAAAGATCTGCTGTGCCAGAAGAGAACTGAAGAAACCAGAAAACCTAGAAGCAAACAACAAAGTACCGTTTTTCATTGACCATTACTTGTCTACTTTTACTATTCTATTTTATGGTAACCTGAGCCCTTTTGGGACCAGGTACGTGCTTCCCTTAAATAAAATTGAATTTAGAAGTCATTTTGGATCCATTTTATTTCAACCTGTGTTTGTTTTGTCTTTTCCCACCCATCACAATGTTAGAAAAAAAAGTCAGGTCATGTACTCAAATGAAGGCAATCTCTACTGAATGAGGGAGTATCACAAGTTAAATGCCTTCTTTTGAATACATAGGGGTCCATTAGGATGGCTTAAGGGCGGGGTTCCCGACGCCAGCATTAGGATGTGCCTGCCACAGTGGCGGTCACATCCTGCATTTCTAGCATTGTGGCGGGCGGTGCTCTCAGCACCGCCCGCCACAATGCTAGAAATGCATTTCTGCATTTGCATTAACAAAGCGGCAGGCACTGCGCGGTGCCTGCCGCTTTGTTAATGCAAAAAAGGGGGGTACCACAGGTACCCACCCATGTGCAATACCCCCCCCCCTCCTTCACTCTGGGGGCCCGCAGGGGGCTCCCAGAGTGAAGACCGCCTGCCTTTCCGTGGCAAGGCATCACCCTCAGTCTATCATAATATGGCTGGCGGTGTCTGCTTGACACCGCAACCATATTAATCATTTTCTTCCCCGGTCGCAATGCGAACAGGGTGGAAAAATGGGGGTGGGGGGTGTTTTGCTCCGCCATGGTCCCCCCGCCATTCTAATATGGCGGGGGGGAATACAGGGAAGGATGGCGGGCGGATTGCCCCCGCTAGGTGCCAGCCTGGCGGGGGCAATCCGGCCGCCATCCTAATGGACCCCAAAGTGTGATGTATTCTTGCTAATTCCTACTTCAGATTTTTTTATACTCCCTTATCCCACCACCACCTTTTTGTTGCGCAGAAAATTAATATATTATGCCAAAGCCGCAGTTTAATTTTAGCTTCTTATTAGTTTCTTAGAATTCACTGGACTGTATAAACAAGATACATTTATTACATTCAAACAAAATTCCCTATTGTTCAACATGGTACATAGGTCATGCACCTCAAAGCACTTGTTTAGCAACAGATTAGTTGATCTAAAGTACTTGATGTGCACTTGATTTGAGAAAATGTAACCATATAATGTTTTCAGGCCGTAGAATCTGCAATGAGTATTACTACCCTCACTCTATAATAAATCGTTCATTGGTTACCAATAGCCATCAAAATGTTTCCTGATCAAAAGTTTGGGATGGGAGGGAAAACTTACTCACGCCACACCACTCTGGCACAGTGAGCAATTGGGTAGGCTGATTCGCTCAAGGGGTTTTGATTGTTGGGACCTTATTGGTATCTCCAGGGTGGGTGATTTGGGGAAATCTGGTGATGTGGTCCCTTTTTCCTGGCTGCAGCAGGAATATGAGTTAGCGCAGCCAGAGCATTTCAGGTATCTCATAATCAGACACGTCCTACTTGCGGTTCTCCCTAGAGGTAGTGAACTCCCCGAGTCCACCCCGCTTGAGGATAGAGTGCTCGATGGCAACCTGCCTGAGAAGGCCACATCACTCAAAAATTGGTTAACAACATGGGGGATCCCCTGACTCACTGATTGGCCGATCTTACCATTCAGCAGTTTAAACACTTCCATGCACTCCCTCTTCCAAATCCTGTCATTCGTGTTCTTCATCAGATCAGAATCCTCTTTATTCAATTCACGTTGTATCATAAAATTGTACATATTAAAAGATAATACAGTAAAAGTGAATACAGATGTGTTAAAATAAGAATGACAAAAAGCGAGCACAATTTAGCATACAGTGGAAATAATCTGCTCACTCGGCAATGACTTTCTTCTAAAAATAACAGTCTTTAAAATTCTTGCTAAAACCATACATATATACAAATTTGGAAGTAATTGCAAAGGGAAAAAAAGCCAGCCTACACTGCTTGAAATTTAAAGATTTCATTAGCGGTTTAATTTCTCAAATCTGTATAAAATTTGCAAAAAACAGTATATGTATAGTCGATTGTTTGGATAGCGAGTCACGGACAATTCATTCATTCACGTGACCAGTTATTAGTGTTTGGTAAGCTCGTCAGGCGATGAAAAATATCAAGCTAAAATGTGTCAAAACGAACCTGTGCTGAGCATTAAAAATGTTGGTTAAGTAGGGTTGTATGTAGAGGGTGGTCCGAACCATTTGGTTGTGTAGAACAGTAGGTTTGACCATTTCAACGGACAGCCTCAGCTCCTCCAATAAGTTTAAGCAATCTAACTTTAGTAATTTCCTCGTAATGCTACTCATGGTTTCTGGATGCTCATAATATTCAGGGTGGCTGATATCAGATATGACTTGCTTGATAAACTTTGACCAAGGAATTTTTTGGGCCAACTCCGAACTACAGCAGTCCTTTACTATGGCACAGTTAAGTTCTGTATAATCTGATTTCCAGATCTTGTGCCAGAGGAGGACTGGTTAGACCTTTATCAAATCTGCTAGGTACATCGCACCGATCTCAGTGTGGCACATAAAATTAGAACAACTGTTAGGGAGCGCAAGCAGGTTTTAAAAAAAGCATTTTCTTTCTGATGTAAATGTAAATGTGTGGGACTTGTAAAGCGCACGGCTGCCCGTAAGCGTCCCGGCGCTGAAGACCGCTGGGGAACCCGTCCTGGCTTTCCCTGTGAAATGGTCCCTTCTGGGTATCTCCAAGGTGAAACCAGGCATCCCCGGCGTCTGTGGGAGGCTATTGTAGAGATGAGGCAAGCTTAATGCCCAGAGTTGCCGAGTGTGATCCCTGGTTAGAGTAGGCACCGAGGCGAGAATTGTCGAGTCCGCTGACCCTGGTACACGACCCTGCCGCGTCGGGAATTGAACCCTGGTCCCGGGCCGTTCTCTGCTTCCTGGTCTGCCGCCTCTAACCAGTGAACCACTCCACTCCTGATGTAATGGTTCCACGTTTATGCACCCCCACAACTCCGAACCATACATCGCAATTGGTCGACATTTAGCATTATAGATGGTTAGTATTTCTTTGGGATATTTACAACCTAATTTCCTAGAGTAATTACACAGGGCCGTAATTGATCTATCAAATTGTAACCTACTAGAGTTTATAGAACTTCTCCATATTCCCTCACAATCAAATAAGATCCTGAGGTACGAGGAAGCTGATGTTTGCAGTAGAATAGCTTGCTCTATTTAAATGTTACGCCACTTAGATGTTTTTGGCCTGCTTTCATGGCAAACGTTTTGCTTACATTAATTTGTAGCCCCAGATTCTCCATGAAATGTACAAAATTGTCAAGGAGGCGCTGCGGAGCCAATGGGGTACGGGCCATAAGCACTGCATCGTCCACATAAAGCTGGATCGGTATAGGCCGTTGCCCAACTTGGGGCAGGTCCGTACATGTGTTAGCAAAAGTGTTAGTCAAACTATTAATCTACAAGTTAAACAAAAAAGGAGCGAGTACACACCCTTGTTGAACCCCTTTTTGAATACTGAAGTCTCATGTACATTCCCCTTTCAGACCAAATCAGACCCTTGCAGAGCTAGTGGAATGTAGAAATCTAAGAAAGTTAACTATAGTAGTGTCTACATCCATTGAGATCATAACAGACCAGAGTTTATGGTGCACTCCGCAGTTGAAGGCGGAGGACTAATCGACAAAAACTATAAACAAATTACCATGCTTTATGTGTACGTATTTGCCTATCAACAAATTCAGATTAATGGCTTGCTCCATGGTCCCAACTCCTGGTCGAAATCTATATTGTAAATCTGAAATGATGTTATTGCAATCCACCCACTCCCGTAATCTGCATAAAAGCATGCGACCAACCATCTTAACCAAAGAATCTAATAGAGATTGGTCTACAGTGCGCAAGGACAATTTAGGTCGCCTTTCTTGATTATTGGCACAATATGGGATTCCGACCAGGAACTTGAGCCAACATTCTGACAGGATCTAAGGACGAGAGAAATCCCATCTGGGCCCGGTGCTTTGCCTCCTTTACTTGACCTTAGAGCCAAATTGACCTCTTCCAGAGTGAAATTGAGGGCAAACTGGTTGTGGGGGAGTGTAGACATAGTGGAATCAGGCACAGGACATGTTCTTGGGCCAATACAGACGCGATCAGTTGTATTGGCATATAATTTGGAGAAATGGGCTAGCCAATCTTCTTCAGTCACTGCAACCTCAATTCTGGGCTTCTCAACACACTAAAGAATGGAGAATTTATAAGCTGCCAGAATGACGTAGAGTCCTTATTACAGCTTGCCTCGTGCAATTTTTCCTAGACCTCCTCTTTCAAGCCTTTTTTTACGATGTTTTAATCCGAGCCTGTACGCCTGCCTCCTGTGTTGTACTTCAGAAACATTCCTGGGTACGATATGTAAAGCCTGTTTCAGATTTTTATGCACCCTTGGTGTTTCCAACACCTCTCTTCTGATTTGAAGTAAGCCCCTCTTGAATTTCCTTGGCAATTTGATTGAATGCCTCAATAGCCGTAGTAGCTTCTGCTGACTTGTCTAAGCAAGCGTCAAAAGTCCGCCTGAATGAATGCAAGACTTTTAGAGCGCGGACTTAACCAAAGGGCATCAAGGCGCTAGCACCGATCAACATACAAGCCAAACCAATTCCTATTCAAGCCCGACTTTCAGGGAACAACCATGTCTTCAGGGCTTTACGAAAGATTGCCCCGAGAGAAAGTCCGGGAGAGAGTTCCAAACATTCGCGGCTGCAAATAAAAAGGCCTTCCTGCCCCATCTCATCTTTTTAACCCTAGGAACGACAAGGAGATTCTTTTTTGCTGACCTCAGGATTCTGGAAGGCACATACTGTTGAAAAATGGTCTTTATGCCCAAAGGGTCCAGGCCATAGTATGCGTTATGAGTGAGGCAGAGGGTTTTAAACACAATTCTACGGTCCACCGGGAGCCAGTGCAACGACCTAAGGGAGGACGAGACCGAGTGGTGTTTGGGAATGTCCATCACCAGC
Organism: Lissotriton helveticus; assembly: GCF_964261635.1. Taxonomy (NCBI): domain Eukaryota; kingdom Metazoa; phylum Chordata; class Amphibia; order Caudata; family Salamandridae; genus Lissotriton; species Lissotriton helveticus. The sequence continues at coordinate 964,322,334 of NC_136070.1, forward strand.
CTGGCAGCGACGTTTTGCACCAGCTGCAGTCGACACAACTGGCCTTTGTTGATGCCTAAATAGAGGTTGTTGCAATAGTCCAATCTGGACAATATTAATGCAACCACCACTTTTTTGCGTGCTTCAAATGAAAGCAACTGAGAGATTTTCCTTATGATCCGGATAAGCCCGAAGCAAGTGACAACTGTCCTAGAAACCTGCAGATGAACAATAGTTACTTACCTGTAATCTGTGGTTCTCCAGTATTGGTGTCTTTCATAGATTCACATGTCTGAATCATTCCCCGTCGTCGGAGTGGGAGTCCCACGGTATATAAAAAAGCAATAATATGCTATAATACTATTGGAAAAACCAGAAATTCCCAACCAGGAAGTAAAGTAACCCAAGCTACAGTAGAAAAAACTTCCACACTCATGACTATCCTAGTCATTTTGTATAGTCCAAACTACAGCCAATCAGGCGACAGCACCCACCAGAATGTTCTCCCCAGAGGCTAAGGCTTTCAGATTTTCTCGCAAGGAGTGATGGTAAACCAAAGTAGCCTGAGAGCCTCTGAGGGGAGGTGGGCGGGTTGCATTTGAATCTATGAAAGATACCAATACTGGAGAACCACAGATCACAGGTAAGTAACTATTGTTCTTCAGTATTAGGGGTGTCTTTCATAGATTCACATGCCTGAATCAGAGTGGATAGCAGTACATATTTGTGCTTGGCAGACGCTACAGGTAGCTTAAGCTTGTCAACATTAACAGCACATAGCAATTCAATATGTAAATAAACATATCATTAAAAGCATACGCAACATAGAGACATAATAAGCGTCTGACAGCAGTAATAGGAGGTGGGAAACAGAGGCTCACCTTAGTTGAAAAGATTTCGTAGAACTGCTCGACCCACTGAAGCATCGGCCTCGCTGGCTGCATCCAAACAATAGTGTTTGGTGAAAGTATGGCGACTGGCCCAGGTTGCCGCTCTGCAGATGTGCTGAAGAGGGACTCCAGCGAGTAAGGCCATAGAGGAAGACACTGCCCTCGTAGAATGCGCTCTAGGAGCTGCTTGTAAAGGTCTTCCTGCTTGTGCGTGGTGATGCAGCGCCCCTATAGAAAAACTGTCTCAACAACACTACCCAACACCATGATACTCACCATTAATCATAAATCACTCACAAGGCCCATTAACCAACGAGGCAATTTTTGGGCAACTGAATCATGTGACCTAATTAATCAGAACCTATTCATAAACTATTTACACATTTATATACATCTGCAGATTATCATCTCTTACCATGGTTTTTATGCAAATAACATTTAATTAAGTCACTTAGGCAAATGGATCAACTGATGGTAACAAGACCATGAATAAACAAGACCAGCTTGTCGTTTCAAAATCTTATTTATTAATTTTATTCCTAAAAAAAAGCATCTTCTTTAATAAGTCATTTTATTAGCAAATAAGCAGCATTTAATGAGGAATAATCAATTAGACTGGCATTTCAAAGTAATTCAGTAAGCATGTATTGAAGCAAAATAACAGTTTCCAATCCCTCAAGCTATTTCCCTAACTAATCTTATCTCCACCTGTAAGGGAAAAAATCATTTGGGGCCTATTATTCTTACGTGTGCCAAAAGTCCGTAAGCATGACACGCTCTTCAGGAATCGGAAAGCGAGCAGCGCCCTCCTGTCAAAGGGGTCAAGTTTTATACCTTTTCTGACTAGCTAATCTCTGCTAAAAGTATTCTTTTTCCTGCCATGCAAATTTCCGATTGGCTGACAGATGTCAGTCCATGTGAGATCATCACCTTTTTTTCAATCCAAAGTTGAGCTTTCTAAAACACCATTGTCCTCTCAGTCATGCGACTTTAGCTTCCTCGGAAACGCAACATTTTATTGAGTAACAGTTCGTTGCTTCCTTAGCTTGGCTGATTTGCCACATCCTGTCCTTGGATTTGTCACTTTCAGAGCACGTCTTACACAGTCTATGTTATTTATTTTTCTGATGCATTTCTCTGTGCTCTGCTCTTCATGACAGGATTCCAAACACCCACTTTCACAGGCCTCAGGCCTCTCTCATGATAACTAGTATTCAAACAAACACATGACATTAATTAATTTAAGTAATGAAACTTGTTCTGTTACCCACCCCCTTTGCTAATTATTATCCCATTAATCAATGTTACCTAGCCAAAGCACACAAAGCTGCATTTCATATCAACCTTCTTCATTTAGGCCGCAGAATTCTTCACGAGCTTATGCCACATAAAGACGAAAAGACATAACATAAGCACACTCGAATAAGCACATGCCATTAATTAAACTGCTGCATTTAATACTGACAAAGACAATAGACAAGGTTAGTTTATTATTTTTCACAAACTTGCAGTTGCAACAGAAAGAACATATGTTAATCCCTCGTGTTGTGTATGCATTTTAAACTAGATTGATTAGTACTTTTCAACATACACAGATTAATACGGTTATGATATTATGGAGGTTTAACTTTGCGAGTCAGAACAAAATATTATTCTGAACCTCGCTCCATCAACTCCCTCATCTGGAGATTTCAAAATCACCAAACTACACCCAACATTTTTGCAAAATTTTAATCCCTGAACATGTTTTGACTTTCACTGTATTAGTATCTCTAAAGTCTCGACTCTGCTGTCTGCTTGTAACTCTCATATTGCGTTCTACGAAACTCTTCTAGTTCAATTTCCTTTTCTTGTTCTTTTCTGAGCTTATAAATCCTCTTCTTTTCCCTTAGATATTTCTTTCTCTTGTGTAACATGCAACTGAATTTCAACATAAGTATCACAAAGACTATAACTAATAAAGGAGTCAGTATTTTGCCTAAAATTGAACTACCAATCTCTTGAAACCAGGTTTTGATTGCTACAAATCTTTTGCTCAGGCGTTCTGAAAAATCCTCATCTTCTAAAGGTACAATTTCTGAATGAAGCTCTGTAATGTTTTTAATATACAATTCAATATTCTGGATCTTGTCAGGAATGTATGTGCAGCAATGCTGGACATGTAAAATTCCACAAACTCCTCCCTCTTTTGCTAGCAGAATGTCTAAAGCAAGACAGTTCTGCATTATCATGGATCTCATGGCAATAAGTTCAGTATCCACCAATTTTGACTGCATTCAGGGTTATACCCACCAAAGGTATTACTGCACCAAAAATATCTCCTAAAAGTTCTGAAAAGCTTTCTCTTTTAAATCTATTCAGATGATTGCTGATTTCAAATGAACCCTCTGCATTTCTGTCAACATGAAACATTTTTGGAAAAACTAAACCAACAAAGCAAGACCCATACCAGTGGTCTGGGAGATTATAGTAGGCTTTGTCCCCACACACAAAATAAATTCCAAGAAAAATTGGATCCTTGCCACCTTTGAATCCCCATCCACCAAAGATTTGATAAGTATCCTCACATTGACTGGCACCCATAAAGTAATTGTCAAAAAGCGTGTTATCTCTCCTAAGGCAAAGCTTACCACTAACAGGTTTATATATGTGAATTGCAACATTTTCTGAAGATCTACCATTAAGCTTTTCATCCTTAATTTGCCAAAACTTAGATTTGGTTTGTTTCAACATTTCATTTCTTTTATAAATTGCTCTTCTCTCTTCAACTAGATTCAAGAAAGTTTTCTCCTCAGTTCTCAACTTGCAAATTAAATTGTTTCTAAAAGCATACTCATAAGTGAGTTCATTAGTTACAATTAAAAATTCCCTCATCTGCTTAGAATGTTTGTGTTTATTCAAGCTTTTATCAACTTTTAAATTTGCAAAAAGTTTGTCGTAATTCAAATAATAGTACTCTAAACGACCTATTTGATAAAACAAACTAGCTATTACGCTGCAAGTGGTGCTATAAGTAAGGGGAAGCATGTTATGTGTCACCCCCTCAGAAACCGAAGCAGGAAGTTTCACAGAAATGTAGCAGTCTTTAACATACATGACCCTAACATATTCAGAAAGAAGTCTTGAGAAGGTGTTACTAGAAAAATCACCAACAGATCTATCTTGATGGATCTCTGGCTTGTGATCAATAACTCTGTTAGTTTTGCCTGCTGCACCATGATTATCTTGTTTAGCCAAAGCTTTACTTGTCATGTTAGCTTTGTACATTTCCTTGTCAACTCCAAAAGGGAAAATGAGAGCTAAAATTAACCAGACCAGGATTAATTAAACCACACAAATAAAAGACATTTTACAGCATCTTTTAAGGATAGAACATCTTGAATTGGTATTAGTATAATGCATCTTTACTCTGTAACAAAAGCCTTTCAAGAAAAACAAAAATTAAAGATTTCTAAATTTTCTAACACAGATTTCTTATTATCAATTTCTAATTATTATTTGCTAACACAGATAATTTTCTAACACAGATTAATTTATACCCCCCTATTCTTTTTTTTTTTTAAATAAAAACCCTACTTTCTAACAGCTTTTCTTCGACCTTACGTCTTACATCAATGTGTTTTTCCAGCTAACACAATTTCTTCGACCTTGTGTCACCTAACACAATTTCTTCAGCCTTATGCTAAATGCAAATCCTCAAATTTTGAAACAAAATCAGTCATTATCACTTGTGTCATCTAAATCTTCCTGACTACTACTATTCACCCCCACCACAGGTGGGATGATTATATATGTCCACTCAGGGGACTTGTACTTCTGGTTAGGCTTTACAACTCTTTTTGCTCTACTACTAATCACTTCTATTTTCTTTCCTGCTTGAATTTTCTTATCAGAGTCATTTTTCTGACTAGAAACTTCGCTCACCTGCTCTTTTGATCTGTTCACCAATTTAAATTTTAGGCCCTCATTTTCTTTAGGCCAGTTATCACCTTTTCTTGGTAATTTCTTCTTTGGTTCAGATGTGTTACACTCTGCTCTCCAGGCTCTTTTTCTAAAATGTCTTATTTCAGAATCTTCATCACTTTCATCTGAATCTGTTTCTGAAATATCAATTCTAAATTTAGGATCTTCTTTACTCGGCAGTTTCACTCTGTTAGGAACATCATCCTTATAGCTGGTACTTGGTAACTCGTCTTCTTCCTGAATTACTTCTAATTTCCCAGTTTCAGAACTTCCGTTCCTGCTTTCAGAGCTTCTAGTCTGCTTTTCAATACTCTCCTGATTTTGTACCGCTACTTGAACAGACTCTTTTTCTGCTTCTTTCTCTAGCAGATCTTCATCATTTTCTGAGTCTAGTATCACGATTTCTTCAGTATTTTCATTAAATGCTTCATTCGCAATTGAACTTTCCAGATGTCGACCTTCTTTTCGATCTTCAGGATCTGGATTTCTTTCAGGTTCTTCTTCAGAATCTGAATCAGTTGCAGTGTCACCTTCGTCAGGATTTTCAGGTGTTGGCACACGAATGGTGTGACTAGCATGAATCCACCTCTTCAATCCTCTGCACTTTACTGCATTTGTTGTGACAAGAATCACCTGTCTTGCTTTCTGCCACCTTGGTACTAGGCAGTTTCTTCTTCGGTGAACTTTTGTCCTCACCCAGTCTCCTGGTAACAGATCATGAGCTTGTTCCTTGTCTCTTGTAATTACTTTGGTTCCCACCTGATGGAACACAGAAGTCACGACGTCAGAAAGGTTCCTGCAATATTCCAGAATGACGCTATCATTTATACTCATTAATTTCCCTACTGGTACAAATGCTTGTCTCATGACTCTGCCCATGACAATATCATGAGGGCTTAAACCTGTCTTTTTATCAGGAGTACTTCTCAAAGACATCAAAACAAGTGGAAGTGCATCTGTCCACTTTACTCCTGTAGCTAGACACATCTTAGCTATCCTATTCTTAATTGTGCCATTTACTTGCGCAACAACACCTGATGCTTCTGGTCTGTAGGCACAGTGCAGCTATTGTTTTATATTCAATGCTTCACAAATCATTTGTAATAGTCTGTTTTCAAAATGTGTTCCACGATCAGTTTCAACAGTTACTGGAAAACCGTACCTTGGTATGATTTCCCTTAAAAGCAATTTGGCAACAGTAACTGAATCATTGTGACGTGTTGGTAACGCTTCCACCCATCTTGAAAACAAACAGATTATCACAAGTACATATCGTAACTTGTTATGGGGTGGCATGTCAATGACATCCATTTGCAACCTGGTGAAAGGACCTCCCTCCCGTCCTATGGTTCCCATGCTCACAACTGTTTTTCTGTTCGGTTTTATTTGTTGACAGATCAAGCATCTCTGGCAAAAAAGATTCTGCGATTATTCTGAACTTTGGATTAAACCATGTCTGCCTAAACAACCTAATCATTGAATCCCTCCCAATATGTCCTGGACCATGATACATTCTAGCCATGTCAGCAATCATGCTATTTGGCATAACTGGTCTGTCATCTTTATAAACCCAAATCTCATCTTCTTCACGCTGTCTGCAACCTGCTCTTCACCATGAGTCTTTTTCCTCATCATCTGCCTCATCTTGTAGATCTTTTACTCCTTGCCATGTCTCAACTACAGATGTTAGCATAAGTGAGTTCAAAACATGTTCATTATCTTTTTCCCGATTGATTGAAAAATTGTTCTTTGCACAGTGTTTGGCTATTTCATCTGCATGGGCATTAGCTTTTGTAATATAATCATTGCCCTTTTTATGTGCTGCACATTTCACGACAGCAATTTTCTCTGGTAACTGGATGCCATCGATCAATCTCTTGATCAATTTTGCATTTCTTATTGGTGATCCCGCAGAAGTTAAATAACCTCTTTGAGACCAGAGCTGACCATAGTCATGGACTACGCCATACCCATACTGAATATCAGTCACTATGGTAATTCTTAATTCTTTTGCTCTTTCACAAGCACGAATCAAAGCAATCAATTCTGTTACTTGAATTCCTTCGAGACATGAAGCTTCAACTACATCTGCAACTGTACAGACAGAATATGCTGCTCTCAGAACACCTTCATCTGTTCTCAAGCATGAACCATCAAACAAAGTAAACAAAATCTGACTCTGGCAATGGAACATCTTTAATGTCATGCCTGGGTTTAGTACAATATTCTAAAACTTCCAAGCATTCGTGGTCAATGTCATTCTCATTCCTGATTTCTGTTACAGTACCATCAGGCAACATTGTGGAAGGATTTAAATTCACACACCTTGCTATAGAGACATTATCTGATCCCAGAATTTCTTTTTCATATTTGGTAAGCCTGTTACTTGTCAAATGCTGTGTTTTGCTTCTGGTAAGAAGAATCTCAACAGAATGGGGTACATATACTTTTACCGGAAATCCCATTATGATTCCCTCACTCTGTTCAAGGCTTACACTTGTTGCAGCTACTGCTTTTAAGCAGCCTGGTAATGCTTGTGCAACAGGTTCAAGAACTGCTGAGAAATAAGCAATTGGCTTTCTCAGTTTTCCATGTCTTTGAATTAGAACTGATAATGTACAACCTTCCCTTTCACTGCAGTACAGCTCAAACTCCTTCTCATAGTCTGGCATACCCAGAGCTGGAGCTTCACACAGACTTCTTTTTAGCTTTTCAAAAGCTTCTGTTTCTGTTAGAGTAATTGGGTCTTTGACATCAGCTTTTGTTAGTCTCTGCAGTGGCTTTGCAATTACTGAAATTCCACTAATCCATTGACGACAATAACCAACCATTCCTAGAAACATTCTGACCTGTCTCTGTGTCTTTGGAGGTTGCATTCCCTGAATCATTTTAAATCTCTCAATTGTTAACTTGCCTGATTCCTTTAGCAATTCTGTGACCAGGATATTTTACTTCTTGTTTGCAAAACTGTAATTTTGCAGGAGACACTTTATGTCCCTCATCAGCCAGATGATTCAAAAGAGTTATAGTATCTGTCACACAGTTATCTCATGTTTTTGCAGCAACAAGAAGGTCATCTATGTATTGGACCAATGTTGATTTTCCAGGTAAAACTAAATTCTCCAAGGATTTCTTTAGCAATTGATTAAAAATAGATGGACTCTCTGTATACCCTTGAGGGATACGACACCATGCTAGAATACGGTCCTGGAACCTGAACGCAAAAATTTGCTGGCTATCTGGATGCAATGGAACAGTAAAGAATGCATTGCAAAGGTCTATAACTTTATACCATTCTGCATCATGCGGAATCTGATATAAAATTACCGCTGGGTTTGGAACAACTGGGCAACATGGAACAACTATTTGATTAACTTTTCTCAGGTCTTGAACAATCCTGAAAGTTCCGTTTGGCTTTTTAATCCCCATAACCGGTGAATTACATGGACTGCTTTTGATTTCTTTTAGAACACCCTGTTTTATGAATTTGTCAATTACAGGTATGACACCTTCAATAGTTTCTGCTTTCATTTTATACTGAGGAACGTTTGGAAAATCCACTCCTTGTTTCACTGTAATTTTAACTGGGTCTACATTTTTCATCAAACCCATTTCACTTCCTGTCAAATCCCAAATTTTAGCATTAACTGTTTCTTTCAATTCTTCTGGGAGATTTTCTTTATCAAATGCAGGAAATAATTTACTTTCCTCTGCTTCAACCATTAGCATTGTTAATTTGTACAACCCATCTTCTTCAAGTGTTTGAAGCTCTATACCATCCGGTGAGCAATATATTTTGCAATTCATCTTGCACAAAATGTCCCTCCCTAACAGGTTTACAGGAATGCTGTTACAAACTACAAATCTATGTCTTTAACTGGTTCTGTTAAATCTGTTTTAATTTGTTGATTAGCTACACCAACTACTTGGATGGAATCCCCAGAGAGAGGCAGGTTTTCTATTTCCACTGATCTAACAGTAGAACGGGTAGCACCTGTGTCCACAAGAAAAGTGATTTCTACATCATTCACTTTACCACTTACAAATGGACCAGCCTGATCTACCTCAAGAGTGGCTCCAAGCACACACTCTTCCTCCTCTCTCAGGCACCGTCATAAGTAATCCTCAGAATCACTCCCTCCATTTTCTTTCATCCAAAATTGTTGAGAAACATTTGGCACATTCACTCTTTGTGGTCTGTTTACCTGTTCACCTCCACAGAATCCCGTTTCTGTATTGTACCTCTGCACATTTACACAGTTTGGAAGTGGTGGCTGTGGAATCTGACTCTGCTGATTCACTACCTGTTGCTGTAGCTGTTGCTGCAGATTTATCTCATTCAGCATCTGTGGATTTAATGATGCATTTTGAAAATTTCTGGGCGGATTTTTACATTCGCGCTTCCAGTGTCCAATTTCGCCGCAATTAAAACATGGGAGCTTTTGCTTTAGTTCTTCAATATTTACATTAAATTGTGGCTTATTATAATTACCCTTAAATTTACCTTGATTCTGGTTAACATTTTTATTTTCCGAATTTGCAATTTGTTGTTCAGCCACTTTTACCTGTGCCCACATGGCTTTTTCTTTTAGCTTTTACTGTTTTGCGTCTATTTCATCACTACAGTATTTTGCTTTTCTCAAAATATCATCAACTGAAAGTGATTGCCAACCAACAATTCCGTTTCTAATCATTTCACCAATTTCAGGTCTTAAACCATAAACAAACCTATATATAAAGTGGCTCATCTCCTTTTCACTTAATTTTTCATAGCCACTGTACTGTTTAAATACCAGCAGTAATCTTTCATAAAATGAATGTACTGATTCTTTTGGCTCTCGATTTGTTCTGTCAATTTTAACCCAATCAACTTCTTTCGGGGCAATCTAGTTTTTCAACCAGTAAATTACTTTATCATACAGATCCATAACTTCTGATGATGGTGCACCTGTTATACTATCTCGAGCAGGTTCTTCTTTTGGCCAACTACAGAAATTTTACATTCTGTCCAAAGATCTGACGGGACAACAATGTCAAAGAATCCATCAAGATCAATCCACAGAACTTTTGAGACTTTGATAAATCTATCTACCTGTCGATACCATTCTACAGGCTTTTCTCTCAGCCGAGGAAACTCATTTGTGAATAATAAAATGTCCTGTCTTGTCCAAGGAACATGCACATACCCACCTCCTGCTATTTCTCTCATTGGGAACTGATTAGCTACTTCACCTCTTTCTCTCCTTTCTTCCTTTCTTTTCTTTGTCCATTTTACTCTCCATCTACTTAGATCTCCTAATCTCTTTAAATACACAATTAAATCCTTTATATGTAATATTCTTCCAATAGAATTCATGTTTTCAATATCCTTCTCAGTAAACTCTATTCTGTAATGCTTTCCCAAATTCTTCTGTCTGCTCAAATCAACTTCAAGTTCAATAGCTAATTCTTCCAACTGTTCATACTTGTTTTTAGTTTTCCATTGTATGCTTTTACAAATAAACAATACTTCTTCATCCTGATAATGCTTTAAATTGTCAGGTTCTATTGTGCCAATAATTAATTCCTCCAAATCTGCTTTTAGTTTTGCAACATCAAGTAAATTAGTTTCTGGAGTCTTTGGGGTTTGCGGGGTATGCGTTAAATCTATTTTATTTATACTCTTTTCTGGAGTATCAGCATCAGATTCTGCACCAGTTGGTGTTCTACATGTTGGACTCTGATTGAAAGTTAAATTAGGCATCATTGTTTTTTCTCGGTGAATTTCTGACAAATCTGAATAAAAATTTTCTGCCACTTTCTGAATTTCTGCATTTAATGGAATAGTTAAAGCTGAATGTCTAACTTCTCTTTGATCAAATACTGGCTGAACAGGACCAATTGTTACTGGTACCGTTACTGCTTCCATGCTTTTAGTTAACTGCTGTATTAATTCCTCTTTTGTTCGAAAATATTCTGAAGTATTTGGCATTTCCCCATAACTTTCTGTTCTCATTACATTTCTTGGGGTTTCATTTCTGCGAACTGGGGTTTCAGCATAAATTCTATTTTCACCAGATATGCTGGAATTAGTTCTTGTTTCAACTCTTTCAGAAGTTTTTGCGTTATTCGGGTATAATCTGGGTGATGCCTCATCAATAATTTCTCTAGGAGGAGCACTTGGAGTAGTTCCTGGAGGAACCATAGGGGAGGACCAAGTACAAGCTGGTTTATAAGGAGTCTGCTTCTGGTTGGTAATATAAATTTCTTCTAAAACTGGATCTTCCAAATCACTTTCTTCAGCATTATTATTTTTCTTTTGGGCATTATTTTTAGCAGTTACCTCACCAAATCTTGCTGGATAAAGACCATCACATGCACTACGTCTCCATCGACGCATTCTATCTTCATGAGTTTCCCGATCAATGTCTAATCTGTTACCTCTTGCTATTCCTTTGCTTTCTCATTCCAATTGAAACATCTCATCCTCCCATTCAGCTAAAGCCTCAAATTGAGTAGGTCTAGGCTTTGGTTCAAGTGTCATAATTTTTTCTCTCAAATTTTTCATGACCTTAATGTTAAAGGAACCATCTTCCGGCCATGCTAAAACACCATCTTTCTTGGTATAATCCATCCAATTTTCAAACCAAAGGTAAGTATGATAACCATATTCACCTTCCATATAAGCTGCAGGTGTCTTGTACTTATGAAGTAACTTTCCACCTCGCGTTTCAATTTTCTTGTCAGATTTCAATTTATTTTTCAATTTCTGAAACCATGAAAGCTTCTTTTTCTGTTTACCATAATAATGATCCATGTTTAAAATCTGTTTCCTTTACTTCAGTAAAGATCGTAACAAGGAAGTTAGTATTTCGCTGCACCAGCCAATCCGTGCGCGAAACTCACCATCAAGCCAATCAGGTTAAGCTACGTCACCACCTTGCTCAACCAATAGAAACACTGCTTTCAGGATAAGCCAATCAGCTGTCAGCTCGTCTTTAGTCACGTGAACCAATCAGCACGCTTGCTGTGACGTATGTTAGCCAATCACAGCGCGAACCCCTGTGACGTACACTGCCGCTTCTCGTCTCTCGCTCCTAGAGCTCACCCCTCCTTCACGAAATATTTAAACAGCGCCATTTTAAGAAAACTTTTTCAATGAATTTAGATTAGTAACTCCAGAAAAACAAACCATTTGTCTGTTTCACTAAAATAAAGTGATAGCTTTTACAGTCATTCAAGTATTCTTTTGCATGGAATAGACAACGCTATTCTCACAGAATATTCATTCGTTCATAAAGTATGGCTACTCTATCCTTCTAACAGGTAATAACAAACTTGTTTCCCTCTGAATGCACATATAGTAACAATTCAAAGTTTAACTCGATCGAATATTACAAATCATTTACGCACTTATAAACGGAAAGTATCCCTAACCATACATACATGAAATCCTGGTAGGACTTTAACCAACCATAGAAATCCACACTCACCAGTAAGAATAGACGTCACTACCTTACCCTTCACTCAAGGTTGGATAAATTCTACTACTCTTCACGCAGTGAGTTTTAAAACAGGCTCCAAGTCCCTATACTCCAAAGCTACGATTTCATAGACAGTCCTCACTATACATTTTGCCTAGCACACCTAGAGTCCCTAAACTTGTGCTGTACGTCCACAACACTAGTGACATATGTCAATACCACTATTGTGAAACAGAACAAATGCACTGTGCAACTTCACCTGTTACACTACTCTTGTACCAGTACAAAACCAGGAATTTTCACGCTGCTGGAAGAAACCTTTCGACTACATATAACAACTGAACAAACTTAACATATGTTAAAACATCAACCCTATGTAACTACCATGTAGCATGTCCGTTACCATAGTAACCGTAACTTTGCTACCAAGTAATTGATGCAGCGCCCCTATAGAAAAACTGTCTCAACAACACTACCCAACACCATGATACTCACCATTAATCATAAATCACTCACAAGGCCCATTAACCAACGAGACAATTTTTGGGCAACTGAATCATGTGACCTAATTAATCGGAACCTATTCATAAACTATTTACACATTTATATACATCTGCAGATTATCATCTCTTACCATGGTTTTTATGCAAATAACATTTAATTAAGTCACTTAGGCAAATGGATCAACTGATGGTAACAAGACCATGAATAAACAAGACCAGCTTGTCGTTTCAAAATCTTATTTATTAATTTTATTCCTCAAAGAAAAAGCATCTTCTTTAATAAGTCATTATTTTATTAGCAAATAAGCAGCATTTAATGAGGAATAATCAATTAGACTGACATTTCAAAGTAATTCAGTAAGCATGTATTAAAGCAAAATAACAGTTTCCAATCCCTCAAGCTATTTCCCTAACTAATCTTATCTCCACCTGTAAGGGAAAAAATCATTTGGGGCCTATTATTCTTACGTGCGCCAAAGGTCCGTCAGCATGACACGCTCTTCAGGAATCGGAAAGCGAGCAGCGCCCTCCTGTCAAAGGGGGTCAAGTTTTATACCTTTTCTGACTAGCTAATCTCTGCTAAAAGTATTCTTTTTCCTGCCATGCAAAGTTCCGATTGGCTGGCAGATGTCAGTCCATGTGAGATCATCACCTTATTTACAATCCAAAGTTGAGCTTTCTAAAACACCATTGTCCTCTCAGTCATGCGACTTTAGCTTCCTCTGAAACGCAACATTTTATTGAGTAACAGTTCGTTGCTTACTTAGCTTGGCTGATTTGCCGCATCCTGTCCTTGGATTTGTCACTTTCAGAGCACGTCTTACACAGTCTATTTTATTTATTTTTCTGATGCATTTCTCTGTGCTCAGCTCTTCACGACAGGATTCCAAACACCCACTTTCTCAGGCCTTAGGCCTCTCTCATGATAACTAGTATTCAAACAAACACATGACATTAATTAATTTAAGTAATGAAACTTGTTCTGTTACCCACCCCCTTTGCTAATTATTATCCCATTAATCAATGTTACCTAGCCAAAGCACACAAAGCTGCATTTCATATCAACCTTCTTCATTTAGGCCGCAGAATTCTTCACGAGCTTATGCTACATAAAGACGAAAAGACATAACATAAGCACACACAAATAAGCACATGCCATTAATTAAACTGCCGCATTTAATACTGACAAAGACAATAGACAAGGTTAGTTTATTATTTTTCACAAACTTGCAGTTGCAACATAAAGCATATATGTTAATCCCTCGTATCGTGTATGCATTTTAAACTAGATTGATTAGTACTTTTCAACATACACAGATTAATACGGTTATGATATTATGGAAGTTTAACTTTGCGAGTCAGTACAAAATATTATTCTGAACCTCGCTCCATCAGTGGCAAAAGGCAATAGCTGCAGATATTCATCTTGCAATTGTTTGCTTGGAAACTGCCTGTCCTTTACGAATTACACCATAAGTGATGAATAGTTGATCAGATCTGCGCAATGTAGATGTTCTTTGTAAATAAAACTTCAGACATCTCTTAATGTCCAAAGTATGCAATGCCCTTTCCGCAGGTGTTTGTGGGTTAGGAAAGAATGTCTTTAAGATCACGGGTTCGTTTAAATGAAAGTCCGAAGGAACCTTAGGAATGAATTTGGGATTAGTGCGGAGCACTACAGAGTTATTTGTGAATTGTAAGAAAGGATGCTGAACAGTGAACGCTTGGATATCACTGACTCTCCTGGAAGAAGTCAGGGCCAATAACAGTGAAACCTTCCATGTTAGAAATTTCAGATCTTGCTCGATGGATAGGTTCGAATGGGTGACGCATGAGTTGCGCCAACACAACGTTGAGATGCCACGCTGGAGGTGGACGACGTACCGGAGGGAACATTCTAAAAAGGCCTTTAAAGAATTGTTGTATAATTCTCGTTGAATAAAGAGAATTTTTCCCATCTTGTCGGTATCTCGAAATCGCTGCTAGGAGTACCTTAAGGGTTGCATGAGACAATCCTGATCTCGCTAGATGGAGGGAAAAAGGCAGGATTTCGTCTGGTTTAGCTGAAAAAGGATGAATGCCAGCTGAGCGACACCAAACACAAAAGCGTTTCCATTTAAGACTGTACGTCTTTATGGTAGCAGGTGCTCTTGCCTTGGCTAGAACTTCCTTGCAGTCCGCAGGGATGTTCAGATGGGCGAACTCACGGTACTCAGGCGCCAGGCCGCTAATCTCAATGACGTTGGATCTGGATGGTAAATCCGGCCATCTTGAATGGAGAGCAAGTCGGGAATTGGGGTCAACTGAATCGGTTTGCACTCTGACAGGAGAAGGAGCTCGGTGAACCAGTACTGGCGAGGCCACCTGAGAGCAATGAGAATCAACCGAAATGGGTCCTTCATCTTCCGCAGGACTCTGGGAACTAGCGGTAGTGGTGGAAAAGCGTACGCATAGATCAGAGACCAGTCGATCGAAAACGCATTCCCCTGAGAGTCTTTGTGGGGATGCCAACTTGCAAAGAATCAGCATTTGCTGTTGGTCTTGGTTGCAAAGAGGTCTAGGTCTGGATGACCCCATAGATGGAAGATCCGATCCACAGTCTGCTGATGAAGTTCCCACTCGTGAGTGGACACTGTTGTCCTGCTGAGCGTGTCTGCAAGAACATTCTCCGTTCCAGGAACATGAACCGCCTGGACATTGATTTTGTGTCGTATTGACCCTGTCCACAGCTCCTGGGCTTCCTGCGACAAGAGAGCTGATCTTGTCCCTCCTTGTTTGTTGACATAGTGCATGCTTGTAGTGTTGTCTGTGCGCACCAACACTTTGGCCCCCTGGATGATTGCACGAAATGCTTTGAGTGCAAGGAAGATGGCTCTCAGTTCTAACAGGTTGATGTGCCAACGCCTTTGCTGAGGGCTCCACTTGCCGCTGATTGTCAGGCCCTGAAGATGAGCTCCCCAGCCTTCGAGGGATGCGTCTGTGGTGAGTGTAAAGTTCGGTGTATCCTGAAGGAATGCACAACCCTGTCGTAGATTTGTTCTTTGTGTCCACCAGCGGAGGGAATCCCGCATGCGAGGTGTAATCTGGATGAGATCCTCGAAGGTGCCGGAGACCTGTAGCCATTGTAGGCTGAGCTCCTCCTGAAGAGGCCTCATTCTGAGTTGGACTGAAACTGACTGTTTTGAAAGCAGAGACTGAGCCATATTCTGTATCTTGTCTTAGCTTTCGTCCGAGACGAAGGCTTGGAGTAGTTGGGTGTCTAAAGTTGCTCCCAGGAAAGCCCGTCTCTGTGATGGTATTAACTGGGATTTGCTGATGTTGATGGATAGGCCCAGAGACCGAAAGAGGTCTAGACACTGTTGAAGATGGTAGTCTGTGTCTTCGTACAAACTGGCCTTGATAAGCCAGTCGTCTAAATATGGGAATATTTGTATCCCCTCCAGCCGGAGGTGAGCTGCTACTGGGGCCAGGACGTTTGTAAACAATCTGGGTGCCGAGCGCAGCCCAAAGGGAAGTACTCTGAATTGATAATCCCTGCCAGCCACTCTGAGTCGCAGATACTTTCTGTGACGAGGTAAGATGGGGATGTGGAAATACGCATCTTGGAGATCCAAGGTGGCCATGTAGTCCCCTGCTGCTAAAAGATGCAATATTTCCTGTAGTGATAAAATTCTGAATGTTAGTTTCTTCAGATATTTGTTTAGGGCACGGAGATCCAGAATCGGACGCCATTCTCCGGATTTCTTCTTTAGTAGGAAAAATCTGGAGTAGAATCCTGTTCCCCTCATATTTTGAGGCACTTTCTCGATTGCTCCCTTCTTTAGCATCAGATTTATCTGGGCAAAGAGCTCTTTTAAGTGAGCTGGAGGTGAGCCCTTTGGAGGAACATTCGGAGGAAAGTCTTCGAATTCTAGGGCATGGCCCTTGGCCACAATGTCCAGGACCCACCTGTCCGATGTTATCGATGACCATTTTAAGTAAAATTTTGATATTTGTCCTCCAACTTTTTCCTGAGAGTGGGGCAGTAGCGGTGGCAGGTGACAAGTCTCATTGACGTTTATCTTTTCCGCGGTAGGCCGGCTTCCCCTCTGTTCTGGGAATAATTATTTCTCCGTTGGCCGTAAGATTGATAGCGCTGTGTTTGGTAGCGCTGATTTCCTTGTCTGTAGGAGGATTGCTGTGTGTATCTACCTCTGTTAGAGGACGATCCACGTCATCTCGCTCCTCGAAAGGGCGGTTTACGAAATTGGAGGATGCCCAAGGATTTCGCTGTTTCTGTGTCCTTTTTAATTTTCTGCAAGGCTTCTTCTACTTGCGGGCCAAACAGAAAATCTCCGTCATAAGGCATATCCAATACCCTCGTTTGAATTTCCTGACGGAATGACGTAGATCGTAGCCACCCCTGTCTACGTAAAACAGCAACACCTGCTAATTGCCTGAAACCAGTGGAGGCAACGTCCACCGCCGAATCGATAATCTCAGACGAGATTTTTTCTCCTTCCTGTAAGATATTTTGCGCTTCAGATCTAGCGGGATCCGGAAGCTGGTCTATGTATGGCGCAATATCCGACCACATCTGCCGGTCATATCTGCCCAAGATGACCAATGAATTAGCAGCCCGGACCGTGGTAGCTGCCATCGTTGAAACACGTTTTCCAATGGCGTCAAGGCGCCTACCATCTCTGTCCGGTGGGGCTGCAATTGGAGATGAGGGGTTCCTAGACCTCTTCTGAGCAGCTTGAACAATAACTGAATCCAGTTTCGGTTGCCCTATAAGGCACGCAGGTGACTTCGCCGGTGCCTTATATTTCTTGACAATCCGTGGCAGGACCGGGGGTATGGAAGCTGGACATCACCTTACTACCCTCCTGCCATATAAAGTCTATAATAGGTATAGATTTGACTTGTTTTCTAGGCTGATCCTTAAAATCATAAAGGAATGCTCCATATCCATATGAAATCGCTTAGTAGCCACTTCCATTAAAAGGTGAAAACCACCAACGTCTACTGGTGGTGAGTCCGAAGCAGCCGGAGGTGACGGAGAAGGAGTCTGCACCTGATATTCATCCCACTCCGACATGTCATCAACCTCTCCTTCTTCTCTTTGTTCTTCTTCGTCAGAAGACTGTTGTCCCTCTGGCTGATTAGACGGTGCCGGTGGAGGAGACCTTGGAGGTCTAAAGTCAGGTAAAGGCGCTTCCACCGCCGGAGTAGGAGGCTGAGAGCCTGTAGATTCAGATGGCGGAAACCGCCTGTAATAATCGTCAAGCATGCATTGGAGGTTGGTGAGCAATGCAATTGGCACCTGAGTGGCAGGAACATTCGCTACAGGGGGACGTCAACCGCTCAGACGACTGTTGTTCCTCTAAGTCTTCTTCCTGAAGCTTAATATTTAGTTCGGAAGGACTTGTAGCCGCACCAAATGTTTCCCCAATTACAGAATCCTCCTCACTGTCTTCAGAGTCAAGAAGCTTGTCTGGGAGCTGTAGGGGTACCCTTTGAGGTGAAATATGCAGTGGTGATAACGCCATGGCTGAACTACGCCTCTGAAGCAAAAATGATTTTTGCGTCTGAAAAACCGTAGACGGTGACCACACATGCAAGGTAGTAGAAGAGGATAGTTGCGGCGTCGACGGTGGGTCCGCTGCAGCACTCGTGGCACTGGATTTGGCCTTAGATGACGACGACGGTGCGGTTATCGTCGTCGACAGTGATGATGCCGTCGACGTTGTTGTCGTCGACAATGCCGGCTTCGTCGACGGTATGGACTTCGTCGACGGAATTAACTTCGTTGACGGAATTGACTTCGTCGACGGAATTGGCTTCGTCGACGGAATTGGCTTCGTCGACGGAATTGGCTTCGTCGACGGAATTGGCTTCGTCGACGGAATTGGCTTCGTCGACGGAATTGACTTCATCGACGGAATTGACTTTGTCGACGGCAATGGAGCCTTCGTCGTCGATGGAGCGGATCTCGTCGACGAGCCCGTGGACGGTAGCTTCTTCGTCGATGGTAGAGCCAGCGTCGACGATGATGTCGTCGACGGAAATTTCTTCAGAGAAGCCGTCGACGAGGCGCTGACGATGGCAGAAGATGAAGATTCTGCCGTCGACGAAAGAGGTCTAACAGTGACATAGACCATCGTAGGCGATGAAGACGCCGTCGACATGATCATCTGTGGCTTAGGAGATAAAAAAGTTACCGTCGATGTAGATGTAGCGTCGACGGAGATCTTCGACGACGACGAAGGAGTCGACGATGGCGTCGCCGACGACAGGGGCTGAATCTGAGGTAAAATCTTCTCAGATGTCTGAGGTAACTTCTTGGTGGATCTTCTCGGGGGCGTAGAGGGACCACCTTTTTCCTTAACAGGGGGAGTAGACTTGGAAGAGGAAGGCCTCTCAGACCCCTTAGATGGAAGTTGTTTTTTAGCAACGTTTGCCCCAGGAGAAGTTAACACCTCAGTAGCAGCTCTCTTCCTAGAGGCTGTAGTAGAACCAGAAGCAATACTGCCTACCTCAGACGCAGGATAATCCGAATCCTTAAGCTTTTGTAGCCACAAAAGCAGGCGGCTCTCTCTGTCTCTGAGGGTCTTCTGAGGGAAGGTTCTACAGATCTTGCAGTCCTTTACTTGATGTTCAGGATAAAGGCAATAAATGCACTTTTTCTGGGAATCTTCTTTAAAAAGCCGGAGCTTCCCACAAGATTCGCAAGGTCTGAATAAAGATTTCTTGGAAGACATAATGAAGAAACACTAGATTCCAGAAGGAAAATAGAGAAGAACTGAGCAGAGCTCAGGGAGACTCCCTTCACACAACGTGCGGTAGAAAATCTGACAGCCTGAGCCTCTGGGGAGAACATTCTGGTGGGTGCTGTCGCCTGATTGGCTGTAGTTTGGACTATACAAAATGACTAGGATAGTCATGAGTGTGGAAGTTTTTTCTACTGTAGCTTGGGCTACTTTACTTCCTGGTTGGGTATTTCTGGTTTTTCCAATGTTATTATAGCATATTATTGTTTTTTTATATACCGTGGGACTCCCACTCCGGCAACGGGGAATGATTCAGGCATGTGAATCTATGAAAGACACCCCTAATACTGGAGAATCATGGATAGGGAGACATCCACCACCACTCCCAGATTCTTCCCATGGGAGACCGGAGTTGGACAGGTGACGAGGGCGTCAGACCACCACTCCTTGGACCAAATGTTAGGCCTGTCTCCAAAGATCAGGACTTCCGTCTTCTCGCCGTTCAATTTGGGATAGTTTTGTACCATCCACGACGAGACTGCTAACATGCAGTTCTTAAAGTTCTGCGCAGAGTCCCTAGCGTTTTACGTGAATGACACCATATTTTGGGTGTCATCCGCATAAGACAGAACTTCCAACCCGAATGACTTAACCACCCCTGCCAGCAGGGCCACATAGATATTAAATAAAGTGGGGCTCAGGGAGGAGCCCTGAGGCACACCGCAGACAAGGAGGATAGACTCCGAGTAGAAGCATCCCAATTTGACTATTTGGGACCGCTCTTCCAGGAAGGAAGACAGAAGATCCAAAGCGACCCCCGACCCCTATCTCCCTGAGGCCCTCCACCAGTCTCTGGGAAGACAGGGAATCGAAGGTGAAACGTTCTTCAAATATATACATACAAGGTTGATGTATGTCAAAGAGGTTTATTAACAAACACCCCATCCATCAGCTACCAGCGAGTAACTGATTTCCAGGGAACATCAGAAGGCATAACATTCCAAGTTCCACAGAACCTTATGTCATGAAGATAGAGGAGACACTACACATCTTCTTTCTTATAACAAAGCATCAACTCACAATATAAGCATGAAGAGAAAACAAGAATAAGAACAATGCAAAAATAAATTAAATCATGTTAAACATAATGCCACATATTTAACTTACATAGTCCTTGAGATATGAGGGCATTTTCCTAATGCGAGTAGAATTCTTTCTACAACAAACATTTGACTCATTAGAAACAGAAGACCTACTTTTCACAGGAACAGATTTAAAAATACTATCATTGACCACCACCACTCGATTAACATTCCAGATTTTCCCATTCTCCAATTTGACAGAATTCCTAAAACATTTCACAACCTGCATGGGAGTAGAATACTTTGACCAAGACATAGCTCTAACTGGAGCTTTCACACAAACAAAATCTCCAACTACTAAAACACTTTCCTTTACTCTTTTCCTTGAATCATAAGAAATTTTATTTTTAATCTGCATCTTTTCTTCTCTTTCTCTCCAAAGATTAAAATTCTTATCCTTTACCCCTTTACCCCAATACATCCAACCAGGAGACAGACTAGTATTGGGATTCCTACCCTTAAATAACTCAAAAGGAGTTTTCTTAGTTGTTGATTGTGGAGAAAATCTATGTGCCAAAATACATTTCTGCAACTCTTCTTTCCAATCCAAAGAATTTACCCTTGAAAGTTGAATATTTTCCTTTATAACCCTATTGAACCTTTCTACGACACCATTAGATTCTGGGTGATACACAGATGTTCTTTTATGTTTAATTCCACCTTGATAACATAAATTCATTCATCATATTTGAACAAAATTGAGGTCCATTATCAGTTAAAATTGTCGTAGGAAACCCTTCCCTTCTGAACACCTCCTTAAGAAAAGAAATCACACAAAAAGATGTGACATCCGATACAGAAGAAACTTCAACCCATCTAGAGTAGAGATCAATTAAAACAATTAAATAAGGAGTTCGCTGTTCACCTGTAAGAGGACCTACAATATCAATAGCAATATCTTCCCAAGGACCACAAGGTAAATTTCTACAAACCATAGGAGCTGTCCTTGGAACCAAAATGTTATCACTTATTTTACAATGTACACATTCCCTTACTTCTCTTTCTATTTCCAAATTCATTCCAGGCCACCAGAAGGAACTGCGAATTCTTTCCTTAGTTTTTACAATTCCTAAGTGACCCTGATGTGCTTCTTCAATTATTTTTTTTCCTCAAAGTATTTGGAGGAATTAATTTTGAACCTCTTAACAATATATCATTTTCAACAGATAATTCATTAACTACTAAATGCCAAACTTTATTAAAAGTTTTATCGAGCACTGAGTTATTTTGAATTACATTTTTAATTCTAGAAATCAACTCATCTTTCCTACATTCTTCCAGCCACTCTTCCTCAAGTATTACACCAGATGTAATCTCACAAACATTCACTTCCTCACAGATCTCATCTTCTTCAAATTCACCATTGACATCTACAACTAATCTTGAAAGACAGTCTGCAGACACATTTTCTACCCCAGGAATATAATTTACACTAAAATTGAATTCCTGAAGTCCAATCACCCATTTCCTAATGCGCGAAGATACACAATCCAAACCTTTTGTTGTGAAAATCTCTTTTAATGGTTTGTGATCAGAACAAACCTTGAATTCTTGACCCCATAAGAAATTTTTAAATTTCTTAAGCGCCCAGAATATGGCCAAAGTCTCTTTCTCTATAACAGAATAGTTTAACTCTGCACCTTGCAAACTCCTAGAGGCACAGGCAATAAGTTTCTCTTTACCACCTCTATTCTGTTTTAAAATTGCACCAAGTCCTTTTGAACTTGCATCAGTTACAACAAATGTTTCTTCAAAAGGAATAAAAGCCTGAAGATTGGGAGCATTTTCTAAATCTTCCTTAATACCCTCAAATTCTTTCTGACAAAGCTCTGTCCAAATAAATTCTTTGTTCCTAACAATTAAACCTCTCAAATTACTAGACCTACTGGCTAAATCCTTTATAAATTGTCCATAATATTCAACCATTCCTAAAAATGAAACAATTTCCTCTTTATTTTTAGGACATTCCAAATTTTTAATTGTATCCACCTAATCCTTCTTTGGAGATATTCCAAAAGCAGAGATATTATGTCCCAAGTAATTTACACGTTTCACTGAAAATTTACATTTTCTCATATTTCAAAGTAAGACCTGCAGATTCTAATCTCCTCAAAACCATTCTCAAAATCTTATCATGTTCTTGACTTTTCCCATGAATCAACAGATCATCTTGATAACATTTTACTGACTTAATTCCTCTCAAAATAGAAGCCATTACCCTTTGAAAAACTGACGCAGCAGACACAAGACCAAACGGCATCCTTTTATATTTATAAGAGCCCATAGGCGTGATAAAAGCCGTCAAGTCTTGTGACTCCTGCGTCAACTCAATCTGATGATACGCCTGAGTTAAGTCTAAAGTTGAAAACATCCTTGAATCACCTAGAGAAGTTAAAATCTCATCAATATTCGGTAAAGGAAATTTATCAATCACTACCTCTTTATTTAGCGATCTCAAATAACAACAGAGTCTAATTTCGCCATTAGGTTTGTTTGCGACAACAACTGGCGACAACCATTCAGTTGCCTCAACTCATTCAATAATATTTTGTTCAAGTAATTTTTTAAGTTCCTCTTCAACTATTCCTTGTACAGCGATAGGAACCCTTCTAACTTTTGCAATCACAGGAATTACATTCTTCTTAATTTTAATGCAATGTTTGTAACCTTTTAAGCATCCTAACTCTTTTCTAAAAAGACGAGGAAACTCCTTAACAAAAGAATTCCCATCTGATTTTATCTCCTGAATCTGAATTTGTGGATTTGAATTGGGATTCAACATCACCCCCAACATGCGTTGATGTGGCCAACTAATCAAACAATCTCCAACCTTTGAGACATAAACTTATCATAGCATTAAAGTAACCCAACATACTTATTGGAAAACCACCATAACCTCCTGGATTGTCATCCATTTTTAAAAGCTTGTTATTCATTTGAAAATACTTCCCATACATTTCCTTAGATACAATCGTAATGGGTGAACAAGAATCAAACTTCATGTCAATTTCTATACCTTCACTTTGCCAACAGGATGATCATTATTCATGCTCTCCTTAACCTGACATATGACCTCTTTTATCTCTTTTCTAAACACCTTCTTTTCTTTAGATTTACAAAATTTCACAAAATGCCCTTTTTTCCCACAACCATGGCAAACAAAACTTAAAGCAGGACACATTTTTGAATTAGCCATATGTCCTGACTTCCCACACCTGAAACACGAAATTGCATTAAAAGATGTCTCTTCTTTGTTTGAATCTTTAGGAACATTTTTAACATCTTTTACCTGACAAACAATTTCTTTTACATCCTCAACTACAGTTTCGACTTTTGTTTTGTCCCCTTTTAATTCATTGACACATTTTAACATATGTTCAACCCTTTTTGCTACACTCACAACTTCTTCTAATGGCGGTTCATCCTTCAACCATAATTCCTCTCTGATCTTTTCTTCTCTACATTTCAAAACTAACTGATCCCTCAAACATTCTTCATTCACTGCACCAAATTTACACGTTGAAGATAATTTTCGTAAAGCAGACAAATACTCTTCAATTGATTCATCTTTCCCTTGTTCCCTTTTTCCAAAGTGATATCTTTCCATAATAGTACTTACACGAGGCAAATAATGTTTATCTAGCTTCAATAAACAAACTTCATATTCATCCAAGCCCCTTTGTTCTTGTACAGATAACTCAGGTACATTTTCTAATACTTCTTGGCCTTCCCCTCCTAAACAATGTGTTAAAAGAGAATACTTCCTTTCTGCACTTAAATGTGTCCCACATACACGTGCATAATGTGCAAATATCTTTTTTCCACTTACTCCATTTTACTTTTGGTTCACCTGGATCAGGGACAAAAAACGGTGGAGTAGTAACATTCTGCATTTTTATATTTTAAAACAGACTTTGTAATCCTACAATACACACCTATTAATATTCTAAGAATTACCACTTAACTATATTCTAAATTATTAAACACTAAATTGTA
This sequence comes from Lissotriton helveticus, assembly GCF_964261635.1. Taxonomy (NCBI): domain Eukaryota; kingdom Metazoa; phylum Chordata; class Amphibia; order Caudata; family Salamandridae; genus Lissotriton; species Lissotriton helveticus. The sequence goes on from NC_136070.1 coordinate 964,347,022, forward strand.
CCTTCTTATTCTATATTCTACAATGTAAATTACATTTTATTTTCAAGAGCTAGACAAACAAAAACAAAAAAATATGGTCTTTTCCTTCGAAATAGTAGTTTCCAAAAATGTTATTAAAATGGAATATTCTTCTTTTCGTTAGTTCAATTTTAAAATTTTACTACATTCTTTCCTTCCTGACACATCTCAAGTCCCTCGCTTAAATAGTCTTACGAGAAACAGTGTCTTCCTTTCAGTAATATGGACTTCACACGCCGACTTCGCTTCACTGAATTCTTTTTCCGCGTTCCACTCTGAACGCCGAACAATTTCGCTTCACAGAATCCTTCTTCCGCGTTCCACCCTGAACACCGAACAGACTTTGCTCAACTCTCGCATTTATTCCAAGAAACGCCAAGACGCTCACACTCATTCTATTGCGTCATCATTTCTCAGGGACCGCCGCAGCATGAAGAACACTCGAACATAGCAAACGGCTCCAAATAAAACAGCATTTCACAAATGAATACGCACAACTTGGACAGTCTCAGCTCACACAACGCTTCCTTTTGAAAAGTCCAAAAGAGGTATTTAATTTTTAAAGATGCTGCTGAAAAATATCGGACAGAACGTTTTTGTTTTTTTAAATTAATTTGAAAGTTCTTATCCTCCCTTTTCTTGTTCGTAACCATAAATTACTGCCGCTGGAGAAGTATTTTCTTCTCAAATTTAAACAGCCGCTGGAGAAGGATTATTTACTTTTCATTGCCTTCAAATTCATACGTATCCAATTTCATTTCACAAACACCTTCCCACTAGATTTAATCAGCCGCTGGGGAAGTTATTATCTTCCCTTTTAAATCACAGCCGCTGGGGAAGATTCTTTTAATTACAATTCATTCAAGATCGCTTTCATTTTCCATGATATATTTTCCTTTCATACATATTCCTTTCCGTCATGAAAATTCCTTCCTTTTTAAAAAAAAAACATATAACTTAGCTTGATGTTGAGGTGTCTTTCTCTTCTCCTTTTCCTCCCAATTGTCCTCGTCGCCAATGAAAAGTTCTTCAAATATATACATACAAGGTTGATGTATGTCAAAGAGGTTTATTAACAAACACCCCATCCATCAGCTACCAGCGAGTAACTGATTTCCAGGGAACATCAGAAGGCATAAAATTCCAAGTTCCACAGAACCTTATGTCATGAAGATAGAGGAGACACTACCTATATATATAAAATACACTGTCTCTGGGAAGACAGGGTATCGAAGGCTGCGGTGAGGTCAAGTAAGATCAAGAGAGTGGTATGACTTGCATTCACCTACACTCGTATATTATCCAAAACTGCAGTGAGGGCAGTCTCCGTGCTATGGAGCCTTCTAAAGCCATGTTGCGAGCTATCCAAAATCTGATGTTCCCTCAGATAGGCAATCAAATCAGAGTTCAGATGGCCTTCTAAGATTTTCGCTTTGCCCGGCAGAAGGGAGATGGGACGGAAATATTTCAAGTTTGACGGGTCTATCGAGGGCTTTTTTAAAAGAGGCCTAACCACTGCTGCTTTCCAACTTAGGGGCTACTGGCCCTGTGAGATGGCTAGGTTCAGAACCGTGGTGAAATGCGGGATCAGCGCCACCTTAGCTGTTTTCAGGACCTTAAGGGGACAAGGATCCAGGGGCGACCGCTACTTGACTCCATCAAGTAGATTCTCAACTGTTTCCGGAGGATGCTTTGGAAAGGCAGAGAGACTTGCCGATGCCATATTTCTCGGGCTATCACAGGGATAGAGGACCAGTAGGCTACCGGGTACCTGATTAGAATTTACGATCTCCAACTGTACATAAATGTCAGATATCTTGGAGCAGAAAAAGGAGGCCAGCCTATCACAGAGCGCCTGAGATGGCTCCACCGCATCCGAGACCGTGGGCGCAACGAGGGAGTTGAAGATGTTAAAAAGCTCCTTGTGTGACGTCAGGCTCTCTGATATCTTTGAGTAGTAACTTCCCTTTTCTTCAATGATAGCTGCTCTATATGCCTTCAGGGATTGCTTGTGTAATTCTCTACACCAGGGAGTCAGATCCCTCCGCCAGAGTCTTTCCTTCCTTCTGCACTCTTGTCTCATCTAACGCAAACGGTCGGAGAACCAGGGTGCAGAGGGCTTCTTTCTGGCCGAGTAGTGGGATCTTATGGGGCGAGATGTTGGATTAGTTGTTCTAGGAATCTGTTCGGATCAACCATGGACCAGCGCAAAGTAAAACCATTCAAAAGAGAGAGTCTATGCTTTTTTACTGATATGGTGGGGTGACAAACCACGTGGTTTTTAACAGAATTGGTATCCAACACTATACTCTGGAGGAAATTATAGCTCATTGCAAAATCATGTAATATGAAATTATTAATTAAAGCAGAATAACTATTGAAAAACAAAAATTAGAATGATACTTTTTCCCATACTACCGTCGAATGTACAAAATACATCAACTGAATTATCTCCTGTTTCATTGCTAAAGCCCACATCATACTTAAAAAGTCGCTCATTGAGTTTCTCTCCATACTTTATGTGTGAAAAATTAGAGATATCATCATTTGGGGGCGAGGCCATACCACAGATTTTATTTGCTGACAGTCTGCACGGTTGAATATTAAAATCTCCCTCATATGAGGATTTTATCTCTCGATTCCTTAAAAATTACTGATTCCAAGTCAACATTGAGTTGGCTTAAAACATTCAGTATTTCTAATTCGCATGCGTTATTATAATAGTTTACTATTTCCAGCGAGAGAGACACTGGAAGATCTATGGATACAAATTGATGGAAGGAGTTAGAGGACTTTACAGCAATATTGGAGGAAACTAGTTTGTTAGAAACATACATGCAGAGACCACCCTTGGGTCTACCATGTCTCAAAGGAATGGCTGGAGAGTGAGATGTTTTAAAGCCATTGAGTAGGATAGGTTCGATGGTCCATGTTTCTTGTAGGCAAATAATATTAAAACCTGTTGTTAATTCTAACCATTCCAGTAGGTTATGCTTACTACGAAGTCTCGCTACATTCCAGCATAACATTGTGATGGCACTTACATTTAGTGTTGTGAGATCCATATTTGCCTCATTCCATATTTGAGTCAATTTAGCAGTTATTTGGAGAATCAATAAGTTGTCCTCTATTGGTAGACTAGAAGCAGGGGTTAAGATTGTAGGGGAAAATCCACATGGGATAGCTCAGTTCGTAGTGTCTACGCTCAGTCAATCCACCCCAGTAAGGCTGGAAAGACAAACCTATTAGAGGTCAAAATAGGGTACATAAAAGGGCTGGCGAGGTTTGCATTTAATGTTGGTGGGTGAAACATTGATTGTGGTTGAGGGATAAGTTGTGGCTGTGTGTTAGAATGGCTAGAGGGTTGTGAAAAGGGATGGTAAAAAAAAACAAGGCGTAAAACAGAAATTTGTTTTTGGTTTAAAGACACTGAACCTGCTCTACCTAGTATAACATTAGCTAGTCCTGGTGTTTTAAAGGAGAGCACCACACAGTCACCCTGAAATACTTTCGGACCTCTACCAACCCATCCAGTCATCTTAAAATCTGCAAAAAGGGCCTCCCCCAGCCCAAGTCTTGTGTTCAGCCAATTAAGTGATTTGTTTCCTGGCAAGTCCCATGTTTCTTGTGAGGAAGCGAGAAGAGTCGGGACAATGGCCAGCACAATCACATAGGTAGTCGCAGCTTGGGGGAGATCTAATCTATCAGAATTAGACAGAGAAAAAGTAGAAACAGTTCCCCTAAAGTCGATGTTAGACTGGGAAAGAAGTGATGCCCTTGTTATAGAAGCCCTACTCACTTCTGTGACAGGGGCTGTTTGGCTCTGTGATACCAAATTAGACAGGGGCAATTAGGTAACGTAGAGTTCCCAGGAGCAGTTTGTAGAAACTGAGGATTTACACTATGGGGCTCATTATGATGGAGGATTTTACGCATCCTCCGGGCCAGCGGAAGCCACCGCCGGCCCGGAGGATGCGGAAAATCCTCTGCGGACTCACCAAAGACCCACCGCCACATTAGGATGGCTGGTGGGTCCTGGTTTCCGTCCGCAGCTTTTCCGCCGCGGTTGGCTTACAACCGCGGCGGAAAAGCTCTGCTATGGTGGCGGTGTCTCTCAGATACCGTCCACCATATTAGGATGGGCTTGAAAAGATGCTTTTCCACGGCGGATTTTCCGCCGTGGAAAAGCATGTGGAACTTCACTGCGGGGGCCCGTTGCGGGCCCCCTAGGTGAAGGGGGGGTGGTGTTGCACATGAGGGGTACCTATGGTACCCCCCTGCATGTGTATGCAGAAAGCGGCAGGCACCGCGCGGTGCCTGCCGCTTTCTGCATACAAATGCAATGTATGCATTTTTAACATTGCGGCGGGTGCAGCTTGAAGCTGCACCCGCCGCAATGTTAAAGATAGAGGATGTGACCGCCACCCTGGCGGTCACATCCTAATTGCACTGGAGGGACCGCCGCAGCCCCTGCGGACGGTCCCTCCTCCTCTAGGGTGGCGGACGGACGCAAGTCCGTCCGCCATCCTAATGAGCCCCATAGTTTGGGGTTTAAACCAGCTTTATTAGAATGAGCTTTCAGCCCTTCTGTAACATCCCAGTACAAGGGCTGACTGTCGGAATAAGAATTAATCAACCCCAATCGTTCAACACAAGTTAATACAGCACTTTCAATAGCTGTAAGTCTATCCATAAGAGTAAAAAAAGAAGCCTTGATAAGGTCTGACAACACCTGAACTGATGTTGCCAAGGAGGAATAGTCCAATGGTGCAACCAACTAATTTGTTACCATCTCTAAGAAGCTTGGGGGTAGCTGCCTGTCTTTGTACAGCTGCCTTATTTTCATCTTTACAAAACCCTCCCTTGTAGCTTTAGTAAGTTCAACAGTACGTCCCCCCTGGACTTTTGGGCTTTTAAGGTGCGGATAAGGGTTCGAGGTGCCCGGTTGTGTGGGACTCAGTGTTTTATTTGATGTCCGATATGCCAGGTCTTACAGCCTGGTGGTTGTTGGATTGAACAGTATTTGAGGATGCAGGGCATGGGTTTGTCAGATCAGGACCGCCCTCTGTGCAGGTAGTGTGTCTTCCACACTGAGATCTGTTTCTCGGTAGCTCCCATTCCTCCTGTAATGGAATTCATAATAGACTGTCGCGATTTAGGTGGAGACTTAGCTAAAGCAGAACTGGGTGCTTCCTTTTCCCCATAATTCAGTATACACTAGCTAATAGTCAGGGTAATGTAGTAACGAAAGATAAAACACCAAAAAGGAGGAAGAAGCAATGAATACCGCAGCCTTACAGAGCCAGACACTTCAATAGGGGAACAGTAGAGTAGACTGTCGACGTGTGCAACCAAGAAGGGGGGGGGGGTAGCCCGGGCGCAGACGGGTCATGCCCGTGAGCTTCCCGCCCTGCAGGAGGTCCTAGGCCCTTATGTGCGCCTACGGGCGCAGGCAGAAGGTTGTGTTGGCGGCATTCGGGCCACAAAGAATGCCGGGATTTGGAATCCCCCGGTCGTTGGTTGTGTTCTTCATCAAATTTGCCCAAATGGCTTAGTGATGCCCATGTAAGGCAACCGTTTTACTTTCAGTTCTTTGGTTTCTTTTTTCCACTTTCCTTGACCTCCGTTTCTTCACCCCCTTGGTGTGTCACTGTCCCTGCCTCCAATTGTCCCACATGCAACACTCCCTCCCCCTTTTCCTTTTCCCTGTCTTCGTGGGCTGATCTTACTTCATCCATCCTCACTTCCCTATCCATCACGTTTGTACCTTTTTTCAGCCTCCTCACATCTACTTCTTTCTGACCGTCTCCAGCACTGACCTCACTCCTTTAGACACCAGCCTAACTGCCCCAGCACTGCTATATGCTTACCTGGCTACAGGATCGAAACACGCGTTGAAACTTGTCATCCTGCCACCATCACGTCTTGCCACGTTGCGTTCCTCCTCTCCTCTGTCTCATCCTTGAAAACACTATGCAACACTTGTTTAGTGCGCCCACACGCCCTTTCCATCACACTATGTTGCTCCTCCTTACTTCTGTGTTCCACCAGCTCTCCTTTCTTCAGCTCTTCTTCATCCAACTCAGTCCTCTCTTCCTGCTCCCCCCCCTCCATTGCATCCCACTTGGTCCTGGCATAGCACAAAATAAACTCTCATCCCACCATTCACAGTGGTTGGTGCTCCATCTTCTTCCAAGGGGCCATGCCAGACCCACCTGGTCCTACCGCAGTGTTGGCCCCACCAGAACTTCCACCGGCACTGATACTGTCCCATGTCACTGTCAGGTCAGCCCCTCTGGACCATGCACTCACTTCCCCTTGGGGTAGGTGAGCCTCACAAGACACTCCCACGTCTAGCTCACTGTCGGCACCTGGAATCGATTTGCCTATGATGAGGTCTGGTGTGCGGGCATACCCCCCCTTCTGCCCCTGCGCCCTCCTCACCATCCACACATATCTATCTACACTTGCCTTGCCTCTTCTTCCCTTCTATACCCTAGTGGCTCGGCTCCCTCTGCCCATCCCACCACTCTCTACTGTGTTTATCACTGCTGGTCCCTACTGCCCCTTTTGGATTCCGTTCCTGCGTGGCTACTGTCAGACAGCTGACCACTAATCTATCTGCATAGACCTCTAAAGGCTTCTCTGCCCCTCCCAGCCTCGATCTATGCCCCCTTCCTCACCATCGCTCCATTCCAAATTGGCTTGCTCCAGTGCAGAAAGTTGTCCCTGTGTCCTTATTGCTTTCCTATTAACCCTGGGGCCTATCCCCAACATGTTGTTAAAAGCACATCCGCCCTTTTGTTTACTTATTGCCCTTAAGGACCCGGCTCCCCCTCTCACTGCAACCCCTCCCTGAGCTCTTAACCCCTGTCTTCCTATGCCCCATCATGCCATTGAACACCTTCTTGCTTCTCTCCAGCATTGTATTTTAATGGATATCATATTTGTCGCTGCAGAACTCCCTGCCCCACATGCTTCCATTTTTACCCTACCCTCCCTCTACTCAGTGTCAATGCTGCCCTGCGACCGACTTTGGCTCCCATGTGCCCCCATCTCAAATCTCCATCTAACTCTGGCCGGCTCGTATGCCCCGCCCTCCTTCCTTACCTGGCTAACTTAATTTAAAAGGCTTCTGTCACGGCGTCAATCCTGCTAGTAGTGCCACTGCCACCACGCCTTTCGGAGGCCCGCTGCAGCGGCCTTATTTGGCCCTGTGCTCCTCAGCCTCTCATCTCAATGACTGAGCACGGCCGGCTTCCCACTGCAACCGCACTACCTTTGCCAATTGGGGATCTTCCATGCCTCACAGCTGAGCTACACTTTCCCAAAATACATTTATTTCCCTCGCCTCCCAGCTACCAGCCACCGTGTACACCTCTACAAAGAATGGTGCCTGGTAGCCAAAAAAACGGCTCTATATAACCTGACCAGCCCACCCTCCTCCAAATATGGCCCAAGGTGACGTCAGTCCTTCTTGACTGCACCAATCACCCAAATACCCCCTGAGGGCATCCCACCTTAGTCAGCTGCCCACGAAGCCCCCAATATGGTTCCGGGATCTGAAGCCAAAGATGCAAAAGTAATGTGTTGCGTCATTGCGTTACATGCACTGCACAGATGCGTCATCACAGCCGGAGCTATCCACACTTCAGCAACGGTTTGATCTCCGTGAAGGGCATTTCTTAATGTATACTGTGTTGAAACACATCATCTGGATCAAATGGGCTATTATTAATTAGAGTTGCCACCATTCAAAGAGAAAAATGCCGACCATTATTTGTTGTTTGACGTAATGCAAAATAGGACTTTAAATATTGTGTCTTAATTTGCTGCAGCCTGTGCTGGATGTTACTCCCTTTGGGCAGATTTCTGCCACATGCTGTGGAGCTACCCCTCGTTCACACATTTTGGTCAGAAGCCAAGCAGCGATTGGCAGGTTTCACAAAGATAGATTTCTGGAAAGCTTGCTTTCTCGGCCTCTTTAGAAGATCTGAAACACATATGGTAACAACCCACTTCCTTAACTTAGCATTATTGATTACAAAACAAGTGATCACCATGAATTAGAAGCACTATCTCCTTATCCCTGGCATTAGGATCTACTACGTTGGATAAAAGTTGAGAGTACTGCCCTTCATAGGGAAGAAGCCAGTGCAGGTGATTGGGGTACACTTTGGCTACAATTTGAGATAATTCTCAGAGATAATTTACTGCCTTAGACTTTTCTGACCTTCAGACGCCCTACTCTCAAGCTAGCTCTTTCATGGTAAATTGCCAGGGTCATCATCTGTAGCAATCTTACATGCTACTCAGCTCCTCCCTCCCTGACCTCGACCCTGATTTTATCAGCCCTAAACCAATAAACAGTTCTTGTGCTCGATGCTTATTTCACTGTTGAGTTTACCTTCAGGTATGAAATGTTTGAAAAATATTGTTGCTATATATACGCTATAGTGAAGACCAGATATTAGGTTCTCTTGCTACTGGGCAACCAATCTTTATGTTAATAAATGTATATGTATGTTCATTACTGGGAAATGTATGACACCATCTGGAATGTATTGTTCCACAAGAACACCCAAAAAACTATTTGGAATGGTGGTGTTCCATCTGGTTATGTAAGTGAGCTGAGCAGCTTCAAATTACAGAATTATCCTATATCGGCAATGAGGTAACTTATACAGTCTATATGTATAGGAGAATGAGGTCTAATGCATCTGTTGAGTTGAAATCAAGTAATTTTATAGTTTATTCCCATTATGTGGTCTGCAACCTATAGATCAATCTTTGTTCTTTTTCTAATAATATCTAATTGAGTCTGATCGGGCATGGGGGACAATTTCCAAAACTACTCAACGGAAATCTATCTCATTGTGTCTTTGTTCAAAATTATGGTTCTCTATTTACAGGTATTTACTGGACTTTCCAATGAGATTTATAGCCATATTTAACCCTGTGTAGCCCTATATTAACCCTTTGGTGTTATTATTTGGATACACTCGAAATGAAGGGGAATACCCGGTCATGTTTTTGTTGTGCAAACTAATCACCCACATACAGCTAGCAACTATGCAAACTATAGCCGTGGTCTGGCAAACACCTATCCTTGAATTTGTGTGTGATGAAAATATTGACTTTCTTGGTTTGTGATACTGTACACAAGTGCAAACAGTTTGGACTTAATTCAAAACTTATTTTAATTGGGGGAAGTTGAAAAAAGGCAGTTATCAGCCTGACGTGTGATGAGAGTTTTTAAACATGTAGGAGAACAATAGGTGACCACAGAAAGCAATACATAAACATATACTGAATTCTAAATCTAAATTCAGGAAGGGGTGATTATATATCCCTGAGTGATTATATATTTAAGCGTTATTTTCACCAAAGTATAAAAAACAAACTATTTCTTTAACCTGATGTAGTGTTGAAAACCTACAAGTTTCCCTATCTCTAGCTCGTAACTTTTTGGAGCTCCTTTAGGTCATATTCAACATCCTAACATCAGTCGACCAATATGAACTGAAGGTTGGCACTAGACCCAACCTCTGAACATCATATCTGCTGGGATTAATTCAATGTATATTTTATTATGAATCCTCGGTACGCACATTTCTGCCTTGACGTCTCAAGGCAGTATTCTGCCTTGCCGTCTCAAGGCAGTATTGTAATATTTCCCCATTTGCTCAAAAACATTCCTTTACAGATAACACCATCACTCCACATATTGGAATATTTTTTGACTAATCAAACAACATTATCAAACTCACATGTGATATCTGTATCTTAACCGAGTGAGAAATTGAATGTATGCTTTTTGTCATTTCTACAGGCGCAATACAAATTGGGATTTGTATTACTGGATGTGTCCTTCCTGCAAAACACATTTTGAAATTAGCAATGTGAGCAGCAAACCTCCTATTTTAATAGCTGTCCTCAGTTACCTACATATTCTTCATTGGAATTTATCATTTTTTTTCTAGCCCTTTAGATTTGTTTACTTTGGCATGGACTTATTTACCATTTGCAATGTATTTAGATTGCCTCATTACATTTTCTAGGTGTGCTTTCCAAATGGAAAGATATAACTGTTTAAGTTTTGTGTCTCTGGAATCTTAATTTAAAATCCTAATTTATGGTGAAATCAGGTTTTAAATTACAATTCCGAAAATTCTACTCTTAGAAAGTCTGTATATAACTAAAGTGTAGCTGAACTTATTAAACCATCAACAATTTTTAATCGAGGTCAAGTAAATTAATAGTCTTAACCTATGTATTTATTCACAATTTTTCATTGCCATTTTTACAATTATTATACACACTTGAATATGTCCTAAAGTCCACATGCAAATAGTTTAGTCTGACTTTGGTTATATACAAAGTTTAAAGAGGCCCAATCTAGCTCTGTAATAAGGGCCCAACCCCCAAATATGTAACTTATAGAAAGTTGGCATTTTCTTGCTTTATGAAAAACAAAACAAAGTCCAACCTTTAGCTACAAAAATGTACCAGGCGGCATTGCTAGGGTGAGCTAGAAGCTTTGACAACTGTGTGACTACAAGCACTCCCTTCCCGTGAAAAAGCCCATGGGGCTATGGTTTGGTAAAATTAGTAACTCAAACTCGTATGATCTTACCAATTAGGTATTGTATCAGTGCATGTTTATCTATAGGCACTAAATTCTGAAACATTGAGCAGGCAAAACCACTAGGTTATTTTCTAACATAGAGCGGTACAGGGATCACTTTTTGGTCCTGAAGAGAAGTCATGGGGAGAGCTTTGAAACATGTAGACTAGGGAGGTAGTAGCCCATTGTAACACATAAACCTCTAATACCCTTGTTTAATAATACCAGCTACAAGGAGTATTCAAATTTAGTTTCCACACAGCCAGGTATTTTCTAATCCCACTATATCCACTCAGATCCTACCACTCTCACATCACGCATAGCATCACTTCACTAACAAGTGCTTCCTTGTCGTCGTCGGGCGTAGCACGCCCCGTCCCGCAGCAGGCGGGAAGAACCCAATGATGAAGCATGCCACCAAGGGACCTTTTGGTGGGTGAGGCTTATTTTTACAAAACAGTGTGTTTTTCCTATCCAAACGTAGGAAAACTGACCAGGTTTCTCTAATACTGAAGAAAGAATGATAGTAACATTATTGTAGCTAAAGGTTGGACTTTGGTTTTTCATAATTTATAGAGGAGGGGAAGTCCACTACCTATTAAACCTCTTCACTACTTTCTTTGTTTATATTTAATGTTCTTGCCTTAGCCATTTGGTGCCTGCAGCCTGTCGCTGGACACTTGACTGGGTGTAGCTGGCAGTTGGTCTTTGTGTATTCTGCCTAGACAGCCACACACAATGGGAGCACAAGTGTGACTTAATGGGCCATTACTGGCAAGGCGGGAGGGAGGAGCTGGGCCCAGCCTCACTTACACCTGAATATGCTGTGTCTTATCTCCACATAAGGGACTGCATAGCCCCTGTAATAAGTCTGGAGCCAGGACAAGAATGGTAGGGTATCTGTGCCCTTCAGGAGCTTCTTCCCACTTCAGTACCCTTCCAGACCTGTGGATACTCTGCCAGGAAGAAGGTCTGCTGTGCTGCTGAAAGGACTGCCACTCTGCTGCACTGCTACTCTGTTGGACTCCTGCTTTGCTGTGCTGATCTGCTGCCTGCTGTCCTCTTGCCTGGTTGAGAAGGACTAAACTTGCATCTCTTGAGCTCAGAGTGACTCCAAGGGCTAGTTATCTGACCTCCTGATCTGAAACCTCAGGGGCATAACAGACTTCCCACAACCCTGCACCTGAAGGATTAGTTACTTACCTGTAATCCTAGTTCTCATCCAGGGGTATACTCATCAAAGTCATAATATATGAATTATCCCCGCCCATGTGCAGGATCCCAGAGCATATAGAAAATACATATAAATATATATGTATACATATGTGAAAACATATATTTGCAGCCTAGAACATTTCCAAACTGGCAAATCTTCCGCAAAATTACATGAATTAGCATACACACAGTTGTACTCTCCCAACCCCTAAGGAAGAAAGAGAGCAGTAAACATTTGCATACAACAATGCTTTATTGCCATAGGAAAACCTGTAATTGCAGGCATTTGCCAGTAGGCTGCAGTAGAGTATAAAGAAACAAAGAAAGACTGATACCTGCCTTTAAGGCATTAGAGTAGGGGTACCGTGCCTTTAAGACCTGAAGGTGACCCCCTGCTCCCAGGATGCACCTCAGGTGGCAGTTGGGTCAGTTCTTTTTGGAGGTGCATAACACCTGAGTAGATCCATAGTAACATCTCATAACTTTATGATAATTCTCGTCCGGGGAGGTGGGCGGGAGCTTATGACTTTGATGAGTATACCCATGGATGAGAACTAGGATTACAGGTAAGTAACTAATCCTCATCCAGGGGATACTCATCAATAGTCATAATCTATGAATAGATTAACAAGCTCATACCCAAAGTCTCGCGGATGAGCAAATAAGTATACAGTAAGCATCAGCCTGTGTATCCGAATCTAGGCAATAATGGCGGGTAAAGGTATGTACTGAACGCCATGTAGCTGCCTTGCAAATCTCAGAGATTGGAATATTACGAAGGAGAGCCGTAGTAGAAGCTTTCCCTCTAGTAGAGTGTGCATGAGGTCTGCCCTGTAAAGCCTTGTTAGCTAATTGATAAGACAGAGCTATACAGGAGACGATCCAGCGAGAAATGGATCTTTTTGAGGCTGACAGACCAGTATTAGTTGACCCATAATTAACAAAGAGCCAGTCAGACTTCCTAAGTGGAAGGGATTTTGCCAGGTAAAACTTCAGAACCTTCCGGAGATCTAGAGAGTGTAAAGACCTCCCCGGGGGAGTGGTAGGTTGAGGAAAAAAGGTAGGCAGTGTGATAGACTGATTGATATGAAAGTCTGAGACTACCTTGGGCAGGAAGCCTGGGTGTGTCCTCAGTACCACCCTGTTGGCGTGAAACACTGTGTAAGGGTCATTACAACACAGGGCCTTGATTTCACTAACCCTACGGGCACAGGTAATCGCCACTAAAAAGGCAGTTTTCCAGGTCAAGTGCTGCTAAGACGCCTTGTGTATAGGCTCGAAAGGAGCACCCATCAATTTAGTAAGCACAATGTTAAGCTCCCAGGGAGGGGAGGGGGACCTCACTGGTGGAAACACTTTCTTAAGTCCCTCCAAGAAATCTTTGACCACAGGCATAAGGAAGAATGATGTTTGAGAAGGTGACTTTCTATAGGCTGTGATTGCCGCTAAGTGAACTCTGATAGAGGGGTACTTGAGGCCTGACTTTGCTAAATGCAATAGATAGAGTAGAATCACCTGCTCCTGAGCGTGTATAGGGTCAAGAGAGTTGTCAAGACACCACATGAAAAATCTCTTGCACTTGAAAGCGTATGACTTCCTAGTGGAGGGTCTCTTGGCTTCCTTAAGAATGTTCATGCAGTCTGCTGAAACGTCTACGTGGCCATACTGGATGACCTCAGGAGCCATGCCGTCAAGCGAAAGGGAAGGAAGGTTGGGGTGAAAAACCTTCCCCTGGTCCTTGGTCAACAAATCTGAACGGCAAGGAAGTCGCCGGTGAGGGACTTCCGACAGCTGGAGGAGATCCGGGTACCACCACTGGCGTGGCCACTCTGGCGCTATCAGGATCATGCTGGTGTTGGTCCTGTAGAATTTCTGAATCACCGCCGGGATCAGAGGCAGGGGAGGAAAGGCGTACAGCAATGTCTGCGACCAGCTGATCAAAAGTGAGTTCCCCCGTGAGCCCTGTTGGGGGAACCTGGACGTAAAGATGGGGCATTTTGCATTTGCCGCATCTGCGAACAGGTCTATGTCCGGTACTCCCCATTGTTGAAACACCTCCTGTGCGACCTCTTCATTGAGCACCCAATCGTGCGCTTCTACGAAGTCTCTGCTTGGGCAGTCCGTCTGGACATTCTGGATCCCTGGTAGATTAACTGCCATGATAGATAGGCCTCTTGCTAGGATCCAGTGCCAAATGGCTTGAGCTTCCAGGGATAGGACTCTTGACCTGGTGCCTCCCTGCTTGTTCAGATAGAACATGGTTGTTGTGTTGTCCGTCTGAACTTGAATGTAGTTGGTGCGCAGAGAAGGATATAGGGATTTGAGCGCCAGATAGACGGCTCGAAGCTCCAGGAAGTTGATGTGGTAGCCTCGCTCTACTTCGGACCAGAGACCTTGGACCTGAAGCTGGTCCATATGAGCACCCCAGCCTTGCTGAGAGGCATCCGTGACCACTGACTGAGATGGAGGAGGTCGATGAAATGGAACTCCCCGCAGAAGGTGGGAACATTTCATCCACCATCTACATGGTCTTCCCAGTGACCTGATCTCTGAGACCATTGATCCTCGAGAGCCTGCTGCAGGGGCCTCATGTGAAGGCGTGCATTGGGCACGATGTAGATGAACGAGGCCATCGATCCCAGGAGAGAGGACACTTGCCTGTCTGTGGGACTGTGAGTGTCCAGCAGGAGACGACACTTCAAGAGCATGAATGACAAACTCTCCTACAAAGGACACACGCTTGCCTGCACGGAGTCCAGGGAAGTGCCCAGGTAGTGAATCTGATGGGAAGGATTGAGTACTGACTTTTTGAAGTTGACCTGCAACCCCAATGAATTCATCAGGTTGAGACAGAACGATAGATGGTTCTGAAGCAGCGCCGGAGTGGAGCATTTTAGAAGCCAATCGTCTAGATAGGGATAGACGAAGATCTTCCGCCTGCAGAGAAAAGCAGCCACCACCGCCATGCACTTGGAGAATGACCGTGGGGTGGATTTGAGGCCAAACGGAAGCTCTCGATACTGGTAGTGATGATGTTCAATCTGAATCCTGAGAAACTTTCGATGCTTCACTGAGACAGGTATGTGAAAGTAAGCGTCCTGCAGGTCGATGGCACACATCCAGTCTCCCTGATGAAGATGCGGGAAGATCTGGTGCAGGGCTAGCATGCGAAACTTTTCTTTTCTGATGAACCTGTTCAGTAGACGTAGATCAAGAATGGGCCTGTATTCTTTGGCTACTCCTCTTTTTTGACGAGAAAGTAGCGGGAGTACACTCCTTGATTTCTTTGCATGGGAGGGACCTCATCTATGGCCTTCTTCTTGAGAAGGACAGAAACTTCGTCCTGAAGCAGTTGACTGTGGAATCAGGGAAGGTGCTTTAGTTGAGGAAAAACATGCGGAGGAGGGGACTTGTACCTCAGCAAGTAACCATGCTGCACAATACTCAGCACCCATCGGTCTTTTGTTATGGATCTCCACTCTTCCAGATGATGAGATACACTCCCTCTCACCGGAGTGGCGAACAGTTGAGGAGGAAGCAACAGCTCAGGGCTTGGGAGGCTGCTTGGAGGCAGACTGCTGTTTGTTGTTGTTCCCTCTGCCTCTGCCAGGGCGTCTTTGCTGAAACTGGCATTTTTGCTGTGTTTGGGATGACCATTGAGGGATTTGAACCCTCTGCTGATAAGATCGTTTGTCTCCCTGACGAAAGAGTTCTTAAATTCTTTACGCTTCTCCAAACCCACAGCTTTAACAGTGTCCATTTCCGACTTCATCTTAGTCATCTCGTCGTCAGCGTGAGACCCACACAGAGATGTACCATTAAAATGAAGGTTCAATATCTTCTTTTGAGCATCCGGCTTGAGGCCTGTGCTGCAGAGCCAAGCCGAACGTCGTGAGCAGATTCCATGGGAGTATCCATGGGCCTCGAGGTCGGAAGCATCCGCCGCGGCACTGATGACCTGGTTGGCTACGAGCCCTCCCTCCTGTAGGATCTCGGCGAAGTCCTGCCGGTCCTCCTTAGGAAGCTTCTCCGTGAAGCGAGTGAGGGAGTCCCAGAGCGACCTGTTGTACCTTCCGAGTAGAGCAGAGGCACTGGCCACCTTCAAATATGAAGCTGAGGTGTTGCATACTTTTCTCTCAAACGAATCCATGAGTTTACTATCCGAGGATAAGGTGGAAGCAGAATGAGATTTCATGGCAGCCGCCACGATGACTGAGTCAGCTGGTGGGTCCGACCTGAGGAACAAGGGGTCCTCTGCAGGGGCCTTATACTTCTTTGCGATTCTGGATGGTACAGAACCCACCGTCGCAAGCGTGAGGAAGGTAGCCATCGCCGGTTCTATGAAGCCAGGAGCCAGAGGCAGCAGAGGTCTGGGAGCTGTCCGGTGATGTAGAGTATCAAAGATTATTGAAGTGGGCACCACAGGGGTATGCAGAAAGATGTTAAGCTTCTTTGCCCCCCTACCCAGCACGTCTGTAAAGGTTGCGATATCATCTATAGGTGAGACTCGTGAAGGAGGCTTAGAGGAGAAGGTCGGAGATTAGTCCTGGACCGTAGATTTCGTAGAAGAGGACCAAGTCGGAGATCTTGTGCGTCCTCTCTTATGGGGCCTGTCATGATGACGGCTGTGCTGACCCCTGGACCTAGACCGATGTCTAGAAGGAGATCTTAGCCTGGGGGAAGATCTTGGCCTGGTAGGTGTTCTTGGCCTCGCTGGAGAGCGTGATCTGGCATGAGATCTTGGCCTGGTTGAAGGTCGTGGCCTCCGAGGAGGAGACTTAGATGGTCTGAACGGAGTGCTTGTCCATGGACCAGATGGTGAGAATGTGCGGGAGTAATCCGAGCCTGGACTATTGTGACCGCCCGATGCAGCCCCCTGAGGACGGCGAAGTGACACACTGCGTGATTTGTCCGCAGATCTGGGGGAAGCTTCTGGAGAAATCTCCACAATGTTCAACCCAGGAGATGAAGATCGGTCTC
Source organism: Lissotriton helveticus (assembly GCF_964261635.1). Lineage (NCBI taxonomy): Eukaryota > Metazoa > Chordata > Amphibia > Caudata > Salamandridae > Lissotriton > Lissotriton helveticus. Next base: position 964,363,862 of record NC_136070.1, read on the forward strand.
CTGATGAAGCTCTGGACCCAGGAGACTCCACAATAACCGCGACCTCTTCTCTCGAGAGCTTCGACGTCGATGACGTTTGTGTGACCATTGGCATCGCGTGAGGCCTTGATGCTCTCGACGTCGATTGTCCACGCCATGGTGACCTCGGCGCCGATCTTTGGCGTCAAGTTGGTGACCTCGACGTCGATCTTCCTCGACGTCTGGTCGACAGCTAACGTCCATGCCGTTGTGTCGAAGATGACCTTATTCGATGTTGTGTCAACAGCGTCCGTCCTGGCGTCGCCTCGACGTCGACTTCCTCGACGTCGAATGGTGGGATCTCGACGACCCTCTTGATGGCGGCACGCCAGCCGGCGGCGATTTGGAAGCCATCATAACTCTCGACGCTGACCCCGTCGAGGGCGGCGGAGAGTGTCTCGACGTCGTCGGAAGCCTCGACGTCAACGGAGACTTGGACATGCCAGCAGCCACAGACTTCGAGCCCGAAGTGTGGCGTCTCGACACCGACTTACTTGGATGCGGCGGAGACTCTCGACATCGCGATGGTGATCCAGAAGAGTGTCTGGGCCTCTTCGACGGCGACTTAGACGGCGATGGTGATCCTCGTCCTCCCTTCCTCTTCCTGGGGACAGGAGAAGCGGAACGTCGCCGTTTTTGGCCATGCTTGCTTGAAGACGACGTCCTGGGGCCTCCATGGCCACCCACCTGATGACTTCGGTCTTTTTCCAACATGGCATGGAGTCTGATACGTTCTCTGTCACGAAGGGTGCACCTGGAGAACTTCTGACAATGGTGGCACTGGTCAGGATCGTGTGCAGATGGAAGTTCACACAATACACACTGAGTGTGGGTCAACCAGTGCCATTTTCTTGTCACAAGAAGGACACTTCCGGAATAAAGCAGGCATTCTGACAGAAAATGTTTGTGGAATACCACAAAAAACAAAAGCAGAAGCCTTAATAAACCAGAAGATGTCGAATTTTCTGAAAAAAATCACTCAAACTAAACAATTTCAGGCAAAAACTGAAGAGCTCAAGCTCCAGGATCATCTCAGAAGGAGCCGGAAAAAAGAACTGACCCAACTGCCACATGTGGTGAATCATGGGAGTAGGGGGTCGCCTTCAGCTCTTAAAGGCACGGTACCCCTACTCCAGTGGTTCCCAAACTGTGCGCCGCGGCACCCCAGTACGCCGTTAGGAGTAGCCAGGGGCGCCGGGGCACACGATGTGTGAAAGATAGCCTGTGGCTGTGCCTAGGAAGCTTCTAATGTACTTGTGTAAATATGCGCAATTAACAAATGAATTGGTCAGCTTGAAGGCAGCCAGTGAATCCTAGGCGCAGGGGGAGGGGGTGTCAACAGTGCCCAGTGAGACTGAAATGGAGCCAGCAGCCCACCGCCCCTCCCAAGAGGGCAAAGTAACCACGAGGGAATTACTGCAAAATATCTTAAAACACTAAAATGGCCACGTAAACGGGCCTCTTCACAAACGCAGGTTCCAGCTAATGATTTCTTGTAAAGTGAGCCTTTAATGACTTTCCCTGTTCTACATCTTTTTTGACAAGCTTTTAAAATTGGCAAGCTGCTTCTACAATGTGCCTCACCTCCACGATGCAAAAAAACACAGTTGATGGACAGAATGTAGAACAATGTCATACATTCACCCCAGTAAAAGGATCTGGGCCTAAATCCATCGTTTTTTTGCACTCCACACCACCCTGGGTTAGACACTGGCTATATGCAAATCAGCTCTGACCCTGTGCCTCATGGGAACAGTCCAGTCCGAACTACCAAGCCATGTCTTTCCCAGACCGGCATCAAGCATCCAAGGACCGGTTTCTGGCTATCAGCCGTCATCAGCCTGGATAGCTTGACTCCAGTGGTGTGGAGAGCCTGGGACTCACGTCTGAGCATACCCAGCCCACTCGGGGTGAAAAATTGCAAAAAAACACAGTTGATGGACAGAATGTAGAACAATGTCATACATTCACCCCAGTACAAGGATCTGGGCCTAAATCCATCGTTTTTTTGCACTCCACACCACCCTGGGTTAGACACTGGCTATATGCAAATCAGCTCTGACCCTGTGCCTCATGGGAACAGTCCAGTCCGAACTACCAAGCCATGTCTTTCCCAGACCGGCCTCAAGCATCCAAGGACCGGTTTCTGGCTATCAGCCGTCATTAGCCTGGATAGCTTGACTCCAGTGGTGTGGAGAGCCTGGGACTCACGTCTGAGCATACCCAGCCCACTCGGGGTGAAAAATTGCAAAAAAACACACCGTTGATGGACAGAATGTAGAACAATGTCATACATTCACCCTAGTACAAGGATCTGGGCCGAAATCCATCGTTTTTTTGCACTCCACACCACCCTGGGTTAGACACTGGCTATATGCAAATCAGCTCTGACCCTGTGCCTCATGGGAACAGTCCAGTCCAAACTACCAAGCCATGTCTTTCCCAGACCGGCATCAAGCATCCAAGGACCGGTTTCTGGCTATCAGCCGTCATCAGCCTGGATAGCTTGACTCCAGTGGTGTGGAGAGCCTGGGACTCACGTCTGAGCATACCCAGCCCACTCGGGGTCAAAAATTGCAAAAAAACACAGTTGATGGACAGAATGTAGAACAATGTCATACATTCACCCCAGTACAAGGATCTGGGCCTAAATCCATCGTTTTTTTGCACTCCACACCACCCTGGGTTAGACACTGGCTATATGCAAATCAGCTCTGACCCTGTGCCTCATGGGAACAGTCCAGTCCGAACTACCAAGCCATGTCTTTGCCAGACCGGCATCAAGCATCCAAGGACCGGTTTCTGGCTATCAGCCGTCATCAGCCTGGATAACTTGACTCCAGTGGTGTGGAGAGCCTGGGACTCACGTCTGAGCATACCCAGCCCACTCGGGGTGAAAAATTGCAAAAAAACACAGTTGATGGACAGAATGTAGAACAATGTCATACATTCACCCCAGTACAAGGATCTGGGCCTAAATCCATCGTTTTTTTGCACTCCACACCACCCTGGGTTAGACACTGGCTATATGCAAATCAGCTCTGACCCTGTGCCTCATGGGAACCGTCCAGTCCGAACTACCAAGCCATGTCTTTCCCAGACCGGCATCAAGCATCCAAGGACCGGTTTCTGGCTATCAGCCGTCATCAGCCTGGATAGCTTGACTCCAGTGGTGTGGAGAGCCTGGGACTCACGTCTGAGCATACCCAGCCCACTCGGGGTGAAAAATTGCAAAAAAACACAGTTGATGGACAAAATGTAGAACAATGTCATACATTCACCCCAGTACAAGGATCTGGGCCTAAATCCATCGTTTTTTTGCACTCCACACCACCCTGGGTTAGACACTGGCTATATGCAAATCAGCTCTGACCCTGTGCCTCATGGTAACAGTCCAGTCCGAACTACCAAGCCATGTCTTTCCCAGACCGGCATCAAGCATCCAAGGACCGGTTTCTGGCTATCAGCCGTCATCAGCCTGGATAGCTTGACTCCAGTGGTGTGGAGAGCCTGGGACTCAAGTCTGAGCATACCCAGCCCACTCGGGGTGAAAAATTGCAAAAAAACACAGTTGATGGACAGAATGTAGAACAATGTCATACATTCACCCCAGTACAAGGATCTGGGCCTAAATCCATCGTTTTTTTGCATTTGCACTCCACACCACCCTGGGTTAGACACTGGCTATATGCAAACCAGCTCTGACCCTGTGCCTCATGGGAACAGTCCAGTCCGAATTTCCAAGCCATGTCTTTCCCAGACCGGCATCAAGCATCCAAGGACCGGTTTCTGGCTATCAGCCTTCATCAGCCTGGATAGCTTGACTCCAGTGGTGTGGCAGGAACACAGTGATTTAACCCACCTTTTGCAACGTTGCCAAGCAAAGGGCTGATTCTGACTGGTTTGGGCCCACTGAACCATCTTCATGTTTTTTGAGCCTGAACGACCATATTAATAAGTAATAAAAAATTCTGGCTGTCCGTCTCGATTCCTACTGTATCTGTCCCCTCTTGCTCATTTGCAAGAGTTACTATTCTGTTTTTAAATACTTTAGTTGATTAAAGCTAATGTGTAAGATCGTGACAAACGATATGTTTATATCAAGACGCACACAATGGGGAGCCACGGGAGCCACGGCCAACTGCTAATTAGGTCAAGGGAGCCACAGGTCGAAAAAGTTTGGGAACCACTGCCCTACTCTAATGCCTTAAAGGCAAGGTGTCAGTCTTTCTTTGTTTCTTTATACTCTACTGCAGCTTACTGGCAAAAGCCTGCAATTACAGGTTTTCCTATGGCAATAAAGCATGGTTGTATGCAAATGTTTACTGCTCTCTTTCTTCCTCAGGGGTTGGGAGAGTACAACTGTGTGTATGCTAATTCATGTAATTTTGCGTCAGATTTGCCAGTTTGGAAATGTTCTAGGCTGCAAATATATGTTTTCACATATGTATACATATATATTTATATGTATTTTCTATATGCTCCGGGATCCCGCACATGGGCGGAGATTATTAATAGATTATGACTTTGATGAGTATCCCCTGGATGAGAACTCTGTCATCTGTAAGCCTACCCTGCCAAGTGGTGCCACCCTAGTCCTGGACCCTTAGAAGGGGCCTAACGTGCTTACCTGCAAAACCAATGTCTCTTCTCTGTTGACCAATGCATCCCTGAGCAGAACTGACGTATCTCCTCGGATGAGCTGTGCATCATTGAGCAGAACCGACGCATCTCTGCTGCTACATGGATTGAACCCAGCGCATAAGGCCCGTGTTGCCCTTGCAGGCCTTGTAACCGACGCATCGCCAAAGGCGCAGCTTATCTACAGCCCAGGTCCTCACATTTCTTTTTGATGCAGACTCAATTATGTACTCCCCATTGCAGTCTTGCAGCTCTTCGGAACCGAATCCCCAATGCCAAGACTTCACACCACAAGCCCTGTTGACGGGATCCTCAACAATGATGCAACAGGACCTCGCACCACAGCCTCATCGCAACTCGTAACCGAAGCATCGCGTCAGCTGTGCTCTGCTTTTTCGACCTGGATCCCCGCAACGCTCCGCAGCCAGGATTTAAGGAACTTGTTTTAGCGGGCCTGACAGGCAACCTGGAGCTGGCCCTCGCTCCATCGTAGTCGGCCTGAACTTGTGACGTTGTCCCTGTCTAGCGCCACCCGATATCCTTTGTTGACGCTTTGTACTTTCTGGCACTATATCAACTTAAAACTTTACAATTCAATATCTCTTGTTTTACTAATTAGATTTTTGTCGTTATGGTTTTTTTATTTATTAAATCAGCTCTATTTTTCTAACTTGGCGTGGGATTCTTTTTGTGTGGTATTTTCACTGTTCTTCTGTTTGGAGTGTTGCACAAGTACTTTAGACATTGCCTTCTAGTTAAGCCTCTCTGCTCTGTGTAAAGCTACCAGAGGGTGAGCACAGGTTAATTTGGTGTTTGCTTGTGCCGTGCCCTGACTACGATTGTGCTTGCTGCTTGACCAAGGCTCACACCCGAGTCAACCAGTAACTTACTTTCTAACAATCGTCAAAAGTCTTTAGCTGACAGGTGGATGCAATCTATGTAACACAGCAACATGAAATGTTGTCAGTTCATGAGAATGATGTAAATGGCACTGAACCTATCCATGAGAGAACTTGGTCCCGTAAATAAACAGTTTAGCAAGCAGTTCTCATAGAGACCGGATCAAAAATTTAACGGAGTGGTATTTTCCTGAGAGATACCACTCAGCCTGATTTTAAGTTCCTTCTTGGCACCCCAAGCAGAAATACCTGGTGCAGTGAATGTCGTTGAATTCCCAACTATCAAATGCAGATGGAAATGACAGTTGGAAAATGGCCTCGAAATGGAGGAAGATGTGCCAACTGGCACAGTAAATAGGTGCCTGCCTGTTATTCCCTATTAATGGCTATTATCTCATAATAGCACATAATGGTGGGATCCGAGTACAATACCAATAAATATCATTGCTTTGTTATCTCACTGCAATTTCCTTGCCTCTTAAGATCAGCAGTTTAGATGTCTAACTCTTCCTATTCGTCATGCTGTTTTACTGGTAAATGATCAAAAACCTTGTGACCCTTGGCCCCTGATTGTGCAATCAGTATTTAAGATTTTCTGTCAATGCCTACTAGATGATTTCTGAATTAACAAAACCCTCATTTCCACTTTTAAGGCAATTTGGTAGCAACAGCCACAAAAGCAGATGGGATACCACTGTTCTGCATTTTACACTATTAAAGTTTACCTCATACTGCATCTATCAATAACTGTCTGTCTGCCAGACAAAATTAGGATACATCTTCCCAATGCATGAAAGTGTTTTAGCACTTGTGCCCCACTTTTAGCTGGAGCTGAGTGACCTATTACAGGATGAGACCCACTGGGAAATGATTAGAAGACACAGGGGAGCAGTGTTTAATTTTAGAGGGTGTTTGCCGATGCTCGGCACTTATATTTCAGGCAGTCCACCACACAGAGAGGTTGCGTGTCAAATTTTGAGCAGAGCAGATCTACAGAAAAATGTAGATATCATACTTCATGCATTCCATTCTTACAAAGATTATTATTGTTATTAATAATAATAATAATAGAAATTGTCTGATTTGTTGGATTGTAATAGCTAGAAGGTAATATTGGAACTGACATTTTGCAGCTCTGGAAGGGTGTGCACGCTGCAGTGACTTCCTGGTAAATTCCATGGGCCCTGGCACTTACTACTATTTTTTTTTACAATTTCCAGCTTTGTAAGCTCCTACTTAGACCCTCTGCGCTTCCTGCCCAGCACCCGAGCTCCTTCCGATCCAGTGACCTTATCTGGTCTGCCCCCACCTTGTAGGGGGATAACGCAGGGAGACCCTTCTCCACTGCTTGAACTGCCACTGACTTCCAGAGCCCTGGTAAGACGTTTGGATGGTGTTTTCATATACTTGAAAGCGAAGGGTAGACAGCGTTCTAGGCTCTGATTCTCATTTCTTTGTGATGGCCGCATCAACTGTGCTGGAGCTTTGAAATAACAAGTATATAAATTCCCATAGGGTCCCTTTGCTGTACTAAAAGCCTTGCTGGTACAGGTAACGTGCTTGACCAAATGTTGTTTTATTTTCTCCCAGGCAAGATGTCCCACTCCGTACTCAAATTACCTACTCCCTCTTTCATTAGCAGAATCTCTGTCCAGTCCAATATAGTCCGCTCTGTTCATACCACGATGATTAAGCCTCACATTGGCATAGATGTATTCACTTCTATGCTCTTAACCGGTGCTTAATTTGTAGAAGAATACGGGCTAGATGTACAACCATTTTTAGCGTTCGCAATTAGAAAATCAGCCCATTTGCGACTGCTCAAAAGGGTTGCAGCATATACCACTTAGGATTTGCGAGTTGCTGTTAGGAAGGGGCGTGCCAAGGGTGTTGCTTCCTAATAGCGAGTCGCACTGGTATGTACGATTGCTTTGCAACCAGAAATGCATTTGCAAATCAATTGCAGTTACCAATATTTCAAGTAGGGGGTAAGCCAGTCGCAAACGGGAAGGGGCCCCCAGGGGACGCCTTCTCTTTTTTTAAATAAAAGCAAAAATATTTTTTTAAAGCACGCAGTGGTCCAACAGACCATTGCCTGCCCTTAAAAAATGTAAAGAAAACTTTTCATTGTTTTATTTTAAACGCATCCTGTTGCTTTTGAAGAAAAAAAAGTTGTGTCATTTAAAAAGCATACACCGACATGGTGGTCTGCTGTCCCCAGCAGGCCACCATCCCTGTGATTGTAGGCCATTCCCAATAGGTCGCAAATAGCGACCTGCCTAATGAATATTGATGAGGCAGGCCATTTGTGACCCCATGGGGATCGGTAAGTGTGGTTGAGACACGTTAGTACATTCCATTTTGCGAGTCACAAAAAATCGCAATTTATGACTTGCAAAACGGAATGGTCATACATATGTCCCTAAGTGCCGGTGCACGAATTCTTGTTCAGCAGCCCGCAGCGGCACACTGAATACCAATTCAGCATGGTGTGGAATCCCCTTCATGCCTCTTTAATGGACTATCAGACACTCCCTGCCTCTTTATATCACGCTTGCAAGATCCTTATAATTTATTTAATCTTTCCCTGCATTCCCATTTGTGTGTTATCCCTCTCGCAAAATGTTTGATGTAAAAAAATAGGTGCCAGTCCCCAAAAGTGAGTGCCAGTGGCCCACAGTAGAAGCAATGTTGATCTGCAGGGGCTGTTATTTGAAGCATTTTGAAGAACGGCACTTCAAAAAGATCCCTTTGTTCTTCCTTCAACAGCACAAAAGACACAGCCTTCTTAACAAACCCTCCACTGCATAGTCTGTGCTGTACAACTATAAAAAAAAAAAAAAATCAGAAAGATAAATTCTATATGTATGGATTGGTTTTTCACACACCTACTACCAGGGCAACTGCAAGGTTATGCAATGGATTGTAGCATTTTTCTGAATTTGGAGTAAATTTAGAGAAACCCGGTTAGGATATTCGCCACCATGCCTTTGTGGTATTGTATAGAAGGGTGATACCAATATTTGCTGTCTCGCATCACCTACATAAGATGTTAATAATATTATCCAAAGGCATATTGCTATGAATTGCTTTGAAGCTTTAGCTTTTCTGCACAAAGAACCTGGGAATAGTCAAGAGTTGAGGTGTCAAAAATAGACCCAGGAGTAATTTTTATTATGTCGGAGTAATCTGAGTAATTTCAGTAATTCCAAGTTACACAGAATTTCCGATAATACCATGATTATGCCAGCTCATGTAATTATGAGCAATTTGGTTTGGAAAATAATCACAGAACCAACTAATTTAGTGAGTGCAAGTGGATGCTCACACTGCTGTATGTGTTCTGTTATATTTAGCGCTATTTTCTTATCGCAAAATGCATCCTCACGTCCGTTTTGGAGACAATGATGCTATAAGCTGGGAAAAGGTTGGGGGAAAAATCCTACCGCAAGAGCACATTTAGCTAGTACCAGCGTCTACTTGACCTGCTGTTCATTTTCATTTGTCTTTAGCCCTATTTCTTAGTGCAAAATGCATCCTCTGGTCCATTTTAGATATGAGGGGGCATTAAGAAAATAACGCTAAATGCTGAATTACCCTTCTTGTGTAAAGACACGGAATCTCACATAATTATGCGGTAATTCTGCATGATTATGCTGCAGCTAATTATGTGTGCGTCACCCCCTCCTAGTCATAATCCGGTCTATCTTGGTCAACAGTGCAGTAAAATATCAGATTTTAATTACACAGTTTCTTTGAACGGTCCTCTCTCAAACATTTCCCTGCTGTAGCCACAATGACCGGGATCAATAATTCGTCCCAGAAACATAATTCAGTAATTTACTATTCAAAAAGTGCATGTCGTAAAAACAGATTTGCTTTGGCAAAGTATTTATTTATATCCATCATTTTACTGGTAGTTAACACATTTTCTATTCTTTCCAGTGCAAGCATAGCAACTGCACTGACAGATGTTCTTGGGAATCTAGAATATATAAATATAGCACCTTACAATACAGATATCCAGAAAGTCAGACCATCCACCAATTAAAACCTTTCAATCAAGTGTTGGGTTTTACTCTTCTGGTTTAATACAGCCTGGGAGTGCTTTATAATAAAGGTGATACGTTTTTCTAAAGTGCACATGCTGCAGAACAAGTTTGCGGTGGTTGTCCTATCAACGTCCTTTCTGGGCTGATCTCCAGACACAGCCTTTATGTAGTGAAACCCATCACAGAAGGATAGTTTCCGGTCTGGAGCACTCAAAACAGAGGCACAAAGAGGTTTGGGTTTTGCACTGGCTAACACCAGCCCAATTGAAAGTGTTACCATTGACAAAAAGGCTTTGCCTAAGGGGCCCCTTCACCTTGCACAACAGAATCTGCAGTTCTGACCTTCACCTCTATTATCTACCAAAAGGCTGTGCTCCAGGAAGTCTAATCAGCAGCCTTTTGCTAACAAAGTCTTAGTTGAATTTCTGTGCCTAGATCTCCATTCTCCCACCACAGGAATGGTGTCAATACACATCTACTGCTGGGAGACGTTGTACTTGCCCTCCATCTTGAACCATGCTTAAATCTGAAGTATCAAAATGGATCCCACTTTGCTTTACAGTTAATACTGTGAGCCAAATATGAGACGACATCTGCTACAGCATTTGAAGTATCTCCTTTCAAGGCTTGCATCCAGTCATTGCTTTAATCTTCCAAACTCTGAGTTGGTCATCTGTCCTTTCTGACAAGATGGTCTATCGGCAGCCCAGCACACCTGATTCTAACGCCTAGCAAAAGTACCTATAATAGCACTATCTTTATATGCAACTACTGGTATTTCTGTTTAGGAGCTTGCATTCTCAAATTGCATGCAGTCTCAAAAACTGTCCTCTGAAATCCGATTTGGAAATATGATCTTTACTTAAACTCTCCAAATTTCATCTCTCCTTTTTCGTTTCAAATGGCTCTCTTCCCCCTTTCCCATAACCCCTTCCCCGTAATCTTAATGACTTTTCTCTCCAGGCACAGTCTTCCCTAAATTGATTTGTGTTTGCCTTAATATCTACTTATGTACTTCTGCAATTTGCTCACAACTCTTTTCAAAGTTCAAACTCTCCCCTTTTTAGCAAACGACACCCCTGCATCCTAACAATAACTAGCCTCTACTAGCTCGTCTATTAATCCCACCAAACAGCTGCATGAACTCACATTCCTCCCACAGTACAAGCACATTTGAGACATAGTTGTGACTTGTGACATCTACGCTTATGCTAGGAATCAGATGCCGAAAGGTGAGACTGATTCTTGTACAGGAGTTCTTCACTCATTCAATTAGGTTAATTGATGTTATGTTCTTTGACGTTCTTTGTTCATATCTTTTTCTAGGGTCATGAGATTGTCTCATTAACTGCAGGGAAGCAGAAAAACACAATAATCAGAAAGGGGATTTCTTCTGCAATCTATAATGCACAAATCCTCTTTTGTACCTCTCCCTGCCCATCTTCCTCTCTCTTCTGATGGGGATTGACTGTTCTGATCTTGGGTTGAGAGGGCTAGACATGTGTCAATATTCTACTGAATGAAAGGTCACACCCCCTTCCTGTCGGTACTAATATTAGACCATGCATATGCATTGCAGCACACAGACGTGTTACTTTGGGACCACTTCATGTATGCTGAGCACATTTTCAAAAACAACAAGGGTTTGGACTCAAAATCAGTAAGGCTGAGCCCCAATTAACAAATGAACAAAATTATGCCAGTACTGATGAACACTTTTCCTTTTACACGTACCACATTGAAGTCAAACAATGTGACCACAAGAACGATTGTCTCTGTTTGAATCAATCAACATTTATTTATCCACGTAGTCATTTGCATGGATTGTTGAAAATCATTAAAATTCATGCACAAATTGTTTTCAATTCTGTATTAGGTTTTCGAAATTAATTCACCTTTGGTCTTGTGTTCAAAAAGTGTTCAGTAATTGTTTGTTACTTGTTGAATATGTGTACGTATAAGTGAGTATGGCAGTGAGGCTGCTGTAATGAGTGTGGTATGTTTACAGATTTGTGAAAAAGTGTAGTAGCGAGTGTGTAAAATAGCTACAGATGATGGTATGAAAGATATGTTGATATGTGGTTTTGCTAAAGAATTTTGTGTATGTGGATGAATTTTAATGATTTTCAACAATGAAGAAATGATATAATGATATAACAACATGCACAATGCACTAGGGCCCACATGCATGAAAGTAGATTGCATTCGCAATCGGTATTATTCGCAGAAATTGCCCGATTGCGAATGCAATTTACCAGTTTGAGATGCATAATTATTTATTTCATTTTTCGCTATTTAAGAAATCGTATGGACATGTGCGATTTCTAAAAAGAGTCGCAATGGATGCGAATCGTTTTTGGTAACGAAAAGTGCCTATGCATCAATGTTAGGAACTTGCGAATACTATCGAATTTGCAATTTGCATTTCTTAAATTTAGAAGAAGTCAGAGATGGTGTTAACTGTTCGCAGGCATTGGGAAACTTGTGCTGTGGGCCTTAGGGAAGTTGTAGAAGCCTTAATAAACGACAGATTTCACTTCCAATTAATGAAAATGATGTGACATTTCATGTCATGGGCTGATGTTTTCTGACCTCTGACCTTTTGGTAATGTAATATGAAACTGGCGGTATTTCCAAAACAAATCATCCCTAGCACACACAGACGTTTGATTTTTGTAATGTAGGTTGGTGGAAGTTGCACACATTCAATTTTACGAGTTATTTTTTTTTATAAAAACATATATATGTTTAAAAATGTGATGTTAACACTTTCAATGCAGTTTGTAGTGAAAATGAGAGAGTGAAATAAGTTTGCACTCTCTTATCCACCTGCACTGCTATTTAGGGCACAGCAGATGTTGTGAAGGCCTTGCTGATTGGCAGCTATGGTATATAAGTCAGGGATCTTTTTTTTCAACTGTTGCTGGCTTTCAGAGAACAACCAGGAGCTTTGCACAATGGCAGGACTTTTCTTCTTGGCGCGCCGCCACAGATTGAAATTTGGTGCAGGTTTGAGGGGAAGGCAGATACAAGAGAGAATTTTTAGAGTTAGGATCACCTTGCTTGGACAAACAGATGACCAGATTTATGATAGGTACAGGCTTACTGGTAACTTAATAATTGATTTAATCAATGATTTGGATCCCATTTTGCAAAGGGAGACTCGCAGGACAAATGCTATCCCTACTCATGTTCAAGTCCTGTGTTGTCTACACCTTCTAGCTTCTGGTTCTTTCCAGGGAGTAGTAGCTATTGCTGGCGGTGTATCCCAGAGCTCGCTGTCCAGATTTTTTAATTCTTTCTTGGATGCGATGTTGTTTAGAATAAGTAATTACATTAAGTTTCCATCTTCACTACAGGATTTGCAGAAAACAAAAGTAGACTTTTATAGTATGGCACAATTCCCACATGTGATTGGATGTGTGGATGGGACACATGTACCTATTTGTCCACCCTCAGAAAATGAGTACATATTCCGTAACAGGAAAAGTTTTCACTCACTGAATATTCAAGTGATATGTAACTCTAAGACCATAATTACTGACATAGTGGCTAGTTACCCTGGCAGTGCCCATGATTCTTACATCTTTAAGCACAGTGCAATACATGCAAGACTTCTTGCTGGACAGTTTGGAGATGGGTATTTGCTAGGTAAATATGGTTACATTTTTATCTATCAAAATAATACACCTATGCAAAATGTTAAGTTTTACATATCTAATTTCTGTGTCTATATTTTTAAAAAGGTGACAGCGCCTATGGTGTTAGGTCGTACATATTGACTCCATACCTAAACCCAGCCAGTAGAAAGGAGCAACATTACAACCAATCTCACAAATCAACTCGTAATGTCATTGAGAGAACTTTTGGTGTACTTAAATCAAGGTTCCGCATACTGCATAAGACTGGTGGTAGTTTGCAGTACAATCCCAAAGTATGCTGTAAAATAGTTGCAGCCTGCGCTATGCTACACAACATGGCAACAGAAAGAGGCATACCTTTGGAAGAAGAAGATATGTTACCGTCAAATGACAATGATCCACAGCAACCCCCAGCAAGACAACATGGGCCAGAGGCAGCAGAAGGAGGGATTAGAAGAGCAGAGATTACACAGAATTATTTTTGAGAAAGGTACCAAGCTTTATTTGTGTTTTTGCCTTAAGAATGTTAAAGTCTTTTAAGCATCAAAAAAGTGAAGTGCTTTCTAAATTATTTGTAATCAATAATCCAAAAACATAAATGACAAGTGTCAAAGTAGATTGACTTTCTAAGTGTAAATTTCAAGAAACATACCAATTTTTTCTGGAAGTCCAGCATTGAAAAAAACATTGCTTACATATTACTTTTTTCGCCCACGCACACTCAGAGCCTTTGCACCATGTTTTTCTTTGTCTAACAACATTTGGGAACCTTCTTTCACATTTCTATTACTACGTCTTGACCCAGCATTGGTACCATCAGGAGGGTTTACATTTTGACCACCCACAGCACTGGCTACCTTTGATAAATTAATCCCAGGTGGGTCACCAATGTTTGAAGCATGTCCTAAGTCATTCCCTCTCACCATTCCCTTTGAAATTTGAACAAAAACATCATTCATTTTTTCATGCATGATAACATTTTGTTTGCACATTTTAGATGCACTATTAGAAATACGTGACAACTGTCTGTTCTGGCCATGTGAGCTGGTCAGTAGCCTAAGGTGCCTATTTACACTTTCCTTATGTTGCATTTCCATTACTCTGCACATTGATTCCAAAGACTTAGCAATTCTGTCAAGTTTATCAGCATTAGCCTCATGGCTATGTTCAAATGCCAGCAAATTCTTTGCACATATGTACTATTTTGCCTTTCATAATTCTAATATCTTTGCCTTGCAGGCGCTGTATCTTCAATATTTTGTCCTCAACCACACTGCCAGTGGTGGAACCCTCCTCAAATATGGACAAGTTTGATGTTCTAGGACGCCGTCTATAAAATTGACTTTGCCTCCTTCGCCTACTAGGCCTTGCATTGTTGACTGCTGGTGTTGGGTCTGGTCTTGACACTGGATAAGTTGGACTGTTTTCCTCCTCTGAATCACTTTGTAGTAATTGGCGTACTCTTTGCCTTTCATTCAATGTCACATTTGCAGTGGAAGTACTTGGATTATTGACATCTTCATTTACATGAATGTCTAGTGTACTGAAATCACGCAAGTCTTGTTCAATTAATTCTTGAAGCAATTCTGTTTGGAAAAGTGGAAACATATGTTTACTGTGCAGACTGTTTTGTTAGAATTGTCAAATAAAATTATCCAAACTGATGAGTACTTTCTTCAAAAACATTGGTAAAGTTTAAATAAATTGACTCTGTGTCTCCAAAATTTGCAAATATGCCTTTCACCCTACAAGTCAAAGATAGGAACTACACTACCCAAAATGCATTGCTTTAAGCATGTTCAGTTTACTTCTATGAGGCCGGCAACTTCAGTGGATGTTATGGACCTGATATTTGGTGTGTTGAGAAACTTCCTTCTCCTAAGTTGCCTTTCACAATTTACTCAATTTCTTAAAACAAAACACTTGTCAATCAAATTACATGTACACTTACCTTCAGAAGGGGCAATAAGATCAGACGTGTCTATGTTCATGACACCCACAACTGCCTCAGTCAAAAGTGTCCCTTCAACAAGGTCTTCCAAAGGGGTTGTGGGTATGTCCTTGGGGAGACCACCTCCTGTTTTGTTTGCAGATTTCACTCTTGACGCAATCTTCTCCTTTGCGCGACTACGCAAGTCATACCACCTCTTCTGTAAATTGCTGATTTCACGGTGCGCCACACCAACTGCATTTACCTTTGATTGTATGTTTAGCCACACATTTCTTTTCACAGCATCAGGCACCTTATGTGACATCTTGCCAAAGAGCTGATCATGCCTGTCAGTCACCTCTTCAAGGAGGATTTCCAGTTCTTTTTCTGAAAATTTAACTTTCCTTTTCCTTGAGGGCCCCTCTGCCTCTTGGTTTTCCATCTCTGACTCCTTCACAGTGAAGAGCACAGACTGCAGCACCAGCAACCTTCCACAACAGGCTCAGACCAACTGCCAGAGCTTCATTCAAAGGAGTCCCCAGGTGTACGTGATTGCCTTCCTGGCTTCCTTACAATCAGAGAGGTTCAATTCATCATGTGGGGTTTTTTCGCAAATTTGCGAATTCGCAATATGCGAATTCGCTATTTGAGAATTCTTAAGTAAGGAAATATGTGCGATTCGCATGAAAATGCGAATTTTAGCGATTCGCTAATAAATTGCGAAAATATTCATGCATAGACAATTGCGATTTCTTATTTGCGATTCCTTAAAATTCGCAAATAAGAAATCGCAATCACTACCGTTGATGCATGTGGGCCTAAGACACCTATGTTGGTAGATATTGCACACACCACAGCAATTTTAGACAACCTGCAGTCGAGATGAAATGTAACCCCAAGCACAAGGGTAAGCATCAGACTCTCCATGTCACGACCACACTGGTTGGACCCTGACTTTTACCTCGGAGTCAGCAACCAACAGAGATCCAGCAATGCCGGTAAAGCAAAAACAGAAGCAGCAAACAGTTGTGAGGGCTTCCCTTGTTTATATAATTCCACTCTTATCACTACCTGAAGGACACACTAACTTCTTAAAGAAAGTAAGTGGGTTATTAGTGTCAATCATCAAAAAAGATCAACTGCTTTCTAGATCCGTAATGAAATCTGGTGGTAGCTGTGAACACGGGTGCACACTACCACAGCATATAGAATATCAAGCTGCTGGAAGATCCAAAAGAATGTCTCTGAGCACTCCGTAAATTACAAATTGAGGTTGTGTTATCAGAAGCTATGTTCTTTATTTTCATATCTTGTTGGCTAACTTCGACCTCGCCAACACGTGTTTCGTTTGTGTTGACAATGTTGCAGCAGACTTCTTCTGGCCTGGTCCAGTCATAATATTACATACACATTCTCCTAATCGCATTGATTCTTTTGATTCTTAGACATAACCACTAAAAATCTATACGATGTGTATGTATCCAATCAAACAAAAGTGTGAATTTGGCCCAAATATATTATAGATGTGCCATTGTGTCTCCAGAAGAGTGCTCCCACCACATTGTCACCTCGACTCAGTGAGTTTGTCAACAAGATATGAAAATAACGAACATAACTGCTGATACCACAATCCAAATTTGTAATTTATGGAGTGCTCGGAGACTGTCATGCTTTCTAGATCCATCTGCCAAACAAAGAACCACGAACATTCCCAAGAAGAATCTCCCCACATTCCATATGCACAAAGTAGACAAAAACCAGTTGCCGTACTTAATCTCCTATCTGCAATTGTGACAACAGGTACTAAGATAAGTACGGAATTGGACTGCCTCCCTTGCATCATGAGAACACCAAACAAGCACCAAACTGGATGCAGCACTGGACTCTTCTTACTCTGGTCATGACTAGAGACACCCAGCCAGGTCCAGCACTGGGCCTCCTCTTTATAAACATGACATGCATGCAAGTGGGGCAAGGAGATGCTTAACCTACACCCAAATACATAAAGTATTGTAACCCTTATAATATTAGCATTCCCTTTGGACACCAAGATGGGCTCAGTACATTTGAAAAATGCCCTCCCTGCCAGCCCACTTTAGAAGTGAACTGGTCTGCCTTAGAAAGGCTGGTGCAAATATTTTAGAGATGCAAGGTTTTCTGGATCGGGTAAAAATGAACTTCAATGTTGGTTACTAAAATAACACTGAATGCCGCTTGCTCTGCCATTGTCATTATGCTAGCAGCTAAATATTATTCTAAAAGTAGAAATGAAGTTGTCCAGACAGAATACGGTGTTAAATGTTTAGGTCTTGCGTTACAGCACAGCAGTATGCAGGAACTATAGTTACCATTGTTTAAAATATACTTAGAGTGGTCTTCAGTTCTGCCCAGAGGAGTACTTATCTCGCAACCAATGCTATTGGCTGTTTGGTGTATATCATTCCACCTTTGGTGGAGTGATAACATGCATCTTTGATGGAGTGATGACATGAGTTATAATTCATGAATGACTATTTTACATCTCAAAAGTACACTAAATGATTACAAAGTAATCTCATAGATAACAATCTGTTATCTCACAGAAGCATTGTATAGAGAAACACGTGAATTTTCACTGCTGCCGGATTTTTCTTGATCTGGCGTTAGACATTTTGATTTTACTAAAATTATATGTATATTGTAAATACTTATAGGGTATTCTAGTCACCCTTTGTTCAGCCAATAGTCTGTTATTGTGCTATTAACATTTTTCTTCCACCCACTACAGCACACAGCATGGGGCAACGGTCCAGCCTACTTCTGCCACTGGATAACTTCAATGTGAGTGACAGCATTCAGCCATTTCACAAAGAGCGCATTCACACACAAAATAGTTTCCTTCAATGTCAGGGACTTTGAGACGCAAAAAAAACGTTTGCTCCAAAGCCATTTCTTTTTTAGATTGACAAGGGCCCTGTAGCTTTCCCAACAGTAAATTTTAGCAAAAAACATGGCAAAACAAGCATTGAGAAAGCCTGGCAGCAAATAAAACGTTCCTTAAGAAAGCCTTGAAGCCAACTCCAGAACTATTGCCTTTGCCAATGCTTGTTTATTTTTAGGCAAGCATCCTAATCCTTCTCAGACCTACTGCCATTGCAAATGATTGTGTTTACAGACTACTGAATCCTTCTAAATTCATCCTTAACCCAAATATGTGGGAAGCTGGAGGTAAATATTACATACAATACACTTTGCTTATAAATCTCCAAATATGTTATGTTATGTTATGTTATGTTAAATCCTTTTATAACACGCAATAGCTACTCCAAAGAGTGTCCCAGCGCAGAAATAAAAATATATATTTCGTAAATGCTTTTGTGGTACTTAGTCAAAATAACGTAGGCAGCCATGCCCCGAACAGCATCATTTTGATTAAACTAAACTTGTGAGCAGCCAATGCTAGTACCTTATTTGCTCACAGTTTTCTCTAATATCTGAAGGCTTTAAAAAAGCAAAAAATAAAAGAACTTATTGAATGTTAATAGTGAATATAGAGGTTAACCACATGAAGATTTAGCCCTTGGACTGGTCATACCACAATCAAACCACAAAAACACTGTAACCAGAAAATCGAGTCTAGACAAGGAAATTAAACACCTTGTAAATAGTGAGACATACCTTATTCGTTTAAAGCAATAATCCACTAGATAAATGACCCAAATTGAGCAGTACTGACACAAAAATGGTAAAAAAACCTTACTAATACGATTATTTATCTCAGATGTACACTCATAAAGAAATATATAAACCAAAACCTAGTCAGCTATTTTATTTATGTGTTTTTCGATAGCAAAGGCTCGAAAGCATTACGCCAATATTAAAGTGAATAAGTATTGAATATAACAAAATAATGTCAAAAGTATTTATCAGCAGTTAAATAAACACTGTAAACACTGGTGTAAACACCTTCAAACATGGGTTACGCAGCACGGACAATGGAGAAACAGGTGGTAGGTAGAATCACAAAAACAGTCTAAGGAACCCCTATTCTAAAACAAATGATCCCCCCCCCCCACCCCCGGAGCTCCTTTCCCCTCTCAGATAGAGTCGCAAACAATGTATTCTCCAAAGACAAGCACATGCTGAACCAAACTATCTAGCAGTCAGCATCCAAGTTTGGCACTTAGGAACATGCATCACACCTGAATTCAGTACACAAAAGGGTGGCTTCCACATTGGACCCAGCGGTTTCCCAGAGTCAAGGGTCCCTGCGTAGTCCCGGCAAGGTTGAGCTTTTTTACACACCAACCAGCATCTATAGTGGTGACCCAGGATTAAGGATCCAAGCCACAATCAAGAAACCTCAGTAGTAAATTCAGAATGAAGCAAGTAAGTCAATCAAGGGAAGATTCACCTGTGATGTGGCATATTAAAGCTTCAGCAGTATGCCACCCACACCACTTTAAAAGACCCTCCTTAGGAACCCTAAGGACTCCAGGGAAACCCCATACCTACACTCCCACTACAGACGTAGCTCACAGGGATCCCTACATTTTTTAATTACAGATAAGGCTTGGTGTGTTCTCTTCTACTGACTGATCCTTTTTTCCCTTTGTCCTCATTCTTTTGCTCTTCCTTTCACATCTCAGAATCTACCTTTCAATTAACCATCTAGTGCTGGGCTCCAATCACATAAAGGCCCTTATTACGAGTTTGGCAGATCAATCGCCCGCCAAGCCCGTGGTGGCGGTCCGAAGGCTTCCAGACTTGCAGCCCGCCTGCTGCATTAGGACTACCGGTTGGACTGCCATGGAACCGCTGCTGCCACCAGGGATCCGTTGACGCAGCGGTCTGAGGTTCCTGTTATGCTTGCAGTGCTGCTGCCGCTGCACTGCGAAACCTATTAGGCATTTCCTCACCGCCACACTTTTCATAGTTGTGCAACCGCCATGAAAAGTGTGGCGGTGAGGCAACAAAGGGGGCCCCACAGGGCTCCCTATTGACTCTGCACCATGGGATGCATGCAGGGAGGCACATTTTATGCCCCCCGTGTGTTGACAGTTCATGCCGTACGGGAACTGCCTTTAACGCTCCCATTGTGGTGCCTTTTTCAAAGGCACTGCAGTGGGACTGCCAAAGAACCGCCCACCAGAGTAAAAAGAAGTTATACTCTGGCTGTCAGTCTTTAATGGCTTTGGCGCTCTCAGAGCAAGATGGCAGCATGGTGGCCCCCCTCCAAGACGGCCAAAGTCATAATAAGGCCCAACGTTTCCTATGCAAGTGCAGACTCAGCTGATGACCAGCATCTCAAGGATACTTGGTCTAAGGTGCTTTAGAAATATAGGTGCTACACAAACAAATGGTGGACGGAATGCTGAATAAATAATACATTCACTCCCTTTCGAGATCTGGGTTAAATACATCGTTCTTTTGCTCACCATGCCACCCCAGTTTAGACTCAGCCATATGCAAATCATTCTTGACCCTGTGCCTCATGGGAACAGACCAGACCGAACTGCCAAGCCAGGTCCTCCCTGGACTGGAAACAAGCATCCTGGGACCGGTTTCTGGGTATTACCCTTCATCAGCCAGGCTAGCTTGAATCCAGTGGCACAGTAAGCAAGGGACCCTTTTTGCATTACAAATATCGGTAGCAGTGTCCCTAAAGACTACCTACGAGGATGTCAGTCCTTCAACCAGGGCTGGGACGTACATAACTTGCTATTCAGCCCAGTTTCAGCATATTTCGATAGCTCCTTCTGGGCAAAGTGTGCTCTGCGTTTTTAGCAAAAATGTAGAACACAACATTAAATTCTTGTGGGCCAAGCTTCTTGCAATGATATGATCTGATAAGTGGTCTGGTGCATTTACTCACCTGTGTTGAATCTATGTACCTTTGTCTGCGTGAGCCCGTCTTTATCTTAGGTTCCAGGGGTGAAGCTTCCATTGATGCAGCAGGTGGAGTGGCACCGGTGTCTAGATGCCTGAAGTGCCCACTGAACCCTGTTAATTCTGTATTTTATAATTTAGATAGTGTAGTGTAGCTCCTATTTTCCCAATAGGCTCTGCGCATTGGAATAGTACCTACAGTAGTAAAGGCCTAGGCCAGACGTTAACTAGGTCTACTACTGTCGATGCTAGACTTAATTTTTGGGTTTGCCAGCTAAGCTCAGAGTTCGCTAGAAACTTTCTCGAATGTTCAAGGAAGGAATTAACTCCCCTGATTAGACAAGAAGGGATTTAGTTTCTGACAACCATAGAACATGACAACTTTGCTCTCCCCTAATCAAGAGTCAATCTCAAGAGTCGTGTGAGCACAAGGCAATTATTTTACTCAGTCAGTACGTGCATTCTTAGTCTCATCAGAATGTAGAGAAAAGGAAGAGACGGGCGTGTTCAATAAAATATGTTATTTATTGATCAGTCTCTTTTCTCGTACAAGAGAAATGGATCGATATTATTGCAATACTTATAGTTAAGTAAAGTGCATACATTAAAAGCAATAGTATAAAATAATACTGTAAAAACATTGATATGGTTTCTGAGCCATATGATGTTTAAAATGATTAAAATATATTTACATACACATATACATTTGACTAAACGTGCTCAACTGGTGTTTCTAAATACGCCTACCCCGTGTACCTGACCTAAGTCTAATGCGTGGGCGGGAATAGAAAGTTACAGTTTAAGTTAAGTTTGTTTTTGCCAAGTGAATAACTAAAGAATTCTCTGTGAAGGGTTATTCAGTTCTGTACCTGGAAGTTAGGATGAATGAGGAATGGTATCTCTTTCTCTGCTCTCGATATTCCAGGCTGCCTGCGAGGGTTGCCCAGAAGCGCCGGTGCTGGGTCTCTCGGCTTGAGATAGCAGCGCGTCTCTCAGCGCGTCAGGAAGGCGGGGCTGCTGCCAGCGGGGTCTGCTTCTGCTCTCGGCTTCGGCAAGTATTGCTGCTCCGTCTTGTCACCACGCGTGTGTTTGCATAGGGCAAGGTCGGCAATATTTATACCTTAAAGGTGCCGAGATTGACGTAAGGATGGACATAGATACGTCAATAAAGATGTCATACGACTTGCTCGTTAGCACATTCTTTACTAAAGTTCTCTGTGAAATCAAAACAATGGCAGCACGGATTATCCAGGTTGTCATAGGTTTGATTTGTTATGAGAACGTCGTATGCCTTATCAGGGGCTGGAGGAATGTCGCTTGTCTAATTAGATCTCAAGCGTTATGACCTAATCAGATAACACGTTCCTGTGCCGTAGTGTGACTGCGTCAGATAACGGTATCTGCATCATGGGGGCTTTTCTTGCCTCATGGGCTGACTGTTAGTTAACTTGATAGTTAGTTTAACCAGAA
This sequence comes from Lissotriton helveticus, assembly GCF_964261635.1. Classification (NCBI taxonomy): domain Eukaryota; kingdom Metazoa; phylum Chordata; class Amphibia; order Caudata; family Salamandridae; genus Lissotriton; species Lissotriton helveticus. Next base: position 964,386,381 of record NC_136070.1, read on the forward strand.
TAGGGTCAGGAATAGGGGGACTGATTCAGAACCTATAGAAATACACGACAATAGCAGCCAAGAGGTTAATTTCCTACCTTGCCCTGCATCCCATGACACACTGGCTTCGTACTGTTGGGTGCAGCCCTACTTTACAATTATGTGTTGTGCTCATCTGCTCAGTAGGAGAGACATGTAGTGCCTAATTAGGATGTCGTTCGAAGATGCATCCGGCTGACATCGTTTCGGGGATGGGACCCCCCGACCATAGGTTGGCGGTTCCGGCAACCCTATTAGGATGCAACCACACATGGTGCGGATGCACACTTCCATTTTTCCATGGGAGCTTGTACAGCAGGCCGAAACCACCCACAGCACAAGCTCCCATTGAAAAATTGAAGTTTGTAAACATCTCTGCACCATGTGGTGGCTGTAATTAAAGCCTACCTAGTAACAACACACGAAACAGGGAGTGTCGCCTAGGATGTTACAAAATGAGACAAGGCAGTACTAAGGAGGGACTACTAAGCCTGTTGACCAATGAACAGTTTACAGTGGACAATGACACAAGCCAATTAAAAATGTGGGTGGAGCTTCAAGCCCCTACCTAAATACAGCATACCTCGCAGAGGTTCGACCTAAAAGTGAGGATATGTTTGTTTAGGCAATCCCATCCAGGAGGGTTGGGTTGCAGCAGGGCCACTGGTGTGTATTTTGTACATTCCGTTGAGTTTTTCTAAGAATCCTCCGGAACTCCCCCCTCCCTCCCCTCCCCAGCACTTAATTGTTACACAGATTATTCCTAAAACTGGCATTGACTCGAACATATTTTCACAATGAATGACTATCGGGTCACTCTGTCTCTTACTTTGACATATAATCAAGCAGTGTACAAGGCTATCAAGGTCTGCATCTTGCCCCAAGGGTATGCCTTCCAGCCCATAGCACTCGTGTGTTTCTCTTGGTGCATGAGCCACCACAAGTCCAGTCGTACCGCTCCCCTCTAAGGCCAGCTAAGTGTGTATTTATTCGACGTGGTCCTGAATATCCCGTTCAAACTCCACTAATAGCGCGCTCCAATCTAAGGAAATGGGATTCTTTCTAAGGCCTCTACATTCTTCTCTGAGTAGCTCCTGCCCCTCTGCCTTACCCCATGAACACTTCCCCACTCCAAGTCTCTACCTCTGGTGACCTAGCCGACTTCCATTTCATCGCTATCGCCCTCTTTGCTAACAATAGCGCCAGATCCACAAATCTGGTAGCCACACTCCTCTTCTTCTCCTTGTGACCTAACCCCAATACGTTGTATGATGCAAATGTGTAAGGCCTGCCCGGCGCTATCCCGTTTAGAGTCCGGTGAATCGTCCCCCAGTAATATCCCAGCTTAGGGCAGTCCCAAAACATGTATAAGAGGCCCGCGTCTTCTTGATGGCATCTGGGGAAGGTGTCGGCCGCATCTGGGAGCATTGCACGTATCCTGTGGGGGGTCAAGTAAGCCCTATGTACAATCATGAGCTGGATGAACTTGAACTTAGGGTTACGCGATACTTTCTTCGGCAGTTTCAGTGTCTTTTCCCACTCCTTGTCGCTGAGCGCAGCATTCGACACTGTAGCTCACTCCATCTTGCTACAGTGTCTGAATGATGGAGGGGTATCAGGAGCGGCGCTTAGATGGATCCAGTCTTTCCTGACTAACAGATGCTTTCAAGTCCGTCAGGGAGAATGTTACTCTAGGGAGATCAGCTTGGGCCAGGGCGTGCCGCAGGGCTCGTCCCTAAGCCCAACTTTGTTTAATCTATATGTCTCCCCGCTGGCGGCGATTGTTGAAAGTCATGGCCTGCGCCTTGTGTCATATGCCGACGACATGCAGTTGGTCATCTCCCTCTCACGCATGCCAGGTCTTGCGGCGGACAGCTTCAGAGTTTGCATGCAAGAGCTGGCAACCTGGATGTCCGCCAACTGTCTGAAATTGAACGGTAGCAAGACCGAGGTACTCGTGGTGGGGGGAGGGCCATCGGTCTGGTCGTCGGCATTGTGGCCACCCTGTCTGGGAGAAACACCTGCCCCTTGCCAGGAAGCAAGGAATCTTGGGGTATGGATTGATGCCGACCTTGCCTTTGGCCCCCAGATTGGCCGGGTGGTGGGGGTATGCTTCGGAGTTTTAAAAACTCTGAGGAAGGTCTTGGACCTTCTGCCTATTACAGCTTGTCGGACGCTGGTGCATGCCCTCGTCACCTTGCGCCTAGACTACGGCAATTTGCTGTATCTGGGGGCCACGGGAGGAGCCATCAATCGCCTCCAAGTGCTGCAAAATGCAGCTGCACGTTTAGTCCTGAGGCTCCCCAGGAGATCATCCTCAAAGGCAGCGCTCCAGGCCCTGCACTGGCTGCCTGTCAGGAGCAGGGTGGAGTTTAAGGCTCTTTCTACGTGTCACCGCATCCTGAGCGGTAAAGCCCCGGTCCCGCTACAGAATCTGGTTTCTCGCTATGAGCCTACACGGGACATGCGCTCCTCTCGTACAGGGCTACTGAAAATTCCAAAAATAAAGAAGGCTCGAATGGGGGGCAGGTCTTTTAGATATCTGGCTGCTAAGCATTGGAATGCCCTACCAATAGAGCTACGTTTGGAGCCTTCAGAGTCCACTTTCAGAAGGAAACTTAAGACTCACCTATACGGGAGGTAGGCGGCTGTGAGGGCTGCTTGGACTGTTTACCCCACTTACCATAGCGCGGGGACACGCCGGTGCGCGTAACCAGGCGCTCTATAAATCTCCCTAATAATAATAATAATAATAATAATGAGAGCCCTTCCTATATCGCCTTCCTAAGGGGTTGTAGCGAAAGAGCCTTGTTGGTTCGGATGCCGTTAGTCAGCCATTTCGTCAGGTGGCTACCCGTTCCCATGAGGTATTGCATAGTGATCAGCGCATTCGTGTCCGGCTCCGTCCCGTCCCTCGCCCAGTGTGTGGCTATGTAATGTGCAACTTGCGCGTGTTGTATAAATAACGCCCTCGGTGTCTGGTGTAGACGGGTGAAGTCTGCGTTCGTCAAGAGCCTGCCTTCCGAGAAGAAATCCCCAATTTGCACAACTCCAGCATCGTGCCAGGGTCGCAGTTTGCGTTCTGTTAACGTGCCAGACCCCAGTGGGATGCCCAGTAACGGTATCGAGGGTGCGTATGATGAACGCCTGTTCGTATAACTGACCGCCCTTTTCCAGTGCGCAAGTGCTAATTTAAGTAGGGGCGGGGCCGACACAGGCACCCTGGCCTTTGAAAGCAGTAACCGGTGTAGTTCTCCCCGACTCCTGTCCGCCTCCGACATGTTCAATTCTTGGAGATTGCGACCCGCCAGCCAGTACGCCAACCACTGGAGTTGGCACGCACAGCTGTAGGCAATCAGGTCAGGCACTCCCATACCGCCTCTGTCAGTAGGAAGCTGCAGTTTGGCCAGGCTTATACGCCGTCTACCTTTCCCCCATACCAGTTCCGTCAATAGCGTGTTTAGTGTTTTGAAAAAGGGCATGGGCACCAGGATCGGTAAGTTCGTAAACAAATAGATCAGTCTCGGCAGTACCACCATTTTGGAGATTGCAACTCTGCCTGCCACCGATAAGGGCAGAGTGTTTCAGAACTGTACTTGAGTCTTCAAGGTGTTCAGAGCCTTGCCTAGATTACCGTCCAACAGGTCCTGTGTTTGTCGATAAACCTGGATGCCTAAATATTTGAAGGTTGTGTGTGCCACCTGGAAGCGGTATGGCGTAAACTGGATGTGCGACTCCACCATTGATCCATGAAATCCGAACCCATACGATTTCGCTTCATTGATCATGAGGCCCGAAAGCTCTTGGAAGTCGCTAAAGATCGTTGGCAGTGGTTGCGGCGGGTTACTGACATCGTTTAGAAACAGCAATATATCGTCCGCATACGCCGAGATAACATGATGAGTGTTAAGTCTAGCGATCCCAACTGCGGTCGCAAGGGTCCGTATTTTTATCATTAAAGGCTCCAGCGCGATTATAAACAATAAGGGTGATAGCGGGCACCCCTGCCTCGTGCCCTTCGCTATCTCGATCTGGTCCGAGATGCATTTATTAATCCGAACTCGTGCTGTGGGCCTTCGGTAAAGCAAGGACACCCATGCTATGAATTCCGGTGGGATCCCAAATGTGGTCATTGTCGCAAACATGTAATCCCACCTGAGGGAATCAAAGGCCTGTCTGAGGTCCAGGGATATGCATCCCTCAGTATCCTTCCCCATGTCATCTGGGGACATCAGTTGGCTGAATCTCCTTAGGTTCAGGGCAGTACTCCTGCCCGGCACAAACCCGCATTGGTCAGGGTGTATCATGTCTGGAATATAGTGGGAGAGGCGCCAGAATCTTACTGAGGATTTTAGAGTCTGTATTTAAGAGCGACAGGGGCCTGTAGTTCTACAGCTGTAAAGCGTTTCTCCCAGGTTTTAGAAGAGACACTATCAGAGCCTGCAGTGTCGTGCCTGGCAGTGCGTCGCCCTCTAATGCTTCCCTGTAGAGTGCGTGTAAGCGGGGGGCCAATAGGTCAATATACGTCAGATAGAATTCTGCCGGGAGTCCATCGGTCCCGGGTGCCTTGTTCCTCGGTAAAGCCTTAATGGCCTGCCTAACTTCCGCTAATGTGATGGGCTTCGAGAGATCCGCACCTTGTGCTTCACTCAGTTGAGGGACACATATGTCCGAGAAATATGCCTCAAAGTCCTGGTCCGAGAGCGGCTCATGTGGACCATATAAAACAGAATAATAACGTTCGAACGCGGCATTGATCTCCCGCTGGTCCTGAATTAACCCTCCGGCACCGTTGTTCACCTCCATTATAGGAGCGCCTTCCGGGGCGTCGCGCGTCAAGCGTGCCAAAAGCGTGCCCGCTCTATCTGCTTGTGTGTGCTGCCTGGTGGTGTATTCCCTATAGTCTATCACTCTTAACTCTTCCAAGAGTTCCGCGTGCTGTATATGGGCCTTTTGGAGTTGTGTGAGAGTGCCGTCCGTGCCTGCGGCTTCGTTTTCAAGCATTGCCAGACTGCCCTCCACTGCCCGTAGTTTTTCCAGCACCAGGAGTTTAACGCCCACTTTCGTGCCCATCGCCACCCCACGTATGGTTGCCTTAAAGGCGTCCCATTCGATCTGCCTGGTGCTGGCCGTGCTGGTGTTCTCATTAAAGTAGTTTGTGCTAGCGTCCAGCAGTGTGGTTCTGAAAACTAAGTCCTCTAAAAGACCCGGGGACAGTCGCCATGTCGGTATCGGAGTGGGCAGTCTCCCCCATTGTAATGATAGTTCCACCGGATTGTGATCCGACAGTGTCTTACCCATGTGTTGCACTGACGCAATGGAGGCCGTCAGTGTCCTGGAACAGAAGATACGGTCAATTCTAGTGTGTAATTTGTGTGGCGGGGAGTAAAATGTGTATTCCCTATTGGACGCGTTAAGTACCCGCCAAGCATCATCTAGCTCCCAACCATCCCCCCACTGTGCCAATGCTATGGCCTGTTTCCTGCTTTCTGCCTTGTGTAGTGGGGGGTGTGACCTGTCCAACATGAGGTCCAATACCGCATTGCAATCACCACCAACAACCCATTCATGTCCCGCCCAATCCGACAACACTCTGCTAACATCTCCAAAGAACTTCGATTGGTCCGAGTTAGGAGCATAAATACTGCCTAGTACTATGCATGTACCATTTAGCATCCCCTTTGTGAACACATATCGGCCCTCCTTGTCGACCCTTGATTCTGTTGGTTTAAATGGGACAGTGTTTCTAATCCATATGGCCGCCCCCCGGGAGAACGCAGAAAACGCTGTGGCGTATAGCCTTTCCATTTCCGTAACAGCTTAGTGCCCTCCGCCCCATTCAGATGCGTCTCTTGGAGATATACGCTATGTGGACCTGTCGTCTATTCAGTTGAGCTAGCACTCTGTGTCCCCTATGTACCAAACCCAGACCCCTCACGTTCCAAGTGCAGACCTTGTAATGATTAGGAGACGCCATAACCCGAAGTACCCCCTCCCCGAGAAAATGCCTCTGACCATTGTAAAACTGACCACATGTTGTACATTTTCAGTGCTGAGTGCGCGTACTTTATCCCAACTTTAAGGTCCCCTCCCCGAAAACGAAGAGGACCAAACCATAAAACCCAACAGGGGTAGAAACGTACTGTAATTGTGCCTGAGCCTGGGGGTGTGAGCCCAGTCGGACGCTCACAACAGTTATTTACCAAAAGTCTTGTTCACATAGTCCCCTTCAGCTACAGGTTTCCTGGCTCCTAGACCCCCCCCCCCCCTTGGCAAGCAATAAGTTCATCTGCTACATTACCAAACCGCTTCCGCTGTTCCAATGCTCACATGTCTGCCGCCATCTGCGCCGTGATACGTGGGAACAACTGCAGGCTGCCGTCCGTATCAGAGGCTGCCGTACGAGAGCTGGCTTGGCTGTTTGACACCGTCCCAACGTTCGCATCATGTTCCGGCAAGGCATCAGTTGTCAGCAGTGCCATCGCTATCGGGTTGCCGCCTCCCGACGCCTCTAGTCGGTCATCCTGAGGGACCTCCATCTCCGGAGCCTGGGGGCGTTTCTGATTCATGTCCCAGCCATCGGATCCTTGCATTTCCGGTACTTCCTGTCCGGCCCGCGGGGATGGGGGCGGAGTGAGTGCTACTTCCATCCATTCCGAGGCCTCCTCAGGAGTGTCGAAGAAGTACGTTTTATGGTCATGAATGACTCTGAGGCGCGCCGGGAAGAATAAGGCATATTTTACATTACGGTCCCTGAGGGCACGTTTTACTCCCCAGAAAGACGCCCTGGCCTTCTGCACAGCTTGAGTGAAGTCCGGGTAGATGGAGATCGTTTGATTTTCGTACTTTATTGGGCCGTTCTCCCTTGCGGCCTTCAGAATCGCATCCCAGTCTTTGAAGTGAAGGAGGCGCGCTATCAAAGGACGTGGCGGAGCCCCCGGCCTTGGTGGTTTGGGGGGTACCCTGTGCGCCCTCTCAACGCTGTACATCTGGGTGAGCTCCGCTGGATCTATGACAGTTTTCAGCCATTCCTGCACGAAACTGGTCGGGTTCGCCCCTTCTCTGCGTTCAGGCACGCCCAAAATGCGTATGTTGTTTCGACGCGAGCGCCCTTCGGCATCGTCCACTCTATCCCTCAAGCCCCGTATCTGCTCCTCCAGGTTTTCTAGCCTCGTGGGATGCTCCGTCTGCTGAGGGATCAAATCTGTGATTGCTAGTGTGTGTTCAGACACTTTTTCGGCCAATTTCTTGTGGTCATCCTTCAGGAGTGAGAGCCCTGTGGAAATTGGGTCTATTCGTGTTTCAAGGGCTTCCCTGGAGGCCCTAATTTCCGTCAGTATAAGATCCAGTTTGGCTTCATGCGCAGTAACTGGGTGCGATTTGTAGACTCATTCATCTCAGGGACGGACAGGTGGATGGGCTATGAGGAACAGATACTATTTGGGAAAGGCTGAGATTTGCATGGCTCATTCTTTCATGGGCAAGCTCATGTCAGAACCTCCATGCCCAAATATGGAGGCTGTGTGCCTCCATTAGAGGGTGATCTCAGGCAGCAACACTCCCAGGTTGTTCAGAAAAATAACTCCAGGTCCTCCCAGTAAGTATCAACAAACCAGATCATGGCACCCCTGGGAGTTATGGGTGGGGAAGAACCTCTCCCGCTGTCTTCAGAAGTTTCTGAATCATTGTGAGATGCCTGTGTACTGGAGTTAGCTAAAAGTGCTACACACACACATACCTAGGCACTTGGTTGACTTTTGCACCCACCCCCTCCGAGATTATAAAAGACACAGAGATGATGTGCTGCATCTTCCTAGGCTCTGGATTCTTACCTTGTTTCTGAATTTCCTCCCTACATCTACCTCGGTAACTGGAGTGCATCAGGATTTGCTCCTGCACTCATCTGATGCAGTTCACCACTCAGAGCTGGGGATCTACGTTTGAGTCCCGGCTTCCGCTCAACATAGTGTGATTCTGAGCAAATCACTTAATCTCGCTGTGCCTACCTAAAATGAATGTGTCCTTGTGTAATGTAACTGGTGCTCATGTAAGGCGCTCCCATACCTTCTGGTCGAGATCTCATTATATAAATAAGAGTTTAAAAAAGAAGAGATGAGCGTCCCAGACTCTGAGAATGGTTGCTCCAGAAGAACACCATTGGTCAGGGAGTGGCTCCAGATGGAAAAGGGCATAGTGAAAAGCTGGTTGTTTCATTCCTTCTCAGGAGGTTGATCCAGCTATAAGATGGTGACACAGAATTGTTGGAAGTCTGGCCTTTTCTCGTTGTTCCTTGGGCGAGAGAGCGGGGACCTGGCCACATCTATCACTATACTGCTATTTTTTCCTGATGTACCAGGGCCTTAGATGCCATTGTACTCCATTTAGATAAACAAGGTGCTCTCTGCACCCTTGAATCTATAGGGGAAACACCAGCAAGGAGCCAATGGGAATGCCAGGAGGTGGTAGATGTTTAGAAGTTGAGCACTGTGGGGCTTATTTACAAGCCCCTTCTGCTGCCGGTGCCTCACTTTTTGTGATGCACCAGCGATGCAATCTGCTGCCCCATATTTACAAGGACACGTAAAGCTACCCTGCATTGCTTTTCGTGTCCTTGTAAAAATGGATCCTTTACATGCAACACTTTGCGTGAAAGGGGCCTGCCATGGGTGGTGTTGTGGGTGGTCCCATGTAATACCCCTGGCTTCTGCCATATTTCCAGATTTACGAGAAAACGTAAACCTGAAAATGCGTCAGAATGCTACTCCTCCCCGGGGGGAGGTGTAGGGAGGCGCAACAAGGGGAAAAGTTTTCATTTCTCCCTTTTTTTCTCTCTTTCTATGCACGCTGCATAGAGGTGTCCTTCCCTGCACAAAAACAATCATACTCGTGACACAGGCGCCTTTGAACCATGGTGTAAGGGTGCCTGCGTCTGCGCATGGCAACTATTTGAGCACCAGGGGAGAACAGAGGGATCCGTCATATCATTGTAGATATGATTTTTCCCTTTGCTTCAGAATTAGCGCATCGTGGCACAGCCAAATGGCTTGCAGCGCTGCGTTAATTCCTTGTAAAGAAGGCTCTGAGTGGCACACTCAATAAACGTTATTCACAGTCAGGATCATAACTTCTAACAAGCATTTGCAATGCAATCAGTCTCGTCTTTGGGACCTTATATGTATTTAGCTATGCAGCACATTAGCCTGGGTGCTGAAACATCTACTGTGCTTTAACATGGAAGGAAAGTAAGCCAAACTGCGTGACACACCAGGTATGGGAACACATGGAGAGAAATATTGCCTTTCAGCGGGAAATGGTATAGTCCAAAGCTCTGTTTTTAATATAAAAGCAGAGCCTTCGGTGGTCATACCACTGAAAATACAAGATTTAAAAAACATAATAATGTCTATGGGTGCTCGTGGAAGACAATTTCTACGGACTGGAATCTAGAGAATGCTAAAGGTAATCTGGTATTTTACTAACATCTGTTGGTCATTTTCTATCAAGAAAGTTAAACAGAGGTAGTTGCCAGAAAAATGATAATACAATGAGCAACGCAAAAAACAGACTTGCCTAGCCCCTCTTTGGACTGAAATACTAATGTAGGATTTGTACACTAAAATACTTTTAAACAAATAGCATAAGGCCTTATAGCCAATGGTAACCTTTGGGAAAGTGAATAATCCCAGCTATCTTCGGAAACGCCACTGCTATTATGTGGTTAAGTGGCACAGTGTTTTCCGCATAATTATGGATATTCTCAGCTATCTTTGGAAATGTATGACCCTCTACAGGACCACTAGAATTATATCATTACGTGGCAAAGTGTTTTCTGCATAATTATGGACGTGCCAAGCTTGACACATAAACCATCGTCTGCTGAATTATTTGCAGATGTTATCAAAAATAATTTGTTTATAGCGCAAATGGAGCAAAACTAACTAAATACGCTGAGAATCGGGTTGCTGCTCAAAGAAGACCCAATGCATAAATTAACTTAAGCTGTTCAATTTAGGATTTCAAATGACGGAGGTACCTAGATACTGTTAACATGTGTAAAGAAGGCAACATAAAAATAATGACACAAAATGAGACGCAGTACACAGCATGATTTGCCACATAATTTGCTCAACCCTATCACATAATTTAGTCCTCCATGCCGCATATTCCAAAAATCCTGGCTCTCTGGTATCTAATTTAGAATGTCCAGTCAATGGGGCAGAAGCGCCAGACTGGATGCAACAGTGTCATGAATTGCACGTTTCTCGTGGGCCTTGTGCGTAAAATGTGGAAAACTCTCTAGGTTTTGTTCCATTTGTCTGAGAACCTTCAAAACACCAACAAAAATTAAAGTAGCAGATGATGTAAGATAAATGTTGTGACAAATGTTTTTTATCTTTGTATATACCAAATTTACTTCAATAAAAATATTTTGAGATTAAAAAAAAAAAAAATAGAACGAAATTCCAATGACGAAGTTGATTTCGAAAAAGCACCTTATTTACACCGTGGACACTAGATGGCAGTATTGCCGCGTTAATAATGACTTAGTACAGATAAGAAAATATAGCTTTTTCACTAAGTAAGAAGGTTGGCCTGACTTTTCCACTTGTCATGTGCTGTTCGTTTCTCAACAGATGTGACGGTCACCTGACTAAAGGCAGCACACAAAAACACATTGCTCCTGCATACCTGCCGCGTGCACGATTGTAATTTCCTTGTTATTGTCTCTACTTGGTGTATTTGCTTTGGCAAAGCCTTCCTCACTTGTCATGCCAATAAAGCACTTTGTCGTTGTAGCGCGCAGCTCAGCAGCGGAAGAAACGAGGGCAGCCCAGTCCCTCGTGCACAGGCTGCAGTGATCTAATCAGGAGGAATGGACCGGTCGTTTCTCATTGTTATGTTATGTCAACTGGTGTTTTTCTAACTGCGCACGCCGCCTATTAGTCATTTTACGAGCTCGTGAGAGATGTAGGCTAACAAAAGTCAACGCAAATCCATTATGTGGTCACAGAAGTAAATCTCGATCTGCTGGCACTTACCGAAACTGGGCTGTAACTTTGTTTAGCCACCTACGTCATTCTTGCTACTCATATTCGCTGCAAAAGCAATAACCAAACACTAACCGATGCCATTAGGTACAGGTGTTTCAACGCAGGGCCGGCTTTAACACTGGTGGCGCCCTGTGCGACAATGTCTGTTGCCCCCCCCCCAAAAAAAGACCCCACCTCTGCCACGGATTCCCTCACTAGCACCCTTTAACAGTGCCCCTCAAGTCTCCATAACCACTGTCTCCCAGATTCAAGTATTTTACTAGCACCACTCACACCAGTGTAAGGGGTCAGAGCACTTTACATCACACACACATTACAAAGAGGCAATCAACCATGCATGTGTAAATCAGTGTATAGGAAATGTTACATCAGACAGTACGACCAGGTGTAGTCTAGGAGCGACGTCATCGACACTGGTAGGCAATATAGTTTGAGTCCATATTTTGGAAAAAGCACAAATTCAGAATTTAAAACATAACATCATTGTTAGGGGTTCTCTTTAATAATAAGAATTATTTTCTACCCAAATGAACCCTTTTGACAAGATTAGGATGATGGAAGACCGGGCAAAAAAACATATAGCTCTAACATATACCTTGCAGTTTGCATGCAGCTCTTTGATGATAGTTAATAGCTCAATATTCTATAATAGGATTTTGACTTATAAAAGACAAGTTACAAAAGGAGCTCTCCTACAGAATCAGTAACCTTCTGACCTATATACATTATATGCACTTTGTTATCTGCATAGTACACGTTCTTAGCAGCAGACATTAGGGTGAGTCAAAACTTCCACTAGACAAACCTCCGTCTCTTCCCACGAAGACAATCACTAGAGTTATCTTGACATTTTAATTGATGCCTGGAAATTGCTGGAGGCCAGGAACGCGGCAGCAGGTGCTTCTAAAATGATAATATACTTGCAAAAATAACGCCCCGCTCCCAGTCCGTGCCTGGTGCGATGACACAGATTGCACCCCCATAGAGCAGGCCCTGTTTTAATGTCTCATCGCGATAGTAAGAGCTGTATGAATGCAATTTGGATTTTTCGGGCCTAACGCTTGGGCACAAGTCCTAAAAAATCGAAATGGGAGCACTAACCAAGATAGGCAGTATGCAAATGACATCATGGCGGGTGACATTACAGTGCGTGACGTCATGGCATGTGTCCACACCTGGCATCACAACCCATGATTTCACAGGAAGTGACATCACAAGAAGTGATATCAGATCTTAAGACCTCACACATACGTTTAGCAGGTCTATCATGAGTACATTTGAGCGCATTACAATATTTAACAAATTAGATTTTGCGCCAGGGTTGTGTCAAAAAAGTGATGCAACCCGACCCAAAATCTGCACCTCAACTTATACATTTGTTTTTTAAAACCCTGCCACAAAGAAGTTGGCAACACGGAGAAACTTGGTAGTAAATCTGGTCTGCTTAATTGGCTTCAAAGTCTGTATTTAAAAATATCTTATGGGGTTAAGGCGCCTGCTGCAGAGATCTTTGTGTGCCCAGTAAATCTCAGGCAATAATAATGGCAAGATAACTCTGGACGATAATATATTTGTTGGAGAGATCTGCGATGGCTAGCCCCATGTTTTAACCGCATGCGCGCTAGCGGTTTTCCCGCTGCGCGCTGCGTTTTGCAAAAAGTCGCGTTACATGACGAGCTCAGCTCGTCATCAGCGCACGGCAGGTTACGCTCATGACGAGCTGAGCTCGTCATCAGCCCCGAAGGGGTTAATCAAAGTAGCGTAGAGAGTTAATATGTCTGTCTCCTGCAAAAGCACAGTATGTAACACGCAGATGATAGATTTTTATTTTGTGTACGTTGTTTACTGGTTTTTAACACAGATTATTTTGTTACTTGCAGGTCATAAATTGTAATCTTTCTAATATAACACAATGAGCTATGAAGGACATGTGGCTCCTATACCTTGCAACCCTCCCTGTCTTCTGTAACACATCCTGTACATTGAATTACACACATATGATTTATTGTCAATTTATAATGTGCACGTGTGATGCAAAGTGCGCTGACACCGTGCATTGGTATGAGTAGCAATATAAAAGAAATAAAACAAAAAAGTGGTATTAACATTTTTGTGTAAATACTTATAAAGTCAAACACATCTGACATTGTTACAGTGCATGCATATGTCTTATATACAGGGACTGAACAAAGTCAAAGGGATGCCTCTCTTAAGTACCTCTGAAAATGATAAGCTGGGTGCCTTTTTTCCGGCTCCATTGCATTTAGGTGTGAGGCTTCCGATAGCTATCAGCCAGGATACTCCAACAAAAGGAGTCCCGATGGCCCCTTAACTTCGGCCTATGTTATGGGCCCAGCTGGAATCTGATAAGCCCTTTCCCGTCTGCACCTTGCTGCTCAGAAGAGAAGTAGACAAGCAAAAGCATTGCTGAATGTGTCCCAGTGTCTGAAAATTACACCTGTACAAGTTTAGCATATTTCTGTGGGGCCCAACCTCTTAGAAGGGTCGACGCCAACCAATCTGTGAAAAAAGTGGGTGGACTCAGTCTATCCACGTGTTACCTTGACTTCTGCCCTGTGTAACACCCATCTGGAGAGGGTAGAGGTACTACATTTGTAGTCGAGTCAAGTCATGAAATCTGTTTGATAAAACGTTCCACTTGTGACAAATTTCAAACTATGGCAGTTTCTCTAAACTCTCACCTGAAGTAGGGCATAAAGTCGGCCCCTGAGTTCAGTGCCCTGAGTTCGTGCTGCACAATGTATTTATTGATTGAAGCAAATCTGCCATGTTTAGAAGTGGCGTAGCAGCTAGCTTGGTTCTTCCTGGCCAGGTAGAGGAACTGTGGTCCTATCTCTTTCCCTGGAGAACATATATATGATTTTTACTCAGAAACAGGGGCTTGTGGTATGTGGACTCTCATGAAAACTTTTCCTGAGTCTCACAAATACTGCTAACATGTTTGCTTCTTGATCCTTCTCATCTTTTTGGAGATGCAGCTACAGGTCTTATTGCTTCCCTCACTTCTGCTATCTCTAACATGTTACTCTTGGGCTGCTTTATTATATTTCAGCATAACTCACTAGAAACTATTTCAGTCTGGGCACTGCTTGGTTCTTCAGCAATAATTGACCTGGTGCATTGTCCCACAGGCGTTACTCACACAGTAGAATAATCTCCTAATTTAATTTTTAATCATTGAATACCGTTCAAATGCTAAAGGTCCTTCCATTTTCATGGACTCACCATTGGATCATAAACTTTAGCCTTAATGTCACACCTGTTACTTAGCGAATCTCACTCTGAACAGTTGGGCCTTTTTAGGCATATCCAAACTTTTATGCTCTTGAATTTTGAGGATTATGTACAATATTAAGCAGAAGACTAGGCTGTGTAGTAATGCCTTGTGGAGAATTTGTTTTCTCGAACCTGTCCCCTTGCTTGTATCTCTTATGACTTTTGTATGTGAAGCCTCGTAGACGCTTTCTGTCAATGCATCTAAAAACTGGTGTCCCATATTGCCCCTGTACTGTGTCACTATGTGAAAACCTCCCCCCACCCACCCGTAGGGCCACAGACCCTCTCCCTTTGAATTAGGCTGTGGTGCAGGCGTCGGTAATAAAAAAATCCCGCTTATGATTCTAAAGAAATGCAAAAATGACTGTCCTATTAAAATTGTCCCCATGGCAGCTAGGATCATTGAACAATTTGTTAATCATGAACTGTTTAGCTACAATGTGCCCAATAGGGATCTCTTACAACCCATTTGTGAGAAGTTGGCCTGATAGGTGATGTTTCCAATTCTGGAACCACCGGTTATCAGACCAAACAATCCCTTATGGTGTCTGGTTGTAAGTCAACCTCATTAGACAAGCTATCCTAGGGGTAGCATGGACTAAGCAGCCTAAAGGCTTAACTTAAGAGGTCGTGTTAAGCGAGCTGTTTTACCACATACAATCCTGTAATATCAAATGAAAGGACACCACACAAGTATATATTATAAAAATATATGTATTTATTACTAAAAACAATCCCCAGTATTCTTTATGAATAAAGGGGCACAAGCGTTAAATCAAAAGCACAGTATAACATACAAAGTTGCACAAATATGGATGAGGGCGAGGGGCCACTCAGACCATATACTAAACAAGTGGTATAAGAGATACCAATCGAACAGTGGTTAGGCCTAGGGCCTAGGGAATCGCTGGGAGCAGTCGGGACAAGCAATGCTGAAGTCGGGAAAAGCCAGCGGGATTCGGGTGCAGTGCAGAAAGCGCACGCATGCACCAATGTTAACCAACGGTTCGTAAAAGTTACAAAGTTAAAGTTAAAGGACACTTCCGCTGAACCTAGAGGAACAAAACTTAAGACACAGACCCTAGAGGTGTGTACCAGTGTGGGAACACCGGCGTTGCAATGTTACCTCACCCACAGGAAGCGGGTGCACAGGGTCGAAGTTGAGTCGGGTTTCGTCACGCAGGCTCTTGGTGCTTGGAGCTGAAAGGGCTGCAGGCGGGGTGAAAGAGAAGTGTCCGGTGGAGTCCAAGGGTGGACTCAAGTCGAAAAGTACCTGAAAGCAGAGGGGACAGAGTCTGGGTCACTCAGCAGTGACCAGGGTGGAACCAGGACGGAACCAGGCAATGTCGGGCGCAATCAGGTGGTTGTCGAGGAGCTTCTCTCCGCTGTCACGTGGGCTCTGGGGCATCTACGAAGTCCAGGAGCAGGTCACGATCTGTCCCACACAGGCTCTCGCCGTCGGCGCTGTCGGCTTCAAGATTGGAGCAAACAACACTTGGCAAAAGCAATCCACACGGAACCGGGAGATTGCTTCTCACTCGAACCAGGAGGGTCAGAGTGGGGGCTCCTTTTCAGGGGAGCTGGTGCAAATCTGGAGCACCCAGAATCGCAAGTCGAATTTCAAGTTTCGCCGGCACAGGGGCCACAAGCCAGCTGGCAAGTGACCGGGCCAACGCGTTGAGCCAAAAGAAGCAGAGGGCCCCACGCAGCACTCGTCGAGTGTGGAGGGCTGAACTTCGGTGCAAGAGTGGCTCAGGGTTGGGGCTTCTCAAACCCCGGTGTACAGCTTCGAGGGTCGCTCGTGGGCTGCACGGTCAGCGTCTCGTGGTCTTTCCAAGATGGCGTGCCCCACGCTTCCGGTCGCCTCCACGGGTCTCAGCTCTGCAGGGACTGTGGATCGGGCTGTTAGAAGGCAGGCAAGCTTGATCTCGTCGATCTCTGTCGCTCGAGTTCCGGCGGGAACTGCAACAAAGCAGACGTCGATGGCTGGATGGTGCCCGTTTGCACAGGGTGGTCACTCCTTGACCACAAGGGAGATTCTTCGGGCTTCTACGTCGAGTAGGATGTCGAAGGGTCCAGAGTTTCGTTTCTTATGTTTCATCAGGATAATCTGAAGTGCATTGGCACTGCTCCCAGTCTTATACTAATTTTGGGGGCTGGATTACCTGCTAGGTCCCCTCCTATGGGTGGGACCCAGGAAGTGGGTGGATACACCCCCTTCCTTTGATCCAGGCCGCCCTGGCACGAGGGCTGGAGTGCCCCAGAACCGGTTTGGCCGGATTATGCAAGGGGCAGCCTTGTGCTCCCCATGCAGTGTCTGGTTTCTTTCAAACCTCCCTGCTACAATCCACTATCTCCTGTCTGGGGGGGTGTAACACCTCCCTGCGACAGGAAACCCTTTGTCCAGGCCCCATTTGGCTGAGTTTCGGTCAGCTTCAGGGGGTCAGACTCGTGTCTGTGCAGAGGCATCCATTTTGTGGATCCAAGGTCCTTTTAGAAATTAACCGCATTTAAGTAAAGTAACATGTCTTACCCCTCTAGAGGGGTGGAATGCTATCCCCGTCGCCAGAACTGGCGAGGGGATAGTATTCCAAATCGTATGACACCTTACACGACATGTTTTGATAAAGCCAAACCAAAGTTGCTATATAACCGCGAGGATTATAATGCACTTAAGAGTATATGGTATGGCATTATCCTGAAACAGCTCAGGGAGTTGTTCCCGACAGCTGCAGACAGGCTCAGCTCATGCTAGAGCTCCATCTCACATTAAACCACGCACTCTGCCTCCAGGATTGATGAGGCCTTCCATAGGAGTGGCTCACAGGTTTATATGTGTCCAGATATAGGTGTAGATATAGGTATACTATATCTAAGTAAGGGGTGATTACACCACCTTACCCCAGCTGAGTGATCAGCCAGTTTAAGAACCAGCCGGGGGTGGCAAAAGATATGCTGCAGCCCCTGGTAGGCCTTGGTGGCCCCTATGCCCTGGGCACCTATAGTGCATTATACAGGGGCTGACAAGGAGTCCATTTCCAATTGTGGTATGTACCTAGGGTACATGGAATCCATTTTACAGAGAGAGCAGATGGCCTGGGGCCCTGATTAGCAGGGAACCAGGTCAACTAAGTCAAAAACCAGCTAAACACAAGGCAAAAAAATCTGGGGTAACCATAGTCAGGTAGCCACCTTCCTACATAACCCCCCCCCCCCCAAACGAAAGGAGATAAGGCTATCCTTGGCCAGGTAAGCCTATATTGCCTGAGTGGCCATATAAGGAAGTACCTGCACTAGCATGGGTACCCCCTGTCTCATGGTCCACTAAGCAGTCCCTCACCCTTGGGGTATTAGAGGGTCTCCACCATAGGGAATCACTACCTTGGGTGTGTTTATGCAAAGTTAAAGGCTGGTTTGGATATGGAGTATTGAAGTGAGGCTCCACTAATTTAGGGCTCAGCTTCCTCCAATTATCTTCCACCATGTGTGCCTTTCTTTCTTTAACTGAGTTGCACTGTGCTCTCAGGGTCAACCTCTGGCTACCTAAAGCTGGAGGCTGGGTCCCTCTGTTTGGCTTGCTGGAGGGACAGTTCAGGTTTGGGCCCTTTGGGTCCCAGGTTTGGCTGTGCCTAACAGAATCCATCTGTGGGAGGTCCCTAACTACTTTTAAGGGGGCTCCCTCAGGAGTTTTTAAAGTTTTTACCTCACTAGGGCTACTAGTTTTGGTGCCCCTAATCTGTTGATGGGGGTGCTTTATTTGACCGAGGGCCCTCTGGGCCTCACTGTCCTTCTTGTCCTCTGCAGCCCTGGGCTGACTAAGGCAAGGTAGAGAGGGGCAGGTTACCTGCTCCAGACTGGGTCCCACCTGAGAAGGGTCCACTGACATCAGAGGCTCTGTCAGGCTAGGCCCAACCACCTCTGGGGCAGTTCCTTCATCAGGGGTAAGATCAGTTCCCTGAGGAGGCTGATACTGTCCTAAAGTCTGGTGAGGGGGAGATTTCTCTTCCTCCTCCATGCTCTCAGTTTGTGTGGAGGTATCCATCATTTCAGGTTTCACAACACACATATCAGTTTGAGTTTGGGCTGTGGCCATCACAGCCCCACCAACCTTTTCAGGAGGGGACTCAGTTTGGGTTTCTGCTATTGTCATAACAGCTTTGCTATTCTGTTCAGGAAGAGCTTCTGCTAAAGATGGGGCAGAGAGTTGCTCAGCCCTACCAACCTTTCCAGGAAGGACATCTTGAATTGGGGCTGTAGCCATTACAGCCCCACTAACCTTTCCATTGGCATTTACCATTCCAGAATGGGTTTCCTGTTCAACCTCAGCCCAGGCTGAGATTTCTAAATCATTACCCAGTAGACAGTCCACAGGCAAGTTTGATGACACTGCCACTCTCTTTGGGCCAGTGACACCTCCCCAGCTGAGACTTACTACTGCCATGGGATGATTTGTTTGGATGCCATCAATGTGTGTTACCTGGTATGTGGCACCAGGTAAAAGTTGCTTAGAGGGGACTATACAATCAGCCACCATGGTGATGCTAGCCCCTGTGTCTCTAAAAGCTTCAACTTTCAAACCATTGATGATGGGTTCTTGTCTATATTTGCTCAAAGTACTTGGGCAGTCAGAGAAGTTGGCAAACCCCATGCCAGTCTCATAAACAAGATTATTTGGGGATGGGGACCTGGATAGGCCAGGGTCCTCCTGGGCTCCAAAAGTAAACCCACCCAGATTCCTGGGTGTGCTCCCACTTCCTGGGGGATTACTGCTGACAGTAACAGGAAGTGTTGGAGCTGGCTTTGGAGGTATATTCTCTTTATTGCCATTCTTGGGACAACAGTTGTCTGTTTTGTAATGCCCAACCTGCTTACAGACATGGCAATAGGGCTTTTTCTCGGTTGAAGAAGTGTCTTGGGACCCACCCCCATTCTTGGAGTTTTGGGGCCCTGGGGAAGTCTTTTCTTTACTTTTATCCCCACCCTTATCTTGAGGCTTGGTAGACTCCTTCTTCTGGTTACTGTCCTGATTCTTAGGCCTAATCCTGGTTCTGACCCATTTATCTGCCCTCTTTCCCAATTCTTGGGGAGAGGTCAAATCTGAGTCCACCAGGTGCTGGTGTAAGAGCTGGTTCTGACAATTACTTAGGATCTGCTCCCTCATAATCAAATTATACAATCCTGTGAAGTCATGTACTTTGCTGCCATTTAGCCAACGCTCCAGAGCCTTAGTAGCACAATCTACAAAATCAGTCCAGTCCTGTGTCTGTGTCTTCTGGGTGTCTCTGAACTTCAACCTGTACTGTTCAGTGGTTAAGCCAAACCCATCTATCAGAACACTCTTCAGAACTTTGTAATTGTTTGCATCCTCATGTCTAACAGTGAGGAGCTTATCTCTCCCTTTCTCTGAAAAGGAGTACCATAAGATTGCTGCCCACTGTTCCTCAGGAACCTGCTGTACCATGCAGGCTCTCTCAAGAGCAGTTATCCACTTGTGGAAGTCATCCCCTTCCTTGTAGGGGGGCACAATCTTTGTCAGGTTTCTACTATCATGGACCTGGGTTTCTCTTTAGGAATATTGCTGCCACCAGTGGCATCTAAGCCACACATTTCCTGTTCTCTTGCCAAGGCAAGTCTAGCTTGAGCCAGGGCTACCTCCTCCCTCTCTATCTGGAGTTTGACAGCCCTCATTCTTGCCTCATGCTCTTTTTTCTGAGAAGGGGTCATCCCTCTCTGAGATTCTCTTGAGGCACTAGAAATATGAGAGTCCCCTGCTGGAGATCTCACTCTTCTGTTGCCTGGGAGAATGTTATAGGGTCTGGGGAGGTGCTGGCCCTCTCCATTCCCAAGTAGGTTTAAGTTGGCCTGGCTAAGCCTGGCAACTATAACCTGGCTACCCCTCTGATCCTGATCTTCTAGGTCCTCTACATCTGAGTCCCTCTCCCCTTCTACTTCTTCCTCTGGAGTGGTATCAGTTACAGGGGGGTTCACTCCATCTCCTGACTCTAAGGGAACTGCATTCGCCTTTTCTAAGTCATCCTGTTCTAGAATGGCTATCAGGGAAGGACTGGTGGGACTTCTGCCCCTTTTTAACCCTCTTGAGATGCACAAGGCAACCAAGTCTTTGTGGGTTAGTTTGTCATAGCTGGAAGTTGCCTTGCTAAGGTCAACTGTCACAGGCAGAGAGCCTGAAGCTTCACCTGTGCCAGACATGACTGCTAGTGAGGTGTAAGTGGTGCACTTACCTACACTAAGTGTTTTCCTACTGTACCTTGCTAGTGAGTTGTAGTCAGGGTGTGCTAATCCCTTTAATCTACAACTACTAAGTTCAGTAGAACTTAAATATGCTAAGCTTTTGATTTATATGTACCTAGAGGTACTTGATGTGATCTTTCAATTTGATAAAAGATTGCAATGGTAAAACAACAGCAAGCTCAAATCCGCACCGCTGCTCACCAATGTGAGAAGTTGGCCTGATAGGTGATGTTTCCAATTCTGGAACCACCGGTTATCAGACCAAACAATCCCTTATGGTGTCTGGTTGTAAGTCAACCTTATTAGACAAGCTATCCTAGGGGTAGCATGGACTAAGCAGCCTAAAGGCTTAACTTAAGAGGTCGTGTTAAGCGAGCTGTTTTACCACATACAATCCTGTAATATCAAATGAAAGGACACCACACAAGTATATATTATAAAAATATATGTATTTATTACTAAAAACAATCCCCAGTATTCTTTATGAATAAAGGGGCACAAGCGTTAAATCAAAAGCACAGTATAACATACAAAGTTGCACAAATATGGATGAGGGCGAGGGGCCACTCAGACCATATACTAAACAAGTGGTATAAGAGATACCAATCGAACAGTGGTTAGGCCTAGGGCCTAGGGAATCGCTGGGAGCAGTCGGGACAAGCAATGCTGAAGTCGGGAAAAGCCAGCGGGATTCGGGTGCAGTGCAGAAAGCGCACGCATGCACCAATGTTAACCAATGGTGCGTAAAAGTTACAAAGTTAAAGGACACTTCCGCTGAACCTAGAGGACCAAAACTTAAGACACAGACCCTAGAGGTGTGTACCAGTGTGGGAACACCGGCGTTGCAATGTTACCTCACCCACAGGAAGCGGGTGCACAGGGTCGAAGTTGAGTCGGGTTTCGTCACGCAGGCTCTTGGTGCTTGGAGCTGAAAGGGCTGCAGGCGGGGTGAAAGAGAAGTGTCCGGTGGAGTCCAAGGGTGGACTCAAGTCGAAAAGTACCTGAAAGCAGAGGGGACAGAGTCTGGGTCACTCAGCAGTGACCAGGGTGGAACCAGGACGGAACCAGGCAATGTCGGGCGCAATCAGGTGGTTGTCGAGGAGCTTCTCTCCGCTGTCACGTGGGCTCTGGGGCATCTACGAAGTCCAGGAACAGGTCACGATCTGTCCCACGCAGGCTCTCGCTGTCGGCTTCAAGATTGGAGCAAACAACACTTGGCAAAAGCAATCCACGCGGAACCGGGAGATTGCTTCTCACTCGAACCTGGAGGGTCAGAGTGGGGGCTCCTTTTCAGGGGAGCTGGTGCAAATCTGGAGCAACCAGAATCGCAAGTCGAATTTCAAGTTTCGTCGGCACAGGGGCCACAAGCCAGCTGGCAAGTGACTGGGCCAACGCGTTGAGCCAAAAGAAGCAGAAGGGCCCCACGCAGCACTTGTCGAGTGTGGAGGGCTGAACTTCGGTGCAAGAGTGGCTCACGGTTGGGGCTTCTCAAACCCCGGTGTACAGCTTCGAGGGTCGCTCGTGGGCTGCACGGTCAGCGTCTCGTGGTCTTTCCAAGATGGCGTGCCCCACGCTTCCGGTCGCCTCCACGGGCCTCAGCTCTGCAGGGACTGTGGATCGGGCTGTTAGAAGGCAGGCAAGCTTGATCTCGTCGATCTCTGTCGCTCGAGTTCCGGCGGGAACTGCAACAAAGCAGACGTCGATGGCTGGATGGTGCCTGTTTGCACAGGGTGGTCACTCCTTGACCACAAGGGAGATTCTTCGGGCTTCTACGTTGAGTAGGATGTCGAAGGGTCCAGAGTTTCGTTTCTTATGTTTCATCAGGATAATCTGAAGTGCATTGGCACTGCTCCCAGTCTTATACTAATTTTGGTGGCTGGATTACCTGCTAGGTCCCCTCCTATGGGTGGGACCCAGGAAGTGGGTGGATACACCCCCTTCCTTTGATCCAGGCCGCCCTGGCACGAGGGCTGGAGTGCCCCAGAACCGGTTTGGCCGGATTATGCAAGGGGCAGCCTTGTGCTCCCCATGCAGTGTCTGGTTTCTTTCAAACCTCCCTGCTACAATCCACTATCTCCTGTCTGGGGGGGTGTAACACCTCCCTGCGACAGGAAACCCTTTGTCCAGGCCCCATTTGGCTGAGTTTCGGTCAGCTTCAGGGGGTCAGACTCGTGTCTGTGGCAGAGGCATCCATTTTGTGGATCCAAGGTCCTTTTAGAAATTAACCGCATTTAAGTAAAGTAACATGTCTTACCCCTCTAGAGGGGTGGAATGCTATCCCCGTCGCCAGAACTGGCGAGGGGATAGTATTCCAAATCGTATGACACCTTACACGACATGTTTTGATAAAGCCAAACCAAAGTTGCTATATAACCGCGAGGATTATAATGCACTTAAGAGTATATGGTATGGCATTATCCTGAAACAGCTCAGGGAGTTGTTCCCGACAGCTGCAGACAGGCTCAGCTCATGCTAGAGCTCCATCTCACATTAAACCACGCACTCTGCCTCCAGGATTGATGAGGCCTTCCATAGGAGTGGCTCACAGGTTTATATGTGTCCAGATATAGGTTTAGATATAGGTATACTATATCTAAGTAAGGGGTGATTACACCACCTTACCCCAGCTGAGTGATCAGCCAGTTGTGTCAATTTAAGAACCAGCCAGGGGTGGCAAAAGATATGCTGCAGCCCCTGGTAGGCCTTGGTGCCCCCTATGCCCTGGGCACCTATAGTGCATTATACAGGGGCTGACAAGGAGTCCATTTCCAATTGTGGTATGTACCTAGGGTACATGGAATCCATTTTACAGAGAGAGCAGATGGCCTGGGGCCCTGATTAGCAGGGAACCAGGTCAACTAAGTCAAAAACCAGCTAAACACAAGGCAAAAAAATCTGGGGTAACCATAGTCAGGTAGCCACCTTCCTACATATTGATGAACTGAAGACAGTCCTGTCAGCAGTTCTTGAAGACATCAATAAAATGCTGGGTGGTGGGGGTTTCACAGCCCTGATCCTTTTGGATTTATCAGCATTATTTGATTCTGTCCACCACTATACATCACTCTTAAAAGCACTCCACAGGTTTGGTGTCATTTCCAAGGTCCTGTCCTGGATCAGAGCTTTTCTCTCTGATTGAGAGTAAGTGATTTCTCTTCCTCCTTTTCTTTTTTACTTCAAACCTCCGTCTTGCGATGTACCTCGGATCTGGTCTTTGAGCATGACTGTCTTTAATACTAAAGTAGCCCCTTTGGCAGCGTTCATCATGTTCTTTGAGTTTAGCTTTTATGCTCCCACAGGCAAAACCTAGCGGGTTATCAGGCAATGTGATCAATCAATAAGCAGCCTTACCACCTTGCAGGTTTGTGTCATCCAGTAGGAATTTGGATTAGAGCTAACACCTTAAATCTAAACTCAGATAAAACTGAGGTCACAGTGTTAGGTGGCACCCTCCTGTCTGAACATCAGACTGGCGACCTTACCAGTTTGGGAGACTCAGGGCTCCTGGTAAAGTATTCATAATTTGTCGGACATTATTCTTCTACCAACTGACTTTTGTTCCTCATAGTAACAATATTGCTTCTAACTTTTGTCTTTTCCATAGTTCAAGTTTCAAGTTTAGTTTTGTTTAAGTGCTTAGTTAATTAAAACCCTTGCACTAAAATTATTGAATAAATACATTCAGGTAAAACTTTAGAAAATGCAGAGAGAAAAGAAGAAACCAATGGTACAGAAAAGAAATATTTAAGTGTGCAATTCTTTGTTTGATTATACATAGGCTTTACTGTTGTCAGTTTCTATTTTTGGCTAATTCTGGTGGGGTTTTTTCAGTTTTTTCAATACCTTAACCCGTTGGCTGCTGCCGTCGGCCATTGGCCGACGGCAGCACTACCTCGCTGGTGCTGCCGTCGGCCAATGGCCGACTCGACCGCGCCCGTTTTTTAAAACGGCCGCACTGCCGCAAAAAAACGGAAGCAGCCAACAGGTTAAAAAACAGTGATTATCAGTGTTTACAAATTTTTGCACCATTAAAAACAACAGAAACAGTGTTTTTCTGGTGTTTATGAAATTTTAATTAAATTGTGATTATTGCTTGCTTTCTGTACTGATAGTGCTTGTGTATAGATAGTGTATATACAGGGTATATGAGGTCCAAATACATTTTACTGCTCCAGAATGGACAACAAAGTCAATAGCATTCTCCAATAACTCTGGAGATTGTAAAGATGCTTTCAGCATACCATCTAGGAAGTTACAAGGATCTCTTACTGAGAAGCACTTCAGCTCAGGTATTGATTTTGACAGACCATCATACAAGCTTTTCATATACCTAGCTGAATTACTGCAAATACAAACAATATCACTCCAATTTTTGGGGAACTTGGTAGGAACTTTTTTCAGCAGCATTCCAAGGGACACTGCGTTCCATGTTTGCCAAACATCTGTTGTCATGTTTTCACCACTATCTCAGATGCTTGGTGACAACATTCTTTTCACATATACCTGTCAGAACATCTTGCATTGAATGTTTAAAGCTTTGGGTTGTTTGACAATTTATTTACAATCAATACTGACTCACTAATAAAGGGGGCTGATGTACCAAAGGATTTCACCCATTCTCTGTCTGTGGGTAAATGTGATGGTACATATTAGGAAAGATTCTTATGAAACCAGCCATTTTACCTATCAGTGAAATCATATGTAGCCAAAATATCTAATATGATTTTGATATTTCCCAATTCTCTACAGTTTATAAAATAACTGAATACGACCTAAAACATGCTTTAAACACTTCATCTTTAGACCAAAGAGCACAAAATTGAAAAAAGCAGAATGAAGAATAGACCCTGTTTTAGTGACATCCCTAAACAACAAAACTCAAGCAGAATACTGCTAGCCCAGTCTTTCTTGAAACTACCTTGTATAGCAAAGTTACATTGTATTGGCCCCTTCAGGAAGAAATAAATGGCACTTCGTTTGTGGTTGAAAAGGTGTTTTTTCAGTGTTTATATGTTTACACCGGTGAGGGCTATTTTCCTTTCTGTGGGGTTTTATCAGTTATTATAGGTTTAAACCTAAAACCATATAGCCTAATTATACAGCAAAAATATTATTATGATTATAATAGTTACATGTTCAGTACTGTAATTTCACTGCTGAAAGACCCATGCCTGAGTACTGCTCTGAAACTTTAAAAATGCTATAAGAGAGGAAGAGCTAATTGTGCAAAATAAAAAATATTTGAATGTGCAATACTTTGTTTGAATGAGCAGCAACATATGAAGATATAATGGTTACGATTCAGTACTATAATATTGCAACTTAAAAGCCATTGCCTAAATTCTGCCCTGATTGGCTGGTAGGCCTACGAAGAGACTGCCTTCTTTGATCATTTAAGCGATTTAGTCGGTTTAAAGAGCATGGTGTGCCTTAGTTTGTCTGTGTTAAAGGTGGCGACGTCAATCTGAGTCTTACACTAGTATAGGCTGCAAGAAGGTTCTGGTGTTTGGCCGTGTTGGAATTTTCGATAAAGTGGCAGTTCATTCAGGGTCTTATACGAGTAGAGTCGTAATGCTGAGTACAGTGCTCCAGTGCTCCCTCCTATTGATTGCTGAATTTTTATGTTCCAGTTTTGTTCGTAATAGTGTGGCAGGGCTAACAAAAACTTGTGAAAAGAGCAAGTTCAGAGTGCCTAATTCGACTCAGATGTTGTATAGTCAGTTATATGATAAATGTTCCCATCTAGTCTTGACAGGCATTTCGTCAATCTGCAATTAAGCTGAATATCTGAAGGGTTGAAGCAGGCTGTGATGGCCAACCTGTAGCGGCGTGCGTGACCCCCTGTGGTTAAATGCTGGTCTTAATATAGTTTTTTGATGGGGTCGTGGCTTGCTAGCTAAGCGCATGGACGTGCGCCGCTAGAGCTCCGGCGCCGATCGGGGCACAGTCCTGCCTTAATTATCCTGGGGACATTTGGGAAAGCTACCCAACGGACCGGAGGCGAGCGCATATCCCCTGCCTCCCTCGCGGTAGGCGAAAGTGCGGAGGAACGGCCCGTAGGGCGGAGGCTGCGGCGGTGAGGCCCTCGGCGGAGGTGGGCCCTGAGAAGCCGGGACCCACAGTGAACAGCGTGGCCGCCTGGGCTGAATCTCCTGCCGCCGGAAGTGCCGGGAGGCCCCGGTTGCGGTCGCGCTGAGCTCGAGAAAATACCCGGGGCGTCACTGAGGTGAGGCAGAGGAAACCCCTCCCCCGGGGGTGTCGGAGCGCGGAGAGGAGGCGCGAGACGGGCGCTGCTGCAGATACGGCCTGGGAGGCCCCACCAAAGTGAGGGAGACTGCCGTGTGGTGCCGCGCTCCCTGGGTGGGGGAGAGGGGGTGCCCCCCCTCGGTGCGTTTGCCCCCCTGGACTTGGGACCACTATGACCCTCCCTGCGCTGGGGGAACACCGGAGGCGCTACACGGAAGTGAGCGGGGAACTGGTTGTGGACTTGCCACTTGGACCTAGAAGGTTCGGCTCGCCCCCTGGGGAGAGGGGTCCATGCACTGGAGGAAAGTGGACGCCGCCTAGTGTGGACGGTGGTGGGCACCGGCCGCGATCTCGGCCTGGGGGACCCCCGCCCCCCCCCCCTCCATCCTCGTGGGCGGTTTGCTGACAACGGAGCGCAGGGACAGCACGGCCTGATGGGGGAACGCGTGGGGGGCCACGGCGAATCCTTTACCCGATGAGAGCCTGACCTGAGGATCCCCGGCTGACTTGACTTCTTCTGTGGAGTTGCTGAGGCGGAACTTGTCCGGACAGTTGGACACAGCCCATTAGGAGGGGCCAGCCGCGATAGACCCCACATACTGCTCTACCTCGGGGTCGACGCTTATTGCGCTAATGGTCCATAAGGGAGCGAAACAACCGGAGAACTCGGGAGGACAGCCGACGGCCACCACGATGCCACCAGTAGCGGACGAGGGGACGCCGCCGCAGCTCGGGACGGAGGGACCCCACATAGATAAATTGGACATTATCCTAAAGGAAATCAGGGACTCCAGAGCGGTGTTGGAGCAGCAGATGGGCACCCTGACGACGAACCTGTCCCTCCTACGGGCGGAGCATGGCAAACTGGCTGACAAGGTCAAGGAACAGGGCGTATCCATCGTCGAGATCATGCCAACGGTGGCGGAACACACGTCCTCCATAAGTCAACTACAGACCTAGATAGCTACCCTCCTGGACCGGGTGGAGGACGCGGAAGGGCGTAACCGCCGCAACAACATCCGCGTCATAGGTCTTCCGGAGAGATGCGAGGGCCCCCGGGCGGCGGACTTCATGGAACAGTGGTTCCGAGAATACATAGCGGAGGAAGGACTCTCCCCCCACTTCTGCGTGGAGAGGGCACACAGGATTCCGACGGGCAGGTCAGACCCCGGACGACCCCCACGCCCGCTGATAGTGCGGATTCTGAATTATCGAGACAGGGACATCCTGTTGCAGAAGGCCCGTGAAAAGTCCCTTATCCAATATGAGAACCACAAGATCTCCTATACCCGGACTATACCAACATGGTCCAAAAGCGCCAATCCTCCTTCTTGGACGTGAAGAAAAAACTGCAGTCCGCTAATCTCAAGTATGCCCTGCTCTTCTCGGCCCGCCTAAAAATCATGCACGACAGGAAAACACACTTTTTCGAGAGCCCCGCCGACGCTGAGGAATGGTTAGAGGTAATGGGCATCGATGGCAGCCGGGGACCCTCGCAGACGTCGGATGCTGGACGATCAAGACGGTCTCGCGACGGGGGCGGAGCGGAGGCCCCCCAGCCATGACGGAATGGAAGAAGCCGGGGCCCATCGAAGGCACAACAGAAGGAGAAGCAACGAGACGCCTTGGAGGTGGCGGGGTCGTTCCGGGAAGACTCCCAGAAGATACTAACAGATTCGGAGGACAGCACGGTCCACTCGGACTCGGACCTCAGTGTACTGCTGTTCCCTAATGTCACGCCTGGCACGGCGGACGACCTGATGGACAATTGCGGTGGAGATGGCCAGGCTGGCGGCAGCTGAAGAGCCCGAGAACCGTATTGTATTTCCTGCTTACCCTGATTGACTATTGTATGATTGCTGTGGATTACTTTGTGGAGGGAGGCTGGGGTAACACATGTGGGGACCGCAGCCTAATTTGGTACTTATCCTAATGTTTTGTCCTTTTGGTGTGGTTGAAACACAGGTAGTGGGTAGCTGACACACGGGCAATTTACATATTCTTTTTCCCCTTTAATTCTTGGTAATGTGGCCCCACGATGGCAGCCGTAGAGCCGGCGGCGCTCGTTGAGCAGCAGGTACAAACATGATGGCGCTCGACCACCCCCCGATGGCGAACGCACAGGATTTCTAGTCCTTTTCTGTTTTGTTACATTGTTGGGCACAGCCAGGTTTTCGAGCTGCGCCGTTAGTGTTCTTTTTAGTTTTTTGGGAGGGGGGAGGGTAGTCTCCGGGTGGCAATCATGTGGGGTACGAACCGGTGGGCGGGTGCAGGTGCTTGTCAGGTACAAATGTGACCATGGCTGCGGTAGCGGGGAAATATAACATTACGACCTGGAATGTGAGAGGGCTGGGGTCGGTCCAGAAGAGACACAGGATACATGCATTCCTGCTGCATCACCACACGCAGATCGCGTTCCTCCAAGAATCCCATCTCACAGCTTCTGAAGCCGGCAAAATGAGGAAGAAATGGAGGGGTGTGATTCTATCCACAACGTACTCAGCATTCTCTAGGGGGGCGACAATCTGGATCAGACATGGCACACCCTTTCTCGAAGCGGACAGGAGAGTGGATGATCAGGGGCGGTATGTCTTAGTGAGGGGCACACTAGATAACTCTCCAGTAGTGCTTGGCTGTGTGTATGCACCGAATTACGAGCAAGAGAAATTTTTGCAGAAAGTGAGTCTGGCGCTGGCAGACTGGACGGACGTTCCCTGGATATTGGGCGGGGACTGGAATATGGTCATGGATGTTGATAAAGACAGGTCACACCCCCCCTTGCAAATGGCCGGGGTCTCCAGATTGACGGAAGTGTTCTGCACATGGGCAACTGGCTGGGGCTTGAGGGATGTCTGGAGGGCATCTTACCCAGAGAGTAGAGAATATTCCCATTACTCATACACACATGCGCTCCACACCAGGATAGACAGGTTTCTATGCTCTGAGGGCCTGATTGCTAGAACCGACAGTCCCGACTACCTCGCCAAAACCTTCTCTGACCATAGACCCCTGACGTTCGCCCTTCGCTGGGGCAGAGTCCCGACCCCGGTCCCCACCTGGCGGCTAGATCTGCTCCTATTGGAGGATGGGCCTTTCCGTGCGTCCATAGCTGAGACGCTGGATAAATACTTTTTAGAAAACTGGGACACTGCCTCCTCAAACCTGGTGGTCTGGGACGCCATGAAGGCAGTGGTTCGGGGTGCATCGATTGGACAGTTAGTGGGGGCCCGGCAGGAAACCTATCGGAAACTTCAGGATATAGAAGACAGACTGAAGATCTTGCAAACTGAGGTGGGGATAGACCCTGCTAAACGAGAGGCTCTGCGGCTGGTGAATATAGAGCATGCTGACACACTCGAAACACTGCGAGTCATAGACTATAGGGAATATCTGCGCCGTCAGCACGCCGAGGCGGATAGATCGGGAGCGCTATTGGCTCGCCTGGTGCGGGAACATCCAGACATCCCGGTAATTACTAGGATACGGGCACGAGATGGGAGGATAGTAGGTACACAGACGGACATTAACCAAGCATTTTATGACCACCTGGCCGCTTTATATGCTCAGCCGGAAGTAGTCGGTGCTGACCGGATCGCCGCCTTCCTGTCCGATCTCCCCTTCCCTGCTCTGCCGGGAGATGCCCAGAGGGAACTCGGAGGCCCCATAACGCGACACGAAATCCAGACGGCTATCAAGTCGCTGAACCGCAACAAGACGCCAGGCATGGATGGCCTCCCGGTGGAGTTCTATGCGACGTATTCGGACACCCTGGTGCCAGTATTGGAGAGAATATATCGAGAGGCGCTGACGGAGGGCCATCTGCCTGAAACCACGATGCAGGCGTTGGTGGTCTCCCTGCCGAAACCCGGAAGGGACAGCTTGGACTTGGCAAACTATAGACCATTGTCCATGTTGGCAACGGAATATAAAATTCTTAGTAAGGTAATAGCCCAACGACTGCAACAACACCTCCCAGCGCTGGTTCACAGGGACCAATGCGGGTTCTTGCCGGGCAGAAGCACCTCTATAAATATACGTAGGTTGCATGCCCTTATGGCATCTGCCAACCCTGAACTCCCTAGGGCGGGCTGCATAGCTTTGGACCTCCACCAGGCCTTCGACTCTCTAGCCTGGCCATTCATGTTTTTGACTCTGGAGAAGTTCGGAATTCCGGCCTCCCTCATAGCATGGATTAGATTGCTCTATACCGTCCCCACGGCCAGGGCACGAACAGGACGACATATTTCGGGAACATACGCAATCCATCGTGGCACGCGGCAGGGATGCCCGCTGTCGCCGCTGTTATTCGTGCTAGCTCTGGAACCCCTGGCCATAGCCCTAAGAGCTACGATGGAACATAGAGGGATACTAAGTGGTGGCACTCTGCACCTTCTGTCCATTTACGCGGATGACATCATGTTGTTCCTAAGGGACTTGGAGGCTGATCATGGTCCAGTGTATGACATCTTTGAGAGATTTTCTGTTATATCTGGCCTTACTATCAACCCTGAGAAGTCCACTGGCTTTTATTTTAGAGCTACCCCAGATCCCGGGGTACTGAGGTTTGGCGCTGCAGTCCTTCCGATCGCACCGGACACATTTAAGTACTTGGGGGTGCAGGTTTATCGTCACCAGGAGGATCAGATTGAGGGAAATGTCAAAAAGGCCGTGGCGAAACTTCGGGCCTCCGTAGGGTTCTGGACGACGTTACCCTTATCCGTTGCGGGCAGAATTGCACTCTCCAAGATGGTGATGCTCCCTAGACTATTATATTTCTTTGTGAATATCCCAGTGTTTTTACCGCAATCCATCTTTGACGCCCTTAACTCTCTGCTAACCACTCTGATTTGGGGGACGGGCAGACGTCGGATAGGACTGAGAAAGCTGCAGCTGGGGACCAGAGCGGGCGGGATGGGAGCTCCAGATTTCCGAGGATATTACTACGCAGGCCAACTCCAGTGGCTTTCCTACTGGATAGCGGGACGGAACCTACATGAAATAGGGTACACGACCGACAGACTGAAACGTGGGGAACTCCATGCCTTACTCCTTCCTAGGAGCCGCATCCCAGCGGACTGCCACCCACTTCTCCACACAGCTCTGAAGATTTGGCGGAAGGCACTAGCGTACACGAATGCGACGGCGCCATATGCGCCCAACATTCCCCTACTGGGCATACCGACACCGCAGGGCAGACTGACGGATAGGGCGCTGAGACCATGGTCTGAATCGGGCGTGGAAGTGGTGGGCAACTTGTTTAGTGACGACCATCTTCTTACACATGACGACTTCCTACAGGCCACGGGAGCTCCCCCCAGAATGTACCTACTGCACGCCACAGTCACCCACTATGTACAGAACAGATGGGCGCCTCAACGCCTCCAACCCCCACAACATCATCTGGTACACTTAATGTATCTTATGGGATTAGGAGGGCACTTGGTACGATGGTTGTATGTGGGAGTTAGGGCTCACGCTGCGGTATCACTCGTCACTCTTCGGAACACTTGGGCTCAAGATCTGAACCGAGACATCTCGGATACGGAGTGGACCGCAATGCTGGAGCATCCCAGGCGAGTCTCCCGTAATGTCCGGTTCCGGTTTATCCAAGGGATGATTTTACATAGGGCATGCCAGACCCCTACTCGCATACATAAAATGTTCCCTAACTCCCCCCATACCTGCCCACGTTGTGACGAGGACGAGGCCGGGCTCATTCACATGCTCTGGTCGTGTCCTCAACTCCGTGGTTACTGGACGGAAGTGTGCCGGACACTGAGGACGGTCACGACCCTCCCGGTGCCGGAGGAGGCACAGTGTTGCTTCTTGGGGTTACGCAGAAGGCCGAAAGAACTGAAGGCTCAGCTGAAATTATTGGATATGGCACTGCTGCTTGCACTTAGAACGCTCACCATGAGGGGGAAGTCGCGCAGGCCGCCCGCTGCACACCTCTGGCACTCAGAAGTACTTAAGTGGGGACGGGTAGAGGGGACGATACTAAGGAGGGAAGAAGCAAGAGGCCTTAGGATGTTCCCTATCTCCTTGGAGTGGGAGGCTATGCTTATCACAATGGAGGGGGAAGATCAAACACAGCTAGGAGACGCTGAACAGGAGAATTAGCTGGGAAAAGGTACGATGCGTTAGGCACGCAACAGCTGGCCCAAGCCCCACTCACATACCCATATGTTACGCAACGCTATACGGTGGAGTGGTCCACGTATTGACGCACATTAACGCCTTTGCTCACCGAGATGAGATCCATGGTCACACTGACATCTCAATGATTGCCCATGCTGGATAGCCGGGAGACGAATAGTTTGTTTTTGGATGTAGGAGGGTGGGGGGAGGTGGGCGGATGGGGGGTTGTTTGATTGATGATATTTCACTGCCTTATACAATGATTGTCACGACAATTTGAGTAGAATACCTATGTAATGTATTTATACACCGTGTGACAATTACTGTGATGCGAAATGGAGATCTGAGTTGGGGAGAAAACATAAAACCCGGCTGTTACACTCAAAATAATCAATGTAATGTTCAGATTGATGCCTATCAGCTGTGAATAAAGAATTAAAAAAAATATATATATATATAGTTTTTTGATCCTGAACATTTGCTTCGCATAAACAGATTTAGTGAACCATGGTTTCAGGGAGTCTGACGACCTCTGTACTATCGGTACTTTTCCAGGGTGGTAAATAGAAAAGTGACAGTAGACAGCCCAGGCAATATTTCAGAAAATATTATTTGGTCTATGCTTTGATGAATGCGCTCAGATATGGTTTAGTTGCTAGTTTGTTAAAGGATGTATTGTAAACTAAGCATGCCATCTCAGCGCAAACACTTCCCTGTCTTCAAGCAGCAAGTTACTCTTGATTCTTTTATTTAGGATGACCTTTACTAGGGAGTAGTTGGTAATTGAATCCCATTCTTCGGTTAGAACGAGGGTGGTTAAAGAACAGGAAAGATAGCAACTGGTCGGAGAAAGGTTTCTGCTACAAATTTTCCCCCAAAGATGGCGGTACAGGGCTCCATTATTGTCATTCTTTAACTTGTAGCAGAGTTTGCTAAATGCTCCTTGTGTCTCTAGAGATTGTTTGGTTAAACCAAATTCTAGTCGCCACTGGGTTGGAGACGAATAACGTGGTGTTGAAAAAACCGACTTAAAGAGTTTGGTAATGGTTTTGTCTAGGTAGTGCTTTTCTGCCATAGGCTATGGTAAGGACTAATTTGGTCTGTATCATTTTCAGAAGAGGTGCGAATGCTGATGTCGCTTTTGCTGACTTTAGACGTTTGAAGTCTGCGGTGAAGGTATTGGCTTTAAGGTGAATAAGCTTCAGATGCTGCTTAAAGGAGCCTCGTCTGTCAAATAGCATGCTCAGATATTTGTATTCTGATACCACCACTACTTTATCTTTTTCCACATACCACTGATGGAGGCTCAATGATGTATTCCCCAGGATCATAATTTTTGACTACTTAAAATTGATTTCTATAGCATCTTGACTGCAGTATGAGGCTATGGCATTCAGAAGTCTCTGCTGACCGACGTTTCTGCAGCTAAGCAGTACTAAATCATCCATATACATTAGACAGAGAAGCAAGATGTTGGCCAACTATGGGGCATGCAGGTTTACCTGGGCAAGACTAGTTGGGAGATCTACTAAAAAAAGATTGAAGAATGTGGGGGCTAGTACGTACCTATGCCTTAGTCCTTGCTGGGTCCAGATCCTTTTAGATAGATGAGAGTCAAAGCCTACATTTATTCGGACCCAAATGTCAGTGTGGAGAAGAATCGGGACTTGCAGCAGCTGGTGGGATATTTTCTAACTGCCAAGTTTGCTCCAAAGCTTTACTGTATCCACTTGGTCAAACGCTGCTGTATAATCTATAA
The DNA here is from genome assembly GCF_964261635.1 of Lissotriton helveticus. NCBI lineage: Eukaryota > Metazoa > Chordata > Amphibia > Caudata > Salamandridae > Lissotriton > Lissotriton helveticus. Next base: position 964,421,142 of record NC_136070.1, read on the forward strand.
AGCAGAGGCAGAGGGCCTGGTTGATCTTTCTGTGTTGGAGTAACAGCAAAGATAAACCCAGCAAGTTTGAAGTTGTTCCCATGCCTTTAGCAAACCCTGTTTGGTTCAATGGGATTGAACGGCTTTCTATAGCACAGGATGATAGCTCCTCAAGGAGACCAACGGCATAGTATTTTGACTCCACGCCCAGAAGCGCTATGAGTCAATCATTGGCAGGGTCGGAGTCATTGACTCCTTTATAGATGGGAGAGATGGCAGAACCTTTCCACGATGAGGGGATGCTGCTTAGAGTGATTATGCTCTGCTGTAATGGCTCCTGATTACTTGCCAGAACGATTTGTCCTCCTTAAAGATGGCTGTTGGAATGTCATTTGGACTTGGTGTTCCAACTCGGCGGCTTCTCAAAATTTGGCATTCAATTGCTGATGCCTCGAAATTCAGAGGTATGGAGGCCTGTGTTTCACTCATGGTGTTTTGAGGCTCTGGTGAGGCTGTTACTCAGTGTATTGTAATCTTAACCAAGTGCAATGTACTCCCTGGTTAACCACATTTTTTGAGAGGTATTCATACCAGCTCTCCTCTTGGAGGTTGACTATTGTTTTTGTTTTAGACAGGTCATTTAGGTTATTCACGATTTACCAAAATTTCTCATGTTTGTTGGTATTGTGGTCATGTAGAATTTTGATGGTTAGACTGTTGTTATCCTCCCTTTTTTTTAGTTCCACCTTTATTTTCTGTATGCGGACTTTGCCTTTCAAAGAGTCCTGATCCCGGCAGAATAGGGTAGGTCTGCCGGCCTTTTGTGGACTTTGCAAAACCACACAAGGAAATTCCTTGTGTGACACCTGCCAGGTATTGATGTAGTAGATAGAGAAACCCAACTAGGGTTGGTCATAAGCTATCAGGTACTACACATAGCATGTGTTAGGTTGGTTTAAAAGGGTAGATCACACCATACAACCACCCACCTGTAGATAGATTTGATTTGATTAGGTCCTGACGAATCGCCACCAGATTGTTTAAACTACCAGGTGAGAAACATGTTGACCGCACAATAGAGCGCCCTACCAGAGACATAATCTCAGACATGCGCCTTTGTTTATTTTAATCAGGGTGGGAGACCCATTGATTAAATAAGTCTTCACTTGTACCCCCTTACCTGTGTTAACATTTCTTTCCGGTTATACACCTCCACACTTTCATCTACACTAATTAGGCGCCTCATAGGGAGCCTGTCAGGTATTGCACCGCCGACCTGACGAGGAGCAGCCCATATGATGAAGCATGACACCTTGCCGGTTGTGTTAAAGACATATATTCCGAAAGGAGTAATCCTCATCCTCATCCTCCTACACTTCATGACCACATAAAACCAGTTTTCCCATGTCTCAATATTAGGAACAGCATACCTTTTGTATCTTCATTATTGTTAGGGCATGTATGCTGGACCTGTCTAAAAAGCCCTCAATCCCTTCTTTGTGATTCACTTTCAAACATCATTTGGACCTTCTTGATAAGCCCGAATGGCTTGATTTACACAACGCTCTAGTTCTTTTTGTTTAGCCATTAGCTTTTGACTTAACCACTCTATGTTGGCTGCTAATGCTTCTTCCTAACACCATGAGATTGGTGACAGATTGAGTAGAAAATTGCTCCCAGACGATGTGAAGGACTTATCTCCCATGGAGAGTTGAGAATATGCCTTTAGCTAGCTCAGACAGATCGTGGATTGTGCTAGATGACCATTGCAATATCTTGTTTGTAATATGAATTCTGCCTTATATTGCTCCTTCTAATGTATGGTTGTCTAGGATGAAAGCAAGGCATACTTCTTGTGGTGCATGATCACTTTCTTCCTCTGGATTTATTGAAAAACCAGAAACAAGATGGATAAGTGGAGCTGAAGGTACAGTGAAATCTAATAGAGAGCAAGTCTTTTGGTTATGATATATAAAAGAAGGTGTACAATTGGGTTGGAAACTGCAGTTAATTGCTCTTAAGTTGAAAAACTCGAATTCCTTTATAAGCTCTCTGCTTTTTCTGTTGTGTTTGAAGGCAGGGTTTCGAGTTTGTTCTGAAACTAACCAGAACGCTTTCTGAATTATTAGTAACTTTTCATCTTGATGGGGCCCAAATAGATTCATATTAAATTCCCCAGAGAGGATTATTTCTGTTAGCTGCGCTCCTTGGAGGTCAGAAATTAAATTTTTTAGATGTTCAATGGTTGTTTATTTTTTTGTCACTCTTTGAGGTATGTATATATTCATAAGCACCAGATTGAGCGTCCTTAGGTCTTGTTTTCGAACAATTTGCAGACCCCACCAGGTTGTTGGTTTCACTTTCTGATTGCCTTTTAGAGTGGCCTGGATGTAGATTGTTAGAACCTCACGATCTTGGCCATAGATGCATTCTTTTGATGTGGAAACTGAGCAACTGATATTACCTGCATTCACTGGCACCTTTTCTTCCCCTGTTTCTTGAAACAAGAGGATCTGAAATGAAAGCAAGAATCCTAAAGTCTCACTGTCTGACAGACCGTTGATGTTCCATGAACAGATTTTGGGTTTTTACTGCCAGCCCAGTCGATACAGCTACTGTGGAACTGATTCATTCTTGACTTTTGGGTTGGCACAGGGCCCCAGAAATCCAGCTCCAATCATGGTCTTGTGTTAGCACTATGTCAGTAGTCTGAATAAGTGGAGGTTCGTGGAAGCTAGAGTGCCCAAATGATTTACACATGCATTCCTTAAAACCGAGCGTTGGATTTTGTGGGAACTGCTGGGATTTCGGCTCCTCACGTGCGTAGGTAAAATATGTTGACCTGCTGATTTTATGTTGGGTGGCACCTGTATCCCTCAGTTTTTTAATGTTTCTGCTGCCCTCAGTACCTTGTTGGCTGCTGCAGACGATGTGCACGTTACCATGGTTACCCAAAGTCTCTTAGGAACATTAATTTGTTTCTGAATTTTAATTAAAAATTAAAAAGTTTGTGTAATTTATAGATCCTTTTTGCCTACACCTCTACCCTTCCCTTTTAGTCCTGAGCCAATTACCAAACTCATGGCGATTCCTGAAATCTACCATGAAGAGCTCATTAGACTATGTGGGAAAATTAAGTCTGGCTCTCCTGCTGACCCCTTAAAACCTGCCCAATTTAGGGAGGCATCCGCGCTTGTGCTTAATCTCCTTCGTCAAATAATTAACTCCTCCTTTGGATCAGCTGTGATACCGGCAAGGTGGAAACAGGCATGGGTATCCCCCATTATTAAAAAACCTATGTTGGATCCTACTAAACCTGAGAATTTCAGGCCTATTTCCCTGCTCCCTTGGCCGGCCAAGGTGGCAGAATCCCACGTCAACAGCACTCTTACCAGCTTTTTGTGCTCAAAAAATATTTTAGATGCCCCGCAGCATGGTTTCCGAGCCGGTCACAGCACCGAGACGGCACTTTTGAGCATGACGGAACATCTGCGGACCATTTTGGACTCTGGCCAAATGGCGGCACTGATCCTGTTGGATCTGAGTGCCGCCTTTGACACGGTCTCGCATGCGGTTTTGTTACATCGTCTGGAAGAAGTGGGTGTCGGGGGACTCGCTCTGGAGTGGTTCAGAGCCTTTCTAACAGGAAGAACCTTTCGGGTTTCCTCTCCTTTCATTTCTTTCTAAGGAACGACCTATTGAGCAGGGAGTCCACCAGGGCTCGGCACTCAGCCCTACGTTATTCAATCTCTACGTACAGCAACTGGCTGCGGTCGCTAAACTATGGGAGCTTTCATTGGTCTCATATGCAGACGATACGCAGCTAGTGGTGGCTCTGACGGACAATTCCGCTTTGAGCGCCACTAGGTTTAAGAGTGGCCTAACCGCCGTGGCTAACTGGATGACCTCTAACTACTTGCAGTTAAATGCGAGTTCTATTAGTGGGGAAAAATGCCACTGCCTGGTGCGAAAAATGCAATACATATATAGTGGGGTCCCAGGAAGAAAACGTAACATAAGAGTACGCAAAATACTTAATCAAATCAATACAAAAAGGTAGAATTCATCATATTTAATAAAGCCAACATTGTCATTGCATCACAATGTGCTGTATGTTCAATTCAATTTTTGCAGTATAAAAACATTAAAGCCCCAAACATAGAGAAGAGGGAAAAGAAGTGTGAAGTGTGGGATGAGAAAGGTAAAGTGATTTGAAGAAAAAGAAACCAAATTATATATTCAAATACAAAACATTCATTGTAAATTATAAACGGCTGTAAATTATTCATGCCAATATAATGAAACAAATAAGACAATCATTCTACCGTCACAGTCATAAATAATCTAATCTTGGATAGTGCCGGATGATGGGGTAGATAGAGCTGTCGACGTTTCGACCCCTACATGGAAGGTTGACTTGAACCCTTACAACGGGGTCTTCATCAGGACGAGAGGGATAGTGGGGCAAGACAATTCTATGAAAAAAAAGATAATTCAATAAATTCCGAGTTATAAATTAATTATCAATTTTGGCTGGTTATGAAAAGGTTGGGAGAAAGAAAATTAAATTTACCATGGATAATCGGGCCAGCCGGCGCCGAATATGAGGAATCTGAAGAAACAACTTCCGTGTAGTCAGCAGTTGTTGGAGCCGACTAGAGGGGAGCAAGGTGGAATCTAATCAGTACAATACAGGTATGTAATTAATTAAATAAAGGAATCAGGAGTAAAAAGTAAGTTGTCACTTACATATTTCCTTTCTTTGTATAGGGCTAAGGCCCGTCCTTCCTAATTGGTGGACTTGTAGGGCGAAATGAGCACCCTCAGCTATCGCTGGAAGGAGAAGAGGGAAAATTAGATCCCATAGATTTAATTGGATCTAGCCTAAAGTGGCCTCCTGCTCCCTGGTCGAGCACTTACATGAATCAGGTGGTTAGTGTAGGTATGGTGGCCTTTCGCGGTGAGAAGTCGTCCGCGTTAATGCCGAATCCCTGCAAGCTTTAAAGTAATGGAGCAAGTGTCAGTATATTTAAGACACGCTCACCGGTCGGAACAAACCAATTATTAGGACTGTATTACGACAAAGTGAGCCCCGGTCAGGGTACTTACATAAATCAGGCGGTCAACGTGACATAATCGAATGACCCTTGGCGGAGAGAATTCATCCGCGTTTGTCGATTCACTGCAGACTGTAACAGTGTGATTCACTGCAAACTGTAACGTAATGGGGTAAGTGTCAGTTATATTGAGGCACGTCACACGGTTGAAGCAAGAAGACAGACAGGGTCTCTCCCATACAACCGACTTACTTGTAAGCGTCGCCGCAGCCGCGGTCTCTCGATCCAACGCTCTTCGCTGATTCGAGTATACGAAGCAAGCGTACTTCCGTGTTAAGGTAATTTCGTCATTTGGTCACGTGAATGACTAACAAGGAAGAGATACTATTCAGTGGCTCGGATTAATTTGCTAATGTGTTCAACAGTGCGACCCAAATTCGGAATTCCCTACATTTTAAAATATTGAAATCACATTATCACAGACATACGTTTATCGTATAATGAATCATTTAAATATTGCATAATTGCAGGACATGATTGTGTATGTAATATCATATAGCATGGGATGCATTAGAGACTGTTCAGTAATCATTGTTATGAGACGTGCACCTCTCATGCATGAGGGTGTAAACGTCATATTCCTAGAGATTTGATCTCCCAATTCAGTCCTGACAGGTAGAAGATTACTAGGTATTTACAGTGATTACAAAAAACATGTCATGTACCAATTCAAAGCACAAGTACTGTCAGAGGTGCACCTCACACACATGAGGGTGTAAATGTCAAACAATTATGTTGGTAGGGATCTCGGTTACATCGAGTTATACGATATGCTTGTCACAGATTTAGGGGTATGAGATCATTTCACATGTATACATTTGGATACAGTCGCCAAGATCAATGTCCTAATGCTGCCATTTGGGCATAGCTACTGTCAGTTTCATTAAGACCATTTACAATTGAATCAAATATAGCCATCCATTTTAATTCTCTGGTGTTAAGTACTGTTGTCAAATTTCCACCCCTTCTGCCCAAGGTTATCTTCTCTATGACTAGCCATTTGAAATCCTGAGGGACATGTCCCATTCTTTGGCAGTGTTCTACCAACGGGGCTCCCGGTACCACACAACGTATCCTACTGGCATGCTGTAGAATCCTTTGTTTAATCTTTTGTTGAGTCTGACCAACGTAAATTTTGTCACACGGGCACAAAAGGATGTATATAACGTTGGCAGTGTTACAGTTGGTGTATGATTTCAGAGGAAAGGTTCGATTTTGGTATGTAAACTCATTAGTTTGTAGTGTGGTCATACAAGCAATGCATGCTCCACATTTATAGTGTCCAATGATCGGAGGGAGACTCCATAATGAGGTAATAGTGGGCTGTTCAGGCGAATCTAGGAAGGAGTGTACCTCTGTATCTCGAATATTCTTAGCTCTTTTGAACGAATGTAATGGTAGATCTTTCTGTTTAATGTCATCAGCTACTAAAGACCACTTCTTATTAATGATCTTTTTAATCTCGTTACTCCTGGTCTAGAAAATGGTTACGCAAATGATGCACTCTGGATTAGTTCTATCCTGATTTTCAGCACTAAGAAGAATATCACGAGGATTGTACCACGCCCGTTTACGGGCTTTTTTCACGAGTCGTCCTGGATATCCTCGGGCTATTAATCGATCCGATAGATCCTGGGATTCATACATATAATCATCCTTCTTGGAACAATTCCTTCTGATCCGTAGGAATTGTCCCACGGGCAGATTGTCTTTTAGTCCTCTAGGATGGTGGCTCTCATATTGTAACAGGGAGTTCCTCTCCATTGGTTTTCTGTACAATGTAGTTAGTAAATGATCATTTTCAACGTAGATGGTAATATCTAGAAATGGGATCCGATTGTTACTAGACTCCATGGTGAATTGTATATGGGGATTACGCTGATTTAACCAAGTATGGAAACTGTTTAATTCCTCCACATTGCCATCCCAGACACACAGGACATCATCAATATATCTTACCCATAATGCCAATTTGGCATAGAATGGGTTAGTTTCTGAGAAGATAAAACGCTGCTCGTATGAGTCCATAAATATTATCGCTAGGTTTGGGGCAAAGGTGGCCCCCATAGCGACTCCCTTTGTTTGCAGGTAGAAGTCCCCCTGGAAAATAAAGAAATTTCTCATCATGGCTAACTTCAGCAATTCTACAATGAAGTCAGTTGGTACTGGTACAGGTGCTGGACGTTGATCTAAGACACTGCGGATGACTTCGAGAGCTTCCATTTGGGGGATACTAGTGTATAATGACACTATATCACAGGTGACTAATAGTTGTCGAGTACAGTCAAATGGCCGCTGATCCACTAAATTGATGGTTTGGGTGGTATCCCGAAGATATGCCTGGGTCTTGGCGGCTATCGGTTTGAGAAAAAAGTCTATGTACTTGCATAGGGGCTGAAGCATAGAGCCACAGCCGGAAACGATCGGGCGGCCCGGAGGGTTGTTAGCATCCTTATGTACTTTTGGTAAAGTATATATGGTGGCCAATCTGGGATGTTGTTTATTTAGGAATTTAAATTCTAGATCTGACAAAAAACCTTCATCCAGGCCTCTCTGTGTCACTTGAAGTATATCCGTAGCTAATTCACGGGAAGGATCCCTTCGCAACTTTTGGTAGCTTATTCCATCGGAGAGTTGGCGATATATCTCATCCTTATACTTGGTTATATCTTGGACCACGATAGCTCCCCCTTTGTCGGCGGGTTTTATTACCACCTTTTTGTTCTTATTGAGGGCGCTCAATGGGGTCTTTTCAGCTTTGCTCAGATTGAATCTCGTGAACTTCCGAAATCCAAAAAGTTGGTCCACTTCTTTGGTCACTATATCCTCAAAAGCCAAGATTTTGTGGCTCATGGCATATGTTGGGGGAAAAAAAGTTGAAGGTGGTCTTAGTCCTGTGGTGGAAAAGGAGCGTTGTTGAATTGGTTGATTTCTGAAATAATATCTCAAACGGATTTTCCGGAAAAATCTAACCAACTCTGTCTTTAGTTGGAATTTGTTAGGTATTGATGTAGGAACATATGAGAGACCTCGGCTAAGGACCTGTATTTCCAAATTGTTTAGCTCATGTTGGGAAATGTTAATCACCGGATTGGTAGCCAGTTGTGTATTTGTACCCTCATTTCGGTTGTTAATAGCTGCTTGGGCCATTGGAGGATTGTTTACCATCGGTAGGTGTTCCTCCTGGTCAAAATTTCTCCGTGTGTCTCTGGACGGAAGGTTACCTGTTTCTGCACCTTGCCTCTGCCTCCGCTCCAATTGTTGGGATTCTGCTGCTGTCCACGCGCTTGTCCGCGGGCCCAGTTGTTGCCACGGCCGCGGGGTGGTCTCCACTGCCCACGGCCTTGATCTAAAAAAATGAGGTGGAAATGGAGGAGGATATTGTTGGTATTCAAAATCCTGTTGTTGGTAATTGTAGGATGCACTGGTGCTCGGTTCTCCTTCACTTCCCGAGCTGACAGAGGAGTCAGAAAACGTAGTATAATTACGTCTACCACGATAATTGCCACGCCCACGATTGGTGAACCGGCCTTGATTATCCTGTTTGAAATAATCAGGTTGTAAATAAGGATAGACACTTTTCTTATCGAATGTACGCAGGTCTTTAGCAAGTTTTTCAATTTTTTTGGTTTGAGCTGTTATATCAAATTCTTTTAGGGTAACGTCCAAGCTTTCTAATGCCTCCTTGGCGTTAGTTAAAGTACTGTCTCCAAGAATCTCGGATCTCATTGCAGCTATTTCCTTGGTTAGTGACTGGACCTGTTCAGCAGCCGTTTCTACTCCCAGCACCATCCAGTGGCGGGAGCAATTGTTCGCCACGTAGCTGAAGCCCTCCTTGAATTTTGGTACATCTACGAAAATCGCAGGTTCTATTTTGATTTGGAGACCAACAGGTATTATATTTTCTTGGAGGTATCGTGTTAGAAGGTGACCATGTAGGCGCGTTCTAACCAGCTTTTTTTCTAACCTTTCCAGACGGGAGACTTTATCATTAAGGGAGAAATCTACCCTAGGTGTTGTGCTGGAGAGGAAAGAGTTAGCCTGATCCTGTATTAGTTGATTTATATACTCCTCTGTATAGGATAGCAATTCAGATTTGACCATGGTAAGGTAAGAACAATATAATAAGGAAAAAAAGGAAAAACAAAAAAAGGAAAAAAAAAACTCGCAGGTCAGCACCTGCTCAGATAATGTTACCAAAGGAGGGTTTTACCCAAAGAGTCACTGGGACCTGGGTGCTAGGCAATACATATATAGAGGGGTCCCAGGAAGAAAACGTAACATAAGAGTACGCAAAATACTTAATCAAATCAATACAAAAAGGTAGAATTCATCATATTTAATAAAGCCAACATTGTCATTGCATCACAATGTGCTGTATGTTCAATTACATTTTTGCAGTATAAAAACATTAAAGCCCCAAACATAGAGAAGAGGGAAAAGAAGTGTGAAGTGTGGGATGAGAAAGGTAAAGTGATTTGAAGAAAAAGAAACCAAATTATATATTGAAATACAAAACATTCATTGTAAATTATAAACGACTGTAAATTATTCAAGCCAATATAATGAAACAAATAAGAAAATCATTCTACGGTCACAGTCATAAATAATCTAATCTTGGATAGTGCCGGATGATGGGGTAGATAGAGCTGTCGACGTTTCGACCCCTACATGGAAGGTTGACTTGAAACCCTTACAACGGGTTCTTCATCAGGACGAGAGGGATAGTGGGGCAAGACAATTCTATGAAATAAAAGATAATTCAATAAATTCCGAGTTATAAATTAATTATAAATTTTGGCTGGTTATGAAAAGGGTGGGAGACAGAAAATTACGTTTACCATGGATAATCGGGCCAGCCGGCGCCGAATATGAGGAATCTGAAGAAACAACTTCCGTGTAGTCAGCAGTTGTTGGAGCCGACTAGAGGGGAGCAAGGTGGAATCTAATCAGTACAATACAGGTATGTAATTAATTAAATAAAGGAATCAGGAGTAAAAAGTAAGTTGTCACTTACATATTTCCTTTCTTTGTATAGGACTAAGGCCCGTCCTTCCTAATTGCTGGACTTGTAGGGCGAAATGAGCACCCTCAGCTATCGCTGGAAGGAGAAGAGGGAAAATTAGATCCCATAGATTTAATTGGATCTAGCCTAAAGTGGCCTCCTGCTCCCTGGTCGAGTACTTACATGAATCAGGTGGTTAGTGTAGGTATGGTGGCCTTTCGCGGTGAGAAGTCGTCCGCGTTAATACCGAATCCCTGCAAGCTTTAAAGTAATGGAGCAAGGGGGCGTGGCCAAGATGGCGGGCTAGGAGGACGCTTTCCTAGCGAGCTCCCGAGACCGCGGAGCCTCTGCACCGTCTAATCCTGCTGATCTCCCCCGGATCCAGTGGGGGACGGTCCCCGAACCTTGTGAGCTGACGCCGGTGCAGTCTGGTGACCCGCGGTGCCCTGTGGAGCACACCGGAGTCGGGCTGGGAGAGTCTCCGTTGGTGGGCCTGCCGCCGGGCCGGAGAGCGCCCGCAAACCCGCCCTGAGAAGCAGGCTGCCGAAGCGGCGTGGAGCCCCGGAGGGGCGTCGGTGGCAGCCGGGGTGGAGGTGCACCCTGTCGGGTCGCTACCGGGTGGACGGGACGGCGCATCTCAGCGACCCCGTGAGGAACTAGTCGTGCGGCGGACCCCGGGGAGCTTGGTTACGCGACTCCGGGGATCCGGGGAGCTGGGAGGCCCGACCCGAGGCGCCGGCTTTCGAGGCCCTCCACCACATCCAGTGAAGCCAGGGACTCTGACGCCTCACCTGGAGAGTGCCCCAAGGTACCCGGAGTGATCAAAGCCCTGCCCAGGCGCGCTTCCCGACCGGGCCCAGGAGGGCCTTCCGTGTGGCGCCTTCACCCGACTTTGGGCCCGGCCTGCCTGCGGGCCCCCCCTCCTGCGCCGCATGGGCCGCCTGACCTAGGCTGTGCGACTGGGCCCCCGCGAAGCCCGGCCTGGGTGGCGAGCGGCCTGCCTGCGCGGACCGACGAACGGAGCACGAGCGGGAGTGGAGACCGCCGGCCTTAGGGGAAACTGTTCTGCGCCATTTCTACGGCGCCACGGTAAGGGGCTCCCCAGACCCCTCTGGGCGGCCCACATTTCTGCATTTCCCCAGTGGGCGCCGAGCCCTGCACTGCACCCCGCGGGTTCCAGGGGTCCAACGCAATGACCGCAGGGGACAAGCTCTCGGCCTGAACATAGACTTAGTCGGTGCAGCAACGACGGTGGGCAGCGCTGGCCTGGGAGGTGACTGAACTGTATAGCCCACCCGACGACACTGTGGGGAGCTACCCGGACCCCTCTGGGCGTTCTGCGTTTCTGCGCCTCCTTGGGTGATGCTGAGGACGGACTGAGTCAAGTGCTACTGGGGTGAGGAGGTGACGGCGTGGCCCGACTCCGATTGGTCATAGCCGCTCTTCGCGCCCACCCTGGGGTTGCGTCGTGAGGAGCTGTGGAGCCTGTAGCGTCGAGATCGCAACCGCGCACGTCGCAGCACACGAGGCCTGGTCTCTTCTAGTTACCCACCACGACACAGACACTACTTTTACCACGATGTCTGGCAACCGGGGAGGAAAGAAAGGTGAACGCACCTTACCCGATATGCTGAGCAGAGCGGCCCCAAGGCAGGATAGGAACCAACCGGCCCGAGCCCCCCATCCAGTTCTAGAGGGGCGGACGCTGGAGAGCCCCCAGTGACCCGTTCTTTTTTGGAATCATTATTTGGCACCCTCAGAGAAGACTTTCAGGTGCTGAAACAAGAAGTGGCTGGGGAAGTGCGAGAGGTGCGGAGGGAAGTCGACTCCCTTGGTGAACGTGTGGCCGCAGTGGAAGAAACTACCCACGCTCGCGATGAAGAGATAACGCACCTACAGCAGGAGGTTTTGCGGCTCAGGGATCAGCAGATTGACCTCCAGGCCCACGCGGAGGATCTCGAGAATAGGTCCAGGCGCAACAACATCAGAGTCCGGGGCGTTCCATCTGGAGAAGAAGGGGAGGACATAACGGCTTACCTGGGTGACCTGTTTCGCGACATCCTGGGTGAACCGAGCGACTTCCCAGTGAGAATTGATAGAGCGCACAGGGTGGGCCCGCCAAGGAGGGCTTCGGCTCCGGCCCCGGACATCTTGGCCTTCCTACCGGACTTCCCCTTGAAGGAACGGATCATTCGAGAGGCTCGACGTCGGCAACCGCTGCACTTCCGGAGTCATCAGGTAGCGCTGTTTCAAGACTTATCCACAATCACCCTTCAAAAGCGCAAATCCTTCAAGATAGCCACAGACTTCTTGAGAGAACACGACATACAGTACTCCTGGGGCCACCCTTTTCGGCTGATCTTTCGCTGGAATGGGACCCTGCATCAACTCCGATCCCTTCAAGATACTTGCGAGGTGCTGGGGATCACAGCGGTGGACGCCGACACTCCCACGATCTCCCGCCGACGCCCCGCCAGGGATGGCTGGCAGACTGTTCGAAGGCGCCGGCCCACCGGGAATTTGCCATCGAGACCAGACTCGCCCACGGTCAGAGCTGAGATGGACAGCGCGATCTTGGTGGTATCCAGAGACACGTCGTCTGGTGATGTGGCCCTGACGGCCTGAGCACACTCCGGGGGGAGATCATGATGGCTTCATCTTCACAGCAGGTGCGGGGGTTCCGGGGGGGAGGGGGCGGCGGGGAGGGTGCAGGAGGTGGCTGGACGTCCACACAATAACTTACCACAGACTTGTCCGATAAGGACTGGACTGGGACTATGATCCTTGCTCAAGGGGAGTTGGGGCGGAGGGGGTGTTGGGGGGTTGAGGGGAGTGTGGGGAGGGAACGGTTGGGGTCGGGGAGGATGGATCCGGGGGCCCGTAGTTCGGGGCGGAGCTGCCGGGAGTTGGGTTGGTTGGGGGACGTTGGGGGGGGACTTGGGGAATTGTGCTGGCTTATGATTTTTTGTTGTTACTTTTGCGCTGACTTCACCCCGCATGTACTGAGCTGCGATGGGGGTACACTTGGGCTTCCGCATCTGCTCGGCCTTACGCCATCACTGCGCATAGCGATCACTATCACCCTAGCCTCTTTTGAACGCTTTTCTTGGGACAACTACTTATGGCCCTTAAGATAGTCACCCTCAATGTGAAAGGGCTGAACAACCCGGTCAAACGCAGAGCGATATTATCCCTACTTGAGAACACTCAGGCAGACGTCTGTCTTCTACAGGAAACTCACCTCCTAACACGCGACTGCCCTAGGATGAGATCACCGAAATTCCCAATACAGCTTTTTTCTTCGGGGTCTACTAAGACAGCGGGGGTTGCCATCCTTATAGCTAGATCGTTTAGGGGGGAGGTCCTACATAAGGTTGCGGAGCAGAAGGGAAGGCTCCTTGCTTACAGGCTCAAGCTGGGGGGTTTCTTGTTCACTGTAGGCTCCATCTATAGCCCGAATGACCACCAAGACCTATTCTTACACTCAGCCCTCGAGAACATAGCGACTACACCGGACAGACACATGATCATTGGGGGGGGACCTGAACATGGTTTCTGATTCACTCTTGGACAGGTCGGCGCAGCGACGCCCACAAACTGGGGAATTCTCAGACCGGTGTCGCTCCCACTTAGACGATCTCGACCTGCATGATCTTTGGAGACGCATGAATCCTACCACCCGGGCTTACTCCTACTACTCTCATGCACACAAGACGTACGCGAGGCTGGATCATATCCTTGTTACGGGGCCGATGGCCGCACTTGCGACGGCTTCCGAAATAGGGGTTCTCACGTTATCGGATCACGCCCCTGTGTCAGGCTCCTTTCAACTGCCGCCGGTGCCGCCCACTCGGGGAGTCTGGCGCCTCAGGGACACCCTGCTGCATAAGCAACTGGTGGTGAAACGGATACGGGACGCGATTGCTGACTTCCGGTCCCATAATGATAATGGAGATACCTCACACGCGACCCAATGGGCCGCCTTGAAGGCGGTGCTCCGTGGGGAATTCATCGCCACCTCGTCTGCGGAAAATAGGGACCGACAACTAAAACGGGATGAGCTTACCACTAGAGTGCGGGAGCTAGAACTGATACATCAAAGGACTGGAGCCCCCAGAATCTGGAGGCAACTTAAAGCGGCCCGGAAAATGCTCTCCGCGCTGGACATGGACAGGGCGGAATATGCAGCACTGCGCCTGAAACATGCGTACTATACTGGTGGAGATAGGTGCGGCCGCCTCCTCGCGAACAAGCTCCGGGTGACACATCAGCGTCAACGGGTCGCGGAACTGTCGACTTCCGCCGGAGGGGCCGCTACAGAGGACCTTCAGATCGCGGAAGAATTCCGCAGATACTACGCTGATTTATACAAGGGCGAACCACCCTCGGCATCGGCTGAGACTGATTACCTCGAGTCGGTCGAGCTTCCTGCTCTCGCCCAGGAACAGGCGGAACACCTGGAACGGGATATCCGGCCTGAGGAGGTGATTTCAGCCATCTCCCGTCTTAAACCTGGGAAGGCCCCCGGGCCCGATGGGTACACCCCTCTTTTTTACAAGACATTCTGTCAGGAATTGGTCCCGCTGTTGACGCGTCTCTACAACTCCTTCGCGGAGCCGGGAGCTATCCCTCCGGACTTGCTTCGGGCGACAGTATCGGTGATACCCAAACCTGGGAAAAACAGGTCTGAGTGCAGCTCCTACCGGCCAATCTCCTTGTTAAACGTGGACCTCAAGCTCTACACAGGGATCCTGGCGAATCGGCTTGCACAATATCTACCGGGACTCGTAGACCCGGATCAGGCCGGGTTTGTCCCCGGACGGCAAACGGTGGACAACACTAAGAGGGTGGTACACGTCCTGGAGAAGGCCTCTCGCGTCCCTGGGGAGCGCATGTTGTTGTCGGTCGATGCGGAGAAAGCGTTCGACCGGGTGCGCTGGTCCTACCTTGACAGGGTCCTTTGCAAATTTGGGGTGGGGGAGAAATTCCGCACCCACGTCTTTAATTGCTACAAACACCCTTCTGCGGTGGTGAGGGTGAATGGGTGTAGCTCGGCGCACTTTGCGATAGAAAGGGGGACCAGACAGGGGTGCCCACTGTCCCCACTTCTTTTCGCCCTTTATATGGAGCCGTTCGCCCAGAGGATCCGTCGGAGCCCGAGGGTGGCTGGAATCCGGATGGGAGGCTACATTCATACCATTAGCCTATACGCGGACGACGTGATCCTCATGCTGGACAACCCGGGGGAAACTCTCCCGGCCTGTATCGCCGAACTGGACGCCTTTGCCGCGGTGGCGGGTTTCAAAATGAACATGAGGAAATCGTCTGCCCTGGATCTCTCGTTGTCTACTGCAACGAGACTTGAATTACAGAGACGCTTTCCCATGAGCTGGTCTACGGACATGATCCCATACTTGGGCGTCTTATTGGCGCCCTCTTTGGCCACCATGGCAGAGGCGAATTACGCGGCCCTGGGGAAAAAGATGAAGGAGGAACTGTCCCGCTGGAACAAGGGCACACTGTCACTGCTGGGGCGGATCGCGGCGGTGAAGATGACTCTTTTGCCGCAGATCCTGTATTTGTTTCGGGCCCTACCGCTCCTGCCCCCGAAAGGCTGGATCAGACAAGCACAAGCTGACATCGCCCGCTTTGTCTGGCAAGGCCGTAAGCCTAGGCTTAAAAGGACTTTGTCTACGCTAGCCCCGGAATCCGGAGGCCTCGGCATACCGGATCTCCACAAGTACTTCCAAGCGGCGCAACTGCGGTACTTTGTGGAGTGGAGCAAATGGGAATCTGACAAGCACTGGCTGTTTCAGGACCAGGCAGTAGCGGGCAGAACCTTACAAGAGATACCATTCATGCGCAGATCTCATCGCCCTTCCAATCTCTACGCGTCCTTAGTCACGCAAGTTCCACTCAGAGTGTGGGACACAGTGAATGCTACACAGGAATTCACTACATTCCCGTCACCGCTCACGCCCTTGATTGGGAATCCGGACTTTCAACCCGGGATGGAACCTGGCGCGTTCTCACTTTGGCAGGCTGCCAGGTGCTGCGCTCTGTTTCACATGTACGGTTCTGAGGGGATCGTGTCGTTCCAGGACCCCAGGCGAGAATACAATCTACCGGAGGCTGAACGCTTGCGATATCTACAAGTTCGCCACTGGGCGCTGCAGCGGGAGGTACGGAGCTCGGCCGACCGACCACTCACGTCCTATGAGATGTGGCTGGCGACGCGTACATCAGATGCCAAGCTCGTCTCAGATCTTTATAAACTGTTGCAGCCCCCCCCCCCCCTTCCACATCTATAATCCCGGCCGGGCCCGGTGGGAGCGGGAGCTAGGGAGGGAACTGAGTCATAAGGAATGGGACGACATCTCCTACCGCGCACGTCACTCAGCATACCACACTGGGCTCACCGAGACATTCACTAAAATAACCACGTACTGGTACTACACTCCTCAACGACTGCATGAAATGAACCACGTCCTCCCTGACAAATGCTGGCGAGAATGCGGACAGACGGGCACACTGACACATATCCTGTGGGACTGCCCACTGCTAGGTCCATACTGGGAGGAGGTCCTCAATGAGATTGACCACTGCTTTGACATCGAACTGCCTCGCTTCCCCGCCTATGTCCTATTGGGGTTGCCTAACGGATTGATGTATCCACTGAGGTCCAGAAAGGGTAGGCAGATAGCGATTGCACTGGGTTCTGCGGTACAGAATATACTCATTTATTGGCGCACTACCACTACACCCAACATCACAGGCTGGTTACACAGATTATGGCATGTTCTGGGCATGGAGAAACTGTCCCTTACGGTTGCGGGTGAGGTAGACAAATTGGAAGAATTGTGGCAGCCTTTTCTCACACTACTACAGTCAGAATTTAGAGAAATGACTTGCCCCCGATACCTCAGACTCATGAGGCTGACGTCCCTGACTACCCCGCAGGTTTAATTAAGGTGTGGGTGTCCGCGATGTGAGGCGAGATGCTACTGCGATGGTGGGGCAGACGCAAGACATTGGCTCAGC
The DNA here is from genome assembly GCF_964261635.1 of Lissotriton helveticus. NCBI lineage: Eukaryota > Metazoa > Chordata > Amphibia > Caudata > Salamandridae > Lissotriton > Lissotriton helveticus. The sequence goes on from NC_136070.1 coordinate 964,438,284, forward strand.
ACACACGGGAGGGAGGGGGGATGTTACGGAGGGGGCGGGGGAGGCCGGGGTGATTCAGGGGGAGGGTAGGGTGGGGGGCAGTTGAGGGGGGAGTTTCTTGGTCTTAGTGTTAGTCGTCATTGCCCTTCTGTATAACACGCGGCTCCGCGACATGTAATGATTGTGATGTCTAAATTGTGATGGCACTTAGGAATGGAGACTCTGATTAGCAACTCTTCGACGACAAGTTTCACACTGTTGGTATGTTTTTCCTTGTTGATAACCATGCAATAAAATGCTTTAAACCTAAAGTAATGGAGCAAGTGTCAGTATATTTAAGACACGCTCACCGGTCGGAACAAACCAATTATTAGGACTGTATTATGACAAAGTGAGCCCCGGTCAGGGTACTTACATAAATCAGGCGGTCAACGTGACATAATCGAATGACCCTTGGCGGAGAGAATTCATCCGCGTTTGTCGATTCACTGCATACTGTAACAGTGTGATTCACTGCAAACTGTAACGTAATGGGGCAAGTGTCAGTTATATTGAGGCACGTCTCACGGTTGAAGCAAGAAGAGAGACAGGGTCTCTCCCATACAACCGACTTACTTGTAAGCATCGCCGCAGCCGCGGTCTCTCGCTCCAACGTTCTTCGCTGCTTCGAGTACACGAAGCAAGCGTACTTCCGTGTTAAGGTAATTTCGTCATTTGGTCACGTGAATGACTAACAAGGAAGAGATACTATTCAGTGGCTTGGATTAATTCGTTAATGTGTTCAACAGTGCGACCCAAATTCGGAATTCCCTATATTTTAAAATATTGAAATCACATTATCACAGACATACGTTTATCGTATAATGAATCATTTAAATATTGCATAATTGCAGGACATGATTGTGTATGTAATATCATATAGCACGGGATGCATTAGAGACTGTTCAGTAATCATTGTTATGAGACGTGCACCTCTCATGCATGAGGGTGTAAACGTCATATTCCTAGAGATTTGATCTCCCAATTCAGTCCTGACAGGTAGAAGATTACTAGGTATTTACAGTGATTACAAAAAACATGTCATGTACCAATTCAAAGCACAAGTACTGTCAGACGTGCACCTCACACACATGAGGATGTAAACGTTAAACAATTATGTTGGTAGGGATCTCGGTTACATCGAGCTATACGATATGCTTGTCACAGATTTAGGGGTATGAGATCATTTCACATGTATACATTTGGATACAGTCGCCAAGATCAATGTCCTAATGCTGCCATTTGGGCATAGCTACTGTCAGTTTTATTAAGACCATTTACAATTGAATCAAATATAGCCATCCATTTTATTTCTCTGGTGTTAAGTACTGTTGTCAAATTTCCACCCCTTCTGCCCAAGGCTATCTTCTCTATGACTAGCCATTTGAAATCCTGAGGGACATGTCCCAATCTTTGGCAGTGTTCTACCAACGGGGCTCCCGGTACCACACAACGTATCCTACTGGCATGCTGTAGAATCCTTTGTTTAATCTTTTGTTGAGTCTGACCAACGTAAATTTTGTCACATGGGCACAAAAGGATGTTATAACAGTGGCAGTGTTACAGTTGGTGTACGATTTCAGAGGAAAGGTTCGATTTTGGTATGTAAACTCTTTAGTTTGTAGTGTGGTCATACAAGCAATGCATGCTCCACATTTATAGTGTCCAATGATCGGAGGGAGACTCCATAATGAGGTAATAGTGGGCTGTTCAGGCGAATCCAGGAAGGAGTGTACCACTGTATCTCGAATATTCTTAGCTCTTTTGAACGAATGTAATGGTAGATCGTTCTGTTTAATGTCATCAGCTACTAAAGACCAGTTCTTATTAATGATCTTTTTAATCTCGTTACTCCTGGTTGAGAAAGTGGTTACGCAAATGATGGGCTCTGGATTAGTTCTATCCTGATTTTCAGCACTAAATGTGAAAAATGGTCTAATATTTTAAGGAATTTCCCCAACCCAAAATCAGAAGTAAAAAACCTCGGGGTCTGGATAGATTCCTCCCTTAGCCTTCGCACTCACACTAAGAAAACGGTAGCCACATGCTTTGGGATCCTACAGAGTCTCAAACCTATTATAAAAATGTTTGACCCTCATACCCGCCAGCTCATAGTACAATCGACTATTCTCTCTAGCCAGGATTATGCGAGCTCCTTACTGCTAGGTGCCAATCGGCAGAGATTGGAAGAATGCAGCGGCTGCAAAATGCGGCAGGAAAAACTTTGGTAGGTCTCCCTCGCTCTCATCCGGTCGCCGATACCTTAAGTAAACTCCATTATGTTCCTGTGGCGAAGCGGATCCAATTTAAGGTTCTCTGTCTTTCATTTAAGATTTTAAAGCTTGCTACTCCACCTATGCTCTGCTCGCTTCTGACCCCGTATGTCCCCCGACGATCTTTTGTTCCGAAGGCCAGCACCTGGTAGCGGTCCCTCGGGTGAAACGCTCGCGGATGGGCGGTCAATCTTTCTGCTATCTGGCTGCTAAATTATGGAATGCCTTGCCGTCCCAGTTGCGTGGCTTAAACGATCTCCTGGCTTTCAGGAAAGCCATCAAGACCTACCTTTTTACCTCAAACTAGACCCTAGGGCTTGCTGTGTTAGGGCCTGCTGTGCTTTTGTAGAGGCAGCTGCCCTCCTTGTTAGTTGACAGCGCCAGGAGGCCCCTTGGCTGGAGCAGCTGCGCGCTATATAAAAATATGTAACCTAACATAACATAACATAATGCACACTGATATATCATCCAGGCTATCATATCTTCATTACTTGATGACTGAAGAGAAAGTTAAACTGCAATTTGGACATGAACTAGATAAAAGGGTGGCATGCTTAAAGTTTCCATCATATTTTTCAAATATTACTAGATGATGCATTTTATATTTCATATATTTCCTTGTTCTTTTATTTCCTGATACCGTACCATATAATTCATATGCCCTTTCCTTGTTCTATTATTCCCTGATACTGTATCAAATAATTCATATGCCTCCCCGGTCTATTACTCCCTCACACTGTATAATGTAAATCATATGTGCCCCATGTTATATTATTCCCTGACACTTATCATATAATTCATATGCCCCTCCTTATTATATTCCCTGACAATGTGTATCAGATAATTCAAATACCTCACCTCATTCTATTTTTCCTTGATACTGTATAATATAATTCATATGCCCCCTTTTTCTATTATTCCCTGACATCTATCATATCATTCATATGCCCACCTTGTTCTATTATTCCCATATTTGCAAGATGTTAAGTAGAAAACAGTTGCTTCTTACTTATTGCCTGCACCCGTCATCCTGTAGAGGCTCTATAATATTATGTATTTTTTCATATTGCATAGGTTTGTCAATTTCTGTATTAAAATATGTGGATTAAATATAAATTAGCTGGGGTCATTTTATTAAATAGCAGAATACATTTTTCTTACCAACCGTAGAGAGTGCAATGTGGCACCTTACACTTTACATGCTGGTAGGGGGAATGGAAGGTGGATTGCTCATCTCAGTGGATATATTCCTTTTTATAGTCTTCAGTATCCTTTGTGAATATTAGAGAAAATTATCTAAATATTATTCAGAAATGCTCATTATTTTTCAAAATGCCAGCTTTATAGTGTGAAATATGCCCTTGCATCCATTTTTGCTGTGAGGGTCCATTTTGCCCTACAAAATCATATGCTATGCGGACAACAACTGCTCACATTCAGTTTGATCGCATTCTTTCCGTGCTCCCACAAAAGGATTTCTACCTTAACAAAGTTTCAAGTACGTGGTGTGGCATAATCTCAGACATTTCATGTAACAAATTGTATTACTAGAGATACGACATCAAAAATGAAATTTCGCCTGTGCATTGTTTTTCACTAATTAAGTTAGTAGCAACGCATTGGGAAGTACGGTGGGGGCTGTGGGGGTGGGGGGGAGTGGTTGACCAAGGTTGTGGATGGCAGAAACAAATGTATTAAAGGCCTCACTGTCACATTAAACCTATTTATTCCTCAAGCACATTGGTACGATGTGCCAGGCAGTGGGGACATGTCCCAGATGTAATAAAAATGAGTTTAATCATTACCATATGGTTTGGAAATGCATCCAGATAACATATTATTGAGAGAGCCAATGGTGTTGGAACTTTCCAGAGTGAGTGTGCGGGCCATCAACATCACCTGCCTTGATTGTACTTTCTATGCCGGTGATATGTATATTTTGAGATATTTGTTTCTTTACTTTGTAAAGCAAGCACTTCTTTATTTATAAATGTGTTAGAAAACCTCTGGAGGATTGCGGCCTTCTCTTTTCACCTGTAACCCTGTTAGAGTGTAACTAGTTAAAATTACAAAATGATCCAAACAAGCAGTCAGAGAAAGGAACAGCTCTCCATGTTATCAGAATTAGTAGCACTTAGTCACAAAATGTTGACTGTTATCGGCCGGGTTGTACTTGGATGCACATTAAATGCTTCACTAGACTAAAAAATAAAGCCCTCTTTATTATTATTTCCGCATTTGAACTTCATCAAGGCTATGTGGGGTGTATCCCTGCACTTCTTCTTTCAGCACCAATGAGGAGAATGTATTTTCTGCAGTTTCTGAACTTCTTGTGGAAATCTTTACCTGTCTACTAGAAGCATGCTTGTTCAGTCAGTTTCCCAGATCAAGAACAATAAATCCCTTAGGCCGTTTGGCGATTTACGCGACCCCACACGTGGTTGTGTGGGTTTCCACACATGGTTATGGTGGTTTACATTGGGTGCTTAGTTGGGAAATGTTGAGGTTGAAGACCTCTTTAACGGTCTGGGGATTTCCTTAGGAACCCCTTATTTTCTTAGGGGAGAGGATGTGGCCTTACGGTTAGAGCGATCGACCTCGAATCTGGGGAACCGGCAGCGACGCTCAAAATCCTGTGATTTTGGGCAAATCACTTAATCTTCCTGTGCCTATCAAAAATTAATGTGTCCTTCTGTAAACTAAACTGGTGCTCATGTAAAGCTCTCTGATACCCGATGTCTCTGGTATAGTTTGAGCTATATAAAACTCTAAAAAAAACATTTGGGGCCCGATGTAGGTAAATCTTTTTTACCACTTCTTAAATACCGATTCATACCGAATCGGTATTTAAGAAGTGGTAAAAAAGAGGAGGGCAGATGTAGGTAATTTCATTTTTATAATTACCGAATCGGAAGGAATCGGTATTTACCGATTCGGTAAATACCGAATCGGTAATGCCCATTGATTCCTATGGGCATTGAAGCCCATAGGAATCAATGGGCATTACCGAATCGGTATTTACCAAATCGGTAAATACCGAATTTTGCAAGGGTGCAGGGGGTGTCACTTTGACACCCTCTGGCACCCCAAATACAGGCATGTGTGCCATGTGGCACACATACATGCCCTAAGGGCATGTCTGTGTGTCACATGGCACAGGTGTGCATGCACAGATGTGCATGCACACCTGGATTCGGTATTTTACCACCCAATTGGATTGGGTGGTAAAATACTGACTCCTAAAGGCCTGTGGCACTGTATGCAGTGCCACCTACATGTGAGATTTACCGAATCGGTAAAATTACCGATTCGGTATTTTACAGAATCGGTAAATGTACCGATTCGGTAAATTTACCAATTCTGTAAAAAAGGTCCCCTACATCTCAATGACCCATTTACCGGTCGGTAACAGCCGAATTCGGCCGTTACCGACCGGTAATGGCCACCTACATCGGGCCCCAGATGAGTACTGCACAGGATCACTTTATAGAACCACGTTATTGGTTGACCATAGTGGTTTGTGTTTATATTTATTGTTTTGTCTGTGTTATGATACTATTTTTGGGAAACTAGCAATTACTGTTCATTAATCTAGAAAATCATTCTGACTCAATAATATTCAAAATCAATTTTAAATTTAATAAAAACCGTCATGGGCAATTCGAGCAATACAGTCACTGTCTTTCAAATTTATAATACGATATGTTGGTTACAGCAGTGTGGTCTATTTGTCTACATTCTGAATAAAGGGCGATATATATAGCCCGGTTTGGGTTGCTTTTGCACCACGCAACATGGTACATGTGCGACGCAACCTAAAGTGAACCAGAGTGGCTCCATAAATCTGGAGAAAAGCAGCGCAGCGCAAATAGCTGTGTTGATTTACTCTGCCCCGGGAAAGCCTTCCATGAGCGTTGCACGGGTGTTCCCACACAACTCCCATGGATTTTGAAGCATTCCAGAACTGGTAAACCTGGGAATGCACCAAAGAAATATGCCTTGCCAGGCGAGGAATACAAATGAAAAATATCTTTATTTCTCCTCGTTGCTTCCTCTTTCTCTGTGTACTGCATTCTGTAGCACACATAGATAGAGGAATATGCCTTTCAGGATTGTTTTTGTGCAGGAAGGTGCCCCTTCATGCACAAAATAAATCGTGCATGCAACGGAGGCACACTTTCACCACAGTGCATGGGTGTCTGTTTTGGCACCAGGCTGCCCAAAGGACTCCAGCATAGAGGAAAAGGCAGACTTGCGCAGTATTGACTTAAATATGGCACATCCCTCTCCCTTCCCTGTCAAGCAGTTCAGCGCAGCAAGGTGGCTTGCTGTGCTGCACTGTGTGAGACGTTTGTCAATATATCCCAAAGTGTTCATTGTAGACATTTTTCAAAGCAAATTATTCAGTTAATGGTATTTCCATTTAAATATTTTAGCAATTCTGTATATTTGCACATTAATTACATTTTTTAACACACTATTTATGATTACTAATTTTTGCATTATAAATGTTTCCAGCTATAGTACTGGAGGACATGAGAAGGTACACCTTGCATAGATTTGTGAGATAGGGACGTGGTTACTAGGAAGTAGAGAAAATTGCAGATCCTTTTTGATGGTAGATATGCTATCTTAAAGTTCGTTTAAACACATTAGTAGTAATCTATACTATGGTTCTTCCATGGCCTCCATAGCTGGCAGTTTTGATGTTCGATTTTATAAGAAAACAAGTTACTTACCTGTAACTACAGTTATCCAGTATTGGTATCTTTCATAGATTCACATGCCTGAATCATTCCCCGTTGTCGAGGCGGGAGTCCCACGGTAATAATATATACAATAGCAGTGCCTTAGAAAATCATTTGTAGTAGGCTGAAAAGACTATAGGCCCAAAACCTTAGCAGCCGATCTACCTCATTATGTAAAAAGAACTGAAAAGTAGTTCCAACCAATCAGCTGACAGTATCCTCTAGAACCTTCCCAGCAGAGGCAGTTCTCCTCAGATTTTCCCAGCACAAGTGAGAAGTATGTATCCCTAATAAAGAACTGCCCTGTCGGGGTGGAGGGTGGGTGCATGTGAATCTATGAAAGATACCAATACTGGATAACTGTAGTTACAGGTAAGTAACTTGTTTTCTCTGTATTGGGGTATCTTTCATAGATTCACATGCCTGAATCAGAATAGCAAGCAGTAAAGTCATATCTATCGTTAGCGGAAGGTGGGAGACAAACCGTAATTGTACATATCCCCCACACAACCGGAAGGTTATAGAGTACCAAAATGTAAGTATACACATATGCAGAAGAACCTTCTTATACTATCATTCATAATAAAGACAGCAATTGATAAACAGAACATAACAGTAAATCATACATATTTACATAACATCCATATAATGTAAGAGACCTTCGAAAAGTCTAACCTTAATGAAAAAGATGCTGCAGCACCGCCTCTCCAACTGCTGTATCATCCTGTAATGCTGACTGCAAACAGTAGTGCCTTGTAAAAGTATGGACACTCTTCCATGTAGCAGCTCGGCAAATGTTCTCCAGCGTGACTCCAGCAAATAAAGCTGTCAACGCCGACATCATTCTGGTGGAATGCACTCTGACCTTTCTGACTAAAGGTCTATTAGCCTTTTCATGACAGAATTGTATCATTGAGGATAACCATCTAGCTATAGTTGCTTTAGTTACCGCTTGTCCTAGCGTGACCTGTCCATAAGCAACAAATAGCTGGTTAGATTTTCTTATGTCCTTAGTTTGTTGAAGGTAAAACTTTAGACATCGTTTGACATCAAGAGAGTAGAGGGCCTTTTCTGCCAGGATCAGGGAAAAAGGTCTTCAACTTTACCGGCTGGTTTAAATTAAATTGAGACGGTACTTTTGGAATGAATTTCGGATTTGTTCTCAATGTGACATAATCCTTTGAGAAATGTAGGAAAGGTTCTGAAATGGTGAAAGCCTGAATTTCACTAACTCTCCGGGCTGAAGTGAGAGCTAGTAAAATAGCCACTTTCCAGGTTAAGAATTTCAGTTCAGCTCTATGGATAGGCTTGAACGGTCTCCTCATTAATTGGGACAAGACAATATTGAGGTCCCATTCAGGAGGCGGAAGCCGAATTGGAGGTAAAGGCTCGAAACAAACCTTTCAGAAATTGTTTTATCAGTGAAGATGAACATAGTGAAGGCTTGTTCGAACTTCTTCTGAATCGGTATATGGCGGCAAGATGTACCTTAATAGAAGAGAATACCAGGCCCGCCTTGGCTAGAGAAAGTAAGTAAGGCAGAATATCCTCAGGTGGAGCTTGAAGAGGATGAATATTATTTGCTTTGCACCAGCAACAAAAGCGTTTCCATTTGAAACGGTACGTTCTGATAGTACTCTGAGCACGGGCTTGAGACAGAATTGCTCTACAGTCTTCAGAGATTTGGAGTTCTTTAAAGTCTAAGAAGTCAGGAGCCATGAATGCAAGTGCAGCGATTGAGGATCCGGGTGCAGAATCTGACCTCCTTCCCTTGACAGCACGGAAAGAGTCGGTCTGAGACGAATTGGAGGTTGTCGAGATAACAGGAGCAGTTCTTGGAACCAGTACTGCCTCGGCCAGCGGGGAGCAATGAGGAGAAGAGTGCAATGTTCCCTCTTCATCCTCTGCAGAATCCTTGGTATTAACGGAATCGGGGGAACAGCGTATGCATAGATTGCTGACCATCTCATGGACAGGGCCTTCCCTCTTGACCCCCGTTGTGGAAATCTGCTGGCGAAGAACAGGCACTTGCTGTTTTGTCTTGTCGCAAACAGATCTAGAGTTGGTGTGCCCCAACTTTGAAAGATTCTGTTCACCTGGTCTTGTTCTAGCTCCCATTCGTGGCAACCTGTGAGGGATCTGCTGAGGTTGTCGGCTAAGGAGTTTTGAACCCCCTTCACATGCTCCGCTCTGAGTGTAATGCCGTGCTGTATAATCCATTCCCACATCTCTTGAGCTTCCTGTGATAGGGATAGAGATCTCGTTCCCCCTTGCTTGTTTATGTAAAACATTCTGGTGGTATTGTCCGCACGCACCAGTACTGATGAGTTTGCAATTCTCAGAAGGAACGCTTGCAGAGAAAGGAAAATGGCTCTTAATTCGAGACTGTTGATATGCTTCTGCCGATACTGATGAGACCATCGGCCTTGAATCTGGAGGTCCTGAAGATGACCTCCCCATCCCTCCATTGATGCATCTGTAGTCAGAACGAATTCCGGGATAGGTTGAAGAAATGTCAGGCCCGGAGACAGATTGCTTTTTTTCGACCACCACTGGAGAGCTTGCCTCATTCTGGGTGTCACCTTTATGCGATCGTCGAAAGATCCTCCTAGTTGTTGCCATTGTTGTTGTAATCCCTCCTGCAGAGGCCTCATCCTGAGTCTTGCAAAGGGAACTAGGTTGATTGCTGAGGAGCACATCCCTAGAAGAGACGCATACAACTGGACAGAAAGTGACTTTTTTGCTGAGATCTGCTTTGCCAGTCTTCGAAGTCTGTCCTGACGCTCCTGAGACAAGAATGCTTTGCACTTTTGAGTGTCCAGAGAGGCTCCCAGAAAGGTTAATACCTGTAGGGGCTGTAATCGTGACTTTTTCGCGTTTAGAGTGAGGCCCAGACTTGAGAATAGACAAAGGGCAGTTTTGACCGCTTGTCTTGTGATCTGTTTCGCTGGTCCTTTGAGTAACCAATCGTCGAGGTACGGGAAGACCTGTATTCCCTGGGAACTCAACGCTGCAGAAACTGGGGCCAAGCATTTTGTAAATATTCTTGGTGCCGACTTTAGCCCGAATGGAAGCACCTTGAATTGAAAGTGGACGCCAGCCACTGTGAAACGGAGGTACTTGCGATGTTTGGGGTGTATAGGGATATGGAATTAGGCGTCTTCCAAGTCCAGAGAAGCCATAAAATCGCCTTCGTTGAGACAATTGAGCACATCTGCCAATGCCACCATGCGAAAACTCTGTTTCTTCAAGAATTTGTTGAGCCTGCGCAGATCCAGAATCATGCACCACTCTCCCGATTTCTTCTTTATCAGGAAGAAGCAAGAGTAAAATCCTCTTCCCTTCTGCGAGATTGGAACCTTCTCTATCGCATTCTTGCGAAACATGTTTAAGGCCTCTTTGAACAGTAAGTGAAGACGAGGGGGAGGGGGACCCTTGGGCGGAGTCGTAGGTGGTTTCTTTAGGAATTCCAGAGTGTGTCCTTTTTCCACTAATTCGAAGACCCACCGCTCCGATGTGATGTTCCGCCGTTGATGGTAAAATGCAGAGATCTTCGCGCCCACAGGGAGGAAAGGATTTTGTACTGGCGTCCGGCAAAACTCATTGACGCTTGTTTGAATCTCGTCCTTGATTGTTTGCTCTTCGTCTTCCTCCCTGACGAGAGAAATTATTGGAGGTAGACTGACGATATGATGACTGGTAATACGGTTGCTTGTAATGTGATTGGTATTGCCGGTTCTGTTGGTTATGGTAACTTCCTCTAGAAGAAAAGCCACGACCTCTTGCTCCTCTAAAAGAACCTCTCTTGTACTGTAGAGTACCAAGCGACTTTGCGGTATCAGTATCAGTTTTGATGGCAAGCAAGGCGTCATTTATATGCTTACCGAAGAGCGAGTCCCCATCGTAAGCCATATCGAGGATTTTTGTTTGAACCTCAGGTCTGAAGAAGGTTGCTCTAAGCCAGCCTTGGCGTCTGAGCACCGCAGCACCCGCTAACTGACGGAAATTAGTATTCGCAATGTCCAGGGTACAATCTAATATTTCCGAAGCTGCTCTTTCTCCTTCAAGCAGTATCTTGCGTGCCTCTTGTTGACGGTCCTCCGGTATCAACTCCAGGAATTCAGACAGCTCGGACCACATCTGTTGTTCATAGCGGGCAAGAATCGCAAGTGAATTTGCTGCTTTGATAGAGGATGCAGAGTTGATGGAAAACTTCTTGCCTATTAGGTCCAATCTTCTGCCTTCTTTATCCGGCGGTGTTAAGATTGGAGTGGACGGATTCTTGGACCTCTGTTGAGCGGCTTGAGATCGTGGGTGACCCACCAAACAGGATGGAGTGCCTGGTGGGGCTCTGTACTTTTTCTCTATACGAGGAAGGACTGCAGGGATAGAAGCGGGTGTCTTCATAATCTTTAGGCCTTCCTGCCAAATAAAGTCTATAATGGGTATGGCCCTTGTGATCCTCCTATACCCCTCTTTAAAATCATGTAAGAAACAGCCCGACTGCTCAATGGTAACTGGCAGTTCAAACCTTGTAGCAGCCCTTTGCATGATATTGTGAAAGCCTCCAATGTCCTCCGGTGGAGAATCAGAGGGCTGTGGCAAAAGAGGTGACGGCATGGGTATGACGTAATCATCCTATGGATCCGTAGGCGTGTTGTCTTGAGGCAGCTCACCTTCCTCTCTTCCATCTTCATCCGAAGAGGAAGTATCCTGATCTCCTTGTGGCGCGGGTTCTTCAGTGTGTCTTGGTGACACTGGAGGTTGCGGTGGAGGAGGTGCAGGTACGTCCGCTGGTACCGTAGGTACACTTTGCGCGGATGGTGTCGGTGGGAACCTCTGGCGATAGTCTGCCAACATGGCTTGCAAATCCTGTATTAAAGTAGGAGGGAGATGACTTGGCTCCTCCGAACGTGGAGGTTTGTATGGTTGTCTATAGAAAGGTGTAGACAACTCCTTTTGGTAGAAATGTTGTTGCATATCCTCTTCGTCGTCCTCATCCTGGCACTTTATGTGCAATTCAGATGGATGGCGTGCAATCCCAAAGGGACCTTCATTATCTCCGTCTTCCTCCTCAGAATCCTCTTCCTCCACATAAGACTCTAAGATCTGCGATGGCAACAGTGGGGAAATATTAGAGTAGTCCTGCCTATGATAGGTCTTCAGCTGAAAATGTGTATAGGCCACAGGTGAGACATGAGACACCTGAGGTGGAACAGGCCAGGGTCTTGTTGGCGGAGTTTTGGTGATAGCCGAACTCCTTGAAGATTTAGGGGTCTTAACCAGCTGCGCTTAATTATGGAAGTGCCGTCGAAGAGCTCGTCGTCGATGGGATCATCGATGGGGTCGTCATCGACGGTGGTACTGTGGATGGACTCTTCGTCGACGGGGCCGTCGTCGATGGGGTCTTCGTCGACGTGGCCGTCGTCAACAGGGTCTTCGTCGTCGACGGGGCCGTTGACGTGGCCGTCGTCGACGCTGTTGTCGTCGATGGGCTCTTCGTCGACGGGCTCTTCGTCGACGTTGATTTCGACTGGACTTTTATCGTCGATGGCTTCGTCAACAATGGTCGTCGACGATGATTTTACGTCCTTAGTCCCTGAAGATTTCTTAGAGGAAATCTTAGCTGAAACAATAGGTGAGGTAATGGCAGATGTAGATACCGTCACCGCAGAGCTTGAAATGGCAGAAGTCACAGCGACTGTGTGAGAAGACACCAGAGAGACAGTCTTAGTCTGGGCTGTACTCACAGTTGTTGATGATGATGATCCTGGAGAAGCTGTGGATTCCATAGGAGGAGAGGACAACCTCCTTGAGGGTTCAGACACTCCATGAGAGGATTTGTGATGTTTCTTCCTCTCAGGAGAAGAGCTATCCCTTGATCTGGCTCTCTTGCTGGATGTTGAAGCCTTGTCCTCATCATCTGTGGAAGATGATTTGAGCCAAAGTAGAACCCTTGCCTCCCTGTCCCTGATGGTTTTGGCAGGGAAGGTGCGGCAAATCCTACAATCCTTCACAATGTGAGAGGGATGTAGGCAGTAGATGCAGTCCTTGTGCTGATCATCTATATGGACCCTCTTCTTATCACAGGTCCTGCAGGCCTTGAAAAGAGCTTTCTTCTCAGACATTCTGAAGAAAAAAGGTTTAAAACTGAGTAGGCACTCAGGGAGACTCCCTTCCACACGACGTGCGGTGAAAATCTGAGGAGAACTGCCTTTGCTGGGAAGGTTCTAGAGGGTGCTGTCAGCTGATTGGTTGGAACTACTTTTCAGTTCTTTTTACATAATGAGGTAGATAGGCTGCTAAGGTTTTGGGCCTAGTTGGGCCTATAGTCTTTTCAGCCTACTACAAATGATTTTCTAAGGCACTGCTATTGTATATATTATTACCGTGGGACTCCCACCTCGACGACGGGGAATGATTCAGGCATGTGAATCTATGAAAGATACCCCAATACTGGATAAGCAATGTGTCAGTTAGTATCAAAGCAGTAGATGGTGCTTGAATATGTTGTTGTGCAGGGAAACTGGGCCAAACCATGGGCTGCTTTAGAGACACTGTTCAGCTGACTGAGCAACCGGATTGAGGTATCAGCTTGGCAGATTGATTTGTATGCTTGGAAGGCACAAATCCCAGATTACCAACTCTCAAGAGTTACTAGACTAGCATGGTGGGGACATTGTGTGGTCAGAAATAATCAAGAGCCAAGTTGAGCCTAAATATAAGGGAGTAAATCTAGCCTAGTGACTAAAGTACTGACTATGATTAGAAGTCATGTGGCTCACAATCCACTATCAGAGGCAGTGTCAACCTTTGTTGCGCCTTCCAGTACTTCCTGCCTCATCAGAACCTCACAGGTTAGCATTTTTGTGGTGCATCAAATATGGGAGTTATACAGAACACTGAGCTCAAAGTATGCTGTTATGAAGCAATTTGAATGGAATTCCAAGAGAGTGAAGGACCCAGGGAGGAAAGAAGTACTTGGAGCAAACGTTTGTATGCTTGTGGGATAGGCTGTGTTTTAGCAAGCACAAATTCCCATATTGTGTCTCAGACTGGGGCTACAGCACCTAGTGTAACAGTGACTCGGCGAAGGGTACATGTTGTGGAGAAAGTCTTTCTATAGGTACCCATTATATACATACACCAGCTAGCTGCAGTTTCTTTTCCACATTCTTTTTAGGTTTGGTCAGAGACAGCCTTCGCGATTTTCCATAACAAAGTCATCATAAAAACACATCCATGTAAATAAACAGGGAAAGGATTATGGCCAACCCTCTGCTACAACTGGTCTATTCCAGTGTCATTCACATTTTACTTCAGCCCACTACTGCCTACAGTGTGGGGCAATGTGTCATGCCCACTTCAGCCATTGGTGTTCTTCATTGCGAGTGATAGCATTTTGCTCTTGACCATGGGCACATGCACCCAGAGATCAAGTAGGTAAATCTCTGCTTGAGTTTCATGGGTTTTTGTTTACATGACGTTCATTGTCTGTTACATATGTATAAAAAAAAAAAATACATTGCTGTCTTGCCAAGGCAACAACCAATGGCTTTGCCAGTGCTTGCTAAATAATTTCAACTTGAAGGGGTAAGGTATGAGGTTAGAGGGTAAAGTGATTGGGAACACAGGCAAAAAGCACTTTGAATAGAGCGTGGAGCATGTGGAGTGCTTGGGAGTCTGTGTCCTGTTCTGGAGGGTTGTCTGCCAAATATTTTCTGCCATCTTCCATTAGCGCACTTCTCTGTCCACATAAAAACATTGTTCCTCTCATGAACTACCACCCCTCGTATACCTTGACAATCATGTTGGTGTGTCATCCATGTGGCATCCATACCACGCAGAACCACAGACACAAATGGTGGGCAAATACACACCCAATCATAACCACAGAACCAAAGGATTATCAGAGGACTACAAGATGTGCACTGTATGACTCCTGTTTATCTGTGTTACAATGATGTGACATGTGAGATGCCTGGTGCTTTTACTGACTGCAACCTGTGTGTATTCATTCCTACCCATTAGCCCAGGCCCCTTCCAAGGTTGCATTGTTCCCCTGAGAATAAGCGAAAAATGAGTGCTGATCTGTTTGTTTGTTGTTTGTCTAGTGCCCAATCCAGAGATTAAGCCTTGTTTGCCGTCTTTGAGCTGCCCTTTGTAGGAGAGTAGGGTCTGCTTCCTATGGTTACCCCCACTTTTTGCTGTGATTCTCTGGTTTTTCGACTTTAGTGTGGCTGTGGGCCTGCCAATGAGACCCACAGCCCAGCTGCTCTCTCACTAAATTGATACCATGTACTTTAGGTACATACCAGATTGGTTACTGGGTCCCCCTTGTGAACCCCTGTATAGTGTACTCTAGGTACCCAGGGCATAGGTGCACCTTAGGCCTACCCGGGCTGCTGCATGTATTGTGCCAACCTGGTTTGCCTTTACCAACTGACACCACAGGTCTGTTCACACAGCCTGGGTAAGGTGGTGTAATCACCCCTTACTTAGATATAGTATACCTATATCTATATATACATATAGACACATATGCACCTATAAGTCACTCCTATGGCAGGCCTTAACAATCCTGGAGACAGAGTGCTTGGTATTCTGTGAGAGGGTGCCTTACCAAGAGCTGTGCCCCTCTGCAGCTTTCGGAACATCTCCTTATAGCTGTTCTATGATATAGCCATACCATATACTCTTAAGTGCATTATAATCCTCGCGGTTAATGCTAACTTTGGTTTGGCTTTATCAAAACATGTTGTGTAAGGTGTCAAACACTTTGGTATACTACGCCCCCCCCCCCCCCCGCCAGTCCCGGCAGCGAGTGTAGAATTCCACCCTTCTAGAGGGAGAAGACATGTAGTTACTGGTTTACCCGGTTAAAGTTAAACAGAGCCTCAGCATCACAAAATGGATGCTGCTGCCACAGACACTGACCTCCTGTTGCTAGACGAAACTCCGGCAGGGGAGGCCTGGACTATAGGTTTCCTGTCCAGGGAGGTGCCAGCACCTCCCCAGACAGGCTTTTGTGTATTGTATTGGGGCAGGGAGGGCTGCATTCAGTGAATGCTTTCCAGACACTGCCTGGGGCACACTAGGTGCTCCATGCATTTCCCAGTTCAAACCGGTTGCTGGGGCACTCTGCCCCAGCTCTGGCGTGAAACTGGACAATGGGAAAGGAGTGTAACCACCCCCTTCTCAGGTCCACCCTTAGGAGGGACCTTAAAGATAGTCCAACCCCTAAACTTAGTATAAGTATAGGAACCCAGTCCCTAGGACTTCAGATAACCCTGGACGAATCTTTGCAAGACATATCCTGGACCTTCGACATTCCATTTCGACTGGAAGACAGAAGAAATCTCCCTTGTGGTCAAGGAGTGACCACCCTGTTCAAACAGGCACCAACAGCAACTTTGCCGGTCTGCATTTTCGAGGCTCCCGCCGGATCCCGGAGAATCTGCGACACAGGACATGGACTTCCAAACATCTCTGACCCACACCCACAGCAAAGCTGAGACCCGTGGCGGACACGAGAGACGTGGGACAGGCACTCCTGGACTTCCTGCATTTTGCAAGCTGCACTCCTTTCTCGAGGTATCTAAAAGTTGTGCATTGGGGTGCTTGAAGCCCCAGACCCGAGCACCATTTGCACTGAAGCTCAGGCCTCCACACTCCACGAGTGTCCGGTGGGGCCTGCTCCTGCATTTCATCTCGACACGTCTTCCCGGTTCCTTGCCCGTTGGCTAGTGAGCCCCCTGAAGACGCCTTTTTAACAAAAAAATATTTTTATTTGCATAAATAACAACAATACAGGCATGTCATCATCGGTCAACTCAACCCGCTCCCCGTCTCTCCACCCACCAAGTCCCATCATTAAAAACAGCAGAATGTTATACAGAGCAAATCCTGTTATCAATACACTAACGGTATTAAGACTGTCTCGCTTCTTCACGTTACCACATAGGGCGCCCATGCCTGTGAATGCGTCCATCTCCAATGTCCCGTTTCATAGCCCTCCATCGAGTCCATGATATTTCCGCCATTTGCCCCAGACCCTGCCGAACTTCCTAGGGCATCCTCTCGCCTTATACGTGACCCGTTCAGCTGCCATATAAAGATCTAGACCCCTTCGCCATTCCTCCAGTTCCGTGTATCGGCAGTCCCCCATTTCCTTGCCACATCTCTCTTAGCCACCACCAGGGCCAGAACCAGGAAAATCAAGAGCAGACGTGCGAGATCCACGTCGTTGGTCATTCCTAACATTACCATTTTGGGATCCAACTGCAGGGTAACCTCTAACACCTCCCCCAGTTCTTTCAGAATCTCTGACCAGTGGGCCTGAATTCTCGGGCAGGACCAAAGTATGTGGTAAAAATCACCCCCCTCACACCCACACCTCAGACAGTTTGTATCCCCTACTCTACCCATCCTGTGAAGGCGTACTCTGTCAAAATAAGTCCTATGGAGTATATTAAATTGAATGAGCCTCAACCTGGACTTAATTGCTACCTCTCGTGGGTGCATTAGAACTGTGTCCCAGTCAACCGTGTCCATATCTCCCACCGCAGCCTCCCACCTACGTCTGAGGGTGCTCAAGTCGTCAGTCATATTATTCATCAGGGTCCTATAAGTGAGCGACACAGCTCGTTCTTGCAGGAGGCGGCCCTCTATCAATCAATCAATCAATGCATTTATAAAGCGCACTACTCACCCGGAGGGTCTCAAGGCGCTTGGGGGGGGGGGTCCGCTACTGCTCGAACAGCCAGGTCTTGAGCTGCTTCATGAAGGCGAGGTGGTCTTGCGTCATGCGGAGGTGGGTCGGGAGGGAGTTCCAAGTCTTGGCGGCCAGATAGGAGAAGGACCTTCCTCCTGTGGTGGCACTTCGGATGCGGGGGACGGTGGCGAGGGCGTGGCTGGTCGAATGAAGCTGGCGTGTGGGAGTGTAGAAGTTGAGGCGGCTGTTGAGGTATCTTGGGCCTTGGTTGTGTAAGGCTTTGTGTGCGTGGGTGAGGAGACGGAAGGTGATTCTCTTCTTGACTGGGAGCCAGTGCAGGTCTCTCAGGTGACCGGAGATGTGGCTGTGTCGGGGGATGTCGAGGATGAGTCTTGCTGAGGCGTTCTGGATCCGCTGGAGTCTCTTCTGGAGTTTGGCAGTGGTTCCGGCGTAGAGGGAGTTGCCGTAGTCCAGTCGGCTGGTGACAAGGGCCTGGGTGACCGTCTTCCTGGTCTCGGTGGGGATCCACCGGAAGATCTTACGTAGCATGCGCAGGATGTTGAAGCACGACGAGGAGACGGCGTTGACTTGTCTGTTCATGGAGAGGGAGGAGTCCAGAATGAAGCCCAGGTTACGTGCGTGGTCTGTTGGTTTGGGTGCGCTGCCCAGGGCGGGGGGCCACCAGGAGTCGTCCCAGGCAGAGGGTGAGGAGCCCAGGATGAGGACTTCCGTCTTGTCTGAGTTCAGTTTCAGGCGGCTGTTCATCATCCACTCGGCTACGTCTGTCATCCCTTCGTGTAGGTTGGCTCTGGCGGTGGCGGGGTCGTTGGTGAGGGAGAGGATCAGCTGGGTGTCGCCGGCGTAGGAGATGATGTTGAGGTTGTGTTGGCGTGCGATGGCCGCAAGGGGGCTCATGTAGACGTTGAAGAGGGTGGGGCTGAGTGATGATCCTTGTGGTACGCCGCAGATGACTTCGGTGGCCTCGGATCTGAACGGAGGGAGGCGGACTCTCTGTGTCCTTCCGGCGAGGAAGGAGATGATCCATTCTAGTGCCTTCTCTTGGATTCCGACGTTGCTTAGTCGCCTCACTAGGGTGCGGTGGCAGACGGTGTCGAATGCCGCGGAGAGGTCCAGGAGGATGAGGGCCGTAGTTTCGCCGTTGTCGAGCAGGGCTCGGATGTCATCGGTGGCTGCGATGAGGGCGGTCTCGGTGCTGTGGTTGGCCCGGAAGCCAGACTGCGAGAGGTCGAGGGATCCGTTCGTCTCGAGAAAGGCGGCCAGCTGTTTGTTGACGGTCTTCTCGATGACTTTGGCCAGAAACGGGAGGAGAGGGATGGGGCGGTAGTTTTTGAGTTCAGTGGGGTCCGGTGATGGTTTCTTCAGTAGAGTGCTGAATTCGGCGTGCTTCCAGCTCTCTGGGAAGGTTGCAGTGTCGAAGGAGGTGTTGATGATGTCCCGCAGGTGGGGTGCGATGACAGCGTCGGCCTTGTTGAAGACGTGGTGAGGGCAGGGGTCGGTTGGAGATCCGGAGTAAAGTACTGTGTGCGGAGCAAGCCGAATTCCGCCCGTAATGCTTGGAATGACTTCAGTTCCCCCCTGGTAGTGACATCACCTATCGTCGAGATTCCTATGGCGTCCCACCTCTGGAACCCTTTTAGTTTATTCAATTCGTGCAACCAGGTACAATGCCACAGCGGTGTTTGTCTAGTGGGCTTTTCCTCCCAACCTGTGCTCATAGTCGCCCTGGTCCAGATCACCAACGTAAGTCTGGTGGCAGGCAACAGTCCCCCTGTCTTCTTTCCCCGTATATATAATAGTCGTACGGGCGGGTGCCCATTGTGTGTCGCTGAAGTGCATATGTGGGATGCTGAGCCGGAGCATGATACCAATCGTTGACCGGCCCCAAGTGTTCCGCCCAGTAGTATGTCTCAATGTTGGGAAGTGAGATCCCTCCACTATACTGGTGTCGCTGAAGGGTGTACTACAAAAAGAATAACTGTGGGTCTACAATGAATCTATGTGTGTCAAAGATGACTTGATGTGTACTCTAAGTGTGTTAGTAGAGCACACAACAGGATATCGCACTGTGTGGGAAGATATCCATCAGTAACTCTTCCTTTGCCGCCCTTTCATAATTTGAACCACTTCCCAAAGTGGGGAATCTTTGTGGTTGATGCCTCACTTGGTGTACATGGGAATGGCTAGTTCTATAGGGTAAGGGGCACATAGGACTGGTGTTAGTAACTAAAAGCAGTGCATGGAATAGATGTGAAAAAAGAAAGTGCTCTATTAAAATTGGAGAGTGAGCGCAAAAATACTTTATTCTGGTGCCGGCCACTTCCAATGTTAAAAACAATTCAGTGCAAAAAAAGGCCAGTAGGTTCAGCAAATAACTACTGACCGGATATATTGGTCGACATGTTTCTGCGGTTATTTAAAGATCCACAAGGTATCTACCGCTTCATCAGGACCTATGTATTTTGCTACTGCTTAGAAAAGAAATACAACAAAGTTGATACAGATATCACCTGTTCAATCCTGGTAGTCCTCCTATGTGTGCAGAGGATGTCCCAGTACTCAAGTCATCAAGACACAGACAACATAGATAAAAAGACACATACAAAAATAGAATAACAGTACTACAATTACTATAAGTCATCTATTATCATGAGCTTAATACAAAATAATAGCTCGTAGTGTGGGTTCCATTTACCCCATTTTAACCATATCCTCTAGCTCACCTTAGGGTCGAGAGGAACGTGCTTCTCCTCACCTGGCAACAGCTCAGGAAGATAGTGCACCGCTCTATGATGTAGAGAAATGAGTATATAGAGTCATAAAATAAAAGTCCTTCGCGAGAACTAGACAGAAAAGCGCTCCAATTAATACACAGGTCTGCAAGTCTATTGACCTTCTAAGAATGGTTCCTACAGACTAGCCCTTTTATACTCCATCATCATGTCACCTCAGTATATCGTATGAGAAGATTCACCACCTTTGCGATCTCTTGATATATCGTGAGAGACTCTTTTATGCCTTGTTAGATCTATATGAAGAAGCCCACGACATTATATATATGTCAATTACTTCCATTGTCTATTAAGATGAAAGCCATTTCATTTGTTGTTATTTCTATGCTATAGCAATAGTCCTATGAAACGCTATAAGGTGTGGGGGGTTCCTTTCTGGGATAGCTTTTATTATCTCTTGTTATATGCCAAAATATATATTTTGTTAATTAATACTTGTTGTTTAGCTAATGATCCGAGGTATTAATATCTTATACGTAACTCGGTTTCTCAATGCGGAACTGATTGTGAAGTCCCTGGTCTCATATATGGAGAAAGCAAGGTCGCAGAATGTCGATCTCCAGAGGCATTTAACAACGCGTATGCTGGCATAGGTTTACGAAGCCATAGAAAATATAATTTGCGCTGTTGTCTCGATTCAATTAAGTTGTAGCTGCGTCTGCTTACCTGCCCGTTGGTACACCTAGCAGACATCTGTGCTGCATGGGGAGGTGCCGGGGCCGCGTAACCAGACGTGTTATGTTTTCTGCAAGTTAGTGTGTGATTGGTTTGATACGGCGTCAGTATTCCGCGACAAAGCATGATGGGAATTGTAGTATCTAATTCCCTCATTCGTAATGTAGGCCCATCATCTGAAGGCGCTGCCGCGGGTTACATGGGAAATGTAGTACCTCTATGTTGCCAATCTATCTCTACTTGTGTCTGGTTCAGATTTACAAGTTTTCGCATCCTTATGATATAGCATGTTCTAAATATTTAATTTTTACGTGTGATCTCTGGTTTGACCGTGTAACTTTATTGTCAGACGTAATTTGAGTTTAGGGTTCAGTATCAAATTAACCTCCGCATTAGCGAGTATGTAGTTAGCATCTTGTCTTTTGTGATATTTAGTAGGCATTTTATGCGTTAGTATTGTAAAGGAGAGTAGCATTTAGGCATCATCATATTAATGAGAGTATTGGCATATTGTCTGGTTTTGTACCTCACGAGTAGGTGGTATATTTTGCGAGTATATACTGAGGGTTAAGGGTCATTGAGCACTAATAATGTAGGTGCAGTGTTAAATTGATCTCGGCATTAGCAAATATGTAAGGCAGATACCATCTTGTCTTTTATGATATCTTGTAGACAATTCATGAGGTGATGTTATGAAGAAGAGTGGCATTTAAGCATCATCATTTTGATAAGAGTATTAGGCATATTGTCTACTCTAGTACCTCACAAGTTGGTGGTATATTTTGCTGGTATATGATGAGGGTTAGTGGTCACTAGACACTAATACTGTGCAGGAATGCATTATGTTATAAAGACATCCAAGGGATATCCTCATTGAGGCCTGCCTTGTCAGTGTTTAATCTGTACACCCACTTCTGTTCTTTTTTGAAGAGGTGTTTTGATACATCTGTGATGTGGGCTGGGATAGATGGTTGCTCCAGCACTGTCCATTGGAAGTCTGTTGGTTTGTGTCCCACATCTAGGAAATGATAAATGATTTGTTAGTCGGGTCGCCTGTTTTTTACAACAGATTGTGCTTTTATGTTCAGAAATCCGAGTTCTGATTTTCCGTGTTGTCATCCCGACATATCTTAGGGAGCATGGACAGGTAATCAGGTAGATTAAATTACTGCTGTTGCAGTTTGTAAAGCGTCTTTGTTCCCATGCTCTGCTTGTCCCTATATCAATACTGGTTGATTTTTTTGTTTGTGGGCATGCCGCACAATTCCCACAGGGATGGTGTCCTGTCACTGCTGGCATGTCCCAAAGTGTGCCCACTTGGTGGATGTCTTCAGAGCGTGGTATTGTATGTATTAACTGATCTTTGATGCTCGTACCTCTTTTAAATGCAAAAAGAGGTTGTTCTAATGTGTCCGGACCAGTGTTTAGGATCTTCCAATGGTTTTTGATTATGCGTTGAATTGCATTTGATCTGGTGCTGAAGGTGTTAATACATGTCATCCGTTCGTTCTGTCTCTTAGGTGGAGCAGGTTCCAGTAATGCTTCCCGATTGTTGTTAGAAACCCTCTTTTTCGACATGCGGACCAGTTTCTTAGGGTATTCTCTTTCTAGTAATTGTTTTTCTAGGTCTTTAGCATGCTTGTTAAAGCTCTCTTTCGTTGAGCAATTTCGTTGTACACGTAAAAATTGCCCAAAGGGCAGGTTGTCCCGGAGTGATTTTGGATGACAACTTCCGTATTGTAGGAGTGAATTCCGAGACATTGGCTTCCTGTAGAGCTCGGATCTTAATCCTTCTGGTGCTACAGTGATTAGAAGGTCGAGGAACGCGAGTGAATGTTGGTTGTGTTCTACAGTAAACCGTAAGAAGTTGTTCCGGTTATTCAACCATTCGTGGAAGATCATAAGATCCGCTTCACTGCCTCGCCATACCACCAAGATGTCGTCAATGTACCTTTTCCAAACCCGTACAGATGTTAGATACGGGTTTGTTACATTTAGTACATGGTCCTGCTCAAATTTATGCATGTAGAGGTTCGCCAGGCTTGGGGCAAAAATGCTGCCCATGCTGGTACCAGATGTCTGTAGGTAATATCTCTCTTCATATTGAAAGAAATTCTCTTTCATGGCTATTGATGCTAAGTCCATTATTAGAGAGACGGGCGTGATGGAATCCAAGTCACGTGCACCTAAAAGTTCTTCAATCACCTCCAGGGTTTCATCCTGGGGGATGGAGGTGTACAATGACTCCACGTCAAATGACACAAGCAAATCCAATGAAGTATCAAAGTCAATCTCTGGAAGTAGTCTCAACAGATCTTTGGTGTCTTGTATGTATGTAGGCATAAGTTGCACCATGGGTCTCAAGAATACATCTGCAAAGGTAGAGAGTGGTTCTAGTAAAGAACCAATTCCCGAAATTACAGGGTGGCCGGGAGGCGGCCGCTGTGCTTTGTGAATTTTGGGAAGTATGTAAAAGTATGGCATTACCGGATGCGTTGTGCGCAGAAACAAGGATTCGTTTGTAGTTATCCAGCCCTCAGAAAGAGCTTCTTCCACCAGATGGCCAATCCTCGTGGTCAATCTTGGTGTAGGATCTTCTGTCAGGAGTTGATATGACCGCGTATCACCAAGTTGACGTAGACATTCATTCCTGTAGGCGGTGGTATCCATCAGGACTGTTGCTCCCCCTTTCCCCTTTGTCTGCAGGTTTTATCGTAACTGAAGAGTCTTTTGTCAGTTCTTGTAATGCCTTCTGTTCGGCTTTAGTCATGTTGATAAAAGTTTTCTGTGTTTGTTTGCACAAGTTTTGTACGTCATGTTGGACTGCCTCTTCAAACGTTGTTACTTTTGCTGGAACAGTGGCAGATAGAGGAGTAAAGGTGGATGGATTCTTAAGCCCTGTATTCTGTTCATTTGTTCCTCGGTCTTCATTCTTTGCGAAGAAGAAGTGGAGTCGTACTTTCCGGAAAAATTTGGAGATCTCAATCTGAGTTTGAAAGGCATCTCCCGAGGTCGTGGCCACAAAACCTAAGCCTCGATTAAGCAATTTCTCTTCAATAGGCGTCAATATCCGTGAGCTCAGGTTAACTACGAGCCCGTCTCCGTGCTCGAACCTGTTTGGTCTTGGGGTACCAAAGAGGCCCATGAGGTGACGTGTCAGGTGATCTGCCGTACACTTAAAAAACTCTGCCGGGAACCCGTTCGGGCCAGGAGATTTCCCGGCGCGTAATTTCGCTAGGGCCGTTTTAACCTCATCCAGCGTAATGTCGTTCTCTAAATCATCCGTATCTTCATCCGTATCTTCTTCGGCCAGCACCGGGAGATCTAAATGTGCCATTTATTGCAAGGTGTCCTCCTGCCGCCCTAAGTCCTGTGCCTCATAAAAAAGTTGGTAGTGCGCTGCAAAAGCCTCCGCAATCTGGCAGTCGGACCTCACCAATGTCCCTTGGACATCTCGTACCTGCTCTACCCATCTAGCGTCTTTTTCCTTCCGGCTGAGCCACGCCAGCAGCTTCCCCGATTTGTCCCCCACATTGTACAGACGATGCAGAGTCACCAGCGCCTGCGTCTTGGCCTCGCCTGTAGCTAGGTCCCTATATTGACATTGGACATCCGCCAGTTTCCGAAGGGTCTGAGCGACATTCCTTGCCTGATATTCCCTCACCAGCTCCAATATTTGGGCTTCCAATGACTCAGTTTCCCTCTGGACCTTCCGGCGTTCCTCCGCCAACCTATTCTGTGCCATATCCCTCAAAACCGCTTTGAGGGCCTCCCAGACGACCACCTTAGAGGAGACCGAACCTTCATTTTCTGCTATATACACTTTGACATCGGCTCTAAGGCCCTTCAAGATGGCCGGGTTTTGTAGGTCCCATGCCGCCAGCCTCGACAACCCACCCTTTTGTTCGTTCCCACTCTCCACGGTCACCAGGAGCGGGGAATGATCGTAGATCCCCCTGGCCTTATACTCAGCCAAGTCATCTCTCGACAGGACGTGGCGGGCAAGGAAAATATAATGTAATCTAGAGTAAACCTTGTGGGCGCCCGAGAAGAAGGAATATGCCTTGTCTTCGGGATGTAACCACCTCCACACGTCCGTCAAACCCAGGGTATCAATCATCCTAGCTAGGGAGGTCGGGTTCAAGTCCCTGGTCCTATCTCCTGTTCTGTCCAGTGTCGGGCTAAGTACATCATTAAAATCACCTCCTAATATCTGCAGAGTGTCAGTGAAGACGCCATTTTAATCTAACATGCTTTCCTGGTTGCTCCAGGCTTGCTCCAGCTTCCCTGCAAAGGAGAAGCGCCACAGACCTTGCTGGTCTGCACCAAAGCCATTCTCGACATCCTGCGTGGGTTGCGTTTGCCAAGGCTTGTTGGGTCCAGTCCAGATACCGACATCGCAGTCAACTAGATCCTTCGTGGGACAGCTCGAATCCAGCTCCTGGTTGTCGTCGACGCCTCCTGGTCCTCGTGGCTGAAGAGACAAACTTCACTTCTTCACCTGAAATCACCCAACATCGCCTGGTTCCTTCCTGGTTCCACCCTGGTCACTGGCTAGTGACCCAGACTCTGTCCCTTCTGCTTTCAGGTTCTTCAGATCTTCGATCCACCCTTGGATCTACCCGGACACTTTTCCTCTGGCCACCTGCAGCACTTCTTTGCAGCTCTCCATTGAAAACGACGACGAAACCCGACACGAAAAGACACCTATGCACCCGGCTTCCCTGGGTGAGGTAACACGAGTACTTCGGTGCTTCCGTGGGTCTTGACTCTGAAAGTGTCCTAGTTTAAAAGGGTTCCATCGTAGTCCATCCGGAAATGTCCTTAAATTGTATATTTGTAACTTTTACTTTTCTCATAGATAGTCAATGGTAACCCGCTACTGTGTTTAGACACTGCACGCGTCTCCCGTGGGCCTCCTACTTCCTAACCTTTGGTTGTTTAGAGTAGCCCCAGCGATTCCACAGGCCCCAGGCCTGCTTTCTAATTCTCTTGTGGTTCTTATACCACTATTTTAGTATATGGTTTGTGAGGCCCCTAGGGCATAACGTATACTGTGCAACTTACCGTATATTAACTCAGTGACTTGTATTGTATTTTTACCTCTGACCTTATAAGGAGTGCAGAGGGGTTGTGTTTAGAATAAATACATATATATTTGATATATACCTTGTGTGGTGTCCTTTCATTTGGTACTCAAGGGATTATAATTGGTAAAACAACTTGCTTAATATGCTCTCTGAAGTCTTAGCCTGATGACTGCTGGCCCGTGCTACCACTAGGATAGCTTTCTATAAGGTTGACTTATATGCCAGGCTAACTTCTCACACCCTTCATTTCCTGTCAGGTAATTTAAATACTAAACCCTTTCCGTATTCCAGTCACCAATGACCTTCCTCAGGGATCATGAAAGGAGTCGTGTGCAGTAGCAGCTGGTATCGGGTGAAAGTGGTGGGACAGTGAGGGGGATAAAAAACAGAAAATGAACATACCTGGCTGCCGCTTGCCGCTCTTCTGGTGACTGTTCTACACAGGCTGAGGCTCCCAGACTACCCTACGGCCAATCGAATTGGGGACTGGGAGCCTGCGCCTGCTGTTCTCCCAAACCAGCAATGCAGCTCGGGTTGGAGAGATGTCAGTGCGCACGTCCGTTTGGCTGCCCTGAGACAGCCGGCCAAACCAACATGTGCACTGAAAGCAGTGCCCACCACTCCCTGTCTGCGCTTGCTGTAGTGCTAGGTGAGCATGGCACCACTCTTCCGACTCGTCTCCGAGAAAAATAATAAAATGATAATACAACTGTTTTGTTATAATTTTAAATTTTTACATTTTTGCAGCTCCTAGCAGGGGGGCAACACTCCTCCTCCATAATGGAAGAGCCGCTGCTGGTCATATGAGAGTCATAAAACAGAGTGACATCTGGACTTCTTTCCGTTTGATTCTTCTAACACGGTTTAAACTGGGGTGTGTGAAATTTGTGTAATTTACTTTTGCATAAGTACCCGAAATTCTGTAAGAATTTTGTGAAATTACAGAAAATTAGGAAAAAATGCAAGTTTGGCACTTAAAGCTATATTTTAGGATGAAATGTGCCATTGCATAAGAATAGACAAAAGGACGCATTTCGTGCCAAAAAAAAGCACAGGTGCTGCGAATAACAGCTGCTTACATTCTGAAATTCCTCATTGTTCCTGTGCTAAAATGTCACTGCCATGTGGCACAATAGCATAATTATGGGAATTTTATGTAACATAAAATTCATAAACTTACACAAAGTTTTACCAGGGTAAAGTGAATTTTGCCAGGGCCTAGTTTCAACATTAACTCCTCTGAGACTCACTCATTCCTAAACCATTTTCTATGTTTTTATAAATGGAGTGTTAAGTTTTGACCCAGCATCTCTCTTTCCAAATCTTGCGACAATTTTTTTAATTTACTATATTATTATTATGTCTGTCCCCTTTTCACTGCTTTCCATGTTTTCTCCCTAGTCCCTTTACTTGTATACTTGCACAGCACTGTATACTTCACCCTTTCTGTTTGGTAAAGGGCTAAATATTGAAAGCAAAACTATTTCTCTTGAGTACGTGAACTGGCTTGACTTCTAATAATCACGGCTCGACCATGTTATGTGATCCTGGAAAGATGTCTTCCTCTTTCTGAGTTTTAGGGGCATATGTGGGAACATATTTTCCCATTGACACAGAATGGGTAAAACTCTTTCATACATATGGCTTTAGTTTTGTATCCTGAAAATTAGAAGTCATTACAAATGGGCTGGTATTACAAACTGGACTTTAGGTTGGAATGAAACACTATCAAAGCCAAGACGGACATGAATAGTATATCAGTGTCTCATTTGTAATAGGCATTTACAACGTTTGGTGTGAACCCTTATAAGTTGGTGCAATGGTTATTTTTTACATTTTATTGCAGGCATATGCTACATGTGTATGCTTGCAGTAAAAACATTTAAACTTAAAAACCTTTTTGACTATCACTATTATTTTCTCTAGCAAACAGGAGTATTTAGAGCAGGCATAGAAACGCTTGTAAGTTTTGACGAACTTCACAACTGTATATGAATCATATTAGCTCATCAAAAATATATTTTCAGATTTAAATTATAGTTTAAATACACAAGGATACTTAATTTTGTTTTAAAAAGGGATAAATAATTAAAAGAAAAATGCATCATCAAATTAAAGTGTTAGCCCACAAGCCCTGTCACTTCTTTTTAGGGTGATGTGCACATGTGGTGAGGGTAAATACCCTCAATCAAAGTGCAACAGGACATAAGGCTGAAGCGGGCAGACCCTTTGCCCCCATGAGTTATGCTAGAGTGAGTGTTAGCAGAACATGAACAAAAGTTGAACAGACCAATGGGTGAACAGTCCTGTAACAAAACCGCTCTATGTGTGTATAAATGTATGCGTTTTGTATATATTCTGTTTTTTACATGAGGCTGGTGAGACAGTAAAGCTGTATAAGGACCAGATCTAAATAGAGGTTGTCCTCAATAATTGATTCAGAATCACCAACATATATTTAGATAGGATTCTTTAACATTCTGGTTTCAATTTCTGGGTCAATTTCTATAGGACATCAATCAATTTGCTCTCTTCCTGGCTCCTTCTCTATTTTTTTCATTTACCCTATCAGCTCTTTTCTGCAACTTTATTATAGCTGATATGAGACAATTTGAATTATTAATTGTCCAAACTGGCTTTCTAGTAACTATGAACTTGAATGCCTCAAATGTGTATTGATCACCCAAAAAGATTTTGATCAATTCTCCGTATTGAATAATTACTAAAACATATGAATTACGGTGAATAGTGTAGTAACACTCACTGAGCTTTTTAATTTTATTAAAATAACTGCAATATCTAAAGTCATCTCTCCTATATGTGTACTCTCAGAAATGTAATTTAAAATTTACAATAGACCCTTATCCACAGAACGGGTGCATGTAGCTGACGGCTGAAATTTTGAAGATTAATTTTTGCGCTCCGTCTCCCTTGAATATGCACCTGCTCTGGCATTTTGATACAGGCTGTGCTCTTGCTGGAGGCATAAACTGATTTCCAGGTGGACATGTTGAAGATTTGTGCCAGCAATATATAATGAAACATGGCCTACAGTACCAAGGTTAAGGTCAGGCCTGCAGGTAATTTCTATATTATCAACAGCACAGCTGTGCAACACATTTCCTGTCAGTATACTTTGCTTATGAGTTCCACTCATTATAAAAAGGGACTGGTTTAATCATAGTTTTCTATATATTTCATGGAGTGAAAGATTCACTCCACAAGTCTCGCTTGCCTTTTTTTTTAATATCCTATAAGTTCATAGTTCAAAGAGGCACCAGAACTGTTACAGCCTTTTTAACTAAAACCTGCAGAGGGGGTCTAGCCATTTAATCATCCAATTGCTGATGTGTGATCTGCACTGGATTAATTTTCAATCCATCTTCACAGCAGCAGTGCAAGTTACAGACAGGCTGCAGAGTTGAATGTTCAGGGCATGTGAGCTTGAGTGCCTCACAATCTGTACAAGCTTAGTTGCACATCGTAGACGTAGGAACTGGACTCACTTGGCTGAGAGGGTACAGCACAGACCACAGTCACAGGATCTTGTGTGAAAACGTCTGCTTTTATTGAAACAAGTGCACATCCCACATTTTTCTAGGTATTATGCCTTACAAAACTAAAGCCTCACTATACAGAAAACGTCACCTACAAGTCATCCTATCCCCATTCCTAAATGTCCCCCTCCACATAACTTAACCCTGTGACTGTCTACATCCTACCCTAACAGAACGTCTGTAATTGTGACCTTCGTTACTGCTTGTCACTGCATCTATTAGCATACAAGTAAACTAACTTTCTATATTATAATCTTTCACTTCATGCCTCGTCCAGGTATGAGCTGGTTCACACCCACCCTTTCAGCCTGGTTCCCGATGGCAACAACAACACGTTTACTAAACCCATGCAAGCTTCTTGGTCAACTGCAACCCAGAAAAAGGTCTTAACCACCAGACATTTTCTGCCCCCTTCCCTCCCCCACCAACTAACATCGTTTGAAGTGTTTAGTGTCCCTGCCAACAGAAAGATGTACTCTATCCCCGAGAAAAATTCAGTATTGTCATACTTCACAACCGCATGCTCGACCCTACCAAAAACTGCATCCCTACAAAAGTTAGTCATTTCCCTATTGACCTTCCAACAAGCCTTATAAACGGCTGCACAGCAACAACTTCGCCTGGGAATGAACACTTTTCAAATGACAAACCGACCAGGCCAGTACTGCTTAATTTCTCTCAGATTCTTATTCATGGACCGCAACAGAACCAAACCTTTTTCCACCATAAAGGCATTCTCCCCCAAATGAATCACCAGCACATCTGGGCATCATTTACCCTTCATGAACCTATTCAAACTGTGTAGCAATTCTTACATTGCATACCATCTTTCCCCTACCAAATGATTGAGAAAAACTGGGGTCAAAACCTAAATTGACTCCGTAGCCCTGCTCATTTTTCAAAAGATTGACCCACAATCTAGATAGATAAATCTTTGAATTCCGGACCTGGAACAGAACCTGCAATACCAATAAACTGGAACAATTACTGAAACTTTCTCCCCTTCATTCCTCACATACCTCTTATAACAGAAGACCACTGCCCCAGCTGCATGATGTCCACCCGGCTCCAGCCCCTCCTCCCAGCTTCCGTTGCTACCCCAATTCGTAATTAATGTGTCCCATATTCCCTCCCTGCAACCCCCCAATTACTCTGGTGCTTTCCTCAGGACAGTCCTGGACCACGTAACTTTGCAATTTTTTAAATTACTCCAGCATAGACAAGTTGCAGACCCTTCAAGGCACATAATGGCTAATGGGTCACAGCCGTGGTGGTTGAGGTCGTTAGACACTAGAGTCCTGTGGCCCATTCCACTGCAGCTCTGCAAACTTAGCCAAATGCAACTCTTTCCCCACTTGTCTCACAGGATAGCAAGTGTGAGCACTCACAGGCTTCTCTGAGAAGTAGTGTTGGGGGCAGGAGCTGTGAACTCAAAAGTCCAACAACAGACACAATAATAAATTTTCCAGACCAGTTCTTACCTTTTAGGTAAAAAGAAAGTTCTTTAATCACACAGCAGATCTCAGTACAACATCATTCAATGAAAATGACATACAAGATTGCAAAGCAATCTGCATTTTACAGTAAGACGCAACACCCCATTCTTATCAGTATCCTCATTTTCCCCCGCTATAGTTGAGATCCCTTATCTATAGTCCACAACACTCAACAGGTTTAGGCAAAGATTAGGCACGCATGCAGATGGCTCAAAATACTCTGTCTAAATCAAATCTGCAAATCCGATCAATGTCTCTTTACTTCTGCAAAACGTCTTAGTGCGCGTAGCAGACTCATATGCAAGTGTATTAGGGCCATATGTATCAACATTCCGTTTTGCGATTCCTAAATAGCGATTTTGAAGGAATCACTATTTAGAAATCGCAAAATGGTATGTATGTAGAAAATCGATTCTTTTTAGCGATTCCTTAGAATTCCTTAATTGTGATTAGCAAATTGCTAATCGCAATTAAGGAATAATTTCCCATTCATTTCTATGGGCCAGGAGGCCCATAGGAATGAAGGGGAAATGTGCGATTAGCAATTTGCTTATCGCAAATTGAGAATATTTTCAAGGGTGTAGGGGTGTCCAAAGGACACCCTGCTGCACCCCTGAAAATGACATGTGTGCGCATATGGCGCACATACATGCCCTAAGGGCATGTATGAGCGTCACATGGCACCTTTTGATTTAAAAAAAAAAATGCTTTTTTAAAAGAATTCGCAACTTACCACCAACTAGAAGCCCCCGCCATGCACTGTTTATTACTTCACATATGACATCACTCATGACATGTTAAATGACATAATTGACATCACTGATGATATCTATAATTTCCAGATTGATTACATCACTTAAGACACCATCCAAAGAATGTGACAGTTTGCACACACTTTCATACTGGAAGATATTAGCAAGCTACACGTAGACCAAATTTACTACTACCTCTGTAGTGTTAATGGTCACTATCTACCTTAATGAGATGTATCTGTTAAATACCTAATGTGACTAGAATTGTAAGTCAGGGGTTTCACAGTTCTGCTTTAGCGACTGAAAAGGCATGTTTGTAAAAATACCTTACACATATTCTCGAAATGAACAGAATGGTGTACACCAGTGCAACAATGCTTACAATCACTCTGGGACTTGCACCATTTTAAATGATTCACCAATAGATTATACATTCTTCAAAAATGTATAATGCCTCAGAATTTTCCTTGAGGTTCTGGAAATACATTACTGTGCCTTATAAATCTCCAGTTTATATAACATGTGTCCATACCACTGCATGACAACTCTTTGATGTAAGCATGGGCACAGAAATCCACAGGAGAATAATGTGTTCTAAACACAAGCTTTAGTTTTTCGCACATTATTTGGCAACAGGCTTTTGATTTAAGTCACAACTTAGTTGTAACATGTACCTGCAAGCAACACTAGTTTAGCTCAGTCTCTCCATAGTTTAAATAAAGTACTGTTTGCACTTAAAGGCTTGCTAGTAGCTAACCTGGTGACCGTATAACGTTACCATAAATAATTAAACTTGTATCCAAGACTACTCTATTTCCTAGATGCACACATGTACGTACAATCAATGTATCCTGTAAATGTTTGTGGGACCATTATTAATTACTTTCTTTTCTTAATTGATTGAGCGGTTTATAGAATAATGTTTGGAGCAGTAACTTGCATGATGTCATCAGTGATGTGATCAATTATGTAATTTGAGATATCATCATTGATGTCATCAATGATGTCCTTTAATATTTCATGAGAGATATAATATGAGAGGTCATAATCAGTGCGCAGTTATAGTAAGCTCACTGAACTATAGCTGGCGAATTTCAGTTTTTTTTTTAAGCATTAGTTTTTAACTTACTTAAACACCTAACTTAGTTTAACCTTTGATTTTTTAGTGAATGTTTGTGGTTTTTAATGTAAGCCAAACCCAAGATTTTATTACCATCCCTAATTATAATAACACTTTGGTTCTTTTAGTTAGGGAAGATCATATCACCATAAATTACTGTAACACCACCAAAAAATGAAACCAACACCTCTACTGCCCAAGCCATTCCCGCTTGCCCTCCTTGGTCAGTTCGCTGCTCCTGCCCGCTTCTCACTGCCCTTCGTTTTCTGCTTATGTGCTTCTGCCCCCTCCCACCTGCCCCCATTGTGTATTGTGCGGTACTTGCCCATGCTAGCCTTCCCTCTTTGGTCAGCTTGCTACCACACCCCACCCACCACCACCTGCCCCCAGTTCTCGATGTGCATGCCCCTGCATCGCTCTCCTCCCTCTATGGTCCATTGTGTTGGCAGTGCCCATGTAGGCCTACTTGCTGTGCTGAGAATACTGTCCCTGTTCTCACTCTGCCTGTTCACCACCTGTGTGCCCCTGTCCCATCCCATTAGCCCTCTGGGGGCAGCTTATACCCCTCCCCATGCTGGCCTGCCCTGGGGGGTCAGTTTTCTGCCTCTGCTCTTGTCCACTCTTCGCTACCCTTCATTCTCTGTATTATGTCATGACCCACACTACATGGTCTGTTGTGCGGCCCCTGCAGGCTTTTCCCACATGGCTACCTTGCTGCCCCTGCCCCCTCCTCCCTGCCCTCTGTTGTCTGAGTCTGTGGTGCCCCCTTCCTCGAGCCAGGTGTGGTCTTTTGTGCTTTAACTGTCCCTTCCGATTGCCCTCATTGCTTAACTTGCTGCTCCTATCCACCTCCTCCCTGTATCTATTGTCCAAGTCCATGCCCCTGCTTCCTCTCTCCAGCCCTGCATGGTCTGGTGTGCTGCCACTGCCCTTTCCACTTGCCCTCCGTGGTGAGCATGTTGTCCCTGCCCTCTGTTGTTCATATGTATGCCGTTGCCCCCTCACTCCAGCCCTGGGTGGTCCGGTGTCCTGCCACTGTCTGCGCTGCCAACGCCTCTCTCGCCTGCCTTGGTTGGTTAGTTTGCTGCCCCTGTCTTGCTTCTTCCTGCTCTCTGTTGTCTGTGTGCATGTCCCTGTACCCTCCATCCCACCCTCGATTGTCCATTGCACCTCCATTGTCCCTCCTGCTTTCCCTGCATGCTCCATTGTGATAGCCTTGCCCCTCCTGCCTGCTTAGCATGGTCAGCTTGGTGCTCCTCTCCCTGCCCTCTACCCCCCACCTTCTTCATCACAGTCTCATCCCTCGTTTCCTCCATGAAACATTGTGCTGCCACTGCCCCTCCTGCCTGATCTGCATGGTCTTTTGTTCTACCACTTCCCCTCCCTCTTGTCCTGCATGGTTAGTGTGCTGTCCCACCTCCTTCCCCTTTCCCTCTGTTGTCTGGGTCGAACCTCTACCCTATCCATTCTGCATGGCCATTTCTGCATGCCCCAGCAACCTCTTCCGTGGCCTCCATGGTCCGTCATGCTGCTACTGGCCCTCCTGCCTGCCCTGCATGGACAGCTTACTGCCTCTGCCTACCTCCCCTCTATTGTCCATGTGCATGCCCCTATATCTCCCTCTTTCCCTCTATGGTGCATTGTGCTTCCCCTGCGCTCCTGCCTGCCATGCATGATCAGCTTGTTGGTCTTTCCCCTGCCCCCCTTCCACCTGCCCTCTGTTTTCTATGCATGTGGCCCTGCCTCCTCCTTAGATTATTGATCTGCCACTGCCCCTCCAGCCTGCCCAGCATTGTCTGCAGTACTGCCCCAGTCTCCTGCCCACTGCCCTCCGTTGTCTAAGTCTGAGCCCATATCCCTTCCCTCCTGCCATTTATGGTCTAGTGTGCTGCCACTGTCCCACACTCCTGTCCTCCATGGTCTGCTGTGGTGCTAGTCTCCCTACCACTTGTCCTGCATGTACGGTTTGCTGCCATTGCCCCTCCTGCCTGCCCTGCATGGTCGGTTTGTTGCCCCTGCTCTCTGTTCTTCAAGTCTGTGCCTTATGCCTTCCCTCCTGACCACCATGGTCTATTGGCTTGCCTTTGCTTCCTCCCTCCTGCCCTTCATGATCTGTTATGATCCACTTCCCCTCCTGCCAGCCATGTGTATTCATATTGCTGCTTTAACTCCTTCCCCCTACCCAACGTTGTTAGTTTATGTGCCCCTGCCACCTACCTCTTGCCCTTAATGGTCCATCTGCTGCCACAACCCCTGGAACCTGCCTTATTTGGTCAGCTTGCTGCCTCTGCCACTTCTCTCCCAACCTCCATTGTCTGAATCTTTGCCCCCATCCCATCCCTCCTGCCCTCCATGGTCTTGTGTGTGTCACTGCTGTAGTATCTTCGAATAAATCCACAAGAAAGTAGTTGCTTTAAGTTGAGTCCTTTATTTCAACCTCCTACACAGAAGAACAGTACACTCTGCATGGACAGCTTCTTTCAGTATAACGACACAGAACAGAATACACATTACTAACCATTCTACCATTCTAGATTGTAACTATGCAATATAGATTCCCATGTAATCACAACTTAAAGCAATATACTACACAATCCCCCTTCTTAAAATAAATAAAATAAATAAATACATTGAAAATTCTTTAAGAATTTATTTACTTAACTACAATCAAGCATTTCTAAACATTTTAGTTTCCTAACAATTCTCCCACTAGAAGTTTTAACAACATCATCACCCTCCTAAACAACCTCTTCACCAGGAACGGTATTTGACCCACTGGGAAAAACTTGTGGATTTTCCTCAACATGTGAATTAGACTCATGAAAAGAGATAGAATCATCATTCAAAACAAGTGGATTAGAGTTGTTTGGAACGCTAGAAGAAGAATCATTAATAACATCAGATCCTTGTGAAAAATTAGACACATCCCACCACCAAAATTTTGCTTCATTGCTCACATCCTTATTTTCTTCACCATGAGATACTGGTGCAAGACGACTAAAATGCCATACTTCACCATTCTGTAATAGTGCAGTGTTGTTCACGACTTTTACAACCAATTTAGGTTCACTAAATTTACTTTCACCTTTAGAAACCTTCTTAGCATTTTTAATACGGAGCCATTGACCTTTACATAAACTCACATGTTTTGTACCATGCTTTGAATCATAATAAGTTTTACTCCTAACTTGTGAATGTTTCACATATTCTCTTACTGAAGGTATATCACACTGGGTCATAACACTTTTGTTCAACCAACCTGGGTTGATCTTTGAATGGGGAATTCTGCCTCTCATTAGTGAGAAAGGACTTTGACCAGTTGATCCATGAATAGTACTTCTATAAGCCCAAAGTAACTTCTTCAATTCATCATCCCAAGATAAATTACCTTTATTAGCTAGTTCAAGGATCCCTTTAATGCTACGATTTGCCCTCTCAACTATACCATTGCCACTTGGATGATATAATGCTGTGAATCTTTGTTGAATACCTGATGCAATCAAATAATTCTTCATTTCAAGGGATTTAAATTGTACACCGTTATCTGACAAAATGAACTTTGGAAAACCCTCTCTTAAGAAAATGTCATCTAGAAACATAATAACAGTCCTAGTATTGATGACATTCACTACACTTATTTCCAACCACCTTGAAAATGTGTCAATCAAAACCAAAATGTATTTCTGTGAACCATCTTGCCAATTGACAGGTCCCATGAAATCAATAGCCACAACTTTCCAAGGAAATTTTGGACAATCTGGAGAAGAAAGTGGAGGATTAAACGTTTTAAGGGTTTTATCAGAGACCTCACATTTGATACAAGACCTTACACATCTTTCAACCTCCAAATCCATCTTAGGCCACCAATAAAGTTCCTTTAAACGAAGTTTAGTACGAGTGATTCCTGAATGACCTTCATGACATAGATCAATTATTTTTTTCCTTAAATTTTTGGGTGGAACAATTCTGTCCCCACGTAAAACTAACTCATAACAAAGACTGCGTTCATCTCGAACTTCCCAAAAGCCTCTTAATTCATCATTAACAAACTTCTTGTCAACTCCACTCCAACCTTTTATTATCAATTGTTTTAAAACAAGAAGAATCTGATCATTATTCTCTGCTTCAAGCCATTCATTTTTACTAAAACTACTTTGAGTTTTCTCCAGTGAAATGTGGGCAATTGAATAATCATTCCAGGAATTTTTGTCAAGTTCCATTAATGGTAATGACATGCGACTTAAAAAATCAGCAGTAATAATTTTTGTACCAGGTTCATATTGAATGTCATACATGAAATCCTGCAGTCTCATAGACAATCTTGCTACCCTAGCAGTGGCATTGGTAAGACCATCAGTTGTCCGTAATTTAGTTAATGGTTTATGGTCACAACGAAGAGTAAATTTCCTGCCCCACAAAAACTTTCTGAAATTCTCTAAAGACCAAACAACAGCTAAAGTCTCCCTCTCAACAACAGAATAACGCTCTTCAGTGATTGTAAGTGAACGGGACGCAAAGACTATAATGACTTCTTTATTATTGTCATCTAATTGGGTTAAAACACCACCTAAGCCTTTACTGCTAGCGTCAGTGGTAACAATAGTTTTGGCAAATGGATCGAAACCTTGAAGACTGGGTGCTTGAGCGATAGCTCCTTTAATTTCTTCAAAGGATTTCTGACACGAAACACACCAATTAAATTGCATTTTATTTTTTAGCAAAGATCTCATGATGTGAGTCTTCTCAGAAGATTTATCAACAAATTTAGCATAGAATTCCGCAAGTCCTAGGAATTATCTAAGGTCTTCTTTGGACTTGGGAGCAGGCGCATCTTTGATAGCACTCACCAGGCTTGATTTACGTTTTCTACCATGAGAACTAACTTCATGTCCAAGGTAAGTGACACTTCTTTCTGCAAACTTATATTTAGATGCTTCTGCAGTGACACCTTTATTTTGTAACACAATCATCACACTTCTAAGACGTTCATCATGAATTTTCTTGTTAGGTCCCATGATTCGGATGTCGTCTTGGAAAAATACGACACCTTGCATATCACCAAATAACTCATGCATGAGTCTCTGAAAGACCGCAGCTGCGGATGCCAACCTGAAAGGCATGCGGCGAAACTGAAAACACCTGAAAGGGGTACAAAAAACTGTAAGATGTTTACTCAAATCATTCAAAGAAATCTGGTGATATGCACAAGATAAATCAATGGTTGAAAACCATTTGGCACCTTTGGTAAGTGTGAGCATTTTGTCAATCCTGGGTAAAGGAAACTGGTCAACTATAATGTTGTCATTCAAATATCTTAAATCAATACGCATGCGAATCTTACCATTGGAGCGTCTGGCGATTACCATTGGAGAAATCCAATCAGACGCTTCAATAGGCTCAATTATTTCATCATCTAATAATTTTTTGAGTTCAAATTTAACTTCATCTCGAACAATCATTGGAATATGCCGCACTTTATGTATTTTAGGAATTGCGTTGAATTTAAGCCTAATTTTGTGCAAAAAGCCTTCTAAGTTACCGATACCCCCATCAAAAACTTTCTGACTCACACATCACTAACACTTGCTCAGGGCTGTTGGGGTTCAAGATTATATCAAGAGAATGTTGGTCCTTCCAACCTAAGACGGACTGTCCATCTTTAGCTACATAAAGCTGACATACTGCTCTTCTACCTTTAAACTCAAAACATTAAAGATTTAAAACCAAGCATATACATTTTTTGTCCAGTGAAGCTTTCCGGATTCACATCAGTAGGTTGTAAATGTGGACCAATGGCATTAACAAATTTGTCTTCCCAAATTGACCTAGCAATGATGGTAAATGGAGATCCTGAATCTGCTGCCACCTGTAAAATGATACCCCCAAAAGAAACCATACATAAAGGTTTGTTGCTATCGCCACTACTAATATTTACAACAACATGTCTGGTAACACTGTTTGAAGAACAATAATTCTCAAAAGGATCTTCATCATCATTGATGTCTGCTAAATCAGAGTCATTGTCATTGCTGGTTATCCAAGTTACACGTGACTTTTTGAAGTTTTTCCTCCTGCAAACTTTTGAGAAATGACCAACAAGACCACATATTGAGCATTTTGTAAATTTAGCAGGACACTTATCAAATCTTGACATATGAGATGTGCTCCCACACCTGTAACACACAAAGTATTGAGAAGTGTCTTCTTCCTTCTTGACATTGTAATTCTGATGCTGTTTCCAATTACTGGATTGGTAATTTTTTGATTGTTTGAAGTTCGAATTATAGGTTTGTACTTTATCTTTTCTATTGTCACTAATTTTATTGACTGTGACTGGGTCCTTAGAAACTGCTTTAGCACACCTTTCCGAAAGTTCAGCTTTTTTAACTAACGTAATGACGTTAAGACATGCATCGCCATCAATCCAAAGTTTATCCTGGATGCTCTTATTTTTTGTACACATGACTATTTGATCCCTAATCATGTCATCGTGTAAGGATCCAAATTTGCATTTAATAGCCAAATTCTTTAAAGCAGATACGTAATCCTCAATGGATTCATTAACGTTTTGTTTACGCTTGTAAAATGTGCGTCTTGAAACAGCAGCACAATTGGTGAATAATGATCATGCAAATTAGCTATTGCACATTTAAAAACATCTAAATCACCACTTCTTTCCATTTTCTGCATTTGAATATATACCCTGAGACCTTCAGGTCCTTAACAATGTATTAGAATTCTTTTTTTCCTTTCCGGAGACATAAGAGTACCATTATCTTCAAGCGTGGCGATATAATTCAAAAAATATTCCTTCCAATCTTGCCATTTAATGATAGGTTCTCTTAATGTGACGCTAGTACTAGTGTTCTGTATAGTGTTCCTTGATGTAGAAGCTGTGCTTGACTCTCCATTCATTTTGTGAAATAAATATGTAAAATAAGTAAATTGTAATTAAAATCTTACTGTAAAATGAAGAATGTAGACTTTAATCCGATGTCAGAAGTGAGTTCATTTCGTTTTAACACCAGCGTTGTGCTTCAAGCAGAAAACGATTGAGAAACAAAAATAAAAAATAAATGGCTGCTGGTGTTAAGCTGCGTGACCTCGTAACGTTCTGCGCTATGAGATCAGCGCGTTGATTATCACAGAGGCCGCGCAAGCAAACGAGGGGCAGACATCACAAGGAACGCTCACGGTAAGTAGCTCTGTAGGATTTATACATAAACAATCCACGGCTTTAACACGCTCGCGGTAAGAAGCTCTGTTGGATTTGTATATAAACAATCCGCGCGCTTGAAAACGCATGCGGTAAGTAGCAGCTACGATCGTATCGCGTACATGTATAACTCACCCAATTTGTGAGTAAACAATATACGCATATGCCCCAGGAGTTAAAATTGCACAAAGAAGTTCGTACAATTAAATTCACGGTGGTTGAAGTTGTCCGTTGTACTCCAGTTCTCTTCTTTTGGAGAAATGATCGTCCGGTAAAACTAAAGCATAAAGAACGCTTTAGACGCAAAGTTTGTAGTTCAAAGCACACAAAAATGATACTGCTCGACACTGGAGAAATCCGCGAAATGTTTCTTTTGAATTTCTTTCGAGTTTCTCAATTATGGCCGAACATTTTCCTCGTAAAATAGCACCGCTGGGTAAAATTTTAGTTTCTGTCCTTCCTTTCTCCTCGTCACCAAATTAATGTAGTATATTCGAATAAATCCACAAGAAAGTAGTTGCTTTAAGTTGAGTCCTTTATTTCAACCCCCTACACAAAAGAACAGTAGACTCTGCATGGACAGCT
Organism: Lissotriton helveticus; assembly: GCF_964261635.1. Lineage (NCBI taxonomy): Eukaryota > Metazoa > Chordata > Amphibia > Caudata > Salamandridae > Lissotriton > Lissotriton helveticus. Next base: position 964,479,338 of record NC_136070.1, read on the forward strand.
TCTTTCAGTATAACGACACAGAACAGAATACACATTACTAACTATTCTACCATTCTAGATTGTGACTATGCAATATAGATTCCCATGTCATCACAACTTAAAGCAATATACTACAACTGCCCACCCCCGGTGTTCCATGGTTCTTTATGCTGTCACTGCTTCTCTCGCCTGTTCTGCATGGCAGGCTTGCTGCCCTTGCCCCCCACCCCTCTGACCTCCATAATCCATTTTCCTGCCTCTGCTCCTCCCACTTGGCCTACGTGGTCCTTTGTTTTGACACTGCCCCTCCCGTCTGCCTGGCGCCGTGAGCTTGCTCCCTCTGCTCTGCTCCCTCCTTATAGTGTTCTAATGAACAACTAGAGCGTCAACATTCTGTATTTATGACTAAAGTGTGGCACACCTTAAACCATCTTCATGGAATTAAAACTGTGAAACCTAAAGAATTTCACAGATATGAACAAAAGTAGGGATTTGTTATTCATAAAAATTATAGTTAGTGCTCTAGAAAGTTGTAATGACACATTTTCTTAGTTCTCAAATAGTGGTAAAGTGCTTTTAATGTTCATGTTATTTATCTCAATGATGACTTAATTATTTGTTGCTTTAGTTCCCACACATCTATCATTGGGCTACATTTTGGTGATACTTGGGCTACATTTCCACTCTTTTTCCTCAGGTGGCCATCTTGGGAGACATTTTTGTTATAAAGCACCCTCATTTCTTCATTGCCTGCAGTTCCTCTGTAGGATATGATTTCAGATTTGAAGCTTCTATTAAATCAAGATGACTTCAAGTGTGCCACATTTTTGTCATAAATAAGAATGTTATTGCTCTAGTTCAGTGATACTCAAAGCATGGCCTGGGGGGCGCTTGCGGCCCTCTTGACCTTTATATGCGGCCGCCCATGGTGAACAGCAGCATGAGCTTCTGTTTAGTTGCTGAGCACTAACATTCAGAAAAAATGTTAAATAAACGAGTAAGCATTTATTAACCTGCAAATAAATGCCTGTCCATTTATTTAACAATTTTTCAGACCTCCTTAAACAATTTCTTGACCTACCCAGAACCCCTACCACCACCCTGCTGCCATTAATCTGGCCCTCGGTCACACCACAGAGTGTACTTTGTGGCCCCATGGCAAATGTTTGTGAGTACCCATGCTCTAGCTGTTCATTAGAACACTATAGGAGGCTGCAGTAGAACACTGGGAAATTGGGCAACAGGCTACTGCTGCTGTTGAAGTAAGTTTTACTCAGTATATCAGACTTTATTATAACATGGCTGAGGATGCTAGTGTAGCCTATTGAGCAGTTGCTATAGTCTTTATGAGAAATTCATGAGAGAAAAAAGTTTACTCTCAAACATGGTTCATCAAATCACAGCAGAGGATTATGATTTTGCACAGGGTAGATTCACAATAGAATACAAGACCTTTCCTAAAATGAGTATGGTACCACTACCAAATGCTTAATCTTGTGACTAAAATATGTTGTCACCATTTATAGGTGTTCATTTGTGTGATCCTCAAAAGCAGGCCTTCACTACAGTGCCTTTCAATGAGGACTATGTCCCAGAGTCCTCTAAAGGCTGTCACAATATGTCAATGCTGTGGCCAGCAAAGTAAAGGGTGGTCCCAAAGGGACCACCCTGAAAAGCCATTTCCAGTCAGGGTGTACTCACCCTGCACCCTTATATGTTTATAAATTAATTTTCAGGTTATGGGGACCATGTTTTGAGCCCTGTAATGGCTACCACAACATATTGTTCATGTTGTGACCAACCAATCAAGATTGACTACTCCCCTTTAAAATTGGCCAATCCGAGGATATCTGGACAACAACAGTCCAGATATCTATATTTTTGTGAAATTTAATTTCTTCCAAAATGGCTAAACAGATTTATAATAAATCACAAAAAGCACAATTTCTGGGTAAAGATCTAGCTTTCTGCACCCCTACCCCGTTCCTCGGCCCCCCATTGAAGAATCCCCCTGAACGTTTCCGGTAAAGTGCTGCGTTGGATGAACTGTTTGGGAAAGTTGTGTGAAGATTCGTCAAATGGAGCCGGAGTGAAGAATAGTACATCTATTCTTACATATGCTTTTAGCGTCTCACTCTTTAGTTCCTCAATATTTAACCGACAATATTATGACAGCCGAATATTTTTTAGACATTATTTTGACACACAGTCCTTAACACCAGGCTCTCACTCGCAGTTTCTGTAGACAATATTGTTAGAGAGAAAGAGAATGCAACTATGACTGTGGAGGGAAGGGAGGCAAGTAGTACCCCAGACGTACAATATACGGTTAAACATTTGATGGAGATGGGGGTCAAATCCAGCAGGATACAGTCAGATTGAAGAACCAAATGTAAACAGGAACTAGATCTCTCTCATCTCACTCGCTGATGCTCAAACTAATGGAACTATGTTTAAAAAAGAGGCAGACAAAAGTCCAAAGCTAATGGTACTGCCTGTCCCATCCTGCCACCTGGAAAATGACACATCTGGGGATCCACTCACTCACCAGCTCCAGTGCTCATTTGCTGAGCTCTAGGCTGTTGCAAAGGAAAATAGCTAATGCATACCTTCCTGCTATAAAGTCCTTAATGGAGAGTAACCCTTCTTTGCAGTTGATGAATATGGTTCACTTTGAGTAGCAGTTATAATGCTTGGGGTTACTGCAAGTTTGTACTCCTGAGGAGAGCTTTCTCCTTTCCTTCTTATTAAAGTTCAGCCACTCAATTAATGGTGGAATCAGTTTTCTTACCTCTGAGGGCCTTGGCCGTGCGTTTGAACGTGTCTTGTAAAACAGCCCCACACATATGAATATGTGATGGATGGAAGTGCAATGTCAAAGAAATATGTGCATGATGGACCATGTAATACATCACATACTCTCATAAAATAAAGTAATATTAACAACAGTTATTTATAGTGTTTAGACGTTGCTGAAAATAAGAAACGCTAAATAAAAACAGGTTACTATTACTTATACAAGGCGGACCACAGTGCATGTATTGAAGGCAATGACACTGGAAAAGAAAGGTTTTATCACTTAATAAACATTAGTGTGCTCGCCAGTGGTGCATGCGCACTGATTATTAGATGTCAACATAAAGAGTAGATCGGGAAAAAGGTGGAGGAGGGATACTGAGGAGGTGGGTTGACCAGAAAGTCCTTAAATAAAGTTAATGGCCGTGCGCCTCTAAAGAGTACATGGCCAGAAGGAAGCCTGATAACCGTAAGTTTGTGGAGAGATGGCATTTCTAACACTAATTATCACCAAATGCTCTAAAATGGAGGCACAAAATTATGTCAGGGCCTAAGGCTCCCCAAATCCTTAACACTGCTTAGTAGAGCAGTCCACTATCCCAGACAGTCAGATACCATTTTGTTATCTAGCCTGCAGACTTTCTACATGACAGGGTTAGGAGAAGCAAATTGAGAGCCTATTTATTACCCATTTAAGAATGCCAAAGATTTCAGGTGTAAGATAGGATGTACACAGTGCCGGGTTGAACCCTGCGGCGGCCTCTAGGCAGTGGAAATTTTGGGGCCCCCCTCGCAAATTATCTACTAATACCCAATGGACCGAATGTGTTTTACAAACTGACAACTGCCAGAAGATGAGCTTTTAAAAGACGAGGGGGCAGATTTCCAATTTTTTCACGTATTGCACAGCAGCAGCCGCAAAGGCTGCGCTATGTGAAAAGGAGATCGCCCTATTTACTAAAATAGGCACTCCCCTCCACTCTCACTAGCGCCGGTGCTGAAATCAGACACCTTTGCGCCATGGTGCAAGGGTGTCTCCGTGAGTCTAGCATACGTTTTGTACTTTAAGGAACCCTTCCAATACAAAATACTATGCACTACTCACCTTAACCATTTTCTCACTTTGTATGTGTGCTGTAAAGTGCAGCACAAATGCAACGTCGGAAAAGGAAGGGGAAATGAAAGCATTTCTCCTTCCTTGTGCCTACTTGAAAAGTGCGCAGTTTTCTCACGCTAAACCCCAATCTACTTTATTTAATCATTATGGTGTAGCATGAGAAACCTTGGGTAATTGCAAATTATCTACTAATACCCAATGGACCGAATGTGTTTTACAAACTGAAAACTGCCAGAAGATGAGCTTTTAAAAGACGAGGGGGCAGATTTCCACTTTTTTCACTTATTGCACAGCAGCAGCCACAAAGGCTGCGCTATGTGAAAAGGAGAGCGCCTATTTACTAAAATAAGGCACTCTCCTTCCCTCTCACTAGTGCCAGTGCTGAAATCAGACTTCTTTGCGCCATGGTGCAAGAGTGTCTCCATGAGTCTAACATACGTTTTGTACTGGAAGGAACCCTTCCAATACAAAATACTATGCACAGACTCACCCTAACCATTTTCTCACTTTGTATGTGTGCTGTAAAGTGCAGCACAAATGCACCGTCGGAAAAGGAAGGGGAAATGAAAGCATTTCTCCTTCCTTGTGCCTACTTGAAAAGTGCGCAGTTTTCTCACGCTAAACCCCAATCTACTTTATTTAATCATTATGGTGTAGCATGAGAAACCTTGGGTAATTGCATTGGAACGCCCATGCACCACCCTTTGTACTCCCCCATGGCGCAAAGTAATGTGAAGCAGCGCTATGTGTTGCTTTGCATTACTTTTCTATTATTTCCAGCGCTAAACAAGTTTAGTGCTGGAAATTAAATTGGGGAAAAAAGGCTTTGCACTGATTTGCGTCACTTAACACAGTGCAAAATCTTAGTAAATCGCCCCAAAACTGTTATGTGAATCTGATGTCTCTGGTTTATGTATTTTAAGTTGTTAATGGCTACATTACATTAACACTGTATTTTCTCTATAGAGTCTTAAATGTAAAGTTTTTGTTTCTTTGAGTTGATTAATTTTTTCTATTTTTTGGATACAATATTTAAGAAAGCTTGATTGTAATTTTCCTTCAAGATCAATTCATTATTATTTTGATCCGTTGTCACGGGCCCCTATAAGGAGTGGGGCCCATAGGCCCGTGTCTACTTTGCATTTTTGGTAATCCGGAACTGGGTGTACAGCCCAAGTATAGTTCTTCTGGGAATAACCAGTCGCAGTGCAGGTAACATTATCAGGGCCCAGAGTCCATTGTTCCCAAGCAGCCGAAGACTAGACCCCTCTGCTAGACACTGTCTGGAGATGTAACTGGAGGGGGGCCAGAGGTTAACACCCAGACTGCCCCTTTCCAATCTCTTCATAATGTATTAGGGGCGAGTGAATAATTTACAAAGCAAGAGTTTCCCAGCACAGAGGATTAATTGATCGCCAAAGTGCGTTTCCTCAGTTCTCCCTACTGCCTCTCCCTGCTCTCACAGGGACCATTGATCTTTCTCACAAAAATATCTTCTCGTCTGCGTTCAAGGATGATTCAGACCTTGAACTTCCCCTCCAAAAATGAAAAAGAAAGATTAAAGGGAAAAGTAGAAAGGCCGGCGGCCTGCTGAAAGATGAGAAAACCTTGCCTCTCTCCCTGTAGGCCTTGCGCGCTTATAGATTCCGAGCTGGTTCCCTCTTCTCATTTCTTTCTTGCTCCCGCTCTGCGTGTCGCTGCTGCTTTTTCTTTCCAACTTTGCAACTCTCATACTTTTTGTTCCCTTTTTTAGAATACCAGCTGTTTTTCTTTTTCACGCTTTTTTTTTTTACACTTTACCCTCTTTTTTCTCAGTAACATTTTAACTCTGTTTGTCCCTTGCTTTCTTTTTTCTACAATGCAGTTCATGATGGTCGCACTGTTTGTAAGTACGGTGAGCGAAGTTAGTGTGAGCTGCATTTGTGTAATTACATTAAATTGTAGAAAAATTGTGTGAAATTACGCAAAATGCAAAAACCGGTAGGTAGTGCTATTGTTGAACATGGCTTTTTCTGTATTGTCATCGCCAGACTTTTTGCCTCCTCCTCCTCCTATTTTTTACTGAATTCGTTTTTGTTGGCCATAGGACTCTGTGCACTTTACCACTGTACTGGATCCGCGCCCCTCACACGAAAAATCAGCGCAAGCCGATGCAGGCACATTTCTTCACCCAGCAGCATTTACAGTCCTCGGGAGACCATCAACATGAAGCTCCTCCCCTCCACAGCAACCGACCTGTTCTTTGCACCACGCCAACTGATGACTGCGACTCTCTCCTTGCTCCCGGTAACCCTCTCCAATGCAAACGGGACTCTTGGCACAAAACTTCAGAGGGTAAACCTTCAGCTGGACTAATCTGGGATTTATCTGACCAGCGGTCGGCCTAAACTTTTGACTTGACCTAGACAAGCGCAACCAGATAGTCGCAGTTGGCGCTTTCTGTTTTTAGGCACTATTTTACAGTTTGTTCTTGAAAAATGTATAACTCCTGTTCTACAGATTGGATTTTTGTCTAGTTGGTCTTTTTGAACTTTGTACATTTTGCACTATTTTTGTAATCTGGTGTGGGGTGTTTCTGTGTGGTGTTTTCACTGTGTTACTGTTTAAAGTTTTGCACAAATACTTTACACATTTCCTTTAAGTTAAGCCTGACTGCTCTGTGCCAAGCTACCAGGTGTTTGAGCACAGGTTAATTTGGGGTTTGCTTGTGTCTTACCCTCACTAGGACTGCGGTTGCTGCATGACCAGGGCTCACACCCCAGTCAGCCAGTAACCCAATTTCAAACAGCTTTATTTAATTTTACATGCATCCTTATGTCCATTTTGGACTCAAGGATGCATTTAGAGCAAAAAAATCCTGCAAAACCACAAATGTTGCATACAACAGCTGCTCACTTTCTGGTCGTTCGCAACTTAAAACTCGCAAGAATACACCAGCGTAACAGGAATTTGGCCCTGGCCTATTTCTAAGACACTGTATTAATGTAACTGACTGAGCAGTGATAATTTGCACAAGGTGATATTTAGTACCTCAGTACCTATTGTCAGAATGTGCTATTCTTTATCGCAGATGCCAATGCAGTCTTGTCGCATCAATGTTTGTACTTTGTCGCAGCATCAATAAAATACACAATTTGACATGCATATTTCTGAGGGGAGCAGTTTTAGAAGGTAAGCACATGAGCCACGTGCCCACATCCCGTGTCAGTCACAAAACCCTGGCTTAATGAAAGGAATAAAATAACACAACAGATTCCTTTTTGTTTGTGTGCCTCTAAGTCCTGTCTGTACTTTACACACAACTCATGCCACCACAGTTTCAATTGCCACGCGACTCGACAATACCACGTGGCAAGATATCACACACCTCAACCAATTATTCCAACATAGGCCATTTTACAATCACACAACTATCCGACCAACGATACAGTTCTGCAATGAATGGCAATTGCGTGCAATACCAGTGCTAGATGACAAAGCATATTCTTTCTTCAATCAGCACTGCAAAAAATAAAAAAAAACAGAATCCTTTCAGCCTGCTACTGTCTCTTGCCTGTTTAGATGAGAATCAGTGCAGTTGGTGATAGGTCTCACTAATAAAACTGGATGGAAATGCACAAACACCTTTTCTTCATCTTTCTTAGGAAATAAATTGAGTGTCAAATTTAGTGATTATTACCAACAATCATTATTGAAAGGCCCAGAGACAATTCAGTGGTTGTTGGTCACTGTTTGGTCAAAGCTGTTTCCTTCTTATCCCTCTCATGCATCTTGGTCTCTAAATTCCTGTCTTTACTCTGTTCTCGCTTGTTTTCTTTCCTCGCTCACCTACCCCTTTTTCTATTAGCCTTTTGTTTTCTCTCCCTCTTCAATGGTCTGCCACTCTCCCTGTGGTCCCACCTGAAACCTCCATACTTAATATGCCTCTATATACCTTTGTTCTTTCCTTCTCCTCTTTAATTCACCTCTGGTCCTACCACCTGTACCTTCTTTTGAATTAACTTTCATCTGTTACTCTCAACCTATAATATACTATTTATATCCTCTCTTTTCTTCTGTTTCATTTCCCCTTCTTACTTGTAATTTGAACTCATCTTTCACTTGTACATCTCTCAACATGTTCTCTCTTTCCTTGTATTTCTCCTTCTCTTTCTGTCTCTCATCCCTGCATGTAGGCCCAACGCTCCTTCTATCCCTTTCCAGACTACATTTGTTCTTCTCTTTTTCCTTCAACCCCCTCCTCTTTCTACCGTAATTCCTGCATCATAATGCATCTTTCCTTCCTTTCCCCTGTTGGTGGCGTGCTGCTTTCAATTTCACATCTCATACAACAGCCAACATATTCTTGGAAATCGTTCACATGTAATCTGCAAGCATGAGCAACAACCAGCAGAATAACTCTTCAAGTTGCAACATTTGCTATGAGTTTTAAGGACTTGCAAAACGATGAATGTCCTGTGAAAAAAAAAATCAAAGATCTCTCCTTTTCCTACCCCAGCTGCTATGTATGGGAGAGCAAGTCCTGTACATGCATCTTGCAAAGCTTGAGGCCCTGTGAGGTTAGTCATGGCCCAGGATCCCCAAAGTGTGCTTGTCTGAAGGTTCACATCTGGCCAGGGCTTGTGGTGATTGAAACACATTGCTATTTGGATACTGTGCAGTGATTGAGGCTTGTTCAATGTGCTAGGCTTCATCCAGTTGCCCATCAGATTTCTACTTAAAGGAAGTGACATCAGTGCCACTGAATGGCATTATTGTAGGTCTCATCACAGGAGTGTGAACGGACCTCACTTTATGAAAATTTAAATTATACCAAACAAATAATATTATTAGCTCTCAATACGTTTCTTTGAACATAAGTAGCTCTCAGTACAGAAAAGGTTGGAGACCCCTGCATAGGAATGTTGTGAATAAAAGGCATTTTGAGTTTGATGAAGACAACATTACAAAATGTATTTGACGGCACCAATGAGATGTTATTTTACTAGTCGGTCAGTCAAATACACTTTATTCGATTTGTTAAAATCATAAAAGGCATAAAAATGTGCATACATCCATAAAAATAGAGCAATTCATATATTTACAAACTCAGTGCAAAACCCCTTTTGAAACATATACACTGCTGATACTCGGAAATGAATTAAAAATGGTTAATAAAAACAATCAGAATGAAACATTTGATGGTATATTTTTCGTTTTAATTCTAATTGCCGCCACTAAAAAACTAGCCACGTGGAAAGTAATGCGGGTGCTACACAACATCTGAAGGAGGGTGAGAGCAGGTCTGACTTGGATAAAGCCAGCCTCTTTCAGGATTGGTATCAAATATTTTTTCCTTATTCCCGCATAGAACCCGCAGAACATGATGAAATGCATGGTGTCTTGTTGCGAAAAGTTGTCGCAATTACAAGGCGGGCCATCTTCTGGTTTGCACCACGATTGATAACTACCCAAGGAATAATGTATCAGATTGAATCTGAATTTAGTCAGTATGACTCTATGGAAGGGTTTGGTTACGGTCTTAAGATATGGCTCGAGTGCGGTAAAGATTGTTAGCATATAATGCCGTCTAACTGAGGGTTTCAGAAATTCCAGCTCCTCGCGGGCCAATCTAAGCCTGTCTAAAAAGTGTAACTTAGTCCAATTAACGTCTTCCCTTCTGATACAAGAAGGCGTTAAAAAGAGCTCCGGGCGTCCTAACTGACCAAATGAATATCACAGGTATTCAAGCCAGGGTATTTTTTTTGCGTGATCCAATGCAATGACATTTTTCAGAATAGCATGATTCAAAGTTATTTCTGAGTTGAGCCATGTTTTTAGCCAGAAAATTAATGGGGCTAATTTCAGCTTATCTGAAACATAATCTAAGCCCACCTCGGAATGGATTGAGAAGGTGGGGGTGGGCTGGGGAACAGACAAGAGGTATGTTAAAAATCTGTTCTCAACTCTTTGAATCTTATCAGGTGGGACATAGCCCCAAACAGAAGCGCCATATGTGGCAATTGGCATACATTTTGAATGATAAACTTTTAGAAGAGCCTCCATAGGCCTAGCCCCCAACCTTTTTGAAAAGCCTATGAGAGCTGACGTGGATCTTGCCACGGAAATACTTTTAGCCTTAATTTGGGGGGCCCATGTCCCCTTCTCGTCGAAGAGAACACCTAGGTAAGAAAATGCTGCCACCCTGGAAACCACCTCACCCTTGCAAGTAAAGGTTTTAAGTTTACACTTATGTCTATGATGGCCAAACACCATTGAGTGGGATTTTTTCGCATTTATCATTAGGTCCAGATGATCAATAAAGATCCCAAATAGGTCCAACAATCTCTGGAGCCCCACCCCGGTGCGGGCTAATAAGACTGCATCGTCCGTGCATAAGTCACAACCCTTCGTAAAATGCCAGGGGTCACAAAAATATAATCTAGCACCGAACCTGGGTCAGAACCTTTGAAAGTAACTGCCCTTACCTCACCCTCGATGCTGCTAGATTCAAAAACATTGAAGTTAGCCAGCAGCTCCTCAAGGGTCTCTCCTTGTCTGGAGTGCTCAAAGTGGGGAACCACTGAACCTACTGGACCCTCCTGATTCCCTATGTGACAAACGTCACTGCATGGATGAATATTAAAATCGCCCATTAAGATGAGCTCGAAATTAGTGTAATGATTTTGACTGAGGTTAATTAAAAAAAATTCCAGCAAGGCAATATGTGTAGTGCTATCGTCCCTATCCCAAGAATTATAGAAATTAATTAAAATGGATTTACAGGTGGACGAAGCAACCCATTCAACAATTAAAAGGTTAGGGGACCCAACCTCCACCAGTTTTTGTGTCCCCATAGGTTTTAGGGAGAAAAGCATGATAAGACCACCTTTCGCTCTACCTGCGGTACTTGGAGTGGCCGGGACGACAAAGCTGGTAAAGCCATCCAACCAGAAGCTAGGGGAAGAGTCCCAGGTTTCCTGCATAGATATTATATCATGACCAGAGATAAAGTCAACCCAAGCTGTGTCTGCCCTTTTTGTTCTAATGCCGGCTACATTCCAGCTAATAATTGTACACTCCGCTAACACATCGGGGTTAGAAACATCATGAGTGTTAGACGGTGTCAATGCTGGCAGTCAATCGATCTCTTCAATACCTGAAAGGGGAGCAAATCGGTTACTCAGGGACGGTCCACGGGGCTCTAAGGGTGTACAAATTGACTGAGGATGAAGTGCCACCGGAGGACCCAAATCCCCATCCGAGGGGTGTGGGCAAGTCCCCGAAGTCCTTACACGTCCCAGATCTGTGCCCCGTGCCCTCCGATCCATCACTGTGCGCCGTAACCCATGTTGTATGACTGGGGGTGGATAGAAAAAACCCAGAGGGACGGGTCTCATTTGACCAGTATGTATAAACTCTGAGCCATCCCAGAACAACCTGTCTGCCAAATCCACACTATTGAAATTGACTATAACACAGTCCCCCTCTATTTTCTTTGGACATTTCCAAATCCAACCCACCCTTCTTGCCATGATGATCCTATTTGAAATGTTCAACCCTCCACTGCAGAACTCATTACACCATACTCTGGCCTTTTTCATCAAGTCGAGAACTGATTCACCCTCTCCCTCTTGTAGCGGAGGGACCCCAATAAATGTGGCCACTAAGGGAGCAGCCTCCGGGGGCAAATCCAACTTTACTTGGCAGCCTCTTACTGACGTGCTAGAACCTGGGATGGGTATCGGTACACTACTGGCCAAGAAGCCTGGCCTTACGGGGATGGAATCTGCGCTACTAAGTGGTGTGTGAATATCCCGACTCCTAACATTAACAGAGGCCATCCCATCATTAGTCGGCAGAGGTCCAGAGGGTCTGAGGACCTCCTTGGAATTTTTACATGAGGGGTCAGCATCAGGCAAATGCACTTCCTGACCTAAAGTGCAACTTTTGGCATATTTATCTATTAATGCGCATTTCTTAAGAAGACCAGCTAAACAAGTATTCAAGGTGTCCACAATGTCTTTCGCTATGCCCAATAATAATGGCTCTATGAGTGCTACAAATATGGACTCTAGCTGAGCTCCAAGATTGTCATTAGTCACAGTCGCAATATTTATAAAGGCATCTGGTTTTTTCCTCCTTTTAGTGTTCCTCTTTGGTTCATGGCCAGTGACCTGGGTACACCGTTCCAGTGGTGGGGATCGGGATTTGCCAGGGGAAAGACAAACAGTAGGGGCAGCAATGTTCCTAGGATGAATAAGTACCACCTCAGACTCTAGTGGTATTTGTGGTGCTTGCACAGTATCAATAACCTGCGTACAGTTTGTGAGGGACGAGGGGGTTAGGCCGAGTTCTTGCTCTGCATTTGCAATTTCCTTCGTGAGGGACCCCACAGCGGAAGAGAGATAGGAAATAATTGACTCAGAATGTCTAGGCACCTTAGCCTTCTTCCCCCCCTCCTCAGCATTGGTTGCTTTCTTGCGCTTACCCATCTTGAACTGTCAGGCGACTGGCCCAGCCCGGCCTCTTCAGGCCCCTGACGGCCACAGACGGCCCACCCTTTGCCCGGGTTTAGCCAGGCGTCGCCCGCGCGCGTCCCGCGACGCGGGAGGCGTTCCTTACTCTTAAAGCACCGCCGGGCGCGCCGATAGCGTCGGTGGAAGTGCGCGGGTTCCCAGGGCAGCTGGGAGATGTAGTGTCCCACTGCTGGTGGGGCCGGTGTCTGCTGTGGCTGCTGGGACCCTTGCCTTTGCCCTCACGGCGTGGATGCTGCTCCGCCAGGTACGTCGACCGTTTCCCTCACGGCGTGCTGGTATGAGTGAATATGCGCCTCTATTTTACTAGAAGTGCCATACTAGTGAAGACTTTTGGGCCATATTAATGTCAGGCCTGTATTTCGGTCGGATGGAAATGCCTGGACCAAAGGATAATACCATAATTAAATCATGAACTTTATGTAACCATTGGGCTGAGCTCTGGTAAAGTGTGCTGCTGAAATGGAAGATGTTTCTATTACTAAATTATGCATGTGCAGCAGTCGTTTGCACGCTCTGCCTAGTGTGTATTGCACATTTGGAAGAAATACATTTTCTTGCATTCAAGTGAATTAATCTATTTACCCTGTCTGTGATAATGTAGCTGTTTGCATTTAGAATGGCTAAGAGTGAAATAAGTATGCATGGCTTTTAAATGTTCTTAGACATTATAGATGCCCTCTGGAGGAATTTTAGATGAAATGGGGAGTGTTTGTGGGGGCACTGAGTAAGACTTATCAATTTACCATAGAGCTGTCTCAGGGGAAAATCGAAGGAATGATTTGCGGTAGAGGAAGAAAGTCTTGTACTAAAAGGAATCATTTTATTTATTTATTTAGAGTTTTTATACAGGACAGTGTCTTCTTACTGATACTTGAGTGCGTAGGTAAAAGACAGAGAGCCTAATTTATGAGAAGTGTTGCATCGCTGGTTGAAAACAGTGATGCAGTACTTTTTTAGTGCGCCCTCCTTGCGACACCTTGGATGCGCAGTATTTACAGTATGGCGCTCTATGTCGCAAGGATTGACCAGATACATCAGGAATCCTGACTTATCTGGTGGTGCCGAAATTACACATTGCTGGAGTGTGTCACAAAACATACACAACTCCAGCAATGTGTCATTACACATGGGTGAGTCCTATGTAAAAGGGCCTACGTCAGCCCTTACTCCTACAGATTTGATGCAGTGAACTCGTAGAAGTATTACAGTGGAATCTCAAAGATTTCACTGCGCCACTTCTCTGAGGCTTTTTTACGGGGGACTCAACACAGTAGCAGAGCAGCAGATTTCTAACACAATAGTTCTTATTGTATAGAATGCATCTCGGCCCCTTGGAGAGCCAGGGAGAGAATTCCAGCAGACTGACCAGTCTTGTAACGGAGGGAGCAGCCTTGCGTAAACTGAGTTTACATCTATGAGACCACCTAACTACACACACCAGGTATGGAGTCCGGTGCTATTCCCAGAGATCACTAAATGCTCACATAGTGAGGGTAGGCCTAGACAGATATAATAGTTGCCATGGTTGAGCGTTTCATTATTTACAGTCTGCTAGTAATGTTGATTACATTGCTCAGGTGTATTTGTCTATTAATCACAGCAAACTGCTCCAAAATGGACTACAATAGTATCAATAAATATATTGTAAACTTCCTTCATGTCTCTTCTTTGTATACTATGAACATGCATGAGTGAGAATATAAACTGATGATCTGTTCCCACGGTTCCCTTGGGGCTTGCAGGTATATGTTCTAGGTTTGCTGAAATCCCCAGTTACTCTGGAAGGTTAGGAGTTCAGGTGAGGCACTGCAAGCTAGTCAGAGTTAGGCCAAATTCTGACGTCCTGTTCTCCCAAGACACAGTTCTGTTTCCAAATAGACTCCCTGCAACATGGCGCCACCAACAATGGTCTGGTACTAATTCAGCAGGTCTCCTGAGTAGGGCTTGTGCGAGCCCTTAGTTCCCTCACACCTACCACCAGAGACATCTGTGGTGTTGGAGATATATTCTCCACAGTATTTTTAGAAAGCACCAAATTTTTTCTGTTGGTTGTTGAAGCTTGAACCTTTAAAATAATTATCTATATTTGTGTATGCACTTTGCTTCCATTACTGTTTTGATAATGGCGCAAACAGCACCTATACCAATTGCTGACAATTGTAGAACTGCAGTTTTTGCACATGTTACCTTGCATGGCCTTGGCACTTCTTTGTGATTGAAGCCCACAATGGCTACCTCTTAGAAGTCTTTTACTCAGGTAAATGTTCCAGCTGCGAAAGCTAATTCAGGCACATTTCATGAATACATGAATACACTCCACTGCAACAATACAGAGCGTATGTGCTCTTAAAAAATCCACGTTCACATTGAGAACATCAAAATTAGTTCTGGGGCGCCCCTATACATGAACTTGCACCAGTACGCATTGGTCCCCTTAGTAATGAAGGAGGCACCTGGCCAGCATTAGCTGGTTATACACCATACAGTAAGCTTCAAGGTCTCAATGTTAATGAGCTACAAGTATCTCTACAGATGCTTAACTCAATATATTTTGCACACCTAGCTGGCGGTTCCAGCAACAGCTGGCTTAGCAGGACAAGCCCAGTTGCCTGCAGTGCCAACTATAAGTCCTGTAATTGTTCATTCAATTATGGGCAAAGTTCTCACAAATCATGAAGAAATCCCTTTTTGATCGCCAAAAAAATCGCTCACGTTGAAGCTGTGTTTCTCCTTATGGGACCATTAGACAAGCACAGAATATTGACTATTGGCTTACCCTATGGGATGGTTCCCATAATAGGTGACTGCGCCAGTTGGGGCACATTCTTTGCCGCTGTCTATACCATAGCACTTGGTTCTCCGTCTATGTCAGTCTGCCGGAGGTGTTAAAACAAATACAGACCAAACATGGGGAAGCTGTTGCCCTGGATTTGGGGAAAACTAATGGGAAGCCTTCCTGCAGCGTTCACAACGATTCTGTCTAACATTAAAGGGAAAGCAGCTTTTCTGGCTATACACCAGCGACTCGCGCAGGTTGCACCACTCAACCAGGAACAGGAGCTACCTATAATTTTTGCTGAATTATAAACTTCTATGGGATGAAATTATTTGGAAACCAGGCCCAATAAACCACAACTTGGCAAACCTAGTTCTGACAGGGAGACTGCCAAACCAAGCCCAGCTTTGTTAAAAAGCGATGGAACGAACTCCAACCTAAAGAAAAAGCCAAGCCTTGAGGGAGATCTCTGCCTCCGGAGTCCTCTGACAGACGCTATAATTTGCATGATCACACAGAAATCAGAGCTCTTGATTGGTATCAGCTTTCTGATACTCGCCTTTCTCGTTCCTTTCAGACTCATCAGAGAAACAGTACAAGAGAGGAGGATGTTTTGACCGCTGACAGGAAGAGTATTTGAAACCAAAGAGGGACTCACAACGCTCATCTGATGTCAAGGTAAAGAAAGATGAGAAACCTCCTCAATTTAAACCCCACTTTCAGAAAAAGAAACTTGCAGCTATAACTGCAAAATATGTCACGAACACTGAGAACGCTCCTCCTGAACAGAAGGAGGGTGGTGACACTGCTCAACAGCGCAGCATAGGTCACCATAGTGTGCCTGAATCTCCAGGAGCTTCTGGCAGCGTTAGCAACTGATAACTTCACCACATTTACAACCCCAGACAGGCATGTATCCCCCTCCAGAGAGATGATATTATTTGGACATACAAATTGAAGGTGACGTACAGCGCACCATTAAAGTTATAGTCTGGGAAAACCTTACTTTATCATATGACATTCTCCTAGCTGAGTTTGATTGGCTTCCGCAGTATGTCCAAACATCCCCGCAGGGTGAGAATGTAATACTTCTGTCTATCTCTGCACTTGTCCCCTTATGCACAGAATGGGCTCTTATAGTAGTCCCAGCTTTATATTGCAACTATGTCGGTTGGCATAAGGATTCTCCTTATCATATAATACCCTTACAGTCTAGCCCACAAGTGCGACCACAATACCAAATGAAACGGGATGCAAAAGCACCTGTCAGAGGTTTATTCTCCAAGTTGGAGTAACAGGGAGTAATTGAACCCTGTGCCTCTCTGATGAATAGTTAGCTTTTCCCTGTTTTGAAAACCGGATCATCCACATTGCATAGTCTTAGACTGCAGACATTTAAACAGTCATAAACACACTTATGCAATACAAAATACACACAGTACAGCACTTATAAATAATATAGTCCGTAAAAAATACAAAACAACCTTGGACATTTCCAATGTTTTTTTTCTGCCAAAATATTGCAGCTGAAAGCAGAGATTGGACTGCCTTCTCGGCACTCTACTCTCAGTGTTGGTTTTTACGACTCCCTATGGGCTACAGGAAACAGCCCTGTACTGTTTACTGCCTGCATAGTGTCAATTCTTTAAGCGATTGACCCAGAAACTTTGGCCAGAGTGGATCGCGTAATATTGGGATCCACCGCCTGTGGTTAAAAGTTAAACTTTAAGAAATCTAATATAGCATGTCTAAGTGTCCTTTTTAAGGTTATGAAGTTACACATGAAGGCAAAAGCCTTGCTCTACACTTCCTGGAGAAGTGTGCCCTGCTGCATCCTTCTAATACTTTAGGGAAACTGCAATGCTTGTTAGTGTTCTTTACTTTTGGCAGAACCTATATACCTGAATATGCACAACAGATTAAATTATTGTAGGAATTGATTCATCTTGATTTTTCCAGTTCTCAGTGGACATTATAACACACAGACATACAGGGATCCTTACAATCTGATTTGCTTGCAACAAGACACTTACATACACGTGTCAACATGACCATCCTGGTCATCCGTATAATTGCAGGTTCCATTGGCTTTACCTATGCAAAAAGAACAATTGATGAACAGAATGTTGAACAATGCCAAGCATTCCACTCAGTACAGAGATCTGGGCCTAAATCCATTGTGTTTTTGCTCACCATGCCATTCCAGTTTAAACCCAACAATATACAAATCAATCTTGACCCTGCTCCCCATGGGAAAAGTCCAGCCCGAACTGCCAGGTCAGGTCCTCCCTCGACCAGAAACAAGCCTCCTGGCACCTGTTTTGGGGTTTCAACCCTCATCCGCCAGGCTAATGTATACATTTACGCGATGTTGCCCTGTTTTATATTTCCTTCAAATGCTGTCTGATCATCTTATGTGCTACTGTCTTGTGTCCTGTATATGTTTGTCATTAATATCTAGCCGATCTACTCGGTAAAAAGCTCCAATCAAATCTCCTACCCACCTATCTTGATAGCAGTTTTTACATTTTTTTTTTTTTTTTTTATTAATTATGGGTTGAATGTTTATCTTAACCTACTTTTAATAGATCCTATTCTTTAATTTAAGGCTCTTTTTTATCAAAATTATGTATATTATGAACTAAAATGAATTTATCATTTATAGAATGACTATAACACAGCTATATTAATTTATGATACCTCGGAGTGCTTGGCAGACCCTCGTGAGATTTTAGCTCCCATGTTATTAGCTGTGCTTAGTTTTTCCCCATACTTAATATCTGTGCACAAGTTTTTGTTGATGTTTCCCTTTTCCTGTAAGTTCTGCACTGATAAAATATGTAACTTTCCAATACATGCACCTACAGTTTATGGAAATGTAGTTCATGTTGTAATGTACTTTCATGATCTATATTTTAAACTAGATCGAAGAAAGCAATTTGGTTTGAACTTGAATAACATTGTGTTGTCTGTTATCGATATTCTGCACAGTGACTTGTCTTCTGTATACCAATGGGCAAAGTTATCTTAGAACCATTATGCAGTTTAGCTGGACACTTCCCGTCCTCAAAAGTGTCAGAGTGCCTTGGCGTTACCTTAATTCTACACAGCCATTTTTGCTTTTCAATCTGCCACGTATAAAAGGCTCAGGGCCAAGAAAGCCGCCACTTACACAGTTATACCTCAAGCAGTTAGAACAGTTCCCATTCACAATAGTTGAAACACCTTCCTTAGTGTGACTGATACATGGCGGAAAATCTTTGCCAATTTCAACCTTCTAGTTCACAACTTGCATGAAACATTTCCCGGTGGGTAGATATGAAGCCCTAGGGGCAGCTTTATCCAAGTGTTATGGTCATTCCCTTTCCCTTATCGATGTAAGCAGGCTGAGAACGAGGTATTTCTTACTGGAAAGAAATGCAACTCTTCTGTTGATCATTCACTTGTCTTTGAGCACATTAATATTCATGGTCCCTCCGAAAAATCTCTTCACAGAATGCCACCACATTATGGGTTTTAACCTCTCTGACAACCTCAGGCCATTTGGAATATTAATCTATCAGGACTAAAGCGAACCTGCTGCAGTCCCTAGGCATTCAAAAGGTCCGCAAACGTCAATGGCAACCCTTTCCAAGGGTCTCTCGTGAACATTTATGGGAGCAATGGTGGTTTCAGATACTCTATACGTTTTGGCACTGCATACACATGAATCACAGTTACTCACATTCCTCTCTATATACTTATCCATTCCCAGACACCAAAAATCATTGCTAACCTTCCTCTTCATCGCAATATACCACCATGGCCTTGGTGCAATAACTCTACAAGCCTTTGGTACCACTAACCTGCCTTACAGCCTGACGACTCATCAACCACTGACAATTCATCCCACACAGGAATGCATTCATTTAGCCTTACTTTATCTTCATGAGATAAACTCTTCCCATTAGACAATTTGTCAATCATCAAATTCATCATGTCGTCATTCCCAACTTCCTTCAACCATTTATCCTTCCAAATCTCCCCTTTACACTTATGACCAATTTCTGCCACCACCCAGTCATCTGCCTTACAATAAGACTCACACTGTAGAGACAGACGAGACAAAAAACTGCAATATACATTCATGTGCCCTGATACATATTTGGTCTGGGAGGAATACTCCTGCAACCTATCTACCCATTTTGAAATACGCGGAGTGGCCCTTCTGGCACCCTTTGTGATAAACAAGTCTATAAGCAGCCGATGACCTGTTCTCAGTTCAAACTGAGCTCCCCATACAAATGTCCAGTAGTACTGCACACCCCACCAACACACAAGGACCTCCTTTTCGACAACTGAATACAAACTCTCTGCACCCATTAAAGTATGTGACGCATAGGCTAAAACTCTTTCCTTGCCGGCATCTTTTTGCATAAGAACTGCTCCCAAACCATAACAACTGGCATCAGTAACCACAACTGACCTTTTCACTGGGTCAAACAGCACCAACACTCTAGCTACGACAATTGCCCTCTTGATAACATCAAACGTCAGTTAACACACGTCTGTCAACACATACTTGGATCCCTTTTTAGTAACTCATGCAAAAATATGTGCCTTGTTTGAAAAATGCTCTACAGACTTGAAGTAATACTCCGCCAGACTCGAAAATTATTTTAGTTGTTCTTTGTCCTTGGGTGGCAACGGATTATCGATCGCTTCAATTAAGCTCAGTTTTGGTTTGACACCTTCAGCAGACAGCATGTGCTTTAAGTACTCAATTTCCTCTCTCTAAAATTTACACTTACTCGACTCAAACATCAAACTAGCCCCTTCCAACTTGTCCAACACCCTCTTTAGCATTACATTGTGTGGGCTCTTGTCTTCAACCCCCTCCAAAATATCATAATGAAAAACTATCACCACGGATAACCCCCTCAGCACTTTATGCATGACTCTAGAAAACAGCAGAAGCTGATGCTAAACCAAAAGGCATTAATTTAATTTGATATGTTCCTTCCACAGTGATAAATGACATTACATGTCTAAAGTCTGGATGTAATTGGACCTGATAGTAAGAACTGGAAAGGTCCAGAGAGGTGAAAAAGTTTGCATTCCTAACATTCATCAACATTTTGTTCATCTTGGAAGTGGATGTTTGTCATCCAAAATATTGTAATTTGCATCATGAAGGTCCACACACACCAGAATGTTTTGTTGGCTTTCTTCTGCAAAACTATCAGACTCAACCATTCAGTTGCCTCTATTGGTTCTATGATTCCTTCCTCTGTCTATGTAGGGGTATTTGTAAAGCCCAACTGCTACTCCAAGGAGTGTCCTGGCGCTGGATGCCAAAAGGTAACAGTGGGGCATGGGAAGAAATTATGGGCTGGAAAAAAGCCACGTTTTCAGCTTTTTCTGGAACAAGGGTGTAGACTTAATGCTTCTTAGGGTCTGGGACAGTTTGTTCCAGAAGGACGGGCCCAAGAGGAAAGTGCTCTACCCCCCAACCTGGCCTTTTTAATACATGGAGTGCTGGCTAGGAAGATATTTGAGGAACAGAGATTTCTGTGTGGGACATAGAGCAAGATCTTGTGTTTTAGGTAGCTAGGGCCCATTCCGTATAATGCCTAATGAGTCACCAGTAGAGGCTTAAAGGTGACTCTTTTCCTTCCTGGAAGCTAGTGAAGACTCCTCTGAAGGTTTGACATGTGAGCATCACGGGGGAGCTCAAAGATAGTTTGGTCGGGCTGCTGCATTCTGGACAAGTTGAAGCCTGTCCATCAGATAACTGGACATACACAAGTAGAGGCCTATTCCTGTAATCAATTCGAGTTATGATCAGGGCTTGACTCACCTGTTGGCTGGCAGCCACAGACAGCAGGAACAAAACTTTCAGAAGAAGTGCCTACTACTGAGTTTCCTTGGGTGAGGAATAACAGCTGGTTATCAAATTTAAAGCCTAAGTGTTTCACCACCTGATTTTTGATAAAGTGGGTGGGAGCGTCAGGTGGCCAGAAGGACTGCAGCAGTGTTGCTGCATCCACGCCAAAGAAAAGTAGCTCCGTCTTTCCTGCATTACATTTCAGCTGGTTCACGGGCAGCCACCCAAATACTGCTGAAAGACCGATACTAATTAACTTACCAGGGCAGGGCTCGTTGTTCTTCCACATGAACAGCAACTGGGTGTTATCTGCGTAAGACACAATTTTTGCCCCTAAGGATTCTACCAGCATTGCCAACAGCGTGAGGTAGATGTTGAACAAGGTCCGACTCAGGGCAGAGCCCGGGGGGACACCAACCTTCAACTTGAGAGACGTGGCCGAGTAGGGATAGCACCATACTTCCTGATCCCTTCCCTCGATGAAAGATGCCAGCCATTTCCAGGCCAGCTTCCCAATGCCAATTGAGTGGAGGCATGTCAGGAGAATCTGGAGCAAGACAGTATCAAAAGCGACTGATAGGTCTAACAGGACCATCGGCGCCCTCTCTCCCACTTCCAGACCAAGTCGGATGGAGTCATCTACCTCCAGTAGTGCTATTTTGGTAGTGTAGTTGGGGGTGAAAGCCCGACTAGCTGGGAGGAAGGAAGCAGTTCCTTTCGAGGTAAGATGAAAGCTGCTGGTTCACATGTTTCTCTAGAAGTTTCAAGAAGGCGGGATGGAGGGAGATTGGCCTAAATTTAGTTAGACGGATCAGAGAGGGCTGCCTAGGCTTTTTGTAGCAGCAGGACAATCTTCGCTTGTTTCCATTTGGTAGGTACTGTGGCTGACGAGAGGGAAGTATTCAGTAACTGGTTCTGAGTGGGTTGATAGCCTCTGCCCCTAGGACACAGATAAAGGAGGGGGCAGGGTCGAACGGGGGACCTAATTTGAGGCATTTTAAGGTACGCAGAGAATCATCCAAGGGGGTAGGAGAGAAAGAGTTTAGGGAGCACACTTCCAACGAGTCAACTCCTCAGACAACTGCTCACGTAGAGTCACAGGCACATTTCTTACTTTATGCACCTTAGGCACCAGCCCTTCCTTAAGAACAATATGATGTTCAAATTTCTTTAAACATCCCAATTTTTGAGAACATACATTAGGATACTCCACTTTCCACCTTTCAACTTCCAGTTGGGTGGGGAAAAGCACCTGCTCAGCATGATTTAGATCCAACACAATCCAAGTACTTGCTGCTCTCTCCACCCAAGTAAAGTGTTTCCTTTTTCTGCAACATAAACTTTTCTCCATGCACTCCTACCCTTATACAGAAGTTCTACTTCAAAATATTCCATAACCGGTAACTTGACCCTAAAATATCCCTGCGGCTCAATATCACTAGGAATTAACTTTGGAACATCTTTTAATGTCTTCCAAATGGATTTGTCCACCAGGGTATACAGAGAACACGAATCAGCCCACATGGATGCTTCTAATCCATTCACTCCTACCACACATTTGGGAGGGCAGTTCGTATCATCCCTGATGCAATCCCATTCACATTCCTAGACACCACATACCACCAATACATAAACATAAATGTCATCCTCATTGTCCTCATGTGCACCTTCACCTACACCTTCTCTTACCAAATTAACTTTATGCTTGTTCGTGCTCCTGTTCCCCATCCTGCACACCCTAGAAAAATGGCCTGTTTTCCTACATTTATAGCAACGAGCATTGACAGCTGGACATGCTTTAGATTTAGCCAATTGGCATTCACTACCACACCAAAAACATTGTTTCTTAAAACCGCCCCTTTGTGGTACTTAATGCAACTTGACGTCACTCTCTTGTTTGATCCCTTTGATCCAAATGTTTTACACAGTATTTACATTTTCTTCACCTGCTTTATTCTAGTCCTTACTATCTTTCAACTCTTTCACATACCAAGAGGTGTTCTCAATACGACATGCTATAGCTAAGGTTTTCTGTAATGACGGACCCTTCATCTGGAGGAATATTAGTAATCTTAGGTTTTCAAATTGCTCATACTATTTATTAACTAGTCTGGAGCACCTGGATTCTGAAGAAAAATGGGAGTAGCCGGTATCATTAGCACCGCCAAGCTTAAAGCAGATGAACAGACAACATTGCACAGGATTACAGTTCTTGGAAATACAATATCACAACCAGAACACAATTATCTAACAAAACAAAAGTAGTCACTGTTGTCAAGTTAAAAAAAAGTTAACAAAAAAAAGTGGTCCAGTTGTCAAAGCTGGATCCTTTCTGCACAGAATGCCCTTAAAATTCAATGCATAAAGTGTCACAAGGTAATTTCCTCAGGAAAACAAAGTCCTTCTTTTGTTCCTGCAGCCTCAAGAAAACAAAGTCCTTCTTTAGTTCCTCTGGTTTAATGACTCAAAGCGTGTACAACCAATAGGAAGGTTGCTTCCTTCGTTCTAAACGTTCCCTAACATGCTCCCCTCACTTCACTCTAAGAAGGACCGGTGGCACAGACCTTCCATTGAGCTGCCTCATTCCAACCATGAACTATGTGCTGCCAGTCCCACTGATCGCTCCCACAATCTGCCTTTATAATTCCTTCCACAGCCCTGCATAGATCAGGGTTCACCTCACCATCACAGCCCACTAATGCACACAGCGCTTGATAGTATGGCAAGGCCGATGCTTAAATGTGTTTCCCAAACCCCACTGCACATTGGAGTCCTAATGCCCTTTTGCTGCAAGGATGCGTAGCACGGCTTCATACACGTTGCTAGGCAGCCTGAAAGCTCATAAATTTCACTTGGTAAGCCTTGTGTAGAGTCGAACTTAGCCCTACTTTTTACCCTAGGTGAAATTGAGAGAGCTCTTGATGGAGTGGCTGCAGGTAGAGCGCCGGGACCGGATTGTATTCCAGTGGACAAATATAAATCAGACCGGGAGAACTGGCTAAAATATATCCAAAATCCTTGCAAATGGCTTGGCCAAAGGCGCCCCCATTCCAGAATCCTGGCGTGGGGCAGAAATTATCCCCATCTATAAAAAAGGGTATCGCGCCTGCCCATCCAACTATAGGCCCATAAGCCTTATAGATACTCTTCAGAAAATTGTGGTGAGACTAGTGCTAAGCAGCAGCCGCCACTTTCCACTATCCTTGCCTCTGAATTTCCATAGTTGCCTACATGTCTTTAACTCTGCCACAGCCTTTCTGGCCGTTTGAAGACCAGGCAGTGTCATTAAATACCCCACTTTTTCATCAGTGTTCAACTCTATCTCAGCTATACTCACCCACAGATATCCCACTATATTCTGAAAAAGTTCCAGTTTGCTACAGGTCTACCATGCGTTACTCATACGTGGTTAAGGCAGTGTGCGGTCTAAATGCGCGGATGAGTGGGCCCTGGAAGAGAAACGATAGAGAGAGGATGCGGTCTGATAAGTGGGGCTGGGGCTTGGTTTTGGAGGGTAGGGATAATTTTTAATGGTTGGGGTAATTTTTAGGGCTTAGGGGGATCGGGGTAGTTTTTAGGGCTCAAGGGGGATTCGGGCTACTGTATAGGGCTCGGGGTAGTGTTAAGGGTCGGGGTCAGGGCACTTTTTAGGGCTCGGGGGTCAGGGTACATTTTAGGGCTGGGGCAGGTAGAGTTTAGGGCTCAGGGTGACAGGGTAGTTTTTAGGGCTCAAGGGGGTCGGTTAGTGTTTAGAGCTCAGGGGGGTTGGGCAGTTTTTAAGGCTCAGGGCAGGGGGTCTTGTGAAACCTGTATGTATTGTTACCGTCAATCTTTTCCCATATATAACATCTTCATCCTTTTTCTTTTATATTACAGAGTTATATATAACACGAACTTGACCCGAATCGGGTATCAGAGTGCTTTACATAGCAGCAGTTGCATTACATGTGGACACATTCATTATTTTTTTATTAGGCATGGGGAGATTAAGTGATTTGCCCAGAATCACAGGATTTTCAGCGTCATTGCCGAGACTCGAACCTAGGTCCCCACATACGAGGTTGACCGCTCTAGCCATTAGGCCAACTCTTCTCCCCAATCAATGCTCTTTCATACTCCCAATCATGCTCCGAGACCTGTTGATTGCAAAGATATCTATGCCTTTTATTAAAATAAATATGATAAATTTGTCTTCCAATAAAATCTCATAAGACAATTATCAACAATTCATTACATAATAAATATCAACAAACAGGGGTTAAAAACCAGAAATACATATAAACAAATCACTGATATTTTCTTACTGTGTTGCTTCAATATTTTCCTTAGTAATTGCTTTATTGCATTGTCTCAGTAGGATGTCAGTATTTTCAGACACATGTTATCCTAACAGAGCAATGTAGACCTCCCCCTAACAACTTACATAACACTATTTTTCAAAAAATATATATATATTTTCTTTTTTTTGTTTTTACAAGAAACCAATTCATCAAATTATCAAGTTGTCGACAAAGTGTATCAGTAGATCACAGTTGGTCTACTCCACCTTCGTCAAGACAAAATTTAAAAACAATGATGTTCTCTATGGAAATAAAAACATATTGCAACCATGAGAACTATTAAAGTGAGTTATGTTTACAAAACAGGCTCATCTTTTTCAACATACATTTTTCAAACCCTTATCAATACAATATTCAACACTTGTTCCCAATCATTCTTATATATTTGCTTTTCCAATGTGTCTTATCTTCACTGACATCAAAAACTGTGGGTACATTGAATTATCCCAATATATATTTTCTCACCGCTACATAATCTGTATCATATCACAACCCATTAATTGTTGAGAGCAAAATATCTCCCTCGAATATTTTTGACTGAATGTCCCGTTGGTTATTACCATTCCCCTATTGCATTTAAGGCCATTAAATATTGCCTATTTAATCACATATTATCATCCTATAACTTCATCTCATAAACTTACTTATAATCTCTTTTCCAGGTTGTGAGGTGTCATAAGATAACATAAGATAGATCGGCCTCTTGGTGTTATTGATACTTCCTCTCAAGAACTGCTTCATAACTACGTAAAATATTTCATAATGTTATGTTAATGCTGAGTATTATCTCTCCTTATATAGTCCCCCATCTACCACTCTGACTGCTTACCCATAGATCAATCCTCACAGTATGGCGTAACCATACCCTGTGTTTGAATTGTGGCTGTGATGCGTCAGCGGTTCAGGGACCTTTAAAACTTGGCCCGTATTTTTCCGTTTATAAATTCTTTGGGGCGTCGGATTCTGCCTTCAGCCCTTTAGTACTAAAAATACAAAATTAAAACTCAATATTATCTATATGGGTTAGATCCACACAACCTATGAGTGGAGCTATCTCTTAAACCAATTTTAAGACACAAGGGGGACCCAACAGATAGCTAAGTACCATGGGTATAACAACGTTATAGTGAACAAGGGTCCTTAGCTTATTTCTGAATAAAGAACACAATACTGTATAGAAACACAATGGAAACCTATACGTTATAAACTTTCCAAACCCAGCCGGGAGAGGAGTTTATTTCAACAAGAAGTAATGTCCAATCCAACAATACAAACGTAATCACAAGACACAAGCCTGTGCCGTACATAAAAGAAGGAAAAGAAAAAATAGAATAAGGGTGAAAGCGGTGTCTATCAGGCATAGAGAGAGAGCAAAGACAGGGCACTGTTGATAGGTAAAAAATCAATAACAGTGTCGCCTGGAGTGGAATATAAACAATCTTATTGGTCAATATTGTAAATATGCGCCCACTCATGGGTGTCGACGTTTCGATCCCTATTGCTCAATTAGATACATGGGATCATCATCAGGACATTTGTAATGAACAAGACATGCCTGATTGTAAGGAAGCCTGTTTAGGAGAAACAAAGAAAAAAGAGATATTTCAAACACTTAAGAGTTGTTTGCAGATGTATGCCAGCTATGTATCGAATTCGCAGTGTGTGCCCAAGTGCACGGTGTTTGTGACTTAATCAGGCACAAGATAACAGCATTTCCATACTCCTCGGAATCGCAGTGACATGCGTGAAGGGCTGCGAAGATCAGTTGTGAAGTGATGGTGATCAAAACAGTTTGTAGTCTACTAGGTACAGGTATTACTAACGTAGTTGTGAAGTGATGGTGATCAAAACAGTTTGTAGTCTACTAGGTACAGGTATTACTAACGTAGTAATACCTGTACCTAGTAGACTACAAATTGTTTTGATCACCATCACTTCACAACTGATCTTCGCAGCCCTTCACGCATGTCACTGCGATTCCGAGGAGTATGGAAATGCTGTTATCTTGTGCCTGATTAAGTCACAAACACCGTGCACTTGGGCACACACTGCGAATTCGATACATAGCTGGCATACATCTGCAAACAACTCTTAAGTGTTTGAAATATCTCTTTTTTCTTCGTTTCTCCTAAACAGGC
This sequence comes from Lissotriton helveticus, assembly GCF_964261635.1. Classification (NCBI taxonomy): domain Eukaryota; kingdom Metazoa; phylum Chordata; class Amphibia; order Caudata; family Salamandridae; genus Lissotriton; species Lissotriton helveticus. The sequence continues at coordinate 964,506,869 of NC_136070.1, forward strand.
TTCCTTACAATCAGGCATGTCTTGTTCATTACAAATGTCCTGATGATGATCCCATGTATCTAATTGAGCAATAGGGATCGAAACGTCGACACCCATGAGTGGGCGCATATTTACAATATTGACCAATAAGATTGTTTATATTCCACTCCAGGCGACACTGTTATTGATTTTTTACCTATCAACAGTGTCCTGTCTTTGCTCTCTCTCTATGCCTGATAGACACCGCTTTCACCCTTATTCTATTTTTTCTTTTCCTTCTTTTATGTACGGCACAGGCTTGTGTCTTGTGATTACGTTTGTATTGTTGGATTGGACATTACTTCTTGTTGAAATAAACTCCTCTCCCGGCTGGGTTTGGAAAGTTTATAACGTATAGGTTTCCATTGTGTTTCTATACAGTATTGTGTTCTTTATTCAGAAATAAGCTAAGGACCCTTGTTCACTATAACATCTCTTAAACCAAGGCAGTATCCTCAGTTTACTTAGTTATTTGGGAAACAAACTACTATAATTTAACTATTTCTGAGGTGCACAACTCTCGTCTCACTGTGCTTGTACCCGGAGTGGGCTCAGGCGTCTCCCCCTACATTGCTTACAGATAAAAAGATTTTCTTGATCGAGTGTTCCAGGTATTAAACTGTATTGTCGGGACTATCCCACATTTATATGCTAGTCATATGTAACATACGTAGATGCGCCAAAAACCGCTGCCATATTTGAGTCAGGCAGTTACCATATATAAATAACTATAATCAATGCATTTGTTGTGGTTAATACTAATATTTAATGCTTGAAAGCCTACATTTATAAACAATATAAAGCTTACGCATGTATATATTTATTGTCTACTGTGTGGGACCTCAACTCTTTTTAGCCCTCAATCCGCATGCTTAAATGTTTAATCTATCTTTATCAGTAATGAACGGGACTACATATTACCAGCTCTATCGTTTAAGGATGAACCAAACCTCCTCTATTGGGTATCTAATTAGTATGATCAAACACGACTGACCATAATCCTTTCAAAAAATGTAAATCTTATACGCTTCCTCTGCGACCTCTGCATTAATATTACTTGATGGGAATCCCTACCAAAAATATTATTATGAGTGGTAAGTATAATCTACTCATTTCTCTTATACCCCTCATCTACTGGTTTTCTAAGAGAGCCTCCTATGTATTGGTGCATTATTCTTCCATTTTATTCCACATAGTTTGTTATCCTCTCACTGTATGTTAATTGTAACATTACAGAAATCCATCCAATACACTTATGTTAAGTTGTTTTTATATCTTTAGAACACCCTTCATACTGGTGCTATCTAAATATTTTCTCCCATTCCTCTCTATTGAGGCCATATGTGTATGTCTTGAACTTATTCATATAACATTGTTCTCTTTTCTTTCTTTTATTCTCTAAATTGCCTGCTCTCTTTGTACCAGTGATCCTCTCTGAAACACACCATTTTATATCACTAACTCTGTGTTCATGCTGTAACAAATGTTCTGTTAGTGGAGCATTTTTCTTGCCTGTTCTGAGAGCTTATCTATGCTCATTTAATCGTTTTCTTACTTCTCTGCCTGTTTCCCCTACCTAACCTTTGTTACAGGGACACATGATTAGATATATTGCATTATTTGTTTTGCAGTTCATCATGGTGTTAAAAACATGTTTCGGCCCATTCACTTCTATTTATTTTCCACCAATTATAGAACTGCAGTTGGTACATGTGCTACATGGTTAGTTCCCTACACATATTTTTATTATCAATTTCTCTTTGTTGCAACTCTTTCTGATCCTCTATATGTATGAATTAAGCAATTTCTGATAGTTCTATCTCTGCGGTATGGAAAGAGAGGCTTCTCCATCCTTTTCTAATCCTTTTCTTCCAAAAGGGACCAGCTTCTATTCACCAGGTTATTTACTTTATTGCTCTTATTGCTCATATTCGAGAAGTTAGTTACACACTATTCCCTCTTTATTATCCTTCTTTGTTTTATTTGTCTCGAAGAGGCTATCCCTATTGAAATATTTTTCCCTCTTATAGGCCTGTTTTATTCTCTTTGGATATTCTCTATTTGTGAGTTTCTCCTTCAGGATTTCTGCATGGTGGACCCACTCGGCGGATTAGCTGCCCTGCCTAGGAGCCATTTTGCAGTGTGGGATGCTCAGGACGCGTGGGCAGGATGTCAAACCCTGTGCTGGAGCAGTATGGTGAAGATAACATTACATTGACCCCCGGAGCACCATCCCGAGGCACGTGGCCAGTCTCGCGGGGTGTGAGCTTCTGTGCATGACACATACTGGGTGGGAGCAGATCGCCACTCCTGCTGAAGGTTGGGAAACATGGGCAAGACAGACAAGACACAGTCGCGCCTTACTCTCGACTTGCGTAAAACGGGCAGATCGCAGCATAAGCCAACCTCCGATTCGGAAGCGGAAGCCTCCTCGGAAACTGCCCCATTTCTGGAATCCACACTCCTGGCGAAGCAGCACAGTTTGCAGTCAATGGTGGTAAGATTAATGTGCTAAAACTATGTATGGATCATATGCTGTCGAAGCTTGACAAGCAGGGCACTAGGCTGGGTGAAGTCAAGCAGCCAGTGTCAATGGTGGAATATGACCAGCACACTGTCACTGGTCCAGGAGAAATAACTTTTGGATAACGGGGCTGCTGGAGCTGATCAACGTCGGGGAAATTGATCTATATGTGGAGGGACTGCTCAATGAGATTTTTGGCACTGACAATCTATCCTCTATGCTTATAGTGGAGGGAGCCCACCGCTCTTTGGCGGAACGCCCGAGCCTAGGCACCCCGCCACGGCCTATCATTGCGCAGCTGCTAAACTAACGCAATCGGGACACGATCCTTTGCCTGGCCCGGGAAAAAGGACAGATCACACATCAGGGGAATGCATTAGCGTTCATTCCAGATTTCACCACCACTGTCCAGGCGGCTAGAAGAGAGTTCAATCCTCCAAAAAAACTGTTGCAAGCAGAGGAAATCCCATACACCATGCTTTACCCAGCACGCCTGAGGATCCGACCGGAAGGTGCTTCCAGGATTTTTACTAATCCAAGGGCCACAATGGAACATGCAAAACTCTTAAAAAGGCGTTGCCGCAAAACCACCACACAGCCAGATGAAGAGCAACAGTGAGATTTGAACTGTAACCGTAATTCGTAAGTGCACCACAAGGGGGGGAATCATGTCTACTGGTCCGCTCTGGTGGTTTTAATGGGGTACTGTGCTTCCATGTCGAAATATAGACACACTCGGCCACCTCCTCTTCTCATCGGGAGGCTGTTTGCACTCTTGTGTCCCCTAATAGTTGTACCCCAACAGTTTTTTGGGGTTATTTGGGTACTGGGTTGTTCATCAATCTTGAATTGGGTTGACCTTAGCAAGTTGGCGGTGCTGAAGTGGGTGGGGGGATGGGGACAGGGGGTAACATTGCAGTCATGGAGTATAGTGGATGCAGTGTTTCCTCTAACATTTTGGTCCTGTCAAGGTATCGCATGTAATGGTATTGTACAAGTGTATGTGATGTTGTTGGTCTGGGTGACACTAGTAAGTTAATAACATGGAATGTGCGTGGGCTCACACCCACGCACATTCCATGTTATTAACTTACTAGTGTCACCCAGACCAACAACTGGGGCGGAGTATTCTATGCTCTGCATCTCTCCAAGCGCAACACTACAAAACAGTCTATCACCTATACTATACCCCTGCGAGAATTGCACAATGGGGAGGGTCTTCAGGAATTAGTTGCCCTAGATGTGGAAGTGTAGAGGCTGATTTAGCACATATCTTTGCGACATGTACACATTTGCAATCAACCCAAAAGGATATTGAAAGATTTCTGTGTAGGGTGTTAGGGGGTGAGATCACTCTGACCCCTTCGATAATCCTCCTTGGGGTTAATAACAATGATAGGTATATGAAGGGGGGATATTTTATATTTGTCGCAATGGCAGTGCTGAGGCTATGTATAGCTTCAGTCTGGTTAGATCCTATACCTCCAACATATCATCAATGTTTAGCTAGACTACTGTCGATATATAACTTAGAGACTGCAATCTATGTTAGAAGGGGGAAAAAAGGGAGAAAGCTAGAGGAGCGAATTTGGGACCCAATTAGGCAATGGAAAGAAGAACTCAGTGCCTAGACTGGGGTTTAGTTTGATATGCTTTGTGTTCTCTTTCCTTACTCCCTCTCCTCCTAGTTTCTCTATCTACTTTTCTTTTTTTTTTTTCTCCTCTGTTTTGTTCTTCTTTTTTAATTACAGGTTGTTTTGAGGAAAGCCTCAATTGACATCTTGCCCTTCATGCCTTTATTTAATGTAACAAGATAGTAATGTAGAGCGTGACTAATGTAACCAATTAGCGCAAAACATGTCTTTCTGTGCAATATTTTCTTTATATATGTCGTGTCCTGCTCATGTTCCAACAAAAAATGGGATAAAACACTTAATAAAAATATTTTTTAAAAAGGAATGTGCGTGGGCTCAATAACCCCCAAAAAACCTGTAATGTGCTAGGTTTCTTAGATAGTCAGGATGTACAGGTTGTGTTTCTTCAAGAGACACATCTCACGAAACACATAGAACTAAATGTGGGATCTTGCTGGGCCATGCTGCGTGTTGTGGTCTCGTTCTCCTCCTATTCTAGCGGCGTCATAATTTTGATCAAGAGAGGCACTCCATACACTTTTATCAAGTCTGAGGTCGACGAGCAGGGGAGGGTCATCCTGGCCCTGGGCAAATTGGTGACACAATGGTGCTGTTCGTAAACATGTATGGCCGAAAACAGATGCTCTTGCCTTTAACACCTTGCGTGCGGCGCCGATTTCCCCCCAGTGCTGGACATTCCATAACTGGGTGTGGTCGTGACGGAACCATTCCGTCATCCGCACAGCTCAACCGTGAGGCATGACGGAATGGTTCCGTCACAAGCATCGAAGGGGTTAATGATATATGGAGGCGTGTCTCTTCCTTCCCGCCATCAGTTGTGGTATGGGGTGGTGACTTAAATATTTGTTTGGACCCCCAACTGGACCGCTCCAACAACTCAGTTGGGGGTGGAGGGCAGGCTACGCTAGTCCTAGGTGAATTTATTGAGACTGAAGAGCTCATGGATGTATGGAGGTCTCGTAATCTGGGTGGGAGAGAGGGCACATTTGTATTGACAGCACATGGCTCGTGGTCCAGGCTGAATTACTGTCTAGTTTCTAAGGAGACGGCCCCTTGGACTGTCTTAATAAAGCACCTGGCTAAGACACTCTCTGATCACTCCCCGGTATTGTTAGAACTGAAGGTGCCGGCCTGTGTTAGTCCTCCATTTCAATGGCAGCTACAGCCATCCTCCTTGATAGACCCAGTGTTCCGAGCCAAAATTGGTGCAGCGATTAACAACTATTTTTGGGTGAATGAGGGCTCAGTAGAACATGCAGGTACACTTTGGGAAGCCTTCACAGATACCATAAGGGGGGGTATATAGGGGCCCAGTCGGGTGTATTAGAAGAACTTAGGTATAGGATTAACCACTTGGCTGCTAATGACAAGGGTAACTCGTCATGGAGTTTCCATTGATTTCAATGGAAATTACATGGAGCTCCTAGTAAACCCCTTAGCATCCAAGTGGTTAAGGCCCTAGCGAATAAAATTGGTATGTTAGAACATGAATTTGAGTGAAATCCCTAGTCCGTCACCCTGGTCCACATAAGAGAGTTGGTTTCTGAACAGAATGAAGCAGTGGATCAGGATGTACTACACAGATCCAGGAAATGTAGAGCACTGTATTACTGGGGGGGGGGGGGAAGAGGCCCAGCCGTTCATTAGCACATACGCTATCACTACCTGAAGGACAGGAGCATATTACTGAACTGATTGATGAGGACGCTGTTGCCTGGCACTCCACTCCAGAGATCAGTAAGGTATTCATGGATTTCTTCTCCAAATTATACGGGTCCAGACAGACAGCCCCTGATGATGCAGTTAATAACTATCTAGATGGCATTGCACTAGGGTGGTTATCCAATGGGCAGCGCAAATATTTGACCCAACCATTTGATCTTGAGGATGTTAAGGAGGCTATAGTGTCCCTACCTACCTGTAAGGCGGCGGGACTTGATGGTCTACCCAGTGAACTTTATAACGCCTACATTGAAGAGCTGGCCCCACAACTATTGAAGGTCAATGCTGAGGCCTATGAGACTGGGGTACTTCCACCTTCCCTCAGGGAGGCTTTGCTTGTTACACTTCTAAAGCCAGAGAAAGCCGCTAACAAGTGTGAATCGTATAGACCACTGCCCCTTATAAATATTAATACTAAAATCCTAGCAAAAATGATTGCATGTAGATTGCAACCTCTGATCCCTAACTTGATACTACCCGATCAGTCGGGATTTGTGCCCAAAAGCTCCACAGTCCACAATCTCCGCACAATTTTTGCAGTGTTGCATCATCTTGATCCCGAGACCCCTGCTGTGGCGGTGCTGCTGGACACGGCAAAAGTTTTCGACTCACTTCAATGAGGGTATTTATTTGTAGTCCTACAAAGAATGGGTTTTCCGCCGTTTTTGCTGAAGAGGGTACGATTATTGTATGCAAGCCCGGTTGCCAGTGTGCGAGTTAATGGCTGGGTGTCTGATACATTCTCAATTTGCAGAGGCACAAGGCAGGGCTGCACCCTCTCTCCAATGCTCTTTTGTCTGGTGTTGGAACCGCTGGCATAAAATGCGCCAGAAACATGCAGAGGCTGCAATGGGGTTCAGGCAGCACCCGCTGGTTTTCTCTCTACACGGACGATATGCTCCTGTATGTCCGCGAACAGGCCACATATCTGGCATCTTTACTACGTGAATATGTCGTATTCGAGAGGCACTCTGGGTTGGGGATAAACTGGGCAAAGTCTAAGATATTTCCATTAAATGACTGCACTCAGGAGACTGCACTGGAATACCCGCTCCCCTGGTCCATAGATCATTTGAAGTATCTAGGGGGTTGGGAACAGGGAGATCCAGAGATTGTACTAAGTGTGAATTATGGGGGAGTTGTCACTATAATCACTGAACAGATACCCAGCTAGACACGCCTATCGCTGTCACTGGCGGACAGAATTTCTGTGGTGAAGATGGCCGTGCTCCCTAAGCTCCTTTATCTATTTGTTAATATTCCAATAAAATTAAATGTAAAAAACTTTAAGACGATGCAATCCTGTCTGCTGTCACTGGTGTGGGCCGGTAAGCAACCAAGTTGTAGCTGGAGCACGTTAACATTACCGTTTGAGCGAGGGGGGTTTAAAGCACCCAATCTGCGTCTATATTATCTGTGCACAGGTGCAGTTCACACACTATTGGATTTTCTGCAGAAATATATGCCACAACTAGCTGTGGATACTGCGTATCCAACGCCGCTAACTGCTAGGATCCTATATAGATGCGAGGGAGGTAACAGGAAGGACATAACCTGGTCAGCTACACTGTTTGGGCATGGAGTGCCCTTGCTGAGCATATGGGGAGAGACTATATATATGCACCAGATTTGCCAATCGCTGCCCATCCGTGAATCGCAGTGGCACAGGAACGAGGGGCCCTGGACGTCCTTCAAACTGCAGGGATCACTAAACCAGGGGACATGTGTAGAAATGGCACATTCTTATCTCTGACTGAATTTCAGGCAGGTCAATCATATAAAACAATGCACGGTTTCACAAATGCCAGGCTGCGTGCGGCGGTGCGTTCCCTATATCCGGACTTCCCTCAGGAACCACTGGGGTTGAAGGCGCTACAAACGGTGCTAAACGGGAGTGAAAGCAAAGGGTTGATTACCAGAATATATTGTGCTTCCCAACGCGAAACGAATGGTCTGATTCCCCTGCGCTAGACAAATGGAATGTTGCTCTGGCAGTCCCCCTATCCCGGGAAAACTGGGAGGCCTGCTGTAAACGGACGGGGCGCTTGACTGCCAATTGTAATCTCTGTATTATTCATTTTAAATATCTGCATCAAATATATTACACCCCTGCACAATTGTTGAAATTTGGGCTGCTGTAGGATGCGAGATGTCCCAGATGCCGACAGGACGGAGCAGACTTTATACACTTAGCATGGGGTTGCCCTCCTATATCCAATTTCTGACAGGGAGTAGCGAGGGCTCTTACAGATATGACACTCTAAAAAATGTAATGTACACTGGAGTAATGTTTGTTAGGGCTACTAAACGTAATTAAACTGTGTAACCGACATATTGTGGCTATATCCACCCTGTTTGCCAAACGGGCTATTGCAATGCATTGGAATACCAAGGCAGTACCCACCTTGGCCAAGTGGTTTGAGACCTTGTTTTCAGCACGGAACAAATGAACATCTATGCTGAGGAGCTACCAGAGGCATCTAGGCCGAAAGACTTTTGGGCGCCACTCACCATGTATCTGTTAGAGCACCCTGACCTGGCATAAGCGTATGTGACTATTACACTGCTATTTACTGTAGAACATGTGTTATATTGTGTTTTTTCCTGCTCTGCCTGGGGCTTGTTGGGACTAGATTGGGGGGGGGGGGGTTGGATGGGGTTTTTCAAAACGTAAATACTGCTGAACATTATATGCCTTTTTTTATCATCGTTTGCAATATGACTGTGACACTTGCCACTGTTGGTCTCTGGCAATTTAATAAATACATTTACAAAAAAAAGATTTCTGCATGAATTTCAAAGTTATTCCTATTAGTACAGTTCCTTCTCAACCGAAGAAACTGTCCGATTGGTATATTATCCTTCTGGCAATGGCGATGGTTACTAGTATAATGAAGAATGGTATTTCGATCTGACGGTTTTGTGAAAAATTACAATTCTAAAATACCATCTCTGGCTGCTATCTTGATATCCAGAAAATCACGATATAGCTGGCTCATTCTCGAGGTAAATTTTTAATCCCGATCACCACAATTTAACCACTGTGTGAAGGCCTCTAAATCATTCTGACTGCCTTGCCAAATGAAGAACACATTGTCAATGAAGCGTGACCTATGTAATACATTTTCAAAAAAAGGCGCTACTTCATTGAAAATATGCTTTTGCTCAAAGGCGCCTAAATACAAACATGACAAACTTGGGGCGCAGGTTGCACCCATACTGGTTCCTTTGATTTGGCAATAGTGTTCTCCATTGAAGGGAAAAATATTGTTCTTAAAAATAATTTCTATGAATTCAATAATAAAAATTTGCTCGGTAGGTTAACATACCCTCATCATGCTGTAAGAGCTCACAAATCGTATCGACCGTGTCAGTTTGCGGGATGTTTGTATAAAGGGCCTCAATATTCAAAGAGACCAACAATTGATTTTCAGAATCAAACTGAATCCCCTCTATCTTTTTGATCTTATCAGTAGTATCTTTAATATACGACTTCTGTTGAGACACTAACGGACGCAAAAACCAATCAACATATTTGCTTAGTGGTCCAGTGAGAGAGTCTATACTAGATACAATAGGGCGCAATGGAGGGTCCAGCATATTTGTATGCAGTTTCGACAATCCTTAAAGAACAGGGAGAATTGGATATTCATTGTGGTGGAATTCATATTCATCTTGACATATAGGGCCATATGTAGGTGGCCAAATACCGGTCGGTAACGGCCGATTTCGGCCGTTACCGACCGGTATTTTGATTTTCTGATGTAGGTGGCCAAAATATTACCGATTCTGTATATTTACCGAATCGGTAAATCTACCGAATCTGTAAATTACCGATTCGGTAAATGTACAGAATCGGTAATATGGGATGTAAGTGGCACTGGAAACAGTGCCACAGGCCCTTAGGAATTCGTTATTTACCATGAAATATTATGGCATGGTAAATAACGAATTCCTGTGTACATGCACATCTATGCATGTACACCTGTACCATGTGGCACACAGACATGCCCTAAGGGCATGTCTGTGTGTCACATGGCATAAAAGCCAGAAACAAGGGTGCAACAGGGTGTCAAAGTGACACCCTGTCCCCCTTGTAAAATCGGTAATTTTACCGAATCGGTAATTACCGATTCGGTATTTGCAATTGAATCCTATAGGCTTCAAGGCCCATAGGAATCAATGGCAAATACCGAATCGGTAATTACCGAATCGGTAATTACCGATTCTTACCGATTCGGTAATTATTAAGGAATAATTACCTACATTGCATTTACCGAATTGTAAATACCGAATCGGTAAAATTCGGTATTTACGATTCGGTAAATGCAATTTACCTACATATGGCCCATAATGTCATATTCCCTTGCTATACCTCAAAAATAGAACTATAAGAAATTGCTTAGTTCATACATATTGAGATACAAAGAGGAATTGCTGATAATAAAAACAATTGTTGGTAACTATCCATGTAGCACAAGTACCAATTGCTGTTCCATAATTGGTGGAAAAGAAATAAAGCGAAGGGGCGAAACATGTTTTTAACACCATGATGAACTGCAAAACGAATAATGCAATATATCTAATCATGTGTCTATGAGCTGCGGGAGAGTACCAGTGGGAGTGGCGACCTTAGGGCAGAACCACAAGGAGTCTCTGGAGCAGCAGCACGATGGGGGCGGCAGTGGGATTATGCTGGGCCGCCAGCTGGACCCCATGTTTATGTGGAAGTGCACCATGTCTGCTGTTTGGCTGCTGCCCAAGTGGGAACAGTTACACAGTGACAAGACTTATCTATGCCGTCTTCCTCCTCCTTGGGGTTGCAGTTGCCTGTGTGATGATGATGATGATGCTCATGTAACAAAGGTTACGTACGGGACACAGGCAGAGAACTAAGAACACGATTAAATGAGCATAGATCAGCTATCAGAACGTGCAAGAAAAATGCCCCTCTAACAGAACATTGGTTACAGCATGAACACAGAGTTAGTGCTATAAAATGATGTGTTTTAGAGAAGATCCCTGGTGCAAAGAGGGCAGGCAATTTAGAGAATAAAAGAAAGAAAAGAGAACAGTTTTATATGCTTCAGTTCAAAACATACACATATGGCATCAATAATAGCAAGGAATGAGAGAAAATATTTAGATAGTCCCAGTATGAAGGGTGTTCTAAAGATATAAAAACAACTTGACATAAGTGTATTGAATGGATTTCTGTAATGTTACAATTAACATACAGTAAGAGGATAATGAACTATGTGGATTAAAATGGAAGAATAATGCACCAATACATTGGAGGCTCTCTTAGAAAACCAGTAGATGATGGGTATCGGAGAAATGAGTAGATTATAATCACCACTCATGATAATATTTTTGGTAGGGATTCCCATCAAGTAATATTAATACCGAGGTTGCAAGGGTATCTTATAAGATTTAACAGGTTTGAAAGGATTATGGTTAGTCGTGTTTGATCATACTAATTAGATACCCAATAGAGAAGGTTTGATTCATCCTTAGACGATGGGGCTGGTAATATGTAATTGTGTTAATTACTAACAGATAAAGATGGCTGCCATGTTAAACATTTAAGTACACTGTAGCCTAAGTTATTTGTCCACCTAGCAGTGAAATTGGATATTCAAGATGCTGCATCTCTTTCTAGGTCTCCCTGTTGGAAGCCATTCAGTACAATGGGTGAAGAATTATTTTATGTCTAGAAAGACTGTGAAGGTTTTTATTTATTTTATTTTTTCTTCAATTCACTTTTTCATTATCTGCACATTGGGTTCTAACTTCTATGGAATTTGGTTCTATATAACTTTTACTTCTTCATGATCTTTTTGGCACTTTTTCAAACTTTTGCACGCATTCGGTGTAGAAAAGCCTGCTTATGTTAATTGTTTGTGTCACTATAATGTCCTCCGTCTAAAACCAATGTATATATTGTATTTTTTATAGAAAATGTATCAAGTGGTTGCTTTCGCTCGTCAAGCTATTTTGTCCTTATGATGACCCTCAAAGAAATTTTGGTTTGAAACGCCGTCAACGCTTTGTACATGGCACAAATCAGAGATCACATTGTTTTTCAATTGTATATTGTGTTTATTGTGATTTGTTTTTTAGTCTCTACCAATGTTTTATGATTTCATATATGTTGATTTTTTCTGTATTAATTGTGAGTGTATTTGTTTGAGCGCCCTTGTGGTTTCTTTTCCCTTCATTAAAATTCATTTGAGTAATTATTTTTGCAAGGTTTTTTGTGACATTGTGGCACTCATAGGCTTTTCCTCTCTCACTCTTTTTTTGGGTGTTTTTCCCCTTTAGTAGTTAAGTCTAATATTATAGCTCAAGAACCGTGTTTGGAATATAATGTTAAACATTTAAGCATGCGCATAGAGGGCTAAAAAGAGCAGAGGTCCCACACAGTAGACAATAATGATATAAATGGATAAGCTTTATATTGTTTATAAATGTGGGGGTTTTCGCATTAAATAATAGTATTAACCACAACAAATGATTTGATCATCGTAATTTATGTATGATAACTGCCTTACTCAAATATAGCTTCGGTTTGTGGCGCGTCTACGTATGTTACGTATGACTAGCGTATAAATGTGGGATAGTTCCGACAATCCAGTGTAATACCTGGAACACAAGATCAAGAAGACTAGGTTATTTTTTATTGGTAAGCAATGTAGGGGAGACGCCTGAGCCCACTCGGGGTACGAGCACAGTGAGACGACAGTTGAGCAAATCGGGAATAGTTAAATTATAGTAGTTACTTTCCCAAATAACTAAGTAAAGTGAGGATACTGTCTTGGTTCAAGAGATAGCTCCACTCATAAGTTGTGTAGATCTAACCCATATAGATAATAATAAGAGTTTTATTTCTGTATTTTTAGTACTAAAGGCAGAATCCGATGCCCCAGAGAATTTATAAACGGAAAAATACAGGCCAAGTTTTAAAGGTCCCTAAACCACTGACGTATCACAGCCATGATTTAAAGGCGGGGTGTGGTTAAGCCATACCGTGAGGATTGATCTATGGGTAAGCTGTCAGAGTGGTAGATGGGGGACTATATAAGGAGAGATAATACTCAGCATTTATATAACATTATGTAATATTTCTTCGTAGTTATGAAGAAGTTCTTGAATATACATAAGAGGAAGTATCAATAACACCAAGAGGGCGATCTATCTTATATTATGTTTTAGTGACGCCTTACAACCCGAAAAGAGATTATAAGTAAATTTATGAGATGAAATTATAGGATGATAATATGTGAATAAATAGGCAATATTTAATTGCCTTAAATGTAATTGGGGAATGGTAATAACCAACGGGACATCCCGTAAAAAATATTCGAGGGAGATATTTTGCTCTCAATAATTAATGGGTTGTGATATGATACATATTATGTAGCAGTGAGAAAATACATATTGGGATAATTCAATGTACCCACAGTTTTGATGTCAGTGAAGACAAGACACATTTGAAAAGGAAATATATAAGAATGATTGGGAATAAGTGTTTAATATTGTATTGATAAGGGTTTGAGAAATTTATGTTGAAAAAGATGAGCCTGTTTTTTGTAAACATAACTGACCTTAATAGTTCTCATGGTTGCAATATGTTTTTATTTGTATTTATTTACTTAGAGAAGATCATTGTTTTTTAAGTTTTGTCCTGAAGATGGTGGAGTAGACCAACTGTGATTCACCAAAACGCTGCGTCGACAACTTGATAATTTGATTAATTGGTTTTTGTAAAAAAAATCCTTTTTTTTATAAGTAAAAATTGTGTTTATGTAAGTGCTTAGGGGGAGGTCTATATGTGTTGCGCTGTTAGGATAACATCTGTCTGAAAATATTGGCATCCTATTGAGGCAATGCAATAAATCAATTCCTAAGGAAAATATTGAACCTATACAGTAAGAAAATAGTGATTTGTTTATATGTATTTCTGTGTTTAACTCCTGTTTGTTGATATTTATTATGTAATGAATTGTTGATAATTGTTTTTATGAGATTTTATTGGAAGACAAATTTATTGTATCTTTTTAATGAAAAGCATAGATATCTTTGCAATTAACAGGTCTCGGAGCATGATTGGGAGTATGAAAGAGCATTAATGAAGATGTTACAAATGGAAAAGATTGAAGGTAAAAATATTATTATTATTATTATTATTTAAATTTGTAGCACGCGCAGCTACTCCAGGGAGTGTCCCGGCACGAGCCAGAGAAATGGTTGAAACTTGTGTTTTATTGTTATTTACAGTTACCCCAGATGAAGAACCCGTTGAGGTTCGAAATGCATTGGGTTTAATAAACTGTTTTGGAAGGACTATTGCTTCAGTGCGTGCTTGGGATGAAAGGCTCGAAAGGCCGACCACAGCATGAGAAACAATGAAAAATGCATCACGTTGCAGGAGGATGTTAAATGGATGAATAAAAGAAGTCTCTGATAAATTAGTATTAAAGAATGACGATAAAAATATTATGAGTTTAAAAGAAATAGATGCAAATGCACCTTTTTGAAAAAAAGCTGTTGCCACTGATTTGGGGCAAAAGAAGTGCCCCAATTTTTGACAGAGTTTGGTTCATTACGTGCAGTTTTGGGCTTGGCACGTCAACAGTGAGCACGCTACCTTGAAGAATTCGTTTGAAGAAATCTGGACTAAAAGTTTGAAGAAAGGAGTGCAACCCGTTCATCATTTAATTACATGAAACTTGAAGGACACCTTAAAAGAGGAAGGTTTTGAACTTTTTCTTAAAAGTGACAAAATATTGATTGCTGCGTAGGTCCAACGGGAGGGCATTCCAAGCAAGAGCAGCTTTCCGAACAACGGAGCTCCCGCCAAGCCTTTGTCAGTTGAAGCGGACTGTCTGCGCAAACCGTTGTGAAGAAGAGCGCAGTTAACTTCCTGGGACATAAAAGGAAAATCTCCTCTGGAGATATGTGGGCCCCCGGCCGTAGAGAGCACTGTGTGCGATCGTCAGAATTTTACATTTTACCTGAGCCTCCATCGGCAGCCAATGCAGAGAGCGCAGATGAACGCGTACACTACTCCTGCTGGAAAGACCCAGCAGTAGTCTGGCCGCCGAGTTTTGTACTATCTGAAGTTTATTCAAAAGATAGCTTGGGATGCCAGCGTACAATGCATTGGCATAATCCAGGCGGGAGAGGATCAGAGCGCAAACAACAGTTTCCCTAGCTGCCTTAGGGAGAAGAGGAAGAAACTTCCTTAATGTTTTCAAGATACCAAAGCATTTCCCAGCTAGCTTTTTAACCTGGATGGAATAGGGTAGGTTCTCCTCAAACCATACCCCCAGATTCTTAAGCCAGCCTGCCTTTGTACTAGGCAGAGGGGAGCCAGGAGGCCAAAGTTTTTCGCAAAAGTTAGCCGGGAATTTACCGTACAAGAGTATTTTGGATTTCTCCTCATTACATTTAAGCTGTGCATGAGCCAGCCAATGAAAAATGGAAGAAATACAGTGTTGGGCAGAGGAGACCGAATCATCATCCTTGGCCCAGGTAAATAAAAGCTGGGTGTCATCCACGTAGGCCATCACCCTAGCCCCTAGTGACTCCGCTAAATAAACCAGTGGGGTGACATAGATGTTAAACAAAAGGGGACTAAGGGATGACCCCTGTGGGACACCCGTAGCCATAGGCTGGGGAGTAGAGGCACAAGGAGGCAGCCAGACCTGCTGCGATCGGCCATCCAGAAAAGACCTAATCCAGCCCAATGCTGTCCCCGATAGGCCACTCTCCGAGAGACGGTCAAGAAGCAGGGAATGGGGTATAGTATCGAATGCCGCAGAGAAGTCGAGCATAACCAAGGCCACCCTCCCACCCGTATCCAAACAATCCCGAATAACCTCCGACACCTCCAAGAGCGCTGACTCCGTGCTGTACGAAGCTCGGAATCTAGACTGAGCTGGATGGAGTAGACCCATGGCATCAACATACTCCGTGAGTTGGTTAGTGACCACCTTCTCACAAACCTTAGCCAGACTGGGTAGGAGAGAGATAGGGCAGTAATTTCCAGGGACCAATGGGTCCAGGGTAGGCTTCTTCAGGAGGGGGAGGATTTGTGCCTGCTTCCAAGTTGCCGGAACCAACGCATCCTGAAGGGAGGTAGTAATGATCCCATTGACTTCAGGATTGATGATAATAGCAGCTGTAGCCAAGAGTCTGACCGCGCATGGGTCAGTGGGCGAGCCCGATTTTAATCCTTTCAAGATTTTAAGAGTGCAGGACAAATCTACTGGCAAGAAGGTGGGCAATGAATGAAGGGGGGCGGCTGAAGGCAAAAGAGACAGAAGGCTGTCAATGAACTGAGACAGGAAGAAAGGGCCGTCTGAATGCCACAGATCTTATCGAGGAAGAACTTGGTAAGAGTGTTACACCAAGGCTCAGAGACTGGAACGGAGTGTGTTTGAGCACTAGGTGCCATAAAGCTCTGCACAATGATAAACATTTCTTTAGCATTGTTATTAGCCTGATCAATACGCGATGAAATATAACGCCCTTTTGCTAGAGCTAAAGCAGTATAATAGTTCTTTTATTTGATTCTGAATGTGTGTTTAGCATCAGAGCAGTAACCACTGGCCCGCCATGCCCTCTCCAGTATCTTACACTCATGTTTCAATACTTTGAGCTCTGGCGAAAACCAGGGTTTAGAGGGAGACTTCCTGGTAAGCTTAGGCCGGCATGGAGAAGATACCGTGGCCACTGAATCAGAAATCCAATCAGTAAAGCCAGACACACTCGCCAGAAGATCTTTCTGAAGAAAAGGCCGAGAGGCAACCAAGGTGCTATTAAACGCGAAGGATCAATTTTACCAAATGTTGGGGGATGGTGACAATCGAGCCGGCGGAGCAGGCTGGGGGACTTCCCAGGAAAAGTGAATAGGGAAGTGATATGACCAGGAGACAGGAAGGGGCTTAACTACGTGGATGGAAAGGTTAGCGCAAATGGGGTCCAAGATGTGGCCCCTTTGGTGTGTTGGGTGACTGACCTATTGAGGGAGTTGGGCCAGTTGAATGGAATCGAGAAAATCGATAGAATCCCTTGCCTCGCCTTGATCAAGGTGAAGATTCACATTTCCTAACAACAAATAATGAGCGAAGTGGAGAGCTCGCTCCACAACAGCGTCCCCGCAGGCTTTAAGAAAAGCAGTAGCTGAACAGGGGGACGGTAAATAAGGGACCCACCTAATGTAAAGTGGGCAGAGACATAGATACTAAAGTCTAAGACCTCGCACTCGACCCAAGAGCTAGATATCTCACTTTTGACAACCCATTTGTCCTTATAGAGGATAGCCAGACCGCCTTCCCTGCCAACTGGGCGGTCGACACACATATAGGTTTCACATAGAGGTTTCACAAGAGGGACCTCTTTCTTGTAGTTAAGGTATTTTAACCCTGTCCCTTTGTGTGATCTTTACCACACATCCCTTTACCAGTCATCTCTTTACCACAAAATTGTGTGGTAAAGGAATGTGTTGTTCAGACTCATTTGTTGTTTGGGCCGCGTAGTAGAGGCATGCTTGGTTTAGCCATGCGTGCCTCTGTCATACAACCATACTACAAGTATGAGGAATGAGAAGCACATGAACACTACATGCCTCATCATCCCTTTCAGCTGTGTGAACAACCTGCCACATAGTTGCATCAGACAGTGTATCAATATTTTCCACTCAGAGCTTTGAGGTGACCCTAGAGTTTGTTAAAGATCCACACAAATGAGCAACTCATCGTAACATAATTTACATGCCTTAGTTTCGGACACTGATTGGCAATGGAGGGAGAGTGACTCCTGACCCTCCTGGTAGGTCGCAGCCCCTCCATGCAGCTCCGACTGTGTGCCCCTGCTGCCGCTGCCAACTCGCTGGTAAGTGCCCTCTGGCTTCTGAGCCACTGCTCCCCCTCTCTGTGACCCATTTTTGTGCTCAGTGCCACTCGTTTTCCCCCTTCTTTCTCACCCCTTTTGCCTGTGTGCCCCGTTTTGTGCTCTGTGCCACTCGTTTTTTCTCCCCACTTTTCCGCCCCTCTGCCTGTGTGCCCCGTTTTTTGTGCTCTGTGCCACTCGTTTCCCCCCCTTTTGCGCCCCTTTTGCCATCTGTACCACTCTTTTGTCCCCTCTTGTGCCCCATTTTGCTTCTGTTCCACTGCTTCCCCGCCCCTGTGACCCCTGCGGCCCCGCCCCCTGCCCACTCGCTGCTCCCGCCTCCCAGCTGCTCCTCCCTCCCACCTCCCCATATATGCCGGACTCCTGCGCGGTGAGGTGTGCGACCCCTGACCCTCCAGGTAGGTCGCTCCCCCTCCACGCAGCTCCGGCTGTTTGCCCCTTCTGCCTCTGCCAACTCACTGGTAAGTGCCTTCTGGCTTCTGGGCCACTGCTCCCCCTCTCTGTGACCCATTTTTGTGCTCTGTGCCACTCGTTTTTCCCCCCTCTTTCTCGCCCCTTTTGCCTGTGTGTCCCGTTTTGTGCTCTGTGCCACTAAATTTTTCCCCCTTTTGTGCCCCTTTTGCCTTCTGTACCATTCTTTTGTCCCCTCTTGTGCCCCATTTTGCTTCTGTTCCACTGCTTCCCCGCCGCTGTGACCCCTGCGGCCCCGCCCCCTGCCCACTCACTTCTCCTGCCTCCCAGCTGCTCATCCGTCCCACCTCCCCATATATACCAGACGCTGCACGCACGCGAGCAGCGGGTGTGCCGCAGGCGCGCCAAAGGCACGCCCAAGGCAAACCCATCTGCGCCCGTCCGTGCCTGGACCGCGCCCAGCACCAGAACCCCTGGACCCAGCGAACGCCAAGACACCAGACTCCGCTTCGACGCCAGCACCCTCCACGCACTCAACACCGGCCGAAATCGCACCTGCTTCCAGGCCACCCCTAAACGGACCCTTCGCCTGCCTCACCTGCAGCTTCACCTGCAACAGAGCCACCAAACCTCCAAGGACTGGACCCAACCACCTACGCTGCATACTCCTCAAAACCCGCTTCGCACGCAAACACGCCGTCGAGCTATGGGATCTGCTCGACACCTCCACCCCAGACGTAGCCTTCCTGACCGAGACCTGGTGGAACGACTCCTCGGCGCCCGACATCGCCATAGCCATCCCGGACGGCTACAAGATCACCCGCAGGGATTGCGCCAACGGAATTGGCGGAGGAATAGCCATCGTCCACAAGTCTTCCCTCAAGGTCGCCACCCACGCAGACGACACCGTCAACACTGCAGAACACCTGCACTTCCGGATCCACACCGACCCCAACACCACCCTCAGAGGAACACTCGTCTACAGACCCCCCCGGACCCCGGGCCCAGTTCAGCGACTCCATCGCCGACCTCGCCAGCACCCACGCACTCGCCTCCACGGACTACATCCTCCTCGGGGACCTGAACTTCCACCTCGAGAACAACAACAACGCTAACTCCGCCACCCTGATCGACAACCTCGCCAACCTCGGCCTCAGACAACTCGGCACCGCACCCACCCACGCCACGGCCACATGCTGGACCCCGTCTTCTCCACAGGCACCCACGTCACCTTCGACCACACCATCGAACTCCACTGGACCGACCACCGCTGCATCCATTTCACTTTCAAGAAACCAACCACGCACCAGCGCACCCAACAGCTGCCTCGCCGCTGCTGGAGCAAAGTCACCGAAGACCAGCTGATCACCACCCTCGCCCAGAACCCACCCACCTACCCCACCAACCCAGACGCCGCAGCCCGCAACCTCAAACAGTGGTTCGACGACTGCGCCAACACCCTCGCCCCGCTCAAGAAACCCTCCAACAAACACGCCAGCAAGAGAGCCACCTGGTTCACAAACGAGCTCCAGACCTCCAAACACGCATGCCGGAAACTGGAGAAGAAATAGCTCCACGAACGCACACAGGACAACCACGCAGCCCACAAGGACGCCACCCGCAACCATCACCACCTCATCAGATTA
This sequence comes from Lissotriton helveticus, assembly GCF_964261635.1. Taxonomy (NCBI): domain Eukaryota; kingdom Metazoa; phylum Chordata; class Amphibia; order Caudata; family Salamandridae; genus Lissotriton; species Lissotriton helveticus. The sequence goes on from NC_136070.1 coordinate 964,526,764, forward strand.
GCCAAGAGATCCTCCTTCAAAGACGGCTTGGACAACAATGCACACAACAGCAAAGAGCTCTTCAGCATCGTAAAGGAACTCTCCAACCCCAGCGCCAACGCCAACGACATCCCGCCATCACAAGAACTGTGCGACTCGCTAGGCACATTCTTCCACCACAAGATCGCTGACATCCACGGCAGCTTCAACACCACAACCGCCCCGACTACACCAGACTCCACCTGCCCCGCGAACACCACCAGCACCAACCGTCTGACCTCCTGGTCCAACGTCAACGAGGACGAGACACGCAAGGTCATGAACTCCATCCACTCAGGATCTCCGTCAGACCCGTGCCCACACCACGTATTCAACAAAGCAAACGCAGCCATCGCCCCCCAACTACGGAAGGTCATCAACATCTCCTTCAAAACAGCGACATTCCCGGAAAGCTGGAAGCATGCCAAAATCAACGCTCTCCTCAAGAAACCCCAGGCGGACCCCAAGGACCTTAAGAATTTCCGGCCCATCTCCCTGCTCCCGTTCCTGGAGAAGGTCATCGAGAAAATCGTCAACATGCAATTGGCCCGCCACCTCGAAGACAACAACATCTTGGACCCGTCCTAGTCTGGATTCAGATGAAACCACAGCACGAAGACAGCCCTCATCCCGCCACAGATGACATCAGGCACCAACTAGATAACGGCGAAACATCAGCCCTCATCCTCCTGGACCTGTCAGCCGCCTTCGACACGGTCTGCCATCGCACCCTAAAGACACGCCTCCAAGAAGCCGGAATCCAAGAGAAGGCCCTCGACTGGACCACGTCCTTCCTCTCCGGCAGAACCCAGAGCGTCCGCCTCCCACCCTTCCGATCTAAAGTCACCAACATCATCAGCGGCGTCCCCCAGGGCTCATCCCTCAGCCCGACGCTGTTCAACGTCTACATGGCCCCCTCGCACAAGTGGCCCGCCATTAAGACCTCAACATCATCTCCTACACCAATGACACCCAGCTCATCTTCTCCCTCACCAAGGACCCACACATCGCCAAAACCAACCTCCACAAAGGAATGAAGGCCGTCGCTGACTGGATGAGGAGCAGCCGACTGAAGCTGAACTCGGACAAGACGGAGCTCCTCATCCTCGGACCCACCTCCTCAGCCTGGGACGACTCCTGGTGGCCGACCACACTGGAAACAGCACCAACGCCCACCAACCAGGCACACATCCTAGGATTCATCCTCGACTCCTCCCTCTCCATGTCTAAACAGGTCAGGGCCGTCTCCTCCTCCTGCTACAACACCCTCCGCATGCTACTCAGGATCTACAAGTAGATGCCGACCGAAACAAAAAGAACGGTGACACGGGCCCTCGTCAGCAGCGGACTGGACTACGGCAACACACTCTATGCAGGAATCCCAGCCAAACACCTACAACGACTACAACGCATCCAAAACGCCTCTCTGCCCGACTGATCCTCAATGTTCCCCGCCACAGCCATATCAGCCCCCACGTGAGAGACCTACACTAGCTCCCAGTCAACAATAGGATCACCTTCAAGCTCCTCACCCACGCACACAAAGCACTCCACAACGCCGGACCAGCCTACCTGAACAGCAGACTCAGCTTCTACACCCCCACCCACCAGCTACGCTCCGCCAGCCTCTCCCTCACCGCTGTCCAGCGAACGACCTCCGGTGGCAGATCCTTCTCCTACCTCGCCGCCAAGACCTGAAACACCCACCCTGCACACCTACGGCAGACCCAAGACTACTCGTCTTCAGAATCTCCTCAAGACCTGGCTCTTCCAGCAGTAGCTGCACTTCTTCCCCTCAGTGCCTGGAGACCCTCGTGGGTAAGTAGCACGCTTTACAAGTACTCTGATTGATTGATTGATAGATTATCTCAGAATACATAATACCATCCCACAGCCTACCAAAGAGCTGCAATTTAACAGCCAAACATGAAGGGACACATTTACTCATTTTTAGTGGAACACAGTGAAGCAACCAAATTGGCTGTGCTGCATTGTGTAGGGGGGAAGGAAACACACCACAGAGCCATAGCTATTAAGATTGGTCTGCAGCTGTCATCCACTGCTCTGGTGCACAAACACGTTGCCTTGCGTTACCACAGCTTCACAAATGTGAGTGTGCATTATCGAGCATAGACCTGATACAAAAACACACCCTTCCAGAACAAATTCCTAATTCTGGACAAACACAAATATTCCATGCACTGGATGTGTGATGTGCCCTTCAACACACCTGCAATGCATGTTTTTTTTTTTTTAATGAGAAATTAAAACAGTTTTCCTACCAAGTGCTTGTTTGATAGAGGTGTTAGTTTTTGACACAAACCCCGGTCTGGCTATCTTAGAAGCTTGGGCTTTGCTTCAAAAACTATGGGGCATATTTACAAAAGGATTGTACCACCGGAACATCACTCTTTCTGACGTTCCAGTGGCACAATGCCCTGCACCATATTTACAAAGTGGCATTGAGCCACTTTTTGTGACTAAATGCCGCTTTGTAAATATGGTATCCTTTCACGCAGGTATCTGTGTGAAAGGGTTGTGCAATGGGTGCTGCGATGGGTGTTGCTGTGGGGCTTCTACCACAACACTTATTGCTTTTTGACGCAGCCCCAGATTTACAAGGATCTGTAAATCTGAGTTAGCGCCCAAACTAACGCCATGCAATAGCAGGCATTAGAATGGTGCTACAAGGATAAATACTTATATTTCTCCTCCTTTTTGCCTTTTCTATGTGTGTTGCATTCTGCATCACACATATGAAGAGCAAAACATCATTAAGGATTGGTTATGTGCCGGAATATGTCCCTTCCTGCACATAAACAATCATTAAATAATGACAATTAGCTACTTCTATGTGTGGTGCGGAATGCAACACACATAGAAGTAACAAATCGCCATTATTGATTGTTCATGGGTAGAAAGGGACACCTTCCTGCACATAAACAATCATTCCCTGCAACGCAGCCACCCTTGCACTATGGTGCAAGGGAGTCAGTGTTGGCTATAGGTAGCTAATTGTAGCGCAAGGGAACACACAGGGTGCACAGTATTGTTTTAAATACAGTGCATCACTGTGTTTTGAAAATGGCTGACGGCGGCGCTGCGAAATTTATTGCAGCTCCGCGCTCTGCCATTTCCTTGTAGATATGCCCCTAAGTGTTTGTGCTCTAACGATGAACCAATACCGTCTTGATGCAAAGAGCCACAAAGCTCTTCTTTATAAGCTAAAAAAAATGAGCACCCAGGAAAGTAAATATCAATGCATTGCTTTTCGCTGCTTTCATGATTTTGCATCACTCTGCAATGGCACAACATTTTAGTGCACTTGAGCCAAAATGTCCTCTCGCACGTAAACCATTGGAAATAGTTTTAAAGGGGCTCCCTAAATGGGTGAAGTAAATCTGTCTCAGTTTTCTTGCATGTACACAGGAAGCATGCCAGCTCTCCTGCAGGGATCCTCACTGCGATTTATTGATATCTGAAGCCTTGAGTTAGTTTCAGAATTGTGTTAATGCCTCCTTAGTGACCTGGGAATTAAACAACTCAACATTACTCATTCTTACCAGACGGCACATTGTGAAAACGTTTGAAGGAAAGACTGCAGTTGTTTATTATAAACCTACTTCAAGATTTCTCATTCACCACTTTTGCTCCCGATCTAACTGCCTGATTCATCAAGCTAAATTGCACTCGCAAAGGGCAAGATTCATCATCCCAAATGCAAAATTCGCTATTAAAGAATTCACACATTTGCGAAGAATTGCATTTAAGGAATCTCTATTTGAGATTCCTTAAATGCAATTCATGAATCATTTTAAAATTGCGAAATCGCAATTTTGGGCCGCTATTTACCGAGAGGTCAGACCTCGTGGTAAATAGCATTTAAATGCATTTTTCTAAGTTGCATGTTACACACACACATGTCCTTTGGACATGTGTGTGCGCAACACCAATGTAGATTACATTTCAGGGGTGCTACAGGGTGTCCTTTGGACACCCCTGCACCCTTGAAATCGCATCCTTATTTGCGATTAGCTAATTGCTAATCGCAAATAAGGAATAACTCCCCATGCATTCCTATGGGCCTGTAGGCCCATAGGAATGCATGGGGAGTTATTCCTTATTTGCGATTAGCAATTTGCTAATCGCAAATAAGGAACATGTAGGAATCGTAATATTTTTTGCAATTCCTACATGAATCCCGTTTTGCAAGTCCTTAATCAGACCCCCCAGGATATAGCGGCATGGATAGGCAAATTTAGCGGCACAAAAATGAAAATTTAGCGGCACAAAAATGGAAATTTAGCGGCATTTAGCGGCATTTTATTTTGTGGTTTTTGCAACACCAAACACAGATATCTTACTGTTTGAGTTATTTGACAACATGGAGCTATGTACATTTTGTTTATTTACAATTCAGCCCATTTGTTTTAATTAAAAGGCATGTTAATCTTGGGCAAGTACGGTAAGTTCTTCCGAGCACTCCAAATCAAGACCAGTATTGTGCTGCTGGTTGTAGTGTACACAGAGCAGATACAGCACAGACAGCAGCAGTGCAAGCTTCCCTCACACACAGAGCAGATACAGCACAGACAGCAGCAGTGCAAGCTTCCCTCACACACAGAACAGATACAGCACAGACAGCAGCAGTGCAAGCTTCCCTCACACACAGAACAGATACAGCACAGACAGCAGCAGTGCAAGCTTCCCTCACACACAGAGCAGATACAGCACAGACAGCAGCAGTGCAAGCTTCCCTCACACACAGAGCAGATACAGCACAGACAGCAGCAGTGCAAGCTTCCCTCACACACAGAGCAGATACAGCACAGACAGCAGCAGTGCAAGCTTCCCTCACACACAGAGCAGATACAGCACAGACAGCAGCAGTGCAAGCATCCCTTGCATAACCGGTACAGCACAGGCAGCAGCAGGGTGCGCGCGCACACACACACACACACACACACACACACACACACACACTCCCCCACCCCAACACCATCCCCTGCATAGAGAACAGTTACAACAAATAATGGAATGACATACATCACATTTTGTGATCGGGCCATGATGGTGTTCTTCTGGCAGTGTGCACAGAAGAGCTCAGCCAATAAAGATAAACTTTAAAAAATCCGCAAACATTTTCCCAGGTGCATACAAAATTTCCCACACGTAAAATTAGAGAAATATTCTTGGTATCTTTCCTAGCATGGCAGGGATTGCAAATGCTCAGAGCTTTCCCTGGCAAGAAAATCCCTTTGCAACCCTGATACCCACTGTGACTCATAGCGCGGACTTTACCCGAAGGTGTCAGAGCGCTTCACAAAAGGAACATAAATGGAACACAAATTGTGAGCAACCAAAAATACATGAGGTAGTAAAGGTAATAATGACAATTGTGAGCAAACTGAATACAGGAGGTAGTAAAAATGTTGAGCAACCAAAAACACATGAGGTAGTAAACTAAAAGGTAATAGTAACAATTGTGAGCACACAGAATACATGAGGCAGTGAGAATTGTGAGCAGCCAAAAATACATGAGGTAGTAAAAAGTGCACAGGAAGAAAAAAGTGACAAATGTGCAGTTACAAGAACACAGTATCATTTGAGGCGTAATACTGCAAAAGGTGCTAGACACTCAGGCACACGAACAAGCGTTATGTAGGCAAAGTGGCACTTGAGCAAGTATCAAAGATAAAAACATGTGCGAGCGCTTGTGGCACTGTTACTCCCTGCGCCTCCCTGCACTGCCCCCCTCCCACCCGGCCAGCGCTCTCACAGAAACACGCAGCCCGGGGCCGGTCGGCCACATCTCCGCAGCCCGGGGCCGGTCGGCCACATCTCCGCTGCCCCCCTCCCACCAGGGCAGCGCTCTCCCCTATGTGTGCGGCGGGGCCCCACCAGCGGACTGACTGGACTTACCTGTCTTCTGTTTGCCGGCCGGCTTTCCTCCTGCTCCGAGCCCCGGTCCTGCTGAGAGTCTTCGTGTCGTCGCTGCAGCTTCGTGCTCTCTCCTCCCCCTCTTGGTGTGGTGCTGGTCTTCTCCCTTCGCCCGGCCGCCGTCTTCTCCTTCTCTCGCCGCAAATGACGGAAACGGGGGCGACGGGCGGAAACAGCAAATTTCGCGGGCTTTAGGGCAAATATCGCGGCATTTGCGGAGATCGCGCGATTTCGCGATTTTTTTGCAAATCGCGAAATCGCGATAAGCTGGAGGGTCTGTTTAATAGCGATTCCTTATGAATCGCTATTAAAGACTCGTAAAACGGGTCTTTGATGAATCAGGCTGTAAATGTGCTATTTTGTATGAAGAAATCTTTAACCCCTTCCAGCGGCAGCGCTACCTCGCTGATGCTGCCGTCGGCCAATGGCCAATGGGCCCCGCCCATTTTGCGGAAGTGCCGCACTTCCGCAAAATCGCGAGCGCAGTGGAGGGGTTAATTAGGCAGAATCCTGTTTTGTTTAACTCTGTTTTTACTGAAATTGAAACAATGTACTTTATGCTTCACGAGGATTCCAGCAGGAAGTGTAAACAAATAAAATAATGAATGTGTGTGGGTGTTGAGTAAGGGTGAAGTGATGCCTGCCAAATAGTGGATTGCATAGTAGTTGGGAGTTGGTTGGTGTGGCCAGAGCAGGGAGTGGAAAGAGTGTGACAGGGTAACAGGTGTTGAGTGAGGTGGAGGGTAGAGCGAGGAAGGGGTGTAGGAGGAGCTGAGGCAGATTGGATGGGGTCAGCGAGGAGTAAAAGAGGTGTTAGGGGGAGCATAGATAGATGGGTGGGGTCCCACTGACTAAAAAGGCGTTCCTAGAGGGAGTAGGAGCCTGGGGCACTCATCAAGAGGAGGGCTAAACGTGAGCACACATTCAGTGGTTCCCTCCACAGATGGCTCAATTACATTAAATGGGCCTTATGGTGGGGAACCCAATTTTTTTAGCTGCACCCCCTACATTCCTTGATTTTGTGGGGCAGTCACATTTGGGGGAGCAGTATTAAAAGGGGCTTGGGTGCATTATGAAATGTGTAGGGTGCACAGAAGGACATGTCTTCTGAGTATTTTTTGGGGGGGGCTAACCACGGTTTTTATTGCTCCCTTCCTTCATTATGGGGTGCACCCCAAAAGATTAGGGCAAACAAGGGGGCTATGGGATGAACAGGTTTGTGACAGTTTCTATTATCAGCCAAAGGAGGGGGGGGTGGGCACCATAGTATCCTACCGCAGTTATGGTATTGGAAGGTACAACAAGGAGCATGTGTAGGTATTTTGGCAGGGGAGGGGGCTTCCCAAGATTTTACTGCCTCCCTTCCCCCTGTGTGGAATGTTATAGGTACCCTTGGGAAATTTCAAACAAAAACAGATGGTATAGAGATTCCTCCTATGAAATCTGAGAGCACTAACATTTGTTAAATGAAGGGTGGCAGTGGAGCAGATGAATGGGACAGGGAAAGGATACCTGTGGCAATTGGTTATATGGGCCATAGAGAATAGCATGCAAACAGGCAGCAGTCCATGGACTGGCAATGTCTGTAGAGAGTTTGGCGTGTTCTTCAATTTATTTGTCCTCCTTATGTTTGGTATGATCCACAGAGGAAAGGCCAGGCCTAACTGTAAGGCAGAACATGTATTTATGATTTAAAGAAGTATAGTCTGAGTGAGCTGTGAGGGACTGTACAGAGCGGTAAATGCCTGTATACCCGAGCAATGTGCATCCAACAGGATATTTGAGACTGAACAGTGAGAGAAGCAGCTGGGTTACTGACGGTATGTAAATGGAGGGCACATAGGAAGGGTGTTTGTTGTCACTCCAAGGATTGAGACGTGGTTGGTGCACTACCAAAAGCTGGGGTACCAGGAGGGAACATTTGAGTGGTAATGAGATGGTGCTAACCAGAGGTCAAAAAAGGTGTCAGAGACACAGAGGTATGGGGATCCTGGTCCCACAGTGAGGGGGTGGTCAAAGGTTACTGCCAAAGATTTCAGTCCAACGGTGACCAAATGTTGTGCAGCCTGGCTCCCTCTGTAAACTTTCCCCAGTATCTTTCTATCCTGCAGTTGGCTGGAGCAAGCTTCCCATAGATTTTCTTGGCCTCGTTCCCCTAAAGGAGTGGTTGATATTTCGGGCCTCAGGATACTCCCAGAGGGTGCGCTACTGACATTCTGGGAAAAACCTCACTAACCATGCATATTTATGCAGAAAACATTGCAAATCCTTACACCTGCAAAGCCTCATATCAAACTTGTCAGCTTTAAGGTGGTGTAAGTGTTTTTATTTGAGGGAAATATTCATCTGTGCTTCCTCTCCCATCTGAGGACTATGGAAGTGCTGTTCCTCTCTCACATGTCCCTTCAAAGAGACAGATGACACACTCACTCAATTACTCAGCAAACATTTACACATTGACACTTTCATCGTGCTGTTTACCTTCCGAAAATTTCCCCCTGCAGCACAAATACAGGCAAGCCATTCTTCATTACTCATTCACTCAGTCATTGCAGTCCTTCACTCTGTAGGCCCTGCATGAACAAGATCTATGTCAGCTAGCAGAAGAAAAGCCTGGGTGTGCTATTATGTTCATACTGCTGCCCTAGTAACGCCACATGGCAACTGCAGCATAATAAATGGACTGGAAAGAGGACTGTCCTATGCAAATAATGTCCTCCCAGGCTTACTTTCTTCTGAGACGGTCACCGGCTTTGCGCTGTTATACTGCCTCCAACACATGGTTCAACAGCCAAATTCAAAAGCAGCCTATTCATCTTAGGCTAACAAATTGCCACTCGAAGTCCGCACATGGTGATGTCACTCTCATTTAGCAGGGTCCTTAATTGCCTGCAGTCATCCTCTATACATAACCTGGGCGTTTGTGGACGTTCTTCAAAGGAAGGAAGGGGGTGTTTATAGCCCCAGGGCAGCACAGCCCAGCGTGGCAATATGATGCTCCATTCCTTCACCTGCTGCTGCAGCAGGCATGATGCAGACCTCCAAAAGTAAAGGCTTGTCTCTGCCCTTTTTTCTCTTGAAGAAAACAACCTTTCTAGCTTCTTATTCAACCTAATAAAGAGACTTTCACTTGCCTCAAACTTTGCCCATCATTTCATTAGCCTGAGTTCATACTTGACCTTTATTCCTAACCAACCTCACAGGCACCAAACCCCTGATTTGAGAGATCAGGTCACACCAAAATGAAAAATGATCATCAAACAACCTATTTTGCTATCAGTGGAGCACTTTCCTCTCATTCTTGTGCTCGGTTATACTCCTGGAGGCCACATTTGGCTCTACAGTATACCGAATTTAAAGGAAAAAGTAATATATATTGATAAAGGAAGATAAGGCATTGCCCCTATCGTACCTACTTGAGAAGAAGGGGGTTTGGTAGAAGTTCATGAGGGAAAAGATTTGTAATTTTGGGGCACATGTGCCAAAAAGGTTTGCCATTTATTGCCTCAGATTTTCCATGTGAAAAAAAGAATATTAGCAAATGGAAAAAAACCACTGTTTGAAAATTTACCACATTAGAATACTATGACAGCATTGGTAGGATTCTAACCCACCCCGGTGAGAGCCTTCACCACCAGAGGTACAAGACTTACCGTTGAGCTATAGCTCCTTGGTGATTAAGGACATTGCAGGAGTAACTATACGCAACATACAGGCCTGGGAGTCATTGCCTGTGGCTACTATTGCACATGAAAAGGGTGACCATGATATAGGGATGATTTGATAGGCTATGGCTATGGAATCCAGTGTGGGCCAGTGGGTAAGTTCCTGACTTCCAACCAGACAACCAGGGTTCAAATCCCGTGTTTGGTAGCAGGTGATCGATGGTGACACAGCAGAGGTAAGTTGGAGGTTGGCCAATTGGTAAGTAAAGTGTGTGTGTGTATATATATATATATCTATAGAGAGAGACAGAAATAGCTATTACACAGTTGTGTTTGCTATTGTGTAGTTATAGTTAGGCCCAAGTTACCATAGGAATAGATTTTTTGTTTTTCTAATACCTTTGACGCTATTTGGTGAATCACAAAACTTTCCCCCAAAAAGTACCCACCCCAGCTCCTTCCTGGAAAGATTTGGGGTGATCTGTCAAAGCTAGGTGAGAAAAATGGGGTGGGTCCCAAAACACAATGGTTGAAAATACAACAATTTCAGCATAAAGTGAGATCTTTATTCAGAAAGCATGCTTTTTGTGATTTGGTATAAATCCATTCAGTAGTTTTTGAGAAATGAATGGTCAAAATGTATTGAGATCTGGACTGTTGGTGTCCAGATATACTCTGATTGGTCACTTTAAATGGGACTAGTAAATCATGATTGGTTGGTCACAACCTGAACAATATGTTGTGGCAGTCATTAAAGGACTCTGGGACATGGTCCTCACTGAAGTACATAATGTTGAATGTTGGCGCGCTAATCACTTGGGGAAGGATTACAAACCCCAGGCAGCCCTGCATCAGTAAGAAGGGTGGGGAGAAGGAGGAGAGTGCCAGTTGGGCACTATTAATCACCCGCAGTTCACCCGGTGTGCGGGACCCACTAGCCACCGGGGGAGGACTACAAACCCCAGGCAGCCCTGCATCAGGAAACAGGCTGGAAGAAAGAGGAGAGTGCCCGTCGGAAGGCTATTAATTACCCGCAGTTCCTTGAAAAGCTGGTTACCGCCCATAGGGATGCTTTCGAAATATGTATGGATATTTCTTCTAGAAATACTGACATCAAGACCGCATTTCTTTTAATTGCAGGTGTTACAAAGCTATTTTAACTAGATCAACTCACTGGTTTAATTCTCGAAGGCCCTGGTGGTTTGATATCTCATGTTAGCTGTCCATAAATCACATCGTTGTCCACGGGAGGTGAGAAGGTGCAGATCAGCCTATAATTTTGTACTGAAAAATAGGAAGAAGGAACTAAAAACCCTGCCATAGGATTCTTTGATCAAAGCTAGTAAGTTCAAAGACACCTGTGGATTTTTGCAGGATATTAAAGGAGAAATTAGCTCCCAGATTGCAGGTGAAAATTAACAAGTCCAAGTGGGTTACCCACTTCTCCAAGATATAGTCGAATGTCACCCAGTTGTTTTCTGGGTCTGACAACACCGTTCTGGAAATTATGACCTCTGGTCTCAGTAGTATATGTTTTTCTTTTTTAGGCAGTCAATAGGGCTATTGAAGGTAGTAAGGGTGCTAATAAAGACCCTGGCCCTTATGGTATCCCCATCGACCTGTTCAAGGGTAATATCCCCCTGAGGGGTCATATTATAACCAGGGTATTATGGGATTGTTTTGAATGGAAAACTGGGGACCCCTACAATATAATGCGTTTGCTATTCGTAGGGAATATACGAACAATTTTAGAGAAGAAAACTGTGTAGCAAACTTAATGTAAACATACTGCCCTTAAACGAATATCTATTTCTAAACACTGTACAGCATCAAAGGAAGAAATTATTCTGAGACAGTAATATATCAAAATTATTTGACCATTTTATTTCTGTTTTTGTCTTACTTATTTTTATATTATTGATTCTTTTTATCTTATTTTGTCAGTGAAAAGCATATATAATTCATATAACTTAACATTCAATTACATATATCAAACATATTACAGATTAGACAGTGCAAACAAGAAAAAACCCAAATTAAAAAACATTAAAGTGCTATACGATATAATCGGTCGATGAGAATTAAGATGAAGGCAATGCGGTGAAATGGAACTACGCGCGTTTCGGCCAAAGGGCCTTTGTCAGGTGACCGTCATTCGTAAGTTACAAACATAGTGATGTGTAACAGAAACCTAAACAAAAAGGATATATACAAAAAATACATATAAATATGGTGCCAATAAATGATGTATTTTACAATCTGTACAACAACTATAGGGTCAGTGACTAATACATTTCAGAATACATATATAGATATAGCAGCAATAATCTCCTATTAATCTATACAATAGCAGTATCTTGTACTACGTTTGCCTATTATTTGAATCATTGTGATTTCATATCTACCTTGTTGTTTCATACATTTCTTACTCAAGGCAAACTTTTATTATATGTCTTATTTGAACATTCTGCCTCACGAATTCCATTTCTTTACATCTTTTATTTCTAGTTATATTACATTTCTAGATATATACATCTACTTTCTACATATTCAATTTAGGGAAAGAGGTGAGAAACAGGCAAAGGAGTAAGATATAGATAAGGGAAAGAGGAGATTTCAATTAGTGTATATCGACTTTGCTAGATTAATAAAGAGCCAGCTATTTACTCACTTCAAATAGGTACGGCGATACACTTAGTATTTATATTCTCTTAGAAGGTTGATTATCTCAAATGGCGATGCCTTTTTGTTATTAAGTAAACTGCAAAGAAGAGAGAACACACAGTCTTGTTTATGCACCGAGACAATTTGTTTAACGGTACTGCGGGGCTAATAACCTTACATATGGTTATACCTGGTAGCTGTCTTTCGATGCTCCCTGTTGTTGGAAATTTCTTATATCGTGCAGAAGTTTAAGTGTCCGTCTATATGCGTTGATTAGGGATACTTCCTAGTTATATTGCTGTATAGTGGCCTACAGTTAGACACAAGATGATTAGCCTTTATATATCAAAATATTTTTTGATCTTTTTTAAAAAAAAACAAGTGTGCATTTTTTATCCCTTTTATATATATATAACATTTTCCTATTTGCATTATAGATACCGTTTGGTATATATACTAGTGAATAGGAGGCCAGAGACTAGCGTTAGATGAAACTAAGACTCAACTAATTTCTAGTAAGGCTTAAGTTGTCGAGTTACGCACCTATCAGGGTACAGGACGTTCATTATAATCATACCTTAATTCAACTTTTATGAAACCAGTTCCTTTATTAGATCACTGTTCTCCTTTTCTTATTGTCTTCTAATAGAACCACAAAGTAGGGCCACATATTTCTTTTTGTGCACTAGAGAGATACCAGATAGTGATCAAAATTAAGTACCGATTTAAATTTAAAGATTATTACATTGCCGTATATTCCATACACTCTAACAAATGTTACCTTGCAGATATCCTGTAGAGCAATTGTCTATTTCAACGATCTTGCGGGACGGATAATCTAAGATATAAAATTTATGCAAAGAAAGCATTAATAATATTCATCCTTGCATTTACACTTCAATTATATCTATATGTTGTTTTTATCGATGGCCTACAGACGTACCTTCGTTTTGATGTAACTTTGTTTTAAAAGTATGGGGTCCGCTTGTCTTCACCTCCAGGTGTATCGATCAAATGGTGTGTCCGAAAACCCGATATTTAAAGGTTAACGTATCTCATTACGTCATCGCTGATAGTTTTCAGCTGTTCCACAACCTTAAGGCGCATGTCTATGACGTATATCTATATGGACGGAAGTTTTCTTCTCAGTATCCGTAGATACTATTAGAGACATAAACAACAGACTAATTTGTAGTTCCTAGTAACTTCTTTCATACTCTAAGTGTAGTGAAGACAGACTTCCGTATTTGAAATATTTCTTCAAAGTTAGCTTTAGGTATTCTTCAATCGAGTGTAGTTACATATCAATCACTTTTATTGTATTTTTTTATGATATTCATGTTATTAGAAAAAATATATTTATACTTTAGTGATTAGTCTCGTTTTTGTGAGACTTTATTGAGTTGGTGTCCATACACGTGTTACCACGGCTCCATAGTTTTATGTCTCTTTATTCAAATAAAGATGTATCATTCATAATGGTTACATTATGAGGTCGTTTATAAATTTAACACAGTGACTCATCATTTCCTATCATATTGACCGTCAATGTACTCTGTTCATTCCATGGAATGATTCTATCAAGAGACATTTTTATACCTTAACGTAAACAGGAAACACCCTCATATAATAGCTTGTTGCCAAGGGATTTCAGAATTTAAACCTGATCTTACTGTGTCCAAGGTAAATATCCAATACACTTCGCGTTTGCGACGAATTTTGTCTACATTAATACCAGGGTTTGCCACCATTTTTTCTAATACTACCCACTGTATTTCTTCTGGTTTATGGTCATTTTCGACATAGTGAGCTACTAGGGGGGCATTTGTTTTTTCAGTTCGAATTGCTGATTTATGCTCAGTGACTCTCGTACATATTGAACGTGAAGATTCCCCGACATATCCTTTGTTACATGGACAGATTAGTAAGTAGATAATATTTGTAGTCTTACAATTTGTCATACATAACAACGGAATAGAGATGTTATTAAACTTCAAGTTCTCGGTCTCAATGGCTTGTGGGCAGACTTTACATATTCCACACTTATGGTTTCCTATTACCGGAGCCCCGGTAATTATATTTCTTTGGCTTTTATCTTTCTTTATTGGCATCCTAGATCTAACGACTATATCCTTTATATTTTTGTTTTTTTTATACGTAAAGAGAGGTTTTGAAATCATTTCATTGCTAGTTTTGTTGACATTTAGGATATGCCAGTTGGAGTATAGAATTTGACGAATCTGATTATTAAGCAGGGAATGTCTTGTTACGAACACCAAGCTAGCATCTCGTTTATCGTTGGTGCCTGTAAGGAGATGTTGCCGATCGTAGTATCTTGCTCTTTTATACAAATCACGTATTAATCTATGTGGGTAACCACGTTCTTTAAATTTCTCCTTCATTACAGCAGCCTTCTCATCGTAATCAATCAATCTGGTGCAATTCCTCCTCAGTCTCAGGAACTGACTGAAGGGAATGCTGTCTTTTTGAGATGTGGGGTGGAAGCTGCTGTAATGAAGGAGTGTATTGCGGGCAGTGGGTTTAACGAAGAGATCCATTATTAGTTGTCCTTCATGATGTTTAATTTTTAAATCCAAGAATTCTATTTCTGAATTGCTTACTTTTTCAGAGAATCTTAAATTAGGGTCGCAGGCATTAAGCCATGATATGAATTCTTGTAAAACATCTTCATTATCATCCCAAATGAAAATGATATCATCGATATATCTTGACCAGTAAAATATCGATTCAAAAAATGGTGCCACCTCGTTGAAAATATATTTTTCCTCAAAATGTGCCACATAGATATTTGCAATTGTTGGTGCGCAAGAAGCGCCCATGCTAACTCCTTTAGTTTGTTTATATAGATTCCCTGCAAATTAGAATATGTTGTTTTCCAAAATAATGTTAAGGCAGTCCAGGATGAAGGGCATGTTGCAGTCGATATTAAAGGACTCTATGAACCATTTGGTGGCTTCTATGGCACCCTTACATGGAATGTTAGAGTACAGACTCTCTACGTCCAATGTCACCATCCATTGTCTATGGGCATTGAATTTAGTGCCTTCAAATTGAGTGATCACATGTCTAGTGTCTTGAATATATCCTGATATTTTTCCAACATGTGGACGCAAAATTGCGTCTAGATATTTCGAAATGGGCTCAGTTACACTTCCTATGGTGGTGACAATCGGACAAAATGGCGGGTCCTGCTCATTCTTATGTACCTTTGGGATGCCGTATATACTGGCCATTTTTGGGTTATCTATGTTCATGTACTCGTACTCTTTTTGACAAATATCACCATTATTTAAAGCTTTTGTTATTAATTTGGTGATTTTGTTTTTAATTATAGTCGTAGGGTCCCTCTGGACTTTGACATAAAAATTATTATGGGATTGTTGTCACTATGTTTTTTTTAGAACTTGGTCGACGGCCATAATCGTACCAATTTTTAAGAAAGGTGACCGTGCTGCTCCCACCTGCTATTGCCCTATCTCATTTCATGACTCCATGGATAAAGTGACCGGGAGAGTCCTGCTGAATGATCTAGAAGAGTGGGCTGAGACTAATAATATATTTTCCGACTTTCGTATGGATTCCGAAAAGGCCTGGGGACTGTAGAACACGATTAAATCCTAACCTACTTATTGGCAAGTACACCTTTGTGAAGAAGGGCTGCCTGTTTTTAGTCTTCGTATATTTATCGATAGTATTTACACCTTAAATTATGGGCTTTTTTATTAGAGATGGAGATGGACCCACCAATCATGGTCTTTCTTAAAGTCTTATACTTTGAAGGTAAAGCAAAAGTATGCTACAGCCTCAAGGGTAAATGCACTAGCACTTTTGATCTTGGGAGGAGGGGCCAGACAGGGTTGTGTGCTTGCGTCTTTCGTATTTACCCTGTACATTAACAGCTTAGAGACTGGTCTATGCAGTACCAGTAGTGACCCCCCTCCTCCCCACAAATCGGCCACAGGCCCATGCCTTGTTTGCTTTGTGCTGACGATGCCGTGCGCATGCCACGCACTCCACGGGATCTGCAGCAGTTACTCAATGGTTTTGTAAATTTTATGTCTGATCTTGGTTTGTCCGTTAACATAGGGAAAACTTTTGTAGTAAAGTGTGGTAGGTATTTGAAGAAGTGTTGTGATTTTAGTATAACTAATGTTAAACTAAGTTTAACCCTGACCTTCTGTTATCTTCATATTTTATTTGACGATTGTGGTCTATGGACCTCAGCTGTTGGTAACAGACTGCTGTATTTCAACAAATACATTTCTGCACTCCTTAAATTTGTTAGTAAGTTAGGTAATAAGCCAGTTAGAGATATGTTAACTATCTGCAATTCTAAATGCATATCCGTAGCCCTCTATGTTACAAAAAAACAACTGACACTACTAACAGACGGTGTTCTACATACCTTACTGCCATTCATAACAGCAAGCTTAGGTTTATTTTAACACATGTTAAGCTAGATATTTTCTACTGATTAATTACTTTTCCAGTTGTCAATGACTGGTCAGCGGTTCTGATAAACTGTCCATGTGATGGCCTTTCGACCCAATGCAGCTTTCACTTTATGTTCTTCTGTCATTTTTATGCTGCACCACACAAATGCTATATTTTACCTATCTGACGCCAACTTAATTATAATCAATGTCAGTCCGCTTTATTGTTCTTACAACAGCTGAACTCTTTAGTGATCTGCTGTAAGATTTCTAGTGGACTACAAGGATGCTTATCCACCTGATTTTATCATGTTTTTTATGTTGATTGTATTGTGATAATGAGCTATGTATTTCACTGGTATGCTTGCTTTTAAAGATAATTGAATAAAGCTGATTATGATAATGACGAATGGCAGTGTTTGAAGGTCACATAAAGAAGCACTTATAAACTGTGATGACACATTTTAATCACATTATAAATCATTTGTTGGTAGTACCATACTAAGTTTAGGAATGTTGGTGTATTGTAATGGGAACCATATTTGAGTGAACATTGTTTTATCTCATGATGTCCTCATAGAGGTTATAGAAGGTGTCACAGAATATAAAATGAGAGCATAGTTTCTGTATATTCATACTCAGTCATGTGAAAATAAAATTTGATATACTGACTAAAACATGTACTTCCAACAGCAGCACTTTGTCAGTTATTTATGACAAAAGTTTGGGATTCCGGAAACCTTTTGATTGAATTAAAGCTGTAAAATGTAGAACATTTCCTTTAGAAATAAAGAAAATAGGGGGTTTGTTTTGTCATAGAAATTATAGCCAGTGCTGTTGACAGCAACATTGGGAAACATTTTCCATAAGTTCCCAAATATCTTCCTCATCCATTTCAGTAGCACATTCTGGTATGCAGACTGAAACATTGCATTGTTTTTCAACATTTATATAGCACTTACTATCCCTATGTGCCGCGCTGAAGCGCTTGCCATCATGGGTAGCATGCTACACAGTGTAGGGGTGTGGTTGGAAGCATTTGTCTTTGGTTTGATCCTATGTGGAAAGTGTTTCCATGTCGTGCATGATGACCACTGTTGTGCGGTTATCGTGTTATGGGCTTCCAAGCTTAGCGGTGGGGTGCATGAAGAAGTGTATGAGAAAAGCACACAGTTAATGGTGTTCAGTAAGCAGGCAGCTTTGAGCAGCTCTGCAGGTCTCTTTATAGTATTTCCTATTTTCATATTCCACTTAGCTGGTAACTGCACTGGGTTGTCCATTCTTAGATCATGTTTATGGTCCTGAGCACAGGCATGGGTTAGAGGAAATCATTGAGCAGAGTTATGCTGAGATGGTTACCGTCATCCCTTATCTGACTGCGATTGTGAGCTGTCAAAAGCTGTCATAATATGTAGCTAGTTGGGACCTGCAGTGGTGGACTAAATTAAAGTCCTCCTTTTGCCTACTCCATGTGGCTGATCTCTTCAGTTATTCTATGCTTGTTCAGTTGGTGATGGGTGGTTTAATGCTGTGGAGTTTTACAGTATTGGCTGATGGACGTGACCCATAGCAATTTTGTCTCATGCGAGTATGAGGGAATCAAAAAGTATAAGGAAATTATTATGCAGTCTGCATGAACTACAATCAAAACTTGTAAAGCATTCGTGAACAAGAATTTTTAATTCTATTAAGGACACAGAGGCGAAGATTATGCATTACACGGAGGCGAAGATTATGCATTCTCCACTTTGCTTTATTCTACAACAGCCATGTAAAAACACAACGAGTAAATAACAGATGTCTAGAAAAAAAGCATCAATCCCAGTAATCTCAATTATTGCATATGGCATAGTAGAATGCCCAATAACTAATCAGCACACCAGCCAGTCAGCCAAAAACCGGTTGGGCATCATTAACTCCACCTCTTCTGCTGTGAGGAAATTCTCTCTAGGCCAGTAAGGTAATTCCAATCACTCTTGCCTTTGATCAGAAACTGCAGAAAACACAATGGCTCTAACGTTTAGCTGACATCTGGGTCGGTCCAATATAAACATAGAAGACATGGATAGTACACATGTACATATAGAGCCAAGTTCATTTCAAAAACAGGTCTTAATTGTTCAGATAAACATTCACCTGGTGAGATAATCTTTGTCTCTGTGTCCTTAGAATTGAAAATTCTTCAAACCGAATGCTATAAAACTTTCGTTCCATGTCAGGATGAGAGGCTTCAGATTATGCAAGTTTAAAGTGTATCCACCACCATAGAAAAAGGATTATTACTGGTTTATGATAGAATTCGTTAAGCATGGAATCTGAATACCAATCCGCCATCGAGATAATTCCTTCCAACCTTTCTCCCACTACAAAAGATTTCGAAGCCATGGCACCTTGGACCGAATAAGCTCCCAAAATAGATGTGGAGGGGTGTGGCTAAGATGGCGGTGGTGTAGCAGCTCTAACATGGATCTCATCCACCTATGGCCCCGTAAGCACCGTCGATGCCGGATCAAGAGCAGTGTGGAGCTGGTATGCACTGATATCATTGTAAGCATGAAAAGCACTGAGTACTGGCTCTGTGACTCTAGCAGAGGAACCACTTCCCAGAGCCTAAGAAGGTAGCCGCTTTGAGAATGCACTAGAAGTGGCCCAGGCAACACAAGGGTCCAGCTGGCACTTCTGTGAACAGCCGTAGCTGGCGGGCGTAGCCCGGTGGTGATGGAGGAAGCCTGGTAAGGGTACAGGCTCATCGTAACAAGGTGAGCGCGGCCCCATGTGTTTTGCTACCCGCGAGCCACAGAGAGGAGGTGCCCGGATTCAACACATTGCCTTCTGTCACATACCCCTCTATCACTAGATCGAAATGACAGTTACACAATGTGAAGTCATCAGCAGCCAAACCCTCACCATCCAAAAGCCATTAAGACCGAGAAGTGCATCTTTGACAATTGCAACAAGACAGGAGTGCATCAGAGACTGAAAATGAATGATCCCCGGTCACTTGCAGACATGGATTAGACCACTGCTCCCCTGGAGGCCCTTACTCCACTGTCACAGCTTGACACTAATGCATTCCCACGCAGCGGGGCTCCTCCACTCCTCCGCGATTTGCTGCGGATATGATAGGCTGCCTGGAACACAGACCCTCATCCTTTGGAAATGTTGGTTCCCAGGGGTGGGAAAACTATTGTAATGTTGTTTTCTTTGTTTTGCCATACCCTTTCTTCGACTGCTCTCCTTTAACTGCTCCGGCTGTAATCAATGCCGTTCTTCAATCCTGTTGGGCACATATGTGTTACTTGCTCCATGACTCACTTGCCATGCCTAGTAGCTGGGGCCTCCCGGATCCCCTCATATCACAATCAAAATTCTTAGCCTTAATGCCCGAGGCCTCAACTCCCCAGTGAAGAGGCTGGCAATACTTTCTGTGCTTAAAGAAGCCAAATGCCATATATGCCTTATCCAAGAGACCCATATCCTCCAGAGGGATTGGCATCGCCTGCGTTCTCACTGGTTCCATTGCCAGTTCTTCTCCTTGAGGTCTCAGACACGAGCTGGGGTGGCAGTCCTCCTGGCCACCCATTTTCCGGGTCGAGTTATGCAGAGGCATGCCGAGATCACTGGTCAAATGCTTGCCCTCCAAAGTGCTTTACACCCATACACATTTACAATAGCCACGGTGTATGCCCCCAATGAACATCAAGAGCCATTCTTATTAGATGCAATGGGTAGGGTACTGACGTCCCCTGACACAGATAATGTGATAGGCGGGGTGTTTTAGCTTAGTGCCAAATACCCTTATGAATAGATCAGTTCAATGAATAGATCAAACTGGAGCCTTTACTGCGGTGGGTCTTCAATGAATAAAGGACCCACGTCTGTCCGCAGACGTTGTTGTAGTGTAGTTCCTATACTCCCAATAGGCTCTGCGCATTGGAATAATATATCCTATAGATTAGACGTAGGACTGAGGTCGACTAGGTCTCTATCGAATATACTAAACTTTATAGTGAGTGCTAGCTAGCTCAGAGGTCACTAGAAACGTTCTCGAATTCACAAGAAGGGATTAGTTTCTGACAACCGCATAAACATGACAACTTTGTTTCCCAAGAATAAGAAATATATCTCTAGAGTCACGGAAACAATAGATAAGTATTTCACTCAGTCAATCGTGCATGCTTCGTTTCAACAGAGGTGCAGAGAAATAGAGAGACGGGCGTTTTCAATAAAAAGGTTTATTGAACAGTCTTCTTTCTCATGCACGTAAAGTGAACTACTACAATCGTAATGCAGACTGCAAAGTATAATGCGTACAGCGAGAACAATTTTATAAAATAATACTGTAAGAGCATTGTATGGTTTCTAAACCATATATAAATACATATATAAATAACAATGACTAAAAATACTCAACTGGTGCATCTAAAATACGCCTACCCCAAGGTACATGCCTAAGTCTAGTACGAGGGAAGAAGTAAGTGTTGTTTGTAGGATGGAAAAGTGGTCCAGAAATCCTGGGTCGGGATATGAATACCTTGAGTTTTGGAGGGGTTATGCTCGAGGCTCTGGACCTGTCCAGCCTCAAAAGAAGTAATGTGAAGAGGGTTTTTGAGCAAATAATATTATAAGGGAGTTTTAGAAAGCGCCCGGTTACGCTCATATGGCGTGTCCCCGCGCTAAGACAGAAAAAACTCATGCAAACAGGCCGCAGAGTCAGCTCGAGTTACCGTGTGTAGAGTTGTGTTTTTAACTTCTTCCTGAAGCCGGCTTCGGACGATTCTGGGCGAAGGTCCAGAGGCAAGGCGTTCCAACCTTTCGCCACCAAGTAGCGAAAAGATCTGCCTCCCATGCGAGCCTTTCTTGTCCTAGGGACCTTTAATAGGCCACCATGGGAGGAGCGCAGAGCTCGCATAGGTTTGTATCTGGAAACCAGACTCTGGAGGGGTGCTGGTGCCCTCCCGTTAAGGATTCGAGGGCAGATGCAGAGGGCCTTAAACTCGACCCTGCTCTTCACTGGAAGCCAGTGAAGAGTCTGAAGGGCTACTTTGGAGGCCGATCTTTTAGGAAACTTCAGAATGAGGCGAGCTGCCGCATTCTGCAGTACCTGGAGACGATTTAATACCTTACTGGTTGCTCCTAGGTACAGTAGGTTGCCGTAGTCCAGGCGCGATGTGACGAGGGCATGCACCAGCGTCCTACGGGCAGACATGGAAAGGAGATCTAAGACCTTCCGCAGACTTTTTAGGACACTGAAGCAGACACCCACCACACGGCCTATCTGAGGTCCAAAGGACAAATCAGCATCAAGCCAAACTCCAAGATTCTTGGCTTCCCGACAGGGGGGTTGGAGCCTCGCCTAGGCAAGAGGGCCACCACGCCGACGACCACACAGATGGGCTCCCCCCCACCACGAGCACCTCGGTCTTATTGCCATTTACTTGAGGCAATTGGTGGACATCCAGGTTGCCAACTCCTGCATACAGGTTCTGAATCGGTCCACCGCAAGACCGGGCGCGCGCGATAGGGAGATAACCAGCTGTGTATCGTCGGCGTAGGATACTATGTGCAGGCCATGACCCTCCACAATAGAAGCCACTGGGGAGATATATAAATTAAATAAGGTGGGGCTCAGGGACGAGCCCTGGGGCACGCCCTGTCCCAAACAGATCTCCCCGGAATAGCATTCGCACTGGCGGACCTGGAAATGTTTCTCCTTTTCAAATATATGTATTCTCCCCCATGAATGGATCAATCTTCAGTTTTATTATGTTGAAAACAGCACAGTACAAATTCGTTGGAGTGAGGATAGTTCTTTTTATTTATGTTTTGCACTTTGTTACATCCATTTCACTCATTTATCATTTTTCCATTGAATATTTTTAATGATAAAAGAGGGACAGCCTTTGTCATTTTCCGAATTATTATCAACATATATCCAAATCTTATGTTAAAAATCCAGTTGAATCTGCTTTGCTTCATATAGTAACGCACGTCAATGGATGCTTTCATCCATTGACGTGCGTTACTATATGAAGCAAAGCGGATACTACTAGATTTTTAACATCTTCTGGCGGGAGAAGATGATTTTGTGATGGTGGGCGCAAAGGTAGAGGAAGCCGACCCTCAAATAAGATTTGGATATATGTTGATAATAATTCGATCAAACGTGAATATGTAAGAAAGTAATGCTGATACACTGTACAAATGGATGATTTCAACTAGCCTTGAGAAAGCCCTGGCTTTACTTACCGAACAGGGCGAAACACGTGTCGGCTGTTCTTCTCTGTTCCATTAAAACACTCAACATGGAAAATGACAAAGGCTGTCCCTCTTTGTTTCATTAAAAATATTCAATGAAAAAATGATAAATAAGTTAAATGGATGCAACAAAGTGCAAAACATAAATATTTATTTTATTTATTGATTTGTATAGCGCTGAATCACCCATGAGGGTATCTATCTCGGTGCTGGGGACGGAACATCAGAACAGGAGGGAAGAAATTTAGAAGAGGTGGGTTTTTAACATCTTTCTAAATTGAATCAGATTGTGTCCTGAGCGTAACTGAGGAGGCAGGCTATTCCAGAATAGGGGGGCAAGATAAGAAAATGCCTTGCCACCACTGCGAGCCTTTTTGATTCTGGGAATGGTGAGCAAATGTTCGGTGCTAGACCTGAGAGTTTGTGACGGGATATAGGAGGAGAGCTTGTTGGTGAGATACATGGGGCGCTTGCCATTACGGGCTTTGTGAATAATACAGCCTATATTGAACTTTACCCTTTTCTTTATGGGGAGCCAGTGAAGTTGATTGAGTAGGGGTCCAGAGGGTGTTCTAGATGAGGCATTGTTGGTGAGTCGGGCAGCAGTATTCTGCACTACCTGGAGTTTATTAATGGCACTTTCGTTGGCCGAAAACAGGAGGGCATTACAATAGTCAAGCCTACTCAATATTAGGGCCTACATGAGTGGTTTTTTTTGTAGAGGAGGGTAAGAGTGGAAAAATCCTACGCAGGAGGCCAAGAACATAGTAGCAGGAACCTGCGGTGGTGTTGACATGTGTGTTATGTGTGAGTTTGTGATCAATTCTGACACCTAGGTTCTTAACCACTTCTTTGGGAGTGGGGGCGGTTCCCAGCTCTTCTGGCCACCAAGTAGGTGACCAGAGAGTGGTAGCTCCTCCAAACAACATGATCTCTGATTTGCCCCCGTTGAGTTGCAAAAAGTTGTTACGCATCCAGGCAGCGATAGCTTTCATGCCTTCGGAAAACAACAGATCAATGTTGGGTGTATTTTTATCAAATGTTAGAAGGAGCTGGGTGTCATCTGCGTATGAGATTGGAGTAAACCCCAAGGATCTCATGAGTCTGGCCAGGGGGGTGACATATATATTGAAAAGGGTAGGGCTTAGGCAGGATCCCTGTGGGACCCCCTTGCTCACTTTGGTAGTGGCAGATGTAAAAGATCGCATGGTAACTGTTTGAGTTCTGTCTGTAAGAAAGTTGGTGATCCACCTCAGTGTGGCCCCTGAATGCCTATGTCTTCGAGCCTTTCCAGAAGGATGTGATGTGAAATGGTGTCAAATGCTGCTGACAGGTCAAGCAGCACCAAAAGCGCTGCTTGACCGTTGTCAGCAGCCATGCGTATATTGTCAGTAACCTCAATAAGGGCGGACTCGGTACTATGTTTAGCCCGAAACCCAGATTGAGAAATATCCAGTAGTTGGTGAGTTTCCAAATAATTAGACAAGTGTCAATTAATGTGTTTTTCAATGAGTTTAGACTGTAATGGTAGAAGAGATATGGGTCGATAATTAGTGATTTCGGTGGTTGGGACCTTGGGGTCTTTACGTATGGGTTTGATTTGCGCATCTCTCCAAGCCGATGGAAGGCGGTCCTCCCTAAGGGAGCAATTCAGAATAGAGCAGATCGGGAGAGCTAGTTGATCCGCAAATTTAGCAGAAATCCTGGCTGGGATGGTGTGCAAGGGTGAGCCAGATTTCATTGCTTCTATAAGCGATATAACTTCCTTCATATGAAGCTGAGTAAAGGTGTGGAGTTGGGCAGATGTGGTATAAGTGTCAGGAGGGCAGAACGTGGGGGGAAGGGAAGAAGTGTTAGCAGCAATGATTTTCTGGTAGATGGTATCAATTTTGAGGATAAGATGCTCCGTGACATCATTGCATATGGACTGTGAGTGGGATTCCACAGTGTCACATGCTGATGGGCTACAGTAGGCTTTTACTATTTTAAATAGCTCCCTGGAATTGGATCCATCCTTCTCCAATTGATGAGTAATGTGCATTTTGCGCGCTGTTTTAATGTTATTGTGGTAAGCTGCTGAGGCGCCTTTGTATTTAGTTCTGTCTTGTTCTAAGTGTGTGAGTCGCCAGGTGCGCTCCAGTTTTTTACATTCACTTTTTTCAATACGTAGTACCATTCTGTAGTAGCGGTAGAGCTTTTGTAGGGGTGAGTGGCCGGTTTTAACGGTGCTGCTTCATCCAGTACACTGGAGATAGTGTTGTTAAAATGGCTTAGTTGTTGTTCGACATTGAAATTGCGGGTGTCAATGTCCCATGTCGAAAAAGAAGAGGCAAGGTGATGAGCTTTGATTTTATGCCAGGGTCTGTACCACCTATCTGTGAGGGGTATGGGAGAAGGTGAGATGGGGGGGCTTGTCAGATGGAAATTAACTACAGAGTGATCCGACCAAGTGAGCGGTAAAGTATCTCTATATTCAATGAATTGAGAGTTGGAAAGAATTAAATCAAGGGTGTGTCCTGCTAGATGAGTGGGATCGCTGTTGAGCTTGAGAAGCCCCTGGGAAGCCCAGTCCTCTAGACAAGTTTTGGCATCTAAGGGCCCGATGTAGGTGGCAAATACCGGTCGGAAACGGCCGAATTCGGCCGTTTCCGACCGGTATTTGGCATCTTGAGATGTAGGGGGCCAGATTTTACAGATTCTGTAAATTTACCGAATCGGTAAATTTACAGAATCTGTAAAATACCGAATCTGTATTTTTACCGATTCGGTACCTTCCAGATGTAGGTGGGACTCTTCTGAGTCCCACAGGCCTTTAGGAGTCGGTATTTTACCACCCAATCCAATTGGGTGGTGAAATACCGAATCCAGGTGTGCATGCACATCTGTGCATGCACACCTGTGCCATGTGACACACAGACATGCCCTTAGGGCATGTCTGTGTGCCACATGGCACACATGTCTGTAATTGGGGTGCCAGAGGGTGTCAAAGTGACACCCCCTGCACCCTTGAAAGAATAGGTAATTACCGAATCGGTAAATACCGATTCGGTATTCCACATTGATTCCGATGGGCTTCAAGGACCATAGGAATCAATGGGGGATACCGATTCGGTATTTACAGAATCGGTAAATACCGAATCTTACAGATTCGGTATTTACCGAATCAGAATTACCTACATTTCCCCCCCTCTAATTTACCACTTCTTAAATACCGAATCGGTATGATTCAGTATTTTAGAAGTGGTAAATTAGATTTACCTACATCGGGCCCTAAGTTGTTAAAGTCCTCACTATGAATATTAAAATCTCCTAGAAGTAGGAAATTTCGGGTAGCAGCAATATGGGGGGGGGCGATAAATTCTAAAAGACGACCATTAAAGTTGTTTATTGGTCCAGGGGGCCTATAAAACAGTGCTCCTTTCCAACTCTGTTGGGGGTGTAGTTCAATTTTAAAAATAAGACATTCGAATAATTTCGAGCAGAACTGGTGAAGTATGGTAACTGGTATATGTTCTTTATGAATTATGGCTATACCTCCGCCCGCTCGTTCTAGCCTATCAAGTCTTTGAATGCGAAAGCTGGGTGCGAGAGCTAGAGCTATCGCAGGAACCGGAGACGGTTTAATCCAGGTTTCCGTGAGAAATCCCAGATCTGGGTTAGTATCCTCAAAGAGATCCCAGATGGCGGTGGCATGTCGGGGGAGAGATCTAACGTTTGCTAAGAGGCCTATCCATGAACTATGGTGGGGTGGCTCGGCAGGGGGGTTCGTGTAGGGTCGTGTCTCGGTGGTAGAAGGTGATCTGGTAGTAATAGAATAAGCTGTAGTTTTTATGTTCTGCAGGGGGCTGGGCTGGTACTTACACTTAGAGCAAGAAAAAGGTCCTTCGGGCCATCCTCCGAAGGGACATGATTGGGGGGGCGGTCTAAGCTTCAACAGGAATTCTCTAGTATAGGTGAGCATAGGTAAGGCTCGAGAGGAGCTATCAGGATTATCAGGTTTAAAAGGACCAGGGGTCCGGGCTCCTGGCGACGGACAGGCGCGGACGGAATAAAAATAACTATCCTCATTCCAACGAATTTGTACTGTGCTGTTTTCAACATAATACAACTGAAAATTGATCCATTCATGGGGGAGAATACATATATTTGAAAAGGAGGAACATTTGCTCAGAAATCCCCCTTCACAAGAAGTAAGTGTTGTGTAGCATAGGTTTTAGTTTTCTTTGCCAAGAATCTATCCAAGATTTCTCTAAGGTTCTAATCAACTCCATACCTTTAGTTTAGAATGAAGGAGGTCTGGTATCTTTGTCTCGGGACTTGATTTCCCAACATCCCACAAGGGGAGCTTGAAAACACTGGAGCTGGATTCTCGGCAGGAGAATGGCAGCCTCTTGATCAGTGCGTCAGCTGGAGGGTTGGCTTCCTTCGGCACTTGCTGTAGCGAACTGCGTCGGGCAAGTAGATAGTCGAACTGCTCCGAACCACTGTGTCTTGCTAGAGCAAGTGAGGGCATATTTATACCTTGAAGGTGCCTAGTTTGACGTAAAGTCGGGCATAATAACGTCAGTAAAGAACCCCAAGGGAATAGTAGTTCTTTGTACAGTACATGAGTTCTTGGACAAATCAATATTCAAGCTAGGGGAGGTCCCTGACTGCTTAAGCCGATATTCCAAAAAATCGCTGTGATGTTTTGGTACGGGTCGAAGTAGCCATGCCTGTATTTGGACTGCATGGGCTATGCCTAAGTAAGGGAGGGATTTCTATGCCTATATTAGGGCAATGTGAATTGTACCTATGTAAGGGCATGAATCTGGAAAATTCACTCGGATCCTAAAACGCCATACGACATTGTGGGAGTTGATTTGGAAACGGCTGCCCTATGCATCCATTCTCCTATCTTCATAACCTTATACACCCCATGTTATCTAACACAGTTGCGCACCTGGTGTCTGAATTCCACACTTCTGCAACACACTACAGTCACCACTGAGGTCGCCACAGCGATGCACACATTCCTAGATGCTTCTAGGCGGTAATAAGAGGTGCTTTCATTGCCATATCCGTTAGACACAATAGAGAAAGGACAGTGAAGAGACTTTCTCTGAAGGGTCATGTGAGGGACCTAGAGGAGGAACATAAACATTTGGGCGCCCACGAGTGAGGCTTCAACTTACATCAGCGCACAAGAAACTTTAAGCTTTGGAAATGGATAAGGTTGAGTATACTTTATTAGGCATTATACAAAAGCTCTACTCCAGGGGTACCAAAGTGGGATGCTTGCTCACCCATAAGTTGCGTGCCCATGCTCCGAGGCAAAGAATTACTGAAATTAAGATCCAGCAGGTACAAACGTTCTGCTAGGACCCCCAGATCACGCAAGACTTTGAGCGCTTCTACGTCACATTATACACGGTGGAGACGCTTGATGTGGAGGACGCTGCCCAATACATTTTCCCTCTCCCACTAACAGAAATCCCTAACAGGAAAGCTGTGCAGATGGATTGTGATATCCAAACAGCAGAGATGTTGGCAGCAATAGCCCTGCTACAGCCAGGAAAGGTGCCTGGCCAAGAAGTCTGCTCTGTTGACTTCTATAAATCTTTTGCACCCATACTAGCCTCCCTCCTGGCCCGCTTGTAAAACTCTTTCAGCTCCTCAGAAACCCTCACTGTCACCATGAGAGACACAATTATCACTGTGATTCCCAAGCCGGGGAAAACACGGTACACTGTGCCTCTTACTGCCCCATATCTTTGCTGAACGTGCATGCCAAAATATTCACCAGAATATAAGCGACCCGACTAGCCCCCTAGATGTAGTTCTTGGTTGCCCAAACTGGATTCATCCCTAAAAGGGACTGCACCAATAATACCAAACGCTTCTGCCACCCCAAAGACAAATCCCATTGATCGTGCATACCGTCAATACTGCTTTTGGTCAACGCTGAAAGAGCATTTGACCATGTATATTGGCTGTACTAGCGGGAGGTACTGGGCAAGTTTGGCCTAGGCACCCACTTTCAGAAATGGGTGTGGTGTAATTATGCTGCTCCGAGGGTGCAGGTTAGGGTAAATGGTGTACGGTTGCGCCCTTTTGCTATCATGCGAGGCACTAGACAAGGCTGCTCCCCCTTCTTTTTGCCCTGTATATGGAACGATTGGCAGAGAGAATACAGGGCAATCCTCAAATAACGGGCATCTGTCCTCCCTTATATCACCCCAAATACTTGGGAATCCTGATTTCCCCCGCCTTGCAGGACAAATTCTTCTTGCAGTGGCAACTTGCTGGTTGTAAAAGGGTGGGTGACCTCTTTGACCTACACGGCCTACTGGACTTTGCACAAGTCCAGTCGGACTATACCATTCCCACAAGCGCACACTGGCAATATCTAGTCCTGCAGCCTCATATTAAACCACAATCAAGCCTCCCACTCACATCTTTCAAGCGGTGGCTTCTCACCCGCACTACAGATTAGAAACTACTATTGGACATCTACGCATTTCTTAATACTCCACTATACAAGGTCTCATCCTCGAACAGCGGAGATGGGAGACAGAGTGTGAACACACCTTTACCCCCAAGGAATGGGCAGATATCCTTCACCGCACGCACACCTTCAGCAGCAGTGCCAATGGCAAAGAGACACTCATAAAAATTACTCATTATTAGTATTACACACCGGATAGACTGGCCAAATGCAAGCCGAGTGGGAATAATAGGTGTTGGCAGCAGGGTGGTCAATCTGGTACATTGATGCATATCCTTTGGCACTGCCCAAAACTGCAGCATTATTGGTCCAAGGTCTTAGCGGGTATCTATAAGATGTATGACAATGATCTCCTGCGCTTCCCTAGCTACACCCTGTTGGGGCTCCCTAATGCACTCACCTATCCCCTGAAGTCACTGAAGGGCAGTGCCATTACTCTTGCACTTTGTGGAGCAAAACAAACAATATTAACTAGTTGGGGAACAGACACCATCCCATCGAAATTGGATTGGATTCACAAGTTGTAGGGCCTACTGGGCATGGAGAAAATAACCGCAGTAATTGACCACAAAGTGCCATCATTTTATAAAACTTGGGACCCTGTATACTCTTCCTTTTGCAAGAATTTAGAGAATTGTCCTGATTGACATACTGTTAATTGACTACCTGCGAAAAGGGAGTGAATTAGATAAATGGGAAAGTCGATGGTCAATGGAAATGGAACCAAAGAATGTTAGGGTGCAAATGCCTCCGTCTGTAACAGAGAAGGAAGAGGAGGATATACACATGCTTCCCATGAGAGAGGTGTCTGGTGGAGGGTATGTTCATGTAACGTGGACCAGGACTGATCTTGCTTCATTCGCAAATGATTTCCCGAGATTGAGAGAGAACCCAGTGGAATTGTACAGACAGGTCGTTCTATTTGTGAAAATGTCAAAAGTTTTGTGGAAAGATTTGGATACTTTATTTGAAATAGTGGTTCCAAGTGATCTATGGGCTGAATGCAAAGTAGTGGTGGATTGACCCCCGGCGGAGTCAATGAGACATCCTCAATCACATGCACCATCAGCATTGGTAATGAAAAAGTAGAACCAGGTGATTTCATTTTTGAAAGTGAAAATCTCTCCTAAAGAGATCAATTGGGTCAAGATTGACAGAAAAACTCAAGAGTCCAAAAGGGTCAATACATACTTACTATGAGAGATCGATGCAGGCAATCACAGGGACATATCCAGACCCAGCAGGTGCAGAGGCAGAGTATTCAAATTTCCAATGCGCCCTAAGCTCAAGTGATGCAGGTTCCACAAGCCCAGATACCACAAAAAATGTCAGTGTCCAGAGATACAATGTAAATCGAATTCACAATGGAAACACTAAACCCGTTGTGGATCAGGGTACATCGCAACAGTACTCCCTGATTCAAACAGATGATGAATTTCGGTCAGACCTGATGCAATGATGGAGCCTGAGAGGGTAGGAGGATTGTATACTTGGCACAACCTTGGAGGTAAACCAGAGTGGTCCATACGTGGATGGTGAGGTAAATAGAAACCTTGTTTCATTCCACGTTGACATTGGCGCTACTTGCTCTACTGTGATAACAGCAGAGATTCCCAGCCTACTCCTCTCTGGACAAAGAATCCAAGTTGTAGGAGTTGCAAATAAATAAATAACTAGACCGGTTTCAAAAGTAGTACCTGTCAAGATATGATCCTTTGAGGACAATCACAGATTTGTGGTATGTGATTCAAGTCCGTTAAATCTGCTTGGACAAGATCTTTTTGCAAGCTGAATTGTTCCATTTACTGAACTGCAAATGGTATTTAATTCCAGACTCATGATGAGGACATTACCTTTAAACTTTTCAGACAGAGATCAGTAATTGGGTTTTTCCCTATGTTGACAAAAGATGATTTGCCCCCAGAATTGAGAAACACACTGCTACCTGGAGTCTTGAATATTTCAGGTAAAGACATCAAACTCATCAAAGGTGTTGAATCCATCCGCCTTACAGTGAAGCCAAGTGCTGAGTATCAGAGAATCCCATAATATAATCTGGCCCCTGAAACTGTTGCTGGGATTACTCCTGTGATGACTCAATGATTGAGAAAGGCATTCTGAAAGAGATTATTATGGCCATTATGGGTTTGCAGAAACCAAATGGCAAGTACCACATCATTCAGGATCTGTGAAAGTTGAATTCCATAGTTGGTTCTTGTTGTCCTGTGGTACAGAATCCAGCTGTGAATTTGTTTCACATTCCATGCGAGGCCGAGTGGTTGTCTGTCACTGATTTATGCCAAGCCTTCTACTCTATACCACTACATGAGGATAGCCAGTTCCTCTTCACTTTCTGTTTCGGCAGCCGAGTTTTGGCATGGTGCTGAGTCCCACAAGGGTATACGGAGAGTTCATTCAATCTTCAATCAGATACTCAAAAGGAATCTAGAGTCTTTAGTGATGCCCTATCACTCAGTTTTAGTGCAATACATTGACAACCTTTTAGTGCTGTCAAATATGCAGAAGGCTTGCAAACAAGACACAATTGCTCTCTTGAACATTTTAGCTGAGACTGGACATAAAATCTCCACAACCAAACTGCAGTTCTGTAAGAAAGAAATCCTGTATCTAGGAGTGGACATCACGTGAGAAAGGAGCTTGGATGGTGTCACAAGAGAAAATCTTGGCGATTCCTAAAAGGAATCCACCAATAACACACAGAGAGAGATTGTAATGTTCTTGGGAGTGGTGGGCTACTGTCAACAGTGGGTTCCTAACTTTTTCCTGATGGCCAAGCCTTTACAAAGGCTGACACACAAGGACGTGTCAGATTCGGTACCAGCTGCATGTGTGCCTTCTTAGAGCTGAGAGAATGTCTCTGCCGCACCCCGCGCACTAGGAATGCCTGATTATGATAGATTTTTTGCTTTGTTTTGCAGTGAGAGAGAGTGCTGCACTCTTTCAGTGTTAACCCAAATGCATGGCAATGCTCGCAGACCAGTTGCCTATTTTTCTGCCACACTTAACCCCATAGCCTCTGCTTTGCCTTGCTGTCTTGCTTGCAAACAAGACACAATTGCTCTCTTGAACATCAAAGCTGAGAATGGACATAAAATTTCCCCAAACAAACTGCAGTTCTGTAAGAAAGAAATCCTGTATCTAGGAGTGGCCATCACGTGAGAAAGGAGCTTGGATGGTGTCACAAGAGAAAATCTTGGCGCTTCCTAAAAGGAATCCACCAACAACACAGAGAGAGAGATTGGAATGTTCTTGGGAGTGGTGGGCTACTGTCAACAGTGGGTTCCTAACTTTTCCCTGGTGGCCAAACCTTTACAACGGCTGACACACAAGGACGTGTCAGATCCTGTACCAGCTGCATGTGTGCCTTCTTAGAGCTGAGAGAATGTCTCTGCTGCACCCCTCGCACTGGGAATGCCTGATTATGATAAATGTTTTGCTTTGTTTTGCATTGAGAGAGAGTGCTGCACTCTTTCAGTGTTAACCCAAATGCATGGCAATGCTCGCAGACCAGTGGCCTATTTTTCTGCCACGCTTAACCGCATAGCCACTGCTTTGCTTTGCTGTCTTAAAGCAACTGCCTCCACTAGCTTAAGCATTGAGTAGTGCGAAAGCAGTGTTAGGGACCTCTCCTTGACTGTTTTTGTCTCCTACTCAGTTGAAGTGCTGTTAACGCGTACTCAAACACAGTACCTCACCAACAGTCAGCTTACCAAGTATGAGCAAGTCATTCCTGGAGCCAAAAATCTTACATTGAGAAGGTCAATTGTCCAAAGCCCCGCTACTTTACCTGGAAATGAAGTGGCCGAGGGAGAAGTGGAACATGATTGTCTTGATGTTATTGAACTGTGCACCCAGCCCAGAACTCACATACAAGATGTGCCATTACCTGAATCAGATTATGTGCTGTTTGTTGATGGCTCTTGCCTACGAGATCATGAAGGAATCCTGAGAGCTGAGCTATGTAGTTTGTACTGTCTCAGGTAGGGTTCAAGCTTCCTGGCTTAAAGGAGTGTTTTCAGCACAAGTGGCAGAATGAACTGTTCTTACTAGAGCAATATGTGTTTAAGACCAGCTGATTGTGACAATTTCCACTGATACTGAGTACGGATTTGGTGTGGTGTATGAGTTTAGGCAGTTGTGGTCCCAACGCGAATTCATGACCTCTTCGTGGACACCAATCTGTAACAGGGAAAGCGTGAAGAGCTTGCTTCAGGCTTTGCAACTGCCTGCCCAAATTGACGTGGTGAAATGTGCCACTCATAGGCAAGGCAATGACAATGTGACTGTGGGTAACAGATATGCTGATGAGTCTGCGAGGTACTGCGTATTCCATTTGTGCACCTTTAACGGGGAATCTGCCAATGAAAATTCGGATGCTACAAATTGCAATCTGTTTTTATCTACAGTTGATACTTGAGAAGAAGTTAAGAGATTACAGGAAGAAGTGCTCGGTGCAGAACAGCAAGGTTAGGTCCGAACGGGTTGTGTCAAAAGACCTGAAGATGACATTTGGGTTTCAGGAGATGGAAGACCTGTATTGCCAGATAGCTTTTTAACTCAAATGGCGAGATATTATCATGTACCTGCACATGTAAGGAGAGACACCATGGTGCACCTCTTTAGGCAAAAGTAGTTTAATTCCATATTCAAATTGACAGCTGAAAGTTTGTGTCACAGATGTGTTGTGTGAGACAGCAGAATGTAGGCAGAAGAACAGCAGTAACACTGAGGGCCAGATGTAGGTAGCGAAATACCGGTCGGTAACAGCCGAAAATCAGGGAATTTCCCGTTACCGACCGGTATTTAGCCCTTCCTAATGTAGGAGGCTGTAAATAAGGATTCGGTAATTTACCGATTCCTTATTTTAAGGAATCGGTAAAATAACGATTCCTTAAAATAAGGAATCGGTAAATAACCGAATCCTTAAAAACTATGTAGGTCGCACTTAAGTGAGTGCATTTTTGCTTTAAGGATTTGTTATTTACCACCTACTACAAGTTGGTGGTAAATACCAAATACCTTTAAAAAAGCAATGATTTGCTTTTTTCAAAGTGCCATGTG
The DNA here is from genome assembly GCF_964261635.1 of Lissotriton helveticus. NCBI lineage: Eukaryota > Metazoa > Chordata > Amphibia > Caudata > Salamandridae > Lissotriton > Lissotriton helveticus. The sequence goes on from NC_136070.1 coordinate 964,561,332, forward strand.
GTAGAAATACATGCCCTTAGGGCATGTATTTGTGCCACATGTGCACACATGCACGATTCAGGGGTGCAACAGGGTGTCAATGTAACACCCTGCCACCCTTGAATACAGAATCGGTAATAGTGAATGGCTTCCCATTCATTCCTATGGGCCTCCAGGCCCATAGGAATGAATGGGAAGGTATTCCTTATTACCGAATCGGTATTTACAGATTCGGTAATAAGGAATATTACAGAATCAGTAGATTTTACCGATTTTTTACCTACATCATATTTACCGATTCCTAAATACCGAATCGGTAAAATTCGGTATTTAAGAATTGGTAAATTGAGATTACGTACATCTAGCCCTAAGTCATATTGGGAAATCAAGGGGTCCCTTTCACAGGAAGCACGCGGATTTCATTGAGATGCCAGTGTGCAATAGGTTAGATATGTCTTAATGATTGTTTACATCTTTTCACTGTGGATCAAAGCTTACCCGACTAGGAGAAATGATAGTCTTACAGAAGCAAAGCTGTTGTTGAGAGAGGTAATACCGCGATTTGGCTTCCCGACTTCTTTGGAGTCAGACTGAGGAACTCATTTTAAAAATGAGATCCTGAAGATATTATGTGCAGCACTTTAGGTTGAACAGAGACTCCACTGCAGTTATCGACCAGAGGCTTCTGAAATTGTGGAGCAAGACAACGGCAAATCCAGGTTGGAAAAAGTGTGTGCTTTTACACCTCTAAAATGGCCTGATGCTTTGCCTCTTGTACAGATGAGTCTATGCAGTACTCCAGATAGAAGGACAGGATTGGCACTCCATGAAATCATCATGGGGGGGCGGGGGTATGAGACTGCCAGCTGTGCCTGCAAATCCCCTTGTGAACATTAGAGATGACATGATTCTTCACTACTGTAAAGGACTGGCTGATGTGGTATGATCTATGACTCACCAGGTTGGAGAAGGTATAGCCCCGCCTCAACAGGAGCAGTGCCATGACCTTGGTTCTGGCGATAGGGAAATGGTGAAGTAGCATGTCACAATGACAGCTGTGAGGTGCGAAGGTCTCCCTAACTGGGTAGATGCTCACCATATTTTTAGAGTCATGTGTCCCCTTGATGATATAACAGCACATGTTCCTGATGTGCTCATGGTTACAGTGAGACAGAGAAAGCAGGTTAGTTAAGCTGGTGGGGACCAGCAAGCTGCTGAAACAGCACTCATTTGGCCTGGAGAGGGTCCGAGAGAGTCAACAGTTGAAGTCTGTATGGTAGGGTTTCATCCATTAAGGTTGACTGCATCAGATTAAGACGCTGACAAAGGGCCTAGTGCATCTTTAGCGCAAGTGGTACCTTGGAAGTGGAGACCAAGATGATGAGAGAGTGAAACGCTGTCTGTCTGAAGTGCACGTACCACACACTATCCCTGAAGATACTGAGGGAATTGGCTACAGTGACAGTGACGAAGAAGGTTCAACAGTAAAGAGATCAAAGAGAGCTAGGTACCCTTTCAAAGGTGCTCTTCACTTGAATTAACCTACTTAGCAGTTGATAATTGGAAGAAAGCATTTTACACCTTTTGCTATAACAACTAGCATCAAATTGAGCATCAAATTGAGTCCCTGGCTGAACTGAGGGGCATATTTACCAAAAATTGGCATAGGGCAGTGCTGCAAGTCTTTTTGCTACGCTGCCCTTCGCCAATTTGAAAGGGCAAGAATGCACTGTATTTACGAGATACAGCGCATTCCTGTCCTTTCAGCTAGCGCTGGTGCACAATTTGGTGCCTAGTGCCAACACAGACACCCTTTCACCATGGTGCAAGGGTGTCTGCGTTATTTGCAAGCAATGGGAGATAATGGGACATTTCTTTAGACCCACTGTGACACTGGACACAGCTTATGCACATAGACACAACTTAAATTACATACTAACAGATGTAGAAAAGAAATTCATAGATGTAGTAGAATATAGAAGAAGAGACATCTTGGCTAAAGCGAATCATTCAAAAGTACCATCTTATAGAAGAAAGTGAACACAGAATAGTGGAAACATGGCAGCATTACCTTTAGATTGGCAACATAAAGGGAAATTAGGCATTCGCATTAGAAAATGTAGATTTTCACAGCCTGATGGGCAGAAAATCTGGATTTTATTAATGACACAGAGGCTAAGATTATTCAAATCTCCTTTTATTGCCCGCTCATAGCAGCAACAATAGAGAGAATTTAGAACGTTTAAACATTCTAATAAAGTTCAGCAACGCACAGTCATCTTCCTTTTTCAAACACTGAAAACAAGATAAATCCCAAAACATAGGACTAGAAATCCAAAGGTGAATGCTCCTAACGCGTCATTCCAAACCTCATTCTCTGAAGTCTTCTTATTCTGAAAAAAAATCAGAACGTCATGCATTTATTCAATCAGGGCGGGGATTACTGCGGTGGGATAATCTTAGCCTCTGTGTCATTAATAAAATCCAGATTTTCTGAAAAACAGGCTGTGAAAAATCTACATTTTATGTCAGGACATGGTGGCTAATATTATGTAAGTTTAAAGTGCTGTTAAAGCATTTTCAATTGCATTCACAACAGATCAAAAGTGGCAACTTTTGAACATATTTTCATTCGACCAATCTGCAGCTCTTAAGATATTTTGCAATCCACCGCCCAGGACAAATGCTTTTGGTGCTGACGCATCCCTAAAGGAATGAGCTCCAAACCTACTGACATCTAAACCTGCCTCTCTCATGACCTATTTCACCCATCTAGTAAAAGATAGGGGGTGAAACTGCTCTATCAGGCCACCTGTATTAAACCAGTAATTGTGCAACATTGTTTATTAAACTCTCGGTTCTTCTATCATACTCTTTCTAACATTTAACCATGCAAAGGGGCATATTTACAAGAACGTAACACCACCATGACATTGCGGTGCTTTTTTTTTAGCGCCGTATTTTCAAATTGCCACTAACTCCAGTTAGCTGCATTTTATTTTTCTGGCGTAAACGTGAATTTTCAAGATTGCCACTTCTGTTAGCAGGACATAATGAAAATGAGATGCAAGGTAGGCGTTCCTGTGAAAAAACTGCTGCTAACACACAACACCACATTTACAAGGAAATCGCAGCACATCGATAACCCCCCAAAACTGCCGCTAACTCAAATTAGCTGCAGTTTTCTAACGTCATTTCCTACCTGGTCTTAAAAATGGTGCAAACACACCTGTATATAAGGAAGACAATCGAAGACCCTCATTGGCAACCGCAACTACGCCATGGAGCTACTACTTTTGCAGCTTGGAGTCCCAAGAATGGTGCCACCACAGAGGCAACGCTGCAGAAGAGAGCGGGTCTACCGCCAAAGGATCACCCTTATCTACCACCGTCCCGATGAGGTGATAGCCCATTACATGCTAAAAAGGCCCTCCAGCCTATGCCTACTCAACCAGATAGCACCAAGCTTCAGGCCACATCCCAGCGCAGCACTAACATCCTTCCACAGACCAAGCTACTTGCTGTGCTGCACATGTTGGCCTCAGGCACCTTCCAACCCACCACTGCCAGAAGTGCCGGAGTCTATCAGGCATCCTTCTACAGGTTTCTCCCCACTGTCTTGGATGCCATTATCAGCCTGATGCCGCAGCAAATACTCTTTCCCAACACTGTGCAAGAACATCTCGCCCACAAGCAAGGCTTCTATATCATTACTGGTTTTCCGCATGTGCTGGGGGCACTGGACTGCACTCATGTGCAACTTGTGCCTCCTGCGGACACTGCACACATCTACAAAACAGGAACAGGAAGCACATATACTCGATGAATTTGCAGGCAATTGTTGACCATCTTGTAGTGTTCATCAATGTCGTCGCCAAGTATCCAGGCAGTGTCCATGATTCCCACATCTCCCGCCAATCCGTTATCAACCAGCGATTCCAGAATGTCATCTATGGAAATGGACTGCTTGTTGGTAAGTACAAACTGAACACACCACACACCTCAAGTCACCCAATCATGTAACTCAACTATGTGAGAATGCACATGTAGCAAATTGAATTGTGTATAAATTGTCACTGGGCCAACTACTATACACAAACAACTAATGGCAAAGAACAACATATATGAAATTAGTCTCAACAAGGGAGTAGGCTAGAAATACTATCACAAACCACTAAGTCACTCAAGGAATACACATCTTGCAGAACTCATCAGAAACAAATTGCAAGAAATCAATGCAGCAGGTGCTACAGGACATATGCTTGCGCTGTGCTGCATCAATTCTGAAACAAAGCCATGTGTCCAACAAGATGACAGATCACTCTGCCGTCCCCTGTGCTGGTGCACAATTAGCGGACATGCACCAATACAGGCAACCATGCACCATGGTACAAGGGTGCCAGCATCATGGGGAGGAAAGTATTTCTGCATGAAGAGGCACCTAATTGCACAGAAACAATAACAGTGGATTTCCCCTTCCTATGTGTTGTGTCAGAATGCAGCATGCATAGAAAGGGCATACAAATAATAGAAATGTTAATCTTACTCCATCTTGCGCTGCCCTACACTTCCACTGGTGAGGCGTATCAATCTGATGCATTTCTAGGTCTACATGTAATACCAAAGGCGGAAATATAGCCAAATAAATTTGTGTTGTGTGGGAACACCCATGTCAACATCTATGGCCCGCTCTAACACACAATCAGTTGGCTTAAAAGTTACCATATGCCCAAGGACATGAATAGACGTGCGTTGGCTTGACATGTCCCAGTAAGTAGAGTGCACCAGGTAGAAGTGCTGCTGCATCTCAAGCAGTGACCAAGTGCAAGGGGGTGTAACTAAGCCACTTTGAGTACAACATTTAGCATTCAAGTTCTTCTGGTGCCAGCTACCCTCAGTACAATATCTCACAATGATGGATATTGCAGATGTGCATACATAGTAATGTGCAAAAAGTCAAGGTGTTAAGGTACCCATAGATCCTGACAGTTACAACATGGAGGTATTACACAGGACCTGTCCAATGGCATCATAGTCATGTGTAGGCTGTAAAGTATAAGCAATTCAAGGTCAGCGATGCAGGTCGATTGTATGTACTACAACACGTGGAAGGAGAAAGTAGAAAGCTGCATAATGGACACAAAATCAAAAAGTCTACTCTGCCAGCACATCAGGCCAAAATAATAATGGGCACTTTTCTCAATTTTCTGTTTCAGCTGATCAAGGTTATGCACTGTCACCATGGATAATAACCCTCTTTAAAGTTCCCCACACACAGGCCCTGGCACTGGTACGCACAAGGGCCATTGTAGAGCGGATCTTTGGAATCCTCGAATCCAGGTTTTGTTGCCTGGACATTTCGGGGGAAGACTCGTATACAGGCCAGAATTGGTCTGCAAAATAATACTAGTCTGTTTTTTTTTTGTTTTGCACAATATCTGTGTACGAACTAATACACCTCTGCCAGAAGACCAGGATGAGCTGGACAATCCGGAGGATGGGCAGGATTAAGAAGTTGATGCAAGGCACACCACAACTTCAGCAGCTACAAAATCACGGAGGGTTGCAATCATCTGTAACTTCCTTTCCTAATGAGAACTCTTAAATGTCTTGTTACATCCAATAGATTTAAACCAATGGTTCCACCTTGTAATTTAGCACAATAAAATATCACTATACCAATATCTTGTATGCTTGGTTTGCAACTTCAGAAGGTGAACAGTCATGTAAAGTTACGTTATCAAAACAACTGTATCACACAGATCACTAACCTAGCAGGGGCTATGACACCAACTAAAGTAAGACTGGGAATCAGCCAATGTTTTGAGCATCTGAACTTCTGACTGTGTATGGTTAATCATTAAAAAATAACAAATGCTTGGTGTGTGTTCTCCTGAGCATAATCAGGCCCGTTTTTACACAAGACCATAGTACAACATACAATGTGTGTCTGATGCATCATTGTAGCTGGGGACACACAGCTCTAATCCATTCTAAATATTTGAAACACAACAACTCTCTGTAATCGGTGCCACAGGAAAAAAGTTAACTGACAAAAGTCACAAAGATACATGACAATGGATCAACTTTCTGGATCAACTTTCGGGTGTGGAGAATGATGAATCAAAGGATAGTAGAGCCAGACGAATATGTGTTTCAATGCAGTGCAAGGAATGCTTTTAACATCAAGAATACCCATTTTTTCAACATTAGCAGGTGACACTAACTCCCTAGCTGATACATGTGTCACTGTAATAACAAATAAGCACATCTTGCTTCACTAACACTGTGCATGATTCATCATTCAACACTGCACTAATCTAACAATGAACAAGCACGAACAATAACACATAGGTCAGCCATGGGACAACTGGCAAGGCATCAGCAATCAACAACGTGTATGTAAGACTATAGACAAGGCAATGCAATGGCATGAAAGTGTTGATGTCACATGCACAACAACATGAGTGTGTCATGGCAATGAATGTGTAGAACTGGCCATATCTTCATCCCATCACAATTACTCTGTGTTGACACCCCTAAGACAGAGAACAGACATACACATGAGTGAAGTGCAATTGGGAAACCAATAAGTACAGCCAAAACATGCAATTAACATACAACCAATTACATTAGAAATGGTTAATGTCTTGTGTAAGATGTACCTTGAAAAACATGGTAGCACTATGAAGTTGCATCACCTCTCTCTGGACTACCACTACAAGTTCACAAATGCCAATTGCATGATGTGTGTACTCTAGGGATTAACCACAACTCCAATATGCAAAATATCCCTACAGCTGCAGGCACAGTTGAAAACAAATACAACCATGCATCTAAAATGAAATGGTCATGTCACATACAGTTATATCTCTTAAGGAATGTACCAAATGCTCATTAACACACATGTTTGCGCTAAATGGCCAGGCGCCATGTACGGCATGTATTGCAGTCCAATGTGGCCAACCAGTCCCTCTCCTCCAGTCAGGTGTATGCTAGACAGAAATCTCTGTCCGGATAGCACCAAGGCATCCACCCAAGAACTCAATAACAATGGGTGAGTAAAGGCTGCACCACCTGGTTGTCTCCTGAATGCCACCTTTGGCAGTGCCCACGGAAATCTCGGGGGTACAAGTAGAGTGCTCATGGCTTTCAGCCAGGTACCACCCCTGGGCCTCCTCCGCTCCACGCCCAACCTTCTCCTGACCTGGACATCAACACCAGGCGTCAAACCGCCCCGGCATCTCCGAATCAGTGACTCAGTCAGATGAATCCTCTATCAGTCCAGATTTCACAATCCTGGGTACAGCAGTGTACTCTGAGTATGCAGGGGAACCTCCAGATGCAGGAGATGGAATTGGTTCCTCTGAGTTGCCTAGTCACAGGTCCCCTGCCACACAAGATTTGTGCAGTTCAGGGGCCTCACCCTCCACAGCGTACAACCAGCACAACCTCCTCCAGCATGATGATGTTGAGAGGCACAGCACACCATTGGCTGTCTCCCCTGTCACCCCACTGTAGTAGTGCTGCGTGTCTTGCAATGCAGACTACCCTTTGTTCTTGATCAGGAGCACCTCGACGGATCACCGCTACAAGGTGCACCATGCAGGCTAATCATGTCAGCAATGTGTCTACATCTGACATGCCAGAATTTGCCACCAGGTAAGGGTGATAGCTGACGCATAAAAGTATACAGCCAGGGACCACAGGCTCGTTCGTGCATGATGCACACACTGCCTCCAAAGTCAGTCTGCAGTAACTCTGCAGCACATGTGTCGACCACTCCTGGTCTCATACAAAGTCACAGCATGGTCTCAAGTCCATCGGGACTGTGCGCTTCCAGGCATTGGACGCCATGCTGTTGCAAGGAGTGAGCAATGTAAAGTGCTGCATTGCTGTTTCTCGCCAACAATGTGCCAGTTTTCAGACATGAGGCACAAATTCTCCATTTCCTCTTCACCTGGGACTCTGGGTGTACATCATGTCTGTACATGGCTATGTGGGGCTTTTTGCCCTCTGCAGAATGTGGTAATGGCTGCTTCATTATGCATTCTGGTGCATACATTTCTTAATACCTCATCGGAGGTGTCTTTGTAGGCTCTTGTAGCCTTTAGAGGCAGATAAATGATGGAGGGCTGACTTACATCAAATATTTTGACCCATAACTGTCCAGCTGTCATTTCATTTTCTCTTGTAGCTTCAAGATCTGTATCATTGTCACATTGTCACGCTAGACTGATGGGCAATTGTGTCTGACACAAGCTGATCCTTACGCCATGTAATGACGTATTGTACATATGTTGCTAACATGACAGTGGATCTGGTCGATAGACACCGTCCAAAAATATTTGCCGCTTTGCAACCTCTAAAATGCATAGCACAACATCTTAAAATCATGCCCATGAGTGCCTTTGCACAGCCCATCAGAAATGTGCACATCTTTGCCTCCTGCTAAGCAAATACTCAAATGTGAATTTGTAGTCAAGCCTTCACATTGCATGGTGCATCATAAATCTTCAATACAAGTAGTGAATGCCTGTTGTTCACGTTCAAGTGTGTTGCAAGACCATTAAAATGGTACAGACATTACAGCAATTTGTAATGTAACAGTCTCATATGTAGTCACACATAGGACCAATGGCAACCATTATGACCACCACTGATGCATGCATTTACTATCATTCATGACAAGATATGGATATGCATGGTGACAGCTCAGGATTACTGATATCATGACATATCAGAATAACTAAAGTCACCAACACAACACAGATCACATTCCATAGCCATATGGTGTTGTTAGGCATGTAATATGGTACATTTGCTGATCAACTAGCACTTAGCGGTGAAAAATTGCTGCGTTTTCACGTAAGCGATAGTTTTTCTCATAAACGCCATGGAAATCCCTCGCTAAATACATGTTACAACAATGAAAAATTCCCACTTACCCCTTTGTCACTACATTTTTCTCGCTGAGTCCAAAAACGTGCCGCAAACGCCCAGGAAGTGATGTCAGTCTGCATCCTGTTTCATGGAGGAGTACTGTACACTTGTACTTTCTCTTTTAACCACACTGTTAATGCCTGTGAAGAGTTGTGGAGGTGTTTGGTGTTGTGTGCTGGTGTTGTTGTGCAAGACAGTAGTTTTGTGTCTAGTATACTGTCCCTGTTAAGTCGAGTGTCTTTGTCTTTACATGTATTGTGCATCTTTGTGATTATCTTGTTGGGGTCTGTCCAAGGGCTATATCTGTGAGTGTTATCGTTTTGGGGGTATTTACTTGGGCTTTATTTTTGAATAGTGGGTTTAGTTGTGTGTTTGGAGATGTTGGGTGAGGGTAGGGTAGGCAGGATGTCAGAGGAGGCATTGGGGGGCTTCCTCTGGCTGGTGAAGTTTAGTTTACCACGAATGGTGGAGAGTGGGGGACGGGTCCTGCAGGGCTATGATGTCAGGATCAGGAAGATGAGGTGGAAGCACATACGCAACCACATGATGCGAATCTTCTGGGCAGACAGGACTGATGGCAGGATTGTTTCAGACGTGAGGGAGACCTCTTGGATCACCTGGGGAACATTGTTGGCAGGCACGGTGGTAAGTACATGACAAAGGGTTTATGAAATCACAGTGTGTTTTCTCTGTTAACAACTGTAGTCAGTGACACAATGTAATATACGCTACAGGATGATGCCATCCATTTTTGCTAAACCAAAGCTGCCTAGCTCCAACGCAGTCACACTTGCACCATTGTGCAAGTGTAACTGCGTTGATGTGAATGAATGGCCATGTGCACATAAACAATCATAAAGTGCTGTATCACGTTTCAATGTGTGGTGCGCAGTGGAGCATACATAGATAGAGGATAAGGAGAGTTGTCTGTGAGGACTTGCAGTGTGCATGAAGTGCCTATGTGAGCTGCACAACGCAGCACACATGGCAAAACACACAATATGGTGAACTAACTCGAATATCCCAGTTGGGCAAGGCTCTAAGCAATTGTTAGCAGTTCCCAATTTAGGCGCTGGACCACATGTATGCTACACTTTAAAATCTGCTCCAGTTTATTGGAGCACCAGTTGTCAGTGACAGGTATTACTCCAAACAGGCAGTCTCATACACAAGATGAGACCTGGTGTACATGAGAATTTAGGATGAGTGGCATGACCCAGAGTCACACCTTCTTTGAATATCCGTTGGGTGGCAAAGGGCTACAATGCCATGGCAAGGAAGTACTGGGAGGAGAGGCCATTCACACGGTGGAAGTCACTGCCAAATTTCGCCAGACAAAAGTGGAGAAAAGCGTGCTGCCCTGCCTGCATCATCAACTCAGCAGAGGGACACTGAGGCAATGCCAGGCACTTCAGGTGTTCGACGTAGTGGCAAACATACTCACTGGTCTGCTGCACCTACACAAACCACACCGGGCCAACCTGCTGCAGCAGCCTCAACTCCGCAACAGGTGCCTCCTCACAACCTGCTCCACAAGGCACAGGATCACTCCCAGCTGCACCCCGGAGACAGATACTTGGGTACACCAACAGGGTCAATTGGACCTCAATGTAAGGATAGCTCATGTGGAAAAAGACATCTCAGAGATGAACTCCCACCTCCAGGACACTAAGGGTGCCCTGGGCCTCCCCTTCTGAGCCATCAAAATTTTTAACCATCCCCCTTGTACAGTCCCCTTAGGAGAGCAAGGAGATGCAGACTTTTATTTTTTTAATTATTGTAGGATTTTTAAGTGTAGTTTTAGAGTAGGTCTAGCTTAGATGTAGGTGTAGATAAGGTTTTAGATATTTTATGCATTTTAAATAGTGTTTTGGGCTAAGTTTCTGTGGAGTTATCTGCATGTCATGGAACCCTCAGCATGTTGCTTGGTTAGCATGTTATTCTTTGTTAGTTACTGGATTTTCCTATGAGCTGTGAAACTGAGCTGGAGGTACCTGCTGTTCAATAAAGATACCCAGTCTTCACTAATTGCGTGGAAAGTGGATCTTTACATTGGTGACGAGTTGATCTGTACCTCCACCCCTGGATGAAGATACTGGGTTACTATTGCGGACCGACCCATTTTCTACAATTCTACTGTGTGCTACTAAATTGGACACTGCGTGCTATTGTAAGTATTTTGCCTTGCCTGCTTACTGTCACCTTGCTACGTGTTGTGACGGTGAGAATCTACTTGCCCCCATGATTCATATTATCAAATGTAATCAACGTGGAGCTTACAGATCTGAATGTGCCTACTCCGACGTTTAGGCTGTGTCAGACTGTTTGGATGCCGTGGTGACAGCCAACTGACTAATTGCCGACACTTGCAGACACTTCCCTGAGTGTCTGGAATTGCCCTGTGTGACCATTTTATTGATTTTGAGCTGTTTATGCCAGCGTTATCTGGGAAGGGAACGCTGTTTCCATCTACGTAAAATGAAGGAATTAATTGTGCGTTGGGACCGCGGTTGGAAGCAACGAGAAGGCAAACCAGTTGAAAGTAAACATTTTCAGAACCAACGCTTACTGCCATTCTGCTGGGACTCATGCTTTCCCTTACATTCTGCTCTGTGTTCCTGCTCCTCTCACTCGCGCTGCTGTGTCCTCCACGTCTACGTCACACTACCAAGGACAATCCTCTTTAAAAAATAGACACAAACCTTACGTTTTGGCAACAATTTTGTATCATTAGGAAGGACTCCTTTTGTTATGCATTGAGACACGTTCTTTCCACAACAAATCCGGATAGTCACCTTTTCAAATTGACTTTGTTTTAATTATCAAGAAAAGCATCGAAAGTGACAACAAACTTAACAAGATGGGCATTAGACATCTCTTCAAACAACAACTTGTTTTTTTATTTTTAGTTCTTGTTTTAATTTGTTATCTTAGTTTGTTATTTCATTTAACGTTTGCTTTTCTACAGGTGGGACTAATCACATTTAATTGTACTGTATTACTTGTATTAACATTGGCATGTCGATCAAGGATTATCTGCACCACCCACTTTTCTTCCTACTCCAGGTGATCCAGCTATTCTCTGGAAAGATTGGAAGAAGTTATTTTTAACTTACATTCTAGCTACAGGTGCAGATAAGTATCGTCCTGTGCGTAGGCAAGCAATTTTACTTCACCACTTAGGGGTTGAAGGGCAGTGCTTATATGAGGATTTTCCTGAAATTTCTTTAGGAATGGGGGATGGTCAACCCAACAGTGTGTATGAAATGACTATGCAGATGCTGGATTTGCGATTCACTACTAAAGTCAATGTTGTGTTAGAAAGACATAAGTTTTTTTGTTGTAAACAAAAGATTGATGAAGATATTGCAACTTATGTTGCTGCATTACGTGGTATTTCACTGACTTGCCGCTTTGAGGGTCTAGCAGATTCCCTCATATGTGACCAAATTGTGAGGTGTACCAATAATAAAAGAGTACGAGAGAAGTTGCTCATTAAAGATCCAACTTTAGAGGAAGCAATACAAATAGCTAAGTGTTATATTTGATCTATGTCTCTTTTCCCTGGCTGGGATTTCCCTGTGGCTCACATGGTGTCACTGCTAGAGTGCTTGGTGACATCGTGGAATGTTGGGGGCTTGGCCTGTGTGTTAACGGGCAGTTGGTGGCAGTCAGGCTGAGTGACAGGGAGGTCACTCCTGGTGGGGCTTTTACCTTTACATCTTAAGAACCTAATCTGCAACTCAACTTAAGTAAAGCTATCCTATTTATACACCTGGCTCAAGGACTTTAATGTATAACATTTTTCGCGACGATTGAAGAACCTACAGCCTACAGGAAAGGGCCTATAGCGTGCAAGAAAAGGACTAAAGGAATTAAGGAACTTACTGAGAGAAGCGCATTTGAAACCACTGAAAAGAAAAGAACTCACAGCTTTGAGGAGAGTCTGTGTTTAAAGGAGCCTACTATAACTAAGAATTTTAAAGAAAAGAAACACCTTGCTCAAACCCCATCAGTGTCCTTTGACACCTGGACAGCCTGCAGCCCAAGGCGTTAGACCATTTAAGAAGTAAATACAAAGGGGTGAATGGTCATAGGTGTGTCTGTTGCACACAGAGAGGGCAGAGGAGACACGTTTCATGTCTGCTTGCTGCAGCCCAGGGCGTTTGGCCTTTTAGTACTGTTTGCGTGCAGCTGCCGGGAGATTCCTGCCATCCTGCTTTGAAGGACGTGATATTGTCCATGTGTAATTTCTACCGCTGTGGGACCAGCTGTTAATTTCGTGGTATTTTCACCCGGTGTGGCAGTGCTCAATTGGTGTTATCTTACGGTCGGTGTTTCTCTAAAGACTTGGGAGCGTGATATGTTTTGAGAGAAACCGACACTTCTGGGAGCCATTGTGCCGATGTCAGCAAACAGAGGATGCCCCGAAGCGTGTTACATTTTGGGGTAGGTGATGTTTTTTTTTTTCAACTTTTGGCATATTTTCACAATTTTATTTAGCCGCGCAGGAGTGGACAGTTTAACTGTCATGATTTTGTTTAAAGAAGTGAGTGCGCGAACTGCGCAATGCACTTGGAACATACCTGATGTCTCTGCCGCGAGGAAGAGTTCCGTGGCATTTCTGACGACATGGAAGGTTGGCTGCTTCGTTGCCACACACTCGCGTCCTTTTCAAGTACCGGCGTGGCAAGAGCCACCCGGTGCGGCGTGTGATGCGCGCCTCCATTTTAAAATCAAGTGTCTGCCAGCTTTGTGGACATTATCGGAACGTCGTGGGAGACAAGTTTGTACTTTTGGCTTATGTCAGCTAGAAACTTTGGGAGGTCGAGTGATCCTCGTTTAAGACATTGAACATTGAGCTTTACTGAAGGATCGGATGTGAATAACAACAGTTTCAAGTCACGTTAAGGAACTCAGGTGAGAAATCGCTCACCGGAGCAAGGCACATTTTATTTCTTATTTATTTCCAATTCCTTTGTTGTGATATTGTGTTGTGGTGTGACTGCAGGGTTTTAAGTTTTTGTCATTAGGGAGGTATTATGTCCTCATTATATGTATCCTGCGCTTTCCATACTCAAATTGTGTCTGCTTTCTGGTAACCTGTTATGGTTATGTTGGGCTGGTAGGTGCTAAGTTTCCCTAGTTGTTGCATGATAATATGTTTCATTGAGTGGTGATTACCTGTTATATATAGGTTATGGGGCAGTTTGTGTCCCAATATTGGTTCACAGGATGATATGTATCCTGTTACATATTGGTTATGGAGTGATAAGTGCTCCAATTTATGTTCACAGGGTGATGTGTACCCTGTTACATGTTTGGTTGTGGGGCAATGTGTGCCCCAATTTTAGTTCACAGGGTGGTGTGTACTCTGTTACATGTATGATGACGGAGCAGAAAGTACTCCAATTTTAGTTCACAGGGTGGTGTGTACCCTGTTATGTGTTTGGCGATGGAGCATAAAGTACTCCAATTTTAGTTCACAGGGTGGTGTGTACCCTGTTACATGTTTTGTGGCGGAGCAGAGTGTACTCCGATTTTAGTTCACAGGGTGGTGTGTACCGTGTTACATGTGTGGTGAAGTAGAAGAAAGTTACTCCAATTTAGTTCACGGGATGGTGTGTACCCTGTTACATATAGTTGGTTCCAATATCAGTCTGTGTTCTGTTGTGTTTCCCTAGGAAGGGGGATGGGACTAATTATTTGCAAATGTATGTCAATATTAATTATCTGAGAATGTAATGTTAAGGCATGGTGTACATTGATGTCGATGTGTACACTGATGTTGATGTTGCTTACTCTAATTCCACTTTTGTTATTTCCCTAAAGAAAAGAGATGTGTTATATTTGATCTATGTCTCTTTTCCCTGGCTGGGATTTCCCTGTGGCTCACGTGGTGTCACTGCTAGAATGCTTGGTGACATTGTGGAATGTTGGGGGCTTGGCCTGTGTGTTAACTGGCAGTTGGTGGCAGGCAGGCTGAGTTACAGGGAGGTCACTCCTGGTGGGGTTTTATATTTACATCTTAAGAACTTGACCTGCAACTCAACTTGAATAAAGCTAACCTATTTATACTCCTGGCTCACAGGATCTTTTGTGTATAACACTAAGGGTCTGGAGCATACTGATTTATGGATAAAGGAGATGGAAAATTGTAGCAATCCCACAGTGTCCAAAGAGCAGGTTGCCAAAGCTGTGGAAACTTAAGCGGGATGTGTGGATGAATCCAAAGGAATAAATCTATCTATAAAATATCCCAATAAGATCCCTAACAAGTTTAGTGATACTGCTTGTGAAAACTCTGCTGTTTCTAATAAGGTCCCTAACAAGTTTAATGATACTGCTCATGCTAACATTGCTGTTCCGGGAACTAGTTGGAGAAATGTTAAATGTTATTGCTGTGGTGCCCCTGGGCACCTAGCTTCTAGTCCTAGATGTATGGGCAGGAATGGTTGTGTACAGCTTGTGGGAAGAGGGGACACCTTGCCAAACTGTGTAGGACGATGCTCAAATACGAGAAGTGGATGATATATGTGAGAATGTTCAGGAGTTTATGTTATGTGTCCACGGATTAGATCTTGGATTAGATCATGATCATACCATTTTAGAATGTGATATAGTTAAAGAAAGCACATTGTTGTTGAGTAAGCCTCATTGTGTCATATATTTAGATGAACATAACTTTACTATGCTAGTAGATTGAGGTAGTCTATACACACTGTTGTCTATGGATATGTATTCAAAGATCTGGGAATATGAGGCTGATGTCAAATCTAGGGACAAGCCTGATATTGAGGCTGCGGGGTATGGTGGAAAAACTATTGATATTATAGGATTGAAATTGATGGTGATTTCGTTTTGTGGGAAAAGGGTGTATGGACGAGTGTATTTGACTAAGCAAGAATCCAACTTGCTAGCGTGGCGACACCAAATAGATCTTAATATAACTCTGAATCCTAATGCAAGAGAGCCTGTTATTTCTACAGTGATACATGATGTTGATGCAACTTATCAGTCGGGTTTGATGGAAAAGTACCCACAAGTATTTTCTGAAGAACTAGGAAGATTATTTTTAGTTTTAAATTTGTTTTATTGATTTCAAAGGTAGCAATAGGCATTACAACGCATAAGAGGCATAGCAGACAAGATAAGTCGTCGAGGCAGATAGGTACATGGGTGCTGCAAAGCAAACAGGCTCGAGGTGATGCCCGAACCGACCATGATGTAATGTCAACCTTGCAATTGTCACTTGCGATGAGGGATTGGAATTGCAAAAGTAAAAACCCAAACCAACATTCCCGCCCTAGCCCCCAGCTCCCCCCCCCCAGCTCCCCCCCCCCCTTCCCACCCCACCCAGTGTGCCAGATCCGTGAAACTAACATAGCTATGGTCGTGTAGCAGAGGGCGCAGTCACCCAGATGAGCCTGGGGGTTCATGTGCATGCTCTGTGAGTCGCAATATGCGGAGGTATCTGGGACATGTGACCTCATTGAATTCCTTGGATAGTAGAGACAGTAGCGGAAGCCATGTCTTCCAATAAGCGGCTGTGGAGTGTGTGAGCGTAGCCTGGATGCGTTCCATGCCCAAAGTAAACCATATTTTATACAACCACCCCGTGTGAGTGGGCCTAGTGTTGGAGCCCCAAAGGGAAAGAATGTGTTGTGTAGCCGCCTGCATGGCAATCCCCATCTGGCGGCCTCTGGGGGATTTCAAGGGGAAAGTGAGGGCGTTGGGCAGACCCAGGATGGTGTAAGCCGGGAATCTAGGGACTTCAGTGTCAAATGTTGAATCTATATCGTCCAGGACCGTCTTCCAGTATTTCTGGACTTCCCTGCATTCCCATAGGAGGTGGGTCAAAGTGCCATTTTCCCCGCACCCTCTCCAGCAGAGCGCACTACGTGTGGGGTTACTTTTATGAAGCCGGGCTGGGGTAAGGTGCCAGTAGATAGCTAACTTTGTTGCCGCTTCCCTACCTGCAGTGTTTCGAGTGGTGTGAAAAGCTTTGGGTGAAAGGGTCCGCCCTAGTTCCGCCTCCCATCGTTTCTGACCTGCCGTCTTGCCTGAAGGGGCGGGAGGTGTGAGCATCTTGTAAAGGTCTGTGATAAGATGTTTGTCCGAGTCCTTCGTCACGAGCCACTTTTCAAAGACTGTCATGGGCCTGCCGACAAGAGGGGCTACATCCGGGTGCGTGAGCCAGTGTCTGATTTGGAAATATTGAAATAAATGTGGGGAGGCAACATCATAACCCTGGAATATATCAGATAGGGTGAGGAATCCGTGCAAGTCAAAGAAATGGCCGGCAGAGAGGTGGCTGACCCCTCGCCATTGCAGAAACGCCTGGGGGTCGTTGCCAGGCGGGAAGTCAGGATTGTCGAGAACGGGGGTAAGTGGAGAAGGGAAAGTGGTAAGTCCTCTTCTGGTCGCCACCGTGTCCCAGATCCGCATTATAGTACGAGTGATGAGAGATCGCAAGAGGTAGTGCGGCCTATGCCGCCGGGGCATGAATGGAATTTTCCAAAGGGATGTGCAGGCCATTGCCCTATCTTGAAAGAGCCAGCGTTTCTCGGACTCTGGTCTGAACCATTCCACCAGGTATCTAAGCTGTGCAGCCTGAAAGTATTGGAAAAGGTTGGGGATCCCAAGGCCCCCCTCATCTGCACATCTATAGGATAGACGTTTGTGGAGGCGCACTCGCTTGCCCCCCCATATGAAATGGTGGAAGGCCTTCTGTAGAGTCGCGATGGTGCCGGCCGGCGGGAGCACTGGGAGAGTCTGGAAAATGTAAAGTATTTTCCGTAGAGCTGAGATCTTTACTGCCGCAATGCGTCCTAGCAGAGAAAGAGGCTGCTTGGACCAGCGCGTGAAGTCCGATTGGATCTGGGAGGAGAGGGCAGCATAGTTGAGAGTCATCGTAGAGTCGGTGGAAGCGGTGAGAGTAACGCCCAGGTAAGGGAGGCGCGTAGTCGACGACAGTCCCCCCCCCCCGTAAGCGGGTATGGGCGGTTGTCGTTGGGCATTGCTACCTAGAGGCAGGATGAGGGATTTCCCTTTATTAATCTTAAACCCGGAGACAGCTCCAAAGGACTCCAGCTCCTCCAAAAACGCGGGAATTGAGAACTCCGGACGGTCCAGAGCGGCTAGGATGTCATCGGCGTATAAGCCTATCACATGAGGTTCCCGGCCAAAGGACATGCCGTGAATGGCAGGGTTATCGCGGATTTTTTGTGCCAGGGGTTCTACATACAGGGCAAATAAGAGGGGCGATAAAGGGCACCCTTACCTTGTGCCCCGCTGAATCTCAAAAGGGTTCGAGCGCAGACCACCAATGCGGACACGAGCTTGAGGACGGTGATAGCAGCTCGCGATCCAAGCTTGAAATCGATCTCCGACCCGAAAGCCCCGCAGGACCTGCTGGAGGTAGGTCCAGTCCACCCGATCGAGCGCTTTCTCTGCGTCGATCGGCAGTGGCGCAGAGTCCGAACCTTGGAAATGGGTCTTGTCTATCAGATGAAGTATCCGCTTAGTATTGTCACTGCATTGGCGGCTTGGAACGAAACCCGATTGGGCCCAAGCGTGCCGCCAAGACCCCTGTGAAGATCTTCAAATCCAGGTTAAGGAGAGATATAGGCCGAAATGCTGAACAGCACGTGGGTGTTTTACCCGGTTTGGGCAGCACTACTATCTCGGCTGCTAGCATATCCGAAGGGATAGAGCTCGGACCCTCGAAGGAGTTGAAAAGCCAAGCGAGGATTGGGGCAAGCATGCTACTGAAGATCTTATAGAAACCGGCTGAAAAGCCATCCGGTCCTGGGGATTTAAGAGGGCGAAGGCGGGAAATAGCGGCGAGTACTTTGTCCACGCGGATAGGGGCGTCAAGAGTGTCTGCGTTATCTTGCGACAACTCGGTGATGTTCGCCGAGTCTAGGTAGGTGCGAGCTTCCCCCGGTGAGACCGAGTCAGCTTTGTATAGGTTAGCATAAAACGTTCTAAAAGCATCCGCAACCTGGGAGTCGCCCGTGACGGCCAAGCTGTTGTCGTCAGTGAGGCTAGTGATTTTGGAGCGCTGAATCTTTGCCTTCAGGGCGCTGGCCAGTAAGCGGCCCGTTTTATTGCCACCTGTGTAATATGAGTGACGTAGACGCTCTGCAGCGAATTCAGCCCAATCCGTATCTAGGCCGGCTAGCTGGGCCCTGGCAGCCTTAAGCTGTCTCCAAATTCGTGGGGCACCTGTGCGGCTATGGACCCTCTCGAGCTCAGAGACCCGAGCAGTGAGGTCATCCCTTTTTGCCTTGCGGTCTTTGGCTTCCGCTGATGGGATGGCAATGAGCTCGCCGCGAACCACGGCCTTTAAAGCCCCCCATAGGGTGGATAGCGAGGTACCAGGGACATCATTAGTGGTCAGGTAATCAGCGATGCAGGAGCAGATCTGTTCGGTGACCTTCGGGCGCTTGAAGGAGAGTCTCTCTCAGCCGCCACATCCCCGGGGCCCGGGCGGAAACAGGGACCTGTAGTGTCAGTTCCACTGCATCGTGATCAGACAACGCCGCTGGGACAATGCTTACGTCTTTAAGAATGGCTAGTAGCTCGGCAGAGCCTAGGTAGTGATCCAGTCTGGCGTATGTGTGATGGACGTGTGAGTAGAACGTGAAGTGTGATGTGTTGGGATGGGTGGCCCTCCACAAATCTACCAGCCCCCTCTCTTGCAGCCAGTCTCTACCAGCAGTAGTGATGGCGCCAGTGTCTCCGTAGCGGTGACCTGACCTGTCTGCGTTCGTATCCATTACTAGGTTAAGATCCCCCCCAATGAGTAAAAGAGAGGCTGGAGAGTGAAGGGATTCGGAGATGGCGCTTTTCAGAAAAGATTCCTGCCCAGAGTTCGGAGCATAGAGAGAGGCAATCGTGAAGCGCTGGGACCCCAAATGGAAGGTGTGTGCTAGTAACCTCCCCTTAATCTCCCCCGCCTTATCACCTATGCTGCCTCGGAAGCGCATGGAGACCAGAATAGCCACCCCCGCTTTCTTTGTGGGGAGTGAGGTGAAAAACTGCTGGGTAAAGGCGCGGGAGCGCATCCTATGCCAGTCTCTGGGCAAGAGGTGGGTCTCTTGTAAGAGGCAGATGTCCGCTGCAGAGTTTTCCAAATATGAGAGCACGGCTCTGCGCTTAATCGGGTTGTTCAGGCCCTTCACATTGAGGGTTAGTATCTTTAAACTAGGCACCATCCCAAGGGGTCGATCGCATCATCAGCCATAGAGGGGCATATCGAGGCAAACCTGTCCCCAGCAACAAGAGCACAGATCCCTGGTGTGTCTGACACTGAGTCAAAAAGCGATACAATTTCACAAAACCCCTTGGCACACTGAGTCCCCCCTCCGACCCACCCCCTCTCCCTCGCCCCAACAGTCCCCCTGTGAACTTCCCCATGCCCCCCAACTCCCCCCCCAAAGGACCAACTTTGCGCCTCAACTGTGGTCCTCTTCCCGGATCCTTCCCCCCTCCCCCGCCCATTCCCGTCAAGAGAAGATATAGTCCCAATCCTGTCAGTTCACTCAGGACTGTGGTAAAGTTTCGTACATGGGTCTTATCCGATGGTGGCCATGTCGGCCCCCCCGCCTGAATCCCACCCACCGCACGGGCAAGGTGCGAGCTATAGTTAATCTCCTTAATGAAAGGTCAAATCATTCAGGGGGAGAAGTATCTTTGGCCACCTCCGCTATCGCCGTAGCTCGTTCCCGTGTGATGACAGAGGTGTCCGGTTTCAAGCGGTGCTGGGGGGAGCGCCTGCGGACCACCAGTTGCCATCCCCCTACGGATGGCCCTTGCGATGCCCTCACTGTGGGTTCATCATCTTCCTGGTCAAGACCTAAGAGGGTGCAAGTGTCTTTAAGCGATCGCAGTTGGTGCAGCTTACCGTTCCATTTGAATATTAGTCTGAACGGATGTCCCCAGGAGTAAGGGACTTCTTGTTGTCGCAGGTAATCCGTTGCTCTCTTGAATTCCTTTAGTTTTTGCAGAGTAATGGTTGACAGATCTTGATATAGAGCTATAGAGTGACCCCTAAATTGAAGGGGTTGTGCTCGCCGGGCTTCTCGGAGAATCCGCTCTTTTAGCGGGAAATCAGGAAGGAAAGCTAAGATATCCGCCGGCGGAGCGGTAGCGCGTCGAGGTAGCCCAACTCTATGTGCTCTGTCAATCCGGATGACAAAGTCCGCTGTCTCCCCAAGAATGTTTCTGAATAAGTCTTGCAGGTACCCCGTGACGTCAGTCCCCTCCGTTTTCTGAGGGACCCCCCGAACCCGTATGTTGTTGCGACGGGAACGGTTCTCAAGGTCTTCTGCGTGGGCCTGAAGATCCAGCTGCTGGTCAGTGAGTCGCAGGACCTCCTGTAGGAGTTGTTCGATTTCACTGCTTCTGGTTTGGTCCGCTTCCTCTATGGCGACCACCCGCTCCCCAAGGTCCTCCACGTCTCGCCGAAGCTCTCGGACCTCGCCCGCCACTTCCTGCTTCAACGTCTTGAATTCTTCTCTGAGGGAGTTAAATAGTGTCTCCAGAAAGGACCTAGTGATGGGAATCTGGTCTTCCTCCGGCGCTGGTGAGGTTTTCGTGGCTGCCGGGGAGGGTGGGTCTTTACTAGGCTTGGGCTGGGTCTTGGCTAGCAGTTCGGGAAGTGTCTGGTTCCCCTTCTTTCCCCTCAGTCCCGCCATGTGGTGGTTAGCTCCCAAGACCGATGAGCAACAGTCGTCAGGGACCGGTGGTGAGTGTAGATGTCCGGTGTGGTAGCGCAAAAAGGAGTCGTGCTGTCTCCGGACCAGCTCTCCCGTGAGTCCCCCTTGTCACCGGGGCCAGCGTCTGCGGGGTAGGACCAGCACAGTGGTCAGCGCTACTTAATAGGGGCCGCAGAGACCGGGCACCCAGTGGTGTCACAGGCGTGCGTGCAGTCCTGCTTCCCAGGTGTAAGTGTGGCGCGGCCTGTGTGCTTCTCCGGGTAGTCCCCACACCGGGAGCTCGAGTGTGCCCCCCGAGGGCTGTCGGCAGTGCCTCCCCCCCCCCCGCTCTCCCCACCTTCCGAGTCTGGGGCCCGCTTGTGTGCTGTAGGGGTGCTCCGGCGGGGTCGCACAGAAGGTCGCCAATGGTAGAGTGGTAGGCCCAAAGCCGGGGCCTCAGTTTTTGCGACTCCCAGCCGGCCCGTGCTCCACCTCCGGCAGAGTCACGGAAGCAGCGATGTGCGCTATATCGGGCCTCAAGGTCAGTTCCCCGATGGACAGTGGCTCACCGTCCACCGCGCCGGGGGTCGAGGCAGCGGGCAGATGAGTGATGGTCACAGGGCAGGCAGCGTGGAGCAATAAGCAGCGAAACAGCAGGGTCAGTCACGCCGGGCACCCAAGGTGTCAGCCGCCGCAGCCGGGCAGGTGTGTGTGCAACCCTCAGTTCAAAATAGCTGCGGGCCTCCTCCGCGGGTCCCCCGGACCCCCGGCCAGCAACACAGGCGGTAGTGCGGTCAGACCTTCAGGTTCCCGGTCGGCCCTCCCACCGGGAGCTCGGTCGTGCTCCCCGAGCTCTCGCCGTAACGCTCACACACGGTCTCCTCACCTTTCTTGTGCGCCTGGAGTGGGTAGCGCTCTGTGGGTCCCCGCAGCCGGCCTCGGCCCCGCAGCTCCGCTCAGCCCCCCTCAGGGACACCGCAGCATCGGAGGGGCGGACTACGTTCTTGCACTGTGTGGGTGTGTCAGCAGGGCAACGCCAGAAGCCGCGGTCAGCAGTGCAGAAGGCCTCAGACCGGGGCCTCAATTTTCGCGACGCCCGGCCGGCCCGTGCCTCAGCACCGGCCGGGGCGCGGCAGCAGGAGCGGGTGCCGGTCCGGATCGCGGTTCCAGTAACAGCGGCGTGAGCTCCCCCCAGTGAACTCCCAGGTGCTCAGCTCATCTCATAGGTAGGGACAGCGAGCAGGCGCACAGACGATTGTAGTTTCGCGGCGGCAGCCACCAACACTCGGCCGCGGTCCGGCGCCCTCAGCCTCCAGAACCTCCCAGGCAGGCAGCAAACTGAATGATCAGAGCTGCGGGACCACCACCGCGTTCCGTTGTCTTCCACGGTAAGGTCCCGTGCTGCAGGGAGATCAGGCTGTGCAAATAGGTGCGTTTAGGCAGGATCGGGCAGGGAGCCTCGGAGACCTGCAACCGATCACGCCGCCATCTTGGACATGCCCCAGGAAGATTATTTTTAAGAAAAATGCAGTACCTATTGTGCATAAGGTGAGGAATTTGCCATATTTGAGATCTTTTACAAAATGAACTTGAGAAATTGCTTGCGCAAAACATCATAGAGCCTATTGAAGCCTCAGAGTGGTTGGCCCTATTGTGGTCGCACCCAAGGATGGGGGTAAGAAAATCCATTTGTGTGTGGACTGACACAACTTAAATAAAAACAATTGAGTGGACAGGCAACCCCTGCCCAACATCTCTGAGATGCTGACAGCAATGGGTGGTGGTACTGTCTTTAGCGTAATGGATATGTCTACAGCATATCATTAGATTGATTTAGATGTAGTTTCAAGACACCTCACCTCGTTTGTCACGCCGCTGGGTACATTTCGCTATTGCAGAATGCCTTTCGGTTTGGCATCTGCCTCAGCAGTGGTTCAAAGAGTGATGCAGCAAATGTTTGGGGACATGAAAGATGTCTTGTGTTTCCAAGATGATGTCTTAATTGTGGGGAAATACAATGAACATCATGATGTGGTAATGGATGAAGTTCTCAAAAGAATGCAAACTAATGGGCTTACTATAAAATAAGAAAAGTGTCAACTAAAATAAAGTTGTGTAACATATCTAGGACACGAGATATGTAAAGATGGCATTAAACCTAAGAAAAGTATTATTTCAGCTATCAAGGACGTCTCTGCTCCACAGAATGAAGACCAATTGAAGTAATTTTTAGGCCTGACAGAGCACTGCTTGAAGTTTGTAAAAAGATGCACTACAATAGATGAACCCTTAAGAGTGGAAATGAAAAAAGGGATTATATTTGAATGGAATGCTAATTGCGATCATGCATTTCGCATGATAAAAAACAGTATTATGAATGCTCCTACTCTTGGTCATTTTAATATCAAGGCTAAAACTATTGTTACTACTGATGCGATTGCGATTAGGATCAGTGCGGTTTTAACACAGATGAGTGATGGTGTGGAGAAAGTTATTGGGTTGGCATCGAGAAGGTTACATGATGTTGAACTGACCTATTCCATAATAGAGAAGAAGGCCTTAGCGTGTTGTTGGGGCATAAAGCACTTTAAATATTTTGTGTGGGGACTACCATTTAAGGTTTGTGCGGCTCACAACCCCTTAGTCCACTTATTCAAAGGGAGAAGAGGGCTTGAAGGTAGTGTAACTCCAAGAATCTCCAGGTGGATGTTGTCAGTGCTCGAATACAACTTTGTTGTCGAATATGTTAAAGGATTAAAAAATGTGGTGGCAGATTATTTATCCAGGATGCCAATTGATGGAGTTGCCTCAGATGTGGATGATGTAGTTGAGGAGGTGTTTAACACTAACTGCAATGGCGAGGAAGCTGCCTTCTCTAAGCAAGAATAGATGGACGCCATGTCTAACGATGAGATTTTGCAGTGTGTAGTTACGTGTCTCCATGGGAGGAAGTTAAAATGTCATGCAGGATACTCGTTTTAGAAGTTACCATCATGTAGAAAGTGAGTTGAATGTATGTGATGGAAAATTAATGAGAAGGTCTCAGTTTGTACCGCCTGTTGGATTGAGGGGGAAAATTGTGAACATCGCCCATGAGGGGCACTTGGGAAGGAACATGACCAAAAGGAGAGTCCGACAGGAGTATTGGTGACCTCACATGGATAGTGACATTGAAGAAGTGGTGATAGAGTGTTAAGCATGTGCCCAAGCTGGCAAATCGAAAGTTGTTAGGCAACCTCCTTTAGCGTGTATGACATTTTCCAAGTGCCTGTGGGAAACAGTTGCAATAGATTTTTTAGGACCAATATCTAGACTTGGGTCACATGACAAATTTATGATGGTTCTGGTCGACTACCATTTCAAATGGTTTGTGGTTGAGACCACAGACTGCGTGAACACGCAAAAGGTAATTGCGTTTATGGAAAGAATTTTTTTGAATGAGGGGATTCCAAAAGATTTGGTGTCGGACAATGGAGTCCAACTAGTATCTAAGGAAATGCAAAGATTTTTATGCAAGTTGGGAGTCAATCATGAAAGACTTGCTATGATCAGGCCCCAAGTAAATGGTTTACTTGAGATGGAAAATATACAGTTGTCCCTTTCCAATGGATTACCATGGCGTGAGAAGCTCAAGAAACTTGTGTAGTCATACAGAGTGACACCACATTCTATGACTGGTGTTTCACCATTTATTTCTCTTAAAGGACGTGAACCTGGTGTTAAGGAAGTACCTGGGTGTTTGAAAGACAAGGATTGTGTGTGGGTTGATCGTAATGCTGTAGGAAGTGGGGTAGCCCAGCACCAATTAGCCACAGCTAAATATTACAATGTAGGAAGGGTGTGAAAAGTAATGATGTGGAAATTGGAGATTGGGTGTTTGTGAAGCGTGGTGGCATTGTTATTAAAGGAGATAGTAAATTCTCTAAGCCAATGTAAGTGAAATCTGTAAAGAAGAAAATTGTCATCCTGGATGATGGGTCTGCTTGGAGCACTGGTAATGTCTGTAAATGTCGTGCTCCTCTACCTGTTCTTGACAAGTAAATGCTTAAAATGTATCATATTTAGTTATATTGATGTTTCTGCTTGGAGCACTGGTAATGTCTGTAAATGTCGTGCTTCTCTACCTGTTCTTGACAATTAAATGTTTTAAATGTATCATATTTAATTATATTGATGTTTAAAAAAAAATGTGAGGAGGAAGATGTGTGGAGTTATCTGCATGTCATGGAACCCTCAGCATGTTGCTAGGTTAAAATGTTATTCTTTGTTAGTTACTGGATTTTCATATGAGTTATGAAGCTGAGCTGGAGGTACCTACTTTTGCTCTTCAATAAAGATACCCTGTCTTCACTAGTTGCGTGGAAAGTGGATCTTTACACTTTCCTTTTCCTTTGGGTGGGGGGGGGGTTGATGTCTTTTTGACTTGTTAAAAAAACAATTATATGTGTGTGTGTGTGTATATATATATATATATATTATATATATATATATATATATATATATATATATATATATATATATATATATATATATTTCTCTATTGGAAGGTGTAAAGATGAGGCTGAAGCAGGAGGTTATCATTCAGGATTTATTCAGGAGAAGAGAGCCGTCCAGCCTGAGGGAAAGACACAGCAGCTGCAACTGCCAAACAGGGAACACTGGGGAGGAATCATCAGCACATAGAACTACCAGAGATGACATCACGTGGAATGGCTGACAGTGCAGATCACCACACACCTCCCCCCCTTTTTTTTTAAAGCAATCAAAGAAAACAATCAGAAAACATAGAACAATCGCAATGAAACAAATCAAATAAAATCACGATATTTGCTAGGTCTAACAGTTGTTCTTAAGCTTTTCCTAGAACCACTGTTACCATACACATCAGAATTTTTCATTAAATTATTATTAACATTGACATTAGATGGAGAAACAGTTACACGAGAGGGATCTCTGGCTACGCGAGAAGTGCTCCACCAGTTGCCATTAGACAATTTGACCGCATTCTTGCGAACCTCTACAACTTGTTGTGAATCAAGAAATTTTGAAAAACCTTTCTTAACTGTAACAGGATTTTTAATCCTGACCCAATCACCAGTACGAATACTTTGAGAAGACTTTTTGCTTAAATTCACATTGTTGGGTAGTAAACTGGAAGATTTTTTGTTAGCACATTCCCAGACTTTTTCCAAATCACAGCCCCGGTGAAGACTTTTAACCATCCAAATTGGGAAAGCTTGAGAACAAGCCTTTCTCCCTCTCATTAACTCAAAGGGAGAAAAACATGTGGCAACATGGGGAGAAATTCGATAAGACCATATAAGATCTTTCACAGCTTGAAAAATACAATTATTTGACCTGAAAGCAGCTTGCACACACTCAACAACAACTCTATTAAACCTCTCGGTTTTGCCATTACTCTGGGGATGATACAATGGGGTCCTGGTATGTTTAATACAGCAATTGTTCAGAAAAACCCCCATTTCTTTTGAAATAAATTGTACTCCGTTATCAGTGAGGATTTCTTCTGGACAACCTTCTCTCAAGAAAATTCTGCTTAGACAATCAATGACACTTTTAGAATTGGGCACATTGATGGGTTCAACTTCAACCCACCTAGAAAGATGATCAACTAGAACTAGAAAATATTTGGAAGTATTGGGAAGCACATGAAATGGACCTAGAAAGTCTAGACCAATTTTTTGCCAAGCTCTAATGGGTGGAGGAACAACAGAGTCACAAATACCTTCTAAGACCAGAACTTTATCACTAGTATTGCAGCGTGTACACAGTTTGATGGCCTCTACAATTTGATTGTCCATTTTTGGCCACCAAAAGTTCGATCTGACATTTCTCTTGGTGATGGTGGCTCCTAGATGCCCAGAATGTGCATCAGCAATAATTTTCTCACGATAGACAGAAGGAGGAATGAACTTGTCACCTCTAACAATTTTGCCATTTTCCAGAGAAAGTTCTGGGTTAATCTTCCAAAAAATTTGAAGTTCCTGAGACAGAGATTTTTCTTTAGGCCACCCCTTTTTTATGAATAACATTACATCCTTGAGAATGGTATCATTCTCAACAGCTTTGATCCAATCATTTTCAGCGAAAGAAATGAAATTCTGGGAAATGTTGGCTACAAAACACTCCTCAATTTCAGTTTCCCAATCATTTTCATCAGGTTCATGTATAGGCAACCTGGACAAACAGTCTGCTTGTTTGTTTTTCCCACCAGGTATGTAAATAGTTTTAAAGTTAAACTCTAACAATTTGGTGGAAAGTCTAGCCAATCGTGCTGTGGTGCGATTGACGTTTCTGCCTGATAAAATATCGACAAGAGGTCGATGGTCAGTTTGAAGGATGAAGGGTCTACCCCACAAATAAGATTTGAACTTTTCAACACTCCAAACACAAGCTAGAAGTTCCTTTTCTATTACTGAATATTTCCTTTCAACAGGACGGAGAGTTCTGGAAGCAAACCCTACAGTGAATTCTTTACCATAATCTAGTTGAGAGAGAACAGCTCCTAGGCCGTATTCACAAGCATCAACAGTAACAACAGTTTCTCTGTTACCATTAAAAGGTTGCAGAGCAGGAGCATTGGTAATATGTTTTTTTATGAGCTGAAAACCTTTTTCACACTCGTCAGACCAGTTGAAGGTGGCACCCTTTTTAAGTAGGAGTCTAAAGCATTCAGTAGTCTTGGCATAGTCTCGCATGAATTTAGAATAAAACTCGCAGAGACCAAGAAAAGACAAAAGTTGTTCCTTATTGGAGGGAGCAGGAGCTTCAATGATGCTTTTGATCAGACCTGATCTGGGCTTGATGCCACTTTCAGAGATGCTATGACCAAGATATTCTACTTCTCTGGTTTTGAAAACACACTTGTTCTTTTGTGGAGTTACACCTCTTTGTTCAAGAATTTCAAAAACTCGGTCAATGACTTTATCATGTTCACTCTCAGTTTGGGTGAATATGAGAATATCGTCTTGAAAGACGACAACATTAGAGAGTTCCTTAAACATTTCAGACATGATACGCTGAAAAACAGCGGCGGCAGAAGCCAATCCAAAAGGAAGGCGTCGAAATTGAAATACACCATCTGGTGTTACAAAGGCCGTGAGATGGCGTGAGTGGGGATGTAACTCAATTTGGTGGTATGCTGCTTTCAAATCGAGTTTGGAAAACCAAGTGGATGATCCAACTCTTGCTATCAAATCCTCAATGCGAGGAAGGGGAAAACCATCAACCCAGATAGCTCCATTAAGACTGCGCAAATCCACACACATGCGAAGGTCACCAGACCTTTTTCTAGCAAGAACAATGGGAGAAAGCCACAATGTGGATTCTACTTTTTCAATAATTCCTTGTTCGCATAGTGACGTTAAGTGTTTGGATAAATCTTCTCTGATACTAAGTGGAACGTTTCTAAGTTTGTGCTTGACTGGGGATATGCCATCTTTACCTTTGATAAAATGTTGAAAGTTAGTGATTTTACCAAGACGATCTTCAAAGACTTTCTTATATTTGTGCTCTAACAATTTGTTATCTACAATATTGCATACCGGGACAGAAGAAGGAGATGTTGAACAAGGAAGACTGCATCCTTCTATAAAAACAGGGTTGGGTAAACCAGGTTTAATGGTGACACCAAATTCTGCTTGATGTATAAGGCCTAGAACATTAATACCACGTTTGGCAACATAAACTTTCCCTTTGATAGATTTGCCAAATATAGAAATTTCAGCCCAGAAGTAGCCTAAAAGATTAATTCTGCTCCCTTCAAAAGCTATTGTGAGAACATCAGGAGGAAGTAGACATTTATCATGCCAAAAATGAGAGTATTTATCATGAGAAATAATAGTGATGCGAGCACCAGTGTCTACCAGTAGTTGAACATGATGCTTTTCAATGGTAGTGTCAACCTCTGGATCAGGAACATGAAAGGTGCGATGACATCACGTGGAATGGCTGACAGTGCAGATCACCACAGAAGGGTAATTGTATGTGTTAATGTGCACATCTTATCCACTACAAGATGGTGCCTATATTAGACCTAGGGTTTGTCCTTCACCTATGTCTGTCACCATGAGGGAGCTTTAAAATCAAATCATGTGCCTAGTGTCATTGACACTGACGAAGGCTGACGCCGAAACGCGTTTGTTGTTTACTTTTCATTTAAATAAACAAGACCGCTGCTAATTTCATCACCCCCGGAGTGCTGTCGTTCCTTTGAGGGAAGGGACCTTTTTGAGCGTTATGTATATATATGTATTTATTTGTTTGTTTGCTTGGATATATGTATAGTTAGTTCATATCTAGCTTTAGCTGTCTTGGTACCGTCTAAAGATGTGCCTTAAGGGGGGAGGTGGGTTAATGTTTGATATATATGTTGTTATGTGTGTAGTATTAGTCAAGGTAGTTAGTTTAGTGTTTATATTGATTAGCATAAGATAGATTTGTGTAGGTTAGGATAGGTTATTAATATTAGGTTATTTAGTATCTTTTTATGGAATAAATGTTCATAGGTTAGTGATTTGGGGTGTCACTTATGTTTAATGTGAACCGATGAACTGGTGAGTTAGAAGTTTGATACAACAGGTTCATTCACCAAACATCATACTGCCGTTGGATTGTGATGTAAAAACATGCATGATATTTAGGCTAGCGATCATAATTTTTGACATTGCATAGAGATAGTCTGATGATCAAGTTTTCATCTTATGAAGAATTTACGGAGTTGAAAAACGCATCATGCTTCATCATCTTTGTGAATATGGTGATGGATCTAGCTTAAAATGTGGTATAGCATGGCCCGCACCACAACAACCATTGTCTACCCCATTGACAATAAGTGTAGTTTCAAACGATGCCTTGTTAGCAAGGCAAGGTAAAGCCACTTCATGTGGCTTGACACTGACTTGAATATTGAACCAAGTCCCTATCCCCATCCTGAACATAGAGAAATGTAAAGTTCCAGCGACAATGTTGTCGTGGGGATTTGAGCCATTGGCTAATTCACACATGTTCTGTCATCTCACTGCCTATCAGGGACACAGACTCAGCAGAACCCATGTTTTGAAAGACACTCTTGATTAGTTGTGCTGGCTACACTGCTTAGGCATTGTTGACACGTCTCAAGTTTGATGGTCACAGACAACACACATCTTTGCAGCTTAAGTGCTTTTATTTACAAGTGCATTGTAGGAATTGACAGACTGGTCCAGGTCTTTTGACAATAACCGCCACATTGTGTACATAGCCAGTGGAGGGCCAGACAGAGTCCTTGGGGGAGAACATGTCCTGAGACATGTTGAGAATCAAAAAACTTCAGTAAGGAGGCACATTGCAGTGTCTTTGAGGATTAGTGGCCACATTGACAGTCCATTAAATGTCCTAGGTGAATGTAGTATAGGCAATCTGAGGACAGTGACAGGTGATGTTCTGAGGCATGATGGAAAGCACAGGGCTAAGCATAAACTGGCCATTTGACACAGATGAATGCTACAGAAGGGTTTTACGTTGACAAGATGTACCATCTATTTCTTCTTCCTCTGATGTGTTGGGTGCCTCCCGTGAAGGTGATGGTGGATTGGCGGCAGCACAGGGAGCACCAGACACATCAGGGGCAGAAGAGGTGGATGGTGTAGGTGCAGCAGCATTCATCGTTGCCAACAGATGAGGCATCACTGCAGTGATGATGAGCTGCAGGGCTTGCAGGACTCCAGCAACGTCAGTGTGATAGGCAGCCATGGCTGGCAAGTGGCAATTCTGCTTCCACTCCATGTTCTTCATGATCTTGTGCATTTCCCACCAACTATTTGGCCACACCACTGGTGCCACTTTGACAGGACAGTTGTTCTTGTCTCTGAGTCAGGACACCAGCAATGTCACCAATGGAATGCTGGAGGGCATGGAGCGGACTGTGGGTGACTCTAATGTCTTCTAGGTGGTCCCTAATGGGACTGAGGCACCCACTGATCCCATCCAGTTTGGCTGCCAGGCTCTCAAACCCCACCAGCACCTGGTCTGCCATCTCACGCTGGACTCCTACTGCACTACATTGAAATTGTATCTGTGGGTCCCAAAGTCCAGGTTGGTAGCTGTATTGGTAGGTGATGCGTGCTGGATGTTTTGCGTGGCAGGTGGAGCCTCCACAACGCTACTGGATCGCCCGCTTCTGGAGATGGGCTGTCTATGGAGTCAAGCACCTCTTGGAAGGTGTCCTGGTCGATGGTTGTGAGCTCTTCTTCATCTTCATCATTGAAGACTGGGACAGGCTGCTGACCAGGAGGTGATGTTACTTCCTCTGCAATGTAAAGTGCAGATACTGTTGTGTGTGACAGTTGACAATCAGAGTGCATAACACTTTCCAGTCTAATATTGGGTTGTTGCCATAATCAGAGGACTGCTAAATATAATATAAGCAGCCTCTATATATGGCAGCCATCTGGTTAGTGTCATTCATTCCTCTGTATATGCAATTAATTACTGATGGTGGCCATCAAAATACATTCCCTAGACTAAGAATTTGCACTATACCTGCCTATGAGAATCCGCATGCACAACTGTTACAAGAGTGGGCTGAGCACACAGCTACATCCTCCAAAGTGCTGTTACAAATATTGGTTAAATTCGCTTGAGGCGATTGGGGAAAATTGCTGTAAGAAACTCAACAACTGGAAGAAGAGATAGCAAAGCACCCAGACACCAACAGATTGGAGAAGCTAAGACAATCAATGAAGACCAGGCTCACCACATATGAGGACGATGTAAAATATTATAAACAAAGCAAGTTTGCTCGAGAGAGGAGAGATTACAAACTTGGGTGGCTACTCACTTTTGCAAAGAAGGAGGGAGCTGATTAAAACAAGGAATTTGCAAAGAAACAAAGGGCTAGATTTACCACGTATTCGTGTAGTGTAGTGCAGCAGCCACAAATGCTGTGCTGAGTGAAAAGGAGAGAGGAGGAGAGCGCCATATTTACAGAAATATGTGACTCTCATTCCCATTCCCTGTGCCGGCGCTGAAATCAGCTGCCTTGTGCCATGGGGACGGCTTTGTGCCATTGTGCCACGGGTGTCTCCGTGAGTCTAGCAGAGGTTTTGTACAAAATACTATGCACAGACTGACTTTAACCCTTTTCCCTCTTGGTATGTGTGATGTAAAGTGCCGCACCCGTACAAAGTGAGAAAAGGAAGGAGAATTTAAAGCATTTCTCTTTCATTGCACCTACTTTAAAAGGGCACAGTTTTCTGACGCTAAACCCTGTTTACTTTATTTAGTAAATATGGTTTAGCGTAAGAAACCCTGGGTGGTTGCATGCTCCACCCATGGTACACCCCTTTGGTGCTAAGTAATGCAAAGCAGCGCTACGCGTTGTCATACCTTCTGTATGACTTGCTGTTCACTGAAAGATTATCATTGATTCAAACAACCAAATACTCCCTTCAGAGGTATCCCTGTCTAGGAGAGGCTCAACTTCTCTTTGGAGGATAGGTAAATGGTCCTATGAAAGTTGCTGTGGTGTAGCTGGCAGATGAGGAGGAGGTAGAGAGGAAGGGTAGGGCGTTTTCATCCTGAACATTTTGAAGCACCGATCAGGATGATGCGCTGCCTCACCACCCTTGGAGATAGTAACTTATCCTGCCTTCTGACTGGGTGATATTGTGCTACAGAGGGCAAACTAAAGGGGTTTCAAAGTGGGTGCACAGGGGCATGGGGTTGGGTAGTGTGTGAGCCTGGAAGCTGTTGACCAGATCCCCAACCTCTCCCTCGAAAATGCTGGGAGTTCTAATGCTGCAGCTCCAGGCCATGGTGTTGTCGCTGCTGGGCGCCCCTTTCAAAGCCTCGAAATGGGCAATCATTTTGGGTATACTGCAGTACAGGCTGTGAGAGACCAAAGTAGAACATTGCTGTGCTTTCCTTGAAGCATTCCAGGGATGAGTTGCCTTATTTCTGAAGTGACAGGTGCCATCGAATGGCAAGTCCTCAGTGACTCCTGTATGCCGCTGAGGAAGCCTGTTGATGTTCTCCATGCATGGTGCTAGAGCACCACGCTGGTATCGACTGCCTACCCTTCCAGACTATCTGTAATTTTCAGCTGCAACCTGATGAAGTGCATCCCGTCTTGAATCATTTGTACCAAATCTGCATGAATGTCATGTGGGACCACTAGCCAGATCTCTCTCATCATCCCATAACGCATGTGAGTACCGTCCCAAAAGGCAACTAGAGTTGACTGACCTGAGGGCTGCACAGGCAGATGAAAACATCCATTTTCTAAAAGCCTCCATATGCTTTGAGTCTCTATCCAGAGGTCTGTTAGGAAAAAAGTAAGGGTTTAATCTACCTGTTGACATTGACAGTAGGCTCCACCTGGGGTAGCTCAATTGAAGGCCCCTTCTCAGAATCTTGGGGGCAAAGGGTGTTCCAGTGGGAAAAGGAAGAGTGCTGAAGATGTGCAACTGGTCTGTTTGAAGGCTTCGACTTGTTACCCAGGAATTCAGGCTGAATTAGGATGTACTGGGGAACAGGTTCCGAGGTTGAGAACTGAGATTTGGAGACACCCTGAGCTCTGCCCGACTTCCCTTGACGAGAGTGATGGGAAGAAAGGGAATCGCGTTTTGAATTCTTTTTATTCTTTTTTGGCATTGACTTGCCTGACGACTTGGATTGTGAGAAGTACATCTCTTGAGAGCAACCTCAAGAAGCCGTCCTCTGCTTTGTGTGAGACTGGCCTTTACTGTGTTACAGTGCAGTTTGACAAGATAGAGCTTTCCTCCATGGTCTCGGATGGCCTTCAGGTTCATCTGGGCGTAGTCGTCACATGACTTTGAGCCATGTGAAGAACTTTGACACCAGAGACAGACCTTGTGTGGGTCTGTCACTGACATTTGCTCTTGGCACTCTTTATATGGTTTGATGCCTTTGTCACTGACATCTGCTCTTGGCAGTCTTTATATGGTTTAAAGCCTGTCATTATTAGGGGAGACATTTCCTTGCATGTTATGATTTTTTTTTAGAGTCTTCTGTCACTGACAGATAAACGAGGGAGCGAGCTCTACACCTGTGCTTGGATATCAATTAACCATCATGCCAACGGTAGCAGAAGCAACATCGACAATTTTAGCCGCTCGCCAGCCTCTATTGACTACGGAGAGATGCAGGGAACAGCAAGAGAAGAATTTCAGAGAACGGTTTCTTTCTTTCACTCCTGCCTTGCAAATTCATTTTCTCTAGGACCAGGGGTATCAGATGCAATACCATGAGCAGCCGTGGTCCGTGCCGATAAGAGCAGTGAGACCGCTTGGGGGGTATTTCGAGGGGAAATTAAATAAATACATAATTTTCCCTCTGCATCGTCCCTCGAAATCCTCCCCTACACGGCCCCACCGCTGTTACCTGCAGGGACTGCAGCTGGCCATGAGTACCAAAGGGGGCAATTCAGGAGCAGGAGCCGCAACCTCTAGCTGCTTCTCATTGGCACACATGCTTGATTATGGAATAAAAATCATGTTTAGGACCCTGCAACCATAAAGAGAAAAATAATTTTTAGAATCTAAGATACTATTATATTTTGGTTTTTTTTAACGGGCTCCCTCTCCCCAAGCAACCTGGCAGCCCCTTTGGGTTGTACGCGAAGGCACCAACATTGTCTCACATTATGGTGTTTGGCTAGCATTCAGAAACATAATTCCTTTCTCTCCTTACAGTCACTGCAGCTGGGAGGATACATTTCACTGATGGACAAGAAGTTTTCAAATTAAAACTACAGTTACCGGCGGTTTTATATACAAAGAGGTTGTACAACTAATCTTAACTATATATGGTCTAAGATTCAAAAAATAAAATTAGGGGCAAAAATTGTTCCACATCACGTCCAAGAGAGGTGTCATCAGCTCTATCTTGCTGCATCTCATACATGTGCTCCTGTGTCATCCTCTTTCCTTTGCACCTAATTTCTATTAAATATGTCTGTCTGCAAGGTGCTTTTTCCTGTCTTATCTTCCAGTACATGCAATGCCGACACACTTGTTCATGAGGTCTGTGGTCTGCCAAGCCCTGAAAGAGAACAGGGGGGAAACAAAGGATGATGGTGACATATAGTCCCTAACATGGTAAACTCTGGGGTTATAGGGATGAGAACAGCAGCAAGGCAAATAATGGACAAATGAATAGCAAGCAGGAACAGAGCAAACTATGGGAGAAAGGAATGGCAAAAAGGGACAATGGGAGAAATGTATAACAGAGAGGAGCAGGAGAAACCAGCGGAGAAAAAACAGCTTGAGGCAGACGTTATGGGACATCCAATATGGAGTCTAGGCACATTAACTTGAAAGAAAATAAGAGGTGAACAATACAAATCCTAGCAAAACACTGAAGGGGATTAAGGTACATTGGTAGAGCAAATACTCGGAGAGATAAACATAAATGGTACAAAGAAAAAGAAGAAGGACAACCGAGAGAGGAACAAATGTAGAAAACCAAGCTAAACTATGGAAGAAAGAGGACGTTGAAGGGGCATGCCAAAAACATGGAAAAAACAGATGAAGGGTATCAAAGGGAAAGTGAGACAAGAGTTTAGCAAATTAATGGAGCACACTATTTGTACAGAGACACAGAGAGAAATAATGTGTGTGGCACCAAGACAAGTATAACATAAAACTGTGAAAAAGCACAGTCACATGTACAACAACTACTGGTACAGAAGCAAAGAAAATATGTTGAATGATAGGCAGGTAGAAATACACAGAATTGACTCTGAAAAAATCACATTATGCTCAAAGCCAGTGCTAGCCCCTGCCTTGTTCTTGTGTCCATCACATTTTAAATTAGTTCCTTCCAGCGAACCATGTGCTCAGAGTCCACACCAAGAGGGATCTTCAAACCATTCTTAATACCATGAACACATCATACCTTGAACCAACACCAGGCAAATAAGCACGACATGCCATTCTCAGGTAACCTCACCATTTCAGCCTGTTAGAAATAGTTGGGGCCATTGGTTTGTAATTGCAATTGCAATTATGCAGCTCTTACTACCCTTGATGAGGCATTAAAGTGCTTTCCACCAGCCAGCACACTGCTTCGGAACCCAATCTTAGTGGTCAGGTAAGAACTATTGGTTATTTTTGTTAATTGGCATTAGTTTAATGCACTCAAGCAAGCCATGCTTTGCATTCATTCAGTTTCTTGGTGGTGGATTAAAGTAATAGGATTTAGGCATGGTCATTAGCAGGAAAAGGGGGATATGTGAGTTAATGCAGATGTTTGGTAGGGTTAATAGATGATGAGCTAGAGGAGGCTAGGTGGTGTTTAGGTGCAGAGGCATCCATCACCAAAAAAAGAGAAGTTGTAATCTTTGAAATGGGTTAATGTCAATTTGCAGAAATATAGTTATAAGAATTGAAAGCAAGCATTCATATGACTTGGAGAAGGTTGTTCTCTGAGGAAAGATGCATGCAGAGGATGGAAAGGAAGGAGAGAGCTATTTAAAAGGAAAAAGGCAAATATTAGAGAATTCTTCCAATTGAATAACCCAAAGGACTCTAACTTATTAAACAACTGGGATACATTTAAAGCAGTTTTAAGGGGTAAATGTATAGCGCTCGTATCCACCCTAAATAAACAGAGAGCACGAGATAGAGTAGCATTAGAGACCGAGCTTCAGGAAGCAGAACAATACCATAAAGACAACTCTACTTTAGCCCTACAATGAAACGTAACAGCTGTAAGGGAAAAACTCAATGCAATTTACACCAACAGAGCCTAGTTCACTCTCCTACATCTTAAAAATATGACATACGAGCAGGGCAACAAAGTTGTATATATTTTATATGTATTCTTAGTCATATATAGGGTACTGAGGGTATATCAACAGAAATACAAGAAGTGCATATATCAGAAATTAAACAACTTCATTGTAAACGTTGTAAACGCTATCCTTCTATATACAGAATTGATTGTTAAATTCCAAGAAGGAAGAGCGTAGGTCGACGTTTCGGTCTCTATAAATAAATTGCCGAGACCATCTTCAGGACAGAGAGGATATACAAGATGACCCCTGTATAGTGTGTGGCAGATAATTGTCCAATCAAAGAGACAAATGTCCAAAAGATCCTTTGGGCGAAATACCAGGCAATGCTGATGAATAGACATGCACGATTGTCCTCCTGAGTGATTGAGTCACAAGGATGGATTCTTAGATAATTGCTATCAAATCGTATCGATGGTCAGTACTCTATATATGAATAAGAATACATATAAAATATATTTTTTACATACACCCGTGTTCTTTCTGTTCTTTACGTTTGGATCACTCAGTGTGACTAAATCGAAATTGATTTACTAACCAAAAATTGTTGAATTTATTTTTTGACTATCATTTATGTGAGTCTATGATTAAATCATTAAATTATTTAAATTCTACAATCAAAATCCCTTGAAGGTATCTCTACCCTTTCATAAATACCAAAGCAGTAGCTCTCAAGGTGGCGGATCTATGGAACAGCACTAAATACAAAATCTAGCAGGACTGAACAAGCAGTGTCCCTCCTGACGTACCTATCAAGGCAGAAGTGAACTTGAACCCATGTCGCAGCCTGAGAGATTTCCAAAATAGTAACTCTGCATGCCAAGGCAGTGATGGAAACCTTGGCCCTAGTAGAATGTGCACTCAAGACCCGCAGGAGAGCTGCCTGACGTCCATTGCATAGCAGATCTTGATGCAGATAATTATCCACCATGAAATTGTTTTTTTCTTTACAACTTTACCCTTCTTTGTGCCTTTGACAAACAGATGATCATCCTCCCAGTGGTCCTTGGTCTGATCTATATAAAAGCTTAAACCTCTTTTAGGGTCCAAAAGATGGAGCCTCTCTTCCTCTTTCGAGGGATGAGGTGGTGCAAAGAATGTCAAAGGTTATGCACTACTTGACATGAAAAGGTGTCACAGCCTTTGGCAGCAATTCTGCACTAGTCCATGGCACCAGTCTGTCTGGGATCAAGGAATTATATAGCTGTTGGACTGACCGTGCGTGTAACTTTCTCACACGCCAAGTAGATGGTATTGCTATGACAAAGGCCATCTTTAAAGTCAGAAGGCATAGGGAACAGCTGTGCATTAATGCAACTGAGTGCACATCAAATGCACAATAACCATCTTAATTTACAAAACACAAAAGATGGCATGTTGTCCTTCTATCCTAATGCTTATGGGATGTACGAAGGTGATACAGAATGTCCTGTTTTTATATTTTTCCAGCTATATGCCTTTATGTCCCCTAATCAAAGTGGCAATTCTAAGATTTGGACGAGGTGAGCTCACTCACGTAATGTGGCATGTTTCATCATAGGCCACCACCTCCCACTCTGGTAAGACAGTACTACCAGGTCAGACTCAACCTCGGGTTGAGCTATCCGGAGGGAGTTATTAGATGTAACTTTTTTTTCTGCATAGCTTTGGCCCAGTTACTATCTAAAAGTGCCTCAGGAATTCCCCCCAAAATATCATTTATTGCTGTGGCATCCTGGGTGTGATTAAAAATACCACTAGGTAATTTCGGGGTATGGATATGGATCCTTTGTTCCTTGCCTAACCCTGGGTATAACCAACATGTTTCGGCCCTTACTACTTAGCCTATGAGAGAGCTCCATGTTACTTTGAAAAATTTGTAGGGGTGCATCATAATCCCGAGTAGTCAGCACCCACATATTTAGATGATCTTACTCATGTAGTTTCGAAATGTAACATTAGGTTGGGAATCAGCGCAATATGTAGTGATGTGTTTATTATTTAGAGACTAATGTTGTGCCTTAATCAAAGTGTGATGCTGCATAATGTAGAAATGTAATCATATGTGAAATGTTGCATTAGCAATGAAGTGCCTTAATGAAATAATACATGTGCCTTTTAATGAGTGGATTAACATAGATTTTAATGTGAAAGATATATTGCTTGCAGAATTAACGTTTTAAAGTGATGAAATGTAATGTCATGTCATGTAAGAAATGAATTTAAAAGTGCAAAGGCCTGGGACATGCTGAAGCCAGTAGAGGACTAACTGTATTTTCTTTGGTTAGTCTTAGTCGAAAATAAATGATTTCTCTTGCCTGGGAAAGGTTGTCCTCAGCGAATATTAAATTGTAACTTCGAGTGCTTGCAAGCATGCTCTCATGTATTCTGGTTTGCAGGTGCAAGGTCACAAGGCTCGTTAGGTAGAAAGGTGCATTGTTTAGAAGTTAGGATAGTAGGCGCGAGTGCAGAGATGCTGCCATAGGAATTTGGGAGTGCAACATTCAGCGGAGAAGGTGCCTGGGACCCAAGGACACACCAACGGACGCTTGATGGAGAGGTGCCATACTGGAAAAGTCCGAAGATCCACACCTGTCAGAGGGGCGTACCTCTGGGCGTGTCGACTGTTTTTGGGATTTTGTATTAGGGACAGCGCCCGAGGGTGGAGGGTCAGTCAGGAGCAGAGAGTAGAAGGCAGACTAGGGGTTAGGGAAAGGCAAGATGTAGGTAATTTGTGAACTTAAGGCAGAGTAAGGGTTAGTAAGGAGCATCTTTGAACGAGCTCCCAAATTGAAGCAACTTATTGGAAGGTGAATGTTCTTCTTAGGAAGTCATCACAGCTGACACCTTTATTCTTGCTGGGCAAACCGCAAAGTAGGGATGTCACCTTAAAGTTAGTGTAGGGACAGTCTAACCGAATTCTTTTTCCTTTTGTAAATGCAGCCCAGACTTTCGTCATTGTCGGTAATGATATGCTTAATGCTTTTAGAGTTAACGTTGATTTTTATTTTGAGTCGTCTGAGACTTCTGCGTAGGATCATGTTTGTATTAGTGCCAGTCTATTTCTTGAATCTCCTGCTGAGATGTATGTATGTTCAATTATTTTTGGCTTTGTAATAAATCTTCAAATTTCAGTTTGTAGTCAGTGGTCCTTTGAGTCTAATTTGGATTAGGATTGTAAAGTTGTTTAACCCCTTCGCTGCGGCGGCAATTCCGCCGCAGCGCTAGGGGGAGGGGGGCAGCGTGGCGTTCGCATGCTCGTGACGGAACCGCTCCGTCACGAGCCTCGGGTGGGCTGTGCTTGTGATGGAGCGGTTCCGTCACGGCCCCGCCCGCTCAATAGAACGTGCAGGCGCGGCGCCCGTGCTGTTATGGAACCGCTCCGTCACCAGCACAGCCCACCCAAGGCTCGTGACGGAGCCGTTCCGTCACGAGCATGGGAGGGGTTAAAGATATGATTGCGAAAATCTACCCTCTAGCTTCTAAGACAGGGAAAAAGATCCAGTCGACCTGATCTGGGATTCTGGAAAGTGGTAGGAAAATCTAGATAAGAATCCCAGCTTCCCCACCTACAAAGGTCTTGGGCTTTCGTCTGGGTTAATCACAGACTCCATTTGTCCCTAACACCTTGTGAGGGTAAGAGGTTTATTAATAAGAACAGAGAGGCGTACCTCTATGATAACATCTGTAATTTGATGCCTAATTACTGGTGGCGTTTTGCCTCATGGTCTGTTGTGGGAAAGGGGGGGGGGCACCTCCTGTAGTCACACATTCATCAAGCAGAAATGTCTGCTCTAATCCTACTGGTCCCCTGCCAAAAGCCGGCTGGTAGGCCTCATGTGTGAGTTGAGAAGTCACCCTGCATGCTGGAAATTGACATATGAATTGATGGATAGTACGAAATAATCCATGCACTTTCATGCAATGGCAGTTGGGAAATAACACACTTCACTCAATGCAATCATGCACCCAGGAACAGGTCGAAGGTTGAATGCATGCCTATTTGATAAAATACTGGACATGCTGCAGCACTGTAGGGGTTCTGATCCATAGCAAATCTTAATAGCCCACAGGGAAGCAAAGACATCAATGTACTAAATCTTGAATAGAACATCTACCCTTTGTTTCTCTTGCTGTTGTATTATTATTTCATTCTTTTACAGGTTATTTGTTGGAGAGCTACTCCTCGCCAATTTGTTGAGTTCTGTCTACACAGTTGAGGCATAAGCTGCCTTCATATTCTAATTAGATTAGTACGAAATTTGCGTAATTTACTATTAGTAATTATATGTAATTTCCGCCATATTACACAAAACTAAGCGAAATTCAAGTCCATCATTTAGCAATATATATTTCCCCGAAATGCAGCCTCAATTTTAGACTTAAAAGGGCAAATCTCAAACAGCGCTTGAGTGAGCATTACAAAAATGGGTTGCGCAGTAACATATTTAAAATAGGATTTAACTGCCAGGCTATTCCAGCCTGAAATGAACTACTCTTCTTTTTGATCTGCTTTAAACGTATTTATTGTAGCTTAAATTAGGATGGGGTTTAAAATGCTTCTTTGCAATGGTTTTCATTAATATGCAATAAACATTGCTATCTTACCTTACAGCGCAAAAAGAACTAGTGCTGTGAGCAATAGACTGTCGCGTTCTTACTGTTCAGGTTGTTCCCGAGCTCTTGCTGTAAAATTTTGCCTTGAACAGTGCATAATTGCGTGAAGTGGCATAATGGAGTCATAATTAATGAATATTGTGTAACAAGCGTTAATGCGAATTTACTGAACTCATATGAATTCATTGAAATGTTGCCCATTTCTAACTCTGGCCATAGCAATGCAACCTCAAAGGTGATATCAGCACATTCCAATGAGATGTCGACATACCTAAATTCTAATTCTGAGTACCTGCATGCAACCTAGTGTGTTTATAATTACCCCAGATATTTAAAAGGTCAAAGTATGAGACACATGTTTTTTTTATAAATGTTCATATTTTTTACTAACATGTAGGGACATAGATGACATTGGAGCCTAAGATCCCACAGAAATCTAATGTTGATCATGGAAGAACCCAGGGGCATATTATTAAGGCAGGCGAAATGAAATTATCGCGGCTTTTGCAACCGTTTTCGGCCGCAAAGTGCGGTGATAATTTCATCACCCTATTAGCAAGCTGTCTCTAACATCAGTTAGCGACAGCTTTTAGGTGATAGCGAGCGGTTTAGGGCCCGCTTTGCATGTCAGCGATATTTATCGCTAATGAGATACAAAGTGGGCGTACCCAACCAGCTAGCGACTGAAAGCAGTCGCTAACGTTGCTATTGCCTATTAGCAAGGCAGGCGTAGCGATAAGCGATTCGTTTTTAGCGGATATCGCTAAAAACTAACGCCTGCTCAGACCAGTTCTTAGCCATTATATCCAATGGGAGGTGGATATTCTGGCTAAGACCCTATTGGCGATGATGCGTGAATATCGCTGGTTTTCCAGCGATATTCATGCATTTCGCCGGTATAGCCGGTTATTTTATCGCATTGGAGATAAACGTTGCTAATAGCACGTTATCTCTGTGATAAAATCCGGCGATGCTTGGCGATAAAAAAAAATTCGCTAAGCTTCTTTAGCGATAAATATCGCTAGTTGTTGATAATATGACCCCCCAGTTCTTCAGTGACATTTATCACGTGTTTTACTCTGAGTATGTTTTCAAAACCATTGCCCCATTAAAGTTAATAATCAACACCAAATGGAACAATATTTATGTAAACAATGTTCAGCACAAGATATTTCTGTGAGATTATATTTTAACTAGCGATATTCTGACATACAGCCTCTTTCAATATCACCCCACAAAAATGGTTACAGAACCATTTAACCATCTTGTTTTCTTAGACAATGATTAGTTAACTATGATTGCGTTGTGCATTTTCCATTTTTTTAGGTTTTCTTGCCCCCAGCACTACTGCTAAGTGTTTCTATTCTGTCACCATTTTCTCTGTA
This sequence comes from Lissotriton helveticus, assembly GCF_964261635.1. NCBI lineage: Eukaryota > Metazoa > Chordata > Amphibia > Caudata > Salamandridae > Lissotriton > Lissotriton helveticus. Next base: position 964,604,756 of record NC_136070.1, read on the forward strand.
AAAATATGATGCTACAACTGAGCCCCACAAATAGTTCTATATCACAATCCCTTGTCTACAGCCACAGTTTTGCTAGAATAGCCTTACCTCCTTAAATATATTTACAGCTATGGAATGTGTCGTAGTCCGGCGAGAAATGTGTATTATGTTTTTGAAAGTTACACATTTTGCATTGAGCATTTTTTTTAAAATGTCACACCTTTTGGAAATGCAAAATGTTTCTCAGCGCTACTCTTGCTTCTCCACCTTAGGTCAGCTTCCTTTTCCTCGTTCCTTGGTGGGCCTAGTGGGCTCTACTCTGTTACCCTGCCCAGCGGTCTTGTGGGGCTCTGCACAGCACTCCCCCTGCTTGCTGTACCTGAGTATGGTCGAGAGACGGTATCACAGTACGATCTAACAAGTGTCCTCTTCGTAAATGTTACCTGTGTGCACTAGGCCACATTCTTGGTAAATAACGATATGGACACCACTAGAACAGTTACCTAATTGACTCACTTGAATGATGACACCTGTGACTCCACACCACACTCGCCTTCAACGGCATTAGAAGGTTGGTTTCCGAAACTTGTGTGTTAATCTTTCCCGTACCTAATCTGTCCAGTAGATGGCAATGCAGCACCTCTCTGTCTACCACACCAGGCTAGACCGACACATAATCGACGTTTCACTATTTTTGATGTTCTACCGCTTCTTGCTCTGAAAGGGCCTGATTACAAGTCATTTGAGAGTTCATCTTGCACACGCAATCGACCCGATGTGTTGATTATAAAGTACTTGGACTGTTGAAGGTATTTGCAAAAAGTTCCTTCCGCTTGTAAATCCATTTACTCACAGTAATATTACCCCACAATTGTGTAATATCGCGTACAATTACATTATATGATCGGGTTGTGTAGTGAGCTTTCCAGGTAAGGGTTGTGTTATGTTTTGGGCTCATAATCCGCCCCTGGCGTAAGGGGCGTGTAGTGTGGAAGTCATGTGACCGCCTATAATAAAGAAAGGCTCCGCACGCACGTACGCCATTCTGAGACGAGCGCACGGAGAGCGAACAAGTTATTTCCTGTGTCTGCATCCTTTATTCCTAGGGCCACGTGTCAGGCCTAGTGCCGATTAGCTAAGTTGGTCCAACCTGTCTGAAGGACACAACAATTGGCGACGAGGGTGGCTGCTGGATCCTCGCTGGGTGAGAATACCTGCCTCCTGCCCCGTGTGGCGGCCGCGAGCCTGTCCCTCGGCTCGTGGTGCTCGTGCCGTGCGGCGGACCCCACCTCCGCGCAAGCGCGCCTGGGAGGATGGCGACGATTCCGCCCATCGAACCCTTTGTGGTGGAGGGTGCGCCCTCAGCGCTCGCTCCCAAATGGAAGGAGTGGGTGGATAGACTACTAGTGTTCTTTGAGGCTACGAAGACGCACAAGGAACAGAAACGGGCCATGGTGTTACATCTCGGCGGCAAGGACATACACTCCATTGCTCGGACCCTCCCGGAGGCGACCCCCAGAACTCATCACACGCTGATTAATGCCCTCAATGCCCATTTTGAGCCCATGGCCAATCAGGATTATGAACGATTTGTGTTTAGACAAGCGCGCCAGCTGCCCGAGGAATCGCTGGACACATATCACACCAGGCTCAAAAGGTTGGCGCTCACGTGTGGGTTTCAAGATACCACTGAGGAAATTCGGGGGCAAATCATACAGGGATGTGCGTCGGCCAAATTAAGGGAACGGATTCTGGAGGAGTCTGGCAAGCCGCTGATGGACATCCTAACTCTTGGCCGCACGAAAGAACTCTCCAAAGCTAGGGCTGCGCACATGGAAGCTGCGTTGCAGGCATCGGTCAAAGTGGAACCGGTCAACAAGATACAGACACACACGCCCACCAAGTGGCCCAAGAGACCGCCCATTCAGGGTGGAGCGTCGGGACAGTCATGTGGGTATTGTGGAGGTCCGCGACACCAGATGGCAGAATGCCCAGCACGGGGCAAGCGGTGTTCGGGATGTGGCCGGCAGAATCACTTTGAAAAGGTGTGCCGATCGAAGAACTTCCGTAAACCACGCCCCGCTGTGCAGGCCATAGTGGAGGGGGAACAGCGTCACAGTGACATGGATGATGACGAAGAAGAAGAACGGTCGGTGCACAAGGTGCACATGATTGGCACCGCTGCCCGCCGCACCAGGCCCCTGCCCCAATGCGCCATACAGGTAGCGGACCAAGATCTTATAGCCGTGGTGGACACGGGCGCATCCATAAACTTGATGAGTGTTTCCCTCTACAGGACCATGACCACGCCTCCAGCACTGCGTCCCACCCCCATCACTGTCTTCGCGTATGGGCAAGACACCCCTCTCGAGATTAGAGGAAAGTTCAAAGCGGTAATCCGCCATGGGAACAAGACGATCAAAACCAATGTCTTCGTGTCAGAAGAAGGCCAAGGCATGCTGCTGAGTTGCAGAGCGGCTGAAGACCTGGGAGTGGTGACATTCGCCTTCGGGGTCCATGAGGAATCTGTCCAACATCTCCTCATGGAGTACCCGGACCTTTTCGAGGGCATTGGCAAGTTCAAAGGCCGAGAAATTCATCTGCACATTGACCCAACGGTGCAGCCGGTGGCTCTGCGACACCGCCGCATTGCGTTCCATCTACGGCCGCTGGTAGAAGAAGAACTGCACAAACTGGAAGCGGCAGGCATAATCGAAAAAGTTTCGGGTCCCACCGCATGGGTTTCGCCCATCGTGGTCACCCAGAAACCGAAGCAACCCGGAGCGGTCAGGATATGCGTGGACATGCGCATCCCGAATGCTGCCATAAAACGGGAGCGCCACATCACGCCCACCATAGATGACCTCATCGGAGAGATGGCAGGTGCCCGTTGGTTCTCCAAGCTGGACTTGCGGTCAGGGTACCACCAGTTGGTGTTGGACATGGAGTCGCGCAACATCACTACTTTCTCCACTCACATCGGCCTTCGAAGATACACTCGCCTCAGCTTCGGAATCTCCAGTGCAGCGGAGGTGTTCCAGAATGTCATCCAGGAGCTAATCGCTGGAATACCTGGAGTGATAAATGTCAGTGATGACATAATGATACATGCCCGCACCATCCCGGAGCACAATCAAAGGCTGGCCCAAGTGTTTCGGAGACTCAAAGACGCAGGACTAACGCTCCACCGAGAAAAGTGTGAATTCCTGCGGGACCGGCTAGGGTTTTTTGGTTACGTCTTCTCAGCCGAGGGTGTCAACCCGGACCCGGATAAGGTGAAGGACATTAAAGATGCGCCACCCCCGCAGACCGTTACTGAAGTCCGGAGTTTCCTGGGCATGGTCAACTATTGTGGTCGGTTCATCAGAGACTTGGCTAACCTCACGCTCCCCCTGCGGGACCTCACCAAAGACTCCACTCCCTGGCACTGGGGGCCTGAGCAAGAGAAAGCTTTCCGAGACATCAAAGAGTCTCTGTCCAACAACACCACTCTCGCTTTCTTTGATCCCCGCAACTTCACGCTTATTGCTGTGGATGCGGGGCCTGCTGGACTGGGAGCGGTTCTCATGCAAAGGAAGAGAGACGACATCGACTGGACGCCTGTTGCTTTTGCGAGCAGATCTCTCACGGACACGGAACAGAGGTACTCGCAGATTGAGAAGGAAGCGATTGCCATTCATTGGGGGTGCCGACATTTTCACCTCTACATATATGGCAAGCCATTTACTGTGGTGACCGATCACAAACCCCTGCTGTCCCTGTTTGCGGGAACCTCATCCAAACCCCCGCCTCGCATAGAAAAGTGGCTGCTTCAACTGCAGGAGTACAACTGTACAATCGAGTATCAGCCCGGAGCCAAGAACCCGGCAGATTATCTGTCCCGACATCCCAGACCAGCCACGGCTGAGGAGATGGAGGAAGCTGAAGAAACAGAGGCCTATGTCAGGTGGGTGGTGGCGCGATCTTGCCCTCGTCCCATCTCTCTTAGCGACATTGTGAGTGTCACAGCGCAGGACGCCTGCCTCCAGAGGGCCAAAGAACTTGTTCACACAACTAACTGGAATCGGGCCAAGGAGGGGTGGAAGATGCTCACGCCCGAAGCTCAGAAAATAATGGAGAGTCTGTACCATGTCCGAGAGGAGCTCAATGAAGATGAGGCCGGATGCCTTCTGCGGGGGCATCGCTTGGTGATACCCTCAGCCCTCACTGATCAAGTCATACAGTTAGCGCACGTAGGTCACCAAGGCATGGTTAAAACCAAGGCACGCTTACGGACAAAGGTGTGGTTTCCTCTGATGGATGACATGGTGGAGCAGGTGGTGAGGGCCTGCGCTGCGTGTCAGGTGACGGGGGAAGCTCCTCGGGAAGCCCCGATTGCCGTGGAACCTCGTCCACAACAGCCATGGGACAAGGTCAGCATGGACTTTGGCAGCCTCCCGGATGGGAACTACACGCTGGTCATGATTGATGACCATTCCAAGTATCCGGAAGTGGAAATAATAGCCAGCACCAGCGCAGAGTGTGTGATCCCGAAGGTAGAGAAGATTATTGCCACCCATGGAGCTATGTGTGAAATCCGCACAGACAATGGACCCCCATTTCAAGGACAGGAACTGGCCACCTATCTGTCATCTCTGGGCATTCGGCATCGACGCATCACTCCCCGATGGCCACAAGCGAATGGGGAAGCGGAACGCTTCATGAGGACCCTTAATAAAGTGATTCGCATTGCTCATGACAAAGGACAGTCTGTGGAGATGGCCATTTTCACGTTTCTTCGTAGCTACCGACAAACCCCCCATTCAACTACCGGGATAGCCCCGGCGCATCTCCTGATGGGACGGATTGTACCTGATTCCATTCCTCACCACCCTCAATGGGCCCCTGCCCCCGTGAATGAAGAAATAATTGCCCGCAAACGAGAGACTGCATTTGCTAAAATCAGCCACAAGAGAAGAGCCATGGTGACACAATTCAGCAGAGGAGATGTGGTGCTTCTCCGTAACAGGGTGACGAGCGGAAAGTTTCGGTTGAATTATGAGAGAAGACCCTGGCGAGTGGTTGGTGTTAAAGGAACACGCATCACTGTGGTCCGCGGAAGGGAGACTGTAACCAGGAATGTGTCGCACTTTAAACATTTCCATGGGGGTTTGAGCGCCTCGGATTCACCACCTCTGGTAACAGAAACTGAAACTGCCCAGGACTTGCCAGGCAGGGAGCCGACGCCCAGTCTCGAGATCACACAGAGTAGCACTCCGAGGGCGGTGATCAAGGAAACAGAAGGCGGTGCGGAGGCCCAGGAAGGGGTGTCAGATCCGGAGGAGCCCGACATGGAGGCGCCTGAGACCGGCTCCGCCCCAGAGACAGACTGTTCAAGCCAGAGGGGCGTGGATCAAAGGCTGAGACGTAACCCGACGCCTTCCTGTCGTCTACGCGATTATCTCACGTAAGACTGTTCTATGTATCAGAGTTAAATACAATGTTCCGTAATGTGTCCTACGGGTTGGGAGCAGTTTTTGAAAGTGAACTTGAAGTCTATGAAGATTAGTACAATAGACTACCCCTCAAGACGGAAGGGTGCCGCTGTTTGAGAATTATTGTTTTGAGTTTTTCTTGTTTTAGGAGGAATGTTATGTTTTGGGCTCATAATCCGCCCCTGGCGTAAGGGGCGTGTAGTGTGGAAGTCATGTGACCGCCTATAATAAAGAAAGGCTCCGCACGCACGTACGCCATTCTGAGACGAGCGCACGGAGAGCGAACAAGTTATTTCCTGTGTCTGCATCCTTTATTCCTAGGGCCACGTGTCAGGCCTAGTGCCGATTAGCTAAGTTGGTCCAACCTGTCTGAAGGACACAACAGGTTGTTCTGGAAGAGTTAAGAAAACCCACAAACTAAAGAATTTGTGCTTGTTTACCTATAACCCATTCCCACCACGATTATAGTTGGATAATTGTCCTGTCTAAGCATGAATAATTTTGAAAATGGACTTGGAAATTGTTCTGGTGCAGGGAAAAGAGTCTCTACATAGCAAAAACAAATGATTAGCTTTAAAAATAAAATAAACTGATACTGCACAAATACAACAGTTCTTCCAATTGCAACGAAGAATCATCATATGTTCATTTAAAAGCTGGTGGAAATGCCAACCTCACAGTCGCAAGTTAATTAATACAAGATTGTAAAGAGTACACATGTAAAATTGCCCCTATTGTCTTCTGAGACTTCAGAAATCTGCATGTATATGAGGTCTTAAACCTCATGTCTTAGGGTGAAGATTTCCAAATTAGTTTTCCATCGTTTTTCCTACCAAACAATGTAAAACTGGTCTCTGGTTGCTAAACATATATAAAAAGATGTTTCTTTTGGATGAGAAAACCACATTTAAATTCAAACTGATTTTAGATTCATTTTTTATTTTGAACTTCTACTTGGAGCCACGAAGTTTCCTAGACACAACATCTTCATCTACAGAGCTGTGGCTTTTGCATCGTGGTGGGAAGGTTACCTGGTAAAGGTCTGTAGTAGTTTGTGGTGTGGTTTGTGTATTTTCAGGCACAGATTTACCGACAGGCGTGCAACACTGCATTGTGCAACCAGCAAAAAAATGTGCAGTCCTGTATTTACTATGAGTCTATAGCTGATGACGTCACTGGCCGCTGCCACAGTAATGTTGATTTGCTCTGGCAATCCTAAAAGTGATATAGCATTGCACCATGGGACAAATACATCCGAAAAGTGCCTCGCGCAAGTGTTGTTTTGTTGAGGCGCACACTCTAGTGCAATTTGCGCAAATCTCTACATGCATACGGTAAAAATAATGAATGATTTAAATTTTGCAGAATTTGCTCACCTTATGCATGTAAATATCATGTCACTATCCTCCACCTAACTGTATGTGCCTGTTTCCAATTAATGCTAGGGTTGGGGCACTGGTTCCAAATGCCTAAAATTACTGGAGAACACGTTCAAATACGTTAGATTTACTTGTGAACATGTCCCAAAGATTCTTAGATTCACTGATCAACAGATCCCAAATATCTTGGATGTGTTGGGCAGCATGCCTCAAATGCCTTAGAAAAAAGTGATGGGTGGAATGCTTGAATGAATCTCAATGACTGGTAGGTGTTCTAGGCCACATTCCATCAGTTGCTCATTGTGCCACAACAGATAGGAACCAATCAAATGCAAACCAGTCTTGCTACTGGTCCTATAGGTATTTGTATGCACAAGCTGCTTGGCTACGTTGCTTAAAAACAGAAACACAAGAAACCCCAAACTGGTTTGGGGCTTACATCAGTAAGATGCAGCCAAAGACCTGAGGCGCCATGAACAACAAGGCCCGTGTCAGGACATTCCTGTCACAAAAAGTATTAAAAGGAGCACGAAAGTGATTCCCAGATAAGGTACATTCCAGTCCATCCCTTTTTTGCCCACTGTGCCACAGAAAACTGTGACCAGACATATTTATTTGCTGGTGAGATGTCCTGAATGTCTTTGATTTACTGGTGACATGTTCCTATTCAAAATACTTTGGATTTGCTGATGACAGGTTGCAAATACATTGACATTTTGTGAGATCAAATACCAAGGATGTTAGATTTACTGGTCAAAAGGTCTCAATGCCTAAGAAGCACAGGCAAGTGGCAAGTTTCTCCCCCTCGGCCACTGACCATTCCCTTTTGGAGTTTAGAGTCCACCGCGAGACTGCACCCTCTAATATCCAGAGTAAGCCCCGTGTGGGCAGTTTTAGACCTTATCATTGTATCACACCCGGAGCGGTGACGGTTGCCCTTGACTCCCACCCACTCGTCTTGAGTGGTAATGTGGAAGTTGATGTTACTGTCTTGGACAACTGGCTACTGCTTCGTGCAGCAGAGCTTGCCCCTCCCTCTTCTCATCCTGCTTTGACCTCTCGAGTCTCTGCTCCTTGGTTTACGTCTGCTATTAAAGAAAGCAGGAGGAACTGCAAAAGACTCACGAGATCGTGGAGGAAAAACTTTGAGAGCAAGGAGAAAACTGTGTATAAACAAGCACTGAAACTACATCACAAACTGATCCTCCAAGAGAAAAAATGCTTTTTCTCATCAAGAATAGAAGCTGCTGGGAATACTAATAAAGACATTTTTAAAATAGTAAAGGAATTCTCATCACCTAATGCTGTGGGGAAACAACCATTACAACGAAACTTTTACAACGCAAAAACTATTACAACGCATGTATTTACAACGCATGTTTTTACAACGCAGGTACCTTTACAACGCATACCATTACAACGTAAGTATTGGTAAGTATATAATTATATTTAAAATGTTATATGTTTGGTTTTTTTTTTAGGGGGTATTTTTAGGGTTCAGGGTCAGTTTTCAGTTTTTGGGTAAAGGGGTATTTTTAGGGTTCAGGGTCAGTTTTCAGTTTTTGGGTAAAAGGGTATTTTTAGGGTTCAGGGTCAGTTTTCGGTTTTTGGGTAAAGGGGTATTTTTAGGGTTCAGGGTCAGTTTTTAGTTTTTGGGTAAAGGGGTATTTTTAGGGTTCAGGGTCAGTTTTAAGTTTTTGGGTAAAAGGGTATTTTTAGGGTTCAGGGTCAGTTTTCAGTTTTTGGGTAAAAGGGTATTTTTAGGGTTCAGGGTCAGTTTTCAGTTTTTGGGTAAAAGGGTATTTTTAGGGTTCAGGGTCAGTTTTCAGTTTTTGGGTAAAGGGGTATTTTTAGGGTTCAGGGTCAGTTTTCAGTTTTTGGGTAAAGGGGTATTTTTAGGGTTTAGGGTCAGTTTTGGGTTTTTGGGTAAAGGGGTATTTTTAGGGTTTAGGGTCAGTTTTGGGTTTTTGGGTAAAAGGGTATTTTTAGGGTTCAGGGTTAGTTTTGGGTTTTAGGGGTACAGGGTAAAAATAAAATAAAATTTAATTTAAATTAAATTATTTAAATTAAATTTATTTAAATGGGTTTTTGGGGTACAGGGGTATTTTTAGGGTTAGGGGTGAGTTTGGGGTTTTTGGGGTACAGGGGTACAGGGTAAAAATAAAATTAATTTAAATTTAAATTAAATTATTTAAATTACATTTAAATTAAATTAATTTAATTAAATTAAATTATATTAAATTAAATTATATTAATTTCAAATAATTTAAAATAAAAAAATTAATATATACTTACCAATACTTACGTTGTAATGGTATGCGTTGTAAAAGTACCTGCGTTGTAAAAACATGCGTTGTAAATACATGCGTTGTAATAGTTTTTGTGTTGTAAAAAATTCGTTGTAATGGTATGCGTTGTAAAAGTATGCGTTGTAACGTCATACATCCAATGCTGTGACTAGGACTTTTTCCCCGTCATCACTTTCGGTGGATCAGATGGCCTTATTCTTTGCCGACAAAATTAGAAAGATCCAGGACAGTTTCCTTAGCTCCCAAGGGGCTAACTTTCGGGATAAGATCCCCTCCCACCTTGATCTTCAGGCGAGCTGCCCTCTCTTCTTAGAGTTTCCCCCTTTATCATTGACAACTTCATTAGGCATCTTGAAGAACCTGAAATCAGGTGCTCCTTCTGACCCTTGCCCTGCATTTACTTTGGCAGCAATAGCTTCCACCATTAATCCCTATGTGAACCAGATTCTGAATACCTCCCTGCTGCAAGGGCTGGTTCCCGACAAGTGGAAGAAAGCTCACATTCTTCCCCTTCTGAAAAAGCCCAATATGGATCCAGAGCTTCCCGTTAACTATAAGCCCATATCCCCTTTGCCTTTTTTTCCAAAGTACTGGAAAAATACGGTCTCTCAGTCACCTCTGCATTTCATGAGACCAACAACATTTTGCATCAAAGCCAATCTGGGTTTCGCTCTAACTTTAGCACCGAAACTGCACTTCTTGAAATTTCAGAATCCTTTATGGACGTTCTGGATAAAGGCGGTAAGGCTGTGCTGATACTGTTAGATCTTTCAGCAGCCTTTAAAACCATCCCTCACAGGCGTCTCCTGAAGAGACTCCAGGAGGCTGGTTTCAGAGGTACGGTTTTCAAATGGTTTGCCTCTTTTCTATCAGGGCGTCAACAAACTGTATGGGCTCCCCCTTTTTCCGCCTTAATCCCCCCTCTGGAGGTGGGTGTACCTTAGGGCTCGGCGCTTAGTCCAACTTTATTCAATCTGTACATGTCCCCATTGGCTAGTCTAGTTGAGTCACATGGAGTGAAAATAGTGTTGTATGCTGACAACACCCAACTCCTTTTTACATGCGACAGGATTCAGAGTTCAAGGGGGAAGCAATTAAAGCCTGCCTGCCGGCGGTGTTCTCCTGGCTCCAGCTGAATGAACTTAAATGTAATTCCGATAAGTCAGAAATCATCTTCTTTGGTTGCCCATCTAACAACTTATGGCAGAACTGGTGGCCTCAAGACATGCACACACATATATAATTTTTATTTTTCACTTTTGTTAATAACAAGAAAACAATTTTTATAACAATTAGTGAAACATGAGTAAGGTGGGGAAGTTGTGCCCCCGTCCTGAAGAAGGAGCTCTGCCTCCGAAACATGTCGACGCACACATGAGGTACTGTCCATAATCACAACAGATACACCTCGCACTTCACTTCTTTTAATAGTACCAGCCCGGGGTCATGAATAAAAAAAAATTCTAGTACACCAACGAGCCAGGTACTTTTTAACTACCTCACTGAATCCCACCACTCACAAAAAATATCCCCAATCACATGCACCACACATAGTCAATAACTAAAAGTGCTCCCGCGTAGTCGTAGGTCGTAGCACGTCGCATCCCGCTAGAGGGGTGCGAAGACCCCTATGATGAAGCATGACACCAATGGGCCTTTTGGTGTGTGAGGGGTATTTTACAAAACACTAAGTGCTCCCATACCTCTGTGGTGAACACTTCCCAGACACCTTTAGGAGGATTCCTTTTGTTTATATCAACTATTTTGAGTAAAAATCAATACCTTCAACACTTTGTCAAGGGGATTGCAGCTGGAATATAACAATATAGGCACTTGTTTAAACCAGACCTAAGGTTGCCATGTTCTTGCTTTTATGCTTAGGATTTTCTGCAAGTCTTTGACCGTCACTCGGATATTTGTTCTCCCACTCTGGCATTATTGGTTGGCCTGCGGACTGAGGTCCGCTTTCGGAACTGGATAGACCTCCATGACCACACAACAAAAGCTTCTATGGTCCATTCTAGACCAACATCTGAGACTGATTACAAATACTTGAAGATTAATCATGCATATTAAACCTTAAACACGGTTTACACAAGTACCTAGTAATAGGTTCTTCAATTCTGCTCTGTTCCCCTTCCAACTAATCAAGATGTCATCTATAAATCTGAGGAAAAGAAGTGTATGCATTCTCCATTTGGGGTTCTTCAATATATGCGTTTCCTCAAATTGGAAGAGTGGAGGACCTTGTTCTAGTGAGTGACACTTATACATTTCTGATATATATATAAAAAAACACACTGGAAATATCTACATTTTCATATCAGGGTTGTTTTTGCAACGCATTTAAACATCAGACTTTCGTTTATTCCCTTTTTTCTGATACATTTTTGTCTGATACATCTTTTACCATTGTACAATGTTAATGGAAGTGCCAATTCTGATTCAGTTTGTATATATTTATCTAACAACTAAAGTCATTTAAAGAACCTATTACTAGGTACTTGTGTAAACCGTGTTTATGGTTTAATATGCATGATTAATCTTCAAGTATTTGTAATCAGTCTCAGATGTTGATGTTTTACACTTTCAGTACCAGGATTGAGGAACTTCAACTAAAGAAGAAATCTACAACTTAACCCCTGACGAAGGGTTCACTCAGAACCTGAAATGCATTGGGTTTTTTAACGTTATTGTTTACATCACTTTACATGATTGTAATGGAGATTGTTTGTTTTGTAATGGGATTTATGCTTTAAAAACGCTAAATTGATTGAAAGTTTGAGTTTACAATACATGAACTTGAATAACCCATTTGATGATTTGTTGTTGATTTACGTGACCATTTAATATTGGAGAACAATTTTTAGAATCAAGTATAACACAGACACACTTAATTGAAATCCTAGGGACCTTGGGTGGAGAACCCTGCAGGCCTGGATGCCTCCAGGTCTTGGCAGAGCAGTTTTTACAATAAAGGGTTATGGGCATAACCCAAAGCAGGGGACTCCCTAAATATTGTAAAGAGTTATAGAAATTTTCATACGCAGTAGATTAATAAGGTGTGCGGTTAACACCATTTCAGAGCCATTCTAGACCAGCCACCTGCAGTGTGGAACTGGTTTGAACATTTTTGTCAGGGCTGAATTTGATATCCATTCTGGGCATGTTATTTCCTCTGCACCATTGTGAGTGAAGGGCGACAGATGGGGTTCCTTCTGTGGCTTCCTATATACAGAGCTGGACAGGCCTTTTGTTCCACTGGGCATTTCCCTGGTGGGCTAGAACCCTTAAAGGCCAGTTTTTAAAGGTTATGGCCGCCCTTTCTGTCTTTGTCACTTCTCTCAGCTCTTGGTGTTAAATGCAGCAGGTACTGGTAGAGTTCAAGAGACAGAGAGAGAAAAAGAGGGAGGGAGAGGGAAGGTAGAGAGAAAGCGATCAGAGAAGGAGAAGAGAGCTTATATAGATGGAAAGAGAGGTATTGTGCGAGGATACGAAGCAATGGGGGCTGCTTTCAGCATTTTTACCAAGGCTGCCTTTGGTTCAAAGTTGGGCTCTGCCTACAGTGTGTTTTCCTGTTGAGATTTTTCTCTCAAGCATCCCAATACAATTATTTTCTAATCTTGGCTCATTCCTTCTCGATTTAAAATCTACCCTAATGGATTTGACTAATTTGTTAATCTTTTTTTCTTAATTTGCTTTTCTGCTAACTACATCTGCATCACCACATTGTTAATCGGTTTATTAGAGTCATCAATATGACCTGCCAAAAAGATTTCTTGTTAGTGCCATTGCATTTCTTTTGCATGAGTGTTCTTCAGTTCTTGCATGTGTTTTGTTAACCCTTTCCTTTATTTTAATGCGGTGTAGTCTTCAGGGCCGGACTGGGAACCAAAACCGGCCCTGGCAAAGTGCATGGCCTGCTCCCCTAGGAGTGGGGGGGCGGCCGAGCTGTTTGCCAAGGCCGGTTTTAGATGATTTTGTTACGGGGGCCGATATTGCAGCTATACTTCAAAAATGGCCCTGTAACAAAATGGGGCGGCCAAGGGGCCCAAAACCGACCCCCACCCTGGCATCCCACCGGGGAAATGCCCGGGGTCCGCAACAGCCAGTACGGCCCTGCTAGTCTTCCATTCGTTGAGGCGGATGTAGGCAATGTTGTCACTGGATATTTAAGAACTTCTGTGCCTCATTTAGATGATGGAGGTAGTAGGTCGCCTGTAAAAAAAAATGGCGGAAGCCCCATGCACCCCTCATGGCGTTCCGCTGCCTGGTTATGAAGACAGCGGAATGCGACAATCATGACAACTGAGAATTGATGTGAAGCTTTATATGGGTGGTGTAGAGCCTCCAAAAATGATGCCAACTGCCCACCAATCAAGAACCGATCAGCCACCACCATTTTCGATGGCCTTGGCTATGTGAACGACAGGCATAGAAACCAAGGTGTTGTTTCATGGAATAACCAACAAGCATCAATTAATCAATCAATCAATCAATTAGGGGTTTATAAAGCACAGCTACTCACCCAGAGAGTCTCAAGGCGCTGGGGGTGAAGGAGGGCGTGCAGCTCCTGGATGTTGTCCTGGAGTCTGTAAAATAACAGAATAAAACTTACATCATGTTATGATGTAATGTGGGTGCTCACAGACTATCCTCTTTTGAAGGCACATTTCCAGTGGCAACATATTTTGGTGGAACTTGTGCTATTCTACTAGCCCTCTCTAATAAAAAAATGTATGCAAGCGCAATCTCGCAAAAATCAGATTATTGGTTTTCACGTATTGTGTGTAAACTTTGTTTTTCTTATGCTTACAATTTTTGTATCATTTTTGCTCAGTTGAGGCTGGTTTGGGCAGAAAATGTATCACAGTAACTGTAAAACTTGACAAGTGCTGCAGCTACATGAAGTGCTTGAGCATGGTTCAGCCTTTCAAAAAGAAACTGTATGATAAATATATTGAGCAGATCTCTCTCAGGCACTGTGGTTCAGTTGAACAGCCAGGTCTTGAGGTCCTTCTTGAATTGGGGCAGTGATGGGGATTGCCTTAGGTGGAGAGGCAGGGTGTTCCAGGTCTTTGCTGTGAGGTAGGAGAATGATCTTCCCCCAGCCGTGGTCTTGCAGATACGCAGGATGGTGGCCAGGGCCAGATGGGCAGAGGGGAGGTCTCTGCTGGGTGCGTGGAATGCGAGGCGGTGGTTTAGGTATGCAGGTCCTGTGTTGTGTAGGGCTTTGTAGGCGTGTGTGAGGAGCTTGAAGATGATTCTTTTGCTGACTGGGAGCCAGTGGAAGTCTCACAGGTGGCTGAAAGATGCTTTGTAGTGTCTTGAGGAGTTTCTGTGTGATGCCTTCTGAGGTCGATAATATGAGTACCATTGAGTCTGGTAAAAATAAATAGTATTATTCAGCACCAAGATGCCCTTCTGGGTGAACCTGACCATATGTCAGAAATTCATCAGAAAAGGACATAAAACTATAGTGAGAGGAGGATTTGGGTCAGCCCTCTCTAGCCATTAGCTTTCATGTGTTTTTGATACTTTGCCTTCACTTTGATGGACTGCCCATCAAGACCATGGCATGTTATGGATCATCACATTGCCCCATTTGCCTGATGGGGCATCAAATAGTCCTTTCGATAGATTGCAGCTGGGACATAAAGCGTAGCTAGTAATTTATAGCCAGTGTGTGTTCTTTGATAAATTTACTTTGCTGTCACAATGACATTTTAATTGCCAATTTTTGTATTCATTTAGGAAACAAATAGTGTTTGGATGACTTGGCGGAACATAAAGACACATTTAGATTTACTAATCACCGTTGCACGTTCATTTGCTTTTCTTTGTTGACATGATAACATATTGTTGAATTTACAGCTTTTTGTTCACGATGTAAAGATATGTTTTTCCGCACAGACTTTCTGAAAGATGCAATGAAAATAATTGTCTCTTGTCGAAATAGTCTATCATTCAATCTTATGTTGGGTATGGGTGTTAATTTCTACACTTATAATGGGAACTTCACCGTCTGACTGTTTTTTTTTAGCTTATAGCTTTACTCTGCTAATTCAGCCTTTTCAGCAAAAGGGCCCTACATCCAGCTTCCATATTGTTGTAGCTATTATGAATTTTAAAGCAAAGTCAAGGAACTATTAACAAACAATCCCTCTAACAAAAAGCCATATCTATTGGCTTTCGCCATTCTTGTTCTCCATTCCTCTGACTGATTTTAAAATAAAGGAGAAACCTCGAATGCCTATGTCCAGCATACAGAGACATAATATTGGGTTACTCTGATAAAACTCAGGTG
Source organism: Lissotriton helveticus (assembly GCF_964261635.1). Lineage (NCBI taxonomy): Eukaryota > Metazoa > Chordata > Amphibia > Caudata > Salamandridae > Lissotriton > Lissotriton helveticus. Next base: position 964,620,204 of record NC_136070.1, read on the forward strand.
TGCTTGAACAAACCTTTAACCACGGATGGAGTAAAAGTGATAAACTGCATGAGTTGTCTGGGCATCAAAATAGGACAAAAGAAAGGTATTAAATCTCAGCACAGCTCACTGGTCCAATGACCGGTCTGTTGCAGGCTATGCAAAAGAAGTGGTTGAAGAAAGGATGGGGAAGTGTGTGGCTCCATGAGAACATATACTTCGGGCTCTTTCTATGATGCTATTTTCAGAACGTTGACAAAAACATTCAATTATATAAATATTGTGACCAAAATTTTCTTTCCAAAAATATATAGTACCAATAGGTTTGGTTGTTATATTATGAACGGCAATGTGGAAATATTTTTGTAAAGAATACTTGGGATACTGTGGGCCATATATACAATAGAAGTTACAAAGCGCAGCGTTTGCCTCTTTGGCTTAACGCTGTTCTCCACCACTTCTGAAACGCAAGGCTGCACCATATTTACAACAATATGGTGCAGCCCTGCGTTTGCGTTGGCAGTACATTTTGCTGCCTAGTGCCAACACAGGCACCCTTGCGCCATAGTGCAAGGGTGTCTGCGTTGCAAGGGGAAGATTGTTTATGTGCGGCAAGGTGTCCCTTCCTGCACATAAACACTCTTTAATTGGTGTTTTGTAACTTCTATGTGTGCTGCTTAATGCAGCACACATAGAAGTTGTGAAATTTCATTTTTTGTAATGATTGTTTATAGGCAGGAAGGGACACCTTCCTGCACATAAAAAATCAATAGCGTTTTAATGTTTCCATGTATGCGTATGCTGCACAATTCAGCACACATAGAAACAGCAAAAACTAGGAGAAATTAAACCTTTTGCCTCGCTGCGCCATGGTAGACCAGGTTTTCCCTGGTCTTAATTATGGCACTGCCCCATATTTACGCACCCTTGTAAATAAGAGGCAGTGTCAAAATGCGGTAAAACACCCACTGCAACACCCATTACCCTCTCCTTTCATGCTAAGTGTAGGGTGAAAGGGTGCCTTATTTACAAGGCATCATTAAGCCACGTTAAGTAGCTTAAAGCTGCCTTACAAATAAGGCGAAGCCTTTATCGCCACCACAACGTCATGAAATGTGACGTTGTGGTGGCGTTAGGGGCTTGTATATATCCCCCGTTGTTTTTATCAGATGATATTTAGTCCACAATACTAAGGTGCCATAAACATTGCAGTCCACTGTGGTGAATATTATGTTGTGTCATAATAAACCAACATCTTACCAGCTCTCCAAATAAACCACATAGCTAGTTACATTTTACATTTCTCAGCAGTGTGTGCATGTGAAAGTGTATTTATTTCCATGTTGTACCAGTTACTAATATACATCGAATTGAATGGGGACAAGGATCTACATTCAGAATTCAGAAGCATTGAGGATCCCCTGTGAAAATATCAGAATTGAGGTATGGAAGATTGTTAGGATGATAAACCTGGATGTTCATAACAGGGTCAATATTTTTCTGTCACATAACTGTGTTAGAGAGGTAGCACAGATGCCTTGTAACATTAGTTCTATTGTAAGGCTTCCTGAACACTGTGCTCAACACTTGCTGGGCTCCCTTCACAATTGTGGTTTTTTTTGGGGGGGTAGGGGTAAGTAGGGTTACCTCCCCTGTAAAGATTTTTCCGGCAGAATACTGACTCCTTAAGTCATCAGATATTATTTGATCCTTATTTTTCTTACATCCAGCTGCACTCTTCTTTATCCTGGGCTGATTCACGGCAGCCCTGAGGCTCAACACCACGTACATCTGCACAAGGAACTGGAAGCATTGGTAGGTGGATTAGGGAAACAACCTTTGCAAGAGGTTTTTACCACATTGTACCTTTACCACGCATGGTTTTATCACGCATAGGCTTTTACAACGTATGCCTTTACCATGCATTTAAGGTAAGTTCGGGGTGTGGGGTCTCCCCCCACCAATACATTGTTTATATATATAAATATGTGTATAAACAATGCATGGTAAAGGCATCCGTTGTAAAAGCATGTGCGATCTAAAAAAGTGCAGTGTAAAAAATGCGTGGTAAAGGCATGCAGAGTATTTTCCAGCCTTGTTCCATCATACAACCGTAGGTTAGCTACTCTACGGATTGATATATAATATAATCTGCATTGTCTATATATATATATATATCTTGTATTTTCTTTACACAGCTATATCTTTGTTTGGAGATCCTTAATGAGTCATAGTACACATTGAAAGCATCCTGTTCATCCTGAAGTCCAACTGTACCACCAACCCAATCCAATATTACTTGTATTCCCCACTGATATGCTGTATTACAAGTTCCATCACTGACAGTGTGTCTATTTGCAGACGTTCTAGAATTGACATCCAGGGCCAGATTTACCACTTAATCACGCAGCGCAGTGCAGCGACCTCAAATGTTGCGCGAAAAGGAGAGAGGAGGGAGAGTGTCAAATTTACAGAAATGCTTCACTCTCCTCACCTTTCCCTAGCGTCGGTTCTGAAATCAGCTACTGTGCACTACGGACACTATGAGTCTAGAATAGGTTTTGTACTAGAAACGTATCCTTCCAGTACAAAATACTATGTATAGACTGACTTTAACCCGTTTCCCTCTTTGTATGTGTGCTGTAAAGTGCACCACACGTACAAAGTCAGAAAAGGAAGGAGAAATGAAAGCATTTCTTCTTCATTGCACCTACTTCAAAAGGGTGCAGTTTTCTGATGCGAAACCCTGTCTACTTTATTTAGTAAGTAGGGTTTCGAGTCAGAAACCTTTGATGATTGCATGGGAATGCCCATGCTCCACCCATGGTACCTAAGTAATGCCAAACAGAGCTACGCACTACTTTGTGTTACTTTCACTTTATTTCCAGCCCTAAACAAGTTTATGGCTGGAAAGTAAATCAGAAAAAATATTTTGTACTGATTTGCGTCACTTTTGTGACACAAGCACAGCGGCGTAAAATCTTAGTACATCTCCCCTTCGGAATCTACGTAATGTATCGTTCTTTTGGTCTCTGACACTCTCTAATTCTTCACTTTGCACCAGAACTAAGACTGCAAGAATAATGTCAACTGAGTTCATAGTGTCAGTGTTGTTTTAGAACTGCAGGAGCATTGGAATCTTGAAAATGGACCCCATGTCTGTAAAAGACAGTGGGAGAACAAGCCCTGCATTAGGCTTAGTTAGAAAATATCTGGTACCTGGCCCATCATATAGGATACACAATAATGTCAGTCTCGCTAATGCGGAGGAAGTCTCCACTCACCCTGTCAGGTAATTGTGAGAAGTTGGCCTGGCATATGATGTCCACTATTCTAGTGGGCACCTTGCACCAGTCCAAACGGCCAATATTGATGGTAGGTTTAGACAAGCTTTCTAGAAAGCTATCCATAGCTGTGGAGAGCAGGCTTCAGGCTAAGTCTTAAAGGAATGTAAAGCAGCTTGTTTTACAAGTCTATAATCTCTTGAATGATCAAATGAAAGAGCACCACACCAGGTATATATATTAAATTAATGTATTTATTCTAAACACAACCCCTCTAGTCTCTTTATGGGGCTAGAGGCAAAAGTACAATACAAGAACTTAAATAGCACACAGTAAACTAGCACAGTATACGTTTTGCCCTAGAGGCCTCATAAACCATATACTAAAAAAGTGGTATAAGAACCACGTGAGAGTTAGAAGTGAGGCCTGGGGACTGTAGAACCGCTGGGGCAACCAGGAACCACCCAAGGTAGGGACGCAGCAGACCCACGGGGGACGCATGCAGTGTCTAAACACAGCCGCTAATCACCAGTGACTCCTATGGAGTAAGTTTAAGTTACAGTTTTAAAGTTTAAGAACACTTAGGAGTGGACTGCGGTGAAACCCCTTTAGAACTGGACACTTCGAGAGTCAAGACCCACAGGAGCACCAAAGTACTCTGGTTACATCACCCACGGAAGCCGGGTGCATAAGTGTCTTTTCGTGTCGGGTTTCGTCGTCGATTCCAAAGGAGAGCTGCAAAGAAGTGCTGCAGGCGTCCAGGAGTAGAGTGTCCGGATGGATCCAAGGGGGGATCGGAGATCTGAAGAACCTGAAAGCAGAGGGGACAGAGTCTGGGTCACTAGCCAGTGACCGGGATGGTGACAGGAAGATGCCAGCCAATGTCGGGTGCTTTAAGGTGAAGTAGGTGAAGCTTGACTCTTCAGCCGCGAGGTCCAGGAGGCGTCAACGACAACAAAGGAGCTGGATTCGAGCTGTCCCACGTCGGATGTCGAGTGCTACAGCGTGGGTATCTGGATTGGACCCAATAAGCCTTGACAACAGCAATCCACGCAAGATGACAAGATTGGCTTCGGTGCAGACCAGCAAGGTCTGAGGGACTCACCCTTTGGAGGGGAGTCAGGGCACGTCTGGAGCAACCAGGAAAGCCCTTGAAACAAAGGATTGTCCTTTGTGGGGTCCCACCAGTCAACAGACTAGGGATCGCAAAGGAGCCTCGAGCTGCGATGCAGAAAGTGTGCCAATAGAACACTCGTGGAGTGTAGGCCTCTAAGCTTCAGTGCAAAAGGTGCTCGGGCGAGGGCAACAAATAGCCCAATACACAACTTCGGGAAACTTCGGGAAGTAGGTGCACTTGCAAAATTGCAGGATGTCCAGGAGTTCTGGTCCCACTTCTCTTGTGATAGCTACAGGTCTCAGCTTCGATGGGGACTCGTGTCAGCCTCGGAGATGTCTGAAAGTCGGTGTCCTGTGTCGCAGATTCTCTGGGATCCGTCGGGAGCCTTGAAAATGTGGACCGGCATTATGCTGCTTTGGTGCCTGTTTGAACAGGGGAGCACAAGATGATGGATGGAATGTTGCACAATGGCAAAACATTCACCTCCAGTCACAGATCTGGGTTTAATCCATCGTGGCAGTTCGGGCTGGACTGTTCCCAAGAGGCACAAGGTCAAGACTGATTTGCATATGGCCATGTCTGAAATGGGGTGGTATAGTGAGCAAAATAACGATGGATTAAACCGAGTTCTGTGACTGGGGGTGAATGTTTTGCCATTGTGCAACATTCCGTCCATCAATTTGTTACCCCGAGTGGGACGGGTATGCTCAGACGTGAGTCCCGTGCTCTCCATACCACAGGAATCAAGCTATCCTGGCTGATGACGGCTGATAGCCAGAAACCGGTCCTAGGATGCTTGATTCTGGTCCAGGGAAGACATGGCTTGGCAGTTCGGGCTGGACTGTTCCCAAGAGGCACAGGGTCAAGACTGATTTGCATTTGGCCATGTCTGAACTGGGGTGGTGTGGTGAGCAAAATAACGATGGATTAAACCCAGATCTGTGACTGGGGGTGAATGTTTTGCCATTGTGCAACATTCTGTCCATCAATTGTTGTTTTTGAATTTGTCACCCCATAGTTGAACGGGTATGCTCAGACGTGAGTCCCGTGCTCTCCATGCCACTGGAATCAAGCTATCATGGCTGATGACGGCTGATAGCCAGATACCGGTCCTAGGATGCTTTATTCCGGTCCAGGGAAAACATGGCTTGGCAGTTCAGGCTGGACTGTTCCCGAGAGGCACAGGGTCAAGACTGAGTTGCATATGGCCATGTCTGAACTGGGGTGGTGTGGTTAGCATGAAAACGATGGATTAAACCCAGATCTGTGACTGGGGGTGAATGTTTTGCCATTGTGCAACATTCCGTCCATCAATTGTTGTTTTTGCATTTGTCACCCCGAGTGGGATGGGTATGCTCAGACGTGAGTCCTGTGCTCTCCATGCCACTAGAATAAAGCTATCCTGGCTGATGACGGCTGATAGCCAGAAACCAGACCTAGGATGCTTGATTCTGGTCCAGGGAAGACATGGCTTGGCAGTTCGGGCTGGACTGTTCCCAAGAGGCACAGGGTCAAGACTGATTTGCATATGGCCATGTCTGAACTGGGGTGGTGTGGTGAGCAAAATAACGATGGATTAAACCCAGATCTGTGACTGGGGGTGAATGTTTTGCCATTGTGCAACATTCCGTCCATCAATTGTTGCTTTTGCATTTGTCACCCTGAGTGGGACGGGTATGCTCAGACGTGAGTCCCGTGCTCTCCATGCCACTGGAATCAAGCTATCCTGGCTGATGACGGCTGATAGCCAGAAACCGGTCCTAGGATGCTTGATTCCGGTCCAGGGAAGGCATGGCTTGGCAGTTCGGACTGGACTGTTACCAAGAGGCACAGGGTCAAGACTGATTTGCATATGGCCATGTCTGAACTGGGGTGGTGTGGTGAACAAAATAACGATGGATTAAACCCAGATCTGTGACTGTAGGTGAATGTTTTGCCATTGTGCCACATTCCGTCCATCAATTGTCGTTTTTGAATTTGTCATCCCCAGTGGGACAGGTATGCTCAGACGTGAGTCCCGTGCTCTCCATGCCACTTGAATCAAGCTATCCTGGCTGAGGACGGCTGATAGCCAGATACTGGTCCTAGGATGCTTGATTCCGTTCCAGGGAAAACATGGGTTGGCAGTTCGGGCTGGACTGTTCCCAAGAGGCACAGGGTCAAGACTGATTTGCATATGGCCATCTCTGAACTGGGGTGGTGTGGTTAGCACAATAACGATGGATTAAACCCAGATCTGTGACTGGGGGTGAATGTTTTGCCATTGTGCAACATTCCGTCCATCAATTGTTGTTTTTGCATTTGTTTGAACAGGGGAGTCACTCCTTGACCCCAAGGGAGATTTCTTCCATCTTCCAGTCGATATGGAATGTCGAAGGTCCAAGATTTCTTCTTCAGAGTTTCCTCCAGGTTAATCTAAAGTCTCAGTGACTGGGTTGCTGGGGCACTCAGCCCCAGCTCTGGCGAGAAACTGGACAAAGGGGAAGGGGTGTAACCACCCCCTCCCCAGGTCCTCCGATAGGTGGGATCCTAGAGATAGTCCAACCCCTAAACTTGGTATAAGTATAGGAACCCAGAAGAAAATGTTTACTGAGTTATGGATGCATTGACGTTTGATCATTGATCCATCGGTTGGACTCGCATAGATAAAATTAAAGAAATCCTGTGATTTGACAAAAATATTGATCACGGTTCATTGCCCCCAGGTCCCTCCAATCCTCGTCCCATTCATTACAACAGGAGATATATATATATATCTCGCAGACAGAAAAAAGAACGAAAGGAACACTGATTCCGTAGCCACTCTCTCCCACCGGGAGGACTTAAGACATACTTACCCAGCTTTCTTTCTATTCTTTATTCTGTCTGCCGACAGAATGTAATGAGTTGTGCTTGGAACTGCTCCTGCTGGGCAGAAATGGCGGTCTTCCTTGGATTTTCCGTCAGACTCCTGGGCTCTCCAAGACTGTGCTTGCAGGTGTCTCCCGACCTGCTGGGCTTGCCGGGAGGCACGCTTATGGATGGAAGGCCCTTTGCGGATGGGGAGCAGTGGCCACAGGGTTGTTCCGGGTTGCAGGCGAGTGTCTTCCTGGTGGCTGGGCCAGGTGGAGGACCGTTGAGGCAGAATGTTGCAGCAAGATGGTGTATGTCTTCCTATCCACTGGGATGATAGAGGGCATTCAGTGGATTTCTTCACTTCTGCTGGCACAACAGCGAGGGAGGGCCCAGTCTGCATGGTGCGGGGTTGCTTCCGGGTTGTTTTGCCTGTCTTCTGTTTGGGTCGTTGGACGTTGCAGGCACTGTGAGGAATGTACGCCTGTAGCGGTGGGAGTGAGTACGAGGGTAAGAGTTCCAGATGCCTTCTTATGCCGGCCTGGGGTAAGTATCGCATAGCAGTTGTATTGCGGTTGCTTGATTATAGTGTCAGTAGTTTGCAGGCCTGCTTGGGCAGGGGTGACTTGCGCTGTTCCTGCACTGTTCTGAGCCATGGGGAAACACTCCATAGACATATTGAGGAGTCTTCCTCGCCCACCTCGGTTTCCTCTCCTTCTTCTACTTCCTCGCCTAGCTCTAAACGTCACAGGGAAGGAGTTGATGCCAGGCTGAAGCATCTAATCAGCGAGACCATGCTGGAGATGGGAAGTAAGGGAAAGCCCAAGGATTCAGTCCCTGTGCCAGTTTCGCATTCCTCTGGTTAGAATGAGGAGAGTCTGAGTGTGGAGGAGTACAAAGGAAAATATATGGACTGGCACATTTGGCAGAACTGTTGAGACAGGCCAAAGCTAATATGGACTTTCTGGAGGAGGAGGTCCTGGGCACTTCGGCTGGGTCAGTGCTGCACCAATTTCAAAGTGTTCCAGTACACCCCTTAATTCATGAGCTGTGGAAATGGGAGTGGGAGGACCCTGATAAAGATATGCTTCCCAGGTTCATAGCCACAGTATACCCTCTTCATGACAAGCCTAAAGAATTGCCTGATCCTATTCCCATTGATTCCCTTGTGGCATGGCTGGATTGGGAGCAGCAACCAGCCCTGCCAATCTGCTCTACCAGCCATGGTACCCAGTAGCAGTGGGTGGGGGTGCTAGTGAGAAGCACCGCTCCCGCTGCACTGCTCCTGCTTTTTTTGCAGGAGGCCGATATTGCAGCACTGCTGCAAAACCGGCCCTGTTGAACTAGAAGACTGCTTTTTCCGAATTTCCGATGCACTGTATTATTTAAGTTAGCATTTGCTGCACCATTTTGTATTTAGCCACCATTTTGAGCAGTAATCAAAACTAACTTCTGTCTCACTTTGTGCCTGCCTCACCGAAAAGCAGCTGCCAATGTGTCCTCTGTACGTGTATTTCTTCAAGGCTGAGTTTGCTGTGCTAATAAATATATTTATTGTATCATTCATGTTTTCCAGATGTTTCCTTTGATTGAGACTTTTTATAAATTTTCCTGAAGAAGGTGTTGGCAAACAATTAGTGCCCACCGAAACGCGTCAATGCTTTTAGGAGAAACCGTGTAAAATCTATGGTGACAATTGTTTCTAATCACAGCATTTTCGTATATTAAGTATAACTGTCACAATTGATCCTTGTATGATATCCTGGCTTTCTTCTGTAATAGGAATTAGTTTTTCCTTGTATGTCCCCAATTACTTTTTTATATACATTTTTTGAATAATAATGTATTGTGTATATATACATGTGTGTTTTTAATAGAGCTTACACCGTGGTCTAAAAAGAAAAGAAAGACGTTTTTTCCTTTCAGCCTATGACTGGAAGTATTACGAATTTGAAATGTATTGTGATGTGCATGGTGTTTTTAACCATTTTTAATTATCAATAAATGTGTATATTTTTCCAGATCTGTATGTTTCTAGATAATTTCTTCTTGTTTTACTGCATCCTTTGTACCCACAGCTATACCACTGTTGAGAGGCGGGTTTGTGTATGAATGTTGTGTGAAGTGTGCATTTATCCAAAGGGGTCTCTTTTTTTACTTTGGCCATTTTGTATGTAGCCGCCATTTTGGGCCGTAATCAAAACTAACTTCTGTCTCACTTTGTGTCTGCCTCACCGAAAAGCAGCTTCCAATGTGTCCTCTGTACGTGTATTTCTTCAAGGCTTAGTTTGCTGTATTAATGAACAGAATGTTTTATTAGTGCAACCTTTCTGACTCGATAGGCCTGCTCCCATCGCTCAGAGCACTGAGGGCAGGCAGAGTAACCTTGAATACAAGAAAAAATATGCCTGGTTCCAGGATTGTACCTCATCTTTCTGTATCTCCTTTGTTCATTAGCTCCCAACTGGAAAAATCCAGTCTGGGCGTGTCTTTAGGGGTGCTGGAAATGTACTTTATGCCTTACCATGTTGTCTGAGGACAGTCCCCTCTGCAGCAATCTAAGGAGGCTGGTCAGACTGGACTCCGCTTGAGTGTATGACTAATAAATCACTTTGCTTTGTATTCTCTACTGTCTGACTGACTTCATTTGTATGAAAGGTTGAGAGGTGGTCTCGAGTGACCCAGGTGGCCCTAATCGGGTCACTTCCTTCAGTTGGCGCCTGAACAGGAACCCCATCGGGTGAGTGACCCATCCTTTCCCACGAACGGGTGAGGAGGTCAGGCCGGGTCGGACGGGCAGACCTGGGATCCCTGCATGAGAGAGTCTTGAGCTGGCTACTGCCCTGTCTGTCTGACCAGGCAGTGCCTCATCCAGTGGTCATCCTAACTGGGGTCCTGAATGGCAAAACCCTTGGCTCTGACCGTTTGGTTCGAAGAGTCGGCAGTGGAGAATAACTTCATTTGACCTATGTGCACCAGGTGGGTTTGTTTCGGTTCTTTGTGGATATGGCGCCATTTGTATTTGGCAAAGAATCAGGACCGTCTTTGGACAAACGCTTGAATTTCTTTGGGATCTTTATGAACATGGTACCACTGTGATTTGTATTTGATGAGGTCTGAGGACCAACTTGGGTAAAGATGTTTGCAAATATCTGCCAGGCATAAGTAGTGAAACTGTTTTCCTTTTAAAAATGCCTTGCTGTAGCAAATTGCTATGTTTGAGCTGTTGTTGTTCTACTGATGCTAGATTGAAAAATAATCAGCCAGCGCCTCTGGAAGGCACCCCAAATTTTGACTTGTATGTGAAGCATGGCAATTACAGTGGCTGTTGACAGGCACTTTTGATGAACAGAAAATTAATTTTCTGCAGGAACATTTTTTGTGAGAAGAAGAAGGCATTCAATGTTTGATTCCCTCAGAACATGGCAGAAGGAGGCTAAACAGAGACGAATGAAAGCAGAGAAAGAGGTTTGGAAGGGGAGAATACAGACGTTGACTCAGAAAGCCATAGCACATGATAGAGAGAAAATAGAAAAGCGAATAGAGTGCGCCTATAGGACGTTCAGATTGCAGTGTGAAAGGTCTTATATTGCTCGAGAAGAAAATGATACTTTTGTGGAGGAATTGCTGGATGCTCGACTCCCGCCTCCGTATGCCCTGCAGAGGGTATATCGTGTACTTCTCCCGCAGCTCCTGCTACCCAGTTCTTGTGTTTCTGTTGCCTCTGTCTCTGCTACTGTTGCTCCATCTGCCTTGGCCACGGCACCTCCTGTCTTTTCTCTGTCTCTGCCGTCTGTGACAACTACGTCTGTTGGCATTCCGGTGACACCTATTGCTTCGGCATCCCTCTCACAGGCTCTGACTCCCCCGACCCAGCCAATAGTAACTTTATTGCCCAGAAACTCTGTTATCACTCCCAATGTTTTCCCCTATTCCCCTATATCACAACATTTTGAGATGCCAGTATGTGGCCCTGAGGACAGGGGCTTGACAAAATTCAAGGATCGGTTAGGACGGACTTTGATGCGATCTGATGTGGGGGAAGCCGAGAAAAAGGTGGTGGCTAATCAGGCAGCTCAGTGGGCCCATAACCCCATTTATAGTGTGGAAGATGTGCCGGATGTGATGAGAGTTTATGTGCCTTTTGTCCAGCAGCATGCCCGTAAGCACATGTCTGCTACTTTGATTGGGCTTTGGGAGAAGTGTTTTAATGAGGCAGACCGCAGATTATCTACAATATCAAGGCTCATGTCTACGTAGCAGATATGGTCCCTGGTCAGGTGTTTGGTAATGTTGCGATGTTGGTTGCCTGTCGGAGTAGGCTGGTGTCCCAGTTTCCGATGAGGGAAGTCCACCCCATATATCACCCTGAACTACCAGAGCTACGGGATCAACAGAATGCTGTTATTAGACAAAGAGTAGAGGCCCATTTCCAAGAATAATGTGTCTGCACTCCATGGAAAAGGAGTGAGGTTTTGTCCCTTAAGACTCAGTTATCTGACCCTAGGAAAAATCCTACGGCATATTATAAGGAATTGACTAAGGCTGCTTCATCGACAGTGATGAAGCTTGCGGATATTGAAATGTTCTTTGGTTTGCTGGTGCCCGTTGATATTTGGAGACAGGTGCACACACAGGATCACGTTGTGGAATTAGGTGGTACCTGGGATCTGATTAAAGCATGGGATCAGGAGAGGAAGCCTGGGGAGAAGCCTAAGACCCAGATACTAGCTTTGTATGGCTGAATTATTACGTATATGCACGCTCTTATTCCACCGAGAAGGGTGGATTGGACAAGTTAACGGCATGTTGTTAGAAGAAAGATAAAAATGTGTGATAGATTTCTTCACCCAGTGTGAGGGTGTCTTTTTGAATTTTAGCGGACAGGATTTGTCGGTGGAAGGGGTGTCCAATTATTCATTAATAGATTTGTTACGAAGTTGCTTCCTGAGATAGCAACTCAGTTGCAGGCTTCGGAGAGCTCTTGGACTACCTCTTCCCCTTCTGTAATATTGAGTATGGCGCAGTATTATGAGCATAGGGAGAATGAGGAGAAGGAGAAGAAAAAGCTTAAGAAATTGAAAACAAAGTTATTGTTGCAGCAGGCTTCTAGGGGGAGTGGTAGAGGACATGGTGGTTCAGACAGGCAGCCTCGGCGTACTAGCTGTTCTAATACGCCTATGGGGCTGAATCAGTGTGCATATTGTAAAGAGGAGGGACACTGGCGTAGTGAGTGTCCACTGTTGTTGCAAAAAATACACGGCCCCTAGAGGATGAGGTTCTCGTGGTAGGGGTCGTGGAGCTGGTGGACAGGACAGAGCTCAACATCCAGCGGCCTCACAGAATAGTTTGAGTGGTAACTATTTTGAGGACGCTAGGGGTGGACAGTAGTATTATCATGATGATTATGACATGGATGAGGTGACGGGGATGTCTCACAGTTAGGACAGCCAAGGGCTGAGTGAGGGACCAGTTCAGATACCTGTAGATCAGTGTGGTCCTTATGTTACTACAGATTTGCATGGCTCAGCTAAGGAATTTCTGGTGGATACAGGTGCAATGAATATCTCCATTTCTCATTCTGTGTGGCCAAAATAATGTTCCTGTAAGTTTTTCTGGCGTACTGGTTGTGAGCCCCATTTCCAAACCTTTTGCACTGACTATAGATCCTTTTACTGTGGATTCGCCGTTTTTGTTGACATCTAATTGCGGCAAAAAGCTGATGGGTTTAGATTTGTTAAAGAAGTTGCATGCGACAATTTATTGTTCTCCAGAAGGTGTTGACATGACAATGGGTCCTAATGTGGTTAACGCTAAGCAGTGTCTATCTAAGAATGCACCACTCCCTCCTGAATTCAAAGACGTGCCGCCCACATTGTGGGCAACGGGTGACATGGACGTAGGACTATTGCAGATCCCCCGGGTTCCATCAAAATAAAAGACAGTGCCATCTTGCCCCGTATTCCTCAGTACAAGATAGCGCAGGCTGGGGAGCGAGCCTTGCTGCAAATTATACAGCACTTGATTAAGTCAGGGGTTGTTGAGAAGACGACTGCGAATGTATGCAATAGCCTTTCCCATCCTTAAGCGGGCCCCTTTGGGTTCCTCTGATGACCATCCAGATGTTTATGGTTTTGTTATTGACTTGTGCGAAGTTAACAAAATAGTGGTTCCTCAGTTTCCGGTGGTCCCTGACATTACTGCCCCTCTGACGATGATGCCTTCCCTTCCCCTGCTAAATACTTTTCTGTCATTGATCTGAAAAATGCATTCTTCAATATTCCAATCCATCCAGACAGTAGACATTTGTTTGGTTTTACACTGGCTGGCAGAAGCTTTAGATTCTGTTGCGCTCCTCAGGGCTATACTTAGAGCCCTAGTATATATAGTCAAACTTTAAAAGCCCAATTAGATTCCCTCACACTTCCCTCAGGTAATGTGTCGCTCCAGTACGTCGATGATCTTCTCATTGCTTCTGACAACGAAAAGGGTTGCCAAGATAGCACAGTCAAATTGTTATTAAATTTGGCACATCATGGACATAAAGTGTCCCTCACCAAATTTCAATATTGTCGACAGGAGGTCACCTACTTAGGTCAACTACAGTCAAAGGAGGATAGGAGATTGACTCCTGAGCGCATTAGTACCATTGTTAAAATGCCTATCCCTCAAACTCTAAAGGATGTGCCCGCTTTTATTGGCATTACTTCTTACTGTCGCCATTGGATACCAAACTATTCCCTACTAATCAAACCTCTGCTCACTTTGATTATTAAAGATGTGAATGAAACCTTGCTCTGGAAGCATGAATGTCACCAGTCTTTTGAGCAATTAAAAGTATCGGTTTGCTCTGCACCTTTACTTGGTACGCCTGACTACACAAAGCCGTTCGGGCTGTACGTACACGAGACGGCCGATTGTGCGCTTTCTGTCTTAACACATGCCTTTGGAGGTAAGCAACAGCTGTGTGCTTATTTTTCCTCCTTGCTTTATCCTGTCACCAGAGCCCCCGAGCTGTCTAAGAGCGGTCGCGGATGTGGCCGTCTCAATATGGCAATCGACTGGGCTCGTACTTAACACCGACCTCACAGTCATGGTGCCCCATGCTGTGGATACCCTTTGGAATAAGACCAAGACACCAGCACCTCACCAGGACATGTCTGACTGGTTATGAGCTAACTCTCATTGCTCCGCATATCACAATAAAAAGATGTGCCATTCTGAACCCAGCCACGTTACTACCCCTCCCTTCTGAGAGTGAGAAAATTGACATACATGATTGTATCTTTCGGACAGAGGAATAGGCGAAAGGATGGGTAGACCTGACTGATGTTCCCTATTCTGACCCCCAAGGGGAACTATATTTTGATGGCTGTTATTTCAAGTTACCAGATGGCACTACGACAGCTGCGTATGCAATTATGACACTGGACACTGTAGTTGAGACACCACGAGTTCCCTATCAGTTGTCCCAAGCTGCAGAGCTTGCTGCCTTTATTCGAGCCTGTGAGTTGAGTGAGGGACTGGCTGTCAACATCTATACTGATAGCCAGTATGCCTTCGAAGTCCCCCATAATTTTGGACGGCTCTGGGCAGAGATATGGTTTCTCACTTCCCATGGGATGAGGATCCTGCATGGCCCCCATGATAAATAGGCTTTTGTCAGCTTTGACACTTCACTAGGTGGGTGCCCGAGATTACCATGTTTGAGGACATGTTGGCAAATGTCAAGGAGATTCTGAGTGAGGCAACGATTGAGGAATTAGCAATATGATAGGAAAGCACAGCACATATGGATGAGGGTGGGTGTTGGACTGATAAGATTGGAAAACAGAGATGGATGTTACTCGATGCATATGTTCTGCCCGTAGTCACTATGGCACATGGGCCAGGTCATATCAATGCTAAGGGCATTTGTAAGTTGTTAAACTGAGGTTCTTTAATTTTGACTCCATCTTACATTTGTCATCAATTTGTGTTGCCTTTACACAGACTGCTCTATTCATGAAGTGTTTCTGCCCTTTGGACTGCAACGTGTAGAAAACCCCCCTCTGTCCTTGCTTTGAAAGCAATCTCAGACACTAGCTGGCCTAACTGCATACAGACATGTTCTGCCATTACTGATTGACCTATAAGTGCTGTAATTGATTGACTTATGGGTTGGGCAGAAACACGACGTAAGGGGGACATTCTGGTTACATGATATTTTTCTATTGGCTAATATTTTGAAGATCTTGTATGTCCATATTAGGTATTTTGTATGCTTGCAGAAGCTAGGACTGCCCCTTTCTTTTATGCTGAGTTTGTAAATCCTAAGCATATAAAAGACCTCTGTGTTCTGTATTCTTTAGACTACCTCATTCAGTTGCTACGGCTTCTGTGTGACGTGGCCTCACTTATTAAGTTTAATAAAGATGTCTTTTAATATTTCAGCTTCTGTGCCAAGTTCTTTTGTATTAGTGAGACCCCTGAGAATGAAGATTTCAGTTCTTCAGATGGCGCGGCCAACGCGCGCTTCATCAGAGAAGTGACTTTCTGTGGGAGTGATCTTGTCAGGAGACAGAAAGCTACTGAGGAGGACAAGACAGGATTCTACTAAGAAGGTACTCTGTGCACAGGGATTCTGGGGATTCTTTGTCTCTGCAGCCCAGTGTATTTCTGCTCTTCCTGATTTTGATCCTCCACATGATGTCACTCCTGACTGAGAACCTTTTTGGCGTGAGTATTAAAAAAAAAAAAACAAAGAGACCGTTAGGTCATTTAGAACTTGACAGTTAGAATTTGGATAACCTTTTGATTAGTAAAAATAAGAAGTACAAGTGGGTCGCTCCCACGACTTTGTTTGGTTTCTTGGTTTTGATTTGGTTATTGCAATTACCAAAGCCGAGGGGTTTGGTTTCTTTGTTTTTCATTTGGTTATTGCAAATTACCAAAGCTGAGGCGCTCGTATATTTGCGAGTGTATTGGTAGAGATAAACCCTTGAAGCTTGAAGCTAGATTAGTGAGCTATAAAATGCCTAATCTTAGCAAATTTGGGACTGTAGCTTTGGAACTTTGGAATTTGTGTTGGCCAACTTTTGGATTTGTATAGGTTTGTATATGCAAATTGCAATTTGTGTAGACAGGTAATGAGGAGAATTTTCTCTATTTGGTTTAGTTGAACGGTGCACGTACGAAAAGTACATTAAGCACTATTTTTGATTATAATATTGTATATTTTGCAATATTTTGGGCATGCTTGTTTGAAAGCTCACATAAGAAGAATGTGTTGCTTTATTTGGAAGGTACCATGTTGTGACGTGAAGTAAATTAGCCGGCTTCCCTAGAGGAAATATCTAAATAGGTTTAGATTTACAAACATATTTCTTCCTTGGTGATTTTGTATCCCCAGGGAATTAAAATATGGACATAATACATACAAGGATCCTTTGTTCTGTGCAATTTTATGAATGAAGATATGCAGAGCGATTTTTGGTGTTCTGCTAGTCAAAGCTAGTGAATTGAGTGTATTTTCGCTTCTTGTACATACATCAGTCTGTTGGGCTGTTTTTGCAGTCTTTTGGAACACAATTGAGAAGCGTTTCTTGTAAATATGACTTACAACTAGTATTTACAAATGGTTTGGTTTAAGTACAGTCTGTGGGCTGTCCTTTATTTCTGGCCTGAGTATTGATATGTGGGTTAAATGTGTGTTTAAATGTCTATGTGGTTTTCCCATTAGTGCAATTTCTGTAAGTGAATGGCGTTGGCGCTATTCACGAAATGCATGGCTAAAAGCGCGCCGTATTGTGTGTCCTGAGTGTTTGACCCCTTTCTGTTTATCTCTGAAATGAGCTCAAATGTGTGTTTGTTCTTGATGTTTTCAGTCTATTAAGCAAGATGTCTAAATGTTTAAAAACTAAAATGTAAATTCACATTCAGTAGGAATAAAAAAGCCCCCAAAAACGAAATTGGGTGTTTTGCAAAAAAAAAAAAAAACTTACAGCATTTTCCTTAGATACATTGTGTTAGGTATTAACAGGCAAACAGATCAGCTGAAGTAAATTCCTGCTGAACTCAAAATAATATAGAACACACATTGATATGTTTTAGTTTGAAAAAGACTGCCAGCTGCTCATGTTTACAAGTACTTAGAGACAAACTAAATAAACAGGAATATTTATTCAGTCAGGATTTTCCCCTCAGTTGCACAGGTGAAACTTTGCATTTCAGAATGTTGTTTTAAAAAGGTTTCAAAACTAAGGTTCATTATTTTGTATTATAGGAAGACATTTTAATTAAGGGTTTTCCTCTCTTTAAGCATTTCTCTAAGCATATTCTTGGCTCAGTTCCTAAGTAATAATTAACCCATGTAGTGAAGAAACATTTAAAAAGAAAGAAACCGTAACAGATGCTGAAACAAGATAGGGCAAGTCCAAGGAAACTAAAAAGTTAACGATGTCTTGAACATTGATTGGCAATCTCAGATAAAGATCAATCAAGGAAATTGGCTTTGCAGGTCAGTTTCGGGTGACGAAAGTTAGTTTCTTACAGTTTGATCTGGTTAATGTGTACATGACCTGGGGAGGCCAGGCCACTTTGTTTGTCGGCCTACGTGGTACAGAGCAAAAAAAAAAAAAAAGAAAAGAAAATGAAGTCAGATTCGAGGAATTACAGAGCCTTAATATGTGGAATTATCAAAGATGATTGGGTTATAAAAATAAGTGCTACAAAATTCGTTTTTTACTATTCATAAAGCTTAATACTTATACTGTGACCTCCTAGCATTATAATTTAATTTAAGGTATGGTATACTGCATAATGAGGATATTAGCATATAGAATTTCACTTGACGCTGGCGTGAAAAACTCATTTTTCTCAGGATTTGCAGGAGATATGTCTAATGTCCAGTCTCTGCAATTTGTAAAGAACATTCTGATGATGATTAATATGTAACATTATTATAGGTTATTTATTTTTTAGTGCCCCAAATATCAAAGTCGAATTTGGGTAAAATTTGGGCATTTTTGCCATTTACAATAGCTTTAAAGTGCTTTAGGCTTCAGTAAATGCATACATTTAGGTATAATACAAATTTGCAGGTTGTTCCCATTTGGGTTTCCTTTTAAATAGGTCAGTGAGCCAATGTGCCTGGTGCAGAGGTTTGAGTTTAATATCAGGGTGGAAGGTTTTAACTTTTGCTGGACCTAACTGAGACCTTCATCCATTTAAGGTAGATGAAATGAGTACCATTGCAAACAAGCATTTGTTCTAAAAACGGGTATGTGTGTTATTATGTTCTGCGAATTAGTCACAGTAACTGTTTTAATAATCTAAGTATAGAAATAAATTGTAGCCCCTAACAGGAGTAATATCTATATCATGTGTTTTTAAATAGGGTTGGTTATTGCAGGTTAGAAAGAGTTGGGAAGGTTTTTTGTCTTTTTTTCAGCCTTAGAGTGAGGAAGAGATAGAGGGCTGAGGAGCCCGCAAGCCAGATTTTGACCTTAAGGTCAGTGAGGTAGGATAGGAGTAAGTGTAAAGAGATGGAGAAATTATTGCTTGGAAAAGCAGGGCCTCAAAGGGTGTTGGCGCACGGGACACGCAGAGTGTCTGTAAAAAAGTTTTTGGAAAGTTAAAAAGGTTTAGCATGTTTTCAAAAGATGGTTGTTACAGTTGATATTTTGTGTGTTATGTGCAGAAATGTTCGTGCGTTTTACATATTTTTGCATTTTATCCTTTTATGAATTGTTCCTGCTGGTCCTGTATGTCAGAAGCGACACAGTTAGTTGTGTTTTGACAGCCAAATGTCAACTAACTGGTGATCTGCTGTCAAAAGGAGGGTGAGGATTTTAAGCCTGACAAATTAAGCAGGCCTGAATATTCTGTTTTGGGCTGCAGGTTCACAGTGCATAAAAGTGCATGCAATAGTGTTGTGTGTCACCGCTTATTTACATATGCTATTGTTTTGTCTATGCTTTTTGTGCTTGATATACGCAAGTATATCTGATGGCTTGACGTGCGTTTTCAGTGTTTTTTTAATGCATGTTTTTGTTTCATGTTGCTGCTTTTGATACTATTACAAGTTTACCTGTGTTGTGAAGGGATATACATGTGTATCCTGTACAACAGTTGGGTAGATTTGCTCTGACACTAAATTTCACAGATAGACAGACAACACTTCATCAGTGTATGTCAAATTTGGCTTTAATGGTATTTGAAAAAAAATAAAAAAGAGATACACTGAATCAAAGTGTGTCATCTGCAATTAGTCACGATACTGTCCTCTTCCTTTAAGGAACAGTCAGCCCTAAAATTATGTATCCTTGATTGGACGTAAGGATAAATTATAGATTTGTGACTCTTGTACATGATGACCTAATTTCTATATTACATTAGTCAGTTTTGTTCTGCTTCCTAAGTAGTGTATGGCTTTGTACCATAAAGGAAACAAGGCTTCATTTTTACCTAGTCCCATTTCCCTTTTCCAAATTCCTTTCACCAGTTGGTGTATTGCTCAGGTTCACACTTCCAGACTGCAGTAATGTTTTTTTGAATATGACAAATTCAATGCCTATTCTAATTTGGTTTTTAGTTCCTTTTTTCTGCTGCTTTAATTTTTGATGGACCAGATGTATTTTAAATAATGGAAATACCAGGACTCTCTAGTTCTTGTCTTTTGTTTCCACATTTTGATCATTAGCTTTTGTATTGCATAGTCCACCTGATGCACAATTATTAAAGGGAGGTATCTACATGTCCCTGATAATATGTATGATGTGATCTCTCTTTTGAGGTGTTCTAGATAAGGAATTAGGGAACACCTATATGTAATCATTTAGAGAAAAAAATGTGTTTGCCCCATTAGACAATGCCACTATGTGTGAGGACATCCATTCAGATAGAATTCCCATGTCGCTATCTACCCTTAGATGGTAGAGGATATGCTCTCATATGGAAACCCAATTGAAGAAATCAGAGGCACTGTTTTGCCTACTGCCTTTGTATTTGTATTGCCTTTGAGAATGACAGTGTGTTCTAGACCAGAAATGTCCCATGACGTATGGCCACTCCTTTAAAGATTGCAGGCCACTTGCTTGCAGTCCCTTGTTAAAACAATGAACTGTTTTTGTACTTAAATTGAAGGAAACTGTGTCACATTTCCTACGTCACTAGGTTCTGCGGGATCTTCCAGAGTCAAAGGAAGAATGATACCCTGCAGAACGGTGATAAAGATGAGTTCTAATTCTCATCAGTGTCAGCTACAGATGAGGGCTACATACCTTGGCCCTACAGTCCCAGCACCTCAAACAGCGATCGCCAGCGTGCCATCAGTGATATCTCCAACGTGTTGTACTTGCTTCATCAGAAGGCATTGAACATCAGAAAAGAAGGAGGATCTGGTTTTGCCACAGAACCAGAATTTCAGTGCAAAGAGCGAAAGAGAAGGATTCTTGTTGTTTGAGGCTTCAGTTTTCCACCCACCTGTCATGTGCTGGTTAACCTCTGACAGAGTGCAGTCCCTTGAGCCCCTTGGCCTGAGTTTTGGCCACACAACCCCTTTTCCTTTGCTCCAACGTAAGTGCAGTGCACCGGAGGATTTGAGATTGGCAAAAGGCACTACATTATGGTGCCCATGAAAGAGCAGCCCGAGCATCCTCTGACACTGAATAGAGAGAGTTGGAGCCTGAAAGTGTTGCTGAGAGTGACAGTCTGTTGCTCTTCCCCGATTAATAGTACTTGGGTCTGAATGAGATGATCTGTGCCCTTGATCAATGAAGAACACACTATCTGTAGTGCCTGCGACACAGGAAATATTGGTGCACTGCATTGAGACATTGAGACTTTCAAGTGATCTGTGAGTGTTTGCCAGGAAGGCACTCCAACGGAAACAGGATTTGATGGACAATAGAAGCCTGCCAGAAGAGGCTTCGACGGACTCTGGGTATTTCCCGTGCGATCGCATAGAATTGGTGTTTGGAGACTGATTCTTATTGTTTTATTGGCATTGTCAATAGTCACTGAAATACATAATGTTTGCAAAATAATTTTAGGATTTGCCTGTGTAATGGCAAAAGGGGGTCTGAGGTTCTTTAATTTTGACTTCATCTTACATTTGTCATCAATTTGTGTTGCCTTTACACAGACTGCTCTATTCATGAAGTGTTTCTGCCCTTTGGACTGCAACGTGTAGAAACCCCCCCTCTGTCCTTGCTTTGAAAGCAATCTCAGACACTAGCTGGCCTAACTGCATACAGACATGTTCTGCCATTACTGATTGACCTATAAGTGCTGTAATTGATTGACTTATGGGTTGGGCAGAAACACGACGTAAGGGGGACATTCTGGTTACATGATGTTTTTCTATTGGCTAATATTTTGCA
The DNA here is from genome assembly GCF_964261635.1 of Lissotriton helveticus. Classification (NCBI taxonomy): domain Eukaryota; kingdom Metazoa; phylum Chordata; class Amphibia; order Caudata; family Salamandridae; genus Lissotriton; species Lissotriton helveticus. Next base: position 964,641,779 of record NC_136070.1, read on the forward strand.
GATCTTGTATGTCCATATTAGGTATTTAGTATGCTTGCAGAAGCTAGGACTGCCCCTTTCTTTTATGCTGAGTTTGTAAATCCTAAGCATATAAAATACCTCTATGTTCTGTATTCTTTAGACTACCTCATTCAGTTGCTACGGCTTCTGTTTGACGTGGCCTCACTTATTAAGTTTAATAAAGATGTCTTTTAATATTTCAGCTTCTGTGCCAAGTTCTTTTGTATTAGTGAGACCCCTGAGAATGAAGATTTCAGTTCTTCAAAACCCTGTGTGGCAGAATGACAATATCTCAAAGACGGCTGCTCATTTGGATAAATATTGTATGGTGTGTATGATGCACAATCTTGGAAAAGGGACCCATACACCACGTGCTAATTTTGCACCTCCCACTTTCCCTTTTGAGGTCCTTCAGCTTGATTGTATAGAGATGGACAGAGTCAATAATTTGAAGTATGTGTTAGTGGTTGTTATTGCTTTCAGCAAATGGGTTGAGGCTTTCCCCACTAAAGAGAATACAGCCATAGCGACTGCAGAGGCACTCCTGAAGGAGTTCTTTCCTAGTTTCGACTTGCACCATTTGATTTGGAGTGACAATGGCAGTCACTTCAATGCTAAAGTGATTCAGTTGGTGTGTGAGGGACTACATATCAACTAAAGGTTTCATGCTGCGAATCACCCCCAGCCAGTGGGTTTGGTTGAGAAGTACAATGGTACTCTCAAACTGTAATTGGCAAAGATTCAAGAGAGCACAGGGTTGCAGTGGCCAGATGCTTTACCATTAGCCCTCTTGTCTACAAGAGCGTCAGCTCACTCTAGAACAGAACTGTCACCTTACGAGGTCGTGTTCGGGCGCCCGGCAAATGTTTGGGGCGTCCTGCAACCTTAAAGGTTTCTGATTGAACATCCTCTGTTGGTGGATTATTTGTATGAGTTAACTAAAAGTTTGCGTTCTATTCACCAACAGATCCAGGAACAACTTCTGCTAGCACCTGAGGGGCCTTGGCACGATATTTGGCCCAGGGACTTTATCCTTACACGCATTTTCCATAGGAGGAAAGCCTTGGAGTTGAGGTGGAAGGGGCTGTAGGAGAGTAGGGTCTGCAATCCTATGATCACCCAGATTTTTGCTTTTTGCTTCACTGGTTTACGACTTTCCCTGGCTGTGGGCCTGCTAATCAGACCCACAGCCTAGCTGTTCTCTCTATTCCAAATTGTACCCAGGTACTGAATTGGCACTGGGCCCTCTCTTGTGTCCCTGTAACCAGGGCAGAGGTGTACCCAGAGGTCTCCCAGGGGCTGCAGCATGTATTATGCCACCCCTGGGCTGACTAACTAAAACAGATACAACTGGCTGCTTGACAGCTGGGGCAAGGTGGTGTACACACCCTTTGCTTTAGATATAGTATTCCTATATCTAACCCTAAAATGGACACATATATTCCTATCAGTCACTCCTATGGCAGGCCTTATCAATCCTGAAGGCAGAGTGCTTGGAATAATGTGAGATGGTGCTCTGGCATGAGCTGAGCCCGTTTGCAGCTTGCGGAACCAAGTCCTAATAGCTGTTCCATGATAACGCATACCATATAGTCTTAAGTGCATTATAATCCTCGCGGTTATATGCCAACTCTGGTATCGCTTTATCAAAACATGTCGAGTAAGGTGTCATACGAATTGGAATACTAACCCCTCGCCAATTCTGGCGACGGGGTTAGCATTCCACCCTTCTAGAGGGACACGACATGTATGTAGCTGTAACCCCGGTTAAAGTTAACTCAAGCCTCAGCTCCACAAAATGGATGCTGCCACCGAGACACAAGTCTGCCCTCCTGCTGCTGGGAGTCCTTCCAGCAACGGAGGCCAGGACAAAGGGTTTCCTGTCAGGGGCGGTGCCAGCACCATCCCAGACAGGATTTTGTGTATCCCAGGTAGGCAGGGCTTTAGAGGAAGGTGACTGCAAGTGGCACCCCGGTGCTCACTGTGCATAGGCCGGCTTGAACCAGTTCCAGGGGCACTCCAGCCCCTGAGCTGGGGAAAAGCCCGCCAAAGGAGAGGGGTGTAACCACCCCCCTCCTAGTCCCACCCATAGGGCAGGACTTAGTCGCGTGCCAGCCCCCTTTCCCAGGATAAAGGTAGGAGCAGGCCCCCTTCCAAATCAGTAATTACAAAAAGGGGGTGGTGATGGACAGAGTATCTGAGTTAATCAGAACACTCCTACCCAGTCAACAGATCAGGGCTTGATCCATCACCGTTTTTTAGCTCACTGCACCATCCCAGTTCAGAACCTGGCTATATGCAAATTAGTCTGTCCCTGGCCCAGTGCATCATGGGAACAGGGCAGACCAAACTACCAAGCCAATTCTTCACTGGAAAGGAAACAAGCTTCCGGGGACCGGTTTCTGGCATTACAGCCGTCTTCGGCCCGGCTTGCTTGAATCCTGATGGTGCAATGAGCAAGGGACTCATGTCTGAGCATACCCTTCCACACTCATGGTGGCCAAAATAATTACAAAAAGGGGGTGGTGATGGACAGAGTATCTGAGTTAATCAGAACACTCCTACCCAGTCAACAGATCAGGGCTTGATCCATCACCGAGAGAGCAGATTTTAAATAACTGTCAGAACCAGATGTTGCATCAGCACCTTGTTGACTCAGATCTGACCTCTCCCCAAGAATTGGGAAAGAAGGCAGACAGATGGGTCAGAACAAGGGTCAGGCAGAACCAGACTCAGAACCAGGGTGGTCAGAAGAAAGCAGACCAAAAGGGTAGTAACAAGAGTGAACAAAATGACCAGAAGTCTTCAACAGGTCCCCAACAAACCAAAGAGGGTGGGGGTCAGGCTTCACAGCAGAAAAAGAAGACTCAAGAAGGCCAGTCAAAAAGGTGGTGCCAATACTGTAAAAGTAAGTCTCACTGGTTTAGTGAGTGCACCAAAAGAGGAGGGCAAACTCCTACCACTACAGCCCCTAAGGCAACTGCACCCCCTAGTACAGTCAGTAGTGGTAGTGCACCTCCCAAGGGAATAGTTGGGTTAACCTTGGGATCTGAGGGGTCTGACAACTTAGTTGGCACACTCACTCAGGCTGTCCTTGTCTGTACAGGGGATGTAGATATATCCCCTGATGCAAGTCCCAATACTTTGGGCAAATACAGGCAGACACCTTTAATTAATGGAAAGATGGCTCAGGCCTACAGGGACACTTGTGCCAGTGTCACAATGGTGACACCTAACTTTGTGTTCCCTGGACAGATCATGCCAGGTGCAGATTACCTGGTGACCAATGCCAGCAATGTCACTACCAATCACAGTATGGCAATTGTTGATTTCTCCTGGGGAGGGGTAAGTGGCCCAAAGAAGGTTGTGGTTAGTTCAGACCTCCCAGTAGAATGTCTGTTGGGCAATGATTTGGAAACATCCCTATGGTCAGAAGTGGAGCAGAGGACTCACATGGAAATGTTAGGCTTGCCAGCACATGTCCTTGCTGTGACTAGGTCACAGGCCAAAAGATGCCCCACTGAACAGGTGCTGGATCCTGGAACAATGGACCAGACACCTCCCAAGAAGAGGAGCGGTAGGGTTAAGGCATTGCCTTCCCCCTTGCCCCAGGTTGTGGATCAAGTCTCTGAGGAGGCTGATCTCAAGGAACTGAGGGAAACTGAGCCTAAAGAGCTTGAATCTGATCAGGTTGAGTTTCTGGGCTCAGGGGGACCCTCCAGAGCAGACCTGGGGAAGGCACAGTTAGACTGCCCCTCACTTGAACCCCTCAGACAGCAGGCTGCTGCTGAGGCTGCAGGGAATGCCACAGGTACCCACAAGGTATACTGGGATGATGGACTCCTGTACTCTGAGTCAAGAGACCCCAAGCCTGGTGCAACCAGGAGGCTGGTCATCCCCTTGTCTCAGAGAGGTTTCCTTCTTACCTTGGCCCATGAAATTCCCCTTGCAGGTCACTTAGGCCAGAACAAGACGTGGGACAGACTTGTCACACACTTTCACTGGCCCCACATGAATGAAGATACCAAGGAGTTTTGTCGCTCCTGTGTCACCTGCCAAGCCAGTGGTAAGTCAGGTGGCCCAACAAAGGCCCCCCTCATACCACTACCTGTGGTGGGGGTACCCTTTGAGAGAGTGGGGATTGACATTGTTGGTCCAATGGAACCCCAGACAGCATCAGGGCACAAGTTTATACTGGTGGTAGTGGATCATGCCACCAGGTATCCTGAAGCTATTCCCCTTAGGACCACTACAGCACCTGTAGTGGCAAGAGCCCTAATTGGAGTGTTCTCCAGAGTGGGCTTCCCTAAGGAGGTTGTCTCTGACAGAGGTGCAAACTTCATGTCAGGATATCTGACTGCAATGTGGAAGGAATGTGGTGTCAACTATAAGTTCACCACACCCTATCACCCACAGTGCAATGGGCTTGTTGAGAGATTCAACAGGACCCTTAAAGGGATGATTCATGGACTACCTGAACCTCTCAGGAGGAGATGGGATGTCCTGATACCCTGCCTCTTGTTTGCTTACAGAGAGGTCCCACAGAAGGGGGTTGGCTACAGCCCTTTTGAGCTTCTGTTTGGGCATCCTGTAAGAGGACCCCTTTGTTTGGTAAAGGAAGGATGGGAGAGACCTCTCAAAAAGCCTGGAACAAACATTGTGGACTATGTACTTGGTCTCCGCTCCAGGATGGCTGAGTATATGGAAAAGGCATCTAAAAACCTTGAGGCAAGCCAAGAACTCCAAAAAACTTGGCATGACCAAAAGACTGTCCTGACTGTGTACAAGCCTGGACAGAAGGTGTGGGTGCTGGAGCCAGTGGCCCCAGCAGCACTCAAAGACAAATGGTCTGGGCCCCACACAATCATTGAGCAAAAGGGAGAGGTCACCTACCTGGTGGACCTTGGAACTCCCAGGAGCCCCCTCAGGGTGCTCCATGTAAACAGGCTCAAGGCATATGTCGACGGCAAGGACATGGGCTTGCTCATGGCCACAGATGAGGGACAGGAGGAAGAGAGTGACCCTCTCCCAGACCTGCTCACTCAGAATCCTGATGATGGATCAGTAGATGGTGTTGTCTTTTGTGGCAGCCTCTCTGAACATCAGCAACAGGATTGTAGACAGGTTCTGCAATCCTTTAGACATATGTTCTCTCTGACACCCAGCCAAACTGATTGGTGTACCCATGAAGTTGACACTGGAGACAGTCTGCCTGTCAAGAGTAAAATCTACAGACAACCTGATCATGTCAGAGACTGCATCAAGACAGAAGTGCAGAAAATGTTGGAGCTGGGAGTCATTGAGCCCTCAGATAGCCCTTGGGCTAGCCCAGTAGTTCTAGTGCCAAAGCCTCACACCCAGGGTGGTAAGAAAGAGATGAGGTTTTGCGTAGACTACAGAGGACTCAATGCAGTCACTAAGACTGATGCCCACCCAATACCAAGAGCAGATGAACTTATAGATAGATTGGCTTCTGCCAACTACTTAAGTACATTTGACCTGACAGCTGGGTATTGGCAAATCAGGTTAGCTGAGGAGGCCAAGCCCAAGACAGCATTTTCTACCCCTGGTGGGCATTATCAATTTGTGGTAATGCCCTTTGGTTTGAAAAATGCACCTGCCACCTTCCAAAGGCTGGTGAATCAAGTTCTCACTGGGTTGGATGACTTTTGTGCAGCATATCTTGATGATATAGCTGTCTTTAGTTCCACCTGGGAGGATCACCTGGTCCACCTGATGAAAGTGTTAGAGGCACTGCAAAAGGCAGGTCTCACTATCAAGGCCACTAAGTGCCAGATAGGGCAGACACAGGTTGTATACCTGGGCCACCTTGTAGGTGGAGGCCAGGTTCAACCCTTGGAGAGCAAGATACAGGCCATCAAGGACTGGGCTCCTCCAACCACCCAGACTCAGGTTCGAGCTTTCTTGGGCCTGACTGGTTACTATAGAAAATTTGTCAAGAATTATGGGTCCATTGTGACTCCACTTAATGACCTGACAAGTAAAAAGATGCCAAAGAAAGTTCAGTGGACAGCAAGCTGTCAGAAAGCATTCAATGACCTAAAGCAGGCCATGTGCACAGCACCTATCCTAAAGAGTCCAGACTACTCCAAAACATTCATTGTCCAAACAGATGCTTCTGAGTTGGGTGTGGGAGCTGTTCTATCTCAGCTGAATTTTGATGGTAACGACCAGCCCATTGCTTTTATTAGCAGAAGGCTGACCCCCAGAGAGAAAAATTGGTCAGCTATTGAGAGGGAGGCCTTTGCTGTGGTGTGGGCCCTGAAGAAGTTGAGGTCATACTTGTTTGGCACTCACTTCAAGATTCAGACCGACCATAAGCCCCTCTTGTGGCTAAATCAGATGAAGGGTGAAAACCCCAAACTACTTAGGTGGTCCATTTCCCTACAGGGGATGGATTTTACAGTGGAGCATAGACCTGGTACTGATCATGGCAATGCTGATGGGCTCTCCAGGTATTTCCACTTAGAGCAAGAAGACTCACCTGGTCAAGGTTAGCTTATTGTCCCAAAGTTTGGGGGGGGGGTCATGTAGGAGAGTAGGGTCTGCAATCCTATGATCACCCAGATTTTTGCTTTTTGCTTCACTGGTTTACGACTTTCCCTGGCTGTGGGCCTGCTAATCAGACCCACAGCCTAGCTGTTCTCTCTATTCCAAATTGTACCCAGGTACTGAATTGGCACTGGGCCCTCTCTTGTGTCCCTGTAACCAGGGCAGAGGTGTACCCAGAGGTCTCCCAGGGGCTGCAGCATGTATTATGCCACCCCTGGGCTGACTAACTAAAACAGACACAACTGGCTGCTTGACAGCTGGGGCAAGGTGGTGTACACACCCTTTGCTTTAGATATAGTATTCCTATATCTAACCCTAAAATGGACACATATATTCCTATCAGTCACTCCTATGGCAGGCCTTATCAATCCTGAAGGCAGAGTGCTTGGAATAATGTGAGATGGTGCTCTGGCATGAGCTGAGCCCGTTTGCAGCTTGCGGAACCAAGTCCTAATAGCTGTTCCATGATAACGCATACCATATACTCTTAAGTGCATTATAATCTCGTGGTTATATGCCAACTCTGGTATCGCTTTATCAAAACATGTCGAGTAAGGTGTCATACGAATTGGAATACTAACCCCTCGCCAATTCTGGCGACGGGGTTAGCATTCCACCCTTCTAGAGGGACACGACATGTATGTAGCTGTAACCCCGGTTAAAGTTAACTCAAGCCTCAGCTCCACAAAATGGATGCTGCCACCGAGACACAAGTCTGCCCTCCTGCTGCTGGGAGTCCTTCCAGCAACGGAGGCCAGGACAAAGGGTTTCCTGTCAGGGGCGGTGCCAGCACCATCCCAGACAGGATTTTGTGTATCCCAGGTAGGCAGGGCTTTAGAGGAAGGTGACTGCAAGTGGCACCCCGGTGCTCACTGTGCATAGGCCGGCTTGAACCAGTTCCAGGGGCACTCCAGCCCCTGAGCTGGGGAAAAGCCCGCCAAAGGAGAGGGGTGTAACCACCCCCCTCCTAGTCCCACCCATAGGGCAGGACTTAGTCGCGTGCCAGCCCCCTTTCCCAGGATAAAGGTAGGAGCAGGCCCCCTTCCAAATCAGATCATCTTTGAATCCTGAAACTACTTTCCACGAAAGTAACTCAAGACTTCTTCCTAAGATTTCTCCCTTGTGACTAAGGAGTAGTCACCCTGCAGCAGCAGGCACCATCCAAGCATCGCGGTCTGCTGTAAGTCTCTCCTCCGGATCAAGACTGCCCAGCTCGACGAGAACCGGCTTCCCTGGCACCTCTGACCTCTACCTGCATCATCAGCCCAGCTGAGATTCGTGGGTGTGACGAGACCTCGAGGGACCGGCCATCTTCAAGACTGCACGACGCTTGTCCAGCACGACCACCGAGTGACCCTCGACTGAGTGCTTTGGGGTAAGAGAAGCCCCGACCCTGAGCAGCTCCAGCACCGAAGTTCAGCCCCCTTGCATCCACGAGATCTGCGTGGGGCCCTTCTGCTCTTTGCTGCTCACTGCGTTGTCCAGGTCACTTGCCCGTTGGCTAGTGACCCTCCAGACGACGTCCTACGTTTGTTCCACCGCTGGTCTAGCTCCTCTGGACTGGCCCTTGTCTCCTCTTGAAGGGGAACTTCCTCGGACCCTCCTGGTCCATCCCAGACGCCATTTTGTGTCTCCACGTGGACTTGCCTTAGCCAAGGCTTGTTGCCTCCTTCAACGGATCCAGCACCTCCAGCAGCAGACATCCGACGTGGGACAGCTCGCAGACCTCCAGCCTGGTCGACATCAGCGCCCTGGTCCGTGCAGCAGCAGAATCCAGTGTCACCTCTTCACCAGGCTGAGTGACCTCGTCCGGTGCCATCCTGGTGCCCACCTAATCACTGGCTAGTGATTCAGAACTTGGTCCCCTCTGCTTACAGGTACTCTTCTTCAACTGATCCAGTCCTTGGATCAGCCCGGAACATCTTCACTGGTCGCCTGCCAGCAACTTTTACTTCAGGCTCCTGGTTCGTCAACGAAGAAATCCGACGACACTTGAACCCTATGCAGCCGCAGCCCCTGGGCTAGGTAAACCGAGTACCCCGGTGCTCCAGCGTAGACCAACTCTCTAAGTGTCTAGATCCACTTTCGTTTTTGACCTACCTAGTCGGGTTCGCCCGAGAACACTAACTTTTGCATTTACTAGTATCCATAGACTTTGTCCCGCATTACGCGTGAGAGTTCCCACTCTGCACACGACGTCCCTAGGCCTCCTGCTTCTGATCTAAGGGTTCAGTATTGTAGGCCTAGCGTTTCTAAAGTCCATGAGAGTAGTACTTACCTGCTAGTAATTTCGCATTCCACTTTTGTAGTATATGGTTTTTCGTGCCCCTCGGGCATTTGTGTAAATTGTGCGACTTTAAGTATTTCTTTAAGAGTTTTGTTGTGTGCTTAGCTCCCTGTCTCATAAAGAGCCAGGGTAGTCTTGTTATAAATAAATATACTTTATTTTTCATAACAACTTGTGTGGTGTCCTTTCACTTGGTGTTCAAGGGGTAAATGTGATGGTAAAACAGCTGGCTTAACACGCCCTCTAGAGTTTAGCCTAAAGACTGCACGTGTCCATGCTACTAGGATAGCTGGTCTATCAGGTTGACTTACAACCAAACATCAATAAGGGTTGTTTGGACTGATACAAAGTGCTCACTAGAATAGTGAACATTATATATCAGGCCAACTTCTCACATTGGTGGCAGCGGTTGGGATTTGAGCTTGCTGTTGTTTTACCACACATATCCTAAGAATATCATTTGAAAGATCACATAAGTACTAAGGTACATATAACTTAGCTTAGAATACTCTGAGTTCTACTGAACCAGCTGTTGTAGCTCCTAGGGCTTAGCACACCCTAAACTACAACTCTTAGCAAGGGATCAGTAGGCAAACAAATAGTGTAGGTAAGTGCACCACTTACACCTCACTAGAAAAGCATGTCTACCCATGGAGAGTCTTCAGAGACTCCCCTAGTGGTTGATGACCCACCACAGGTCAAATCAAGATATGCAGCTCTCAGTTTCCAGGAGATGAGACAAGTGTGTACCTCCAGGAAACTGAAACAGGGGTCTAACCCCACCATTCCCTTTCTGATAGGTCTCTTAGAGACATATGATGCTAAGAAAGCTTCTCATACAGATGGGAATATGCCAGCCTTAGAGGGTACCATTGGAGATCCAGACCTCCTTGACACTGAAAATGCAGTTGAGGAGGAGGAAGAAGAGGAACTCTCTGGGGATGAGGCAGACAACAGGTCTGAGTTAGTCAGCAGACTTACTAGGGCCAACTTAGATCTACTTAGGGAAGGATCTGGGGGACCCCCAGTACTGACCCTAATAAGGCCTAACCTTGGAGTTAGAAGGGATAGATCTCATTCTAGGGACTCCAATAGATCTCTGCACTCTAATGCCTCTTCTCAGAGGAGAAGGATTTCTCCCCAGAGGAGATTTACTTCCCCTCAGAGAAGAGAGCATGAAGCTAGGATGAAACAGGCTAATCTAAGGATTGAAAGGGAAGAACTTGCCCTGGCCAAAGAAAAGCTTGCCTTTGCTAGAGAGCAGCAGATGAGTGGGATAGTTCCCACTGGTGGCAGCAATCTCCCTAGAGATAAGGAAAGGAGTTTAGATACTAAACACCTGAGTAAGATAGTGCCCCCCTTTAAACAAGGGGATGACATCCACAAATGGATGGCTGCTCTGGAGAGGGCCTGCACTGTCCAGTGCATCCCCCAGAGTCAGTGGGCAGCTATACTGTGGCTCTCCTTTGAAGGCAAAGGTAGAGATAAGCTCCTCACTACTAGAGTTGAGGATGCTAACAATTACCAAGTCCTGAAAAATACACTGGTTGATGGCTTTGGCCTAACCACTGAGCAGTACAGGTTGCTGTTCAGGGACACCCAGAAACCCCAGTCTCAGGATTGGTCTGACTTTGTGGATTGTGCCACTAAGGCTTTGGAAGGCTGGTTGCTGGGCAGTAAGGTTACTGATTATACAGGGTTTTACAATCTGATCATGAGAGAGCAGATTTTAAATAACTGTCAGAACCAGATGTTGCATCAGCACCTTGTTGACTCAGATCTGACCTCTCCCCAAGAATTGGGAAAGAAGGCAGACAGATGGGTCAGAACAAGGGTCAAGCAGAACCAGACTCAGAACCAGGGTGGTCAGAAGAAAGCAGACCAAAAGGGTAGTAACAAGAGTGAACAAAATGACCAGAAGTCTTCAACAGGTCCCCAACAAACCAAAGAGGGTGGGGGTCAGGCTTCACAGCAGAAAAAGAAGACTCAAGAAGGCCAGTCAAAAAGGTGGTGCCAATACTGTAAAAGTAAGTCTCACTGGTTTAGTGAGTGCACCAAAAGAGGAGGGCAAACTCCTACCACTACAGCCCCTAAGGCAACTGCACCCCCTAGTACAGTCAGTAGTGGTAGTGCACCTCCCAAGGGAATAGTTGGGTTAACCTTGGGATCTGAGGGGTCTGACAACTTAGTTGGCACACTCACTCAGGCTGTCCTTGTCTGTACAGGGGATGTAGATATATCCCCTGATGCAAGTCCCAATACTTTGGGCAAATACAGGCAGACACCTTTAATTAATGGAAAGATGGCTCAGGCCTACAGGGACACTTGTGCCAGTGTCACAATGGTGACACCTAACTTTGTGTTCCCTGGACAGATCATGCCAGGTGCAGATTACCTGGTGACCAATGCCAGCAATGTCACTACCAATCACAGTATGGCAATTGTTGATTTCTCCTGGGGAGGGGTAAGTGGCCCAAAGAAGGTTGTGGTTAGTTCAGACCTCCCAGTAGAATGTCTGTTGGGCAATGATTTGGAAACATCCCTATGGTCAGAAGTGGAGCAGAGGACTCACATGGAAATGTTAGGCTTGCCAGCACATGTCCTTGCTGTGACTAGGTCACAGGCCAAAAGATGCCCCACTGAACAGGTGCTGGATCCTGGAACAATGGACCAGACACCTCCCAAGAAGAGGAGCGGTAGGGTTAAGGCATTGCCTTCCCCCTTGCCCCAGGTTGTGGATCAAGTCTCTGAGGAGGCTGATCTCAAGGAACTGAGGGAAACTGAGCCTAAAGAGCTTGAATCTGATCAGGTTGAGTTTCTGGGCTCAGGGGGACCCTCCAGAGCAGACCTGGGGAAGGCACAGTTAGACTGCCCCTCACTTGAACCCCTCAGACAGCAGGCTGCTGCTGAGGCTGCAGGGAATGCCACAGGTACCCACAAGGTATACTGGGATGATGGACTCCTGTACTCTGAGTCAAGAGACCCCAAGCCTGGTGCAACCAGGAGGCTGGTCATCCCCTTGTCTCAGAGAGGTTTCCTTCTTACCTTGGCCCATGAAATTCCCCTTGCAGGTCACTTAGGCCAGAACAAGACGTGGGACAGACTTGTCACACACTTTCACTGGCCCCACATGAATGAAGATACCAAGGAGTTTTGTCGCTCCTGTGTCACCTGCCAAGCCAGTGGTAAGTCAGGTGGCCCAACAAAGGCCCCCCTCATACCACTACCTGTGGTGGGGGTACCCTTTGAGAGAGTGGGGATTGACATTGTTGGTCCAATGGAACCCCAGACAGCATCAGGGCACAAGTTTATACTGGTGGTAGTGGATCATGCCACCAGGTATCCTGAAGCTATTCCCCTTAGGACCACTACAGCACCTGTAGTGGCAAGAGCCCTAATTGGAGTGTTCTCCAGAGTGGGCTTCCCTAAGGAGGTTGTCTCTGACAGAGGTGCAAACTTCATGTCAGGATATCTGACTGCAATGTGGAAGGAATGTGGTGTCAACTATAAGTTCACCACACCCTATCACCCACAGTGCAATGGGCTTGTTGAGAGATTCAACAGGACCCTTAAAGGGATGATTCATGGACTACCTGAACCTCTCAGGAGGAGATGGGATGTCCTGATACCCTGCCTCTTGTTTGCTTACAGAGAGGTCCCACAGAAGGGGGTTGGCTACAGCCCTTTTGAGCTTCTGTTTGGGCATCCTGTAAGAGGACCCCTTTGTTTGGTAAAGGAAGGATGGGAGAGACCTCTCAAAAAGCCTGGAACAAACATTGTGGACTATGTACTTGGTCTCCGCTCCAGGATGGCTGAGTATATGGAAAAGGCATCTAAAAACCTTGAGGCAAGCCAAGAACTCCAAAAAACTTGGCATGACCAAAAGACTGTCCTGACTGTGTACAAGCCTGGACAGAAGGTGTGGGTGCTGGAGCCAGTGGCCCCAGCAGCACTCAAAGACAAATGGTCTGGGCCCCACACAATCATTGAGCAAAAGGGAGAGGTCACCTACCTGGTGGACCTTGGAACTCCCAGGAACCCCCTCAGGGTGCTCCATGTAAACAGGCTCAAGGCATATGTCGACAGCAAGGACATGGGCTTGCTCATGGCCACAGATGAGGGACAGGAGGAAGAGAGTGACCCTCTCCCAGACCTGCTCACTCAGAATCCTGATGATGGATCAGTAGATGGTGTTGTCTTTTGTGGCAGCCTCTCTGAACATCAGCAACAGGATTGTAGACAGGTTCTGCAATCCTTTAGACATATGTTCTCTCTGACACCCAGCCAAACTGATTGGTGTACCCATGAAGTTGACACTGGAGACAGTCTGCCTGTCAAGAGTAAAATCTACAGACAACCTGATCATGTCAGAGACTGCATCAAGACAGAAGTGCAGAAAATGTTGGAGCTGGGAGTCATTGAGCCCTCAGATAGCCCTTGGGCTAGCCCAGTAGTTCTAGTGCCAAAGCCTCACACCCAGGGTGGTAAGAAAGAGATGAGGTTTTGCGTAGACTACAGAGGACTCAATGCAGTCACTAAGACTGATGCCCACCCAATACCAAGAGCAGATGAACTTATAGATAGATTGGCTTCTGCCAACTACTTAAGTACATGTGACCTGACAGCTGGGTATTGGCAAATCAGGTTAGCTGAGGAGGCCAAGCCCAAGACAGCATTTTCTACCCCTGGTGGGCATTATCAATTTGTGGTAATGCCCTTTGGTTTGAAAAATGCACCTGCCACCTTCCAAAGGCTGGTGAATCAAGTTCTCACTGGGTTGGATGACTTTTGTGCAGCATATCTTGATGATATAGCTGTCTTTAGTTCCACCTGGGAGGATCACCTGGTCCACCTGATGAAAGTGTTAGAGGCACTGCAAAAGGCAGGTCTCACTATCAAGGCCACTAAGTGCCAGATAGGGCAGACACAGGTTGTATACCTGGGCCACCTTGTAGGTGGAGGCCAGGTTCAACCCTTGGAGAGCAAGATACAGGCCATCAAGGACTGGGCTCCTCCAACCACCCAGACTCAGGTTCGAGCTTTCTTGGGCCTGACTGGTTACTATAGAAAATTTGTCAAGAATTATGGGTCCATTGTGACTCCACTTAATGACCTGACAAGTAAAAAGATGCCAAAGAAAGTTCAGTGGACAGCAAGCTGTCAGAAAGCATTCAATGACCTAAAGCAGGCCATGTGCACAGCACCTATCCTAAAGAGTCCAGACTACTCCAAAACATTCATTGTCCAAACAGATGCTTCTGAGTTGGGTGTGGGAGCTGTTCTATCTCAGCTGAATTTTGATGGTAACGACCAGCCAATTGCTTTTATTAGCAGAAGGCTGACCCCCAGAGAGAAAAATTGGTCAGCTATTGAGAGGGAGGCCTTTGCTGTGGTGTGGGCCCTGAAGAAGTTGAGGTCATACTTGTTTGGCACTCACTTCAAGATTCAGACCGACCATAAGCCCCTCTTGTGGCTAAATCAGATGAAGGGTGAAAACCCCAAACTACTTAGGTGGTCCATTTCCCTACAGGGGATGGATTTTACAGTGGAGCATAGACCTGGTACTGATCATGGCAATGCTGATGGGCTCTCCAGGTATTTCCACTTAGAGCAAGAAGACTCACCTGGTCAAGGTTAGCTTATTGTCCCAAAGTTTGGGGGGGGGGGTCATGTAGGAGAGTAGGGTCTGCAATCCTATGATCACCCAGATTTTTGCTTTTTGCTTCACTGGTTTACGACTTTCCCTGGCTGTGGGCCTGCTAATCAGACCCACAGCCTAGCTGTTCTCTCTATTCCAAATTGTACCCAGGTACTGAATTGGCACTGGGCCCTCTCTTGTGTCCCTGTAACCAGGGCAGAGGTGTACCCAGAGGTCTCCCAGGGGCTGCAGCATGTATTATGCCACCCCTGGGCTGACTAACTAAAACAGACACAACTGGCTGCTTGACAGCTGGGGCAAGGTGGTGTACACACCCTTTGCTTTAGATATAGTATTCCTATATCTAACCCTAAAATGGACACATATATTCCTATCAGTCACTCCTATGGCAGGCCTTATCAATCCTGAAGGCAGAGTGCTTGGAATAATGTGAGATGGTGCTCTGGCATGAGCTGAGCCCGTTTGCAGCTTGCGGAACCAAGTCCTAATAGCTGTTCCATGATAACGCATACCATATACTCTTAAGTGCATTATAATCTCGTGGCTATATGCCAACTCTGGTATCGCTTTATCAAAACATGTCGAGTAAGGTGTCATACGAATTGGAATACTAACCCCTCGCCAATTCTGGCGACGGGGTTAGCATTCCACCCTTCTAGAGGGACACGACATGTATGTAGCTGTAACCCCGGTTAAAGTTAACTCAAGCCTCAGCTCCACAAAATGGATGCTGCCACCGAGACACAAGTCTGCCCTCCTGCTGCTGGGAGTCCTTCCAGCAACGGAGGCCAGGACAAAGGGTTTCCTGTCAGGGGCGGTGCCAGCACCATCCCAGACAGGATTTTGTGTATCCCAGGTAGGCAGGGCTTTAGAGGAAGGTGACTGCAAGTGGCACCCCGGTGCTCACTGTGCATAGGCCGGCTTGAACCAGTTCCAGGGGCACTCCAGCCCCTGAGCTGGGGAAAAGCCCGCCAAAGGAGAGGGGTGTAACCACCCCCCTCCTAGTCCCACCCATAGGGCAGGACTTAGTCGCGTGCCAGCCCCCTTTCCCAGGATAAAGGTAGGAGCAGGCCCCCTTCCAAATCAGATCATCTTTGAATCCTGAAACTACTTTCCACGAAAGTAACTCAAGACTTCTTCCTAAGATTTCTCCCTTGTGACTAAGGAGTAGTCACCCTGCAGCAGCAGGCACCATCCAAGCATCGCGGTCTGCTGTAAGTCTCTCCTCCGGATCAAGACTGCCCAGCTCGACGAGAACCGGCTTCCCTGGCACCTCTGACCTCTTCCTGCATCATCAGCCCAGCTGAGATTCGTGGGTGTGACGAGACCTCGAGGGACCGGCCATCTTCAAGACTGCACGACGCTTGTCCAGCACGACCACCGAGTGACCCTCGACTGAGTGCTTTGGGGTAAGAGAAGCCCCGACCCTGAGCAGCTCCAGCACCGAAGTTCAGCCCCCTTGCATCCACGAGATCTGCGTGGGGCCCTTCTGCTCTTTGCTGCTCACTGCGTTGTCCAGGTCACTTGCCCGTTGGCTAGTGACCCTCCAGACGACGTCTCCTCTGGACTGGCCCTTGTCTCCTCTTGAAGGGGAACTTCCTCGGACCCTCCTGGTCCATCCCAGACGCCATTTTGTGTCTCCACGTGGACTTGCCTTAGCCAAGGCTTGTTGCCTCCTTCAACGGATCCAGCACCTCCAGCAGCAGACATCCGACGTGGGACAGCTCGCAGACCTCCAGCCTGGTCGACATCAGCGCCCTGGTCCGTGCAGCAGCAGAATCCAGTGTCACCTCTTCACCAGGCTGAGTGACCTCGTCCGGTGCCATCCTGGTGCCCACCTAATCACTGGCTAGTGATTCAGAACTTGGTCCCCTCTGCTTACAGGTACTCTTCTTCAACTGATCCAGTCCTTGGATCAGCCCGGAACATCTTCACTGGTCGCCTGCCAGCAACTTTTACTTCAGGCTCCTGGTTCGTCAACGAAGAAATCCGACGACACTTGAACCCTATGCAGCCGCAGCCCCTGGGCTAGGTAAACCGAGTACCCTGGTGCTCCAGCGTAGACCAACTCTCTAAGTGTCTAGATCCACTTTCGTTTTTGACCTACCTAGTCGGGTTCGCCCGAGAACACTAACTTTTGCATTTACTAGTATCCATAGACTTTGTCCCGCATTACGCGTGAGAGTTCCCACTCTGCACACGACGTCCCTAGGCCTCCTGCTTCTGATCTAAGGGTTCAGTATTGTAGGCCTAGCGTTTCTAAAGTCCATGAGAGTAGTACTTACCTGCTAGTAATTTCGCATTCCACTTTTGTAGTATATGGTTTTTCGTGCCCCTCGGGCATTTGTGTAAATTGTGCGACTTTAAGTATTTCTTTAAGAGTTTTGTTGTGTGCTTAGCTCCCTGTCTCATAAAGAGCCAGGGTAGTCTTGTTATAAATAAATATACTTTATTTTTCATAACAACTTGTGTGGTGTCCTTTCACTTGGTGTTCAAGGGGTAAATATGATGGTAAAACAGCTGGCTTAACACGCCCTCTAGAGTTTAGCCTAAAGACTGCACGTGTCCATGCTACTAGGATAGCTGGTCTATCAGGTTGACTTACAACCAAACATCAATAAGGGTTGTTTGGACTGATACAAAGTGCTCACTAGAATAGTGAACATTATATATCAGGCCAACTTCTCACAGGGGCCAGTCCAGGTACTCCTTTCCACCCGCACCACTGTGAAGGTCGCCAGCCGAAAGAACTGGATTCACTGCCAACATTGCCGCAAAGTACTTCTTCCTCTGCCTAACGACCAGTGGGTCCTTCACGGCATCGGGGCCTCAGAAGGAGAGCAGGTGCCCCGCTTGGTTCCTTTTTTGGATGCCCAGCTAATGTGGACCCAAACGGAGGATGAGAATGATACAGTGTTGAATGCAGCAGTGCTCCCTGAGGCCAGGGCCATTCCGGAGCCCCATTCTATCTGCCCGTCTGTGCTTGAGCCCCAGTCCATTGGCCCCTCTGTGTCTGAGCCCCTTTTTATTGCCCCCTTTGTGACTGGAGTAGCTAGGTACAATCTGCACCCTGCGCGGAGGTACAGTGCACCAAAGGAGAAGTCAGATTAGTAAGAATGGACTGCAACATTTAGGGTGTACCTTGCTGATGGTCCCAACGGTAGTTTAGGGAAAGGCAAAATTGGTGCATTGTTCAGACACTGGATAGGATAGTTTGAACATGCTCCCCTTGGGGGGGGGGGTACTTTATCTTGTACAGCGGGGAGTTGTCTTCAAGAGCTGGTCCGACAGCTCCACCGCCGGTGCTCAACAGCACCAATGTTGATGAACAATAGGAGTCTGCCAGAAAGACTCTAACGGACGCTGTGAACATTTGCCTTTTGCCCTTGGTACGCTTGCATTCCTTTCCCTTGATTCCATAATGCACCCGTTTGGACGACCCATTACTCAGGAAGATCAGCCATTTGCAGCTGCGCGTTCAGAGTGAAATGAGTTTGGTTGGTCTAATTCATCCATAAAGAGTAAAATAGTTTTTGTAGTGATTGTTGTGATATTTTTAGTAACAGTACTTGGAGTAGCATGCTTCTTAGAAGAGAAATACCCAGTGCAATCTCTGGTTGGTGCCATGCCTGTACCCCCTGAACACATGTTTGCTACTTTGGCCCCTCAAAAAGGGGAACATCGCAAAACATATATAGATAATGTATTTTTGCAAATGCTGCATCAAGCCCATGGTACTTCTAATGTTACAAATTGTTGGATTTGAGGTCTACCCCTCAGTTAAACATAAAAGTGATATCCTGTTGTCGATGCCATTCTCATATCTGGCAAGCTGCGAGGGGTGGTTTGAAATGCTTACTATGTTATATATTCATTTTCATTCTTCTACTATGGATATGACACCTGCTGATTACTATACAGTGTTAGAATATATGTGTTCATCAAGGGTTTACTCCAGGAGAGCAAGGGGCCCCTGATACAATGTCCCCAACGGCTTGATTGAATGTATATGCACAGGAGAAAAATTTAACATGGCTTCGAAATGAAATGTCAGACTTCCAGGGGTTTAATGCTACTGAATACTTCAAATGTTTTCAGACACGTAATATTAGTAAGGATAAAGCAATTGTTGTAATTTGCAGCAATTGGGTTAGCATTAGCAGAAGCCGTCCTGTATTTAGAAGGTAAGTTGTCCTTTTTGTGGAATCCATTTTGTATTTCTAACAGCCATTTTGTTTGCCATCTGCTACCACGTGCGTGCCATGTGCTCTGTCATACCTTGCTGTTGTCTGCTCTTGAAATCTGCCTAGAGAGAGGTTATATTTAGCCACTTCTGCTCCGCACATGCTCAGTTGAGCTTGCAGCTGTCCCTAGTCTGTAAATGTCAGGATGTGTTCACCAGAATTAGCAACTGTTAGCTCCTCCCATTTGTTGACTGTGCATTTTATTTATGACCTTATATGTACCTGAAACCTTCTCTTGTACTTGTACCGCCTTCTTTTGAGCCCCTGTGTGGGTATAAAAGGACCAAGCTCCTTCCATTCAGTGTGCTACTTCATACATTGCCGAAGGGTGTTGTGTGAATGTAGTTCCACCTCATGAGGTTTAATAAATTTTGTATTTTCTATTCCAGTTTCTGTGCCAACTTATTCCTATTGGTCTGAGGACTTGTGCAGAGAAGGGCGAAACCCTTGCACTGGTAGGTCTTGCTGAGGCTCACCGCCACACAATGCCAATACCAATAGTCAATACAACAGCTGGGTTTTTTTGTGTCCAGGGAACAGGGGAAGTACAAGTAGGAGAGAGCAATTGCAAATATATGTGTATGTTGAACACAAACAGTAGTCCACCTTTACTCCCACCGCATAATGTCTATTTTGTCTGTGGGTCTCAAGCTTATGTTTGGCTTCCTAGTGGATGGTCAAGTACTTGTTATCTCTCTTTCCTTCTTCCCCAGTGTATGTAGCACTGTCCACTTATCATAGGGACCATCGATTACAACGTAGGAGTGCACACCTGCCCCGAGTTAGAAGGGTTATTAACACAGAAGATATAGATCAGACAGATACCACTTTGCAACAGTTTACAGACACCATGAAGGTTATGTGCCATTTTTGTGCCCTATGACCAATAGCCTTAACATTTGTCGGCTCACAAGAGTTGTAGAGGTGGTCATTAATACAATGGCAGGGATTCTGACGAATATTACAGCTGAACTCCAGGCTACGAGACTCGTTGTTTTACAAAACCGGATGGTGTTAGACGTCATCCTTCCTGATCAGGGAGGACCCTGCCACGTAATTGGCAGTAGCTACTGCATATACCTACCTGACCACCCCTCTAATGTGTACTCTGCCATTTAGAAGTTGCACAGAATTGCATCCGACATCCGCCAAGAGAATGGTACTTGGTCTCAATCTGGATGGTTCTGGGGTCTATTTGCGTCCTGGGGTTGGAAGATTCTCATTTTCTTAGCTGTAGTTGCTGGCCTGCTCTTCACCTGTTGCCTGTGCATACATTGCCTCCCTGCTTGCTGTGCTCATTGTGCAAAGACTCTAACGCCCAAACCGAAGGATTAATATCTGACACTAAGACAACTGCCATGATGATGCAGGATATTCAAGATGACATGTCAATAGATAAAGGTATTTTTGAGTATTGATAATGCATATATTAGCTTGCAATTGGTAGTCCTTTTGTTCCTTTAGGGAGTTGTTTGCGCCAGATAGTAGCAGAATTTGTTAGCAAATGCTAGAAGGAGGGTCTGTTGGACTAGAAAACTACTTTTTTCAAATTTCCTATGCACTGTATGATTTAAGTTAGCATTCGCTGCACCATTTTGTATTTAGCCACCATTTTGAGCCGTAATCAAAACTAACTTCTGTCTCACTTTGTGCCTGCCTCACCGAAAAGCAGCTGCCAATGTGTCCTCTGTACGGGAATTTCTTGAAGGCTGAGTTTGCTGTGCTAATGAATAAAATGTTTTATTAGTGCATACCTTTCTGACAAGATAGACCTGCGCTGAGGGCAGGCAGAGTAACCTTGAATACAAGATAAAGTGTGCCCAGTTCCAGGATTGTAACTCATCTTTTTGTATCTCCTTTGTTCATTAGCTCCCAACTGGAAAAAAACAGCCTCGGCGTGTCTTTAGGGGTGCTGGAAATGTACTTTATACCTTACCATGTTGTCTGAGGTGAGTCCCCTCTGCAGCAATCTAAGGAGGCTGGTCAGACTGGACTCCGCTTGAGTATATGACTAATAAATCACTTTGGTTTGTATTCTCTACTGTCTGTATGGAAGGCTGAGAGGTGGTCATGAGTGACCCGGGTGGCCCTAATCAGGTCACTTCCTTCAGCCCCCAGTAACAAAACCTGCTTCCACTGGTCCAAACTGGGCCCCACCCTTTCAGCCCATTGGGAAAATGCCCGGTGCCCGCTACGGCCAGTTTGGACCTGTTTTGTGGACAGGTTGGTGGGAAGGACCTCTCTGATTGTGATCAGGGAATCAGTGGACAAAAAGGTGGATACTTCTTTAGGAAGGTGTACTCAGGTTCTCATTGGGCCCTACGTGCTGACATTTATGGGACTTATGTTTCTCATTCCCTGATTTCGGATGTCAAGGTCCTTTGTAGATCATTGGATGACACCTCTGACTGTTCTGGTCTGCTGGAACAGATTGAACGGCAGGCAAAATTTCTATTAAATGTCTTTTTTGAGGTGGTGAGGGCCTCTGCCTAGGCCCGTGGGGCCTGTATAGCGGCTCACCGTAATTTGGTCTTGAAGGACTGGAAAACAGATTCCGCACAGAAGGCTTCAGCCTTGAGATTGCCCTTCCAGGGGAACATGCTGTTTGGAGAGAAGTTGGCAGTTTAGCTATACAAGTTTTTCAAGGAGAAAATGCACTCCTCTTCTCTGAAGCAGGCCATGTCTGATAAGCATTTTTCAAAACCAATGTCTCCCTTCCACCAGCCCTCTTGGCGGCAGTATCCCCGTGGCCAGGGCAGACTCCCTTCTGGCAGAGGTGGGGACAGAAAGGCCAAGTCTCCTCCGCCGAAGCTGCATTCCTGATTATCTGTGGGGGTATGAGAATTTGTGGTTGGCGGAAGGATTCAGCTCTTTTTTCCGTCCTGGGAAAAATCATCTGCAGGCGCTTGGGTGCTGGACACTATAAAGCAGGGCTACAGGATAGAGTTTGTGGTGACTCCTTCAGATTACGGGATTCGTCTGACTCCTTGGCCCTCCTCTTTGGTGAAGAGAACTGCGTTGTCAGAGGGGATTTGCTCGCTGCTGCAGATGGGTGCCATTCTGGAAGTCCCACCACTGGAGAGGGTCAAGGGCTTTTACTCAATAACATTCCTGGTGTCCAAGTCTATGGTGGGCTTTCGGCTGGTGTTGGACTTGAAGGCACAGAACAAGTTTGTCATCCACCTACCCTTCACGATGGAGAATCTCCAGAGAGAAATATCGTTGTGCTCAGGAATCATTTGATGTGCACTCTGGATCTGCAGGAAGCGTACTATCACATTCCAAACCATCCCCACTACCTGCAGTAGCTCAGATTCAATGTTCAGGGCACTCATTATCAGTTTTGTGTCCTGCCCTTTGGCCTTCCGTGCATCTTCAGGGCATCCACCTACATCCTTATCTGGGCGATTAGCTGCTCCATTCTCCATCTCGGGAGCAGCTTCTTCTCAATCTACAGGTGGTTTGTTCGGTCCTGTCGGAAATATGGGTTCCTGTGGCACTTTCTGAAGAGTCAGCTGTTTCCATTTCAGGACATGACCTTTATTTGGGCCAGATTTCTCACCAACCTCAACAAGGTGTTCTTGCCGGTGCCCGGGGCTCTGGTCTTGAGGTCAATGGCTGTGACGGTGATTAGGGGTGCTTCTTTTCAGGCTAGCTGTGGTTGTGGCTTCTGGATCTTATGGCGGCAGCAGTGTTCACAGTGCCCTGGGCTCACTTCCATCTCCGGCCTCTGTGGGTCCATCTGCTCGTGCATTGGAATCAGGTCTCTCGGGACCTCAACAGGCTGGTTCCGGTGACTCCGGCCATCATACCAGATCCGTCTGGATGGCAGTCCTGGACAATCTTTCCAAGGGGGTGCCCTTACAACCTGATCCTTCTGTGGTCCTTACCATGGATGCCAGTGCTTTCGGGTGGGGTGCGATATTGGGGGACAGCTCTCTGCAGACCCGTTGGCCCCTGCAAGCGGAGAGGAGGTCTTCCAATTGAAGGGAGGTGATGGCTGTCCTCCGGGCCATCACAGGGTTCCGTCTGCTTCTGAGGGGGTGGAATGTTGTGGTTCGGAGTGACAACCTGGTTACTCTGGCATACCTGAAGTATCAGGGGGAGGTTTGTTCCCAGTCCTTGAATGCTGTGGCTGTACCACTGTTCTGTGAGGGGCATCTTCAGTCTCTGGTGGCAGTTCACAAAAGGGGTGTGGACAGTGGGGTGGCGAATGCTGTCAGCCAGTTCTTTATATCGTCGCATGAGATGTTTCTCACCCGGGAGGTCTTTCAGTAAGTGTGCAGATATAGTGTCCATTTCCTGGATCTATTTGCATCCCAGCAAAATGCTCAGCTGCACCGGTTTTGTGCTTCTCTCATCAGGAGTCATCAGGAGGGGGTTTGGGGTGTGGATGCTTGGACCATTCCTTAGCCACTCCGCCTGTTGTATGCCTTTCCACCTCTGGATCTGATTCCCAGGTTCCTGCCCCGTCTGGTGAGGGAATCCAAGGTGGTTGTGGTGGTCGGTCCCTTTTGGCCTCGGAGATCTTGGTTCCCCACTCTCAACCTTCTGGCTGTTCCGGGTCCTTATGTGATCCCCTGCTTCCCCTCTCCCCTGAGGTCAGCCCCTCTGCGGCCTCTCTCGTGGCTGCGCCTGTCGGCTTATAAGTTGAGAGGAGGTGGTTGCAGCGCAAGGGGCTCCCCCAACATTTAGAGTTGGCCATTCAGCAATCCCGTAGTCCTTCTACCCTCAAGTCCTATGGGAGGCACTGGAGGATTTTCCAGCACTGATAAGAGACTCTCCTTTTGTCCCCTCTAGACTGTTCTCTGACTTCTGTTATACAGTTTCTTTGAGAAGTTTCTAGAAGCTTTGGCTATGTCTACCTTATGGGCCAGCGGGCTGCGATTAAGGCATTTAGATTCACATGGAGTAATCTGCCTGATGTGGATGATTGGTGTCTTGTTTGCTGAATGGGTTTTCTTAGTCTGCCCTTTGGTGAAACCTCTGTTCCCATTGTGGGATTTACCTCTGGTGTTGCGGGCATTGATCGTGGCTCTTTTTGAGCCTTTGGAGGTTGTCGACATTAAGTTTGTCACTTTGAAGGTTGTTGTTTTTGGTGGCTATCACTTCAGCCAGGCAACTTGGTGAGTTGGGGCCCTGATGGTGTGGGAACCTTTACTGTCCTTCTCTGAGGATGGGGTTGTCTTGCGTTTGGATTTGCCTTTGTGCCCAAGGAAGCTTCCAAATTCCATTGTTCTCAGGAGGTTCTTTTGCCTGTCTTGGTGGCTGATCAGCAGTCTGAAGATGACCTTCGGTGGTCCTTGTTGGATGTCTAGAGCACACTCGTGCATTTAGGAAGTCAGATTCCTTGTTTGTTTATTTGGGGCATCTTCCCGGGGTGCGAAAGCTTCTTTCTTGTCCATTGGTTGATGGATTAAGCAGGTGATTGAGCTGGCATATTCTCTTTCAGGTTCTCCTCCTCCTGTGGGGGGTGCAGAGTCGCTCTACTCGGGGGGAGGCGGCTTCCTGGGCAGAATTGTCGGAGGTCTCACTGTCTGACATTTGCAGAGACGCTACTTAGGCCTCCAATTAACAATTTTGTGCAGCATTACCGGCTTTGAAATTTGCTGTGTGAGGATGCTAATTTTGGATTGAGAGTGTTGCAGGCTCCTGATGTTCTTCTTTTCTGTTACAATAAATGACTTTGGGTGCTGCTGTGGTGGTTGTGTCCATTGTGTTTTCTGTTGATATGAATGCCAGGTTATTGGCTTGGGTATTCTCATGTAAAGAATGGGACGAGGACTGGAGGAGCCTGGGGGTAATTCCCTGTTACTTACCGGTAATCTTCATTACTCAAGGTCTTGTTGTTCCCATCCCATTCATTGCTCCCCTCTCTCCCTCCCGTACTGCTGGCTTTTATATTGGGGCTTGGTAGTTCAGAAGGAATTATGGATAATTACATCATATATACATATATGTGTATTATGTTGTTAGGTATGGGACGAGGACAACGGGACCAGGAGTAATGAAGGTTACTGGTAAGTAATAGGACATTTTTCCTAGTCATTAAGAAAGCAGGCTACCTGTCTGAGGAGCCTTTGATGATAGTAGCTTGCTTTGGCAACCAGAGAAACTTTCAGAAACAATGATAAACACCCAGAAATGTCTTCCTTCCCTGTGTATAGCAGGACTGGGAGCCATCAAGGGTGAGCAGAAGCGGGGTACCAACCTTAAAGGATCGTTTGGTAAGAAGGATATCAGGGGCCTTATTTATGAAGGACTTGCGCCGCCGGTGCGTCACTTTTAACATGGGAAAAAGTGACGCACCGGTGGCGCAAGTCCTTCATAAATAAGGCCCCAGATATGGAGAGATCGTGTTAAAGGCAGTAGACTTAATCCACCATGTGTAGATAGATATAATGTTTTTTAAGGCAATTCATCCTCTATATTTTTGTAGTCTAAATTGTATACTTTACTTATAAAGCATGTTAAGTTGATATTTGTGTTATCAATATTTTTTCACCAATATTTTGTTTCTCATTATTTTCGTCCCAATATGCAGTCTCACAAACATGGCTCTAAGCCCATGAAAGCTTTCTGGCTGCAAACAGCAGCAATGTTTTACTTTACAGAACTTACCATTAAGCAGATGTGCCCAGCTTTAAATTTTTTAATTAAAGCTATTGGTCAAAGTGCTAAAAGAATCATTTCATAGGGCCAAAACGAATCCATGTTTTACTCCTAACATTAATTAATGACTTGCAGTGATATAAGGTTTCTTCCCAGTTCATGCTGCAGGTTTTGCCACAAATGTGATTGGTGAAAAAATTAACTTTTACGCAGCTCTATCTATCTGTATGCCAATCTGTTAGCATCAAGACTTCCATGTCTAGAGAATGGCACATCCATCTTGGGACATGATACCACGCCCAAACTGCCCATAGGTAAAATAAAAAACGAAAATGTCCCAGATATCCAGATAAAAACGTAAAAAATCCAGCCCTGTCAAAAAAGTAGACTTCCGTAAAAAAATGATATTCTGTTGAGGTGGCAACACCTAGCCTATAATATGGCATTGGTGCCCTGTTGTGCATGTGAAGTGACAGGGTGGTGTGCCTAATGCGTCTGCTGTTCTAGGGTGAGGTATGGACATATCTTGATTTGGATGTTTTGTTGAGGCCATCTATACAGATGGGGCGCTGTGTTGTGGAAATGACAGCTCCAGGGTGTGTTTCTAATGTTCATTTAAGCTGGAAAGATGACTCAGTGAGTTACTGCTTGCCATTCCCATCTGTAGTGATTTGAAATTCACAAGTTCAAATCCTGGCAATGGAGACTCAGCTTTCCATAGCGAGTATGTTGAGAAACATTCTATTGGGTAAGAGTTACATCTGTTCTTTACAGTGCTTAGAAATGGCTGATGGGAGCTATAAATCACGTTATAAAAAAGTTATTAGTATTATTAGTCGAGGGGAAAGTGTAACTATATGTTGATGTTGGCGATACAAGACTTTGACAACTTTATGGCATTTGTGGTGTTTTGTGCATGTGCTGGTGCCAGGCATGGTGCCTTCGTAATGTGTTTTGATATAAAAGTTCTGGCATTTATTAGTTTCTGGAGTGGAGGTGAACTGATATCAGGTTCTTAGCTTGTCATATCTGTGCAGCACTGGCTGTGTGTGAGGTGTTCTGTCTAGTTTGTTATGTTATGTTGTCCTGTCCAAGAAAGGCATACAGTGAAACAGTGCAAATTATTCATTTACAGGTATATAAATTTAATAGCACTTGTTTAGCTAAGACCAACATCATTGAATATATGTTGAATATGTAAAATAGTATTTGACCTCCATGAGGAAAGAATAAATGAGACTCACTCAAAAAGACTCACACGGCAAACAAAGAGATCCTGAAGGTTCAGTAGCACGTGACATTATCATTCCTGTATTTACAAAGTTTCATTAAGGCTCTCTTCCTGACTTGAGTCTCCTATGAATCGGGTCAGGCCCTGCAGCTACAAGCAATTTGATGGGCCCTGATGTCCTCTGCAAACCGAATAAGGAGACCACAGTGGGCCCTTGAGGTTATACGGTGTGGAAGAGGATCATTGGCAGCAACGACTTATCCGTACGGGCTTAATGGCCAAGCCCCTCACCTTTTTCCAGACAAGAAGAGTGTATGTCAGGCTGAACAAAGGTCAGCCTGACAGACACTCTTCTCATTCAGGTTAGGCAGCCTGGATCTAGACATGCACTAAAGGCACACCCTCCTGGATGCCTGAGCTGTACTTGGCCTGGCTGAGGATTTCACAGCCCGGTGGGCGTGACCTACTAAGCTTGGCAAAAGTGCATCGAGGCCCTCCCCCTCATGACAAGGAGGAGCATCCCTAATTGCCTCGAACCTGGGTGCTTCAGTTTTAATCCCTGAAGTGCTCAGGGCCGAGTGTCAATCAGTGACACCTCATCACATTGGGGAGAGGATATGGTCTCAATGAATCAATGAATCAATCATGGCATTTGTAAACTGCACTACTTACCCGTGAGGGTCTCAAGGCACTGGGGGGTGGGGAATGCTGCTACTGCTCGAAAAGCCAGGTCTTGAGGAGTCTTCTGAAGGTCAGCAGGTCTTGGGTATGCCGTAGGTGGGTGGGCCTTGGCGGCGAGGTGGGAGAATGACTTGCCACCTGAGGTCACTCTTAGGATGCGGGGGACTGTGGCGAGGTCGGCAGAGCGGAGCTGGTGGGTGGTGGTGTAGAAGCTGATTCGGCTGTTGAGGTACGCTGGTCCGGTGTTGTGGAGTGCCTTGTGTGCGTGGGTGAGGAGCTTGAAGGTTATCCTCTTGTTGACGGGGAGCCAGTGCAGGTTTCTCAGGTGGGATGTGATGTGGCTGCGGCGAGGGATGTCGAGGACCAGGCGTGCAGAAGCGTTCTTCGAGTCAAGGATGACCCCCAGATTGCGTGCGTGATCGGTGAGTGTTGGAGCTGTTCCCAGTGCGGTCGTCCACCAGGAGTCGTTCCAGGCTGAGTGGGTGGATCCGAAGATTAGGACCTCCGTCTTGTCCGAGTTCAGCTTCAGTCAGATGTTCCTCATCCATTCGGCGACGGCCTTCATTCCTTCGTGGAGGTTGGTTTTGGCGCTGTGGGAGTCCTTGGTGAGGGAGAGGATCAGCTGGGTGTCGTCGGCATAGGAGATGATGTTGAGGTCGTGCAGTTGGACGACGTTGGCGAGCGTTGCCATGTAGATGTTGAACAGCGTTGGACTGAGGGATGAGCCCTGGGGTACGCCGCAGATGATCTCGGAGGCTTTGGAGTGGAAAGGGGAGGTGGACGCTCTGTGTTTTACCGGAGAGGAAGGAGGTGGTCCAATCCAGGGCCTTGTCTTGGATCCCGGCGTCGTGGAGTCGTGTTCGTAGTGTGCGGTGGCAGACCGTGTCGAAGGCGGCTGACAGGTCCAGGAGGATGAGAGCCACTGTTTCTCCGTTATCTTGCAGGGTCCTGATGTCATCGGCGGTGGCGATGAGGGAAGTCTCGGTACTGTGGTTGCTGCGGAATCCGGACTGGGATGGGTCCAGAATGCTGTTCTGCTCGAGGCGGTACAAAAGGGGGTGGTGATGGGCAGAGCATCTGAACCAATCAAACTCTCACACCCAGTCAACAGATCTGGGTTTAATCCATCACCGTTCTTTAGCCCACTCTGCCACCCCAGTTCAGACATGGCCATATGCAAATCAGTCTGACCCTGTGCCTCATGGGAACAGTCCAGCCCGAACTGCCAAGCCATGCCTTCCCCGGACCGGAAACAAGCTTCCTAGGACCGGTTTCTGGCATTCCAGCCGTCTTCAGCCCGGCTTGCTTGAATCCAGTGGCAAAGGGGGGCTCACTGCGCTTTCTCCATAGTAGCTGGAGTCACGAATATTTGTTGCTTGTCTTCTACTACTAGGATAATTTATGTTAATTCAGCTTTTGTAATTATTGCTATTCTCTGCATTATCATCTGTAGTTATTTATTGCACAGGTCAGGAGGTACTTGTGTGGTTTTCCCTCTTCCAAGACACAAAGCTCTGCCTAATTGGTCTGGTCTCTCTTTGTAAGGACAACTTGAAGTCACTGGGGAAACCACTGCTGCTCACTTGGTGGGTTGGGATCCATATTAGACTGTATTGGAGGCCACATCAGTTCCCAACCCAACCTCAGAACATGTAGCCCTCTCCGTGTTTCCCAACCATGGAGCATAAAGCACACTGGGGTCCACTCTAACTGATCAGCTCAAGTAAGAGTACAGGGACTCAAATTATGCCTAAGCTGTTAAAAGACTTCTTTCTATTGCTTTCAAAGAAGATTTGTGGGTTCCTAATATCTTGTGAAGGCCCGAATTATGAGTTGGGGTATTTTGCATGGTAGGGCAATATTTCTGGGTGAAATCCCTTAATTCCAATTACAAGTCTCACTAGGGGTGAGGTTATTGGGTCTGCAAAGTCCAGACCTGATAATTCTGGTACCAGAGACACCAGGCATTTCTTTGGTGATGGAAGAGCAGGGACTGTGGCATCAGTACAGCCTGGTCCCCACCCACTTCTGTAGCAACCCGGCGGAATGAAACAATGCTCCACCCCAGGAAGTACAACACTGTACTTGCCACTGGCCCCCCTACGATCACTTTATGCCTGCTCAGACAGGAAGAAATGGAGTGTGTTTTTGCCATAACTGGTAAAAACATCTTTGTAAGGGACCTGAGGCCCAATGTACGATCCTTCCGTTTTGCAGAATTGCGTAGTTTTGAACTTTGCGACCCGCAAAATGGAATGTACAACAGTGTTTCGGACACTGTTTGTAATGCCCATAGGGGTAGCAAACGACCTGCCTCATTAATATTCGTGACCCAGGTCACAATTTGAGACCGCATTGGGAATGGCCAGCACTCACAGGGATGGTTACCTGCTGTGGTCAGCTGACCACCAAGTCTGTGACTGCTTTTTAAATAAAGCAGTTTCTTTTTTTTAAATGTAGCCCGTTTTACTTAAAAAAACGGGATGCATTTGAAAAAAGCAAAATGGAACGTCTCTGTTTTATTTTTTAAGAGTATGCTGTGTTCCAGGAGCCCTTCCTGCTCTTAAAAAATATTTTTGCTGCCAGTCACAAAGGGGAAGGGGTCCCATGGGGACCCCTTCGTGTTTATGAGTGGCGTGCCAGCTTTTTGAATTAGGTGTTAACCTTCGAATGTTTTGCGACGGCTATTGCGGTTGCAAAACAATCGTACATAGAAGTGCGACTTGCTACTAGGAAGGGATGCCCTTGGCACGCTCCTTCCTAATAGCGAGTCTCAAACCCTATTTTGCGAGTCGGAAATAGGTTACCGACACACAAAATAGCGTTTTTACATTGCACAGATCCACTTTGGGGTCACAAACAGGCCGATTGACCGTTTGCGACCGCAAAACACTGTCGTACATCTGGCCCCTGGCATTTCCAGGTTCAAGCAATTATACCCTATTCCGCAGAAAAAACTCAGAATAACTAGAATTTGCTTTGAGGATTCCAGCCAAAATAAAAAATTCCGGCTGCTGGTATCCATGTACCAAATTCCAGCCAACTCTTAATTGTGAAATTTACGAAATTTGCTTTTGAGTAATCATGGAAAATTGCAGAAAAAATATCTGAAATTATGTGTAATGACACAAAATGCAAATCTGTCAGTTTGTGCTATAGTTTTGTGTGAAATGTGTCCGCGCATCAAATTTTTGCACAAGGACACATTTATACATGAGCTTTGTGGACTGCAGTCTCAAGGTTCTGTCGTTCCCGTGCGTGTATGTTAAATGTTTACCGCAAACTGCGCATTCGCTGTAAATTTTGGCACAAATGCATAATTACGTAAAGTGGCATAATGGCGCAAATTCGGGAATTTCATAGAACAAGTGTAACACAAAATTACGGGAATTATGCCAGCATAATTTACATTTACATGCCCAGGCCTACTCATGAGGGAATACGTAAAAGTTTCTACTTTATCGCTTTCGTATTGAAAAGTCTTACTCTTTGGCAAGCTCTGCTATTTCCAACTATTATACTGTTATATGCACCTACAAAATGTATACTTGAGGCATACATTTAAGGATGAAAATGCAAATCTCTTTCCTTTGGGTCACAATATAAGTCCATTAAAATCCTGATGGTTTTCATCATACTCATTGAACGTATAAGATATTGCTAACATTTTTCCATTGGTAGTACGTACAAGTGTGAGAATCTTAATTGCTTCTTTTTTTCTCTCAAGAATCTGAAGGATACTTTAGTTGTATTTAAAACATTATTATATCTTGCTCACTGTTTAATAAGGTACATTTGTATGCCCTCCAGAAAACCCGGAGACCTACCCACACCCAATGGTTAAAATATATTTTAACAATGTAAATATAGAGTTTGCAACCTGAACCGTACAATAGAGTAAACTTGGAGAAGTCACTAAGCCTTTATTTGAAACAATACTAGGTATGTATGCATGTATGTATGTAGAAGGATGTGTGTAGTGTGCACCTTGCTGGGATACAGTGTTTAAAATGAAACAGGAAGTTTGTGGCTCCTATCATGCTAGGTGGCAGTGCTTGAGGCCTGATATCCAGGTGTGTCATTTCTGATGGCATTGCAAGTGATGCAGCTGAATCACCAAGAACTCTGCTTATACTTCATATATTTTTTTTCAAGTATCAATAATACGTACAAAGTTAGTTCTATATTTTTGATGTACAATTACTGAAACGCTATGCTTGGAAACATGTCACTACATACAAACTCTACCAAGGGTTTCTTCATATTGTGTTAGATTGTTTGATTGATCAGGTCTGTGACCACGAAATTTAGTTAACATGCCCTTCTTACTCTACTCTTAAACATGGCTTTCTTGATCTTGGACCAAATTTGGTTTACGTTAGTGCAGTGCTCATGAGACCCAAGGCAATGCTTCTTGGCTCAAATCAGTGCAAACAACATCGCTAATCAACTTTTAAAAGTAAAAGCTATTTTGCACCTAATTGGTGACATGGATACTTAAACGGATGGCATGGTGAAATAGTCTTCCATTGCACCAGCACCCCTACAAGCACAATCTCTCCAACATCATGGGTGTGGTGGGTCGAGATGGTGGGATGAGCACAGGAATCAAAATGTAACTGAATCACATAATGTGAAGACATTTCTGTTTTATTTGTCATTCATACAAATAACCCTGATTCTCATAGGTTTGAATTCAAATGGTTTTCAAAAATACATACATGGAAGCAAGGTACATTAAAAATTAAAAGCTGGGCTCCATTACTGTGCATGTACTTCAGACTTTGAAATACATTTGTACAGAAATGGGGACTCTTTTGTTAGCGCATGGACAGATCACACACCTTCAGCCCAATATCGCAATAGGGCCTCTTTTGTTAGCGCATGGCCAGACCTCACACCTTCAGCCCAACAAGGCAACGGTACATATGCAATACGCCGAAGGTTTTTCTCCACACACATACCAAACACCAAGAAAATGGAGAGAAAATTCTACAACAACTAACAATGCCCCAAACATACAAGCTGCGTATCAGAATAGAGCATCTGACACATTAGTTGTTATTGTTTGAATTACTACATTGCAGGTGACTTGTTGGCATTTATGACAATGAATGACAGTGCACACGCACACAAACACAAATTGTCACACCGCTCTATCACATCCAACTATCAACAATAAGCATTGGCAAAGCCAAGAGGTCTCGCCTATGTGAGAGCTATTGGCTTTGCTAGTATCTTTTAGCCATGTTGTACAGCAGTTTGGCTGCTGTTCAACATGGCTAAAAGTTAGTGGTGTGGCATAGAGTATAGGGCCATAGAGGAGAGTGTAGTAGAGGGGTGTAGAGTAAAGTGGCATGGAGAGGAGTGGCATACAGTAGACTGGAGTGGAGAGGCATAGAGTTGAGTGGTATAGAGTGGATTGGCATAGAGTGAAGTGGCATAGATTGGAGTAGCATAGAGTGGAGTGGCAAAGAATGGAGTGGCATAGACTGGAGAGGCATACAGTAAAGTGGTATAGAGTAGAGTGGAGAATAGTGATGTAGTGTAAAGTGACGTAGAGTGGCGTAGACTGGAGTGGCATAGAGCAGAGTGGCATAGAGTAGAGTGGAGTATACTGGTGTAGAGGAGAGTGGCATAGAGTAGAGTGGAGTATACTGGTGTAGAGGAGAGTGGCATAGAGTAGAGTGGAGTATACTGGTATAGAGGAGAGTGGCATAGACTGGTGTTGTAGAGTAGAGTGGCATAGAGTTGAGTGGTATAGGCTAGAGTAGAGTGGCGTATAGTGGAGTGGTGTAGAGTTGAGTGGCATAGAGGGACATAGAATGGAATGGAGTGATGTAGAGTAGAGTGGAGTGGCGTAGAGTGGTGTTGAGTAGAGTAGCATAGAGTAGAGTGCTGTAGAGCAGAGTAGAGTGGGGTTGTGTAGAGTCAAGTTGCGCAGATTAGATTGGTGTAGAGTAGTGCAATTGTGGGTGTACATTTCTAAAGCATCAATAGAGACTGCAGATAGGGTGAAAGTAACATGAATGAGAAGCAGCATGCCTATGTTAAAAGTAGGAAAGCACATTGCACGTCGAAGAATAACATTGAAACACTTATAAAAATAAAAAATAGTGTGTTGCAAGAAGATGAGGAAGAACATATGTTCTTGTTCCATACTTCAGGGATGAGCTAACAGAAGAAAGGAAATAAAGGGATGTATGACATTACAACGCATCATTTTACTATGCATGCCTTTACATCGCAGGTTTTACAAAGCATGCTGTTACAACGCATAGCGTTAAGGGGTGCTGGATAGTGCATAGTTTAATTTACTATTCCAACTCCAGTCCCTGTGGATAGTAGGGAAGGTGTTGGATACTAAATTAAATCCATTCCCTATCCTAGAGCGCCCCCCAGCGCAATGCGGTGTAATGACATGTGTTGTAATAGTTGCGTCGTAAAGGCACTGCGTGGTAAAAGGTGCGTTGAAAAGGATGTTTCCCAAATAAAGCCTACGGTATCTAAGCAATTGAAAGATTACAAATGACAGTGACAACGAAAACAACTAATGTGTGAGCGGATTGTAAGCAGACTGATTTTTAAACACTACATCTCGCAACACAGCGCATGCGCTGTGTAGGTGAGACCTTAAAACAACACTGACACTAAAACAGGAAATAGACTGACATATTAGTTGATGGCGATAGCTATGTGGTATTTGAATTCATTTTGCTTTATTTTCGTTTATTCTGTGTTTTAGTAAAGCCGGTATACCAACTTGCTTTAGCCTCAGAATACCTGGTGGATAAGAGGGGAATAACTGAAAATAAAAGAAGAGGAACAGTCAGTCAGTCAATCAGTTATCGGAGCGAAATGTTAGCTTCCCATACTAACTACTACCTAAAGGTATTCTGTTTCTCTTGAAGTGGTGCTTAGAAAATAAAAGTCAGAAGTCCAACCACCGTCATTCGTAATGACAAAATAGGTGGTATATAGCGTGGGAAGGAGAGTGGAGGAATTCCTTCTATCGGCACTAGGGTCCTCACACACCCAGCAAGCTAGGTGTCATGCTTCATCATATTGACCGGCTCCTTGTTGGGCCGGCACTGCAATAACCATCGGGCACCCGTAAAGGGGCTCTTTGTCGGCGATCTTTTGTTCCTCACCGTATGATGAAGTGGGGGTGTGTGGCCTGTGATGTGTAGATATAGTGGTAAGGTGATTTAAAAGAAGTAAGATAGTTGAAAAGAAGATGCATATTCCAATAATATTGTCTTCTTTATTATAAATAAGATACATCCAAATAAACAACCAGCCAGAGGGACAGCATACAATAACTGAACCTCAACCACTCCACATGCCACCATTCCAAGATGGAACACTAGTCATGGTGGCATTTGTAAATACACTCACCTCTTAAAGAAACATAAGGCATTTGTAAATACTCTCACCACTTAAAGAAACATAAGACTCAACACATCTTCCCCCTTTACATTTGAAACAACATATTTACATAATAAATTTAATCACAACAAAAATACAAATTATACATAATCTTTGTATTTAACAGGCATCTTTCGTACTCTCGAGGATACCCTAATTACAGGTTTATCAAGTGCAGAACCATTTCCGGGTTTATCAAGTGCAGAACCATTTCCATGATGTACAGAAACAGGCACACTTTGAGATTCCTTCCTAGAGTTAACATGGACATTCTGTTTAGATAATCTTTCCATGTTCCACCATTTACCATCATTTAACATCACCGACCTTCCCTTTACAGAAACAATTTGTTTGGAACAGGAAAACTTGGAACGGCCCTTGGCGATGAAGCCAGGAAACTTAACTCTGACCCAATCTCCTTCTTTGAAACAAACTTGTTTCCTTCCCTTAATTGACTCCTTAGTAATGTATTTGTCCTGAGCAATCAAATTATTAGCTTTTACTAAATCAGTATCAATCTTGGGAGAACTCAAATCACGCATCCAAGGCCTGACTAACTTCGAAGACGCAGACCTCCCTTTCAATAAAGTAAAGGGAAAAACCTTGGTGGGAGCATTTGGAATAGTTCGCAAAGCCCAAAGTAAATTGGAAAATTCCTTCCTCTAATTTAAACCATTTACCACAGATAATTGTGTTATCTTTGATGACTCTGTTACAGTGCTCCACAAGGCCGTTACTGCGAGGGTGATAAAGTGAAGTAGTGATGTGTTTAACACCCCACTGAGACAAACATTCTTGAAATTCTTTAGCCATAAATTGTACTCCATTATCTGTCACTAGTTCCATAGGAGCACCTTCCCTTAAAAATAATGACTGAAGAAAAGACACAACCTCCACCGTAGTTGCAGCCCTTACAAATTTTACTTCGGGCCACTTTGACCCATAGTCTATTAAGACTAAACCAAATCTAGACTTCTCATCCATACATACATGGGACCTATGACATCTAATGCTAATTTAATCCAAGGTTTGTCTGGCACAGGAATGGCCTCAACAGGACTAGGAAAAGTCACTTGAGTTTTGTCACTGGTGGCGCACGAGATGCAATCCCTTACAAAATGCTCTACAGAACGGTCCAAACCAGGCCACCAAAATATTTCCCTAAGTCTCCTTTTCATTGCTCTCATACCAATATGACCTTCATGGGCAATCTCAAAAATTCTATTTTGAAGAGAAACTGGAACAACCAATAAATCAAGTCTCCTGAGCAAACCACATTCAAAATTTAGTTCTGTAAAAACATGTTTAAAAGCATCAGTTCCCTCACCACTGGATACCCAACCTTTACTCGGCATTGAAAGAATCTCTTTAAACACTACATCTTGCTCAACAGCCAACTTCCACTCTTCCACTGAGATACATGCAAAATCCGAATCCACAGCTAAAGATGCTACAATACAAAATTCATCCTCTCCTGGTTCATTATGATGTTCTGTGGTTAAAGGAAGTCTAGACAGACAATCAGCTAAAATATTCTTCGCACCAGGAATGTACTCTAAATGAAAACAAAATTCCACAAGTCTATAATGCCACATAGCTATGCAAGGGGTGGCATTCCCAGCACCCTTGGTCGAAAATAGATTGACAAGAGGTTTGTGATCCACCCGTAAAGTGAATTCAGAACCCCACAAGTACTGTCTGAAGTGATTAACACCCCACCAGCAGGCCACAGCTTCACACTCTACAACTGAATAAGTTGATTCAGCACCCCTCAAAGTGCGCAAAGCAAAAGCTACAACCTCTTCTTTGCCATCTCTTTTTTGGAATAATACCGCACCTAAACCATATTGACTAGCGTCAGTGACAACAACAGAATTATCATGTGTGTTGAAATGCTGTAAAGGAATAGCATTACTTAACTCTAGTTTAATCAATTGAAATTCATTCTCCAGCTCCCTTGACCACACAAATTGTTGATTCTTTTACAGGAGAGACCTTAAACCATGTGTTTTACCGCTATAGTTCGGAGGAGTGTGGCTCAATGGTTAGAGCGGCAGACCCTGATGCAGAGTTCTGGCCAGGGACCAGGGTTCGATTCCTGCCTCTGTGGGGTCTCAAGCTCAATTTCCTCAGACCTGTTAATTCTCGCCTCGGTGCCTATTCTAATCACGGGCCCCACGCTGCAACTCTGGGCAATAGCTTGCTTAGCCTCCACACCGGCCCCACCAGCGCTAAGGATGCCTGGCTTCACCCTGGGGGTGCCCAGGAGTGGACACTTCACAGGGAAAGCCAGGAGGGGTTCCACAGCGGTATGAGTATCAGCGCCAGGAAGCCAAATAGGCGACACCGCAAGGTGACCGTCTGGTGACAGTGCGCTCTATAAGTACCATGACATTTACATTTTACATTTATAAGTCTGGCTTAAAATTCTAACATGCCAAAAAATGAGCGAAGCTGATCTTTATTCTGAGGACTGGGAAAGCATTTTATAGCAGCAACCAGATCCTCCTTGGGTTCTATCCCTTTTTCTGATATTTTATAGCCCAAATAGTTAACTTCTTGAACTGCAAATTTGCACTTTTCAGCCTTCAAAGTTGCACCACGATCAGCCAAAATGGATAGAACAGTGGCTAAGGTTTTATCATGTGATTCTATGTCTTTGCCATAAATTAGCATATCATCTTGAAAACATTTGATATTGGGTACATTGGCAAATAAAGATTCCATAACCCTTTGGAACACTGCTGATGCCGAAGTCAATCCAAAGGGCATTTTCTTAAAGCGATAAGCACCAGGCGCTTTTATTTTGGCTGGCTATCCACCTCAATAATAAAACAAACAGAGTGGCAGCTTATCTGACACAAAGGTACAGTTAAAGCTATGCTCATCTCTCCAGGTCAACATGTTTCTTGCCTAATGGTCAGTTCAATCCGTGGCAATTCTTCAGGACCTAATCAGGGAATCTATCTACACCTCGTGGTGGGGCTGTTTGCTACCTACCACATGTATCCACTATGGGTCAGATTCTCTGTAGTGTTGTTCAGTAACCTCCCTATATTGGAAATGTCACCTCAGTGCACGGCAGTTCTAGTAGACACCTGGAACATGGTGTCCCTTCTGTTAGGGAACAAGGCCGAGTCACCTACACCTCCTCGCCTGCACAGGATCAGTCCCATAACAATCATTCTACATTGCTGAGGTACAGTGATAAAGTCTTCGAAGAGTGAAAGTCAGAAGTAGTCTAAAATAGAGAAGGAAAGTGCTGGTCTGATGAAGTGATAGGCAAAGCAGGCACCCTGAGGTTTGTTAAAGGGCACATGAGACTCCAAATGCTACGCCCACAATTAAGTCAGTCTTCCAGGAACCTGATACAGGTGTGCAGGATGTCATACAAATTGATGACGAGGATCAAGCGGAGTACTGGGAGGCTTCTGAAAATCACGATTGGCTTGTCCTCAAAACACAATAAGTCAGTGCTTTAAATGGGCCGGTACTGTCCAGTACTAAGTACCAGCACTTTTCTATTTTGATTGGGAGAGTACCTGCAGTTCTCAAGAAAACCGTAATACTTTTAATTGGAGAGTACGGGCACTTTTCAGAAACAAGCAGGTACTCTGGTACAGAGTACCTGCAGTACTATGTTTCCATTTCAAGCACTGCAATAATCAATATTGCCCTTCTTAAATGTACATTCCGCACCTCTTACCTTTACCCATGATATGAAAGGCCTAAACATGGGCCAGGCAGTCAGGCTAACCCTTTGGGCTCTTGGCTGGACTGGGAACCAAAGGCAGCCCTGGCAAAAATGTTCAACCAACCCAGCCTAAAATGTTCAATCCGCTCCCCCGCTGTCTCTTTCTTTCCATTCTCTCTGTCTCTCTCTCTCTCTCTCTCTAACTTTCTCTTTCACACTTTAATTTTACCACCTATGTGCATTTCTGCAATATAATGTAGGGATGTGGCAGACATAAGGGATGGCTGCCTACCTTCAACAAGCATTGGCAAAGCCAATAGGTCTCGCATTTGGGACCTTATGAGTGTTTAGCCATGCAACAGTTAGTGTTGTTGCACCTAGGATGTTCTGCTGCACAAACCAAATACTTATAGGGCCCCAAAAGCAAGGACCTATTGGCTATGCCAATGCTTGTTTGTTTTTTGTTCCTGTTTTGTTTAAGTTGCCATATCTACAATAGCTAGAAATGGTTTTTGTTATCAGTTCTTTGCATCAAATGAACTTGTTTTCATTGCTCTGAATGTTGCTTCCATTCTGGTTGTAGGAAGCAGTCATTCCCTGGGGTGTGGGGGCTGCCTAGCTGTGCACATGCGCCGAACTTTGCAAATGAGAAAAAGCCTGGTGCAGGCGCAATTTACAAGTGTGGGGTGAGTGAGCCCCAGGCAGCATGACTCACTCACACAGCAGTTCATGCACTGCACCTGTATACTCAGCATGGTTTAAGGAAACTCGACCCACTCCCTTCCAGGCATCAAACACACATTTACCAAGAAACTCTGAGAAGAGCCTGCCTGCTGCACTGACTGCTGGTGGTGTGTGTGCCTGGTGAAAGCGTGCACTGACGGCTGGTGGTGTGTGTGCCTGGTGGAAGCGTGCACTGACGGCTGGTGGTGTGTGCACCTGGTGGAAGCGTGCACTGACGGCTGGTGGTGTGTGTGCCTGGTGAAAGAGTGCACTGACGGCTGGTGGTGTGTGTGCCTGGTGAAAGCGTGCACTGATGGCTGGTGGTGTGTGTCCCAGGTGAAAGCGTGCACCGACGGCTGGTAGTGTGTGTGTGTGCATGGTGATAGCGTGCCCTGATGGCTGGTGGTGTGTGCCTGATGAAAGCATGCACCGACGGCTGGTAGTGTGTGACGGCTGGTAGTGTGTGTGCCTGGTAAAAGTGTGCACTGACAGCTGGTGGTGGGTGTGCCTGGTGGAAGCGTGCACTGACAGCTGGTGGTGTGTGTGCCCCGTGGAAGTGTGCACTGACGGCTGGTGGTGTGTGTGCGCGGTGAAAGCGTGCACTGACGGCTGGTGTTGCGTGTGCCTGGTAGAAGCGTGCACTGATGGCTGGTGGTGTGTGTGCCTGGTGGAAGCGTGCACTGATGGCTGGTGGTGTGTGTGCCCGGTGAAAGCCTGCAGTGGCGGCTGGTGGTGTGTGACGGCTGGTGCTGTGCGTGCCTGGTGGAAGCATGCACAGACAGCTGGTGGTGCTTGTGCCCGGTGAAAGCGTGCACCGACAGCTGGTTGTGTGTGTGTGCCTGGTGAAAGCGTGCACTGATGGCTGGTGGTGTGTGTGCCTGGTGGAAGCGTGCACTGATGGCTGGTAGTGTGTGTGCCCG
The DNA here is from genome assembly GCF_964261635.1 of Lissotriton helveticus. Taxonomy (NCBI): domain Eukaryota; kingdom Metazoa; phylum Chordata; class Amphibia; order Caudata; family Salamandridae; genus Lissotriton; species Lissotriton helveticus. The sequence goes on from NC_136070.1 coordinate 964,681,831, forward strand.
GTGAAGCGTGCAGTGGCGGCTGGTGGTGTTTGACGCTGGTGGTGTGTGTGCCTAGTGAAAGCGTGCACAGACAGCTAGTGGTGCTTTTGCCCGGGGAAAGCGTGCACCGACAGCTGGTGGTGTGTGTGTGCCTGGTGAAAGCGTGCACTGACGGCTGGTGGTGTGTGCCTGGTGGAAGCGTGCACCGACGGCTGGTAGTGTGTGACGGCTGGTGGTGTGTGCCTGGTGGAAGCATGCACTGACGGCTGGTGGTGTGTGTGCCTGGTGGAATCGTGCACTGACGGCTGGTGGTGTGTGTGCCTGGTGGAAGCAGGAGCATTCACAGTGATAGAAGACACAAATGAAACTGACGAAGAGGAGGGGGAGAATGGAGGGGGAGTGTGAGCAGAGGAGCATGATTCACAGCGATAGAAGACACAAATGAAGCTGACCCGGAGGGAGGGGGGGAAAAGGGAGGGGGGTAGTTAAAGCAGAGGAGCCTGAATTCAGCAATAAAAACACAGATGGCAGCTGTGCACGTGCACAAGCTCGTGAACGCAAGCTGTAGGCCAGCAAAAGCCTCTGGTGACACTTTTAAAAGCCACTTACTAAATGTCTCGAAGAGACAGCATGCGCTGTCTCTCAGGCGAGACCTAAAAGCCAGACTCCTGTGGCTTCAGACCACTAGGAAAAAGCAAAATAGATTAAATGGACATTCTGGCTCATTCAATGCCCATTCAGAGGGCAGCCAGGAGGGGCACACCACATATGCACCACATCCTGTTGGAGCACATTAAGGGCCAGATTAACCAATTTCTCATGCAGCGCCCGCAAATAAGGGCCAGATTAACCAATTTCGCATGCAGCGCAGTGCAGCAGCCGCAAATGCTGCACTGCATGAATAGAGGAGAGCACCAAATTCATTGAAATATGGCACTCTCCTCCCCTCTCCTTTACACCGGCACTGAAATTAGCTTCCGAGCTCAATTGACACACCTTTGCACCATAGTGCAAGGGCATCTCCGTGAGTCAAGCACAGGTTTTGTACTGGAAGGATACACTTCCAATACAAAATACTATGCTTAGACTCATATGCAAAGTTGGAAAGTAAAGGAGAGAAAAAGCATTTCTCCTTCATAGCACCTGGTTGAAGGTTGTGCTATTATTTTCTGAAGCTAAACCCTGTCTACTTTATTTAATAAATTAGGTTTAGCATCAGAAAGCTTGGGTGGTTGCATGGGAACGTCCATGTATCACCCATGGTTTGCCCCCTTTGCACTAAGTAATGCAAAACAGCACATATCGGGTTACTTTCACATTATTTCCAGCGCTAAACAAGTTTAGCGCTGGCAAGAAAATAGGACATTAATATTTTGCGCTGATTTGCGTCAATTTTATGACGCAAACCCAGCGTAAAATCTTAGTAAATCTACCCCTAAGCACGTTCCCCCAGGGTCTCTTTACTTGTGCTTCTGCGTCGGTCATACAAACATGCACGCGGTCAGCAGGAATCACTCATTTGCACGTGGTCATGCCCGCATGCAAATAAGGGATTCCTTGCATTTGAATGCAGGCTGGCCCTTCACAAGTGTTGGCTCCGGTGCATGCGGGGAAAACGACTTGCAGGAGTACCTTCAATAACTCCACCAGATATACCTGATTAAGGGGAAGTAATTGTTGATTCAGAAACCGGTTTAAGGATAAACATGTAGAAAAAGAACTGAAACCGTTGGCAGCATTGAAAACCAAGGATATATCTTCCATTAAGGACGAGATTGTAAGTTAACCCTATTACTATGAGTTTTAAATGTGCAGAAGTAATGTCTGGAAATCGATTTACCAGACTTTTATTTTATTCCCAACTATAAAAATGCATCTCTTTTATTACCATCAGATGAAGTAGTAATGACAAAAGTTGACCCACTAACAATACACTTTACCAAGTAATTTTCTGATATCTCTCTAATGCATTTTTTTCTTACAGAAGAAAGTAGCTGAATTGCAGTCAGAAACCTTTTTTTCCCACAGTCATTCCAGCGATGCAGTGGAATACTGGAAGAGGACCCGGTAACAGTACACATTTGATGGTAATCTTCTGAGATCTCTCTGGCACGTTTTTTCTAACACAGTAAAGTACTTGAAATGCAATGAGAAACCTTCCTTCCTCATGTCATTTCCCAGATTATTAGCTCGAAAACTAGATACATCCCCAATAATTGCTGGTGGAGGTATGACCAACGTATCCCTTTCTGCTACATTTACTCGCCCAGTCCAAAATTGGATCATTCTTCCATCACATTAAATAAAAAAGAGAAACTTGTGGATAGACGTTAAGAACCAGTCTTACGTATATGCTGCATTATGGCTGTACTTTAATATAGCTTTAGATCTTAAGTCCTTGCTTGACTCCCTCAGACCGTCATTCACCCCAGAGAGGCCAAAGAGTGAATGTGTGGCTACATTTGCTCCAGTTATCGAGCTCCCAGTAAAATAAGTGGGGGGACGCCATCCACCCACGTGGTACCCCGACTCGAGCCCTGGATGTACGCCAGGGCACAAGTCCTAAAAAAATAAGTGGGAGAGCGCTGACGTCACAACAGGAAGTGACGTCACGAAAGGTGGCTTGCACCATCACACTCATTACCTCCCCTCGCTCACCCCTCAGATGCGATTGCATCAGAGAAGCCAGCGCGTGAGCAGCGTTCTGAATGAGCTGTGATCTCGCCCCAGAGAGGCCAAAGAGTGAATGTGTGGCTCCATTTGCTCCAGTAATCGAGCTCCTGGTAAAATAAGTGGGGGGACGCCGTCCACCCACGTGGTACCCCGACTCGAGCCGTGGATGTACCCAAAGGGTCCCTCTTCTGCGGGTCTTAGCTGTATGATCGCTACAGCTCGATTCACGAGGGGCTATTTCTTTCCCTTGGCAGTTTGTCTGTTGTGCTTGGCAGACAAGAAGCTCTACATAATGCTGGGAGCCAAGAATGGCAGGCAATTAGGTTAAAACATAAAGAATGTACTTATAGAAATAAGCCGAAAATCGAAATGCATACCTGCTGACGACACTCTTCCAACTGAACCGCAGAAAAAACATCCATCCATCGGGTACAACTTAACAAAAGTATTGCGAGATCCCAAGTCAATTCTATGTCTAAACCCAACGCTGCATTTCAAGAGCAAACCCAGTCTGTCAGAGTGATTGGAATTAGCAGTGCCATGAACTCAGAAAAAACCTTTCCCCTACTAATACGGATGAGCGTCGCCCACACTGCTTTCAGCAGTGCAAAAAAAAGGAAAAATAAAACGATAATAAGACAATGTTATTATTTTCTTTTTCCCTGCTGAGGCATTTTGCGGACGGGGCTAAGCTGCTCATAGAGCAAGGGGAAGAGTGATTGGGGCACTTTCTAAGTGTGCATGACTGTTTGGCTGGCCGTCTTCGGCCGGCCAAACATCATGCACACTTTGCATGTTCTCCTGGTGGAGAACATGCACATAGTGCCAATATCGGCCCTCACCCAGACCTTTATTCAATACAACACACTCTTTCCCCAATAACCGACACAACACAAGTTGATGGAGAAAGTTGTTGCAGTTTTATTAGCATAACCTTATGCCAACATGTTGGGTTATCTTACGGGCGATCCAGAGCAGGCCGCCCCTCGCGACCCGCCCACCTGATGAGTCATAACCCCCGCGGTGTTAACCGTGGGGGCGTTGTCAGATTCTGGGGGGAAGGTCTAACCCCTCCCCCGGCGAACCCCTCGTTCGCCCATTACTCACGCCGCCCCCCTCGGGGGGCGGAGCGTTGGCAACCCCCGGTTGCTCTGGTGCACAACCGCCCGAAGGACTAACGGGGCGCCGTCGGTCCTCCAGGATCCGCCGTGGATCTCCCTGGGGGATAATTCGCTCACGCACCCTTCCGGTGCTCCTGTAGAGGGTACCCTTCAGTACCTTCCTGTATTGGATCGCCCTGTAACTCCGCCTGCAACACAAAGACAAGTCATTAGTACAACAAACAACCCCCCCAAACTGCCCAAGAGCAGGGTAAGCGGATGGGAGGGAAAACGCTGGGCAGTTCTTCGTCCCACGATTCCGGGTCAGCCTGGGGGTAGGGGGCGAGGGTCAACTCGCCGCTGCACAAGAACAAAGAGGGCGCTTGACCCTCGCCCCTGGGCTATATAGCCCATCCCCTCCCCCCTCCTAACAGGAAGTGACATCACGGGGGGACCACTGGTCCCCCCCCAACCACTAGACTGCTCAGGGTGTTTGCCATCCTGGGCACTAAGGTTGGCCGCCCTCGTAGGTGGCCACCTTTGGTGTCCCGGGGCAGCCTGGCATAGTGCCAATATCGGCCCCCACCCAGACCTTTATTCAATACAACACACTCTTTCCCCAATAACCGACACAACACAAGTTGATGGAGAAAGTTGTTGCAGTTTTATTAGCATAACCTTATGCCAACATGTTGGGTTATCTTACGGGCGATCCAGAGCAGGCCGCCCCTCGCGACCCGCCCACCTGATGAATCATAACCCCCGCGGTGTTAACCGTGGGGGCGTTGTCAGATTCTGGGGGGAAGGTCTAACCCCTCCCCCGGCGAACCCCTCGTTCGCCCATTACTCACACCCCCCCCCCCTCGGGGGGCGGAGCGTTGGCAACCCCCGGTTGCTCAGGTGCACAACCGCCCGAAGGACTAACGGGGCGCCGTTGGTCCTCCAGGATCCGCCGTGGATCTCCCTGGGGGATAATTCGCTCACGCACCCTTCCGGTGCTCCTGTAGAGGGTACCCTTCAGTACCTTCCTGTATTGGATCGCCCTGTAACTCCGCCAAGGCTCTGGGTGCAGCAGCCGCCGTCCCAGAGTCCCCCCACACCCTGTTTCTCCTCTACCTACAACCCGCTGCTCCCATTGCTTCTGATAGGTCAAGCAGGAAGATGGCCATCCCTACTTCAGATAGATGAACGCCGTCCTCATCGAAGCAGCCCGTGCATTTGGTGTGTAACAGGCTGTGCCTTATGAATCCGAATCCCCTTTGCTCCGTGAACTTGCGCATGGCTCTGTTCACACGCCTGCGGGAAGTCTCAATGCCCACCCCTGATCTAGCATCTTTCCAATGCAGTCTTCGAGTAATTTCGGACCACCATAATTCACAAGGCCCCAAAAGATTGCTCAAATCGCACAGCGTGCCCCTCATTGTCTGTAGCAGGACCCTGCGCTCCAAGTGGACCAACTCCTCGCCCCCAAGATGTAAAATTAACACGTCTGGAGGAGATTCACCCCCGTCCAATAACTGCTGAAATACACGCTTCACGCTACTCCAGTGTAAGTCAGCCGACACTATCCACCTGATCTTTGCAGTTGAGAAACCATGCTTCCATTTTCCGCTGTCAGCCCACCGGGCTATGTTTAGGATTCTGACATTTCCTGCCACCCAGACAGATTTACCTAACAAATAAAAGATGGAGATGCTTAAAAACCATGTTTATTAACATCACTCCAAATTAAACACTGCAAACACTGCAATCAAATACACTGGCTGAAAGTCACACATCTATTATGTACAATAAATGACAATCCAGAAAATACACTGTGCCACCACTCAAGTGCGGATGTATCTTCTATAACAGTTAGACTCCCAGCGCCCCACGTGTTTTATATTTTCCACTGGCAAACCTGCCTGAAATGCTGTGGTTGCAGCTCCTATCCTAAAAGAGTGGGTACAAAACCTTTTCCCTTGCTTTTTGTTGCCAGATAAGTCTAAACAAGTGTCCATAATGCACTGTAGTTGGTACTTGGTCAGGGGGGTTTCATCTGCATGGATCAGCAGGTAGCCTTCCACAGGGGGCCGCTGTGCAAGGTAAGTCTCGACCAGCCGCATGGGGCAGTACCTGGCAATCTCCAACCTGTTCAGCACTATTAGCCTGCCCGCCCCTCCTTGGTCTGTCTTGGATTGTCTCAACCTTATAGACAAACAGTCCCCCCTTAAAGTGGCATCCTGTCTACACAAGGCTGCGCCTGATTTGTCATTCTTCGAGGTGGCCACAATCTCCCCTATTCTGAACGTGCCAAAGAAGGCTAGTGCAAATGTTGCAGAAAAAAGAGCTGCCTCAAATGCTGAACTGGTGGCCCTATCTGTGTAATCCAGCATGCCTTTCAAAGTTGCAAAATCAATCGCTGCTCTATTATCAGGAATGCGGGGCTCGCTTCTAGACCAACCCTTCAGTGCTGACTTTATTAAAAAGGAGTTGGTTGGGTCAGGCTGTCCCCCTAGTCTAGTGCGGTGACTAATGGCCGACAAATGCCCCGCCACCCAAGATTGTGACTTGCCCTCATCCTTCGCCCACAAGATAAAATCATGAGTCCTGGACTCTAAGGAAGGCTGCTCTTGTTCCCACTCCCCGGTGACAGCACAGAATTTCTGCACTCCTACCCGGTAACGCTTGACTGTTCGAGGAGCCAACGCCAGCTCGCCTAGACATCTCAATCGCTTCTCAGATTCAGAATGAACCACAGGTGCTCTGGGAATCTTGTCATTTCTTCCTTTGCTCTCGGCCACGCCTCCCGAAACCTGTGCCACTGGAAGCGAGAAAGAGCGTCAGCAGCTGTGTTTTCGATCCCTTGTATATGCCGCGCTCTACATTCTACATTGCAAACCAGACACACCCTCATGAACTCTCTGAGTAGGCAAAGAACTAAAGGGCAAGAAGCAGACTGCGAATTGATGGCCTATACTACAGCCAGATTATCTGACCACATCAAGACCCTACGCGCCGCTAGCTTCGCTGGCCAAAGGTCAAAAGCTACCACGATAGGAAACAATTCTAGCACAGTGATGTTAGAAGTCACCCTCTTCTTCCTCCACACATTAGGCCATTTTTGGGCGCACCAATCAGTGTCAAGGATAACACCGAATCCTTCCCTACCGGATGCATCTGTGAACATAGCCAGATCCGGGGATCCTGCCCAAGGTGCCCTCCAAACTACAGAGCCGTTGAAATCTGCCAGGAAAGTTGCCCACATCTTAAGATCCTCTTTCATGCCTTTACTAAGTCTCACCAAATGATAACTTTTCCGGACTTTCGCGGTTGCCCTCGCCAACCTGCGCGCAAAGACCCTTCCAGCCGGGATGATTCTGGCGGCAAAGTTGAGTTTCCCCAGCAGACCTTGCAAGAAACCTAGCGTCACCTTGTCCTGGCCAAGAGCCAACACGATGGACTGCGCCAGATCCCGAACCTTGTCTGCTGGTAACCTGCACTCCCCCTTCACCGTGTCAATCTCAATCCCTAGAAAGGTCAAAACCTGCGCAGGCCCAACCGTTTTACCAGGCGCTAAAGGGACCCCTAAAGTGGTGGTGAGTTCTTGAAAATTCTGCAGAGACTCGCTACACTCCATAGTTCCATGTCTCCCTACAAAAAAGAAGTCATCAAGGTAATGAGATACTCCGCTGGTACCATAGCTGAACTGCAACGCCCATTGGAGGAAGCTGCTGAATGCTTCAAAGTATGCGCAAGATACTGAGCAACCCATCGGCATGCAGCGATCGTAATAAAACTCTCCATCCACTTTGAAACCAAGCAGGTGTTGACTACTGGGATGCACCGGCAACAACCTAAAGGCTGATTCTATGTCTGCCTTGGCCAACCAAGCACCTACACCTGCTCTTCTCACCAAATCCAAAGCCACATCCAGCATGCAGTATGAGACAGAGCAAGACCCTTCCTCCAACCCATCGTTAACAGACGCTCCTTCCGGGTGAGAGAGATTGTGAATCAGCCTGAAGGCCCCTGGCTCCTTCTTAGGGACAACCCCCAGTGGTGACACCACAACATTTTCTAAAGGTGGGCTGGAAAAGGGGCCAGCTACTCTACCTAGCAGTCTCTCCTTAGCTACTTTGGACTTGAGCACAAGTGGCAACTCCCTTGCAGATCTTAAATTCTCGGCCTCTCTGGGGGCCTCACAGCCCACATAGGGTAACTTGAAGCCTTCGCTAAAACCATCTAGCAACAGTCGCCTGTCGCGTGAGTGCGGATATTCTTTCAGGAGGGGTAACATCCTATTCAAGATCACGGGCGAGGGCCCCTTAGTAACGCTTGCTGTAAGGCCTGCAACTACGTCAGGGAGCAACTCAGGGGGGGGTAAAGGGAGGCTGGATGGCGAAGATGTTATTGCTTGCTGCCTGAATCTTTTGAAGGCTTGGAAGCTCCCCCTGACTGATTGGTGCAAGATCCTGCTGCATGGGAGCCCCCACACTTGTTGCAGGAATGGGCAAATTTACAAGTCTTCCCCCAGGGGCAATGACCGGAGTTAAAGGAGCGGCAAATCGCTGAGGAAGACCTCTTGAAAGACCCTCTGTTGCCCCCTCTATTCCTGTAGCCCCCCGAAAGGACTGTTTATCCTGCTGCTGGTCACTACGCTGCGTGGAGTTGCTGAAGTCCTTACTTCCATATTTTTTGTCCAAGGCCCCCCCATTACGAAGCAGAATAGAACCCATGTGGTCTAGCCACAGCTGGACCTCTTTCTGGTCCCATCTCATTTCAGGACACAAGGACATCCTTCTCCGGAACTCTAAGTCGTATGACACCCAGCCCTGACCGCCCCAACGTGCGGCTTCTTTTCTTATCAGAGTACTGTACTGGTTGAGCGCCTTCGCCTGTTCTGGGTGTTTCTCTAATATCACCCCCTGTAGGATAGAAAATGCATCAAGCCAATTTTCTATGGTCTTTTCCGGCCACTGCTGGTATTTGGTCTTTTTATCCTCCTCTTTCACCCCCGCCTTCCTGACATCAGTCCCATCCTGACCTAACATCAGTAGCGAGAATATATCAATCAATTCCCGCCTCCATATCATTTCTTTGGCCGCTAAAGGGACTTGCCATGCCAAGTCGCAGTGACCTGACAACAGGGGTGCAGCCTTCACTAAGGGCTCGGGGGTGGGAGGTGATGCTCCCAAGGCGACTAAGCCAGCAGCGCTTCCTGCAGATGAAATGTTATTATATGCCAAAGATGCTACTACCGCCCCACTATCCAATGCTTGAGCCACAGACGTACCAGAGTTCTGAGCGGGAGTGACCACCCCCGTGGCCACGGGGATCGCCGTCACGCTGGCGATGGCTGGCGCCGGAGGTGCAGGAAGAGCAGGCGGCTGAAGAAGGGAGGACGACACCAAGCTTCCGCTCGACAGCGGCGTAGGAGGGCTCGGCACGACAGCCGGGGTGTTGTGTCCTTGTAGGAGCGATGAAGTGGAAGGCAGGGAAACCGCTGGCGAAGTGCCCCAGACTGCGGCCGCTGCCTTTGCTCCCCCACCATTGTCCTCAGGTATACATGCCGACCTGGCGGTCGGGGCGGGAGGGACCTTGGCTCCAGTGAGCTCTCTCATGAATTCTTTCAGGGAATCTGACAAAGAACCAAGGTCCTCCCGAGTGGCATATACGGGCGGGGCCGGGACAAGGTCCACTGTAGCGAGAGATGACACAAAAGGCAAAGTGTGTCTGGGCGGGGGCTCTATTTGGGCGATCACTGTTCTGCTGTTGGCTGATGGAGCGACTGGTGACACACAAGGCAAAACGTGTGAGGGCGGGGGCTCGATGTGTGCGGTCGCCGTTTTGCTCTTGACTGCTGGCGGGGCCGGTGGGAACTCTTTGGACGTTTGCTTCTTCGCCCTCTTGGACGATCTAGTCGGCGCAACCTCCTGCAAGTCGGAATCGGACAGAGGTGCGTCGCAGATGACCCCCGAGTTGACTCCTTCGACCTCGTTCATCAGCCCATTAGCCAGGACAGACCCTTCCCCTTGGCCATCTGCATGAAGGCCGCCCACTGTGCTGCTTGGCTCGCATCGGGCAGCGAGTCATCCACCTGCGACATCTGGGTGAATAGCGATGGGGATCCCTGGCTTTCCATAATCGATGGCGGATCGGTTCAAAATCTAAGGGCGGGAAGGAAGAGAAAATGAGAACACGACCAAGCACTAGGGTGGCACGGTCGGACTTCCTGAGGCCTAACAACGACCCAGACCCTTGACCTGCCTACTTACTCCATTCGAGGGACTTAGGCTTGAGGCACCCCGGACCCGCCAAACTCCACTCCTGCGCTGCTGTTCTCACTCTTGTTCGCGTGCTCCTTCAGAGAGTATGTTTTCTGGGACTTCTCTCTGAAATTAGAAATTAAAATTAGACCGGCCCCACCATGATTAACCTCCTAGGCCGCCTACTGACCACAGTAAGCCAAGCCTGCTTACCCATGCTCCGTCCTTAATGTCCCATTCGGCAATCCTCTCTTGGATGTGACCTGAATAAAAAAATTAAGACCATTAATTCCTCACCCCCCCTACCCCCATACGCCGTGCCCCGAAAAACCTACCCAATCCCACATCTCCCACAGGTTGGCCTAAACTCCTTCCTAGGTACTTCCCCCATGCGAGAAAACAGCCCCTATGAGCCCTGAAGGCCCCTTATACCTGCGCCACTTGTGCGTGAAGATGTTGACCGAACGAGTACAAGGGGGATCTCCTGCAAAAGAGAAAACAACACATAAATCCCCCCCCCTCTCATAGGCCACCCACTGCTCCCCTCCCTATGGCACTAGGTCATCCTGATCAAGAAGCGTGTCTAAAGACAGTCACTGCCGTAATTATAATGAAAATGCACGCAAAATACACGAAGGAAGAAATCTAATTCATGTAAACACAGAGAAACTAACCCCCCCCCCCTCCCTGCATCCCCCACATGGACCACCCACTATTCTCCTCCTTGTGCCAAAACATCCCGCAAAGGTACTTGAAACAGAATGCACATAATTTACAAATTTGCGACAAAACATATATGTTTAAATTACAGCTGCAAATCGCCCCCACCCCCGAGACGCGAAGGTGCGAGGGGGAGAGGAGGGAGGGAAGGCCGGGGGGGGGGGCGGTGAGGCGTTCAGCGAGTCGCGCATGCGGCAGGAAGCGCATGCGCGACTCAGAGGAGCAAGATGACGGCGAGGGGCATGCCCGAACGGGGCCCAGGGCGAGTGAAAGGGTGCGGGGCAGGCCAGGCGAGAGAAGCATGCAGCAAGGTGTGCATGCGCAAGCCGCTACCACGGCGGCGGCCAGGCATCCTGAGGAGGGGGTGACGGGGGCCCACAAGCGACGAGCATGGCCCGGCCATGGGGCACGAGGCCCCGGAAGGAGGACACCTGGAGGAGCCCGGCCACTGGGAAGGGAGTCCGCTCCCCAGGAACCAGGCGCAAGGTGACGGGCGCAGGGATGGGCCCACACCTGGAGGGAGCCGGGGCAGGCCGCGTGGGCCCCCACCGCCGGCGGGACCGACTGAGGCCTCCCCGCGCAGGAAGGCCGCCGCCCCTACCCCCGCCCAGCACAGGGGCAGCAAGGGCAGAAGGCGGCCAGGAGACACGGCGCCGGGCCACCGGGGAGCGGCACCGGGCTCACAGGAGCACGTAGCCCGCCAACCGGGGCAAAGGGGGCAGGGGATGGAAGGCTGAGAGGAGCGAGATTGGGGGGGGGTGAGGCATGCAAGCAGAAGCCAGTTGGAGACCCCCCTCCCCCCGCAGCAGGGCATCCCTCCGCCCCTACCTCTCCGGAGCTACCCGTCCAGCCCACACACCGGGAGAGGGGGACCCACCCGAGACATCCTGCAATCCCGATCCAGAGGCCCTCTACTCACCGGTGGGGGAAAGGTGCCCTCAAAACAAACCACCCCACCCCATCTTTCCCGGGCGGGCACGAGGCGAGCCCCAGGCCCCGACCACGCGCCCTGACCCGTGGACCCCCAGCCTCGGGACCATACCAAAAGGGGAGCTGCAGAACACGCTCGAGAAGCGGGCAAGCAGGGGGCACTCACCTTAACGAAAAACGCTGGGCAGTTCTTCGTCCCGCGATTCCGGGTCAGCCTGGGGGTAGGGAGCGAGGGTCAACTCGCCGCTGCACAAGAACAAAGAGGGCGCTTGACCCTCGCCCCCTGGGCTATATAGCCCATCCCCTCCCCCCTCCTAACAGGAAGTGACATCACGGGGGGACCACTGGTCCCCCCCCAACCACTAGACTGCTCAGGGTGTTTGCCATCCTTGGCACTAAGGTTGGCCGCCCTCGTAGGTGGCCACCTTTGGTGTCCCGGGGCAGCCTGGCAGGCTCATAGTCCCTGTGTGAGTTCCGAACCACGGTGCTCAGACCAATCACAATGCTGCCTTCATGGTGACAGCAGCATCGTGATTGGCATAGGGGAGCATGTGTGCTTCCTGCTTCCATTCCGTGACTCGTCGGAGGACAAGCTGAGGAGAGACGCGGCCGGCCAAAGACGTAATTGATTTTTTTTCCTACACTCCCCCTTCCCTCTCCTCCCTATCCCGATCAGTGCCTTTCTCCACTGCTTTCCAGTGCAAATAGATCCAACAATATAGGTGACACTGTCTGCTACACACAGAGCCCAGGAGTTTCAGAGCATTAATAAGGATGTAAAGCTCCATGTTACTAAAAAGAATGCACACTCGCATTTTCATGTGTCAGTTCAACTTTCATGTGCATATTCACTGAGAAGTACTTATTAAAAGTGATAGTTTTTAAACATGAACTTAGAACCATTCCTGCCCCAGCGTCCACACATGCGAAAGTGCCATTAGCAAACTAAGAGGCAAGACATTTCTCATATGACCCCAATAAGTGGTCCGGATTCTTGTAGAGAAAGCAAGGTTATAGTCTAATAAATCGAACACAATAGGTTTTTGTACAGCTGGAATTGTGAACTCTCATATTTAAATATGCTTTCATATGCAATAATGAAGAAAAAGGAGGATAGGTGAAATAAAATATTTGCCTAAAATCAAAAGTTTGCTTAAGTGAGGAAGCAGCAATCAATCCAGGTTTTCGGGTTTCATTTCACACAGATCAGCCACTAAATGGATATCCATTTGTCTCTCCTTGTTACCTCAAATGTTATTGCTTGATACAGCTTAGTGCATGAGGGTTGAGTGAAGGTGATAGGCAGAGACCACATGAAAGCTCGGCTCATTATGAGCTTGAGATTGTAGCACAACATTGAGTTCATTCAGATCCAGACTTCAGCCAGGCTCTTGATTTCAGTGGCTCGCCTACCTCTATGCATTATACAGGCAGAGGAAGAGGTGTGGCGCCGCGACTAGGGCGACTGACTCTGGAATCTGGGTATTGCGGTTCGATCCCCGGCACCAGCTGCATATTAGCCCAGCACCATGTGACTCTGGGCAATAGCTTGCTTAATCTTCCTGATTGCCCCCAGCGCCTAGAGACCCTTACGGGTGATTGTGCGCTTTACAAATGTGGATTATTATTATTATTATTATTGTACAGGCCTGTCAACTATACAAAAACATTAATTGTGTTAAGTAGCGATCTTCAAACTTGGGAGTAGGCTTCCCTAGGGAGCCTCGTGACCCCCTGTGGTCACCAGGTTTTGGCAAAAATAAGCATTATGCTAATACCAGTGCTTTGTTTTAAGCTGGAAAATATGAGTGGTAGTAAGCTGCTCTGTAATGGCCAATCACTAACATCTATTGTCATTTATATCTTAGCTGGGAGTATGTGTCAAAAGAGAAGGGACTACAAATATTCTTCAAAACCCCCAACCCCATTTCTAATAATCACACTGTGGATACTTTTACACATTAATAAGGCCTGCCTGACCAGAATAGTATGTTTGACAGTTATGTATTGCTTGGCAATTTTAAAACAGTAACAGAACTTCACTACAATGTTTGAATAATTCTAGACATATTTAAACATTGCCAATTCAATAGAATAATTGTGAAGCTCGATGATTTTCTTTCCCCATGGGGGGTGAGGGGGCACAGCATTAAAAAGTTTGATGACCACTGGTGTGGAGGGAGCATAGCCGAGTGCTGAGAAGTACCTAAAAGGCACATTTGGCCCCTCCCTGCCTCAAATCCCCTTTTCCTAAAAAAGAAGGTTGCTGAGACTGGTGATGATGTCCTATGGTGTTTTCACACCCCTTGATTGTCAGCAGCTCCTCAAAGCCTCAAAACACCAGATGGAAATCCACTCTTTGATGCAGGATATTGCCGGATATTTTGCACAACTGGACGGAGTTCAAGGCTCAAGTGGCCATCTTGGTCGCTGGCAAGCTCCGCCCCCCCAGGGACTTCATACTTTCTGTCGTAAACGTAATCCTCTTGCAATTCAGTGTATAACTTGAGCCTAGGTGTAGAGCAGGCTGAATGCTAGTCGCAGCCGTTGCCGCTAGCATGATCTCTTGTGGACGGTGGTCGCTATCCCCTATGTCGCCCATTCTGAAACCTGTTCCATAGCAGAAGGCTGACAAGCGTGTAATCTAAAAGCAAACTTGTTAGATCTGTGTGATAACTTGCCACTGGGGTAGTGTCACCTTCTATTCTTCCATTGAGGGCCCTCAAATTTAGGTGTTCTAATTCTTCCAGCATGAGCCTGTTTACACTGTTGGACCTCCTGTGCATAAAGGATCCTTGTGTTGGTAAATTATAATATAACGATTGGAGGCATACTGCCTAGTATATATTAATATTATGCATGAATACATCTGATGGTGGGGAGTGGGTGTTTCGGTACAGGGATGCCCAGAAAAGTTTGGGGAAAAGAACGGGTTATTGTCCTTTACCATTGCCTGGAAACATTAAGGGCCAGATGTAGGTAGCCAAATACCGGTCGGTAACGGCCGAATTCGGCCGTTACCGACCGGTATTTGCCTTTTGAGATGTAGGTGGGTAGTTATTTACAGAATCAGTATATTTACCGATTCGGTAAATTTACCACTTCGGTATTTTACCGAATCGGTAAACATACTGATTCTGTAAATCCATATGTAGGTGACACTCCTAAGAGTGCCACAGGCCCTTAAGAGTCGGTATTTTACCACCCAATCCTATTGGGTGGTAAAATACCGAATTCAGGTGTGCATGCACATCTGTGCATGCACACCTGTGCAATGTGACACACAGACATGCCCTTAGGGCATGTATGTGTGCTACATGTCACACTAGCCTGTACTTGGGGTGCTAGAGGGTGTCAAAGTGACACCCCCTGCACTCTTGCAGGATTCGGTATTTACCGATTCTGTAAATACCTATTCTGTATTTCCCATTGATTCCTATGGGCTTCAAGGCCCATAGGAATCAATGGGAAATACAGAATCTGTATTTACAGAATCGGTAAATACCGACTCTTACAGATTCGGTAATTTTTTACCTACATCTGCCTCCTTCCAATTTACCGACTCTTAAATACCGATTCGGTATGAGTCGGTATTTAAGATTCGGTAAATCGGAATTACCTACATCTGGCCCTAAAAGCTTTATTCCCATCAAGTGTAGGAATTGAAAGAGAATACTCTGAAAGTGGTGGAGTGTAAAGGAAAGGTTTGCCCCTGGAGGTAAAATTTAAATCAAACTCCTCTAGAGACGTTCTCACATGCTCAATCCTACACTATGAACAATAACACAGTCAGAACTGATTGCATATGCATGCAATTAGGAATTTCTAACATATAACATAACATGTATTTGTAAAGCACACGTTCACCCGTGGACATCTTGGTGCTGAATAACAGATGTTTATTGTTACCCAACTCAATGGTACTCATTTTATTGACCTCAGAAGGATAAAAAGCTGAGTGGACCTGTCAGGATTTGAACCTGTGACCATGTGGTCAAACACAGGCCCCTACAGTGGACGCATTAGTCCACTAATCCACCAGACGCAGCTTACTAAGTCACCATGCCTGACTTACTAAGGCACCTAACCCGGCTTACTAAGTCACCAGACCCGGCTTACTGAGCCAACAGACCCGGCTTTCCATGAGTGCTCCTGGAAACCTGTGACTGTTGCATGTTTCCAGGAGTACTCTTAGAAGCCTTTGTGACTATGGCTGTCCCCAGACGGAAGCTAAATCAGATGAAGCAAATCCATCATCTCCCCCATGTTCAGTTATTGTCCTTTCCATTGCCCATGGCTACAACTGGACTCGTTGATGGTGAACAACTATGGGCAGTGCAACAATCATAGCAAACCTTGCAGAACAATTCACCACTGGCTACATTGGGAAAGATGGGTTTGATAATCTTGTCACCACTATTTTATGTTGCAAAAGGCAGTGGAGTTGCAAGTGTTAAGGAAACAGCTGCCTACTTTTGAAGTGGGGAAACAGGTTCGAGTCCTGGCGTCAGCTCAACATTCTGTGATTGTGGACCAATTACGTTGGGGCAATGTAGAGAGGTGGAGTATTAAGTGGTGATACTCATTTGGCTTCACTATGCAAGACTCTCACAATACCCCAAAGATGGTCCTTGGATTCACAATAAGAAATATTTAGCTCACTCCTGGTAGAGTGGCAAAAAGCAGACACGCTTTACAACAGCAACATGTGTTAAGCATTTCAGAGTACCAACATGGACAATAAGTAAGTGACACGGCTCAAAAGAAATCCAACACCAATTTACAAAAAGAAAGCAGATTGAAAAATAAAGTTTATACACCAAAATGAAGTAAATCAGATAAGTATAACCGGAGTTATGGATTTTAGAAGAAATAATAGATCAGTGCAAAACAGTGTTCCAAATTTTTATGATTGCGCTCAATGGGAAAAGACACTAGTGACAATCAGTCACTTGCAGGTTGAGTTGCCTGGAACCCAAGGAGGGGAAACGTGATGCAGGTCCCAGGACTAAGCCACAGCAGTCGATTTGATTTTACCTGGCTCGAGAAGCCTGGGTGCAGAGTTGTCCTGGCTGTCCTTGGTGCTGACCTGGAGTCACAGGAGAGCTGGTTTTACTACTTACACGGTGGGGAACAGGGTGCAAAAAGTCAATAACAAAGCCCCTGCTGATGCTGGATGAAGATTTTGCAGGGTTCCCTCAAGTGCAGAGTTAAGTAAAGAATGTGGTTGTCGGACTGGCAACCAACAAGCCTTGGCAGCGGTAAGCAATGCATGCTTTTATTGTTAAGTATACGAATGCGACCGAACCCTGTTCAGTCACATCGTACTAGCAGAGCTGTAACCGACGACAGCAGGTCGGTCGGTTACAGCTCCTGGCTGATGTCGGACGGACACGGGGGGTTAGCCATTGGGCCCATTCCACCGGCATTCTGGGCGAGTAAAGCAGCGCCCCTCCCTGCTGTTGCAGGAGGCAGTGCCATGCATGGTTTGTGGCCGTGATAGAGTCTAGAATCCCAGTACTACGATCCGTCGATCGGAAAATTGTTGCCAGAAGGGAGAGTGAGTCCGCAAATAACTTTTCCATTCGGACATGGGGAATAAGCGTGTCTCCATGCACCCAGGTGTGCAAGTGCGACGCCTGAGCCACCCTGTAATATAGCTCCAGGTCTGGGGCGCCCAGGCCACCCATGCTGTATGGCAGCGTGAGAATTTTCCACCACGCTCTAGGCTGCTTACCCGCCCATGCTGGTTTGATCGTGAGTTGTGTCAGTCTCTGGTGAATACCCGGGGTAACACCATCGGGAGGTTAGCAAACAGGAACAGCATTCTTGGGAGCACCACCATCTTCATGATCGAGATTCGACCCAGGAGCGAAAGCGGGAGCCTGCACCAGGCCTCAACGTCATCCTCCAGTTTGCTAAAAGCCACACCGTAGTTTTCCCTGAACACTATCTCAGAGTCGGTGTGCAACCGTATACCCAAATATCTAACCGAGTCTGTGGTCCAAAGTAGCGGGAACTCCATGTCGAATTCCTGCGTTACCGGAGTGAGGGGGAAGGCCAACGACTTTGTCCAGTTCACCTTCAGACCAGAGAGGGCTCCGTAGTGTACCACCTCTCTAAGCATCGTCGATAAATTATTTTCAGGGTCACGGACATAGAGCAAAGTGTCGTCCGCGTACATAGAGACCACAATCCTGTATGTGGGGAAGCCTATGCTCTTGTTGCGTGGTATTCACGCAGTGCACACGCTAGCGGCTCTGCCACCAGGGCATAAAGTAGAGGGGATAGCGGGCAACCCTGTCGGGTCCCCCTGCATATGGGGAAGGATTCTGTGACCAAATTTCCGAGACGCAGTCTGGCCTTTGGTTTATTGTACAAGGATCCTATCATTTGCAGGAAAGGCAATCCCAGCCCCATCCTTATTAACACTTGCCACATAAAAGGCCACTCCACAGAGTCGAAGGCCTTTTCCATGTCGAGGAACACAGCAATTGCCTTCATATCCTGCTTTACGTGCTGCGTAGTGCTGAGTACAGTGCGTATATTATATGTTAGGTTCCTGCTCGGGATGAAACCCGCCTTTTCCGGCGCGACCAGCAGTGGAGCTAGGAGCGCCAGACGGTTTGCCAGCACCTTGGCAAATATTTTTGTGTCCACATTTAGTAGTGAGAGGCGCCTATACGAGCTACACTCATCGGGCGCCTTACCCGGCTTAAGGATAGTAACCATGAACGCCTCCCTGATCGACTGTGGCATGCATCCCTCTACACAAATGTCATCAAACAGCGCCGACCGGTGTGGGAGCAATTGGTCCTGGAACGCTTTATACAAGCCCACCGTGAGCCCGTCTGCTCCAGGGGCACTACCTGACCGCTTGCCCGCAAGAGCCTCGACTATTTAATCTTTCTCGATAGGAAGCATCAGGAATTCCCTATGTGTGTTGGTGAGTGTAGGTAGCTCTATATGTTCCAGGTAGGCTAGAATTTCATCGTCAAGAGCCCCGCTCTTGGAAGAATACAGATCTGTATAATAGCGTCTAAACCTCTGGGCTATGTCAGCATCGTCTGTGAGGACATCGCCCTCTTCCGTCCTTATCTCCGTAACTAGTGGTCTGCCCCTCCTCCCTCAACACCCTCGCAAGAACTTGCTAGGTCTATCTCACTCCCCGTACGTGCGAGCCGTCGCGTACTTTCCCATATGTTTGATCTCCCTGTCTGCTTCCTCATGATATTCGGTCAGCAGAGATTTGATATCTTCGTCCGCTGCCGTGTCATGGGCCTTCTGCTGCCGCTCCTCTAATCGTGCTAATTGCCGCTCCAAGTATGTCAATTTTTGCCTGATAGACCTGAGGACCCCCGACATAGCGATGCCCCTTATAAAAACCTTAAATGCCTCCCACACCGATTGAAAGCTGTCCACTGAGCCTTATTGGTCACATCTATAGCCCCCGCTAGCTCTCCTCTGAGTAGTGGGTCAAGGAGCGCGTAGGGCGGAAATCGCCATGTAAACGGTGGGATCGTTTTCTTAGGGGTAGCCAGCACTAACAGTATAGGTGAGTGGTCAGATAGGGTACGCGGAAGGACCCTGCAGTCTCGTAACATTCCCAGTAGGGAGGAAGACGCCAGCAAATAGTCTATTCGGGTGTGTATGTCATGATAGGCCGAGTAGTGCGTATAGCCCCCTTGCGCTGCGTGTCGCATCCTCCACACGTCCTCTAGGTCCAGGCTGGTAATCACGCTATGCAACGCTTGCGCAGCAGCCGTGGGCCCATGGACTGGGCCTGCAGATCTATCTAGCGTTGGATCTAGTACTAAGTTAAAATCCCCACCCCACAGGAACTGGGCCGTATTGTAATCACGGGCAATCGTTGCTAGTGACATATAAAATTCCAGGGAATCATAGTTCGGGCCATACACGTTACCTAACACTAAGTCCAGCCCCGGTCCTTTACACCTAGATATCACAAAGTGGCCTGCCGGGTCTGCTCGCAGGAGCTCCATTGTAAATTTCGATTTGGGGTTTATCCAGGTCAGCACTCCTCTGGCATGAGACGTGAAGCCCGCCGAGGTGATGTTCCCCTCCAGGCCTCTGCTATGTAACATCCTGCTCGCCTGTGGCAGGTGGGTCTCCTGTAGGAGTGCCACATCCACTTGATGTCTCTGCAAGTAACTCAATACCTTCCTCAGTTTCCGGTAGTCGTTAAGACCCCGAACGTTCCATGTAAGTGCCCTAATCGAGTCTACAGGTCTAGGTTTCTCTGGTTCAGCCGCACCTGCCATAGCCATCCAATCTGAATTTTGTGTGTGCATGCTCATTGAGTGTTTCTGCGTCCTGCTGCATGTTCAAAAACCAAAACAAAACCACCCAACATCCATCTTGCGCGCTCTATCACCTCCACCCCCCTCCCACAGCAGACTACCCCCAACCTGGCCTTGCAGAATCCCCCGCCACCCCCCCCCCCCCATATCCAACTCCCCGAACTGTGTGACCCTCTGGGAGTCATTTGGGTGCATATCACACAGGGGCCAAGTTTGCTTCACAACCAACCAGTAATGCGTCTACACAATTTACTAAACGCCCTCCTCCGTCCTCCCGTTGTGCTGTATCTCTTGCATCATTAAGGATCAAATTGTACAATCCCCTCGGTGAATCAGGAATCCCTGGAAATTTCCACTGGTGCTCGAACCCCACCCCCATACCTGGTATACCTTACAGCGCACACCGATAGGCTATGCGCGCCCCCAAGGTGACTTTTTACTCATAACCGTCTGTGCGTGTGCAAATAGTGACCTAACTATACAACACTCTCGAGGCAGCCATCCGAACTACCAAATCCTCTTACCCGCCCCCCACCTCCAATCTTCGGGCATCGAGTCCAACTTTTATACTCTCCCCAAGTTCCATGCCTCACCGCACACATTGCCCCTTACACTCTCTGTCATCTTGAAGCTCAAAAAAATCACTCCTGCCCATCCAACTGGCTACTCCGCTCCTCGCCTTCCAGTGGCCCAAGCGTGTCCTTGCGATGTTTCCTCGTCCACCCCTTCAATGCTTGCTGCAGGGCCTTCGGGTCTGTAAATAAGTGGGATTTCCCCTGTTGATTGACCCGCAGCTTCGCGGAGTACAGCATTGCGTAGTCCAGGCCCAAATCTCGCAGCTGCCTTTTGAACGGGGCAAAGTGTTTGCGGGCTTCCTGCACTCTGGCCGTGAAGTCTGGGAAAAGCAAAGTCTCTGAACCCTCGAACTGCAGCGACTTCTTGTCCCTAGCGAGTTGCAACACTGCATCCCTGTCCCTATAATTGAGCCGCTTGGCTATTATAGGGCGCGGCGGAGCTCCAGGCCACGTGTTAAGGGAGTAGATATCATGTGAGACATGGTTAACCTGTGCTCAACCCCCTGGTATCTTGGCACAAAGCAGCCAAGCTTAATTAAGAGGCAAGGTGTAAAGTATTTGTGCAACACTTCAAACAGTAACAAAGGTAAAGCACCACACAAATAACACCCTACACCAGGTTAGAAAGATAGAGCACAATTTAATAAATAAACCAAGACTGAAATTACAAAAATCCAATCAGTAGAACAGGAATTATGAATTTTTAAAGAATAAACTGCAAGATAGCACCTAAAAGCATAAACCACCAAACGAGGCTATCTGGTCGTGCGGGACCAGCTCCAAGTCAAAAGTTCAGGCCGTCTGTGATAGAGCGCGGGTCGGATACAGTTCCAGATTAGCCCCACTGAAGTTTTACCTTCTTAAGTTTTGTGCTAAGAGTCCCATTTGCATTGGAAAGGGTCGCAGTGAGCAAGGAGAGCGTTGCAGCGGTGGTTGGCGTGGTGGGAAGAGCAGGCCGGGCATTGCAGATGGGCGGACTAGAGCTTTGGGTGAAGGTCTTCCACAGGCGATTGATGTTTGATGTGCGGAGAGAAGAACTGGCGGTGGCATGCACTGAAAGTGGGTGCGAGCTACATGGCAGCGGTGCTAACTGTTTCTGGTTCCGAAGATCCCAAAATCTTGATTTAAGGAGCCCATGAGCCACATCAAGGGTTCAGGACCTATGAGGCACTACTTTGGTGTCAGGAACTCACTGAAGATGGGTGCAGGCTCTGTTGGGGCGCATTTTATGTCCTTGAGACTCAGATCTGGAGGTCAGCAGACTAACCGTTTGAGTCACTATGGGGTCCTGGGTTCAAGATGAAGTTGCAGGTTCTGTTCTTCTTTTGCAGGCAAGAGGGCAGCAGGTCAGCACAGGAAAGCAGCAATTCCTTTATGGCAGCAGTGCAGCGGAGTAGCAGTCCTTGTAGTAGCACAGCAGTCCTTCTTTTGGGCAAAATATCCACAAGTCCAAAAGTGCACTGAAGAGTTGGTGTCTGAGGTCCCTCTTTTATACCCTGGTGACCTGGTTCTGGAAGGTGGGAGAAACTTCTAGACTGTGGCTTTGAAGTCCATGGTATTTCCGGTGTCTCCTGCCCTGGTTCCATGCTAGCTGAAGTGACAATGCAGGGTCATTAGGCCCTTTGTGTGAAGGTAGAGCATGTGCTATTCAGGTGTAAGTGGGGCTGTGCTCAGCTCCGCGTCCCCATCCTGCCAGCAGATGGCCCGCTCAGGCACCCCCTAATCCCTCTATTGTGTGACTGTCTGGGGCGAATTTACAAGTTCTGTCAGTCACACCCAGTCATGAGACCCAGGCTAGGCTAAAGGCACAAAAGGGCTAACGTCAGAAAAAAGCTGACTTTCAAAAAGTGAAATTTTTTAAAATTGTGATCATAAACCTGACTTCACAACTAAAGGGCCGATTTCGGTCGGAAGGGCTCTGAACGATGATAGGAGCCCTTCCGACCGAACCGAAACGTGTGGCACGAATTCTTTTCCGACCGAGCCATTCTGATGGGCTTGGTCGAAAAGGAATCAGACTCGGATTTCCGAATTGTGGACGTCAGCCGTCCGGAAATCCTCCAGTACTCCCCCGGCTGCCTCTTTGCGACCGAGGGAGTACGATGGCAGTTTTTCACTGCCTTTTCGTGCCAGTTTCTCCAGCAGGAAAAGGCAGTCGGAAACTGTCTCTTGGGGACCCCAGTAGGGCCCCTATGGGTGCGAGGCCGCTAAATGGCGCCCTGAGGGCACCTATGGTGCCCCTCTGTTGATCCTTGCACCCAGTGGCAGGCGCCTTGGGGTACCGGCCACAGGGTGCAGGGATGAACTGTACCCCTGCTTTCAACAATGCGGTAAGCACAACAGAAAGTTATTTAGATGTCCGGAGGTCCGGGGGACATGGTAGCTGCCTGAAACTTTGTGGAGGTCAGGGCTACATTTCTCACAATGTACTGGACCATCATCATCGGGATGGCCCCTTGGAGAGTTCGATGGCCAGCAATTCTTTGGTGCAGGCACAATGTTTTTACCTGCAGCGTGCATGGGAAAAGTGGCACAGGTCCAACAGAGTCTGGTGATGCTTTTGGCTCTCAAAGGGGACCCTCTGTCTGGGGGAACTGAGCTTTTGTCCAGGGCCAGTCTTAGTTGTGAAGTTCCAGGAAGGTTGCCACAGGTGCAGAGTATCATGCCTTTGGTTTGTGCAGCTCCTGTTGTCGCCGACTCGAGTCTCTTCATGTGTTCTTTGTTGCAAGTTAGAATACAATTGAAGCTCTGGTGGTCAGGGTTAGCCCTTAAATCCTAGTTTTAAGAGCGTTAGAGGTGTGGGTGCAAGTGGCCATTGGGCTACTAGCCACAGGGGCTAATCCGCCCCGACGTGACCACATCTGGGGATGAAGATCACCTTTTCTACCCAGATCCCTCCATTCCACCACTTTTAAAAATGGCAGAAGTCTTCCTTAACTGTACAAGCCAGGTAGCCCACCCTAGAGGTGTGGTTGGCCTTCTAGGGGTGTCAACCTCCAGAATACCTGGTTTTCCCACCTGCCTGGGTGCAAATGTGCCTAGGAGCAGGGGAGGGCTGTTTCCTCCTTTGGGAGGAAGCCTGGTAGCATATCACAGACGGAGCAGCCTTTGAAGCTTACTGCCTTGATGTGCCACTTCACTAGCCATTCTGTCTTGGAGGGATGTGTGACCTTCTTCAAGTCCAGGCCATTGTTTCAGACTCCTGGGAATGTTCACACCTCCTGGCAGGGGGTCAGATTCCTGTCCTGGAGGCAGCAGCTGGCGGGCAACCTCTAACATAGCCGCCTGGGTGCATGCCACATCGTCCTCGATACAAGATTCATCTTAGGGGTGATAAGAATGTTTTTTGATACCAAACATGACATATTAAGGCAGCGCCATAGTGAAGCTGCCAGCCTCGCATTGCCCGGCTGCCAGTCCATGTTATCCTATGGACTGTCTATCACTTATAGTATCCTTTAATGGTAAAGACCACCATAGGGACATTCAAGCTTGCACTTAAATATCAATACCTTTACCATAATGCACCCTGCCTCCTGAGCTCAGGAGGCCTTCCTTAGGGATGACTGGCATATATTGAAAATAGTGCATTGACTTTGCCACCCATGGTGAGAGCAAAGTCGAGTTCGAGCAGTTTACAGTGCTCTTGCAGTCTGCAATGGCAGGCCTGATGTCAGTAGTCTACGTGGGACACTCAGGGTGGCACAAACAGTGCTTTAGCCCTGGTGACCCCTTTACCACCCATGCCCTGTGTACCACTGGTATCAAATACTAGGGACGTATAAGGGTTTGAATTCTTGTCAATTGGGGTTACCAATATACATGTGTCAGTTTTGGGCAGAGAAAAGTGGCACTGGGGCTTGAGCAGCAGGCTCCAGTGCACGCTCAAAGTCATAACCATCAGTATTGGAGCAAAAGTTGGGGGGTGACCATACAAAAAGGGCACTTTCCTAGAGGCAGATTCATAAAAACATTCACGCAATGCCACTCGGCAAGACTACTTGCTGCACTGCATTGCATGACAGGGAGAGAGCTGAACTGTGCCGTATCTACTGAGATATACAAGCCGTTACTCTGGATTTACTAAGACATGCAGAGCCACAACGGTGACTTTGCATGGCTTAGTAAATCCCACTAAAGAGCTTGTGTTGCCTTGCAACGCCTTACGTGACTTACGTGCACTTACCCGCATTTTCTGGCATTACATACCGCTCCCCGGACCACCGCGAGACTAGCTCGTTTGGGTGGAGGGAGGCAGGTACCATTTCCGGTATATAGGGAGGTTAGCGCTCTAGTGGCTACCCCCTCTATAAAACAGGATGCCTGACACGACGCGAGCAGACGCGCGCTGAAAGGGCTTAGCTCCTGACATATTGCCACATTTATTTAAAAAGCTTGTTTTTATTGGAAACGGTTGCTGCTTGTTTTATTCTGTGCACTTACCCGCATTTTCTGGCATTACATACCACTCCCCGGTCCACCGCGAGACTAGCTCATTTGTGTGGAGGGAGGCAGGTACCATTTCCGGTATAGAGGGAGGTTAGAGCTCTAGTGGCTACCCCCTCTAAAAAACCGGATGCCTGACAAGACGCACAGTGGACGCACGCAGCGGGCGTGCCGGCGGCGTGCCAAAGGCAAGCCTGTCTGCGCTCGTCCGCGCCCAGGAGTCGCCAGGAACTCTGGTCTTATGATGTATTCAGAAAGAAGCTGGTACTTCCATGTAAATTAAGTAAGTTAGTTTATTAGGATTGGTGTCACTACAACGCATGCTTTTACATCGCATGCCTTTACAACGCGGTTTTTACATCGCATACCATTACAACGCATAATGCTTTTAGGCGCTGGATAGTGAATTATTTAATTTACTATTCCAACTCCAGTCCCCGTGGATAGCAGGGAAGGTGT
Organism: Lissotriton helveticus; assembly: GCF_964261635.1. Lineage (NCBI taxonomy): Eukaryota > Metazoa > Chordata > Amphibia > Caudata > Salamandridae > Lissotriton > Lissotriton helveticus. The sequence goes on from NC_136070.1 coordinate 964,707,282, forward strand.
TGGATAGTATATTAAATACATTCCCTATCCTAGAGCGCCCCCCAGCGCATTGCGTTGTAATGGTTTGCGTTGTAATGGTTGCGATGTAATGGTAGTGCGTTGTAAAAAATTTGTTGTAAGTGATGTTCCCCGTTTATTAAGTTAAGATGTTAAGATAAGAAGATGAAATGATAACCCCATCAGGAGCAGCTTTCCTGCTGCTCAGCCCTCACCCAACTGACATTCACAAACCTCTAACATTCCATTCATCCAACATTCCACATCACACGCATTCTAGCTGAGCAGCAGGAAGACCTAAGATACAACATCTTACTACCTCAGGCCATGGTCCTACTTTCAGACGGACATACTCCAATAAAGAACTGGTAGAGATGAGCTCTACCCCCTGCCTTGTTGGCGGGCTGGGCCCCTGGCCCCTGTATGAGGGTCCATTTTCATGTCTGGCTTGTGGCTATCAGGCCATCATCGACAGCAAGATGCCTACTAATCATGATATGACTCACACACTAGCACATACCCCTACAGCTAATCCAAGCAACCTCCCTATCAACTCACAGCAGGGGTGGAAAAGTATATTGTGCAATGTGAGAACCCTCCCTGAGCACTCTGCCGAGGTTTGGGATCTCCTCTCCTCGATGCAGCCCGACCTAGGGTTTTTAACCGAAACTTGGTTGAAGCCCCATTCAGTCCCCTCTATAGCACTTGTTCTGCCTGAGGGATATAGATTCATTCGCATGGACAGGCAGAATAAAATAGGGGGTGGGATTGCTATTTTGCACAGGGATAACAGCAAGATTACTGTGCTGGAGCAACACAGTGACCAGGCCATGGAACTACTGGTCTTCCGTATCGATCTCTTATCTCGGATAAGTTGGAGGGGGGCCTTGGTATGTCGGCCTCCTGGCCCGCTAAAAAGCTTCCCTCTTCATCTTATCGAGTTAATCGAACCGCATGTAATCGCGAGCAGCATTTTTTGCTACTGGGCGATTTTAATATACACAGTGAGTGCGGTTCTAATGTGGATACAGAGTCACTTGTAACGGAGCTAGCCACTCTTGGGTTAACCAAGCTTAATGAGGGCCCTACCCACACAGCGGGCCAAACCCTGGATATCGTCTTTTCCAACTCCCCTAATGTCTCCTGTAAATGCCCCCAGTCGTTGCCCTGGTCTGACCATGCGTTAATTGAATTTTGTATTCAGGCACCTAGGAAGAGAACTCATGTCATTCATGACTCCCCTGGCTTTTTCAGACAGTGGAAGAGAGTTACCCCAGAGGGCTTTAAAGCCTCTTTTGTAGAGCCAAGGATACTAGAATAAGATAACATCACAGAGGCACTTGCCAAATACAACTTGGCAGTTTCTAGTGCCGTGGACCAGTTAGCCCCTCTGAAACCCCTTCCCAGTACACCTAGGCTCCCCCAGAACGCCTGGTATTCCCCCGACTTCGTACGCAGAAGCGAACTTGTAGGAAGTACGAAAAACGGTGGCGTGTTATGCATGATGAGGAGGACAAAGTCCGGTATTATGTGGCCCTGGCTGACCATCACAGGAATATTAGGGCAGCACGTAAAGATCTTATAGCCCTACAATTTCATCTGGCCAGAAATGACCCAAAGGTGCTATACCGCATCTTAAAGACCTTTACGGATCCTTTGGCGTGCGAGAATCCAATGGTTCCTGCCCCAAAAAGTGCGATGATATTGGTACCTTCTTTATACAAAAAATGGAGACTGTCTATGATAAAATTGTTCAATCAGGGGAGTATTCTCTAATTACTATGACTCCCGCAGAATCTGGGCAGGCAGCCATTCAATTGCTGGGAAGCTTTCCCCCAGTGTCACAAGTGGAGACTGAGTCATTGATCCACTCAGTAAAATCTGGTTCACCTCAGGATCCTATGCCGGCAAAAATCATCACTTCCTTTGCCAGCTACCTGTCCCCTTCCATTGCACATCTCCTCAATCTCTCCCTTAAAGAAGGTGTGGTCCCTTTGGAATGGAAAGCAGCACAGGTTATGCCTATCCGGAAGAACACCAAGGTCCCGCTAACTGAGTTTTCCAATCTTCGCCCCATCTCTCTCCTCCCATTCCTGGGCAAGGGAGGAGAGAGATGGGGCAAAGATTGAAAAACTCCGTTAGCGGGACCTTGGTGTTCTTCCGGATAGGCATAACCTGTGCTGCTTTCCATTCCATAGGGCCCACACCCTCTCCTCCCTTTCCTGGGCAAACTTTTGGAGAAACATATAAACATCCATCTCTCTAACCATGTCGAACGGACGGGCAGCCTTGAGCCATCTCAATCAGGCTTTCGTCCCAAGCAGAGCACAGAAACAGCCCTACTAGCGGTAACCGATAACATCAGGATGACCCTAGGTAGAGGCCATTCTTCGATTCTGGTGCTGTTGGATCTGTCCACCGCATTCAACATGGTTTCCCATAAGATCTTGCTCAGGAGATTCGAGGAGATCGGACTCAGGGATCTAGCCCTACAGTGGCTAACGAGTTTTCTTTCTTCTCGTTCCCAGGCAGTTAACCTTGGTTCCTATCATTCCGCCACAACAGAATTGTCCTGGGGAGTACCACAGGGCTCCTGTTTGAGTCCGACTTTGTTCAACTTCTATGTGGCTCCCTTGGCCAATCTGTTGAGGAGCAGTGGATTTATCCCTGTCTCTTATGCGGACAATACCCAGTTGCTTTTTCCATTTGCAAAGTTTACTTCATCAGTGCAGGCCACCTTCTCTTTGGAAATGAGTAACTTTCTTCAGTGCAATGTGGGGAAGACGGAAATTATGCTCTTCGGTGAAGCTCAACTGCTGTGGAGTCCTGACTGGTGGCCCTCTGACTTGGGCACTCCCCCCACTCCAAAAACCAGTGTTAAAAATCTAAGCGTTCGCCTTGAACAGACCCTCACTATTAAGGAGCATGCGGCACAGACAGCTGGCTCTTGCTTCCATGTGTTGGGTCTATTGCGACGTATCCTTCCTCTGCTTCCCGATTCATCTAGGAAAACGCTAACCCAGGCGCATATATTAAGTCGCCTGGACTATTGCAATAGTCTTATGTTGTCTGCCAATGAGGCTGCCCATGACAGACTTCAGGTTGTCCAGAATACGGCGGCCCGTTTGATTCTGAATGCTCCTCCAAGCACAGCCTCTCGGCCTCTGCTTTACCAACTCCAGTGGCTCCCGGTACGGAAGCGTGTACAGTTTAAAGTTTATTGCACTATTCACAAGGCCTTGTCCAAGTCTGGCCCTAGTTATCTTGCGGATAAATGTATCCCCTACATTCCACAGTGGTCCCTCCGCTCAGAATTCCAGCACCTTTTTCACAGTGCCTAGAATTAAACGAGCCAGACAAGGGGGGAAGGCCCTATCCTATCTGGGTTCCTGCCACTGGAACAAGCTCCCTGTGCAACTAAGACAATGTTCGGAACATCTCCATTTCAGGAAACAGCTTAAGACCTTTCTTTTCACCTCTGATCCTTAGCTGACAGGCTTTCCCTCACGTGACCCGTCTATAGCGCAGAGATAGATACCCCTTCGGGGGTCGATTCTGGCGCGTTATAAATAAATAAATAACTAAATAAGGGCAACTCATGCCCTTTCTAAATCTGGGCCTAAATCTCCCCTTGGCTAAAAGAAAAAGAATAAACTGACTTTATTAAATGTAACTGCTTACCTAAGCACTCGAATTCCTCTTGCCCGACTCAGGGCTATATAAACCTGCAACAAAAAGTGTATATGAATGTATGTGTTTTATTGGAAGTAGACCTGTCTGCTTTAACGACACCTGCTGCAGGACTCTCTCAACTAACGTTTCATAGAATCCCGTGACCGTCACCGCCTGCTTACTGCGCAGTGTAACGATGACATATCTGCAGTCTAAAATGGGCATAGGAAAAAGTAAAACCCAACATGTCTGCAGTCTAAAATGGGCATTGGAAAAAGTAAAACCCAACACGTCACTCCCTTTTTCTGTTTCTACATCACACTCTTCTCCACGACTACAACTATCTTCCCTTCTATTTAATTTCTTTATTTCGTGTATCACCCTTTTTTACCCTTCTAAGACTCAATTTTCACCAAGTATTGCAGGCAATGCCTTGTGCCATTTCCGTCTGGGAACGGGTTACCATGGCCACAAGGAATTATGAAAAATATTGCTCTATGAAAACAGTGCATGTTTTACAAATGACATCACAGTTCCCAAGGTAAAGGCACGCAGAGTAATTGGTGCAGTCGCTGAAGGCTTGCAAAGTACCCTCTCTTCTTACCCATGCTGTTTTTAGTTAACTGGCTAACCCGTGCAGGCTCTACGAAAGGAATGTGTTATTTTCAATATTTACAAGGAAAAACTTGATCTGTGTGTGCTCCGTTACCGCAATATTCTAATTAGGATGGCAGATTCGATGGTGGGCCTATTTCGCGAATTGTGCGCGAATGTAGTGCTGGGACAGTAGGAGGCGCTGCATTTCTAGGTGGTGGTTGGCTGTGGGGGAGTTTGTTGGAGAGCAGATTTGGAAGAATCCTAGACTTTATTTAATAGTAGAAGTGTTTGCTGCACTTCAGGGAAGACGTAGCAGGTGCGTGAGTATATGTATGAGTGACTGGGGTGTGCGAAGTATTGATTACACAAGTGCATTCTTGCAGAGTTGCAAGTATTGGCCTGGATGCAGTTATGGAGTTTTGCACTTTTCCAGTGTCTACCTTCTATTGTACCGGGCATTTCCCCGGTGGGCTGGAGTCCTTGGGGGCCTGCTTTGAAAGCCCAGGGCCCCTCCTGGTGCCCCAGAAACATTCCCCAGCTCTCCCAGGTTAATTGCAGCAAGCATGGCAGGGGGAGGCTTCAATAGAGGGAGGGAGGGGGAAGGTAGAGAGAAAGTGATCAGAGAGGGAGGAGCAGAGAAGAGAAGGGAAGAAACTGAATGGATGGATGGATATAAAGAGGTTGCACAAGGAGATGAAGGGAGTTGGTTGAGCATTTTTACCTGAGCAGCTTTTGGTTCCTCATTCCAGCCCTCCTACCCAGGAGTGCATCATTTCCTCTTAAAAGTATTAAAAGGCACCAGTGGCTCACACACATGTAGAGTGACTACATATTTTTCTTAGATGTTAATAGTGAGTTCTCTGAAATTGTTCATCACCAGAAGCTCATGAGCACTTTGTACTTTTAGGATCTGATTTCGAGTGTCCCAGTGGGAGATGCAACAATGATTAAACCTGTTAAAATCCAGTACCTGTTATCAGAATTTAACAGGTGCGATATTTATCCACTATTTAGGGGTTCAGATGTAACATTAAGATTTTGGTGCTCATCATTAAAGTTGACGGAGGGCGGGGATGGTGAAATTACAAGGCGCACCACCAGGCGATGTGTGACTACATAGCATGTCCCCCTTTGGCCAGATTATGGTGCCGTAGCAACCCTTAGTTAGACAGTGTATTAACACTCATTGTGAAGGTGGGAGGTTCCTTTTCTCATGAGTGAATGCTGTGGTTAGTACAAGCAGTGGGGATCAATCTTACCCGGATGAAAACCATTGACCAACGCTTGGCACTGGAACGGCTTGAAACATGCTAGTAGCACCACCAAGAATGAACCGGACATTATACCCAACTTTCATCCATCTTCATATCTTATTTTAATCATGTCCGGGGCACCGACTAATAAAGGTATTTCCTTTGGTTTTACCTCATGGTTTTTTTGCATAATAATCTGGATCCGCCTTTATCCAGTATACTTTTTTATCAAGAATGCTCTCTCACTGAGGTTGAGTCCACCATGATAGTATCATCTTATCAGGGTGGGATGAGGTAGCCCATGCAATGGTGTAACAAAAAACACCCACAGCCCCCGCAGTGCAGCGGGTCTTTAAGCCCCAGAGGGCCCCCTTAGCATAGCACCCTGGCCTGAGAGCTCCTGAGTAAGTTTGTAGGGGGGCTCCTGTATGTACTTTGCAGGGGGCCCCCCTTAAGTTTCATTACGCCGCTGAGCCCATGATGAAGCCAGTAGCATTATATAAAAAGTTGGGGCCCTCATGCAAATTATGATGAAGGGCCCCTTTCTCTCCCATATCTCGCAGATATTTATTGGATTTTAGCTGAATAGGGGCCTCCTGAAGGATTTTGCCTCCTGAATGGTTGGTTTCCTCCTCCACTTCAGGGGCTGCGGGGCTTGCGTAACGTCCCCAGAAGAAGCATGCTACAAAAGTGTGGCAAAGCTTCAAGATCTAGTATATACTGCATAACATAGGTTACCAGGTTGTTGTCTGATTATTAAATAACCGTGTTTTGAGGTTTGTAATACCGCTCCAAAACCTACATGTCCTGGCATTTTCCTTGTATTTTTACCATGTTACATTTTTGTGGGTTTGACATGCCGAAATGTAACTCTGGGGCTCAGTAAACTCCCAAAAAGGTATAATTACGACCGTCTGAAAATACGTATGTACCAGGAACAGCTTTGTACTGGGTCTCTCGTAAAGAGCGCCGTAGCTTTTCCATGTGACTCAACTCAAATTTTACTTGCGTACCAACTACTTGTGAAAGTCCTAAATCTCATTGAGAAGCCCAACACTTGTGGAACTTTGCAACTTTCATATACTTTTCATAATTTTTGCTAGAAATACCTGAAGTTCATAAGACAAATCTGCACAATTTCTCCAACTCCACCAAATCAAATCCCTATGATAAATCAGAGGAATTTGTAGGTGGTTCAAAGTCCCAGTCATGCAGCTTGGTTATGGTTCGAACTCAGGGAAGGCAACTCCTATAGACAAATGAAAATAAACCACCCAAGTACCAGACTCTGCTCTGCTGGTGCAGCTCAGTTCTTCTTTACAGGACTCCTTGCTATTTCAGGACTGCACTCCATGCAGGTATGCTGAGATGTTACTGTCACCATGAGTAACCCTTCTCGACCACGCTGCATTGATAGAACCATATGCAATGAGGCACCTTCCACCACTAGGCAGCACATGACAGTGGAGATAAACATTAATATATTTTCAGCAACTCATTCCTGACCTCCAGCATAGGGGTTCACAGGTCTTCAGTAGATAACTTACCCGCGGAGGGCTTGGAAACCAAATTCAGTCCTAGAACAACTCTTCAAACCAGTTCCACTTTACAATAGGCCATAACTAGAAATGGGACATGCAGTGCACACTTGTGTCAAGGAACCCCATCTGCTGTCAACACAGCCCCTTAGCCTAAAGCCTACCTGGAAAGTTTCAGAGTGCATAAAGGTCATCGTTTCATGACACTGCCTTACAAAGAAGATGAACTTGCATGTCCATCTGTGGTACTGTTCATTAATGCTATCCATCAATACGATTACTGGAAACACTGGGACTAGCATCAACATCTGCACAGCCAGATAATGCTCCTCAATCCTCCCTAAACAAACATCTGCTATTCCATTAATGCCTGGGTCGAAACGATTTGGATTATGTTGGATGCAGGAGCATTAAACCTCTCAATGAGGTCACAAGATTCAGTGGATCTCAATAAACAATAAAAAAACCTTATTAAATTCAGATACACAGTATTGTTTTAGGTGGGAATATTTAGGGAAAAGGTCGGGAATTAAAGCAGAAGAAGGGCAGATTTTAAGTGACATCATTTCCGCTGTTATTCTGGCAGTAAGGACCCACTTCCCACAACCACAAAGGACCACTGACTGCCTCACTGCCTCACTTTTAAAAAAATGTCAGAAGTCACCACTTTTCAAGGCTGCCAGAGTGTTTTTTTAAATGTGTATGTATTCGAGCTCACCCCACCAACTTCACAAAGTCAGACAACCTGCAGGAGCTGTGTGAGAATCCTAATTTTAAACTGCTTAACTAGCAGCTTGTCAATATCCCTGCTTGAAAAAAAGCAGCAAGTTCTGAAGATAGGGATTACTTGTTTTGAACACTTGTACGTGAGGGGAGGTGGAATTTAAGTGTCAACATTTTCAATTGAAGTAAGCAAAGCAAACAATGAACTGGAAAACCGCACCCTATCATTAGTGGGTTTTTTCAATTACATTTTTCATGCCAAGAGAGGTTGACTTGAGGATTTGGTAAATGCCTTTTGTTAGGCTTGTCTAGAGACAGCTTTAGTTCTCTTGCGAACCTCATGTATTCTCATAAATCATATATACATGCATAGCATGACTTTCTTATTTTATTTTCTGTGATATATGGTTTTGCTAAAACAAATGTAAACCATCTCACCAGCTTGCCTACGCCAAACCTACTGCTTTTCCCAGTGGTTCTTCTGTGTAGCATCGGTACGCAAACATTAGACTAATAAGTTATCTGAACATTTGAACGGTGCAATGCGGCTTCAAATTAAAGGGGTGTTAAAATGGGGACTGAACGGGCATCTGTAAAGGTGCCAAGAATTCAAAGAGCATGCCAATTGTGAGTCCTCAGAATCAGTAGGGTGATTCCTTAAGTGAAAAGCTAAGTATTTCATGGACAAGAGGATTCAACAGATCTCTTCGCAAAGGAGATGATCCTTTTGTATAGCCATGGGTTCATAGGTCAATGTCAAACAAAGTAAAGGAGGCCCCCTTCTGTAACAGGTCTGGGACCAGGGGAAATATTAAGAAAAGGCGAAAAAAGTCCCTACAAGAGCCACAGAGGTGGTCTCAAATACACAAAGATGCCCAACAATGACCTGTTTTTTACAACAATACCAATCTCACAATAATCAAAGACCTCCAAGTTTAAACATAAAGATCTAAAAATCTATTATGAATATTACAACTATTTCTTTATGGCTCATAATTGCACATTGACATTATATAGAATGCATCTTATGATAGATAGTAAGCAGAGAGAGATGTTTGTTTAAATTTGTACAAATATATATTTATTCGACGGTATCACTGTTTAATCACAATCACAAAGACTGGAAAAATGCATACATTCATGAAAAATACATGTTGTCTAAAAACATAATCATAAAAAACACAATATACGGCGATAATTAAAATGTTCGTAGGAACAGGTGTCGACGCGGCATTTCGGTTGAAATGTAAATTAAAAACCTTCTTCAGGACAGTTTCTGTGAGGAAACACACAATTACTATTTCATATATATAATACAGTTTTTATACACATAAACATTCTTGATTGCTATTGCTAATATTTTAATCTCTGCTGGCTCCTATTAAGTCTACTACAAGCAAATTTGAGCTCTTGCAATTAATCACTGGGCATATTGATTTAACACTAATTGTTTCTTTTCGGTAGGTCACATTATTAGTATTATCGAAAAAGTCGGTGGGGCTCCCTAGATGGCAAACAGAAATTATAGCTCTGGCATTGTGTATTAATTTATCTACACTTCTGCTCTACACTTAAAATGTGTACACTAATGTCTCATTACCTGAGGTTTATTATTTCCTCGGAGTTAAATAGAAAAGACAGAAAAACCGTTCCCTGATCCGGGTAGGACGGAATTCAGACTTTAATAATATGGATGGGTCTGGATGTTCTGATATCTGTACATAAACAATTTCAACATAAACAAAAAGGTGCCTTTAATAATAATATTTAACCTTCTCACTTGATCGTGTTTATATTTATTTAAGAAAAATAATAAAGTACCTTCAAACGGATTATGTTCAGGGTCACGCTATTATAATAGGAGCCACCGATGTCCGGTTGTGTGTCTACTTGCGTATTTGCTAGAAATCAAACCGAATACATGGAGTTTACCCTGTTGTCTTAGAGGATGTTATGTCTCAATAATCTATAACCAGCTACTACTTTCACTTACCAAATTTCACTGTATGGCAAATCGCTGTAGTCGTAGCCCTTTTAATTGGCTTTTCTTGTCAATTGTACTAGTCTGGGGGTTGTCCTCCCACTATAAGATAAAAAACCGGTATTGAGGTAATAATATCTCCCATGATATTGTCACATGTATGGGCATGTTTTTATTTACAAGACTATTATTGTATGTTTTTAATGTTAAGCTCATGAATCCATCTAGTGGATTCAGCAGAATATTTATGTGCTTGATATATATCGTTTCTTACTGATAGATATACTCACATATAGTTGTATTATGCCTGTGATGGTCGGGGGTTATATATATGGAGATATCTGGGGTAGCTTGCCTGGATTTATAGTCTATGGGCCACCCAGATAGTTATGTGTATATAGGTTATACATAGAACAAACCGCACTGATCCGACTATTGGCCTGTCATTTCACTCATCTAGGTATTAACAGATAGCGGTTGTGCGAAGCTATGTTCAAAAACTGACATGGTTATCAATTTGACGCTAACTCGAGATTAAAGCAACGTCCGTTTCGAGTTTTATCAAGCCCATGGCAGAAAGACGAGACCCGTTATCAAAGCTCTCCTTACCTCATCGCATAGAGTCGGCCTCCCTGCTCCTATTAAGACGGCGTTTCGGGGGTTCTGTATATATTCGATGTTCGTGAAACACACCGAATCGTACCTTATATGTAGGAATGAAGATCATTGGTTGTTTAGAAGCGCCGTTCTGATAGGGCCGCTTCAGGTCACGTGATCGGATATTTCAAAACAAATAACTTTACGCCGTTTGTTCAGGCAGCAATAAACATTGTAGTGTGAGTCTCGATATGTCGAAATAATTGATCAAATGTTAGCGAGTCAAGATCATAATAAATCGCCAATAGTATTTAAGAATCTTATAAAACCCAACAGTGTCACGAGTATTATCGAGTGTTAAGGCAGCTGTTGTGGCTACCAAAAGATTTCCTAAGGAGTCCTATGGAGATAATGTCATCCGTTGACATTATTTTTAAAAACCTCTTAATCTTAGATAGAGGCAGATGGATCTACCATTTTCTGGGGTATTTAGCAAGAAAATATTGCACAATTAGTTTCATGTTGGTAGGGGTTGCTGGTTTAATTCAGAGATTACTATTAATGAAGTAGGAGACAGGAATACATTCCGTATTCTAGATTTCACGCCGTGCTAGATTATATGTAATGCTAAACTATACGTTTCCAGTCTTCTCTACTATTAAGGCCCGTCCGGACACTATTAAATCTTGACATATAAAACTGTTCAAGTTTTTTCCTTTTTTGGTTAAGATCACCACCTCTAGCGTTAATGGTTACTATTTCTAAACAGCACCATCGCAGATATTTGATGTCATGTTTCGCTATCCTCCAATGTTCAGTCAAGGGCGCGCCTCTTTTATTAGTTCGTAGGGCCGATTTGTGTTCGTTTATCCGGATGCGGACCTCTCTTGATGTTTCCCCGATATAAATGAGGTTGCACGGACAATTAATAAGATAAATCACATTTCCGGTTCGGCAGTTCATAAAACTTCTAGGTTTCATGACTATATCTTTTATGGTAATGATATTGCCACGGATTATGTCCTTGCAGTTACCACACCCGGAACAGGGAAACGTTCCAGTTGGTAAGGGGGCATTATCTATACAGGGCTGGTTGTTTATTCTCGCCTCCCTATATCTGTGTAAAAGGCTATTGCGAATCGTGCGATTTCTCCTGAAGGAGAACATGGGTTTAGGTAGTCTTTTCTGTTGTTTGTCGTTAATCAGATGCCAATTCCTATTTATTATATTTTTTAATTTATTGCTTATTTGGTTGAAGTTGGTCACAAAAATGATAGACTGGGGAGTGACGTCCTTTTTCTCTTTAGTTTTGAGTAGGCTTTCTCTATCATAATATTTTGCGCGTTTGTAGGCATGCCTCATTAGCCGTTTGGGGTAACCGCATTCGATGAATTTAGATTTTAAGGCCATTGCGTGTTTATCGAAATCATGAAGTGTTGTGCAATTTCTCTTCAATCTCCGAAACTGACCAAAGGGAATGTTATTAACCTGGCAGGGGGGATGGTTGCTGTCGTAGTGGAGCATAGTATTCCTGTCAGTAGGTTTTATAAACAGCTCCACGCTCAGGTAACCGTCAGTGTGTTTAATGATTAAGTCGAGGAATTCACAGCTTTGTTTGTCTGTGTGGGAGGTGAATTTCAGATTGTCGTCACCAAGGTTTAGCCAGGCGATGAACTCTATTCAAGTATCTGTTGGACCGGTCCATATGAAAAAAACATCGTCGATGTAACGGGACCACATAGAAATATTCTCATAGAAAGGTGATATCTGGTTGTATATATGTTGTTCTTCGAAATTTGATACATATAGACAGGCCAGGCTCGGAGCACAGGTGGCCCCCATGCTGGTACCTTTGGTCTGTCTATATAGCTCTTTATTGAATAGAAACAGGTTGTTTTTAAGTACCATGGTGACACAATCTATGATGAATAATTCATGAGCGGTGTGGTCTCTTTCATCAGTACTAAGCATAGAGGTGATAATTTCTATTGTGGCGTTTTGGGGTATATTTGTATATAATGCCTCAATATCCAGCGTGACTAGGATCTGTGTGTCAGGATTAAACTCTAGACCCTCTAATTTTTGGATAATGGCTGATGTATCTTTAATGTATGCCTTTTGGGTCACCACTAAGGGTTGTAAAAAAACATCAGCATATTTACTTAGTGGTTCAGTTAGTGAGCCTATGCTTGACACAATAGGCCTCATGGGGGGATTAGAAATATCTTTATGGACTGAATGTTTCTATTCAATAAAGAGTTATATAGACAGACCAAAGGTACCAGCATGGGGGCCACCTGTGCTCCGAGCCTGGCCTGTCTATATGTATCAAATTTCGAAGAACAACATATATACAACCAGATATCACCTTTCTATGAGAATATTTCTATGTGGTCCCGTTACATCGACGATGTTTTTTTCATATGGACCGGTCCAACAGATACTTTAATGGAGTTCATCGCCTGGCTAAACCTTGGTGACGACAATCTGAAATTCACCTCCCACACAGATAAACAAAGCTGTGAATTCCTCGACTTAATCATTAAACACACTGACGGTTACCTGAGCGTGGAGCTGTTTATAAAACCTACTGACAGAAATACTATGCTCCACTACGACAGCAACCATCCCCCCTGCCAGGTTAATAACATTCCCTTTGGTCAGTTTCTGAGATTGAAGAGAAATTGCACAACACTTCATGATTTCGATAAACACGCAATGGCCTTAAAATCTAAATTCATCGAACGCGGTTACCCCAAACGGCTAGTGAGGCATGCCTACAAACGCTCAAAATATTATGATAGAGAAAGCCTACTCAAAACTAAAGAGAAAAAGGACGTCACCCCCCAGTCTATCATTTTTGTGACCAACTTCAACCAAATAAGCAATAAATTAAAAAATATAATAAATAGGAATTGGCATCTGATTAACGACAAACAACAGAAAAGACTACCTAAACCCATGTTCTCCTTCAGGAGAAATCGCACGATTCGCAATAGCCTTGTACACACATATAGGGAGGCGAGAATAAACAACCAGCCCTGTATAGATAATGCCCCCTTACCAACTAGAACATTCCCCTGTTCCGGGTGTGGTAACTACAAGGACATAATCCGTGGCAATATCATTACCATAAAAGATATAGTCTTGAAACCTAGAAGTTTTATGAACTGCCGAACCAGAAATGTGATTTATCTTATTAATTGTCCGTGCAACCTCATTTATATCGGGGAAACATCGAGAGAGGTCCGTATCCGGATAAACGAATACAAATCGGCCTTACGAACTGATAAAAGAGGCGCGCCCTTGACTGAACATTGGAGGATAGCGAAACATGACATCAAAGATCTGCGATGGTGCTGTTTAGAAATGGTAACCATTAACGCTAGAGGTGGTGATCTTAACCAAAAAAGGAAAAAACGTGAACAGTTTTATATGTCAAGATTTAATAGTGTCCGGACGGGCCTTAATAGTAGAGAAGACTAGGAACGTATAGTTTAGCATTACATATAATCTAGCACGGCGTGAAATCTAGAATACGGAATGTATTCCTGTCTCCTACTTCATTAATAGTAATCTCTGAATTAAACCAGCAACCCCTACTAACATGAAACTAATTGTGCAATATTTTCTTGGTAAATACCCCAGAAAATGGTACATCCATCTGCCTCTATCTAAGATGAAGAGGTTTTTAAAAATAATGTCAACGGATGACATTATCTCCATAGGACTCCTTAGGAAATCTTTTGGTAGCCACAACAGCTGCCTTAACACTCGATAATACTCGTGACACTGTTGAGTTTTATAAGATTCTTAAATACTATTGGCGATTTATTATGATCTTGACTCGCTAACATTTGATCAATTATTTAGACATATCGAGACTCACACTACAATGTTTATTGCTGCCTGAACAAACGGAGTAAAGATATTTGTTTTGAAATATCCGATCACGTGACCTGACGCGGCCCTATCAGAACGGCGTTTCTAAACAACCAATAATCTTCATTCCTACATATAAAGTACGATTCGGTGTTTTTCACGAACATGGAATATATACAGAACCCCCGAAACGCCGTCTTAATAGGAGCAGGGAGGCCGACTCTATGCGATGAGGTAAGGAGAGCTTTGATAACGGGTCTCGTCTTTCTGCCATGGGCTTGATAAAACTCGAAACGGACGTTGCTTTAATCTCGAGTTAGCGTCAAATTGATAACCATGTCAGTTTTTGAACATAGCTTCGCAAAACCGCTATCTGTTAATAACTAGATGAGTGAAATGACAGGCCAATGGTCGGATCAGTGTGGTTTGTTCTATGTATAACCTATATACACATAACTATCCGGGTGGCCCATAGACTATAAATCCAGGCAAGCTACACCAGATATCTCCATATATACAACCCCCGACCATCACAGGCATAATACAACTATATATGAGTATATCTATCAGTAAGAAACGATATATATCAAGCACATAAATATTCTGCTGAATCCACTAGATGGATTCATGAGCTTAACATTAAAACATACAATAATAGTCTTGTAAATAAAAACATGCCCATACATGTGACAATATCATGGGAGATATTATTACCTCAATACCTGTTTTTTATCTTATAGTGGGAGTACAACCCCCAGACTAGTACAATTGACAAGAAAAGCCAATTAAAAGGGCTACGACTACAGCGATTTGCCATACAGTGAAATTTGGTAAGTGAAAGTAGTAGCTGGTTATAGATTATTGAGACATAACATCCTCTAAGACAACAGGGTAAACTCCATGTATTCGGTTTGATTTCTAGCAAATATGCAAGTAGACACACAACCGGACATCGGTGGCTCCTATTATAATAGCGTGACCCTGAACATAATCCGTTTGAAGGTATTTTTCTTAAATAAATATAAACACGATCAAGTGAGAAGGTTAAATATTATTAATAAAGGCACATTTTGTTTATGTTGAAATTGTTCATGTACAGATATCAGAACATCCAGACCCATCCATATTATTAAAGTCTGAATTCCGTCCTACCTGGATCAGGGAACGGTTTTTCTGTCTTTTCTATTTAACTCTGAGGAAATAATAAACCTCAGGTAATGAGACATTAGTGTACACATTTTAAGTGTAGAGCAGATGTGTAGATAAATTAATACACAATGCCAGAGCTATAATTTCTGTTTGCCATCTATGGAGCCCCACCGACTTTTTCGATAATACCAATAATGTGACCTACCGAAAAGAAACAATTAGTGTTAAATCAATATGCCCAGTGATTAATTGCAAGAGCTCAAATTTTCTTGTAGTAGACTTAATAGTAGCCAGCAGAGATTAAAATATTAGCAATAGCAATCAAGAATGTTTATGTGTATAAAAACTGTATTATATAGATGAAATAGTAATTGTGTGTTTCCTCACAGAAACTGTCCTGAAGAAGGTTTTTAATTTACATTTCAACCGAAACGCCGCGTCGACACCTGTTCCTACGAACATTTTAATTATCGCCGTATATTGTGTTTTTTATGATTATGTTTTTCGACAACATGTATTTTTCATGAATGTATGCATTTTTCCAGTCTTTGTGATTGTGATTAAACTGTGATACCGTCGAATAAATATATATTTGTACAAATTTAAACAAACATCTCTCTCTGCTTACTATCTATCATAAGATGCATTCTATATAATGTGCAATTATGAGCCATAAAGAAATAGTTGTAATATTCATAATAGATTTTTAGATCTTTATGTTTAAACTTGGAGGTCTTTGATTATTGTGAGATTGGTATTGTTGTAAAAAACAGGTCACTGTTGGGCATCTTTGTGTATTTGAGACCACCTCTGTGGCTCTTGTAGGGACTTTTTTTGCCTTTTCTTCATAGGTCAATGGACACAGAGACAGCTCGCCATCTCATTCCTTGAGATAGACTCTCTGTGAAAGTGTCACAAATGCAGTGGGTATGAAGACTGCATGTGATCTCAATTCCGGAGGTGCCCTTACCAGGAAGAAATCAATAATTCAATAGCTACAAACACTACTCCTCAGCTCACTCCTAG
Source organism: Lissotriton helveticus (assembly GCF_964261635.1). Lineage (NCBI taxonomy): Eukaryota > Metazoa > Chordata > Amphibia > Caudata > Salamandridae > Lissotriton > Lissotriton helveticus. Next base: position 964,723,697 of record NC_136070.1, read on the forward strand.
AGTCCGCCCTCAAGGCTGGGAGTCTGGACTCAGACAGTCACAGCCACCTCACTTCTAGTTGTGACCTGTCCAGAGGCAGTGAGAGAGATCACTAGTCCAATGGGAACAGAGACAGCAATCCAATGAAGGTCAAAAACTGAATGGGTAGCTTGATGGTATCCTCTCTCACCTCAGAATACACACATCCTGCAAAAGTGAATGAGTGTCCGCAGAAGATGCTCCTGGAGAAGCGTAATTTTGATTTTACTCGGATATACTGTAGAGGTGCATCATAATCATGTGTAGTCAGCACTCAAATATATTCTGTATGATTAATGTTACTAACAGAGGATGGGGATTGTATATATAAAGTACTTCATGTGAAAATAATGAGATTGTGAATTGAGAAATGTGATTAATAGAAATTCTTACAATAATTATTTATTAATGTTCTAAGAGAAAGTTAGGCTTATAAGTGTCTCATGTGAAGCTAATGATATAACGAGTATGTGTAGACTAATGTTTAGACATTTATACATGTAGCTAGGAATTATAGTCATACTGAAGTATCTTAAAATCACATTCCTTTTGTATATAATTTTAAATGTATTTATTCTTTAAGAAACTGCATTTGCTATGTGTTTAGAAATGTACAGACTTTCTACCCTTTCTACATGATTTTGAAGCCTCAAGCGTAGTTCTCACTTTTCTAGTCTAACATTTATTTGCATTTAACCTTCAATGTAGAATGTGTTTGCTTGCACTTTTGTTTCCACTGCAGATGTGGACAAATACTCATTAGTTATTAAAGAAGGGTTTGTGTTTTAGTGAGATAGTGAGGTATGAGAAGATGTATTTTGGAAAGGAGAAATGCAGTAATGGGCAAGGAGACAAGTTCTCATGGAGGAGGAGAAAAATGTCCAAGGACAAATGAAGTAGCAATTTATCGATGTGGGAAAGTAGGTGGCAGTAGCCAATTTGTGCCTGTATCATGGAAAGTTACCGGTGTTGATCACGTGATTTATCTTGAATGCTGACTAATAATTTATGCTGTAACATAGTGAGGGTCAGAAAGATGTCTTAGGACTTCATGAGATGCAGACCTCTTGTTCTGCTTTTAAGTGGAATCATGCTACATGACTCTTGGCTGGAGTTTCTTGTACTGAAGACTGACAGCTGACACCCTTATATTTTCCATTCTTATTCATGCTCCTTAGTTTAGAGTTTATCCTTTTAAGGTAGTGTAGGTTGAGATAGCATGCCCATGCCTGCCTTTGATAATCAATTGATACAACTTAACGCTAAATTATTTTTCCTTATTATTTGCATCGTCATAACCAAAGTAGTTGTATGCTTTTTGTTACATAGGGTAAATGTTTTTAGGAGATTTTAACTCATTCTGTTTATTCTATATTTCTATACTGTAATGTTGAGACTGATTGATATCAGTCTATTTTTGAATTTATAAATAAACCTTACCAATCTCAAATTTAGTTGTTGAGTAGTTATTGTGTGACCAGATTGGTTACATTATATTGAGATTTTAACGGTGATTTTTCTCCCTCTTACCTCTCAAGCAGCCAAAAAGACCATCTGGATGTGTAGGGATGTTTAAGTGGGCCCGAACTTTCCCACTGCTGCAAGACAGAGTCCAATGGTAGAATTGGATGAACACTGACTTGCCTATTACTCTATACCAGAGTACTTGCCTACTTCCAAGCCGTGCTGGTACTCTCCAATTATTAGCATTGCACCTCTGCTGGTGAGCAGGTACTCACTCGCTCCAAATAAAGAAGTGCATGTTCTCATTACCAGACAGTACCAGCCCATTTAGAGCACTGCTGCCATGTGTACTTGTCCAGTGCATCCCATAACCTACCATTGCAACCTACATCAGGCGGTGATATTTCCACATGGATTGCTTGCTTGTGCTGGCTTTCAGGGGGATTGAAAACTGTACTGATCTTTCCGTTCCATCATTCTCCCATCATACTAATTCTTCCATTCTTCATTGGATTTACGCTTCCATTCTTCAACCGCTTATTGGACTAACAATTCCATTTTCCACCCCTCTTTGGACTAGCATTTCCATTTTAACTCTGTTCTTTGGACTAACACTTCCATTCTTCCACTGGTCATTGGACTTACACTTCCATGTGTCCACTGGTCATTAGCCTACCACTTCCATTCTTCCACTGGACATTGGACTTACACTTCCATTAGTCCACTGGTCATTAGACTACCACTTCCATTTTTCTAATGCTCAATGGACTACCACTTCCATTCTTCCACCACTCATTGGACTAACCCTCCATTCTTCCACCACTCATTGGACTAGCATTTCCATTTTTCTCCATTCCTTACACTAACACTTCCATACTTCCACTGCTCATTGGACTACCACTTTCATTCTTCCACCACTCATTGGACTAACCCTTCCATTCTTCCACCGCTCATTGGACTAGCACTTTCATTTTTCCTCTATTCCTTACACTAACACTTCCATTCTTCTACTGCTCATTAGACTAAAACGTCCATTCTTCCACCAGTCATTGGACTACCACTTTCATTCATCCACCACTCTTTGAACTTCCATTTTAACTCCATTCTGTGGACTAACACGTCCATTCTTCCACTGGTCATTGGACTAATACTTCCATTTGTCCACTGGTCATTGGACTACCACTTCCATTCTTCCACCGCTCATTGGACTACCACTACCATTCTTCCACCATTCATTGGGAAAATTATTCCATTCTTCCAGCCCTCATTGGTCAGGCCCTTCGATTCTTCCACCACTTATTGAACTAACCCTTCCATTCTTTCACCGCTCATTGGACTTACACTTCCATTCAGCCGCCACTCTTGGAACTAGCACTTCCATCGTTACGCCGTTCTTTGGACTACACTTCCATTCCTCTACTGGCCATTGGATTAACACTTCCATTCATCCACTAGTCATTGGACTACCACTTCCATTCTTCCATCGCTCATTGGACTAACACTTTCATTCTTCCACCCCTCATTGGACTAACCCTTTAATTTTTCCGTCACTTATTGGACTAACCCTTCCATTCTTCCACAGCCCATTGGACTAGCACTTCCATTTTTCCTCCATTCTTTACACTAACACTTCCATTCTTCCACCACTCATTGGACTACCACTTCCATTCTTCCACCACTCATTGGAGTAACACTTCCATTCTTCCACCCCTCATTGGACTAACACTTCCATTCCTCCACTCCTCATTAGACTAATGCTTCCATTCTTCCATCAGTCATTGGACTACCACATCCATTCATCGACCACTCTTTGAACTAGCACTTCCATTTTGACTCCGTTCTTTTTACTAACACTTTTATTCTTCCACTGGTCATTGAACTAAGTCTTCCATTCATCCACTGGTCATTGGGCTACCACTTCCATTCTTCCACCGCTCATTGGACTAACACTTCCATTCTTCCGCCCCTCATTGGACTAGCCCTTCCATTCTTGAACCACTTATTGAATTAACCCTTCCATTCTTCCACCGCTCATTGGACTAATGCTTCCATTACTCCACCACTCTTTGAATTAGCACTTCCATTTTAACTCCATTCTTTGGACTAACACTTCAATTCTTCCACTGGTCATTGGATTACCACTTCCATTCACCCAGCGCTCATTGGACTACCACTTCCATTCTTCCACCACTCATTGGACTAACACTTCCACTCTTCCACCCCTCATTGGACTAACCCTTAGCACTTCCATTCTTTCACCGCTCATTGGACTAACACTTCCATTCATCCACCACTCTTTGAACTAGCACTCCCATCTTAACTCCGTTCCTTGGACTACACTTCCATTCTTCCACTGGTCATTGGATTAACACTTCCATTCATCCACTAGTCATTGGACTACCACTTCCATTCTTCCATCGCTCATTGGACTAACACTTCCATTCTTCCATCCCTCATTGGACTAACTCTTTCATTCTTCCGCCACTTATTGGACTAACATACCTACCATTCCAATCTACATCAGGATGTGATATTTCCACATGGATTGCTTGCCTGTGCTGGCTTTCAGGGGGATTGAAAACTGTACTGACCTTTCTGTTCTACCATTCTCCCATCATACTAATTCTTCCATTTTCCCTCCATTCTTAACACTAACACTTCTATTCTTCCACCACTCATTGGACTACCACTCTTCCACCACTCATTGGACTAACATACCTACCATTCCAATCTACATCAGGATGTGATATTTCCACATGGATTGCTTGCCTGTGCTGGCTTTCAGGGGGATTGAAAACTGTACTGACCTTTCTGTTCTACCATTCTCCCATCATACTAATTCTTCCATTCTTCCAGCCCTCATTGGACTAACAATTCCATTCTTCCACCACTCTTTGAACTAGCACTATTTTAACTCTGTTCTTTGGATTTACACTTCCATTCTTCCACTGGTCATTGGACTAACTCTTCCAGTCCTCCACTGGTCATTGGACTACAACTTCCATTCTCCCACCGCTCATTGGACTACCACTTCCATTTTTTCACAGCTCATTGGACTACCACTTCCATTCTTCCACCCCTCTCTAGACTAACCCTTCCATTCTTCCATCGCTCATTGGACTAGCACTTCCATTTTACTTCCATTCCTTACACTAACACTTCCATACTTCCACTGCTAATTGGACTTACACTTCCATTCTTCCACTGCTCATTAGACTAATGCTTCAATTCTTCCACCAGTCATTGGACTACAACTTCCATTCTTTCACCGCTCATTGGACTAACACTTCCATTTTAACTCTGTTATTTGGACTAACACTTCCATTCTTCCACTGGTCATTGGACTAACACTTCCATTTGTCCACTGGTCATTGGACTACCACTTCCATTCTTCTACCCCTCAGTGGACAAGCCCTTCCATTCTTCCACCACATATTGGACTAACCATTCCATTTTCCCCCCGCTCATTGGACTAACACTTCCTTTCATTCCCCATTTTTGAACTAGCACTTCCATTTTAACTCCATTCTTTTGACTAACCCTTCCATTCTTCCACTGGTAATTGGACTAACACTTCCATTTGTCTACTGGTAATTGGACTACCACTTCCATTCTTCCACCGCTCATTGGACTGCCACTTCAATTCTTTCACCGCTCATTGGACTACCATTCTTCCACCACTCATTGGACTAACCCTTTCATTCTTCCACCACGTATTGGACTAACCCTTTCATTCTTCCACCGCCCACTGGACTAGTACTTCCATTTTTTCTCTATTCCTTACACTAACACTTTCATTCTTCCACTGCTGATTGGATTAACACTTCCATTATTCCACTGCTCATTAGACTAATGTGTCCATTCTTCCACCAGTCATTAGACTATCACTTCCATTCTTCCACCACTCATTGGACTACCACTTCCATTTTATGACTGCTCATTGAACTAACACTTCCATTCCTCCACTGATAGATTGACCTGACTGTGAAAAGAATTACGAATATCAGGGGCACGGTAATGTCCGGATGCCGTGTTAAGGCAGCATTATGACCTTTTACCATTGGAATGAGGAATGAGCGTGCAGATCGAAGCTTAATGTTTTCCACAGATTCTTCCATCAATCTTAGCATCTTCCCCAGATGCAATCCACCTGGTTTCCAATATCGTATCTAGGATGCCATGGGCCCTCATGCAAGCCAGGAAAATGGTCCCATTAACTGCTGCTGGAGTAGTAAAATACAGCAGTTGTCAAGGTTCAACCGACCCCTTGGGATTCTGGGCCCTGGTGGCACTGCACCAATGGCAGCTATGCCCTTGTGCTTTTCACTGGGGAAATGTGTGCGAGGAAAATCCTGGCAATGCTCTTTTCTCTTCATAAGTCATAATCCCCTGTAGGCTGAATCTTGATTTCCACAAACCTATTAATGAGAGCCCTAGTGGGAGAGTAGATTAAATACAACATCTTTCTGCCATTTGGGAATTTATTGCAAATGCCTTAAGTATGACAAATATGGTTCTTCAGTGAGCCGTATAGCTCCCCTCCCTTCCTCTGGTCTCCACCCACCCGGACTTTCTTACACAGGGAGATGCCAGAAGCCATTTCCCTGGACAGTATGTGAGCGGGTGATGACAGCCAGAACTATCTGGAGAGCTTCATAACAGCAGACCCTCTCCTTTGGCTTCTCTTAGTGCTTCTTCTGGTCTAATAAGTTGTCAAATCACCCAAAAGGGAGTTGGCCAAGATCAACATGCTGTCAAGACCCGCTCGGGGCCAGCTGACACCTGCCCCCTGAGCTCCACCACACACCCATGATCTGTTGTGGAGGTTTTTTTTTTACCAAAATCTTAGGCAAGCTGCCAGCTGAATATGCAATGATATCATCATATAGAAAAAAAACATCTTTAGTTCAACAAAGCATTTTGGCTGTGCATTGAATAACACACACAAAGGAAGGAATATTTCTAGAAGTGAACATTTACAGATGGCAATGGACAGTTACTGTCCCAGACAGAGAAGGTGCTAAAGTGATTGATCACCATCTCACAGTGAACTTCTCACATTTTGTTTGTACCTTGGAATAATTTTGGGAAGCAGTGCTTGAAGTGGAAATGCAGAAGTGCAAGCACTCACTATCACAGAGTGCCTGTTTTCCACTGGAAAGGGGTAGTACTCTCCCATAAAAAGTACTGCACTGAAGTCGAGAAGTGTTGTACACTCCCTCCCACATTAAAGAGTAAGGGTACTATTCCTGCAAACTTGAAGAACAATCTTACCATGAGAGGAGGGGGCGGGGCATTGCAGGAGTGTGGCTTTGTGCTGAAAAATACTTACGAGGCACATTTGAACCCCTCCCCCAAGCCCCCTCTTCCCAAAAAGTAAAAGCTTGCTGAGGCTGGTGCCTATGTCCTGGGGTGTCTTCACGCCCCTTAAATGATGTCGGCAGTTCAAAGCCTCGGAAAACGATCTGGAAAACCACTTCACAGTGCTTTTCAGCTCATTTTCCCTGCCACCATGTGATATTGGCTCCTCGCCATGTGAGTTTGCAGGTATGGAGTACTCAGTACCTGATAGGACCTGCATGTTTAAAGCATTGAACGCGCTGGCTAGATACAGTGCTCTAGTGCCAGCTAGCTAGGTTTATGCTTTAGAAAACCCAGAACATATATATTTAGAAACACAAATGTAAAATAAGTTCCCGGAATCTATTAGCAGGACGGTGGTTCATGTTTTGTTCATCATAGCATTCGGCTTCACAATGGTTTAGATTTGTAGTTGTGAACTTTAGAAAAAAACATTCTGGGGCATATGTACAAAGAAGTGGCGGAGTGAGGCGTTAGCCGACATTGCTCAACGCCTCACTCCGCCACTTCAGAAACGCAAGGCTGCACCATATTTACAAGGATGTGGTGCAGCCTTGCATTTTCCCCTGCGCTGGCGCCACACTTAGCAGTGTAGTGCCAATGCACTTGCACCATAGTGCAAGGATGTCTCCGTGCACGGGAGGATTATTTATGTGTAATAAGGTGTCCCTTCCTGCACATAAACAATCCTGAAATGCCATGTTGTCACTTCTATGTGTGCTGCTTAATGCAGCACACATGGAAGTTAAAAAATTTAATTTTTTAATGATTGTTTATGTGCAGGAAGGGTCACCTTCCTACACATAAACAATCCAAGGCATTTTCTTTTTCCATGTGTGCTGCACAAGGCAGCACGAATATATGACGTTACAATAAAACAATTACAGTGCATGCTTTGACAATGCAGTTTTTACATCGCAACTACCATTACATTGCACGGTTTTACAACGCATGCCATTACAACGCATTTTTTAAAACTACCATTACACCGTATACCATTACAACGCATAATACTTTTAGGGCAACAGTAGTGTAAGTGTTGGATAGTGTAGGGGTAAAAATTACTATTCTAACTCCAGTGAGTGCATCAGTAGGGTAAGTGTTGAATAGTATAGGGGTAAACATTACTATTCCCATGTAACCCAAACCCCATACCCACCCTAAAACTAAAAAAATCTCCATTGCTTACCTTATAATGCGTTGTATAGGCATGCGTTGTAATGGTATGGGTTGTAATGGCATGCGTTGTAGCGACATACGTTGTAATTGCACGTGTTGTAATGGCATGCGATGTAAAGGCATTTGCCTTGTAACAGTTGCGTTGTAAAGGTAGTGTGTTGTAATGACTGCATTGTAATGGATGTTTCCCAGCAGGACACATGGAAAAAGTAAAAACTAAAGAAATAAAGCATTTCTCCTCGTTTCGCCAACTTAAGACCAGGTTTTCCTGGCCCTAATTTCAGTGTTGCCTCCTATTTACGCTGCCCTTGTAAAAAGGGGGTAGCATCAAAATCAATGGGTGTTGCGGTAGAGCACTTAACGCAACACCCACTGCCCACCCCTTTCACGCTAAGCATAGCATGAAAGGGTGCCTTATTTACAAGGAAGCATTCAGCTACGTTAAGTGGCTTAACGTTGCCTTGTAAATAAGGCAAAGCCCCTATTGGCACAGAAATATCACAAAAAGTGACGTTCCTGTGGTGATAGGGGCTTGTACATATGCCCTTCTGTTTCTTGGATCCAAAGAAATGCTGCTCAAGAACCTGATGTCACCTGTGTTGGGCTGCGTAGCACCGTACATCTTGCAGAGATGCAAAGAGGTCTGGCTCTGGGGAGGCCCACCAGGAAGATGATAACATAACCAAGTATATAACAATTATTCTGTAGGATTTGTTCACATACATTTTCATAACTTAGTAGAGAAGTTAAAACAGTCCTCGTCATGTCAATAAATGAAAACAATAAACACACATTTTTTAAATTCTTTAAATATGATTTTTAACATAACTGTTCACATAAGTAAATGTACACTTACATAGGGGCTGCCAGAGAGCAAAAAGTGCCGCTGCACTGTGCTTGTGAGAAACGAAGAAAATTGTGCAAAAATACAAAGAAAATGGCAAAACTTGGCATAGTATTTACAATATTATTGACTGAATGCAAACACTACAGTTAGTGTTTTTGCTGTATCATAAATAATTATCTGCTCCCAAAAAAATATGCAAAAAGAGCATCAACATTGCGACCTGTTAGAATGTGATTTAGGAAAACCAGGTCTTCATCAGGACCAAAAACATTGTAGCAAACTAAAGGTGGGGTCTAAATGCCACCAAAGAGCAGAAAACAATCACCTTCAACCAATGGACAGACAGGGGCCACACAGCATCCCACAACAATGAACCGGTGGCTTTGTGTTAGTGATAAAGAGGGACCAATGTGGTACCCAAAAAGTCTATATTCACAAAATCTGCTCTTTACCCCTCGCTTTAGGAAAGATCGCCTAGGAAGCAGATCTTTCACGGTCAGGGCTGCAAAATTATGGAACTTCTTGCCAAGCAACTTTCCCCATATCGAATCAGAGCCCCTCTTTAGGAAAGCAGTCAAGACCTGGCTCTTTAGGTCAGAGTAGGGGGATTAGGTCCTGCTGTCGGTTTCCGTCTGTGTACTGCCTGCTGCTTTAGCATCTTAGCAGCTCACCATGCGGAAAAGCAATGCCGGCTCCCGCAGCAGGTGGAGAACCTTTGGGATCGTGGGGGGATTGGGAACCCCTCCATGGTCCCCAATGGAGAGGGCCAGCCCCGGGCCCTAGAAGTGGCCCGGGAGGAGGGCAACACAGGCCCCCTCCAACAATTTTTTTTTAAAACTGGTCATGCCCCGGGGATGGGGTCCCCGGGGCCGATTATGGCCTCGGGAGCGGGGCCACGGGCCCCCTCCCAATATAAAATAAATAAAATAGGAGTCAGCCAGGGCCAATAAAATAGGAAAATAAGGGGGGCCACACAGCCCCCCTGCTTAAAAAAATAAATTAAGGAAAAGAACCGCATTGCGCTGGAGGCCTTGCACCCTCCCTGCAGCACAATGCAATTTAGCCCCCCGGCGCATTTGCAGATGGGGAACTAATTCCCCTTGAATACTGGGGGTCCCTGGGGGCCAACTAGCCTACCAGGAACCTCCAGTATATGCCGGGGAGCTGCGTTGCAGAGAGGTGTTCAGAGGCCACGCCCCTTTTTACACCTCTCTGCAAGGCAGCTCTGTGGCGGTTAATGGAGGTACCTGGTGGGCTAGTTGCACCCCAGAGACCCTCAGGATTCAAGGGGAGTTAATCCCCCAACTTAAAACGCGCCACCTGGCACGTTTGCACAGTGGTAAAGGAAGGGGGCGGGGCCTGAGGTGACATGTGTGCAAACACGCTCTGTGGCGCGTTTTAAGTTGGGGAATTAATTCCTCTTCAATCTTGAGGTCTCCTGGGGGCCAACTAGCCCACCAGGTACCTCCAGTAAGCGCCACGGAGCTGTGTAGCAGAGTGTTGTAAAAAGGGGCGTGGCCTCTGAACACCTCTCTTCAACGCAGCTCCTTGGCGCATACTGGAGGTACCTGGTGGGCTAGTTGGCCCTCAGGGACCCTCAGGATTGAAGAGGAATTAATTCCCCAACTTGAAACGTGCCACAGGGCGTGTTTGCAGACATGTCACCTAAGGCCCCGCCCCCTTCCTTCACCATTGTGCAAACGCACCTCTTGGCGAGTTGTAAGTTGGGGAATTAATTCCCCTTCAATAGTGAGGGTCCCTGAGAGCCAACTAGCCCATCAGGTACCTCCAGTATGCGCCAGGGAGCTGCGTTGCAGAGAAGTGTTCAGAGGCTATACCCCTTTTTACACCTCTCTGCAACGCAGCTCTACCGCGCTTACTGGAGGTACCTAGTGGGCTAGTTGGACCCTAGGGACCCTCAAGATTCAAGGGGACTTAATCTCCCACTTAAAACGGCCACAGGGCGTGTTCACACAGTGGTGAAGGGAGGGGACGGGCCTGAGGTGACGTGTGCAAGCATGCCCTGTGGCACGTTTTAAGTTGGGGAAATAATTCCTCTTCAATCCTGAGGGCCCCCGGGAGCCAACTAGCCCACCAGGTGCTTCCAATAAGTGCAACTGCACTGCGTTGCAGAGAGGTGATCCAGGCTGTGCCCCTTTTTACACCTCTCTACAACAGTGCTTACTGGAGGTACCTAGTGAGCTAGTTTGACCCTAGGAACTCTCAGGATTCAAGGGGACTTAATCTCCCAACTTAAAACGGCCACAGGGCGTGTTTACACAGTGGGGAAGGAAGGGGACGGGCGCCTGAGGTGACGTGTGCAAACACGCCCTGTGGCACGTTTTAAGTTAGGGAAATAATTCCTTTTCAATCTTGAGGGCCAATGAGGGCTAACTAGCCCACCAGGTGCTTCCAGTAAGTGCCACTGCGCTGTGTTGCAGAGAGGTGGTCCAGGCCGTGCCCCTTTTTACACCTCTGTGCAACCCAGCTCTGTGGCGCTTACTGGAGGTACCTAGTGGGCTAATTGGACCCTAGGGACCCTCAGGATTCAAGGGGACTTAATCTCCCAACTTAAAACGGCGACAGGGCGCGTTTACACAGTGGGGAAGGGAGGGGACGGGGCCTGAGGTGACGTGTGCAAACACGCCCTGTGGCACGTTGTAAGTTGGGAAAATAATTCCCCTACAATCCTGAGACCCTTGGGGACTAACTAGCACACCAGGTGCTTCCAGTAAGCGCCACTGCGCTGCGTTGCAGAGAGGTTGTCCAGGCCGTGCCCCTTTTTTACACCTCTCTGCAACGCTGCTCTGTGGCGCGTACTGGCGGTACCTAGAGGGCTAGTTGGACCCTAGGGAGCTACAGAATTCAAGGGGAGTAATGATGACATCACTGATGACATCATCCTTGTGATAGAGTGGCAGACCTCCTCTCACCCTAATATAACCTTTGCTACACACACTCAAAAATAGAAACTAACATTTTCAAAACAATGGACATACCAATACTACTTACTACACACCTATTCAGTAATTCCAAGATCTACACACACATCCACTCATTCACCAACAGTCCTATACAGTCACTCATACATGTACTCACTCATCATATGTACTCATACACCTATACATCCTGTTACACACCGGCACTCATCCATAGCGATATTCACACACATAGTCACACATGCAAAGTATCAAACATCCATTTACTTGCATATACAATTATACACACACCACCACACTTACTTCTACAGAAACTTACACATACTTACTCTCTTAAGCAATCACTTATAGAAACACATACTAATTTATACAGGAACTCTTCAAATCTCTCACATATACTCACTTATATACACCAATACTCACATATACTAGTTTAAAACATATGTAGTTACTCATAAAGACACTATTGAGACAGTCATTCACTCACTAACACACCCTTACACACACTCATCCATCCATATAGTCCTGCACACATGCTGTCTTCAACACATACAAACATTGAGTCAGTCATTCATGCATCTATGCCCTACGTAATACCCCCACCGAACCATTCAGACACTCATACTGATACTCAAAAAAAACAATTAATAACCTATATAAACACTCATGTAGCTACTCACCAACTCATGCAGCCACTTATACACAAAGTGAGAGACTAATACAGATATTTACATATTTAACGTTACTCACTAACCCATGTATTCACTAAGATACACTTAATCAGTCAGTTATACAATCAATTTTACAAAAAAACATCCACTTAGACTCTTATATACCCATTTATTCTTCCATCGACCTTGAGATATACATATATAAAACATATTTAATTTTCAGAAAAACACACATTCACTGGATGGTGTCATCAGTGATGCCATTTGAGATGTCATCAGTGATGTCATGAGTGATGTCACTGACTATGTCATGAGTGATGTAATATGTGACGTCATCAGCAGTGCATTGCGGGGGCGCGAGTTATAGTTAGCTGAACTAATTATAACGGGGGAATTTCACTGGTTTTGTACGAGTGAAATGTCCAACTAACTATAACGCCCCTGAAACCTATGGTTTTTTTCAGTGAATATATATATATATATATATATATATATCATAAGCAATATGGCATATCATATAAAAGTGTGTTTCATTGCATTTGTGGGGATATCCCACACTACCATGGGAGGAGTTGGGGAGTTTACCATCTAATGGCTTTGGTTGAAAAAGAGGGTAATATCCCGAATAAAGTATCAAGCCAGTTGGTGCATAGATTCTAATGCACTCGATAAATGCGATTTGAAGATAGAATTATGCTGTATAATACTATGTTATGTTGCATGTCATGCACTGCCAAGTCATGTCACATTATGGTATGTTTTTCAGGTTTGCAAAGTGCGGGAATTTACCTAATACTGGTATCTTGGCCACTAGCATTTTGGCAGGTTTTTGAGCAACAGGTCCAAGTAAGTGCTGAAGGTCCTTGAAGAAGTTTTATATGTTCTGCAGTTGCTAATATGCGATTTTGTCTTCTAATAATGATTTGGAAGAATGCCCCAGTATTGGTGCCACAAAAATGCAAGAGTCAGCAACCACCTTCTTATCTTTAATTTGTGGCTACCTTCAACTCGGACTGAAAACAGCAAGCTTAATGGGGATGACTAATGAATGTTTTGTGTATGAAAGGAAGGGCCCATTATGTTGAATCATCGGTATATTAGCCCAGGGAGATGCAGTCACATCCGGCACAGGTAAAAGCAGCGGGCGGGATGGCGGGGCGATTAAGTCGACATACAATGGGATAAGTTAAATTAATTATTTTTTAAAATAAAACCACTTACCTTGCGCTCGATTTTTATTTAACTTACCCTGACGTATCTCGACTTCACCGATCCCCACCCCACCCCTCGCCCCCCACCACCCCACTGCTCTTACCTGTGCCGGTCACCACTGAGTAGATGGCACTTATTAGCAGGAGGGAGCTCAATGACAATTCTCTATGTAGATGATTAAGAGTGTATATGATAACACTGAGTGCAGGAGGATTGAGAATTGGAATAGGGAAAGGTCAAGACTATCTTGTATGATTGTTGTCTATGAATCATAAGCTGCCCACAGGAAACATCAGAGGTACTGTAGTACATTATAGTGAAGCGTTGTCTACAGCTGTGATTGTGGGTCAACCAATGCTGGCAAAGGGCCTGCAGCTGGATTTGTAGGCCACGGGAGGTTATTTGAGCCTAGCTACCTAGTCAGAATGCGTGTGATATTGTTCCTTATTTCCCAATCCAGTTAGAAAGCTTTGCAATGATCGTTGGTTTCAGGGACTTTCAGCAAGGCACCCTTCTAAAGGGTAGAGTTAATCCTATTATGAAGTGTTTTAGCAACGAGATCTAGGCTAAGAAAGTCTGAAGGAAGCAGAGAGAAGATGTTGATCACAATGTGGAGGCACCTTTTTATGGTCTGACTTGACAGCGCAGCTGTCGCCAGCCAATTATGTGAGCATCACTAGGAAGGGAATTTGTCTCCGCCCACATGTTGAAAGCCTGGCATGCATGATTTAATTGGGCAGAAGTTGTGTGCTTCTTCAAAAAAGGGCCTGTCCTCCTCGCAGCTGTGATTATTTTGTTTATTTATCCAGCTGCCTGAGCTTGAACCTTTAGGGGCACACACATGACGTTGTAGTGCTATATAAGTGCCTTAGAAAACTAGATACTTTATGGTGTTTGGCTTTCTCTTGCTGCAGCAAAGGTGGGAGGAGGGCAATTAAACTATATGGAATTTTAAGTCTGGCTTGACAGTGTAACTGTTACCTGTCCAAAATTATTCTAAAGATCTTTCCTTCCACAAAAATACATATTAATTCCAGTGCAATTTACTTGCAATACTCCACAGTACTATACAACATTCCTTTAAAGCCAACCTTATTGGCATTCTGGGCCGGACAGGCCGTAGCGGGCCCGGGCGTTTCACCGGTGGGCCGCCAGGGTGAGGGCCGGTTTTGGGCCTCTGGGGGGATGTTTTTGTTACTGAGGACCGTCAATATCGGCCCCCTGTAACAAAATTAGCCAAAATCGGCCCTAGCAAACAGCTCAGCCGTATCCCCTCCCCCTAGCGGGGCCTGCCGAGCAGTTTGCCAGGGCCGGTTTCGGTTCCCATTCCGGCCCTGTTGGCATTGCCAATGCTTGTTTTACTTTAATGGGGGGAAGAAACCTGGAGAAGTCAGGTGTGTTTACTGCTAGATGTACATTCATGGGTTATTCCTAATTAGCTGCTCCTCAGTGATGACACGAAAGAAGCTCCGTTGATAGGACAAGTTAGCAGTTCCTGCTGAAATGTTCCTATTGGAGCAGGGCCAAGGCTGTTTTGAATATGTTTGCTTCCAATTTGTAGTGGCACAAATAAGCTATATAAGCAATGGCATGAAAGGTGTCCTGAGTGGTGCACAGTCTAAATATCAATTCCGAAATATCGACCCACAGAAATATCGAGTTGGAAATATCGAAGGTAAAGAATATCGAGGTCAAGAATATCGTTGGACAGAATACCGACCCTAAGGTAAGTAATATTGAATTTTTTTATATCGATGTAAGTAATATCGAAGTTAGTAATATCGATATCAAATATATCAATGTTACTAATCTTGATGTTACTATATCGATATTTGTATTATTGTTATGTATTTTATTATGTATTTAATATGTATGCGTTATATGTTTTTTTTTAAGTATTCTACTGGTTTTAAATTATATCTATACTATTTTTATATGTTAATAATGTTATTTTTAAGTCAAATTTGTGTTTTAGTACTGGAGCGGGTTGTAGGTTTATAGGGGAATAGGGGGGGAAGTAATTAAATTATACTAAATTAATTATTAATTTTTAGAAATTGTAAATTAACTTTAATTAATTTTTGCGTTTAAGTTCTGTAGCGGGTTGTGGGCTTATAGGGGAATTGGGTGGGAAGTAATTTAATTGTAATTAAGTAATGAATTTTTTTTATTTATTAGTATTGATAATTTTTTTAATTCGTTATTAATTGATATTTTTTTTAATTTGTAATGATTTTTTTTAATTGGCAATTAATGCTTTTAATTGGCAATTAATTTTTTTAATTGGTAATTAATTTTTTAATTGGCAATTCATATTTTTAATTAGTAATTAATTTTTATCAATTGGAATTTATTTTTTAATACTTGGTAATTAATGTTTCATAAAAAGTATTTTTGGTATAAAAAATAATTTTGTTGTTTAAAATTTCTTAATTGGTAATCAATTGTTAATAATTAATATGTTTTTGTTATGATAAATATTGTATTGTACAATATCTATTATTTGTTAGTTAATATTTATTAATATTTATTGGTGTTTATTGTTACTATATTGTTAATTAATTATTCAATAGTAATTATGTTTTTAATAATTATTAATGGGTATTTGTAAATTATGTAGTTATTTAAAAATGTAATTATTAATTATTTTAAATACAAAAATTATTTATAAGTATGTTATATTTAACTTTTACACTATCCATCACTTTCTCTACTGTTACACTCTCTGAAGTTGGAATAAGTAATTTTTACCCCTATGCTTTCCAACGCTTTCCCAACTGTTGCACGCTCTGGAGTTGGAATAGTAATTTTTACCCCTACGCCATCCAACGCTTTCCCTACTGTTGCACTTTCTGGAGTGGGAATAGTAATTTTTACCCCTATGCTATCCAACGCTTTCCCTACTGTTTCACTTGCTGGAGTGGGAATAGTAATTTTTACCCCTACGCTATCCAACGCTTTCCCTACTGTTGCACTCTCTGGAGTTGGAATAGTAATTTTTACCCCTAGGCTATCCAACGCTTTCCCTACTGTTGCATTTTCTGGAGTGGGAAAACTAATTTTAAGCCCTACGCTATCCAACATTTTCATTATTGTAGTTTTTTTTTGACTATGAATATTCGTTTTATTTCTTTATCTATTTAATATTTTTTGTATTATTTTAGATAATGTATTATATAATTATTTAAAAAATATTGAAAGTGTATTTTAATTTTTTTTAATTTATTAAACATAATTATTTACTTTTTATTTATGTTATTGTTTTATGTGTGTAGATGTATTTGTAATTTATAATATTTTTTAATAATGTATAAGTTATTAAAATAATTATTACAACTTATTATTAAGTAAGTATATATTATATATTTTATGTATATGTTTAATGTGTTATTATTATATATGTATTATTTATTAATGTTAAACATTATTAAATATTTTTAACTATGTTTATTTTATTTATAAGTATTATCTACTTTATTTTACACATTCTTTTAACATTAAAAAACGATATTTTTAATTACGATATTTTTAACATCGATATTTTTTTCCGATATTTTTGTACTTACCATGTTGTAGATAGGATATCGATATTCTTGCCTTCAATATTCCTGCGTCATTATTTCTGTAGGTCGATATTTTGTAGGTCAATATTCTGTCAGTGATTCGTCCTGAGTAATTACCAGTCCTTCAGATGCTTTCAAACATACAGCCCATCACGTTTTTTGCTGTCTAGTTGCACTAATCAACTGCAGTTTATGACCCTGCTAAGTATTTCATTAGAGCTTCCTGACAAGTAGGGAACATGTTTGATTGTTTGATTTTGTATGGAGTGAGGGTTGGAGGTGGGCAGGAAGGACAATGTTTGGACCGGACTACGTCGAATAATCTGAACAAGTTCATATACTGTTGTTTTTGCGGTTGTTATACATCTTTAGGTCCGAGGGTGGGATGGGGAGGGGCGGGGAAATGTTCGAGTTTTCTGTTTGTTTCTTACTTACCTTATTATGCCATGGGATTCCCTTGACCAGGGGTTTAAGTGGGGTGAAAAAACTGTGGGGTGGTTGATGTAATTAAGGGCGTGACTTAAAAACATTTAAGCTAAAATCTGTGCTTAGCTTAGTGTCCTGCCCGGCTGGTATTTTGCTGCTTTTGTCATTGCATCCGATTCCAGACATATATTACAACAAGTAACATTACACATATAACAAGCCAGCACTATTGGCTTTGTCAATGCTTGTTAGTTTCATAAGATAAATAAGCAACAACTATTGCTTCGTTGTGTATAATATTGGAAATGCTTCAGTTCTGAAATGGTGAGACCGTGAAAAAACTACAACGAATCTCTTTGAAGTTACATCACAGGCAGTAAAGGGTGGCATTGCTGCAGAGTTAAGATTTTTTTTTTTCACCCTGAGGTTGAGGGCAGAAATGGAGAGCTGGATAGGGACCCGTCTCAGCACCTGCTTTTTACCCAGCCCAATGAAAGCCCAGCCTGTGACATTCACTGCTCCCCAGTGGCGAGAAATTGGTATCTCAGTTTAGCTTTATTCGATTTTGTTTAAAAAACATAAAAGCATACATTTAAAAAACACTCATGACAAAAATTACATACAAAAGCACAGAATGACAAAAAGATAAAACATTTGTCTATGCTACATCAATAAATTCCTTTGTTTCATAATAGAGATCATGATTTTCCATACCCATGACCAAAGTACATTGTTTCGGGGTGATTGAGGGCGGAAAAGCCATGGCCACAGAGTGCACGGGTAATTCTGCCCTTCAAATGAGCTGACTCTGCCCTTGGTTTTAGGCGAGTGGTATATGCCATACTTGAGTAAAAGTCACGAAGGTCCCAGACGGATATAGGGCCAACACCTTCACGGGGGTACAAAGTTCGCATGTAGGGAACGACTGAACTGCTTCTAAATTTTATTAAAACAAGGTCACCGTCAATGTCTTTTTTAAGGGGACCTAGCCAGCCCACCCTTCTAACAGCCATGATGGTACCGTCCAATCCTAGGGGCAGGGGCCTGTTTTTAGTTAGCCAGTGCGTGGCTTTGTTACGTAAGTCTTCATCCCGCTCAATTTTCCCACGTTTGAGTGCTGGGACACCTGCATGAACACATACAAACGGTGCAGCCTCCGGGGGTAGCTGTATGTGTGCTGTATTATTAGGCTCTACTCTTGTAGCAGTGTGTTGTATAGGGCCGGCTTTGGCGTTAACTTTAGGGGCATTGGGGGGGTGAAAGGATAGGGACTACACGGTGAGTTTGATTGTTAATGCTTGTACCAGGTGGGTTGGTACAGGTTGATGTTGCAGGTTTTTCAGTACATATTTGGTTGGTCTTAATACATTTCTCTATTCCCAGCAACCTATCCTCTAGGGTGGAAATTTTAACAATCAGTGGAGAAATGAGTGAGCCAACCATTTGTTCAATCTGGGACAAAAGATTTGAATTGAAGGTTGTTACCAATTGGTCCATTTTTTCTTCCAGTTTTAGAAAGGGGTTAGTCGGAGTCAGTGGGGAACTAAAACACAGTTTTTGTTGTTTTGATTTGTTAACCCCATCCCACTTCCTTTTGCTAGTTGCGGACTGGGGAAAAACTGTGGTTGGTATATTAACATTTTTGGATTGGGGAAGATGTACCAGAGGACTAGCGATTGGGGTTGACATAACAGGGCAAGGTGAGGGAATTTTAGTTTTGTTTCTCGGTACCACAGTGGCATACCTTGTTTTGCAAAGAGAATTTAACTCGTCCAACAGCGAGAGTTGTTGCGCTATACCATTAGTTGGATCGAGCGGTTGGTTGGTGGATATGCTAGTCTTTGCAGGTTCATTCGTTAGGGCGGTGGGCGGGGATGGCGTACAAAGAACTTGTGACCCTGGGTGCAGGCCTGTCTGGCTGATGGATTTATTGGTAATTCCCTTGTGAGTCATAGTAAGGTGTGCAAAGTTAGGCTCTAACAAGGCAGCAGGAAATTCTGAGGGTATTAGAAAAATAGCAACTTAAGTCCAGTGGCTATTCCCTTGCCGGAATGTCAGGAAGATCATAAAGTTATTACCTTGGCAGTGTAATGGAGTCAAGGGGGGTGGCCCCGTCCCGTCCTCCTCGTGCCTCTGAGGGCCACAGAGGGCCCTCCCTTTGCTCGGGCTTAGCCCGGCGATTGCCCGCGCGCGGTCCCGAGACGCGGGGCTTGCGTCCCTTTTTGTGCGCCTCCTGGCGCGAAGAGTGCGTGTTGCGGCTTCCGCTGCCGCTAGGGCGTCTGGGCTTTGTGGTCCGGAAGTATTCTCCCCTCCACGCTGTGGCCGCTGATGGCTGTGGGTTGCGGCGGCGGGAGAGAAGGAAGCAGGAGCCAGATGTGGCGGTCTCCGGGACGGCAGGTAAAAGTAGAGCTTGCCCCCAAGGTGTGCTTACGGGCCCCCGCTCCACAGAGGTTGCGTCCCTTTTTGTGCGCCTCCTGGCGCGAAGAGTGCATGTTGCGGCTTCCGCTGCCGCTAGGGCGTCTGGGCTTTGTGGTCCAGAAGTATTCTCCCCTCCGCGCTGCGGCCGCTGATGGCTGTGGGTTGCGGCGGCGGGAGAGAAGGAAGCAGGAGCCAGATGTGGCGGTCTCCGGGACGGCAGGTAAAAGTAGAGCTTGCCCCCAAGGTGTGCTTACGGGTATCATATTGCATTATTTCGTCCTTCCCGGGTTGGATAGAGTCAGATCGCATAGATGTAACACACCAGAATGACCCAAGATATTGTATTCCTCACCTGGAATGTACGGGGTTTGAAAAAAGACACTAAACGCCACAGGGTCTTCTATTTCCTTAGACAATAGCAGACGGAGTGGTCTTACTTCAAGAGACACACCTAACAGTACAAGAACACACCAAGCTGGCCGTGAAATGGAGAGGACAATTGTTCTCTGCAGCTTATTCTTCCAATGTCGACTGGTGTCTATCTGGGGGGACGGGCAGTTGCCATTTGTGGCCTGGGGGGTACTCACAGACCATGAAGATCGATATCATATGCTAGTGGTGGTTTAGGATGGGAACGCCCATATGCTTTCTCAATGTTTACGGTCCCAACACAGAAGATGCCACTTTTATTATTAAACTGCAAGAAGCTACTATGCCCTACTTAGGGATTGTTAGGATTTGGGTGGGAGAGTTTATTTGCTTAATGTCTCCCCAGATGGACTGACACCTCACAAGGGATTGACCCTCATCTAAAATCACTGTGCAAGTGACTAGTAGACCCTGAAATCCACTGGCTAGAACTTATTCATATTATTCACCGCCCCACAGCTTGTGTAGCAGACTAGATAAAAAAAAAGTCAGAACCACTAGCCTGCCTGTGTAGATGTGGCATATCTGGGTAGACTCTAGTTGGACCACTCCCCTGTGATCCTGAAACTCCAACGAGGAAAGACTCGGACACAGCGGCGCAGCTAGGACTTATGCCGCCCATTGCGGCCCCTGTGTTTGCCGCCTGCAGCGCCCGAATGAAAGAGCGGGGGGTGGTGCGGCTGCCGCCCCACGACTACCATGAGTACGGGGGTGGGGAGGGAAACCGCTGCCCCAAAACTCGTGCCGCACGGGGTGGACCGTATCCGCTCCCCTTGCTATGCAACTTCTCAGACAAGAGGGCCTGCTTGGAGACTGAGGGCTCAGGTCCTCTTAGATGCAGGGTTTGCAGACCATATTTGAAATTCTCTCACCACTTACTTTGAGGAAAACTGGGGGTCGACTGCCCATAGCCACGGAATGGGAGGCCATGATGGTAGTATTGCAGGGAGTTGCCACAGGCCACACTGCGAGAGTGGCCGGACAGCTTGACTAGGAGATTTGAGAGGGAGGGAGAGCACCAGATGGGGGAGCTGCAGGTCTGCCAACCTCCTACAGGAGGGGGTGTGAAAGCGTTGGCAGACTTAAACACTAGCTGAATGAGGCATACCACAGAATTGATCGATACTCCTATAAACAGCGATTAAACAGGGAGGGTGATAAGACCAGTGCACTGTTAGCCTAGCTTCTTAAGAGGGCTCTTAATAGACCTTACATTGCTACAGTGACTGATGCACTGCACCTAGTCTCATATTAAGGAAACCTTCTGGCTAAATCTGCAATAGGTGTGCCTGATAGGTACCAGATCACTGCGTATCTGAGTTTGTTAGGACTGCCCTATGTGTCGAGGGATGGGAGGGAGGGAGGGACTAGACAGCTGAATCACTAGGGAGTAACTTCGAGAAGCCCTAGATGACATGGAAGATGCCTGAAACGGATGGTTTGCCCCCAAAGTTCTATAAAATGGCGCCAGGACTCCAGTGATGGATACGCTCAGGGAGGTAGTGGAGGAGGCACTTCAGAGCGGACACTTCCCTGTGTTGATGAGGGAGGAATTGGTGGTGGTCCCAAAGCCAGGTAAAACCCCCTCCCCTACTGGACTCTTACTACCTGCTGTCCATAATTAACACAGACACAAAAATATTGAGTAAACTTTTAGCCTGCAATCCAGCGGGAATTTGTTGGTCAATGAAGATCAGAACAGGATTTATCCCCCAACAAAGTAAAATATTTAATCTTTGGCAGCTGGCACATGTAGAACATTCTCTGTGCATCATGGGGGCTTAAATGTCGTGGCCTCGTTCAATATCGAGAAAGCGTTCTATAGAGTGGGTTGGGAATATTTGTATGAGGTTCTGAGAGAACTGAAATTCGGTCCCGGAATCGCTGGATGGATTAAATTACTGTACACTCGCTCTGAGGCCAGGGGATGCACTGGGAGGTGTAGTGTCCTAACACAAAGGACACAGACTCAGGTGCAGGAGTCGCAATCTTCTTTATTCTGCACACATTACATCTCCCCCTTTCTTAACACAATGAGTTTAGTCCAGACGTCTTTCAACATATAATTAAGAGAAAATGGCATATAGTTACAGTTCCTCGATCAGACGACTCGGTCTCTTGATGACTCGGCGGGGACGGGTTTGGACATCCTGACCGCCAGATTCTCGTCCATCAGAGATTACTCTCGACATCTGATCACTGATGTTAGTCTTACTAGGTCTCGTTTCTCCAGAGACAGCGCTAGTAAGCAGTTCTTTAACTTGAGAACTGCATTTCTGAAAGTGTGCCACATTCCTGGTTATTCTCTTTGCATCCGATTCAGCAGTGATCATGGTTCCTTTTTGTTTGGTGACTACTAGTGGAGTGTCATGATAGCGACAGTCAGTTTTCTTTTGCTGTTCTTGTTTTACTAGTACCCAGTCACCTTCTTGAATCGAGGAGGGTGCCGCTCGCCGACGGCGATCCGCATAAGTTTTCATCTTTTCTTTCTTGAGTTGGTCAGTGACAGCTATGTCATCGAGATCAGAGTCTTGTGACCCTACGCCTTCCTTCCAGTCGATCATGGGTATTCTGGTGCGCACCGGCCGGCCCAACATTAAGGTCGCTGGGCACTTGCCGGTAGTGGAATGTGGCGTGTTTCTGTAAGCCCGCAAAACTTCATTTAACGCCATTTGAGTGTCTTTCCGTGACAGTTCGGCCTGTTGAATGGCTTTCTTTAATGTAGACATAAACCTCTCTACCATTCCATTAGCCTGAGGCCATAGAGGTGTCATTTTGCGATGCTTGAAGTTGAGATGCTTGGCAAGGTCCGTGAAATCTTGACTGTTGAATGGAGGCCCATTATCTGTTTTCACTATTTTGGGAATGCCCCAGGCAACAAACAATTCATCCAAGACAGGTATTGTGTTGGACGCCTTTGTAGATGCGATGAGTTGGGCAATAGGAAAACGTGAATACTCATCCATGATAACCAGGATATATTGTCCAGATTTAAATGGCCCAAAAAAGTCTACAGCAACATGCTGCCACACACCCTCCGGTAATCGGGACATTTGCAATGGTGCGGGAGGATCAGGTCGACTGACCAGTTGACATTGGGGACAGTCCTTCAACGTAAGCTCTACCATTTGGTCTAATACAGGGAACCAGACTCGTTCTCTCAATGCTCTCTTGGTGGCCACTATACCTCTGTGGCCTTCATGTGCCAGATTAATAATGCCTTGTCGTAAGTGTCTTGGGATAACTATTCGATTGTCTCGTAAGAGCAGGCCATTGGTGTATACAGACAGTTCCTCTTTCACGTGCTTGAAAGCGGCAAGTTCATGTCTATCAATTGGACTGTTAGGTGGGTTGACATTTAAGTGTCTCCAGTCATTGTTATGTATGCAACGCTTGATGTCTTGTAGAGTGGCATCTTCAAGAGTGGCATCCAGGATGGCTTCCAGCGGGACGGCTGGTGGCCGGGCCTGATCTACCACAAAACAGACATATTCCTCGGCCACGGATGATCTACACTTGGTTGTCTCTTTAGGGTGCCTCGACATGTAATCTGCAGGGTTTTCTGCTTTTCCGGGCTTGTGCACTATCGTGTAAGTGTATTCTTGGAGACGAAGACCCCAGTGTTCTTTTCTCTGTGGCATCTTAGCTCTAGGGTTATCAAAGATAGTAATGAGGGCCTGATGATCAGTAATCAGAGTGAAATGTTTTCCATATATAAAAATGTGAAAATGCTCACAGGCCCACACAACAGCCAAGCGTTCTTTCTCTGGCTGTGAATATGCTTTCTCCGTCTCAATGAAGCTTCGGCTGGCATAGGCAATTATATACCGCTGTTCATTTTCAGAGTCATATTGAGCAAGAATATCTCCCAGCGCCACAGGACTGGCATCAACAGTGATTTCTGTCTTCTTTTTTGGATCAAAATAAGCCATATTGTCAGCTGACTCCACCGCCGCTTTGATTTCATTGAATGCCTGTTCACAGCCTGCCGACCATTGGAACGGGTGACCTTGTTTTGTGAGTTGTCTCAGGGGATAGCTGATGGTTGCATGGTCCTGGATATACCGAGCACAGTAGCTGGCCATCCCTAAAAAGGAGCGAACATCTCCTACATCACGAGGACTGGGAGTATTATTAAAAACAGCCACTTTTTCTGGATCCGGTCTCATCCCCGCATGTGAGAAGATATGGCCAAAGAACTTCAACGTGGACTTATGTAACTCACACTTTGCTTTGTTTAACGTGAGGTTAGCTTCCATTAATGCATGACAGACTCATTCCAGGGCAGTGTCGTGTTCCTGTGTCGTAGACCTGTAAACCAGGATATCATCACTGTAATTTAGGGCTTTAGGGATGTGATGAATCGTTTTTCGAATGGCTTCTTGAAAGATTTCAGCGGCAGAAGACACGCCAAAGCTGAGTCTCTTATACCTAAAAAGACCAATATGTGTTGAGAACATTGTAATGTAGCGTGACTGCTCTTGCAGCTCTAGCTGGTGGTACCCTTTATTAAGATCCAGTTTGGAAAATATCTTTGCTCCATTAAGTGATGCGATCATGTCACTGATATGTGGCCCAGGGTGTCTTTCCCTTTCAATGGCGGTGTTAGGCGCCCTCATATCAACACATAGACAGACTTTGTCCGGTTCACCCTTCTTTGGCACAACTACTACAGGAGAGACCCAGGGTGTAGGTCCATCCGTCCTTTCAATGATGTCAGCATGAAGCAGATCCTGTAGTTCCTGTTCGACTGCTTGTTGGAGATGAAAAGGGATCCGCCTTTGATGTTGAGCTACTGGAGTTATTTTTTCGTTAATGTGGAATCGAATCTGACAGTCAGCCATCTTTCCCAGGCCAGCAAATAGCTTTGAAAATTTCTGAACTACATCAAGTTTGTCGTCTACCTTGTACAAGATGTCCACCAGTCTTAGTCGTTCAGCAGTCGGAAGACTCAGCAGACAGTCAGCCTCTGGCCCTTTGATGGCATGTATGTAGGCAGGAATGGTGCGTCCTTGATATGTGAGATGCGTTGAAAATTTTCCCAAGCAGGGGAGTGGCTTTTTGGACATCCATGTGTAAACTCTCACATGAGCAGGGCTTAGTTGCAGTGGTGACTTCATCCTCTGATATTCCGCCACTGGTATGTAGTTGAGGGAGGCTCCACTGTCCATTACAAATTTGGTCCAGTGCGTGCCAATTTGAATACTGAGCCGAGGATATTTCTTCAATCGATCAGGGTCAGTGACCATACATATGTATTCATCACTGTCTTGTGAGATGGGAGACAGTGACCTCGATTCTTGAGACAGAGTGCGTCGGGATCGATAACTCCGTGGCGACTGGCAGCTGGAGCGGGATGACCCCGTTGAGGAGTCTCTGTGATCACGTACTGCTTTGACATGGTGACGCGTGCTTGATGGTCGAGAGGACCTTTCCTGATCTCTCTGCTTGTTCTTCTTGTAAGTTCCACATACGTTCTCGAAGTGGATCCCTCCTCCACACTTCCTGCATTGTTGACCAATGGCGGGGCATCCTTCTGTGTGGGGAAAGTCATAGCCACAGCGATAGCATTTGAGATCGCGTTCATGCCGTCTGTTGTTTCGACTGGAGCTGTGACGTCTTCGGTTCCCGGGTTGTTGTGGCAGTTTGGACCGGGATGACCTCGGTTTTACCGGAGAATATCTGCTTGTGTTGCAAGATTGGAGCCTAAAAGCTTGTTCCCGCTTTTCACTTCTCCCGGCTTCCATCTTCTTGGCATGTTCTTCAGCCTGATCGTGCACCCGTGTCATCTCCTCAATTTCGTCTAGCGAGTAACTTTTCTTCAGCAGCTTCCACCATAGTGATTCGGATAGACAGCCTTCGATGACTCTCAGACGAAGGGCATCCTCAGTCGAAAAAGAATTAAACTCGCAATACCGAGCCAATCGTCTGAGACGTGTGATGTAGGCGCACATGGGCTCTTCTTTTCCTGAGCAGCTAGGTTAAACGTGTATCTCTCATAGTCAATGTTCCTTTTGTGCAAATATTTCCGGTTCAATGCATCACACACATCAGTGTAAGATGCTGCTTTGGCTGCAGGCAATTCCTTTATGATTTGGCCGACATTTTTTGCTATTAGATTCCGTAGTGCTATCAGCTGTTGACCGGCTTCCGTTACGTGAGAACCCTTCATAAAGTCTTCAAATTCTTCAAGCCACTCCTTCCACCGAAGACCCATACCTCCTCCTGTTTCGAGAGCTAACGTTTCTGGTGGACGCAGAAACGACACTCCAAACACCCCCATCTGTCCAGCATTGGCTTGCGCACGACCCGCTTGACGATGTGGTGAGTTAGACATTGTGATGATGCGGCCTTCTCTCAAATCTGCCCACTGACTGAGGCGACAGCTTCCTCTGTTACTTTGGACGAGGCGCACTCCAACTACCTGCTGGACGTGCCGGACTTGAACTTGCAAGGGCTTGAAGCAACTAGTACACAGGAGAACACACCGTAGCTACGTGTGCAACTTCTCAGTTGAATTTGACAATGCTTGATGCTTTTCTGATCATTCCATTGAAATCGCCAATGCTTGATGAATTACCAATATTTCACTTGATTTTGTCAATGCTTGATGATTTTCCGATCTTTAAATTGAATTTGCCAGTGCTTGATTATTTTCTGATGTTTCAATTGATTTTGCCATTGCTTGATTATTCTCTGATGTTTCAATCGATTTTGCCAATGCTTGATGAATTGCCAGTACATTTACCAATGCTTGATGCTATTTCAGGCACTTCGCCTGACTTCAAGATGGCCGCCGGGACTTCTTCGAAGGGGATTGGTGCAGGCGCCTGACCTAAAGATGGCCGCCATGAACTCTCTCACCCCACGAGATTTGGCCTGTTTATGCACACCAGCAGCAACTCCTCCACTGGCCGGACCTCCCCAGCATCCAGAGAAGGAAAAAAGCCACTCACCCACAGGTGCGGGGCACAGTTACACGCGACTGGGGTGGGCTCCCAGATCGCTCCTGCACACGTTGCAACACGGGACCTCCGCGATGCTTCGACATCGGAGGGGGGGGTTTCACCGGTGCCCCACATTCTTCCCACGCTGCTCCAACGATAGGGGGTCTCTCAACACCCTTCCTCCTTCAACGGGTCAGAAGCGGCCGGGGTAGGCACCCGGATCGCAGTGCTCATCAGCGAACGCGGTCGGGGTAGGCTCCTGAACCGCGCCAGGCAGACCCTCGTCAAGCGCTCCACGCACGTATGCAGTGCAGCCAGCGCTTGCAAGGCGATAAACCCACGCCGCGTGGGCCGTGGCCACCACTCGTCACCAGTTGTTGTGTCCTAACACAAAGGACACAGACTCAGGTGCAGGAGTCACAATCTTCATAATTCCGTCTGCTCTCTTCCCCTATCAACATACCACTGCCCTTTCCACGGGCATGACTCCACCTCTTCCCCTGTCCCTCCCTCATCCCGCCTCCTCAGCCGAGAAGGTCCTAATGCCCACAGAATTACTGCACACATTACAGGAGGGATGGGTGGGGTGGTTGGTGTCTCTTAAGTGGGAATTTTAACAAGGCACGCTGCAACAGTGTCCCGACACTTCTATTGTTCACTCCGGCTGTAGAATCAATGTAGTATCTGTGTATCCGTAGGTAAGTTTTTTTTCTACATTGCTATTTAATGCATTTTTAACTGATTTATGCCTATTTTGATAAATTTCTTCTGCTTAATAAGATGTACATTTTTCTGATTTTATCCCAAATCGATTAAAGTTCAATGATGATGATGACACCTTTGTGTATATGCGAGATTAGGGTAACTCAGTGCCCTGTTTATTGTGACATCTCGAGGACTTTCGGTGGGTGTCTGGTTTGACCACCAGCTGGAATAAATCCAGACTGTGCCCAATGGGTACTCTTGTTGACGTACAGGAGAGGGACCAGCTTGATTTGGAGATGCAGTGGCAAACAAAATCACTGAAACTTCTAGGAATACATGTGGCCTACACCCTGTCGGATGACCTGGCGGTAAATATTGAGAGTCATTTGCAGGGTCTGGAGAAGAGTGTCTCTTGTTGGAGGAAATTGTCATTGTACTTCGTGGGCAGGTTGGCGGTTTGTAAAATGATCAAACTCCTTAGGAGTTTCTGTGCATTTTAAGGGACTATGAGTTGGTTCCAACAGTCGGTGTTTCGACAGATAGATACGTTGATTACGGCTTTTTTTTGGAGGGGGGGGGGGGGTTGCACATGCCCTGGATTAAAAAACTGGAGATGCTAAACCTGCCCTCTGAAAAGGAGGGGGTGGCACTCCCCGACCTTGAATGCTATTACCCGGCGGCACATCTGCAGCACTTCCCGCTGAGATTAACTGATACACCCAACTGGGAGTGCACACTCCTTGAGTGCAGCTACTGCCAGGTAGAACTGAAGAGGGCATATCTGTGAAAACAAAGGTAGGGGCTCGGGGTTACGCATTTAGTAGTCTTAAGTTTGGGACCACTTCAGTAGACATATGGTAAAGGAGACCACATTTAGTTCAGATATGGAACTGTGGACCCAAGCTGCATTTCGGCCATTTGACCACTTGCCAGTGGGTGGTCTGGATAGAGAGGGATGCCAGGAAATATGCATATTTATGAAGGGGAAACCTATCCCACTTTTGAAGAGGCACAACAAAAATTTGCATTTATACCAGGACAATTCCTAACTTTTGCCAGACTGACGGGGGCACTGTGCAGATGCAGGATTGGCTTCCCGGGATGTCCACCAGATTCGTATACGCTCAACACTGTGGTGAACTTGCAGGCGGGGGCAGATATGTATCTCAGATTTACAGGGCCCTGCTCCAAGAAAAAGGGAGCCTTCCCATGGCGGTGAGGGATAACTGGGAGTGAGATATAGGAGCACCTCTTACCGACCCTCAATGGGATAGGGTACTGGGATCTCAAGACTGTGACAAGTAATGCCTGCTTCGGTTGATACAAGTCAAGATACTTCACAGAGCCCATTTTACCCCCTTTTTCTCAGTAAAATCTACCCAACACACAAAAAGGAATGCCCACAATGTAGAAGAAATGCAGTGGACTTCTTATATATGTTATTGTCATGCCCTGTGATCACAGATTATTGGACTAAGATGACAGAGTACTTAGTGACAATACCACTCCGTGAAATATTGTGTGGTGGAATTGCACCCTCCATATAGGGTGACCAACCGTCCGTAAATTTAATGGACCGTCCGTAATGTGGACCTCATGTCCGTTGTCCGTGATGATCCCTTTTACGGACGCCTTTTGTGTGTAATTTTGGGCATTGGGGAACATCACTATTCCCCTGCCAGAAGCCTCAGCTCCCTAATGGGGCCACCATACACTCTTTCTTGAGCACAAGAGCAGCCCCACTCCACCCATTGTCATTCTGTCTGCAGCTGATTGCTACATACAGAATGACAATGGGCCAGTTTGAGCTGTTACAGCATGTGGTGGCATCCTCCTGCAGCAGTCTAGGGCAGGGCATTCTGTCATATAAAAGTGCAAAAACGCCCATGCTGCTAGGTGAGAATCCAGTTCATGAAAAGGTGATGAAACAAGTTTAAAAAGAAGGTTATGGGTCTTTCAATGTCTCATCATTTTAAAACTGATGCGTTTTCAATGTTATATTCTACAAAGCCATGGTTGCTGCTTTTTTACTTTATGCAACTGACAACCATTGACAAAGCCAATAGTTCTGACTTGTAGGAGTAACACTACTTGTTGTGTTACTTCTCTGGATGCAGTGAGAGAAGGAGTAAATTACCAGTCGGGCGGCACACTATGCTAAGCACAGATATTTAGATGAGGTGCTTTAGGCCACGCCCTTAACCACATCGCTGCGATGGCTATTCCGCCGCAGCGCTAAGGGGGCGGGGGGGGGCACGCGTCGGGCCCATGCTGGTGACGGAACCGCTCCGTCACCAGCCGCGGTTGAGCTGTGCTCATGACGGAGCCGTCGCGTCACGGCACCGGCCGCTTAATAGAAAGCGCCGCGAAGGCGCATCGGGCAGGCCATGACAGAACCGCTCCGTCATCAGCACGGTACAAAAGGGGGTGGTGATGGACGGAGCATCTGAACCAATCAAACACTCACACCCAGTCAAAAGATCTGGGTTTAATCCATCACCGTTCTTTAGCCCAGTCTGCCACCCCAGTTCAGACATGGCTATATGCAAATCAGTCTGACCCTGTGCCTCATGGGAACAGTCCAGCCCGAACTGCCAAGCCATGCCTTCCCTGGACCGGAAACAAGCTTCCGAGGACCGGTTTCTGGCATTACAGCCGTCTTCAGCCCGGCTTGCTTGAATCCAGTGGCAAAGTGAGCAAAGGACTCATGTCTGAGCATACCCTGCCACACTTATGGCGGCCAAAAGCGGTACAAAAGGGGGTGGTGATGGACGGAGCATCTGAACCAATCAAACACTCACACCCAGTCAAAAGATCTGGGTTTAATCCATCACCGTTCTTTAGCCCACTCCGCCACCCCA
This sequence comes from Lissotriton helveticus, assembly GCF_964261635.1. NCBI lineage: Eukaryota > Metazoa > Chordata > Amphibia > Caudata > Salamandridae > Lissotriton > Lissotriton helveticus. Next base: position 964,754,737 of record NC_136070.1, read on the forward strand.
GTTCAGACATGGCTATATGCAAACCAGTCTGACCCTGTGCCTCATGGGAACAGTCCAGCCCGAACTGCCAAGCCATGCCTTCCCTGGACCGGAAACAAGCTTCCGAGGACCGGTTTCTGGCATTGCAGCCGTCTTCAGCCCGGCTTGCTTGAATCCAGTGGCAAAGTGAGCAAGGGACTCACGTCTGAGCATACCCTGCCACACTTATGGCGGCCAAAAGCGGTACCACAGCACCGAGACCGCCCTCATCGCAGCCACTGACGACATCCGAGCCCTGCTCGACAACGGGGAAACAGCGGCCCTCATCCTCCTGGACCTCTCCGCAGCGTTCGACACTGTCTGCCACCGCACCCTAGTGCAGCCCCTGAACAATATCCGAATCCAGGAGAAGGCACTGGAGTGGATCATCTCCTTCCTCGCCGGAAGAACACAGAGAGTCCGCCTCCCCCCATTCAGATCCAAGGCCACCGAAGTCATCTGCGGCGTACCGCAAGGTTCATCACTGAGCCCCACGCTGTTCAACGTCTACATGAGCCCCCTCGTGGCCATCGCACGCCAACACAACCTCAACATCCTCTCCTACGCCGACGACACCCAGCTGATCCTCTCCCTCACCAACGACCCCGCAACCGCCAGAACCAACCTACACGAAGGGATGAAAGACGTAGCCGAGTGGATGATGAACAGCCGCCTGAAACTGAACTCAGATAAGATGGAAGTCCTCATCCTGGGATCATCACCCTCCGCCTGGGACGACTCCTGGTGGCCCCCCGCCCTGGGCAGCGCACCCAAACCAACGGACCACGCACGCAACCTGGGCTTCATCCTGGACTCCTCCCTCTCGATGACCAGACAAGTCAACGCCGTGTCCTCGTCATGCTTCAACATCCTACGCATGCTACGCAAGATCTTCCGGTGGACCCCCACCGAAACCAGGAAGACGGTCACCCAGGCCCTCGTCACCAGCCGTCTGGACAACGGCAACTCCCTCTACGCCGGAACCACAGCCAAACTCCAGAACAGGCTCCAGCGCATCCAGAACGCCTCAACACGACTCATCATGGACATCCCCCGACGCAGCCACATCACCGGACACCTGAGAGACCTGCACTGGCAGCAAGAGAATCACGTTCCGACTCCTCACCCACGCACACAAAGCTCTCCACAACCAAGGACCCAGATACCTCAACGACCACCTGACCTTCTACACCCCCACCCGCCAACTACGATCGACCAGCCACGCCCTCACCGTTGTTCCCCGCATCCGAAGAGCCTCAACGGGAGGAAGATCCTTCTCCTACCTGGCTGCCAAGACGTGGAACTCCCTCCCCATCCACCTCCGCCTGACCCAAGACCACCTCTCCTTCAGGGAGCAACTCAAAACCTGGCTGGTCGAACAGTAGAGGACCCCCTCCCCCCCCCAAGCGCCTTGAGACCCTCCGGGTGAGTAGCGCGCTATACAAATGCTTTGATTGATTGATTGATTGATTGATTGAAAGGGTGAATGGATGGATAATGAGAGAAAGGATGGACGGATGAGTGAGTGGAAGGATGGATGGATGAGAGAAAAGGTAAATAGGTGGATGTATGGCTGGAAGGGTAGATGGATAGGTAAAAGGATGGATGGATGAGTGAAAGGGTGGATGACAGGCAAGTTAATGGGTGGATGGATGAGTGAACTGATGGATTGATTAATTGATAAGTGAAAGGGTGAATGGATGGATGGCTGGATGGATGAGTGAAAGGGTGGATGTAAGGCTTGGTGAGTGAGTGAAAGGGAGGGTAGATGGACAGAAAGGGTGGATAGATGAGTGAAGGAGTGAAAGGGTGGATGGATGAGAGAAAGGATGGATGGATGAATGAAGGAGTGAAAGGGTGGATGGATGAGAGAAAGGATGGATGGATGAATGAAGGAGTAAAAGGGTGGATGGATGAGAGAAAGGATAGATAGATGAGTGAAAGGATGGATGAGTGATAGGATCAATGGATGGATTCACGAATGGATGAGTAAATGGGTGTATGGATGTCTAAATGAAAGAAGGATGAGAGAGAAAGGGAGGATGGATGACTGAAAGGGTGAATGGGTGGAAGGATGAGTTGACTGGGTGGATGAATGAGTAAGTGAAAGGATGGCTGGATGGATGAGTGGAAGAGTGGATGAACGAGTGTACGGATGGATAAGGTGAAAGGAGAATGGAGGGATGGATGAGTGAAAGGGTGGATGGATGAGTGGAATGATGGATGGATGTAAATGTAAATGTAATTGAGCTTATATAGCGCACAGCTACCCGCAGTGGGTTTCCCGGCGCTTGCTTAGGGAACCCGTCCTGGTATTCCCCTGTGAGATATCAGGGTATCCACAAGGTGAAAGTCAGGCATCCCGCCGCGAGGGGCCGTTGTGGAGATTAAGCAAGCTATTGCCCAGAGTCGCAGAGTGTGAACCCGAGAGTCGAGGAGGCACCGGGGCGAGAATTATCGAGTCCGTGGAATTTTTAGCCCAAGACCCGCCGAGGCGGGGAATTGAACCCTGGTCCAGGACCAATCTCAGCTTCCGGGTCTGCTGCCTCTAACCCCTGAGCCACACTTCTCCACTGGATGGAAGGATAGATGATGGATAGGTTTGCAAATGGTTGAATATTGATATGTATGGGTACACAGATAGAAGGACAGAATGAATGGTGAAAGACTGAATGATGGATGAAAGAATGATTACACCTTGTAACCCCCATTATTTTAAGTACATTTCCTTTAGATTGATTTTCACATTTATATGAGCCATTTACTCTATATAATATGTGTGTGATGTAACGCACTCCGACACCCTGTCCTACTTACTTGGGATGAGTGGTGATGGAGCAAGGTTTCACATATTCCAAAACTTGCTTGTATTCAGCCCTCTCTAAATAATGTATAATATATTAACCAACATGTTTTGTTTACTAATATTTACATTTCACGACATTTCTAGTATCTAGGGGAAGCTTTTCAATGTACTTTTACTAACAGTAACTCTAATGCATTAAAATGGCCGCCGAAAACGCGGGAAACCTTCTGCGCATGCGTCTGCCACACTCACGTGGTGTGACGCACCTCTCTGCTTGGTGGGAAAACTTTGCTTCTACGCACTAATGCCAGAAATGGCTACTTAAAATTTCACATGCTAATACTGATGCTGCAGCTTGTACTAAACTTGCTCGATCTGCTTAATCATAAATGCTCAAGTTAAAATAAAGTAATGGGGATAGAGTAGAGATAAGTGGTATACAGTGCATTCATTTATTTTTGTATTCTAATATGTTTCTTTTTGACTTTGCTACTAGCTCGTACTTTGGGCCTGACCACTGACACATCTTCCATCTTGGATGACACTGCACATGCGTAATCAAACTCTGAATTTGCTGAAGCACTGGCATTGAACCTCTGCCAGCCTACTTCTCACCCACGATGTGCCTGGGAACCTGCTCAGCTGACCTCTAGAAAGGAAGCTACCAAATACAATGTATTAAAAATGTGTACCAATATTGTTGGGCGGAATAAAATCACGGGAAAATAAATTGTGGTTGGGGATTCAATCAATATGACTTGAATTGAAATTACATCATCTTAGTATGGTATGATGACCTCTCCTCGTCTTTCCAACCAATCACTGAAGGGGAAAACATAAATTTGCAACATTTAGGGGTGGTACATTGCCCTCGAAATGGTATAACTAAGGCAGACTCAGATAGAGAAATTGTCCGACTTGTCCGAATATCTCACCTGTCACTGACCCAACGCACTCAATAGGTGATCGAGAGCAGAGGTGCTGGCGAAGCACTCTGTCAGAAGAATCGATTACCCAATGGGGGGACTAATTGGCTTTCCTAGAAAGAGGGGTGTGACGCTGGTGTTGCACTTAGCTGAAGTCACCTGTCCTGATCTGCACCTGTATTTTCCCGTGGGCACCTGATTAGTCGGGAGCCTGGTCCTGGTCTGTATTTTGCCCCAGCCCGTAGCCAGGATTGGTCATTGCACCATTCTAGGTAAATATAATCAATGTGATACGTCCTTGTGCTATTGCCCTTTCTTACCCTTCCCAGGTACCAATGTCTAAAGGTGTTGCTGTGAATTCTTACAAACTTTATGTCCTGCTGGTTATATATTTGCTTGTACATTTATGGTCACAAGATTGTGGCCCTTTTCATTTGACTCAGAAAATCTATCATAGATAAAGGTTTTAAAACCTTTCCCTGAGTCTGTGGTTATTATAAGAAAGGTAAATGTGTTTAAATACTATCTGTTTATTTTAACACTCTGATCCACAGGACTCATAGTAAGGTAACAAGGATTGGTAAGTTATGGTCTACAGGTTTAAGTCCTAAATTGGACCTCTGGGCAAACTGATAGAGTGAATAAATTAATAGATTGGTTAGGCAGGACTACTACACAATGTGTAAATGTTGTATAAGCCCCAGGTGAGTATGGTAAAACTGAGCTAGTTGGTCCCTGTGCGCTCTATCAGTAGCACTATAAAAGAAATTAAATACACATGAGAGAGGGTCTATGAGAAGAGGTGGGTCACCAATGGAGGGTGGTAGCAATGCCGGACAGGCCGGACCGGACATAGGGCGTTTCCCTGGGAGGCTGGAAAGGTGGATAGGGCGGGGTGGCGGTTTTGTTACCACAAAAAGACCTGCACATTTGCTCAAAGTGTGCGCATACTGAAAAAAAACCATGAAGTGCGCGCTTGCCTCAACCTAATATAAACTTCTTTTCACTTGTACTTAAGTGCTTGTTTATTTACTTACTTATAGCTCGAGTCGGGGGTACACACAGGTGCATGGCGTCCCCACACTCTTTTCACAGGGTGGATGCCGTCCCCCCTGCCAAGAAGTTGGGCCCCACAGAAATATGCCAAACTTGTCCTGGTGTAAGTTTCAGACACCGGGACACGTTCAGCAGCACCTGAACGTTGCCTGTTTTCCATTCCCAGCAGCAACATGCAAGGTGCGAGGGAGCCTTTTTTCACCTCCAGCTGGGCCGAAGTTAAGGGGCCATACGGCCTCCTTTTGTTTGTATATGCTGACTGGGGGCTGCCTGGAACCTTACATTTAAATGTAAATGCCACAGAGGGAAACAAAGGCACACAGCTTGCTTTCTCTTAACAGATATTTAAGAGAGGCATGCTTTTGCCTTTGCTCCGTATATAAATGCTGGCACTGTAAGATTGTCAGATAGGTTAGTCTGTCCCAGTATTTACACAAATAATTTAAATAGCACTATTTTATTTCTTTAATGGCACTACGTCGTGATGTCATGAGGTCATTTGCATATTGTCTTACTTGGTCAGTCCCCCCACTTTTTTTTATAGGACATGTGCCCTGCTTATATACTATTGCACGACCTCTTCTGATGTGTCTGTAAAACGTACCTTTTGTCCTGAATTTTGACCCTTTGTCCTAAATGTTTACTCTCACCATCCTGAATTTTCACCCATGTCAGTTGGTCATTCTACCTCCATATGAAAAGGGGAAAATACTGTACAGATTTGTGTAGTTGGTGTTGTTGGCAAAGCACAGAATTATGATTCAAAAGATACACCTGGGGGGTCCTCCTATTTCACTGAGGTTTGTGGATGCTGGAGAAGGGTTCATAGCCGAGGAGATAAGACTTAATATGGTCCGGGCGGATGGCAAAGCACAAGAAGACATTCTGCCCCTGAGGCACAGTCTCCCCGAAGAGGGGGTCAACTTGGTCTGACCAGCCCACCTGATTTGTGAGTAAGAGGGGGGTGGATTGAGATGCACGAGTGTGGATTATTGTTTAGATAGGGAAAGCACTGGGATTAAACAAATAATATCAATACATGGTGGTAATGTTTATGTATAAGAACTGCAACTGTTGGTTTTGCTGTCATACAAAACGGATACAAATATTTTTTTTAACCGCATGCGCGCTAGCCGTTTTCCCGCTGCGCACTGCGATTTAAAAAAAACGCGTTACGTGACGAGCTCAGCTCGTCATCCGCGTAGCGCAGGTTACGCCCATGACGAGCTGAGCTCGTCATCCGCCCCGAAGGGGTTAAAGAAGTTCCTATCAGTAACATTTAGTTGAATATAATTCAAAATATTAAGTGGCAACAATGTAAGATTTGGCACAGGGTCAAACAGCTTTATCATATAACACCTAGAGCATGGGTATTCACAAACTTTCTCTCGGGGGCCAAATTTACAGTGTGGTTTGTGTCCGAGGGCAGCGCCAGTGGGGGCGGGGTCAGTGGGGGAGGGGCGGGGCTAGAGCAACAAAACAAAACTGACCATGAGGTTGATCACTGGTCCCTACAGCGGACGCCTTCGTCCACTGAGCCACCAGATCCGGCATATACATCTCTCTCTCGCTCTCTCTCTCTCTCTCTCTCTCTCTCTCTCTCTCTCTCTGTCTCCCTCACTCTGTCTCCCTTTCCCTCCCTCACTCTCCATCTGTCTCCCTTTCCCTCCCTCACTCTCCCTCTGTCTCCCTTTCCCTCCCTCACACTCCCTCTGTCTCCCTTTCCCTCCCTCACTCTCACTCTCCCTCTCCCTTCCTCACTCTCCCTCTGTCTCCCTTTCCCTCCCTCACTCTCCCTCTGTCTCCCTTTCCCTCCCTCTCTGTCTCACTTTCCCTCCCTCACTCTCCCTCCCTCTCCCTCCTTCACTCTCCATCTGTCTCCCCTTCCCTCCCTCACTCTCTGTCTCACTTTCCCTCACTCACTCTCCCTCACTCTCCCTTTCCCTCCCTCACTCTCCATCTGTCTCCCTTTCCCTCCCTCACTCTCCCTTTCCCTCCCTCACTCTCCCTCTGTCTCCCTTTCCCTCCCTCACTCTCCCTTTGTCTCCCTTTCGCTCCCATACTCTCTCTCCCTTTCCTTCCCTCCCTCTCCCTCCCTCCCTCACTCTCCCTCCCTTTCCCTCCCTCCCTTCCTCTCCCTCTGTCTCCCGTTCCCTCCCTTTCCCTCCCTCACACTGCCTCCCTTTCCCTCCCTCACTCTCCCTCCCTCTCTCTCCCTCCCTTTCTCTCCCTTACTCTCCTTCTGCCTCCCTTTCCCTCCCTCACTCTGTCTCTCTTTCCCTCCCTCACTCTCCCTCACTCTGTCTCTGTCTCCCTTTCCCTCCCTCACTCTCCCTCTGTCTCCCTTTCCCTACCTCACTATGTCTCCCTTTCCCTCCCTCCCTCTCCCTCTGTCTCCCTTTCCCTCCCTCCCTCTCTGTCAGCTCACCCTGCCTGTGTGTCAGCCTGGGCTGAGACAGCTTCCGGGCACACACACACAGAGCCGCACCCAAGCACTTCGCAGGTCTTTAAAAGACCATTCGCGTGTTAATGAGGCTGTGTTGTATTTCAACTTTTAGCGCCCCAGCTCCACTCTGACTATGGCTGGCCCCCGCAGAGTCTCTGAGTCACACTGGTAGACGTCTGAAAGGTCCGCGGGCCCCCAGGGAAGGCTTGCCGGGCCGCTGGACGCCCGCGGGCCGTACTATGAGTACCCGAGACCTAGAGTAACATTTTGCTGAATTAGGATATCGTAGTGATATGGTATTTCTATTCAAGCCAAAAAAAAACGTTTCTGTTTGACACAGATGTACACATTTGTAGGTATTACTGAACCTATGATTACTGGGTAAAGTAAGACCAGGGCACAGTTCCACCCTCCAAAAGCAGGTAAAATCTATGCGCAGTAAAAAATTAGAAAAGGGGAACAGAAGGAAAGACACCGAAATTCAGCATCTTGCATATTATTCCCTATTACGGGAATTTAAATTGAATCGTCATACCAGGGTAATACCACAAGGTACTAGTAATTCCAGGTGCGGAGTTACTACTGTCTCATTGCTGTGAAACTCGTGATCAGCACCTGTGGATATTATTTTGTATGCAACTATAAGCCACCAAAGCTGAGTCCCTTCTGCTTGATCTGATGGGACAGAGTCAGGTGGGCAGAGATATTTCAAAGTTTTTGGGACCCATGCACTGTGTCTTCTCATTGAATCTCAATTGACTGTTGTCTTGCAATGTTTACACTAGACCTGGGCAGAGTTTGTGGAGTTCTACTCCGTGGAACTCCACAAAGTGCCGGAAAAACTCTGCTGCACTACGTAGAGTTCTGACAGCTGTGGAGTCTGTTGATTTGCACTGCTCGCACTGATTTTTAAGGCCAGGAGTATGCTCTGCACTGTAAAATCAGCGTGTGCGGCACTACGCGTGCCAGAGTAAAATGATAGCTTCCTCAATGCAAACAGCAGATTTCTCAACGCTTGCGGTCCTAACTGCCCGCGTTGAGAAACATTGCGCTGGTAGGAGGTCTAGTGCTCGATTTTGCACAATTTTTTTCTCTTGAGGGCTCGCCAACTTAACATTGGTGAGCCGCTTGAGAGAAAAAACTCCTCTCCATGTCACTTCCCAGAGTTTTTCTGAACTCCACGCTCCACGTGGAGTGGGTAAAATCAGCGGAATTCTTTGCTCACCCCTAGTTTACACTTCATGTACCAGAGCCTTTCATCACTGGTTGTCCTAGTTTGCCAACATTACATGCTCTTGGCCTTTATCTTAAATGACTTGGTATTACAATATGATATTTAAATCAAAGGTTCTTGAGTTGAGTCAACAAAGTCTGGAGAAATAGAGACAATTTACAGCATGTGCACAATAGAAGTGCCTAATTTGAGTCAGATTTCCGGTGCTTGGCACCGGCACTTAATTATCAACACTGGCACATATGACAGTCTACCACACGGTAGCGCTGTTTGTCTAATTTAGGGATAGCCATATTAACAGTTCCTTATTGATCCAATTTGTATTCAAAATGACTAATAATTGCTGCCCAACCCTTTCTTATAGCTTTGGGGGCTGGGAATAGTCAGAACTGTTACACTTGTAGGAGTGTGATGGTTAGTAGTTACATTGGTACTGACATTGGCGGCGCTGGTAGGGACAATGTGTGGTGCAAGCTTACCCCAGAGAGCTGTCTTTAGGTGGCCCTCTTTATCTGTCACACTTTCAATGCAACTCCTATGTCAGGTTTGCCTGAGCGCCTGCATCCATAAAACTGCGCGGGCACAGAGGCAAGGTGGTGTCTTCATTTGCATGGGTTCACACTGCCATGCAAATGAGGGAGCACCCTCTTATAATGGTGCTGGTGCAACATCTGCCAGCGCTATCAGTATTGCTGAAGGGGCCGTACAAGTGTCTGTGGCCCCCCTCTGTAATACAATTGTGGTCACACAAAGGTGCCGCAAGTGCTTACCCCGGAGTACAATGTATAATATGGCGTTCATAATCCTCACCCGCTGGCTCCTGAAAACACTGCTCAAATATAAGGTCTAATTCCTTAAGCCTAAGTATAATAAGAATACTTCTCTGTATCCCTGTTTACTCTTTTGTTAACATCCCAAGATAATTACATTCAGTATAGCTTCCAGAACCTCTGGGACACATGTTTTGCCTGCAGCAACTTGATTGCCTATCAAAGATTCTGTAGATCAAGAAGAGTTTATATAACAGTTAAAGATGACCCCACCATTTTCAAGCCCCGTGAAAGTTGTGTCACTCCATTGGACATGTCGTCTTCCTTGGCTCCAATTGGGTGTCTCATGTAGCACATTCAGCAAAGATGTGAAGCCGCTTTTAAGGTGGCACCCACACTCTGTGAACTCTGCTAGCCTATTCAGCTTCTGAAGCTCTGGACATATAGGAAGTTTGGAGTGTTGCGTCTCTGTGCAAGAGCAGCGTGAAGAGATAGGAATGAACTACATATCACGAAACGCTGCTCTAGGTGGTTGGATCCCATTCTGTCAAGTGATTTTGGTAAATTTTTGAGAATTATAGAGAGGTTCCAATTGGTGACATGTAAGTTCTACAAATGGGCAAGTACATTTAAAATGTAAATAGATATGGCTGCTTGTGTTGTTAACAGCGGATGGTGCATATGAGACATCTCCTTCCCTGAGGCAACGTGCATAGCTGCAGAACCCTTACAACCAGAAGTGCATACCGAGAGGATTTTTCAGATTCAGATTCAAAAACTTTATTCGGATTACTTGGTATCCATAAAAGCACAGCAGCATGACAAATTATTTAACAGTGATAGTAAAATTCATTAATGATAAACAATTAATGGTAATGAAAAATAATAGTTCATACATCAATTTAATAAAATAGTCATAAGAGCTCAAGGTTTGGACATCGTCTTACGTGCTTGAGTGGCGATTTTCAAAAAAGTGCTAGTGGAGAAGACCAACTCTTCGTCGGCCAGAGTGAGTAACCACAAATAGGCATTGTCCAGGCTAATAGGCCTCTGCTTTTTAAAAAACTGAGTTAAAAACCACTTGGTATATTTTAAATAAAATTTACAGAGAAACGATAAATGCAAAATAGTTTGTCCGCTCACACCATCACATGGGCAGGGAGCATAATGAAGATTGGGGTGATAGCCTAGAGGAAAACATAACACAAATGTAACAGTACCTGCTCTTGGACGGAATAAAAGGCTCCTTTCCCAGTGGCTCATTGGTAAGGTGAGATAAATGGGTAGGGGATGCCTATGCTGTTCTATGGTCATATAGCTTGAGGCAAAAGATTTTTTAGATTCCATACCAATCCTTTCTGTGTTATATAATGAATAAAGTGCACTTTTGACCTCATTTTTATGCAGTGTTTCGGCTGTACTAGGGTTTAAGAAAATAGTGCCTTTATTAACACTACATAGACTTTGGTACAATCCAGACAGCCAAGGGATATCCATTCCTTGTTCACATTTAACACGGTCACTGATAATCTCTCTGGTTAAAGAAGCAGCCTGATTCTTCCAGACTGATTGCCAAAAAAGGGCGGGGTGGGCATTTATAAAATCATTGATATAATTTAAATTAAGTTCCCTGTGGCAGATGTATTGTGGAGTAGAGATTGGGACACCCAACAGCTTCCTGTAAAACCTATTTTCTTCCTGCTGAATGCAGGAGCTGTTTGTGTTACCCCAGATATCGGCTCCATACCTGGCAACTGGGACACATTGTGATTTAAAAACATTTAGGATAGCTAAAATAGCACCTGTGTTCTTTGGGCGGGGGAGGCTAAGGATGGAATCAATGGCCTTTGAGGACTTGCTCCTGGAGTGAGCCAAATGCTCAGTCCATGAGTCGTTCGCAGCAAAGACCACCCCAACATAGGGAAAGATACTAGTGCTTGTCAGTTCTTTGACTACCCGCAGTAATGGAGCTGAGCTGGCGCTTTCCGGGGCCGCACGACATTATAAAAGATTTTTTGAAATTGACGCATAGATCTAGGCTGCCCATATAGTTGAGATAGGTCTGTAATAAAATGCGCAGAGAGTTCAGAGTGCGGCCTATAAGGACGGCATCATCTGCGTATAATAGTACCGGAAGTGTTTTCCTATTGATTCTAGGGACATCTGGGGTCGTGGATTTCAAAGATTTGTTCAATCCATTAATGTAAATAATAAAAAGGAGGGGTGCCAGAACACATCCCTGTCTGACACTCCTTCCTACCCTAATGGCTCCAGAGATCTCACCACCATTGCCAATCCTTACCTGGGCCTGAAGATCTTTATGGAGATGCGCCAAAAAATTTACCAAAGGCTCATCCAGTCCATAGGCCAAAAGGATATACCAAAGCTTTGATCTATTAACAAGGTCAAAAGCATAAGATAGATCCATAAAGGCCAAATAGACTGGGGAGGATCGTGCAATGGTATATTTTCCAATGACCAAGTTAAGATTTAAGCACTGTTCATTGCTGCCAACCTTACTGTGGAAACCCAGCTGACAAGGCTCTAAAATGCCACTTTCCTCTGACCACTCTAAAATCTTATTATATAAAACTTTGCCCAATATCTTTAGGGTGTTATCGATCAGGGAGATTGGCCTGTAGTTAATGGGTTCTGACCGGTCCCCTTTTTTAAAAATTGGAACGATAATGCTCATGGCCCAGGTACTTGGTAACGGGGCATATGGCAAATTATTAAAAAACATTCAGAAGAAGCTGTGCCCAGAACTCTGGTTTTCATTTGATCAAATCAAATCAAATCAATAGATAGCCTTGGGAATAAGGTCTGGGGCCCTATTCCCAAGGCTCTGGTGGATAGCTTCTTCCACCTCAGACAGTTATTTGTATGCTAGATAGTGGGCCAAGTTCATACTGGTCTGACCCTTGTGGGGGAGTAGCATAGATTTTTGAGAATTGGCTTTCCCACGACTCACTTGAAATGGTACAGCTAACAGGAGTTAATAACTGGCCCATAGATTGCAGATCCCTCACGGCAGACCAGAATATGTTGCCCTTTTTTGTGGAGGCAGCCTTAGATAAGGCTTCCCAGCGGTCATTTAAAATAGCTCCTTTCCAATTAGTAATCGCTGTATTATACCTCCGCCTAGCTGTTTTCACGTCTACAGTACACCTTGGGTTAGATGATAAAGCTCTACGCAGGTTCCTGTTAGCCTCAGAACACTCATGATCGAACCATCTTGGGTTATTTTTTGCCCGGGGTACAGGTTTCGACAGGAGAGTTTTAATTGCCAAACAAAGTTTTGTAAAATCCTGGACTGCCCCTGGATGTGGTTCATTGAACGATAGACCTGAATTAATAAGGTGCATATTTTCCTTCACTAGTAACTGAAACAATTCGGCACTATCAACACCCCTTCATATTAATCTTAAGTTATCAGTTGAATGGGGTTTAATTCCAGGCCCCACATTCATTAGAGAACACGGGGCGAGGCGCCAGTCTCAAGACTATTTTAAGTGGATTGTGGTCCCCGTAGCTCGTGGCAATAACCTCCGCGGCCATTAGGCGATCCACAAAAGGGGGGGAGATAAAAATAAACTCTATGTGGAACAACCCCTTCCCCTAAATGTAGGTGCTTGATGGTTAATAGCATGTAATACACCCGCAGCATCCATAACATTAACAAGATTATGCAGACTCAGGAGCCTAGCCAGCTCTGCACCCCTGCGGGAAGCGGGACCTGGGTTGAAAATACCTACACCCTGTGACATATCTGTGAGTTTTGCATTAAAATCACCACCCACGAGAATCCCAGAAACCCCATCTGAGCCTTGCTGGCAGTCTAAATTAGAAAGAATTCCTGTTAGGAATAGAATGAAAATCATTATCATAACAATTTATCAGGTAAAAAGAAACTCTCCTTTTATATATCAATATTTGGAGATTATGGCTATTGGTTGGTAAAACATTGAAGCTCCCTCCAGCAGCAACATTAATCCCAATGAATAAACCCCCCGATGGTCGGCCAAATTTGGGGCTAGGGGCTACTATGCTGAAACAATGAAACCCCTCGATATGTAATTCATGGGTGGCCCAGGTCTCTTGGAACATAACTACATCTTGGTCCGATATTAAACGCAGCCAATCCTGATCACCAAGCCTTGACTGTAGACCTGCTACGTTCCAACTTAAGACGCTCAAATCGGTATCGGCTTTGACCTTGTTTATGTGTTGCCAGACGGCGGGCATATCAATGGGAGCTGCAGGTGTGGTGCCTAAAAGGTTTCTTACCTGATGTGGTCGATCTGCCGATGAAAATGATTGGATATTTGTAAATTGAAGATCAGCCGGCATATCGATGTGGGCTACTGGTGCGGAGCCTGAGGGGTTTTCTACAGAATGAGGTTGATCTACCAATGGAGGTGGTTGTCAATCCTGGGCATCCAGATTAGAAAGGGCCTGAAACCTATTGGTTACCAGAGGCAAAACATGAGCATTCCTAACAGTTGTATGCTGTGGTTTATAAAAGTAACCTAAAGGGAGCGTACTGATACTGGAATTTAGTGTGGGTGGTTGTTCTCAGATACTTAATAGGCAACGAACCATTTGGGGTCTGCGGAAATAAATAACAATGCAGTCACCATTTATATCCTTGGGGGAATGACCAACCCACCGACTCGCCTGACCATGAGAATTTTATTCATGTCAGAGGGCTGGAATCTTTTGTGTTTGACCAACCAGTCCACTGACTTATTGCGTAAGTCTACCCAGGACTCCCTCTGATCACCATTGAGATTTGGGACACCAGCCAAAACCAGCACATAGGTACAAGAAGCTGTGTGTAAACTCAAGACATCAGCATTGAGTCTCAGGTGACTACTCCTAGGGCAGTCCGACGCCATTGTGCCCACGCTTGGATTGCTTAAATTAGAACCAAAATTAGTGCCAGAGTGTGGATTCTTGAGTCAACTGCTACCTGATTCTGGGATATTTATATTAGACACTCGAGGCATGTCTTGTGTATTCCTCTGCTCATGATTAAAATGTAAAACAGGAAGGTTATTAGAGTTACCACATATTAGACATGAATTAGCTGTTAGAGTGTCTTTATGCAGGGTAGAACCTAGCAATTGTAAATCGGACCCATGGTTTTTAGGAGTCGGCATTGACAAGGTCCCCCCCAGCATTATCTAAAACGCAGTTCTCTTTAATACCGCTAAGATTGTCTACTATAGAGTCCATCCTTTTTAACCTTCCCCATAGGAGGTCAAAATTCATATCAATCACCTCCTCGATTTGGGACAATGCAGTTTCCAAAATTTTCTCAACAGAGTTTACAAGGACAGTGTCCCCAACGTTATCTGCACCAATGTCATATCCTGATCGATTAGAAATTATATCAGTCTGGGTACCCATAGAATTAGTTGGAGTAACTACAGGATCAGATGTGGAATTAGCAGATCGGGAGCATTTAACAATTGTTCGGTAATTTCAATTTCGTTGGTCAACAAGGATTCCGCCCTCAAAATAAAAGTATCTAAAGTCCCGGCTACTCCCTTTCGTTTGTTCATGTTGTAATAGCAACTCTAGTGGGCCGGATGCCCAAATATCAGGACATGATACAACACAATTAGCAGGCCGAGAATAGCAATGAGTTACACGTTACCTGGGGACTTGTAGAGAAGATAGATGCCAGGTAGTAGATGACAGAGGGATGGCCCAGCCTCCTCCGGGCTCCGACAGGCGTGGATAGACCGTGCATAGCCCGGGCGCGCCCGCGCGCGTCCTGTGCTGCGAGAACCCTGCGGTCTTCTTAAGCACCTGCCGGTACTTGGAGCATGCGTGGGCGTCGTGTGTGCCGCAAAAACTGCTGGAACTTGTAGTCTCGGCCGGCGTCCCCCACTCACGGCCGGGACCAGGACTGTTGAATGGCCGAATGACTCTCCTGGCGATGGCGGCAAAAGTGGATTTTTCTTTCTGCCCATGAACATAGACCTGCTTGTGCTGAACAACACTTCCAGCTGAGTGATCATACAAAAAAGGCATCCTATGGCTGTTGACTGTTCACACTGGACAAACAACCAATGCCTCCATGCTACTAAGGGACATGTTTTATAGCACTAAGATTACATTTTACAAATCATTGCATCCTGGGAGTTGTAGTTTTGTTTGATACAATTGATGCATCGAAGCAACATGCATATGATAACATTGCTTTGTAAAAGGAAAGCCTAGGACTGGAAAAGCTGTATCCAGTAGACATGCAGCAATCGGCTCACCGTACAGGTGACAAAACTAGTGCCATCCTACGATATGTGGTGGAACAACTGTAAATAGTTGTTTGGCAATTCTCTCTCTACGAAGCTGGATGGACGTAGCTGCATGCTATGCGGTCAACGCAATTTGATGCCAGCACACTTGCACCACCATGCTAGTATCATGCTAAAGATAAGCGATGAAGGGTATTAAGTCTTCATCCACTACAGAAACAGTGCTTAATTTGAGCCAGTGGTTTTCGTGCTCGGCACCGGCACTTGTCAAAACCGTCAATTATGACAGTCTTCCACATGGTGGCATTGTATGTCTAATTTAGAGATTACAACAATTCAATATAAATTAAAAGTGCTAAGGGCCTGATTTAAATCTTGGGGGGATTGGTCCCGCCTGCACAGCGGTCCGGCCAACCACTTTAGATGTTGTGTGGCAATGGACAAGAAGCCTGCAGTGGTCCCGGAGGTTCCGCCAGTTCTGAGCTCACTGCTTCCCCAACGGAATGGGCTGCAGCAGGCGGTGGTGGGAATCTAGCCATGATTCCTGTCGTCCACATTTGGATGTGGCCTGTTTCTAAGGGAATCCCTCCTACTTTGGGATGGAAGAATGGGGAGAAAAGGGGTGATTATTCACCTATTTTTAGGGTTCCAGCAGTAGTTTTATCCTCTAAGCTATTGTCCTCTTACTCCTTGTCCTGCTGCACCTTGACCATGACAGACCGACACCCCGTTTCAACGGAATCAAAGGTAGGTGTTTATGGTGTGTGGGGGTGTACAAGGAATGGTGTGTGAATAGTGTGTGCATGTTGTGTCTGTGCAATGCAGAATGTGAGAAATATAGTCACTACACATTACATACATGCATTATGGACTCATACACAACATATATGTAATTTACCTTTACATAAAAATACCACTTACATGTCTGTGCACCCTCATATCCTCACCCCATCAGGAGACCGCCACCCATCGAGAACATCTAAATCGCTTGGAGCAAGGCCGCCGTGGCGTCGGTCTCCCATATGCAGTCGCAACATCTAAATACAACGGGAGGACCGCCGTAAGCTCAGCGGGGTTCTTGGAACCGTCGCCATGGCAGACTGGTGATCGGACCGCCAAAATCTAAATCAGGCCCTAAGACATTCTTATAGCTTTGGGGGCGTGAAATAGTCTGAATTGTCAAATGTGTATAGGTTTAATGGTCAGACGTTGTGCTGGTACTTTCATTGGCAGAGCAGGCAGAGGCAATGTCTGGTGCAAGCTGTAGTGGACTTCTAGCGAGAGCCCTGGCACTTACTTTACTACAAATTAACCACTGTACAGAAATACTGCACTCTTGACCGGATGCTCCAGGGCAGGGGTTGAATAGGAATTATGTTGTATCCTTAGTGGAAAGACACCAGGAGCCAGGAAGGATATTCAAGACTAATTTATTCAGTATTCAAATCAGGTTACATCTTAGATGACTCCAGCCAGCCTAGTGTGGTACCAGCCCCACCGGGAGCAGCCTGCCTAGCTGCTCAGCCCATCTCCAACTGCCACATTCACCCCACTCAGTCACCCAGGCATTCCACGCATCACAGGCACACCAACATTCTAATACCAAGACACACTCTGGCTGAGCAGCTAGAGGCAGCAGGGCTAGAATACATATTATAAATATGTAGGATATACCAAATTTCTTGGGCTGGTGTTCATTTGAACGGGCAATTGCGTTCCTGAACTAGTGAAAATGAGATACTCCTTTAACATATTTTTGTACCCGGCTGTGACGTGTTTTTGGAAACATAACATGAGGAGCACAGTTTCATTCCAATGCATCGGCTGTGGGTCAAACTGATAAAGAAAGTCACTTGAAAGTTGCTTTGTCTCTTTGCATTCTTTAGTTTCCACAGAGGGTTCCTGCCCACTGACCTTCACTTTCACACTAGGCACCTGATCTCTAAGAGGTGATGAGTTACATTTAAAATGACGGCTGCAAGGATGCAACTCGACAATCTGACACCCTTTTCTTTAGCAATGGATCCCCATTTGGTGCTTGCAGGGCCAGTCTGGCGTCTATGCTAGTAGGGCCTAGGCGACCTCCTACAGTTGCCTTATTGAGGAAGCAGTCCTGAAATCTGAACATGAGCATGGGGACAGGGGTGTTAATTGCAGGGCATTGTGCACTGTTGAGACATTACACGAGGCTGCATTTACTTCCCGTGCATCAGTGCTACCCCTGGCTTGATGGCGCCTGCCTCTTGTGGCTCTTTATTTGTATTTATAGTGCTGATATAGAAACTGCCATAAACCGCAATTTAGATTAATCTACTTCTCCATGTGTTACACAGTTACTGCCCTTCGGAGACTGCAGCTAAACTGGCGCAAGCTGGTAAGTAATTATATTTAATTTGAAATTGTTTTTCACTCTGTTCATGCTCTGGCAGCTTTGCTCTATCGAGACAGCAGCTTGTGTAGTGATGAAATTCTCCTGATTTACAATCAAGACTAACTTTCTATAGTATTATAAGTAAGGGAGTGATTGATTGAATGTGTGAGTGAGTGAGTGAGTGAGTGAGTGAGTGAGGGAGTGAGGGAGGGAGGGAGGGAGGGAGGAAGGGATTGAATGAGTGAGCGGGGATGGATAGATGTGTGCCTGAATGGATAGGCAACTGACTCGCTGGATTCATCAATGGATTATGGATGGATGGATGGTTGAATAGTGAGAGAAGAGTAAATCAATGCATAAATGAGAAAACAAGTGAATGATTTAATGGATGGTGAGGAGTGTTCGAGAATGGAAAGATGAGTGGTTAGTCTGACAGGTAAGTGAGTGGATGGATTGATGGATGATGGATGGATCGATGGATGAACACATGGATGGATGGATATGTGTGGCCAAGAGGGTGAGCCTGTAAATGAGCAAATAAGCGAGTTAGAAATTAGCAGTGAGGAGGAGTGAGCGAGTTGCAATCCTTATGTAGTAACAATATACCATAAAAAGCGTTATAAAAAGCGTTAGCAATGGCAATAGTCCTGACATTTGACATGAGTCTATTGTTTATTTATTTTTCATTTGCAAACATTAGCTATGCGAAAAATAAAATTGGCAAAAATCTAAAGGTTAATGAGTAGCCCAGAACGAAGCACACATGCACTGTCATTAAAGTGCACCACTTTTTAGGAGGCTGAACACGTGCAATCAGGTAAAATTCCATCATTCACAGTGCAAGACAGCAAATGGATGAAGTGGGTTGACCCACCGACAGTATACTGTGGTTGGCAGAAACAAATTGTTAATAACATATTAACAGACCAACTGATGAATTAGGCTGAAGGAGGACCCATAGATCCATGTATATATGTGTATTATTAATTTACTTAGAAACATGGGTATGGCGAGACAGCTGAACCTGTTTCTAGGCCAGACTTAAAATGTCGTCGAATTGACAAGGTTTGGGTAGATCAATAGCAGCAAGAATGACAACCGGTTGGTTGAGGAGGCTGTATGCTATTCTGGAAGAACCAGGGTCTTAAAACTTCGATGACTCGAGATGGTTGCTGGGTGAAGCATGTTTTCTGGGAGGATTCACAGCACTGGCACGTGCATGGAACCGCCTACACCATTCTCTGGTAAGGAAAAATTAAGATATTGACTTCATTCACTAAAAGGGTTTATATTGGTTTGTTGCACTTCATTTCACTTTGGAGGCAAACAAGGCATTGAGGGGCACTGAGTACTAAGGGTCAGACTCATCATTATGTGATGCATGGCAAAGCAGCAGCACAACTTGCTGTGCTGCTTCAAATGGAGAGGGATGTAATGTGCCATATTTGCTAACATATGGCGCGTTCCTGCTGTCTGCGTGCACCGGCACACAATCTGCTGCCTAGCTCCAAGGCAGGCAGCCTTGCACCATGGTTCAAGGGTGCCTGGGCTACAGCCAGGTTTGTTTTTGTGCAGGAAGGGAAGCCTTCCTGCACAAAAACTATCCTTAAGAGGTGTGTTCCTTCCAAGTGTGCTGCAGAATTCAGCACACTTAGAAGAAAAATGAGAAGAAATAAAGATATTTCTCCCCATTGCTCCTCTGTCGGGAAGACATACATTTTTCATGTATTCCCAGGTTTACTTGTTGTTGTAAATCTGGGAACGCACCAAAATGTATGGGTGGATGGGTGGTAACACCCATTCTCCACCTGTGTAATGCTTTCCCAGCGCAGAGTAACGCAAGGCAACGACTGGTTGACTTCTACAGGCAACCGGTGGGATTCTGAAGACAAATGTGTCTGTTTATGAGTTACCATTGGATCTCTTACGGTGTTGTCATTAGAAACCGCTATCTATTAGCAATTGCTAATGGCTCAAAATTACTACAATCACAGCGCATCATGGAACTCTGCAGCTGCGCATTGCAAAAGATTGTGCAGCAACATATGTACAATGAGTTGCACACTAGTTATGCCATCGGCAGTATTTGTCAAAAAAAGTTGTTCTTGCATGACTGTACATGTTGTGCAAGGTGCAAAGGCTGGCAAGATATGTTTCGCACACAATATGTACCTGAGGCACATGCTCCATTTCAAATTTCTACACACAGAAAAACCAAACATGAGTAAATTATGCAATATGTGTGTAATTGTGAGGCAATTACATATATTTTGTGTAGTGGCATTATGCGATTTTCATTTTGACCCAATCTATGCATAGTCCGATCTGACTTTGCGTGGAATCCTAGATGTGTTTGTGCATGTCCTTGTTCATTGCACTTCCTTTTAATTAAATAATAGAAGTTGCACACTTCACAATGGAGAGCCATGAACTCGCTTCAGCTTTTCGGAGCAAAAAACTATTGTGCATGAAAGTTAATTGACGCTGCTGTGTTTTTTCACCACACTACATCATGAAGCGCTGGTGCAAAAGAGTAATAGTACAAATATAAATAAGTAACTCCCTTACTAGGTACTTTTAGGTCTAGGTACGGGGGAAAAACACTTAGGGGTATATTCACAAGAACGTGTGCTAAACATCAACAAAAAATGCTAACGCACCTTTACACATCGCAGCCGATCGCGGGAAAATAACCCTGTGTTAACGTGAAATTCACAACAAGGCGGTAGCATGCGATAGTCTGCCGAAACCGCGGCCAATGTCCGTGATACAACCACCTTAACGGCGATAAAAACACAAACCTCAACGCGAAAAAACATGCGATGGGCCAAAGAGCGATGAGGAAATCTGCGATAAGCAGTGCCAGGCCTGCAACACACACATTGAAGGCGGGAAAAATCACTATAAAAGTAGAAAAAACACCCAAACACAAACTGACCAACACCCAAGCACCATGGAGGCAGCTGGAGACCCAACCCACTACCCAAACCACCCAGCAGGAGGCACCCACAGCCCCGTCACTCTCCCAAGACCCTCAGGAACAAACCATAGCCTTCCAACGCTGTGTGCTGGAGGGCCAGAGGGAGACGGCTGATCAGGTGCGGGTGGGGTTCGGCCTCATGGCTACCAAACTGGACGCCATCCATGGGTGTCTAGGTCCCATCAGGGACCAGCTCCAGTCCCTAAAGGACACCCACGGCCCGCTCCATGGTCTCCAACGAGCCCTGACTGACATCGCTGGAGTCATGACGCGGAGAGAAGAACACCTGTCCGCTGGACTCGTCACGACTCCGCCCACTGATTGATTCTCCCGCACAGGCGGGGAATCAATTGCGCGTGGGCGGACCACGACTGTTATGACAAGCCCAGCTCGTCATGCGCACAGCACCACTGTGCCTCATGACGGGCTGGGCTCGTCATAAGCATGGAAGGGGTCAAGTTTTTGTCCTTCACAGCAAAAAAGACAGTTATGCAGGTCTTGATAACGTCAATGTTGGACTATGGCACTGCCCTCTACTTTGGTTTGTCAGAGTAGCTGATAGAGAGGCATCAGTTGGTCCAAAATGCATCAGCTCGCCTTCTTTTGAATTTGCCAGTTAGAATGCATGTCTCATCTGCAAGCTCTTTACTGGCTTCCTGTCAGGGAAAGAGTGCTGTTTAAAGCCTTGCCACTAGCTCATGGAGCCCTGTATCAGAATGGTGCCATCTACCTCATAATTAGGTTTAATTTCCATGTTCCTGCAAGAAATCTGAGGTCAGCCGAAACATTTTTAGCAGAGACGCCCAGAATCCGGTGTCCGAGAGATGGAGGAAGATCTCTCGTCTATTTGGGTTCCATAGCTTAGAACAAACTACCTCTTGAGCTTTGCGCTGTTAGCAACCTGACAATGTTTAAAAAGAGGTTGAAGACTTGCCTATTAGTCCAGATATGAAACCACCAAATTCACTTTCCTTTCTGACCTGTGCTTGGCACTGGGACACTCTTCGGAGTAGCTGGACGCCTTACAAGTCTCTTCATCATCATCATCACTACAGCAAGTCACATTGCTAAGCTGCTTGATAGGGAAAGGACAAGAATGGACTATAATTAACAATATACAACGCATTCCTGTAATTTCTCAGCACTGGCACACAATGTGCTTCCTAGCGCCAACGCAAGCCCCCTTGTACCGTGGTGCAAGGATGCCTGCGTTGTAAGCAGGATTTTTTATGTGCTGGAAGGGACCTTCCTGCACAAAAACAATCACTGCAGCACAAACAGAAAGAGAAAACTACAAGGAAAAATAAACATATTTCTCCCGGTTACACCTCCCTGGTGAGACGTAACATTTTGAGGCATTCCCAGGTTAACATTGTTGGTAAATCTGGGAATGCACCAAAATCCTTGGGTGGATGCGTGGGAACACCCATGCTCCACCCATGAAATGCCTCCCTGGGGCAGAGTAACGCAATGCAGCAATTTGCGCTTCATTGCGTTTCTCTGGTGTATCAAGCTATCCAGGGCCACGCAAGGTGGCCTTGTGTGGCTTAATAAATCCAACGTAGGTTTTGTTTCGCCCTTGCGTCCCCTTGCGTGGTGCAAGGGCGATGCAAAACATTCATAACTATGCCCCCATATGTATTTGAAACGAACACCAATCTACGTCCGATCTTCAATATGTGTGAATGCATGCACTATTAGGGAATATGTTTCTTCCCACCGAGTCACAAGAGCACAACAGATTAACAGTACAGACAAGGTCTGCCTTTCACAAGTTGAAGCAATGATTATTATTCTTTTTATTATTGGTAGCCAATGCCACAGAGATAAAAGAAAGAAAAATAAACTCTGCTGCCTAATTGTTACGGCCATGTGCTTGTTTAAAAATGTGCAAAAAATCATTGAATATGATTTTACTATAATGATACGAATGTTTATTAGCTGGTAGGTGTAGTTAGAGCAGTTATAATCTACACAGGAACATGTAAATCATATTATCTGTGAATTACTGTAAGTAAAAGTCATAGGTACAGCATACAAGGTTGACTAAAAAAAGAAAAAGGACAAAGACTAGTGGCACACCTAATTGCTGAGTGGGTGAGCCGCCTGCGATGAATACGTGTGCACTAATAAGGTCTCTGCCATTGATGACTCAGGACTCAGCATCATGTGTGGGACCTGCTGGGCCGTGGGGCGAGCCCGCATGATGTGGATCATGCCATGCTGGCATGACCGGGGCCTGGAGCTCGCATGGTCATGCGGTGTGCTTACTGATGGGCACACGGGTGGCAGCAGGTGAGCAGTGGGGCCTGTGTCGCAGGGACTGCGGTGTCTTTCTCTCTGTCCCTTCATTCCCTTCTCTCTCTCAGTCTTTCTCCCTTCCCTCTCTCTCTCTCACTCTCTCTCCCTCTCTCTCTCCCTTCTCCCAGCAAAGACAAATATGAGCCCACAAGCATTGAAGTACATTTCTTTTTAGGCAAAATGCATATGTGATCGGCAAAATTCAGCCACTCACAGTGCAAGAGAGCCAGTAACTGAAGAGGGCTGACCCAATGCCCCATGCTGTTTGGGCAGAAGTAAAGTGTGATATACAGCCGAGTGGAGTTGTTTATGATGTAAACTAACCCAAAGTCTTTCTATGTATATATATTTGCATTTTTATTCATATTGGCTTTGATTACGTGAGGCTGGCAAAGATGACTAAATTTGTCTCTGGGCCAGTCATAAAAATTGGATTGGCATGAGCCTGGAATACAAATACACACATTGGAAGTAGCAAACATTGGTCCATGGAGGGGAGCTGTGCTAGATTTTAAGGATAATCACCCGAGTTAAATTTAGAAAGAACGTTTCTGGATGTGGGTAATTTAAACACCCAGGGGGATTTTCACAATAAAATGTTGGAGCGCAGTGTTACTCCAAAATTGGTAACTCTGCGACCCAACATTTTTTAAACACACTTATGTGCCGTATTTACAAAAATATGGCACACTCCAGCGTTTCCCCTACCGCTGGTGCTAATAAAGAAGCCTAGCACCAGCGCAGGCACCCTTGCGCCATGTTGCAAGGGTGCCTGCGCTGCAGGGGCAATTTTTTATGTGTAGGAAGGGACACCTTCCTGCACATAAACAATCTTTAAAGGCGAATTGCTGATTCTATGTGTGCTGCAGATGCAGCACACATACCAAGAGCAAAATACGAGGAGGAATTGGTAATTTCTCCTCGTATTGCCATTCTAAGACCATTTACCTGGCCTTATTTTTTAGTGATGTCCCCATCCTTGTAAATATGGAGCAGTGTCAAAAAGCAATGTGTGCAGTGCTTAATTTGAGCCGGTGTTCAGCACCGGCACTTAATTGTCAGCACCGGTGCGTGTGACAGTCTGCCACAAGGTGGTGCTGTCTGGCCAATTTAGAGATGACCACACCAACTGTTAAGTATGAATTCAATAAAGTCAAAAATTACTATTGCCTGCCTCCCAAGTCTTTCTCATTGCTTTGGGGACTTGAAATAGTCCAAACTGGCACACTTGTAGGAGTGTGATGATTAGTAGCTGTGTTGTTATCATCATTTGAAGGCTGGCAGGGGCAACCTGTGGTGCACGCTGCAGTAGCCTCCAGAAGAGAGCCCTGGCACTTAATTTTTTACAAATTAAGCACTGAATGGGTGTTGCGGCGGGATGACCACTGCAACACCCATTGTATGCCCTTTCACGCTAAGTGAAGCATGAAAATGGGCCTTATTTACAAGGCAGTGTTAAGCATATTAAGGGGCTTATCGTTGCCTTGTAAATAAGAAGAAGGGGCTATCACCACCAGCACATCACTAAAAGTAACATTCTAGTGGCAATATTCCCATGTAAATATGCCCCTATTGACTTTTCTGAAAATCTGGCATTGATCAGCTGAAATCCAAGCCCGGGCTTCCTTAAATGGAAATAAATGACATAGGTTGCAGTTATGGTGGAAAGCTGGCCTGACTTCGAAACTGCTGGCTGAAAGATGAACAGTCCTACGATGAGCGAGAGCATGAGAGACAATAAGAGAGATGAGGTCATGAAATCGAGAGGAAGAGAGGGGGTACCAGGCGATAGAAAGTGGGAGGAAGATGAGAGCGAGAGAGAGATATAGCTAAAGGATGAGAACGAAAGAAAGGCACAAAGGCGCACAGAGACGAAAAGAACAGATTGACGAGGGCGAGAAAGAGAATTAACAATGAAGCAAAAGAGAGAGCTATAGGAAGGGGGATGGTGAGATAAAATAATAGAGGCATCAGCGAGAAGGAGGTAAAGAAAGAGGCAGACAGAGAAAGAGTAGGAGAAAGAGCAGTTATAGGGAGTTATACATGGCTTCCCGGGACGCCTTGTGGATTTACGAGACAGTTATGGATGGGATTAACGAGAGGCCGGAGACCAACAATTATCTGTGTTGAACCCTCCCGCTGGAGGCCGAAGGGGCAATGTTTTGCGAGATGTGAAGTTCCTTACAAGGCTGAAGCACGCTGGTAATGTGCTGCCCTCACAAATAAAAGTTTATATATTTAGCAGCTTGTACCACAAACCTGAGCCAAGTTAAAAAAACATCATTGTCAACACTTAGCAGAAATCATGTATACTTTTGAGAAATTGCCAGAGACTTACTCTCTGTTGAAAATGTGCTCTGGTCTCGTCAATGTCTCAATTTTTCTAATATTCCTAAAAACCTGAAAGTTGGGGAACTTGTCTCTTTTAAAAGGCGATCCCCCTCAAATTAATGTCCAATTCCAACATCATGGTTCCCTCTTGGAGACCACAGTGGTGGAAACAAGGCTGCACCAGGTATTCTTACAGCAATAAAGCAGAGAACAGTCTCAACAAGCATAGCAATCGGTCTCGCCTTTGGGACCTTGTATGTATTTAGCTATGCAGCACATTAGCCTGGGTGCTGAAATATCTACTGTTCTTTAACATGGAGGGAAAGTAAACACGAAACTGCACGACATATCAAGTACGGAAACACATGGAGAGAAATATTGCTTTTCAGCTGGAAATGGTATAGTCCAAAGCTCTGTTTTTAATATAAAAGCAGGGCCTTTGGTGGTCATATCACTGAAAATACAAGATTTAAATTTTTTTTTATCTACGAGTGCTCTTGGAAGACAATTTCTATGGACTGGAATCTAGAGATTGCTATAGTGCTTCTGGTATTTTACTAACTTCTGCTGGTCGTTTTCTATTAAGAAACTTAAATAGAGGCAGTTGCAAGAAAAATAAAAAAAAGAAAGTCCCTCAGCAGAAAGCAAGTCTGGTATTTTACTGACCTCTCTGGTCGTTTTCTGTCAAGACAGTTAAATAGAGGCAGTTGAACAGCAAAAAGACACCAAGTGGGAACAGACACGTCCTAGGGCTGATCTCCAGACCCCACAAAGTACATACACATATAAGTATATAATGCTCCAAAGTTGCCCATAGGCGAGGGCGCACTCAGGCTGCAGAAAATTCCCCCAAAGCAGCACTCACGAAAAAGGATGTAGCCTGGCACGTTTCGGATAAATTCTTTATTCATAGGCTGGTTCCACGTAGTACACAGCGTTTCTTGCCACACCTTTCATTTATTCACTCTAAAAAAGGGAGGAAAGTGTTGCTCCAGGTAGGACCAGCCACATATTCGGGTGTGGCACGGGTGGGGAGGGGCATAGAGGCATAACACAGAATTTTGGGCCCCACCCCGTAGAAAGTGGTGAGGAACCCCCTAAGACCCTGGTAGCTCACAGATAAGCTTTAGACTTAGTGGGGACGGCATCAGTTACATTCCTGTGGTAGCATGATTGTACACAAGCCAAGATGTAATTCTCTCTTCTAGAACATAGGGGCTGAGAAGGCCTACTATTGCCTCCACAGACACACTGGGTATAAAAAAGGTACTGTAGGCTCAGCTCTGCATAGGAAGCGTATATAGCACCCAGTAAGGAATAGCACTATTTACACTGAATAAAGCACAATCTAAGCTCTTGGACCTCCAGAAATCCACTAGCATAATCTTCGGCAATTCTTGGACCTTCACACTAAGGCCTTTAAATTACAGGTGGGCAGAACTCGCAGAGTTTCACTCAGCAGAATTCCGCAGAGGTACATAAAAACTCAGTGAGATTCTGTGGAGTTCCGCAAGTGCATGGGATTCGGCACTTCACACTGATTTTTTGCAGCAGGAGCTTGTTTCATGCTGTAAAATCAGCATGAAATGCTCCATGTGGTGTGCTAGAGGGCGCTGCTTCTTTTTTCTACTTAAGCGGCAGCATTCTCAACACGAATGGAC
This sequence comes from Lissotriton helveticus, assembly GCF_964261635.1. Lineage (NCBI taxonomy): Eukaryota > Metazoa > Chordata > Amphibia > Caudata > Salamandridae > Lissotriton > Lissotriton helveticus. The sequence continues at coordinate 964,781,903 of NC_136070.1, forward strand.
GTAACTTGCCACGACTGGCTGCGTTGAGAAATCTCGTCAGGAGGCGTTCTAGCCACTGTTCCCAATAACCTGTGCAAAGTCACTACAAGCACGCAGTGTGCTGTATTTAGCACGCACATCTTGTGAGACCATTCGCGCCGCCGCTTTTAAAATGCGAGCAGAGCAAAAAACGGTCATTCCTGTGGCTCTGGGTTTTGGGAGGGCACAGATGCTGGGCTGATTGTGGGCCTTTTAGTTAGTATTCATGTTAATTGCAGCCAGTGCGCTGCAATTAACATGAATACTAACTTAAAGGACCACAATCAGACCCGCAGCTGTGCACTGTTAAGAAAAGAAAAACAGTGTCTCAAACACAGCGTGAGCTTTAGCACACGCTGTGTTAGAGACTCTGCTTTTCTTTTCCTAAATGTGCACAGCTGCGGGGCTGATTGTGGGCTTTTGAGTTAGTATTCATGTGAATTGCAGCGCCCGTGTGCAGTTCACAAGAATACTATCTCAAAGGGTCACAATCAGCCCCGAAGATGTGCACAATTAAGAAAAGAAAAGCAGAGTCTCAAACACACTTGTTTGAGACTCTGCTTTTCTTTAGGGGCTCCCTGTTTTTTGGGAGAGGAGTTGCACCTGGGCTAAGGGAGTACATAAGTAGTTTAATTTTAGTGCCCAACAAAATTCACAAAGTAAAGCAATGTTAAATGTGAGTATATGGCAGGGTAAGCTGAAGCACAGAACAAATAGACATGCAGAATTCACACATATGCCCCATGTTTGTACTAGTTAATCAGCTTGAGGCTGACTACCTAAACTAGCAACATAAGGGGCAGAGTACTCACAAAGAGAGTGAGAGAGTCAGGCTGAGACAGCACGTCCGAGTGCCAGAGAAAGAAAGCCCCGGACACAAAAAGAGCACGCAAGCACCATGACAAAAATTAATGCACAAGACTCGAGAGAAAGCCAGAGTACGGGTTACCATACCGGGCATGGGCAAAAGAGAGATCATGGTCATGAAAGAAAACAGCAGCATGGGTTTCAGAAAGAGAAAAACTGAAAAAGAGAGAACATGGTTGCTACATAGAGTGAAATGGCACAGGTGAAAGAACAGGAGCACTGGCACTGGAAAGCGGTTACAAATGTATATTGAGAACCGAGGTTCCCTAAAGTTTGCAGCAGTTCCTGAAATTGGTAATTACATCCCCTTCAACCCAGCATGTTTTCTAAAGGTTGGAGCTGCTCACAATACTAGATTATATACTCTAATCGACCAAGCCTGGCCCAGCATCACACTTCTCTTTGCAAGGTTTTGGGGCTACTTTTATATTTTTCTGCATTAGTAATGAACACATTTTCACAGCCAGAGGAAAGCTATTTTTTTTAAAAATATTAAGTTACAAACTGGTATATACACACTGCGAGTCCACCTTCTCTTCAGCCTCGTGGTTCTCTGGCGCACAGACTCCCCTTGTTGGTAGGGGGTTACAGTGAAAGAAGAGTGGGATTTACTATCAAATGATTCAAAACAAATCTGCAAAAAAGTACTTACACACCGGTCAAACACATGGTCATTTGCCTTGCCTTAGCCGTTCGTAAACATGCCCCACACATCAATCAATCAATCAGTCAGTGGTTTATAGAGCACGCTACTCACCCGTGAGGGTCTCAAGGCTCTGGGGCGGGGGGGAGCCGCTCCGGGTCAGTCAAAGAGTCAGGTCTTGAGGTCCTTTCTGAATGTGTGGAAGGTTGAGGAGCGTCTGATGTTGACCAGGAGCTCGTTCCAGGTTTTGGCTGCAATGTAGGAGAAAGCTCTCCTGCTGGTTCAGCTTCTGCGGATGCTGGGGACTTCTGCCAGGTCGAGGTCAGCGGAGCGGAGGTCCCTCTCGGGTACGTGGAAACAAACTCGGTTGTTGAGGTATTTGGGTCCGATGTTGTTGAGGGATTTGTAGGCATGGGTGAGGAGTTTGAGGGTGACCCTCTTCTCGATGGGGAGCCAGTGGAGGGTTCGTAGGTGTTGGGTCATATGTTTGTGGCACGGTATCCCTAGGACGAGCCTGGCTGCGGCGTTCTGGATGGTTTGGAGCTTGCGTAGAAGAGCTTTGTTGATTCCGGCTTAGAGGGCGTTGCCATAGTCTAGTCTGATGGTAATGAGTGCGTGGGTGACGGTCTTTCTGCAGTCGGGGGATCCATTTGAAGGTCTTACGGAGGATGTGGAGGCAGTTGAAACTGGTGAAGGCGACAACGATGATCTGACGGTTCATGGAGAGAGAGTAGTCGAGGATTATGCTGAGGTTCCGAGCATGGTCTGTCTGGGTGGGTGGGCTCCCCAGGGCAGAGGGCCACCAGGTGTTGTCCCAAGTGGAGGTGCAGGGTCCGAGGATGAGGACCTCGGTCTTGTCGGAGTTGAGCCTTAGGCAGCTGTCCTTCATCCAGGCTGCTACGTTTTTCATTCCTTCCTGGAAGCTGCGTCTGGGGATTTCTGGGAAACTGGCATTCTATAACTATATAGATGTTATGTATTGTGAAAAATGAGAGTGGTCGCTTTTTGGATACAAAAAAGTTTTATTTTGAAACCTTTCACATATTGCTTCACAAATGCTATTTCTATGTTTTTTGGTTCATAACTTCACTTGGGACACATTACACAACTGTAAATAGTCTTTGATATCTCGTGTAATAATTTCTTTCACTGTATATTCATATTTAAATACAGTTATTGAAAAACGCAAACAGTGTTTCTGGCTTGTTTTCCTATTTGACATCTCACCTAATCCCTGCTTATACATGCGAATTCTTGCTTCTTCTCCATTCTATTATTAAGTATCTTCCCCACAAGAGCCATTGTTTTCTATATAATACTTAATTACCCAGGCTCCGTTGTGAGTAGGGTTCCCTTGTTCCTTCGTTTACGTCTGACGATGGCGGCATGGGGGCCATGTGGATTTTGAAGAGAGTCGGGCTTAGTGAAGATCCTTGGGGTACTCCACAGATGATGTCAGTGAGGTCGGAGTGGGAGGGGGGACCCCATCCGCCCCCTGGCCCATGGCTTCTTACGTTCCTGGATCAGGAGTTTTGGACGTCGTCATCCAGGTGGGAGCTCCAGCAGTCTCAGCCCCAGCTCCACAAATACTTACGAGAGCTGTTCGACTGAAAGTTTAAACTGTGCTGTACATGGCTAGAAAAAAATGTTACTCTGTGAAGAAACTGGTTTGGTTCTAGGTGTACAGCTGCTCCACATCCCAAAGTTACCATCAGCTGGACGAGTCCCAAATCACCACCCACTCACCCTCCCACTATGTGATCTGCTCAGTTAGAAGGCACTTCACTCTGCCTGCATCGGTGCTCAGTTAAGGAGCGGCTGCTGCACAGCATAAGTATATGGGGAGTCCACCTTAATTCTGAGCTAAGAACAAAACAAGTATTAGACCTATGAAAATGGGCCAAGGCACTACAAACAATATGTTCTAAGAATACTACATTCTATTCCCAGCTACCCTTATTTAAAAAAATAAATGTGGGACATCTACATGAAGCCACTTGTGTTATGTTATAAAATATTTTGTAACGCGCTCTGCTACTGCAAAGTATCCTGGTGCGATATGTGATATTAACTAAAACCAAACCAAGAGAAAATTAAGTACTGAGATTAAAAAGATGTTTTTAACCCTTTCTTGAACCCCGCCAATGTGGATGCTGTTCTCAACGAAAGCGGCAGGGAATTCCAAGACCGAGCAGTTTGGACAGAGATAGACTGACCGCCCAATCTTGCGTATCTGACTTTAGGCATAGTCAACAGATGCAGATTGGCTGAACGGAGAGCACGGCGAGGGGTATACAAAGTAAACCTTTTATGCAGATATTGTGGCCCAAGTTGGTGCAAGGCACGATAGGCCAGGACCAGCGATTTAAACACAATGCGATGTGCCACTGGGAGCCAGTGAAGCTTTCGGAGATGAGCGTGTGCACTGGTTCTTCTCGGGAGGTGGAACAAAAGTCGCACAGCCGCATTCTGAATGGTCTGCATTCTTTTTATAAGGTAAGCGGGGAGGCCACTGAAGAGAGCATTGGCATAGTCAAGCCTAGTCAGGATCAGAGCTCGCAAAACAGTCTCTTTCGCTTCCCTTTGGAGAAGCGGAAAGAACCTCTTAAGTGACTTGAGGGTCGCGAAGCAGGTCACAGTTAGTTTTTTTAAATGAACTTCAAACTTAAGGTCCTGTCCGAACCATACCCCCAAGTTTTTGGCCGGGCCTCCGAAAGAGCTAGGACATGGAAAATCAGTCGGCCAAATGAGATCCCTGAAATTGGCGGGAAAATTACCATAAAATAACATCTCTGACTTGTCCTCGTTACATTTAAGCTGGGCTAAAGGAAGCCACCGAAAGACGTGGGACAGACAGGTACAGACCACTCGGGCATCCAAACAGTCTTTTGGCCAAGTGAACAGCAGCTGCGTGTCATCGGCATACGCCATTATTTTGGCTCCCCACTGCTCAGCCAGATAGATCAACGGGGTCATATAGACGTTGAACAGCAGAGGGCTTAAAGTCGAACCCTGCGGCACCCCAGTGGTGAGCTTCTTGGGTAGCGAAGCATGTGGTGGCATCCATACTTGCTGCATCCGATCCGACAAAAACGATGACACCCAGGCAAGGACCGTGCCCGACAGCCCCACCTCTGCCAGCCTAGACAGCAACTGAGTATGGGGCACCGTATCAAAGGCGGCAGATAGGTCCAGCAAAATCAGGACCGCTCTGCCGCCTCCATCCAGACACTCCCTAATGGCCTCTGAAACTTCCACCAGGGCCGTCTCAGTGCTAAAAGCCGCCCTGAACCCTGATTGTGCCGGGTGCAGGACCTGAGAGGACTCAATGAAATTATTCAGTTGCCTGAAAACGACCTTTTCACATACTTCCACGAGTGCTGGAAGCAGCGATATCGGGCGGTAACTGGAGGCAGCTAAGGGATCCAGGCCAGGCTTCTTCAACAAAGGAAGAAGTTTCGCCTGTTTCCAGCAAAGGGGCACAGAGGCAGAGGCCAAAGACAGATTAACAATCTGGGTGACCTCCTGATAAACCAAGCTCGCCACTCCCCCTAAGACCCTAGCAGGACACGGGTCAGAGGGTGATCCCGACATTAGTGCCTACAGGATAGCCAACACATCAGCTTGCTGAGCTGGCTCAAAGGAGGAGAATTGAATAGCAGGTGGATACGCACCAAGATCAGAGGTGGACGGTGGAGACAGGAGGGGGCCACAGGAGTCTCGAAGTTCCGCTTGGATTTTAGCGATCTTATTGTCAAAAAAACAAGACAATTCCTCACACCAGAGATCAGACACCGGGATAACTGGGGACGCAGCACACGGAGAGAGGAAGCTCTGAACAATGGCAAAGATTTCTCTGCCATTGTTGTCCGCCTTCTCAATCCTCCCTGAAAAATATCTACTTTTAGCAGCCTTGATTTCCGCATAGTACACCTTCTGAGCCCTCCGCAAACTGCTCTTCAATTCAGTTCGGAACTCAAGGCGCCAGGCTCGCTCCAGCTTTTTACAACCGGATTTAAGTTCCCTAAGGGCATGGGAGAACCAGGGTTTAGAAGGAGAGGACCTGGTCCGCCTACTACCACCTTTATTGTTAGACAAGGCAGAGCCTTGTTCGACCCAGGCGTTAAAGGTCTCCACCGCAGAGTCAAGATCCGATGGCAAAGTTGGGCGGTTAAGCACAAGGGAATCCGAAAAGGAGGTCAAATTAATTCGCTGAGAATGCACTTGAGGGGCGGGCAATTCCCTCAGCCCTTTTATATTTAGGGGCCAGGAGAACAAAATTAAGGCATGGTCAGACCAAGTGACCCTCCTAGGGGGCGACATAGTGATCTCAAAGTTTGAGCACACCAAGTCTAACCAGTGGCCAGCCGCATGGGTGGAAAAGTTCACCCATTGCGTGAGGTGCGCCAGCGAGAAGGCTTCTGCTAAGCCCACCGTTTCTGGTGAATCCTCCTTGTGGTGGCACGGACATTTCCCAAATCTAGTCCTAAAGAATGAACGTCTGATCCAACTAATGGTAAGGCAAACAGGGATACCAAACACTTGTTTCACCCAATGACATAAGCTTTATTTACAAATAAACAGTAAAAAAAAAAGTCACTCACTCATTTCAACATCGGTTGTGCCGCATGTAGTAAAGTAGTTTTGTAGCAACGCGGAAAGGCCCAGGAATGTCTTCCACAAACACCCTCCTTTACAGGACAAACACCCCTCAAGCTGCCAGCATAAAACAATAATTCAATTGTAGACAACAGTTGTTCAAGCTATTGCTAACAACTTATGGAAAGTGATATTCATTTTGTGAACAGTTCAGATCGGAGGACAGTCAACACCGAGCCATTAGGTTTTCAATTAACTAAACTCCTCTAACAAGCCAAAGGCTATCATTTTGTGGAGGACAGCTTCCCTACTGCAGCTTAGTAAGGAAGGAGGTGAGGTTGCTAGGTACCCTTTATTTTTTTAAAAGCACATTAACTGCGTTTTGTCCATATTCATTTAACACATCAGAAAAATTGTAGTTGTGATAACTCATGGCTTGGCGAATGCGGGACCTTTCTGCCACTCCCTTTGAAGATTCAAGTAGGCAGGCATAGATACACTGAACCTTTGGGATCAAAATAAGGCACCAGATTGTTCAGTTTGTATACAATACTCTGCCAGCAGATTTCAACACAGCATCTCGCATCGCTTTACATGAATAGAGCACAAATTCACAACGCTGTCCCTGCCATCACCGTTTCTAAAGGTGGTAAAAAAAATTCTGCTTCACAGAGCCTGATGGACACCACAAATAGATACAGCAAATTAAAGGTGGATGAAGTCATGGAATTGTGAAACATAAGGGCAGAATATTGGTTGGAAGGCTTGGATTGGTGATACATGGCATTTTAAGAAAGGTCAACTTGTCTCCCATCTTGGACACTTCACAGCCAGAACTAAGTTCTAAACGGTCTTTGCAGTCAGAAGTGGCTAATGTTGTGAAAACCTAAAAATAAAATAAAAAAAAATAAAACAATAAAGAATTGTGCGGTAATTGGGGAAGCATCAGGCCTATAATCTGTTCAGATGCAGCAGTGACTGGGTTCATGGCCAGTTTGCTATTGCGGTCTTATTGCAAAAACTGGGCAACAAAGGCGGGGATGGATGTTATTACAGAAAGTGAGTGATGCCCCCATCTACATGCCACACATACTAAAGCCAAAAAGGATCCATAAATAAGCGAACAAGAAGCACACACTTCATCCATGCAAGGTAAATGCCTAACCCCAAAGCGTACAAAGATGGGAAGGGACAGACTGCTTGACCACAGCGCCGGCTCTTTGAAGCAGAATTTGCAGCACAGACCTCTCATCACTGTACCCCACCCAACAGTTATTAAATATAATAGATTGATCAATCCAAATAACTGACTAACATAGCCACCACTCAAATTACTTACATATTTCACTATACTAAATTCAAAATGAATCCTTATGGGTTCCAGAGTAGCGTGCTACTCGCCAAAAAAAGCGCTTCAAAACCCCATCAGGGCTAGCAAGCACTATAAAAATACTAACCTCTTTCCCTCTTCTATCCCGCCACCTACCCTTCTTTATCCAAATAACTGAATAACATATCCACCACTCGAATTACTTCATATTTCACTATACTAATTTTCAACTCTAATACTTTATGGGTTCCGGAGTAGCGTGCTACTTGCCAGAAAAGTGCTTCAACACCCATCAGGGGTAACAGGTGCTATATGAATGCAAACCTTTCTTCCCCTTCTATCCCTCCGCTATCCTCCTCACTCCAAATAACTGACTAATATGTGTGGAAATGCACCGTCTTTTCAGTTTTCTAAGCAAAAGTTTGGAGGGATATTTGGCGCTGCACACACACGCGGTCTGGTTCCTGGAGCACATAGCCATGGCTGCAGCGCACAGAGACCCTACACTGCCGCACACAGAGGGAAAAAATTAGAGGGAACATTGGTTCTAGCCCCTGAAAATTGTGCCAGGGGAGGCAAATTTCTCGCTCTTCCACTTAATGTTGGGGAGCTGCACGTGAGAAAAATCTCCACTACGCAGCGGTTGACAGAGTTTTGCCAGAACCTGGGAACTCTGTTGGCGAACGCTGAACTATACAAATATCCAGTGATAGCTTGAAATATAAAATTTGAGGACTCAGGTACTGAAAGGAAGAAACACCTGCAACCAGTTGCAGCAACAAATTTCACTTTAGTATGTGTCTCAACACTAGAGAGAGAGTTACATTAAGCCTGATTACGATGTCGGTCGGAGTTGCCTTTGACCAACATCACCACGGACGTGGAACCGACCGACCTTAGGTCCGCAGTCCCGACTCTGCAATTGCGATGCGATTGCACATGGCGCGGTCGTAAGCTCCGATTTCTTTATGGGAGCTTGTGCTGCGGTCAGAACCTGGGCCTGGAATCCCTGCACCACGTGCCAAGCACCTCACGGTGCCTGCCATGCGGTGCATGGACTAACAGGTGCCCCCTAAGCCCTCAACCGAATGCTTCTGAGGCAAGGGGCCCTGCTATGCTTTCCGACAGGATTTTCGTGTTGGAAAGTCAGACATGAAAAGCCTGTGGGAAACCGGCATCGTAATCCCGACGCCGTTCTGCCGTCATTAAGGGATTATGCACCAGGTCTGACTGGCCGACGAGCTCCTTGAGCCCGTCGAAAGACAGCCAGAATGACCGGCCAGTTTCAGTTCCGATCGTCGTATTTGTAATACGGCAGATGGAATTAAAACAGAAAACGGTGGTCAGAAAGCCTCTGACCGCACGGTGGAGGTTTTTCAACCAACATCAAAAACAGGGCAGTTGGGGCTTATTTACAAGCCTCTTGCGCCACTTTTGCGTGAATTTTCCCATGTTAAAAATGACGCTAAAGTGGCGCAAGATGCTTGTAAATAAGCCCCATAGTGTCTCTGGTCTCTCTCTGAGCTACAGCAGTTTCAGCCTCAGCAGTCCCAGTATGTACCAGTTTTCTTTGTGAACAAATTGAATTTGGCACATGTAAAACAAACAGGCTGCCCAGTGCTCCTTAATTACAGTGAAGCAATGGAGTCTAACATTGCTCCATGACGGTTGCATACATGTCACATTTTCAGAATATCCACTTATTATTTAAATGATTGCAATTTATATTACATTTATGCCATGTGAACATCCGGAGAATCTGGCATAGAGCCAACTGTCATGGACCTATTCTGGACACAACAGATTAAATCTGTTGTGTCCAAGTTACCATTAGAGAAGATTGAGCAGAGAAACATATACAAGATGTCTCATGTGCACGTTAGACTACATTTTGGAACTAGTGGGGCCGAGTCACAAGTAAATTTACATGTGAGTAAATTTACATGTGCAAATTAACTTTTACACTTTGTAGTAGCTTTACTGGTTTAGCAATTCACCATTTCTGAGTGTAGAGTTAATCCACAAAGTGTAGACTTTCATTTCTTCAGCCCCTGAATTCAGTGGATGGAGCCTAGTTTACCAGTGTAATGCTACTATTACTAACTTTTCACACATAGGCAGCTGTCTCCACCACCGAGGTGGAGATCTCCCTATGTTAAAGCATAGGGACATTTAGCATAGGGACATTTTAAAACATTTATTTAATTAATAAAAACCGCAAAAACATTTGTATGGTACATAATAATGTAGATTAATTTTATATATTATTTTAAATGTAGAGAAAAAAATGCTACAGCACTATTAGGTTAATTTTGAATTACGTGATTAATTAAATGTAATATATAAAGTTAAATTATTCAAAAATGTATTTTTAAAAAATACCCACCTAACATAAAATGTTTACATTTATTTGTTATACATTAAAAAGACAACGTTTTATGTATAGAATTAATTGAAATTAATTTGTTTTAAAAAAAAGGTTCTTTAAAAAAATATATTAACATACTTTATAATAAAACAGTATTATTTATTTATTCATTTTTAATATTAAATTAAATGTATATATATATATATATTTTTTAAATGTATATATATATATTAAAAGTAGAAATTAATTTATTCATTTCAAAGTTATTTCTTATAGTGTTCTACTTTAAGTCCCTGCCTCCACTATTTTTCAGGGGGTTATTGCAGTACCACTGGTTGGCCATGTGCGATACGGATTTACCCCCAGATCTGAGCTGTATTTATTTATTTATTTATTTATTTATTTGAGTTTTCTATAGCGCTAGCTAGACTCGGAGGTATCAGAGCGCTTTACAACCTTTGTTCATAACAGTTTAGAACACCAAGAGTGTCCAGGCAAATAGTGAGTCCAAGGAGGTTCATTTATCCGTACACGTCTGGTAGTAATCGAAGCAGAGTTGAGAGTTTGATGTTCAGGTAGGGGGGAGTATTGTTCAGAATAGGGGGGAATTGATGTCAGGAGTGACTTTAACATAGTTGCTGGGTCTTCTGTCTTGTGGTCGGGAATTAAAGCAGATCCGTTGTTACTTTGTGAGGACTCGATTGAGGAATAGCGCTTTGATCTGGCTTTTGAAGGCTTTGTAGGAAGAGTTTGTCCTAATATGTATGGGGATGGCATTCCTGATTTTGGGTGCATTTCCGGTGAAGGACCTAGATAAGATCTTTTGTTTGCAGGTTTTCGGAGGGATGAGTAGCAGAGAGTTGGTGCTTCTGAGGTATCTTATCTGTCCCGCTTTTTTGAATTTGGCAGCTAGATAGGTGGGTTTGCCAGTGTGCAGAGCTTTGTGTGTGAGGCAGGCGGTTCTGAAATTGGCTCGCAATTCTACTGGGAGCCACTTAAGTTCTGTGAGCGCGGGAGTGATGTGTCCGTATTTCTTCACTCCTGACACCATTCTGGCTGCTGCATTTAGTGTTGTTCTGAGCGGAGCCAGGTGAAGTTTCGCCGTGCCTGTGAGGGTGGGGATCCGTAGTCTAATCTGGATAAGACAAGGGACTGTGTGGCTTTTTTAAGGTCCGTTGGTGGGATGAAGGGTTTGATTTTGCTTAGTAGCTTTAGGTTGAAGAAGGCACCTCTTGCAGTGTTCTTGATGTGTTTGATCATATCCAAGTTGGGGTCCAGAGTGACACCCAATGACTTCACTGAGTCTGCTGGGATGAGAGTACAGTCGAGAGCATCAATAGACTTTATCCATTCCTTGATTTGCGGGGTCTTTTCCTTGCTGGCTAAGAGAAGAATTTCCGTTTTGTTTTGATTTAGTTTCAGATGGTTAAGGGACAGCCACTTTTGTACTTCTCTTAGGGTGATGTTTAGTCTTTGCATGTCTGCTAGGGAGGAGGTATCTAGGTAGATCTGGGTGTCGTCGGCATAGAGGTGGAAGGGATTGTTGGCTTTTTTGAGGATGATGGTGAGTGGCTCCATGTAGATGTTGGACAATGCGGGTGATAGAACTGAGCTTTGGGGGACACCTCTGATTATAGGGTGTAGGTCGGACATGGAGTTTCCTATCTTTATTCTTTGTGAGCGGCCAATACAGGCCATGTATTTATTACCTGATGAAACAGTTTATTTTAAGCGAGTAAAAAGAATCAGTGAACAATACAATAATTTACTTAATTGGTCCCCTGAATAAACAATTTATGTATGTTAAAGAAAGTGGCTTACCAAAGGTCATTAATTGAAGCTTGAAAATTGCTTTAACGGCTAGGGGAAAAAGTCAGCTTATTGGTAACAACAAAAGAAATTGCTTTGAATTGTAGGTAAAGAACTGCCCTACTATTACAGTGCTTAAATTGTGCCTGTATTTTCCCATGCTTGGCGCAATCAATTATTTCTGGCATTCCACCAGATGGTGGTGCTGTTTTTCTATGGTTAAGCAGAGCAGAAGGCCATTCTTAGAGCTTTGGGTAATGTAGAATAGACCAAATTGACAAATTTGTTTGAGAGTGATGGCTAGTAGACAATAGTGTTACTGGCATTTGGCAGCACTGGCAGGGGCGGTGATTGGTTCAGTTTGTAGTTGCCTCAGTGTAGTGGTTAGAGTACATCGCGCGAAGGTCTCGCAATGTCATTCCTTGAATGGTTCACGTGCATTTTGCGCATGTGTTTTCTCTTGTTCCTTGTTATGCTTTAAATGTACATTCACGTGTGGTGGGTCCGTTCGATGGAAGTTCCAACAATGCTTTCCAGTCACGTTTGGCTTTCCATCGGAGGGACGCTTCGCGCTTGGGTGGAGTTGTTTACCAATAAACTCATACTCGAAATATACATCGATTTACTGGATTGATTTGCTGCTACATTTGGCGACGATTGGGAAAACTCCACCCACACCCACGCAGAAAGACTTAACATTTCCCACCGATTTAATCAACCCTTACCGAAGTTCAAGATTCATAAATCCAGCTCTACCAAGGGGTTCCTTCACGAGTTCTCCGGTTGGATTTGAATTCTACAAGTAAAGGGTTTGTTCCAGAAAAGGTACATGGGAAACTGACTCTAAAAGCTCCCATTGGCCAGCACTTATATTTCGAGTGCGTATTGGAAGCCATTTACGTCTTATTAAGAGAGACGATTTTCTACTGGCCAGCATTAATCTCGACTCTTCCTGCATGTGAGTCAAGATTTTAGCAGTCCCGCCTCAGTCTATAGCGGATACATTGTTGCCTGTGGCATTAATTAATGATGACAGCCCGCATGGTTTTGAGATAACCACTGTGCGTCTTGTTTAACTGCAGCGACGCGCACGCTTTGTTCTTCCTGTGTGCATCGTTCGTCAGCGATTCACACGCTTTTGTCTATCTTTACAACCCACAGTGCGTCTTGTTGATCATTGGCGATACGCGCGCTTGAAACCCACTTTAATTACCTGCCTGTGCATTCCGCTTTCACGGCAGCGATACGAACGCTTACTCAAAACTGGTTGTGCATCATTTAAATAACCCATCAGTGCGCATCGCTTTTCACCAGTCATACACACGCTTGAAATCTGCTTTAATTACCTTCCTGTGCATTACGCTTTCACAGCAGCAATACGCACGCTTAATCAAAACCGGTGGTACACATCATTTAAATAACCTTTTCACTAGCAATTCACATGTTTGGAACCTGCTTTAGTTATTGGCAGTACTTTCCACATTTTGCAGCAGCGATACGCATGCTTATAATGAACTTTTTATCTTTACTTTGTTTGTACTTATTCTTTATTGTTATTATTATTGCTTTAATTCCTAACGTTCAAGTTCAACAGATTACTCAATCTCCGCCTTTCCTCAGTAAGCCTGGTAGCCCTGTAATTATTTGGTCAGAATGGTTTGGATTATTTGAGAACCACCTAATTGTTATTGACACTGTAAATTATCGTCCTGCTTGAAAGTTTGCATTACTTTTTGGATACCTTGGCCAAGCTGCACAAAGAATTTTTCATAGTATTGTTCCAATTCCTCCGCCTGCTTCACATGCTGGTGATGGACAATGGGACGTCTATTTGGAAGCAGTCGCTCGTTTAAAAAAACAGTTCCCTGAAGAACCAAACATTATGTTAGAGTAACATAATTTTTATTCAAGGAAACAAAAGGAAGAAGAGAAAGTTGAGGAATACATATCTGCACTCAGGGTCTTGGCAACCACGTGTGATTTTGGTCCGTTATCTGATATCTACATCAGGGACCAATTTGTTTTCAATGCCTAACGCAAAATCAAACAGGATTTCAGGATGCAAAAACCCTTCTCTGTTTGAGGTCATTGACTTGGCTTTGAGCATTGAGCGTTCCACTTTGTCAAGCAAAACAATGCTAGATACATCTAAAAGTGGAGTTCAATCAATCAATCAAACAGATTTGTAACGCACGAACCCACCCGCAGGAGTTTCGAGGCGCTGGGGGGCGGGGGGTTGCTACTGCTCGAACAGCCAGGTCTTGAGATGGTTCCTGAAGGAGAGATGGTCCAGGGTCAGCCGTAGGTGAGTGGGGAGGGAGTTCCATGTCTTGGCCGCCAGGTAGGAGAAGGATCTTCCTCCGGTGGTGGATCTGCTGATTCGTGGGACGGAAGCGAGGGCGAGGCTAGTGGATCGGAGCTGACGGGTGGGTGTGTAGAATGTGAGGCGGCTGTTGAGGTAATTCGGGCCCATGTCGTGGAGAGCCTTGTGTGCGTGGGTGAGGAGTCTGAACGTGATCCTCTTGCTGACGGGGAGCCAGTGCAGGTCTTTCAGATGTGCGGAAATGTGGCTGTGGCGAGGGATGTCCAGGTTGAGTCGTGCAGAAGCGTTCTGTATGCGCTGGAGTCTTTTCTGGAATTTGGCTGTGGTTCCAGCGTAGAGGGTGTTCCCGTAGTCCAGACGGCTGGTGATGAGGGCCTGGGTGACCGTCTTCCTGGTTTCGGTGGGGATCCATCGGAAGATCTTCCGGCGCATGCGCAGGGTGTTGAAGCAGGAGGACGAGACGGCATTGACTTGCTTGGTCATCGTGAGGGAGGAGTCCAGGATGAAGCCCAGGTTGCGTGCATGGTCCGTTGGCTTGGGTGCGGTGCCCAGGGCAGGGGGCCACCAGGAGTCGTCCCAGACAGAAGGGGATGGTCCCAGGATGAGGACTTCCATTTTGTCTGAGTTCAGTTTCAGATGGCTGAGCTTCATCCATTCCGCGACGTCTTTCATTCCTTCCTGGAGGCAGGCTCTGGCGGTGGCGGGGTCGTTGGTGAGGGAGAGAAGCAGCTGGGTGTCGTCGGCGTAGGAGAGGATGTTAAGGTTGTGTTGGTGTGCGATGGCTGCGAGAGGGCTCATGTAGACTTTGAAGAGGGTGGGGCTGAGTGAGGATCCTTGCGGGACGCCGCAGATGACTTCGGTGGCCGCGGATCGGAACGGGGGGAGGCGGACTCCCTGGGTTCTTCCGGCGAGAAACGAGATGATCCACTCCAGGGCCGCTCCTTGGATTCCGGTGTTGCTGAGGCGCTGTATCAGGGTGCGGTGGCATACGGTGTCGAAGGCTGTTGAGAGGTCTAGGAGGATGAGGGCAGCTGTTTCCCCGTTGTCGAGCAGGGACCCAATGTCGTCGGTAGCTGCGATGAGGGCGGTCTCGGTGCTGTGGTTTGCTCGGAAACCGGACTGTGAGGGATCGAGGGATCCGTTGGTCTCGAGGAAGGCAGAGAGTTGTCTGTTGACGGTCTTCTCGATGACTTTGGCAGGAAAAGGGAGGAGCAAGATGGGGCAGAAGTTCTTGAGGTCCGTGGGGTCCGCGGTGGGTTTCTTCAGGAGGGCGCTCAGCTCGGCATGTTTCCAGCTCTCCGGAAGGTGGCGGATGTGAAGGAGCTGTTGATGATGTTCCGCAGTTGGGGTGCGATGATGGAGTCGGCTTTGTTGAAGGGTGTGCACCCATAATATCGAGTCATTTATTTCGATTGGACCGAATATCGAGTAAAAAATATAGAATGGACATAATATCGACTAGACATAATATAGACAACAAAAATATCGACTAGAGAAAATTAATATCGAATAGAATGGACATAATATCGAATCAAAAATATAGAATGGACATAATATCGACTAGACATAATATAGCCAACAAAAATATCGAATTTAAGGTAAGTTAATAATAATTTTTATTTTTTGTGTAATATAAGTCTGTAGCGGGTTGTGGGTTTATAGGGGAATAGGGTGGGAAGTAATTTAATTATAATTAATTAAATATGTTAATTTATTTATTGATATTTATGTAGAATTAATTGTTAATTAATTGTTAATTAATTAAAATATAATTGGTAATTAATTATAATTGATTAATTGATAAATATTTTAATTTTAGTAATTTATTTTCTGTAGCGGGTTGTGGGTTTATAGGGGAATAGGGTGGGAAGTAATTTAATTATAATTAATTAAATATGTTATTTTATTTATTGATATTTTTGTAGAATTAATTGTTAATTATTAATTGGTAAATAATTAAAATATAATTGGTAATTAATTATAATTGATTAATTGATAAATATTTTAATTTTAGTAATTTATTTTCTGTAGCGGGTTGTGGGTTTATAGGGGAATAGGGTGGGAAGTAATTTAATTATAATTAATTAAATATGTTAATTTATTTATTCTTATTTATTTGGAATACATTGTTAATTAAATAATAATTGGTAATTAATAACAATATGATTGGTAAATAATTTTAATTGATTAATTGATAAATATGTTAATTTCATTCATTTATTTTCTGTAGCGGGTTGTGGGTTTATAGGGGAATAGGGTGGGAAATAATTTAATTTTCATTAATTACATATGTCATTTAAATTATTGGTATGTATTTTGAATTAATTGTTAATTAATTTTTATTAGGTAATTAATTAAAATATAATTGGTAATTAAAATTAATTTATTAATTTTTAAATTGTAAATTAATTTATTGTTAATAGGTAATTAATTAGTATGAGTAGGCAATTTTTATAATTAAATAATTTTATTTTGTATTTATAAATAAATATTTAATATTTTTTATACACAAGTAAAATATTTTATTTATTTGTAATTGGTATTACTATTTATGTTATTTATATCTATTTGTGAAGTATTTACTTTCCCTATTATTGCACTCTCTGAAGTTGGAATAGTAATTTTAACCCCTATGCTATACAAGACTTTCCCTACTGTTGCACCCACTGGAGTGCGTATGCAACGTTTACAACGCAACTTTTACTATGCACTACCATTACAACGAAACTTTTACAACGCAAAAACTTTTACAACGCATACATTTACAAAGCATGTTTTTACAACGCAGATACCTTTACAACGCATACCATTACAACGTAAGTATTGCTAAGTATATAATTATTTTTAAAATGTTATATGTTTGGGTTTTTGGGTAAAGGGGTATTTTTAGGGTTCAGGGTCAGTTTTCAGTTTTTGGGTAAAGGGGTATTTTTAGGGTTCAGGGTCAGTTTTCAGTTTTTGGGTAAAGGGGTATTTTTAGAGTTCATGGTCAGTTTTCAGTTTTTGGGTAAAGGGGTATTTTTAGGGTTCAGGGTCAGTTTTCAGTTTTTGGGTAAAGGGGTATTTTTAGGGTTCAGGGTCAGTTTTCAGTTTCTGGGGTAAAGGGGTATTTTTAGGGTTCAGGGTCAGTTTTCAGTTTTTGGGTAAAGGGGTATTTTTAGGGTTCAGGGTCAGTTTTCAGTTTTTGGGTAAAGGGGTATTTTTAGGGTTCAGGGTCAGTTTTCAGTTTTTGGGTAAAGGGGTATTTTTAGGGTTCAGGGTCAGTTTAGGGTTTTTGGGGTACAGGGGTACTTTGTAAAAATAAAGTAAAATTACATTTAAATTACATTAATTAAATAAAATTAAATAAAATTTAATTATATTATAATATTTTAAATTAATTTATATTAAAATAAATATTATATAGTTACCAATACTTACGTTGTAATGGTATGCGTTGTAAAGGTATATGCGTTGTAAAATCTTGCGTTGTAAATGTATGAGTTGTAAAAGTTTTTGTGTTGTAAAAGTTTTGATGTAATGGTAGGTGTTGTAAAAGTATGCATTGTAACGTCATACATCCCTGGAGTGGGAATAGTAATTTTAACCCCTACGCTATCCAGTGCTTTCCCTACTGTTGCACCCACTGGAGTGGGAATAGTAAATTTTACCTCTACGCTATCCAACACTTTTGCTAATGTTGAACTCACTATAGTTGTTACAATAAATTTTAACCATTGTCTATGCTACGCTAAAAATGTTATATATGTTTATTTAATTATATGTTTTTATATATATATATATATATATATCACCGCTCACCACACACCTTTGTGCGGCACTCGCAGGCGGGTGCTGACTGTGCGAGGGTGCACTCGCAATTCTATTGCCGCTCTCCACTCCCAAAACGGAAATTAATCCAAGGAATAAAGCACTCGCGGGGGCCGTTTGAATCTATTTATTTGAAACAAACACAGCAACAAGCAAACAGACGCGTTTCGGTCGTAACCTTCGTCTATGTTTACCGAAGCATCACACAAATCACAATTTAAGGAGAGACTGTGGAAATAAACGTAGGACCAACGATACTTCCTATGAAAGGGAAAGGCATGGGCGCCATCTTAACATGCCTATACCTCTTGTTGGCTGTGATTAAATAATAATAATAACACATAGGGCTGGTTAAATAAAGAGCACCTACTATCCAACAAAGTAGATCACGAGATCGCGATACAATCAATCGAGCCCCCAGATGGGCACAACCCCAGGAACAGAAGGATAAGTTCCTATTCCACAATCATGACTCCTAACAATCTTAAATAGAAGCGTTTACAATAATCCTCAGGGAAAGCAAAAATACATCTGATAAGAAATTATGTGTACGAAGAACTTGCAGTACACCTAGGGGAATAACTGTCTCAATCAGAATGAAACTGTGATCTGTTCTGTATGTATTTGTATATATTGTATATATATTTTTTGTCGCTAAATAGCTATGTGGGATCAACATGCTTATTCAGTGAGGAGTCTTATGCACTGTATTTTGATAATTGGATACACATAATTTCTTATCAGATGTATTTTTGCTTTCCCTGAGGATTATTGTAAACGCTTCTATTTAAGATTGTTAGGAGTCATGATTGTGGAATAGGAACTTATCCTTCTGTTCCTGGGGTTGTGCCCATCTGGGGGCTTGATTGATTGTATCGCGATCTCGTGATCTACTTTGTTGGATAGTAGGTGCTCTTTATTTAACCAGCCCTATGTGTTATTATTATTATTTAATCACAGCCAACAAGAGGTATAGGCATGTTAAGATGGCGCCCATGCCTTTCCCTTTCATAGGAAGTATCGTTGGTCCTACGTTTATTTCCACAGTCTCTCCTTAAATTGTGATTTGTGTGATGCTTCGGTAAACATAGACGAAGGTTACGACCGAAACGCGTCTGTTTGCTTGTTGCTGTGTTTGTTTCAAATAAATAGATTCAAACGGCCCCCGCGAGTGCTTTATTCCTTGGATTAATTTCCGTTTTAGGAGTGGAGAGCGGCAATATATATATATATATATATATGTATTATTTTTGGTGATATAATTTTTTTAATTATAGCAATTATTTATTAAAATTAAATTTTTAAAATAATTATTTCTAAGTTTATATTACATATATTTATTACTATATTAGTTTTAACTTAATTTTAAGACATTTAAAAAAATCGATATTTTGACAGTCTATATTTTTGTAAGTCGATATTTTGGTACTTACCTGTTTGTAGATAGGGAGTCGATATTTTGTCCCTCGATATTTTTCACTCGATATTTGTGTATCTCGATATTTGTGACGTCGATATTATGTCAGTGATCCTTGTTGAAGATGTGGTGTGGACCGGGGTCGGTTGGGGAGCCGGAGTGGATGGTGTTCATCAGGCGGGTGGTGTCTTCGGTGCTGACAGGGGTCCAGTTGCAGAGGGTGGTGGTGGGGGGCGCTGGTTCAGTGGTTGGGTGCATGGTCTGCGTGCCGAAGCTGTTGTGTATGTCGGCGATCTTGCGGTGAAAAAACGAGGCGAGTGAGTCGCAGAGGTCTTGCGAGGGTATGATGTCGTTGTTGCAGGCGCTGGGGTTGGAGAGCTCTTTAACGATGCTGAAGAGTTCCTTGCTGTAATGGGTGTTGTCGTTCTTTGAATGTTGTCCTCTTGGTGGTGCGGATCAGCTGGTGGTGTTTGCGGGTGGCCTTCTTGAGGGCTGTCATGTTTTCTGTTGTCTGGTCGTGGCGCCAGGCTTTCTCGAGGGTGCGGCTGGTTTTCTTTGAGTTTTTTAGGTCGTTGGTGAACCACGAGGCTTTCCTGCTGCCGGGTCTGCTGGGAGGATTCTTCAGTGGTGCGAGGTCGTCGGCGCAGTTGGTGAGCCACTGTGTGAGGTTGCGGGCTGCTTCGTTCGGGTCCGTCGTGTTGGTGGGCGGGTTCTGGCTGAGGGCTGTGGTGAGCTGGTCGGCGGTGATCTTGCTTCAGCCTCTATGGGGAGCCTGTTGCGGGTCGTGGTGGGTGGTGGTTCTCCTAAAGTTGAAGTGGACGCAGCTGTGATCTGTCCAGTGTAGTCCGGTGGAGTGGCTGAAGGAGATGTGCTTGCTGGAGGAGAAGACGGGGTCTAGCGTGTGGCCGGCGTAGTGGATGGGGGTGTTCACCAGTTGCTTGAGCTAGAGGTTGGCGAGGTTGTCCAGCAGGGCGGCGGTGTTGCAGTCCTTGTTGTTCTCTAGGTGGAAGTTGAGGTCCCCTAGGAGGATGTAGTCTGAGGAGGTGAGGGCGTGTGGACTGACGAAGTCTGCGATGGCTTCGCTGAATTGTGTGCGTGGTCCCGGGGGTCTGTAGATGAGGGTGCCTCTGAGGGTGGTCTTGGGGTCGGTGTGTATCTGGAAGTGAAGGTGCTCGGCGGCGGTGAGGGTGTCATCAGAGTTGGTCGTGATGCGGATGGTGTTTCTGTGGACGATGGCGATGCCTCCTCCGGTTTGGTTGACGCGGTCCTTCCGGGTGATCTTGTAGCCATCCGGGATGGCTATGGCGATGTCGGGGGCTGAGGAGGCGTTCATCCAGGTATCTGTGAGGAAGGCGACGTCTGGTGATGTTGTGTGGAGGAGGTTCCAGAGCTCGATGGCGTGCCTGTGGATGGAGCGGGTGTTGAGCAGAATGCACTTGAGGTGATTGTTGCTGGTGATCTGCTTGGCGGGTGCGGTGCAGGTTCAGAGGCAGGTGAATTTGCAGGCTTGGCAGGTGAAGGGTCCGGGGGTGCGTTTCGGGGTGTCTCGGTAGCAGGCCGGGTTCCGGCCGGTGTTGAGTGCGTGGAGGGTGGCGGCGGCGTAAGTCTGTCGGGTGCGCTGGCATCGTCGAGGCCCAAGGGTCCTAGCGCTGGGCGTGGGCCAGGCGTGGACGGGCACACACGGGCTTGCCTTTGGCGCACCTTCGGCGAGCCCGCTGCGCGTGAACGCTACGCGTACGCGTGGACTCCGCCATATGTGGCGAAGTGGGAGGGAGGAGCAGCTGGGAGGCGGGAGCGGGATGGTGAATGGGAGGGGTACAGAAGGCAAAAAGGGGTGGGGCCGCAGGGGAGCAGCGGCAGGGAGCGCGGGGGTGAAACGAGCGGTAAAAGAACTGTCCTAAGGGCGGCGGAAGTAACAGCTGATGACAGGGGCGGCAGCAAGGCACAAGTACAGAGTAAACAACAGCACAATAATAAAGTGAGAAATCAGGAGTGAGAGCAATACAAGAAGCGGAAACAAAACACCCCAGGGGCAGCGGCGAACTCGCAGTAGCAGCGGGGGACACCAGGCGCACTCAGAGTGAGCCGCGCGGTGTGAGGAGCAATCGGCCCTGGGAACAGGGTCAGGTCACAGCTCTCGGCCGCGCCGACAGCGCTCTAAATAGCAAGTGGGAGCGAGGAGCAGCTGGGAGGCGGGAGCGGGGTGGCGAATGGGAGGGGTACAGAAGGCAAAAAGGGGCGGGGCCACAGGGGAGCAGCGGCAGGGAGCGGGGGGTGAAACGAGCGGGAAAAAAACGGTCCTAAGGGCGGCGGAAGTAACAGCTGATGCCAGGGGCGGCAGCAGGGCCAAAGTACAGAGTAAACAACAGCACAATAATACAGTGAGAAATCAGGAGTGAAAGCAATACAAGAAGCGGAAAGGAAACACCTCAGGGGCAGCGGCGAACTCACAGTAGCAGCGGGGGACACCAGGCGCACTCAGAGTGAGCCGCGAGGAGCGATTGGCCCTGGGGAAGAGTTAACATTGTCTCTTCTGCCGAAATTGATAATGAGGGTTCTATATGTGCAGTAAATGTTAAAAGCAAGAGTTCTAAATTTGGTCAAAAGAAACAGTTATTTGTTTGTTATAGATGCGGTTCTAAAACCCATATAGGGAATTCTCCTAATTTCCCAGCTATCAACAAACGATGTGTTATTTGTAAGAAAATGGGACATTTTCAAGGGGTATGCAGAAATGATAAAAGGTCAGTTAATGTGAACTGTATTGATCCAGATGTTGATTCCTGTAGTAACTCTTTCAACAACATAGTTGTTACAGTTGATTGTATTGATGATAAGGATTCCATAAAAGGGCCTTTATGTTCTGCCATTATTGACAACGTTCCTTTACAGGTGATGGCTGATTCTGGCTTTCCTTTTACAATCCTTAGAGTTACTACTTTTTATGAGCATTGGACCAGGAAAGTTGATCTAATTCAATCTGATGTAAACCCGAAGGCATTCGAGGAAAAGGATATAAATATGATTGGTTATTTCCCTGGTTTGGTATAATGTCTTGGAAGAGAAACCATAAAAAAATGTATGTTGCAGAGAAGGGGTAAAACATTATCGGCTGGAAGGATCTTGCTCGCATGGGCCTTTATTAGGTCGAGGGACCTATAAGCTGCGAAGCAGCTTCCGGTCCGGAGATCTTATGTTGTATAGTAGGGCAGTTTAGACCCGCCTCTCAGCTCCGTTCGCTTCCATTGGCTGGCTTCCTAAACAGAGGCCAGCCATTGGAAGAGAAGTGAGTCACTCCAAACAAGCCCCGTCTTTTTCGGATTCGGGGGCGTAAGTTTTGCTGTTCTTTAGCTCGTGACGTCGTCCGTCACTCAGGACAGCAAAACACGCCCCCGAATTCGAAAAGTTCCGGACGCTTTTGGCCGCCATTGTTGCCTGTCCACCGCCGAGTCTTCAAGTGAAGAGAGCCTCCTCCTCGAGTCGCCCGCGAGCCTGAAGGCAGCACCGCAGTGAAGGTGAGCCGTTTTCCTGCAGAGCTGTTCCCGCCCCCTCCCGCTGTGTCTGCAGCCCGCCCGCACAGGATCTCAGGGTCGGGGAGGGGAGAGGGGGCATTAGTTTTTCCCCCACAGAGGGAAGGGCGTGGGGCAAGGAAGCGAGGCATTGAAACCAAAAGGATGTGACCATACGGTGGCAACGAGCGTGTTTGTGTAGAGCCAGCCCGCCTCGCACATTTATTACTGTTATCTGGCCTCAGCCGAGGTGACGATGATTCTGCGTTCTGCTGCATTCCACCCTCACCAAAAGTGAGGACTCCGGGATCGCAACATCCACAGCTGCAGCAGGATCGAAACTCGCTACCTCAACTGAGCCCGATATCCCCGCCGTGATCTCCCTCCTCGCCGGGACACGGTGAGCCCTTATCAGCAGAGCCTGGAACAGCGCAATCGGAAGGGCCCCGGAGGATCAGGGGGCCCTGGAGGAAGCGTACCCGGGGGTAACAAGCAGCAGCCTGGCAAGGAGCAGGCGGAGGCAACCGAGCAGCGGAACCACACTCTCATCATGGGATCGCCGATCCGTGACCCGCTGCATCCTGAACCGATAACGAAGCCCTGGTGAGAAACCATCGGCCGATCCAACAAACAGCCACCCTGGGCCCCTCCCGCTCATAGGATCCGTGGGAGCCCCGAGAAGAAACTGAATTCAGGTGGATGCGGTTCCCTTTGAGATGACCAGAGAACGGCTGCTCGTTGCTTCCGGCCGTCGCCAGCACTCAGTCTTGGAGACAAATTATCTGCAACGGTGAGTGTCCGCGAGGCCTGGGACGGGGGTCTACCCTCAGCATCCCTGATTTTAACTTCTGCTGCCCGACGCACTATCCGCAGAACCAGTGAAGACCTCTTCACAACTTTTAAAACTTTATTGAGGTCTTAAAAAACAATGTGGCCGGGGGTAGGGGATAGCCTCATTTTGGGAGGGTATAAGCCACCAGGTCTAAATTTGCATGATTTTATTCCATTTATTTTCCATGCCCTGGTGTGTGTGTGTGTATGGGGGAGGGGGGAGGTTCTGGGAGGGAGGTAAGAAGTGAGCAGGGCTTGGTATACAGTAACACCTGAAAGATTTGGATGTGTGTGTCTGTGTCTCCAACGCTGCTGTAACCAAGGAATCTCGACACAGCTGACCAGGAACCTCCGACCCGACCAGCTAATAAAAACATTTATTAGTGGATTTAGCACCTCCAATGCCCCACCTTCAATAAGGATGGACCCTGAGCATACATCTATAAAGCTCGCATTTGTATCCACCTCTTTCCACAAAAGCTTTGTTCAGTTACAGGTTTTTCATGTTTTGAGCTGGGGGTTTCCCCTTTGGATGCAGGAAACAGTCTCTAGGAATTTAGTTACAAAGGTTGCTCCCCCTCTCCCCCACCGGTGCTGTTCGTTTGTCTTTTGGTCTTTTGTCCTAGGTAGAGTAATTCCTGTAGTGTTACGTTCTGCTTGTAGGAAGCCTGTTTCACGTGCTCCTACAGTCAGATGGCGACCACCGGCTCCAAGCAGCGGAACAAAGGAAACACCCTGGTCATCCCGAAGCACTCCTGAAGTGAAGCGGACCCAGCGCGATAGCCGGACAATGTTTATACAGCCGCTGGCAAGAGTGGTCGGGCACGACGCCCCCCTCACAGGTATCAGACACAAGACTGTGTTCGGTGCTGGGCGAGGCGGCGGAACTCTGACTCTCTGTGCCGTGGAGGCTTTTAAAGATGGTGAGAGACCGGCGGGCTGCTTCATCTGGTGGGGGTTGCTGAGTGCACAACAAAGTTGTGGCGAACGAGCTGCAGCTTCTCTGTGACTGCCCTACGCCTGTGTATCCTCCCAGCTGTAAGATCCAGGCACACTTTGAGTGATTACGATCGCATCCTCCCACCAGGACCGATCGTGGGTTTGAAAACAGCGTTTCAGCTGGACTATTCTGGGCATGCTGATGCGAGCTCTTCTTTTCCGGTTGTGCTTGCTCCCCTGCTCCCTGGCTGTGCTTGCTCCCCTGCCCCCTGGCTGTGCTTGCTCCCCTGCCCCCTGGCTGTGCTTGCTCCCCTGCCCCCTGGCTGTGCTTGCACCCCTGCCCCCTGGCTGTGCTTGCTTCCCTGCCCCCTCGCTGTGCTTGCTTCTCTGCCCCCTCGCTGTTCTTGCTTCCCTGCCCCCTCGCTGTGCTTGCTCTCCTGGGTGTGTGGCTCTGGGTGTGTGGGGGGCTCTGGGTGTGTGTGGGGCTCGCTGTGTGTGGGGCTCGCTGTGTGTGGGGCTCGCTGTGTGTGTGTGTGGCTCGCTGTGTGTGTGTGTGTGTGTGGCTCTGTGTGTGTGGGTGGCTTTGTGTGTGTGGCTCTGTGTGGGTGTAAATGCAATAGGTCATGCATTTGCGAGCTATTAAGCTATTGGCATTGTAAATGACAATGCCATTTATTTAACAATTAAGCTATTGGCAATGTAAATGACAGTGCCATTTATTTATGATTTTTTTTAAAAATAGAAAAATGTCATGAGCATTGCCAATAGCTCTACCTTTAATAATGCCGAGACCATTGCATTGTAAATGCTTGTTTAGTTCCTGGTGATGAAAATCCAATTAAGGTTGGGGATCTTCCTGTATGGAACATTGAATGCAGCATGTCTGATTCAGATTCTAAGGTATTAAAAGAAGTTATTTCCGATTTCAAACCTGTTTTCTGCAACACTGTGGGGTCTGTTAAGGGTTTTGAACATCGTATCAGACTAGTTCCTGGAGCTCAACCCATTGCACACAAAGTTCGCCTTGTACCTTTGAGTGTAAGGAATGAATTGAAAGCCACATTGGAGAACTTATGTGATCAAGGTATTATAGAACCTACTAATTCTTCACAATGGGTTGCACCCATCGTAGTCGCACGCAAAAGTCTGGCGAGATTAGGCTTTCTGCGGACTTGCGTGCTTTGAATAAAAACATTATTGTAGACTGCCACCCGCTCCCTAGGATTCATGAATTATTAGCAACTTTGGGGGGGCTAAATGGTTCTCTCTAATCAGCTTGATATTGGCTTATCATCAGGTCCCTCTTTCTAAGGATTCACAAGAGTTAACGACTTTTGTTACTCCTTTTGGGGCATACAAGTTTTACGTCTCCCTTTCGGCCTAGCATCGGCTGAGAGTGTTTTCCAGAAACTTATGGATTCACTTTTTCCAGAGGTTAAGGGTGTACAGGCCTATTTAGATGATATTTTGATTTATGCAAAGTCATTCGAGGAGCATAACATGATCTTGAAACAAGTATTGGCAATTTTGATGTCTAAAAATATGACAGTGCGTGATGACAAATGCAAATTTGCAGTTCAGGAGTGGAAGTATTTGGGTCACACAGTCTCTAGTCAAGGGATTAAGCCAAAATGTTCGGTCATTAGAGCAATTGTAGATGCCAAACATCCTACGGATAAGGATTCATTACGATCTGTCTTAGGATCGGCTGAATATTATGCCAGGTTTGTCCCTTCATGTGCTCAAGTGGTTGAACCTTTACGCATGCTATTAAGGAAGGGTAAGAGTTTCAGTTGGTCCCCTGATGTCGAAAATGTTTTCTGCCAAGTTAAAAAATGTATTGTTTCTGCTCAAGCCTTGCATGTTGTCAGAGATGATTGTACTTACTTCCATTATAACGGTTGGTGCTAGTATATCTGGTCTTGGGGCAGTCCTGACTCAAAGGGTAGGTGATTGTGAACAAACAGTGGCTTTCGCGTCTAGATCCCTCAAGTCGTTTGAACAATGATATAGTACTATCGAAAGGGAAGCATTGGCATGCGTATGGGCTGTCCAAAAATGTTAAATGTACATTTGGGGTTAGAAGTTCGAACTGGTTACTCATCATAAACCTCTGATCTATATTTTCGATAAGGTTATCACTTCTTGTTTGTCAGCCAGACTAATGAGACTAGTGTCTAAACTACAGGAGTTTCATTTTACAATAAAGCATATTCAAGGCGGAAAGAATTTTCGGGCCACCTGTCTCTCCAGGTTGTCTATGATGAGAGATGATGATGAGGATATTGCACCTGATGATATTGAATGTGTTACAGTGGAGGATGCCGTTTGTGAGTATGATTCTGTTTTATCAGAAAAGAAGTGGAATTTAGCTTGTGAGAAAGATGTTGTTCTTCAGAAGGTTATTGATTACTCCACGCATAGTTGGCCTGAGACTAGGTGCTTAGTGGGGGATTTGCGTTTATTTTCTCAGATTTCAGAAGAACTTTCAGTTGAGAACGGTATTGTTCGTAGAGGTGATAAATTTGTGCCCCCAGCTGGATTGCGTTCTATAATTATAAACGAAGCACACCAGGGTCATTTGGGGGTTACGAAAACAATCAAGAAAATAAAACAACACTACTGGTGGCACTCCTTAGATACTCAAGTGAGAAAAGTCATTGATGATTGTCCTGAGTGTCTCCTATCTGATAAGCACTGGCAAACTTTGAAGGTTCCTTTACGTCCCACTGAATTTCCTCATCCACCTTGGGAAAAAGTTGGTGTAGATTTTCTGGCCCATATTCTGTGTTAGACCAAGATAAGAAATATGTTATCTTATTGGTTGATTATTATTCCAAATGGATGTGTCATGATTTTGTGGAGGCTCCCGATACTGAGTCTACAATTTTGCATTTTTGAGTAGAAATTTTCATTTAGAAGGGTCTCCCAAGGTTATCGTTACTGATAACGATACTCATTTCGTATCTAAGAAGATGCGTACATTTTTGAGAGAACTAGACATTAAACATTTTAAGGTTGCTTTATATTCCCCTTCATCAAATGGTTTGGTGGAGCAAGGAAATAAAGTGATAAAAGAAGGAATTCAAACAGCATTATCTTCCAACCTAAACGTTCAAGATTTTGTCAAACAAAAGGTTTGGAGTTATAACACTGCACCTCATTGTGCCACTGGGGTCTCCCCTTTTTCTTTATTAAGAGGCAGGGAAGCTCATTCTGTTTTGGTTCTATCCTGGTTACAAAGTATTGCTGGAGAGAAAGGAGTTAATTTGAAGATGGTCTGGGAGAATGTCAGTGAGAAACAAAGACAAATTAAAGTAAACTTTGATAAAAAATGCAATTTATTTTGTACTGACATAATGGTAGGTGATTGGGTATTGATTAAGAAGCCATGCAAAGTCAGGAAAGGTGAATCAAAATTTTTAGATCCATCTCAAGTAATGAAGGTTAGCAGGTGCGCCGTTTTTATTGACAAGAAAGGTTGGTAGAACAAAAGACAATTGGTTAAGGTATCTTCCGGTCAGGTGAAAATAATGCAGAATAGATGTAGGAGAGTGGAAGAGGACTTAGATTGAAGTCATTGGCTGGATTCATCATGTAAAGACAACAACATTCCTTCTTAGTCCTGTTCAGCTTTAACAGCTGCAGCTCCTTGTCCTTCCTCTTCTCATTCAAATGTGCAAAATGTTTATGCATATTCTTCCCGTGGTCAATCAATTAAAGTGCCCAAAAGAATTCATGGTTTTGTAAGATATTAGAAAATGTGCATTTATCCAGAATTTGATAGTTTTGTAAGATATTAGAAAATGTGCATTTATATTATTTGTTCATTTTTTTTGGTTTGTTTTATTGTAAACGGGAAGG
This sequence comes from Lissotriton helveticus, assembly GCF_964261635.1. NCBI lineage: Eukaryota > Metazoa > Chordata > Amphibia > Caudata > Salamandridae > Lissotriton > Lissotriton helveticus. The sequence goes on from NC_136070.1 coordinate 964,810,230, forward strand.
TGGTGTAGTGGTTAGAGTACATCGCGCGAAGGTCGCGCGATGTCATTCCTTGAATAGTTTACATGCATGTTGCGCGTGTGTTTTCTCTTGTTCCTTGTTATGCTTTAAATGTACACTCACGCGTGGTGGGTCCGTTTGATGGAAGTTCCAACGATGCTTTTCAGTCATCGTTTGGCTTTCCATCGGAGGGACGCTTCACGCTTGGGTGGAGTTGTTTTCCAATAAATTCATACTCGAAATATACATCGATTTACTGGATTGATTTGCTGCTACACTCAGGTTAACACCTTGGACCCTGGCACTTACATTTTCCTATATATTAATCACAACCTGGTAGGTAAATTGAGACGAAAGAGTGGCAAAAGCATCCGTTTGAGGTGAAAGATTCTCTGCAAGTGGTGAGTCAATAAACGGCACCTACAAATCATCAATGAAAAAAGATATACTAAAGCATGCGGTACAAAAAATATGGCAGCTGCATGCCAATGGAGCATGTCAAAATCTAAAGAGTTACTAGAAAAAAACAGAAGAGGGTTTGTTAAAACTGTGCTAAAATGTAAGAAGTACAAAATCGGTAAAATTAAACAATTTGGAGCATGTTTGACCAAAAAATGGAAATGGGAGAAAGACTAAGCCAGAGCGCTTCTCACTGGCTGGGAGCAGTTTGTGCTGGGGTCTGCAAAAAGCACTTTGTTTGCATTTGATGTCATTCTGCCATTTCATACGAATCACATCCATACACAGAGCAGTATCCTTCAGTTCAGGGACTGATAGGGCAAAGCTTGTTTTTTGAGACCAACGTTTTTTTTTTTCCTTTAACCCACTGTGTTTTTAGGGCTCGGACTCCTCCCCACTGAAAGTGGGAGGAGTTAGAGAACTAATGTTAAAGAAGAAAAAAAAGAAGTATCTCCTAGGGCTTTGGCCGAGACAAATTCCACACATTACTTAGCGTTTTCTGTGATCTGGCCAGTGATTCGTCTTCGTTGTGTTGTCGTTTTAATAGGCTTGAAGTGATAGGGTAAATGTAGTTTTGTTCCGCCATTTTGGGCATATTTCGTTCGTGCTCGCGCAAAGAAGTACATTAATTATAATTAGGAGCTGTCAGGGTGGCCGTGTAATGCATTCCAGATGGTGTGCGCGCGTTCACCATCTAGCAGTGTGTTTGTCTGGCGCGCGTCCTCCTCACGTGCACACAGGCATAGACGCCGTGTGCGGCTCCCTCCTGCCGGCCCGGGGAGCTGCTCTGCCGCTCTCTGGCTCACCCCCCGTCTCCCCGCCTGATTTAGTCTGTAGTTTATGGGCACGTGCCAGGAGCAGTAGATGTGCTGCGGTGCTCTCTGCAGTTTATGGGGACGTGCAAGTGGCAGCAGCAGCGCCGCTGTGCTCCCGTATGGCCCCCGAGCCCATCTGCACTGGGTAATGGGCACGCGCAGGGCAGCGGCAGCAGAAGCACCGAACTGCGAGGCGCTCTAGTCTGCACCGGTTTGCCAAGCTGAAATTGTAAAGCATCACAATGTGAGGAGCGCCTGTGTAAACACAAAACAGCACACGGATCCAAGCTGTTTGTGATTTGCGCTGCCAAAACTCCATCAATCTTTAAGAAGGTGGGATACAAGGATTATGTATTCTTATAACACACTATTTCGAGCAGGAACACTCTTATCTTGCCAAAACACGGGCCAAAAGGAGTTCGCGGATTATGTCAAAAAGGCCAGGACATTTCTAGAGGGGATTACAAGGAAAAAATGCTTTAAGTCGGAGCACGTAAATATGCGTTATAGCAGCTCACACCGAGCACCTGTGAAAACTAATAACTACAACAAATCTTATCACTGAGAAACGCACCAGGCACTATAAACGGATGAAAACTATGGCTCAGATCAGCTAAAAAAACACCAAAGAAATAATGCAAAGCCCATTGGGTTGAGAGTGCTCCAGTTCCCCCCCCCCTCCTCCCCCCTCAACCCCCCTCTATCCTCCCCCTCCCCCTCCCCCCCTCTCCTGTCACCTGGGGTAGGCCAAGCTGACCGGGCTGCGGCTGCATGAAACACAGAAAACTGGATATTTGCATAATGAACGAGACCAACTATGTTTCTAACGGTGGCGAGATGAAATGCTGATTATCATTAAAGTAGAGTTGGGAAAACTAAAAGACAGACAAAGACCAATAGCATTGACTGCAGATGCAGAACTGGAAAGCCGGACGAAGACCGGATGTAGGTGTTATCGACAAGGATCTTGCACAAGAACATCCCTTCTCCGCACTAGAACAAATATGCAGCGACGAACAAAGAACCTGTGAGGTTTGGCGGGGAGAATCACTTTCAACAACAAATGGATAACCAAAATTTGAAAAGCCGGCTAGGCGAGACAATGAGATGGGAGACAATGCTGCAGAATGCAGTGCAGCATGACACAGCACAAGACATACAGTGAGCTACACTGCTGCCTAGGCTAGAACAAACTGTTACACAATGAATGTAGAGGTGACACGCTTCCTTCCAGCGCCTATTCATGGCACGGCAGAACGGACGCAAGCAGATCTAGGCACTTGTACGCAGCACATAAAGGACACAGGGCAATAACCCAGGCCCTGGGCCAGGGAGGGGATGTGCACCTGTGCACTTTAGTGCGGGTCAAATGGCAATGGAGGGCTCAGAGGTCATACAGGGCACTGCAGAGCAGAACACTACAAAACGTAGTTTGAATACAGTAGTTTGTAAGCACTAACACGCATAATGTACAGCAAGATGTCTCACTGAGTTAAACTCTTGCTGCGAACATCGGTTTTGATAGGAAGAACAAGCAAAGCCAACGTAAATGTCCATCCTTCCTATGTATGTAAACTGCGTACCAATTCATTGGTTAACTGTAACATCTTTTGTTGCAGCGCTTTCAAGTCGTAAGTGTTGTGAGATGTGAGATGTGAGTGCAGAGTAGTGTGTAGAGTAGTGAGTAGTGAGTAGAGTAGTGAGTAGAGTAGTGAGTAGAGTAGGGAGTAGAGTAGTGAGTAGAGTAGAGAGTAGAGTAGTGAGTAGAGTAGTAGAGTAGTGAGTAGAGAGTAGAGTAGTGAGTAGTGAGTAGAGTAGTGAGTAGTGAGTGCAGAGTAGTGAGTAGGGTAGTGAGAAGTGAGTAGAGTAGTGAGTAGTGAGTGCAGAGTAGTGACTAGAGTAGTGAGTTGTGAGTGCAGAGTAGTGAGTAGAGTAGTGAGTAGTGAGTAGAGTAGTGAGTAGAGTAGTGAGTAGAGTAGTGAGTAGTGAGTAGAGTAGTGAGTAGTGAATAGAGTAGTGAGGTGAGTAGTGAGTAGTGAGTGCAGAGTAGTGAGTAGTGAGTAGAGTAGTGAGGTGAGTAGAGTAGAGTAGTGAGTAAAGTAGTGAGTGCAGAGTAGTGAGTAGTGAGAAGAGAGTAGTGAGTAGTGTAGTGAGGTGAGTAGTGAGTAGTGAGTGCAGAGTAGTGAGTAGAGTAGTGAGTTGAGTAGTTAGTAGTGAGTAGAGTAGTGAGTAGAGTAGTGAGGTGAGTAGAGTAGAGTAGTGAGTAAAGTAGTGAGTGCAGAGTAATGAGTAGTGAGTAGAGTAGTGAGTAGTGAGTAGAGTAGTGAGTGGAGAGTAGTGAGTAGTGAGTAGTGAGTGCAGAGTAGTGAGTAGTGAGTAGACTAGTGAGTAGAGTAGTCAGTAGAGTAGTGAGTAGAGTAGTGAGTAGTGAGTAGAGTAGTGAGTGCAGAGTAGTGACTAGAGTAGTGAGTAGAGTCCCTTACAAAGAACAGGAACAGCACAGAGATGCACAATGCAATCTTCTCATACTCACAGGCAGCAGCGGTGCAAGTTTCTCACACTCACAAGAAGGACATCACAGGCAGCAGCTGTGCAAGCTTCTTACAGTCACAAGGAGACCACAGGCAGCTGAGGTGCAAGCTTCTCCCACTCACAAGAAGGACATCACAAGCAGCAGCGGTGCAAGCTTCTCATACTCACAAGAACGACATCACAGGCAGCAGCAGTGCAAGCTTCTTACACTCACAAGGAGGCCACAGGCAGCAGAGGTGCAAGCTTCTCACACTCGCAAGAACGACATCACAAGCAGCAGTGGTGCAAGCTTCCCTTACACACTCACAGCAGGTACTGTGCCAAGGCAGCAGCAGCAACAGAGCAAGAGTCCCTTACAAAGAACAGGCACAGCACAGAGATGCTCAATGCAATCTTTCTCATACTCACAGGCAGCAGCGGTGCAAGCTTCTCACACTCGCACGAAGGACATCACAGGCAGCAGCTGTGCAAGCTTCTTACACTCACAAGGAGACCACAGGCAGCTGAGGTGCAAGCTTCTCCCACTCACAAGGACATCACAAGCAGCAGTGGTGCAAGCTTCTCACACTCACAAGAACGACATCACAGGCAGCAGCAGTGCAATCTTCTTGCACTCACAAGGAGACCAAAGGCAGCAGAGGTGCAAGCTCCTCACACTCACAAGAAGGACATCACAGGCAGTAACGGTGCAATATTCTCACACTCACAAGGAGATCACTGGCAGTACACACCACATGAACACACTCCATAACACATAGCAACAATACATTGGCATTTACAATGCCATTAGCTCAAACTCAAATAAATCCGAGCCCGATTGCATTTCTAATGCTTGTTTTAGATTGAGGAGGGCCGGGTAGAGTCCTTAACCTTATACAAAAACCATGACAAAAGAAATTAGCACTGACAAAGCCAAATGCCGCACAGTCAATGCTACTGGGTTCGCCAATGTTTTTTCAATCTTGCATCAAATGCGACTCCTATTTTGAGAGATAAATAAACACTCCCTTAGTTTAGTTTGCATGGGCACTAGATGCAATAGGTGACATTACTTGTATTGCACACTGATTGGAATTTCTTTTGGAAAGTTATTTGAATTGACCCAAAATCTAAGCATTCGTGGTAAATTCACAAGCGGTACAGTTGCCGCATTTGTAGTGGCCGGTCTCAGAGGGAAGGCGTTATAGGGCTGCGAGGAGGGCTTTAAGTGGGCCGGGTCTTACCGGTGCTAAGCACCGGCAGTTTTTTAAAGGGGGCCTTGAAACAGGTCTCTATCGGGCTCTGTTTTGTGCCCTGGCACAGGCGGTAATTTTTTTCCGAACTGCAGTGACAGCAGACACATCGATGTCCCAGTGTTAACACTGCTCATTTCTCACTAAGGAGCTGGGCCGGGGAAGGCAAAGCCGGACCCAATGGGGGCCCAGGACAAACGCTGCCCAGAGGCGGGAAACACCCCCGGCGCATACCCTGGAAAAAGGGGTGACCGCGATTGGTCGTCCTAGGTTAGGTTTGGTCTCCCCAATCAGGGGAAGAGGCCACAAGCCGCGGAGGGGGTTAAGAAAGGGGCGAGAGGCCCCCTTGAGCATTCAACCCCCTCTGGCGTAAAGATAAAGGAATCCCACCCACCCACTCCAGAGAAAGGCAGAAAGGCGAGCGTCGCAGCCGCAGGGGTTCGAGGCGAGGCGGTAAAAAACCTAGAAGGATAGAAAAAGGAGGGAATTTGCTAGAAGTAGATGGAAGGCTCACGCAATGTCCTTGGGATGCCTCACGGCAGGGGCACGGAGGGAGCCAGTGGTAGACATTTTGGCAACAGGCAGAGTAGATGGGAGGCTCCCGCAGGGCCCTTGGGATGCCTCATGTCAGGGGTACCAAAGGAACAAGAGGTTAAAACTCAGCCGTAGGCTGGATAGTTAAAGTGCTCACATGGGGTCCTTCGGATGCCACACGGCAGTGACTCGGTGGAGCAGGGAGGGGCCAAGATGGGTCTGAAGGCATGCGAGACGGCACTTGTGGCCCGGGAGAGTCCGGACGAACACCCACCAAGTCGGTAGCAAGTTGAAACTTAACCCCTACAAGACTGGCCTTGGTTATTGGGCACCTCCCCAGGAAGTGATCTGTCTGAGAGCAGATAAGAAGCAAAAAACGGACTAAATGAACTATGATGGCAAATCAGTTGAGTCAATTGAAATTTATGTATGACAATGAAAAGAAAAATGTTTAAATGTTTATGTGTTAATAAACTGCAACCTTTTTCGGCACCAAAAAAAGTTGTCATTGGTGTGTGGTAAGGGTCAATGGGTGCAGTTTAGAAAAAGCTAAGGGAGGGGGAGGTGACTCGCCTCTTGGGAGGGGTTTGGAGAATTTACGGCATGACATCATGCCAAGTGAGTGCTGTAGGGGAAGGGAAATCCTTTAAAGAGAGTAATTTTCTCTCCGGATTTCTCTTCTGTTTTTGAAACTCAGGAGCAGCAACATTGTCGTGGTGTCACCATAAGTGGAGGCTTTTTCAATATTATATATAAGAAACCATAGTCACTACTTATTTATCGTTTACAACTAACAGCCAATAGCCCTGGCTTCTTGAAGGTATGATATTACTTGTTGTATCATATATCTGGTAGAATGACAGAAACAGCAAATTACAAGTCGGGCAGTACACAGATTTTATAGTTTAGGTGTTTTTAATCCACACGCTTAATTACATTGGCCACGCCCCTATGAGAGGCCCCCCATTTTTTCATCCCTCTTAAAGTCTGGTTGCGACTATGGTGTTCGGGGGTGTGGCTCTGTATGTACGTAGTGAATGTTGCCTCAAATTTCAATTCATTTTAAATGCAAACTTAGGAAATGGTAGGTTGGCTTCCGTAGGTGACAACAGGTGGCACTGCTTTTTTATGCTTTTGCCCATTTGGTTAGAAACTGGATTGACAGTGGATACACGCATCAAATGATTTTCAGAATGTGAAAGACTCTTGGACCCAAAAACGGTTCTCATCTTTTGATGAAACTCTCATCTTAAAAAGAAGCACTTTTCTTCTGGTTATTGTCCAGGTCGCTGACAATCAGGAGGATTTCAGAAACTATAGGGCATATTATCAACCACTAGCGACATTTATCGCTAAATAAGCTTAGCAACATTTTTTCTATCGCCATGCATCGCCGGATTTTATCGCAGAGATAACGTGCTATTAGCAACGTTTATCTCAAATGCGATAAAATATCCAGCGATAGCAGCTTAATGCGTGAATATCGCTGGAAATCCAGCGATATTCAGGCATTAACGCCAATAGGGTCTTAACCTGAATATCCAACTCCCATTGGATATACAGGTTAAGAAGTGGTCTGAGCAGGCATTCGTTTTCAGCGATATTCGCGCTTAGCGCTAATTTTTTTATCGCTACGCCTGCGTTGTTAATAGGCGATAGCGATGTTAGCGACTTCTTTCAGTTGCTAACAGGTTGGGTATCATCGATAAATATCGCTGACTTGCAAAGCGGGCCACAAAGTCGGTAGCAAGTTGAAACCTAACCCCTACAATACTGGCCTTGGTTATTGGGCACCTCCCCAGGAAGTGATCTGTCTGAGAGGAGATAAGAAGCAAAAAAACGGACTAAATGAACTATGATGGCAAATCAGTTGAGTCAATTGAAATTTATGTATGACAATGAAAAGAAAAATGTTTAAATGTTTATGTGTTAATAAACTGCGACCTTTTTCGGCACCAAAAAAAGTTGTCATTGGTGTGTGGTAAGGGCCAATGGGTGCAGTTTGGAAAAAGCTAAGGGAGGGGGAGGTGACTCGCCTCTTGGGAGGGGTTTGGAGAATTTACGGCATGACGTCATGCCAAGTGAGTGCTGTAGGGGAAGGGAAATCCTTTAAAGAGAGTAATTTTCTCTCCGGATTTCTCTTCTGTTTTTGAAACTCAGGAGCAGCAACATTGTCGTGGTGTCACCATAAGTGGAGGCTTTTTCAATATTATATATAACAAGCCATAGTCACTACTTATTTATCGTTTACAACAAACAGCCAATAGTCCTGACTTCTTGAAGGTATGATATTACTTGTTGTATCATATATCTGGATAGAATGACAGAAACAGCAAATTACAAGTCGGGCAGTACACAGATTTTATAGCTTAGGTGTTTTTAATCCACACGCTTAATTACATTGGCCACGCCCCTTTGAGGGGCCCCCCAATTTTTTCATCCCTCTTAAAGTCTGGTAGCGACTATGGTGTTCGGGGGTGTGGCTCTGTATGTACGTAGTGAATGTTGCCTCAAATTACAATTTGTTTAAATGCAAACTTAGGAAATGGTAGGTTGGCTTCCGTAGGTGACAACAGGTGGCACTGCTTTTTTATGCTTTGCCCATTTGGTTAGAAACTGGATTGACAGTGGATACACGCATCAAATGATTTACAGAATGTGAAAGACTCTTGGACCCAAAAACGGTTCTCATCTTTTGATGAAACTCTCATCTTAAAAAGAAGCACTTTTCTTCTGGTTATTGTCCAGGTCGCTGACAATCAGGAGGATTTCAGAAACTATAGCGCATATTATCAACCACTAGCAACATTTATCGCTAAATAAGCTTAGCAACATTTTTTCTATCGTCATGCATCGCCGGATTTTATCGCAGAGATAACGTGCTATTAGCAACGTTTATCTCAAATGCGATAAAACATCCGGTGATAGCAGCTTAATGCGTGAATATCGCGGGAAATCCAGCGATATTCAGGCATTAACGCCAATAGGGTCTTAACCTGAACATCCAACTCCCATTGGATATACAGGTTAAGAAGTGGTCTGAGCAGGCATTCGTTTTCAGCGATATTTGCGCTTAGCGCTAATTTTTTTATCGCTACGCCTGCGTTGTTAATAGGCGATAGCGATGTTAGCGACTTCTTTCAGTTGCTAACAGGTTGGGTATCATCGATAAATATCGCTGACATGCAAAGCGGGCCCCAAACCTCTCGCTATCACCTACAAACTGTCGCTAACTGCTGTTAGCGACAGCTTGCTAATAGGGCAATAAAATTATCGCCACTTTAGCGGGAAAAAGTCCCGCTAAAGCGGCGATATGGCCCTTGATAATATGCCCCTCTGTGCGGGCTGTGAAGCTTCAAGGAGCCCTAGCAGAGGCACTTCGTGTAGTCCTGGGCAGTGTAAACAGGAGGCGTTTAGAGATGCATGTGAGGGACCAGTGTATATTTCAATGTTTGGCTTATGGAGCTGCACACTGAGGTGTATTTTCCAACACAAGTTTAGTAACACGTTTCTTTAGAGTCACTAAAAGGAAGATATGTGAACACCTAGAATAGAGGATACAGAACAGGAATAGAAAAGGCTTAAACTAGAAGGGGCCTGCTGTGAAGTCTTTGCATTAGGGGACGTGGGTTAATGGCCAGTCCATGGTCCAAAAAGCCCCATAACATTTGCTAAGCAAACTGATGAGTTTAACCAATTTAACTGCCTGTACAAAAACAGAAAATACAACTTTGTGACTTCAGGAAACGACTTTCCACCACAACTGTTTTGGGAGGTGGTAGCACCACATACATTTCTTGTCAGCATAATGTGCTTCAGTAACATAGACAGATAGTTGCTACAGTGTTCTCTATTAGACCCATTCCTGAGCTCAGTGTATTTCTAAAACTCTTAAACATCAAGTTAACGAGGTCACTGCTACGTAACAATTATATCACCCTGGCAGTTCAGGTTGATCCTTTACAGTCTCACGTTCTATACCACAACTCTGCGTTTTCTGTACTAATTACTAGGGGCCTAATTATGAGTTTGGCGGTCCCACAGCAGATGGTGCAATACTCCGCCTGCTGTGGGAACGCCAACCCTGTGGTGAGACCGCCCACCAGATCAGGAGTTTTTTCATGGTCCGGAGGGTGGTCCTTCGGTGGTCTGAGAGCGGCGGTCTATCATGTTCATAAAAAAGCCTAACAGGCAGATCACTGCTCTCAGAGCGCCGACTGCACATTCCTGCACAGTGTGGTATACCTACTGCACCATGCAGGAAGGGGGGGGGGGGCGGAAAATCCATGGGAGCACTACATGTGCCTCCCCACATGAACCTCCAGGCTCAACTCCAGCACGGACCATATAAGGGACCCTTTTGTTGCCATTTCGCCACCCTTTTCATGGCGGGTTCATCACCGTGAAAAGGGCAGTGAAATGGCAACTCAGAATATGCTCAGCGGTGCCGGATACAGCACCACCATTATATTCCTGCCATTTAAAGACCGCTGCCCCAGTGGGAACCTCGATCCCGGCGTTGCCGGCGGTCTTGTGGTGGTCTGACCACTGCAATCGTAATACTGTGGGCAGTCTCGCAGTGCGGCGTTTGCTGAACCTCTACTACAGATAAGGCAGTCCTGTGGACGGCTGTACTCGTAATTAGGGTCTATTTGTTTTATTTTTAATATTTTTTATTTATTTTGCTTACATTTCTTTTCAGACACTCACCCCCAGTCACAGATCTGGTTTGAATCCATCATCGTTCTTTAGCTCACTTCACCACCTCTGTTCAGACCCAGCTATATGCAAATCAGTCTTGACCATGTCCTTCATGTGAACAGTCCAGCCCGAACTGCCAAGCCAGGTCATCCCCCGACCGGAAACAAGCATCCTGGGACCGGTTTCCGGATAACACTCCTTATCAGCCAGGCTAGCTTGAATCCAGTGGCAAAGTGAGCAAGGGGCCCATGTCTGGGCATACCCTGCCAACTTAGGGCGAACAAAGCTAACACAAGGAGATGATGGACGGAGCGCTGAGACTTTTCAGACACTCACCCTCAGTCACAGATCTGGGTTTAATCCATCATCTAAAAGTTTTAAACTCTGTCCCAAGCCATCCCCTATTGTATTGTAAAGCGCTCTAAACTTGATATTTAACGTCACTGTCACATTAGAACCAATTTAGATTCAGGGTCAACCGACGTTCTGAACAGGTGATAACTCCGTGATGCCGGGACATCCACTGTCTGAGCACCGACACACAGAGTTGGGCGTTTTGGATGTACCCACTGACAGGAAGGTGGACAACGGCTATCACCTGTTTAGAACATCGGTGGGCCAAAATCTAAATGGGCCACCACACACTAGGCTATCCTGACTGGCCAGTATAATTTTTTATTTGGATTTGAGAATGTATTACTCACATACAGACAGAGTGACTATACATTAATTACTACATTGGTCCTGAAGAATGCCAAGGATCCCACTTTTGGGACCATTGAAGGCAGAAACATGTCGACCTTTTGACCATTGAAAAGGGTTCATATATTTTTCTTATATCCCTGGTCCTCTTTTTAATTTTATCCCCAGTGGGGCACAGAATAAAGTTTATTTGGTACCCTGGAGGTAGTTTTAACCATCACTATGTTTTTTTTTCACTTTGTCCCTTATGCACCCTAATAGCAACTACTCATCAAAAACACCTCAGCTACTCTCAACTCGGAGAGTCGTAGCCCACACCATGGACCTTGCGGTCTGGGTGTGAGGAGGGGACCCAATGATGAAGCTGTCATCTTCAGGTGAGTGAGGGTTCTCGTCCTAAAAAAGGATTTCTTTTTCCAGTAGCAGTGTCATGTTCACACTTTCTGATACACACTCCTTTTTTTTAACTAAACAGACGTACTTTTTGGTGAGTTTTTTTTTATTAAGAGACTAGTACGCTTCTGGTGAGGCCTATCCCTTCTGATGCTCGGTGTGAATTTTAATAATCCATCCAAGACACAGTTAATTCCGGTCCTACATAACCCACTCCTATTTCAATAGAATGTCCCCGAACACGGCTTTGCCTGACCATGTCTTTCTTAAGCAATTGCTCGCTCAGCTATAAGTAGATTTCCTTATAGCTCTTGTTTTTGATCTTATTCTTGATGAAAAATTAACTGCAACATCCACAATGAGATTCCGCAATATCATTCTTTTTTCAATATTTAGAAAACTGCATGTCCTACTCGATGAATCATATTGAGGACGTGGAGCACCCCCTGCACCTCCCTTTCTGGGATGGCACACTGCTTCGACATAACCTGCTATAAAGAACTGAGAACTAGCACAGCGTTTTCAGTCTCCTGAACCGGGTGCAAAACTTTAAAATGCTCCCTTCTCACTCACATAGCTTTTCCATAGCACCTTAGTGTTTACATTATGTGCCCCTTGCTATTAACACTGGGACCACACTTGTCTTCTGATTTAAATCAGCATCAAACTTCAGCATTCTCTTCTAGAGTTTCAATCACATTGTACCAAGCTGAAAGTACCTCTGTCTTGACATGTAGCACAGAGTTGTCAAGTTTCCCAATTCAAGGCAGGGAGGGCTCATCCAATTGAATCCTGTCCACGTATTGTGTTACCATTGCACCTCATTCCAAACATGCAGCAGCCCCTAACCTCTAGTACAATGGGCAGATAAATAGGAAAACAGGTGCAAAGAGAGAAAGCATGAATGAATAGGCATTGGCATAGGCAACAGGTCTGGCACTTGCCAGCCAACGTTTTGGCTTTGTCAACTCTTGATTAGTTTTGTCATGGTTTCTGCAAAAACCTAAAGTTGGGTACGCAGCCATGGCTCTCATCAATCTAAAAAACATACATTGCCTAAAAGAAAAAATAGCTTTGGTCTCAAAAAGCGCAAATTATAATAGGAATCCCTGGCACTTACGGAAACTACTTTGTGTGTGGATGTCCTCCTTGTGAAAGGTCATAATGCTGTCACTCACAATGAAGTTAGACAATTGCTGAAGTGGGGTGACCCAATACCCCACCTGTATGATATATAATTTAGTAAAATCAAAAGGTTTTGGCTAACGGCAGACCTAAAAAGAGCGTGAGAAAACGAGACTAGAGTTGTACAGTGGTGGAAGAATGAGCCATGGGTGGAATGAGACAAGATGGTCTTAGTATCACTTTGTCTTTCGACCTTACACTGCATTATTCTAAGGGATTTATAAAGCACAACAGCTACTCAATGAGTGTCCTGGTGGAATGACGCTGGTGGTCTCCTAAGAAAAACGTTGGGCTCCTGCAGATATTTGTTTATTTATATATATTTTTTAACAAATTAAAGAACGTTTGTTCCCATGTATTGGGCTTCTGCAGTGCACCTCTGTCTTCCCCTCCAGCACCACCTCCATTATTGCTCTATGCGTGAATGTGCCTCAGTCCTGCCCCTGGCCTTCAGAACTGATTGCTCTTTGAGTTATGGAACTAGGTACCCACTACCTCCAACACACACACATGCACACACACACACACACGCACACACACAAACAGCTTTGCAATTAACCTCGATCGTGAGGGATGAAGTTCCTGTTTGTCGAGTGCATTACCAAGACACCCCTGTGCCAATGCAAGTATATGCTGATTTTTTTTTTTTTATTATCCCTTGATATCGCAGTTAAACCATTCAACCATCCTTATCCTGCCTGGTGTCTTCAAGGCTTTATGACCTAATTCACCGACTGCATGACTAGATTGTCTATTGAATTGGGTCTGATGTACGTCCAAAACATTAACTCCCCCAGTGGCTGAATAGATTCTCTCTCCTCTTCCAAAAATTCACCTCAAGTGTCCACTAATTAAAGTAAAGCTCTTGGAATGTTTTGATAGACTAGACGGTCCGCGCGCCCTGCCTGGGCTGCCCTCTCTATCTTGTTATCATCTTTCCCGCCTCCGGCTCCCGCGCCATTTTGCTTTACTGCTCCGTTTCCCGGCCCTAACACGACCGGGCCTGGATCTTTTCAGAGAGCATTCATCGCCGCGGAGGCTCGGGAGGCCTCTCAAACATAACCTCGTGCACTCCGGCACAGAGCTGCCGCGGCTCCTGGATAGATCATTAGAGGGAGAAATCTTATGAAGAAAAGAGAACGAGATTTGTGAGAATAAACAGCGATGAGGGGGGAGTAGGGGGTGCCCGGGGCCGGGAACACCTGCGAGTTTTAGAACGTCCGGCTCCAGAAGACCGCAGACACCATATTCATCATTAAAACTGGGAGGGGTTTGAGTCGCTTTGGAACGGCTCTGACATCGGTGGGAATAGCCGGGGTCTCTTGAACCCTGGGTGTTTGTGTTGAAAGCACGCAGCAACATGTTTGTGTATTTTTGTATGTCAAATTTTGCGTTTCGCACACCTGTAATATACATGGTGGTCCTTATGAGCTAAGACAGCAGCACATCTTTTGGTAACTGATCATGAGACCTTAGCCTAAAATACTAAGCAACTGTACTATAGATGTTCATTAACCCCTTCCGCGCTTATGACGAGCTCAGCTCGTCATGAGTTACGACGCTCGTACGCTCATGACGAGCTGAGCTCGTCATGTAACGCAGCTTTTTAAAAACCGCCGCGCACAGCGGGAAAACCGCTAGCGCGCATGCGGTTAAGAACTGCTACATTGCTTGGACATCATAGAAGCCGCCCCTCCTGGCCTAGTATGGGCCAGGTGTATGACCATTTGCTTTTGCGACTCGCAAATTGAGAAAAAGTGCGAGTCGCAATTTGCAAGTTACAAAATGCAAATGTACAACAGTGTTAGAGACACTGTTAGCGATTTCCACTGGGGTTGCAAAATGCAAGGCTCATGAATATTAATGAGCCACTCGCAATTTGCGACCCCATTGGGAATGGCTGGCCCTCCCAGGGATAGTGGCCTACAGGGCTCAGCAGACCGCCATGTCTGGGACTGTTTTAAAATAAAGCAGTTTTTTTTCAATGCAGGCCATTTTCATTAAAGGAAAACGGGATGCATTTAAAAAAAAAAAAACTTTTTTGTTACATTTTTTAAGGGCAGGCAATGGTCCCTGGGACGACTGCCTGTCCTTAAAAACTATTTTCCCGACGCATTCCCAAAGGGGAAGGGGTCCCCTGAGGACCCATTCCTGTTCGCGAAAGCTTTATCACCTACTTGAAGTAGCTGGTAAATTGCGACCGCCCTTGAAACGCCCCTTCCTAATAGTGAGTAGCAAATCCTAATTAATTAGCGAGTCGCAAATAAATTTGCCAAATCTATTCCCTCCTATATGTTGGCATTTGTTTTCAGAATACCCAAAAAATGTGTCATATTTACTTCGGCATATTGTCACAGGAACGTCACTTTTTGTGACGTTCCTGTGGCGATAATCCCTTCACCTTATTTACAAGGTGGGGTTAAGCCACCTAATGTGGCTTAACGCTGCATTGTGAATAAGGCTCCCTTTCAAGCTACACTTAGCAAGTACGGGCAGGCAATGGGTGTTGCAGTGGGCATTCTGCCGAAACACCCATTGATTTTGATGCTGTCCACTATTTACAAGGATGGTGTAAATTTGGGGCAATGCCAAAATTAAGACCTGGTCCGAACATGGCTAAACGAGGATAAAGGCTTAATTTCTCTTTTTTGCTGTTTCAATGTGCTGCATTGTGCTGCTCACATAGAAACAGCAAGTCGCCATGAATGATTGTTTATGTGCAGGAAAGTGTCCCTTTCTGCACATAAACAATCATTAAAAAATGAGGATTTGCAACTTCCATGAGTGCTGCACAATGCAGCACACACAGGAGTTGCAAATCTCCATTATTGACACCATTAGAGACACCCTCCTGCACACAAACAATAATTCCCTCAACACAGGCACCCTTGCACTATGGTGCAAGTGTGCCTGCATTGGCGCTAGGCAGCTGAGTTTAGCGCCATCACTACGAAAAACGTCAGGATGTGCTGTACCATTGTAAATATGGCGCATCCCAGCGTTTTCAGAATGGCGGAAGGTGGCGCTAGCAATTTTTGCTTAACGTCACGCTTCATCATTCACTTGCAAATATGTCTCAATGTCGCTAACACTTTCAAGCGTTTTGGTGGATAATGTTCTTTTTACTCAATTTGTAGCCTTCCTGACAGGAAGGAAAAAAAGCCTGCCATTGGAGTTTACTCTAACTCCAGTCCTCAAAAATTTGGCAGAAGTGCATACATTAGGTTGGAGAAGTTAGATTTACTATTCCTACTCCAGCCCCAAAAAATAATTGGGAAATTATATATATTTTTGGGCAGATGAGGGATAATATTTACTAATATAGCTCCAGTCCAACAGCCATTGGGGAAGTTGCATACTTCTGTGGCTGGGAGGTACGTAGATTTACTACTCTTACTCAAGTCCAACACACACTGAGGAAAATGCATATATTCGGTGGAGTCATAATTGCTATTCTAACTCCAATCCAGCAAATATTGGGAAGCAGTAAGCATGATTATATTTGTAGGAGACAGGGTCATATTTACTATTGGACTCCAATACAACCAACTATGAGGAATGAGCATATTTGTCATATTTACGAAAGATATGCAAAATTTGTGTAGTTTACATTTACATAATTACATGAAATTTACAACAGAATTACATGAAGTTATGCAAAATGCAAATATGTCACCCACACTTTATTTTAGCATGAAAAGCATCTTTGCATCAATTTTGATTACAATATACATTTTGCACTAAGAAATCTGCAAATAAAACAAAGGCACTGCAAACAACAACCACTCTCGTTCTTTTCTTCCTGTATGTTTGGATTACATTTTTACCATGAATAGCGCACTGATAGTACATTTTTACAGTAAATGGTGCATATTTACGCAGTGTGCTATAATAATAGGAATTTCACGTAACAAGCATAACACAAAACTCTCAAAATTAAGTGAATTACACCAGTGTGATGAAAGGTTTGCCCAGGCCTAACGTTTACTATTCTATCTCCAGTCAAACATACATTGGTGAAATGCATACATTTGGGGAGAGTCATATTCAATATTCTAATTGCTGCCCAACAAACATAATTATAAGAAAGTATATATATTTAAAACAGTTTAATATTTTAATAATGGCTTTCAAAAAAGCATACTTAAACAATTTAAAATCTTAATTTAAGTTATACATAATTACTTAAACAGCTAAATACTCTATTTAAAAAAAAATCATAAAGCAGTTAAATGTAAACATTATCAATATTAACACATCACAAAATATTATACGCTGTAATATTAATTTGTAAAGGTTTAGGCTAATAAAAGACAAAAAAGAAATACATATATATTTTTTGGGTGAAAATTTAAATAACAACAAAAAGCTATATTTCAATGACATGCATTACAATTTTATTAAGTTAATATATTAATTTTACCAGTTTGATATCATTTTAAAAGTTAATTTTAAATGTATAAACAAATATTTGTTCTAAATAAAAGCATACCCTCAAATCCCCCAAAACACATATACATAAAAGGCAACTTGCACAATCCCAAAAAATACAATTTCAAACATTATTATTTTTGAAATAGTAATTAATATTTCAAGTGCACATTCCACCCACTCATCCATTAACGTTCTCAACCCAATTTGAAAAGTACAAACAAATGTATGAATAAATAAATCAATAATTAAATATACAATAATAAAAAAAACAAATGTTATTCTCCTAAAAACATTAACTACTTAACCATCAAAAGCCCAATAGCTGCCAAGTCACCACAAATATTTCAATGCTTTAAAAATGTAAACAAATATGTGAATAAATATCAATTTAAAAATTAAAATAATTAATATAAAGATGCTATAAAATCAAGTAAACTATATTGTAATTCCAACACTATATATGCTATCCCTCAATAAGCAACACAATCTAAAGTTAAATGTAGTAAAATGTACACCTAAAATATATAATTACCAGTACAAAAATGCAGAGTTGACATAGAAAACAATAAACATTATTTTACATATATTTCATAAGACCACCACTCTCCCTTAAGTTGAATAAATATAATAACCGAACAAAAACATTATCCATTACTATAATTTTATCAATAATTATGTAAAATAATATTTACTTAAAAATAATTAAAGAAACAAATCCCTAAATCAATACACTTAAACAATATAATGGAGAACAATATTATAGTAAAGACTATTCTAACCCCTTGGGTGCTGAGGATAGAACGGTTCCACCCTCAAGCACGGTGCTCGTGTGCGTTCCATCCTAGCACCCACCCATGGGGGAAGTGCTGACCTTCCCCTGTGGGCCGCCCAACTACTGGCCCCCACCAGGGATGGCAGCGGAAGCACTTCCACTGCCAACCCCCACCTCAGCGATCTGATGACATCAGCTCATGTACAGCACACCGACGTCATAAAGTGCTGCCGGGGACGCACTGGAAGCCATTTGCTTTCAGCATATCCAGAGATAGGATGCATTTTAACTGAGCCCTTCTCCTGGGAGGTTTAGTGGGGGAAAAACAAACACAGGGGGAAAGGAAAGAGTTTTAACTTTCCCCCGTGCATGTTTAGAGTAGATTTCTACTCCACATGCCCCTCTTGCAAAACCAGTTTTTTTTGTGATAGATAATTTGATGTCTCCACAATAAGGTTTGAATCCTCCCTGTCGTGGGCACTTGACCACCAACACAAGTGAGGTGGCATTCATATCGGGAAACCTGGGGAACACTAGGTGGTAGGAAACTTGTGCCAGCCTGGTGATCCCACAAGTTTCCCAGACAGAAATGTGAGGAAAATTAGATTTTTTTTGTGCTAAATTTGAGGTTTGCAGGGGATTCTGGGTAAGAAAGCATTGGCAATCCATGCAAGCCATACCTCCCTGGACTGCCCCGGGTATCTAGTTTTCAAAAATGTCTGAGTTTGGTAGGTTTCCCTACGTGTCTGTTGAGCCCAGGACCAAAATCGCAGGTTACCTCAATGCAAAATCCACAGCTAGGCACATTGCAAAAAAAGGCCAGAGTTCAGTGGAGAAATGTGATGTGTCCACGTTGCATTTTGGGCAGTTTCATGTTGCGGGCACTAGGCCTGCCCACACAACTGAAGTACTATTTGTATTGGGAGACTTAGAGGAACACAAAATAGTAAAACACATTATTACCAATTGTCTTTCTCTGCATTTGCACCTTTCAAATGTAAGACAGCGTGTAAAAAAGAAGTCATTTGAGAAATTCCCTCTAATTCACATGCTAGTATGGGTCCCCTCAAATTCAGAGATGTGCAAATAACCACTGCTTATAAACTCCACATCTTATGCCCATTTTAGAAAATCATAGTTTTCCTTGATACCTATTTTTCACTCTTTATATTTTACTGAATGAATTACTGTATACCCGGTACACATTTAAAAACCATTGCAAGGTGCAGCTCAGTTATTGGCTCTGGGTACCCCAGGTTCTTAGTGAACCTACAAGATCTATATCTCACCACAACCATAATGGTCCAGCAGACGTAACCGTATATTTGTTTTAAAAAGTTGCCATAGTTAGAAGTTACAGATAAAAATGCAAACACAAATGGCTGTTTTTTTCAACTCAATTTCAATATTTTGTTTATTTCAACTGTTACTTTCTATAGGAAAACCTTGAAGGAGCTACACAAATGACTCCTTGCTGAATTCAGCATTATTTCTACTTTTCAGAAGTGTATAGCTTTCTGGCATCCACCATTGGTTTCTTACCATTTCTACCACTAACTGGAAGAAGGTTGAAAGCACAAAAAATAGGAAAACGTGCGCTATGTCCCAGTAAAATCCCAAAACCGTGTTGAAAAAGTTGGTTTTCTGACTCAAGTCTGCCTGTTCCTGAAAGCCGGGAAGAGGGTGATTTTAGCACCATAAACCCTTTGTTGATGTCATTTGCATGAAAAAAAAACAGATGCTTTCTTCTGCAGCATTTTTTCCCATTTTTCCCCCAAAACCCAAACTTAATTTTGGGTAATTTCTTGGTCCATTCCAGTGGAATCTACAATTCCTAGGTACCTTTAGAATCCCCAGGATGTTTTAAAAAAGGATACAAATTTGGCATGGATAACTTAAAACATTATGGGGGCCTAAGAGTGGACAAATCCAAATAGCCAAAAAAGGCCTAGCACAGGGGGAGAAAAGGCATAGCAGCGAAGGGGTTAAACTTCAATATTACTGTAAAAGACTAAAAAAAATAATATACTTACCATTAATAGTTTTGTCAACAATATTTTTGTAGTATCGATATTTTACCACCCAATAATATGGTTAGATGAAGTTTTGGGGTCCCTTTGCTGGCCCAGTGCCCTCTCAAAGGCAACAAATGGCTACCACTGTTAAGTAAGGACAGTTAGTAAATAGGAAGTCTTTGCCTGCTAAGCAGCCTACAGCTGCTCTGTCAAGATTAAGGTACACAACAATTATGCTTGAGGAAAGACACCAACATGGTAAATCTGTCAATAGGTGTCTCCTCTTCTTTGCTAATTCAAAGTCTACAAAGTTGGCATCAGCTACCTGCACCCCTTTATCTGTGCAACTAAAGACCATAAAAATTAGTCCAAACTAGCTTCCAATCATGAAAGCACATGCGTGAAACCCATTGGTTAGCTTACAGAAATATTTTCACTGTTCCTGCAAATTCTGGTACTCTGTCAATGGTAAGGATCACATGATTCCCATTAGGGCATGAGGAAACCACTGTTAGACCTGGCACCATTGGCGTGGGTCTCCCTTCCATTTTTGCTGTTGCCTCATGTGTTTTTGCTGGTTTTAGATGCTTTGGGCACTGTGCCACTGCTATTCAGTGCCACAGTGCAAGTGCTCCCTATTGTAAATTGATGTATGGATTAGTGATTCCTATGTTGGTTTACTTGTCAGACCCTAGTCTAGTGAACTGAGTGTGCCAGGGCGTGTAATCCAAATGCTGCTGGTGGGCCTGCAGCACTGGTTGTGCCACCCACAGAAGAAGCCTTGTAAAATGTGTCTAAGGTCTGCCATTTCAGAGCCTGCGTGCAGTCTGGTACTGTCATGCTGACTGGGCAAGTGCACCCACTTGCCAGTCCCTAAACCTTCCCTTTTCTTCATATCAGTCACCCCTGTGGTAGGCCCAAGGGCAGGGTGCATTGTATGTATAAGGTAGGACAAGCCCTGATGTGTGTGGCATGTCCTAATACTGAATTACAGCCATTTTCGTTTTCCACTATTGCAAGGCTACCTGTTCTCCATAGGCCAGAATGGGCTGTTAGAATTGTTACACTTTATAATCCTAACAGGCTCAGAGAACATGGTAGACATTCAAGTTTAGTATGCCTGAACTCAGAATAATACAATTCATCTTTTAGCAAAGTTTATTTCAATATTCTGTGTTTGCAAATACCACTTTTAGAAAGTAGGTATTTGCTTGTCTAACCATTCAAACCCACCTCTGCTAGTTTGTGTATTCCTATGTCTGGTTTATGTGAGTGACAGGGCTGGGGAATTCCAGGAGACAGGCTGAGTCACCCAGTGGTGAATAGAGAGAGCTGCATCTTGATGGGAGGGAGGAGTGTACCTGAACTCTCAATAGGGCTGTGCCTGCCTTCCACAATGCTGGCTCCACCCCCCTGGGGAGCCGCTGATGTCTCTGCCCTGAACACTGAAAGAAGAAAATGAGTCCTGTAAACAGAGTGCTCCAGGACTGTACTTGCCTTCCACAATGCTGGCTCCACCTCCTGTGGGGCGTCTGATGTGCATGGCCTGCACTGTGAAATGAAAGGAGAAGTCTGGTAAACAGAGTGCTTCAGAACTGGTTTGAACTGGGCAAAGGCCCCACTCCCCTCAGAGAACAAAGGATGTCTGGGTATAAATATTGGGACCCTGCTCCCATGAAATTAGATCACTTTTGGACTATAAGAAGAACCCTTTACTGAGGAGAGTAACCTGAAGACACTGAGGAGAGACTATTCCCAAGCTGAAGTGCTGCTTGGGGGATTGGCCTGCAGTGGTTGCCTTACTGCCAAAGGAAGGAGAAAGGAACTTTGTAACTTTGCTTTCAACTTGTGAAGGATCTTCAAGTGCTTGGAAAAGAGCTTGCCTCCTGCTGAAGTCTCAGGGACAACAGACTTCAGCTCCCCAGAGTTCTTTTGGAAGTGCCTGCTGCTGTTTTGGGCCTTCTGAGGAACTGCGTGTCGCAAGGAGCTGGAAGCACGACTCAACGAGAAGAAGCGTGTCGCCATCACTGTGCCTGACGTCGCAACTCCGGAGAAAGGAGGGTGTCGCCGCTGGAACTGTCGCACTGCACCGCATCGGAGAGAAGCGTGCCGCAACGAAGAGGAAGCGTGTCTCCGTCGCTGCTGCTGCCGTCGCAACTCCGAAGAAGGAGGGTGTCGCCGCTGGAGCTGTCGCACTGCACCGCAACCGGAGAAGAATCTTGCAACGAGGTCGGAGCGTCTCGCCGTCGCTGTGCCTGCCGTCACAACCCCTGAGAAGGAGGAAGTCGCCGCTGGAACTGTCGCACTGCACCACATCGATCAAGAGCACCTCGCATCCCCGAGAAGCGCGTCGCCGTCGGAGCTGCTGCCGTTGCATCTTGAATGTCGCCGCTGTAGTTGTCGCATCGAGTGAAAGCTTCACGCATCGTGGGAGAAGAGTGTCACTGCTGGAGCTGTTGCCGTCGCATCGTAAGGGTGTCGCCGCTGCAGTCCACGCATCGAACTGAGGACTTCTCGCATCCTCGAGAAGCGTGCCGCATCTGGAAGATCTTCACGTCTTTATTTGTTTCTATCTGAACTTTGCCGCATTTCCCATCGCTGCGACATTGCTTGTCGTGGAAGCGCAACGCAACTTAAGGTACATTGACACAGAGTGTCTCTTCTAAGAACAGAACTGAACTAAGCTTAATCTACCATCTTAAAGTAATCATAGTGTGTATTTTTGTCGTTTATGGTCTTGTGGTAACTCTATAAAGTCTACTTATTTTTTATATAAAACCTGTGTGGTGTCCATTTGTAGTGTTGTCACTGGGTTACTGTATGTGGTCACAAATGCTTAACTTACAACGCCTCTGAAGGAAAGCCTTGCTGCTCGCGCCATGCAACCTAGAGGGAGAGCAAAGGTTATTTTAGGTGTGTAATCCCCCTTACCCTGACTAGAGGAGAGGGTCCCTACTTGTCACAAGTACCTACCTGTGCCAACCAGAGACCCCCAAATCTAACAACCACCAATTGTCCAAACAGAACTTTCAGTATTCCATAGCCTCCTTTAAATGAAAAGGCATTTAATTTGTGTATTGTACGTTTTTTGAGACACTACATGACTCTTCTTAGCCTCTTCAGAGCGCTGTCCTGTTGAGAAAGAACACACAGTAGCGTTGAACTGGAGAAAAATACCCTCCCTTGCTATATCCATCACAAGCTTTGCCAAGTCCTTTGGTGTGTGAGCGTCAAAAACACGAATGTATCACAGGTATGTGTATTACTAAGGCCTTATAGCTCACTGCAGATGGCTACACCACTTGTTAAAGGTCTGAACCCGAGTTATAGGTCTGAGCCGCAGGCAAGGGCCTCTAACGAAGGAGAGGGCCTTTAACAACCGGTATGGCCAGAGGCAGAAGGTATATAAGACTATTAGAATATTCCACCCACTAAGGGTAGAATGTTCTAAATTAAAAAGAGAGAAACATGAAGACAATCATTGGACTATTGGAGCTCCGGATTTATACCAACCGTTATAGACCCAGATCTACTCCATTGGCTTCAATTGAGTTCTCAACATTCCAATGTTCTAAAATAGTTTATATTATGAGTGTTTCCCATTCTTGAGAAACTGTCTTGATTCTTCAGATTGGGGGCTCTGAGAATAATATGGCACAATTCTGAGACTTTCAGTGTAATATGACCTATCAAAACTTCAACAAGAGCCCCTTTTCCTACCCAACTGTCTTGAAGCTTCTGATTGGGGCACTTGAAACATCCTGCTGTTTGGAGTTTAAGTCTGATGTCAATCGCGAGACTTTCAGTGTAAAATGGCATACCAAAACTTCAACAAGAGCCCCATTTCTTACCCAGTGGTCAGTGCCAAAAAGTTTCCTATTGAGGAATCTACAAAATGTGTTTTTTAAGCAAACGCCAGCTGTAAAGCCCCTCTGGGAGTGGCCTCTCTTCCTTACCAGTCAGTAGTGAACATTGACCATCTTAAGATGGCTGCCTGCTATAGCTGAAATATGAACTCTAACGCATCTTTGGGATGCTACATTTGTCTCTGTCTTCCTGCTGTAGATTTATCTAACCCGATTTTGATTTGAAAATAATTACTACAACTGCACAACTCAAAAAGAGAAACAGACCACTCCCTAAAAGAATGACATCAACATTTCCTCTGTGCCTTTGTGCTTCGGTGATTCTGAAACAAACAATATCTCTGTAGTAGTGAGACTGCGAGCGCTCTTCCTTGGACGACTAGATTCTAAATAGAGATTTTCCTTCGGTTTCAATATAAATAAAAGATTCCTCAGCCATATGGGGACAGAAGGCTACTTGTACGTTTTCCTGAAAAAGACTGAGAGTTCTTGTATTAATTATGGAAGGTTTTTTTTCTGTGTGGGACTAAATTTCACGATAATTGGATAATTGCCAGTGAGGTCATCGTACGCAATGGGACCCAGATTTACCTGAATAATGTCTTAACACAGGCCAGTAACACAAAAGAGGGGAAATTGTCAATTTAACAAGAGCAGTGAGATGATATTATCTTCGAATTTTGGGAGTTTGAGGCCTATTTGCAGCGTTCAGGCATCTCATTTTTACAAGGAAACTTTTAGGAGTGTACAGAGATCTTTCCCTGGATGAGAAAGATCTTATTTAAACTACAGAATAGCACAGTAGGGGATGTATATTCTTGTAAAAAGTTCATTTTTTGGCCAGACTTTAAAAAAAAGGTAGTGGTACATAACCTCCAGGATGTGAATAGAACAAGACATATTTGAAAATATATCTCCATTTTATTGATAGAATTTCGTAACTAGGGAATGAAAATACTGCTTATGTCTTGTTGAACTAAACTTGTGGTAATTTAGCACCGCTGGAACAGTATTCTTGTATTGTTGTCGAAAGAGTGATGTCTGTGGCAGAAAATAATACAAAGCTTCACATTTAGGTTTTTGTGGGTACTTTAATTGACATATCGTGGGTGTCCATTTACAAGGCAATGAAGCGCTGTACATGATGGAAGTGAGATGGGGAGGGAGTAGGCCCCTACCACCACTCTTGAGGTGTGAGAGTAGGACCCTACCATCCCTCTGCAGGGGTAGAAGCATCGGACTGGGACAGAAAATAGGCCCTGGCACCAAAATAATAGTGCCCCCCACTAGCAAATCAGATAGCTATAAACAGTGGCCCACACTGGGCAAATCGGAGCAGTGCAGATGTTGTTATTTTCACGCTGCACAGATGGTTTGCAAGATATTTGAGACTGCATACATGCATGCTTGCTGCTGGCAATACCCGTGGTAATATTAGAGAAATCAACAAGGCTGGCCCACTAGACCATAAAGCATCCCTCCTGCTGATCTGTCAGACCACCCCTTCGAGCCCTGCCACATTCCACAACATTCAGGTGGTTAACTTCGACAATATGTTGCTTGAAGAGATAGTATTCCAGTTATATGCACAAGCAGAGAGGAGAGTGTAGAAGGGGGAGTATTATGTGGTATGGGTGCTTGACCTCACCATGTAATACTATCACGATACCCCAATGATAGTCCTTGAATTCACACAAATAAATCCTTAGCTCAGTCCTGGTAGTGTGGCAAAGAGCAGTCAGGCTTTACTTGAGGAACATGTACTAAGCATTTGAGAGCATCAACATGAACGATAAGTAATTGACATGACTGCAGAGAAATTCGACACCAATTTATAAAAATAGAGTGCATTTTTATCTTAATTTAGACAACAAAACAAAAATTAATAGCATACATATAACCAGAGTTATAGATTTTTGAAGCATTAAAAAATCAGTGCAAAATAAAGCAGTGAATAGCAAAAACCACTAGTGACAATCAGTCACTTGCAGGTCGAGTTGCGTTGGACTCTTGCAGGGTAAAGGTGATGCGGGTCCCAGGACCAAGCCACGACAGTCAGTTACATTTTACCTGGCCCATGAAGCCTGGGTGCCGAGTTGTCCTGGCTCTCCCTGGTGCTGAACGGTACCCGTGGGAGAGTTGCTTTTACCATTGAAATGGTGCGGCTGGGGGAAAAGATGCAAAATTTCATCAACAGGCCGCTGCTAATGCCATATGGATGTCGGGCGGAGTCCCCTCTAGGTGCAGCATTGAGTGCAGGGGGCGGTTGCCGGACTGGCAACCAACAAATCTTGACAGCGGTAAGTGAAGCAGAAAGTATCTTCGATGTCCTGAGTTCCTAGGGAACGCAGAAGCTGTCTGAAACTTTGTGGACAGCAGGACTATAGTTCCCACAATGCACTAAACCATCTGAATTTGGGCAAACCCACAGAGGGCCCGATGGCAATGATTCTTTGCATACAGAGCATTGTTTTACCTTCAGTTTGTGGGGGTCTAGTACCACTAGTCCAGGGGAGTCTGAGGGAGCTTCAGACTTCCACAAGGGTCTCTTTGTCTGGGGGACCAAGAGATAGCCTAGGACGAGTCTCGATCAGGCAGTTATAGGAGCGCTGCCTCAGGTGCATGGTATCCCTCTTTTGCTTGGTGCAAGTCTTGTTGTCACAAACACGGTTCTCTTCTGTCGTTTTTGATGCAAGTTGTTCAGAACTGAGGTTCTGGTGTCAGGGGTGTCCCTTAAATCCTAGATTGTGGGGAATTAAAGTGTGGGCGCCAATGGGCTGCTAGTCCCTGCAGCAAACCCAACCCTCATGTGACCACTTCTGGGGATGTATGACACCTTTTCTACCCAGAACCCTCAATTTTGCTACTTCTAAAGATGGCAGAAATCTAATTTTAGCATACAGACCAGGCTGCTCACCCTTGAGATGTGGCCAGCCTTCTCGGGGTGTAGGCCTCCTAGACTAACTAATTTCCCGCCTGTCGGAGTGCAAATGTGCCTGAGGCAGGGGAAGGGATGTTTCCTCCTCTGAGAGTCAGCCCCAATGCATTTAAGAAAGTGGTGCAGCCTTTGAAGCTCGCCGCCTTGATGTGCCACTTCATTAGCCTGCTTGGGAGGAGGGAGGTGTGACCTCCTTCCTGTCCAAACCTTTGTTCCTGACTCCTGGGAGTGCTCACACTGCCTGGCAGGAGGTCAGAATTCTGTCTTGGCTGCAGCAAATGCGTGAAATATGGGCTTGCCAGCCAAGGCACAGAGGAGCTGGTGCAACTAGGTGGTCAACCTCTAAGGTAGCCACCTGGGTGTATGTCACATCACCCTTGACACGAGATTCGTATCAAGGGTGAGAAGCCACATTGTTTGATACCTAACATAACATATTTAGGCAGCACCATAATGGAGCTGCCAACCTCGGATTTGCCTGGGTGCCAGCTCATGCTATCCTATGGACTGCCTAGCACTTATAGTGTCCTTTAATGATGAAAGGCACTATAAAGTCATAGCTTGCACTTACATGTCCACACCTTTGATATGAGACACCCTGCCTCCTGAACTTTCGGAAGCCTTCCTTAGGGGTGACTGGCATATGTCAGAGATAGTGCATTGACTTTGCCACACATGGTGAGGGAAACGTTCAAGCCATTGGCTCTTTTCCTGCAGTTTGCAGTGGCAGGCCTGCTGTCAGTAGATTACTTGGGTCACTCAGGGTGGCATAAACCGTGCTGCAAACCCTTGCCACCCCTTTACTACTAATGCCCTGGGTACCACTGGTACCATATACTAGGGACTTATAAGGGAGGTAAAGTTGTTGTCAATTGGGATTGCCAATTTACACATAACAGTTTTAAGGAGAGAGCACTGGCATTGGGGCCTGGGCAGCAGCCTCCAGTGCTCCAACAGAGTCATAACCATCAGCATTGGCACAACAAGACAGGGTGACAATCCAAAAGGGGCACTTTCCTACAGAGAGCTAGTTGAGCAGATCAGGAATAGGGTGGCATTACACATCTTGTAGGCTCGGCACACTAACTGAAATGTCTATACTTTCAGGCTAAACAAATCATTCTTAAACAAGCATTGATGACCGTTCTGTAGGTGGTGCTGTTTAATAGGAGTGGTACTATGAGTAGCATTGTCATTTATTTTTAGGTCTGCGTTTTTGACGGAGCAGCTGTCAAATAGGCCTATTGATAACAATATATAGTAATTAAGAGTGAACTTCGGCTTCATCCCATTCAACCAAATTACTTTTCTACCTAATGCTATTGGATGTTTGGGCTCATCCTTCTGCCTCTGCTTGAGTGCTTGAATTAAACAGCAAGAGTTACTACTTTACAATTATAGCCATCTCTGTGCACTCCTCCTGGTTTTATCCCTTTATTTAGCTGTAATGTGGTTATAGTGCATGCATTTAACAGGGACTGGCCTATAGCCTTTGTCAATGCGTGTATGTGAGTGCATCAGCATTTGAAAACACAGGAATAAATCCATGGCTTTGAGCCAATGTTGGATCTGGCCATTTTTGCAGGGTTATCTGGCCTTCCTCTGCCTATTTTTCTGACTTTCTTTTGTTGGCTTTAGAACTCTGGGCACTTTACCTCTGCTAATCAGTGCTAAAGTGCATATGCTCTCGCCTCTAAAAACATATGTGTGGTTTCTCCATGATTGGCATATTTGATTCACTGATAAGTCCCTAGTACAGTGCACTACATGTACCCATGGCCTGAAAATCAAATGCTACTAGTGGGCCTGCAGCACTGATTGTGCCACCCACATGAGTAGCCCTTCAAACCTGTCTCATGCGTGCCACTGCAGAACCTGTCTGTGCAGTGTAACCTGGCATGTTGACCTGGCAAGTTCACCTACTTGCCAGGCCCAAACCTTCACTTTTATTACATGTAAGGCACCCCTAAGGTAGGCCCTAGGTAGCCCCATGGGAAGGGTGCAGTGCATTTAAAAGGTAGGACATGCACTGCACAGGTTTACATGTTCTGGTAGTAAAAAACTGCTAAATTCATTTTTCACTACAGCAAGGCCTATCTCTCTCATAGGTTATCATTGGAGCTGACTTTTGTGGTGTTTTCATTACACTACTGTGTGTGAACAAATACTTTATGAATGGCCTCTTTAGTTTAGCCTGACAGCTCAGTGCCAAGCTACTAGAGGGTGAGCACGGGTGAACTTCAAGTGTGTATTATACTTACACACTAAGATTGTGGGTCCCTACGTGGACAGGGTGCATACCTCTGCCAACTAGAGACCCTATTTTTAACAGCCAAGAATATTTTTTTTAATTAATTAAAGCCATTAATTTTAATACTTAAAAGGAGAGGACAGAAACTTGACACCTGATACCAAAATGCTGTAACTGGAATAAATTCTTGTGATATTAGCTTTTTACAAATAGATGTTCACGACTCGCAAGCATATTAATGTAGTAGGAAGGTATCTTGGCTGCAAGAAACTACAGGAACGCTAGTCTGCTACCTTATGATAAATAGCTCACAAGGAATGCTCTGCAGAACGATTTAACTTTTGCAGGACAGTTGCTTTATTTAGGAACTATTTTTTCATTTTCAATTGGGCCTACTTCTGTGGCCTTTCAGATTATAGAAAGCAAGTCCCAGATGGCAGTAGCGACGTCACAGTGTTGTAAAAGATGTATGTTTCTGTCAGAATACTCTGTTAACCTATTTGTAATCCTCACTATTCCTAGAATTACTTTTTCTCATCCTTGGCATTATTTCTGGGGTGCACTCAACATCGATGTAGTAAAACTGGTGGAAATTAGGCACTGTGCGTCCAATTGTGTGTCATACCAACACTGGCATTAAAGACTGGATTATTCAGAAATGAAGAAAGACTAAGGGCCTGATTTAGATTTTGGCTGACGGGTTACTCTGTTACAACGGTCATTGATATCCCGTCCGTTGAAATATAAATCCCATAGTATCCTATGGGATTTATATCTCAGCGGACCAAATATCCGTCACCGTTATGAGGGAGTATCCCATCTGCCGAAATCTATTTCAGGCCTTTACTCTGATTAGGACAAGAAGAATAGGACAGGGAAAAATCAACAGTACCAGGAAGTAATGTGGGCATTACCTCTAAATCATTTTCCTTGTCAAAGTCATTTTTGGTGAGCAATACGAAAGTCTCACTAGTGAACTTTGGAGAACCCTTGAAAGAAACACAACAGAAGCCAATAATGCTTCTGACTCAGGGGGCTTCATTGTGAACAAACATTACAAAAGAATTGAATTGAGAACCCCTACAACAAAGTTCATTCCTCGAATATCAAAATCAATTTCAAAATCCTTAAGCCAACACTGCTGCACAAAGAAATGGAAAGAGACCAATGTGGCCGCCTCACAGATCTCAGAATGATGGCTCCCCTGACCCACAGCGCTGGAAGCATCTAACCTTGAGTGGGCTATCACTGAATCTCACTGTGGAGGGCAATGTCAGCCTGAGAATATATTAGAGCAATGGTAGAAAATTTCTACTAACTGATGGACAAAGAAGGTGGCTTATGACTCTGTTCCGCCAACTCCTAGGTGACACACAAATGGTTGGACATCTGAAAAGGAATAGAATTGAGGCACAACTTCCTCAAACAACGAGCAGAAGTGATCATCACTGAAAGATCCACTTAATCATCAAACACTTGTGATCATCCAACAATGCTGGTTCAAACAGTTGAACATGAAGTGTCTACTAAACAATTGGCAAATCCCAGGGTTGAAGGCATCTCTAAAAGCACAATTCGATACAGAGACAAATGCTTAAGGGGTTTCTTTACAAAAGCCTTTCCATAATCCTACATGCAGGCACTACGGTTGTGCCTGACTAATCTAAGACTACCGCCTTTGCCGCACTTCACCTATTCACTCCACCATGATTCGGTGGTGTTTTTACGGTCTCTAACTGTTAACGTAACCATTCAATTGTGTTTCCTTTACTCCCCATGGGTCCAGCACCACTGCCCCTCTCCAATTATTGTTTTGTATACTCCTGTAAATATATGCCTTTTTGTTTGTTCTCTTCTATAACACTTGTAAAGCGCTCTGATATCCTCACGGGTCAAGTTTGCGCTCTATAAAACACTTAAATAAATGAAATCCCACAAAGCCACAGAGCCCTAACAATAGAGACTAAAAGATCCACTCAGACCCAGTCCAGAAGAACCAGAGGACCTCCTGAAACTCACGCTCCAAGGGGACAAAGAATGATCTAAACACCACCTCTCAAATGCAACTCACTTCTAGCATGAGATTTTCGTACGGGCGGATGACAGGACAGTTGGATAGCTTCGGTAGTGTGGGACCTGCGGGAAACATTTCCTCAGCAATTTACCTCTCAACTATTAGAGAGCTAAATAAAGACTCTAAAGCAAGGGACATGCCTGGGAGCACAGAAGAGAAGGGATCGGTGACAGTCTTCAAGCTGGCTGCAAGGACAGATCCAGGAGCAGTAGAAAGCATGACCGTCTTGGCCAAAAGTGAACCATCATGATCACATCATCCCTCTTCCCCTGCATCTAGGACAGCAACCCCTGGATCAGGTGGATAGCAGACAAGGCAAACAGGAGGTGCCAGCAGAAAAGCAACCACTACTTCTGTAGTTCCCTACGCCCACAGAACAGAGAAATGTCAGCAAAAGTGATGCAGAAGAGTGTAGAGAGGCACACATGCTGCGGAAAAAGCCCAGAGCCACTGGCACATGGCCCAAACAATTCTAGGGCATAAAAGATCCTGGGAGACCAGGAGAATGAGATCAGATGATCCACCTCAACTCTGTCAAAGCCCTGACGCATGTGCCAATCAAGATGACTGTCCATAGCTGAGAACTCTACACAGGGGAAGCAGGATTTCCTTTTGAAAAAGACAATTTGTTTTCTCAGTGGGCAAAATATTTTTCCCCATGGAGAAAGCCTGTCCTCTAGAGCCTCACCAAACTGGCAGTGATCCATTCCCCTTCCCAGCCTGGTGAAGGATTAACACATTCCCTTCTAAAAATCCTACCATTTCCAGGTTGGGAAGGGGGAATGAGAGTTGCTTGTGAAAGCCTGTGGGTATTCACAAACTTCCAAGGCTAACCACGGCTTTGAAGACTCATTTACCCACTCCTTGAGCAGGATTTATTGGCGCACAGAACACTGCACTCATGGCAGAGATCTCCACTCATATAAGTGGGTTTATGCCTGCCAGGAATCCCTTTGTGAATTATTGGCAGGTGTAAAACAGGTAATTAGGACCAAATTCACCATTGTGAAGAGGGCCCTGAATATTCTATGTGCTTGCTAATAATCTGTGAGCTTTTCGCTTGTCCAAGTATGAAGGGATGTAGCAGGATATACAAAATGTATTCTTGATTTTTTCTCCCACGTTTCCGGCATACATTAAACTGCTTAAAGTTCCAACCTCATTAGCATTTCCACAGTTTTACCTATTTGCCCTTCATGGCCAAAGCAATGTTCAAATTATTAATCCTTATGAATACACCTCCATCTTCCTCTTTATTAAAATTCCAGTTGTTTGTAATTTCCAGTTTGGGTGGTTAATAATTTGTACTACTGTGCTATAATAATACTGCAAATAATTTAACTGGAATTCCATTAGAAGCTTGGGGTCACTACACACACACAACCCCAGATCTGCCCGACCCCTATTCTGATTGACCTTTTGATCCAAGTCTCTAAAATATCGTACCGCATTCCACCAGGCTCTTCAAGTTGGTGCGAGGACCTGGCGCCAAAGCTTACAGATCTCCCTTCTTGCCAACAGGAGGAGGTAAATACAGAAAACCTGTGGTAACGTTGTTACTGCCTGTAATCTTCTCAACATATACACAAAATGTGCCCAGAGGAAAAGGGGGGAGATGTGGGGTAGGTAAGTGGTTTGATGAGGATTGGGGATGGTGGTAGGTGTTTTAAAGATCCAGTGAGGTCACAGAATGCATTGTTGACATCACTATGGTGTATTTACTCAGCACCATCAAAGAACAATGTTGAACCTAGGCCATATATTAGAACACAGTAATAATAGTCTGTTGTTCATGGATAGGTCATGTTGTAATTGTCAATGTTTCGACCCCAGCTTGTTTTAAGTTAGTTTCCCTTACTACGGAGTCTTCCTCAAGACTTGGATGGTGGAAGGGGTGAGAAGGGGCACCTAGGGTGAATAAAAATTGAGATTAGCTAATGAAAGTCACCTATGCAGGCTAGAGCGTAAGACATTGCAAATAATTACTAAGGGGGCGCCTAATTGCTGGCGTTGATTTCCAAAGGAGGGGTTCGGCCCGTAGGCGAGCAGTGAGCAGTGAGCAGAGAGCGAGATATCACCTGAAACATAAGGTGCAAACATGAGTGGCCAAATCAAGAAAGCGCCATCTCAATGTAAATAGAAACTCACGATGAGCGGTGGGAGGAAACAAATTATACATATTAAGACACCGGTGGATACTTCATCTTGAACAGACTTGAGGAGGTTCAGACCCAGGCATGCCTAAAACCCTGACATGGGACACCAAATATTATATTAACTGCTAAAAGGTGCTAGACACAATAATCATAGGAGATTGAAACAGCACGAGTGAACATAAAAATTAAATCACAAGGTAAAATGCTTGCGCACACTAGTAGCATCTCAGTCCGTAGCTATATCGCAGTGGATTTGTTTTGAACATTGGGCCCATGACACATTATACTAATCCAAGAAGAATCTACAATAAGTCAGAGCTTCCCCGTATTGCGTTGAGTCTCAAGTTAAAACGGGTTAAATAACTCAGTATTAAGGCCAACATTATGCCAACAAATAGAGGAATGTCATTGTGAATTGCAGTATTACCTGTAGATTACACATCGCCTCCCTAACTAAGGCCTTTGAACGGTGAACACATTACCAGGTTTTATTATGGAGAAACTAGGTCCCCTGTCCTTGCAATGAATCTAAGGCAATATAGTTGTTTGCCACTGACATATCCTATGCATTCATACACAGTTTATTTGATTCCTCTTGAGCGTTCATGGTCAGCCGGTTAAGCATCCCTGGTAACATTTACAAACCCAATACTTTTATCTGGTATTGTGTGTTTCTTCCCGTTTGTGTGTCATCAGACTTTGCGTACCTGTCTCACTTAATTACGGCACTTTTGATGGTATTTCATGGTGGTCAAGAGGATTTTCATGCAAGATCTGTTTTGAAAGGCACCTTTCCTGCTCAAACATTTTTTGCCTGAGATTTCTCTTCCCCTTAACCTACTTTTAGGAGAACTTTTCAACAGCTGTTTTAAAAAAATGTTATTTAACAACTACGCACACCTTTAATCTCACTGTTCTGAAGAGCTGGGACCCCCTTCCTTGGTCGGTCACCCTGTGTTCAAGCTTTGTGTGATCTTCGACATTTGGTAACACTGGTTGTATGTCAGAACCAGGCAGGCATTTGAAGCACTTGCCTTAACAACACGATTTGAACCACAAACGCACCTTTATAACTCATTCCTTTACCATGCAAGCCATTGCAATGACTTGCCTTTGGGAAAGCGCTGGACTTTTAGCATAATTTACTATTCCAACTCCAGTCTGTGAAATAGTAGGGAAAGTGTTGGACTTAAAGTCCAATATAGGTCCAACAACACTTTCCTTAAGGCAAGTAATTGTAACGACTTTCATGGTAAATGAATGCGCTGTAAAGACGCATTCGTGTTCGGATTGTGTTGCTAAGGCACAGCGTGGTTCGAGCCGTGATGTAAAGGCTGGTTCCCGGTTACACCACAGCCCGCACACACAGCGCCAGATACTATTATAATTCTGAGAACATTTTCTGTGGGATGCTGTTTTGAAATTTCTCTTTGAAACATGTCCGAGCCCACCTGGGATATGATCTTGGATATCTTTCACGGTTATGACATCACTCCACTTCCGGTAGACATAGGCAGCATGCCTGATGGAGGCGCACCTGCAGCCTGGGCGGAAGCATGCTCGCAGCTCAATGAAATACTGGGGTGACGGTTATTGGTGAGGCATCGGGGAACTGTAAGTTCTAGAACAATGGGGTCTCCAGGCTCCCATCAAATGGCTAAACAGGCAGCTTTGGCGGTCGGAGCATTACTTTCATCCACTAAATCTCACGACCTGATGTGAAGCGGAAATGTACTGATTGGGGTCATGTGCTGCAGAAAGAGGGCACTGAGGTAGCTCCGGCCGGGTGACCACAGGAGACGTGACTTCCGCCCCCACAAAAATGACATCATGTGTTCTGATATTTATTATGTATATTCTTAACTATTTTGAGCAATGCAAAGCATTTTTGTGGAACATTTCCCCTAAAGAATACAGACAGAAACCAAAACACAGTAGTGTGTGACTACAAGTCTCCAATTGTCACTGATGTCCTGGGGGCTTTGCCTTACAGTTGGGCACATAACTGAGCACCACGTACGACCCTTTAGAACTTGACCCTCAGTGCAACATATAATAGTAGTCAATAAATCAATGCTCAGCCGGTGCTTTTAAGAACACAAAAATTTACTTTCGACACACAACACAATACACGAGGTACAAAATTACAGGACAGAAACATGGTAAACAGTTTGCTAGGGTATCTATCAATGTGTGAAATGTACCATAGTCTGCTACATAGTGGTAATATACTGCATCAAAATAAACTCATTACAAATTAGGACATATTGCCACCCCCAAGGAGAAAAGGTGGGTAGGAATCTCCTGACACTCTTCTGGTTTCCCATAATCTAAGCTAATTGTTGGTGGCTTCTTTGTAGCATGTGAACCGTCCCAAAGTTCACAGTCCTCACCTCAGAGCCACACTCTTGCACTTGTACCATCATTGTTTAGTCTGTCATGGGTCGACCGCTCCTGGTGACTGAGGGAACAGGGGCCGAACAGGTCCTTTTGGTGCGTTCTTCCATGGCCCACCAGGAACGGTCATCTTGACTAGGTGCGGTCAAAAAAGTGTCATAACGCAAAATGATGGGGTCTCTTATATCTAAGAGATAGTCATTCACCTAGAGCTGAACGGGGCCCTCATTGAAGGCTTTGGGGCCTCGGTAGTGGGTTTGAGGTCTCCCTGCACCGCAGGGGGCCTGGGTTAAACCCTGCAGATTGCTCTCACCAAATAATACAGGTCCAACCAGTCATGTCACATTGAAATATGTCCATTACATTAGTGTATGGAAATATGTACGCATTTTATCATTTGTCAGTTTGTTCAATTCATTTTTCAAGAGAAAACGCCTCTTAACTCACCTTTGTTTCACTTCTCTTGTCCATGCTCTCCTTAGTCACCCTTTTATCTGCCTCTCTCCCCTGCTCTTTCCTCGTGTCTTACTGTACTGTCTCTCCTCTACCTAGCACTTGCTCGATCTCGCATCTCACTCGTTTCCCCCACTCGGTCTTTTCTCATCTGCCCTATTTCATATATGGCCACATGCATCATCGCACCCGTTTGCGATTCCTAAATTGCGAAAATTAAGGAATCGCAATTTAGAAATCGCAAACTGCAATGCATGAACAATTCGCATTTATTTTTGCGATTCGGTATTTTTCCTTAATTGTGATTCACAATTTGCGAATCGCAATTAAGGAAAACCCTTCCCATTGATTCCTATGGGCCAAAAGGCCCATAGGAATGAATGGGAAGGCATTCACATTTTGCGAATTTCAAATTGCGATTCGCAAAATGCGAATGCAATTTCAAGGGTGCAGGGGGGGGTCCAAAGAACCCCTCCCTGCACCCCTGAAATTAAACTTTAAATGCAATTTACACACACACATGCCCCTAGGGCATGTGTGTGTGTAAATTAAAACTTTCAAAAATGCAATTTGTACATATTTGAAAGTTTTCGGTAAATTAGCATGAAGTTCAACTTCATGCTATTTTACCACTTCCAAATTGCGAATTCGCAATTAAAAAATGATCATGCATTGCATTTAAGAAATCTGAAATTGCGATTTCTTAAATGCAATCGCAATTTTAGAAATCGCAACATGGTTGCGATTCCTAAAATTGCGCAATGCATTCCAAATTAGTCAATTGCATTCGCAAACGGCCGAAAATTGCAATTCGCACCGTTTGCGAATGCAATTGACTTTGATGCATGTGGGCAATAGTCTCCTCTCTGCATGTCTCTTCCGTCTGGGTTTTTTTCCGGTTCCCTATCCCTTTCTTTCCCTTTTAATCTCTTTTTTAAGCCTTTCTCTCCCTTTCTTTCATTCTCGAAACCTCTCTCCTTTTTCTCTTTCACCTCTCACTCTGCTCGCTCTCAACCCTGTCTCTTGGCCTTGTCCTCTTCTTTTCCCCTCCATTTGCTCCCCACATTGCCTAGTGGCCCTAATCCCCTGTCTACCATTCTCTCGCCTCTACCATACTTCTCTCTCAGCCTAGCTGGGCATAGTCACGATGACATGTACTGCGGAGACTCTTCATTGGGCCATACAAATGTAAAGCAATGTTTTTACTTTTTACTTTCAGTGTGGGGAAGGCATAGAAGTAAGGGGCACATATGTACAAAGCATTTTTTCCCTTTCCGACCTCCAAAAAATGCAATATCATATGTGCAAAGCACAAATTGCGATACGTTAACATGTGCCAGATTGCAATTTGTTTCGTGATTTGATATTTGGAAGGGGTGTGTTTAGTGTGTCCCTTCCAAATACAGAATTGCAATTCTACGTATTAATGTTTTACAACTAAATTATGGTTGCAAAATATTCATTTTTTACCAACAGCTCAAAGATGGTGGTACCATTTGCAATCTGTCCCCAGGGGACCCCTTCCCCTTTGTGAATATTGTAAGGAATATTTTTAGGAGCAGCCAGCGGTCCAACTGACTACCGCCTGCTCCTAAAAAATGAAACAGAAACGTTAAATTTTTTTTAAAACTCATCCTGAAGCACCAGGTCCTCCGAGCGGTGGAAAAGGGTGGCGGCAACCTTAGAAAAAGCTTGGGCAATGGCACTTATATTTTTACAAATTAAGCACTAATTTCAGATACCCCTCAAGTGCAGGACTTAAAAATGGATTGGTGGGTGATAACAGCCACTTGTAGCACACTCACTCCATTCACATCTTTCCACACACCTAAGTTACACACACACGACTAATCCATGTTCCACCGGTATGAAACGTAGGGCCTGGCTATATGACACCTGCAGATCAACTTAAAAAATAGAGGAGAAATGAATAGGCAACTCTCCCTGATAGGTAACAGGTAAAAAGGCTTCTCCTACAGCTCTGTTGCTGTTGCCACTCTTAGGGCCCGATGTAGGTCACCAAATACCGGTCGGTAACAGCCGAATTCGGCCGTTACCGACCGGTATTTGGTGATTGAGATGTAGGGGCCATTATTTTACAGAATCGGTAAATTTACCGAATCGGTAAATTTACCGATTCTGTAAAATACCGAATCGGTAATTTTACCGATTCGGTAAATCCCAGATGTAGGTAGCACTGTTTACAGTGCTACAGGCCTTCAGAATTCGGTATTTTATCACCCAATACAATTGGGTGGTAAAATACCGAATTCAGGTGTACATGCACATCTGTGCATGTACACCTGTGCCATGTGACACACAGACATGCCCTTAGGGCATGTATGTGTGCCACATGACACACAAGCCTGGAATTGGGGTGCTACAGGGTGTCAAAGTGACACCCCGTTCACCCTTGCAGGATTCGGTATTTACCGAATCGGTAAATACCGATTCGGTATTTCCCATTGGTTCCTATCGGCTTCAAGGCCCATAGGAATTAATGGGAAATAGCGATTCGGTATTTACCGATTCGGTAAATACCGAATTGTACAGACTCGGTAATTTATTACCTACATCTGCCTGCTTCCTATTTACCGACTCTTAAATACCGAATCGGTATGATTCGGTATTTAAGAGTCGGTAAATCGGAATTACCTACATCGGGCCCAAAGTCTTCTAGAGCCCAGTGAGCTGATGGTAGGCAAATTCGGTAAAGGAGAAATGCACATGGTGTACCCATTTGCCCCACAGAACACAGCTCAAGGTTGCATTCCATGTCATGGGCAATCCTCAGTGCACATACATGATAGTCATATGTGCTGAGACAAAAATCCAAAACTAAAAGAAACTCCCTCTGGAGAAGTTGTTGAAGGGGTACATGCTCCCCAAAGCCTAGCAATGAATCTTTTCACCCCAACAAGTAGCAATTTAAAATAGCAATTGAATACATGCCTGGCAAAGCACTGCAAGTGAGGCAAATATTTGAAGGAAGGATAGAGTGGGTCTACATATTTTGAAAAACCCAGTTTTGTGTTGATTTTTACCATAATAAAAAATCGATACATGAAATGAAAAAAGAAAATTTACTTGAGGAAACAAAATCATTATAGGAACGTTAGGGAGTAGGAAGTTGATATAATCCAAGATAATTTGACCAAAAAACGAAGACAATGTTCTCTGTTATTTTAGCACATTACCGTATTTAACATTTCAAATACCCTTTTGGGAAGAATTAGATACAGTGCCCTGGAGGCACAATAGGCACAAGGGGCACTCCCGACCACTGGTGTATTACAGAAGGGGCCGCAGATGCTTGTGCTCCCCTTTTCTAATACAGAAGCACATATAGCACAAATGCTGTCAAGTGGCATTATTCCATTTGCGTGGGGGCACAGCCACATGCAAATGAGGGAAACATTTTGCCTCTGTGACACGCGGAATTATGGATGAGGGTACAGACACAAAGAAGCCTTCAGGAGGCGTGCTGACTGTACATCACAAACAGGTCAGTGTGCGTCCAGCAGAGAGCCCTATGGAGGAGGCAGCGGGGGTCCTGTAGCCACCCAGACATTCTCCTGGGGGTGCAAGCACTTGCCTGCAGGGGGATCTCGGTCTCCCCGTTTTGAACTGATGGCATGTGATGGCTGCACAGTGAAAGCCAGAGCAGCTACTTCAAGCAGCTGTTCTGTCTTTCAATAATGCACTGTCCCCAGGCATGAGGCATGGGTTTGTGACTGCCCTGGAAGCAGTTCATTAAATGTAGTAGGACTCACTGTCTCTGTTTGCGCCTTGAGCATCTGTTTTAAGGTGGCGGTGGCATAAATAGTGATAGTGCACCCGTTACATAGTATGGGCCTTGGTATTAATTTTAATGATCAAAGATCATTTTGTGAAGAACGTTAGCAAAAACATATTCCTGTTTTTCGGAGACACTTTTATAAAGGCAGTTTCCCTGTGAGAAGGCGAATTGCCTCTCTCTGCAGGGTTAACGCCCCACAGTTTGAAGAGCACTTGCCTAAGACTTTGTTAATTCTCAACAGGCACGTGATTTGACTTAGGATATTATTCACTGGTTTACATTTCTGATGCTTAGAATCCAAAAAGACTATCTTCAAGGAGAGAGAATTAGCTGTGTCCCAGAACACTGGTATTGTAAAGAAACCAGTGTACTTCCACCTCACAATGTCTCCATCTCTCAAATATGGTATAGTTCACCATCTCTGCCTGCATGCATTTTATATGCAATCCTGATATATCCTATCCCTTTCCCACACAAAGATTCATTTACCCAGCATATGGGTAGGGGAGGGATGATAAAAGGAGACAGTTACTGTCTTTGAAATCTGTAGAGGCTTTTTTCAAACTAAGAATGGATCAAGGATAAATAAGGAAGCTGCATATTAATATGTTTTGAATGTACTCTTTGCAGAAAAGCAACCAGCACACTTTTCTTGGAGTAAATATTTATATTGTGAACTTCATCCGAGTCAGAAAGAAACCAACATACACTGATATTGATATTTCTAAATATGTTTAAAGTGCAACGAATGCCCACTGGTGTCTGGGCGCTGTTGTCTGTAAGAAACTGTAAAGTGATGGTATTAAATTCAAGGAAACTAGAGAGGGGAGGAAAAGAGCCAGGATTGTAGATGTTTCCCAAAAATGATCACATTTGGCTTACATCTTAGATGCCAAGGCAGCTGATTCCAAAGTAGGTAGGAGGAATTAACAAAACTCGTCCACCTCAGGAAATGTATGACTTTTTAGAGACACTCACCTTTTTGGATGTTGCGAAACACAGAAATCTACTTGGGGTATACCAAAAAAAATGTACCTTTAGATACTCTGGACCAGTGCGGTGGAGAGCTTGATGCACTGTGCATAGTGTTTTAAAGGCCACTCTCATTTTTTACTTGGAGCCAATGAAGCCTCTCCAATGTCTTGGAAACCAAATGGAATTTGGAGATTTTCTTTAGTAGCCATACCGCTGCATTTAGCAGCCTCTGCAGTTTATTTAAGTGGCCTGTTGAATGCCCAAATAAAGGATATTACAATAATCAAGTCTTGACATAACTAGAGAGATTATGACTGTCTTCTGTAGATTGAATGGGATGAAAGGTAACATTTTCTTTAGGTCTTTTAGCAGGAAGAAACAGGATGAGGTAAGTTTGTAGATCTGCTCTGCGTAGGAGAGTTGAGAGTCAAAGGTTGCTCCCAAATTCCTTACTTTGGGTACTGGTGTGGGGAGAGGGTCCAACGATTGTTGGCACCAAGCCGTGTTCCAAAAAGAGGTGTCCTTATCAAAAATTAGCATTGTCGTTTTCTCTGAATTCCGCTTCAAACAATGAATGCTCATCCAACTGACTATTGATCTTATGCAGTTGTTGAAGCAGTATGCCACCTCTTCCACATTAACTGGGATTGACACTATGATGTGTGTGTTTTCAGCATAAGAGATGGTTAAGAAACCGAAGGACCGAATCAGCTTAGCTAGGTGAGCCACATAAATATTAAAACGCGTAGGACTCAATGATGATCTGGAGAAAGAACCAGAGGTAAGCTCCCCAAACGTGACTGATTGTTCTCTGTCAGTGAGAAATGAACAGAGGAGATCGTAGGCTGAGCTGATGATCCCAATCTCCACGAGGCATTCCTTCAGGACCACATGGCTCACCATGTAGAAAGCTGCGGATAAGTCCAAAAGGACCACCACAGCCTTTTCTCTCTTGTCCATGATATGTCTAATTTCTTCTGTGGCACTACCAGTGCTGACTCGGTATTATAACCTTTCCTAAACCCAAACTGAGCTCCATCTAAAATCTCATTTTGATCTAAATACTCTGAGAGTTCAGTATTTAATGCCTCTTGAGAATTTTTGCTGACATAGGGAGACGCGAGATATGAGAATAGTTTTTTTCCTCGCCTAGATTGAGGGAGGTTTTTTAAGCAAGGGGAGAATGAACGGTTTTTTCCATTCTGCAGGAAATATCCCCCATTACTGATACTGTTCAGTAGAGTGGTGAGCGGAATGGCTACTGCACCTGCTACATCATGGAGGACAGTAGGCAGGCATTGGTCAGACGGGGCTCCTGATTTAGTGCAACCTATCAGTTCTATCACTTGATTGATAGATTGGGTGGAAACTTGCAGGGTTCCAAGTTACATTGACCTAAGGTATGGTTCTCTAATGTTGGGAGGTTGGTGATCTGCCTGGCATCAAAGCAAATCATGTACATCATTTAAGAACTTCCCTTTTGGTCTCGAGACTTTAGGCAATTTTAGCTATTGGATGATACTTTTTATGGTGGACTGTGAACTTTGATATATCCCTGTGCTGGCTTTGATCATCTAATACTTGTTCTATATGGTCTACAATACATTTAATATTCACTCACACTGTTGGTGCAAAATAATTTCCTAGGTACTCATCATGAGGTACACAGCATTGACACGCAGGACAAGGCTCCAACATCCTCACGCACCCAGCGCCAGACCGCTTTACATCGCGATGCAGAATGATGGCTATAACGCGATGAATAAATAAAGGTGAATAAAGAAAAGTGAACAAATACTCGAAGTGGCACGCCTGACTCCAAAATGGCGGCCGCTTAAGACACCCAGACTATCTCCTACTAGGCAGCTTCCAATGCAAGTTGAGAGACAACAATCCTAAGACACAGACACTGAAAACGGACTGACAAACATTAAACACAAGGAATGGAGTCAACCCAGACCCTTATTTGACGAGGGAAAGGGTAAATGGTCCAACTTCTAAGGGTGGAAAGGGAGAAAGTCCTTTGCCCTCAGAAAAACAACCAAAACGGCAGACATCTTGGAATGACTAGTTTGTCCTTTTCACCATACTATCCAGAGCATAACAAGAGCTAGATAATTACTGTTATGTGGAAAAAGGATAACGGATGAAAACCACATGAAACAGGGAACGCTACCAATATTCAACATCAGTAGTGAAACAGCTTAAATCAAACAGAGAAGAGTTATCTTAACACCCGGAAAGAAATCTATATTTAACGCCATATAACTCCAGCAGTGGAATAAGACGGAGTCTTTCAGAGAAGGGCAACCTTAAAACCTACAACGAGGAGCAAAAATGGTCGAAAGTTACCTAGCGGCGGTTGGTTCGAGTGCCAAGAACATAAAATATCCACCCACCCTAACAAAAAATGCAGCCAAAAAGTTCAAACATAAAACCCTAAGAAAAAACCCAGACACACTGTTCTCTGACCCATATTTTGATAATGTTAAAGGCGCTATAATGAACGACCTGATATTCTACACAAATAAAACAGCTAAATGGCGTAATGCATTCACAAGAATGCTAACCATAAAAGCTACGAAAAACATCCCACATGGCTCAAAAATAATGACCTCACCATCAAAAAGATGCAGAGCAGAACTATGCATTACCATCTATAAAACTGGAATAGTACTGATACAAGCAGCGAACAGGGAACTATAGAAGTTTGACAAGATATTCCAAACGATAAAAGAATCTCTGGAGTGCTTAAATTACCAACCACACCGGACCCCACATGAAGACACCTCTGATATCAACGATATGACTACCAGAGACACCAATGATCTAACCACTAATTCGAGAGATAGAACTGAAATAGGAATGACAGCACCGGGGGATGAGACAGAAAGGACAGAGAGGTCTACGAGCCATGCGAATGAAGAGCATGGCCAGCTCCAAAGGGAAGAGTCGACGCCGCTTCCAAACGATGAGACTAACCACGTAGAGAGCACATCGGCCCGAGTGTATCAAGC
Organism: Lissotriton helveticus; assembly: GCF_964261635.1. Taxonomy (NCBI): domain Eukaryota; kingdom Metazoa; phylum Chordata; class Amphibia; order Caudata; family Salamandridae; genus Lissotriton; species Lissotriton helveticus. Next base: position 964,853,927 of record NC_136070.1, read on the forward strand.
CATGATAACCAGGAAATGGATAAGGTCAAAGATACCAACCTTCCTCTATCTCTCTCTAACACAAGACTAGAGTCCTGTAGACCCTCTCCCACTAAAACACTCCTAGCATCACATATCTTAGACAACTCTTATGTCATCCCTAATAGAAACGCAATGGCAAACCAAACAAGGGATACAAAGGAAAGGACCGCATCATTGAGAATAGGTCATAAACTGAGAAGAGCAAAATGCAAACCCAGGATAAACAGGTTAATCATTCCTAAGAACTTTCCTCTAAACCAGAAAGAGATTAAAGAGCTTCAGAAACTAGTTGTCAACCTGGCACAAGACTCAATCAATACTCTACAAGTGATTGAAAAAATCTGGGAGATGACGGTAAGCACTCACACTAAGGTTACGCATATCCAAAATCTCGTACACTCCTCACAAAGAAAGAGGAGCGAGATGGCCTTTAACAAATAGACGCAACCGACCAGTTAGGACGAAATCCTTATCAAAAGAGGAAACTCTTGCCTTACTCCTAACATATGAACCTTCAGACTGTGAGGGAGGAGAGAATCAAAACAGTACCAATCGACTCTAATCGAACATCCAGAAAGAATGATAGAAAACCCAACCTACACAACTTACAACACATCAAGCTAACAACAATCAAATCCAAAAATGAGAATCATAGTAACTCAGGGAAATCTTTGACTTGTCTTCTACTCAATTGTCGATCGGCGACCAAACATGCATCAGACATAGCAGCCCTCATCATCAACAAGGAAATTGATCTGGCAATCCTTACAGAAACTTGGCTATCAGGATCGTCATCTCCAACCATGGATCTCTTAGTACCACCTCAATATAACATTGTGAGACTAGATAGACTAAGAAAGGAGGTATAGCCTGCATTCACCGATCAAATATAGAGGTCAACCAAATTCTAGCTGACCCTCTAGAATCCTGCGAATACCTAGGTCTTAATATAAGATCAGCAAACAATCAAAGATGCAACCTGCATGCGATTTATCACCCACCAGGAGATAACGAAAAGTTCACTGAGCAGTTAATGGAGATCATAACGGCAAACTCTAACTCTTATGCCAATAACATATATCTAGGCGACTTCAATTTACATTGGGATGACTGCAAAGACAAACTGGTTAACACGCTTAAAGATTTCCTCGTCGAGCTAAACCTCACCCAAGCCTGCACACAACCCACACACTCGAAAGGAGCGACGTTAGACTGGATTATCTCGAGAAACAAAGACACTTCAAACCTCTCTATAACTCCATGTGATTGGTCTGATCATCATGCTATAACTTTCGAGATACCCATAGTGAAAAAGGGCACGACTGTGCAACCCTCCAGGTCCAAAAAATGGACTCGAGACACAAAGGAGGCTAATATTGAGCTACTGGTCGAAAGCTGTGAGAGAGACCTAAAGCCATCTAGCAACCTGCAGAATGTAAATGAGTTGACCGATCACTACATAACATCAATCGGAAATATCGTCAACACCATGCCATTAAAACTGAAAAGAGTCACGGAGAAGACGAAAAATCCTTGGTTTAATGGGTCACTGAATGAAGACAGGCGCAAATTGAGATTGGCCGAAAGAAAATTGAGACAACACCCTTTATCTCCCGAGCTGAAAGCCCTCAGAAATATTAGAAATCAATATAACAAAAAGATCATAAATTCCAAAAAGGAATTTATAAGATCAGAACTGGACAATGCTAAAAATAGACCACGAAAACTCTTCGAATTACTAAAGCAACAATCAAACAAACTAGCCAAATCATCTCAAGAGAACGTAAAAACACCCTTAAGCTGCGAAGAATTTTCCACATTTTTCACGGAAAAGGCCAAATCGCTTGAAGTAGAGCTCAGGAGTGCCGCGGCCAACCTTACGATCCAACCATCGCTGCCCACGAGAGATGCCAATTCGACAACAGAGTGTATTAAGACTAAAAACAAGGCAAAGTGGGACATATTTGAACTATATGACCATGACAAGATCAACAAAATGCTCTCGGAAATCAAACCTAACAACCACTATCACGACCCACTTCCCGCAAAATGCCTTCGAGAAATCAGCCACATTGTGGTTCCAATCTGGACCAAAATAATAAATGCATCATTATCACAAGGGATCCTCCCTGACTGCCTAAAAACAGGTCAAGTTGTTCCCATAATCAAAAAACCTACAGCAGATGCTACAGATCCGAATAACTATCGCCCAGTGACCAACATCCCTTTACTGGCCAAACTAATTGAGAAATGCATGCAAGGCCAACAGAGTCAACACATCACCAAGTTTTCCTTACTAGATGAATGCCAATCAGGATTCAGAGCAGGGCATAGCACGGAAACAGCGATCCTCCATATTGTTGATGACGCGTTACAAGCCCTTGATCAAAATCAAGCATGCCTATTGATTCTACTGGACCTATCATCGGCGTTTGACACGGTAAATCACGAAGCATTAATGACCAGGCTGCAGGACAGGATGGGATTGTCTGGAAATGTGCTGAAATGGTTTGAATCCTTCCTACAGAACAGAACACAACGATTCCTGGCCAACCAATCGATTTCACCTCCATGCCCTAACTCAATAGGAGTCCCTCAAGGATCGACGTTATCCCCAGATCTGTTTAACTTGTATGTTGAACCTCTCACAGAAATTCTCCGAAAATCACAGATATCCTATCACATGTATGCAGATGACACACAAATATACATAAAGATTGCCTCCCTTGATGACATTGAAATAATGAATGAGACATTAAAAAAGGCATTGCAATGGTTAACCACCAATCATCTGAAGCTAAATGCACACAAAACAGAGTTCCTATTAATTTCACCACCAAGGAGCCATACGGAAATAAAGGAATGGACCAAATTGGTGACTGCGCTAAACTGCACCCCAACCTTAGTCAACTCAGCTAAATCGCTAGGAATCACATTAGACGAGAACCTCGACATGAAAGCCCACATTAATTCATTGGCGAAAAGTGCCCGCTTCCACCTGAACTACTTAAGGAAATTGAAACCTTTCATCTCTGAAGCGGATCTTAAGCTGGCAATCCAATCCTTAGTCATCTCTAGGATTGAATATGGTTGCACCACCTTAGCTGGCTTACCTAAAACGCACACAGCACCACTAAAAGCTTGCCTCAATGCAGCGGCAAGACTCATCACTGGATCTAGGAAATTTGATCATATATCTCCTCACCTGAAAGCATTAAACTGGCTACCTATGAAGCCAGAATCCAAATGAAGATAGTATGTATCACTCATAAAGCGGTCCATTGCAACACTCCAAGATACTTAGCCAAGAAAATCGAGCTATCCGGAGGTAACAGACCAGCTAGGAGCGCCAAGGAGTTGCTGTTGCGACCAGCCCTCTTCCAAAAGAAAAGAACCTATGACAGAGCATTCACAGGAGCGGCCCCCAGAATCTGGAACTCACTCCCCCCTAACATCAGGAAGATTCAAAATATTGTAACATTTAAGCGGGAAGTGAAGAGCCTTTTGATGAGTAGATTCCTTACATAGGAAAGCCTATTGATCACTGTTATGATCCATTGCTGTCCTAACACTGAGCATTTATGTCATCAGAATGGGAAGACTCGACATAACTAGTAGGAAGGCTAATTTGAGGACACCAGATTGACGCCTCATATAAGACTAAGCTGTTTTCCTACCGTTACCCCATGCCAATGTGAACTTGGCTGAGGATTTCAATTTCCACATGGATGATGACTTGGACCCAGATGTGATTAAATTATCCGACATTACGGCCCCTTTGGGCCTGGTCCCCTACGTCTTTGCACCAACGCATGATAAAGGCCATACTTTAGATCAGGTCTTTTCCACGTCCCCTATAGAGGTGACGGCACTTTTGCCGGTCCTATGGACAGACCATCGGCTGATTAATTTTCATGTATTGGGTAGAAAGAAGCCTTCGAGCATGGCCCTTAGACAACAGGGACTAGCTTCGAGAGCATTTCATCAGGTGACCCCAGAAATGTTGGTTCAGGCATCTTACGATCACCCTTGCCCCCTCATCGGGGATCTAGATAGGGATTTGGAGTCCCTGCAGATGTGGCTTCTGGATAGATTGAACGATCTAGCCCCTGCGAAGGCCTTACGGCTGACACCTAAACGGGTCTCCGCCCCTTGGTTCACGGAGGCGCTGGCGGCTTCCCGCAGGCAGTGCAAGGTGGCCGAAAGGGCTTGGCGTGTTCAGTATGACTCTGCCGCCAGGCTCGCTTACAGAACTATGGTCAAAGCCTATCATCGGGATATCCTCCTAGAGAAGAAAGGCTATTTTGCTAGGAGGATTGAGGCCGCTTCCAACTCCTGCAAGGAGATTTTCACAATTGTTAGGGAATTCACGGCTCCACGGTCGAATTCGACCGTGTTCGCCCCTACCGAGACTTGGGTTTCCGATCTCGCCAACTTTTTTACGACTAAGATAAAGCTGATTCAGGACTCTTTTCCATCAAGATCGGCTGTAGTTTCCCCTAATTCTGTGGATGAACCAGCTTTGTCGGTCCCTCTAGAATTTGTTTTGTCTGACTTTCCGCCTATCTCTGTTACTTCGTCACTGACACTCATGGCCAATCTTAAATCGGGTTCGCCGCTTGACCCATGTCCGGCCATATTTCTGGCGAAGATGGCGGTTGCTGTCAATCCGTTGGCGAATCCCCTTCTGAATCTCTCATTGAGCCAGGGGGTGGTTCCGCAGGCTTGGAAGCAGGCAATGGTCATACCCCTCCTTAAAAAGCCGGGCCTTGATCCCGAGGTTCCGGCCAATTATAGGCCCATTTCTCTCCTCCCCGCGCTGGCCAAAATCTTGGAGAAGCATGTACACAATGTGCTTTCCAATTTTCTGGAAACCTACGGTCTGCTTCATCCCACTCAGTCTGGCTTCCGCCCTAACCTTAGTACTGAGACGGCACTGCTGGAGGTGTCTGAAGCCATCAAGGAGACACTGGACTCGGGCGGCAAAGTCATGCTGGTTATGCTTGACTTGTCGGCGGCCTTTGACACCGTCCCCCACGAGGGTTTGCTCGCCAGACTTTATGAGATCGGTCTGAGGGGGACGGTGCTCAGCTGGTTTAGATCGTTTCTGGCTGGCCGCCGGCAAACGGTCTGGGCCTCATCCAGTTCGGCTGAGATGCCGCCTTTGGGAGTCGGAGTCCCGCAGGGCTCAGTGCTGAGCCCGACTCTTTTTAACATCTTTATGACCCCTCTGGCGGCATTGGCTGAGTCGTTCGGGGCAAGATCGTATCTTACGCCGATGATACCCAGCTCCTTTTTACTTGCTGGAAAGGAGAGGTTTTGGATGGAGAGAGTATCCGTGAGTACCTTGGGGCTGTCTTTAATTGGTTCAAGCTGAACAGCCTCAGGTGCAACTCAGATAAATCTGAGGTACTTTTTTTCGGTTGCCAATCTGATCCAGACTGGCAGGGATGGTGGCCTGCCGATATGTCGCCTCCAGCTCGATCGTCTCAGTCAGCTAGGAATCTGGGGATTAAGGTAGACAGCGGCCTGACTTTCAGACCTCAGATCCTTGCGCTTACAGGCACCTGTTTCGCCCTCCTGAGGATGCTTCGGAAGTTTCTTCCTTTGCTCTCCGAGGATCATAGGAGGACCACGGTGCAGGCCTTAATTGGTTCACAATTGGATTACTCCAACGTCCTGTACCTTGGCCTGCCGGAGTATCTCCTGCAACGGCTGCAGGTTGTCCAGAATACGGCCGCGCGAGCCATATTCGGCCTTCATAGGCGAGCCAGAGTCTCCGGCCTTTAACAGACTCTTCATTGGCTCCCTATCCGGAAGCGGATAGTGTTTAAGGCCTTGACTCTGGCTCATAAGGCTCTTCACGCCTCAGGGGCTAAATATCTGCAAAGGAGGCTTGCCTTTTACCAACCGGCACGAGCGCTAAGATCAGAATCGATGTTCCTTGCCACGGTCCCTCGCGTGAAGAAGGCCCGCATTGGAGGTCGTTCCTTTAGGCTGCGGGCCCCACAGCTGTGGAACACCTTGCCTTTAGCATTGCATAGTACCTCGAACCTGCTGGCCTTTAGGAAGGGCCTTAAAACTTGGTTGTTTGCCCTGTAGTTTCCCCCCTTTTCTTAGCTGACTCCGCTTTTGTTTTATCTATGTGTTGTGTTTGTCTTTCTCAGGATGTCAATAAAGCGCCGGGACACTCTTTTGAGTAGCCGTGCGCTATTAAAGACATAATTAACATAACATAACATAACATAACTTATGACTGTATCTCACATCCAAAACTATTTAATCCTCTACCTCATTTTTGTTTGTATATAGGGCTTACGATATAAGTTAAGTCTAACCTACCTCTTAATGCAAACTGTACATGTGTGAGTAACATAGATCATCTACCTCATTTATGCTTGTTTTTTGTAGTATTGTTAGTCTATATGTTAAATCCCCAATTCACTTTATATGTTAAGCGCTCTGATACCCAAGGGTCTTGTTCGCGCTATACAAAACTCTATAATAAATAAATAAATAAATAAATAATAAAATGATGTTGATCCACCATTGCCCTTCATGTTAATTTGTAAACCCCTCACCTCTATCCATCATAATTCAAGCCTGCCGCAATGAGTACTCTCCATGATACTTCCTACTTAATTTTAACCCCTTTACTGCGCCGAACGTTCCGCGCTAGTGCGAAACGCTCTATTGAGCGGGCGGGGCCGCGACGGCCAACGGACGTGTGCAGCACTACCGAGGTAGGGCACGCAACGGCCGTTGGCCGTTGGCAGCAGCAATGAGGTTAAGAGAGCTTCTTATTTGTCACATCTTCACCTTATCACTCCTTATTTTGTATGCACGTTATTTCTGCTCAGTTCACTCACTGAAGTTTTGTATTGGCAGAGACAAACCTAGGTATGTCCTTCCTTCGAATTAAAATATATAATTCATGGCTGACACAGAATCTGCATTTCAGCACAGCCTCAATTCAACCATATCCTTTTCGGAATTTTCGTGGGATGAGCAGTCTCACACTCATGTATTAACTCATTATCTAATGAATAACAATCCAATGTTAACTCCTAGGGTAACTCTCGGGAACATCTCATATTTATGCAATATGTAATAATTAGCTTCCGCAAGATTTCAAAATTAAGGTCTAGAGCGACCAGATAACTGCGGCTGTGCACACAGGCCTCACCAGGGCAAACTTGTGGCAGAATTGATGAGCTACCTCTGTGGATGAGACGTATCCACATGTACACGTCTGTTTCATTGCAGCTGACTCGTGATAGATGGAATGCGGATATAGGCTGTACACTAACAGATAAGGAAAGGGAAATAGTGTTAGAACACCCATGTAAGATTTCTAGGAACCCGAAGTTTAAATGTATCGAGCTCATGATTGTGCACCGCGCGTATTTGACCCCTCACAAGCTCAGCAGAATGTTCCCGGAGACATCAGGTGACTGTCCCCACTGCCATTCCCCAAATGCTAGTTTATTACATATGTTGTGGGACTGCCCGAGATTACTACATTGATGGTCAACTGTGCAGGAAATGGTGAATAGTGTGGCACCGACTGGGAATATTCGGTCACTGGACTGTTGTATATTAGGTCTAGGTCCCAAGGAAAACAAGCATTTACAATGCAATGGTCTCGGCATTATTAAAGGTAGAGCTATTGGCATTGCTCATGACATTTTTTTTTTAAACATAAATAAATGGTATTGTCATTTACAATGGCAATAGGTGAGCATTAGAGAGTAGTAGAGAGTATTCGTGGACACAGAGCCACACACACACACACAGAGCCCCACACACACACAGAGCCCTACAAACACACACAGAGCCCCCCCCCCACACACACACACACAGCGAGCCACACACATCGAGCCACACACACACTCACAGAGCCCCCCACACACACAGAGCCCCACACACACACAGAGCCCCACACACACAGAGCCCCACACACACACAGAGCTCCACACACACACAGAGCTCCACACACACACCCACAGAGCTCCACACACACACACACAGAGCCGCACACACACACACACACACCCGCAGCCCCACACACACACAGCGAGCCACACACACACACACAGAGCCCCACACACACACACAGAGCCCCACACACACACACAGAGCCCCACACACACACAGAGCACCACACACACACACAGAGACCCACACACACAGAGCCCCCCACACACACAGAGCCCCACACACACACACAGAGCCCCACACACAGAGCCCCCCACACACAGACACACAGAGCCACACACACACACACAGAGCCCCACACACACACAGAGCCCCACACACACACACAGAGCCTCACACACCACAGAGCCCCACACACACACACAGAGCCCCACACACACACACAGAGCCCCCACACACACACACAGCGAGCCACACACACACACACACACACACACACACAGTGAGCCACACACACACAGAGCCCCACACACACACAGAGCCCCCCCCACACACACAAAGCCCCCCACACACACACAGAGCCGCACACACACACACACAGAGCGGTCGCGACTAGGACAATGCAGGCGCCTGTCACAAATCAGAACCAGATAACAGAAAGCAAATGGCATTGGTTGGTTAGAAACCAATCAAAGACAAATTCAAAGGTCGGAGCGTAAAGGGTAAAAAACATAGGTCAAAGGTCAGGACAAATGAGCATAAACTTATACCACATATAAAATAGAATGTGGGAGGCCCAAACCGAAAGAATCAAAATCCAAAAATGTTCCCAAACAAAGGTGACTGCTGAAACATTGGTAAAGGCAGCGAGTGTGGTGGGAGAGACATGGGAGGGGCGGGTCTGGGAGCCCGGGAGGGGCCGGCACAGCGCTGATGTCATTGTCATGTCGGAGCTGCACGGGAAGCCGCTGCCGCCACCTCAGACCCCAGGAAGATGCGGAGAGGGCATTATTGGAAACTGCATGCATCTTTTCCTGCATCCATGCCCCCTGCCTTCTAGCTGCATGTATCTTTTCCTGCATCCATGCCCCCTGCCTACTAGCTGCATGTATCTTTTCCTGCATCCATGCCCCCTGCCTAGTAGCTGCATGCATCTTTTCCTGCATCTATGCTTCCTTCTCTGTATCCTGACACGGATTCCTGCCTGCTGCATCCGTGCAAGCCTCCCAGCTTCCATCTCTGCGCCCACCCGCGCCTCCATCCTAGCCCTGGTGCCTCGATACATGCCTGTCTGCATCCTCACACTAGTGCCTGCACTATCTCTGCCTGCCAGCGGCGCAGCCTCCCTGCACACATGAACCCTGCGTGCTGCTTCCCTACCTCAGCCCAGCCTGCCTCCGTCCCTTCTCACTGCATGCCTCCGTCCCTTCTCACTGCATGCCTCCGTCCCTTCTCACTGCCTGCCCCGGACCCTTCTCACTGCCTGCCCCGGTCCCTTCTCCCTGCCTGCCTGTCCTTCGTTGCCCTCTCCTCACTGGAAACCCAGGAACCCGAGAACTGCTCCTGGTTAGTCCGACAGCAAACTGTGTGATCCGGGGCGAGTCTTTTTATTTCTCACGGCTTTGATCCTCTCGTTTGTCGCACTGGGAGCGCCTAGAAGCGGTGCGAGCGCTGTGGAGCTCTCTGGTCGGAGCGCTATGTCATCATGTTCGGATTTGGGTCAGAGGTGGCCCCGCCTACGAGACGACCCCTAAAGGTTGTGGGTGCGCTAGCAGTGATTCCCCACATTTATATCAGAGACATCTTTAGGATTTTGGGGGCCCTGGGACAGACGTATTTATGGGGGCCTGTTCCGAACACCGTTGAAATTAGTATCACATTGTAGCTCTTTCATGCCCTATTTGGACCGGGTCACGGACCGTGGACAGGCACACGTGTTCAAATGTTTACATCTAATATTCAGGGATGGCAACGTGTGTTTTCATTATTGTAACACAGCAGCCGCTCGCATTTCTCAGAGGTCAAGCCCTGTTTTGAGCTTAAAAAAACGGTTTATGGATGTTGCATGAAACATAAACATTCAAAATCAATGAAAGTAAACGGTATTTATAAAACATCTGTTTACGAATTATTCAAGGTCATCAGGGCAAGGCTGTGTGGATGTCAGAGCCCGATCTATCAGGGCCCCCTGAAATTCTAGGGCCCGGGGCCAGAGCCCACGGTGCCCATGCCTTAAAACTGCTCTGATTTCTATGCATCTTCCATTTCATTATTTAGAAGTCAGCAAAAGAACACACTTTACGTGACAACGAGGAGAAATACATGCCTTTTTATAGCGCCATGAAAGGCACGGCTTTGTTTAGCCGACGCTGGTGTTAACTTACATTTATCATTTAATTTCTATAAGAAAGTACACATTGAACTGCTTCTTGGCGCTGCTTAATAAAATCTGTTAGTATTATCCCACGTAAGGGCTTCCATTATACATCGAAAAGACGAAATACTGGCGTAGCCCGGGAGTTCTTCAAACCCGTCACACGTGAGTTACATTCAAACCTCTGCGGTAGGAGCATTAATACACCAAGCTACCTTAGAAACATGATTGCCTAGTCACTGCTGTTGGTATGACTTTCAGAAACGCAGCAGTGAGTTTATGTTCGCTAAAAGGCGGAGTCGAAGCTCGCGCTTCGGACCCGCAGCGCGCCAGATCCAGGCGCTGCAGCAGGCGCATTCACCCACTGAGGGTCCCGGGGTCTCCACAACCCGCCCGCCGCTTCATCCCCGCGATCTGTGTTTTCAAGAGGAGGGGCCGACAAAACACAGCAAAACCACCGCATTTTATAGGAGCGAGCGAAAGGAAATATCTCTTGAATCATACAAAAATACAGAAAATGCAATGAAATAAACAAACGCCAGCATCTGTGGTTGCATCTTTACCTTCGTGGCACACGGAGGTTTCAGTTTCTCATTATGTACTCTTATTTTCTCTCGAAGGCTGTGGTTTGTTGCCGCTCTGTATGTGTTTATTTTGTTTTTGATGGCACTTTGTGGTGTTGAAACTGATTATTACACTTGTTGGTGCCTGGGGGAACGCAGTCTAATTCAGCTTGGCTGTTCTGTTTTTTTATTTTTATGTTTTTCACTATTGCCCTGTTTGTTGACATCTTGCTTCCCCGTGTGCCTCGTTCTCTGCGCCTGCCCGAGGCCACGCAGTGGCCATCAAGAGGGCGGGTACCTAGTCAAGGAGGGCGGTCCCGCCCCCACTTGCCTGTCCGGCACATCCGCCTCACCGGTTGGAGGAGGCGGCTTGCCGAGAATCTCGTCCGGGCGGCGGGGAGGGGCTTCAGGGGTACTTATGCTGTGGTGCCCCCATCCTAAGCCTCTTTGCCGCCCGGACGCCGTACGATCTTGCGGGACACTCTTTTGTGACTACCTCGTCGTGTTGAGGTGAGCGAGGCCTTGGGCCTACCCTCTCCCCCCCCCCCCTTACTGTAGCCGCCTGCTCCCTCCGTGTGAGGTGGGAGCCTGGCGAGGCGGCCCGCTAGAGCGGGCTGCTGTGGGGGGGACGTCCGGTTTTCCTTCCGGTCTTTGTCCTCCGGTCAGCGCGGGCCCGGCCTGTTCTTGTCGGGCCCCGCTGTATTTGCTATACCGAGTCCCGTTTTCCCTAAAGGTTTGGGCGTCTTTTGTGTGATCTCTCCGGCGCTGGAGTGGCCATGTTTGTGTGGTATTGTGGCGGCAATTGTAGGATTTACAAATATTGCATTTTGGCGGGTCGAACCTTCCCCAGGTTGTGCGTGGGTGTGTAATGTTGTGTATTTCTCCCTACCTCCTTCGCCTCGTCCGTCCCCCTTCCTCGTCGTCTGATTTTCCTCGCATTCTCTTTGGGGGTGCGGGCTGGTCCGGGGAGCCCCGCGTGGTGGGACTGTCCGTGGGGTAATGGTTCTCCCGGGAGTCCGATGCCGACCCTCTACGATCATCGGGGCTGTGGCCGAAGGGTAGGGTAAGCGTGTTTTTCCGTGTGTACGCTTAGCCATGCTCTGTGCATCTGGCGCTTCTGATTGCTCCTACCTGGGGCCTGAGCTGGATGCTTTCTCGCGACATCGTGCTTGTGCGCAGTGCCCTCAAGTATGGCGCGGTGTGTGGTATTCTAATGTGTACAGTTATTTACAGGTGGGCGCGTGGCCCGAGCGGTCAAAGGATCCGGTTTTAGGCACCAGTCTCTTCGGAGTCGGAGGTTCGTATCCTCGTGCTGCTTGGTTTCTTTTGTGAGGATTATGGCAAAGGGATAGTGCATGCTTGGTGGTGCGCGGGCTTTCAGGCGAAGGCCAAGACTCGTTATGGTTGTACTCATGTTGATGGGGGGGAGCTGTGAAGGATGAGCCAATTTTTACCCGCTTCATCATTATGCACGTACCGTGTATTTTGCATTCAAGGAATACCATCGTTCATGCAAAGTGTTTCCTTTTGATCGCTTCTGACTACGGGATCAAGAAGGCTTAATTTGGGCCCCGGAGTGGGGCGGCACTTGTGACTGGGGCCTGCGGAGATACGAGTGTGTTGTCCCCATATTTACCAGTGCTGCTGAGCTGACCAGTGGTCGTGGCCCCCATCTCATGGAATCGGGGCTGAGAGGCGTTTTGTTTGCATGAACGCTAGGTTTTCTTGCGCTTTCTCGGTTTTAGGGCCGAGATGTTTGTGCGGCTTGCCATAATCATGCGTGATTGTTGGTTTTATGATATGTTATGGATTCACGGTGCCGCATTCGGTGCCTCAGGGCACAGATATCCTTTCTTTCCCGGGTTGATTGGGGGCGCGATTACTAATGCAATTGCTGTCCTAGTGTCCACCGCTACTCTATGCCTTCTGTCGGAAACCACTAAGTGTGGCTGTCTAGCGGGATATCCTTACGTCCGGGTATTAGTGTGAATTCACTGTTTAGGAGTTAATGTTTAATACCGTCAAGGTTCATTTTCGAGTCGCTGCCGTCCCTTTCTTGTTACTTACCAGTGTGATGTTTTGAGACTGCCTTGCAAATGTATTAGGCTTTCGACGGTGAGGCGGCGCTCGTGGGGGGGGTTTTTCTCTCATCTGTCCGAGACATTTTGTCCAAGCAAGGGTTACATAGGTTCTTCGTTAGGGGGTCAGTTATGTCTGACGGAGGTATTGTGCACAGTAACAGCATAGGGGCCCGATGGGCTCATTTTCGAAGCCAGAGGCGTGTTCAGCGGTTAGAGTTGCTGACTCTGGAGCTGGGGACCAGTGTTCGAGCCGCGGCGTCGGCTCATTTAGTCTAACGGTCGCAGTGCAGTTTTGGTTTTCGGCTTTGGCTTCCGGGCGGGGGCGGGCAGATGTACCCCAATTGACACCAAAATTAGGTCAATTAGTATTGATAGCAAAAGGCTACGCTTTGCATCTTTCAACATTCCGTCGCCACGGTTTAGTATGGCTACGCGCCTTGCTGTTCACTGCCCTGCCCCAGGCCCATCCTGTCAGCAACGCTAGCAACGGGCGGCTCAATTTGGGTTTGGTGGAGTGGGTCCAGTCGGCGGCACCACCTGTCTCGGGGTTCGTTGCCAGCAACCATGCACCTAGCTCCCACCCCTATGTCCGTCCGGGAGGCTTGGCTGTATATTTTCGTGGTGTAATAGAACACCGCCCGGTTAAGAAAATCTGCTTTTGTCGGCGCGCTGGTGTATAGCCCGTCCTCGCGTTTTCTGCGGTGTGTGTCGGGGGGTGGTGGGGCCAGCCCCTTCGTTCACTCGAACCATGTCCTTCATTTCTCCCCCACCCCCCTGCCTCCGAGGCGTCAGCCAGGGTCCCCATGTCGGGAGGCGGGTCGGAGGCTTCGCATTGTCCTCCCATGGTGCGTTCATGTGACCCTGGGCGACTACACAGGTGTATGCGGCGCCGGGCCAGCGCTGGAGTTTGCGTTCGGCAGTGCGGTCCTTCTGCAGTGGCGACGCTCACTACGTTCTAGCGCAGACTTTCCCGCAGGGTCCGAGCGTCACATTAGCAGTAACGATACCTGAGGAGAAGGTTTAGTGGACATGTTTCTGTGGCATATGTCACACTACTTGAGGTATTAGTGACATCTGTGGTGGTATCTAGAGCATCTAGAAATCGTGGGGTCGCAATCGCAATGCGTTTTGACAACACTTAAATGCTTTACCATTTTGCAGGAAAGTAGTTAAAAAAGGATATGAACCAACGGTGTGTGCTGATCATTGTCTCTATGGTTTAGAAATATACCTGCATATTGTTTGTGATGATGAATTAGAAACGTGCTAAAGTGCGAACTACCATGTTTTCTCAGTTGTGCCTTTGGCGCGGTAGAGAAAATGTGGCTGGAGCTAGAGGGGGAGTTTCGCTCCAGGTGTCCGAGGGTCAAGGGTTGTGTAAGCATGCGGGGAGTGATGCGCTATTGTCCTCGGCAGCCTTATTCATTTCCGGCTTTGTTCTTTTCCGGTATGGTAGAGGATGGCATTCTGAAATGCGTTGATTTGTGTGGTCCTTGCGCTGGTCCTAAACAGGTTGTAGGCGGATCTCGACTATACTATTTTCCATGTATGCCTCAGTGACATATCGATCAGAGGATAAAGACATCTTTACAGTCTGTTGGAAAGATAGACTCCATGCTCCTGGGCAGCCGGCCATTTCCTGGGGCGGTATCTCTTACTTTGTCCGGCGCACGTGGGTAATGGCGTCAACTTGCCACCACTGGCATGGGAAGTACGCTTCACCATGTCCGGGGCACGCGGGTAATGGCGTACATGTCCGGCCATTTTAAAAGGCAATTATGTGCGAGATGTCCGCGTAAGGATGCGCCATCTGGCTTCAGGGCTAATTATTGGTGGGGCACAGGCATGTTGGCTTTTGATTGTGTTTTGGCATGCACGTCTTTATAGTGGCAGACTGGTGGAGTGGCCTTCCACCCACCACCCCTAATCCCCCCCCTGTCGGGCAGTGTACACTTGGTCCACACAGCCGCCCTCCAGGCCATGGTACACAGAACAAGGGTGCTTGTACATGCCTTTAGGCCGGGCAACGACGGGAGCGGAGAGACGTTTTCGCTGGATGTCCTGGCCACCCCTTTGCCTGCTGGATTTTTGTTGGTTCTCGTGCCGTTTACAGCAACACCGCACTTCGGCAATTGCTGGGCATAATTTGGTCTTGGATGCGTTAGCAATTGTTGCGCTCGGCCTTTTGCTTGGGCAGTGGTGCGTGTTGGCCACCAGGGGGAACAGTCTCTCGGTTTCAGTTTCTCCGCACACGCTGGAATTTTGTGTCCTTTCCACGTTTTCTCATAGAATGTCATTTCTCAGCACTGCAGGATATCATCGTTCTTGCCCGCGAGTGCTGTTTTGCAAACGGGCATGTTCTATTTCCCGGACTGTCGTACACCTGATGATTCTTAAATGATTATGACTACACAGCAGGTACCTCTACTGTTTGTAATACGCGGTTCTCACCCCTGAATGTTTGCCTGTAGATGTTTAAATTACCTTTAAATTTATTTAGGGTATTTATTCGGTAAATCTGTGGCCGGATTTCGGGTCACTTCATGCAATGATTCCCCAAGTAAACCGCATTCAGTGGCTATTAATTTAGCTGATTAACACAGGTGCCAATATTATAGTCGCCACTTCTCTGGCATTATTGCAGATCCACTGGTTTATGGGACATATTCATACGTGAATATCAAAAGACACTTTAGTGTTAACGGGAGCCTCACTAGGCAGATAATTGTTAACCGGTGTGTTCATATGTTTTGGAGCACGGCTCAGTGGGAATTCGGCTTTGAATGTGCAACATCCTGTCCAAGGGTATCGTGTTATAAGGTGAGTTGCGGATGAGACCCTAGTTTGTCCTGCTCATCCCTACTAGCAATAGAGGTTGACCGACTGCTTTTGCCCCTTGTAAATTCGGGATGTGGTGGTGTCACTGGTCCCAATTTCGGTCCAATTTTGTTTGGAACTCTCCTTTGGGTTTTAGCATGAGTTGCAGATGAGACCCTAGTTTGTCCTGCTCATCCGTACCAGCAATAGAGTTTCTATGACTGCTTGTGGCCCTTGTAAATGCGGGAAGTGGTGCTGACACTGGTCTCTATTCTAGCATTGGCACTCCCTGATCTAGCTATAGATCAGCATTGCAGGTAGTGATCTCTACGTTGTGGGTGGCAGTTTGTCATCGGCATAGCATGTGATAGAACTGGTCCAAGAATATTACAGCAGGATGCTGGACAGGCATTTGGAATAAGACCCTCACCTGTTCATTGTCGAAGACGCTCCCTCCCTGAGACGGGCGTAATCGAGAGCGTAGTTGCAGCAGGTGCAGGGGTTCCTAGGACACTTGATTCCTCCTCTGCTGAAGTGACCATGGCTGCATTTTATCATCCCACCTCCTTCCTGGGGGCCCATATTCTTCCTCTTAGCGCTGCCTATGACACTCCCTTGGCCCTATTCTCAGATAACTCGCACCCAATCCTTGCGAGTTCAGCCCAAAGTAACCAAGGGAAAACGCAGCGTGTGATAGTGCTGCTTTTCGGGACCCGTCACTTAGTATCCGGACGTCTAGGCATGGCACGTCTACTTTATTTTGATGGTTTGACATGTATCTGACACGCAGATATTCTTCAAAGAAAATCCAGTATCCTTCTATGTATATGATTTTCAAAGCACTCACGTTCCTTGCCCCCATTCACCACGTAGAGGTCTTCAGCCTAATGGGTAGGCACAACGGCCGGTCTCTGTTAGTCCATTGCTAACATGGGCGTTGTGCTGGAGTCTAATATTCTTATGCCATGTCTCAAACCTATAGACTGGTTATGCCACTTTCATATTCGCAGACGTCGTCTGCCATGTATGGGTCCTCTTGTTTACTACAGTAAGTTAAGCGGGAGGATTGTCATTATTTGAATGTCCTGGGGTTTAATTGTTTGATAGCCCAGGCTGAGATTTAGTGTCACCCGTATAGCTGAGTGGATCTACATTAGACTCCTCCCTCCTTGGCTCCTCTGGCGTAATACTCCTCTTTCCACCTAAGCGTCTGTTACACATGTTCTTTTAGGCCAGACGATTTTAGTGGGGTGGATATCTCAGGCTACTTCTGACCTGTACACGGATGGAGTTTTCAGAGTGTTTAATCTTAAACTAGGGTCTAAAGAAGGGTGTTTAGATGTGGCCCGGCATGCAACAATGAGTACCAATCACAGGTTTATAGGGGGCACTGCATGATTGGCAACAACTCGTAACTGAGAAATAGTACTTGGTACCCTCGATTAAGGCACATGTGTGGTCTGCCATGCTTGGGAGGGTCATTCGTTTAGTCTCCCCCCCCCCTTCTTGGATCTCCTGCCTTCTTTCCCGAGGCTCGGGGGCCCGCTGGCAGCTCACCCGCAGTCTGCTGCCGTCAGTGTAACACTCTATTCAGTTATACAGAGAATAGCTGTGGCTTCCACAGCCAGAGTACGGACTGCCAATAATGGTTTGGGGTGGGCCCGAGAAGTCTTTTAGGATTTCAGGTATGATCCGGGGGGGCAAGTGTTCGCGGCTGTCCCCGAGGCTTCCAGTTTGCCTCTTGTAAGACCTATTCGCTAGTCATTCCAAAATATGCTTTGCGCACTGCAATAGACTCTGTATCCGGGGGAGGATTAGTCGCTTATGCGTAATCTTGCAGTTGATTATTTCCTGTGACTGCGCTTGTTTTCCGGGGGAGAGTCTCTGCAGGGGGGGCCCTTCCCATCACCTGGTCTCTGGCCTGGGATAGTCTTCCCTCATGGGGCATTGGGACTGTTCCCGGGTGGTTAGGCACATTGGTGTCGTGGTGGCTGTTACTTCCCATACAAGCCCCTGCACAGGTCAGCCTTGGGGGCTCCCTGCCAAACTAACTTAAACAATATCTTGTCGGTAGCCGCTCCCAGCCTAAAACCCAAGGGGGGCAGGGGATACCGGCTGCTTGTAGACAGACCTGGGTATCGTTGGCAGCATGTTGCGCGAATGCGAAGTCTGGTGGTCTGAAACAGTGCCTAGAAGACATTGGCGGGGCGCTAAGTCCAGCGAGGCTATCGTGAGAGCAGGAAGGCGCATATATGCGGCCATGACAAAGTTTCGCAGCACAGTGGGCTGTTTTTCTTACCATGACGTGATTCGGGAAAAGGTCATGGGGTACTTTGAGGGAGATGGTGTTCTCCTCTCGCCTGTTGGCTTATACCTCTTTCCTCTGGACTTGAAATAAGAACTCATGAGCAGAGGTTGCAGGTAGAATAAGTAACAATGGTGGGGGGCCTGTGCGGCAGCGGTGACCACCGCACAGGCTGTGGCGGAGTTACGGGGCGATCCGGAAGAAGAGAGGTGCAAATGATGTACTTCAGTGGGCACATAGGGGTGCCAGAGCCTAACCTGTAACCTCATGGGAGGTGCAGGAATCCGTGTCGGCACCCCAGTAGTCCTTCGGGCGGTTGTGGGCCTGTGCAGCCGGGGGTTTGCCTAGTCACGCCCAGCAAATGGGTGTGTCAGTATTTAATTATATTCTACAGCAGTTGGGTGGTTCGCCACTGTGCTGTTTGGCTCAAACAGGCGGACAGGTGGCGAGAATGCGGCCTGTCCTGGATCGCCCGTAAGCTAACCCACCATCTTTACATATGTTGTATGTAAATAAATCCTGCAGCAATTTTTGTACCCAAACTCTATTTGTCTGTGTTTCCTTTGCGGGTTTGGGTATGTGGGGCGGGGGAATGTTATGTAGCCCTGAGTTGACTATGCGCCTGCCCGAGGCCACGCAGTGGCCATCAAGAGGGCGGGTACCTAGTCAAGGAGGGCGGTCCCGCCCCCACTTGCCTGTCCGGCACATCCGCCTCACCGGTTGGAGGAGGCGGCTTGCCGAGAATCTCGTCCGGGCGGCGGGGAGGGGCTTCAGGGGTACTTATGCTGTGGTGCCCCCATCCTAAGCCTCTTTGCCGCCCGGACGCCGTACGATCTTGCGGGACACTCTTTTCCCTCCCGTCCTCTTACCCAGAGTGTCATGAGTAGGGGCTGTGGGGGTGTTTTAATGTGTCTTGTTTTTCGTTGCAGGCGGAGTTACGGGGCGATCCGGAAGAAGAGAGGTGCAAATGATGTACTTCAGTGGGCACATAGGGGTGCCAGAGCCTAACCTGTAACCTCATGGGAGGTGCAGGAATCCGTGTCGGCACCCCAGTAGTCCTTCGGGCGGTTGTGGGCCTGTGCAGCCGGGGGTTTGCCTAGTCACGCCCAGCAAATGGGTGTGTCAGTATTTAATTATATTCTACAGCAGTTGGGTGGTTCGCCACTGTGCTGTTTGGCTCAAACAGGCGGACAGGTGGCGAGAATGCGGCCTGTCCTGGATCGCCCGTAAGCTAACCCACCATCTTTACATATGTTGTATGTAAATAAATCCTGCAGCAATTGTAGTAGGTAACCGCCTTCTTTCAGGGAGGAAGCACAGTGCAGAGGACATTTTTGTTTCTCAGACTGTCGTTGTCTCCCATCGGAGAGAACCAAATATAATAAAACATAAACTTCCACCTGCATTTCTTTCCCTGCTCCTACGACCTCCTGGCCGCCATTCGCGATATGTGGCTTCGAACGCAAGGCGATGGATGTACAAGCATCTTCATTCTTACCTTTAGAAAATGAAAAATAAAAATTCGTAAAGGCCGCTCAACAGAAAGAAATATTTGTGGTTACGCCAGCTCAGCGGGTGAATGCGGCTGTAAAACAAACCCGCTTCTAATGTGAAGGGCACGAGGACAGAATGCAAGGAGGGCGGCTCAGCATTTCACCTTTCTGGGGTTGATGAAAAGAGCGCCCTGGTGGTCGGCGTTGTGTAAAATAAAACGCTGTTATTGGGAGTCGGAGTCGGAGTCTCCGCGGGGGCCGAACCGGACCCCCTGGTCCGGCCGAACCGGGGAGGGGGGGTCTCTGAGACTGCCCGAGTGATTGTCCTTTCCTCCGCGTCATTTGGACTGATATATATCGCTGTATGCTCTGTCTGCATTTTATTATCAGAGTACGCACCCACACACACATCGAGGGGCACACACCCTTTTGTTTTCACGTCAAACCATTTTGCAGTTCAAGATCTTCATATTATGAAACCATCTTCCGGGGGTAGCCGTCAATTTTTTATAAAACACGTCACTATTGCATATTTTTTTTTTGTAAACTGTTTTATTAAGTTTGTGCACACAGCATACAGTCATAACTCACATTCCCACCCGTTTCAGTTCACATATAGCTATGATTCTACTAACAGCCTCTCGTAACTGTCCCTATCCGAAACATCCCACCTCCCTCTCTACCCCCCCCCCCCCTTGTCAGTGTGCCTCTGCGTTCCTGGGATAGCCTGACATTTCCATCCTATAGCTAGCAGATGATACTCTTCTTCAACTCATGTTCCTGTCGAAGTCCGGGGGCCGTCTAGCGCAGCACAAGACCTTCACTCCGGTCTAAGGCTCCAGTGACCTATGCAGTCTGCACTCGTCATGCAACTGGGCTCCCCTTCCAACCCTCCCCTCCCGCCGCATCAGCCCCCATCTCCCCCTGTCCCGTGTCCCCCTCCCGAGGCACCACCCCTCCAGTCGCGCCACTATCATCGTCCTCCAAGAGTGATTGCAGATCCGTTACTAGCGCATTCCACGCCCTGGCAGTATCCAGCGCCTTATCGTTATCCATACGCCTAGCTAGTTGCAGCCGGAGAGAGCCTTCGCACGCAGCCCATTGCGCAAAGCACCTCCGCCACCTCTGGAAGTTAGGGCCCCCTCTTGCTTTCCAATGTAAAGTAAGTTCCCTCTTGGCCATAATGAACCCCAAATCATAAAACTTGCTAGTAATTTTAGTGGCAGGAGTATGGGGAAACCAAAGTAGCAGGCAAGCGCCTGCGTCTACATCCACCTGACGACCCGTGACTGTGTTCAGGCAAGCGAAAACATCAGACCAATAGGTGCCAAGCCCTGTGCATGTCCAGAACATATGCGCAAAGTCAGCGTCCTCCGCGGCGCAGCGCGGACATAACAATTGCTCGCCTCCAAAGATCCGTCGAATTTTGGCAGGTGTCCAGTACGCCCTATGAAGTGTGTAATATTGAACCATCTGGAACCGAACATTACGGGTGCCCTTCCAGGCCCTGCGTACAAGCTGAGGCCAAGTTGTCTCTGGGATTTGTCGACCAAGGTCGACCTCCCAGCGCTCCCGCAGCCCGTCCAGGGGTGGAGGGTCAGCCAGCGCCAGCCTCCAGTACAGACAGGTGATGGCCTTATAAGTGCCAGCCGCCATCACGACATACTGGCAGCCTAGCGACGTGGGGGGTTCCACCAGCCCCAACCTCCAACGCCTCCGGATCCCCGCAACCAAAGCCGCATGTAACAAAAAGTCACCCCGCGGCAGATCAAAGGCCTCCTGCAGAGCGCCGAACGACATCAATGTGCCGTCCCGGTAGAGATCCCCTAGCATGTGAACACCGAGGTCCTCCCAACAGGCAAGCGCCGACCAATCTCCGCCATGCAGGAGGGCAGTACACATGCCCAAGGGAATCTCCGGCGCATACGGGGCGCGACACCCCACCCGCCTGTGGCTACGGAGCCAGCACCGGCGAAGAGTACGCTCCTCAAGAGTCAGCCGCTCCAATCGAAGCTCCTGTTGGAGCACAATAAAGGATAGGACATGGCGCTGTACAATCCGCCCCTGCGGTCCGTCCGGTCCTCTAAACTCCCGTGCCACCATCTGCGTGAGCCATTGAAGCTGGGCAGCCAAATAATACCATTCGAAGTCTGGCACTGCCAGGCCGCCCTCCTCCCGGGATCTAAGCAAAGTGTTCAGGGCTATGCGTCGCCTACCAGTGCCCCAGATAAAACCTATCACCTCAGACCTCAAAGTTCGGAAAAAGGAGGACGGTATCCACACCAGCAGCGTGCGGAAAAAATATAGGAGGCGCGGCAGGACCACCATTTTCAACAACGCAATGCGCCCCGCCACTGACAACGGAAGGACGCGCCAAAACCGCATGCTGCCTCTAATGCCCCTCATGGCCCTACCCACCTTCCCCTCATAAAGGAGCGAATGGGTGTGATATATGTGCACTCCTAGATACTGCAGGCAATCCGGTTCCCAACGCAGGCCGTCCAGCACCGCCGGCTGGGCGCAACGGGAATTCAAGGGGAAGAGGCAGGTCTTAGACCAATTAACCCGGAGGCCCGACAAGTTCCCGAATTCCTGGAGCAAGGCCCGTGCTCCCGTCAACGATGCATCAACATCAGCCAGGTATAACAAGAGGTCGTCAGCATACAAGGAGATATGATGCAAGTCGCCGCCCGACGGTACCCCCTCAAAGTACCTTCCCTGCCGAGCCCGCGCCGCCAACGGCTCAATCGCCAAGGCGAACAGGAGCGGGGACAATGAGCAACACTGTCTGGTGCCCCGTCCTACCGAGCACGCCGCGGATATGGAGCGACCCGTCCGGACCCTGGCAGTGGCCGACTCATACAGCAGCCTCGTCCAACGGACGAAGCCCTCCCCCAGCCCAAACCGAAGTAGTACGCAGAACAAATAAGGCCATTCCACACTATTGAACGCCTTCTCGATGTCCACCGACAGCACGGCCGCCCCCGCGGGGCCCCCCCCTTCAACATCCATGACCCTTATCAGACGTCGTATGCAGGTCGAGGTGTTCCTAGTAGGAATAAAACCCGACTGGTCCGGGTGCACCAAAGAGCACATATGGGCGGTCAGCCGCGTCGCCAAGATCCTGCTCAGCACCTTGTAGTCCACCGTTAGCATTGACAGCGGGCGATATGCCGTCCTAGCCGTGGGGAGGCCACCCTTTTTCAACAGCGGGACTACGTTCGCCTCTCGCGCCGATGCCGGCAACCTACCCTTCTCCCAAGCCTCCCCATAGACCTGGTGTAATCGAGGGGCCAGGAGATCCACATATGCAGCATAAAACTCCACCGGGAGGCCATCCCCCCCTGGCGTTTTCTTCCTAGCCATATGCTTAATAGCCGCCCTGATCTCCCCCATCGTAATAGCGGACCCCAACGTGGCACCCAGCTCCGGATCCAGCCGTTGCAACTGGGCCTCTTCAAGAAAGGCATCCAGCATCGCCGGGCAAGTAGCCATCCTGCTCCGATAAAGGTCTGCATAATAATCCCGGAATTGAGTGTTTATCTCCCGCTGTGAATGGACCAGGCCCCCCGTCGGGGTGGCCAGCGACAAAATCGGCGTACCCCTGGTATCAGGAGTGGCCAACCATGCCAGCAGCGAGCCGGCCCGATCCCGCTCCGCATGCGCTCGGACCATATATTCCCGGTAATCATGGCAGCGGAGCCTCTCCACCTGAACTGCCACCCGCTCTCGAGCCGCCAGAACCGCTTCCCTATTACCGCCCGCCCCGTGCTCGCGTCTCTCCGCCTGCCGCAGAGCGGTCTCCTCCCGCGTAACATCAGCCAGCAGCGTCCGGCGAACCCCCGACGAGGACGAGAGGCACGCGCCGCGCACCACCACCTTGAAGGCGTCCCACTCCATCGCTCGTGTGGTCGCGGTGCCCGAGTTCTCAAGGAAATAACGTTCAATGCAGTCCCGCACTTCGGCGTGGAAGACCGGGTCCTCCAGCGCCAGCGGGTTCAACCGCCACGTGGGAACCGGCTGTCGCTGCCTGGTCCAGAGGACCGTGAGCAGGCAAGGGTTATGGTCCGATATGGTCCGCGCCAGGTACTCCCAATCGCTCGTAAGCTCCTGAGCCCCGCCCGAGCAGAGGAAAGTGTCGAGGCGCACATGCAAATCATGCGGCGCCGAATAAAAGGAGTAGTCCCTATCCGTGGGGTGACACGTCCGCCACGCGTCCTGGAGTCCCCACCGATCCTGCCAGTCCCTCCGAGCCTTGGCCACTCTGCGCACCACCGACTGAGCGAGCGGTGGATGGGAACGGTCCATCTCAACATCCGCCACAGAATTAAAGTCCCCTCCCATGTACACCGTGCCCACCAGCATATCCGGCAACCGGTTGGATAACACGGAGAAGAACGCAGCCTGATCAAAGTTAGGGGCGTGGACACAGCAGAGCGCAACATCCCGGCCATCTAGCCTCCCCAACACTGCCACAAACCGCCCCTCCAGATCCACCCTAGTGCTCAATGACTGAAAGGGGACACCCGCCCGTACCCAAATTAGCACCCCCCTAGCATGCGCAGAGTAAGTAGTATAGAAGAGTTGCCCTCTCCAACGCCGCTGCAGCGCCTGCCCTTCTGCCAATGTTAAATGCGTCTCCTGCAAAAAGGCCACCTGGACCCCCCTCCGGACCAAATACGCATGCACTTTGTATCTTTTCCTCATAGAGTTGAGCCCCCGCACATTCCAGGTGATGCACTTCAAGTCTAACCTAGCCGCCATCATCTAACATATAGCAAAGGCCACTCCCCCACAGTCCCACCGGCACACTGACAGACCCCAGGAATTCAGAAACCCCAAAACAACTCCAACCAACTCCCACCCCACCCACCCCCAGAACAGGCATCAAACAATTGTCACCCATCCAAACCCAACCCCCGAGTACGAGGGAAACTCTGGAAAAACCAGAGACTCACAAGTTATGTGAGATCGAGGGGGTGACTCCCCGCCAGCCGGTCGGATAGCCCAGACCCGTCGCGCCAGGAAAGGTCGATCCCGACTAAGAGTAGACCTCCCCCACCCCTCTCCCAGCAGCACCACCACCCATCAAGAAGGTCAGGGACCAAGCACCACCCACGCTGAGCAGAGTACAGCCGCAGGCCCATGCGATCGGAAAGCAAGACCCCAACCGCCCACAACATGCCACCCCACAGGGCCAGCACACCCCCTTACTGTCCAAAACTCAGGTGCCCGTAGTCACTCATCAAGCAGTCCATCAGCTGTTTGCGGGGTGATCCGAGGCAAGTCCCCAGTGTCCTTGTCCGAAGCCTCATCCGAACCGCCCGGTTCCGCCTCATCCGAACCCAACCTGGAGCCTGAGTCCGCCACCTGAATCTCAGGTACTGCTCCGGAAATGTCCGACACCGCTTGTAGGGCAGCCCTCCTCTCCTGGTCCGTCTGTGAAGCCGAGGGTGACCTCCTGCTCTGTCCTCTCCTCCTATTACGCCGGCTCCTACGCGGCTGCGGTCGGGCCTCAGCAGTTCCAGTCCAAACCCCCGTGCCATCCTTGCCCGCTCGGTACCGCTCCAACCACTGCCAAGCATCGTCCGGGGAGTCACAGAACGTCGCCACTCCGTCCACCAGCACTTTCAGGCGAGCCGGGAACAGCAGAGAATACTGCACCCCCTCATCGCGGAGAGCTCTTTTAACAGCGATGAAGGAGAAACGGCTGCGCTGGACCTCCTGGGAGTAATCAGGGAAGATCGACACAGAGGCATTATCCACCTTGTAGGGACCGGCCAGCCTGGCCTGCCGCAAGATAATATCCCGGTCCCTGAAGTGGAGTAGCCGAGCTATTACAGGTCGGGGAGGACGTCCCGGGGCAAGAGGACGGGCCGGCACCCTATGAGCTCTTTTCAAAGTGTAGAAGTGCGTCAAGCCCTCCGGGACCACCACAGCTCGCAACCAGGTCTCCAAATACGCAACCATGTCGTCCCCCTCAATATTTTCGGGCAAACCCACCACGCGGATATTGTTGCGCCGGTTGCGCCCTTCCGCGTCAGCCGCTCTCCTTTCCAACTGCTGCACCCTGCGGGTTAAGTCCTCCAACGTGGCATCTGACGCCTTCTGGGCCGGTTCCAATGTTCCAATTACCAGCTCTGCCGCCTTGACACGATCAGCAAGCTTGTTATGGTCCGCTTTCAAAAGGCCAAGGCCCGTGGATACCTGGGCGATGTCCTGACGCAGCGCCTCTCTCGTGTCCCCTATGGCCTTAAGAATTTGGTCCATCTGTTGTTGTTGCAGCCCAGCCGCCCGGTCACCCGTCGGTTGCTGATCCTGAGCGTCAAGAGAATCCTCAACTTGGTCCGGCGGCACCGCGCCCGCCCCCTTCCGCGGCTTCCCCATGGAGGCTAGCTGGTGATTGCGCCGACGTCAAACACAGTAGGGCCGGTCCAACGTGTCCGGCAAAGAAGGCCACAGTCGTTACCACGCCAACAAGCCTGGCGAGAAGGTGGGGTCGCACACGGCGAGGAGAAAAGAAGGGGGGAGGTAGTCAGCAGGCCTCGCCGGACTCCGGCTCCCGGCACCTCAACAAGACTCCCTCAGGTCAGTGGCCCAGCAGCTGCCAGCCCTAACCGCCAGCCACCTCACACTGCTCCGGGCCTCTCTCGATGGCCGACAGGGCCCAAGGCAAAAGTCTAGGATATCAGCAGGGGGGGCCCAAGACCTCACCTAGGGCCAGGGAGCCACCCAGGGGAGTTAGCAGTGCCTCCAGTACCCCACGGCTCGCACTCTGCGGGCGGCCCCAAGAGCACTGCTGCCAAAGTCAACCATGGGCCACAGCGGGTTCCCCAGACAGTCTCGGGCCCCTACCATCACCACGGGCACCAAGCTGCCCGACTCGCCTCCACTGCTCAGCCGATCCGTGGTCGATACAGCACCCCCCGGCACCAGGCGGGTGGTCGTCTCCGGGGACGTCACAGGAGCCGAGCGCCGGCGACCCACGGCGCCTCTCACCTCCGATGGGCACCTCCGCTCCCGGATTCCTCGCTGAGCCGCTCCGCAACAGCAGCGGTCCGGCACTCCTCTTTCCGGCGTCCAGCTTGCCGCTGCCTGTCCGTCAGGGTCCCTGCGGGGGATCTCCCGCAGTCGGGGTCGGGGTGCCCACCAGCACCGTCTTCTGGGCGCCTGCAGCGGCGCAGCGGCGTAGTTTCCGGCGGCCTCGCAGAAATCGAGGCCGGGGATCAGCCGCGGGACACAGGCCCAATCAAAATGGCCGGCTGCCAACACCGCTGCGCCCTCCGAAGATCCCAGGCGTCGGCAATCACGGGACCCAGCGCGCTCCAGGCCAGCGCCGAGGTGCCCCGTGAAGATTAGGGAGCAATCCCGGGTGGAGGCGCCGCCAGGGGGGTCAGTAATCAGGATAAACGCCGAGACCGACCCGGAGCTCTGGGCTCAGGCGTCCATACTCGGCGGCGTCGTAGCCACGCCCCCGTCACTATTGCATATGATATCCTTTCAGTACAGAAAGAAAATTATACCCGGGCTGGAAAACGATAACCCGGGATCACACATGTTTGCGCATAGGAGCCGTGACTCGATGTCTGCCGCCTTTGCTGACAACAGACACCAGCTCCATCAGTTAACTACTGGCGACTTCCGCACAAAATGGACAGACATGTTCTGTGCACCAGCGATGGAAAAATCTTCATATAGAAACATCATCCACCAGAGAAAAGCAGTTGCAACACAATAGCGCCTAGGGTGACTTCTGAGCGGAACCTGCTCTACAGACTTGTGGGGCCGGAAGGGGGAGAGTGAGGCGTCGCATCTCCGCTGTCACTCTTGGATCGGCTGCCCTGGCTCGCCGGAGCAGCCCATCTCATCTTTAATCCGTTCTCAGATCGGGACCGGTGCCAGCCTGGCAGGCGACCGGCGCGCAATCACCCGACCCACGGCTGCACCCGCTGCGATATAGCGCCTTGGAGCACTCCTTAGGTGCAGAGACGCCTGTCTTGTGAGGGGCACACATCACCCTGAGAGAGGGGAGGACGGGGAAAGTTTTGTATGAGGCGGAAAGTTTCCCTCCCTCCTGAGCCGGAGTCTCACAGCTCCGACAGCCACCGAAGGCTCTACCCACCCTTGTGATCACCTAGCCCGGGTAACCTCCGCTGCCAGGAGAGGGGGCACCACCAGGGGGAGACCTCGGAAGCCTCAGTTTGTAGTGTGTGCCAGGCGAACCACAAATGGTTTAAGGAGAAGCACTGCAGCTTTGGGGTGGCGTGTGTTGCGTCAGGCTCCTGGCGGGTGCCCACTTCCGCTCCCGTTTTATGGGGCGCAATTTGTGTGCCCATCTACGCGTTTCCGAGTAGGATAGCGGATATAAATCTACCCGGAAGAATTAACGACGGGAGATTTCTTCATGGTTAGGAAACCTTGAACACGCTTTCCGAAAATGCCACGCACAGCTTGTACCCTTTATGGAGCGGTGAAGCAAATTTTATGGAATTTCAGCGATTAAAGAAAAAATAACAGAGACCTTGAAAAGACTTGGGCTTGAAGTGCTCTGCATTGCACATACACCTTTAACATGGCTTTTCTTGTCTGCAAAGGACAAAAACAAGAGAGGAGCGCTCCACACGACCATGTTTCTCCGAGGCAAGGCGGAAATGCCTCGGAGAAACACACGGCCATTTTCGGATTCGGGGGCGTGGTTTTGCTGTCCTGAGTGACGGACGACGTCATGAGCTAAAGAACAGCAAAACTTACGCCCCCAAATCCGAAAAAGACGGGGCTTGTTTGAAGTGGCTCCCTTCTCTTCCAATGGCTGGCCTCTGTTTAGGAAGCCAGCCAATGGAAGCGAACGGAGCTGAGAGGCGGGTCTAAACTGCCCTTCTATACAACATAAGATCTCCGGACCGGAAGCTGCTTCGCAGCTTATAGGTCCCGAGACCTAAAAAAGGAGATCCCACTCGCAGATTTGTTAATCTTGCACTGATCTTGGCAAAAAGGAATGTAACCATGAGATGGAAAGCTAACAGGCCACCCAGATTGTTAGACTGGTATAATGAGGTGGTGCGTTGGGGGAGGGCAGAGGGAGCAGAACTACAAAGAGAAGAACAGAAAGGGTTGAGGAAGATACCAATCTTACTGGACTGGAATGCAATGATGGAAGAGTTTACAAACAAAGACTTAAAAGAATAGTGACAGACTGTATAATCCAGGACTGTAAGTGTTGTTGAATGGTGTAGACACTGTATTAGGTAGGACAATATAATTCATGTATGTGTTGCTTATATACAAATTGTATCTGCATAGATAGGTATCACCCAGTCCGCATGAGTGATGAACACAGATCATGTACACAAATAGTAGCTTGAGCCTGTGTCGAGGGGTAGTTTGGGGGAAGATATTTTGATTTTTTATTGAAATAAGAATGTAATGTCAATGATACGCCTTAACGGATAAAATATTCGTGTTTTTGTGAAAACTAATAAAAATAAGTTTTAAAAAAACTTCTGTGGATGAGACAACAAGTGTGGCAGGCCCACTGAGTCCCATTCAAGATACATGCCCCTAGTATTGGTCCTACCTCATGACAAGGAACTTACAGCTAACTCATATTAGCCAACCATATATCTACAACGATCCAAAGTATGTAAATGACAAGCACAGTGCTTTGACACCTCACGGCAGTGCCAAACTCACTCAAGTCCTAGGGCTAGCATCCAGAGCAGCGGAAAACTGAGAAGGAGAAAAGCCGATGGAAAGCACTCTAGAAAGGGACATTTCCAACACTCTCAAATCAAGATTTACGATCATCCACCTCAACTGTGAAAGAATAACTGTGAGCTGTGTCTGTGACCCACAAAACGTTCCTCCAGTCCAAGCATACTCAAACTGAATTTTAACCTCACATTTCAATATCTAAAAGTAGAATACCAATTCCAACACAACAATCTATCGAGAGTCACCTGAGCATCATTTACAGTCACTCAGGTGAGGTGGTAATTCTCCAGCATATGACTATCCATGTGATGCAAGAACCCCACCATGGCTAACATAATTTCCAATATTGGCAGCATCCTGTTTGAGGATCCCATAATGGAAAAACGGTTTGACAAATTACATATACTCCTATTCCTTATTTGCACAAAATTTTGAGTAACTGACTGAGATAACAGATTGTTGATATTGGCCAGGGTGGCGGTCGCATCCTAATTAGCGGCGCGGGACCGCCACGGTCTGGCAGCCGGTCCCAGCACCACGAGGATGGCGGGCGGACTTCATTCCACCCGCCATCCTAATGGTCCCCATAGTATGTAAAACAAATCACTTTATGTTATTTCATTTTGTTATAAAAAAATAGCTTAACTTGGGTCTGAAATATTTTGCACTATGATACCCAGTTCCCAGTATTCTTAATACGTGCTCCCACAATTCATCATATCCTATGGATAGGATCCATCCTATGGGGGTTTTCTGTAGTTTCAAACTGGTGAGCAAGCACAGGAACGCCTTTTAGATGTTGCTGGGGCCATCGATGTAGGTGTCTTCAGTCGCGGCTGCCACAATAAAGAGGTGGTGGGGCCGGTGGGGGGGCACGGGGGAGCGCGGGAGGGGGAGTGTTGGAGGGGTTATGATGAAAATAAATTTAAAAGAAAAAGTTACCTGGAGCTGCCTCCCGCGTCGCAATCAGCTTAGTCCTTCCTGGTCCCAGCAAGCACTGGGGCCATGTCACGTACTCCCTGCAACCCCCGCACTGCTCTCGCGTGAGAGCAGAATGGGGTTTGGTCTGAGCGGGCAGAAAAGACGCCCTGCTCAGACCAGAGAGGTCTGTGGGGTTTCTCCAGCCCGGTTGCTCAATGCAGCCCGGCTGGAGAAACCTAAGTGCGCATATTTGTTTTGGACGGCCGGGGACGCCCTGCCAAACACATATGTGCTCTTAAGGACTGCACATAGCACTCCTACTCTCAGTGCCCCGCCCCGCCCGCCCCTCCCTTCACAAGCTAGCTCAGAGTGAG
Organism: Lissotriton helveticus; assembly: GCF_964261635.1. Taxonomy (NCBI): domain Eukaryota; kingdom Metazoa; phylum Chordata; class Amphibia; order Caudata; family Salamandridae; genus Lissotriton; species Lissotriton helveticus. The sequence continues at coordinate 964,884,525 of NC_136070.1, forward strand.
AAAATGAAAAGTCAAACGATGACATTGTTTTCTTTTTCATTCACTGGAGCCAGGCAGTGGGGCGACGCTCCTCCGCCATTAAGGAGGAGCTGCCTCTGTGTGTCATAGAAAACTCCGGGGAAGACAAGAATGGTGAAGTTCCTATTTTAGTACCTACCTGTACCATGACCTTATAAAACAGAAACCTCCCGTTCCCCTATACATGAATAGACAAAAAAAATCGTTATCAAACCCCCAAAGTCTACACAGCTTACAGTGGGCACGACCCCAGAAAATCTGTGCAGTCCCAAACTTCCTTACTATTACTACTTTCTAATTTTTTATGCAGGTTTAGCCACACAATATTGTAAAGATAACTTCTTCTTGAGCTAACATAAGAATAAAATGGAAGGCTGGTTGTCGAGTCACTTGTAGCAGTGTTTTATGGGAGGTGGTTTAATGGGATGTCGACTTTTGATTTATGAAACATTTTTTCTGCTGTGGTTTTGCGCTTTCTATGGATGTGCATTAGATGTTAAACAATATTCTCTGCCTTTCTATAAACGAATCAAGACTAAGTCACCCACAAGTTTGCAACATGGTTTTGAAATCCTATCACTTTTGGCTAATTTTACAGCACTAGTGTACTTTCCTAACTAAATCTTATCAGTGGTAACAGGTATGCATTTTCTGTCTTGTAATGCATTATTACTGTAATCAATAATTCAATATTACCAAATTCTTTGCTATTTTACCAGCAATTGTTTGCTGTTGGTAACCTGTCTCAAAATTTCAAAATGGCAGAAATCTAGGCAATCTATACAGCACATTTTGTCATTACAGCGAAACTCTAATTAACCCCAGGCAAAATGTGGAAACAAACCATGTTTAAACAGATGTCAATTCTTGTGAAAGCTTTCTTTTTCGACACAGAAACCTATTTTCTTTTTTCCTTTACAAAGAGAAAAAATCAATGGCTGAAAAACAGGCGATTGCATAATAAATGATTTACGTTCTGAACAAGTAAGATAGGCAGCAGAAAGTCCAGATGATGTGCTAATGAGGCCCCAGGCCCTACCTGTTATGAGACACAGAGGGCATGGAGTCCGGAATCATGGAGGACAGCTGGAGGTCAGTTGTCTTAAGATAGGTCTAATGAGCTAGTTTATGGCACACATCATGAAGGGGGGCTACTACGTGCTTTGGAACAAGAGAGTTCACATAAATTATAACGAGATTGTCTAAGGTTCCTGTTGGTGTCCCTTGCTGAGGATAAATGTTGATAGGCGAAAAGATTTTGGCAAGGGGAACAAAGTTGAACTCCATGGATGTTGTGGAAAATTCTGCAACTGATTTGGTTTACAGTTGATCAGCAAACACAAGTACAGGAATTCAACCGTACAGGTCAGAAACAAACTCGGAACCAAAGAACCCAGGTAAAAACAAGTACTGGCAAAGACAACAGATCCTTCCTTTCCCAGGCTTTACCTGGCCGTTGGACTGTGTCGAAAACTTTGCAGATGCTGTGCCTCATTGACAAAAAGAAATTACATTTTCTCCATTGTAGGTCATCTGTTCCCAGCCACTGGCCACCTGTCACAAATTCTACTGTGTCTGTACTGATTACTTCGCCATGTGGACTGGCCTCAGACATCAGACTTGCAAATTCTAGTAAATCAATGTCGATCTAAATTATATTCGTCTCGGCATCTCTTTTTCAGCATAAGTGTGAGGATAATACAAAATTAGAATCTAGAACACAATAAGGACTCCATGATTAGCATGTCTCACGAACAGGTCTAATGGGCAAAGTTACAGGTCTCAAGTTCGTGTCCGCATGTCACAAAATACATTCTTAACTTGTGCTACTTCATTGGGTAGTGCATGTCTCCTCTCACCCCCGAAGTCCACCCAGGTCCCAATTGCAGCTAATCATAGATTGATATGTCCTTTGTCACACTACCAAAAACTCACTCATGTCACATCAGTGTCTGCCTCTGATGCCATTCTCTTAGTAGCTGCCACCCAGGACAAGACTCTGTAGATGTTTATTCACAATACAACATTAGAAAGTTCCCATACTTTCATACAGTTGTGATGTGAAATATAAATATCCTATACGTGTCTCCACAGCTGCATTGTTATGGCCTCTGGTATCAACGCTACCCTTTACCTGTCAGATCACATCCTGGGACATTCTGCATGCAGCCATTTGTCCCCGGTCATCTGCTGGTATAGTAAGGATGTGAACCTAATACATATGATACTGCTATGGCAAGCGTGTGACGCTATAACATAATAGACTATCTATTATACCCATCTTCATCTCATTCACCCCCTTTCTCACATCTAACAAATATCTGTCTATTAACCAGTTTGTCCATCTAAAAGGGATATGCCATATCCCTCTCATCTTCAGCAGCATACGTTGTGATACCTTTCACAGTTTTCCTCAGTCACACTGTCAAAATTCTAGAGTTTTGGATCACTGTTTTATACAGCTGCTAAATGAAGGGGCATATGGCCACAGCCGTCTTCAGTAACTACTGAGTATCTGCAGATATCAAGGATTGCTTCCAGACAGCAAACATCTGTGACATTGCCAGATAAGTCACTATACAATCTTGAGTCGTACGGCACACGCCAAGCAACAGCTACCCATATATGCCAATGTTATATCCCACCTGTCCTTGCTGAATTGTCTCCTGCACCTCAAAGCTACAGTATAGCATATCCTGTTGTTGCCTGTACACCCCCTAAAATGTCAAAGTTTCAACAGTCATTCACTTTCCATTCATTGCCTGGGGACAAACAGCCTGAAGATGATGTCTTTCCACCCACGATCTGATGTCAATATGAAAGACAAGTAGACATCCAGCTGCTCCTGAAAGCTGCCACCCATTTGGCAGCCAACAATGGAGAAGAAGAGGAAATTGTTAGTTCCACACTCAATGACATGCCAAAGACAGCCTCACTACAAGACAGCAGTCCCCCCCCCTTAGGCTCTCTTCCAGAATTTAAGTTCAGTGGTACCTTCGAAAAAGCCACGTGTGCTCATCCAGGCTAAGCAGAACTCACCTCCAAACACCCCTCTCCTTGCTGGTACCTCATTTGCCTCTCCTACTCCACCTTTCAACACAAGTGTAACTCTGGTCTTCTCTCCATCTTCAACCCTTGACATGCAGGACAACAAGCCGGCTATCTCAGATGTGGTGAAGGTTACTATGGGCGACTGTTGCCTAGTAGGAGGATAAGGTCTTTGAATAAAAGTATGCTATGTGGAGTGCGAGTCATTAAATGGGAGGGATAGATATTTGTGACATCTCCACCCTCCTAGAAGGCCTCCAAAGATTAATGAACTGGTGGACCTGAGCCTGAGCTTTCTTAAGTTGCACAAGGAACATATCCGCTCATTGAAGGAGGAGAGTGCACATTGCCATGCCATGGTCTGCAACTCATACAGTCCCTCGTACCCTGGGCCCATCTCAAGCTGCAGGTGCCAATTCAGAGTTCGTCAACAACCAAATGCAGGACTCACCAACACAACTGCACCCAGTTTACGATCAGATCCTCAACCCAATGTGGACCCAGTAGTGCATAGCTGAAATCATGGACAACCTTCTCCCCTCCCCACGAATAACAACCACCACACCACTAAGACTTCACTCACCAGTCATTGTCCATCCTCACACAACCCCTTCTTTTGTGTTCACTATTCCACCACAGAATACGTATGATAAACTGGAAAATTTATCTTGCTAAAAATTGTGAATAAAAACCATTTGCACCTAACAAAATTCCTTCTTATATGTCATCTCATGTGTGCCTGGGCCTCAAGGTGAGTGAATGCAAGTAATGAAATGGAATGTATTAGAGAGTTTTAATCATGGTCCATTCACCTTTCGGTCACCAAACACATATTCCTCTACAGGCAAGCCCACCTAGGGCCCGATGTAGGTAAATGTAATTTACCGATTCTTAAATACCGAATGTTACCGATTCGGTATTCATGAATCGGTAAATGAGATGTAGGGGAAAAATCGGTATCAATTACCGAATCGGTAAAATTCGGTATCGGACTTTCGGAATTTACCGAATCGGTATTTACCGAATCGGTATTTTCCATTCATTCCCATGGGCCAAAAGGCCCATAGGAATGAATGGAAAATACCGATTCGGTAAATACCGATTCGGTAAATTCCGAATCGGAAAGCAAGCAAAAGTGAAACTTAAGACAACAGCCAATCAGGTGCTACCGCCCTCCCCCTCCCTATCAGGAAGTGGCTACACAGGCAGCTGCAACTAATTAGAAGGTTCTGGAGAGGCAGTTGGAGCAGAGAGACTGGGAGCAGCAGCAGAAAGAGTTTGTGCAGTTTAAAACCAGAAACATGGCAACCAGCAAAGACACAGAGCAGACAGAGAAAGAGAAAGCTGAAATTCAGCAGCATGGAGCTACAGGTCCTTGTGGAGGAGGTGGTAAAGGTGCACCACAAACTTTTTGGAAGGCAGTCCCTCTCTGTGGCTGAATCTGCAAAAAGGAAGATTTGGCTTGATATCCTCGACAAAATCAATGCTGTGGGAGTGACCACCAGAGTCACAGAAGATTTAAAAAAGAGGTTCTATGACCTGAGGAGCCTCACAAAAAAAAAATTAGCAGACCACCACAAACAGGCATCGCAAACAGGTGGAGGAAAGAACACAGCACCCCCCTCACTGACCTGGAGGAGATGGTGGCCACAACCTTAGAGCCTGAAAGCGTCTGCGGACTGGGAGAAGTGGACAGCTCTGCCAAAGCTGCAAGTAGAAAAGGTAAGATGCATGCACAGCAATCCCCCTCACACCCTCATCCTTCCCTCACCCCTTGAAGCTAAGTTACCCCAGTCCCAGTGTGCCAGCACCAAACAGTAGCAATGCATCATGGTACATGTAGTCAGGTAATGAAAGACCATGTCATACAGCACAGTAACCACCAAGTTAGGCAAATGATTGCAGACATAATGAAGGGCAGGCAACATGTAAATTGTGCAATTTCCAAAGTTTTAATTGTAGTGGCTGTGAGACATTTGCGCCTAGCTGATATTCGCTCATATGTCCACAGGTCACACATCCAGAAGGCAGTCACAGGAGACAGAATGCACGGCACCCGAGAGGGATGAAAGTCAGGAGCCAGGTCCCAGTGCATCACAGGAGGTAAACAGTCAAAATATCGACTACAAAATATCGAATGGACATAATATCGAGTTTTAAATATAGATTTGACAAAATATCGACTGGACAGAATATAGACATCAAAAATATTGTTTTTAAGGTAAGTAATGTAATATCGAATGTTAAAAATATAGACAGTTAAAATATCGAAGTAAATAATATAGGTTATTAAAATTATCTAATTTTTTTAAATATCTAATTTTTTATAGTGTTTTTTATGTTATTATATGTGTGAAAAGTGTGTATTTATGTTTAATGAAATTTGTATTTTTAATTTTTGCGTAATTTCATTCTGTAGCGGGTTGTGGGTTTATAGGGGAATAGGGTAGGAAGTAATTTAATAATAATTAATTAAATATGTAAATTTCTTTATTGGTATTAATTTTTAATTACTTGTTAATTAATTTATATTTGGTAATTAATTAAAATTTTAATTGGCAATTAATTTTAATTAATTGATTAATTGTTAATTATGTTAATTTTACTAATTTATTTTCTGTAGCGGGTTGTGGGTGTATAGGGGAATAGGGTGGGAAGTAATTTAATTATAATTAATTAAATATGTAAATGTATTTATTGGTATTCATTTTAATTAATTGTTAATTAATTTATATTTGGTAATTAATTACATTTTTATTGGCAATTAATTTTAATTAATTGATTAATTGCTAATTATGTTAATTTTACTAATTTATTTTCTGTAGTGGGTTTATAGGGGAATAGGGTGGGAAGTTATTTATTTATCATTAATTAAATAAATCAATTTATTTAATTGTATTTAATTAGAATTAATTGTTAATTAATTTTTAAATGTTAAATTATTAATTGTTAATTTGTAATTAATTTGTATTAATAGGTAAATAATTGTAATAATTATTTTTAATTTGTAATTTTAATTGATTAATTATTATATTATATTAAATTGGTAATTACTTTTAATTAATTTTTTATAGATATTAATTTATATTTATTGAAATAATATATGAAGTATTTAATTTCACTACTATTGCACTCTCTGGAGTGGGAATAGTAATTTTTACCACTATGCTATCCAACGCTTTCCCTGCTGTTGCACTCATTGGAGTGGGAATAGTAATTTTTACCCCTACGCTATCCAACGCTTTCCCTACTGTTGCACTCACTGGAGTGGGAATAGTAATTTTAACCCCTACGCTATCCAACGCTTTCCCTACTGTTGCACTCTTTGGAGTTGGAATAGTAATTTTTACCCCTACACTATCCAACGCTTTCCCTACTGTTGCACCCACTGGAGTGGGAATAGTAATTTTAACCCCAACGCTATCCAACGCTTTCTCTACTGTTGCACTCACTGGAGTGGGAATAGTAATTTTAACCCCTATGCTATCCAACGCTTTCCCTACTGTTGCACTCTTTGGAGTAGGAATAGTCATTTTTACCCCTACGCTATCCAACGCTTTCCCTACTGTTGCACCCACTGGAGTGGGAATAGTAATTTTTACCCCTACGCTATCCAACGCTTTCCCTACTGTTGCACTCTTTGGAGTTGGAATAGTAATTTTTACCCCTATGCTATCCAACGCTTTCCCTACTGTTGCACCCACTGGAGTAGGAATAGTAAATTTTACCCCTACGCTATCCAACGCTTTCCCTACTGTTGCACCCACTGGAGTGGGAATAGTCATTTTTACCCCTACGCTATCCAATGCTTTCTCTACTGTTGCACCCACTGGAGTGGGAATAGTAATTTTTACCCCTACGCTATCCAATGCTTTCCCTATTGTTGCACCCACTGGAGTGGGAATAGTAATTTAAAGCCAACGCTATCCAATGCTTTCCCTAATGTTGCACCCACTGGAGTGGGAATAGTAATTTTAACCCCTACGCTATCCAACGCTTTCCCTACTGTTGCACCCACTGGAGTGAGAATAGTAATTTTTACCCCTACGCTATCCAACGCTTTCCCTAATGTTGCACTCACTGGAGTGGGAATAGTAATTTTTACCCCTACGCTATCCAACGCTTTCTCTACTGTTGCACTCTTTGGAGTGGGAATAGTAATTTAAACCCCTACGCTATCCAACGCTTTCCCTACTGTTGCACTCTTTGGAGTGGGAATAGTAATTTTTACCCCTACGCTATCCAACGCTTTCCCTACTATTGCTCTCCCTGGAGTGGGAATAGTATTTTTTACACTTCTGCTATCCTACGGTAATAATATTGGATATTATTTCATTATATTATGTTACTATATATATATGTTTTAACAAATATGATTGTAAATTTTTTTTATACCTTTTATTAATTATTTAATTATTATAAGTTAATTTAAGTATTTTTAAGTATATTGTAGTAATTAATTTTAACTATTAATTTAATTTAACACTGTTTTTAATAAAGTCGATATTTTAATAAACTATATTTTTGTAAACGATATTTTTGACTCGATATTTTTGTACTTACCTGTTTGTAGATACAAACTCGATATTCTGTCTGTCGATATTTTGGCATCGATATTTTTGCTAGTAGAAATTCTGTCCGTCAATAATATGTCAGTGATCCATCACAGGACACAGGTGTACCGAGTGGCCAGCCACCTTCCCAAGACCCTGAAATCACTGAAGAATTGCAGACATCCCCACAACGTTCACAGTCCCCTCTGTTAATGTCTTCACCAGATATGCCAGCATCACTGGATGTTGAAACACCTGCAGCACATCCTAGCAGGAGGCATGTCGTTCCCCCACTGATCGAAATAGAGGCAGCTGCCGGTGAAATGGTGGTTGAAGACCCACGCACCTTGCCTGGAGATGATATCTCTGCCACACTGCAGCCCAGCGCAGAGCCTGTCCCTAGTAGCACAAGACGCCGCACAGTCCAAGGAAGGAGTGTAGGTGCACGTGGGGAGGGGTCCAGTGTGTTCCAAGGCCTGGAGGGATCCATGGTCAAGATTCAGAGGATGCAGGGAAAGGGCATCATGTCCTGTCAACGACAAATGCGCAACCTCAATATCAATATGAAAGAAATTGGGAAGGGCATCAGGGAACTGGTGGAAGTAAACAAGAACATGGCTACAGGGATACATGACATGACACAATCCATGCAGCTACTGTGCACAAAACTGGACACAGAAATAGCATCAAGGCGCAGGGAGAAGCAGCATGCACAGAGAACTGGCAAAGCAATTTACCGCCTGGCCACAGCCACATCCCTGCTATGCAGGCGAAGCATGAACAGTCAGGAGGTCTTGACGCAAAACAGCAATCATCTGACAAGGGGCATAGCCGGAATGACCGGTGCACTTGAGGCTCTAGTGAATGCTCAAACAGCACAAACTGCTGCTATTGATGTGCCAGAGAGTGAAGGGAGCACAAGTAGGAGCAGCATGGCAATCCCCCTTGTTGTAGAGACAAGGAGGAGCAGCAGGCGACAAGGTGAGGCTACAGGCCAAACGCCCAGCGAACACAGTGAGTCACATACATCTGGCAGTGCTAAGCGTGGACGCAAATGAACAGTTAATAGTATGGGCTAGTGACACTGGACATACAATTTTGAAAGTTAAAAGTTTGTGTTGCACATTTGTGCCTTGGATACCTGCGTAGTGACAATATTAAACTACGGTGGGAGCTTACAACACCTGTCTGTGTGTGTTTACTCACTGTAGGCATTGCAGTGAAATGCTTTCTGGTGCACTTTCGTTATTTAAAATACCGAGATCATTACAAAATTAAACTAGTTTTCTTGCATTCTACATATGTCGTTGTCTCATTACTTACTCAGAAATAGTTGTGTGTGATATCCTCACGTCTGTATCTGCCATCACTTGGTGTTGACACTCCAGCAGGTTGTGTTTCAGGCACAGCAATCTCGTCGTCATGATCCTCAAAGTCTGACAACTCCACCTCTGTGCCCTTCTTCACAGCAAGGTTGTGCAACATGGCACAGGCAGCAATGATTTTACAGCAGGTGATGGGGGTATACTGCCGGGCACCTCCACTCTTATGCAGGCACCTAAACCTGCTCTTCCACATACCAAAGGTACGCTCCACAATATTTCTTGTGCTCTTGTGGGCCCTGTTATATCTCCTTTGGCTGGGTGTTGAGGGGTTGAGGTAGGGGGTGAGTATGAAGGAGCGGAGGGCATATGCACTGTCTCCTAAAAGGAAATGGGAGTACATTACTCACATGCATACATGTACTTCTTTTTGCAATAGGTGTTAATGGGGTCGCACACTGTGTCTTACCTAGCAGGTATCCTTCACCAAATTTCCCTGCTGTCAGCCGTGCATAGATACCGCTGTTTTGAAATATGTAGGAGTCGTGGGTACTCCCAGGAAATGTTGCCACAAGGTCAGTGATGGCGCACTTGGCATTGTAAATCACCTGCACATTGATGGTGTGTGTGGACTTTCTATTCCTATATATGTATTCTGTGGCAGCAGGGGGACAAATGGGAATGTGGGTGCCATCAATGCAGCCAATGATATTGGGGAAACGCGCCATCAGATAAAAGTCAGATTTTGTTTGGAGCAGTTCAGCATGGGTTGCAGGGACTGATATATAATGGTCCATCCTCTGTAACATGGCATCAATGAATTTGTGGAAAAAGCGTGACAGGCTGCTCTGGGTCACCCCACCTACCGCAGCAACCACACTCTGGTAGCTCCCAGACGCAAGCAGGTGTAGGCTGAACAGCACCTGCACGTGGGCTGGAATAGCGTGTGCCCTTGGGGTAGTGTGCTCCAACAGTGGTTGGAGGTCCCTGATGAGGTCCAAGATGGTGTCTGGGTCCAACCTGTACCTCTGGAGTATCTCTGCCTCTGTGAGCATGAACAAGGTGATCCTCTGTCTGTAGACCTGCTCCTGTCTCTACCATTCCCTCTCTCCTTCCTCCTGTAGCCGTAGCCATCTCGCAATGACATAGAATGCCGCCATTGTGAAAAAAGTATTGCATTTTGGGTCAATTTTTATAGGCTGTACCTGGTTACCTCCTGATTTCAATCCATGGTAAATACCGACTCTTAAATACCGAATTTCAAGCAAAATCGGTATTTAAGAGCTTACCTACATCTCAATATTCAATTTTACCACTTCTTATTTACCGATTCGGTATGTTACCGATGCGGTAAATTTACCGATTCACAAACCGTTGCGATTCGGTAAATTTACCGATTCGGAAATGTTTCCGATTCGGTAACTTTACCGATTCGGTAAATGTACCGAATCTGACGATTTTCTGCCTCCCACATCCCAAATGCTCAATACCGGTCGGAAACGGACGAAAATCGGTATTTTCGGCCGTTACCGACCGGTATTGGGCTACCTACATCTGGCCCCAAGTCTTAACAGAGGCACAACTCACTAAAGTTTTTTTTTTCTTTATCAACTTAACTGAATTTTTTTAGAAAATAAAAAGATTATATATTAGTGTTCCAGGGATGGTCTGAAGACGTCAGCTATCTTTGGTGAGGGAGAACAAAACAAAATAAAGCCTGAGTCGAACGAGTGAGGGTCTACTTTGAAGAGGGATGGGCAGCAGAAAACAAAACACTACAGGAATGTCTTGCAAAATGTTTATAGAGGGGACCGACCATCTCTTCACAAATCAGTTTACTGAATTTTTATAATGACTAGCCATTACATCCACAAAATTATTAGAGCTAGTTTATTCCAATCTTTGAGGAGACTGCCCAACTCAAGAAGGCGTAAGTAACTTTCTGGATTACTATCTTTCAATCTAGACTAATTCATTTTTACAGAACGCACCCATATAAAGGGCAACATTCTTCATTTAATTTTTTCTACTTAGAGAAATATTCACACATCTCAATATATTCCCCTATCATTTATTTATATTCTTCGGGGATGAGGAGACCACAAGATGTAGCTATGGACCAGATAAAACCACTGAGACATGAGTCTGGCATGAAATTAGGTCAGACACATTGCTAGCTACACTGAAAGAAGTAACCCCAATTTTTTAATTCAATGAGGCATATGTTGATGTATACAACAATTCTGTGAACGAATGGATCACTATGGCTCATGACAATATTGCACCTATAAAGAAAATCAGTTTACCGAATCACAAGGCCTCTTTGATTTTTGGATGAACCACTTCAAGTAAAGAAAGATTGCAAAAAAGTGGGAAGAATGTGGCACAGGGACTACAATATTGAGAAATGAATGTGTATTTCAAGGTCCTTTGGGTGTACAGGAAATGGATCAGATTTAGATCAAGGAGGAAGTGTTGCCCTTCTAGTGTTGGATCTATCGGCTACCTTCGATTCTATCTCGCATAAGATATTACACTCTAGGGTTGCAGAGATCGTGATGAAGGACATGCTTTAAGTTGGCTACCTTCTGACCTTCAGGATCATACTCAAAGAGTAAAGATCAACTCTGAATATTCCATGGCACAGGAATTGTCGCTTAGACCATGCTTTTTAACATCTACGTGACTCCTTTGGCCAAGCTAAGTGGATCCTTTGGATTCATCCTGAGACTGGATGAGGACCAGAAGCAGAGTGATATCCTATTTAAAGAATGCCTTTCACAAACAGCTGATGGATGCATAACAAGTCAGTGTCAACTGTGTATTTTACCATAACTTTTTGAATTTAATGTGTTAATTTCTGATGAGGAAGGTCATACGCTTGTTGCCCGGGTATTCATTCTATTAGGAATTTTCTACTTAGCCTGTGCCTAGGCATTTCAAAAGCCTTTGTCAAATGTACAGGTATTGCAAAATTCTGCAGCACGCTTGATTTTGGACTTAAGAGACAATCACAAGAATTCAGATACAGGAAGAAATTGCATTGGTTGCTTGTGGAGGAGAGGATTATGTTAAAATCCTTATGTGTTGTCTATCAGCTCTGTGCAAGAGAAGTCCTCTATATTTGTAGGAGAAATGTTGGTGGTACCATCCAAATTAGGCTTAGGCAGTAAATTCCATTCCGCTCGCGGAATTTGTGGAATTTGAGTAATTGCGCGTTCCGCAAAGAACGTGGAATTGCCAAAAATTCCGCGGCTTCGCAGAATTTTTTGCTTGTTCGCGCGTTCAAAATGCGTGTTCGCAAGATATTTCCCCCGAACACGCAAACAGGAAAAAAGCATCGCGGACGGGCGGAACAAGTCATTCCGCTTGTTCGCGGAACTCTGCGTGCTCGCTGAGATTTTTTACCGTTTCGCCAAGCTTTGGGTAGCGCGACTACACAAATTCCACCCACCCCTAATCCAAATCATCCACTTTGGGTGGCCCATGAGTACAATGTTATGCTCCTTAGAATCAACAAAACTCACGGTGAAGGCAGGGGGTTTAGTTATAGGGTGGCTAAATACTGAAATGTGCGTCCCCGTGTCAAAAAAGAGATTGGCCTTCACCTTCCATTTGGGAAAGCGCTGAGGATCTTGTTCTCTGAATAATTTTGGAGAGAAGTACTGAGTTGTCATGTTCATTAGCCATAACGTCAGGAAGAACTTTTTGAGAAGCAGCTCTGTTTTATAAGTTTTTGTAACGTAACATAAAATTACATCATCCACACTTGGAAAATGAAGTAAAGCAAGGACATGTCTAATAGAAAAGTCCCCAAAAAAATTCAAAAGTCCCAGAACTAATAAAAATCCAACATAAGTCAAACTATCCAAAATAAATGAAGCGTCACTTCGTACAATCCAAACAATGCCTTGTTACTTCTATCTTCGGCTGGAGGATAGCAGTAACATGGCCATCCAACATGTGGACCCCTAGTAGCTCCTCCTGTGATGGATGCATCGCAACGTGAAGGGCAAGACCCAAAAACCACCTACGGTGTATTGCATATTGGGGTAGTATTTTCGGTCAGAGGGGAAAGATACACTGAGGCTATCAAAGACATCTGGTGGGATGGTTTTGAACTTGACCAGAAACATCTTATGGATGTCTGGGAAGTCAAAAGTCAACAGATGTTCTGATGCAGGTTAGCCTGTGCCTTTTGACATGCCTTGACGTTGACTCCTGCCTCCACTTCTGCACTGCCCAATTAGACCTGCTGACCAGAAAACAACAGCCTCATGTCTAAGGCTGTGCCAAATTTGTGTTATTTGCTTTCATGTAAATAGCTAACATTTCTGGAAAATTACACTAAATCACAAGTAATTAGTCAAACGAAGAGAAATCTATCATTTAGCACTATATTTTAGCGTGAAATGCATCAGGTTTTGACTCTGAAAAATACAAGTGCTACAAGAAACAGCTGCTCACTTTCTAGCCGTTTGCCTAGTTCTTAAGCACTAACTGTTAAATGTTGCTACGAACTGTGCATAATTACACAACACCTATTCAACTGTCTTCCTGGTGGGCACTCTTAGAAGAAAGAGGGGTGAGAGGAAACGCAGCTGCACGACCGGATGCTGTGGGATCTGGTCACTTGTTGAAGAGTGGGTTTAGGCCCAAATGACGCAGCAGCCGTTTCCTTGGACACAACTCTTGACTGTTGATTCAGGCCAGCAGGAGCCCATCCCAAGTCTCCTTTAGACATGTGTTGTCCAAGTCTTCAACCCCCTTTGTTGTGTATTCAGTTACTACAGCCAAAAAGTACCAACAACAGTCATAAATGTGCACGAGCTTAGAGCTAAGCCTAGCTCCACACATGGCCTTGTAAAATCCTCCCATAGAAAATAATTGAGGTAGCAATTTATTTAAGTTATTTAATAATGTAAATAAATGTAATTTAATGTAAAAAAATCCATAAATACCAGACATTTATATTTTATTTTTCAATATTTTAATAGTGTTTATAAAGTTAATGTAAAATTAATTTATATTAAAGATAATTAAATTATTTTTAAACATTTTGATGCATCACTTTTAGTAATGTTTACTAGTTTACAATCTATAAAAAAATATTTTTTATTTTAGGAAGATTTATTTTCTTAATTTAAACTTCAGAAAGAAATATAACTGAATATATTAAAAATAATTACATTTACAATTTCAAATTAAGTTAGCAATTATGTAACATTTTATTATATTACTCCTACATTTAAAATAAATATATACAATTTTTAAGATAAAAATATTTTCCTACATTTTTTAACAGTTTGATACATTTTTTAACTTTTCCCTAACTTTACCATATGGAGATGTCTGCCCCAATTGAGGAGGTCTCTGCCAAGTGTGCTGAACATCAAATATGATAATAAAGTCACAACTAGTTTTAACTTTACTGTCATAGACTGACTCCACCCCCTGATTCAAGGGGATGGGACATTTAAATCTAAACTTGTGAGTAACTATACAATTGCAAATGATGAATAGCCAAAAGTAGTAAAGTTACTCAACAGTGTAAGAGAACATTTACTTGTAATAAATCTACATGTGTATATTTACCTTTGTGAATAGCCACACATTGTCAAATGCCCGACTTCCCTGTCCTATGCATTGGTGACACTCTAAAATACCACTTTTAACAGTGGATGACTCTTGGATTTTTTAAAATGCTTTGCACATGCATTTACGTTAATCTGCGACACTCATGTATATGTACTGTGTGATTTTCATGTTAAAGTTGACGATAGTTAATGTAGCCCTAATATTTTCAATGGCTTATGTTAGTTGCCCATGTTTTTGACCTGTCATGTCTTCTTCCTCTTTCTCTTTGCTGGAGCCAAGCTGCACCAACCAACATTAACTAAATGCATCTTTTGTTTTAGTTTACAAGTGAATGTTCATCTTTCAATGTTCCTCTGAGAGTGAAATAATAAACGGGCACCTAGGAATTAGAACATCTTGCTGACATGTATCATCCTGCTGTAGATACCAAGCTGAAGGTCATGCAGCAGTGACTCCATTGTGTATTACTTATAGAAAAGAACTGGAGTCATTTATCGCAACATGTTTGATCCTAATTGGTTCCATTCCTGGGCATGGTTTGGAGGTGTAACATTAACAAAAAGATGATTTAAACTAAAGAACTGTCAAGTTGGTTAGATCGGATACCCTGTCCACTCTTCTTAGAGGAGATCAATCAATCAATCAGCATTTATATAGAGCAGCGCTATTAACCCTATGTGTATCTGGGCACAGAAATGCTTTTCTTACTCCATTTAGAACTGATATATTTTTTTCTTGTCTAAAAGAGTTGGACTCCTGGGCAAACCCCCTTCCCATCTGCGTTACTGAATCTATATTTGATTTATTTGATTATTCCTGGAAGGCTTTAGGATGCTGACACCTTCTGCCTGACTTCTCCTCAACTTTCTTGATTTCCCAGGTTAGTTAACCGCATGCGCGCTAGCGGTTTTCCCGCTGCGCTCTGCGAATTACCGCGTTACATGACGAGCTCAGCTCGTCATCAGCGCACGGCAGGTTACGCTCATGACGAGCTGAGCTCGTCATCAGCCCCGAAGGGGTTAAATATAGGATGTTCCTTCATGGAAAGTTGAGCCTGCTTTGTTTTTCTTAATCACAACTACATTTTTGACTTTGCATTTATTATGTTTAATTGTTTTGAATCATATTGACTGATGCATTCATGTATTGACTACTACATAGGACTAATTAGAATGATTTGAATTTGTAACTTTGCTAATCTGCTAATAAACCATCATGGTTGCAAATCTAACACTCACTGCCAATTTTGTGAATATGCTTTCAGTTTATTGAATGTAGCGATTTGTTGTGTCAAGCACCAGTCAGGTAAAGGGCCATCCACTTGAGTACGGCCTGTTATTGAGTATGCACCAGAGATTTGCACTGTGCAAAGCGTTTTAACGCTCTAGACTACAAAGTTGCAGCTGTGGCACATTGTACTTCCCACCTTTACAAAATTATTTATTACAGATCTACATGAAGGAATGTCATCTTTGCTAATGGGATGACTTAACTCACTTAAGCAATGTCAACCTCATGTTTTTGTGATTCTACATTTATCCCTCTCCCACGTTCTTGTGGTGTTATTCCCTGCCTTCTTACATTTCTGTGTGAGTGCCATGTGTGGTGTGTGATTTACTTCAAGGCTCGGCTTAAGTAGAGTTGTCCCTGTTTGGGCTCTAGCACTATTGGAGTATATGTGGGTGCAAGTTTTATGAATAGCAAATAACTTAGGGGTTGATTTAGAGTTTGATGGACAGGTTACTCTATCACAAACGTGACAGATATCTCATCTGCCTTATTACAAATGCCACTGGATAGGAAGTACTTGTAATATGGCGAGCGGGATAACCGTCACATATGTGAAAGAGTAACGCATCCGCTGAATTGTAAATCAGGCCCTCACTCTTTCGTAAGTGTGTTTTTGTATTTGCATACCCCTCCCGGTGCCCATCTAGAATGTTCCCTATGTTTCTCCTACACTTTAACCGCATGCGTGCGGGCGGAATTCCGCCCGTACGCTGAGTTTTTCAAAAGCGCACTTTACGTGACGAGCTGGGCTCGTCATGAGCGTGCGAGGAGGCTACCTCATGACGAGCCCAGCTCGTCATCAGCGTCGAAGGGGTTAACAGATAGATCACCTTTTCAACCATTGCCCCTACCACTGCCACATTTACGTTGAAAACGCAGACCTACGCTTGCAACGTTCACCTCACTCATGGCTCAGAATTCCATACATAAGAGAGGATAGGTTGAGATTTCCCTGTACATTACTCCATTGTACTTTTGAGTGTGCTGTGCTCCTAAAGGAATACATTAAAGGCCCGATTATGAGTCTGGTGGTCCTCCGATCATCAGACTCGTGGAGGCGAGGCGGTGGCGAATTCAGCCAAAGCTGCACTGGTGGTCAGACTGCCCCATCAGAAGCTGGCTGGTCGGACCGCCCTGGGACCGCCGGCTCCGTTAGGAAACCGCCGTTCCCTGTCGCTGGAGCGGTGGTCAGAGGCCAAGCATATTCCGAGTTTCTTCTCCTCCAGGGTTTACATGAAGGTTCTTCCTACATTTAAACACGGTCAACGTCGTTTACAACATGGTGTTTACACCGCACGACCTTTACCACGCTGCCATTACAACTCAAGTCGTTACTACGACTTGCGCTGGATGGCGCTGTTGGTTAAGGAATATTGTAATTTTATATTCCAACACCTTCCCTACTGTTACGTGGACTGGTGTTGGAATATAAAGTTATAATAATCCTCAATCCGCGCCCTCCAACTCAAGTCGTTATAACGACTTGCGTTGTAAAATCCGCAATGTAAAGTACCGCGATCAAAATTATCGCGTGGTACTGACATACATCCTGTAAACACTGGAGGAGAGGAAACAAAGGGGTCCCTTCAGGGATCCCTGTTCCTCAACGGCATGTGGATGCACACAGGGGGGCATAACATGTGTGCATGTATATATGTTCCTGCAGGGCATGGACTTTCAAGTTAATGCTGTGCAGGAACCTTGCTGTGCAGGAACCTTGCAGTACAGTCCCCTTGCAGTGACTCTTTCAAAGGCACCGCGGCCTTTAAAGGAGGCATTGTCATGGGACCGCCACACCACCCGCCTGCCAGATGACTTAAAAGTCATAATCTGATGTGTGGGTGGCGGCGAACTTCGGCGGTGCGTTGGCACAGGGGTTTGCACTGCCACGCCACCGCTACGCCAAAAAGTCATCATTATGGCCTAAATCCTCAGTCATGAAGAGGTCACAAGTTGCTTATGGTTTTATGTGGAAAACACAATAAATAGCAGTCTAGGGCGTGAGCCTTCTCCACAAATTGAGTTCCTACAGGTTATGGGGTCAGGCCTATGTGCAGCCACACTCTGCAAAGCTATGTTTCCACATGATGTGGTGGAGTCGCGTCAGCAGGGAGGTCAGTCGGCCACCTGGCTCCCAGCAAAGCCAGTTAAAGCAGGTGGATGACCCCCTTGTAAACCCCGCTGCAGTCATATACACTCGGAACCTATATAAACACCTCTACTGGCACATGAAATATTAATTTCCCAGCTAATATGGAACCAAAGCGTTATTACAAAAATCATAAAAATGATAGGAACTGTTCCTCCGCCGGCTTACTTTCCCATAAAACAATAATAATATTTTTTACGACTGCTCTCAGCTGAATTGGAGGCGGGAGCAGGTGTTTCCTCTGACTTTTGGGAGGCTCGTTAATTGCTTCTCTTTCTCGCGCGCGCGCACGCGCGCTCCCTCTTTCGCTCTTTTTTTTATCTCCCTCGATTTCTCCCGCTCTTTGCCCCCTCCCTACATTCACCATCTCTCTCCCGGACCCGGTGTTTGTATTTCACTCTCCTTCCGACTCCATATTTCCTTTCCCTGCTCTCAGATCCTATTTAATGTTGCCCTCACCCTCACGTCTGATTTAAACTCACCTTTACTGTCTAACCGGTGAATACGAGATCCATTGGCCAGATTATAATCTGTAGACCAGAAATCCCAAGAACTACTTACGCTGTCTATATGTTGTGCATGGCCACTTATATAATAGAAACGGGTAAATTCCAGTAACTGCCGAATTTAATTTAAAACAAAAATGTGACTTACCTTCAGGGTCGGAGTGGCCGTTAGGGCCACCAGGCAGGGCCTGAAGGGCTTCTCTGATAGGTCAGCGGTGTGGCGTCCTTTGTGGGTCTATTTTATGGTCTGTGTTGTCCATTTGTACTGCTAATTTCCCTGATATTAATGCAACCATTGCCTTTAGCACGTTCATATCCTTGCCATTTTACCTCGCAAAATACATAAAGCGTGTCTTTAAAAAAAATCAGAACTTCCTCGATTTGCAACCACACACACCTTTTTTGGCCTTCTAATTTACTAATGAGGGGGCTTTTTTATTTTGCTACCCAGGCCTATTCTTTCCCAGTCCGACCCTGCATAATTTACCCTTCTATCCACCCTTTCCGGGACCCTCTCACAGTCTTACTCCCTGCTGTCTCTTCTTACAGCAGCCCTCCCCGTGCCCCTTCATTTTGGTAGAATCATGGGTCAGTAGAAGAGAGAGGGTATATACTGTCCTGTCATATCTTCCGTCCGCTCTTTAATATTTTCACCAATTCTGCCTGAGGCACTGCAAAGCGGTCCTATGTAAGACCTCTTGCTTAGACCACACAGCAGCCTAAGAAAATAATTATTCTCTTCTCTTTCTCGTTCCCCGCACTCCCCCTTCCCCTGGTTCTTCTAATATATTAATGCTTTTCCTTCCAAGAATTTCACATACGCCTCTGCCATTAGCACGTTCAAATTAACCATATGGAGAGGAAATGCTTATAAAAATGATTTGCTTTGCTAGACTCCCCTGAAAAACAGGTGCTGGCGGCCCCGAGTGCTCGAACGTGTCGTATATTCGCCTGTTCAGCTCTCCTTAATTCACAAACACCACCAAAATCCGAGGGTTTCTGTGAGGAGATGTGGGCCAGGGGCCTGTCCACGCACAGCGTTCTTCTCCTACCCTGGAGAAGCGTGGCTCAATGGTTAGAGCGGCAGACCCTGATGCAGAGGTTTGGCCCCGGACCAGGGTTCAATTCCCGCCTTGGCGGCTCTTGGACTCAATTTCCCCGGACCTGATAATTCTCGCCTGTGCCTAGTCTAATCATGGGTGTGACTCTGGGCAATAGCTTGCTTAATCTCCACAACGGCCCCAGCAGCGCTTGGATGCCTGGAGTGGACATTTCACAGGAAAGCCAGGATGGGGTATGAATACAGTGCTACGAGATCTGGGTTTGCGCTATATAAATATAAACACATTTACGTTACAATTACCCTACCATGCATCAGTCAAAAAACGACTTAAAACCATGCTGCCAATGCAGTGTTTCTGGCGCTGGGTTGCGCCCCAAAAAGACAGGAAAATATGGTCACGCTGGGCTGCATACCCCATCATAATGTTTGATATATTGTGTTCTACTTTTGAAACCGCATCTGTATCCAAATTTGCTTGACAATGCGGGTGGGGTGCGGAAGTCTGTGCAAAGTTCTGGTTTACTTTTTTGTTATATATACAAACCGTACCAGATGTTATTACCATGTTTGGTAACTTGTCAATATCTTGCCTCGAATTGGAATATATTGGGCAGTTAGCCCAGTGGTACTGTACAAACTCAATAAAATATTTTTTCAAAGAAAAAAACTATGCTGCCATGTGGCATGCTTAGCCAGTGCTCGCTTTTCGGCCACACAAGACGCAAATGGGTAGGAGCGGACCCGCAAAAGTTAGGTGCAATGCGGACACTTGCTGATTTTGTTTACACCAGGTCCACAAATAAGGGGGTGGGCAAATTGTGCACGATTCCAAGATTGATACCTTGGAATGTAGAATAAAATGAAAAATGTTGTCCATTTCAATGTGTGTATATAGCGCTTGTGAACTGCTTGCTTGCATTTCGCTAAAGAAAGCACCTGCATCTTGCACAGCACCTAATCCTGTTTGGGTTCCGGAGTAGCCTGCTACCTGCCGAAAAGCGCTTCAACACCTTATCAGGGGTAGCAAGCGCTATATAAATGTAAACCGTTCCCTCATCTATCCTTCCACTATCCGTTTTCAATCCAAATAAGAAACTCACATGTCCACTGCTCAAATTAATTTCATATCTCTCTATACTAATTCACCAATAATCCTTTTTGGGTTCCGGAGTAGTGTGCTACTCCCCGAAAAAGTGCTTTGATGCCTCGTCAGGTGTAGTAAGCGCTATAAATGTGATTACAATTACTTGTAATCCCGTTTTGGATGTACACGGACGTTTGAACCCAAAAGAGATTATAGGAACTGTCGTGAACTGAGCCTAAATGTTTAATACATTACTCAGCGCCTCTGTGTAGTGCAGACATAGTTTTTTTTTACATAGTTACCATACTACCCTTGCACCTTTTTCTAAGTGCTATAAATAACAGACTTGAACATACCCTTATTCGGCCCTTTTCGAGATAGGTCAGGGCGACCAGATCTATGTCAGATTTACAGGATAACCACCGACTATGTTAATATGTTCCAATTAATTTCAAAGTGAGCAACTACTACAGACGCTGGAAGGAGGAGCTGGTGGGACTCATTCAAATCTGTAAATCACAGCAGATGTCAACGGCCAGTGTTAAATCTCTGAGCCATCTTGTTAGTGCACTCTGCAAAACATTTCCAGTTTTCAGTGCATCAGGTTATTTTATTGACTGCTGCATGCTCATTTCACATTGAAGTCTCCCAGAGGCGCAATCTGCTGTAAGTGGATCCACTTCCCAGAACAGGGTTCTGTTATTGATTACTGAGCCGTGCGTTGGCAATGGGCAATCTGTCATGAAACCACTGCTAAGCGCAGCACGAGCGCCTCGTTCGCAGGGACACAGCCCAGTAGAAGAATGCACTTGGTAGTAGGAAGGTGGGGGGACAAGATAGATAGATAATTCTTTATTGTTTGATTATTTAAAATCTTACAATATTTCCAATACAAAAACATAGTTTTTAAAATACAGTAAAAAACAATTGTATCCTAAAAAGATTTCTTTAAAAATTATTTTAAAAGCAATTTTTCTAAATCATTCTCCCAGTTTTGTAGATGCTATCTTTAGGAACTTTACAAAGGCAGCGTTCATGACTATATCATTTGAATGAAGACAGATTTTTAAAGCCTGCCTACATGTCCTTGTTCCACGCATATTGAAGTGAGGTTTCAGTAGTGCACATCTTTCATTTCGTAGTCCAGGGCAGATACATAGAAGGTGGACAATATTCTCTTCTCCACCGTTACATAGTCTACACCATGTGTTGCTGTTGGCCTTTTTCCACGGCGGAGCATGACTGAGGCCTGGTAGTATTCCAAATCTTGCTCTTATGAGCCATTGTTTGCTTTTTTCAGACCAGGGTGTCTCCAGATATTCTTGTACTTTCTTTTTTTCGTATCCATTTATTACTGACCACGAATGCTTTCTTTTTGCCAACATATCTTTGTCCTTTACTAGTGATAGGTGATTTGTTGTTCGATTTACTATTTTTTTAAATGATCCATTGCTTATCATATTTATCCAGATTGGCATTAGTGCAAACTCTTCTATTGCCTCATTGAGATATTTCCATGCAACTGATTTCGTGTTCGTATTTATTTCTTGCCAAAGTAATTGAGATAGATGATTATCATGGTCATTTTTAATCCTATACCAAGTTTTAATAAATTGGCCTTTTCTTGCAAATTCTTGATTGTTTAAACCGAACTCCAGTCTAATTTGTGCCGGTGAAGCGTTATTTGGGAGATAGAAAAGAGTTTTATACGTTTTAGAACGAACCTTGTTTATCGTTTCCGCATCCGTCCCCATTAATGCTTCGCTACCATATGTTATTGTTGCGAGCAATTTAGCCCCTATAATTTTCAAAAGCGGTTGATGGGTCAGATTTCCTAGCGATTTCTGTGCTATCTTAAATGCTGCAGTAAGTGAATTAGCTTTTCTTTGTATATCCAATTTTTGTGATTGAAAATTTCCTTTTTGGTCAAGTTTCAAGTTTATTTTATTTGGTTTGGTACTCCACTGAGGACCACAAAAAAATGTATAAAATTCAATTCTTACAGTTTTTAAAAGTTCTCATGTTAATACAGAGATAAAAAAGGTTTTAAAAATTTATAAAATTTATAACAAACTAGTTCATTAGGGGGAGTTTTGCAAACGATAATCAGTTCCTTGACGGTGGTAATACGGCATCTGAGATATATAGGAGACAGATGTTTTGCTCTCGCCGCTACTACTTTTTGATTGGGGCATATGAACAGTAGATGCTCTAAGTCCTGCTCCCCGCCGTTACATAGGCTAAATATGGGTGACTCACTTTGATGGCATTTTGATGTTAACGTTTGGGTGGGAAGAATGCCCAACCGGAGCAGGATAATTGATCTCCTAGCACCGTGAGTGAGATTAAAATCTATATAGTTCTGGGTTTTCTTAAATACCACTGATTCAGAAAAGTTTTTATATAAAATTAGTTTGGCGCAATGTGACGAGTCAAGTTCAAAGCTTAGTCTTGGGGTATAGCATTTTAAGAAGAGTTTCAATTGAGGCGGTGTCCAAGTCAGCAGCAGATCAGTAATAATGTTCGCCAGTTTGAAGGCGAAAGACATGTTTTTATAAAATACGTGCTTCGTAGAGTCGTTATCAAAAGTCTCTGTTTTAAGCAGAGAGCGAAGTGTACCTTCCTTTGCATGGAGCAGATTGTATGCCCACCTAATGATGTTTGCGATGCCTCGAGAGTAAGAGCTCGTAAGCGATAGTTCAAGGCGGAGTGCTTGTACCGGGATGCACTGCGCTACTTTTAGCATTTTCCTCAATATTTTTCCTTCTTTTAGGTCCAGGAATGTCCACTGTTTTATAGGTATGTATTCCAGGGCATACGATAAAACTGCAGGGATCTTCACACTGTAGACTTTAAGAAGGGAGGAAAAATGTCTATTTCCCGAGGCAGCGTATAACCTTAGCAGAGCTCCTGCGTGCACCTCTGATTTTCTCGACAAGTTTGAGAACTGGTGTTTATTTTTTAGTGACTTAGTGAAGATCCTACCCAGATAGGTATACTCCTCAACTTCTTCGATTTTTTTTGTCACCGAGTCTCCAACAATATTTACTGCTTTTTTTCTTGCCTGAGAAAGAAACTATTTTTGTTTTTGTTAGATTAGGTAATAGAAAGTTTTCCTTAGTGTACTTAAACAGGGCATCCAGATTGTTTTGTAGCCCGAAGTGGGTTTGGTCCATCACTATAATATTGTCCGCATAAAGTAGGGAATGAACTTTTTGGGCAGCTACCTTTGGTGGAAAGTTTAGTTCTTGCTGTAGATGATGAGGCAAATCACAGAGATATAAGGAGAACAACAACGGGGCAAGGAGGCACCCTTGCTTAAGTCCATTAGGGGTTGGGATCGGGTTAGTCAGGCCCTTTTCCCTCCCCATTTGTACTTGGCACCAGGTGTCTGTATGCAGTGCCATTATAATTCGTAACAACTGCTCAGGGATTCCTAATTTCTTTAGTTTTTTCCATAGGGTCGCTCTATCCACTCGGTCAAATGCTGTGGTAAAGTCGATGAATGCTGCATACACAGGCTGGGGTTTAACTACCACATATTTATCAAGGATAGTTTGTAACATCGCGATATTGTCTAAGACTGAGTGTTTTGGCCTAAAGCCTGCTTGGAAGAGCGGAATCAGTCCCTGCGTAAAAGCCAATTTTTTTAGTTGATCAAGTACCTCTGCAGCAAAGATCTTTCCCGTAGCATCCAATAGAGCTATCTGCCGGTAGTTGCCAGGCTGTTGTCTCGGTCCCTTTTTATGTATCGTTATGACGATACTACCCTTCCAGGATTTCGGCAATTTCCCTGTGTTTAGGATGAAATTGAAAAGGGGAGATAGTATCGTGCTCCATCCCTTTGGGTCAGTCTGAAAGACCTTAATAGGTATTTGGTCTGGGCCGGTGGCTCCTGTTGTTCTGGCTTTCCTTATATGCATTTCTACAGAAAAGGGGGACACAGTTCCAATGGAAAAGATAATTCCTTCACAGTTGTTTGTGGGGGTTATAGGCCTTTCATGGTTAATGTTTAATTTATACAATTTGGTCAAATATATCTCCCATTCTTTGGGGGGGACTGGTATGGCTTGCAAGGCCTTTTTTGTGCCTGTTTCTTTGGCGATTAGTGACCAGTAAGTATGTTGATTGTACTGTTTTGCTGCTATTTGCAGGTCGACCCAATTTTTATCTTGTGTTATTTTTTTTTTGCCGTTGTTTCTCCCTCTTACGTTGGTTCTTTAATTTATTAATTTCTGCTTGTCTAGATATAGAGGGATCCAGGAACTGCGATCTTATTAGTTTATTTAACCTGTTTGCGCTTGTAGATGGCCTACTAGTTTTATTTTTGAGTCTAGCTGGTACAGCTTGTTGCAGTTTGTGTTGAAGCGTTTGTTTTAATGTCTCGATTATCGTCTCAAAGTTTGTTAGGTTGGGGGAGTAGATTGCTTGAAGGAGCTGCTTTGTGTTTATTAGAGTGGCGACTTTATTGAGTGTAGCTGAATTCCAATATATCTGCCTTTGGTTTGTATTTACCGTAACTGTACTGGATTTAAACATGATGTGGCTGGTTGGGCATGTGATCGTTGTCCATTGGGTGTGTAGGGCCTGGATGGCATGGTCGCTTCCTTGGACAAAGTAAATCTGAAGCTGTAAGACAGACCCGTACATATCCAAGCTGCAGATCATATAATCCAAAATTGATATGGAATTCGTTCCCTGTCTCGTATAAGACGCGGGGATGTCACCTTCCACATTTCCATTTAGGATAGTTCCATTTAGTAAAGGTAGTGATTGTAATAATATTTTCCCCCTTTTGTCAGCCTTGCTTCTGGTCGGGAACACTGGTACTGAAATTTCAAGAGCTTCCTCCTTATACCAGCTTGCCCATTTCAATATTTCTGTATTAGATAGTTTTCCGTTGAGGTCACCCATGATTATAAAAGGGAGATAAGCTTGAGTTTCTGTTATTAGCTGGATACTTTCCAAGATTTCAACAAATAGCCCGTCATTTTTTTGTCCAGGGGGGATATATATGTTGAAGAGCAGTAAGTTTTTTTGCAGCTCTGAAGTGTCTAACCCCAACCTGATCTTAATACATTGAAAGTGGTTATATTTTGTAGAGATAATTTCTTGGTCCCAGTTGTACTCTTCGCTTAAAAGGATTGCTATGCCTCCCTTCGCATGCCCTCGGCCGACTTCCTGCGCTGGGATATCATAGGTGAAATACCCCTCCTGGTAAAAACTTTTTGTTGACCAAGTTTCTTGGATTGCCATTATAGCTGGTTGGTTTTTCGTCAGTTCCATCATCTTTTCTGGTGTTTTCCCTGCTATGTTCCAAGATGATATCAGTAGACCACTGCTAAAGTGAGTGATTCTTGTTTCGTGCTTGCTTTTTATTGTTTAAAGTCTCTGCAATCCATGACCAAGACTGATCTACATTTACTGTGTCCTTATCTTTGGAACTTTGGCTCCAGATTTCCCTCTCCCCGTCTTTTACTGAGATAATTAGATGATCTGCAGAGTCGCCTATATAATTAGTTTTTTTATTTTGCTGATTAAAGGCTTTTTGTGAAGATCCCTCAAGCAGATTTCTCGGTTTTCCGTCTGGAGATTTCTGTATTGAGGTTAAGTTGTAGCCACATTTATGAAGAATCTCTTTTTCTTTCAGTATGATTCCAGGGAGCACTGGTGACCAAAATTCTACCACGGTGGTTTTCATTTTTTCTTTATCCGGAAAGGATACTAAGTTGATGTCTTTTCGTGTTAAAGTTTGTAGGGGCAAAATTCGTTGAAGGAGGTTAATAATACGGCCTCGATTGAGAGGGGCTTCATCTGTTGGAAATAGCTCTGTTATTTGCAGCTGCGTTGATATTAACTCTTCTTGTGGTGGATCTTTTTTCCGGTAATCTTCGGGTCTTTTAAAATGAACTCTTAATGCAGGGCTTACTGGGTCATAAGGGAAGTCTTTTGCCCTTGGGTTTAACGGATTTTGTTGAAGAGTTTTATTATTAGATTTTTCCATTAAGTTTTGATTTATTCTCTTGAGAGATATGGGTGATTTTATACTTTCTTCATGAACAAAGTGGGCGTCGGGAGGGGTGGTGGTCTTCTGAAATTTGAGTTTGTGCGCTTTTTTCTTTTTAAATCTTCTTAGCGGCTTTCCCCTTTTTTTCTTTCTTTCCACTTGCTTCTTTTTTATATTTTGTAAATCCTGCGCGTCCTCGCCGTTTAGGCCGGAATTATCCTTTTTTTCTTGGACCATGACGGGACTGGCCATGATGAGTTTGTCTTTGGGTTTCCTAAATATAGGATATTGGTTAGACTCGCTATTAATGTCTTCTTTAAAGAGTTTCTTTAGGGAATATACCGTAGTTTTACACTGGTTACTGATTGGTCCCTTGCATGGTTTATTGCCGGTTTGTGTTCCCATTTCTCTTTTCGCCGTCGCTAAGTGGCCGGTGCTTTTGTTGTCCCTTGTTACTTCTTGGCAGTTGTCAGATATTCCCTTTACTTTGGTTAGCTCTGTTTGTTCTTTTTTCCTTTTTTCTTCCACTAGGAATTTTAAGATTCCTATTTGCACATCAAGTGTTTGATCCGAGTTCTCCAGGATATTACCTATATGAGCGAGGACCGAATCCAGGATTTTTTGCAGTGTGAAAAGAGAGTTCGATACTGGAGTATTGTTGTTCGTGAAGCTGGTGGACTTGAACATAAGAAGGTCCGGGGAATATTCCAGGAGACTCTCTCGGTCAGAGGGTTTTTGTAATGTGCTATTGTATGTAACATCGGGCTCCTCTTGGAGCCCCCGATCTGATTCTCCTTTCTTAACAGTTGGTTCCGGACGCATCGAGTTATGATCGGGGCTATGTTGAATATTAGATAAGTCCAATGTTATTTGGCCAGTTGGGTTTGACTGATTTATTGCTACAAGCCCCTCCGTGGTTAATGATGTAAAGTACTTTCGTATTCCAGGGGTTCCTGTTATCCTTCCACTTTTCACCGCTTTATTAGTGGTCTTCCTAATTGCCTCTTCTGTCCCCATTCTTTTCATAAAAATAGTACGTGATCTCAGTTTCTTAAAGGCCATTTCCCTGCACCAGGGCTATTGATAGTCTTTTTCCGATTGTAGGTTATCAATTTGGATGAGGCTGTGGAATATTAATTTAGTTTTACACTGGCCAGGGGATTTGAGTGGCTTCCTTCCTCTGGCCTTTATACTCTAGGTTTTGGCTGGTGCGTACTACTCTGTGGTAGCACCAGCTATTTCAGATTGAGATGATTTTCAGCTGGGCTGGGCCGTTTATGGTTGGAGTTCCAACGGTGTTGTTCTTATAGCACCAAACTTGGCGGGCACACCTGCACTCCGCTTGGTTCTATTGCACTCCTATTTTATATTACTGGTCCTTGCCTCAAACAGACCCTCCCCGAGGTTTCAGCCTCAGGGGCCTGCGACGCCTCGACAACTCTGTTACCTCACTTTCCCAGGCCCGTCCACCCCTCACGCGGGGGCAGCTGCCGTCAGGGAGAGAGCGAGGATAGCTTCGGGGGTTTCGAAGTCACGGTTGTTGCCAAAGTTAATAAGGACTGCCATGGGAGGTAGTTCAAGGGGAGTTCGGGGGGAATGGCAATGCTAGCTGTTATTCGCTGCTGCCCTCTTCCCCGTAACCCCCGGTGCCGCTCTCACCGTTATAAGGCAGCTGAATATCCAAGCTTCGGTACACGCTTCTTGCCTCTGGATTTCCTTGACTCCTCTAGTTCCTTAGGCACCTCGGGCAGTTGCTGTAGGTGCGGCTTGATTGTTAACCTGCCAGGGTGGTACCTCGCTGTGTGCGCCTTGCTACGCCTGCTGCGTGTGATTCTTTTAAATATCCTTTGATTCCGTCTGCCTTACTCCATGCTGGTGGTGGCGCTTCGATTTTTCCTTCTTTTTCTCTTGGTGGGAGGCAGGATGCAGACTGCGGGCTGCGGTCTGCCGCGCCAAGCCACCCTGTTCCTCCTCCTAGTCTACTCCTGCTCCGCTCCGCTCTGTGCGCTATGCAGATCCCGCAGGTTCTCGATGGGCTGAGTCCGCGCTGCCGCCAAGCCTCCCGGTGCCCGCTCCTGCTCCTGCTCCCGCTCCGCCCCACACTATGCTGTGTGCGGGTCCCGGTAGGCGGACTGCGGGGTACGGGCTGCGGGCTGCGGGTTCACGGTAGGCGGCAGACGGGTTGCTGCTGTAGGCGTGCTGCGTGCTGCGGGCTGGAGGGCTACGGGCTGCGTGCTGCCGGTTCGGTGTCCAGAGTGGGCGGCCTGGTGATCAGGATAGCTTCGGCTTTTAACTGCTTTTAACTTCAGCTTCGGCTTCGGCTTCTACTCGGTCAATCTCCTCGCCGCTCGCCAAGCCACCCTGCCCCGCTCCACACGGCACGGCACGGCTTACACACGGCTCACACACGCTCTGTGACTGCTGCTGCTCTGCTTCGACTCGCTGGTGACTCGCTGGCGCCCTCCTCTGGAGCAAACTCCTCCTCCTTTTTGGTCAAATAGTACACCCAAATACTTGTATTTGTTCCAGTTGGGTGTTTTCCATATACCATTTGTTTTTTTGTCTCAGTTTTATGTTCCTAGTGACCACCATGATTTTTGTTTTGGTTTCATTTATTATCATTCCATTTTCTTGAGCATATAAAGCTATTCTGTTAATTAAGCGTTGAAGACCGATTTTAGTATGACTTAAAAGGATGGCGTCATCTGCATACATTAAGTTAGAGATATGTTTGTCCCCTAGCTTCGGAGGATGTGCGTTAAGCTCATCCAGGTTCCCTGATAGATCTCCAAGGAATAAATTAAAGAGGAGAGGGGCCAACACACATCCCTGCTTTAGCCCGTCTGTTGCTGGAATCTCCTTTGTTAGTGATCGGCCGTCCCCCATTCTTACTGTTACCCAAGTTTTACTGTGTAGTAATTGAATCAGTTTCAATAGTTCATTTGGAATGTTTTTTCAAAAAGCTTTTTCCACAATAAGTTCCTTTGCACACAATCAAAAGCAGATTTAAAATCTACAAAGCATAGATACAGGGGCTGTTTTAGTCTGAGTGACTTTTCAATTATTAGTGATAGTGCCATGATGTTTGTCATTGTTCCAAGCCCCTTAATAAAACCAGTTTGATTGAATGGCAAGATCTTATTTTCTGATGCCCATTCATTTAATTTAATCAGTAAAATTGCAGCAAACAGTTTAGCATCCGTGTCTTGTAGGGTGATGAGTCTATAGTTCTCCGCAAGGGCCCAATTTCCTTTCTTGAATATGGGGGAGATTAAAGATCCTCGCCAGGACTCCGGGATGTTACCTGTCTCTATAACTTCTTTAAATACCGTTTCCAGGTAGATCGACCAAAAATCAGGGTTTTCTTTAAAAAGGGCAAACGGTATCCCATTGGGGCCGGGTGCCCCATCTTTCTGCTTCCTTATTAGTTTTACTAGTTGTTCTTTTGAGATTACAATTTGTTCTTGCGTTTCGTCAGTGTCTTTTTTTGAGCTATGCTGTATGTTTGTAATAATTTTTATAGCTCCATTACCGTTTAAATGCTTTCCAAGATAGGTAACCCATTCTTGCTCAGTTAGAGTTGATGAAACTTCCAATTTGTTCGGCCGTACTAATTTATTTATAATTTTCCAAAATTCTCTTGCATTTGCTTGTTTGCTTGCATGAAATAATTTAGACCACATTTCCTGTTTAGCTTGGTATTTCTCATTCCATATTAGCTTTTTCAGGTGTTGATTTAATGCTTTTAGATTGTTCAACATTTCTTCATTAATAGCTGTGGTACTAATTTGTCTCCTTATTCTGTTCCGAGCTCTTTTTAACTTGGTTATTGTGTATGGAAGATTCATATATGAGTCCTCTCCTTCTTCTTTCCTTTTTGCCATTCTTTTGTTGGGGTTAACCCAGGTTTGTGGTTTTACTAGTTTCTTGGTGAATTCCTCCGACTGCTCAACTGCTGTTTCCATCGTATTTTCAGTAAAGCAGCTCTTTATAATGTTCTCAACTTTTTCATTCATACTATTCTTATTCAGATTGGTCCAAATTAGTTTTTTATAATTTATTGTTCCAAAGTACCCCGGCACAGTATGATATGGTTGATAAATATTGTTTCTAATGTTGGTAGTTATTAACTGCTGGCAGTGGTCACTATCTCCAACTTTAACTACCCTATAGGAATTTATGTTTTGAAATATATTCAGTGAGACCATTGTATAATCAATCCTAGTACTGGCATTGTGTGCAACATACGTGAATGCAGGGGGTGTATCCTCTTTAAATCGGCCATTAAGGACTCGTAATCCCAACGCTTCTATATCCTTAATGAATGTTGAACCAATTTGATTTCGTGCCTGTTTTACCATGACGCCTTGGTGATCCTGGTGTGGAATTGACCATTGAAGGTCTTGTGATTGTGCTACATCATCCCTTAGGAACGGTGTTAGTAAATTAAGGTTAAAATCCCCAGTCATCACATAGTCCATTAATGGGTTTTCTAGCATTTGTTCCAATAGGATGGTGTTAAGGGTTGCACATGTAGATGTTCTACTTGTTTTTGTTGGATGGATATATACGTTGATCATAATTAAAGACCTATCTTTTTGGTCTGCATTTTTATATTTCAGTCTAACTACAAGAATGTTATTACTATGTGATACTAGTTGTTCATGCTCAGCTTGTATGTCACAGGAGATGAAAGTTGCTAACCCTCCACTCGGGCGTCCATATCTATGAATTTTACTTGCATTTTCATAGTATCCTACATAGCCCTCCAAAATAAAAGGATGTTCTTCCCAGGTTTCCTGAAGAAATAAAATGTGACATGGTAAATGGATAGACTTTATTTGTGCATTGGAAAGCTTTGTCCCTACTCCATTTATGTTCCATGAACACAATCTCAACCCTGTTACTTTTGATTGTGGGGTTGGAGTGTAGTTCTTTCATTGTTCTTTATTGCTATGCAGAGCCTGTGCAATCCATTTTTCATTTATTCCTGGAGGTGTTTCCATTGTGGTAGGTGGTGAAACCACTCTCAATGTGCTAATGGATCGCCCACGGGCATTCCTTAACACAGTTCCTTTTTGTTTAGTATATTTTTCTGTTTGGGGCAGATTTATTTAGTTAATAAATTGAGTAGGATACACTTTCGACGCCTGCTTTGTGATATATATTCCCCAGGCCTTAAATGTTGAAAACTCCTTTAATATTTGCTTTGCTATTGATGCTGATTTTAGTGTTACCAGAGTCAATTCTTGGGGATTATTTTTATCGACAATGAATTCAATAGAAGTAATATTGTCGTTCCTAATGTTGTTTAATGGTGTAATTGATTTGAATAACCTGAAGATGTTCCCTCTATTCAATATGTCGTATCTACCTCTGGATTCATATTCAGGCTTAAATATGAGCTGTGTTTTTTCAACTGGCAGTTCGTTTTCTTTATACGAGGTTTCTGTTATGTGATTTGTTTTATATCTAATTTGTTTTTCTCCTTCCCGTTTTTCAATTGTCAATTGATCCCAGTACTGAGATTTGATTTTAGGCTCTACTGTTCTTTCTATACACCCTCTTGCTACATTTTTTTATTGACTTTCAAACTTGTTTCTGCGTTCACATTATGATGCTGATATAGTTGCTCGCTTGGTTTTATTGTTATTATTAAAGGCATACTGTCAATTATTCCATTGTTTTGATCGTATTTTAGGTTATCCTCCTGAATTACATCTTCTTCCCTTATTATCTGACTTGTGATCTGTGGTGGATTAATTGTAGCCGTTTGTTTTTTTTCAATCACTTCATGCTGTTTTTTAGCCTCTTTATTCAATGCTTGTTCACGTAATGGTTCTTGTAAAAATATTGGGAATACTTTTTTTTGCTCGTTTTTAATTGTTGAAAGAATTTTCTTTTCAATTGATTTTTCACGTTGTATTCTATTATTTTTTGTTGTATCATCAGTTTTTGTTGATTCATCAAACTTGTAGATTTTAGACTTATGATTTTTCCTTGCTTTACGTATTTTTTTCCTTTGTCGTTTTGACATAATATAATTGGTTGTATCCTGCTCTTTACAAACTTGATCGACCTTTGTTATTATACTGGTTGCATCCTCATGTGTTTCATCCCTTAGTTGGGTTTTTTCTTGACAAGTCTCTTTCATCCTGTACATTTTCTTTTTCCTGGGACTTCCTTGATATTTCAAAAGGTGGGGGGACAAATAATACCAATTCTCTAGCTCAAATGGAACTTTGATTGGCATTGCTTAATTATCTATAAGCCCCCGGGCTGCCCTTACAGCTGTCTATCTCTGTGGTGTGTTTCTATTGCCCAATTATCCTTACGATATGGCAATTTTACGGTTCTGGGAAACTTTAACATCCATGCTGACATCCCAAACTGCCCCCAGGCTTCCCAGCTGATTCAGACTTAAGCAAGTTGTAACTTAACCCAACATCTTGCCACCCCCATGCATAAAACAGACCATGGATTGGATCTAATCTTCTCCAGGATTAGCTGCATTCATGCTGGCGACCCTATCCACCTAGTGTGGACCCACCGTTTCCCTGTACCCTTCTTTTTTGATGGCCCTCGTAATCAACCAGCAATTAGAACAACGCCCGTAATGAAGAGAGACTGGTGGAAGGTGACAGAGTCCCTGAAGTTTTCTCTTCATTCCACCCCACCTGCCATCTCGGACAATCCTGACAGCGATGCGACCCCATTTAATCAATGGATCTCCAAGGCTTTGGATCTTCTTGCCACCCGGAAAGTACATACAGCCAAAAGATCCAAGCCTTCGGCTCCCTGGTTCTCTCTTGCCCTCAGAGCACAGAAAATCCATTGTAAAAAGCTTGAGTGCATCTGGCTATGGGCTTATGACCCAAACTCAAAACAGGCATTTAAGGCAGCTCTCATACATTATTAAAAACTCAAACGTAATACTGTTAGAGAGCACTTCTCTAGGTGGATCGAGATGGACACCAATTCCTTAAGAGACGTTTTTAATATCGTTAAGTCCTTCATCTCAACTGATGCAGCAAAAAGCATCTACGTTCCCTCACCAGATCTCTGTACCAAACTCTCCGCTTTCTTCGACTAGAACATTCAAAACCTCTACTGCACCTTCCCAGAAGATGTCAGTACAGCAGACCCTATCAAGCTCCTGGACAGTCTCCTACCTGTATCTTCTGAGTTTTGTCGTTCATCAGAGTATGACTCGCTTGAAGAACTTCTGAAATGTAAATCAGGCTCTCCGGCTGACCCTGTCCACCCCATGTTCTTAGACTAGTTGCACAGCCTGTAAATCCATTTTTTTCAAAAGATTTGGAATGTTTTCCTGAAATCCGGGTTTTTCCCACTATCTATAAACAGGCTTTCTTACTTCCACTCTTGAAGAAACCCTACGCAGACCCCAGAGTGCTCTGCAATTTTAGGCCAATTTCACTTCTGCCTGCTCCAGCTAAAATCTTGCAGAAGTTAGTAACAGGTCAACTTTCATGCTTCGCGGAGGGAAATGGCTTGCTCCATCCTTCTGTTTGTATATGTAATTTCCTAGATTAATTGATTTGATCTGATGTGACTTAGTTGCTCTGTATGTACTTGTATCTATGTTGTGAACATTTGCTGTTGTAAAGCGCTCTGATACCTTTGGGTCTAACTAGCGCTAAATAAAACTCTCAAATAAATAATAAATGACACCCAATCTGACTTCTGGGCCAGTTACAGTATGGAAATGGTCTTATTGGAAGTGTCAGAGTCCATAAGAGAATCTCTGGATGGTGGGGCCTCTGCTATGGTTGCATTGCTAGACTTGTCGGCAGCGTTCAACATGGTGGCTCACGCCATTTTGTTCAGCAGATTATGTCTCTTTGCGTTCCAAGGAACAGTTTTATCCTGGATAAGATCTTTCTTGGAAGGGCGCTCACAGCGGGTCCTCCTCCATCCTTTCTCTTCTGACCATAAACCACTGGTGTGCAGGGTACCTCAGGTCTCCACACTCAGTTTGTTTAGTTTTAGCCTCTATCTGGCCCTATTGGCCAAGCTTATTGAAACCTGGGAAGTGAAGGTAGTCTCTTATGCGATAACACACAACTGTTGTTCTCGGACCGTGATCATTCAGACGTCGCCTTTCTCAACTTTAAAGAATGCCTTAAAGGCATTACCAACTGGATGGAGGATAACTTTTGGAAAATAAATATGGAGAAAACTGCAGTCCTCTTTTTTAGCCAGAAGTCCCTTCCCCCAAATCTATGATGGACGGACAAACGGAATTCTCCTCCGGTGCTGGCACTTACCACAAGGAACCTAAGCATTCTGTTCGATTCTGACCTCTCCTTCACATCCCAGATTACGCAAATTTCTTCAGTCTGCTTTCTGAAGCTTAAATCAATGAGGAAACTATTACACCTGCTTCCAGAAGAGACCCGCAAAATGGTGATTCTTGCTCCGGTTACATCCCACCTGGAATATGCCCACATCCTCTATCTGGCTCTCTCTGCATACTTGATCCATAGACTAGCGTTCATACAGAATACAGCTGCTAGGCTAATCCGGTGGGTCCCTC
This sequence comes from Lissotriton helveticus, assembly GCF_964261635.1. Lineage (NCBI taxonomy): Eukaryota > Metazoa > Chordata > Amphibia > Caudata > Salamandridae > Lissotriton > Lissotriton helveticus. The sequence continues at coordinate 964,919,720 of NC_136070.1, forward strand.
TCCGTCAATGCATTTCGCCACATCTACAGCAGCTTCATTGGCTCCCAGTGGTATAAAATATTGAATTTAAGGTCCTCATCTTGACTTTTAGAGCCATGGAGGGCAAATGTCCCTGCTACCTGAAAAACAAACTTATCAGATACCAGCAAGAGAGATCCTTGAGATTCAACCATCTCCGACTTATGCATGCCTCTGTCGAGGAGGTAGGTCATTTTCAGTACCAACAGCAAAACTTTGAAATTCCTTAGCAATCACTCTTCACTTGGCTACGTCCAAGCAATGATTCGGGAAAGAATTAAAAACATGTCTCTTTGTTCAAAATTCGACGTTTTGCTCTGGCTGTGCTTTCAGTGTCTGCTTTTGCACGCCGGGACAATTCTGTTGAAGCAGCCGAGTGCTTTACAAATGCTTTTGATTGATTGAATGGTGCAGGTGCAACCCCTGCCTCCTCTCCTGAGTTAACCCTCACTGGCAGACCTAGCAAAACTTCTCCGCATCTACTCCTACGCCAGTAACAGGGACATACCTAGAAGTAGTGTAGCAGGTGCAGTGGCTCTAGGGCCCATATTGGCCCACTTAACCCCAATTATGGTTGTAGATTAATACCCAAGCAGTGGACAAGGGGGTTCATTTTCACTCCTTGCGACTGGGACCAAAGCACCCTTGTGATGTCACAGACCACTATAGCAGTGGATAAAGTTGTTCCTATCTTTTATTGACCTTGAGGTGTCCTACCAAGGGTCTCTCATGAGTCAATTTTGGTCTGAAGTGTGTGTGGATCTAGAGAACAATCAGTTTGAAGCCGACACCAAGTTCAGATTCAAAAGGCTTTCTATTTAGCAGCATAATGTTTCATGCGACCATCAGGTGCCTAGATGCTCCACGATTGTCCTGGATTTCCAACATGCTGTGTAATCCTCTTTTGAGGCACACTTCTACTTGTGTCCAACAAAGTTCCTACTTACCAAGATCTCCAGTAGCTAAAAACTCCAGCAGCTTTATTAGGTTTCCTGTCTCTAGCACAGTGTCCAATACAGGATGCTAAGACTCCTCTCCTGTGGAGTTAGGAGTGGTCAGCTCTGCACCATTGCATCTAGTGTGTTCTCCTTGGAATTATTCTTTATCAATGCTCTTTTTATGAATTCCACATTAGTTCTTGCTTTTTGCACTTCTGAAAGTTGCAAAGATTGCCAGTTTACTTTCAAAAGTCCAATGGTTTACTCTGCATTGTGAAATAATTTCCACCACTCAGCGACTCACCTCTACACTCAAGCACTTCACCAATCTACACTCACTGACCCTATGCCTCACTTCATATACGGCAATGGGACAAAAAGCTCTCCGATAAAGAGCCCCTATATGGGTACCCGTCAGGCATTGCAGTGTGGACCAATGAGGAGCAGTGCCCTATGATGAAGCATGCCACCCATTTGGGTATGTGAGGGCTTCAGTTCCAAAAGGAATGGATCCTGTGTCCGTCCATTTGGACATTGGCCGACCTCTCTGACTCATTTCTTTCTCCCCCTTCATATTACTCTAAAGGAACTGCATACTAATTTTGATAAAATTCATATCTATTAAGGTATATGTATGATGGACCTACAAGCGCCCCTGGTCCACCTCTTTTCTGGCAAAAAACATAGAACATTTAGATTATGCTTTCCTCGAATTAGAGGTCAGGTCTGAGTGAGTAGATTGTCGTTCTTGACGATTTTTAGACACACTTTGATGAAGCAAACCATCCTCTGGTCTCAGGCTTTCTAGAAAATTTTGATTCTTTAAAATACTGTTGAGTACTCCATACCCATCACATGAGAAAGGGCATACTCCTGATGTTTTTGGCTCCAACACTCCCCTTTTCTAACCTTTTTCCTTGCCCAATGCTTTGCTCTGATTACTTTCTTATCCCTTTTTCATATGAGCTTTAAAAAAAGAGGTCAGAATTACCAGTCTCTGGCGATTAAAGCCTAGAATTGGAAATTGGTGTCAAACTATTGTCCCTCATTTGGATGAAGTTCCTGCGGCCTCCAGTGAAGATCCCGAGGACCATCTGATTAAAAACCCTGAGCAGTTGGGTTCATTTTGGACTCCATCATCAGGCTTTCAGCATGTAGAGGAGACCTTTCTCATAGACAATCAAACAGGTATGTGAAAGAATGAAGAGATGTTCATCAACAAGTATGAAAAATACAATACCAGTGATGTTTAAATTACGATCTAAAGTGATTTGGAAAAAAGAGAATGACATATATAAGCACACAGTTAAAAACACGAACACACATTTTTTTTTCATTACGAATTTTTTCAGCCCCAATATGGCAGCAGCTATTTATAAAACCAATACAGACATTTGAAACACCCCTGTGAGTATTATGTCTAAAATGTCTTATGCTAAGTGTAAGAAAATTGTGTCTTATTTTATACACAAGATTAGCAACATCTAGGTTAGCATGCCTCAACATGTTCTGATTTAGTACAGTCCAGAACAAGCCCCCAAGCAAAGATAGCTGTCATTTGCAAACGTTTACCCACCTAACTAGTGAAGATTTTCTGTAACTTGTGCAGCAAAGGTCTCCTCTCATCTTATCCATTTACATTTTCCTCCCCTGCAGAATATCACAGCACCAATGGCTTTAGATAATGTTTCTCGCCTCTCAGGAACTGATCGTCACATTTTTAATTTGCTTCTGTGACTCAGCTTTTATAGAAAAACCTTCACTGGCCCCTGATGATTTGCCTAGGTATTGCCCAATATTGCAGTTATCCTATCAGCCAAAATACTGGAACAAGCTATGTTTTGTACAGACTTTGCCTTTTGTGGAGTCCAACAACTTACTGCATCATTTTCAAATAGGCTTCCACCCTGGATGCTGGACTGAAGTGGAGGTGGTTATTATTTCAATGGCCTTAGGAAGTGCACAGACTCTAACCTACCAACGGCTATGATTCTACTGAATCTCTCAGCAGCCTTTGATACACCAAACCACCTTATTTTCTTTGATCCTTTAAGAAATCTTGGTATCAAGGGCTGTATTTTGGAGTGAGTTCACTATTTTCTGTTGGATAGATGCTTCCAGGTGAAAATGGATTCTTTCTCTTGATCCGCTGGTTCGGTCAGCTGCGGGGTCCTGCAGGGTTCAATACTGTCCCCTCTTTTGTTTAATCTACATGACCCCATTAGGAGTACTTATAAAAGACCAATATATAAACCTTATTCTGTATGCTGATGATAACCAAATCCTAATAAAGATCTCAGAGAATCTGGATAACCCTTCATCCTAGTTTTCCTCCAGTATGTGGCAGGTTGAATTATGGATGAAAAAGAACCATTTGAAGTTAAATGGTAGCAAAACAGAGATATTAGGCTCTCAAAGTAATTCTTCTTTCTGGAACCTTCCTTTCTGACTGGCCTCGTTTGCGCATACACTGGCACTCATGTTTCAAACTTAGGAGTGATAAAAGAACCAGCCTTAACCCTAAAGGACCAGGTATTATTATTTTTTTAAAATTTTACTATTGGCATTTGTCAAAACAGAAATACAACGACAGCATTGAAGAAGAGGGTAAAAAGAAAGGAGGGAGAGGAAATAGATCAGGATGGGGAACGTCAGGGAAACACAATCAGGGGCATACCACAGTTACACAAATCTAATTAACAAGAAATACACAAGAAGCTACACAAAGTGTCCAATACAGGCATCGATATGGGCATATGCCGGAACGTCGGAGCTGGAATATTAAAGGCACATAATAAGGGTTACAGAAGCACAATGCAGGGGGAAGTATCGAAAACACTTAGGAAGATACTGAAATGAAGGCAGTAAGGGTTGAAAAAAATCACAATGCGGTACAACAGACAATGCAGTAAGGCGATCAACATTCACCTACCCCAAACTGGTTGGTCCCTGTCCCCAGCGGCGTCCACCACCGGTGAGTTAGAGTCCCTGTCACGGAGGAAAGAGGCAAATGGCTCCAATAAATCCCTTGGGCGGGAGCGCAACGGCCTAAAAAAGCTCACAAAAGTTAGACAACTGTTCCTGGCAATATGCTACATCACTCAACCATGCCCGGGAGGAGGGGGCAGGCTTCCTACCCCAGTGTATGGTGACTCTACGTTTAGCCAGCAGGAGCAACATGGCGATAAGACAACGGTGGAAACTGGGTCCATCCTTAACATAACCCAATAGCCCCATCAAAGGGGTGAGGGGAGGTGAGTGTCCAGTGATCGTGTGGCTGGTGGCAAAAACCTCCGTCAAGAAGGATGCCACCTTTGGGCACTCCCAAACAAGGCGAGGAAAGGAAGCAGAGGTAAAATTGCAGTGCAGACAGCATGGGTCTGGGGCCAGTCCCATTTTGAAGAGCTGCTTTGAGGTGCGATATAGGCGGTGTACAAATTTTAAGTGTATGAGATGAAGTTATAGTTGGGGGAGAAAAGCGCCAATAGACTGCAGCAGAAGACCCACTGGGCATCCAAAAGGGTCAGAGAGATGTTCTCCACTCAAGCCCCAAGGGCCCTCAGATACAGCTGGAGAGGAATACTGCATAGTGTTATAAAGACGAGTAATCAGTCAGTGGGGAGATGGTGAAGTTAGGAAGTGTTTCAGGGCCGGGAGGGATGGTGTGGGGAAGGGAAGGTGTCATGTAGAGTGCCGCAGGTGGCGCGTAGTTGATAATATAGCAGTATGTCAAGAAGAGTAGGGGCAGAGATGCAGCTGCATCAAACAATGGGAGGAACTGGTCATCAGGGTGCAGGGGTCCTAGAACAGTCTGGTGTTTGTGTGCGCAAGCAATGGCTTCCTTGTCTGAGAGCGGTGGTATCACAGGATTATTAGCGAGCGGAATGGAGGGAGCATACAGAATCGTCAGCCTTCGTCTCTTCCTCAAACCCTCCCAAGCCCACGGTACACATTTAGCAGTATTAATTTCAGCCTTGGTGTTTATGTATAGAAGGTATAGTACAGTGGATAGTGGCCATGGAGCTGCACGGTCTGTCTCCACTGCTGAGTGTGGCAGGAACGGGGGTGGGATAAAGCCAGTAATGGAGAAACTGGGCTTGGACACATAGAACATAAAAGGCTATGCCCAGTGCCCCCAAACTGCCCTGTCAAAATGGTAAAGTGAGAAGTTCCCGTGTAACCCGCAGTTGCCTTCCCACCCACGTCAAAGTCACCAAGTTGGATTGTATGCACTTGAGGAAATGTGCCGTAAGGGGGAGTGGGACATTAAGGAAGAGGTAGAGGAACTTAGGGAGGATAATCATCTATGCAATAACAATACTGCCAGCGAGAGAGAGCAGGAGTTTGGACCACGTGGGAATTCTGTCCTCCAGCCAGGTCATAGCGCATCCATAATAGGCTCGCCATAGTTCTTCGGGGTTGCGGCACAACCATATTCCCAGGTATCACACTGGTTCATCTGCCCACTTCAGAGGGTACTCGTAGGAAATGGACGCATGGCATCCGTAAGGGGAACGAGTATGGATTTGGTCCAGTCAGCGGGTCTAGGTTGTTACAAGGGTTGGAAGCATATAAAGTGATGTCATCCACATACATCGAGACCACAGACCTCTAGTAGTGAAGTCAGTACCCCTATTTGAATGACATTGTCCGTCACTCGCTGCCAGAGGTTCCATCGCAACAGCGAAGAGTAACAGTGATAGCTAGCATCCCTAGCTTGTGCCCTGTGTTACCGTGAAGGAGTCAGATATGAGTCCATTAAGATTAATGTAAATGGAATCGGATGGATGCACAGCGATTTGAAAGGTGATCAGGCTGTTTCAGTGATGTTATGGTAATTTTATGGTGCTCCGCAAGGTGACGTCGAGTGCCCAACGGCGTCCGTCAATGTACGTTAAAGAAGTGAAGCTAGAGGGTCTCTAGTTTCATCCCTTGACAGGCACATATATTAATGTCTTGTCTGGTGAAAAAAGACTTCCATTCAATGAGTTTTTCTTTAAATGTATTTATATTTCATTGCATTTTTAGCTTCAATATTTCAAAATTGCTTCATATGTCATCAAAATCATTGTGGACAATGTTCACTTCAGGCAATGTCTTTAAAACGTGTCCAATGCATTTCGGGCATTAACATCATGCCCTTCATCAGGGAATCGACACTGCGAAACAATAATATGAATGGCCATTAGTGTGACTTCTACCCGTATCAATATATATGAAAATGAACAAACAAACATATTCATAAACATGATCATATTCACCCCTGTTTCACACTATGCACATGTTGATGAAAGTGAACTGTTAAGAACGACATAATTAAACAGTGGTACATATGGTGAGCAAGGTCCTACGTATTTGGGGGCAGTTGTGAGCAAACGGAATACGAATGTCAGGGCGGCGTGTCACTTACATGCCTGTCCGGGGAAGTTAGTCAGTTCTGTGAAGAAACGATAAAAACGTGGTCAGCGCATGTTGGTTGGGTGCTTCGGTGAAGCACTCAGAGGTTAAGTCTATCGAGTGTCGGTGACTGACCTGGTGTGGGGTTAAGAAGTGTTGCGGTCCGTTTGGTCGTCTCCAGGAACGCCAGCACAGAGAATTCTGGCTGCGTTTAGATATTTTGAAATATGCCGGTCATGTGATGCGTCACGTGTCAGACATGGTGGAAAGACTATGAAAGTCTATCGTGTTGTCGAGTGTAGTTTGAACGATCTTGGGAAAAGGATAAAAGTTGCGGACTTGTCTTTGGGGTGGACTGTTTGCAAACTACTAAAGTGTGAAAGAATGACGGCTGGTAGAAATGTGGACAAACAACATTTTAGTAAAAAATGTTGAGAATGTGCACGAGTCTGGGATCGAACTGTGGGTGACTGGGGTTGGAAGGTATTGTTGTTAACACTATGGCTAATGGTGATTGTGTAAAAACTAAAAGAAAGGTACAGGGTAAGATGCTGGTGAACAATAAAAGTGTCAATATAAATGATGAACAAACACAGTAATCACAAGGTGCGGTCAATAGAGCAAATGTTTACAGGTAACAGGACAGTTCAATTCTTTCATTCAAACCCATCGGTTTTTGGGTCGACAATTTCTGAATCCAGAAGTTCTCTCTTCTTAGGAGGTGTTTGTTGTTATCTATCCCCTCCATTTTTTGAACAGTTTCAAGAATGATGTATTTGATTTGCGAAACATTGTGATGTTCTTCAACGTAATGTGAAGATAATGCTGACTTCAGATTTTTGAGTCGGATGTTAGACTTGTGTTCAGTGAGACGCACTTTGATGCGTCGTTCTGTCTTACTGACGTACATCTTGCCACATGGGCATCTTATCCCATAAATCAAATTGCTGGTGTCGCAGGTGGCATTGACCCTTAGTTTGATAGCGTTGCCTTGCATGGGGTGATGGATAATGTTTCCTCTAATTATACTGTTGCAATTGCCGCAGTTAAAGCAAGGTTTTGTTCCAGAATATGTTGTGGTCTCAATGGGTTTCTTCTGTAGGATTTCTCCTAAGTTCTTAGCCCTAGTGAAAGCGAATAGGGGTGGTTGTCTGAATGACTGTTTAAAGTCAGGTTCAATGTTGAGTATTGGCCAATGCTTCAATATAACTTGTTTGTATTTTTTACTAGCAGTTGAATATTTGGAAACCACCACAGTCCGTGTTTGATCAGATTTTACTTTTGGAGTTAAGAGCTTGGTCCTGGCGATATTCATTATCCTTGCTTTAGATTCTTCAACTAAGGTTTGAGGATAACCTCTGTTGATGAACTTGTTGGTCATCTCATTAAGACTTACATTGAGGATTGCGTCATCAGAGGTAATCCTTTTTACTCTGGCCATCTGTGAGAATGGTAGGTTCCTTATCAAATTAGGTTCATGAAAGCTCGAATGTAGTAGCATGTTGTTCCTATCTGTCGGTTTGACATAGAGTTCCGTTGTAAAACCATGTTGGGTTAAAGATATCTTCACATCCAAGAAATTGACAGAGATGTCTGATATATCCCAGGTTAATTGAATTCTTGGGTCTATTTCATTGAACTTGGTAAGTTCAGTCCGTAGTGTTTCTTCTGTGTTATTCCAAATTATGAAAAAATCATCAATGTATCGGATTATCATTCTCAAATTATTGGTCCATGTTGTTTTCGTGAAAATGTGTAGTTTTTTGTACCACTGCATGAAAATATTTGCATACACGGGTGCGGCCGAATTGCCCATGGCCATCCCGGTGAGTTGTTGATACCAATTTTCTTTGACTTAAAAATACCTGTGATATAAAGTGAAATACATAAGTTCCATTAGAAACGTCTGTAGGTCTTGGTCCAATTCAGTGTTCAAAAGTGCTGCTTCCATGGCCTCAATCCCCATGTCATGGGGTATGCTCGTGTATAAGCTACACACGTCTGCAGTGCATAGGATCAGTTTTTCGTCTGGATTCCAAGGTAGTTGTTGTAATTTCACTAGGAATTGTGAGGTGTCCTTGATATAGGTTTGCATGGATTGCACTGTAGGTTGTAAATATTTATCAATCAGCTGTCCAATTGGTTCGTGTAGGCTTCCTCGCGTGGAAACGATTGGTCTCATTGGTGGGTCCCTGATGTTTTTGTGAATTTTAGGCACCATTCGCAATGATGGGCTTCTTGGGTTGGAGGTTGTTAGGAAGTTTTTTGTTCTCTCGGTGATAACACCCTGGTTATGAGCTCGGTCAATAATGGTCTGTAATGTTTTCGAATACTCCACTGTCGGGTTGTAATCCAGTTTACAGTAAGTGTTGATGTCTGTGACGTGTTCCATCACTTTGTTCTCGTACATAGTGGTGTCCATAATCACGATTGCTCCACCCTTGTCCGCTTTGGTGAATGTTGTTCGATCATTGGCTGCCAATTTCTGCAGTGTATCAAGGTCCTTTTGTGTGATATTCCTTAATTTAGGTTTAGTGTGTTTGATCTTACTGAGATCTTGTTTGACTATGGTTTCAAATAAATCCAATGTCTTGTGGCTTATAGGTGCTTGAAAGGAGCTCTGGGGACGTAGTCCCAACAGTTGATCTTTTTCTTGTTGTGGACGCTCCGGTACAACGTTGTCAAAGAAGTGTCTTAGTCTGAGTTTTCGCATTAGCTTGAAGAAGCTCACTTCCAATTCTAAATGGTCCGTTGAAGTGGTAGGTACGAAGGAGGTTCCCTTCTGAAGTAATCCCAATTCGTAGGTACTAAAGTCTTGGTTGCTGATGTTGATGACTAGTTGTTCTGTTATGGGTTCTTTTTGGGTCTCTTCTCCTTCTCCTTGTCTTTGATTGTTGCTGTGGTGCTCCGAGTGGTCGGAGGGTCTCTTTCTTTGTCCTTGTCTTTTCCCTCTCCTGGGTCTCCTTTTTGAGCTTAACCCTGTTCTAAAAAAGGATTGATAATTGGTGTTCTGCTGGTGGTTGGTTCTTCAGCTGTGGTTTGATCTTGTGATCCCCGGGTTGGTTGGGTTTTGCGTGGTTTTTGACTTGGTTCACTATCGGTTGATGAAGTGTCAGTGTTGGAGTTGTATGGGCGGTTCCTGCGTTTTTGGGCATAAATGTCAGCCCATGAGTAGACTTCACCAAGTCTATAATCCAAGGTGTCCCTCTTGAACTTGCGAATTTTGCGTTCGTTGATTTCTCTTGAATGGCGTTCTATTTGATTTTTTATATCATCCAAGGTAGTTTTTAATTCGTCTTCTGACAACATTTTGGAAAGTTCTGTGGATGTTTCTTCGATTTCTACTGAGAGTTCCTCAAGGATGGTAGATAGTTCTTGAATGATTAAAAGGATCAAGTCTAGTGAACATTTATTAAGAATCTCATACCACCGTTCTTGAAACTTTTTGGAGTGTTTGCAGAGGGATGGTTTCAGTGCAATTCTTAATCCTCGTGGTATGCGTTGGTTACGATGATATTTAATGAGGGTACTGGCGTGGAGTTGTTGATTGGTTTTCCTTTTTGAGAGATAAAGTAACTGTCTTATGTTTTGCTCTTTAGACCGGCTCGTGGGTTCCTGTGTGAGTTCCTCCCTGATAAGGGAATAAATTTGATCCACGTCTTTTGCATCAAACGCGAAAGTGGAGGCTCTAGCCTCAGTGCTCTTCGATATGTCCTCATAGTTGCTCATGGTATCGTTGTTTATGAAAATTGTAGGTGCGTGCTATCAATCCTGTGGACGCTATGTCAGATAATGTAAATGGAATCGGATGGATGCACAGCGATTTGAAAGGTGATCAGGCTGTTTCAGTGATGTTATGGTAATTTTATGGTGCTCCGCAAGGTGACGTCGAGTGCCCAACGGCGTCCGTCAATGTACGTTAAAGAAGTGAAGCTAGAGGGTCTCTAGTTTCATCCCTTGACAGGCACACATATTAATGTCTTTTCTGGTGAAAAAAGACTTCCATTCAATGAGTTTTTCTTTAAATGTCTTTATATTTCATTGCATTTTTAGCTTCAATATTTCAAAATTGCTTCATATGTCATCAAAATCATTGTGGACAATGTTCACTTCAGGCAATGTCTTTAAGGCACACTCGGGCGGTGGGAAGCACGTAAAGGAGGTATATCTGTTTAATGAAACATGCGCTAATGGCTAGCTGCGTCAAGAGAGGAAGGAGATATGCCCATTCCACAGAGCCAAATGTCTTTGGTAGCGACAAGTAGAGCTGCTACAGTGGGGACCTGGGAGTTAAGGTGGTCTATAACAGCAAAGGTGGTATGGAGGTTAACGACCAGTTAAATTCAATAGCAAACGCATGCTTGTTCCAGCTCCATACACTGACGTTAATTCTTAATATTTTTTCATTTCCACACAAATTGATGATTTTAAATGCATTTATATCAGCCAGGTTAGATTATTGTAGCACCATCTACCTGGAATTACCCAAAAGTAGTTTAAATAAGCTCCAACGTGTCCAGAACTTCACGACTAGATTGGATTGGGTATGAAAGCCAGCACTGATGTTTCCTATGCACTGACTTTCCCTCACTGACTTCCCGTGAAGGAATGGCTTAGTTTTAACTCACTGTGTTTGCTGCACAATGTAATGTACTTGCATGGTAGTTTCTTGGGATCAGACTGATTTAATTGGTACCATTCTCCTCAGTTATTGAGAGTTTAGGACTATGCTCTTTTGAAGGTACAACAGTTTTTTTGCTCTTTCCATAGGGCTCGAGCATTTTTGAAGCTGTAGCACAAAGTTAGAAGCGACTCCTGCTGAAAATTAGTTAGGAATCAATCCTTTTAATATTCATGAAGAATCTGAAGACCAAGCTCTTTCCGTGACCATGAGCCACTTTCAGTCTGTCTTAGCTTAGAGTGTTTTGTTGTTTACTGTTGGCGTGTTAGCAACACAATATCCACTGTTGTTGCTTGGCAGCTGTGTTTTACAAATGGCTAAACATAAACTCATGTCCCAAAGATCAGGGGATTACACTCGAGACTTGCGCCAGAACTCTAGGTGAGCAGGGACTGTGGATCCTAACACTTCCAAGGACTGTGCATTAACCTTCTTTAAGTTTTCATCGACCAAATGCATACTCTTCGGGGGTACTTTTCCTCTACCTGCAGGGAGGTACCTTCTCTCTGTACCTCCCAGAACCGCTACCACGTTTTCTCTTTTTCTGGGCATATCTGTATTACCTTGGATGAAATCGTAAAACCCCTAAATCCTTGAAGAAATATTCCTTTCCTAGGAACACCTTCAATACCAAAGATGTCTTCCTTCTCTAACGGTCTCATTCCTCAAAAACTAAAGCATGCCATTGACATACACCCCCTGAAGTAACCGAATTTCTTTCCTGCATAGTAAACAGGCAAGTACCCTTGACCAGAGTGCCTGACTGCTTGTAAAACTGATATCCTGACTTTTAATTTGGCCATGTAAACATGCTAATCGAATGTGTACATTGAGACCTAGGCCTCTCCCTGGTAACACTATGTCCAGAAATTGTTCGGTGAGCAGGTGAGGTGCATCAAGCTTGTCCTTATAGCTGATATAAGCCTACAAACCATGTCTTGGAGTAGTCGCATAAAGTGCTAGTGGAAACCTCACCAGGCTTTTGGGACTTTTTAGTCTGACCAGACCTTTTTTGCTCTGTAAAGAAAGAGCACAGTCTGTGAACCCCTTGTGTGTAAAGTTCCTCTTTCATGGGAGACCCTTGCTCTGACATTCTGTGTGCTTGCATGTGTGTTAGGTGTGTAGCAAGTGTGTGGTACTAGGACTCTTTATGTGGTGAGCCTCTGAGTACTGGGACCAGTGTATGGATGCGTGAAATACAAGTAATATACGTTTATGTAATGAAACGAAATTTCAGGAGAATTAGGTGAAATTAGGCGTAATTATGTGAAATGGAAATCTGTAATTTAGCGATATTTTGTAGTAGAAAATGCATCCGCTCATCAATTTTTTACACAATGCCGCATTTTGTGCTAAAAATTAGTGAGACAGAATTCCCGCAAACAGCACCTACTTGCACTCTGATGTGTTGTTCCTGTGCTCCAGTGCTGTAATTTTGCCATGAAAGTTGATGTAATTATGCAACACGGTGTAATGGCTTAATGGCATAATTTTGGGATATTAAAAAAATTCCCAAAGTTATGCAGATTACACTGGCGTCATTTACATTTTGCCAGGCCTAGACCATGGGTATCTCTTTTTGGATGGTCCCTGGTTTAGCCTGGCATTCAATATGTGTATAGAGCTTTCCCATGTGGTAGAAGTGTATTGACTGCATTCATGTAACTTGAGGGTGGAGACCCAAATAAAGAGATGAGGTATGGCTACCCTTAGAAATTCAATGAGTTCCTTGTTAGCAGAAGGTAGCTGATAAGTTCTTCTTGGGCAACGCATTTTGGGAGAGGCTAGAGGTGAGGGGTGCATCAGCAGTTTCTGTGAGGAAAACTCTAATCAGGGCCTGTCTTTTTGTCTGTTCCTGACTACTGCTTCAGGAACGCTTTTGACAGTCACGTACAGATATCTCATGCTTGAATGTGCCCTTGTTTTGTATAATTCTGCTTAGAGTCAGCATCATTATTACCTACCGACAGAGACATCACCTTGCACAAAGGCTGTGTCTGAGAAACTGCCTGAAAATGACATTCTACAGAGAACCAACTCAAACTGTTTCTGGAACTTTAGACACTGGATCCACAATCCCGGTCTGGAAATGGGTGCAAACATGGGTCCCAGTCCACCCATTTTGTACCAGTTCCAAGTTCTTCTTAACCAAGGAAGGGAGTGCTCCACCGACGCGAGGAAATACCACCTGAAGTCTTCACTTTATGCTTGGGGAACTGAGCGTCCCAGAGTCTAGGAGCCTGCTGCCTGCATAATGAGAGAGGGAGAGAGACTGCCTGGTTGTATAGTTACAGAGACTATCCAGGAAAAGAAGCATACTGAGCTGGAGAAACACCTTGAGATACCTGACTACCAAAGCAGAGTAAAGTCAGAAGTGACCTATGTTCTGAAGGAGTCTCACAGATTCACTGAGCAGTTCCTGCCTTGAACTGTGCCAAGCTCTCTAAACTCCAAGCATCGTCATCTTGTCTGGCATCCTGCTATGTGTCAAAGAAACTGATGCAGCCGCTTCCAATGTCTGAGCTGAAGATCCTCATTGCTGCTGATCCGAAGCCTAGATCGGCCCATGGGCACATCTGCACAACCGCTGATGAATGCCCTTAAGGCTGCACATGGTATATTCTAACGTACATCTCCGCCCTGCCTGGGAGGCCAATACTGCAGTAAAAGAGTGGTGCCCAGTGAGTCTGCCATGCTGATTCTGAACAGCAGCTTGTAATAAGAGAGGTTGCTGCCTTGCCCCCGAAGTTACAGAGCCACCGCTAAGGGAGCAAGAACTCTGTCAATGCCCACTTGCACTACCAAAACCGCCTCTTTAGAGAACAGATTGAAGTGACGACTCACTATGAGTGAAATGTAAGGCTGGAAGCACGGAAAAGCTCTGCCTTACGAAATGAAGGCTTTTGTTGTAGTGAACTCAACTTGGTGAAAACTATTTGAACTGAATTGCACATCTAGCCAGTAGGGTGCTTTTGGATGAACTGGACCTCTGCCTAATCAATCCTTATGCCCATTCTATAGCTGTGCACCCTGAATATTATAACCAGAATATCAAGCGATGCAAATATTGAGGAAAACACATCTGATCAAAATTAGCAAAAGGTAAGTAAATACAGATGTTCTATTCCTAGCACAGCATATATGTACCCTGATGACATATACATATCTTCAAGGTACGCAGATGTTGAGTTAGGAATAGTACATCTATGCTTCCTCTTTATGCATTTACCTTTCTATATTTTGGTCTTTGATATTTTGTCCATGATATTCTTCTACCACGATATTCATGACCTCGATATTCAGTAGTAAAATCCATGCTATTCCCTGGGGACTGTAGACATGAGAAAAATTGTGACAGCGGGGATAGGGACCAAAAGGGCTCTAGCTCCTCAATGGATCTCATAAGTAAGAATCTACACCTGTAACCGAGAATTTTACTTAAATGTTAAGTATTTCATTTTTCTGGGAGATTAAAGTTCTTGCTCCTCACACTGCCTCCATAAGAAGCCTTTGACTGCCCTTGCTACTTTGAAAGTCAAGTGCAGAAAGGGCGTACTTAGGCCAGTGTTCAGAGCAGTAGAATGATAAACCTAGTACAGCGTGACAAATGACCTTAGCCACCATTGTTGGGGCCTAGTGGCCACTGATTGCCCTGTGGCACACCGATCATGATCTGACAGAGCTCTGATAATCTCTCCAACTACAAAGTGATCTCTGATCTACCCTTTATTGCCAGGGACCCCAAAACAATGGTCATGCACCATCCATTCTGTCATCTGGAAGCGCATGGCCTCCTCAGTGACATTCAATCAACTCCAGACCTTGGAGGGTCACAGATTCAATACTACTAAAAATCAGTGAACAACTCCTCAATTTGCTAGACTAAGGCATATCATGTCTCTTAATACTGGATCCCTCTGAAGCATTTGATACCATTGACCATCAGAGACCCCACATTGGCTTGAAATTCTCAGCAGGCATCAATTGTGCTGCTGAATTGTGCTTTGGGGATTGTGTTGAGTGCCCTCGTGGTTCACAGTAAGATTGCTTTCTCCCCACAGCGTGCTCCCGAATGGGATATATTTTGTTAAAACAGCACCCGTACTTTAAAAAGCACATAAGCCGCTTTTGTAGAAATAAAATCCCATTTGGGAATGCACCCAGGGGGATGGTGGTGTGCTGATCCCTGCAGACCAACACCCCTGTGTTTGCAGCCAATCACAGGGAGCTGCAAATGGTGACTTGCCTAAATGATATTCATTAGACAGGTCGTTCTGCAAACTCATGTGGCTGGAAATGTTGCACCTCGATCTAACAGTGCTTGGGTCACATTGCAAAACTAAGGAGTGGTCGCAAAACTTGAGCGTCCAATTTGGGACCACATTGTGTGACCAGTATTTTAGTATATCACACCCCAGGGGAAATGCAGAAGTGACGTATTTGGAAAGCTGAACTAAATAGATGCTTACGCTCACGCTTACCCCCCTTACGCGGTTTTGAGCACTCGGTTCATGTTTTGTGACTTCCAAAGCGCTCAGCGCGAGCCTCTCCCTCTCTGAAGACTAGCACGTGGGATGCGCCCCAACAGTTTCCAGCTATGAAGCAGTAACTGCTGCTGCCTGGATATCTCTCATCACCCCTTACTAAAACTGCGTCACTAAAACAACCCTCGCCTGGGGGAAGACAGGCAGAGGGATAAGTCTTGGAAAGGTGCCAGGCAGAGAACAATTCGGCACTGCAGGCACAGCAATATCTCTATTTGAAGGTAAAAGGTCAACGCATTCTAACATCTCTGCTTTCCAGTCTGTCAGCCACTGTGTCAGCCATTCTGCAAATGCATCGAAATAAGAGATTGCATGTCTGGAAAACAAAATGCTTTCAAGGATTTGTTGAATGAGGGCCATAACAACTCCAGCGAGGCCCTTAGCGACTCCATGTAAAGTGTATTATAGATTGCAGGGTTCTGAATGCAGGGTCAGCAATCCTGTATTTTTTATTCTGCTTTAATAAGAGGCCCCACACAGTGAAAGTAGATTACTGATATTACATGGAAGGACAGAGACCTGCCTCACTCATCTATTACTCCAAGGGACACCCACACTATTATTGTCACACTGGGATCACTCAAACGTCTGGCACCTTAGATTCACTGTTGGAACTATAATACCACTTGAACCTGGATATTACTAACAAACCATCTTCCCAACAATGTCTCTTTTTGCAAGTGATTGGATATTAGGGCTCTGCAGCAGTACACAATGCTGTCAATTCACACACATAGAAAGGCGGCGGGCAATGCACCAGCCAAATAACACAGAGCACGAGCTTCTTCTGGTTAAAGGGTGCTCCTAAGGGGTTACACTAGATTTTGTGGAGACTAGCAGATAGTGTCAGTCAGTAAATGCTTCTGGGAACATCCTGTGTGCCATTACTTCTGAAGGGAAGGATGCCTACAGACCCTCTCCTGTTAAATGTGTTCACCCCCTACATCTGTGGTTTTTACCTTTGTGTGGTTATGGTTTCTCTGTGTGTGTGTGTGTCTGGATGTACGCATGAATGCGATTGTGTGGCGTGTTACATGTGTCTATTGACGCCACAGTTAAGATACCATGAAATAGTGCTTTCCGTACAATATTTCATTGTCTTGTAGGGTGTGACGATCTCATAATGGTAAGCAGATGGTAAAACCTTAAAGAAGAAAGTCAGTGGTTGACGCAATAAGATGAAAGGACTGGTTTTAGGTGTTTGACCAGTCTGAGACAGGAGCAGCAGAGGAGGTTAACCAGTTGATTGAAGAGATGTGTTGTTATCAGTTTTTGAATCTATTGAAGTCTGCTTCAAATCTTAGATTGTAGACATTGAACAGCATAAGTGACAGAGATGAGAGGTAACTGTGGCAGAACTGGAGAGGAAAGGTCCCAGTTTGGCCTGATGCTTGTGGTTTTGGAAGGAGGAAAACCAAGAGAGCATGGTATCTGTGACATTCAGGGAATGGAGATAGGGTAGTCATGATGGTAAGTGTTGACGTCCTCCCTGTTCCCAGATGATGGAGGTCCCAGTGTTGGGAATACTGGTCAGGATGATGCAAGATGGCAGTCGGGGTTCCCTTCTGCAGCAGTATTTAAGGATTGCATTCTCAGCCATTCTTCACCAGGCAGCTGTGCATGTTAGTGAGTTTATTCATTCGTAGTTCCAGGTCAAATAGCTTCCCCTACCGTCTGCACATTCATTGCTTACTTGCGCTCCTGCTGGTAGGTAGGTTTCTGATGTTTTGCTGTTGCTATTACTACTTACCTCTCGCTTTTACGCCTCCATTTCCTATTTTCGTCCTGGAATCTCATGATTCACTTGCTGCTAAAGTGGTCTCATAGCCTTCAGATGGTGAATGCACTTTGTTGACAGTATGTTTTTTAATTACTAGCTTTTAGGTTACTAAGTATGTTCAAACTTTGAATGCATATACTTTTTTTACAATTTAAAATGTGACTGACAGAAATCACAAGTCATGACTCTTGATTTAAGACAGTATTAACCTTTTACAGCCTGCTGAGCACATTTTTAAAATCCTAACATCTCAACTAACCTAGGGCCTGATATATATCTTGGCAGAATGGATACTCTGTTGCGACGGAGTATCCATACCGCCAAGACTGTGGGCCTTCAGTCCAATTTAAATGTGGGTGGACCTTTGGTTTAATCACAGCAGAGACTACATCGTCTGCACTGTGAATAAATCCCTCTGACGGACCAACAGAGTAAGGTCCATCAGAGGTTGACCTCTAATTTCGTCCACCTAATTTAGATGGGCAGAATTAGAAGTCAGTTTTCACTGCCCCTTACCACCAGGAAAACCCTGGCGGCAAGAGTCAATGAAAACTACACAAAGATTTCCTCACCATGGGAGATGACCCCCATGATTAGGGGTGCACTGTCTTTTTTATTCTCAAAAAGAAAATCTACGAAAAGAGAAAAGAGAACTGTTTGCCGTACGACTCCATCATTCTTGACCGAGCCGTGCTTCAAACTGCAAAAAAGCATTGACAGGAATTGCAGTGACAGTGTGTCATGATAATGCTTTAAGAAATGACCGCCAGTTTGGCGGTCATGTCATAATTTGGCAGGCGAAGGTGCTTTCAAGGCGATGCAGTAAATTACTGCGTTGTCCTCACTGCCAAACCCCCATCCACCTATCCAATCAGCCCATACATATCGGTCTGCTAAATATTGCTCAGGTTTATCCACTGGGCCAAAAGCAACAGGCAAATCAAAATATGCCTTTTCAAAGGAAATTTAGCTAGATAGATAGATAGATAGATAGATGGATAGATAGATAGATAGATAGATAGATAGATAGATAGATAGATAGATAGATAGATAGATAGATAGATAGATAGATAGATAGATAGATAGATAGATAGATAGATAAATAGATGTGATTTTGGAAGACATGGAGGATCTTGAAAAGCAGGACAATTTTATAAAATGCCACCATGTCGAGAATAGAAATCAAGAGCCTATCCAACCTGCTGTGGCTTTGTTAAGCCAGTCTCCCAGAAGTGCAATGCTAAGGTCTCAGAATTGTTTCTCCTCAAGACCAATGCGAATCCAGAGTTTTACCTTTGCAGTAATGATCTCAAATGTTCCCATCAAATGAGTGTAATTACCACCTTATGGCAGGGAATACCAATCATATCCCTGTAAAATATTGCTATAGGATCAATATCTCCCACAATGTTTCAGTCAATTACATGCTGTTCACAGATTTCCCAAATAGCGCTATCTTGTGCAGGGAATCCTATTCACATGGTAGTCAGTGCCACCTTGTACCCAGGTACCCAGTCAATGTAATGAGTCCATATGCCAGCTAATAGATTTCATGTCTGTCAGGTATTCCACATATAATGTCATACTGTGCTCCCAGGTTCTCCCAACTTACTGCTCTATGACTAATGCTCTATGGCTATTTGTTTGTTAAAGCCACGTTGTGTCCAGACACCTGTCATTTGCCAGCCAATTCCATTATGTGTTCAGTTACCTGACATTATCAGTCAAAGTCATGATTTGCCCCAGCTATCACCAAAAAACAATCAATGTCAGGATGTGCCCCCCATATTCCCCGTATGCTGTAAAATGTGACATGACCAACACATTCCCCTATATACCAGTGAATGACATGACGATTCAATGTTTATATGGAACCCTGTATTTCTTGGTCACTGAGATAAAAATTATACTATGTCAGTAGACAAAAGGCGTATAACTGTACCTCAATATGTTTCCATCCAAGGGCATGCATTCCCAAGTTACTGCCTAGACATCATCCATTTATGGATATTCAGCCCATCCTAAATTTTATTCAACCACCATTTTATTCAATGTTGACAGGCTCCAGTTTCACATCGAAGACTAGCTGAAGTCACGCAAGGCGCGTGCTAAATGTATTTTCCTCAGTTTGTAAAGGCGCACATTGAAAGCTGCCAGAGCAGGACATGCAGATACGGGACACATGTAGCATTTTCTGCTCGAACCTGTATCCTGTAGTCAAAAATTAGTCGAAAAACAAAAATAGGAAATACCAAATATTAAACAAAATAACCAAAACCCAATAATTGGGAATAGGGAAGATTACACTTGCATAACAAATCCCAGGCCTAATAAAGATTTGCTCTCACACACAAAAAGACACACTTTACACACACGGACACACTCGTACACATGCTCCTAAATATAAAAATATACAGTGAGAAAAACACTCAGAAGCAAACACACACAGATGAAGATTTGCTTCTCCACCCCAATCTGTAATTGTATTCATTGTCATTGTCTGTCCCAGGTGATCTGCCCTGTTCCAGCTCCTCCGTCAGGGACAGAGCCCCCATGAAAGTGATGCAATGGAAACAGAATCCTTTCTGTATGTACTATGATATATTGCTATGCAGCGGGTTAATAATTGTTGACATTGTAGCAAAGTGGGGTTTGCAACACTGCATTCCCATTAAGCATAAATACTAACAAAACTTTCCTTAGTGTAATCAGTAGAGCGGCGCAGGGTCTTACAGACGAAATTCAAGCGCCCACTTTACTGCTGTGACTGCGTAGACTTTTAGAACATTAGCTGGAAAAAGGGCAATATCCTGGTATTTCATTAGAGTCAATAGCACGCGTTGCTCTGTATTTAATCAACCCTTGCTTTGACAGCAGTACCTGCTGTTGCCATGGTCGTGCTAAACTCTACAAAACTCACTGCTAATGGAGAGAGAAATCTGGCCCTCAGGGGAAGCTCATTAGAACCACTGGTGGTCCACAGAGCAGGAGTACTAGAATAATAAATAGGGGGAGCACTAATCAGGATGAAAGGTATAAACTTAGAAGTGAATACATTAAAATAAAGCATTGCTTATGATTCAGCCTCACAACTGGCTGATTATACCAAAGCCCCGTTCTTCCATGTACAGATGTTCCATGGTTTCCAGCTGCATGTCCCAGATGGTATGCATTGATATAGTCATTCGAGGCCCGTGCAGGTAAGAGCAGTGGGGTGGTGAAGCCAGGTTGGGGGGGGGGGGGGGTTGGGGGAATCAACAGACGACCACGAGAGCAAATTAAATAAATAATTAATTTTCCCTCATCGTCTGTCAAAATCCCCCCCTCCTGGCCCCAGCGTTCTTACCTGCACCTGCATAGAGTGACGCCAGTTATTGTGCTAACCTGCAAGAGGGATAAACCGAGTCACCGCTTCCTCGCCAGTGCCGCACTCGACGCCTGCAAAATACAGAAAAGGTGAAAGAAGGAGAAGAAAGTTTAGATGTTTTATCGCTTGCTGAAAAGTAGCAGGAAGTTCCAGTTATCTCACTCATTGGGTGTGACTGATCCATTAGGCAGTGCACAACCTATGTCGGAGGGAAGAAAGGACAGTGGTGGCCAAAGGTATAGTACACCCTATCCTGAGGAAGGATGCCAGGGCTGGACTGGAACCAAACGCAGCCCAAGCAAAACTGCTCATGCTAGCCCTGTCCCCTCTGTCTTCTTGTGCTATGTCTCTCCATACAACCATTCTCTCTTTCTCCTTCTCACCTTCTAGTTGCTTGTCCCTCTTTACCCCTATCTTCCTCCTCCCTCACCCTCTTTCTTTCTCTCTTGAAGCCTCCCAATGCTTGTAGCAAGCTGGCTCGCTATATAGTATATTAAAATGAGGTGCACTGTGCAAATAGTCCAGGTATCCCTTATTAGTGTACTTTAACCAAACAGAGTGTCCTTCCTGTAGCCCCTTTAATATGCCCTACCAGAAATGGGGGGACCTCAAAAAAGGAAGAAGACAAAATGGGTGTGCGATTCCAATGTGTACAATGGTGACTCTCTCTAGTATAGAGTTACTGAGACAATCAAAAAGAATATATATATATATATATATATATATGTGTATATGTATATATATATATATATATATATATATATATATATATATATATATATATATATATATATATATATATATATATATATGTGTGTGTGTGTGTAAAGCCAACCCGCCACTGCGGGTGGGAAGGGAAAAGAAACCCTTTTTCTTTAAATTGCCCTCACTCACTCTAATAGTCACATGCTTAATCATAGGGCCATCCCGACTCCTACAGGTCGGGCTGGGTTCAACCATTTTTCAGGGAACACTTAGAGATATTTTGTAAGGGGCACACCATTGAAGATAAAATTCCTCACCCACTCCTAAAGAAATCTTTAATAACAGAGTGGGAGGGAAGATTAAAATACAAATAAACTTGTACAAAGGATGTGATGGTCCTATGGCCCTAAAATCAGCACCAACATGTTTCAGCCCTTCTTAACTGGCCTAAATAAGTCCTGGTGGGATGTAATGAGGTTACTTCCCCCAAAGACGTGAGTGTGAATGTACCATTTGCCACATGAACTATAAATTAAAAATGGAACAAGCCTAATACTTGCCACCGGTCTGGATGAGGAATTACCTATGCAGAAAATGAGAGAAAACAAAATGTGTACTCATTATTATATTTAATGTGATTACCATTGGGTCACCATTTGCACATGGTACCCCCTGTATCCAAAAAGTTGTGATGGTGTCGGGGTGCCACCCATGTTTCTATAGTTCATATCAACATCATATTAATGTGGTTACATCACACAAAATGTTTGCGAATTCCCACCACACCATATACACTTCAGTGGCTATCACAAGTGCTATGGGTAGTGCCTGTATGCATTATTACATCCACAATCTACTTCCATACTTCCCTGTGGTGTGTCTCACCACATTCATTCCCATCTTTACAATTTAAAAACAAGACTCACCCAAACAACTCGGGGTTATTGATTCTCAAGGGAATGCAGGAGGGAGGCTTTGTAGTCACACACTATGGGTGACAAAGTAATGGTGGTGATAATAGTTAGAAAGATATATATAGCCAAAGTGCTTTGCAACCTCTAGGTCATTATCTCGCCGCTCGAGCAGCCGCTCATTTAGATAAATTATGGACACTTACTTCATCAAAGGTCCTTCCCTGCTGGAACCTACGTTTGCTCATGCTCGCCGGCTAGTGCGGTTTGTTCTCTGCTAAGCCGATTGTTAAATACTCTTGTTTTCGTGCATTCGTAGCCACTCATTGCTCAACAGGTCACGACTGCTTAGCGCACGACTTATTGCTGATTGGCTGTCGCTACGGACTCTGCTTGTGTCGTAACAACAGGACTATGACTCCTGCCAATAATCCTCACGTGTGTGCATGGGAATTCTACGTTGTCCATAGTGCCACGACTACTCTGTCTGATACTCTAGTCTGATTCGTGGTTGCTACAGACTCTTTTTTATCCTGACTACTGCTCTGCGATCTGTGCCGAGTTGTCCGTTTTCAAGTTAATGTCTGCACCACTCCGTAAACATGAGAGAGGTACTCACGTATATGTCACGTGACCCGATGTTTTCTGGGTTATCATGTCTGTGGAATAATATACTTGCTATCAGGATCGCTCACCCAGTGCCGTAATACCGATCGTGCTGTAGGTAAATTACCGTCATACAGTATAAGATAAAAAAAAACACAAACAAAAGGTGAAGGAGTGACAAACAGAGCACTGTTACAGTCTTACGCTCTACCAATAACTTTTATGGCTAGTATCTTGTGAAACCTTCAAGTCGACTATAGGTAATTTCTATATACACACATGTACTTGTTTGAATTAGTTGTTGCATCTGGCTCAGAAGGACCTGCCCAGTGGGTCTGGTTCAAGGTGTTAGTTGGAAATATGGGGTTTCCCCCATATATAAAGCGTGTTTTTTTAAGAGGGAAAGTGTCCTGTCACCGAGGAAGACCTCTTATTGTCTACATTGGTATAAAGCCGATGAATTGTTGAAATTTCTTATGGGAGTGCCCACTCTGTTTCTAATATATATATATATATATATATATATATATATATATATATATATATATATATATATATATATATATATATATATATATATATATATATATATATATATATATATATAGGTGTTTTTTCATGAGCATAATATCATTATGCCTAGCTCATACAGTGGCTCCGAATTCTGTAATGGTCATGTGGGCCGGGCGGGCTGATTGGCATTCAATTGGTTTCACAGTATATTATCACTAAGGCCCTGGACATGGGTCTGGAGGCGGTGTACCCAACGCTGTTCCTTTAATAGCAGTGTTTTGTGAGTGGTACTTGTAGGAATAACTTTCTCAATGATGCTCCAAAGTAGGTCTGTGTCTGTATATTTCTTTTCAAGGAAGTGTGCTGTCTGTTTAGTTGTCACTCTACTGCATCTTATGGTACTCCTGTGTTCATTTATGTGGATCTTAACCTTGCATGTGGTCATTCTGATGTATTTAAGCCCACAGGGGCATATAATTACATAAACTACATTGGCACTGTTGCAGTTTGTGTGAGACCGCTGCTCCCATGGAGTTCTCATTCCAAGGTACAGCGTATTTATTTGGGAAGTAAATGGGCACACCGAACAATTACCACACAGGAACTGCCCCAGAACCGGGAGGAGGTTCCACAGTGTGTTCTGTCCTGTAGTGATTTATTCCTTGTGTCACTATGAACCACTCTGTCCCGAATACTCCGATTTTTGCGAAAAGAGAACATAGGTTTCTCAAAATCCAGTGTATTTGACTTAAGAATGCGCCAATGTTTGTTGATTGTTTGTTTCACAAAGTTAGAGCCAGTGCTATAAGCATTGACACAGATCAATTTTGTTTTGTCTGGCCTGTCAATTTTCTCCAGCAGGGATTCCCTCGGGATGTTGCGAACCCTCTTTTTGGCTTTATTGACAATGGAGGCAGGATATCTCCGAGCTTGTAATTTGGTAGCGAAAATGTTAGCTTCTTTCCTGTAATCTTCCAGTCTGGAACAATTGCAACATATGTGCATAAACTGTCCCACTGGGAGAATCTCACAGAGTGTTCTTGATGAGCGGGTTGTTGTTCCATATGTAGAGATCGTCAAACCATCCCATATACAGGCATGCCACACTTGGGGAAAATGTGCTGTCCATGGAAGTCCCGTGGCACTGGATGTAAAATCTGTCTTCAAAACTGAAGACATTTTCAGTCAGGGCTATCCTTGCCAGTTGCATAATCTGGTCCACAGGAGCCTTCTATTGCCACTCTTCATTACCTAAAATGTCCTGGATAGCACCATGGCTTCCCTCTTGGGGGATACTCGTATAGAGTGATTCCACATCCAAGCAAAGTAATGTCTCTACCTCTGGGTTGTAAATTATGTCTTTGAGAATAGTCAACAGGTCTTATCTTATCTTATCTTATCAAGAATTTATAGAGCGCACGTTCACCCAAGGGTTTCATGGCGCTACAGGTGGGAGGTATATTTGCTTTAGTGACCAATGGTCTCAGGTACCAATCTACAAATTGGACAGGGGTTCCAATATAGACCCGATCCCTGAGACTATCGGTATTCCTGGTGGTGGAGTGCGCCCTTTATGTATTTTAGGTATGGTGTAAAACCACGTCACTCTTGGATCTTTGGCTGTCAGAAACTCCTTCTCTTTTTTATTTATCCACCCTCTTTCCATTGCTGTGTCTAGTAAAGGGCCGATCTTCCGTTGGATCTTGCCCGTTGGATCACTTCAAAGGATGGTATAATTTATTTCTTCCTGTAGAAGTATCAGGCATGCTGCTCTGTAATCCTCCTTATCCTGGATAACGATGGCGCCCCTCTTATCAGCAGGTTTCACCACTATGTTTTCTCTCATGGCAAGTGTTCTCAAGTCAGATGATTCTTGTCTTGTTAAGTTGTTGAACCCATTCTGTTTTGGTTGAAAGTTCTCGAAGTCTTTTATGACTGCTTCTTCAAATGCTATAATTTTCGGTGATATAGCTGATGGGGGTGGGTTGAAAGTAGATTTCTTCTTTAGACTGGTATAGCCTTCTTCCTTAGGGGTTTCCTCTTGATTCATAAAGAAGGTTTTTATACAAAGTTTTCTGAAAAACTCAGCCAGTTCGCATCTCAAAAAGAATTTGTCCATAGCTGTAGTAGGGACAAAACCCAACCCCTTGTTGAGGACATCAAGGTTGCCTTTGGTTAGTTGTTCTTTCGATAAGTTGACCACTAGGTCTACTGGTTTCTCTGACCCACTTGTCACTGATCTTTTGTCCTGCTTCTTGTATTGGTTCCGTTCGGTGGCTCGTCTTGCCATTGTACTCTTCGCGACTTCCATCCTCTTCTTCCCCGTCGTCTACCAAACACTAAAAAATGCTGGTTTGGTTGGTAATACGGCATATTCTGTGGTATATTCTGTGGTATTGGAGGTCCCTGATATGGTGGGGGGCGATGTAGCCTCCTGGCCAGTACACCATCGGATGGTTCTGGAACTGTTGGTTCACAAAATTCCCTCTGTGGAATCGTCTGCGGCCTCTTTTTCCTCTGCTAGAGGCTGAATTATCGCTGGACCAGTCATCCGTATCTGTGTGAGTTGATCCGCTATCGCTTCTTTCCGATAGGTCAATATCCAACTCATTTTTCTTATTGTACCCCTCCATAGTGTATGGATACACACGCTCATGGGAAAATCTTTTTAAATCTGTTTGTAGCTTTGCTATTTTACTCTGGAGTTAGAAGTCTTTGTGTTCCGCAATCTCCTTATTCACGTCCTCACGTTTCTTATTAAATATCGAGATCTTGATCTGGGCATTGAGGTTATCTTCACAAATTTTTAATTTTTTCAGTAAAGCCTCTGATATGCGTTTAACAATATTTATGATCAATATTAGTCAATCGCGTGTACACCCCCACGCGATCAGTGACCATTCCTTTCTAAAAAGGGGATCTTGTAGAAAGATACGTGGCTCGTTGGTTACAATGAGTCTCATGGGAGCAGCATTCCCATGCAGTTACTCAGTCATAACTACACCGTGTAGTAAACTTTTGATCTGCTCCCTTTTAAGTTCTTTTATCTCATCCCAATTTTAAGCCTGACTAAGGCTTTGGGTGATATTAGTATCCGGGAGTAGAGAGGGTGCTGACAAGATGAGGGATGCCATCTCATCTGAATAAGCTAGGCCTGTTAGTTCTGTCATTTTTAGTAAATTATTGTCCTTCTGAGCCAGACGCAATAACTAATTCAAACAAGTACATGTGAGTATATAGAAATGATCTATAGACGACTTGAAGGTTTTACGAGAATCTAACCTTAAGAATTATTGGTAGTGCGTAAGACTGTAACCGTGCACTGTTTGTCACTTCTTCACCTTATGTTCGTGCTTCTTTGTCCTTATACTGTCTGAGGGTAATTTACCTACAGCAAGATCTGTATTACGGCACTGGGTGAGCAATCCCGATAGCAAGTATATTATTCCTCAGGCATGGTAACCCGGAAAACATTGGGTTACGTGGCATATACGCGTGTACCTCTCTCATGTTTACGGAGTGGCACAGACATTACCTGGAAAACAGATAACTCGACACAGATCGCTGAGCAGTAACCAGAGTAAAAAAGGAGTCTGTAGCAACCACCAATCAGGCTAGAGTATCAGACAGAGTAGGTGTGGCACTATGGACAACGTAGAATTCCCATGCACGCATGTGAGGATTATCTGCGGGAGTCATAGTCCTGTGCTACAACACGAGCAGAGTCTGTAGTGACAGCCAATCGGCAGCAAGTCTTGCACTAAGCAGGCGTGACCTGGTGAGCAACGTGTGGCTATGAATGCGCAAAAACAAGAGTATTTAATAATCGGCTTAGCAGAAAACAAACCGCACCAGCAGGGGAGCACAAGCAAACATAGGTTACAGCAGGGGAGGACCTTTGATGAAGTAAGTACCGATCATTTATCTAAACGAGCAGCTGCTCGAGTGACGAGACAATGACCTAGAGGTTGAAATGCACTTTGGCTATGTATAGCTTTCTAACTATTATCACCACCATTACTTTGTCACCCAAATTGTGTGACTACTGGGCCTCCCTCCTGCGCTCCCTTGAGAATCAATAACCCCGAGTTGTTGGGGTGAGTTTTTTAAAAAATTGTAAAGATGGGAATGAATGCGGTGAGACACACTACAGGGAAGTATAATGTGGATGAAAAAATGCGTGTATTAGCCACTGAAGTGTATATGGTGTGGTGGGAATTCGCAAAACGTTTGTGTTATGTAACCACATTAATATGATGTTGATATGAACTATAGAAACATGTGTGGCACCCCAACTCCGTCACAACTTTTTGGATACCATGTGCAAATGGTGGCCCAATGGTAATCCCATTGAATATAATAATGAGTACAAATTTTGTTTTCTCTCATTTTCTGCATGGGTAATTACTCATCCAGACCGGTGGCAAGTATTAGGCTTGTTACATTTTTAATTTATAGTGCACATGGCAAATGGTACATTCGCATTCACGTCTTTGAGGGAAGTAACCTCTTTACGTTCCACCCTGACGAAAGCCCAGGACTTATTTAGGCCGATTAAGAAGGGCTGAAACATGTTTGTGCTGATTTTACGGTCATAGGACCATCTCATCCTTTATTCCCGTTTATTTGTATTTTAATCTTCCCTCCCACTCCGTTATTAAAGAGTTCTTTAATATTTTGTGAGGAATTTTATCTTTAATGGTACATCCCCTTACAAAATATATCTCTAAGTGCTCCCTGAAAAATGGTTGAGCCCATCCTGACCTGTAGGAGTCGAGATGGCCCTATGATGAAACATGTCACTATTAGAGCGAGTGAGGGCAATTAAAAGAAAAAGGGTTTCTTTTCCCTTCCCAACTTCAGTGGCGGGTGGCTTTACATATATATATTCTTTTTGATTCTCTCAGTAACTCTATACTAGAGAGAGTCACCATTATTCACATAGGAACTGCAAACCCATTTTGTCTGTTCCCTTTTTTTGAGGTCCCCCCATTTCTGGTAGGGCATATTAAAGGGACTACGGGAAGGACATTCTGTTTGGTTAAAATATATAAAAGAGGGAGAACGTGTCCTTTCTATCCTCGTGATCGAGGACTTCTCTACCTGCCCTGGAAATGCGTAGTCCTGGGAATTTGTGAAACAGATCCCTCATTAATGTACAGGGGCTTGCTCTAGCAATCCCAAGGGGCTCTGTCTATGGTAGTGTGGACAACCAGCCGTAGGCTTATCAGAGGGGAGTGTTAGGCATTGTTGAACACACACTCAATTAGGAAATCCAACACTAATTTAGAAAAATAACAGATTTTTATATTAATTTAGACACCGAGATCTATGAGATCAGGTAAGTACATTTTGAATTAACGATTTTCAACACACTTAGAAAATACCACTGTCAGATTTGAGGCATGAGCCTCGAACGAGGTAATGTTATCCTATAGGGAAACATACCCTGCATAGGGTCACTTGCAAACAACTTACAGGACTGTTCTTCTGGACTTAAGGTAAGTAGTGGCCAAGGTATGTAAAACAAGCAGCAGTTTTGGGTTACCTGCCCTGGTATGTCTGGGTGCAGAACTGTTGGTTGCAAGAATAGCCTTGAACGCTACCGCTAAGTCAGTGGGTAAAAGTACTGGTAGGAAAAAGGCTGCATGTGCGGACTGTGGGACCAGTTTGGCAGAACCCAAAGGGCAGGGGGGCTCGGCTCTTGAGGGTCTCTGGAGCAAAGGTGCACCATTGGTAGGCTCGAAATCTGGCTCTGGTGCAGTGTTGTTTTACCTGGCGGGTCGCTTGCGTTGAAGGCTCTCACTTTTGGGGTCGACCTGGAGCAGGGGACAAAACAGGACAGCAGGGCCACTCTCAGGGATGGTCTCTTTGGTGCTGAAGTCCCATGTTGGTAGGTTGGTCTTGGCGGTGTTGGTGTCCGGAATGTTCACGAAAGAAGCTTTGGTTTCTGCAAGGGGTCTGGTATCCCAGGTTGAGGAGATGGATCTTACCTTCTGAAGCACAGTGACCTCCTCCTGGGCAGAAGCAGCTTGTATTCGGTAAAAGAGGCAGGCGGGGAGGGTTACGGATGGGACACAACGCAGATTTTGTTATCCATTTACAAAAGAGGCTTGGAGGGGGGAAAAGGGGGGACAACGTAAATAAAACTAAATACAAAATTAAACTTCCCCTCTGGCACATCTAATTGCGCTCTTCCATTCCTTTCCGCCGCTGCAGACAGGCAGAGGCTACCAGCCTGCCCTGCGCCCAATCCTGAAGCTGCTCTCACATGAGAGCAGCTTCAGAATTGGCCAGAGCACCGTAAATGTGAACCTCAGGACAGATTGGGAGTCTGTGCCTGCTCTCTCCAGCAATGCAGCTGGGGTTAGGGAGGGGCCACTACACATGTGATTTTCGGCCGGCTTGAGACAGCCGGCCAAAACCCACATGTGCAGTGCAGGTAAAAGCCACCACTGCCACTCTACCCAATCATAACCCTGGCCCCACCCAAGCCTTGGCACAAGCAAAATAAAACAATATAAAAGAGGGGTTTGAACTCATTTTCTTATCATTTTATTTTGAAAAATGTTAAACTGCTGGCAGGGGGGGCGATTCTCCTCCGCCATAGCGGAGGAGCCACTGCTGCTCCTGGCTGACTGCTGTGTTGGTGGACCTGGTGGTCAGCAGATTGGTAGACGCTGTGGTCGTGCCTGCAGGCTGCAGGGAAGTGGCTTCTCCACTTTAAGAGAGAGGCTGATGGGTTGGTGAAGTGCTGGCAGCTCTCAGAGGCTTTTGGAGGCTGCACAACTGCAGGTCGAGTTGGGTCCTTGCTATTGTTGAGACAGGAGCAAGCAGGCAGGCTTTGGTGCCAAGTACACAGCTAGTCTTCAGTTCTTGCATTCTTCAGCTCTTCTTTGTCCTTCTCCTTCTTCGGTCAGGTGAATCTGAGTTCATGGTGTCAGGGTGCCACCTAAATACTGAATGTAGGGGCTTCAGGAGAGGTAGTAGACACTGGGCTACTTACTCATGGGATTACTGCATCACCTATATGACCACTTCCTGTGGAAAGTGGGTATAACCCTGTCCCAGATTTCTTAATTCTACCAAAAACAAAATGGTGGAACCCTTCCTTCGTGGAGCAATTCAGGCAGCCTACCTTAGGGGTGTGACTAGCCTTGTAGTGCAACACGCCTACTTGCATAGCTAATTTTCCACATGTCCTGGTGCCAAATTAGCCTAAGCGCAAGGGGTGGCATATCCCAGGTCTGGGGAAGCCGGGGTCGCATATCAAAGGAGGTAGGGGCTTTGAAGTCCCTGGCTTTGGTGTGCAGATTTCCTAGCCATCCTGCTGAAGGAGGGTTAAACACCGTCCTCCAGAGCAGGCATTGTTTCTGGCCTCAGAGAGTTGGGCTCTCACCTCCAAGCCATCAGACAATTGCCTGTGGTGGCAGGCTGCCAATACCAGTCAGCCAGCACACTAGAGGACTAGTAGGTTTTCAGGGGACACCTCCAAGGTGCCCTCTGGGTGCATGTCATAATAAATCTTGTACTGGAATCAGTACCGATATATTAAGACAAGGTGTTTGATACCAAACACAATCGGTTTCAGTGAGGCCATCATGTAGCTGGGGAACTCGTAATGACCGGTGCCTAGTACATGCACTGTTCACTTGTACTATCTAGCAATTGAACTAGAC
Organism: Lissotriton helveticus; assembly: GCF_964261635.1. Lineage (NCBI taxonomy): Eukaryota > Metazoa > Chordata > Amphibia > Caudata > Salamandridae > Lissotriton > Lissotriton helveticus. The sequence goes on from NC_136070.1 coordinate 964,950,859, forward strand.
AGAACAGGGGCATGTCTGCTCATGCAGATATGCCCTCACATGTAATATAATGCACCCTGCCTTATGGTTACAAGGCCTGCTGTAGGGGTGAAGTACATATATTACATACAGTGACTTTGGCATGTTACACAGTAAGTGTGCCATGTCGTGTTTTCACTCATGGTTTGCACCATGGCACGCAGTCTGCAATGGCAGGCTGCATGCAATTTGTATGTGGTGTCCCTTAGGGTGGCATAATACATGCTGCAGCCCTTATGGACCCTCTGTCGTACGCATGCCCTTGGTAAAAGGGGTACCACTTACTAGAAACTTACAGGGGTGCCTAAGTGTGTACCATTTGGTTTACAATTAGTATATTTTAGCGTATTTTAGGGAAAGAGCACTGGCACCGGGGCCTGGTTAGCAGGTTTGAATAACGCAAGAACAAGATCAACCCCAAATAAAGGAGGTGAGTCAGAAATGAACAGCAGGATACAATCATACACCTTGTGAGTTTGGCATTGTCAATGGTGGTTGGCAACCTACCCAATCCCTTCACCGTGGAAAAGGAGGTAACAGCCACTGGACCGGACTTCAAGAAATCAAACACATTCACAAAAGGCATTCAACATCACACTCAGTCTAGATTACACTTGGAGGGCTTAGAAGAACTTCCCTCGTGTACTGATATGAACAACTAGAATGAAACCAGAGACCACACATAAATGAAAGAAAGTTCCTGATGTACAACCACTAAACATTTATCAGCATACCACAAACAAGACATATGTGGTCATCAATGGAAAATGTTAGGACAGTGTTAAATCATTCATATCTCAGATTGCATAAGAATATAAAGAATACCCACAGAGTAGATTAAGGACCACATTGAAGACAGGTCTCCTTGGCTGATAATAGACTGACTGTCTGGCAGACTCCCTGATCTGAAACGTCTTCTCCGGATCCCACGGCTCCCTTCTGTTAGTGAACGGGCTATGTTACTTCAGTCTCTTGCATACACACACACCTACTGCTATGACCCTTTGTTGACTAATTCATACAATGGAACTACCAAGTTTTGAAAAAGCTCTAGGCCTGTGAGTAAAGGAAGGGGCGAAACACGTGTTGGCTGTTCTCTTCTTAATTTCACCTAGACATACGACATGCAAGAGTGTAAAGAACACTAAAAACTAAATAAATTAACTAAAAAAGATTAAAAAATGGGATTATGAACAGCCTGATTGATGTTCTGTGCCACCTATCTATTCTTCTACACCAGGGGTCTCCAACCTTTTGTGTAGTCAGAGCTACTTCTGGCCAGTGAAAATCATCGTGAGCTACTGAACCCGAAGCAACTTGCGCATTTTTCCGAGAGACCCCCCACACCCAGTTTCATTGACTTTAAGCCTAATTTCATCAGAGCCCATACTGTGGTTTGAACAAAATACCCAAGACAGGCCTGACTTAAGAGTTCCGTAGAACACCAAAAGGCCACTCGTTTTCCCCTTGTTTTTGTGCCCCTTTTGCCTTCTGTTCTACTTGTTTTTCCCTCGTTTTTTGTGCCTTTCTGCCCTCTGTTCCACTCGTTTTTGCTTAGTTTTTTGTGCCCTTCTGCCCTCTGTTCCACTCATTTTTTGTACCCTTCTGCCCTCTGTTCCACTCGTTTTTGCTTCGTTTTTTGGTGCCCTCCTGCCCTCTGTTCCACTCGTTTTTTGGGCCCTTCTGCCCTCTGTTCCACTCATTTTTTGTGCCTTTCTGCCCTCTGTTCCACTAGTTTTTTGTGCCCTTCTGCCCTCTGTTCCACTCGTTTTCCCCTTGTTTTTTGTGCCTTTCTGCCCTCTGTTCCACTCGTTTTTTGGGCCTTTCTGCCCTCTGTTCCACTCGTTTTTGCTTTGTTTTTTGTGCCCATCTGCCCTCTGCTAAACTCGTTTTTTGTGCCCTTCTGCCCTCTGTTCCACTCATTTTTTGTGCCTTTCTGCCCTCTGTTCCACTCATTTTTGCTTCATTTTTTGTGCCCTTCTGCCCTCTGTTCCACTCGTTTTTGTGCCCTTCTGCCCTCTGTTCCACTCGTTTTTTGTGCCTTTCTGCCCTCTGTTCCACTTGTTTTTTGTGCCCTTCTGCCCTCTGTTCCACTCGTTTTCCCCTTGTTTTTTGTGCCCTTCTGCCCTCTGTTCCACTCGTTTTTTGTGCCTTTCTGCCCTCTGTTCCACTTGTTTTTTGTGCCCTTCTGCCCTCTGTTCCACTCGTTTTCCCCTTGTTTTTTGTGCCCTTCTGCCCTCTGTTCCACTCGTTTTTTGTGCCTTTCTGCCCTCTGTTCCACTCGTTTTTTGTGCCTTTCTGCCATCTGTTCCACTCATTTTCCCCTAGTTTTTTGTGCCCTCCTGCCCTCTGTTCCACTCGTTTTTTGTGCCTTTCGTGCCCTCTGTTCCACCATCGCTTTCTGACGCCTTGTCAGCCATCCCTCCCATGGGATCCCTAATTCCACCATTGAACTTACCTGCGGTGGAAGGCACGCCTCCTGGTGTTGCAAGGCACGTCTCCTGGCTGCTGCTGGCGTTGGAAGTCACGTCTCCATAACGTCACAAGAGCCAGACTCTCACGAGAGGAGTCTGCAGCTCCAGGAGAGGAGCGTCATCCTTTTCGCCCGCCCCCACCCCAGCTTAGCTCCAATCCGAGCGGCTTGTTTGGGTGAGGGCGGGCAAATGGAGCCGGAAAGGCTAATAGGCCAAAATACCACCAAATACTACTGAAGGGCTACACAAGCTACTCCCGGGGTCTCCGCGAGCTACCGGTAGCTCGAGATCGACCGGTTGGAGACCCCGGTTCTACACTGTCTATTGAATCTGTGAGTTAACCTGAGGTGTTAGCATTCTTTTTATTCTTATGCACAATTGTCTGGAATAGGGTGTCCTATCCAAGGTTACCTGAATACAATAATGCACCAGCCCAATAAATTGGATAATGCTAGCAACTAGCTATATATTGGAGATTCAATGATCTGGGGCTCCAGCTCCAGCCACGTTTCTCCTATATCTAAGATGTATAATGGTAGGGTACCACAATATCTTACCTAACATATGGTCTGACAAAAATAATGTGCACTAATTATAATTTATAAAAACGTGGCTCGTTTTTAAGCAATATTTGGTGTGTGATATGTCTTCTAAAAAATATTTTTGCTAATAATATTCCAATATACACCAGTCACTGCACTACAAATGAATGATACAGAAAACACTGTTGGCAGGGTGTCACTGTGCCAATGCTATACGTAACTGCAGATGTTTAGTAATCAACCACTTTGTACAAGGGGCATGACTATCTATCTATCTATCTATCTATCTATCTATCTATCTATCTATCTATCTATCTATCTATCTATCTATCTGTCTATCTGTCTATCTATCACAATGTTAGTAAATCACCCCACAGCTGTGAATACATTTGTGCACGCACTTATTAAAACACAATAAAATGACTTAATTGCTCTCAATTGTAACCTGTACAAGGGATTCAACATATCCTGTGCTGCAATGGCAATACAAGGAAGTACATACTATTCCTAGGGCCTGGCTGTGACAGCCAGACACTGGCAGTACATCATACTTGTGTTTCCAGACAGTCACAACATTTTTTCTGACTATCTGACCCTCGATTATGTGAGAATCAAGTAGACTGACACTTTCCCAGGCACATGCGTCAGTGCGCATGGGCCTGCCAAAGTCTATAATTTAAATAAGGCTTAAGGGCTTACTTTATGCTAGCTCTAGCCTTCTTTCCTCGATGGTTTTGCAGGACCCCCTCCATATGCCATACAGCAGCGTAATTATTTTAATGCAGCCTGAGATACGTAGGGTATCAGCCTTGTAGTTCATGGGGCTGCATGTAATTTATCTGATCCCGGCCTCACCACCCCACCTTTTCTCAAGTCACCTAAGGGTGGCATGGGATCAGCAAACATCAATAAATCCCACCCCTCCCTGTGATGAGTTGATAAAAGGTAGGGTTACAGTGCAAAAGTGGCAACATAGCACATGAAGATACCGTGTGTCCGGAACTATGAACCTGTCTGTCTGGGGCCTGGAGGAAAGATTAGGCAGCACTGAGCACAGGAGGCTGTTGAAGGGGCTAGCTGGGGATGCCAGTAGCATGGGTAAGGCAACCATCATGAGAAATAAAGCTTTGGCCAAGCCAAAAGGTTTTGCCTATGCAAGAACTATTGGCTTGGGCCATGGTGTTTTTGCCATATTGTACACCAGCGTGGATGCTGTTCAACTTGGCTAAACGTTAGTGGCAAGGAGGAGAGTTGGGTGGTGTTGTAGAGTGGAATGGCCAAGAGTGGAGTAGAGTGTCATAGAGAGGAGTGTTGTGTATTGGAGTGGCACAGTGTGGAGTGGCATAGGGTAGAGTGGACTAGTGCATAGTACATTGGCATTGAGTGTTGCATGAAAGAGTTCAGTGGTGCAAAGTACTGTAAAGTGGCATAGAGCACAGTGGTGTAGAGTGGAGTGGCAAGAGTGCAGTGGCATATAGTGGTGCAGAGTAGAGTGTATATATAATTCTGTAGAGTGCAGTGGCGTAGTGTATAATTCTGTAGAGTGCCGTGGAATACAGTGGAATGCTGCAGAGCGCAGTGGCATGAAGTGATATCGAGCAGAGTGGCATCGATTGCAGAGGTGTAGAGTGTATTGGCATAGAATGCAAAAGTCCAGAGTAGAGTGGCATAGAGTTCAGTAGCGTAGGGTGCAGTGTTGCAGAGTAGAGTGGCTTAGAGTGCCGTGGTGTCGAGTGCAGTGGCATTTAGTTCAGTGGTACAGAGTAGAGTGCAGTGGCCTAGAGTGCAGTGGCATAGAGTGTAGTGGTGTAGAGTGCAGTGGTGCAGAACAGAGTAAAGTGTAGTGAAGTACAGTGGCATGGAGTGGCGTAGAGTAGAGTTGAATGGTGTTCAGTGCATTGGCATAGAGTGTTGCAGACTATGGTGGCATAGAGTGCATTGGCGTAGAGTCCAGCAGCATAGAACTCAGCAGCATACAATGCAGCATCGTAGAATGCAGCGTTGTACATCAGAGTGATGAATATTAGAGAGCAGTGGGTGGAGTGTAGTGGTTTAGAGTGGGGTGGAACAGAGTAGAGTGCCATAGAGTGCAGTGGCTTAGGGTACAGTGGCGTAGAGTGCAGTGTGCAGAGTAGAGTATAGTGGCCTAGAGTGGAGTGGCATAGACTGAAGTGGTGTAGAGTACTGCAGAGATGCAGAGCAGAGTGACGTAGAGTGTATTAGCATTGATTGCAGTAATGCAGACTAGAGTGATAGAGAGTTTTGTGGTGGAGAGTACAGTGTTGCAGAGTAGAGTGTCATAACGTGCAGTGGTGTAGAATGGTGTAAAGTGCATTGGTGTAGAATGCATTGGCATAGAGTGGCATAGAAAGCAGTGAGCAAAGTACAGTACATTGGCATAGAGTAGAGTGGCATAGAGTGAAGCGATGCAGAGTTAAATAGAGTGCACTGGTATAGAGTAGATTGTTTCAGAGTTGAGTGAAGATGAGTGGTGCAGGGTAGAGTGCAGTGGCATAGAATAGAGTGGCATAGAGTGTAATGGTGTAGAGTACAGTGGCATAGAGTGCAGTGGTGCAGAGTAGATTAGAGTGGTGTATAGTGGATTGGCGTAGAGTGCAGGGGCATAGAGTTGAGTGGTACAGAGTAGAGTGAATTGGCATAGAGTGCAGTGGTGTAGAGTGCAGTGGCATAGAGTACAAGGTTGCAGAGTGGAGTTGTGTAACATAAAGTTGAGTGGCCTAGACTGGAGTGGTGTAGAGTGCAGTGGCAAAGACTGCACTGGTGTACAGTAGAGTGGCGTAGAGTGCATTGGCATAGAGTGCAGTTGTTCAGAGTAGAGAAGAGAGGAATAGAGTGATGTGGCATAGAGTGCAGTGGCGTGGAGTGGAGTGGTGCAGAGTGGAGTAGAGTGGAGTGGAGTGGAGTGCAGTGCAGTGGCACAGAGTTCAACGGCATTGAGTGGGGCAGAGTAGAGGGCAGTTGCGTGGAGTGGTGGAGAGTAGAGTGGAGTGACGTAGAGTTGTGTATGCTTGGTGTGGTAGCACATTGCCATTACAGTCAACATATTTTCAATTGAAATGACCATTACATTTGCACATGCATACAGTTTTAATAATAAAACTCTACAGCGCACAAACAATAATGTGTGGAAATGGCATCACCTAGCTTACTGATTTGTTTTTATCATAATAAGTATTTGTTTGCAAAACACTTCAGATTAACAAAAAAGTTGCTTCATTTGTGCATTTCAAATTCTGATGTATTAAGAAATACTTGTGCAGTTTATTTAGATGTTGTTGTATGCTTGAAAAAAACTTTTTCCTGCCCCCAGTATCCAGCAAGATTGTCACTTAAATCCTTTCACTTTAATGACATGTACTGGTGCATGTTGGCAGAAAAAACAACATACCTGGGCAGAGGTTGCCCACGCAAATGGGAAAAAATGTGGTCCCCGTAGTGTTCATTTTGAGGGATGGGAGAGTAGCCCTTGTGTGAACACAGGGCCATGCCCAATGTGTTTTTCAATGTGCTATTTCTGCATAAACCAATGCATTGTTGACTTCCAAATTACATTTGCCTCATGTACGGCTTAAATGATATACAATACCTTCGTGCCTCGTGATTATGCTGCACTGCTTATTTGTATTTTTTGCCTCATAAAATGTAATAAAAAGATTTATATTAACAACAATCTTTCACTTTGAAGTCAGAGAAAGAAAAGTAAACACCCACCTCTCTCCAAAGACAGAGCCTGACAGTTAACCTCTGCCTTAGAAGTCACAGCAAATGTGACAAGATAAGAATAAGATTTACAGGCCTGTTAACAGAAAGGAGCACACCTGGAAGAATACAAGGCGAGGTAGTCTGGCCGCAGCATTCTGAATCATTTGCAGTCTGCGGATCCGATTTGCAGGAAGTCCCAAGTAGCGACTATTTGCATAGTTCAGATGAGATGTAATTAAGGCATGAACTACCGTCCTCCTGCAGTCCAATGGGAAGAAGTGGAGGAACTTCCTCAGGGTTCGCTGTTTCCAGAAGCAAGAGGAGTCGTCCTGCTGAATCTGGGACTTACAAGAAAGGTCATTATCAAATCTAAATATCAAATTTCTCACCGAGTCGACTGGCTCAGGTGGAGGATTCAGTTCTTGTGGCCACCAGAGCTTAGAGGGTGTAGAGGGCCGTTGGTTGAAGAAGAGCATCTTGGTTTTCTCCGAGTTCAGCTTTAGGCAATTTTGGGTCATCCAAGCCGAGATGTTACTCAGACACCTTCTGAAGTTGACAAAAGCAGCCTCTGATTGTTCTTTAAAAGAGAACAGAAGCAGGGTGTCAGCAGCATAGGAGATCACCTTCACCCCGATGGATTCAACCAAGGCTGCAAGCGGAGAAAGGTATACATTGAAAAGAAGAGGACTCAATGCTGATCCTTGGGGAACCTCACAAACAAGGGGCTTCTCGGAAGAGACGAAGGGGGTTAGAAAAACTTGTTGTGACCGGTTCTCAAGGAAGGACTGGATCCAGGACAGGGCCGTGCCCCGAATTCCCAAGTTTAATTCTCTCCAGGAGAATCGGATGGGCCACAGTGTCGAAGGCCGCATGCAGGTCCAGCAGCGCAAGCATTGCTGCGTTGCCCTGGTCAATAGTCTCATAAACACTGTCTGACCCTTCTAAGATTGTTAGCTCCGTACTATAGCCTGCTCTAAAGGCAGATTGTGAGTCGGGGAATTGATTGTTAGAGTCTAGGAATTCCGAAAGTTTACTCTGGACTATCTGTTCGACAATTTTCGCCAGAGCCAGCAGAAGAGAGATAGGTCTGAAGTTTTTATAATCTGCAGGGTCGGCGTCCGGTTTCTTAAGGATTGGCAGTAGGAAAGCCTGTTTCCATGCTGCTGGAAAAATGCCTGAACTTAAAGAAGAGTTCCAGATCTGGTTCACGGGGGCATTAATACAGGGGACAAGAAGTTTGAAGATTACCTTCCAATAGTTTTTTTATGGAAGCATCAAGAGAAAGTGGACGGAATTCGGTCTGTTATATTCCATATGGGTACCTTCAATAGGGGCAGGTAACACTGCAACCTTTCACCTATATCCTTCCTTACATTTCATACATAACGGTTCATAGGGTCTGAACTTTTACCTAGATACGACACTGCATTCAGAACGCGGGGGTTTCCCTGGTTCGATACATTATGCATGAGGCTTCTTGGAAGCACAGTTGTACTCACAGCAGGATGAACATCTCCTATATAATATCTATGTTAAAGTTCAAGCCTGACGTCATCCTTTATGCCGACACAGTAACACAGCAAGGTAGAACCCCTGGGGAGACCTGTGGGTATATATACATCATGTCTTTCTTAGACAGACAGAGTAGAGACCGTGACTTTCTGGCTGACACACTGACGTGAGACGCTGAGGTTCCTGTATGCACACCCTCCAGCTAGCAGTGGTCTAACATCCCTTGCGGGATGTCCAACTCGAGACCAGGACGGGGTCCAATATTCTCCCCTTTCTCAGGTAATGGGGCTGACTAGACCTTAGAGGGATTGTTGGCATAACGCATAACACCTAAACCGATGCTAGGTACATTTAGGTACATCTAGTTAGGGAGACATCGTAGGAATACGCACTTTCTTATCATGTATTTTATGTACTTGTATATATTCATGATTACTGCAAGATGGTAGAACTGTATCATCCCTTTACTTTCGTAGTACTGCTGATCATATATCTCTGCTACTGTCTAATGGTTGTTACAGCAAATCTATTCTACATTAGAATAGCAACTGTTCAATAAACCCTTGTTGAAACGCCCAGACTGTTTAGTCTGTGTATTTCTGAGACAAACTAAGTGAGCATGAGTGACTGAGCGAAAAGTAGTTTATTGTTTCACAATCCTGAGGGATCAGGGTTGTCATGTTCTGAGGTTGCCAGAAACTATTCTCTCCCCAATAAGAGGAGACTCTAGTGGTACTATGAGCTAGCTTAGGCAAAACAGGCTAACATATCCGGTGGTTGTGCTCGGAACCTGTCTGCCACCAAACCCACAGTTTATGTTATCCGAACGCGCAGATCCTGTGTAGGATATATAGGAACTACACGACAGGTCCATGACTCAATACTGTACCTAATAGCGTTATGCGCGGGCAGAGACAAGTTGGACTGGAAAATGGCGTAGATAGATTGAATTTTGTCCTGGAAAAAGTTTGACAATACAGCACAGAGGGAGGGGGAGGGAATCACGGTACTATCAAGAGCTGCTAGTTTGGTAAAGCATTGAACAATTTTGAATAATGCTTTTGCTGAGTTTTCGGCTAATTTAATCATGTGTGTGAAGTAGTCCTGCATAGTATTATGCTTAAGTTTGCAAAAAGTTTTTTAGGGCCTTTCGGTAGGAGAGCTTGGCTTCAGGGTCGTATGATTGTCTCTAGGTGCACTCCCATTGTTTACGTAGACTTTTCTCAGCTCAGCGCTCTGAGGAAAACCATGAGGCTGACAGTCTCTTCCTGCAGGTGTGAATAATCAAGGGGGGCAACTTTGTCGAGGGCATTGACAACCCAGCTATTGAAGCTTGCTGTATCTTCATCAGGGTTCCCTGACAACTTAAGGGGGGCCGTTTAGAGTGCATTTCCAGGGAAGCTTTCTGAATGTCCCCAAGATGTCTTCAGCAAACCAGACAGCTGGGTTGTCTGGTAGGCTTAGACCTAAAAAGGGAGTTGGGGCTGGGCAAGTTTCCTGTCTGCAGTGCTTAGATGCTTTATAAACAAATAATGCAAAATAAACGGTATTAAAACATGCCCAGTCAGACCACACCTGTTTCAAAACCATTTATTTTTACATGTGGTTGGTTGTTGCCTCCTGCAGTGACATGCACGAACAATACTGACCTTCACGATGTAGGGGCAAAGGGGTGAGGCGTAGGCTGTGGCTTGGCGCAGGGAGACCAGTACATATATGATAATGACTATTCAAAAATCAAAACAGAGAATTTCTTTATAATGCGACGGTCACAACAAATTTCAGTTTAGTAGATTACATTATACCAGATCATTAAATAGCGTTGTTATAATTGTTTCTAATCATGAACTTAAGAACATTCATGCCCCACCACTACAGCTCTGACAGTAAAACTGTTGGTGCACCAAGAAGAAAGTCAGTTTTCTTTTGCCCCTTATACATGGCATAGTGTGTTTCTCTCAACTGAGTAACATTATTCTCTTTTGTTGTTATGCAGTGCGTGCCCCGAACTGATGGATGTGAGGGCGCTCTCATCTGGCAATAAATGAAAAGATGGCACTGTGAATAAAAAATAATTGGCTAAGATCACATAATATGTTCAAGCGGAAGCCAAAGTCAAGGCATTGGTTTCCTGTATCTACATTGTTCAATTAACCTGCTTCATGGTTATCAGTTTCTCTCTTCCATTTTAGATCAAAACTTAATGCTTCGTGTTTAACTATTTGATGCGCTAAATCAGTGCACAGTGTTAAAGACACCCGGGCTATGCATGCTTCACAAGGATTGGTGGTCGTAGTGTTTGGGGAGAGTGATTTTACACACCCTTGGGCAGTGCATTGAGAATGTTTGCTCCTTAAAGCGAAAAGTCTTTATTCATTGCCATCTATTCTTGATTTAATCAATTCACCCACTCCTACCCCATCACATTATTCGTTCATTCATTGGGCCATGTAGCCATGTCATTAATCTCCTCCATCCACACAGTATCCCTGAAGGCAAAGCTGGCTGGGGCCACACCATCATAAACACAGTGCTTACCCCACCTCTAGATGAAGTGGGTGAGTCGAAATAGGTCTCTAAATAGGGCAGGACATCCTGTGCCCTGGAAGTCAATGATGCGGGTAAGGTTATAGCTGACGGCAAGCTGGCCGATGCTCCACCTTTGTAAACACTCACCTTGAAATGCGACCCGTGAACCAGGAGCTAGGTGGAAGGGTACTCGCCAGCCACACCTTTAAATAAGGCTCCAAGTCAAGAAAAATACTGGGTCACATCTACCCACAGAAAATAATTGTAGAGGTTCAGGTTTTTGGAAAGCGTAAAGGCATTTTTCATTGCTCTGCCACACGGCCAAATTACTCTTGGAAGATCTGCAATATCGTGATTTATTTTCATTGGCCGACGTTACAATTTTTCACAATCTCACGTGCGCCAACGAGCCAAGCAGTTGAACTGTCAGTGGTGCGTCACGCGGTTAAATAGTGAGTGACAGGCGTGGTCACGAGGTCTGCGCCGCTGGTTAGCGCGCGATGTCTTGACTGTACATTACGCCAAGGCCCATAAAGCGATACACAAGCTTGAGAAGGGGGCTTATCATAATTTGCTGAGTGAAATGGCTCCCCTTTTGAATTCTCACTCGGGCTGATTGCTGGTAATTGTACAGCGTTTACCTGTAATTTCGGCTGTCAGCGTTTCCCGGGCTGCCGGCTCGTGGCGTGCCAGGAGGAGCGTTGCCTTTCAGAGCCCTCTCCTCCCTGAGGAGAATCCTCCACTCTCACGGCAGACGAGACGAGGCTGGGATTTGCCACTTCTTAAAGTGTGTCCCCCTTGGGAGTGAAAAGAGGAAGGAGAAAGGTAGGAGGAGGAGGGTTAAAAACAGTCTGTCTGGGAAACGGTGCAATAATAAATTGCTTAATGTTTGTCTCAGAGCTGGAGTCTTTCTCTTCCAGCGAAAATATCAAATAGTCTGCCTGCAAGTTATTAGCATCAGGAAACCTTTCCTCACCCGGTGGTGTGGGTTGTAAACCTACATTGGATGTCTGTCTAGTTGGCTACGCTTCGTCATGCCAGTTGGCACCAGCGAGTAGAACCAAGGAGGCCAGAGAGCAGCTAAGCATGCAAACGCCCCAGTTAATCCCTGGGTTGAGTTGAAACTCCCACCAAACTCCTTTAGGACCGTAGTGACCATCTGTCAGAGAGAGGGGGGCCAAGACAAAACATATGGCTACAAAGAAATTACACGATGTAATCCTCAGTGGTTTGCCACTATATTCTGGTTTTAATATTAACCTGCTAAAATATTGTATCCATGATTTTCGCTAAAAACATACCATCAAGGTACGTATATAGAGGACAATATAGATTTACTATTCTTAACCCCACATCTAGGGCCAGATGTACAAAGCATTTCAAAAGTGCCAAATAGAGGTGGGTGAGCCAACAAATTAACATGGAGAGTTAAACCAGAACCGACCCACGGGAATGGCTTGACTCTTAGAGCCTGTCAACGAGCCGAGCCCTGATAATGTTTACTGTAAATCATACAACAAACATCACGAAAAATATGATAAAGTCTCTTCAAAATTCAAAAACATGAACCATGACACCCTGCAGACACGTCTCACATTCGGGGGATTGCAGAAATAAATGTCATGGCTGCATAGAACTACCTGATAGACAAAGATTGGGATGCTGCACTTTAGTCCGCTCCCTGTAAATTGTTGTTATGGATGAGTAATTCCATGGTTGGCATATTTGATTTACTTGTCAGTCCCTAGTACAGTGTCCTGTTTGTGCCCAGGGCCAGTAAATTAAATGCTGCTAGTGGGCCTGCATCACTGATCGTGCCACCCACACAAGCATCCTGTAAATGTGACTCAGATCTGCCACTGCAGTATCTGTGTGCAGTCTAGTACTGCCATGTCGACTTGACAAGTGCACCAGCTTACCAGGCACTACCCTTCCCTTTTCGTATATGTCAGTCACCCCTAATGTAGGCCCAAGGTACCCATGTGGGCAGGTTGCAGTGTATGTGAAAGGTATGACATGCCCTGGTGTGTGTGGCATGTCCTGATAGTGAAATACTGCCAATTTATTTTTTCACTATTGCAAGGCTACCGGTGCCCATAGGATAGAATGGGGAGTTTATTTATAACATCTTATAAACATAACTACCCCTAGGAACAAGGATGGAAAATAAAGTTTAGTATGCCTGAGCTCAGAATATTAAAATGCATCTTTGAGTGAGAGTGATTTTTACATTCTGTGCTTGAAAATGCCACTTTTAGAAAGTAGGTATTTTCATGCTTAGCCATCCAGTGTGCCTCTGCTAGGATGTGTATTGACTGTCTGGCTTTGGAGTGACAGGGGCTGGGGCTGTGCAGTGGCTCCAGAGAGTCTGGATGAGTCTGGGCTGGGCTGAATAGACCTGGGCTGCATTTAGAGTAGGGGGAGGAGATTTCCTTTCAACTGAATGGGCCTAGTCTGCCTTCCACAATGCTGTCTCCACCTCCTGCCAGGAAGCTGCACCAGAGAGGACAGAACTGGTTTTGACTGAGCACAGAGCTTCTCTGCCACCAGTGAACAATGGATTTTGTTGTATATAATATTGGGTCCCAGACCTCAGAACTTTAGATCACTTTTGGGACTTCAAGAGGAACCTCTGCCAAGGAGAAGAGCTGGAGAAACTGGAGGAGGACTACTACCCCTTTGATGTGTGCTGTCTGGGGTTGGCCTGCAGTGGCTGTTTCCCACCAAGGAGAGGAACTGTAAGTGCATCCTGCTTGAGAAAGTATCTCCAAGGGCTTGAATTGGAGTTTGCCCCCTGTTCAAGAGGTCTCAGGAACAGCAAAGACCTCACCATCCTTCTGGGCACCGTCTCTGGTTCCGCTGGTTCCAGTTGCCACAGAAGAAAAAAGAAGCTAACTCCGTCACCGAGTACGTCGCAGACTCTGTTCTGAAGGCACAGCAGAGAGCAGCGCCTCACTTTGCAACACAAGCCTTGTCTCTCCGACTCCATCAACGAGCCGCTGCTTGCACCACATCCTGTGGGCTCTGCATCACTTCGCTGCACGCTGCACAGACATCACAGACTCCGTTGCTGCCCTACTCGAACATCAACCAGCTCTGTTTACTAATTTCAGATAAAGGGCCCAATTACGATCTCGGTCGTAAAGCCTCCGACCTTAGATTGTAGGTCTTACAACTGAGATCGTCAGTTTTAATTCCGACCGGCTGATCACAATACAGCCGGTCGGAATTGAAACCGGACGGTCATTCTGGCTGGCTTCCGACAGGCTCCAGGAGCCCGTCTGCCAGTCGGAGACCAGCCCGTAATCCAAATGGAAGGCGTTTCCGCCTTCTGGATTACGATGCACGGTTTCGGCAGGGTTTCCATGCCGGCCTTTCCGACATGGAAAGCGTGTTTGGGGGACACCTAGCACGGCCCAGCTCTGTTTTTGGCCTCTGGTTAGGGGCCAAGGGGGCGCCATAGGTGCCCCCTTGTTGATCCCTGCACCTTGTGGCAGGCACCTCATGGTGCAGGGATAAACACAGACTCCCATTCCTCTATGTGAGCTTGTGTTACGGCCGTAACCTGAGCTTCCATAGAGGAATAGGAGTATGTAACCTCACCATATGCTGTCGCATTGTGATTAGGCGCTCTGGACCGCTGACCGGAGGTCTGTCGGTCCTGTTTTCGCAACGTGTCGACATCAAAATAAGACCCTTAGTTGTCGAGTGGATTATTTTGTGTGACCAAATTGGTTGCACTGTATTGAGATTATTTTGTGTTTGTGTACTCCCTCATACCTTTCAAGCTGATTGAAAGACCATCTGGCTGAGTAGGGATGTCTGAGTGGGACAGCTGTCTCAGCAGCATCTGGAAAATGGGTCGCACTGCAATTAAGCCCTATCCCCTCAACAATATTACTGGCTGGAATTTTCAGCCAACAAAGTTGGGTCTGTATGTTGCAGGACAAAGTAAATTCAGCTGTGGGAGAACCCTCCCACCTGTGATTGGGTGGAATGGAAATCTGTTCTAGAATTCTGTCCCATCCAACTTGCAATTGGGCCCCATGGTTTTTTGTGAACTTCATGTGCTTATATTAGGTTACTTTCAAGTTACGTATGTTCACCACTTGTATTGGGTGTCTTTCACCCCTTTTCTTGTGGTATACATATGCTCTGCTTGTGTAATGCTTGGTGTACATATGCTCTGCTTGTGTAGTGTTTGTATAATTTCATGGTCATAAACACCGGCAGACTAACGGACTGATGTAGACTTTGCGGGTTCTCTTTCACAAACATTGATGAATAATATATCCCATCAGCTTTATTACAAGTGCATCATAACCTAGTGCCCTTGTAATAAGGCGGACAGAATATCTGCCACTTTTGTGATAGAGTACCTGTCCACCAAAATGTAAATGCAATTGTAATAAGATGGTCGAGATATCCATCACATGTGTGACAGAGTACCTACAGTCAAACTCTAAGACATGTGCCTCTCCACACACACATGCACACATTCACATGCATGCAGCTCACATCAAATCTGTCTGTCTTCTTTATTATGCCAGGCTTTGTACAAGTCAGAGGTTACCACAGAGAGAGCAGCAGCAGCAAGGAAACATAGCAGATGAATAACTGATTCCACTCTGTTTTATCAAGGTCCCCACCCACCCTAATTGACTGAACCTGACAGTTCATCTGGTTTATATATTATTTCAACTATTTTATGGCATGGCTGTGGTCAGGCATGGGTGAAGTGATGTATACCTTTATTCTGCACTCTATCTATGACTCGATACAGCCATGGTATTTCCCCCCTTTCAGATAGAGATAGGTCATCATCAAGTTACAGAACTTTAGAGGATTTTGGTAAAAACATTAAGGCCCTTACTATGATGATTTGCCGTTTCATTTTTGACTGCCGCATTACAATGCAGGTGGTAGAAACTGAAACCGGCGTAAGCCTGTCGGAAAGTGACATTAGGGGCCCCTAGCAGGGCCCCCTTCATTCTGTGGACTCAGGTTGGTGGCCAAGTGGGCACCTATGGTGCCTTGCTGTTAATCCCTGCACCGCGTGGCAGGCACCTTGGGGGGCCTGCCACGCGGTGCAGGGGTGGACAGATTTTCCCATTTGTCTATGGAAGCTTGTGCTACGACCGGTTTATGGCCACAGCACAAGCTCCTATAGACAAATGGGAGTATGCGACCGCACCATGTGTGAGCGGATTGTAATTGTGGTGTCAGTACCGCAGACCGGAGGTCGGTCGGTCCTGAGACTGCAAAGGTGTCGGGCAGATGTAAGTCCGCTCCGACATCGTAATTAGGCCCTTAGTCAGAGGCCTTCCGCTGAGTTAAAAAACTCGGGGGTTTCTGATACATGGTCACATTTTGTAGAACGTCTGCCAGCTGGTGCTGATACATGGGATTGTGTGGTTTAGGTACCGGTGATCCACCAAAGACCAAGTTAACCTGAAAGAATGACATGAAGCATTGATGCACAGGTATTAAAATAATAAAGAGCTCACAAGAGACTATGTAGTTCTTTGGCTCTGGTGGGTCAATCAGAAATAGCCAAGACTCACTCTGCAAGACCATTTTCCTGTTGAGAGTAAAACACAACAATTCAGTCTTGCTTGCTCTGTTTTTAGATTATTCTGCCATCACATGTGAAGTAAGCTGAGCGCTAGTTTCCAATACTAGTGAATTAGGATGGAAAAGGCTCCCTGCATGGTACCGGAGAACGTTCACCCCCACCCCAAGTCCCCAGGTAACAGTGTGCTGGTATTATTTGAGTTTTGGCTTAGGAACCAAAGGTTCACTGACAGAATATCAACCTAAAAAATATAGATGTAAAATATTTCGCGGGAAAAATGCAAAAATATTGACTGCCTATACTTAAAAAGGTAAGTACAAAAATATCGAAAAAAGATATATAATTTACAACAATAGAGTTGTATTAAATATCAATTTTTAAATATTACCTACTGGCGGTCGCCAGTAGGTATATATAGTTAGGATTTTTTCCCTATGGGATTTTTGAAAATTCTATGTCTAATAACTTTGGCGTTTGTGGACGGAATTGGCTGAAATTTTCTGGAAAATGGAACATTTTGTTTCTGAGCAGCCCCTGGAAATTTGGGGGGGGTTCGTCAAGGGGGGGCCGAGAAAAAAGGGGGGTCCCAAAACGTGTTTTTAACATTGAGTTTTCCATAGGGCGGTTGGCCTCACTTTTAGCCCGAACGGCTGAATGGATTTGCATGAAACTTGGCAAAATTGTAGGGACTGGTAGCCCGATGTGCCTTTTCTAGGTCTCAATATATGTGCTCCAGTGGATTTTGAGAAATTAACGTTTAAAAAAAGATATATATCTGTAAGCGCGCTCCGGGCAGCGCTCCGGTCCGCGGACCTTAAGCGTACCGGAACTTCGCGTAGCTAAGCTGATTGGCTCTCCGGTGTCTGTCAACATTCTAAACAGTCCGGAGCGGCCGCCATCTTGTCTCTCGGTAGGATTGAGAGACAAGAGGAGGCCAAAACAAAGGGGGAAATAACCATAAGGGGGCATACTAGATCCTCCCTGACCCCCTAGGTTTAATGTGGAGGTTTTAAAAGGGCCCTGCGGGGCAAAAAAAACAAAACAATTTTTTTGTTTTTTTTGCGTGGGGAGCGCCCGGTCCGCGAACCGGGAAGCGTTCTGGGCAGCGTACTGCAATGAAAAATGAATGATAGACTTTTCAAATGCTGTATGTTAATTGATTGTTGGTTTTGTTGATTATTTTTTATTTTCTTTATTTTTTAAGCATTTTTTTTTATTGTGATTGTGTTTCATAATTTATTAAACTTTCTAACATTTCATTGTCAGAAATTTCATAATTATCATTGAATATACATTGTAGTCTCTGAGGGTGTAAAATGTCCTCATTTTCAAGGAGGTTATCTACTGCTTGTACACATTGCAGTAGTTCTTTGTCTAAAGTTTCATCGAAAAATTCAATATCATTTTCATCATTGATTTCTTGGCTGCTCTCTTGCAGGACAATTTGAAATTCAACTTTCTGTTCGCCTTCCATTTTGCCTGAAATTTAGATTAAAAAAATATATATTAGTAGAGATAGGGCACTGTTGGGATTAATTTTGGGCAGTGTATAGTATCAGAGTGGAAGTAGGAATATAAAAAAGTGTGTGTGATTTAACGTAAGTAAATTCATAATTATACAAGAGAAGCCTAACTCCATCCATAACTATAACAGAGAAGTCTATCTAAATCTATAACTACTACAGAGGGATAGTATATAACTATAAGAAAAAGTTTACCATATTAACTTATAGTGCACAATATACTTCAGTTTTAAAAATAAAAACTTACCTTTAGATAGAAGTTGAAGGAATTAGTGAAAATCCTATTGAAATGTACAGCAAGAAGTAGTAGTCAAAATGGCTGTGTTTTCTTCTCTTCCTTTATATATATTCAGGTATATAACCAATCAAATGTCAGGTAAAAAAAGTAGAAAATGAAAGTAACATTTTAATTGGTTGTCAATTCCAACACTTCAGATGTGTTTTGTGAAGTAATTTACCTCACGGTATTTAGAGAGGTCTACAGGCTAAATGGCTAAATGGAATTCCAATCAAATTTGTGAAAATGGTAGGGATTGGTATGTAGTATGAGCTAGTCTATATTTGGTGAAATTGTCTCCAGTGGCTTTTCTGTGAACTACTTTCCCACCTTTTTTGATGGTGCGCTTCCCAGGGAGCGACCCGGTACGCGAACCGTTGAGCGCCCCGGTTCGCGAACCTTAAGCGTAACGGGAGTCCACCATTTTGTGTTTCGGTCGAATTAAGATACAAGATGGAGGGCAAATAATGTTCAGAATGGGTAGAAGGGGGCACGGTAGACTTATCTTGACCCCCTAGGTTTTGTGAGGGTGGCTGAGGAGGCCCATATGTGCGATAAAAAAACATTTTTTTTAAAAATTTCGCGAGGTTAGCTCCCGGTTCGCGTACCGGGTAGCGCCCCAGGGAGCGTACTTTGTTGAAAATTAGTGAAAAATGTTAGAGTAAAATAATAATTGTGAGTGATCAGATGTAGGGTAGCTCTGAGAAGAGCTTTTGGGTTTATGGTACATTTAAGTACTTATAAGTAGGTACCAATGCACATTCTTAAATTCAGAGTGAAAATTCTGTTGCCCTCATCTGAGAAGTGAACTCCATCTCCTCTGTAGATATCTTGCATGTAGTAACACAAGTTATTGTTGTACAGGGAGACCATTCCATGGTCTCTCATGTAAGCTGAAACAGATTTGTTTACATGCTTCCTCGACTTCTCAATTTGTGGACAAAATTGGTTTGACCACCTCCATTTCTGTCTTTGGCATATATTTGAATATACCAAGGCAGTCTGAGGAAAAAGTGCCATCAATTGCTCAAAGGTGTCCTTTAAAAGCATTTCCAGACCTACACCAGTCAAAGTGCCCAAGTCATTACCTCCACAGTGCACAATTAACAGGTCAGGTTTGGGCAAATGCATAAAGGTTTTCACCAATGGTATCAATTGGTGACATTTTAATCCTCTGTGGCCAAACCACTTAATTTCCACATCTTGTAAATTGAGGTTAGGTAAATTCCTGTTTTCAGTGTACCTTTGAGCCCAGTGAATATAACTATGTCCAACAATCCAGACAGAAAACATGGTGAGAGAAGGTTCTCCTGCAGTCAGATGAAGTGTGGCAATGAAATGGCAGTTGAAAAAATGAGAGTTTAAAATGAAAAAAACTGTGGAGTTTCTGTGTTCATGAAGCAGTAACAGTGATTGGTGGATTTTGATTGCTGAAAACAGAAAGTTAGGGTGCACGGATGAGTTATTTGAAAGATGTATTTTGAATGGTCAATAAAAAATCATTAAATGAAAGAATGCACTGGATATGCAGGTGCACTGAGAGTTCAGAGTTCAATTGCAACATTGTTGTGTGAACTTGCAAACACCAGAAGTCTTCCAAGAGGTGGTTGCCATGCAGAAAAGGCAGAAAGGGCAGAGGGGGGAAGGGTTTTCATTTGAAAAAAAGTGAGGGAAGAGTTTTGATTGGGTGACATGAGAGATATGTGTGAAGAATTACAACATTTCTGTGCTTTTGATAGCTGCAGACTCTGGAGTGCATACCTTTTGCTCTGCTGAAGACAAATTGGTGTGTTTCTGAGACTGTTTTCAAACTCAAAGTATTTGCTAAGGTGAGAAAATATTTCTTTAATTTAGATAGAGAATAGTGTGCTTTAAGGAGAAAATTATGAATTATGTGGCGCAAATTGCTTGTAAATATGCTCCCACCTGTGCAAGGAAAATTTAGATTTTTAATGTTTGTGTTACATAGCCATGTTAAAAGTGATACAAACATGCTGCAAAGGCAATTAAAAAACGCTTTTATGTGTCTTAAGGACATTTTAAGTAATTTTCCCATGTGCAGTGTTTTGAAATTATGATTTGAAAATCGTTTTTGGGGAAAAGGAATTGTTTTTAAATTTATGACAAGGACATAATGGTGTATGCTTCTTTATAAGGCAATTGACTGTCCCTGATGTTATTTTTCCCATTTTAATGTAAGACCTTTCTCTGTGGCGCAAATTGCTTGTAAATATGCTCCCACCTGTGCATGGCAAATTTAGATTTTAAATGTTTGTGTTACATAGCCATGTTAAAAGTGACCCAACCATGCTGGAAAGGCAATAAAAAAACACTTTCATGTGTCTTAAGGACATTTTAAGTAATTTCCCTGTGGGCAGTGTTTTCAAATTATGAATTGAAAATCGTTTTTGAGGTAAAGGAATGTTGTTAAAATTTATGTGCGCCATATGCCCCCAAATTTCTTTTTCAGGGGTGCAGCAGGGTGTTATTGAGACACCCCTACACCTTTGGAAAAATTCCTAATTTGCGATGAGCTAATTGCTAATTGCAAATTGCACCTTCTTTCATATGGGCATCCTGGCGCATGGAAATGAATGGGTAATTTGCAATTAGCAATTTGCTCATTGCAAATTTGGAATGGTAAAGAATCGCTATTTATTCCTTAAAATTCGCTATTTTGGAAATGCAAAATAGTTATATGATACATATGGCGGTTGATGTCTAACAAGATAAGAAGCTTAGGGATAGATTTATGATGACTGGCGCAATGAAGTGGACATCACTTACTTCATTGGTAGAGCTTTACATGTATTATGTCCTCTGTATTCTTCATCAAGCGTAACTTTAATCTGCAATCCTGAGTAGGCCTCACCTTAAACGAACCTCTGGATAGGCCACATCTTATCGTCATCCTGAATTAATCATTTAAAATGCTACGGACAGATTTATGATAGGTGTATGCCTCTTTTGCGCCACTTACAAAACACTGTCCATGGGGAAATGACTTAAAATGTCCTTAAGACACATGAATGTGTTTTTTTAAAGCGTTTGCAATTTTTTTGGGTCACTTTTAACATGGCTATGTGACTCAAACAGTCAAAATCTAAATTCACCATGCACAGGTGGGAGCATATTTACAAGGAATGTGCTCCATGGGGAAAGGTCTTATAATGTAATATGGGAAAAATGACATCAGAGACACTGAAATGCCTTATAGAGAAGCATACACCATTATGTCCTTGTCATAAATTTGCAAACCATTATTTTTCCCCAAAAACGATTTTCAAATCATAATTTGAAAACACTGCACATGTGGAAATGACTTAAAATGTCCTTAATTCAAAATTTGCTATTCCTTATTTTGCGATTGCACTGAAGGATTTGCAAATTTTGCGATTCCTTAAATGCAATGTATCAAACAAAAAATATGTAAAAAATGACATTAAGGATTTGGAAACTACCACCAACTTCTAGTTTGTGGTAATTTGCGAATTCTTTTCAAAAAGCATTTTTTTCCAAAAAACAAAAGGTGCCATATGACGCCCATACATGCCATTAGGGCATGTATGTGCGCCATATGCCCCAAATTTCTTTTTCAGGGGTGCAGCAGGGTGTTCTTGAGATACCCCTGCACCCTTGAAAAAATTCCTATTTTGTGATGAGCTAATTGCTAATCGCAAATTGCACCTTCATTCCTATGAGCCTCCTAGCCCATGGAAATGAATGGGTAATTTGCAATTAGCAAATTGCTCATTGCAAATTAGGAATGGTAAAGAATTGCTATTTATTCCTTAAAATTCGCTATTTAGGAAATGCAAAATAGTTTGATGGTACATATGGTGGTTCATCTGTAACAAGATAAGAAGCTTAGGGATACATTTATGATGACTGGCGAAATAAAGTGCAAATCACTTACTTCATTGGTAGGCCTTTACATGTATTATCTCTTCTGTATTCTTCATCAAGCGTAACTTTAATCTGCAATCCTGAGTAGGCCTCCCCTTAAACAAACCTCTGGATAGGCCACACCTTATCGTCATCCTGGATTAATCATTTAAAATGCTAGGGACAGATTTATGATAGGTGTATGCCTCTTTTGCGCCACTGTGCGTCACTTTTATGATGCAGCGGCGGTGCAAAAGATTTGCTATGAGGCGACAAAATTACAAATTGATGCTTTTAGGCAGACATGTCATGGTGTAAAAAAAACGTACCACATGAAACCGATGCAGCAGTGATGCAAAAGATGCACCATGTTGCAAGACAGGCCTCACTTGGGGCCATATGTATCAAGCTAATTAGCATTCGCAAAGATCAAAATTCTGCGAATTTCGGCCTTTGCGAATGCTAATTAGACAAATGGTATGTATCAAACAAGTTTGATGCAAAATAAGGAATAGCAAAATTTGCTATTCCTTATTTTGCGATTGCACTGAAGGATTTGCAAATTTTGCGATTACTTAAATGCAATGTATCAAACAAAAAATATGTAAAAAATGACATTAAGGATTTGGAAACTATTGTGGTAAATTGGTGGTAATTTGTGAATTCTTTTCAAAAAGCTTTTTTTCAAAAAAACAAAAGGTCCCATATGACGCCAACACATGCCCTTAGGGCATGTATGTGTGCCATATGCCCCCAATTTTCTTTTTCAGGGGTGCAGCAGGGTGTTCTTGAGACACCCCTGCACCCTTGGAAAAATTCCTAATTTGTGATGAGCAAATTGCTAATCGCAAATTAAACCTTCATTCCTATGAGGCTCCTAGCCCATGGAAATGAATGGGTAACTTGCAATTAGCAATTTGCTCATTGCAAATTAGGAATGGTAAAGAATTGCTATTTATTCCTTAAAATTCGCTATTTAGGAAATGCAAAATAGTTTGATGGTACATATGGCGGTTCATCTGTAACAAGATAAGAAGATTAGGGATAGATTTATGATGACTGGTGCATCACCAGGGATGTGTCAGTCATCCTGTGCCGCTGTTCCGCCACCCATGGTGTGCTGCATTTACAATGCGGGGCATCATGGGGCAAAAATGGCACAGATGCGTGATGTATCTGTGATGTAAAGGTAGTGATTGCTGGAGTTGTATCGCAAGTGCGATGCAGCTCAAGCAAGGCTCAGGGGTGCCCCATCTCCACAATGTTGCGTCAAGACCTATGCCTGCTTAAAGCAGGCGCAGGGTTTTGACGCAGTTTTCTCCTATCTGATTGTAAATACGGCACACCATGGGTGGCAGAGCAGCGGTGCACGTTAACTGGTGCATGCCTGGGGATGTGCCATTTAACATAAATCTGCCCCTTTACATTTAAGTATGTGCAGGACACACAGAGTCGGTGAGGCTTATCCAAGGTTAAGAAGAGATGAGTCCTGTTCACTGAAAAATTAGACATAGTCTTCACCTGATCAGCATTGCTGGACATGGCTAAATAATAGCTGCAAAATATTACTCTTGTTAAACAATTTTACTATTATAATCTCTGAGATTTGTCTCTTACTCTGCAACATCTCATTGTTGTTATCTTTCTTTAAAGATAAAGACAACATCAACATGAGTGACAATCTGCAATCAGTTGATTTTGACCTCATCATTGAACTTGTAATTGAAACATCAGTGGATGTTGATCCATTGGATGATTTAAATCCTGAGGATGAAGAAGAGCGTGATGAGGATGCAGATTTGTCCGAATTATATGACATAGGGTGGGAAGCTGACCTGCTTGAGCCTATGGAAATATAAACATTTATTTTTAAAATGTATAATTAATAAAAAGTAAAAATGTAAACCGTTTAATTTAAAAATAAAGACACCTTCAAAAACAGGTTATGTGTAGTGTCTTCAATAAAATATTAAAATATGCTCATAAAATTAGATCAGATTCACATATAAAATAGCACAGGTAACATAAATATAAATGTCATTTCTTTTCTGCTATTTCTGTATTGTAAATTTGCCAAGGACTAAAAAATCTTCTATTTAAAATGTCAAGTAGTGTGTTAAGTTTTTGATCATTGTTATTGATTTACTGTTTGGTAATAATGGTTAATAACATTTTTTATTATATTTTACCACAGATTCAACTGCAGATCATTTCAAGATTTCACCATGCCAACAATAGAAAGACAGAGAAAGGCTGCAAAACGTCAAAGACAGCAGGTGAAACAAAATAAGCAGCAGTCCTCTAACAAAAAGATTTGTCAAGTCACGAAGAAAGCACCGGGTAAGAGCACAAAATATTTCATAAGAAATATGTGTAGTAAAAAAAATATTACTACAGAAAATGTTTCAGTCCATAAAAAGATAAGCAAATCAAATGGAAAGGAAAGGCCAATCAAAAATGTTACTGCTAGAGCAAGAGATAACTCTGTGCATGATAGTAGAAGGAAACAACAGTTTAGGGACATTCGTAAACGAATGTTCCGCAACAGGATAATTGGCAATTTGTTAAAAAATATTAAGAAAGGTCAACAGAAACTGGTTTTTTATAAGAGAAAAAAAAAAGTTGAGAAAGTTATTGATCAGGCATTTGAAATTAAACGTAAGTTATTTATTTTGATAATCAATAGAATTAGGAAGCTAAACAAGGCAATTTATGATTTCAAAAGAAATAGTAGATGGAAGAGAATAGTTAATCGTAGTAATTTTTGTGAAGTTTTTTCTGGAGAATGGATGCATAGTTCAAGCTGTGAGGCATTTTTTAATGAAGAGAGTTATTTCCAGGATAATGATTTGGTGCATGCAGTTGACACCAGTGGTCGTGCTTATGAAGTGAAAGATGGTTGTCCAGTTGAAAAAGAAAAACTTGTGACAACAGAGGCAGAAGAGGTGTTAGGTAATGAGGTTTTAGGAAGACGTGCTAAGGGTCCTGTGTACACCTGGAAGTGTAGTAGTATTTGCAGTGTGCGACAGGATTCCATCAATTTGCTTTGTGATTTTGTACGGTCATTTAATAAGAAAAGTTTGAAGCAGAAAATGAAGTTGTTGCAAGAATTAGATCCTTGCAGAGTGAGAGAAGTGACAGGTTTGCATGGTCATTCACTGGCTTGTCTTTCCAGGAGAGTATGCCAGAGTGTTTTTCATCATTTCAGGATGCTAGCTGTGCATCATAATAAAGTGAGGAAATTAGTTAGAATGTTGTATTATGCTAAGAGTCCAGCAATTATGCTTAAACAATTATGCGCTGCTCTTTTGCATGGTTCTGAAATAGATGTGAAGAACATATGTGAAGAAATTGAGTTTTGTTACTTTGGAAGTAAAGAGGAGAATGTTGAAATTGACCCAGAAGAAGAGGGTAATGTGGAAGATAGTGTACAGGTTTCCAGTACAGATAATTTCCAGAGGGAAATTGCGACGTTTCAGGTGAAATCAAGTGAGAGGCCTAATTTCACTTGTGTGTGTTGTCGACGCACTTATTATAAGAATCAGACTAAGTTAGTGGATTTATATGCAAAAAGTGAAAGGGAAAATAATAGTGAATGGAAGGATTTTGCAACATACTTGATGGTAGAAAATTGTTTTGATTTGGGATTCGATCAACGTGTGTGTACTTATTGTTGTTGCAAATTAAATCAAAACCAGATGCCTGCTAGAGCAGTTCATAATAATCTGGAATTGGTTGAGATTCCTTCTGAATTGAAGGATTTAAATACTTATGAATCTATTTTGATTCAAAGTATCCATCCCTTTCAGGCTATTGTAAGAATGGAGCCAAAGACAGGGAAATTGCCTCCATCAGATTTACAGAGAGGATTAAAGGGAAGAGTTGTTTATTTGCCTCTAGATTTGAAGAAAAACATTAACACAATCGGAGTAGAAAAAGTGGAAGAGGAACCTCTGGTTATCTTAGTTAATGGGGTTCCGACAAAGAATAAGAAAATATGGCAAGATTTAGTAGATGTTAGGAAAGTTAAAAAGGCAACATTGTATTTGAAAAAAAAAAATACTATAAGAATGTATATGTTGCAGAAGAGGAAGTAAGTGAGGAAGAGGATAGCGATTTGTGTGCTGGTCAAATTGAGAAAGTAGAACCCTCTACTAGTGAAGAAATATATGAACATTATAGTGTTCATCCTTTGCATTCCAAGGAAGTCATGGGGAATGCTATTGAGTTGTTTCAAATGAAACAAGCCAAAGGGAGTCCCATTAGTGTTTGGGAGGAAAGTTTGGAAGCTCGGTGTTTCCCACAGCTTTTTCCAACAGGTCAGGGAGGAAGATATGATGAGCGACCTCATCAAATTCCTGCTTCTGAATACCGGACTTTGCGATTGTATGCAGGAGATGCTAGGTTTCGACAATGCATTCCCTATTTGTTTCATCTCCTGTTTGAAAGCGATCTGTCTGGACTGTCATATGCAGTGAACCACATCTTGAAAAGTGGTATACACATGCAAAACATCTCGGCAAGTGACTTTATGGATAAAGTCAATGTCCAAGACAGTATTTTGGATTCTCACCTGATTAATCTCATGGCGTGTCAGCGTGGTACTAATGAGTACTGGTACCGTCGTCATGGTGATTTAAAATGTATGCTGAGAAACTTAGGTACTCCCACATGGTTCCTCACTCTGAGCTGTGCCGAGTATGGCTGGGAAGACTTACTTGAATTTCTACGAGAGGCAAATGCTAACGTAGATAACATCGAATTCAAGACTCCCGGAGAACTGTGCTCTTTGGATCCAGTCAATGTATGTAGGTACTTCAATCATAGATTTGAAGCTATGATGTCTTTCATCATGAATAAGAAGAATCCACCTCTTGGAGAGGTGTTGGATTTCTTCTGGAGAAAGGAGTACCAAGCAAGAGGTGCTCCTCGTATACATATGTTGCTGTGGATCAAGGATGCACCTAAATTTGGAACGGATCCAGAAGACTCAGTGATGAGTTTCATCCAACAGTATTCTACGTGTGCTGTTCCAAACGCAAAGGAGAAGAAAAGCCTAAGAGAAAAAGTTCTGCGTTTCCAAAGCCATCGATGTGGAAAGTACTGCCGTCGTAAATTCCGAAACAAGGACAAGTTCTACACCAAATGTCGTTTCGGCTTTCCACGACCGGTGATTTCTAAAGGAAGAGTAAACAGTTTGATGTCTTCGCTGCGACACAATGTCATGAAGAAATCACCTAAAAACACATACAATTTGAAGAGGAACGAAGAGTCCAAGTACATCAACGACTACAACCCGGTGATTTTGTCCATGTGGAATGCTAACATGGATATACAGTTTGTGGCTGATAACTGTATGGCTGTGGCTCGGTATGTGACGTCTTACATCACCAAAAAAGAGAAGACAGAATTGAAGGATATGTGGGAGGACATTTCCCATGAAAAGAGCCTCAGCAAGAAGTTGTACAGTTTCAGTCTGAAGATGTTGTCGCATCGAGAAATTGGAGCTTACGAATGCTCTGACCGGTTGTCTTCAGCAAGTCTCTATGCCAAGTCCAGGAGTATCGTTTGGGCGAGTCTTGGTCTTGCTGCAACGCGTAATCGAGTTCTGAAACCTGTGCGGGAAATTGAGTATTTGGCGGAAAAGGAGCCAAACAGTACCGACATTTTGAAGACCAACATGTTGGATACATATTATCCAAATAGAAGCAGTCACCTCGACAATGTTTGTCTGTATGAGGTTCTTCAAAATTACATATTCAAGAGGAACATCAAAGAAGATACTGAGAAAGGAGTGTATGCTGTAATAGGAAGTGAGGGATGTCTGGTCAAGCAAAGAAAATGCCACTTGGTAAACCATCGAAAATTGAGTGGCGAATCTCCTGAAAAAAAGGAGTTTTTCTATTTAGCACTTTTGCAACTTTTCAAGCCTTGGCGTGCAGAAGAGGAACTGCTTGGAGATTTCCTCTGTTTCGAAGACTCTTTCAATGCCGCCAAGGAGACCATAGAATGTCCTGCTTTTCCCAAATATGTAGAAATGTTGAATGCGGAAATTGAGCAGGAAGCAACGATTGCAGCCGAGATTGCCAGAGACAGTTCTCAGGACAGTCAGAGTTCTGCTTCATTGAGTCAGGATCCACTAGGAGGACCTGTTATCGAAAATGAAGCTGCCACTGCCATGAATGAAGTGGAAAGAGCCATGGCACATGCTCAGGAGGATGCGGTTAACTTAGAAGAGTTGGAAAGACAACTCAACGTTGAGCAGAGGAAAATATATGACGAAGTTACCATGCAAATTGATCATGGATTAAGTCATGACAAGAAAGAGTGCTCATGTACGTCGTTGAAGCCTGTCCGACTGTACGTGAGTGGAGAAGCGGGAACTGGAAAAAGTTTCCTCATTAAAGCAATTTCATGCTATTTGCAGGAAAGGACAGAGTCATCGCTGTCTTGTGTTGTCACCGCTCCAACTGGACTGGCAGCACATAACATTAAAGGGATTACTTTACATCGTTTACTGATTCTGCCAGTGGAGCATGACAACAAATTACAATATCACAAGCTATCTGGAGATGCTTGTTTTGAAGTTTCAAGAATCTTGAGGAAAATGAAACTTCTTATCATTGACGAAGTAAGCATGGTTTCCAATGTCATGCTTGCCTTTGTGCATTTGAGAATGCAAGAAGTTCTCAAAACAGAGTATGATGTGTTATTTGGTGGCAAACACATCATTGTTTTCGGAGATCTTCTGCAGCTGACACCAGTGAAAGGGCAACCTGTGTTCAAAATGCTCACGCATGAAGATACCAGGAAGTGCCTAGGCAGCATTGGCAACGTCAATATATGGTTAAACTTCAATTATGCTGAACTGCATGAAAATATGCGTCAGGCGAAGGATGAAGTTTACAAGACTATTCTACAAGATGTTAGAATTAGAAAAGTGACCGAGCATGGGAAAGAAGCTTTACATGCACGATTACTGTCAAATTTATATCCAGAACAAGATGTTGTGCCTGAGAATATTTTTCAGAAAATTACTGAGAAGAAATCTGGAATATGTTTGATGCCAACTCTTGCAGAATGTGCCAAATTCAACAACAAAATGTTGCATTTAGAAAAGCAAGAGATTGTGAAACTGGAAGCTATTGACAGAGTAGAGCATATGGGATCAACAATTATTTTGTCTGAGAATCTGAAAACAAAATTGGATTCATTAGAGAAGAGTATATCTAAAACTGCAGGTTTTGAAAAGACTCTGAATGTGTGCTTGAACTGCCGTATAATTTTAAGAAGGAATTTACATGTTGAAAGAGGTCTGGTAAATGGATCAATGGGTAATGTTGTTGATTTTGTAAAATACAGAAATAGAGATGGAATTGAATTTTTAAAAATTAAATTTGATGGCATTGAGGAAGTACAGCTAATTGGTCGTTGCTCTGCTAGATTTTTGCTTGTAAAAGACTTATATGTTCGCCGTAAGCAGTTTCCTGTTTGCTTGGCATATGCGGTGACAATCCATAAATCGCAAGGTTTAAGTGTAGACAGTGCATTGGTGAATATTGGCAGTTCTGTGTTCAAGGAGGGTATGGCATATGTGGCATTGTCACGAGTTAGAACTTTATCGGGATTGTACTTGATTGAGTGTGATGTCACAAACATTTGTGCGGATCTAGATTGTGTTAAGGAATACAATAGGTTAAGAAGAGAGTATGCGCCACATTTGCCTCAGTATCCTTTGTTTGAGAAACGTGTGGTAGGCCGGAAACGAAGAAATGTGACCAATACTGGGGAGGTTGTAGCAAAAAGACGAAAAGTCGATGAACCTAAAATTACAAGCAGAAACAAAAAGGATTCTGTTGAAGATGTTGTTGGTTTTCAATTTGAAAACAGTTCTGGTGTCAACTGCTATGCTAATGTAGTGGTTAATGTTTTGTTTTCTCTAGAAAATGTAAAAGAAGAGATTGTGGTCAATTCTGATCAAAGATTTTGCAGTTTGTTAAATTCTGTGTTAGAGAAATGTAGCACTGATAGAAGAAACATAGAAAGTGTGTCTGAAATTCGAAATCTGTTAGACAGATGTTCAGGCCAAACACAATTCTCTCAAAATATTCAGCAAGATTGTCAGGAGTTTTTAATGTATATGCTTGATGTATTGCATGCTGAAGGTGTAGATGTAGATCAGCTGTTTGGGCTTTCTTATCAATGGCAGCATGACTGCGAGAACTGTATGGTATCAAGTACTACTAGTGTAGACTCAGAAAGATTTATATATTTAACTTTGCCAGACAGTAAATCAGTCTCCTTTAATAAGCTAGTAAAAGCAGCTGATCACAACATGGAGTGTAGCCAATGTAAATCTGAAATGATGTCCACATTATTTATACGAACATATGGCCAGTATGTCATTTTAATGTTCCAACGATGTAGGCCTGATGGAACAAAATTGACAACTTTAATTAAAAATGTTCTAGCTTCGCAGTTGTCAATATCAGGAAGGACTTTTGTAACTGCAGCAATTATATATCATGACGGCCCTTCAATAACATCAGGACATTACACAGCTTATTTAAAGTCTAGAAATGGCTGGTCATTCTGCAACGATTCTGTTTTAATTTTCAAAAAAAAATTGCCGTATGACCTTAAAAACTCTTACCTGGTGTTTTTAAAACCAAAATTTTAGGGAAATAATCTCGGGATGTGCTCTGTGGAATTTCAAGAAGTTCTAATGGCTCCTACACAATTTGGCCTTGAGGATAAGTGTAGTTCAGAGACATAACTTCTAACCATAAGACTGGACGTGATTGAGAAATAAGTGCACTTTGAATGAGTTCAGAAAAACGATTTCTTTTTATAAGCTAATTGAAGCAGCCAATCAAAACATAGAGTAGAGGGAATGTAAGTCTGCAACGCTGTCTACTGTTTTACATTGCTTTGTGATTGAAAGTGATGTAGAGAATTAAATAATTGTAGTAGTCATAGAGTTAGTGTAAGTCTGCTTCATAGTAAGCAGTATCAGTGTCATAGGAAATGTAGAACATGACTGAGCAAGAAGGGGAAGATATTACTATTCCAGGATTGTGAAAATGATCTTCAACATTTTAATTCTGAAAGTTGCGGAAATGCCAAATGACGGGATTGGCTTACAAAAAATCCAAGAGTTATAAATGGGTCTGACAAGATTTGGCCTTGTGGAAACTTGTGGTAGAGAGCAAGAAGTCATTTATTGCATGTAACATGTTTTTAAAAACGATGGAGATTTTCTTTCAGAAAGTGGCGGGCTGAAAGTAATAACAGCACAAAAGAGTGTAAGCTGTTCATAGGATATCCTTTGACGTCATGGAAAGTAAGTTAACTTTAAGGAGTTCTGAATTCTGATTTCTTATGTTGTATGGGTTTTTTAAACACAATCATTTTGATTGTGTTTTTTTTCCCCGCTGTTATATGATGAATACCTTCAAGTCACTGTTTTTAGTGAATTTTGATACATTCTGAGAACAGCAAAAATAAACCATTTAACATGTATAATTAATTCTGTACTGTTTGCATTTATGATGTATATGTAGAACTGTGTAGGAGGCATGGAGAAGGTGAGGCTTCTGTAAGTGTCAAAGTTGTTGCATGCAGTGCTGCACTTCTGCGTATTCTTTCATATGCTAGACTACATCTGCACAATGAGATACCTAAGCAAAGGAAACACAAGTGATGTGATTGTGAAATGAGCAAAATAAATTGCACGTATTTCAATTACATCACCTGTGTTTCCTATCATTACGAATCACATTGTGCAGATCAAGTTTAGGTCTGTCCAGGGAAACATAGGAGGCTTGGACTTTGTTCAAGAGTGCAGTGGACATGACTCACTTCATTGGTAGACCTTTACATGTATTATGTCCTCTATTCTCTTCAACAACTCGAAATTTCATCTGCAACCCTGAGTAGGCCTCACCTCAAACAAACCTCTGGATAGGACACATCTTATTGGCATCCTGAAGCAATTATTTAAAATTTTAGTGTCTTGCGACACTTTTCTGAGACAACAGCAATGCAAAAGATGCACCATGTTTTAAGATAGGCCTCACTTCATCTGCATCAAGATACTGTTAGTTTAAAATGTATATCTTTAGGACTGTGTAGGGGGCCTGGAGAAGCAGAAGCTTCTGTAAGTGTCAAAGTTGTTGAAAAACTGTTTGTCCTTCAATCTTTTCCCTTGTCTTTTGTAATTTTTAAATACATGTTTTAATATTTTTGAAATGTTTGTTCTCTCTTTCACAGATTGAAAGTATAAAAACAAAAAGTGAGTAATTTAACGACAATTATAAGGTAAATGCTTTGTACTCTTTTCGTTACATTTCTATCACATTCACCTACTATTAGTTCCACTGCTTCATTTCTTTAACCCTCAGTTTCCTGCCTTTGCTACTTCCCTCATTCCTTTCTCTATTACCTACTTACTCAACTCCTTCCACTCTTTTTCTCAGTCCCTCTCTTCTCATAGTTCCTCACTCTTGTTCACTCACTCCGTCTCTATTACTCTTAGTGTCTTTGACTGATCACTCTATCACTACTTGTTCATAATGCTTTCTCTGTGTAGTTGAAGCACACTAAGGGGCATATTATGAATACAGCCAATAAAATTATTGCTCTTTTTATTGGCAGAAAACTGGTGCAAAAGTGGTTTTAGCGGCAGTTTTCTGCCGCTAAAAGCAGCTTTAGCGACACATTTCTGCCAATAAAAGCTGCAAAACTTTTATTGCCTATGTTGATGATATGGCTCTATGTTACTTACATTTCTTTGCTGTTTCAATTAATCTTTTTCTGTTATTTTTTGTTTTCTGTTTTCTATTTTTTCTCTCTGTTATTCCTCATGTTTTAATCTTATTTTGAACATTCACTCACATTCTCCAAGAAACTCTTCTTTGTTAATGTTATACTCTCTTTTTTTTTCTTTCACTTCGTTATCTATTTTGTTTTTCACAATTATACCCTCTTCCGTCTTTTCTTCGGTAAATAGATCTATTAAACAGTATCTCTTCTTTACTCCCTATAGCTGTCTTTCTTTTAACATCACTCTGTTTACTTTCCTTATACTTACTCTTTTTTTTTTTTTTTGGGTTAGCTCCCGGTCCGCGTACCGGGAAGCTAACCCGGGAGCGAACCAAAAGAAATAGAGCTTGCCAGAGTGCTAAACATTCTAGCAATTTTTTTTGAAAGGGAAGGTAGTTCTGAAAAGAACTTTTTTTAAAATATTTTTGTTGTTTTATATTTTTTTTTATTTTTTGAACATTTTTTGTTTTTTTTGTATTTTTTGAACGATTTTATATTTTTTTTGGGTTTTTTTGGGGGGGGGAAACAACAAAAAACAGGCGTTGAAAAGGGCTCAACAGGAGCAAAAAAAAAATTACTGGGGGCGGTTAGGGCAATCATGGTGTTCATACGCCAGGTTTATAGCATTGATGCTCATGTTGCCACAAGCTAACAATGCACGACAGTGCATACAAGAGTGAATCATGTGCCCAAAATTTTCTTGAATATTTGGCACAGTTTCCCGTGCCTCTTCTGATGTTAATGCAATTGGTAATCTTGGTCTGGCCACAGGAGTTGGTCTTGGATTGTCCTGCATATCCCTTATTTCCGCCCGGCTGTAATTGAGCGGATGCTTCCTTGTCATGTGCCTGTGCATTGTGTGATTTCCGTAGCTATATTTCTTGTCCGTCCCTCTGGACAATTGTTCTTTGCATATGCGGCAGGTGACATACCTCGCATTGACTTTTTTTTGGCCACGAGGGATCGAATAAAACTGCCAGATGAAACTGGCTTTCTTTCTGGAAACACGGGGCACCTCTTCTAAGAACTGTGGTTCTTCTCCCTCCTCATCCATTTCTTCCTCTTCCTCCTCAGTGTTGGTCAGGACCTGGGGAGGTGGTCCTCTCTTCCCATGAGGAGGTGGTGGTGGTGGTGGGGGTCCACCAGCTGAAGCTACCAATGAAGCCATTTTCCAACAAGCAAAATAGGTCTTCCTCTCACAATGATGAAAGTCAGAGTGAGGAAAGAAGGAGGGGTTTTCATCATTTGGGAAAAACAATAATTCTCAACCAATGAAAAGTGTTATTTTTAGGTTACCTGACCTAGCCTTACATCATTATGAAACCAAAAGTGAAATGAACCAATGAAAAGTTTTATTAACAAGTCACATGACCTCTCACGCTCATGTTACGCGCTGCGGAACGCGCCCCGGTTAGCTTCCGGGTCGCTAAGCTTCGCGCCTCGGTCCGCGCCCCGGGACACTTCCGGGTGCGCTAACGCGGTACGTCACAAGACGCATTACGCGGCAACGCGATACGTCGCGCTTTCGCGACGCGCCGCGGATCGCTTCCGGGGAGCTGCGTTTCGCGCCTCGGTCCGCGCCCCGGGGCACTTCCGGGTGCGCTAACGCAGTACGTCATAAGACGCATTACGCGGCAACGCGATACCGTCACTAAGTTGATTTTTTACCGGTTCGCGGACCGGGTCGCGGCATCAAATTGAGCTAACGGGAAGCTTCCCGGTTCGCGGACCGGGAGCGAAACAAAAAAAATATTTAAAAAAAATTATTAATAAACATATAAAATATATTTTTGGATTTAAATAAGAATACATTTTACAGCTATAGATATTTGCTATTAAAAAACCATTGAAATTCACTGAAAAAACCATAGGTTATAAACCATATATAGTTAGGAATTAGCATTTACAAAACCTTGAAAATTCACTGAAAAAACCATAGGTTATAGACCATATATAGTTAGGAATTAGCATTTAAAAAACCTTATTTTACTCACACAAAACCAATGAAATTCCATATATAGTTAGTTGTACTAACTATATATCACGCACCCGCAATCCACTGCTGATGATGTCACATATTACATCATTCATGACATGGTCAGTGACATCACTGATGACATCACTGATGACATCTCAAATGACATCACTGATGACATCACTGATGACATCTCAAATGACATCACTGATGACATCACTGATGACATCATCCAGTGACTGTATTTTTCTGTAAAGTTAAAATATGTCTTACATATTTAAGAATGAGTGGATGTATAAGTGTCTGGATGAAGGATTTAGTAGGTGCATGACTGACTGTATGAGTGAGTGATTAAATGTGTCTCACTGAGTGCATGGGTTAGTGACTAAACTGTCTTAATTTGTGCATCATTATGTCTGTTGTTCTGTAAACTGCTGCATGTGTTGATCAGTAGCTATATGAGTAACTATATGGGTTATTGATTGGTTGCCCAAGCATTTGTATGGGAGACTGAGTGTGTGTGTGGGTGGCTGGGAGGTGTATGACTCTGTGCATAGATGTATGGGTTCAAAAGTGCATGTGGAAACAGCTGTATGGGCGGTTGACTGTGTGCATGACTGTATTGGTGAGTGAATGGATATCTCAGTGCTACATGTCAAAGTAAGTACATATGTAAAATACAGTACATGTGAGAGTTGACATATATAAATAACTGTGCATAAGAGCCAGTGAATGTGTGAGTGGCTGTATGGATCATTGTGCTCTTGTATCCAGGATTGTATAAGTGAGTAAATATGTTTTAGTATATGTTTGAATAAGTAAGGTGTGTATAACTGTATAGTTGTGAAAATGGAGGTGTGATTGATTCTTTGCATGACTGACTAGGTGTGTAAGTAACTCCATGGATGAGTGACAGTCTGTGAGTGTCTGTTTACACTGAGTGTATCTAAGGTTATATTAGAGTCTGAAGAGGTTCATCGTATTATCACATGAATGATGTCATCAGTGATGTGATCAGTAATGTCAAATGAGATGTCATCAGTGATGTCATCAGTGATGTCATTTGAGATGTCATCAGTGATGTCATCAGTGATGTCATTTGAGATGTCATCAGTGATGTCATCAGTGATGTCATTTGAGATGTCATCAGTGATGTCATCAGTGATGTCACTGACCATGTCATGAATGATGTAATATGTGACATCATCAGCAGTGGATTGCGGGTGCGTGATATATAGTTAGTACAACTAACTATATATGGAATTTCATTGGTTTTGTGTGAGTAAAATAAGGTTTTTTTAAATGCTAATTCCTAACTATATATGGTCTATAACCTATGTTTTTTTCAGTGAATATATATATAATTAAAAAATTCAAAATAAACATATATTAAATATTAACATTAATTTATAAAAATTAAATATATTTAAATGTATATTTTAACAACTATAACAATAAACATTCTTTTAAAAATGTGGACGCATTTATATATATATATATATATATATATATATATATATATATATATATAAATGAACACACATATATACAAAAAATATAAATGAACTAATATTTAAAAAAATAATATAACTTAAA
Source organism: Lissotriton helveticus (assembly GCF_964261635.1). Classification (NCBI taxonomy): domain Eukaryota; kingdom Metazoa; phylum Chordata; class Amphibia; order Caudata; family Salamandridae; genus Lissotriton; species Lissotriton helveticus. The sequence goes on from NC_136070.1 coordinate 964,987,312, forward strand.
ACACTGTAAATGATATCATACTATCAAAAATATATGTATACATATTTAAATATACCCAAAACATAAAATATTAAGAAAGGAAACCAATTTAATTTAAAATAAGAAGTAAACAACACATATTTTTACAAATAATTTACAAACAACAAATATTGACATTTTAAAAAGAATATTGTTATAATAAATCTAACATATAATTATATAAATTACAACATAAAATAAATAATTAAAATAAATACATATACATTTCCCACTACATTAAAAAAACATTTTTATACTAAATAAAAATTAGTACTCCTACCTAACACAACACAACTGTAACAAAATTGTTTACATCACACAAAAATAGGATTTACTAAGTACAATCAATATAGAATTTATTAAAATATAACTTTGCAAAATACTACAATTTACTATTCCCAGTACAATTAACACAACAATAAATTTATAATTAACAAACAATAATTAATATTCCTACTCCAGTCAGTGCAAGTAGGGAAAGTGTTGGATTGCGGAGGGGCAAAATGTACTATTCCCACTCCAGTCAGTGCAACATTAAAAACAAATAAAATACCGTAAACAAATTGGAAATAATATCTAAAAGTAAATACATTAAAATATATGTTGAATATAAAATACAAATATATTTAATATTAAAAATGTAAAATGAATTTACTTTCCATCCATACCCCTACAAAACCCGCATCTAAAAGTAGTATTTAACAAGTAATTAACAAAGAAAATAATGTATTCCCCTCCCTTTACATCTATAAACCCCACAACCCCAAAAACATTTAATTAAACAATTATATTATATTATGTTATATTATGAATTTATGCAGCGCACGAATACCAACGGCATCTTGGCGCTTACAGACTAGAAGCGAGCTGGAGCACTGTTCTTAGAACAGCCAGGTCTTAATGGCCATCCTGAAAGATGTCTGAGAGGGGAGACTTCTGATGGTAATGGGCAGGGTGTTCCAGAGCTTTGTGGCATCCACTGTGAAGCTGCTGCCGCCCCAATTAGACTTAAAAAATCTCTGCAAGAGTATCAGTTTAGCCCCTTCTGACCGAAGGCATCTGTTTGGAGAGTACCAGTGCATTGACTGCCTCAGGAACTGAGGACCTGTACTGTGTAGTGCCTTAAATGTGATACACAAGGCCTTGAAACTTAAAACGACTCTTGACTGGTAGCCAGTGCAAACTCTGAAGGTGCTCTCTCACTGATTGAAATATGGGGATCCCCAGGAGGAGCCTTGCTGTGCGTTCTGAATCATCTGAAGCTTGTGTAACTGCTTCTCGGGTATTACGAGATATAGCCCGTTACAAAATCCAGTTTGGTAAGGACTAGAGATGTGACTACCGTTTTCCTGCTTTCTGCTGGGATCAAAGGTAACATTTTCTTAATCGCTTTGAGTAGATAGAAACTGGATGAGGAAACTGCATTGAAAAAAGGTGCACCACAAAGTTCTTCAAACAGTAATATTATTAATATAATGAGTCGCGAAAAGATGATGTTTTTCTTGTTTTTCAAAGTTCTTTATTTTCAATCTTTAACACCATACAGCCGATGCGTTTCGTCCCGAAGGGACTTCTTCAGGGCTTTTAGATTGGAAGAAGATGCTTCCAAGTAAGTCTTCAAAGGAGAAATTCCGTGGGGCTCCTTTCCCAGTATCAATGTATCTTAAAATGATGCAAATCCTGGACTAAGTCTTCTAATCCGACTTTCCAACGTCTGGAGTTAATAAAGATGTGGGTGAAACGGATTACATCTGGTTGTGTGCCAGCTTTGCCACGAATTAGAAAGGAATTTATTGACGATCCGGGTAATCTGTATTGGTTTCTAATGTCCTCCGGCTAAACAATTCTGTAAATCACTGGGGCCAGGATGCAGGCACTGATGGCCAGTAGACCGATCGTGATAAATCGTCCTGTAATCATCCACAGAGCCTTCGCCTTATCCGAAATACGTAATCCGATCAACCCAGGAAACTGCATTGACTTGAGCTTCGAAGTTCAGTTTCTCATCTATCACCACTCCCAAATTTTTCGTTTTAGGGACCGGGATAGGTACTGTTCCCAGGTCATCCGGCCACCAAATCTGAGACCAGCTAGGGGAGTAGTTGTCAAACAGGATTTTTCCCAAGTTCAGCTTGAGGCAGTGCGCGCTCATCCATAGGTCGTCTGCTATCATACAATCCCTAAATCTATTTACTGGCGGTAAGGTATTTTTACAGATAGACAGGACAATTTGAGTATCGTCCGCATAGGATCTTAGTGCCATCCCAAACGACCTAATTAGTGCCACCAATTCAGATACGCATACATTAAAAACTAGTATAATTATCAACGAATTAATTATTATTAATGCACAATTATTTATGAATTAATAAAAAATACATTACTTTCCACCCTTTACCCCTGTAAACCCCACAACCAACACCTAACACAAATTAATTACACAATTTACATAATTAATTATCAATTAATATTAGTTTACAACTTACTATTAAGTATTTAAAAATAAATTACGTTCCACTCTTTACCCCTATAAATGCCACAGCCTGCAAAAAACATTTACATAAAACACAATTAACAACATTAAATATCAATTAAGTGGATAATATTCATAAAAAAAATACTTAATTTATTTTAGTTAAATTACTTACCACCCTATACACCTATAAACCCACAACCTGCTACACAACTGAAAAAAACACAAAATTAAATTAAATTAAATTTCATGACTACTAAAAATGTTACTAATATAGTAAGAAACATAAACAGTTATTACCCAAGACAATTATGTCATATACATTAAAAAAAATACAAAAAAATAACAATAATGAAAAAAGATATTTTAAACAACTATATTTTTACAAACAATACTAATGGCTTCTATATTTTAAAAATCAATATTAATTACCTGAAAATCGATATTTTTGACAACGATATTCTTGCAATCAATATTTCCATTCCACAATATTTTTCACTCAATATTATGGTCAGTCGAAATTTTTAACTCGATATTCTGTCTCACCACCTGACCCAATTATGCATGCTTGTAAGAGCCCACTGCAACTAAGGCCCTCATTGCGTTGTTGGTGGAAACTTTCTGCCTGACTCCGTCTGAGAATTAGAACCGACCAACTAGTGATCAGCAGTCCTGCGCGACCGATTACGATGCGACCAAATGGATTCCCATTGACTTCTATAAGAACCTGTGTTCTGCTCAACAACACATGCTCCTATGGGGAACTGGGATGTCTGTGTAGAACCCTGCACCCTGTCGCAGGCACCCCATTGTCTCTGCAACACCGTGCAGGGATTGATAGGGAGGTCACTCAGGTACCTCCTAGGCCCCGAACCGGAGGCCGCAGGATGAAGGGGGGCCTGCCAGAGGCCTCAAAAGTAATTTTCCGACAGCCTTTTCGACAGGATGACTCGGAAAGGCTGTAGGTAACCGGCATCGTAATCACTTGGTCGGAAACACAGTTCGTAGAGCTGTACGATGCGGTTCTGACCGACACAAATTTTCCGAGAGCAAGTCAGAACTAATACAGAAAGACCATGCGGGTTACAATCTGACCATCAACATCATAATTGGTTGGGAGGATTGTAACCCGACCGAATAGGTCGGAAGGGTTCCGACATGGTCTATGGGAATCCGACTGTCAGGAGGAGGCTTTCCGCCCGACATCGTAATGAGGCCCATAGTGTGCAAACCACTGTTGGGCTCTGCAGCCTGGGTGGGCACACCACATGCAGCCCCATTTTTCTGAGTGACTATCGTCAGCTCACTAGGCTGTGGAGGACTGACAGTGGTAGCAGTGAAAGAGTTATCTGCAGGGCAGGCCTTTTGACCTAGACTCTGCACTGGGCGATGATTGATGGCCTCTCCTGTTTAAAGTGTCTGTGAGACCCCAGTAACTATTTCCTTTTCTCTATCCAGGGGAACATATTTTCCATGTGTATTTTTACCCCATGTATGTGTAGCGGGATAAGCATGACGCATGTCTGCTGTGCTTGACTGGTGCTTCCTTGGAATCTATTTTGGGTTGCCTGTGAGTGAGTGGTACATAAGATGGAAGATTTAGGAGAACCTGTAAGACAGCAATGTGAATTGCAGTGCTTCTCCAAAGCATTCCTGGGGTCCTTTGCAGTGAACCAGACTAGGGTGTGGAGAATAAGATACAGATGGTTCCTTTTATAGTGTAGTTACAGCAATTTTACCCTTTCTGGTTCCATTGTTTGGGCCACGCTATCCCTTGAAAGAGGAAGAAAGGCTCCATTGTTTCAACCACAAAAGAGCTTTGAACTTTTGCATTGAGGTTCAAGGGCACAAAGAAGGGTAAGACTTGTAGAAGACAACAATTGCAAGGTGGATAGTTCTCCGCATCAACGTCTGGTATATGTTCATCTAGAGACTGCTCCCAGAGGTCTCCAGAAGGCATGCTACCAGGACCAAAGCCACCACCACCACACATTGGCATGTAAAATGCCCATTTTAGAAATCTATCATGCTGCAAAGTAGGCGCAATTTCACCCATTTACCAAACACTTCTGCCTTGATATTCAGGTTCGTCGGGGAGAGACACTTTTCCTTTTTGATCCTCTCAGAGTTTCTAGTCTGAGTTTTTCCATGGATCCACCACCTTGGGTGATATTACTTTGGTATCTAATCACAAGGTGAGAAATCTGCAGTTGTCAGTCAGTCAAGTCAGCTTTATTTCGATTAATAAAAAATCATAAAAAGCACACAGACACAGTAACATAATCAGGGGAATACAATTGCAATAAATTGATGATACTGTTTAAAATTGAGCAGTTTAAAATATTTACATAATTTTAAAAAAAAGACAGTTTTTCAGTAATTTCATAAATTGTCACTAGTGGTGTTATGTTGTCTATTCGTGGTACATTTTTTGAAACGATAAGCAGCCACCAGAAAATTTGCAACACCAAACATTATTAGCGGGGAATCTAACTGCTTAAGGTGAAGAAGAGCTGGTTTCGCTTGAACAAACCCCTTGTTTTTAAGTAGTGGGATAATATATTTTTTCCTAGGCAAGGCATGAAGATTACAAAAAAACATGAAATGTAGAGTGTCCTGCAAAGAATAACCATCGCAATTACATACAGGCAAATCCTCGGGCTTAGCCCACACCTTAGAGTCATTTAACAGGAGGTGAATCTGGTAAAATCTTAATTTAGTAAGTAACCAGCGGTGAAACGGGATTGACACAACTTTTAAGTAAGGTTCAATAGCAATGGTAGTCTTGGAGATATAGTGCTCCCTCACTGTTTGTTTCACAAGTTCACTGCTATCCCGCTCTAATTCTCTGTGTTTAATAAAAGTCGTTTTTAGCCATTCCAAGTCGGCTTTAACAATGCATTCAGGTTTAGAAAATAAATCAGGGCGGCCCAGGGAGCTTAGGGTATTATTAATGTATGCTAACCACGGAATATTTTTCATCTTGTCCATGCGTAGGCAGTCCCTTAAGATTGTATGATTCAGGGTTAGGTCAGGGTTCAACCAAGTTTTAAGCCACATCGATATTGGGGATTGTTTAATGATGTCACTTATGTACCCCTGGCCTAGTTCCGTGTGGACAGAAAAAGTAGCCGTGGATTGTGGTAGACCAAGAAGCATACGTAGGATTTTATTTTCCTCTACCTGAATCGCTACTACGTTGTTGGTGTAGCCCCATATAGAAGCCCCGTACCTTGCTATAGCAATTGTTTTGGCTCTGTAAATTGCTAGCATGGCTTCTGTAGGTTTGCCGCCCAGTCGTTTTGCAAAACCTGCGATAGCAGCCGCAGATCTTTTCATGGCATTAACTTTTACCGATGTTTGGGGTCCCCATGTGCCATTTTCGTCGTAAACCACCCCTAGATAGGTAAAAGTTTTTACGCTGGAAATAGGTGTGTTTGCGCAAAAAAAGGACTTCAGCTTTTTGTTCTTCCTCCCACCCACTGACATGACATGTGATTTGTCTGTATTAATTTTTAGGTCGAGGGAGGTCATGAAGGCGTCAAAAGCCGTCAATAGTCTTTGTAGTCCAAGAGGTGTTCGTGCCACAAGCACGGCGTCGTCCGCGTAGAGGAGGACCAGGGTGGACAGGCCTCCAAAACGCGGGACGTCTAATGTCGCCAGATCCAAGAAGGATTCGAGATGGTTTATGTACAATGTAAACAGCAGTGGGGCAAGGATGCAACCCTGTCTCACCCCTCTGGTTGACTTGAAACCGGCGGTGCAAACTCCCCCCTGTGTCATCCTGATTGAGGCTTCCAGATCTCGGTGCGCCTCAGCCAGAAAATGTACCAAAGAATGGTCCATCCCCAGATCCAAAAGAATTTTCCACAGCCTGGACCTGTTAACCAGGTCGAAGGCAGTGGACAGATCCATAAACCCTAAGTAAATAGAACCACTTGATGCCATGGTGTACTTTCCTAGGATCAGGTGTAGATTAAGGCACTGGTCCTCAGTCCCCCTTCCCCTTCTAAACCCATATTGGGCATTAGATAGGATATTATTGCTGGCAGCCCACTCATCGATTCGTGCCAGTATCACTTTCCCCAAGATTTTAAAGGAGGAATCGATGAGTGAGATGGGGCGATAACACCTTGGGTCTCCCCGTTGGCCTTTCTTGAAAATAGGAATAATGGTTGCCTGTGACCAGGAAGCAGGCAGATTATAAGTGGTGGCAGTATTGAAAACATTGGTCAAGATATTGGCCCAAAAAGGGGTATTAGCTTTGTACATATCGGCTGGAACGCCATCTGGGCCTGGAGCTTTTTTCCCTTCGGTGTTGGTTATGGCCTTTTCAACTTCTTCCACGGAGAAGGAAAGTGCCGACTTGGGTGAATTAGTTGCGAAAAAAGTGGGAATTTCACAGACATAATCACTCCTATAGATGATTTTGAAGTGAGCTAACCAATCTTCCTCACTAATGTTGGCCTCCAAGTTGTCATTAACCTCACCGGTAAAGAGGGGGTTATTTATTATGGCCCAAAAACTGGCACTATCTCTTAGTGTTGCCTTTTCCATGAGTGCCGACCATGCGTCCTTTTTAATGGCATCTTTACGTGCATGGGTAATACTTTTGTATTCTTTTCTTAATCTGGACACTTCCCCCTTATCCCTTGGTGATTTTTTAAGTTCTGCCAGGAGTCTAGTGTGTGCTTTTGAGCAGGCTCTATCGAACCAACCCTTGTGTGGCTGAGCGTTCTTTCTGGCTTTAGCAGTGAGTTCATTAGAAGCTAATGCACACAGAGTAGTGTAAGCAGGGATCACTTCCTCCCCCTGTTTTGAACTGTCTAAGCAGATATCAATTTCTTTACGGGCTTTACATATTATATTGTTAAAAAAGTCTTCAGGGACTACTTTGGTCCACTTCACCCTTCTACCTTGGTCCGTGGACCGCACAGCCGAAACTAGCGGTTTAATGTTTCCTTCCTTGATCAAACCAACAGAGTTAGCGAGTTCAAGGATGACTGGATTGTGATCACTAAACGCAGCCACAGCTGCATTATAAAAAAGAACCAAATTTAATAAACCAGGGGAAACAAAAATATAATCTATAATAGATTCAGAATTTCTTGCACTATATGTCATGACACGATCACTGGTATCATTAAACCCGGGTTCATAAAGATCAACAGTAGATAAAAGATTTTCTAGGGCATGACCTTTTGAGCTGTGTTCAAAGTGTTGGTAATGGGCTGATGTGGGACAATCTATATCTTCTATATGGCAAGAGAGCCCGCAGAGATGGGTGTTAAAGTCCCCCATGACTATGATGTGCATAAAAGTTGTTTGACGTTCTGTGTGATTAATCAAAAAATGCTCTAAGGAGCTGAGGTGCTCGATCGGATCTCCGTCTAATACGGAGTTATAAAAGTTAATAAGAATAAATTTGAGATCGTTGGCTAAACTGATCTCTAGACATAGAAAGTTGGGGGAACAGGTAGCTATTTGTTTAACAGTTCCCGCCAGGTGTACAGTAATCAAGATCATGAGACCCCCTTTGTCCCTACCAATGTGAGATGTGGTGGCTGGGACAAAATAGGATGTGTACCAAGGGACCCAAAAATTGCTATTGCAGTCCCATGTTTCTTGCAGGGCTATGATGTCGTATTGATTTAGGAAATTAAGCCATGCACTATCCTCCCTCTTTGAGCGGAGCCCGGCTATGTTCCAACTTACTATTTTAAGCCTTCTACTAAGATTTCCTGGCAGGGAATTATCCACTGAGGGTAGAGTAGGTGGTGGGACATTAAGGGTTGGGCGTCAGTTCTGCTCGGCAGCCCAAGTCAGAGGCGTGAATCTGTTGTGCAAAGGTATAGGTCTGTTTAGGGCCGATGATGTATATGTACCAGATTTAAAGTTGTTCGACCTATTACTCTCGGTCCAGCTATAGTCAGGTTCCTGAGAAGAGTACACTAATTGAGTAGGCCAGGGGGTTATCCGGTCGTGTTCCTTTCCTTGGGCATGGCCCTTATTCAGGGTTAAGTGAGGTTTGATGATGGGGTAAAAAAAGCCCAAAGGTACCGCTCGGGGCCCAGCATCCAGTCCTTCCAAAGGTGAAGCGTCCCATAATAGTCTACTCGCTTCCCCAGGATTATTAAAATTAATTATCACACAATCACCCTCTGCTGATTTAGTTGTGCGCCCTATCCAACCCACCCGCCGGGCTGAAAGAATCGCACTAGAAATATCATTGTCACCTGAGCAAATAGAATTGGACCACGACTTTACCCTTGCTAACAGTTGGGGCGATTGTTCGTACTCTCCTGGCTTAAGTGGAGGAACATTAACCAGAATGGCTACAAAAGGTACAGCCTCAGGCGGCAAATTGATTATAAGTTGACGTGCCGAGCCAGGTAAGTTGGGTGACTTCTGATATACCGGGGTCTTGTTTTTAGAGGGCAGAGAGTTCCCTCCTGTTGTACTGGGTGCGTCTACCCGGGTGGTGGCTAGGCCACTAGGAGAAATGGTTGCCGGGGCAGGTAAATTAAGTGACTGCTGTTGTACCGGGGTCTTATTTTTAGCGGGCAAAAAGTTCCCTCCTGCTATACTGGGTGCGTCTGCCCGGACGATGGCTAGGCCACTGGTAGAAGTAGTTGCCGCACACTTGGCTGCTGGGGATTCTTCTCTAGATCTTTTAGAACCACCAGTTGGCTGAGTACAAGAGGGTCCTGATGCCACCGGCGTATTCCCTTTAAAAACAAACATAGGAGGTTCAACGGTTTTTAGGCATACATTCAAGCGCTCGCATTTCCTTAGAATACCATCAACACACTGATGTAAGACGTCAATAATGTCTGAGGCGATTTTTGTTAGCGTGGGTTCAACCTTTTCTGTAATAGCTTTTTCCACCATGCCTCTAATTGCTCTTTCCAGTGAACCCATAGTGCCCTTTCCTCCCTTGGGTTTATATATGTACTTTTTCTTGTACTGTCTCTTAGCTAATTTTGGGCGTGCAACAATGCTTACTCCAACGGTACCAGAAGGGATTGGAGTCACCCCAGTAGTCTGAACGGTGGCTGGGATAGGAGAAGTGACAGTCTCATTTGGTGGACCAGTAACAATCCTTGGTTCAAGAGGGATAGATGTAATACCCCCCTTGTTGTTCATCGATGGATCTAATCCCAATTTACGTTCGGTCCTAGCGATTTCTGTGGTCAATTTCCCCACCACCGTAGTTAGAAAGGATAGGATACTATTTGAGTTCCTGGGTGCTTTTACCTTTGGAGTCCCACCAACAGCAGCAGGGGAGGGTAACTTTCTCTTACCCATCTTGTTCTTGTGTCCTGGATCCTGGGTGTAAGGGGATAGGCCCGTCCCGTCCCTCGTCGGCCCCGGACGGCCACAGACGGCCCCGCCCTTGTCCCGGGCTTCTCCCGCGCGCGCGACTCGCGGTGCGAGAGGGCGCGAGAGGCTTAGAGCCGCCTCCTGTCGCAGCCTGCGCGTCAGGTGTGCGCCTGTGTCCCCGGGGTTGCTGGGGGTTGAAGTCCTGCCGTTTCCCTCACGGCTGCCCGATGGCGGTGTGCTGCAACGGAGCCGGAGGTCTCCCGTTGCTCCCTCTGTGCCCGCAGCGAAGATTTTAGTGCCACAGCTCCCCGCAGTGCTCGCTGCCGCGAGAGGCTTTGAGCCGCCTCCTGTCGCAGCCTGCGCGTCAGGTGTGCGCCTGTGTCCCCGGGGCTGCTGGGGGTTGAAGTCCTGCCGTTTCCCTCACGGCTGCCCGATGGCGGTGTGCTGCAACGGAGCCGGAGGTCTCCCGTTGCTCCCTCTGTGCCCGCAGCGAAGATTTTAGTGCCACAGCTCCCCGCAGTGCTCGCTGCCACGAGAGGCTTTGAGCCGCCTCCTGTCACAGCCTGCGCGTCAGGTGTGCGCCTGTGTCCCCGGGGCTGCTGGGGGTTGAAGTCCTGCCGTTTCCCTCACGGCTGCCCGATGGCGGTGTGCTGCAACGGAGCCGGAGGTCTCCCGTTGCTCCCTCTGTGCCCGCAGCGAAGATTTTAGTGCCACAGCTCCCCGCAGTGCTCGCTGCCGCGAGAGGCTTTGAGCCGCCTCCTGTCGCAGCCTGCGCGTCAGGTGTGCGCCTGTGTCCCCGGGGCTGCTGGGGGTTGAAGTCCTGCCGTTTCCCTCACGGCTGCCCGATGGCGGTGTGCTGCAACGGAGCCGGAGGTCTCCCGTTGCTCCCTCTGTGCCCGCAGCGAAGATTTTAGTGCCACAGCTCCCCTCTGCAGTTAGAACTAGTCAACAGAAGAACATGGTATTTACCTTTGACAGACCCTCCAGGATTTCGCGATTTCGCGATTTGCCGCGAAATCGGCACTTTTGTGAAAATGCCGCAATTTTTGCAAAAGTGCCCACGAAATCAGCACTTTTGTAAAAATGGCACGATTTTTACAAAAAGTGCCCACCACCAGTAACTCAGTTCAGATTAAACTCATTTCCTGTTTGTGAAGGATGTTTCACGTGAGACCGTTTTTTTGTGAGGGGGTGATTGGCATCAGTGCACCTTGCATACATGTCACTTCTGCAGTTTTCACACAGGTTCAGTCAGAGCCATCATCCAGACGCTAATCCTATCACACTAAACTTGGAGACCGCTGTCTTACTTGAAAGCTGGTGCATTCAGAAAGGGGACGGGGTAAAAGCTCTCCATCTGTGGTGCTGATTGTATGGTGCTTTAAATATTTTACTACCTTTTCTTTTTTCTGCAGGTACGAGGTAGATGACATTGACGAGGAGGGCAAGGAGTAAGTGTGGATGTTCCAGGGCCATGTTGGGACCTTAGGGTGGACATGTGTGAGGGTTGTGCATATTTATGGTGTAAGCCATGTTCTATATAGCCGAAATCAGTGCATGCCTAGTGCCCTTACTTTAACTGGAGTGGGCATATTTCTGTAACTTTCAATCGGCTATTGGGTTTTATGGAAGTGTCTCATCTATGGTGGCACAGCCAGGCACCATTTATTGAGAGAAAACGAATGTTGGTAGTAGTGGGCACCATTTGTTGAGGGAGGTGTATTTGGAACAGCTTTTTGGGCCCTTATTGTTTCTAACTAGGAAATAATTATAATTGAATGGCTGGATTCATCATTTTTATGCAGTGATGGTGTAGTGCAGTTTATGTACGGTGCTTATTTTGATGGTGCTGTAGAACAAGTGTGCATATCCAGAAGAATCTCACCGAGCTATCAAATCCTATTCAATTTCAGGGTAGGTGTCTCAAGATTCCCATGCTGGAACCAGTGATGGCTGTAGGGAGGTGCAACTGGTGCTGTTGCCGTCAAAGGGGAGCCCTCTGCATGACAGACTGGAGAACTTTGTGTGGCCGACATTTTTTGAGGGAACAACTCCCTCCATGCTGCACTGGCTTCAGGACAGCAGTTCCCGTGTATCAGCGGGATGACGTGGACAGAGATGTCATCCCCAGAGACCAGCCGGTCATTGGATATCCGCTAGCATAGCTTCATGTTGTTAAATAACTAAAAAAACTAAGATCTCTGTGTTTTCATTGTAGGAAAAAACGCCAAATAAAATGCCGCCAAATTGCCGCTAAATTTCCATATTTGTGCGGCTAAATTTCCATTTTTGTGCCGCTAAATTTGCTAATCCATGCCACTATATCAGGGGGGGTCTGCTTTGATAATGTTTATTCTGGTGGATACTCTATCTAACTGCAGATTCCTCACCGACCCTTCCACCTCCATGTCACAGAACAATAGGCTCTTTCTAACATCTTAACAAGGTACCAATTTGGGAATGTGCAAACTATCAAATCGAATTATCCATTGGCTCTGCGTCTGACGGCGTGGACAGAGTTCAGAAAAAAAATTATTTCATTGTGCAGGGGTGGTGAGTGTATGTGGATTTAGAGTCACTTCCAGCACCAGAAGGAGTATACATAAATCCGCATGACACCACTTACCTTGGCAGGAGGGAATTGATGAAAAATCTCTGGATGCAGTCTGGTACCCGAGTGTATTCACAAGGTGAGGAAGCTGCAGTTAGATAAAGTATCCACCAGAAAGAGCGTTACTGAAGGTAAGTAACTTGTTCATTTTACATTCCTGCTTTGAGATGATAAGTATTCTTAAACAAAATTGTGGTCCTTTTAAGGATGTGTTTATCCTACACTCATGATCATTTCTGTGTATTTGCATAGTATAATCACAATTAAGATTCCAAACAATGAATATGTCATGCAGTGTCTGTGGGTAGTTAAGAATACAGAAGTTATGTTAAGTTGCTTAGGTCAATGCAATTCTTTCCTTATTGTATTTAAATGGCTCTCTCCTTCCTTTCCATTCTATGCATGCCTGTTCCTTCTGAGAACAACCTTCCCATAATCAGATTAAAGTTTGCTTTAATCTCTAATAATGTATTGCAGCAAATTGCCCAAAACTATTTTCAAAGATCGCAACCTGCCCTTTTTTGGTAAGTAATGCCCCTGCAACCTAACAACACCTAAACTCCTCTAGCTCATCATCCAGTAATATCACCAAACATCTGCAGGAACTCATGTATCCCCATTTTACCCTCTAATGATCACACATAACTCCTATTACTTTAATCTACCACAAATATACTGGATTGACTGCATGGAATGGTTTGCATGAGCACACAAGACTAATCCCAATAACCAATAACAACCTGCTGTACCACTTATCTTGGGTTCCAGAGCAGTGCCCTGTCAAGCGTAAAGTGCTTAAACACCTGGTATGGGGTAGCAAGTGCAGCACAAATGCAATTACAATTACAAAACAAATGCCCCAACTTCTCCTAACAGATTAAACATGTAAGGTTGCCTGAGAATGTCTTGTCTTGCTTTTTTGCCTGTTGTTGGTTTGTATATGGTGTGTTCATGGTATTCAGAATTGTATGAACAACCTTTTCTGTGTGAACTCTAAGCACATAGTGTGATTCTAGTATTTTACTGGAAGGAACTAATGCTAAAATGTGATAGACCAAAGAACATGGCAGGAGTTACCACTGGCTTTGAGCATATTGTGATTCTACCAGAGTTAAGTATATTCCTTTATACCTGTCCATCCTTCAACTCATTTGCTTTGCTTTTGCACTTGTGGTTATTTTACATGTCATTGACAAATCATCTCGCTTTTGCACAGGTTTGTGTTATGTCCCTAGTCTTGTCTTGGTGCATACATATTATATCTCTGTGAGAGTCTGTATAAATAGTGTGCCCTGTTAGTTTGCTATGCTCTTACCTCACTTCCCATCTGATGTCCTTTGTCTATTATCTCCGTATTTTGGGCATGGCACCTAGATCTCCTTTCTCTTCCACATTTTTGCCTGGTTTTCCACATCTTTACTGTATCAAGATGTATCATGTTCCTCTTTCACTCTTGTTCCGCTCTCAGTTGTTTTTCTTTCTCTTCTTTGTACCATTTATGTTTGCTATCTCGCCAAGTATTTGCCATGCTTGTTTCCTCTTACCAAATGCACCTAAATTCCTCTCTACTTTTTGCCAGGATTTATAATTTTCACCTCTTCCTTTCTTTTGTATCACTGTGCCAAGACTCCATCGTGGATGTCTCATAACTTCTGTCTCTAGAAGTTTTTTTTTAATTCTCCTATAGTTTCCCCTTCTCCTCGATGGTATGCCTTTCTCCATTTCCTTTTTTGCCATTCCTTTCTCCCATAGTGTGCCCTGTTACTGTTTGCTGTTCTTTTCTCCCGTAATGTGGCTTGCTGCTGTCATAGCCCTATCTACCCAGATTTTAGCTTGTTAAGACGTATAAGTCACCATCATCCTTTGTTGTCTCACTGTTCTCTTTCAGGGCTTGGCAGACCACAGACCTCTTGAACAAGTGTGTCAGCATTGTATGATTTGCACGATGAGACCAAAAAAGCGGCCTCGCAGACAGGTCCATGTAGTGGGTTTGTCCCACATGTCCAGGTGTAAATAGGTAGATTCAGTAGACCGGAACAGGTGCATATAGATGGTAGTTTATTAGTAGATAAGATGATACAAGTTAACAAGTTAATAGGATAACAAGTTAGTAGGCCAACAGCCCCACCAGGAGCAGACCTATTCGCCGCTCAGCCCATCCTCAACTGTGTCTCTCATGTGTTCAACATTCCACATATCAAGATTCCAGAGAGAACTCTCACACAGGGCTGATCAGCTAGATGCTGGTAAATAGAAACAACATGAGGATACTACAGTCCACTAATGCAAATTAAGAGGAAAGGAAAGAGGATGAGCACATTTCTGAGATAGCACAAGATAGAGCTGGTGACACCTCTTGTTGATATTTGCAAAAAACACAGTTGATGGACAGAATGTAGAACAATGTCATACATTCACCCCAGTACAAGGATCTGGGCCTAAATCCATCGTTTTTTTGCACTCCACATCACCCTGGGTTAGACACTGGCTATATGCAAATCAGCTCTGACCCTGTGCCTCGTGGGAACAGTCCAGTCCGAACTACCAAGCCATGTCTTTCCCAGACCGGTATCAAGCATCCAAGGACCGGTTTCTGGCTATCAGCCTTCATTCAGCCTGGATAGCTTGACTCCAGTGGTGTGGAGAGCCTGGGACTCACGTCTGAGCATCCCCAGCCCACTCGGGGTGAAAATTGCAAAAAACACAGTTGATGGACAGAATGTAGAACAATGTCATACATTCACCCCAGTACAAGGATCTGGGCCTAAATCCATCGTTTTTTTGCACTCCACATCACCCTGGGTTAGACACTGGCTATATGCAAATCAGCTCTGACCCTGTGCCTCGTGGGAACAGTCCAGTCCGAACTACCAAGCCATGTCTTTCCCAGACCGGAATCAAGCATCCAAGGACCGGTTTCTGGCTATCAGCCTTCATTCAGCCTGGATAGCTTGACTCCAGTGGTGTGGAGAGCCTGGGACTCACGTCTGAGCATCCCCAGCCCACTCGGGGTGAAAAGTGCAAAAAACACAGTTGATGGACAGAATGTAGAACAATGTCATACATTCACCCCAGTACAAGGATCTGGGCCTAAATCCATCGTTTTTTTGCACTCCACATCACCCTGGGTTAGACACTGGCTATATGCAAATCAGCTCTGACCCTGTGCCTCGTGGGAACAGTCCAGTCCGAACTACCAAGCCATGTCTTTCCCAGACCGGAATCAAGCATCCAAGGACCGGTTTCTGGCTATCAGCCTTCATTCAGCCTGGATAGCTTGACTCCAGTGGTGTGGAGAGCCTGGGACTCACGTCTGAGCATCCCCAGCCCACTCGGGGTGAAAATTGCAAAAAACACAGTTGATGGACAGAATGTAGAACAATGTCATACATTCACCCCAGTAAAGGATCTGGGCCTAAATCCATCGTTTTTTTGCACTCCACATCACCCTGGGTTAGACACTGGCTATATGCAAATCAGCTCTGACCCTGTGCCTCGTGGGAACAGTCCAGTCCGAACTACCAAGCCATGTCTTTCCCAGACCGGAATCAAGCATCCAAGGACCGGTTTCTGGCTATCAGCCTTCATTCAGCCTGGATAGCTTGACTCCAGTGGTGTGGAGAGCCTGGGACTCACGTCTGAGCATCCCCAGCCCACTCGGGGTGAAAAGTGCAAAAAACACAGTTGATGGACAGAATGTAGAACAATGTCATACATTCACCCCAGTACAAGGATCTGGGCCTAAATCCATCGTTTTTTTGCACTCCACATCACCCTGGGTTAGACACTGGCTATATGCAAATCAGCTCTGACCCTGTGCCTCGTGGGAACAGTCCAGTCCGAACTACCAAGCCATGTCTTTCCCAGACCGGAATCAAGCATCCAAGGACCGGTTTCTGGCTATCAGCCTTCATTCAGCCTGGATAGCTTGACTCCAGTGGTGTGGAGAGCCTGGGACTCACGTCTGAGCATCCCCAGCCCACTCGGGGTGAAAATTGCAAAAAACACAGTTGATGGACAGAATGTAGAACAATGTCATACATTCACCCCAGTAAAGGATCTGGGCCTAAATCCATCGTTTTTTTGCACTCCACATCACCCTGGGTTAGACACTGGCTATATGCAAATCAGCTCTGACCCTGTGCCTCGTGGGAACAGTCCAGTCCGAACTACCAAGCCATGTCTTTCCCAGACCGGAATCAAGCATCCAAGGACCGGTTTCTGGCTATCAGCCTTCATTCAGCCTGGATAGCTTGACTCCAGTGGTGTGGAGAGCCTGGGACTCACGTCTGAGCATCCCCAGCCCACTCGGGGTGAAAATTGCAAAAAACACAGTTGATGGACAGAATGTAGAACAATGTCATACATTCACCCCAGTACAAGGATCTGGGCCTAAATCCATCGTTTTTTTGCACTCCACATCACCCTGGGTTAGACACTGGCTATATGCAAATCAGCTCTGACCCTGTGCCTCGTGGGAACAGTCCAGTCCGAACTACCAAGCCATGTCTTTCCCAGACCGGAATCAAGCATCCAAGGACCGAATTCTGGCTATCAGCCTTCATTCAGCCTGGATAGCTTGACTCCAGTGGTGTGGAGAGCCTGGGACTCACGTCTGAGCATCCCCAGCCCACTCGGGGTGAAAATTATTGCAAAAAACACAGTTGATGGACAGAATGTAGAACAATGTCATACATTCACCCCAGTACAAGGATCTGGGCCTAAGTCCATCGTTTTTTTGCACTCCACATCACCCTGGGTTAGACACTGGCTATATGCAAATCAGCTCTGACCCTGTGCCTCGTGGGAACAGTCCAGTCCGAACTACCAAGCCATGTCTTTCCCAGACCGGAATCAAGCATCCAAGGACCGGCTTCTGGCTATCAGCCTTCATTCAGCCTGGATAGCTTGACTCCAGTGGTGTGGAGAGTCTGGGACTCACGTCTGAGCATCCCCAGCCCACTCGGGGTGAAAATTGCAAAAAACACAGTTGATGGACAGAATGTAGAACAATGTCATACATTCACCCCAGTACAAGGATCTGGGCCTAAATCCATCGTTTTTTTGCACTCCACATCACCCTGGGTTAGACACTGGCTATATGCAAATCAGCTCTGACCCTGTGCCTCGTGGGAACAGTCCAGTCCGAACTACCAAGCCATGTCTTTCCCAGACCGGAATCAAGCATCCAAGGACCGGTTTCTGGCTATCAGCCTTCATTCAGCCTGGATAGCTTGACTCCAGTGGTGTGGAGAGCCTGGGACTCACGTCTGAGCATCCCCAGCCCACTCGGGGTGAAAATTGCAAAAAACACAGTTGATGGACAGAATGTAGAACAATGTCATACATTCACCCCAGTACAAGGATCTGGGCCTAAATCCATCGTTTTTTTGCACTCCACATCACCCTGGGTTAGACACTGGCTATATGCAAATCAGCTCTGACCCTGTGCCTCATGGGAACAGTCCAGTCCGAACTACCAAGCCATGTCTTTCCCAGACCGGAATCAAGCATCCAAGGACCGGTTTCTGGCTATCAGCCTTCATTCAACCTGGATAGCTTGACTCCAGTGGTGTGGAGAGCCTGGGACTCACGTCTGAGCATCCCCAGCCCACTCGGGGTGAAAATTGCAAAAAACACAGTTGATGGACAGAATGTAGAACAATGTCATACATTCACCCCAGTACAAGGATCTGGGCCTAAATCCATAGTTTTTTTGCACTCCACATCACCCTGGGTTAGACACTGGCTATATGCAAATGTGCCTCATGGGAACAGTCCAGTCCGAACTACCACTGGAGTCAAGCTATCCAGGCTGATGAAGGCTGATAGCCAGAAACCGGTCCTTGGATGCTTGATTCCGGTCTGGGAAAGACATGGCTTGGTAGTTCGGACTGGACTGTTCCCATGAGGCACAGGGTCAGAGCTGATATGCATATAGCCAGTGTTTAACCCAGGGTGGTGTGGAGTGCAAAAAAACCGATGGATTTAGGCCCAGATCCTTGTACTGGGGTGAATGTATGACATTGTTCTACATTCTGTCCATCAACTGTGTTTTTTGCAATTTTCACCCCGAGTGTGCTGGGGATGCTCAGACGTGAGTCCCAGGCTCTCCACACCACTGGAGTCAAGCTATCCAGGCTGATGAAGGCTGATAGCCAGAAACCGGTCCTTGGATGCTTGATTCCGGTCTGGGAAAGACATGGCTTGGTAGTTCGGACTGGACTGTTCCCATGAGGCACAGGGTCAGAGCTGATTTGCATATAGCCAGTGTCTAACCCAGGGTGGTGTGGAGTGCAAAAAAAACAATGGATTTAGGCCCAGATCCTTGTACTGGGGTGAATGTATGACATTGTTCTACATTCTGTCCATCAACTGTGTTTTTTGCAATTTTCACCCCGAGTGTGCTGGGGATGCTCAGACGTGAGTCCCAGGCTCTCCACACCACTGGAGTCAAGCTATCCAGGCTGATGAAGGCTGATAGCCAGAAACCGGTCCTTGGATGCTTGATTCCGGTCTGGGAAAGACATGGCTTGGTAGTTCGGACTGGACTGTTCCCATGAGGCACAGGGTCAGAGCTGATTTGCATATAGCCAGTGTCTAACCCAGGGTGGTGTGGAGTGCAAAAAAAACGATGGATTTAGGCCCAGATCCTTGTACTGGGGTGAATGTATGACATTGTTCTACATTCTGTCCATCAACTGTGTTTTTTGCAATTTTCACCCCGAGTGTGCTGGGGATGCTCAGACGTGAGTCCCAGGCTCTCCACACCACTGGAGTCAAGCTATCCAGGCTGATGAAGGCTGATAGCCAGAAACCGGTCCTTGGATGCTTGATTCCGGTCTGGGAAAGACATGGCTTGGTAGTTCGGACTGGACTGTTCCCATGAGGCACAGGGTCAGAGCTGATTTGCATATAGCCAGTGTCTAACCCAGGGTGGTGTGGAGTGCAAAAAAAACGATGGATTTAGGCCCAGATCCTTGTACTGGGGTGAATGTATGACATTGTTCTACATTCTGTCCATCAACTGTGTTTTTTGCAATTTTCACCCAGAGTGTGCTGGGGATGCTCAGACGTGAGTCCCAGGCTCTCCACACCACTGGAGTCAAGCTATCCAGGCTGATGAAGGCTGATAGCCAGAAACCGGTCATTGGATGCTTGATTCCGGTCTGGGAAAGACATGGCTTGGTAGTTCGGACTGGACTGTTCCCATGAGGCACAGGGTCAGAGCTGATTTGCATATAGCCAGTGTCTAACCCAGGGTGGTGTGGAATGCAAATAAAACGATGGATTTAGGCCCAGATCCTTGTACTGGGGTGAATGTATGAAATTGTTCTACATTCTGTCCATCAACTGTGTTTTTTGCAATTTTCACCCGAGTGTGCTGGGGATGCTCAGACGTGAGTCCCAGGCTCTCCACACCACTGGAGTCAAGCTATCCAGGCTGATGAAGGCTGATAGCCAGAAACCGGTCCTTGGATGCTTGATTCCGGTCTGGGAAAGACATGGCTTGGTAGTTCGGACTGGACTGTTCCCATGAGGCACAGGGTCAGAGCTGATTTGCATAGAGCCAGTGTCTAACCCAGGGTGGTGTGGAGTGCAAAATAAACGATGGATTTAGGCCCAGATCCTTGTACTGGGGTGAATGTATGACATTGTTCTACATTCTGTCCATCAACTGTGTTTTTTGCAACCTCTTGTTGATATGACATGGAACTATTTTCCCTCCTCATTTTATTTTATGAAGTATAGTACCGCTATAGTTAAGATTTGTTGTTCCGCCTCTTTTTATATAAACAAAAATCAAGTACATGTAATTTTAACTTCACAGCTTCTTGTCCCTCAATGAAATGTATCCTCCCTTGTTGCAGTGACAAGAGAAGGAAAAATAAAGGAATTCCTTTTCTGAAAGCAGGTCTTGTACCACAATTAGGCGAGGCTATGTAGATGCCTTTGAGTACCACTAGAAGGGGCTGCCGAGTTGCAGGTAGTCGCTAAAATTGCCCTATTGCTTGGGGAGTGGGAGCCCACAAAAACTAAATGTAATCATGCCTTACACTCTGAAAATCATCTTGCTCTTGATGGTTACAGAGTCCTAAACGTGTAATTTGTATTCCACAATGAAGCATGCATGCTAATCAGAAGCAGCAAGAGGTTGCTGCTGCTACTCCTGAATTGGCCCTTTGGTACCCATGGCTATGCATCTCCTACCGTTGGTCCTAGGGTTGATGGAGATGTGAGACAGGAGTTATAGAAGGGAAAGGAAACAGGCTCTGACAATCTTTTCTTGCTGTTCCTTATTCCTCTCTGTGGTCAAGAGGAGGCTGATGAGGGTGTACAATTTTTGATGTCATCCTGATTTGAAATGTATGATGTTGCTTTTGCTATTGTTTGCATTTTGGCAAATCAATATCCAAGCACCCTGGACACATTTAGATGTTAGAAAGCCTGCCCTAGAGTTTTTGGTGTCCTTGGTAACATTCCCAAGTACACCACATCATATCTGTGCTATGAACAGCAAGCACTGAGATGCAAACCGACCACATCCACAAACACTGTCAGAGATTCCCATCCAGCCTCTGACACTTGTATAGAGCCACGCAATCAAACACCCGGAGCCCGATACACTGCCTCTCGCAAACAATGCACACACTCCAAATTTGACATTCATATTTCTATAGAAACTGATGGACAGTGCTTATTCTGAGGATTACGTCTAATTGCAGATTCATTACCTTGTGAATACCACCAGGTGCTAGACTGGTTCCAGACGGGATCCAGAGAGTTTTCATAGCAATTCCGTCAGGCGCTGGTCGGTGGCATCGTGCAGCTCCATGTCGAGTCTGTCCTGCAGCGGAAAAGACACCTGAGTCACATATAGCCACCAATCCTCAACACTAACATCAGTTCCTTTCTTTCCATGCCTTCCCACACTGATCTGGAGCTCTCTGAGATCTTTTTTCAGTTAGGCAGAAGGTTCTTTTCCAAAAGATTTTCACAGTGTGGTACGGACAAGCCTCCCGAAAACTGACAGTGTTCAACTCTAAAAAGACTGCCATGAAAAGATATCAGTGGCAGACCTAAACAAGGTCTGTATCTGGTGTCTAGGCTCATCACATGGCTCAAAGTTGTGCAACAGCTGTGCTCGGATGAACCTGAAGGCCATCCAAGACTGTGAGGGCTAGCTCTACATCACCGAAAACCACCAGAAAGAGAGTAAAGGCTTGTCTCTCTCAAAGTCATGAAGCCTGAGAGATGTAGTCTTCCCACTCTCGTGTTGTCAGGTAAGTCAGTCAAAGAAGCAAAAGAAGTCAAAAAGTGATTTCCCTTCTTCCCACCACTTTCTTCAAGGGAAGACGAGCAGAGATCAGGGTGTTTCCCGATCTCAGCCCCACACCTTGGAAAATGTTACTCAACTCATGCCGATTCAGCCTGGATCCATTGGTGACTGCGCAACAGTCGAAGCCTTCAAAAAGGCTATGCCTTTGGGCCCCAAGAATCTGAAGAGGGCTCCTGGTGGGCTACCACCGGTGGATCCATCATGGATGCCTCTTGATTCTGTTTCTGGGTCTGCCCCGAATCTGGGGCCAAAGCCTGTTCTGTCTAGTTACCCCGCACAGAGATTCTGGGCGAGTCCCGATACTTCAGTGCCACTGACCCCTGACGAACCACCCACCTCAATCTCAAACACAACCCTTCCAGCCTCATTCAAACTCAGAAGAGACAGCTCCACAGTGGTTCTCTAACCCTGAACACCATGATGATGATGGGGATGATCAGTCTCAATTGTATGTAGAGGAGAATATATTTTTGGATCTCAGTATGTCCTCTGATGCCAGCTTGAACTCTCTGCCTCGCTCTTTCACAGAAGAGTTGGCATAATTTGCCATTGTTATTAGGAGGACTGTGGAAGTCATCAACCTCCATCTGTCCTCAGTGGAGGTGACAACAAATGTCCTAAGAGAAATTTTGCTGCTGGGACAGACTTCTTCAGAGTCTCTGTTACCTTTCAATGAAGCCCTGGGAATACCTTACTGAGCACTGGAGCAAAATGTGGCTCTTGCCCAGCAGGTTGATCTTTAATTATTTCCCCACCACGCCTCTGGGCAGATACCTAAAGGGTAGGAAGGCTTTTAGAAAATGGTTGTTCTGATCAACTAGTTTAGCCCTCAGGTTAATCAACTATAGTTGCCTTTTGGGACCCTGCTCATATGTGTTATGGGACATGATGAGCGAGATTTTGCCAGGGACCCCAGATGACCTTCATGCCAATTTGTCACGACAGTCAAGACATGGTACAGCACATCATCAGGTCAGAGCTGGACATCACAGATACAATACTCTGGGTAGGCAGTTGGTACCAGTGTGGGGCTTTAACGCCACGCATGAATAAAATCCACAGGCTTCTCTAGTGGCATACAAGTGTCACTGATGGACATGCCAATCGACTGCACCTGTCTGTTTGGGGTCAGGGTACACTCTCCCTGGAGTACTTCAAGAAAAACAGAACCAGACCATTCTCCCTTGGTCTCGCACAGACTGTGCAGCAGAGTCCCCAATATTACCACCCTTTTCGAGGCTTCAGAAGGGGCATCCAGCAGAGAAAACACTGAGGCTTGCAGCAGCAGACCTCCTAGTCCTTTTAAGAGAGAAGGCGGGGATCTAGCCAACAGTGTCCATGCTCACAGGGCCAAAGCACTTTCCAGTCCCCAGCCTCCCTGCCACCGCTTCAAAATACCTTAGTTTGCCCTCTACAACACACTGTCACCCTATCGGAAGGCAGTATAAGTTACTACCTCCAATGTTGGCAAAGCATCACATCAGACAGATTGGTGCTTCAAATTGTTCGGGATGGTTGCACCCTATCCTTCCTCTCAACTCCTCCGCACCTGCCACCTACACCACGTCGACTCTCAGAGGACCACTTGTCCATCTTCCAAAGAGAAGATCATCCCTCTTGGACAAGAGAGCCATCAAGCAGGTGCCAGCATCAGAACAAGGGTCTGGACTTCCTGCACTTTGTTCTATTCTAAACCTTTGCCGTCTGAACTTCTCCCTCAAAAAGGATAAGTTCAAGATACTCACCCTGTCTCAAGGTCTGCCTGCCTAGATCCAGGAGACTTGATGATAACGTTGGATTAGCCGGATGCCTATTTCTACATCGCCCTTCAATCCCACAAAACTACCTGGGGTTTCAAGTGGTCAAAGTGCATTTTCAGATCTCTGTGCTTCCAGTCGGCCTCACCAGTGTCCCTTGGGTGTTCAAGAATATGATGGTTGTGCTTGCAGCATATCTTTGGAAGTTGGAAATATCAATCTTCCCATACCTCTATGACTGGCTGATCAAGGTGAGCTTGCCTCAGTAAGTCGTGGACCACCTCCAGATGATGTCTAACATCCTTACATCTTTTGGGTCTTTGATTACCATGCCAAGGTCATACCTGAATCATTCTCAAAGACTCCCCTTCATCAAAGCCATTCTGGATATTGTGCAGTTTTGAGCCTTCCCTCCAGCTCAACGAGTCCAGGACATTTGAACTTTGATCCTGATAGCTTAGTCTTTGAACTGGGTTTCACTGAGAGCAACTCCGAGACTTCTTGGCCTCTTTGCTTCCTGCATCCTGCTGGTGGTCTTTGCCAGGTGGCAGCAGCAAGCTCTGCAGTGGGATCTCAAGTCCCAATGGCTCAGCACCAAGGAAACGTGTCAGATTCCATTCAGGTGTCTGAAGAGACTGCAAAAGATCTTGAGTGGTGGTTGCTAGATCGCAAATGAAACAGTGGCAGATCTCTCTCCCCACCTCAAACAGAGCTGACGGTCATGAAAGCTGTATCGTTCTGGGTTGGGAAGGCCACCTGAGAGAGGTGTAGATCAAAGAACTATGGTTTCTGGCAGAGACATAGCTCCCCATCCTGTTGTTGGAGTTACGGGGATTTGCTTGGCACCAAAAGCCTTCCTTCCGCCCATCAAGAGAGAATGAATCCAGGATTCACAAACAAAATTACCACTGTGTTGAATTGCAACAAGCAGGGTAGCATGAGATTTTGGGTCCTATGTCAGGTGGCACTACGCCTCAGGAGCTGTCTAAGTTGCACCATCTGGCTGGATCCTTTAACATCAGGGTGGACAAACTCAGTTGGATTATGAATGGCGATTATACTCAGAGGTAGAGCATGATGACTTCCAACAGTGGAGAGAACTCTGGCTCAAACTTTTCGCCACCACTGAGGATGTTCAGTGTCCAAGTTGTTTGCACATTGGAGTCTTCAAGGCAGTTTTTTCTTGGAGATGCCTTCCTTCTGGAATAGAGCTTAGACTCCTAGACCCCTTCCAACCTCCACCTCTCCTGCACAAAAGTTCTGACAAAGATCAGGAACACCTGGGCCCAAGTCTTCCTAGTGACCCAAGATTTGGCCAGGAGAGTGTGATACTCAAAACGTCTGGCCTTGAGCACCTGTCCTCTGATTTGGCTGCCCTTGGAGAGACCTTCTGTTGCAGCATATGGCAAAGTTATTCATCTGGCCCCACACAACCTAAACCACCATGCATGGAGATTGAACTTTGATAGTTAGATGTTTTCTGGTTTGAAGTCGCATATCACTGGAGCCAAAGCTGCTACCACTTAACTGCCATGCAGAGTGTCTGTCTAGCACATTCGTCAGGCTGCAATGTGGGCATGAGTTCATGAGCCACTACTGCTTTGATAGCCAAGTCTGGCTTGAGGAACGTTTTGCCTGTTCGATCCTGCACGATTTTTTGGTATGAATCCACACCCCAGACCATCTACCTCTGGGAGCTACCACTTTGGTACCTATTCCAAAGGTGAAGAATCAGTATTGGACGAGTCAATCAGAAGAACACGTTTCTTACATCCAATAATCCTCTTTCTGGTGGATACGCTAGCTAACCAGAGATTCCTCATTTTCCCCCACTCACCTGTTCTGTGAGTGTTCTCCTTTTGCATCTAAAAAGATCTCAAATTGGAGGTCTGCTCACTGGCATCTCTGATTGTTTTTTAGT
This sequence comes from Lissotriton helveticus, assembly GCF_964261635.1. Lineage (NCBI taxonomy): Eukaryota > Metazoa > Chordata > Amphibia > Caudata > Salamandridae > Lissotriton > Lissotriton helveticus. Next base: position 965,012,755 of record NC_136070.1, read on the forward strand.
GCTCCACGTCCTAAAGCGCAAAATGAGTCAAGCAGAAAAATGATTTTGGCGTGCAGGGGTAACGCTTTTATGTGACTCCGCTCCATAACTTCTGAAGCAGACCAATGCCAACACAGAGCCGCACAAAGCCACCTAGCGTCACAGAGGAGCACGGTCATGAACATTTTGAGATCCAGTCTGGCACCTGGAAAATATTTTTAATTGGAGGAATCTGCACTTACATACAGTATCCACCAAAAAGAGTGTTACCAAAGGTAAGTAACTTGTTCAGCCAAGCACTCAAACTATTGGTAACTGTGAAGTATTTTCCTGAGGGTTCCAGGACAGAGGATAACAGTTTTAACAAATGAGGTTGTTTATCACTGGTGCCCTGAGGCCACAATACCAATGCACTGCAACTGGATGACCAAGTACTCTACCTTAGCACTTGGCACTCGCAAGGTGGAAAGGTCAAGCAGCCAAAGTTTAATCAAGGAGGTGGTAAAGAGGTATTGCTAAACACAGCAATGTCATCCAGGTAGACCACATGGACTTTAACCTGGTTGGACAACATGATTGTCCAACATCTGGAAACTGGCCAAAGTGTACAGCATTAAATTGATAGAGCACTTTGGAGTGAAAAATGTGGTCATCCTCTTGGCTCCAGTCATCAAGGCAACCTGCCAGTAGCCACTTGGCAGATCAAATGTACTAGGGTACATGGCTGTGCCGAACGTTTCCATCAACTCATCAGCATGGGGGATAGAATCGGTGTTAGTCTGGTAATGGTGTTGAGACCCTGGCAGTCCACACAGGTCCTTGGACACTTTTTTGAGCACCAGTACAGAGAACCTGGCTCAAGGACTGTAAGAGGGATCAATATCTTCCAGGACCAGCATATTGCAGCTTAGTATATATTTGGATTGTTCGCACATTTGCTGACATAATTTCTCTCCTTTTGCTTTAAAGAGATACCTATAGGCAAGAATATCTTTGTTAATACCATTTGCACACCTAAAATGATTTAGAGCCAATATGGAAAACAATCATTACACAATGCATTTTCTCAAATGTTGGCCTACAGCAAATTAATTTCTTTAGAATTAAATGGTTCTGAATTTGTTAGCTCTAGTTTGTATTACTCAAGTGCAAACTTGTGCAAAGTTTCCATAATAGGACCCCTGGGTGAGACCCATAGATGTTATAAGATGTGGCATTTGCCCAGGGCCCCCACATTCCACAGTACACTAAGAAAGTGGAGGAAAGGATGTAGCCTTACGGCTAGAGTGTCGATCTCAGACCTAGGGAACTGTGTATGAGTCTCGGCAATACGCTCAACATCCTGTGATTCTGGGCAAATCACTTCATCTCCCCGTGCCTAACAAAAATGAATGGTTCATCTGTAACAAAACTGGTGCTCATATAAAGCGCTCTGTACCCGATGTCTCGGGTCTAGTTTGCACTATATAAATCTCTAATAAAAAAAAAAAGTGAACTTTAATCTTTATCTGTTCTATTTGACCTTTATCTGTCTATCTAAACCTGTCTTCCTCTCTCTTCCTACCTTTACCTCTGACACTCAATCAATCCATTTACACAGTATAAGGATTTTTTGGGTCCCTGGGCAAGGCTTCTTTCAACTGCTTTTGACTCAGCAGTACTATTTGACATCATGGGGGCTTACATTTTCGGGAAATTGGTAATAATATTGAAATTTGTTCTGAACTGGTGCCCAAGGTTTCTAAAATCCTTAAGTTGATATTGCTGGTACCTTCACTATAACTGTCAACAGACATAATTTTAATTCATCACTTTAGTAAGGAGTACTCAGTGAGCTGGTGGAGTACAGCAAAGGACGCTGGGCCAGATGTACTAAACACTGGTTGCAAAATACTGGTCTCAATTTGCAACCAGTAATTTTGCGATCAGTGTGCTAATTTGTGAACCAATCTGTGTACTAATAGATCAGCTGGCAAAATATTGAATCATAGTAGGTAGCAATTTGACCTACCTCATGAATAATAATGAGTTAGGTATCAAATTGCAACCCACTGCTTTTCACAGCCATCACAGGGATGGTGGCCTAATGGAGTCAGCAAACCACCATATCTGTGAATGCTTTTAAATAAAGTAATCTTTTTTGTAAAGGTAGCCCATTTTCCTTAGAGGGAAATGGGATGTGTTTAAAAGAAAAATAATAAAAGTTTTGAATTTTTCAAGAGTGGGCAATGGTCCATGGGAGCACTGCTTACTCTTCAAAAATGTTTTTGTCAACATTCATAATGAAAAACGGATCACTTGGGGACCCCTTGCCATTTGCGAATGGGTTACCACTACTGTTGTGTAGTCAGTAATATAGTATTGTCTAAATAACTTATGAGTAATTTTCATTACACCGAGTCCTGTTTGTTCCCGTCCCATTCATTACAAATGAGGTGAATCCACCTCACGAGACAGAAAAGAGAACAGGAAATGCTTGTAAAAGGGACCCTCCCTGACAGGAAATAACCTAAAAGGGCACACGTTACCCAGCATTCCTCCTGGTATACCAACCACCCTCCAAAACTACTGAAGGTCTTGCATTCCGGGACGGAGGAAGGTCTGTAATGAATGGGTAGGGGACAAACACGACTAGGAATAATGAAGATTACCAGTAGGTAATTGAGACATTATCTCTATGTCCTCGTGTCCCTGTCCCATTCATTGCTAATGAGGAATACTAGAGCGGCCCATGTAAGACCTTTAGATCACAACTATAAAGGAAACACAAACCAGAAATGCCGCCAACATCCACAAAGGTATTCATGAAAATGAAGTAACTTAAATCTAGGGCAAAGCCGAATCCAAAGCACCAAGCCGAAAATTCTTATGCACATGCAAAACTTTCTGATGTTGATAATGCCATACAAATCTATTCAGACCTGACCATGTAGCGCACAGCATATCTTAGCAATGGAAACCCCCATTTGCCTCAGCCCAAGAGGAAGCAAGACTTCTATAATAGTGCTTCCCTGAATTCCAACGAGAGGATGTACCAGTTGCAGAATTAGCCTTGGAAATAGCCTGATTGATCCACCTGCTAATGGAAACTACTGACACCTTCTTCCCTCTGTTAGAGGAACCAAAAGTAACAACAAGCATTAGAAATGCAATCAGGCTCGGATTTATTTGAGTTTGAGCTAATGGCATTGTAAATGCCAATGTATTGTTGCTATGTGTTATGGAGTGTGTTCATGTGGTGTGTACTGCCAGTAATCTCCTTGTGAGTGTGCGAATATTGCACCACTTGCCTGTGATGTCCTTCTTGTGAGTGTGAGAAGCTTGCACCTCTGCTGCCTGTGGTCTCCTTGTGAGTGTAAGAAGCTTGCAATGCTGCTGCCTGTGATGTTGTTCTTGTGAGTGGGAGAAGATTGCACCTCAGCTGCCTGTGGTCTCCTTGTGAGTCTATGCACTGTCATCGCTAGCCTGTAGATATGCACTGTCATCGCTAGCCTGTAGATATGCATTGGCGTCACTAGCCTGTGGGTATGCACCGTCATCGCTAGCCTGTAGATATGCACTGTCATTGCTAGCCTGTAGATATGCGCTGTCATTGCTATCCTGTAGATATGCGCTGTCGTTGCTAGCCTGTAGATATGCATTATCATAGCTAGCCTGTAGATATGCACTGTCATCGCTAGCCTGTAGATATGCACTGTCATTGCTAGCCTGTAGATATGCATTGGCTTCACTAGCCTGTAGATATGCACCGTCATCGCTAGCCTGTAGATATGCACTGTCATTGCTAACCTGTAAATATGCATTTGCTTCACTAGCCTGTAGTTATGCACTGTCATCGCTAGCCTGTAGATATGCGCTGTCATCGCTAGCCTGTAGATATGCTCTGTCATCGCTAGCCTGTAGATATGCACTGTCATCGCTAGCCTAGCTAGATATGCATTGGCTTCACTAGCCTGTAGGTATGCACCGTCATCGCTAGCCTGTAGATATGCACTGTCATCGCTAGCCTGTAGATATGCGCTGTCATTGCTATCCTGTAGATATGCGCTGTCGTCGCTAGCCTGTAGATATGCATTATCATCGCTAGCCTGTAGATATGCACTGTCATCGCTAGCCTGTAGATATGCTCGGTCATCGCTAGCATGTAGATATGCACTGTCATCGCTAGCCTGTAGATATGCATTGGCTTCACTAGCCTGTAGATATGCACCGTCATCGCTAGTCAGTAGATATGCCATGTCATCGCTAACCTGTAGATATGCATTGGCTTCACTAGCCTGCAGTTATGCACTGTCATCGCTAGCCTGTAGATATGCGCTGTCATCGCTAGCCTGTAGATATGCTCTGTCATCGCTAGCCTGTAGATATGCTCTGTCATCGCTAGCCTGTAGATATGCATTGGCTTCACTAGCATGTAGATATGCACTGTCATTGCTAGCCTGTAGATATGCACTGTCATCGCTAGCCTGTAGATATGCTCTGTCATCGCTAGCCTGTAGATATGCACTGTTATCGCTAGCCTGTAGATATGCATTGGCTTCGCTAGCCTGTAGATATGCATTGGCTTCGCTAGCCTGTAGATATGCACTGTCATCGCTAGCCTGTAGATATGCTCTGTCATCGCTAGCCTGTAGATATGCATTGGCTTCACTAGCCTGTAGTTATGCACTGTCATCGCTAGCCTGTAGATATGCTCTGTCATCGCTAGCCTGTAGATATGCACTGTCATCGCTAGCCTGTAGATATGCACTGTCATCGCTAGCCTGTAGATATGCACTGTCATCGCTAGCCTGTAGATATGCATTGGCTTCAAAAGCTTGTAGATATGCACTGTCATCGCTAGCCTGTAGATATGCTCTGTCATTGCTAGCCTGTACATATGCATTGTCATCGCTAGCCTGTAGATATGCACTGTCATCGCTAGCCTGTAGATATGCACTGTCATTGCTAGCCTGTAGATATGCATTGGCTTCACTAGCCTGTAGATATGCTCTGTCATTGCTAGCCTGTAGATATGCATTAGCTTCACTAGCCTGTAGATATGCACTGTCATCGCTAGCCTGTAGATATGCATTGGCTTCACTCTGCACTACGCACCACGCCTCTGCACTACGCACTACGCCTCTGCACTACGCACTACGCCTCTGCACTACGCCTCTGCACTACGCACTACGCCTCTGCACTACGCACTACGCCTCTGCACTACGCACTACGCCTCTGCACTACGCACTACGCCTCTGCACTACGCCTCTGCACTCTGCACTACGCCTCTGCACTCTGCACTACGCCTCTGCACTACGCACTACGCCTCTGCACTACGCAATACGCCTCTGCACTACGCCTCTGCACTCTGCACTACGCCTCTGCACTCTGCACTACGCACTACGCCTCTGCACTACACCTCTGCACTCTGCACTACGCCTCTGCACTACGCACTATGCCTCTGCACTACGCACTACACACTACGCCTCTGCACTACGCCTCTGCACTACGCACTACACCTCTGCACTACGCACTACGCCTCTGCACTACGCACTAAGCCTCTGCACTACGCCTCTGCACTACGCCTCTGCACTCTGCACTACGCCTCTGCACTCTGCACTACGCACTACGCCTCTGCATCACACCTCTGCACTCTGCACTACGCCTCTGCACTACGCACTATGCCTCTGCACTACGCACTACACACTACGCCTCTGCACTACGCTTCTGCACTACGCACTACACCTCTGCACTACGCACTACACCTCTGCACTATGCACTACGCCTCTGCACTCTGCACTACGCCTCTGCACTACGCACTACGCCTCTGCACAACGCCTCTGCACTACGCACTACGCCTCTGCACTACGCCTCTGCACTACGCCTCTGCACTCTGCACTACGCCTCTGCACTACGCACTATGCCTCTGCACTAAGCACTACGCCTCTGCACTCAGCACTACGCCTCTGCACTACGCACTACGCCTCTGCACTACGCCTCTGCACTACGCACTACGCCTCTGCACTACGCACTACGCCTCTGCACTACGCACTACCCCTCTGCACTACGCCTCTGCACTCTGCACTACGCCTCTGCACTACGCACTACGCCTCTGCACTCTGCACTACGCCTCTGCACTCTGCACTACGCCTCTGCACTCTGCCTCTGCACTATGCACTACGCCTCTGCACTATGCACTACGCCTCTGCACTACGCACTACGCCTCTGCACTATGCACTACGCCTCTGCACTACGCACTACGCCTCTGCACTACGCACTACGCCTCTGCACTACGCACTACGCCTCTGCACTACGCACTACGCACTACGCCTCTGCACTATGCACTACGCCTCTGCACTACGCCTCTGCACTACGCACTACCCCTCTGCACTACGCACTACGCCTCTGCACTACGCCTCTGCACTACGCACTACGCCTCTGCACTACGCACTACGCCTCTGCACTACGCACTACGCCTCTGCACTACGCCTCTGCACTACGCCTCTGCACTACGCACTACGCCTCTGCACTACGCACTACGCACTACGCCTCTGCACTCTGCACTACGCCTCTGCACTCTGTACTACGCCTCTGCACTCTGCACTACGCCTCTGCACTACGCACTACGCCTCTGCACTACGCACTACGCCTCTGCACTACGCACTACGCCTCTGCACTACGCACTATGCCTCTGCACTCTGCACTACGCACTACGCCTCTGCACTACGCACTACGCCTCTGCACTACGCACTACGCCTCTGCACTATGCACTACGCCTCTGCACTACGCACTACGCCTCTGCACTACGCCTCTGCACTCTGCACTACGCCTCTGCACTCTGCACTGCGCACTACGCCTCTGCACTACACCTGTGCACTCTGCACTATGCCTCTGCACTACGCACTATGCCTCTGCACTACGCACTACACACTACGCCTCTGCACTACGCTTCTGCACTATGCACTACGCCTCTGCACTCTGCACTACGCCTCTGCACTACGCCTCTGCACTACGCACTACGCCTCTGCACAACGCCTCTGCACTACGCACTACGCCTCTGCACTACGCACTCTGCACTACGCACTCTGCACTACGCCTCTGCACTACGCACTACGCCTCTGCACTACGCACTACACCTCTGCACTCTGCACTACGCACTACGCCTCTGCACTACGCACTACGCCTCTGCATTACGCACTACGCCTCTGCACTATGCACTACGCCTCTGCACTCTGCACTACGCCTCTGCACTACGCCTCTGCACTACGCCTCTGCACTACGCACTACGCCTCTGCACTACGCACTACGCCTCTGCACTACGCACTACGCCTCTGCACTACGCACTCTGCACTACGCCTCTGCACTACGCCTCTGCACTATGCCTCTGCACTATGCCTCTGCACTACGCCTCTGCACTACGCCTCTGCACTCTGCACTACGCCTCTGCACTACGCACTACGCCTCTGCACTCTGCACTACGCACTACGCCTCTGCACTATGCACTACGCACTACGCCTCTGCACTACGCACTACGCCTCTGCACTACGCACTACGCCTCTGCACTACGCACTACGCCTCTGCACTACGCACTACGCCTCTGCACTACGCACTACGCCTCTGCACTACGCCTCTGCACTACGCCTCTGCACTACGCATTACGCCTCTGCACTACGCACTACGCCTCTGCACTACGCACTACGCCTCTGCACTACGCACTACGCCTCTGCACTCTGCACTACACCTCTGCACTCTGCACTACGCCTCTGCACTACGCACTACGCCTCTGCACTACGCCTCTGCACTCTGCACTATGCCTCTGCACTCTGCACTACGCACTACGCCTCTGCACTACACCTCTGCACTCTGCACTACGCCTCTGCACTACGCACTACGCCTCTGCACTACGCACTACACACTACGCCTCTGCACTACGCACTACGCCTCTGCACTACGCACTAAGCCTCTGCACTACGCACTACACCTCTGCACTACGCCTCTGCACTTTGCACTACGCCTCTGCACTCTGCACTACGCACTACGCCTCTGCACTACACCTCTGCACTCTGCACTACGCCTCTGCACTACGCACTATGCCTCTGCACTACGCACTACACACTACGCCTCTGCACTACGCCTCTGCACTACGCACTACGCCTCTGCACTACGCACTACACCTCTGCACTACGCACTACACCTCTGCACTATGCACTACGCCTCTGCACTCTGCACTACGCCTCTGCACTACGCCTCTGCACTACGCACTACGCCTCTGCACTACGCACTACGCCTCTGCACTACGCACTCTGCACTACGCCTCTGCACTACGCCTCTGCACTACGCCTCTGCACTACGCCTCTGCACTACGCACTACGCCTCTGCACTACGCACTATGCCTCTGCACTAAACACTACGCCTCTGCAATATGCACTACGCCTCTGCACTACGCACTACGCACTACGCCTCTGCACTACGCACTACGCCTCTGCACTACGCACTACGCCTCTGCACTACACACTACGCCTCTGCACTACGCACTACGCCTCTGCACTACGCACTACCCCTCTGCACTACGCCTCTGCACTCTGCACTACGCCTCTGCACTACGCACTACGCCTCTGCACTACGCACTACGCCTCTGCACTCTGCACTACGCCTCTGCACTACGCCTCTGCACTCTGCCTCTGCACTACGCACTACGCCTCTGCACTACGCCTCTGCACTACGCACTACACCTCTGCACTACGCACTATGCCTCTGCACTACGCACTACGCACTACGCCTCTGCACTACGCACTACGCCTCTGCACTACGCCTCTGCACTATGCACTACCCCTCTGCACTACGCACTACGCCTCTGCACTCTGCACTACGCACTACGCCTCTGCACTACGCACTACGCCTCTGCACTCTGCACTACGCCTCTGCACTCTGCACTACGCCTCTGCACTACGCCTCTGCACTCTGCCTCTGCACTACGCACTACGCCTCTGCACTACGCACTACGCCTCTGCACTACGCACTACGCCTCTGCACTACGCACTACGCCTCTGCACTACGCACTACGCCTCTGCACTCTGCACTCTGCACTACGCCTCTGCACAACGCACTACGCCTCTGCACTACACCTCTGCACTACGCACTACGCCTCTGCACTACGCACTACGCCTCTGCACTACGCACTACGCCTCTGCACTACGCCTCTGCACTACGCACTACGCCTCTGCACTACGCACTACGCCTATGCACTACGCACTACGCCTCTGCACTACGCCTCTGCACTACGCACTACGCCTCTGCACTACGCACTACGCCTCTGCACTACGCACTACGCCTCTGCACTACGCACTACGCCTCTGCACTCTGCACTCTGCACTACGCCTCTGCACAACGCACTACGCCTCTGCACTACACCTCTGCACTACGCACTACGCCTATGCACTACGCACTACGCCTCTGCACTACGCCTCTGCACTACGCACTACGCCTCTGCACTCTGCACTACGCACTACGCCTCTGCACTACGCACTACGCACTACGCCTCTGCACTACGCACTACGCCTCTGCACTACGCACTACGCCTCTGCACTACGCACTACGCCTCTGCACTACGCACTACGCCTCTGCACTACGCACTACGCCTCTGCACTACGCCTCTGCACTACGCCTCTGTACTACGCATTACGCCTCTGCACTACGCACTACGCCTCTGCACTACGCACTACGCCTCTGCACTACGCACTACGCCTCTGCACTCTGCACTACACCTTTGCACTCTGCACTACGCCTCTGCACTACGCACTACGCCTCTGCACTACGCCTCTGCACTCTGCACTATGCCTCTGCACTCTGCACTACGCACTACGCCTCTGCACTACACCTCTGCACTCTGCACTACGCCTCTGCACTACGCACTACGCCTCTGCACTACGCACTACACACTACGCCTCTGCACTACGCACTACGCCTCTGCACTACGCACTAAGCCTCTGCACTACGCACTACACCTCTGCACTACGCCTCTGCACTCTGCACTACGCCTCTGCACTCTGCACTACGCACTACGCCTCTGCACTACACCTCTGCACTCTGCACTACGCCTCTGCACTACGCACTATGCCTCTGCACTACGCACTACACACTACGCCTCTGCACTACGCCTCTGCACTACGCACTACGCCTCTGCACTACGCACTACACCTCTGCACTACGCACTACACCTCTGCACTATGCACTACGCCTCTGCACTCTGCACTACGCCTCTGCACTACGCCTCTGCACTACGCACTACGCCTCTGCACTACGCACTACGCCTCTGCACTACGCACTCTGCACTACGCCTCTGCACTACGCCTCTGCACTACGCCTCTGCACTACGCCTCTGCACTACGCACTACGCCTCTGCACTACGCACTATGCCTCTGCACTAAACACTACGCCTCTGCACTATGCACTACGCCTCTGCACTACGCACTACGCACTACGCCTCTGCACTACGCACTACGCCTCTGCACTACGCACTACGCCTCTGCACTACACACTACGCCTCTGCACTACGCACTACGCCTCTGCACTACGCACTACCCCTCTGCACTACGCCTCTGCACTCTGCACTACGCCTCTGCACTACGCACTACGCCTCTGCACTACGCACTACGCCTCTGCACTCTGCACTACGCCTCTGCACTACGCCTCTGCACTCTGCCTCTGCACTACGCACTACGCCTCTGCACTACGCACTACACCTCTGCACTACGCCTCTGCACTACGCACTACGCCTCTGCACTACGCACTACGCCTCTGCACTATGCACTACCCCTCTGCACTACGCACTACGCCTCTGCACTCTGCACTACGCACTACGCCTCTGCACTACGCACTACGCCTCTGCACTCTGCACTACGCCTCTGCACTCTGCACTACGCCTCTGCACTACGCCTCTGCACTCTGCCTCTGCACTACGCACTACGCCTCTGCACTACGCACTACGCCTCTGCACTACGCACTACGCCTCTGCACTATGCACTACGCCTCTGCACTACGCACTACGCCTCTGCACTCTGCACTCTGCACTACGCCTCTGCACAACGCACTACGCCTCTGCACTACACCTCTGCACTACGCACTACGCCTCTGCACTACGCACTACGCCTCTGCACTACGCACTACGCCTCTGCACTACGCCTCTGCACTACGCACTACGCCTCTGCACTACGCACTACGCCTCTGCACTACGCACTACGCCTCTGCACTACGCCTCTGCACTACGCACTACGCCTCTGCACTACGCACTACGCCTCTGCACTACGCACTACGCCTCTGCACTACGCCTCTGCACTACGCACTACGCCTCTGCACTACGCCTCTGCACTACGCCTCTGCACTACGCACTACGCCTCTGCACTACGCACTACGCCTCTGCACTACGCCTCTGCACTACGCACTACGCCTCTGCACTACGCACTCTGCACTACGCACTACGCCTATGCACTACGCACTACGCCTCTGCACTACGCACTACGCCTCTGCACTACGCCTCTGCACTACGCCTCTGCACTACGCCTCTTCACTACACACTACGCCTCTGCACTACGCACTATGCCTCTGCACTACGCACTACGCCTCTGCACTACGCCTCTGCACTACGCACTACGCCTCTGCACTACGCACTCTACACTACGCACTATGCCTATGCACTACGCACTACGCCTCTTCACTACGCCTCTGCACTATGCACTACGCCTCTGCACTACGCCTCTGCACTACGCACTACGCCTCTGCACTACGCACTACGCCTCTGCACTACGCCTCTGCACTATGCACTACGCCTCTGCACTACGCACTCTGCACTACGCACTACGCCTATGCACTACGCCTCTGCTCTACGCACTACGCCTCTGCACTACGCACTACGCCTCTGCACTATGCACTACGCACTACACCTCTGCACTACGCACTACGCCTCTGCACTACGCCTCTGCACTATGCACCAGATCTGATGCATGTGATTCTCTACAAAAAACACAGCAGTGCACACGCTCCCACCACCATCTGCCTTCAATTACCGGCACCTCGGACAGCTGGTAATTGAGGATTTATGTATTCTTCTGCCGAACACTTTATGCAGCGCTCGCACCATCTGGATTGCATTACACGGCCACTCTGACAGCTCCTAATTAAGATTAATCACTCTGCCGTGCTCGTTCTCGCACAGAATATGCCACATCGGGCACGAGTAAATTACTTACAGCCTATCAGGTCAACACTACTAAATACACAGCACAGCGAAGACGAATCACTAGGCACATTCCATAAAAACTAAGGAATGTGCCAGCCTGGACCCCTTTCTGCATTGAACACATTAGGGCTCGCAAGCTCCGCCTCCACGAAGTGGAGGCTTAGGCCCGAGCCCTAAAAAGGGAGTCTGATTTATGAAAAGGTTCTGTCCTAGCTAACTAGACCTTCAGGGCCATTTTCACATCCAGAAAATGCCTTCCTACATCAGACACATTAATAAGAGCTGGGAGAACCACCTCCTGATCCCTATGGAAGGCAGATGTCACTTTCGAAATAAAGGTCGAATCTTGTCACAGGACCACACTATCATCAAAAAAGGTGAGGAAACGTTCCCTGCAGTGGCAACTGCCGCAGGACAGAAGTGGTGGGGCAGCGCAGGAGTGAACTAAAAGATAAGATGACTTACCTGCCGGACGCCGCCAATGACTGGGCCCTTGGCTCTCCTGGTGGCGATCTTGACTCGCAGGGGTACTGATCCACGAGGTTGGCCAGCAGGGCCAGGGCAGAGCTCTGGTTGAGGATGAGGTAGGTGCAGGCCACCATCATGCAGCTGTAGACGTCCGTCTGGATGCCAAAGGTGACGATGGCCAGAGGGATGACCAGCGGTCCCACGGCTATGTCCGCCTGTGCCAGCAACACGATAAAGCAAAAGGTGGTGTCACGAAGGGCCTGGTTCAATATCCTGCCTAGATGACCAGCACGTTGCCCATTATGGATACCAAGGCTATGAGCACCTTGATCGCAATGTAGATGGCTTGGGATACGGGGATCCCCTGTGGCATGCTGTTCCAGACCAGAGGGAACTTCAGGCGGGACTACCAGCATCAGCCATGCAGCACCTGCAAATGCATGGCACAGGGGTTCAACAGGTGACCAGCACTGTCTTCCTACGAGTTATACAAGGATCTCTCTCAGGGTCCTGAGATAACTCCAGGACAATGACTAGGGGCAGTGCCCTGGAACCTCGAGGGCACCTTAGCAGCAGAAACTCGAACTTTTGTTCAGAGCTTTACTGGGGCAGCTGGCAGGTTTTCGGGGCACCCTGAGCATACAGATCAAACTGACTTAAAGGCACCTCGCGTGTAGCTGAGTAGGACTTCAGTGAAAGACGATACTGCTCCCCAGAATGACGTTAGGTATCCACAAGTGCAGCTGAGACAAGAAGTCAACACAGCGAGAGTGCAGCTGAGCAGGACTTTTGGGTATGGTAGAAGCGCAGCTCAATAAGCCTTGATGTCATCACAAGTGCAGGTTAGCAGGATCGGGGAACACTGGGAGGGCAGCTGAGAATGCCTATGGGGTGAGAGTGTGCTGGGCACGGGGAGAGAGAAACTCAGTAAAGCTTCAGGGTACATGCGTCATGATTAGAAAGACTTCAAGGTGCGGTGAGAAAGCAGGTGAGTGGCTTTGGGGCACACGTCAGAAGAAGAGTGCTGCTCAGAAGGGCTTCAGGGTAGATAACAGTTCGACTCCTTTGTCCTCTTCTGTTCCTTTCAACTCCCGGCAGCACACAGGCTTCCAGACTCCCTTAAGCTAATCAAGATGCTGCTCTCATGCTGATAATAGTATTACCAGCATGAGAGCAGTTGGTCTGAACAGCCTGGTTTGCCGCTCAGACAGTGCCTGAGGGCCCAGGACTGTTCTACAACCAGCTGTGCAACACAGCGTAGGCTGGAGAAATGCTAAGAGCGCAAGTCGGTTTGGCCGCCCAGAGACGACTGGTCAAACTAACATGTGCACTTATGGTGCTCAACAGTCCTTCTCCCTGCTCCGTCACGCCAGCACAGCTCCACCACACCCTAGACTTGGTCAGTAGTACTGAAAAATAAAATGACAAAACATTGTGTTATTATCATTTTCTTTTTTCTTTTTGCACTGCACAGAGAGCAGTGGGGCGATGCTCCCCCGCCTTAAAAGAGGAGCCGCCTCTGGTTCCCTGGACGTAAGAGCTGCAAGCTCCCCAATCCAACTGGCATATGTAATTGTCACTAAAACACTTTCAGGGTGACAAACTTAATATCTGCTTGCTCAAGGGGCTCAAAAGGGGATAACATCAAAGCCCTTAAGACCTGAGCTAAATCCCACAGTGGAAAAAAAAGCTTGACCATTGGCCTAGAATGAGAATAACCTCTCAACACACGCAATACCAAGTCATCTCAATCACTCAAGTGACCCCCATGGATCTCCAAAGGCCTTGATAGCAGCCCACTGGGCCCTCAATGTAGAAACTGACAACTGCTTCTCATCAAACTGTAGATATATCCTGCACACCTGCGTATTCAATGTAATGAAAATAATAAATTTTTCAACTATATTAGTCTGTTGTGTGCTACCTTGAAACCTGACCCGCTCCCGTCTGGAAAAATTATCCACAAATAGATGTGTACAGACTCTGTCACATGCGTCAAGGTGCACTATTCATGCCATGTGGTGCAATAATTAAATCAAAACATTTGTAATTGATTTTTAATGCAGTTTTTTCACTTTAGCTCATCGCCCAGCGCATCAACAGTAAAAAATTATTCTGAGTAATAACAACAACAGAAAAGGGTTCAGAGTGGCACATCTCGCGTCTTATTTAATATACATGTGATAATTAGCTCATAACATTACGTTTTTCATAAATTCAACAAGAAGTTTTCCATTGCCGTGTTCCCAATGCATTTCGAGAATCTCTTCGTCAGGGGAAGTCTGGTCATCACACGCCCGGACCCAAAATATCAATGTTGTGAGTTTCTTCCAACAGCAGTGAGCAAGATCGTATTGCCGGTCAACCAAAAGGTACGGTGTGTCTTCGTGTTTTCCACAACGAGCTGCTCCTGTGTATCGTATTTGTCTCCTCATCAGAACTGCTGTTGGAAGAAACTCACAGCATTGTTATTTTGGGTCATGTGATGACCGGAGTTCCCCTGACGAAGGAATTCCTAAAATGCATTGGGACCTTGGCATTGGAAAACTTCATGTTGAATTTATGAAATGAAATGAAATTAAATGAAATGAAATGAAATGAAAAGCGTTTTTATTGAGCGCAACAGCTGCCCTGAGGCGTCCAGGCGCTATAACTAGAACAGGGTCTTCCAGGTAGAAGGGCCGGGGAAGGTGAGAGTTAGTGGAACAGGAAAGTTTTGAGCTGCTTACGAAAGCTCGTCAGATTGGAATTGCTTCTCAGGAGGTAGGGAAGGGCATTCCAGAGAATGGGGGCATTGTAAACAAAAGAGCGGCCTCCTGCTCTGGCTCTCTGAATCCTAGGGACTTTAGCCAAAAAGGCATTGGATGAGCGGAGCGATTTGTTAGGTTGGTAGGGTGAAATCAGGGAATGGTTAATTTCTGGGCCGGTTTTCCAAAAAGCTTGGTGAGCTATGCACAGTGATTTAAATTTGATTCTGTCCCTGATAGGGAGCCAGTGCAGAGTTCTTAGGCCGGATTTTATCGAGACTCTACGAGAGACTCCCAGCAAGATGCGGGCTGCACAGTTTTGTGTTCGCTGTAGTTTTTGCAAACTGTACTCCGGAGCCCCGAGGTACAGGGAGTTGCTGAAATCAAGGCGTGATTGAATTAAACCTTGTATCACTATCTGTTTGGCCTCAAAGGGAAGAAGATGGAGGATTTTTTTAATCGTCCTAAGGAGGCCAACACAGACAGCCGATACCTTGGTAGCCTGTGTGTTAAAAGTCAGCGATTTGTCCAACCACACCCCCAGGCTTTTTATGTTGTCTCTGGGAGTGGGAGGGGCACCCATACTCAGAGGCCACAGTAGCTCCAGGGTGGTAGGTGCTGCAGGGCCAAGTAGCATAAGCTCCGTTTTGTCATTGTTGAGCTTTAGACAAGACCCCGTCATCCAGCTCTTGATCTCTTCCAAGCATGTTATTAGGTTGGTCTGTGGCTGACCGTCATTCCCCTGTACAATAGAGACCACTAGCTGGGTATCGTCCGCATTTATGAAAAACATAATGTTACGAGCTAATTATAACATGTATATGTAGAGTTGAAGTTTATACCTGGAATGATGCTGCAGGACTCGGAATTATGGGCAGGAATACTTTTATTGATAGTTAAAGTATTGTGGCAAGAAGAGCGCCGGGCGTCTTATCTAGTCGCGCTCCGGGCCACTCTCAGGCGCGAACGCCCTTCGCGCATGCTCACTCGTAACGCGTTCTAGTTCGTGCGTGCTACGTCACCCGCACGCCACGAACTAGAACGCTAACACTACATATCTCCCCTTTTTATAGATCAATATAAATGCAGTGAACGTTCATAGTCCTCTCACTCAAAGTCTCTGAGATGGGCCGGTCTGACAACCACCCTACCAGCACGTGTGCGTCTTACCGGTGTGGAGGTTTCTCGGACACTTGTCGAGGGACTCACTACTTCTTCTCTCCTCGGATTCAGTTCCCCTCTCTTGGGCGTCACCTCTCTTCCTGCTGTTGTTTCCTCCACACTCGGCCCACTTAGGTCTTCTCTCTCCATGTGCACTTCTTCTCCACCTTGATCTTCACAATCTACTGTCTTTCCTACTGCGTTGCTCCTCTGTCTTTGATCTTGTGGTTCACTTCCTTCCTCCGCTGGCCATTGTACTATTTTATTGATCTTTGCCATGCGATCCTGGGACCACACTCTTCCGTCACTGAGTAATGCCGCTCTATCATACACTTCTTCCACTTGCAGGGGTGGGCTGTACTTGCTTTCTCCTTTTTTCCTCAGTACCGCCTGCTTGACTCTCTCCCACTCCCCTCTCTCCAGCGTTGTTTCTTGCACCTTTCTTCTCCTGTTGTAATGCTCGGTGTACACTTTCTGGGCCTTCTCCAGATTGTGTTGGACCACTGCCGGGGACTACTTGCTGGTGATGGTTTTCTCCCTCCAGACTACATTGTCTTTCGTAAACGGGTGCCTGCCTCTTAAGATTTGGAAGGGACTGTACCCTGTCGATGAGGGAGTGATCCTATACGCCCACATCATCCTCTGGATTTCTGTCTCCCAGTCCTTGCCTTGCATGATCGCAACTTGTATGGACCCCATGAGGACCCGGTTAAACCTTTCTACTTGTCCATTGCTAGCCGGGTGGTACACCGAGGTGTGCTTGGGCTTGATTCCATTTCTTTCCATGTATCGGTGCCACTTTTCTGAGGTAAATTGCGGGCCGTTGTCGGTCAGGATTGTTCTCGGGATTCCCTCTCTCAGGAACACTGAAGTGAGGAACTTGATAACCATCTCTGAGTCCATTTCCTCTTGCACCTGAACTTCAGGCCACTTAGAGTATTTGTCTACCACCACACATAGGTATTTTGCTGTTCCTTGGTTATCTAGTACTGGCCCTAGAATGTCCACTGCGACCTCTTCCCAGGGGTTGCGGGGCAGGTCAAATCTTCCTAAAGCTGGTCTTAACGGTTTGACCCTCGTGCAGTTGGCTCAGGAGGGTTGAGATTATTTTCCCAGGGGGCACTACCTTGTCACAGCGATACAGGAAGGTGCTTCTCTTAGTCTCCTTTTTTCTGGCCAACCTTTAATGAGACGGTTCTTGACCTCCTGAATGTCTTCGTCCTCCTCATATGCCTGTACCCATTCTTGTTTTCTGATAGCCCCTTGGATGTCCTCCATTACCGCTACCATCTGTTCATCTTCTGCTGTGATGTTCAGCGCTTCCTCCATGGCTGAGGCTCTGCTATTATAGTCGGCTACTTTGTTGCGCGTACCCGGTATGTAGACCACATCATATGTGTACTCCAGCAGTTTAAGAGTCATTTTGGCTATACGCGGGGTGGCCATGGCATGCCCACTTGAGGTGAGCACCTTGACTAGCGGTTTGTGGTCAGTCTGTAAACGAAACCTCGTGCCCCACAGGAACTGCCTGAATTTTCCCATGGCCCATGTGGCGGCCAGCATTTCCTTCTCAATCACGCTGAACTTCTGTTCCGTGGGAGATAGCGCCCTGGAAGCAAAGCTGAGGGTTTCCACGGTGTTGTCCTCTCTTTCCTGTGCAAAGACAGCTCCCAAACCCCTTTCGCTAGCATCGGTGGTCAGGATTGTCTTTCCAGAGGGGTCGTGACCATGCAAAGGCACCGCCTGGCTGATGTTTCTCTTTAATTCGTCAAACTCTCTCTGCGCTTCATCGTCCCAGCGGAACGCTGTTTTGTCTCTTATTAGTTGCCTCAATTTGTAGGTCTTTGTGGCAAAGTGCTGGACGAACTTGCTGTAATACTCGGCCATTCCCAGGAATGACCACACTTCATCCTTGTTGACCGGGGCTTTGGCATCACAGATAGCTTTCACGTTCTCACTTTTAGGAGTTATTCCTTGTCCACCTATTTCGTGTCCCAGGTAGGTGACGGATGTCATGCCTAACCTGCACTTTTCCCATTCTGCCGTGAGGCCCTTCTCTTGCAGCACACTCAGCACCTTGTTCAGCTTGCGGTCATGGTCCTCACGATCCATCCCCATTATCAAGATGTCGTCCTGAAAGTACTGGATGCCTTCAACATCTTTGAACATACAGTGCATGAGCTTTTGAAACACCGCTGCAGCTGATGCCAGTCCGAAGGGCATCCTGCGAAATTGATAGCATCCATAGGGCGTAATGAAGGATGTGAGTTTTCTGCTGGATGGATGCAAGTCAATTTGATGATAGGCGGACGTGAGGTCCACGGTTGAGAACCACTTCACCCCTCTCGTTTTGGCTAATATCTCCTCGATGCGGGGCAGTGGAAATTTTTCGACTATCAGGCACTTGTTTAGCTCGCGGAGGTCCACGCACAAACGCACCTTGCCGTTGGGTTTCCTAGCTACCACTGGGGGGGCCAACCACTCTGAGCTGTCTATGGGCTCGATTATTCCCTGTTCTTCTGGCCTGCGTAGTTCTTGCTGCACTGCTTCTTTCACTGCTATGGGCACATTTCGGACCTTGTGGGACACGGGTCGGGAGCCTTCCTTTAGTAGGATCTTGTGCATGAATTTTTCCAGCTTTCCAACCGTCCCTCCGAACACTTTGGGAAAGTCCTTCCTTACCCTCTCCAGGTCCGGCCACTTGTCACCATCCGTTAGCAGCACTTGCTCTTTGCCTCCTGGGTCCAGTTTAATTCCGAGGTCTCCCTGATCTCTCCATCCCAAAACTGATGGTCCCTTCTCCGCCACGTACAGTTTGCATGTCGCTGTCCTTCCCCTGAATTCGAATTTCAGACTCCGGTATCCTACCATGGGGATCAGATTGTTTGTGTATGAGATTGGCCTTATGTCTGGTGGTTCCAATTTGGGACCCAGGCTAAGCATGAATTCTTCCTCCCACACTGACCTCTGAACAATGGTGTATGGGGATCCTGAATCTATCGCTATTCTGTTCTTCACTCCTCCTATTAGCATGTCTGCACGCGGTTTGTTGGAGCGTTTGACGTCTATGCCCAATACTTGTTCCTCAATGCAAAGCACCTGATCATCTTCATCCGTTTCCTCGCCTGCTTCGTCTTCTGGCTGCGCTTGTGCTATGTATTTTACTACCGACTTCTTCCCTTTCTTCCGACATACTTTCCCGTAATGTCCTATCAGTCCGCAGAACATGCACTTGGAGCGGAATGCTGGGCAGTGTCTGTCCTGGGCTGCGTGGGTTGTGCTGCCGCACCTGTAGCACATGGATTTGCTGTCCGTGATCTGCTTCCCCGACTGGCTTGGCTTTCCCGCCCATTTGTTGGTTCCTCTACCGTCTCTGGGCGCCATTTTGTATCTCCCTGAGGGCTCCGCGTCATCCACCTTGTTGACCATGATCTTCTGTGCATTTTCCCTTTTCGCCGCTTCAGCACAACGCTTAGAAAGCTGCGCTTTCTTCACCATCGCAATCACCTCCTTTAGCGTTGCTTCTCCGTGCGCCCACAACTTGTCCTGTACGGTCTTATTGGTGGTGTGCATCACAATTTGGTCTTTGATTAAGTCGTCTTGGAATGCTCCATACTTGCACGTTATCGCCAGTCTTCGTAAGGCCGTGATGTAGTCGTCTATGGACTCTCCTTCCCCTTGTTTCCTCTGTTGAAAGTTGAAACGATCAATGGAGACACATACCGCCGGGCGATAGTGCGTGTCTAGGTCTTCTAAAGCATGTTTAAAGACGTCCACGTCGGCCGCCTGTCGAGTTGCGGGCACTATGTCAGCTGCGGAAACTATCTCCATTATTGTCCTTCTCCACTCTTAGGCTGGCGGTCTCTGCTCTGATCTTGGCACGGCTGGATTACGGCAATTCCTTATACTATGGTCTCCCCAAAAACCTCCTGGCTAGACTCCAGGTGGTGATGAATGACGCGGCCAGGCTCATTTTTAATAAACCTAGGCAAACCCGGGCCTCGCCTTTATTAAAGGACCTTCACTGGCTGCCAATCGCTCAAAGAGCTAAATTCAAGAGCCTGTGTATAGCACACAAGGCCGTTTATGGCTCTGTCCCAGATATATCAAGGACCGGCTCAGAAACTACACGCCAAGCAGGACCCTCCGGTCTGCTGAGGCGTGTAATCTGATGTGTCCTCGATTCAACCTTGCTTCCAAGGGTTGCAGAGCCTTTTCTAGCACTGTCCACCTGGCTTGGAACCTTCTCCCAGCTGAACTTAAGAAAGAAGCCAATCTCCTACTTTTTAGAAAGAACTTGAAGACTGTGCTTTTCTTGGAGGCTTGGGGGCCTATGTGATTGGGTGGTCCGGTGCCCCACTGTTGTTGTGTGTCCGCTGATAGCGCTTAGATACCTCGGGTGATATAGCGCTTTACAAGCTTATATTAACATAACATAACATAACATAACTATGTTCGTGAACACTCTTATCCCTTCAGGGCCCAGGTTATGTTGAAGTATCAGTTTTCTCCTTGCGCTGGGGAATTCCTCTCCGTTTTCGTCTTCCAAGGCTTCAAGGTAGTTCTTGAAATACTCCCTCCAGTCCTCCCATTTCATCTGGGGTTCGCCTGGTTTGGGCAAAAACGGAATCGGTGCTGTGAGTGAGGAAGCGTGGTTGCTCATTCTGGCTTGTTCTACTGGTTCACCTCCCTGGCTTGTGGGGCTGCCTGGCGCACTGACGTTTCCTCCCGGGTTCCTAGGGCTGCCTGGCGCGTTAATGTTCCTTTCCTGTGACGTGCTGGTGTGGTGTTCTCTTCCTCCCCTTTCACCCCGATCTCTCTTTTCAGCCAGGGCTGCAGTGGTGGCCTGCCCCTCTCCTACCGTGTTTGAGCGCAGGATGAGGTGCTGCCTGGCTCCTGGGCACGTGGTGGGCGCCGCTCAGTCTGTTGTGCCTCTGCCGCACTCTTCCCACACTGCCTGCTGTCTGTAACCTCCTTTGTGGGCGGCCAGCGTAAGTCTCTGGCGCTACCCTGGTTCTTCCTGCACCTCCATGCTTGTCTTTGCTGAATTAGGGGTATTTTTTTTTTTGGTAGGGAGTAACGTGTGGGAGATCCCACTCTCCGTCGCCACTGTAGAGTTGAAGTTTATACCTGGAATGATGCTGCAGGACTCGGAATTATGGGCAGGAATACTTTTATTGATAGTTAAAGTATTGTGGCAAGAAGAGCGCCGGGCGTCTTATCTAGTCGCGCTCCGGGCCGCTCTCAGGCGTGAACGCCGTTCGCGCATGCTCACTCGTAACGCGTTCTAGTTCGTGCGTGCTACGTCACCCGCACGCCACGAACTAGAACTCTAACACTACAGTATATTACATAAGACACAAGAAATGTGTCAATATGAACCTTTTTCTGTTACTATTACTGAGAATCATTTTTTACTGTTGCTGCACTGGGCAATGAGCAAAAGTGAAAAAACGGCAGGAAAAATCAATTAGAAGTGCTTTGATTTAATTATCGCACCACATGACATGGGCATGAGTAGTGCACCTGAAATGTGCACAATGGCGCCCATATAGGTGCAAAGTCAAAGGGCAACGTGAATTCTGAACAGTTACTGCCAGATGACAAGCTAATCCCTCCTTATGCTGCCAACCCCACCTCTCAGCTTCCAAACCAACAGTTGGAGACTCTGGGAGAGAATTCTGTTCGAGAACCTGAGAGGGGAAACATGAATAGGGAGTAACCAAGGATCTTGAAGGGCCAGCGACTTGAGAATCAGAAACCATGCCCTCCTGGGCCAAAAGGGCAGCATTAGAATCAATACCCTGTCCTCCCCAGAAGCCTGGCCAGAAGTTTGGGAATCGGGGGGAAAAGGGGGGGGGGCATAAATCGGGCTGTTCAGCAATGGGGCTGTGAGAGCATCCACTTCCCATGCTCCCTTATGCAAAGCCCTCATACAAAACCTTCTTAACTGGGCATTTAGCTGAGAAGCAACAAGATCCAGATGGGGGACCAGGAACCTTAGGCAAATCTTTCTGAAAATGGGCACTGACAGGGACAGTTCCTGAGATGGAGGGAACACCCAACTCAGTGAGTCTACCACCACATTGTCCACACCCCTTATGTGAACTGCTGAAATGGAAAGGGGTGGCACTCTGCCCAAAACATCAGTTGTTGTATTATCAAATTCAAGGAGCTCGACCTGCTTTCCCCCCCCCTGTTATTTATAGATGCCATTGTCAACATATTGTCTGTGCTTACCAACACATGATGCAACACATGATGCAACCGAGGAACTTCCTGAAAATGTAACAGTGCCCCCAACACAGCCGTCACCTCTCTCCAGTTGGAGAAACTCTTGCTCTCCTGAAGGGGCCATCTTGCCTAAGTGGAGACGCTTCCCACCCAAAGGAGTTTGCATCCGTAGTCATACCCATGGCGGGTCTGACTTAAGCTCCACCATCTTACACAAGGATTTCGGGAGAATCCACCAGGTCAGAACATCCTTGATCTTGGGAGTTACTGGGACGCGCTTCTCAAACTCTGCAGAGGGAGGGTTCCGGAAGGCATGAAGATGACTCCAAAGTGGGCGAGGATGCAATCTGGCCCAGGGCACTATAAACACTGAAGCCGTCATGTGCCCCTGCAGGCTTAGCCAGTGTCTCATTGTGAGGGACTAACTTCGGAGTGCTTTTAACAACAACCCCCTCAGAGTTATAGCACGGAAATCAGGAAGAAGGACACTGTTCAAGTCCGTTCGGAAGTCACCACCTATGAAGGTCTGATCCTGTGCAGGCTAGAATTGGCACTTGTCCTAATTGAGGATCTGTAGTAGCTGCTGTTCCATGGGAGAAGGAGGCAAACATTTTTCCAGATGAGGATACAAGCGGATGCCGTGAAGATGCAAGAAGGCCACCAAGAGTGCCACCACCTTGGTAAAAACCTGTGGAACCGCATTGAGGCCAAATGGGAGTACATTGAACTGGAAGTGCTGATGGTTGTCACAGAAATTAGATACTTCCAATGGAGAGGAATTACTGGTACATGGAAGTAGGCATCCTGAAAGTCCAACATTACCTTCCAATTACCCTGACATACCAAGGAAATAATCCATTGCGGTGTCTCCATTTTGAACGGTATGGTGTGAACAAACTTGTTCAGATGCTCGAGGTTGAGAACCATTCGAAAACCTCCTGTGACCTCCTGAACCAGAAAAATTATGGAGTAGCAGCCTTGACCCCTGGACTTCATTGAGACCTCCAAGATCACATACTTCTGCAAAAGAGACTATCTCCTCCTCCATTGCAAGCCTTTTGTGCTTGTGAAATGGCCATAATGTCAACCTCACTGAATCTGGAGGCAAGGTTATGAGGATAAAAGCAGTCTTCGTCTGGTTTAGGACGAGTATGTTTAAAGGCACTAATTTTAGAGTAATATTTGAGTACCATCTATTTACTAATGTATGAACACACCGCTTCCTAGTGGCCTAAATGTGTTATATTCCTCTAAGGAGGTTGGAGCCCACATGGAATAATTGAGGATAGTGCCAGTTACTGGTGCATCAAAATGGTGGCTGCTGCAGCAGCCTTGATCAATGAGTGCGAATTGGAAAGGTGCTAAAAAATTAAATGGTGAAGTGTCAGTTAAGGTCAGCATCTTACTCTGCTTCAATCTGCTTTGCTTTCTTGAGTGCACACAGGAACATTTCCACTTCAGCATTGCCTATGAGTCACGGTGGAGTGATTCTGCCAGGCAAATTAGCACTACAGTCGAGGTGCATCGAATAATTTCCTTCATAAAACGAGGGACAGATGTCTGTCTTGATCTCCTTTGGGTTTAAGGCATTGTCTGAGTGTTCTCTCTATGGGTACCACCATCTCTGCAAAGGTTGTGACCAGCAGTTAGACTACTAGAACTACTGGCCACAACTTGCATGGACCAGTGCACTTGTCCATGATGAGGCAGGCTTGGAGGCCATAGGGAGTCCGGCAGTATTCAAAACTAAAGTTTCTCAAATGACTGTCCATCTTTTCTGCCAGTACAGGTAGACATCCCTTTGCATGCCGAGATGCTTCTCATAAGAGATTATCTGTCACCTTGCACTCCACCAGGTCGTCCATAGCAGGGACCTGTACTAACCCCAAGCATGACCATCCCAATGCGAGACATTCATCAACTACAGCTAGGCCATGCAGATATTTCTGATAGCAACTAACCAGAGACGTTTTAGGGCATGGACAAAGAGGGCCGCTAGGAAAGTGAATTATCTCTCTATCCCCAGTCTATTTCTCTGATTCTGCATCTCTTTGCCCAGTGTTATTGTTAGAATGTTTGTACCCCGTCCTCCCTAAAGACATACTTCAACTGTATTTGTGTGACCCAGTTTCTGAAAATTCTTTTAGCAGGCATCACCAGCTTGAATTAGCAGAAAATGGGTTATATTATTCAGAGTTGCTCCGAACAGGGGCCCCCAAAATGTCTTGCCCGGTGCCACAAAAATCCTCAAGATAACACTGTTAGTGCCCATCAAGTCCTCCGCAGTATGATTATTTTAATATTCTTTCACCTTCCATAGGTGTGTATCTGAATTATGGCACTAATGCTCTCATCTTTGCTGTAGCAGTGGTAATGGCCTGTATGTGTGCCTAGAGTAGTCCACTTCCACCTGCTTCGTGAGTGTGGCAAGGCAATGAAGAAGAGAGGGAGATATGTCAAGGTTGTCTTCTCCAGGGCTCTGGACCACAGTGAATTAGTGTTCTTGAAGGTGCAGGATGGACTTTTCGATGAGTGGAGGTGGATGTTGAGGAAAATTCGTAAATAAAGGCTTCTGTGATTGGTGGCCCATGTTTACAGTAATTGGGTGCCATAGAAGTTGATGTGAAAATGGTGACAGTCCTGGGTATGGCAAATGTGTTTTTTTCTGTCTCTGGCACAGCACCGCACCCAATCCACAGGAGTTGGTGTCTCTAAGTAGTTTGTCTCCTTGCAGGGATTGAAATAGGTTATGTTAGTTTCAAAGAGAAGGTGTCCTGAGAGTGTTGTCAATCAACTTAAATCCCCTTGCTCTGTGGCTTTGCCAGTTCTCGCAGTGAATGTCTGTCTGGCTTTCCAGATTGGGTATGAAGCAGTCCCAGCATATGGCCACCCCAAGGAAGCAACAGAGCTCCATCCAACACGACCGAGGGCTCCTCGGCTTTTGGAATCAACTCATCCCAACTACAGAGAATATGCAGCCCTAGAATTCAAAGTAATACTTGAGAACTGTACATCTCTCTCAATGCAAAATCAAGTCACTGAAGGTTGGCACAAAGTCATGTGTAAAGTTAATTTTCGAAGTCATGCTCTAAGCCTATCTGGGTGTACCAATGGCAGGCAACTGCAACAGGTGCTGACTTCGGGTTGGAGTATTTTATGGTTTTAAAAGCACCTGCTGCCTCATTCCTTACCTTCAGCAATTTCGGGCAACAATAAAAATGCCAAGATAGCTCCGATGATTAATGTTCTTCCTAGCGAGAGATCGGAGGTTTGTCTAGTGGAAGTTTTGACTCATTATAAGGTAACACAGAGGGTTAGTATGCCTGCTGCAAAGAACGTGTCCCGTGCAGATCACAAAGTGCATATACTATAAATAGGTCAGTGGGTTACTGCTTTTGTTTGAGAGATCCTTTTGTTACTTTCAGTTTATAAGTCAGAATCCTAACATAGAACAGTGATCTATTAGCTCTCAACAAGGAACTGCATGCAAACTGCAAAGTATAGATTAGACTGCTATGAATTTTTTTCCCCAATCTTTCCTTATCCTAGTGTTGGAACAAGCATTTACAATGCAACGGTCTTGCCTTTGCAAAAGTTAGAGCTATTGGCATTGTAAATGACAACATTTTTATTTATGTGTTGGTTTTGAAAACAGATAAATAAATGGCATTGTCATTTACAATGCCAATAGCTTAATCTCTCGCAAATGCCACACACAAACACAGAGCCCCCCCCACACACACAGAGCCCCACACACACAGACCCACACACACAGACCCACAGACACAGAGAGCCCTACATACACACAGAGCCACACACACAGAGTACCACACACACACAGAGCCCCCCACACACACAGAGCCCCCCACACACAGAGCCCCACACACACAGAAACCCACACACACAGAGAGCCACACACACAGAGAGCCACACAGAGAGCCACACACACAGAGCCACACACACACACAGAGCCACACACACACACACACAGAGCCACACACAAACAGAGCCACACACACACACACAGAGCCACACACACACAGAGCCACACCACACACACACAGAGCCACACACACACAGAGCAACACACACACACAGAGCCACACACACACACAGAGCGAGGAATGCTGCTTGCAGCTGGCACACGTGGAGGACTGATGTCATGTGGTTGGATTGCTGGCACTTTGCTATGGGCGCGACTGGTAAATCCATCGCTGAGTTTGCAAGAAATTATGGTAACCTGTTGCTGGAATAGGCGGGAGTGAATGATGCTTTGCTGCTTGGAAGCACCAGAAGGCTGGAATATCCTGTTGCTGGAATAAGTGGACGAGCAATGCTTCAGGCAGATTGGGGGTGATTGCTTGTTTCCTGGGTACGGGTGAAGCAGTGATGCTTAGTTGGTGGGGTGGTGATAGCAAGCTGAGGTAAGGAAGGATCGATGACTGATGGATTGGTTTTGGAAAGTGAAGCTCTGTTGTTAAAGCAGGTGGGTAGTAAAGGCCCATAGTGATGCCCGACTGCTGCGTGGGAGAAGAAAGGCTGCTCTTTTGTTCCGGTGGCCTCAGTGTGTGTGAGGGGGTGCCCTGTACCCCAAAACCCCATGCTCTTACCCTGCTCCTGATCTGGCTAGAGGTCTCTCCGGGAGATGTCACTGCCGTGGGCCACCTTTGTCTGTCATTTTTTTTTTTTTAAACAAAATTTTATTGATTTTCCATGTCAACAAACGAACAAATGATGGCAAGCTCTCCATTTGCATGCTACAGATCAAAATGGTAAACATTACGCCCCACACATCAGTATCCTATCTTTCCCGCAACCCCCACCCTCTCTACCCCCACCCCCCCTTGTCAGTGTGCCCATACATTAGCCTTGCAGCGCATCATAACTCAGCACGGAACGGCAGGTTTCTCCTCCTAGTACTCGAGCAGCAGTTCCCATGCCTGATTGGGGTCCAAACGCCATGCACGGTCGTGCAGGTATCCCCAACCCATCTCCACAATCCTTGGTGCGGCGATCCATTTCCTTGACCGCTAGCTGTTACGCAATCCTAGCATGCAATGACCCCTGTAGGTGTCCCCGTCCTCCCCCCTGCTCTCTCCTCGCCCTGATTCGCGTGCGCCCCCTCCTCACTACCCTCCGCGACTTCTGACATTGATTGTAATTCTGTTACTAGCACGCCCCATGCCCTGGCAGTGTCTAGCGCTTTATCGGTAGCTGCACGGTTGGCCAGTTGTAAGCGGAGAATCCCTTCACTAGATGCCCATTGCTGAAAACATCCCTGCCATCTCAGAAAGCTGGGACCCCCCCTAGATTTCCAGTGTAGGGTGAGCTCCCTCTTGGCCAGGATCAGCCCCAGGTCGAAGAATTTACTGGTAACCTTCGTGGTTGGGGTGTGCGGGAACCAGAGCAGCAGGCAAACTCCCATGTCAGTTTCAACTTGACGCCCCGTAATCTCATTCAGACAGGCCACAACATCAGCCCAGTATGAACCGAGCCCCGCGCAGGCCCAAAACATGTGTCCAAAGTCAGCACCCTCCGAATTACAACGGGGACACACCGACTGCGCCCCACCAAAAACCCGCTGGATCTTAGCCGGCGTCCAATACGCTCTATGGAGTGTGAAGTAGTGGACCAATTGGAACCGGACATTGCGCGTGCCCTTCCAGGCCCGTCGCACTAGCTGGGGCCAAGTAGTCTCCGGTATCTGTCGGCCTAGGTCCGTCTCCCAGCGTTCCCGCAGCTTATCCAGGGGGGGGGGGCGTCCAGTGCCAGTCTCTTATACAAACAAGTAATAGCCTTAAACGTACAGGCAGCCCAAAGACGTAGGCGGCTCCGCCCGACCCCTCTTCCAGCGTCTCTGGATCGCAGAGACCAAAGCCGCATGGAGTAAGAAGTCGCCTCTTGGTAAATCAAATGCCTCCTGCAGGTCGGAAAACGACAGCAGGACACCATCCCTGTACAGATCTCCCACCATGTGGAGCCCACAGTCTTCCCAAGTGGCTAGCCCTGACCAGTCCCCGCCGTGCGGTAAGGCTGTGCACATGCCTAAGGGGATCTCCGGCGCATATGGGACGTGGATACCTGCCCGTTTTTGACTACGAAGACAGCAGTGGCGGAGGGTGCGTTCCTCCATAGACAACTGGTCCAGACGAAGTCCCTGCTGGAGCAATATGAAGGACAGGACATGGCGCTGTACAAGTCTGCCATGCGGGCCGTCGGCCCCCTAAACTCCCGCGCCACAGCCTGGGTAAGCCACTGCAGCTGTGCCGCCAGGTAGTACCATTCAAAATCCGGCACAGCTAGCCCACCTTCCTCCCGCGATCGAAGTAGGGTGGAGAGAGCCACACGCCTCCTGCCAGAGCCCCATATGAATCCTATCACCAGTGACCGTAAAGTCCGGAAAAAGGAGAGCGGGATCCGCACCGGTAGTGTACAGAAAAAATAAAGCAAGCGCGGGAGGACCACCATCTTTAGTAAGGCTATTCGCCCGGCCACGGACAGGGGGAGGGTACGCCAGAATCCAATACTGCCCCTGATGCCTCTCAGCGCTCTGCCCACATTTCCCTCATACAGAAACGAATGGGTATGATAAATGTGAACCCCGAGGTACGGCATACATTCCGGCTCCCATCGTAGCTCTCCAAGTACCGCAGGTCGTGCACACCGGGGAGTGAGGGGGAACAGGCAGGTCTTGGACCAATTAACACGGAGACCCGATAGTTCGCCAAACTCTCGGAGCAAGGCCCGGCTCCCCGCACCGAGGTCGTCACGTCAGCCAGGTACAACAGGAGGTCATCGGCATACAGAGAGATGTGGTTTTGGACACCACGCAACAATACCCCCTCATAAAGCCGCCCCTGGCGCGCCCGCGCCGCCAGCGGTTCAATCGCCAAGGCGAATAGAAGCGGGGACAGGGAGCAGCCCTGTCTAGTACCCCTCATCACCGCACATGCCGCAGATATTGTACGGCCCGTGCGAACCCTGGCAGTAGCGGAAGCATACAACAGTTGCGTCCAGCGGACGAAGCCGTCCCCCAATCCAAACTGACGCAACACACCAAACAGGTACGGCCATTCCACACTATCGAACGCCTTTTCGATATCCACCGACAGGACAGCCGCCGTCGGAGGATCCTCCCCCTCTACATTCATGACCCGTAGCAAGCGCCGTATACACGCAGAGGTATTTCGCGTGGGAATGAAGCCCGCCTGGTCCGGGTGGACGAGGGAACACATATGAGCCAACAAACGCGTAGCCAGAATCCTGCTCAGTATTTTATAGTCCACAGTAAGCATCGAGAGTGGACGATATGCCGTTCTCGCCGTGGGTTGGCCGCCCTTCTTCAACAACGGCACAATGATCGCCTCCCTAGCCGACTCCGGCAGCCTGCCCAGTTCCCATGCCTCACCATATACCTGTAACAACTGAGGCGCCAGAAGGTCCAGGAACGCAGCATAGAACTCCACCGGAAGACCATCACCCCCCGGCGTCTTCTTCCGAGCCATGTGTTTAATCGCCGCTCTAATCTCCCCCTCCGTCACAGCCGCGCCCAGGGCGTTCCCCTGTTCTGGGTCCAGCTGCGGCAGTTGGCCCTCCGCCAAGAAGGCCTCCAAACCCGTTGGGAGCAAGGGTAGCCTGCATCGATACAGCGTCGAGTAATAAGCTAGGAACTGGTCATTAATTTCCCTTTGGGAGTGAACCAGCGCCCCGGCAGGTGTAGCTAGGGATAGAATCGGCGCGCCCCCAAAGTGGGGATTTGCCAGCCACGCCAGCAGCGATCCAGCCCGGTCCCTCTCAGCGTGGGCCCGAACCATGTATTCCCGGTAGTCATGGCAGCGAAGCCTTTCCACTTGTACGGCTACTCGTTCCCTTGCCGCCAGGACTTCCTCCCTATTGCTCCCTGCCGCGTGGCTAGCCCTCTCCACCCGCCAAAGCGAGGCCTCCTCTCATTCCACGTCTGCCAGCAGCGTCTTACGTACCCCGGCTGACGAGGAGAGGCACGTGCCGCGCACCACCACCTTGAAGGCATCCCATTCGATCGCTCTGGTAGTGGCGGTGCCCGCATTCTCCCGGAAATAGCGCTCGAGGCATTCCTGCAATTCCGTGCGGAATACCGGGTCTTCCAGCATCAGCGGGTTCAGTCGCCACGTGGGAATCGGCTGCCGCTGTCTAGACCAGAGGACTGTGAGTAAGCAAGGGTTGTGGTCTGAGATAGTCTTCGCCAAGTACTCGCTACTGCGCACTAGCTCCTGGGCCCCAGCAGTACAGAGGAAGGTGTCGAGGCGGACGTGGAGATCATGGGGTGCGGAGTAGAACGAGTAGTCCCTATCGTCCGAATGGAGCGAACGCCAGGCGTCCAGTAAGCCCCAATGCTCTTGCCAGGCCCCCCCGGGCTTTGGCCACCCTGCGCACCGCCGACTGAGCCAGGGGAGGATGAGAGCGATCTAAATCCACATCCACCACCGAATTAAAGTCCCCCCCTATGAACACCGTGCCAAGCAACAGTGGTGCCAATCTCGTCGATAACGCCGAGAAGAACGTGGCTTGGTCAAAATTAGGGACATAAACACTGCAAAGCGTGACGTCTCGGCCATCCAGTCTCCCCAGCACCGCTGCAAACCTCCCGTCCGAGTCAATCTCCGTCGTTATGGGCTGGAAGGGGACGCCCGCCCGAACCCAAATCAACGCCCCCCTAGCATGAGCGGAGTAGGTAGTATAGTAAAGTTGCCCCCTCCAACGCCGCTGCAGCGCTCGCCCCTCCACCAGAGTCAAATGCGTTTCCTGCAGAAAGGCTATCTGGACCCCCCTACGCACTAGATATGCATGTACCTTATACCTCTTACTCATGGAGTTGAGCCCCCGCACATTCCATGTAACACATTTCAGTTCCAACTTAGCCGCCATTGGTAAATCTATAGCTGTAACAGAACCTCAACAACCCTAGCGGCACACTGACAGACCCCTGCAACATCAAACACCCCCAACTCTCCCCCAACCCACCCACCCCCAGAACAGGCATCAAACAGTTGTCACCCATCCAAACTCCTGCCCCCACAGGTGAGGGAAACTCTGGAAAGCACCAGAGACTCACAAAGTATGTGAGGTAGAGGGGATAGCGCAGCACCTCCGGCTGGACAGCCAGAGACCCACCACACCGCGATGGGCCGATCCCGAGTGAGAAAGAACTTCTCCCCCCCACCGCACTGGTAGCGCCCCCGCCCAATCAAGGTCATAGTGCCATGGGGCCCCGGCAGCACCATCAATACCCCGGGAAGACAGGGAGAGTAGCCCCACCCAACATCCCTTCCGAAAGGATCTCAAGTAACCCTGTCATAGTCATCTCCATAGGCCAGATACCCCTCCTTACTGTTCATTGCACAGCCGCCTGGCAGTCACTCGTCCAACAGTCCCTCGGCCGTCTGAGGGGTAACCTGAGGCAAATCCCCAGATTCCTTCTCCGAACCCCCATCCGAGCCTCCCAGACCCGTTTCATCAGAGCCCAATCGGGAGCCCGAGTCCATCACAGGGCCCTCTGCCGCCGCTCCAGAAATAAGCGACACCGCCTGCAAGGCGGCCTGCCTCTCCAGTTCCGTCTGCGATGCTGGTGGGGATCGCCGGCTCAGTCCTCGCTTCCGATTGCGCCTGCTCCATCGCGGCTGTGGTCGGCCCTCAGTAGCCTCCGTCCACGTTCCCGTACCATCCTTGCCCGCACGGTAGCGTTCCAGCCATTGCCAGGCGTCATCCGGCGTGTCACAGAACGTCGCCACTCCGTCCACCAGCACCTTCAAGCGTGCCGGGAACAGCAAAGAATACTGGACTCCCTCGTCGCGGAGAGTTCGCTTGACAGCAACGAAGGAGAAGCGGTTGCGCTGGCCCTCTTGTGAGTAGTCAGGAAAGAGGGACACAGACGCATTGTCCACCTTGTACGGACCATTTGATCTAGCTTGCCGCAGGATAATGTCTCGATCCCTGAAGTGCAGCAGGCGGGCTATGACAGGCCGAGGAAGACGGCCCGGGGCCAGAGGTCGGGCCGGGACCCTATGGGCTCTCTCCAGAGTATAGAAGCTCATCAGGCCCTCAGGCACCACCACATCTCGTAGCCAACGTTCAAGATAAGAGACCATGTCATCCCCCTCGACGTTTTCGGGAAAACCCACCACTCTGATGTTGTTGCATCTGTTGCGCCCTTCTGCATCAGCCGCTCTCCTCTCCAATTGCTGCACCCTACGCACCAGATCATCCAGCGTAGCGTCCGTCGCTTTCCGGGCCGGTTCGAGTGTCTCAAGCACCAGCTCCGTGGATTTGACGCGGTCGGCAAGCTTGTCGTGATCCGCTTTCAATAGGCCGAGGTTCGTCGAAACCAGCGCAATATCCTGACGCAGCGCCTCTCTCGTGTCCCCTATGGCCTGGAGGATCTGGTCCATCTGTTGTTGTTGGAGACCAGGGCTCTGGCTATCCGTCGATCGGTGGTCGTGCGCATCAGAGGGGTCTTCAGCCTGGTCCGTCGAGGTCGCACCCGCGCCCTTCTGCGGCTTCCCCATGACGCACCACCAGAGCACGCAGTTGCGGCAAGCACCAGAGGTCCGTCCCGTAGTGGCAACAGGGTCGCAGGACGCACCTCCACCCAGCTGGTCCGTGCGTGGTATAGGGCGAGGGCTACTGGGCAAGTCTTGGGTACAGTGTAGGTCCACTCTCCGACTCCCCGTACGCTAACACGGACCGCTAGCCATGCAGGGTATGCCACGACATGCCAGGCCCCCAACGGACGACCGGAAGGTCCAGAAGGCAGGTCCCAAACCAGGGGAGCACAAACGTATCTCCGTGCCCCCACCAGCGCACATCCGGGGCCAAGGGCAGAGACCTGCGCCAGAAAGATCAGGCACGCCGAAGTAGGCCGGAGGCCGCCCGCAGTCCGGGGCCCATGACGCAGGTTCCAATACGCCACCACTAGAATGCCAGCGCGGCCCCCTCAAGGCGCTAGTGGGCCCCTGATAGTCTCCCAGCTCTCAGTCCTCCAGACGAACAATCAGGCCCTCAGGGGCCGGGCACCCACTCCTGTGTCTGGCGTCCGGCCGACGCCGCTCCAGATTTAGAAGTCTCTGCCCCAGAGCGCCTGTTGCGGGACCACAGGCCAGCACTGCTCCACACAGTACCTGCTCCGTCGCAACAGCCACGTCCACAGAGCACTCCGCAGCAGGAGACACGCCACCAGCTGGGCGCAGCGCCGCCTTCGCCCCACTCAGATCTGGGCCTCCGTCCGTGGACACCCGCCAGGCGCCGCCTCAGGCCCTCGGCGGCCTGCACGAGAAGTCCGCGGTGTCCTCCACAGCCGGGTCAGCCTTCCGGTCGCGCCGATTCCCACTCCGCCGCGAAGGGTCAGCCCCCCCGGCGGGCCCTCCGAAATCGAGGCCGGGGATCCGGGCCGGTTGCAGGCCCACGGCAAGATGGCCGTCCGTCGGAGCTCTAGCCTCCCGGCGGCCGCCGGAATCAAGGCGATCGCGACACTCCCCTGGCTCACAGCAGGAGCGAGTCACCCCTGGATCTTCAGGGGCCACTGCAGGTCGGCGGCGCCGCTGGGGAGGGGGTCTGTCAGGATAACTCGCCGAGATCGGCCCGGAGCTCGGGACTCAGGCGACCATGCTCGTCGGCGCTTAAGCCCACCTTTGTCTGTCATGCTGATTTTCTTTTGATTTCTATTCCCGGCATCCCTTGCTGGGACACGTCACTTCCGATCACGGCTACCCACAAGCCTCTGTTTTGTAGTCCCAATTCATTCCTTTCACAGCATCGAGGGACCTCAAGCCTTGCACCTCACGAAGGTCAAATGGAGTTAGGGACTTCATCAAAGGCCAAGATTTATACATTACCTGAGTGAGTCTTAAGACTTCCGATTTTTAAAGCCTAAAAATTGCGTTATTTTATCCACGGAGAAGGGCCATTAATAGGGTGGTGTGACGATTTAAAATGAAACAAACAGGGACATTATCCAATCGCAGCACCCACGCATTACTGCACCCAGCAGTGACGTCATAGGCGTCAGTCATATTATTTTTAGTCAGGATGTAATAAGGCGAACCTTTGACGAATATGTCAGCTATCCCTGCCCACGTCTGCCCCACTGGTGCGCAGGTGAATGGCCGCGCCACACCCCAGGCAGGGCACATTTCCTGGGAACATGACAAAAACAAGTCCCCCTTTCAATACAGATAAAAGTATATGGGGGTGGGCTTAGAAATGGCGTGCCAGTCACCCCGGGGCACCATTGGGTGAACCAACTCCTCTCTGTGATTACAGCAGTCCGCTCGGACAGTTCACGCCTGTCACAGCTCAGGGGCAAGAGAGTGTGGGGGATATTTCCTGCCCTCTACGTGATTGGAGTGTGCTGCCTGGCATTGCGTAATGTCAGCAGTATGTTTAGCAGTATAAAAACAGTAAATGCATTCATACATGAACAGATGTTATCAACAAAAAGAGACAGGGAGTTGGTTTCTGTAGGTGGGGGCATGAGGAGATAGAGGTTTAAAGTTTTTTTTTAAAAAAACTTTATTTTTGAATTTTATAATGTACAATGAAAGAACCCCCCCAAAAGGCATCATTAAAAACACATGTATACAGATCGACGGACTCATTATGGCACATTTTGGACATAGGCTACACCGTAATATACTTGGGTACATGAGGAACATTAAAAGAACAAGCAATGGAATAAACATTATTGTGAGGAAATAGCCAGGCCCAGCCCCATGCATTGTACCAGAGACCCCTTAGGAGTCACCCCCTTCCTCTCCCTCAGACCCCGATCCCTGTGCTGAAAATAATTCGCCACTGGTCCCTTCGGAATCGCTGTGGGCAGACTGCTCTCTTAGCGCCAGGCCTGCCATACACATGGCTCGCCAGGCAAGCAGGTCCTCTTGCAATTTCTCATCCCTCCTGGTATTCTTCAGATGTGTTTCTTCTGCGAGGGACCATTCCCTAACTTCTCTAAGCCATGTGGGTATCTCCGGGGCCCTCTGTCCCATCCAAGTTATAGCTACCCTATGCCTGGCCAACACTAACATCAGTTGCAATAATTTATAAGAAATTTTCCATTTCCTAGGCCTAGGAACTAACGCCAGGAGGCAATGTAAGGGTACTAACTTGATCCGAAGGCCTGTAGTGGCAGTTATGTGATCTACAACACTTGCCCAGAAACCCCCAATTAACGGGCAGTCCCAGGCTAGGTGCAGGAAGCCCACCCCCTCTGCGCTACATCTGGGGCAGTTGTCCCTCCTGTCCTCCGAGTAATGACTCAACCAAATCGGAGTGAGGTAGGTACGGTGGAGGAAATTAAAGTGAATTAGTTTAAAGCGCGCCATGCATGATACCCGACGTGTCAAAGCCCCTATGTGCTTACGCTGCCCCTGGTCCAGTGGCGAGCCCAGGTCCGCCTCCCAGGCCGCCCAGGTCGGCGGCACCGGTGGTGTGGAATCACGTTTCATAGCTGCATATAACAAGGAGATAAGCCTGCGTCCCCTGCTGCAGGACAAGAGAATATTTAAGGTGTGAGTCATTGGAGGTGCCTCCGGACACTGGGGCCAGACCGAGTGTGCTACGGCTCGCAGTCCCTGGTAATGTAGATATTGTCCTCCACTAAGGCCAAAGTTCTCTTCCACCTGCTCATATGTCAGGAAAGTCTCTGCAGGGTACATATCGGCTAGGACCTGGCAGCCCTTCTCTCTCCATTCACAGAAGGACATATGTTGTTCCATCGTGACCATCGGTGCCAGTATCCAGATCGGGAGTTCCCTATGAAAGGGTGCTGATCGCAGAATTCGTTCTACAAATCGTTGCCAAACACCCGCTGTGTGCCTTACCACGTATGGCAACGTATCCTTTGCCCCTTTCCCTTGCATTAATGCTACTTGTAACTCCTGTACCGTTGCTCTCCCTGCCAATAGTCGCGTCTCCCAAACATCTGTGTCCGCAAACCATCTGGCCGCCGGTTGTAGCTGCGCCGCGTAATAGTACAAATCAAAGCACGGGGCTTCTAAGCCACCCTCCTCGAAAGAGCGCACAACAGTATGGGGAGCCACTCTGCTGCGCCGACCTGCCCAAAGCAGGGACTTGAGCAGCATGTTCAGGGTCCGAAAAATTCGAGGGGGGAGAGGACATAGCGTATTTTGAAGGACATACAATGTCCTAGACAGTATCACCATCTTGGCGATGGCCAGGCGGCCCATCAGGGATAATGGCAGGGTGTTCCAAAAGGACACTGCTTGCTGAAGGGACTTAATCACTCGGTCAATGTTGCACGCCAGTGATTGTGTCTCTGTAGAAGCCACATGAATGCCTAAATAACGAATGCTCTCCCGTTCCTAACGCAGTCCCAGCTCTGGTAAGTCCTCCAGGGGCACCGATTCAAGGCCCGACAGCGGAAAGATCAGAGACTTGCTGCGGTTAAGCCTCAATCCCGACACCTCGACGAAACGGTCCAGATGATGCAGTATTATCGGAAGCGCCTCTCTCGGCGCTTTCAAGTAAATCAGGGCGTCATCCGCATACAGAGACAAAACATTACACATGTCTCCCACCTGGATGCCCCATTGCATCATCTCAGATCTAATCCGTACGGCAAAGGGCTCTATCGCCTGGGCAAAAAGGAGTGGCAAGAGGGGACACCCCTGTCTTGTGTCCCGTCCCAAC
Source organism: Lissotriton helveticus (assembly GCF_964261635.1). NCBI lineage: Eukaryota > Metazoa > Chordata > Amphibia > Caudata > Salamandridae > Lissotriton > Lissotriton helveticus. Next base: position 965,050,243 of record NC_136070.1, read on the forward strand.
TGCCACTCTTCTGATCTCGCGGCTCCCAGTCACACCCTGGTGTGAGGGGATCTATATAGGATACTAATCCAACGGCAAAAATTAGGACCTAGGCCCATTGCCCGGAGGACCTCCTGCAAGTAGCCCCAATCGAACGTGTCAAACGCTTTGGCAAGATCGATGGAAACCAATACCGTCTGCTCCTCCCCACCCTGCACCTCGTGCTGTATGTGGTTCAGGCGCCTTAGGTTCATGGCTGTGTTGCGCCCCGGAGTAAACCCACATTGGTCCGGGTGTACCAGATGTTCCATATAAGGTGCTAGATGCGTGGCCAATAGCTTGGTTAAGATCTTTACGTCTGTATTTATCATAATAATCGGACGATACGATGAAGGGTCGTTTGTCACCCCCCGGTTTAAGGATCATGCAAATTTCCCCCGTGTCATATTCTGTGGGAGAAACCTGCTCTCGAACGCTTCGAGAAATACTTGTAAGAGGAGACGAGACAGTGTATCCCCGAACTCATGATAAAATTCCAGTGGGAACCAATCACTCCCTGGCAACTTTGCACGCAGTAAGCGGGCCAAAGCCACACAAACCTCGGCCAGTGTCAGGACTACATCCAGTTCCTCCCGGGCCGACTCAGAAAGGGTCGGCAGGGTCAATCCCTGTAAATAAGGGAGATAAGAGGCCTCGGAAATATCTGGGTCTGCAGTATATACTCGTTGTAAGTGGGATTGGAGAACCTCAAGGATGCCTTGTTCCGAGTGAACCATGTCCCCGTTCAGGTCCCGTAGGGCTACGATGCGCTCCGGTGTCTGTTCCTTCAGAAGGATCCAAGCCAGGAGCCCCCCTTACTTGTCGCCCTCCCTATGAAGGCGCTGTCTATATTGGCCCAAGGTGTATTTGTCGAGCCGATCAAGGATATCATGTACCCGAGCTCGGGCAGTCTGTTCCTCCACCCTCTGCAGGGCGTTAGGGTCCGCCGAGGTTTGGGCATGTAAGAGAGTATCCTCCGCCTTTCGGAGATCCTGGAGGAGCTGTTTCCGGACTCCATAAGTGAGTCTCATGCAAGCTCCCTTCACCACCGCCTTTAGGGCTTCCCACTTGGTGGCCAAGGAAATGCCACTCTCCTCCCAATTAACCCCTTCCATGCTCATGACGGAACGGTTCCGTCATCAGCGTCGGTGCTCCGGTGCTGATGACGGAACATTTCCGTCATGAGTCAATATGATTTATTACCCTTCAGCACTGCAGCGAAATTCGCGCAGCACTGAAGAGGTTAAGGACCACGTAGTCCCCGAGGGCTGTTTCCACATGTGCTTTCCCCATCTGGTCTCAGAGGATATCTACTGGAAGCCTCCAAGTCCGAGGGCGAGTAACTGGGGCACCCCACTGCACCATGCAGGCTACTGGAGAGTGATCCGAAAGAAAACGAGCCTGGTGTGTAACCTCCATGGACATGTTAAGCTCAGCATTCGCCACTAAGACCCTATATAGGCGACTGTGCGTGTTGTGGGTAGGGGAGAAACAGGTATACACTTTCTGCGTCAGGTTCTTATGGTGCCAGATATCCACCGCCCCAATATGTTCCATGACCTCCCTAAGCTTTGCAGTCATACGGGGTTTTGTGCCCTCTCGGGGGGAGACCTATCCAGGACTGGGTCAATAATACAGTTAAAGTCCCCAAACCAAAGGACTGGGGCCTCCAGGTCATGGATATGAAGGGCCTGAAAGAATACCGGATCATCCGTGTTGGGTGCGTATGTGTTTAATATGACAATTTCCCTGCCATCCAGTTTCGCCCTTAGAGGTTTAAAGTTAACACTTTTTTACTGCCCCCCACCACTCACACAGCAGGAACAGGGAGCCCCCGTCCGAGTGCTCTCTGCGCGCAGTGCTATAGCCGGGCCCTTATCTCCATGAACGGGGACCATCGGTGCAGGGCGGGTTGAGCTTCATGGCAGGCGCGAGGAGAGGGGGCAGGGTTGGTCTCTGCTGCGGCTGCAGCACCGGGCTCCGGCCTCATCCAGCACCGCTCCCGTCCGCAGTGCAGCCACCTCCGGGGAGCCGTGGCCAGGGCATGGGGTAGGCTCAGGGTCCAGCAGCTCTGCCCGTCGCTGCCTCCTTCTGGCGATGCGCATCGCGCGCTCGCGGGAGGACGAGATCTGCGCTCCGCTCCATGAGGGAGACAACCAATAGGAGGGGGGATCCACCCGGGAAGGAGGGATCTTGTTGAAGAGATCCTCCAAGAAAGGACACGGCTCAAATATCGAGCAGTGTGCGAGCGAGTCTTTAACCTGAGAGACGAAGATTCCTCCAGAAAGAGAGATCCACCCGGGGAAGGGAGATATAGCAGCGAAAAATAGATCAGTACGGGATCTGGGGAGCTGGATCTACCGGGGAAGGAGGGGTATAAGGAGAGAGAAATTTATTGGATGCATAACCTCTTGAGGGCAGGAATCACCAAGTCCCAGTAGCGAGGAAGTGGACTGTACTTCCGCCCCCTCCCCTGCCATCAGGCGTGAGGTGTCATCTCTCACAGGTCGAAGCAAGCACCGGGTAATGACACGCAACTTTCACTCGGCAGCATCTGTGTAGTAAACTTACCGCCCTCGGTATTCCCGCGACCTTCCCCAACAAGCGCTGGCAGTGACGTGTCATTTTCTCTTTTAGCCCCGTCCCACTCGGACGGCCTCGGGTTGACATGCTGCTGGCGTAAAAGTTTTCTTATCTTCTTTATGGGGACATCTGATGCCCCATAAAGAAGATAAGAAAGATTTTACCACAGCAGTAAGTCAAGGAGACCAGTCTGAAAAGGACGTGGCTAAAAGAGAAAAAAGAACGTCACTAGGACCTCTTCTCCAATGCTGGCCACCGTTTAGGAGGCCAGCCAATGGAGAGGAGGGGCGGGGCTTAACCCTCGCTAGTGAAGGACACTCTAAAACATACAATCTCGCGAGCTCGACTGAGCATGTGCGCAGTACGCCACGTGTAGGAAGGTGGCTACCTGACTATGGTTACCCCAGATTTTTTTGCCTTGTGTTTAGCTGGTTTTCAACTTAGTTGACCTGGTTCCCTGCCAATCAGGGCCCCAGGCCATCTGCTCTCTCTGTAAAATGGATTCCATGTATCCTAGGTACATACCACAATTGGAAATGGACTCCTTGTCAGCCCCTGTACCATGCACTATAGGTGCTCAGGGCATAGGTGGCACCAAGGCCTACCAGGGGCTGCAGCATATCTTTTGCCACCCCTGGCTGGTTCTTAAATTGACACAACTGGCTGATCACTCAGCTGGGGCAAGGTGGTGTAATCACCCCTTGCTTAGGTATAGTATACCTATATCTAAACCTATATCTGGACACATATAAACCTGTGAGCCACTCCTATGGAAGGCCTCATCAATCCTGGAGGCAGAGTGCATGGTTTAATGTGAGATGGAGCTTTAGCATGAGCTGAGCCTGTCTGCAGCTGTCGGGAACAACTCCCTAAGCTGTTTCAGGATAATGCCATACCATATACTATTAAGTGCATTATAATTCTCGCGGTTATATAGCAACTTTGGTTTGGCTTTATCAAAACATGTTGTTTAAGGTGTCATACAATTTGGAATACTATCCCCTCGCCAGTTCTGGCGACGGGGATAGCATTCCACCCCTCTAGAGGGAGAAGACATGTTACTTTACTGAAATGCGGTTAATTTTAAAAGAGCCTCACATCCACAAAATGGATGCTTCTGCCACAGACACAGGTCTGACCCCCTGCAGCTGACCGAAACTCAGCCAAGGGGGCCTGGACAAAGGGTTTCCTGTCGCAGGGCGGTGTTACACCCCCTCAGACAGGAGATAGTGGATTGTAGCAGGGAGGTTTGAAAGAAACCAGATGCTGCATGGGGAGCACAAGGCTGCCCCATTGCATAATCCGGCCAAACCGGTTCTGGGGCACTCCAGCCCCCGTCCCAGCGCGGCCAGGATCAAAGGAAGGGGGTGTATCCACCCACTTCCTGGGTCCCACCCATAGGAGGGGACCTAGCAGGTAATCCAGCCCCCTAGATTGGTATAAGAATGGGAGCAGTGCCAATGCACTTCAGATTATCCTGATGAAACATAAGAAACGAAACTCTGGACCCTTCGACATCCTACTCAACGTAGAAGACTGAAGAATCTCCCTTGTGGTCAAGGAGTGACCACCCTGTGCAAACAGGCACCATCCAGCCTTCGACGTCTGCTTTGTTGCAGTTCCCGCCGGAACTCGAGCGACAGAGATCAACGAGATCAAGCTTGCCTGCCTTCCAACAGCCGAATCCACTGTCCCTGCAGAGCTGAGACCCGTGGAGGCGACCGGAAGTGTGGGGCACGCCATCTTGAAAAGACCACGAGACGCTGACCGTGCAGCCCACGAGTGACCCTCGAAGCTGTGCACCGGGGTTTGAGAAGCCCCAACCCTGAGCCACTCTTGCACCGAAGTTCAGCCCTCCACACTCGACGAGTGCTGCGTGGGGCCCTTCTGCTTCTTTTGGCTCAACGCGTTGGTCCGGTCACTTGCCAGCCGGCTTGTGGCCCCTGTACCGACGAAACTTGAAATTCGACCTGCGATTCTGGTTGCTCCAGATTTGTACCAGCTTCCCTGAAAAGGAGCCCCCACTCGGACCCTCCTGGTTTGAGTGAGAAGCAATCTCCCGGTTTCGCGTGGATTGCTTTTGCCAAGTGTTGTTTGCTCCAATCTTGAAGCCGACAGCGCCTACGGCGAGAGCCTGCGTGGGACAGATCGTGACCCGCTCCTGGACGTCGTAGATGCCCCAGGGCCCACGTGACAGCGGAGAGAAGCTCCTCGACAACCACCTGATTGCGCCCGACATTGCCTGGTTCCATCCTGGTTCCACCCTGGTCACTGCTGAGTGACCCAGGCTATGTCCCTTCTGCTTTCAGGTACTTTTCGACTTGAGTCCACCCTTGGACTCCACCGGACACTTCTCTTTCACCTCGCCTGCAGCCCTTTCAGCTCCAAGCACCAAGAGCCTGCGTGACGAAACCCGACTCAACTTCGACCCTGTGCACCCACTTCCTGTGGGTGAGGTAACATTGCAACGCCGGTGTTCCCACACTGGTACACACCTCTAGGGTCTGTGTCTTAAGTTTTGTTCCTCTAGGTTCAGCGGAAGTGTCCTTAAACTCTAACTTTGTAACTTTTACGCACCATTGACTTTACATTGGTGCAAGCCGCACTTTACGTGCTGCACCCGAATCCCGCGGGCTTTTCCCGACTTCAGCATTGCTAGTCCCGACTGCTCCCAGCGATTCCCTAGGCCCTAGGCCTAACCACTGATCGATTGGTATCTCTTATACCATTTTTTTAGTATATGGTTTGAGTGGCCCCTAGGCCTCATCCAAAATTGTGCAACTTTGTATGTTATACTGTGCTTTTGATTTAACACTTGTGCCCCTTTGTTCATAAAGAATACTGGGGATTGTTTTTAGTAATAAATACATATATTTTTATAATATATACTTGTGTGGTGTCCTTTCATTTGATATTACAGGATTGTATGTGGTAAAACAGCTCGCTTAACACGACCTCTTAAGTTAAGCCTTTAGGCTGCTTAGTCCATGCTACCCCTAGGATAGCTTGTCTAATAAGGTTGACTTACAACCAGACACCATACGGGTTGTTTGGACTGATACAAGGTGGTTCCAGAATTGGAAACATCATATATCAGGCCAACTTCTCACATTGGTGGCAGCGGTGGGATTTGAGCTTGCTGTTGGTTTACCATTGCAATCTTTTTTATCAAATTGAAAGATCACATGAAGTACCTCTAGGTACATATAAATCAAAAGCTTAGCATATTTAAGTTCTACTGAACTTAGTAGTTGTAGATTAAAGGGATTAGCACACCCTGACTACAACTCACTAGCAAGGTACAGTAGGGAAACACTTAGTGTAGGTAGGTGCATCACTTACACCACACTAGAGTCATGTCTGACACAGGAAAGGCCTCGGGTTCTGCTTCTGTGACAGTTGACCTTACCAAGGCAACTTCCAGATATGACAAGCTAACCCACAAAGACTTGGTTGCCTTGTGCATCTCAAGAGGGTTAAAAAGGGGCAGAAGTCCCACCAGTCCTTCCCTGATAGCCATTCTAGAACAGGATGACTTAGAAAAGGCAAATGCAGTTCCCTTAGATTCAGGAGATGGAGTGAACCCCAAGCAACTGAGACCACCCCAGTGGAGGAAGAAGAAGAGGAGGTAGAAGGGGAGGAGGACTCAGATGTAGAGGATCTTGAAAGTCAGGATCAGAGGGGTAACCAGGTTATAGTTGCCAGGCTTAGCCAGGCCAACTTAAACCTACTTGGGAATGGAGAGGGTCAGCACCTCCCCAGACCCTATAACATTCTCCCAGGCAACAGAAGAGTGAGATCTCCAGCAGGGGACTCTCATATTTCTAGTGCCTCAAGAGAATCTCAGAGAGGAAGGACTCCCTCTCAGAAAAAAGAGCATGAGGCAAGAATGAGGGCTGTCAAACTCCAGATAGAGAGGGAGGAGGTAGCCCTGGCTCAAGCTAGACTTGCCTTGGCAAGAGAACAGAAAATGTGTGGCTTAGATGCCACTGGTGGCAGCAATTTTCCTAGAGAAAAACCCAGGTCCTATGATAGTAGAAGCCTGACAAAGATTGTGCCCCCTACAAGGAAGGGGATGACATCCACAAGTGGATAACTGCTCTTGAGAGAGCCTGCATGGTACAGCAGGTTCCTGAGGAACAGTGGGCAGCAATCTTATGGTACTCCTTTTCAGAGAAAGGGAGAGATAAGCTCCTCACTGTTAGACATGAGGATGCAAACAATTACAAAGTCCTGAAGAGTGTTCTGATAGATGGGTTTGGCTTAACCACTGAACAATACAGGTTAAGGTTCAGAGATACCCAGAAGACACAGACTCAGGACTGCACTGATTTTGTAGATTGTGCTACTAAGGCTCTGGAGGGCTGGCTACATGGCAGCAAAGTGCATGACTTCACAGGATTGTATAATTTGATTATGAGGGAGCAGATCCTAAGTAATTGTCAGAACCAGCTCTTACACCAGCACCTGGTGGACTCAGATTTGACCTCTCCCCAAGAATTGGGAAAGAGGGCAGATAAATGGGTCAGAACCAGGATTAGGCCTAAGAATCAGGACAGTAACCAGAAGAAGGAGTCTACCAAGCCTCAAGAGAAGGGTGAGGATAAAAGTAAGGAAAAGACTTCCCCAGGGCCCCAAAACTCCAAGAATGGGGGTGGGTCCCAAGACACTACTTCAACTCAGAGAAAGCCTTATTGTCATGTCTGTAAACAGGTTGGGCATTACAAAACAGACAACTGTTGTCCCAATAATGGCAATAAAGAAAATATACCTCCAAAGCCAGTTCCAACACCTCCTGTTACTGTCAGCAGTAATCCCCCAGGAAGTAGGAGCACACCCAGGAATCTGGGTGGGTTTACTTATGGAGCTCAGGTGGACCCTGGCGTATCCAGGTCCCCATCACCCAATAATCTTGTTTATGAGACTGGCATGGGGTTTGCCAACTTCTCTGATTGCCCAAATACTTTGAGCAAATATAGACAAGAACCCATCATCAATGGTTTGAAAGTTGAAGCCTTTAGAGACACAGGGGCTAGCATCACCATGGTGGCTGACTGTATAGTCCCCTCTAAGCAACTTTTACCAGGTACCACATACCAGGTAACAAACATTGATGGAATCCAAACAAATCATCCCATGGCAGTAGTAAGTCTCAGCTGGGGAGGTGTCACTGGCCCAAAGAGAGTGGCAGTGTCATCAAACTTGCCTGTAGACTGCCTACTTGGTAATGATTTGGAAATCTCAGCCTGGGCTGAGGTTGAACAAGAAACCCATTCTAGAATGGTAAATTCCAATGGAAAGGTTAGCGGGGCTGTAATGGCTACAGCCCCAATTCAAGATGTCCTTCCTGAAAAGGTTGGTAGGGCTGAGCAACTCTCTGCCCCATCTTTAGCAAAAGCTCTTCCTGAACAGAATAGCAAAGCTGTTATGATAACAGCAGAAACCCAAACTGAGTCCCCTCCTGAAAAGGTTGGTGGGGCTGTGATGGCCACAGCCCAAACTCAAACTGATATGTGTGCTGTGAAGCCTGAAATGATGGATAACTCCACACAAACTGAGAGCACAGAGGAGGACGAGAAATCTCCCCCTCGCCAGACTTTAGGAATGAATCAGCCTCCTCAGGGAACTGATCTTACCCCTGATGAAGGAACTGCCCCAGAGGTAGTTGGGCCTAGGCTGACAGAGCCTCTGATGTCAGTGGACCCTTCTCAGGTGGGACCCAGTCTGGAGCAGGTAACCTGCCCCTCTCTACCATGCCTTAGTCAGCCCAGGGCTGCAGAGGACAAGAAGGACAGTGAGACCCAGAGGGCCCCCTGTCAAATAAAGCACCCCCATCAACAGATTAGGGGCACCAAAACTAGTAGCCCTAGTGAGGTGAAAACTTTAAAAACTCCTGAGGGAGCCCCCTTAAAAGTAGTTAGGGACCTCCCACAGATGGATTCTGTTGGGCACAGCCAAACCTGGGACCAAAAGGGCCCAAACCTGAACTGTCCCTCCAGCAAGCCAAACAGAGGGACCCAGCCTCCAGCTTTAGGTAGCCAGAGGTTGACCCTGAGAGCACAGTGCAACTCAGTTGAAGAAAGAAAGGCACACATGGTGGAAGATACTTGGAGGAAGCTGAGCCCTAAATTAGTGGAGCCTCACTTCAATACTCCATATGCAAACCAGCCTTTGACTTTGCATAAACACACCCAAGGTAGTGATTCCCTATGGTGGAGACCCTCTAATACCCCAAGGGTGAGGGACTGCTTAGTGGACCATGAGACAGGGGGTACCCATGCTAGTGCAGGTACTTCCTTATATGGCCACTCAGGCAATATAGGCTTACCTGGCCAAGGATAGCCTTATCTCCTTTCGTTTGGGGGGGGGGGGGGGGTTATGTAGGAAGGTGGCTACCTGACTATGGTTACCCCAGATTTTTTTGCCTTGTGTTTAGCTGGTTTTCGACTTAGTTGACCTGGTTCCCTGCCAATCAGGGCCCCAGGCCATCTGCTCTCTCTGTAAAATGGATTCCATGTACCCTAGGTACATACCACAATTGGAAATGGACTCCTTGTCAGCCCCTGTACCATGCACTATAGGTGCTCAGGGCATAGGTGCCACCAAGGCCTACCAGGGGCTGCAGCATATCTTTTGCCACCCCTGGCTGGTTCTTAAATTGACACAACTGGCTGATCACTCAGCTGGGGCAAGGTGGTGTAATCACCCCTTGCTTAGGTATAGTATACCTATATCTAAACCTATATCTGGACACATATAAACCTGTGAGCCACTCCTATGGAAGGCCTCATCAATCCTGGAGGCAGAGTGCGTGGTTTAATGTGAGATGGAGCTCTAGCATGAGCTGAGCCTGTCTGCAGCTGTCGGGAACAACTCCCTAAGCTGTTTCAGGATAATGCCATACCATATACTATTAAGTGCATTATAATCCTCGCGGTTATATAGCAACTTTGGTTTGGCTTTATCAAAACATGTCGTGTAAGGTGTCATACGATTTGGAATACTATCCCCTCGCCAGTTCTGGCGACGGGGATAGCATTCCACCCCTCTAGAGGGAGAAGACATGTTACTTTACTGAAATGCGGTTAATTTTAAAAGAGCCTCACATCCACAAAATGGATGCTTCTGCCACAGACACAGGTCTGACCCCCTGCAGCTGACCGAAACTCAGCCAAGGGGGCCTGGACAAAGGGTTTCCTGTCGCATGGCGGTGTTACACCCCCTCAGACAGGAGATAGTGGATTGTAGCAGGGAGGTTTGAAAGAAACCAGACGCTGCATGGGGAGCACAAGGCTACCCCTTGCATAATCCGGCCAAACCGGTTCTGGGGCACTCCAGCCCCCGTCCCAGCGCGCCCAGGATCAAAGGAAGGGGGTGTATCCACCCACTTCCTGGGTCCCACCCATAGGAGGGGACCTAGCAGGTAATCCAGCCCCCTAGATCGGTATAAGAATGGGAGCAGTGCCAATGCACTTCAGATTATCCTGATGAAACATAAGAAACGAAACTCTGGACCCTTCGACATCCTACTCAACGTAGAAGACTGAAGAATCTCCCTTGTGGTCAAGGAGTGACCACCCTGTGCAAACAGGCACCATCCAGCCTTCGACGTCTGCTTTGTTGCAGTTCCCGCCGGAACTCGAGCGACAGAGATCGACGAGATCAAGCTTGCCTGCCTTCCAACAGCCCGATCCACAGTCCCTGCAGAGCTGAGACCTGTGGAGGCGACCGGAAGCGTGGGGCACGCCATCTTGAAAAGACCACGAGACGCTGACCGTGCAGCCCACGAGTGACCCTCGAAGCTGTGCACCGGGGTTTGAGAAGCCCCAACCCTGAGCCACTCTTGCACCGAAGTTCAGCCCTCCACACTCGACGAGTGCTGCGTGGGGCCCTTCTGCTTCTTTTGGCTCAACGCGTTGGTCCGGTCACTTGCCAGCCGGCTTGTGGCCCCTGTACCAACGAAACTTGAAATTCGACCTGCGATTCTGGTTGCTCCAGATTTGCACCAGCTCCCCTGAAAATGAGCCCCCACTCTGGCCCTCCTGGTTCGAGTGAGAAGCAATCTCCCGGTTTCGCGTGGATTGCTTTTGCCAAGTGTTGTTTGCTCCAATCTTGAAGCCGACAGCGCTGACGGCGAGAGCCTGCGTGGGACAGATCGTGACCCGCTCCTGGACATCGTAGATGCCCCAGGGCCCACGTGACAGCGGAGAGAAGCTCCTCGACAACCACCTGATTGCGCCCAACATTGCCTGGTTCCATCCTGGTTCCACCCTGGTCACTGCTGAGTGACCCAGACTCTGTCCCCTCTGCTTTCAGGTACTTGTCGACTTGAGTCCACCCTTGGACTCCACCGGACACTTCTCTTTCACCTCGCCTGCAGCCCTTTCAGCTCCAAGCACCAAGAGCCTGCGTGACGAAACCCGACTCAACTTCGACCCTGTGCACCCACTTCCTGTGGGTGAGGTAACATTGCAACGCCGGTGTTCCCACACTGGTACACACCTCTAGGGTCTGTGTCTTAAGTTTTGTTCCTCTAGGTTCAGCGGAAGTGTCCTTAAACTCTAACTTTGTAACTTTTACGCACCATTGACTTTACATTGGTGCAAGCCGCACTTTACGTGCTGCACCCGAATCCCGCGGGCTTTTCCCGACTTCAGCATTGCTAGTCCCGACTGCTCCCAGCGATTCCCTAGGCCCTAGGCCTAACCACTGATCGATTGGTATCTCTTATACCATTTTTTTAGTATATGGTTTGAGTGGCCCCGAGGCCTCATCCAAAATTGTGCAACTTTGTATGTTATACTGTGCTTTTGATTTAACGCTTGTGCCCCTTTGTTCATAAAGAATACTGGGGATTGTTTTTAGTAATAAATACATATATTTTTATAATATATACTTGTGTGGTGTCCTTTCATTTGATATTACAGGATTGTATGTGGTAAAACAGCTCGCTTAACACGACCTCTTAAGTTAAGCCTTTAGGCTGTTTAGTCCATGCTACCCCTAGGATAGCTTGTCTAATAAGGTTGACTTACAACCAGACACCATAAGGGTTGTTTGGACTGATACAAGGTGGTTCCAGAATTGGAAACATCATATATCAGGCCAACTTCTCACACCACGCGAGACCTAAAAAGGGTCATTTTGGTAGAAATCAATTCTCACTATTAAAATAGAACCCCCAACCATGGTGTAATGTTTTAAATTCTTAGTTTGTGCTTCTCCAGACCAAGCACTCTTAAACTATCCTGCCTACCAGTATGGATAACGTGACTTCTACACCTTATAGTCATCCGTCTTATGTAACATTTCCTATACACCAATTTACACACCTATGATTGATTGTCTCTGTGCATTTGTGTGTGATTTAAAGATCCCTGACACCCTACTCTGGTACAAGTGGCACTATAAAACTAATTAAATGCATCTGAGATAGAGTGGTTATGGAGACTTGAGGGGCAATATTAAAGGGTGGTAGTGAGGGAATACGTGGCAGAGGTGGTCATGGGAATGCCAGCAAACATTGTCTCAATGGGCGCCATCAGCACTAAAGCCAACCCTGTGTACCAAAGAAGGGATTGACCAACAAGGCACGCTACTTTCATTTTCATATTCTAAACGCAAAAGCAGTGGCATTGGCCAGCCGCTCCTCTACTGCACAGCAGGGAGCTTGCAGGATGACTTAGGCACCGGTGTTGGCAGAGGGCCCTTGATGGAGAAATCCTCAGTTAAGTGGGAGCGCAGTGTAGGGGGAATAAGCGTGGCATGTGTGGCACACTCTGGACGTGGCATGTTCATTGGACCAGAAAGTGCACAGGCCGAAAGAGGCCCTGGAAGTGCTGGGCTGGTGTTGGTTGAAGATTGTTTTGGTGTGAACATTGAACACAGATCCTGGTGGCATTTAGAGAAACCAGACACATATCTGGGTGGGAACAGTAGGGAAGAGCATTGTGTAAGCCTAATTTGGTGTGGACAGAGTCAACAAAAGTGCTTCACGGACTCCACACAATCAATTCATACATCCATTTACTGTGTGCAAGAGGCTGATTGTCAATTTTGTGAAAAGGATGGAGAAAGTGAGAGCAATAAAGACTGAAGGAGAAACAAGGCGAGGAGGAGGGAAAGGCAGTGGAATAACCAGTGTGTCATGGGACCTAGTGCAAGGATGGAAATGGGCCTTCTGCTGCTGTTTGAATTATAAAATAAAGCAATAATCAGGGCCCTCCAGGCCTCTGGGTCCTGGTGACAGTGCACCTACCGCAACAATAGAAGCTACGCCCCGAGGGAAAGGCAGAGGTTGAGACTGACATAGTGGGAGTAGGGAGGTAAGGTAAGAGAGGCAGAAGGGAAAGAGAGATAAATTTGGGGCATTATTCATTCTACCTGCCACACCTGATCCCGCTGCTGGTCTTCCCGTAGTCTCCCTCTGCCGCCGCGGCTCTTTGACATCTCAGCGGGGCCGCAGCACGGGAGGGGACCACAACGTCCAAGTGCCCTCGCGGCAGGAAGCCGCCAACATCAACTCCGCGCCAGGAGGTGCTTTAAATTGCGGTCAATCCCGGTGGAGCGGGTGTTCTCGCAATAACTCTTTGGGGCATTATTTATTCTACCTGCCACACCTGATCCCGCTGCTGGTCTTCCCTTGGTCTCCCTCTGCCGTCGCGGCTCTTTGACACCTCAGCGCGGCCGCAGCACGGGAGGGGACCACAACATCCAAGTGCCCTTGCGACAGGAAGCCGCCACCGTCAACTCCGCACCAGGAGGCGCTTTAAATTGCGGTCAATCCCGGTGGAGCGGGTGTTCTCGCAATAACTCTTTGGGGCATTATTTATTCTACCTGCCACACCTGATCCCGCTGCTGGTCTTCCCTTGGTCTCCCTCTGCCGTCGCTGCTCTTTGACACCTCAGCGCGGCCGCAGCACGGGAGGGGACCACAACATCCAAGTGCCCTTGCGACAGGAAGCCGCCACCGTCAACTCCGCACCAGGAGGCGCTTTAAATTGCGGTCAATCCCCGCATCGCGGGTCCGCGCGTGGGCAGTGCCGGGCTAAGCCCGGTACAAGGGCGGGCGCGTTCGAGCCTGTTCGAGAACGGCTCGAGGACGGGACGGGCCATTCCCCTTTGACGTCAGAGTAAGGTTAGTTGACATCCGCTATTGGGGGCACTAAACTAAAGATTTTATTACCGGAATATAGGTGACTGGCCGCCTAAGGGTCTCTCCTTCTGATTAATATTTGCAGTAACTTTATAATTCTTTTTTTTTTGCTAAATAAAAAGAATAATAAGAAGGATGTCTCTAAAGGTGGTGAAAGGAGGGAAAACTGCCCCTACTGGCTCTATCATGGGAACGTTGGATCTATTTATTATACGGGCTTCGATTGTAGCACATGAAATCGACCGTGCAGAGAAAAGGTTGTCGATGGACCTTGCCCTTAACAAAAGGTCCTCAATAGGACCGCTGGCTAGGGTAGTGTCCCCCATCACTGCCCCAGGTCTTGATGCTCCCTCCAGCGATGGCATTGGGGTGAACCAAGTTATCCACATTGCTCTTATTCATTTAGTCCAAGGGGAGCCTGGTATCTTATGCTCGACTCAAGATAATTTGCAGGACGCACAAAATGGTTGCACAGAACGCAGTGTTTTGATCGACTCTGTGGAGAGTACCACAAGAGCGCGTTTAATGTGTGGTGCAAAACCTGCAGAACCAACATTGGTAACTAAAAGGAAGCGCGGGGTGCAACCCATAAGGGTAGAAAAGCCAAAATAAAGAAGACAAATGCTCCTGATGAATCCCCTGGGGCCAAAGCTATATCTTCTAACACCACTGAGGTTTTGTCCCCGATGATAGCCTTGGCAGATCCAGTGTTGCCACCTAGGATGGACTCTCCATTGGATTGGCCACAGGAAATGGGGAACAAACTTGAACAGCTTTTCTATAGGTCCTGCATTCCAATCTATAATAGACTGGACGCTATTGAAAAGAGACTTACAATTCTTGAAGGTGCAGGGGCCAAGGACAAAGACATTGGTGGTTCTGTGGTTAGCATAAGGAGTGGTCATGAGTCCGTGGGAGTCCCTGAAGCTATTCCAAATACTAATCAGATACCCGTCCTGTGCCGCCCTACATCATTTGGGATCCTTCAACCAAAGGTTGTGATATGTAACCACAAACAGATTAGGTGAACTGCCACCCAATCAAACGGAAGGGATCTCCAATTGAGGGAGTACTGTAAATGGCATCAGGAAGATAAATGACTAGCAGTGCAACAGAAAATAAGTAAAATGATAGTGCATAAAACGTGAGTGATATAAAATGGGTTATGAAAGTGGAAAAATGTATTTTAATAGTATCCTATCCATACCCAATGATAAAAGACAGTGCAAGGTAGTGTTATACAAATAACTACCCAGATGGTAAGACGGTCAACATGTTTCTGCGGTAAAGTGGAGTCTCGAGATCTCCGCCTGCTTCATCAGGACCTCAATTGATTGCTACTGCATCAGTGTTATGAAATAGAAAGTGTAAAAAAATGTCACCTGAAATTCGCCAATTCAGAAGATTCCGGTGATCACAGTGGCAAACAGGGCAAAAAATAAAATGAAACAAATTAAGATTAGCGACAGTTTGCAAACCACATATTTTATGTGTAAAATTAGAAATAGCCTGTAATTTTATTGGTCACTGGGTCTCATCTAGTAGACCTATTAAATTAAATGCCATTTTTATAGCAATAGTATTTAAAGAAACCAAATAGCTTCACTCACCCAATTTATGGGGAATAAACACCCCACCTCACCTGGCTACAGCGCAGGTATAGACGGAGCACCGCTCTGGGGAAAGGAAGGGAAAGAGGAAACAAATAGAGGAAAGATATAATAACTGTTTAAAGTGCATCTCCTTTTTGTTTAAAAAAAAGGGGGTTTCTTTTTTAAGAAAACCGATCGGTCTTTCTGATGTAATGTGTTTAATCTCATTATCCACTAGCTAAACATATAGCCTGTTCATCACAATCCTGGTGTTTTGTGTTTTATCTCATTATCCACTAGCTAAACATATAGCCTGTTCATCACAAATCCCAACAAAATGGGCACTCAGAAAGTGCTTGATCATCACATGGGCAATACAAGTACAAGATTACCTGATGTTACTAATATCGCATTTAAAGTGTTTAAATTGTAAGCCATACTGATCATGTCGGGGAGACCGCCACTGAAGCCAGCAGTCCGCCCTCGATCGTAATCATGCAGAGTACAATACGAAACGCTTCTCGTGCGTTCCAAGTTTAGCAACGAGTTGTCAAGACACCCTCCACCCTGCTTACCTGTCCGTCGGTACTCCGGACATCCGTCTAGGCTGTCATGGAGGGAGGTACCAGACCGGACAGGAAGCAGGCTTTTGTGTTCCTGTGGGCGTGCTGAGGTCGCGCATGAGTAGCGTCATTACGTTAACCTACGTGGCGCTTATCGGGCCTGTAGGGAAATGTAGTTCTTTTCCCGTATTAAGCACTGTAGACCAGAACTGGTAAGATGTAGAGTCGCTATATAAGTCTTGGTCTCAGAGATGTCCTTTGGTGTTTATTAATTAAATGTCTGAGTGCCTGGACACGACTAATAATAATAAAAAAAACCTGTAAAAGTGTCTGTGTCATGTTTTATAATGTTGCTCATGAATGTTGGAATTGTTGAGGCGAGAGTCTGGGGGAGCTTAGAGGCATTAAGGGAAATCTAGATCATGTCCCTGGCCACTCGATAATAGCAGAGTAAAAAAGCAACGATGGATTGCTAAGGAATCTAATAAGATGGACAACCTTAAGAATGATAATCTATCATATCTGTGGACTCACGAGGTCTCACATGATTTAAATGTTCTCACTAGGACACCATGTGATTGGGGTCTTGGGCGCTGTTGTCTTTAAGGTGTGTGACGATTTTAAAATGACAACTCTTACACATACGCTATACTGCAGGAAATGTCAGAATTTTCTTCTTCACTAGGATAACACCTAGATTAATATTTTGTAAATAGCGTATGGAGAAAGAGGGTTTATGAGGGTTTATAGTGACATCCACGGAATGTCATCGTTCAATCCTGATTTGTGGGTTTGTAATTTGTACACCCACCTTTGTTCCCGTTTAAATAGGAACATGCTTGTGTCGGCAAAATGCACTGGAATTATTGGTTGTTCCAAAACTGTCCACCTTATATCTGTAGGGAGATGTTGCGCCACTAAGAAATGACTCGTGAGTCTGGTGGCCAGTTTGTTACACCTTATGGAACTTTTGTGCTCAGATATTCGCAGCTTTACTTTGCGGGTTGTCATGCCGACGTACATCTTATTGCACGGACACTTAATCAGATAGATTAAATTTGCACTATTGCAGTTGGTGAACTTGCGTTGTTCCCAAGCTCGTTCCAACCCAATATCAATTGTTGTTGTTTTTGATGTCTGGGGACAAGCCGCACATTGTCCACATGGGTGGTGTCCGGTAACTGCGGGCATGTCCCACAAAGTGCCACGGCTCTCGGTACCTCACTCTTGGGTCTTGTGTGGACAAGTCTGTCCTTCAGGTTTTGTGCTCTCTTGTACGCGAAGAGCGGGAGAGGTAAAGTATCTTGTCCGGTATTGAGAATACCCCAATGTCTCTTCACAATCTTAGTAATTTGATTGGAAAATGTGCCAAATGTGCTCACGCATGTCATGCGTTCAGTCTTAGGCTTCAGAGGTAAGATTTCGAGCAAACTGGCACGATTATTGTTGGCAGCTCTTTTTTTGGACAGCTGAATTAATTTTTTGGGATATTCTTTAAGTGCCAGATCTCTGGATAGACATTGAGCATGTGTTTGGAAAAATACGTGGTTAGAGCAGTTCCTCTGTATACGCAAAAATTGCCCATAGGGCAAATTGTCCCGTAGGGACTTAGGATGGCAACTGTTATAATTGAGCAAAGAATTGCGTGCCATAGGTTTGCGGTAGAGTTCTGAGGCCAAACCGTTAGATGTTCCGTGAATAAGCAGATCCAAAAATGCCAATTTCTGGGAATCGAATTCCATAGTGAATTTCAAGAAACGATTCCTTTTGTTGAGCCATTCGTGGAACTCTTTTAACTGCGTTACACTCCCACGCCACACGACGAAAATGTCGTCAATGTAGCGTTTTCAAGTCCGCAGACACCCTAGATGGGGATTGGTGTCTGCGAACACATGCTCCTGCTCGAAGTGATGCACATACAGATTAGCGAGACTCGGGGCAAAAATCCAATCCAATCCAAAAATTCTTTATTTCGGCCACATAGGCCATAAAAGAAACAGTAAAAATACATACAGATAAAAGACAATATATACAATAAAAACCAGTTAGACCTGCAGTGTTTAAAAAATACAAGGTAAGATGGATTAACCAGACATTTTCTTCCTTATTATCCATGCTGCCATTAAGAATTTGGAAACCGCAAACACAATGTGGCCCAGGGTGTTAGTTTTCATCACCCTGTAGGCCTGTAAATAGTTACTGAAGCCCAGATTCCGGCATAGAGGGGCTAGCCAGCGCCTCCTCGGGCTCCGATAGGCATGGCAACAAAACATTATGGGCAAATCATCTTCATCCTTAACTTTACAGCATGGGCAGAGCTTGTCGCCCCCTGACGACCATTTATAGGTGAAAACTTTAGTAGGGAGCATACCAAACCTCCATTGCAGGAAGAGTTTCCTCGCCAAAAGAGGATAAATAAAATCCATAAAAGTTTCAAAGAGATAAGAATTTTTGGATACTAAAAAACATCCCGTCAGGGTGCCACTGTCATAAGCATTGTCCATGTCAGCAAGGTTTTTGTTCTTATAGAGCTGTGCGAGGGTTTTGCGCGATATCCTTCTACATCCTTGAGCAGGGTCATCCCATAGGTCTGGTAACTTAAGGTCAGAACATTCCGACCTAATAAATGCCAGCCAGGGGATCTTGCCATTAACATTCAACCTCATGACATGTATAAGGTCCTGCCGATAGTGATGCAGCTCCTCGGTGGTCCATACCCGATGCCAGAACTTCAATGGTTTCGACCGTAGGTCCTCTGCAATTGACGGAAGGCCCAAGTCGAGTCTTAAGGGGAGGAGTGGTGTGCCTTGCGGGAGAGCAAGTAAGCGCCTAAGGAAGCAATTTTCCACCCCTGCCATGACCTTCCCAGCTTTGTGACCCCACAGCTCACTACCATACAAGGCAGCTGCCTTCGCCTGGGTCCTGTACATTTCCAGAGCCGGACTAACAGGCTTGAAGGTGGACTTGTTAGACACCCTCAAGAGTGCGCCCGATAGCTGGGAGAGTTTCAACCTGGATCTTGCTACCTGGGAGTCCCATGCCAGATTTTCTTGAAGTGAAACCCCCAGATATGTGAAAGTGGAGACCCTTTCAAGGCTAATTTCCCCCAGTTTTGGATTGGGTCTGGTCTTGGTGGGAGGGTTGAAGATCATGAACTTAGTTTTTTCCGTGTTCACCTCCAACCCATGTTGTTGACAGAAGTGACCAAAACCATCCACAATCCTCTGGATCCCCATAGGTGATTTGGAAAGGAGGAGGGTGTCGTCGGCAAACATTATTGCCGGGACCCTCCTTCCTGCCAGGACCGGGGCGTCATTGTCCCCAACAGCGTCAAGATGTTGAATGACGCTGTTTATGTACAGACAGAACAGTGTCGGAGCCAGAACACAGCCCTGCCTGACACCTCGGCGGACCGGGAATTTACCCGAGGGCTTCCCATCCCTCCCACACCTCACTACCGCAAAGTTGTTCTCATGCAGCCTAATGATGACTCTAAGGAGGTGGGGGGGAACTCCTAGCTTCTGCAAAACCTCCCATAACTTCCCCCTCGGGACCAGGTCGAAGGCTGACCTCAGGTCCACGAAGACCATGTACAGTCGACCTCCCTCTAGCGTGACCGTCTTCCAATACAGGAGAAGGAGGCGAAAAATTTGATCCATGGTCGACGTGTTCTTCCTGAAGCCAGCCTGAAGGGGGCTCATGATGTCATTGGCCTCGGCCCAGTCTAGGAGATGGTCCAAAATGAGGCGTGCAAAAAGCTTTTGAGGCACATCTATAAGGCTTATAGGCCTGTAGTTTGAAGGGAGCAGAGTAGAACCCTTCTTGTGGATGGGGACGATCTCTGCCCCCAGCCACGACCCAGGGATCGCCATACCTTCAAGAATGGCATTGAAGAGAATAAGAAGGTATGGGCCCCAGATGTCCGGGTGGTGCCTAAATAGATCCCCGGGTAACCTATCCAGGCCTGGCGCCTTCCCCACTGCTAAACACTTGAGGGCATGCTCCACTTCCCCCAAGGATAGATCCATTCCAAGCTCCTGAGTACCCATGGGCAGTTGCAGCTCTGCGGCCGGGCCGGAACTAGTATCTTGGTAGAGATCCCCAAAGTGGGCCTCCCAGACTGCAGGGGCTATATTTGGCTCTATCGCTTTGCTGAGTTCCCCTGTCCCATTATTCACTAGGGCCCAGAATTTCCGGGAGTCCCTAACTTTGAGGGCATCATAAAGATCCTGCCAATGGGTCCAGTCCCACTCGGACCTTGCAGCCGCCAGCACTGATTTATAGTACTTCCTGAGGTCACGTACTTTGGCCTTATCTGAGCCCTCTTTTATTGCTGCAATGAGCTCCGATTTTGCCGCCCTACAATCTTGGGTGTACCAGGAGGGAACCACGGTCCTTTTCTTCCGGGTTGGAACCTCCGGATGGAATACCTCGGCCAGGTCCCTCACTAAATCCTGGTGAATGTTTCCCAGTTTCTCGTAGTAATCTGGGGTCCTTGGTTCATTCAGGAGAGCATCCACCTCCATAAAGCTGGGCAGTGCCAGCTCATATAATTTCTTGATGGACTCTTCCGAGCTCACCAGCTTTCCCCACTTTACCCGGCGCCTGTTTGTAGTCAGGGACAGACCCCCCAGATCATCCCCTTTACCAGCTGGGGAAGGGTCCGTCATGGGCAGAGGGCACAGGATGTTTAGGCAAAGGGCATTGTGGTCGCTGTCTGTCCTCTTAATTACCCTAAAGTCAAGCACTTTGGGCCAAAGTGAGATGTCCACCATGATGTAGTCAAGCCTCGACTCATGGCCCCTCCTATTGAAAGTGCAGACTGAGGGGGTGTCGGAAGGGGTACGACCATTACACGCCCTCAGTGCGCAATTCAGGGTAAGGGACATGAGCTGTAATGCTAGAGGGGACCATGCTTTAGGGTGGGGTGAGGACGAGGGTGGAACCCCCCAATGGTCATCCTCGGCCGTTAGGGCACCATCCAATAAGCCTGCCAGGGGTTCAAAGTGGCAATTGAAGTCTCCTCCAAGCACCACCTTGAGGTCACCCGGAAGTTGGCCCAGGAATAAGGCCAGATCATTTAGGGTAGGTGATTCGTTTGGCGAGGCCACTGGACGCGAGTAAACGTTGACAATGGCCCACGAGGATTTGTCAGGCCAAGTGAGCCGCACACACTGGATGTCCTGCGAACATGTAAATACTTGCTCCGCCTGGCACCCAGTGTGGCTCGCAATCCAGATTGCCAAGCCCCCAGATGGCCTCCCCCTCCCGGCCCACTTGGCAGGAATTTCGTATACTTCAAACCCTCTCCTGGGCTGAGCGGCCCTTGCCCAGGTCTCCTGGAAGAGGAGTATATCACATCCACCTACCAGGCAATCCCATTCAGGAGAGCCTTCCATATTCGCAATACCAGCCACATTCCAGGAGAGAATCCTCAATCCTGGAGCAAGTGACAGGGTGCCCTGGACTCCAACAGGAGGTTGCAGGGTGACCATGGGTGAACCAGCGTCTGGGGAACCAATTCCGCAGACAGCAATGGCAGCAGGGCCTGCCCGCTCCACTGCCTCTGCCTGCAGAGTATGGGCCGATCCGATGTCGAGTGGTGGACCCAGTTGGCACAGGGTGTCGTCCGTGTCCGCCCCGCACTCATTAGCGGTGTGCAGCCGGGTTGATTCCAGCATGGGGACCACACCCGAACCCACACAACCTTGCACATCCACCACCATCCTCCCAGGACCAGACAGGATTGACCTAATTTGTGGTCAATCGACCTGGTCCAGACAGGAAAACCTGTTGTGATGTGTGAAGTTTGCCTGGGCAGTTAGTAGGGGGTGCCTTGATCTATAGCGGGAGCCATCTACAGCAAAGCCCACCCTAGTCCACCCCTTCTCACTCCCTCCCACCATGTTGGTACCACTATGATAGAAATAAGAGAGGGGTACAAGTTCTATATTGGACATGTCAGGCCTTACAAGCCAGTTGCAGATGTAGTTTGCAACGTGTGAGCTCCTGAAGCTTAGGACGATACAATCCCCTGGCCTGTTCTTAGTAGTAGGGCCAATCCACGGGATCCTCCTTACCATCAGGACCTCGCCCTTCAGGTTTGGAGGCAGGGGTCTATTTATGCTAAGCCAGCTTATAACCTTATTGCGGAGGGAGTCTTGAGACTCCCTAACGCCACCAGTTAGTTCAGGAACTCCCACCATGATTGCCGTAAAAGGAACAGCTTCTGGGGGCAGGTTGACCACCCTACGTCTATCAGGGGGGGGGGCATGACCATCGCTCGGGGCATTTCTAGAACCCACTGTCGCCCTTGTCTGCGACGCGAATTGCGGCGCAGGGGGTAACTTAGATCTCCTGGGGGCCGGGACAGGCGGCCTAGATGCCGGAGGTAGCAAGGTGCACGTCTGAGGATTAGACGCGCCATTTGCACTAGGCAATACCCTACTGGAAACCTGAGGCAGTGTGGAAGAAAGTAAGCTATTCCCAGGTGGTTCCCCAATAGCTATAGGATCATTTGCAGCTATACCAGGACTATTCCTAGTATGGTTATTTTCCCGGGACTGGAGTAGATTTTCTATTGCCTCTAATCTAACTGAGATGGGGGTTAGCAGATTCTTAATAACAGCTGTAAGCGCTGTAATTACTAAGTCTGAACTATTGGATGATACCCCACCAGAGATAAATGGGCCCGCCGTCACTGGTGGTAACGCGGAAGCTGGCGAGGCCACATAATACGACCCAGACCCGGATAGGATAAGCTCTGGGGAGACCGAAATATCTGTACTTTCTTCAAGGGATGAGTCAGATGCAACAGTTCTTGCCCTTTTTACCCTCTTAATTTCATCCTGCCTTTTCCTTTTTAAAGGCTGAACCACCCCACTACCTACGGGGTCTGGTAGCAGGACCGCTTGGCCCGCTTCCAGCGTGTTTGGGCCCATATTGTCGAGGACAGCAGAATGATCCGAAATCCCCAGCGACCGTGGGGAAACCTGATCCCTCTGCGAAACAGGGGTTCTTAGCTGTCGAAGCACCGACTCAATAGTCTGGTCAATGCTGTCCAGTAAAGACATGTGAGTAGCGTCCATAGTGATGGGAGTACTGACATCATTTGAGGCGGATTCCCCAAGGTCCATAAACACACTTTCAGGGCCCATCTCAAGGTGGGAATCCATGGATGAGTGACACTTACTAATTTGGGAGCTCGCCTTGGGGAAGAATTTTTCCAGAGTACTTGCGCCTTGTTGTGCGGACTTACTCCTTAGTGTTCTGGATGCCATACTGAGGTAAGTAGTGGGGCAATTTGACCAGGACGTTAGAGGGGGGGCCCGGTCCGGTCTCTCCCGGCCTCTAACGGCCTAGAACGGCCCGCTCTTTGCCCGGTCTTCGCCCCGGTGACCGCCCCGCGCGCGTCCCGCTGCGCGTATGATGAGGTTCTCCTAAGTACAACAAGGGGGCGTGTCACTGGGAGGGGGCGCGAGGCGCGGCGGGAAGAGGAACCAGCTGGCGCTGCCAGATGGACTGCTGGTCCTCGCAGTCCCGCTCGCCTCCGCCTCTCACCTCCACTGCGGCCGGACGTAGCTTAAGGATATTCCCCAACAGGGCGTTGGCTCCCAACCACTCCTGTGGCAAGCAGAAACAAAAGGCAGAGCAAACTCCTCACTCGAGCGGCACCCGCGAAGCGGGGGCCGCGAGGAGTTAAGAGCACTCAGGCAGGGGGCGTGTCACTGGGAGGGGGCGCGAGGCGCGGCGGGAAGAGGAACCAGCTGGCGCTGCCAGATGGACTGCTGGTCCTCGCAGTCCCGCTCGCCTCCGCCTCTCACCTCCACTGCGGCCGGACGTAGCTTAAGGATATTCCCCAACAGGGCGTTGGCTCCCAACCACTCCTGTGGCGAGCAGAAACAAAAGGCAGAGCAAACTCCTCACTCGAGCGGCACCCGCGAAGCGGGGGCCGCGAGGAGTTAAGAGCACTCAGGCAGGGGGCGTGTCACTGGGAGGGGGCGCGAGGCGCGGCGGGAAGAGGAACCAGCTGGCGCTGCCAGATGGACTGCTGGTCCTCGCAGTCCCGCTCGCCTCCGCCTCTCACCTCCACTGCGGCCGGACGTAGCTTAAGGATATTCCCCAACAGGGCGTTGGCTCCCAACCACTCCTGTGGCGAGCAGAAACAAAAGGCAGAGCAAACTCCTCACTCGAGCGGCACCATGATGAATGTCATCGTTCAATCCTGATTTGTGGGTTTGTAATTTGTACACCCACCTTTGTTCCCGTTTAAATAGGAACATGCTTGTGTCGGCAAAATGCACTGGAATTATTGGTTGTTCCAAAACTGTCCACCTTATATCTGTAGGGAGATGTTGCGCCACTAAGAAATGACTCGTGAGTCTGGTGGCCAGTTTGTTACACCTTATGGAACTTTTGTGCTCAGATATTCGCAGCTTTACTTTGCGGGTTGTCATGCCGACGTACATCTTATTGCACGGACACTTAATCAGATAGATTAAATTTGCACTATTGCAGTTGGTGAACTTGCGTTGTTCCCAAGCTCGTTCCAACCCAATATCAATTGTTGTTGTTTTTGATGTCTGGGGACAAGCCGCACATTGTCCACATGGGTGGTGTCCGGTAACTGCGGGCATGTCCCACAAAGTGCCACGGCTCTCGGTACCTCACTCTTGGGTCTTGTGTGGACAAGTCTGTCCTTCAGGTTTTGTGCTCTCTTGTACGCGAAGAGCGGGAGAGGTAAAGTATCTTGTCCGGTATTGAGAATACCCCAATGTCTCTTCACAATCTTAGTAATTTGATTGGAAAATGTGCCAAATGTGCTCACGCATGTCATGCGTTCAGTCTTAGGCTTCGGAGGTAAGATTTCGAGCAAACTGGCACGATTATTGTTGGCAGCTCTTTTTTTGGACAGCTGAATTAATTTTTTGGGATATTCTTTAAGTGCCAGATCTCTGGATAGACATTGAGCATGTGTTTGGAAAAATACGTGGTTAGAGCAGTTCCTCTGTATACGCAAAAATTGCCCATAGGGCAAATTGTCCCTTAGGGACTTAGGATGGCAACTGTTATAATTGAGCAAAGAATTGCGTGCCATAGGTTTGCGGTAGAGTTCTGAGGCCAAACCGTTAGATGTTCCGTGAATAAGCAGATCCAAAAATGCCAATTTCTGGGAATCGAATTCCATAGTGAATTTCAAGAAACGATTCCTTTTGTTGAGCCATTCGTGGAACTCTTTTAACTGCGTTACACTCCCACGCCACACGACGAAAATGTCGTCAATGTAGCGTTTCCAAGTCCGCAGACACCCTAGATGGGGATTGGTGTCTGCGAACACATGCTCCTGCTCGAAGTGATGCACATACAGATTAGCGAGACTCGGGGCAAAAACGCTGCCCATACTGGTCCCGCTAATCTGTAAGTAGAGATTCTCCTCAAACCGGAAAAAGTTTTCAGTCATAGCTATCGTAGCTAGGGTCATGATCACACTAACTGGTGTTATGGAATTAAGATCTCTAGCTGAAAGCAGTGTCTCTATGACTTCCAATGTCTCAGTTTGAGGAATAGACGTGTATAAACTTTCAACGTCAAATGACACCAACATGTCAGTTTGTGTATTAAAATCAATGTCAGGCAGTAGCCTCAATACATCCTTCGTGTCCATAAGGAAAGTAGGCATTTCTCGTACCATGGGTTGGAGGAACACGTCGACAAAAGTCGAGAGGGGTTCCAAAATTGAACCTATCCCCGATATTATCGGACGCCCAGGAGGAGGGCGTTGAATTTTGTGGATTTTGGGTAACTGATAGAAATAAGGTACAGTTGGATTAAGTGTACAGAGAAATTGTCCTTCCTTAGGTGTAATCCATCCCTCACTCAGCGCCTCTTCGACAACATGGCCAATTGTCTTAGTAAATCTCTCAGTAGGATCTATAGGGAGTTTGCGGTATGACCTTGTGTCGTTGAGCTGTCGTAAGCACTCATCACGATATGTTTCAGCATCTAATATAACAATCGCGCCCCCCTTGTCGGCGGGTTTGATAACAATCAGAGGATTGCCAGCCAAAGACTTAACCGCATCTTGTTCCTGCCGCGATAAGTTATAAAAAACTTTAGGTCTGTTTTTGAACAATTCTTGCAACTCATGGTCCACTGCCTCCTTGAAGGTCAAAACCTTCGGTGGTAAGCCTATTGCAGTGGGATTGTAAGTTGACGGTTTCTTAAGACCTGTGTTGTCATAATTGGTCTGCTCGGCTCCTTTCGGTTTGTTTGCAAACATGTAATGGAGTCTGATTTTTCTGTAAAACTTACCCATTTCAATCTGTGCTTGAAACGGGTCATTCACACTGGTAGAGACAAAACCCAAACCTTTATTCAGTGTCAGTTCTTGAATCTCGGTAATGGGTTGGGTACTCAAATTGATAACTAGGCTGGGGCTGAGGTCCCTGCTTGGTCTTGCGGGATCTTTTTCCCGCTCCTCAGGTCCATGGTCTGAGGTTGAAGATTCCACCGGACTTGTCCTTGACGAAATGTTCTTTGTCGGCCTCTGCCTCTTCTGCCTGATCCTAAAAAAGGCTGTTGGTTGTAGTCTCCAAAAAATTGTGGTGGAGGGCCATATGGATTAGGCATTTGAGGAAATGGGGGAGGCCCCCAAGGCATGGGTTGCCACCAAGGGGGATATTGAGGCTGAGAAGCAAAACCTCTCCAACCTCTTCTATTACTGCCCCTCCCCCTTTGTTGAAAAGGTGTACTGCCAGCGGTTGAACTCTCAGAGTCGCTCGAAAACCCATCTGAACTGGAGCTACCATAATTGGATGCTCCCTTTTGTCCATTTCTTATGTTGGTTGGAGGTACATAGTCCTCACTGGTGTAGGGATACACTTTGTCCATAGCGAACTTTGCTAGATCTTTCTTGAACTTTTCAAGTTTCGTGAACAAAATGGAGTCTTTAAACTATTTAGCTGTTTTATTGCCATCTTCCTGTTGTTTGGAAAAGGCTTTGGATGAGGAAACAGTAGCTTTAATCTGACCCTCTAAGATCTGGATTTCCACCATTATTTTGTCTGCAGTTTTCTTAGCAGTTTTAATGATGAGCACCAACCAATCGCGGGTACATTTCCACGCTATAAGCGACCAATCTCTTAGGAAATCTTTATCATCTAAGAAGAGACGAGGGACATTCCCAACAATTAGTCCACTCGGCGCACTATTACTTCTTAGATAGTCGACCATTACTATGCCGTGCACACAGACCCTGGCTTGGTTCTTTTTCAGTGTCAATACTTTAGCCCAGCCGTCTTCTGTGTTAGTAGGGATCGCGGATATCATATCTATCATGCTCGGATTTTCTGAGAGTATACTCTGAATTTCATCCTCGTCGAATGCGAGACCCAAATTGGTGGCCATGTCTATCTAATATTAATCTGATGCTAACAGTAAAAATCCCTCAACTCAATTATAACCACTAAACTTCCTAACTCAAATGGAGTCAGATAATGTAATTAGACCTGCAGTCATACAACTGCTCTAGAACAAATAACAACAAAGAAGGTCAAAGGGGAATGTTTAATGACCATACACTAATATCATCCCCTACATCAATGGAAGAACAATAGATATCAGGAGGTAAGTCAATTAAACGTGCATAAACTGTCTATAATGGAGTGTTTCATTGGCGAGCAGTCACAAAGTCCTTCTGTGATGATACGACGTGACCATCAATTGATTCCCATCAGATACCCGTCCTGTGCCGCCCTACATCATTTGGGATCCTTCAACCGAAGGTTGTGATATGTAACCACAAACAGATTAGGTGAACTGCCACCCAATCAAACGGAAGGGATCTCCAATTGAGGGAGTACTGTAAATGGCATCAGGAAGATAAATGACTAGCAGTGCAACAGAAAATAAGTAAAATGATAGTGCATAAAACGTGAGTGATATAAAATGGGTTATGAAAGTGGAAAAATGTATTTTAATAGTATCCTATCCATACCCAATGATAAAAGACAGTGCAAGGTAGTGTTATACAAATAACTACCCAGATGGTAAGAAGGTCAACATGTTTCTGCAGTAAAGTGGAGTCTCGAGATCTCCGCCTGCTTCATCAGGACCTCAATTGATTGCTACTGCATCAGTGTTATGAAATAGAAAGTGTAAAAAAATGTCACCTGAAATTCGCCAATTCAGAAGATTCCGGTGATCACAGTGGCAAACAGGGCAAAAAATAAAATGAAACAAATTAACATTAGCGACAGTTTGCAAACCACATATTTTATGTGTAAAATTAGAAATAGCCTGTAATTTTATTGGTCACTGGGTCTCATCTAGTAGACCTATTAAATTAAATGCCATTTTTATAGCAATAGTATTTAAAGAAACCAAATAGCTTCACTCACCCAATTTATGGGGAATAAACACCCCACCTCACCTGGCTACAGCGCAGGTATAGACGGAGCACCGCTCTGGGGAAAGGAAGGGAAAGAGGAAACAAATAGAGGAAAGATATAATAACTGTTTAAAGTGCATCTCCTTTTTGTTTAAAAAAAAGGGGGTTTCTTTTTTAAGAAAACCAATCGGTCTTTCTGATGTAATGTGTTTAATCTCATTATCCACTAGCTAAACATATAGCCTGTTCATCACAATCCTGGTGTTTTGTGTTTTATCTCATTATCCACTAGCTAAACATATAGCCTGTTCATCACAAATCCCAACAAAATGGGCACTCAGAAAGTGCTTGATCATCACATGGGCAATACAAGTACAAGATTACCTGATGTTACTAATATCGCATTTAAAGTGTTTAAATTGTAAGCCATACTGATCATGTCGGGGAGACCGCCACCGAAGCCAGCAGTCCGCCCTCGATCGTAATCATGCAGAGTACAATACGAAACGCTTCTCGTGCGTTCCAAGTTTAGCAACGAGTTGTCAAGACACCCTCCACCCTGCTTACCTGTCCGTCGGTACTCCGGACATCCGTCTAGGCTGTCATGGAGGGAGGTACCAGACCGGACAGGAAGCAGGCTTTTGTGTTCCTGTGGGCGTGCTGAGGTCGCGCATGAGTAGCGTCATTACGTTAACCTACGTGGCGCTTATCGGGCCTGTAGGGAAATGTAGTTCTTTTCCCGTATTAAGCACTGTAGACCAGAACTGGTAAGATGTAGAGTCGCTATATAAGTCTTGGTCTCAGAGATGTCCTTTGGTGTTTATTAATTAAATGTCTGAGTGCCTGGACACGACTAATAATAATAAAAAAAACCTGTAAAAGTGTCTGTGTCATGTTTTATAATGTTGCTCATGAATGTTGGAATTGTTGAGGCGAGAGTCTGGGGGAGCTTAGAGGCATTAAGGGAAATCTAGATCATGTCCCTGGCCACTCGATAATAGCAGAGTAAAAAAGCAACGATGGATTGCTAAGGAATCTAATAAGATGGACAACCTTAAGAATGATAATCTATCATATCTGTGGACTCACGAGGTCTCACATGATTTAAATGTTCTCACTAGGACACCATGTGATTGGGGTCTTGGGCGCTGTTGTCTTTAAGGTGTGTGACGATTTTAAAATGACAACTCTTACACATACGCTATACTGCAGGAAATGTCAGAATTTTCTTCTTCACTAGGATAACACCTAGATTAATATTTTGTAAATAGCGTATGGAGAAAGAGGGTTTATGAGGGTTTATAGTGACATCCACGGAATGTCATTGTTCAATCCTGATTTGTGGGTTTGTAATTTGTACACCCACCTTTGTTCCCGTTTAAATAGGAACATGCTTGTGTCGGCAAAATGCACTGGAATTATTGGTTGTTCCAAAACTGTCCACCTTATATCTGTAGGGAGATGTTGCGCCACTAAGAAATGACTCGTGAGTCTGGTGGCCAGTTTGTTACACCTTATGGAACTTTTGTGCTCAGATATTCGCAGCTTTACTTTGCGGGTTGTCATGCCGACGTACATCTTATTGCACGGACACTTAATCAGATAGATTAAATTTGCACTATTGCAGTTGGTGAACTTGCGTTGTTCCCAAGCTCGTTCCAACCCAATATCAATTGTTGTTGTTTTTGATGTCTGGGGACAAGCCGCACATTGTCCACATGGGTGGTGTCCGGTAACTGCGGGCATGTCCCACAAAGTGCCACGGCTCTCGGTACCTCACTCTTGGGTCTTGTGTGGACAAGTCTGTCCTTCAGGTTTTGTGCTCTCTTGTACGCGAAGAGCGGGAGAGGTAAAGTATCTTGTCCGGTATTGAGAATACCCCAATGTCTCTTCACAATCTTAGTAATTTGATTGGAAAATGTGCCAAATGTGCTCACGCATGTCATGCGTTCAGTCTTAGGCTTCGGAGGTAAGATTTCGAGCAAACTGGCACGATTATTGTTGGCAGCTCTTTTTTTGGACAGCTGAATTAATTTTTTGGGATATTCTTTAAGTGCCAGATCTCTGGATAGACATTGAGCATGTGTTTGGAAAAATACGTGGTTAGAGCAGTTCCTCTGTATACGCAAAAATTGCCCATAGGGCAAATTGTCCCGTAGGGACTTAGGATGGCAACTGTTATAATTGAGCAAAGAATTGCGTGCCATAGGTTTGCGGTAGAGTTCTGAGGCCAAACCGTTAGATGTTCCGTGAATAAGCAGATCCAAAAATGCCAATTTCTGGGAATCGAATTCCATAGTGAATTTCAAGAAACGATTCCTTTTGTTGAGCCATTCGTGGAACTCTTTTAACTGCGTTACACTCCCACGCCACACGACGAAAATGTCGTCAATGTAGCGTTTCCAAGTCCGCAGACACCCTAGATGGGGATTGGTGTCTGCGAACACATGCTCCTGCTCGAAGTGATGCACATACAGATTAGCGAGACTCGGGGCAAAAACGCTGCCCATACTGGTCCCGCTAATCTGTAAGTAGAGATTCTCCTCAAACCGGAAAAAGTTTTCAGTCATAGCTATCGTAGCTAGGGTCATGATCACACTAACTGGCGTTATGGAATTAAGATCTCTAGCTGAAATCAGTGTCTCTATGACTTCCAATGTCTCAGTTTGAGGAATAGACGTGTATAAACTTTCAACGTCAAATGACACCAACATGTCAGTTTGTGTATTAAAATCAATGTCAGGCAGTAGCCTCAATACATCCTTCGTGTCCATAAGGAAAGTAGGCATTTCTCGTACCATGGGTTGGAGGAACACGTCGACAAAAGTCGAGAGGGGTTCCAAAATTGAACCTATCCCCGATATTATCGGACGCCCAGGAGGAGGGCGTTGAATTTTGTGGATTTTGGGTAACTGATAGAAATAAGGTACAGTTGGATTAAGTGTACAGAGAAATTGTCCTTCCTTAGGTGTAATCCATCCCTCACTCAGCGCCTCTTCGACAACATGGCCAATTGTCTTAGTTAATCTCTCAGTAGGATCTATAGGGAGTTTGCGGTATGACCTTGTGTCGTTGAGCTGTCGTAAGCACTCATCACGATATGTTTCA
Organism: Lissotriton helveticus; assembly: GCF_964261635.1. Taxonomy (NCBI): domain Eukaryota; kingdom Metazoa; phylum Chordata; class Amphibia; order Caudata; family Salamandridae; genus Lissotriton; species Lissotriton helveticus. The sequence goes on from NC_136070.1 coordinate 965,081,650, forward strand.
GCATCTAATATAACAATCGCGCCCCCCTTGTCGGCGGGTTTGATAACAATCAGAGGATTGCCAGCCAAAGACTTAACCGCATCTTGTTCCTGCCGCGATAAGTTATAAAAAACTTTAGGTCTGTTTTTGAACAATTCTTGCAACTCATGGTCCACTGCCTCCTTGAAGGTCAAAACCTTCGGTGGTAAGCCTATTGCAGTGGGATTGTAAGTTGACGGTTTCTTAAGACCTGTGTTGTCATAATTGGTCTGCTCGGCTCCTTTCGGTTTGTTTGCAAACATGTAATGGAGTCTGATTTTTCTGTAAAACTTACCCATTTCAATCTGTGCTTGAAACGGGTCATTCACACTGGTAGAGACAAAACCCAAACCTTTATTCAGTGTCAGTTCTTGAATCTCGGTAATGGGTTGGGTACTCAAATTGATAACTAGGCTGGGGCTGAGGTCCCTGCTTGGTCTTGCGGGATCTTTTTCCCGCTCCTCAGGTCCATGATCTGAGGTTGAAGATTCCACCGGACTTGTCCTTGACGAAATGTTCTTTGTCGGCCTCTGCCTCTTCTGCCTGATCCTAAAAAAGGCTGTTGGTTGTAGTCTCCAAAAAATTGTGGTGGAGGGCCATATGGATTAGGCATTTGAGGAAATGGGGGAGGCCCCCAAGGCATGGGTTGCCACCAAGGGGGATATTGAGGCTGAGAAGCAAAACCTCTCCAACCTCTTCTATTACTGCCCCTCCCCCTTTGTTGAAAAGGTGTACTGCCAGCGGTTGAACTCTCAGAGTCGCTCGAAAACCCATCTGAACTGGAGCTACCATAATTGGATGCTCCCTTTTGTCCATTTCTTATGTTGGTTGGAGGTACATAGTCCTCACTGGTGTAGGGATACACTTTGTCCATAGCGAACTTTGCTAGATCTTTCTTGAACTTTTCAAGTTTTGTGAACAAAATGGAGTCTTTAAACTATTTAGCTGTTTTATTGCCATCTTCCTGTTGTTTGGAAAAGGCTTTGGATGAGGAAACAGTAGCTTTAATCTGACCCTCTAAGATCTGGATTTCCACCATTATTTTGTCTGCAGTTTTCTTAGCAGTTTTAATGATGAGCACCAACCAATCGCGGGTACATTTCCACGCTATAAGCGACCAATCTCTTAGGAAATCTTTATCATCTAAGAAGAGACGAGGGACATTCCCAACAATTAGTCCACTCGGCGCACTATTACTTATTAGATAGTCGACCATTACTATGCCGTGCACACAGACCCTGGCTTGGTTCTTTTTCAGTGTCAATACTTTAGCCCAGCCGTCTTCTGTGTTAGTAGGGATCGCGGATATCATATCTATCATGCTCGGATTTTCTGAGAGTATACTCTGAATTTCATCCTCGTCGAATGCGAGACCCAAATTGGTGGCCATGTCTATCTAATATTAATCTGATGCTAACAGTAAAAATCCCTCAACTCAATTATAACCACTAAACTTCCTAACTCAAATGGAGTCAGATAATGTAATTAGACCTGCAGTCATACAACTGCTCTAGAACAAATAACAACAAAGAAGGTCAAAGGGGAATGTTTAATGACCATACACTAATATCATCCCCTACATCAATGGAAGAACAATAGATATCAGGAGGTAAGTCAATTAAACGTGCATAAACTGTCTATAATGGAGTGTTTCATTGGCGAGCAGTCACAAAGTCCTTCTGTGATGATACGACGTGACCATCAATTGATTCCCATCAGATACCCGTCCTGTGCCGCCCTACATCATTTGGGATCCTTCAACCGAAGGTTGTGATATGTAACCACAAACAGATTAGGTGAACTGCCACCCAATCAAACGGAAGGGATCTCCAATTGAGGGAGTACTGTAAATGGCATCAGGAAGATAAATGACTAGCAGTGCAACAGAAAATAAGTAAAATGATAGTGCATAAAACGTGAGTGATATAAAATGGGTTATGAAAGTGGAAAAATGTATTTTAATAGTATCCTATCCATACCCAATGATAAAAGACAGTGCAAGGTAGTGTTATACAAATAACTACCCAGATGGTAAGAAGGTCAACATGTTTCTGCGGTAAAGTGGAGTCTCGAGATCTCCGCCTGCTTCATCAGGACCTCAATTGATTGCTACTGCATCAGTGTTATGAAATAGAAAGTGTAAAAAAATGTCACCTGAAATTCGCCAATTCAGAAGATTCCGGTGATCACAGTGGCAAACAGGGCAAAAAATAAAATGAAACAAATTAACATTAGCGACAGTTTGCAAACCACATATTTTATGTGTAAAATTAGAAATAGCCTGTAATTTTATTGGTCACTGGGTCTCATCTAGTAGACCTATTAAATTAAATGCCATTTTTATAGCAATAGTATTTAAAGAAACCAAATAGCTTCACTCACCCAATTTATGGGGAATAAACACCCCACCTCACCTGGCTACAGCGCAGGTATAGACGGAGCACCGCTCTGGGGAAAGGAAGGGAAAGAGGAAACAAATAGAGGAAAGATATAATAACTGTTTAAAGTGCATCTCCTTTTTGTTTAAAAAAAAGGGGGTTTCTTTTTTAAGAAAACCGATCGGTCTTTCTGATGTAATGTGTTTAATCTCATTATCCACTAGCTAAACATATAGCCTGTTCATCACAATCCTGGTGTTTTGTGTTTTATCTCATTATCCACTAGCTAAACATATAGCCTGTTCATCACAAATCCCAACAAAATGGGCACTCAGAAAGTGCTTGATCATCACATGGGCAATACAAGTACAAGATTACCTGATGTTACTAATATCGCATTTAAAGTGTTTAAATTGTAAGCCATACTGATCATGTCGGGGAGACCGCCACCGAAGCCAGCAGTCCGCCCTCGATCGTAATCATGCAGAGTACAATACGAAACGCTTCTTGTGCGTTCCAAGTTTAGCAACGAGTTGTCAAGACACCCTCCACCCTGCTTACCTGTCCGTCGGTACTCCGGACATCCGTCTAGGCTGTCATGGAGGGAGGTACCAGACCGGACAGGAAGCAGGCTTTTGTGTTCCTGTGGGCGTGCTGAGGTCGCGCATGAATAGCGTCATTACGTTAACCTACGTGGCGCTTATCGGGCCTGTAGGGAAATGTAGTTCTTTTCCCGTATTAAGCACTGTAGACCAGAACTGGTAAGATGTAGAGTCGCTATATAAGTCTTGGTCTCAGAGATGTCCTTTGGTGTTTATTAATTAAATGTCTGAGTGCCTGGACACGACTAATAATAATAAAAAAACCTGTAAAAGTGTCTGTGTCATGTTTTATAATGTTGCTCATGAATGTTGGAATTGTTGAGGCGAGAGTCTGGGGGAGCTTAGAGGCATTAAGGGAAATCTAGATCATGTCCCTGGCCACTCGATAATAGCAGAGTAAAAAAAGCAACGATGGATTGCTAAGGAATCTAATAAGATGGACAACCTTAAGAATGATAATCTATCATATCTGTGGACTCACGAGGTCTCACATGATTTAAATGTTCTCACTAGGACACCATGTGATTGGGGTCTTGGGCGCTGTTGTCTTTAAGGTGTGTGACGATTTTAAAATGACAACTCTTACACATACGCTATACTGCAGGAAATGTCAGAATTTTCTTCTTCACTAGGATAACACCTAGATTAATATTTTGTAAATAGCGTATGGAGAAAGAGGGTTTATGAGGGTTTATAGTGACATCCACGGAATGTCATCGTTCAATCCTGATTTGTGGGTTTGTAATTTGTACACCCACCTTTGTTCCCGTTTAAATAGGAACATGCTTGTGTCGGCAAAATGCACTGGAATTATTGGTTGTTCCAAAACTGTCCACCTTATATCTGTAGGGAGATGTTGCGCCACTAAGAAATGACTCGTGAGTCTGGTGGCCAGTTTGTTACACCTTATGGAACTTTTGTGCTCAGATATTCGCAGCTTTACTTTGCGGGTTGTCATGCCGACGTACATCTTATTGCACGGACACTTAATCAGATAGATTAAATTTGCACTATTGCAGTTGGTGAACTTGCGTTGTTCCCAAGCTCGTTCCAACCCAATATCAATTGTTGTTGTTTTTGATGTCTGGGGACAAGCCGCACATTGTCCACATGGGTGGTGTCCGGTAACTGCGGGCATGTCCCACAAAGTGCCACGGCTCTCGGTACCTCACTCTTGGGTCTTGTGTGGACAAGTCTGTCCTTCAGGTTTTGTGCTCTCTTGTACGCGAAGAGCGGGAGAGGTAAAGTATCTTGTCCGGTATTGAGAATACCCCAATGTCTCTTCACAATCTTAGTAATTTGATTGGAAAATGTGCCAAATGTGCTCACGCATGTCATGCGTTCAGTCTTAGGCTTCGGAGGTAAGATTTCGAGCAAACTGGCACGATTATTGTTGGCAGCTCTTTTTTTGGACAGCTGAATTAATTTTTTGGGATATTCTTTAAGTGCCAGATCTCTGGATAGACATTGAGCATGTGTTTGGAAAAATACGTGGTTAGAGCAGTTCCTCTGTATACGCAAAAATTGCCCATAGGGCAAATTGTCCCTTAGGGACTTAGGATGGCAACTGTTATAATTGAGCAAAGAATTGCGTGCCATAGGTTTGCGGTAGAGTTCTGAGGCCAAACCGTTAGATGTTCCGTGAATAAGCAGATCCAAAAATGCCAATTTCTGGGAATCGAATTCCATAGTGAATTTCAAGAAACGATTCCTTTTGTTGAGCCATTCGTGGAACTCTTTTAACTGCGTTACACTCCCACGCCACACGACGAAAATGTCGTCAATGTAGCGTTTCCAAGTCCGCAGACACCCTAGATGGGGATTGGTGTCTGCGAACACATGCTCCTGCTCGAAGTGATGCACATACAGATTAGCGAGACTCGGGGCAAAAACGCTGCCCATACTGGTCCCGCTAATCTGTAAGTAGAGATTCTCCTCAAACCGGAAAAAGTTTTCAGTCATAGCTATCGTAGCTAGGGTCATGATCACACTAACTGGTGTTATGGAATTAAGATCTCTAGCTGAAAGCAGTGTCTCTATGACTTCCAATGTCTCAGTTTGAGGAATAGACGTGTATAAACTTTCAACGTCAAATGACACCAACATGTCAGTTTGTGTATTAAAATCAATGTCAGGCAGTAGCCTCAATACATCCTTCGTGTCCATAAGGAAAGTAGGCATTTCTCGTACCATGGGTTGGAGGAACACGTCGACAAAAGTCGAGAGGGGTTCCAAAATTGAACCTATCCCCGATATTATCGGACGCCCAGGAGGAGGGCGTTGAATTTTGTGGATTTTGGGTAACTGATAGAAATAAGGTACAGTTGGATTAAGTGTACAGAGAAATTGTCCTTCCTTAGGTGTAATCCATCCCTCACTCAGCGCCTCTTCGACAACATGGCCAATTGTCTTAGTTAATCTCTCAGTAGGATCTATAGAGAGTTTGCGGTATGACCTTATGTCGTTGAGCTGTCGTAAGCACTCATCACGATATGTTTCAGCATCTAATATAACAATCGCGCCCCCCTTGTCGGCGGGTTTGATAACAATCAGAGGATTGCCAGCCAAAGACTTAACCGCATCTTGTTCCTGCCGCGATAAGTTATAAAAAACTTTAGGTCTGTTTTTGAACAATTCTTGCAAATCATGGTCCACTGCCTCCTATGGGCAATTTTTGCGTATACAGAGGAACTGCTCTAACCACGTATTTTTCCAAACACATGCTCAATGTCTATCCAGAGATCTGGCACTTAAAGAATATCCCCAAAAATTAATTCAGCTGTCCAAAAAAAGAGCTGCCAACAATAATCGTGCCAGTTTGCTCGAAATCTTACCTCCGAAGCCTAAGACTGAACGCATGACATGCGTGAGCACATTTGGCACATTTTCCAATCAAATTACTAAGATTGTGAAGAAACATTGGGGTATTCTCAATACCGGACAAGATACTTTACCTCTCCCGCTCTTCGCGTACAAGAGAGCACAAAACCTGAAGGACAGACTTGTCCACACAAGACCCAAGAGTGAGGTACCGAGAGCCGTGGGCACTTTGTGGGACATGCCCGCAGTTACCGGACACCACCCATGTGGACAATGTGCGGCTTGTCCCCAGACATCAAAAACAACAACAACTGATATTGGGTTGGAACGAGCTTGGGAACAACGCAAGTTCACCAACTGCAATAGTGCAAATTTAATCTATCTGATTAAGTGTCCGTGCAATAAGATGTACGTCGGCATGACAACCCGCAAAGTAAAGCTGCGAATATCTGAGCACAAAAGTTCCATAAGGTGTAACAAACTGGCCACCAGACTCACGAGTCATTTCTTAGTGGCGCAACATCTCCCTACAGATATAAGGTGGACAGTTTTGGAACAACCAATAATTCCAGTGCATTTTGCCGACACAAGCATGTTCCTATTTAAACGGGAACAAAGGTGGGTGTACAAATTACAAACCCACAAATCAGGATTGAACGATGACATTCCATGGATGTCACTATAAACCCTCATAAACCCTCTTTCTCCATACGCTATTTACAAAATATTAATCTAGGTGTTATCCTAGTGAAGAAGAAAATTCTGACATTTCCTGCAGTATAGCGTATGTGTAAGATTTGTCATTTTAAAATCGTCACACACCTTAAAGACAACAGCGCCCAAGACCCCAATCACATGGTGTCCTAGTGAGAACATTTAAATCATGTGAGACCTCGTGAGTCCACAGATATGATAGATTATCATTCTTAAGGTTGTCCATCTTATTAGATTCCTTAGCAATCCATCGTTGCTTTTTTACTCTGCTATTATCGAGTGGCCAGGGACATGATCTAGATTTCCCTTAATGCCTCTAAGCTCCCCCAGACTCTCGCCTCAACAATTCCAACATTCATGAGCAACATTATAAAACATGACACAGACACTTTTACAGGTTTTTTTATTATTATTAGTCGTGTCCAGGCACTCAGACATTTAATTAATAAACACCAAATGACATCTCTGAGACCAAGACTTATATAGCGACTCTACATCTTACCAGTTCTGGTCTACAGTGCTTAATACTGGAAAAGAACTACATTTCCCTACAGACCCGATAAGCGCCACGTAGGTTAACGTAATGACGCTACTCATGCGCGACCTCAGCACGCCCACAGGAACACAAAAGCCTGCTTCCTGTCCGGTCTGGTACCTCCCTCCATGACAGCCTAGACGGATGTCCGGAGTACCGACGGACAGGTAAGCAGGGTGGAGGGTGTCTTGACAACTCGTTGCTAAACTTGGAACGCACGAGAAGCGTTTCGTATTGTACTCTGCATGATTACGATCGAGGGCGGACTGCTGGCTTCGGTGGCGGTCTCCCCGACATGATCAGTATGGCTTACAATTTAAACACTTTAAATGCGATATTAGTAACATCAGGTAATCTTGTACTTGTATTGCCCATGTGATGATCAAGCACTTTCTGAGTGCCCATTTTGTTGGGGTTTGTGATGAACAGGCTATATGTTTAGCTAGTGGATAATGAGATTAAACACAAAACACCAGGATTGTGATGAACAGGCTATATGTTTAGCTAGTGGATAATGAGATTAAACACATTACATCAGAAAGACCGATCAGTTTTCTTAAAAAAGAAACCCCCTTTTTTTTAAACAAAAAGGAGATGCACTTTAAACAGTGATTATATCTTTCCTCTATTTGTTTCCTCTTTCCCTTCCTTTCCCTAGAGCGGTGCTCCGTCTATACCTGCGCTGTAGCCAGGTGAGGTGGGGTGTTTATTCCCCATAAATTGGGTGAGTGAAGCTATTTGGTTTCTTTAAATACTATTGCTATAAAAATGGCATTTAATTTAATAGGTCTACTAGATGAGACCCAGTGACCAATAAAATTACTGGCTATTTCTAATTTTACACATAAAATATGTGGTTTGCAAACTGTCGCTAATGTTAATTTGTTTCATTTTATTTTTTGCCCTGTTTGCCACTGTGATCATCGGAATCTTCTGAATTGGCGAATTTCAGGTGACATTTTTTTACACTTTCTATTTCATAACACTGATGCAGTAGCAATCAATTGAGGTCCTGATGAAGCAGGCGGAGATCTCGAGACTCCACTTTACCGCAGAAACATGTTGACCTTCTTACCATCTGGGTAGTTATTTGTATAACACTACCTTGCACTGTCTTTTATCATTGGGTATGGATAGGATACTATTAAAATACATTTTTCCACTTTCATAACCCATTTTATATCACTCACGTTTTATGCACTATCATTTTACTTATTTTCTGTTGCACTGCTAGTCATTTATCTTCCTGATGCCATTTACAGTACTCCCTCAATTGGAGATCCCTTACGTTTGATTGGGTGGCAGTTCACCTAATCTGTTTGTGGTTACATATCACAACCTTCGGTTGAAGGATCCCAAATGATGTAGGGCGGCACAGGACGGGTATCTGATGGGAATCAATTGATGGTCACGTCGTATCATCACAGATGGACTTTGTGACTGCTCGCCAATGAAACACTCCATTATAGACAGTTTATGCACGTTTAATTGACTGACCTCCTGATATCTATTGTTCTTCCATTGATGTAGGGGATGATATTAGCGTATGGTCATTAAACATTCCCCTTTGACCTTCTTTGTTGTTATTTATTCCAAATACTAATCTTTTAATACAGCCAACACAGGTAACGGTATCGAAAAGTAATACCGCCATGATCACTAGTGATCCTGCCACCCAGTCCAGCTCTAGTGTAAGTAAAGGAGTACAACTTACGGGAGGAAAAGGATCAGGGGAGGGGGGTACAAATTTGGGGCTTTTTAAACAAGGCTGTAGCAAATGGGCGAACAGTGATCCATCATTGGGCTGCCTCCCACACATAGATCTCCCTCCCCCGCTTTTGCCCCTTATGTGTGTATTCTGACGGGGGTCCCATTGTTAAGACCAGGCCAACGAGAGGATTACCCAGACCTGAAAAATAAGTGTATACATTGGCTCAACGCTAATCGGTCCCTTCCCCCTGGGATGTCCTCCGAAATCCTATTTGCAAGAAGGGTGGATTGGGTTGGGTCGAGATGTAAAAATATAAAGGGGGATAGTATAATTATCAACTTTAGAGACTCCAGAGTCGTTGATCATATTTGTAGCTGGGATTACCAGGGTATGGACTCTTGCATTAAGCCATTCCCGTTAACTTATTTCTACCCAGTTATCTCCCAAGGTTCCTTGAATGGTCAGGGAGGAAGGAGTGGGCTTGTGCAAGGTCCTGAGGGTGGGTTTGGTGTTCGTACAGAGAATAGGTACAATGTTCTATCTGGCCTAGAGGAGTGCGGTTGACATATAGCCGACCCTAGCTACCAAAGCCCAGTATGTGACGAGAAAGCTGTTAACCCACTTAACTTTGGTCAAAAATCGGCTGGTGTGGGGGACGTTGTATCTAGTCCTATTAATACTCCGCCAAGTGAGTTTACATCGTGTACAGTCTCTGCGGATGGGAGCCCAAGATCCCCTAGTGGCACAGGGGTCAAGGGATTATGGAGCTGACCTTGAGACCTGGTCCGCCCCTTATCCAGGAAGGCTGTCTGGAGCCGGTCGACTGTGGGATTCATAGGGCCGCTAACATGACGCTGCTATCCTGGAATGTCGCAGGATTGGGCTCTAAGGTAGTACATCCTGAATGGTCAGATTTTATTGAAGCCCACGATATATGTCTCTTGCAAGAGACATGGGCGGTAGAACCCGTGTTTCGACTAGGGTATCTTGGATTTCAAGTTCCTGTGGTAAAACAAGCAAAGGGCCGAGCAATGGGGGGCTTGACGGTTTGGGTACGGCAGACATTGTGCTGCAAAGTATCTCAGGTTCCAACAAACAATATTGATATACTTGAGATAATAATTACCCCAGAGTAGGGCCCTAACTTGTGTATCTTTAACGTTTATGCAAAAGGCCTCAAAGGTGGGAGAAGTTCAGAGGTTGTAGCGGACTTGGAGGTGTTGTTGGATGGTATGCCGAGGCACACTGGTGCCATAGTCGTGGGGGACTTTAACACCACGTTTGAACCACTAGGGCTGGAGGATCAGTGCCTCACGGAGAATGAAGATCCAAAATGGGGCACACCTACCCTAGAGATTGAGCCAATTAAGAGGCGGCCGTCCAATTGAAGGGGATGTGTGTAGGCCAGCAGTTGAGGGCCGTAAATGGGCGAACATTGTCAGATAAGCGGGAGGGCGGCACTTTTAATAACAGGCTCAGATCGAGTCGTATTGATTATGTGCTTGTAAGTCTACCATTGTGGCAGTTTGTAAGAGACATGGTCGTTACTACTCGTGCTGAAAGCGATCATGACCCGCTTATAGTTACGGTAACTGGACTGTTTGGAGAAGTCATACCATCTAGGGTAGAGGTAGGGGGCAGTGAACTGGCACTAACTAATGATATGCGACATCTGAAATGGAGAAATGTTTCTGATTCCCCAGATGCTTTGTTAGCCATGAACAAGGAGGTGGACAGGGTAGTGGAAGAGTGGGGAACTGGCGAGGGCAGCCAGTCCTCGCTGTCTGAGGTTACTGAGACACACACTATCCTCTTTGACCGGTTAAAACTATTTTTCTGTAAGTTAAGCATAAGAAAGTGGAAGGGTGGTTTCATGAGAAATGTCGCCTTGCGCGGAGGATACTAGGGACAGCACTAGGTACCAGGGATCAGCAAGAGTAAGGTTGGCGCGGGACTCCTATAGGAAGGTAGTCAAAGAAGCTAAAAAGCTCTGGGACCAGGCAAGATGGCAGGAGCTTAAGGAGGCATGTGCCGCCCGGAATCCTAAAATATTTTGGGACACGTATAAGTGGGACAGGGGGGGTGTCCAGATCCCCGCAAAACAATGTTGCCCATTACTCCTGGGTTGAACATTTTGAACCCCAGTACGCTTCTTTGGGGGATGAGGTGAATAGTGACCCATATGTCCATTCCTATTTTTCTAGCGGGATATTCACATTAGCGGACGTGGATAGGGCAGTAGATCCTTAATACCAGGACGTGCTCCTGGAATGGATAGTATCCCTGCGGACGTTTTTTTAAGCTATAAACCTTCTTGGCGATTGTATATTAGATACCTAGCAAATGCAATTGCCTGTGGTGCCCCAATTCCGGCCTCCTGGAAAGGGGCAGAGATAATCCCAGTATTTAAGAAGGGGGATAAATCCATAGCAGCAAATTATAGACCAATTAGTCTCATACATTCCATCCAAAAAATTATGAGTCGACTGATTTTGCAAAAAATCCAGGTATGGATGGAAGATGAGCAAATCCTAACTCCATTGCAGGCGGGCTTCCGACCCCTTACTAGTACCATCGACCAGGTCTTCCGTTTTATCAACATCTAGTGGAAGATAGTTGTTCTGGGGAAAGGGGCCCTGTACGCGTTTTTTGTGGATTTGAAGGCAGCCTTCGATCTAGTGCCTCGACATAGGCTGTAGTGTGTCTTGAGAGAAATGGGGATGTCTCCTGACTTATTATCTCTGATCGTCCGCTTACATGAGGGTAACCATGCGCGGGTACAGTGGGGGTCCGGGGGGAGGTCAAGAGTCATTTCCCGTGGACAGGGGAGTGCGCCAGGGTTGTGTGCTTGCACCAACCCTGTTTTCACTCTTCGTTAACGGGGTGGCCGATTTCCTCTCCGTGGTCCCCCTGGATGCCCCGATGCTGGCGGGTGAACATATACCTATCCTCATGTTTGCGGACGATACTTTAGTTACCTCCAAGACCCCCAGTGGTCTGCAGAAAGCCTTAAGTAGGTTTGAGGATTTTTGTCTTATGCGGGGTCTCACCATTAACACGGAAAAAACAAAGTTTATGTCTTTCAATGAGTATAGGTCATTCCGGGGCAAGGTATATATGAATAACGCCCCTCTTGAAAAGGTTGATGCTTTTACTTACCTAGGAGTGACGCTGCAGGCAAATATGGGGTGGTCCAAACAAATTGATATTGCCACTTTAAAGCATATGCAACAGGCCGGGATCCTTGCAGCTAAGTTTAGATCTTCCTTGTCCAAACCAATCAGCCCACTGATGGAGATCTATGGTATGAAGGTGCTAAGCTCAGCACTTTACGGAGCAGAGCTCTGGGGGTTTACGAATTTATCAACCCTATCAGTAGCTGAAAATTCCTTTCTCCGAAAGGCTACTAGTGTCCCGAAAAGTACACCAATGTACCCACTGCTGCTAGATTTGGGTAGAAAAGCAGTAACTGATTTGGCGAAACTTCGCCCTCTTTTATACTGGCGAAGACTGTGGTGTACGGCTGAGCTTGCTCACTACGCTAAGAGTCTCAAAGATGTAATGGATACTGATCGATTTCACAAGATTAGATGGTTGATAGAGATCAGGGTGTTGCTGGAGAACCTAGGTCTGAGTGAACTGTGGGCCGATCCCCTTAATTCATCATTTCCTTCTAAGAAGATCCTGAAGGAGATGTATTGGGATATGGTCATGGTCACAGCATGCACAAACGGCTCAGCAAGGCATTTGACTGGCCGGTTCCTTGAAATCAAGACAAGGCCTGCACTAGAACAGTACTGGGATGTTATTGAGAAACGATTTGACAGGAAGTTGTATTTTCAACTGAGGGTCGGTACGCTACCTGTCAGGTCATTTACCAGTAAATGGACAGGGGTCGTTGAGAAGGTGTGTCCAAAATGTTATGATAAGCAGGAAACAGTCAGTCATCTGTTTGGTTTTTTGCCCCCTATATAAGAAACCCCGTGCTATGTGGGTAATAGCTATTTGTAAACTACTAGGCTTTAGTAGGCATGGAGAGGTGCTGAGAGTTTTAACAACGGACCCATCACTACTAATAGCAACTGCAGTAGCCAAATTTTTGGGTTGGGCCTGGTCTATTCGTGCAAGGGTGCTTTCTTAGGGCTGTCTACTGATCTATTTCTTTAATGTCACTCTGTATCCCATTATTTGCAATGAACTGGAGTTACGAAATATCTGATGATCATCGTTGAATTTATGGAGTTGTGTATTTTTTTACTAATTTTAAAAAGAGCCATTTATCCGGCAGTTATATGAGGTTTAATATTTTCTTAAATTGTTTTTAAAAGTTGTAATATTTATTGTTTTTAAAATGTGTGTATCTGTATGTTGTGTTTTATGACAAAACTGTCGAGTAAAGCTATTTGAACTTGAGTGAGAGAAAAGGAGAAAGATAGGCAGAGGGAGAAACAGAGTAAGAGAGACGGAAAAAAGGGAAAAGCGAGGCAGATAACGAGAAGAAAAGGAGAGAACAAGATCATTTTTGTCTGACAGGGCACGTGTTTTGGTTCTTAAAACTAACCCACACCGCTGGATCGGCTGTGGCTCAGCTATTCCCACGAATCATCTAGCTTGCCCACCTCTACCTATTACACAGCACAACATATTTATTTTTGTAGAATACCACAGTGATGACACTTAAAAAAGAAGAATAACAAACACAGGTCCCATTTCAGAGTTCACATGAAGTGGCACAGTCATCGTCTATCCGAATTATCCACTCACACCTCGGAGTAACTGTTTGGTTGTTTAACTTCCCTGTCATTCAAAGTAAAAGAAAGAAAAACAGAGCTCTCTCTCTGAGGCTTGACCTCAGACCGTCTAGTCTGCCATTTGGCTGCGTGGGCATGTCATGGAAAAGGCCTGGCTGTTAATCAAGGCAGCAGACAGACTGACCCACTTCATGGCATCCTGGTTGAAGGTAAGAAGTGGGCGGATGGTTCTGACAGGGATTCCGGCAGGAAGAAGTCAAAATCCTTCTTAAAAGGATTCAAGTTCAAATGCAAGGCTCACAAAAAAAGGGAAGGGGAAAATCGATAATATTGTTGAAGACAGACGTTTTTTTTAACATGTCCCCAAGTTCTTTTCAACAGGTAGCTTTCTGCTGTGGGAGCATGGTGGAATATTATGTAAAGAGAAAACAGTCATGCTTCATTGCGCTTATGCTTCCAGGTAAACTACTTTATGCTAGTCAACGAACATGTGAGGAGTTGCCTCTGTCTGCCTCATCCTACACATTTGTTCCATGGCCATATCAATGCCGCTTGACCCCCTACCCTCGGATTGTAAAGATGGGGGGGTCCTCTCACATTTATGTTTAACATAATGTCATTGATGTATTACCCTTTCAAAGCTGTGCACAATGTGGCTTGAATTATGAATATTCTAATGCTAAGCACTATGAGGCTGCAGCGTGGTTGTATGCCATGCTTTATTTAAAATTAAAATACAATAAACTTAAATAAAATATGACGCTAGGGTCAACAGCATTTCAAGAGTAGGCATCATCATGCTATGTATGTCCACAATAGACCAAGAATTACCACTGTTATGGCAGGGACAGTATTATACAAAGGGTGGGCTTTATGCTATGGTATCCCCCCATATGACAAGAATCAACACTGCTATAGCAAGACTAGCATCTTGCCAAAGGAGGCATCATCTCATTGATGGCCTCCACATGCCAGTATGACTGCCAATACACCGGGCATTAGTAAATATACAACAGACAGAAATAAATACACACATGTTTAACAACTTTAGAAATTATCAGTCTATTAACCTGGATTGTGTTTGCAGGGTCACTCCTGAGGTATCCCCCTACAGTACCACCTGGAGCCAGAAATGAATTCAGTTTTGAGCTCTTGAGGTCCATCTGCTCTTACCCTCACATGCCCCTTAAGCTGCTTCTATGCCGATATAAGCAGGAGCCGGAAGCATATCATAGAACTGCTGTCTTCCACCCTCAAATTTCCACTTAGTGGCTCCTAAGGCAGCTTTTTGCACACAAGGTGTTATAGGAGCAGCTTCTTTCAGCCCTCCTAAGCCTCTTCCTTCGAGTGACACCTACTGTCCAGGTGAATTCTTGAGCTTTTGAAGTTAGCCAGCGTCTTCTGCTTCATCCCTCACAAGCTCCCTGAGTGCTCCCATTCTAAATTGTGGATACACAGCGTTGGGAGGGGCCACCTAATGCTGCCTCACAATACCACTTGAGGTGAACCCAAGGTAAATTGCAAAGCAGGCATGATTACCAAGAGATGCCTTCTTCAAGCTCTTATAAGGCCCCATAAGTACTCCTACCTAAGCAAATTAAGAATCATGGTGCTAGGTAGAGACAGCTGCACCAGCCCTCACAGACTGCCTGAGTTGTCCCACCACCATTCCATTACAGGCTCAACACTCGGTGCCAGGTTTCCTGCTCCCATATTTAGCATAATGTATCCAAACAAAGACTACCATTTTGTGCTGCTCATCTTTTCACAACGGAAGCAGCTGCTGAAGTAGGAGAGGTATGCACTCTCTTGGAAAGACTCTGGACACAATGTGGAGTCAGTGTGTACATGCAACCTACTGGAAACACACGTCACCTCTAAGGGCTACCAACTCCTTGATTAGTGAGCATCAGTGGAAATGACATTGCTTATAGGATTCTACCAACCAACAACAGTCACTACTGCATAACTGTGCATTTCCCATCAAGGTGTCAGTGGTACAGCCTATCGCTTAGATGCAGCCGGGAGAGAGATTTGGAGAATCATCCCCACAACTGTCTGCATGAAAAGTTGTGACTCACAATTCACAGCACAGAACAGAACACATGCGGTGAAGAGTATCACCAGTCATGGAGAGTTGAGGGCACCCCAAAAAGGATGGAGAGATTGGGAGATATTATCTTATTAGTGTGAGAAAGCCACTTAATTCTGCAAGAGAGAGAAGCAGCATGATTTTGTAAATGCATCTGAGTGTATGCTTTTACTTGGCTTTCTGGAGAACCTTGGTTGTTTTGCTTTATCTTTTGCCCTACTGCATCAGGGATGGGTCGTAAATAAGTATACATCCGACGCAAACTGGCTGCAAAATATATATTTCATCTTGTGACATCCAGCCAGACTGTGAGTATGTTTCATTTGGGAGAAGTACAATGTGTGCCAGAATGGAAGCACAGTGGGGTCAGGTAAACCACATGCCGGAATGGAGGCACTTAAAGTATGTTGTTTCCATGCAGCATATGTGAATACAAAGACCAAGTGGTGCTCCCATCCCTGTAGAGATAGCACCCGCTCCACCCACATAGACAAGTCTCCACTGAGTGTATTAGTAGCGGATTTAGCGGGAAACTTTGCAGTTACAAGTGAGAAGAGAGCATAGAAGGTACATTTTTACATGGGCTGTGTCTATGGCATTGATGTCTCGGCATCCCCAGATCCTGTTTAAAAAAAAAAGAAGGCATAACGAGATCAGCATGCCGTGCTCGGCTTTCACTAACAACCCCTGACGAAGAACCCTACTGGTTTGAAATGCATTGGGTCATATGGAATGTTGTTAAAAGCACACGTTTATGTAAAAGCTTGGATTAGCAACGGAAAACGTTTGAAAATGCATAAATAAAATATCCAGTGAATTTCAACTGTCTCCGGATTGACTTTAAATACGCATGAAGATGATGATGATGAGTATAACTGTTTAAAAGAGACTGGCTGACTATGGATTACCTGGTTTAAATATGAAACATTGGAGTACTTGGAAGACTTTTTTCCTCTATTGCAGTGCAACAGCTAGGGTCGAAACTAGCGTCACTTTTATTCAAAGAAGTACAATGTGTGCCAGAATGGAAGCACAGTGGGGTCAGGTAAACCACATGCCGGAATGGAGGCACTTAAAGTATGTTGTTTCCATGCAGCATATGTGAACACAAAGACCAAGTGGTGCTCCCATCCCTGTAGAGATAGCACCCGCTCCACCCACATAGACAAGTCTCCACTGAGTGTATTAGTAGCGGATTTAGCGGGAAACTTTGCAGTTACAAGTGAGAAGAGAGCATAGAAGGTACATTTTTACATGGGCTGTGTCTATGGCATTGATGTCTCGGCATCCCCGACCTGCCTACGCAAAACCCAGAACGGTGAGTCAGTGTCTCAAAAGAGGCTTAACCCTTCTAGCATGCGCTATAGGGAATTACCCTTATTTGTATGCAAAAGCACTTCATTCTAAGCTTGTGAGTGTGATTTGGGAATAAAAAAATAAAAAATGAAAGATAAAAAATGAAAGGAATCATGCCAGTAATTAGTCCTCTACCTCTTCCCAGTGTTCAAGTGCAGAGTAGGGATAATAAAGTTACAACCACTCTAGAGCAGATCATGTTGTTGATCTGGCTACAACTTTGGATTTATTACGTCTATTGTACAAAAAAATGGAGGACAAGAGAGCCAGAAGAGGAGGATGCCCCAAACTCCTTAGAATCCAGGGGAAGATGATGAAGTTTCAGAGGCCGGGACTTTCTTATCTACGTTCCAAAGACCGGCGAAAATGCTTAATAAACAAATCCTTGGTGTAGCAATTAGAGAACATATTTGTTTGGAGAAGAAGTATAATCGAGTCCTGTCTTTGCCACTCCCTTCATCTAATCTATTTTCTACTCTTCCTGGTCCTCTCTGGAGTGTGATACAGTGAGAAGGAGGGAAAATGGGGCCCTGATTCGAAACATAATGTGTAGATGGAAGACTTCCCAGAACTTCTTGCTTATCAAATGAACCACTGATTGATCCATACTGCAGTACTAGTGGAGGTCATTTTAGTTAATTTTGTAAACCCTCTATGTTTGAACTCCCCAAGAAGCTCGGAAGTAAGGGATCGGATCTTGAACAAATAGTACAGCCTCAACAAAACTTAAATCCCAACATTTACGTCAACCCTCCACTGATGGATGTTCAGCAGAATTTTCCAGAGCAGTACCTTTCGACAATATTTTAGGTAGCCTGTTTGCTAGGTCTGCAATCGAGCATGAGGGCATTATACCAGTTGATCAGGTAGACAAGGAGGGGGGTGCAGCCCTCAGTACACTGGGTTGAATTTTACACCAGGTGCAGACACCTATTTTGCACATTCCCATGTCAAAAGGTTTGAAAAGGTATCCTCAGAAGAAGCCAACTTTGCAGTTCTCAGCTAAATGCAGGCTTGAGCCCAATTTGATGGTTAAAACAACATTGCTGGGAAAATTGGCTGTTTGGCATGCACATGGTAAACCGCTCTGCCCTTAATTTAGTCCGACAAGATTTAGACTCAGTACGCTTCATTTTATGGTATTTTACCCCACAGATGTTTTACAAATAGAGAGTTGGGGACAGATGTACGACCATAGCATTTTGTGACTCGCAAATTGCGACAAATTGCGAGTCGCAATTTGAGAGTCACAAAATGCTATGTACCACAATGTCTGAGACACTGTTTGTGATTCCCAATAGGGTCGCAAATTGCAGGCCTCAGGAATAATATTAAGGCAGTCGCAATTTGCGACCCCATTGGGAATGGCTAGAACTCCCAGGGATGGTGGCCTGCTGGGGTCAACAGACCACCATGTATGGGACTGCTTTTAATTAAAGCAGGTTTTTTTAATGCAGCCCGTTTTCCTTAAAGGAAAACGGGATGCATTAAAAAAATTAAAATGAAACTTTTAAGTTTCATTTCTTAAGGGTAGGCAGTGGTCCCTGGGACCACTGCCTGCCCTTAAAAAATAATTGTGCATGCATTCCCAAAGGGGAAGGGGTCCTCTCGGGACCCCTTCCTGTTTGCAAGTGGTAAACTGCGAGTGTATGTCGACTGCAATTGCGGTCGCAAAACATTCATACATTGGTTTTGGAGTCGCTATTAGGAAGGGACGCCCTTGGAACGCCTCTTACTAATAGCGAGTCGCTAACCCTATTTGGCAAGTCTGATAGAGCATCATGTTATTCTGAAATTTGTAGGGGTGCATCATAATCACCGTTAGTCCGCACCCATATGTAATCAGGATTGAATTTAACACTTAATCATTAGAAAATGTAACTGTAATAATGGATTGTGTATGTGTATTGCTAGGAAAATTAGCTCATGTTAATTGGAAACGTAATCGACATTTAAAATGTGACTGTTTATTGTTAGCGCTTCATGAATTTATTTATGTAAGTAGTTAGTAGATTTAAAAGTGCAAAATAAAAGTCTGCATGTGTAGGAATGATCATAGTGCCTTAAATATGAGAACTGTAATGCTTAGAAATTTAATATTAATATCATGTAGGCTCAAATGAGTAAAGCCCTGTATTAAGTGAAGATTCACGTTTTACTATGTAAGGCCTGTTTGTGTTTTTTTGTCTTAGCAGAGTCAAGAAGGCCTGAAATGTATTTTTCCTTGGGAAGGCTCTCAATAGAATGTAGTCAGCAAATATTGTACGTGCAAGGTTGTTCTGTTCACATGCTTTCCGTTGCAGGTGCAAGGACATTTTTCTCGTTAGCTAGACTGATGCTCTTTGTTTTAGGTATGGAGGAGACCTGATACATAGTTGCAGTGGAATCCGATAATGAAGTTTCCATGCTGGAGACGCCTGGGACCCAAGGACAACTCAACTGTTCTTGGATGAAGCACAAGTTGTGGAAAATCACCTGCCGAAGATGTGCATCTAGAGGAGGTGTGTTGGGCGTGTTGTAGGAGTTGTGCATTTTGTATTAGGAACAGTGCCCCGAAGGAAGAGAGGCAGATGAGGGTAGGAAAGGCAGACGAGGCATAGAGGGCTGATGAGAGTCATTAGAGGGGTAAGAGAAGGGATTGATTCTAGGAATGGAGACTTAGACAAGTTGCCTCAGATCCAATGTGAATGCACTTCTTAGGAAGTCTGCAAGAGCTGACACCTTTTTCAAATTTTGCTAGACGGATGTTATGTAGGGATGTCACCTTAGAGTTAGAGTAGGGACAGAATTAACCTAATTATTTTCTCTTCTGCAATCTGATGAAGACCACTATTGATAATGGATCAATTGTCGCTTGTTTGATCTTTTTAGAATTGCTTATTCTTTTTAATTTACACCGAATTAGGTTAATCAGGACAATGAACTTTGTATTAGTGCCTATGTATTTTTCAATCTCGTAGTGAGGTGCTTGTATGTTCAGTTATTTTTGGAATTGTAATAAAACCTTTAAACTTTAGATAGAGTTAGTGTTTTTTCTGAGTCTATATTGGTTAGTCTTATTGATGAAGGTGACTTTTTTGGATTTCTCCCTTTTACACTTCTTAGCAGATAAAAAGATCCAGTTGACCGGAGATCCTTATAAATGGTAAGATCTGATAAAATAGAGATAAGGATTTGACGTAATCAGTTGGTAGCAGAGTAGGATTTTCATCTCTAGAGTAAAGGAAGATCTAAATCTAGAAGAAGGTAGTCATTGAATCCCATAGTTGTATAGCCCAAGATGATGGTTGTCCGGTAGATCACGAGCGGAGGACAATGGATGGAGATCGACGGAGAGTGACGGTGTGGCGGCAGCAGCAGTTCGTGAAGGAGTGAGTATGAACAGGAGTGTGTGTCTGTTAGGTTGCAGTGTTATTTTGGTCGAGTGATGTCTTGCGGCGTTGGAGCGAGAGTTGAGTGATTGTGAGATTCGGGCTGTGAGTGCGCGCAGTCCAGGAGATCTTAGGCTCGACGAGTAGCCTGAGAGATTGTGATGTAGAAGACACCCAGAGAGTAATTTTCGACCATTGACTGGAGAGTCGTGAGAAGTCATCGATTACCCCACCTGAAATAGGGAGCGAGAGAGTGAGTGCCTGAGTGACTAACGCAGGTGGTAGGTCATTGTGTATGTAGAAGTGAGTGATTGAATTCTATCAATGATTTTGTGACTGTCCGGTCATTTGTGGACAGATGGTCGAGTGCAATTGTCCGGTCGTTTCGTGGACAGACTTGCCAGATTCAGGTAGACAATTACATGAGACTGTCCGGTTGTTTGGTGGACGGACAGTCAGAGAAGTGACTGTTAGGTCGTTTCGGGACAAGCAGTTATTTCAGAGTATGAAAGAAACGTGTGAGAGAGAGTGCGAGACAAATTGTAAAGGAGGGAAACTGCTGCAACCGGAGGAAGAGTGACGTCAGACGGTGAGGTGCTGCGCTAGGTCGGTTGGTGTGAAGCCGCGCTGGTATTGGTGGATTTTCATCAGGAAGTAAAAGAGCGCTGCAAAAGAGGAAAAGTTGATTTCACCATGAATTGTTTTAATGTTTTACGAGATATGCGTAGAGGAGATAGAAGGGTGGTTACTCGAGGAGGAGAAGAAGCTCCGCCCGAGGATACCCCGGCTCATTACATGGCTACGAAAGTGGGATTACATGCCATACTTTGGCTCATAAATTGGCATAAAATGACTGAAGGAAATGAAGAATTGACTTTTCCCAGTTATGGTACCTTTAGATTGGAAGTGTTGTACCAGTTGAAAACAGTTATGTCTTCCTTGGGACCTTTGCCTAGACGAACACAGTTTGAGGCGCTCCAGGCGTGGATTAGGGCAGCCCATGACAGGAAGAGAGATCGAAGTCAGTAAAGAGTGAAGAAGTCGATCAGGGCATTTCAAAATGTGAGATTTTTGGGAGAAAAGATGGAGAGTAGAAACTGTTGAGGGAGATAGGCTGTTCCCGTTGTTGGTTTAGGTGGGAGACGCCCAAAAGTAGTGTGTGGAGGAGGGCGATAGTGACACCGATGACAGTTTGATAGAGAGACTGTTATCAGTAAGGCCGCCTCCATACAATTCAGATACAGCAGAGGAAAAGGCAGGGACATCGGAGGGAAATGGAGGATCACAGACCCAGCCTAGCGCGACAGTGGTGGGGAGAATTTCAACAAGTACAGAAGGAATGGGAATGCAGACTCCAGCAAGGCCAGAGACCCATGGAGTTACAGGTGTTACGAGATTACCGGATGCTCTTACAGTGCCGGTTATCATTGGCCCTATAGTGTCAGTGTATGGTCCAGATTAAGGGAAGAATGGGATTCTAGCGCAGTCAGTAACAGAAGAAGGAAATGGCTCAGTAGGTAGTGGTATAGTAAATGGGATAGCTCACCTACCGAAGCCCATCGAATCGAGTACACCGTTGTCAGCCGCTGCAGACTCCTCAAGGGGACAAGTGGATGGAAGGGCAGTGAGACAAAGATCCCTTGTTGACTCCAGGTCAGATCTAAGGATGTGGGAACCACCCATAAGGAATCAAAATAATAGGATTACAGGAGGTTGGGATCATGGAAATGCAGGAAGTAAACCACCCCTTAGGGATATTGCGGAAGGGAGTCGATGTGGAGATCAAAGTAATGATAATGGAGAAGCAAGCAGAGCATCTAGTCGAGGAACCCTGAAGGTTGCCATAAGAGCAAAGATGCTGGATGTGGTGAGGTTGAAGGCTGAGGTAGATGAGATCATATATGGGAATTTGCCTCTGGAGAGGGTGGATTGTTACGAACCTGATGAGTTGTTGTTCGTGGGGAAAGATGTGGCTCGTAAGGCACGGTCAGCACATGAAAAGTTAACAGACTTGGCAAAAAGATACAAGGTTGACCTCTCCAACACTAAGATGTTGCAGGGGAGTCATTGATTTCAGTGCAGTGACCAGGAATTGGAGGAGAAAAGATTTATAGGACTGAAGGCTCACATTCAGGAGTTGATCATAGGGATTCGTTCATGGAGTATGCTTAACAAGTGGGAAGAAAGATGGTCCAAAAAGAAGGGTACCAAAAAGAGCATAGGAGAGACACCGTCTCCAGGAGGGGGGGATGATAGGAGTGTAGAATTACCTGTTGCGAGAGGTGTCCAATGGAAGATATGTTCATGTGCCGTGGAGTAGAGGTGACCTAGCAGCTTTTACAAACTAGTTTCCTCGGGTGAGGGAGAAACCTGTCGAATGGTACAAGCAAGTTGATCGGTTTGTTAAGATTTCGAAGGTGTTGTGGGTTGACTTTATTACCTTGATTGACATAGTGGTACCAGGCGACTTGTGGGCAGCTTGCAAGGTTGCAGTTGATTGGCTGACTTCTGAACCAACTAGGGATCCTGTTACTAATGGCCCTTCGCCAATTGTAATGAAAACGTTTGAGCAAGTGATCACGTGGTTAAAATCCAAGTTCTCGCCCCAGGACATTGATTGGGTTAAGATAGATCGAACTGTTCAAGAACCAAAGGAAACAGTACATGAGTATTATGAGAGGCTCTTACAGGCATTTAAGCAGTACAGTGGGTTGGATACCTTGGACCCCAAGGACATGGGACAATTTGTTTCCAAGTTCGTTTTAGGATTGAGACCAGAAATTAGCATAATGATTCAACATCATCGGATCTGCTGGCAGAATAAGTCTGTCGATGAAATATTGCGGTATGCCAGGTACTGCAGTGACGAGGCGGACTCAAAGCACAGAAAGCTTAAAGACAAGCTGATGTTAGTTCAAATGCAAACTGCTGACAGGGAACTCCAGATACAGCCAAATGGAGGGACGTTAGGAAGATGACACGGGAACAATCAGGGAGGAGCCCAGAATGCCCAGGGACAAGGTAAGGGAAAGCCTGTAGATCCCAGAACAGGAGTGGATGTGGCAACATTGAGAAAGACTACTGTGTGTCACCTTTGCCACAAAATCGGTCACTGGAAACGTGAGTGTAGTCTGAATCCAGCAAATCAGGACCAGCAGGAAGGAGAGGAGGTGGTGCAGGTGCCTTAGGTCGTGAAAATCGTGATGAGACCCAGGTCCATGCAAGGGGGGGCATTGGCGCCACAGGTTCAAGTTCCACAACCTCCGAGGATTGCACAGAGAGCTAGGATGTATAGACAGATGCCTCTTTTTGACAATTTAGTTGAGTACAACTTAGACCCGTTGAAATGACGGTGCCTGAGGGGGGAGGAAGACTGCACTCTTGGGGCAGTCTTTGAGGTAGACCAGAGGGGACCGTTTGTAGAGGCAGATGTTGACAGTCATCTTACCACCTTTTTAGTTGATACTGGTGCTACCCGTTCTACTGTTAGATTTGCAGTAGTTCCCAAACCTACCCCTCTCGGGACAATCTATCCAAGTTGTAGGAGTAGCAAACAAAATAATGACCAGCCCGTCGACTGAACCAATTCCTGTGAGGATAGGGACATTCCGAGATTTTCTTGCTAGGGCGAGATCTCTTGTGCAAGCTCAACTGTACCATCTATTGCACCCCCAAGGGAGTCGAATTGCAGACCCATTATGACAATGCCACATTTAAGGTTGCAAATCGACATTTGTGAATAGAGATGTACCCTGTGTTGACAGTGGAAGAGCTTCCACTCGATTTGAGAGACTCTGTTTCACAGGATGTGTGGGACACAGGGGAAGAGATTGGACTGATCAGAGGTGTTGAGCCGGTTACGATCCAAGTTTAACAAAATGTTGAGTTTCCAAGAACACCTCAGTACAACTTTTCACCCGAGTCACTGGCAGGAATTAAACCTGTATTTCAGTCCATGATTAAGCAGGGAATTCTGAAGGAGATAATAGGCAGCCCTTGTAATTCGCCCATTATGGGATTACAGAAGCCGAGTGGGAAATGTAGGATTGTGCAGGATCTCCGAAAGATTAAAACGATTGTTGTTCCATGTTGTCCAGTGGTACCGAATCCATCAGTGATACTATTTCAAATTCCAAGCGAGGCTGAATGGTTTATGGTGATTGACCTGTGTCAAGCTTTCTTCTCGATACCTCTGCATGAGGAAAGCCAATTTGTATTTGCTTTCCGGCTGGAGGATCGTGTGTTAACATGGTGTCATATCTCTCAAGGGTATACAGAGAGTCCATTGATCTTCAATCAGATCTTGAAGAAAAACCTTGAGAGTCTTGTGTTGCGCAGAACTCGGTTCTTGTGCAATATATAGACAACCTTTTGGTCGCGTCAGAGATGGAGGATGCTTGCAGGATAGACACGATTGCCTTACTGAATCACTTAGCAGAGAACGGACAAAAGGTGTCCTCAAACAAGTTGCAGTAATGTCTGACTGAGGTTCAGTATTTGGGTCATCGAATCGAGAAAGGCAAGAGAAAGGTGTCACCAGAGCTTATTGAAGCAATCACTAGTGTGGCTATACCTACCACTCAGAAGGAGGTGAACATTTTCCTAGGGATGGTTGGCTACTGTCGTCAATGGATTCCCAATTTTACCTTGAAGGCGAAGCCTTTGCAGAGGCTGACTCACAAGGATGTGAGCAATCCAACCATGGGACAACGATTGCTTAAAAGCTTTCCTAGACTTGAGGGAGAGCTTGTGTCGTGCTCCGGCCCTGGGAATGCCGGATTACAACAAATCTTTTTCACTGTTCTGTTGTGAGAGGGAAGGTTGTGCATTGTCAGTCCTGACTCAGAACCATGGAGGTGTCCGTAGACCAGTTGCCTACTTTTCAGCTACTTTAGATCCAGTAGCTTCAGCGTTGCCCGGATGTCTCAAATCTGTTGCTGCAACCGGTGTCAGCTTTGGGAGATGTGAAAGCATTGGAACGGGTCACCCGTTGATTGTGTATGTTCCACATTCTATTAAACTGTTAATGATGAGGACTAAGACACAGCACCTGACCAATAACAGACTCACACGCTACGAGCAGGTTATACTTGCCGCAGAAAATGTGACTTTGAGAAGGTGTTCTGTCTTAAATCCTGCTACATTGATGCCTTTACCAAATGTTGATGGTGAAGACTTTGAAGACCATGACTGTCTCGATGTGACTGAACTCTGCACCAAAGAGAGACCCGACATTGTGGATGAACATCTGTCTGACCCAGATGACATCTTCTTTGTTGATGGTTTGTGCCAAAGAGACAATGTGGGTCAGTTGAGAGCAGCATTCGCTGTATGTACCATCTCAGGAGTGGTTGAAGATGCTTGTCTAGAAAGAGTATACTCCGCTCAGGTGGCTGAAATAATTGCCTTGACTCGCGCCTGCTTGGCAGCTGAAGAGATCCGAATCACCATCTACACCAATAGCCAGTATGTGTTTGGTGTGGTTCATGACTTCGGACAGCTATGGTCTCAAAGAGGTTATATGACATCATCTGGTTCTCCCATCAGGAATGGTGAATTTGTAAGACATCTGTTAGAGGCGTTACAACGTCCTAAGGAAATTGCAGTCGTGAAGTGTACAGCACATGGGAAGGGAACAGATTTTGTTTCTCTCTGCAATAAGTACGCCGATGAGATTGCACGCTTTTGTGCTGAAAAAGGGTGTATATTTACAGGAGATTACACAGGTGAGAGCCAAGAAGGAACCAAACTCAACATGATATCAGCCATGGCAGACACCTGGGATGAACTCAAGCGCCTGCAGGATGAGGTCTCAGAGCAGGAAAGGAATGTGTGGTTCAAATCTGGATGCGAGAAAGGGGATGTTGACATTTGCGTTTCAAATGATTGACGGGCAGTTTTGCCGGATGACCTTTTGAGTCCGATGGCGAGACATATTCATGGTGCGGTGCACCTTGGAAGGGATACGATAGTACGAGTGTTCAGACAGACGTGGTACAATCCACAATTTCGTGCGGTTGCTAAAGCAGTGTGTCAGAGGTGTGTTACCAGTCAACAAATTAATGCTGGTTAAAAGACTGTAGTCACCTTGAGTCACATTGGAAGGTTAGGGGATCCCTTCAATAGAATGAAGTTGGACTTTATTGAAATGCCGAAGTGCAATGGATTGAGGTACATTTTAGTGGTGGTGTGTGTGTTTTCACTGTGGGTGGAGGCTTACCCGACTAGGAGATGTGACACCCTTACTGTAGAAAAACTGTTATTGGGAAAACTGATTCCTAGGTTCGGTTTTCCAACCTCTTTGGAGTCGGACAGAGGAACACACTTCCACAGCGAGATCATGAAGTTGCTTTTCACTGCTTTAAGCATTGATCCGAGACTCCATTGTAGTTATCGACCAGAAGCATCTGGGATAGTGGAACAGATAAATGGGACTTTGAAAGCACGGATGGCAAAAGTATGTTCGTCTACAACCCTGAAGTGGCCTGATGCATTGCCTCTGGTGCTCATGAGTGTTCACAGTGTTCCAGATAGGAGGACTGGTCTTTCCCCACATGGGCTCTTAATGGGGAGGACGATGCAGTTGCCAGCAGTGCCGGCCACAGTGTTGACAAACATCACTGATGATTTGATCCTTGATTACTGCAAAGGACTAGCTGATTTGGTCCGTTCTGTATCTCAGCAGGTGCAGTGAAGAACCGGGTTATTTAGAACCCGGGGGTGCCAGGGGCATGCCCAAAGTCTTCGGGTTCACCTGTCTTAGAATACAGAGACACGGGAGGAGACCAGATGGTAGACAAATAAAGATAACTATACTCCTCTATGGATTTGAGCGACTGGCTGCAGAGAGGACCGCACGGATTCCGTCCCTCACACCCAGTGGCGAAAGAACAATTCAGCCGATTTTTGCAAAGAGTGCTGAGACTGAGGACTGCGCTTCGCGATCAGTGGACGAAGCTGGCAAAGATGAGTACACGCCTGCTTAAAGATAAGGAGAAAGCAAAAATGCAGCAAGGCGGTACACCAGACACGCAAGCAGTAAGCGGTAAAGGCGCTCATGGCAGCGCGAAGGGGGCCAGCGCCGACCCAGCCTCTGGATTACAACAGCAGCTTCGAGGGTCTGGCGCCATAAGAAAGACAATCCCCCCGACACAAAAAATGAGGAAAATGGAGAAAGAGAAAGTAGAAAAAGCCGCGATGGCAGAGATGCGGCTAAATCGCGATGCAACAAAAGCGCCCGTTGCTAGGAAAGATCAGCCGGTGGACTTGCCAAGCAAAGATTCTATAACTGCGGCAAAACAGGGCGTAAATAAAGTAAAAGACGCTGCACTGAGGCAGCCTACCTTGATGGAAGTGCTCACTCCGAGGAGAGGCTCGCTGCCTGACATGGAGGTCGCTGCTCGCAGAGGCGTCCTCGAAGACGCAGTGACCGAGGAGCCAACAGACACGGACGCTCATTGCGTGGAGACAGCGGTTGCTCAGCAACCTACAGAACCGGTGGCAGCACGCAGCGGTAGCAGAGGCGGAGAAGCAGCAGCCGGAGCCGGGATCGAAGTACTGAAGGTAGTACAACTTGCGGGCCAAAATGCAAAAGTACAAAAAGAGGGAAAAGGGGCTTGTAAAGACAGAGCTCCCACTGTACTGATACCCCAGCATAATTCTGATCTATCAGGAAGCGCGGATATGCTGGCAGCGCTAAATCAAATGGAAGCTGAAATGTGCATTAAAAATTTAAAGGGGAGAAACAATGAGGGCAATTCTTTGCTGGAAACAGGAAAATCTGTAAAAACAGGCGCAGAAAGCAACGTTGTGGGACTGGAGAAAAGAGAGGGAACCTCGCTGGAGGGAGAGTGCTTCTTCTCCGTAAATGAGGACACTGGCACCACTCAGTCAAGTAACGAGGCTACAGAGGAGTCAGAGGAAGACGCAAGCTCGGGCTCAAGCTCATCTGTGAGAGATAACACACAGAGAAGGAGGAAGCCAAAGGGTAAAAGGTATGGTGAAGGGCTGGATTCACCTGGAGCAGGGGGAAAGAGACTGGATTGGGATTACTCTGCAACATCCCTTTCATATCCAGAAGAAGGCACCCCTCAGGCCTCCGGTAATACCCACACACCAACCCAGTATATGGCCCCGTTTGACATGATCTGCTCCACTCTCAAACAGATGCAGGGGGAAGCAAGGTCGGAAAGCCGGAGGGCTAGACAGGCCACAAGGAAAATTCAAAATACGCTCAGAAAAGTCAACAAAATATACGAAGGCCTAAGCGAGAGAGTGACAGAGGTGGAGGTTCGGACTGGGAAACTTGAGGATGAAGTTGGTGGTTGGCAGGACTTTAAAATGGAGCAGGAAAAGCTGTCAGTTGACCTACAGTGGAAGCTGGAGGCTTTTGAGAACCGTCAGAGGCGGAATAACATACGCATTTTGGGAGTAGAGGAAGGTGCAGAGGGAGACGACATTATGCGATTTGTGGTCAATCTGTTGAGAGGAGCGTTTCCTGAATCACAATGGGAGTGGGAGCGAGAGATACAACGAGCGCATAGATTTCCATTTACTATCAGGAAAAACCACGGAGACAAGAGACAGACAGCTCAATATACCCTGCCTAGAGCCATATTGATCTATGTCGGGAACTATCTGCTCAGGGAAGAGATAATGGACAAGGCTAGACCGGATAAGAAAAGATCCTTTGAAGGAGTCACCTTCTTTGCCAGACCAGACTTCTGTCACGTAACGGTAGAGAGAAGATGGAGGCTGAGGCAGCTCATTAAACCCTTTCAGGCTATGGGCTCTGAGGCCTTTCTCTTATTTCCAGCTAGACTCAAAGTGGTTACAAGGGGCAGAATTAACATTTTCCAATCTGAGGTAAAAGCCCAGCAGTACCTGGAGGAGATTAAGGCACAGAAAGGGGGCTGAGAAGTTCAAAGGACAGTGAAAGAAATGGGGGATTTTGTTATGAAGTGGGATGGAGGGTCGGTTAAACTGCTTGGGTAGCTCTCTGTAAATGAATAGGGAATTGGCACAGAGGAGTACAAAGTATTCGGGGTGTTGGGTTCAGGGGGGGGGGGGGAGCGATCTCCACAGACTGCCGCGGCTACACATAGGTCTTTTGGACCTATTTGCCTGTAAAAGGGGGGAGGGGGGAGGGGTCCAGAGCCAGGGCGGGGTGGGAGTAGGGGGTGAGGGGGGGCAGGGAGGGTTAAAAAAACAAACAAAAAGGTGAAACTATGGAAGAAACAGCACAAAAAAGCACAATTCAGAACACATGGAAAGAATTCTTATTGCGAGTCAACAAACGAAAAGATGAGACCTCATGATACATATCAGGCTTTCTATGAGAACAAAATGCTTGACACAGATTGGTTTATGGAGTTGGGTAAATTACATGAATTAGGTAAATGACCTGTAGGATAGCTACTATTAATGTGTGCGGATTGAATGATCTGGGGAAAAGATTAAAGGTGGCGGCATTGCTTAGAACACTTAAGCTGGATCTGGTTTGCCTTCAGGAAACGCACGTTGAATATTCCAAGAGTTACTTACTGAGTCACCTAGGGTTTTCGGTACTGGCAAATACTATGCAAGAGACAAAACACAGAGGAGTGGCGATACTAGGAAGATCCACTGACGTAGAAGTAATAAGGAAGTCAGAGGATAAATGGGGAAGGTGGGTCATAATAGAAATAAAATTCAAGGGAGAAAAATGCACCATAGTCTCGGTATATGGGTCTACGGAAGACGATCCGGACCTTTTCCAATTCTTGGACATCGAGCTGGCACTGTGGCCTGAGCCAATTGTTTGCTGTGGCGATCTTAACATTCATGATCCCACTAGCTCATTTGGTCAAATTGGGGGCATATATACAGGGAGGAAAAAGAGAACTCACAGGGCACTATCAGATATGGTAATAAATAATTCTTTAGTTGATCCGTGGATAATAATAAAACCAAGTACGGATGGCAGCACGTTTTACTCAGCCCCGCATAAAGTACTTGTGAGGCTGGATTATTTTTTGATTTCACACTCCCTGCTATCAGAGGTACAAATAGAGAAACAGCCTCGGATTGTCTCAGACCACAGTCCCTTGGTTTTAACGATTAAATTGGGTCAGGCACAAACAAAAGATAGGCAGTGGACTTTTGATAGAGCCCTTTTGAAAGATGAAGGCTATAGGAGTCACATGACAGGATGGATTAGATCATACTGGGAAATTAATAAAGACTCAGCCCCAGTTGGAGTTGTGTGGGACGCCTTTAAAGCAGGAGTACGGGGAGAAACGATGAGTTATGTGTTTTCAGCACAAAAAAGAACGAGACTTAAAATTAGCGAAGTGGTACAAAAATTGATGAGGGTGGAGGAGGAGTTGGCGCAGGCTGTAAGAAATAGGGTACCAATAGAAGATCATCTGCTAAAAATAGTGGCACTTAGGGTCGAGGTGACGGAAAGCATCTCTAAAAAAGCAGTTGAAAATTATCTGACTAAAAGAGAGGATGCTTATGAGTTGAGCGAGAAGATAGGCCATCTTTTAGCAGTACGCACCAGACAGAGACTAGCTGCATCAGATATTGCTGCGATCACGAACGAGAGTGGAGTTTTGGTAACGGAAGTAGACAGAGTGAGAGATGCATTTAGGCAGTTTTATGAAAAGTTATATACCAGGGAAAGTACGGGGACGGTGGGGGAGATGGAAAGTTATCTAAGGGAGGCTGCCCTACCAGGTTTGACGGAAGAGGAGAAAGACAGCCTGGACTCCCCCTTTGTCCTAGAGGAATTCATCATGGCTTTAAGCACGCTTCCTGCTGGCAAAGCTGCTGGGCCGGATCAGATTCCGGTGGAATTTTACAAGGTCTTTCTTCAAACAGTGGGTTTGGAAATGTTCAATGTCATGATGGAGGCACAGAAAGGGGATAAAGTACCTGAGACATGGGGGGAAGCAGATATCATAGTTATTTTAAAGAAAGGGAAAAATCCAACACTCCCAGGGTCATATAGACCTATCACACTGTTGAATGCAGATGCGAAGGTATATTCCAAGATTGTAGCAACAAGACTGGCGGGAGTAATAGAGGGACTGGTAAGTCACACTCAGCATGGCTTTATTCCTGGCAAAGGCACAACGCAACACATTAGACAAGTCATCACAACATTTGATGCAGCAAACGGGGTGGAGGACTCTCTCGCAGCACTATTTTTAGACGCCGAAAAGGCATTCGACAGAGTTTCTTGGGATTACTTATGGCAGACACTAAAATGGAACGGATTTGGAATTAAGTTTGTAACAGCAATGAAGACACTGTACAAAAACCCAACTGCAAGGATTAGAGTAAATAGAGGCAAATCATTAGCGGTTAGGATTGGGAGAGGGACTAGACAGGGCTGTCCAGCATCACCATTATTATTTGCTCTTTACCTAGATCCCTTGATAAGGAAAATTGAAAGCAATATAAGAATTCCCCCAATAAGGCTGAATGGATGCGTAATAAAGACACTAGCCTACGCGGATGACATTGCTATCCTGACCCCTAATCCTAGTATGGCCTTAGTGGAAATTGAGACCGAAGTCCAAAGATTCGGGCAAATATCTGGTTACAGCCTGAACAGCTCCAAAACCCAAATTGTATGCAACCAACATATGCTGTTCAATGACCAAAGAGTTGTGGACTCAGCTATGTATTTGGGGGTCGCAATTACATCTAACTTAGACGAGTTGGTACAGAACAATCTTGAGCCACTCATGTTAAAAGTCAAGTCTGACCTAGTAAGAATGAATAATCTGCACCTGTCATTAGTAGGTTGCACTAATGTTATAAAAATGCTAATACTGCCGAAATGTTTGTATTTTTTTAGGACGATACCATTATTTTTCGAGCTAAAATGGTTTAACGATCTGGAAAAAATCCTGAATAGATTTATATGGGCACAGGGCAAGACCCGAAGGGCGTATCGCTTTATGTCCCTTCCCAGAGAAAAGGGGGGGGTGGGGGGTGCCCGATTTTAGATTATATTATTGGGCATCTGCGCTCCAATACATGCGTGGATTGATAGGGGGGAGGCGTTGACGTTAGAACAACGAACGACTCATCCAGGATATATGCCATGGTGCTGGGACCGGAGGCAGACAATTCATTCCTTAAATGTATTGATTTGGCTTATTATAAAAGAACTAGGTTCAAGACAGTACAAGCTGCAATCAAGGTTTGGATTGCAGTGATGAAAAAACTAGGGTTGGGCCGATACAACTGGTATACAAGACTATATAAAAATATCTCCCTCCCAAGACAGATCTTCGGTGACACTACAATGGCAGTTTGGGTAGAAAAAGGGATAGTACAATTGGGGGATGTGAGGAATATGGAGGGGATGATCCAATTCACAGATTTAATGACCAAATTTGGGTTAGATAGGAGGGATCTTTTCAAATTCTTTCAGCTAAGAAGTTTCCTTGGGGACAAGCAAGGCGGAAGTATAGGCTTTGCAAAAGTAGAAATTCTCGAGAAAATAAGACTGGGGGGAGATTGCTCAATACGGTGCTTTTATGCAAAGTTGTTAGCAGGTAAACCAGATGATATGGATAAACATGGGGAAAAGTGGGCAGAGAGGCTGGAAGGGGAATCCTGCTGGTTTAAGGAGTCGCTGGATCTGGGGCGCACTCTCCTATGCTCAGCTCCGCTGCAATCCCAGCAGTATAAAACACTCTATTCGCTCTACTTTACCCCTGCAAAAATAGCAAAATGGGGGGGTACCACAGGCATCACCTGCCCAAGATGTTGCTCCCCTGGTGCAGATCTAATACATATGTTTGCAACATGCCCACAGATAAAGACAGTGATAAAGGATATAGAGCAGTTTCTGGATGCCACCCTTAATATCCAGGTCACTTTAAAACCCCCAGAAATACTCCTTGGGATAGTTACGGATATTAATATTATCCAGAGGGAATTCATCTTTGTCGCAATGGCAGTCTTCAGGCTATCCCTGGCTAGGGCTTGGTTAGACAAAAACCCCCCAGGAATGCAAGTCTGGTTGTCAAACCTGCTATCAACTTATAATCTGGGGAAAAAAACATATACGCTCGGAAAGGCAGGAAAGGGAGGAGATTGGGATTAAGGATATGGGATCCCATATTACGATGGAAAGAAGGATTGGACTTGTGAGATTTGAACAGGCAAATGAAACAAGCTAATAATTTTGAGTAGATGATGTTATGTTGTTCAACGAAATATTAATTGCTTTTTTGGTTTTCTTTTTTTTTTTTTTTTTCTTCTTCCTTTTTTGTATGTATGATGCAATACAATAACGTATGGTTGAAGAATTTGTAATGAATTGTGTAAACTGTGCAAATTGTGCAATGGCTTAAATAAAAAAATAAAAAATAAAAAAAAATAAAAAAAAATAAAAAAAAAAAGAATACAGAGACACGGGACTCTTCGTGGTGACGTCAAAGATCGAATTTATTCTGCAGCCAGTAACAGAAATCCTAGAAATCATCACGGTATGAGTTCTCAGGAGACTGCTCAATTTTACAAAGCAAGTCATTCCTTTTATGCCAAAAATCACATTCCAGACAAATACCTAACATTTACGAACTGTCCAATCACATGTATCCACACCAAAAGTATCGCATGACGGTAAAACCCACTTTTCAATTGTTCGGCCCATGATCGATCATCGGACAAACCCAACATTCTTCTTTAGACAGGCCGAACGTACCCATAATAAAAAGGCCACGACCCGTATCATAAATAGACCATAAAGAAAGAAACAGAAACAGGTAAGAGTAGGATAAGGCATATTTGTGTGTAGTAAAAACTTTACGATGTGCTGCGCTCTGATCTTAGTCTTGATCAGCTAGCGGGCAAGAACTGGCTCAACAAGGACGGCTTCATGCAACGAGGTCAGTTCACTTCGGGTCATGTAAAAGTCAGCACAAACCCCAGCAAAAGGGCACGAGTCTTAAAGACTCATTCAGCCGCAGTCATCGGCCTATGTGAGGGCAACCACAAAATGGCTGCCTTACACAAAATGAAAACTATGGTTCGGAACAGAATCTTCAAATACACTGGGAATCCTTGTGTGTAACATGGTGAAAACACTCATACTTGCCGCACTCATTAGTTACGGTTCATTGTTACCAAAATCATAACGGAACCATGACATTTAAAACACGGGTTCAGAATTCACGGAACCTCAGACCCTCCTTTTGCCCTTACATAGGCAATTACTCAGTCTATATCTGAGTCGATGTCAATTTTCCTCAGATCACCAAGGTGCTGTTAAAGCATTATCTTGTTTCTCTGTGCATCTCTCGAGACAGGCGGTCTCCTGACACACGCAGTTGCACAAAGGCCACATATGGCAGGACCGCACTGTACACAAAGACAACATGAGAAAAGAACCGCTAGAGCCACACCAATGATCATCAGAATCTTCCATCCCCAAACGGATAACAGTCCCCGAAACCATCCAGTTAACGACCAATCTCCCTCGTCCACATGTATAGACTCTGAGATCTTATGTAACCTGGAAATGGCCTCGTATACCTTCGGAGCATTATCTGGGATGAAAATGCAGCAACTCGATTGGATCACTTTACATACTCCACCTCGATCCGCGAGTATGACGTCTAAAACTATACGATTCTGCAACGTCATAAGGCGATCCGCTTGAAGCTCAGCTGTCAGATTACTAAGGGCACTGGCAGTTTCGTTTATGGTGGATTCAACCATCCTCGTCAATTGCCGTAAGCCCCTACTGTTAGCCATAGGTCCCCAAAACGGTAAGAAACACTTAAAGAAGTCTCCCACTTCCTGTCCAGCGGTATCTTCCCGATTGAAGACACCTCTAACAACTCTTGTCTTGTGGTAATCTGCAGCAGCAGTATACGTAGGAGGCAACAAGTATCCAACATAACACGTTCCTGAAAAATCAGGGGGCAACCATGTATATGCTCTGTTGTAACAAACAAAATACGTGCCCTTAGCTGCAAAAACAGCGGGGAAGATTGAGACGTAAAAACATACGTCTGAGTACAAACACTCTTCCCCAGCTGAGCTTTCGGATTTTTGCCATTACCTTGCAGACAAAAATGACCTCGGTGGGGTACGATCCAAATCGGAGGTGACCTCTTTCGTTTCTGCCTTTCACTCAGACTAACACTGTATCCTGTCGTGTTCCATCCAACATAAGCCGATAACTCTTCCTTGGGAATAGTCCTGTACGTATTGATATCTCTGCTCATATTCATGACTCCCTTCACCAAGGCTTGATTACTCAAGTTATCTCTCATGGAATGCAGGGGATAGACTTCCAGGGCATAAATGAACATCGTCTGAAAAGCCCATAACGACCCATTCTGACTAAACGGTAAGATCAGATAGGGAACAACTCTATCTGTAGTATGTGGCATAAGACCACACACCCAACAATTAGTAATGTTCACTACCAACTGATCTTGGTGCAGTAGCTGTACGAATGTATTATGTACAAATTCTGACCTTCTAATCTGCTCGTGTTCGGGTAAGATATGGAAAGAATGCAAAGAAGTAGTAGTAGGAAAGGTCGTAGGTTGGGAGATGGGTGTAGAAGTCAATTGAGTAGAAAAACAATCCAACCCACCAAAGTTAACGTCATGCTAAAAAACATCAGAATACAGGTAATCAGAAAATATTTGCTATGCATTATTCTACATAGTTTCATCTTAAAGTTCATTTTCTCAGCAGCTCTCTCGATCTCAAAAAACTCCATCCTCTCACTGGGCTGTTCGCGGCAGTTGGTTTTCTTCTGCTAGGGAGTGCGTCTGTCAGTCCAGGGAATGCCCTAAGACCAACCAGAACCGTCGACCTTGTGTCTACACGGCTGCAATCCCAAGTCTTTACACCGCGACCCTACAGCTGAACCCGGATGGCGGTTGGAAAAGAAAAAAAAAAAAGATCAAAACAGTTTCTTGGCTGAGAGAGTGCAGTTTTAAAAACCAAAAAGGAATTATTTGTTCTTTATTAGTCCATTATTTCTAGGTCGTAAATTATAACGGTTTTTACCAAGCTCTATCTGGTTTTGAAATAACAGTTCAGGCTCGGTGGTGTCCAATCTCAAAGATGAAGGCACAGCTGCTTGCAAGACATCATCGACTTCTTTCTCAGTTCCTCTCCATACCAACTCAGCGTCGCTGAACGGTGTGAACTTCGGCAACCTTTCAGTCTCGGTGTCTGCAATCCTTTGAGGATCCACTGGTCGTACGGCAGAGGTAAAGGTAACCCTCTTACAGTGTACGCCGTGGATCCAATTTTTCTTCCCAAAGACTTTTACAGATGTTCTTGTAGACAGGAACACCTGATGAGGGCCCGTCCAGCGGGGCTGGTCGTTCTTGGTCCGTTGGAAATTTTTCACGAGGACCCAGTCACCAGGATTGATGGTGTGACCTGGGTCCACGGAGGCTGGTGGCAGATTATCGTGAACCTGTTGATGCAAGACACGCAATTTAGCCGTCAGGTCATACAAATAATCCACCAACACAGGATAGTCAATATCACTAAATTTTGTTGGTCTCGGCACTCCCCACACATTTGCCGGTCGACCAAAAACAATTTCATACGGACTAAGTCCGATTCGGGAATGCACTGTAGTTCTAGTTGACAAAAGTGCCAACGGCAAAGCATCAGGCCATTGGAGACCAGAACTCGCCTGAATTTTTGGCTAACTTCAGCTTCAGAGTGCCATTGTAACATTCCACTAATCCAGCTGATTGGGGGTGATTCGCAGCATGGAATTTCTGTCTTATGCCCAAACCCTCACACACTCTCTTCATGATCTTCCCCACGAACTCACTTCCGTTATCACTCCACACCATCCTCGGCAACCCAAACCTAGGGAAATATTCTTTGAGCAAAACTTTAGCTGTGGATGAGGCAGTATTGTCTTTTAGGGGGTATGCCTCTACCCATCTAGAAAATGCACAAACAACTACAAGGACGTATTTCAAATTGTTGCATCTTTCCAAGTGGATAAAATCCAATTGCAGAACCTCGAACGGATACGTCGGACGCAAAAAGTGACCAGCTGGAGTTGGAGTTCCCTTACCTGGATTATACATCAAACACACCATACAATTCTTGACCACATTCTCCGCACATTTGGGAATCCCACCATTCTCCCACACTGGAACCAACAACTTACAAATTCCTTTCGCACTAATGTGAGACAACCCATGTGCCATCGTAACCACCGCAAGCACATATGCATCCGGCAACATCCATCTTTGGTGTTCTGATAACTCAACCCAACAACCAGTCGAATCCAATCTACCCGTAGTTTCTCTCCACACACTCTTTTAATTTTTAGTGGCTTCAGCCTGGATTGATTTCACACTCTCAATCATATCTTCACACATTCCAGCTGCACCAATCCATCTTGCAGGGCCTGCAACGTACATTCGACTCATCACATTTCTCGCTGTTTCTTTCGCAACTTCATCCGCAAACGCATTACCACGACCGACATCATCTGTAACCTTCCGGTGAGCACTACACTTCACAATCGCAACTTGCTTCGGCAAAGTAAGTGACTCAAGAAGCTCATTCACCAACTGCCCATGTTGGATCTTAGTCCCATGCGATGTGAGAAATCCTCTTTCTTTCCACAAGCGTCCAAAACTGTGTGCTACACCAAACGCGTACTGACTATCGGTATACACATTCACTATCTTTCCCTCTGATAAAATACATGCTCTCGTTAAGGCAATCAATTCTGCTGCTTGCGCCGAATTATAGCTCACTCGTGCAGTTTCAACAATCGCACATAATGTCGTCACGGCATATGCCGCGGTCGTATCGCCATTTGGGAGCTTGTAGTATGACCCATCAACCCATAGCGTACCATCAGGATCCGAAAGAGGAGTGTCTTTCAAATCGACTCTACCCTTCGTTTCCTCCTCCGTTCTAAGAAAACAATCATGCTGTTCCTGACCATCTGTGTCCACAGAAATCGGCAACAATGTCGCTGGATTCAATATATTACACCGCTTGATGTGCACGTGACTAGCCAAAAGCGTCAACTCATAGCCCGACAACCTCGCACTAGTAAGGTGCTGAGTCTTGGTTCTATTTAATAAAGTATCCGCTGCATGTGGAACCATCATGACCAACGTGTTATCCATCACCAATCCAGCAGACTGTTGAATAGAAAAAGCCGCTGCCGCTGTAGCTCTTAAGCAACTTGGCAACGCTCTAGCTACCGGATCTAAAGTCGACGAGAAATATGCACATGGACGCTGCTTATCACCGAATTGTTGAGTCAAATCTGACAATGCACAACCCTCTCTCTCGTGGACGTAGAGTGTAAAAGGCTTACTGTAGTCAGGAGTACCCAACACTGGAGTAGAACACAACGCATCACGCAACTCAGAAAAACTTTTCTGACACTCGTCAGACCAAGGAAGAGGGTTCAGTATATCCTTACAAGTCAATACCAACAGAGGTTTTGCCAACAAAGAAAAGTTCAGAATCCACTGTCTACAATACGACGTGATACCCAGAAAAGCACATACCTCTCTCTGCGTACTTGGCACAGTCATTTGAGCAATCGCTTGAATTCGTTCTGGGGTCAACCTTCTTCCCTCCTTCGATAAGAGATGACCTAAGTAGGTCACCTCTTGGCGACAATACTGCAACTTTGAAGGTGACACTTTATGATGCAAATCAGACAAATGTTGTAACAAAGAAAGAGTAGCTTCTTTACAAGTTTCCTCATCATTAGCAGTCACTAATAAATCGTCAACATACTGAATAAGAGCAGTACCAGCAGGCAGCACAAGAGTATCAAGCTGAGTTTTCAAAGCCTGGCTATAAATGGAAGGACTTTCGCAATAGCCTTGAGGAGCGCGCTTAAACCGGAAGCTTCGGCCTCCTAAAGAGAAGCCAAAAATATCTCTACTCTCCTCGGCAATTGGAATACTGAAGAAAGCATTCTTCAGATCTATGACAGAAAACCAGGCAGCTGAAGAAGGAATCATAGTCAGCAAAGCAGTAATGTCCGGAACAACAGGAAACTGTGGCACAACAATCTTATTAACCTCTCGAAGATCGATCACATACCTGTAGACAGGTGGCTGAGAAGAGTCAGTGCGCTTCAGGACAGGCAAAACGGGACTGTTACACACATTACCTCTCGTTTCTTCGATCACACCTTTCTCAATCAAATCATAAATGATTGCTAAAAGCGCTCTTTCACCATCGCTAGAAATCCTATATTGCGGAATGCGTGGCAATTTAACATTCGCTTTAAGCGTTACAACATAAGGTGGAATCTCCAAAAGACCCACATCTTTAGGACCAGTAGCCCAAAGAGTATCAGGGAGAGAACGCAATTCCGGTGGAAGCCGATCTTTAGACAAACACATCGGAGAGATCACTTTCTTACCCAATGTAAGCTGTACTCCCGAAGGAGAACAATGCAATGTCATATGCAACCTTTTCAACAAATCCAAACCTAACAAATTCTCACCACAACCTGTCGTTAAAATGAGAGGTGCTTCCAATTCACAAGGCCCTATAGAAAGAGACATGGGACTAGAAACTGGATTACGAACTGGGGCGCCAGAGAATCCTACAGAAACATTCGTTAAGCCAGACAAAGGTGCGCCAGGGAGTTTAGAGTGCATGATAGAACTCTTCGCTGCACCGGTATCCAAAAGAAAAGGCGCTACCACACCTGATGTAACTACTGCAACATAAGGCCCACTCTGATCTACTGGAACCGACACTACTCCCTCTCTTTGTCCATGGCTGTCCTAACAATCATTATAGTCAGCATTCTCACTCTCAACATAATAGTCATCAGCATAGTACTGAGTCGACTGACCAGACGCAATTTTCTGTTGATCAAAACAATTCATAGAATTCTGTGGGGTAAAGGAACGTTCGTTCTGAGGAAACGCACCACGTCCTCTACCCCTAAACACTTGCTGGAAACAACCACGACCTCTTGGGGCCGGCATACCACTTGTGCGCTGCCGTAAAACAGGGCACTCATTTTTATAATGACCTTCCTCCCTACAATACGCACACTGATTCAAGCCCAAAGGTGGTCTTGGAAGAAAATACCCAGCCTTCTGTTGCGGTCTCTGAAACGATGGAGGTTGTTGAAACTGTGGGCGTTGCTGTGACTCTTGCTGATTCGAGCGAGGCGGATACGTCTGCTGCAAAAGAA
This sequence comes from Lissotriton helveticus, assembly GCF_964261635.1. Lineage (NCBI taxonomy): Eukaryota > Metazoa > Chordata > Amphibia > Caudata > Salamandridae > Lissotriton > Lissotriton helveticus. Next base: position 965,122,201 of record NC_136070.1, read on the forward strand.
CCTTTGTCTTTAAGTCTCTTGTCTTTTTCTCTACTCTTTCTTTCTCATCCTTATCCCTATTCTCGTAGTACTGTGCAGTCGCCAATATCTGGTCCGACGAGGAAACAACCCAAGAACTCTCAGAATCTTTCAACTTATTACACAGTTCAGGAAGTAAGTTAAAGACAAACTTATCTACGAACAATCTTTGTCCACCTTCCATACTCTTATCTTGACCACTATGATCTATAAATGTCACTTCAAACCTAGTGAAGAAATCAGATACACTTTCGTCCTTCTTCTGCTTACATGCTGCTAACTTGTCCCAATTTACTCGTAACGCTGGCATCATCGTTTTCATAAGATCTATAATTCTGCCAGGTAGATCTGCCACTAGAGGCTCAGGCTTAGAATCACCAACTTGTCTAGCGTCCGCGGCAGCAATATTGACCCATGAGTCACCTAATTCAATCGCATGATCCTCATGACAAATCTTTGCCCATAGAGGTTGAGGTACTACGTTACCCAACAGCATATCTATGTCAGCTAAATTCATGATGCATGCGTCAACTGTCTGGGACAATTCTTTGTAATAGCCAGCTGGATTCTTACGGGGATCAGGTAAAGACTGTTTAAGGGCCAAAACTTCTACTCTCTTCCATGGCACATGTACCCATACTCTCTGAAAATGAGGCAGAACAGGTGGATTAGCGTTTGCGTCCCCTTCTCTCCAAACTGGGGGAACCTCTCTCATTGGATATTGTCGTACCTTTCTCCTAACTGTGGAATCAGGCTCAAACAGTCGCTGAGAAGGGAAATCGCTCCTAAATGCAAGTACCATCGCAACTGCTTCCTCAATTCCGGGACCCACTATCGTCCCTTTCGCAAACTCAGACTGGACATTTAGCAACTCTACTGGGACTGAACCCAAATCATTATCTTCCCATTTCTCACGGAGGAAAGTACACATTACATCAAACACATATCTTTGCTTGGGTGCTTCCCACTGCAGGAAGACATCCATAACTGACTCTAAATTATACCTCGAAACATTCGAAATCCACCTGCGAACCAGGAGATCCAACACTGCCCGCTCTTCGGGACTAGGTAACTGACTACGCAGTTGTTTACGCGCAGAAAAGGGGGTCATACTCGACGACCCAAAGAAAGGAGACAAAAGACCAGTAACAGTTTCGGCCATCCGTTGTCGAGCAGAAGGAGAAGACGTCATAAGGACAGGAGATAAAGTATTTGGAGGCAAAGTAGCAGAAGTCAAAGGTAAAGGAGAGTAAGGCAAAGAAGGTCCACGCAAAACTGATAGCAAAGTTCGCGGCTCCAGAGGAGGTAGGGCCGTAGGAGGAAGGACCAGCTGAAGATGAGCCGATGGTTGAGCAGGACCAGGAGGTGGAACAACTGGAGGTGGAGGATGTGCCGTAGCGTTCTGTGCATAAGGGGGTGGTAATCTCAATAGATGTGACATTAAAGGGTCCTTTTCGGGGTCCTTTGTCGCCTGCTCAAGAATAGGTGACAATGCTGGATAACATTTATCAATAGCCATATTATGTTGCCTATCTGATACCTCAATTGCTTTATCTTCTTCATCTTCTTTAAACCGCTTGGCAGCTTGCATTATCGACAACCCCTTTTCTATCTTATCTTTTTTAGCTTGTTTGATTTCTCATTGTCTGGCTTCTTTACGCCAAAGGTGAAAGGAGTCAAACATTGCCGGTCGGGCTTTCTTTCTAAACAATGTTGTTTCTAAATTATCTAAAATCTCAGTATCAAAACTACCATATTGGGGCCATCGTACAACCCCATCTTTCCTGGTATAGCGGACCCACACTTCATTGAAAGTAATGGGGCCCACGCCGTGTTTAGAATAGAGTTCATAAGTCGGTGTTCCAACTGGAGGTATCGGACATGAATCCTCCAATCGGGAATCCCTGTTACAACCACAACAGAATATCCTCCTAATGTTGCTAAGACTAGGCATCTTCGCTCACTAATCTAGCTTCAAACTTCAAGGGATTATCTACAACGATAGTCTCGCAAATATACGAGTCCCTCGGCTTTCGAAATTGCAATACCCAAATCAAAGACCCAAAAACCAAGTACTCAAAGAACCAAAAAACAAAGAACTGGGAGCGACCCACGTATACTTAACTAAGGTATCAGTCACGTCACCAGAAGACCCGTCTATCGTCTCGCCTTACAAAGCTGCACAAAGGGGGGGGGTCCAAGACAGGGCGGCAGTCAGGGCAGCGGTCCTTCGTAGCCGTCTAGAAAGCGGGAAACCTCACAGCAAAGCCCTTCAGTCCACGTTCGACATACCGGGGTCGATGGAGTGGGGGCCCTTCTTCCGGAATTTCCTCACGAAGCTCCTCACGATCTTCAGGCTTGGACCGGTACCGCTTGATGTCGCCCCACGTTGGGCGCCAACTGAAGAACCGAGTTATTTAGAACCCGGCGGCACCAGGGGAACGCCCAAAGTCTTCGGGTTCACCTGTCTTAGAATACAGAGACACGGGACTCTTCGTGGTGACGTCAAAGATCGAATTTATTGACTGCAGCCAGTAACAGAAATCCTAGAAATCATCACGGTATGAGTTCTCAGGAGACTTCTCAATGTTACAAAGCAAGTCATTCCTTTTATGCCAAAAATCACATTCCAGACAAATACCTAACATTTACGAACTGTCCAATCACATGTATCCACACCAAAAGTATCGCATGACGGTAAAACCCACTTTTCAATTGTTCGGCCCATGATCGATCATCGGACAAACCCAACATTCTTCTTTAGACAGGCCGAACGAACCCATAATAAAAAGGCCACGACCCATATAATAAATAGACCATAAAGAAAGAAACAGAAACAGGTAAGAGTAGGATAAGGCATATTTGTGTGTAGTAAAAACTTTACGATGTCCTGCGCTCTGATCTTAGTCTTGATCAGCTAGCGGGCAAGAACTGGCTCAACAAGGTCGGCTTCAGGCAACGAGGTCAGTTCACTTCGGGTGATGTAAAAGTCAGCACAAACCCCAGCAAAAGGGCACGAGTCTTAAAGACTCATTCAGCCGCAGTCATCGCCTATGTGAGGGCAACCACAAAATGGCTGCCTTACACAAAATGAAAACTATGGTTCGGAACGGAATCTTCAAATACACTGTGAATCCTTGTGTGTAACATGGCGAAAACACTGGTACTTGCCGAACTCATTAGTTACGGTTCATTGTTACCAAAATCGTAATGGAACCATGACATTTAAAACACGGGTTCAGAATTCACGGAACCTCAGAAGGCTGCTGCTGTCCCAGGTGCAAGCAACCTTTGCCACGACCTGTGTCCAGGGGATTGGGTGCTTGTCCATAAGCACGTGAGGAAAAGCTGTTTAGACGCTCAGTGGCGAGGACCCTACCAGGTGATACTGGTGATGAAGACGGCAGTGAAGGGTGGAGGGTTGCCAAATTGGGTTCACGCTTCTCACTAGAGTCCCAGCACCCTTGGAAGAAACAGCACCTCTCCCAAATAAAAATCCAGCTGTGGTGGCAGAGCCACGAGAGAGGTCAAGCCAAGCTGTGAGGGTTGCTGACAAATCTATTTGTTCACCAGGTCAAGCTGAGGTGGGTTGTCCTGTCCAAAACCCGGATACTGACTCTGGGGAAGAAAGCCAGTCTGGGAGTGGTCCGGAGTCAGACTCAGCAGAAGGAAGTGGTGCACAGTGTGATCAGCCAGAAAGCAGAAGGGCTAACAGCACAGAAGAAGCATGGCCTAGGAGATAGAGAAGGTTGAATCTGCGACTGGCTCCTGAGAGAGACCTTGCTCCTGTGTCCGAGGTCTCGGAATCAGAGGAGAGTGACGAAGAACAAAATCAGGGCTTGAGAAGATCCAAGAGGACGAGAGTGCCTTGCCAGAGATACGCTGCCCCAGAGTGGACTTACGCAGCTACTGATGCAAGGGTAGTGAGCTCCAGGAGGCTGAGGTCCGTGAGTGTGATCAGCAGGAATCCGCTACTAAAGATTAAAGTGGTACTGCTGGTGCCCGGACTTGAAATCGAAGGGGCACTGACGATCACGGTTCCGAATCCTCCAGTCCTGAGTAAGGTGCAACTTTTGATTTTGCATCGACTAACCTTTCCGTCATTTGGATTTGAAGCATAGACTCAAGATCTGATAACAGTTCGCCTTGAAATTTTGCAACATGTTCTAGCTGCAATCGGATCTGAACTCATTGTAGATTGCCAATGAACTGTGTTTTGTAAATAAGTGCTTAAAAAAAGATAACCTAGACACAAGTGGAAGAAGAATAAAATTAGGGGCTTTCCATTGGAGAAGACACTGGGTTAAGGAAGTCTTTTTGTGAACAGTGTAAATAAGGAACAAGAACTGTGAAACAAAGGGGGGATTTCCAGCTTATCGAGGAGTGCTGTCTGGACTGGTTAAAGCTGCAACTGGTGGTGGAAAAAGAGACTCTACGAAAATGGAGGCTGGAAACCCGAACCATAGGTCCAAATGTATGATAGTCACACTCGTAGTAGGAGTGATAGTTTCAATAGCGATAGTTATTATGGTGTCAGTTGTCATTTCACATGAGGAAGAAGCTAGACAGGTGCAGGCAACACCTACACCTAGTACTTTGACCAAGAAAGAGGGCATCATAGGAGCTGAGAAGGCTTTGCTAGATTAAAATAGCCGTAGGTTGCATGTAGATTTGTCAAAGTGTGATTTTAAGCTTAATGCATATGCCAAGCTGCTATACAAATATTTAGAGGCAATGGATGCAAAGGATTGTTATGTGTGTATGCAGTAGCCTGCTTCGTGGATGAGGGTATCAAGTATCAATCATCATCTTCCACTGACTTATGGCATTACATGTAGTCTGTTACTTAGTATCTTTCATGGAAGAGGTCATTATGAATATTTCTTTTCGAATTATGATGCAGTGCTTTCAGAGGTACCAGCTTATAAGCACCTGAAAAAATATTATTACAAGCAAGAAGACAGGGTTGGGAAATACTTCACCACGCTAGATACCTCTTATGCTCATAGATATACCTTAACCTGTTCACTAACAGATGTAGAAAATCAGGGGCATATTACCAACAAGTAGCGATAATTATCGCTAAATAGGCTTATCGACGATTTTTTTATCGCTGGATATGTTAGCGGAGAAAACATGTTATTAGCAACGTTTTTCTCCATTGTGCTAAAATATCCAGCGATAGCAGCGAAATGCGTGAATATCGCTGAGAATACAGCGATATTCACGCATTAGCAACGAAATGCTCTTAGCCATGTTATCCACCTCCCGTTGGATAACGTGGCTAAGAACTGGTCTGACCAGGCGTTGGTTTTTGGCGATAGCGGGAATATTTCCATCACTACGCCTGCCTTGCTAATAGGCGATAGCGACGTTAGCGACTGCTCTCAGTCGCTAACAGGTTGGGTACGCCCACTTTGCATGTCATTAGCGATAAATATCGCTGACATGCAAAGCGGGCGCCAAACCGCTCGCTATCGCCTAAAAGCTGTCGCTAAAATCAGTTAGCGACAGCTTGCTAATAGAGCAATAGAATTATCGCCGCTTAGCGGCCGAAAACAGCAGCTAAACTGGGGATAATTGCCTATTGCCACCCTTGGTAATATGCCCCTGAGTTTGTAGATTAAATAGAGGATAGACATGAACAATTAACACAAACAAGTCATACGGGAGATAGTCCAGTAGATTGGACAGATGAGGAAAGGGCTCATAGAGCAAAGGGAAGCTATGGTCCTATAGCATTGAATTTACCACAGAAGGGGAAGTTGTGTGTGAAGCGTGTGCAAACGTATTATGATAAGATCTATGTAGAACAGAGTACGTGTGATCATGTGTTCACCATGGAAACGTCTGCGAAGGACTTTTTACAAGGTTCAGTGCAAGTGGTGCCGACGGTGTATTATGTGTGTGGAAGGAATGCTTATGTATGACTGCCTGCCAATTGGTATGGCACATGTTATTTGGGTATAATTTTTCCTAAAATTTATCATGCAGAAGATTTGAAATTGTTGGAAGGTAAAAAGCATTTGAGAGTAAAGAGAGCTGAAAGTGCCGGACCTGTGATAGGAGATATTTTTGGAGCAGTCATGCCAGGATTGGGAGTGATTTTGAATTGTGTGAAGATAAGAAAGTTGGTGACTGTTGTGGATCGATTATCAACAAACACAGCTTAATCATTGATACTTGTTGATGGGGAGATGTTGATAAGAACGATGGTGATGCAGAACCGTCTTGCTTTAGATGTACTGTTGGCAAAAGAGGGTGGAGACTGTAAAATGTTGAAGGTTCAAGAGTGCTGCACTTATATATCAGATAACAGTAAAGATCTGGAGAAATATATAGGAAACATCACAGTGATCCATCATGAGATTAAGGATCTGACTGTGGAAAGTATTTGGGAAAAGGTTGGAAAAGGGTTTGGAAAGGTGGGAAGCTGGTTTGGAAGTTTGGGGAAAGGTATCATTGGGTATATTCTGAAGCCTATCATTATCATTGTGGTTTGTATGGTTTGTCTGTGGGGATTTGCCAGAGCTTAACAGTGATACAGGGTGAATCAAGTTGAGAGATCTCTTAGAGAGCAAGAGATAGACTGCAGGAGAGTCATTATCAGAATATAAAGAATTTAGAGAAGTTCCGGCAGGGAAGAGTGGCTACAAGTTATGTTTAGATCGGTTCTTTCTCCAAGGAGTTGTGGTTTTGGTGATGACACTAGTCATCAAAGGGGGGAACTGATAGAGCGTCATGTTATTCTGTAATTTGTAGGGGTGCATCATAATCACTGTTAGTCCACACCCATATGTAATCAGGATTGAATTTAACACTTAATCATTAGAAAATGAAACTGAAATAATGAATTGTGTACGTGTATTGCTAGGAAAATTAGCTTGTGTTAATTAGAAATGTAATCAACATTTAAATGTGACTGCTATTGTTAGTGCTTCATGAATTAATTTGTGTGTAATGTAGTTAGTAGATTTAAATGTGCAAAATAAAAGTCTACATGTGTAGGAATGATCATAGTGCATTAAATAAGAGAAATGCAATGCTTAGAAATGTAATATTATTAATATCATGTAGGCTTGAATGTGTAAAAGTGAAGATTCACGTTGTGCTATGAAAGGCCTGTTCGTGGTTTCTTATGTTAGCAGAGTTGAGAAGGCCTGAAATGTATGTTTCCTTGGGAAGGCTCTCAATAGAATGTAGTCAGCAAATATTGTACGTGCAAGGTTGTTCTGTTCACATGCTTTCCGTTGCAGGTGCAAGGACATTTTCCTCGTTAGCTAGACTGATGCTCTTTGTTTTAGGAGTGAGGTATGGAGGAGACCTGATACATAGTTGCATTGGAATCCAACAATGAAGCCTCCATGCTGGAGACGCCTGGGACCCAAGAGCAACTCAACCATTATTGGATGAAGCACAAGTTGTGAAAAATCACCTGCCGAAGATGTGCGTCCAGAGGAGGTGTGTCGGGCATGTTTTAGGAGTTGTGCATTTTGTATTAGGGACAGTGCCCCGAGGGAAGAGAGGCAGATGAGGGTAGGAGAGGCAGATGAGGCAGAGAGGCCTGATGAGAGTCATTAGAGGGGTAAGAGAAGGGATCGATTTTAGGAATGGAGACTTAGGCAAGTTGACTCAGATCCAATGTGAATGCGCTTCTTAGGAAGTCTTGACAAGCTGACACCTTTTTCTAATTTTGCTAGAAGGATGTTATGCAGGTATGTCACTTTAGTGTTAGAGTAGGGACAGAATTAACCAGATCATTTTCTCTTCTGTAATCAGATGAAGACCACTTTAGATATTGGATCAATTGTCGCTTGTTTGATCTTTTTAGAATTGCTTATTCTTTTTACTTTGCACCGAATTAGGTTAATCAGGCGAAGGAACTTTTTATTAGTGACTATGTATTTTTTCAACCTCGTAATGAGGTGCTTGTATGTTCAGTTATTTTTGGCGTTGTAATAAAACCTTTAAACTTAAGATAGAGTTAGTGATTTTCCGAGTCTACATTGGTTAGTCTTATTGATGAAGGTGACTTTATTGGATTTCTCCTTTTTACACATCTTAGCAGATAAAAGATCCAGTCGACCGGAGATCCTTATAAATGGTAAGATCTGATAAAATAGAGATGAGGATCTGGCATAATGAAGTCGCTAATTGATTAGCGACTCACAAAATAGGGTTGGTACATCGACCACATGTTTTTTGCAGTCGCAAACGGGCCTAAAACCCCTTTGCGACCGCAACAAACATCGTACATCTGGCCCTTGATACCATGCCCATGCATCTCAACAACACCCTGAGCCTAGTTACACCTTTTCTTTTTCTGCGAGCTATATTAAGACTCAAGAACACATATTTTAAGACCCTTTTTGAGGAATCTTAATATTGGAGAGTGTAAGGCAGCACTTGAGTATTTTCAGTTGCTTCAAACTGGCGTGGTCTGTCACACAATTTATATATTTATTGCCTCAGCAGTAAAACAGCGCAAACTAGTCGGGAAATGAATGGGGACATGGCCATAGCACTTTGTGTACTTGATTTCTAGAAGGAGAGTTGATTGGTGGCCTACTTATTATCTCTGCTCTGGGACCGTTTTCTTATATACTGTATGTTTAACCATTATCCATTGTATGCTCATGACATTTTATGCACTTAGTCCCTTTATGTATAGTAAGGTATGCTAAGGACCCAGGCAGTAGCTCCTGCTACTTAACGGCAGTGGAGGGGTGGGTCGTGGGGAAGGGGGAAGGAATGCAAAAAATGAAATCACTTACCTGTGCGCCAACACCTCTTGGTCCTCTTCCCCCACTTCCAGGACTCCATGGGCAGGAAGCAGGAACAGGAATTATCCAGGCTTCCAGACTCCCCTCGCCAATCATGATGCTGAATATAGCAGTGTTGTGATTGGTCTGAGGCTGAGCACCATGGTTCGGCACTCAGAGAGGGACTAGAAGCCTGGGCATGTTCTCCACCAGGCTGTGCAACACAGCCGGGTGGAGAACATGCTAAGTGCGCATGACTGTTTGGCCGGCGCAAGGCAGACGGGCAAACTGTCATGCGTACTAACAGAGTGCCCCCACTCCTCCCCCTGCTCCTGTAACACAGCCCAGCCCTCCCCATACCAGCTGAGTAAGGACAGAAAAATTAAATTATAATAACAATGCGTTATTTTAGTTTTTATTTTTCACCTGCTCACAGAGCAGTGGGGCGATGCTCCTCCGCTTAATCCCCTGGACTCAGGATAAGTTCCACATCTAAAATAATATTTTATTAATTTGAATATATTTTAAAATTATTTGTGGCAAGTTTGTGCTTGGTGATTTATTATATATGATTGGTTTTTGATGACGGAAATGCATTCTATATTTGTGCTTTTATGGCTTATTTCAAACTGAATAAAGATTTAAATTGAACTAGTCTATAAATCACTTCAGAGGGGATGCTATTTGTGTTGAGTAAGGGACACATTTTAGAGCAAAATAACTTTTGAGATGGTTTTGATGGCTTTGTGACACTGTGCACCAGTGCAAATTATTAATACGCGTGGGCTCACATATCTTACAACAAAGTACAGTTGCCAGGTATCACTGGCTGTACAGCTGGCAACCATACTGATCCAACCACATATTCTGAAATAGGAAGAATAATTACTCATTACATTTCCAACATTATGCAATGCTGGAGAAATCAATGATTTAGTGGTACAATTTTAAAAGGCCCTTCTTAAATCCTTCATGTGCAAGTACAGTGCCTGTCATGCCCTTCCTATCACATCTTGGCTCCTGAAATGAGAAAGTATTCTAACTTTGGTCAGCTGAAAACGCTTTCATGCTATTTTGAAGTGAAGGTTGTCTTTTTCATTTCTGGTGAGCGCAGTTTCTCAATCAATCAATTAATCAATCAGAATCTTATAAAGTGTGACTACTCACCCCTGAGGGTCTCAAGGCGCTGGGTGGAGGGGGAGCTGGCTCTGCGGTTCAGTCAATGAGCCAAGTCTTGAGGTCCTTCCTGAATTGCAGTAGCAATGGTGTTTGCCTGTGGTGCCGAGGCTGGGAGTTTCAGGTCTTCACAGCGGGGTAGGAGAAGGATCTTCCTCCAGCCGTCGTCTTGCAGATCCATAGGACAGTGGTCAGGGTCAGTTGGGCGTAGCGGAGCTGTCTCGTGGGAGTGTAGAACGAGAGGCGGTGGTTGAGGTATGCAGGTACGGCACTGTGGAGGGCTTTGTCGGTATGCATGAGAAGCTTAAAGGTGATTCTCTGGTTGACATGTAGCCAGTGAAGGTCTATCAGGTGTCAGGTGATGTGGTTGCGGCATGGGATATTCAGGATCAATCAATCAGAGATTTGAGAAGCACGCTACTCACCCCTGAGGGTCTCAAGGCGCTGGGGAGGAGAAGCGTGCTGCTTTGATTCAGCCAACGAGCCAGATCTTGAGGCTCTTCCAGAAGGTCTGCAGAGTGGGGGAACATCTGATGTTGAGCGGGTGCTCGTTCCATGTATGTGCCGCGATGTAGGAGTAGGGTCTCCCGCCTGCTCAGGCACTGTGTATGCGTGGGGTTCCGGCAAGGGCGAGGTCGGCGGAGGGGAGGTTTCTCTTGGGTACGTGGAAGGAGACTCTTTTGTTGAGGTATTGGGGTCCGGTGTTGTGGAGGTATTTGTAGGCGTGAGTGAGTAGCTTGAAGGTTACTCTCTTATCACGGGAAGCCAGTGGAGGTCTCATAGGTGGTGGATGATGTGTTCATGTCGTGGGATGCCGAGGACGAGTCTGGCAGCGGTGTTGTGGATGGTCTGGAGTTTTCGGAGCAGGGATTTGTTGATTCCGGCATAGAGGACGTTTCCGTTGTCCAGTCTGCTTGTTATGAGTGCATGGCTGATGGTCTTTCTGTAATTCAGGGGCGATCCACTTGAAGGTCTTACGAAGGAGGCGGAGGGTGTTGAAGAATGAGGAGGAGACAGCGTTGATCTGTCGGGTCATGGTGAGGGAGGAGTTGAGTATGATGCCGAGGTCCGGGCATGGTCCGTGGGAGTGGGGGGGTTTGCCGAGGGCGGTGGGCCACCAGGTGTTGTTCCATTAGAGGGGTGGCGAGTCTGACAGAGGTGTTCTGGAATGTCCAGCAGTTTTTGGGGGAGATTCTGGGTGGTGCTGACATAGAGTGCGTTGCCGGAGTTGAGTCTGCTGCTGACGAGTGCATGGGTGACTGTTTTCCTGGACTCGTTGGGGATCCACTTGAAGCTCTTACGAAGGAGGATGAGACGGTGTTGATTTATTGGTTCATTGACAGCGAGGAGTCCAGGATGACGCCATGATTTCATGCGTGGTCCATGGGCGTGAGCGGGGGTTCAGAGTGCTACAGGTCCATCCATATGGAGGGGGAGGAGCCCAGACTGAGGACTTTGGTCTTGTCTGAATTAAGCTTGAGGAAAGTGTCCTTCATCCAGGTGGTGACTGCCTTCATCCAGCCATGGAAGTTGCTCTTGGCTGCTGTGGGATTGTTTGTGAGGTAGAGAATCAGCTGCGTGTCGGTGGCGTAGAAGACGATGTTGAGTCCGTGGCTTCTGACGATGGCTGCAAGCGGGGCCATGCAGCTGATCTCTGCGGATTCTGATTTGAACGGTGGAAGTCTGACTCTCAGGCACTGTTGTACTCTCTTTGCTTTACCAAGTCATGTGATTTTCTATAGTAGTTTATAATTTAAATCCTATCATTTTGTGCTTCACCTTTGCTTATAGAGTTCTTTTCTTTACGGTTTGCTGATGGTCCATTGATTGGCCAAATCAGTGATTCACAAATACTTCATATTTCTTTTATTAATAAACACTTTTAGTCATTTATTGGTGTGTGCTCAGATTTTCTTTAACAGTCTGAGTAACTTCAGTGATAACCTGAGAAGGAAAGGAACCACAAATGTGAAGTAGTTATAGACCAAACACAAGGAGATAATGAACGGAGCAGTGTAACTTTTTAGATACTCACCCCCCAGTCACAGATCTGGGTTGAATACATCATTGTTCTTTATCTCAGTTCACCACCTCAGTTCAGAATCAGCTATATGCAAATCATTCTTGCCCTGTGCCTCATGGGAACAGTCCAGCCCGAACTGCCAAGCCAGGTCTTCCCTGAACCAGAAACAATAATCCTGGGACCGGTTTCGGGATAACACCCCACTTCAGTCAGGCTAGCTTGAATCCAGTGGCAAAGTGAGCAAGGGACCCACGTCTGGGCATACTCTGCCAACTTAGGGCAAACAAAGCAAACACAAGGAGATGGTGGACAGAGCACTGAAACTTTTCAGACACTCACCCCCAGTCACAGATCAGGGTTGAATCCATCATCCTTCTTTATCTCACTTCGCCACCTCAGTTCAGACCCAGCTAATTGCAAATCAGACTTGACCCTGTGCCTCATGGGAACAGTCCAGCCCGAACTGCCAAGCCAGGTCTTCCCTGAGCCAGAAAATATCATCCTAAATGGAGTCCCTTAGTGCTCTACCCATAGATAAAATTCAAAATTCACCAATATGCAGATGATATACAACTCAACTCAAATGTCTCCTCTACTTCGGATATTCAACACCTCAAAAACTGCCTGCAAACTATCCAGATTAGAATGTCCAACCCCCACCTGAAGCTCACACCAACTAAGAAAGAATTTGTGTACTTTGCCAAGAAAAAGAAGCATGATACAGGACAAACCTGGCTCCATGACATGAATCTTGTTTGCTTCGAACCCCAACTTTTAACGAATGCCAAGTCACTTAGAATCAACCTGGGAACCAACTTCACCCTCAAACAACACTGTCAAAAAAAACTAAAATGGCCAGGTACCAACTTCCTCTACTAAAGAAAGTCACCCCTTAGCAGCATCCTACTCACTGCAGCACGTCTCATTTAGGGCCTGAAGAAATATGATCACATCACCCCCATCCTAATGGAACTCCATTGGTTCCCATTGTCTGTGCACACAATCTTCAAAACCAGTTACATCATATGCAAAGCCATCAAGATCAGCACCCCCACCTTTTCCATCTACGCACCTAGGATCTGGGACAACAGCTCCACTTTCATCAGGACCACCCCAGCGTTGCTCCAATTAAGGAAAGAGTTTAAGTCTCACCACTTTAAACAACATTCCATCACAATCAATTAGCCGTCCACAACTCAGCTTCCTTTCCTATGAATCTATGAATCTTTGCTTGTCTTTGACCATGAACACCACTACTCTGCCTTTTGGCTACGTTTATCCTATAGAATACCATACACATAGATACAGTGAAGTATTTATTTAGATTTGTTCCCATGCTTCATTAGTAGCTCAACCAGATGTGTGCAAAATACAACAAGAATGGTAAGGAAATGATACCGCCATATAATATTTTATTCTTAATTTGCTTTTTTAAAGACTTTTGTATGTGCCATATTTTTCAATGATCAAAACGGTTTTGTCACAGGGCACATGTTTTTATCATCATCAGATCTTCACATATGTAAACACAAATACATATTCAAAATCCTAATACAAACCCACTTCTACTCACGCTTTCATTACTTTTTTCATATACAAACTGCACTCATACTGTTTATGCTCATCACTCAATACCCCATCCTTTTTCTTATAAGATCTTTAGTCTGGGAGTACAATGATCTCATTCTAAAACTAGGCAAAGAAAAACAAGCATTTGCAATGCAATAGGTCTCGCATTAGGAAAGTTTGAGCTATTGGTATTGTAAATGACAATTTTTTTATTTATGTATTGGTTTTGAAAATAGCAAAATTAATAGTTTTGTCATTTACAATGCCAATAGTTTTAACTTTCGCAAATGTGACACCTATAGCATTTGAAATGTAATATGTATTGTATTTACGTGACTAAGATGTATTGATATTACAAATAACAATGGCTTTTATTTTTTTTAAATAATTAATATTTACAAGTTATTGTAATTTATAATGGCAATAGCTTAAACTTTTGTAAATAACTTTTGTGAAGATTATGTTCAGTGTATTTTATTGTGCCAAAAATACAAGAACAGAAGTGCAATATAAACATCTTTTTGTGACATTTGTAATAAAGCTTGAAACATTGAGAGAACATATTTGAACCAGTTGTTGGGGCGACGCCGGTGAGTGGGAGAGAACGAATAACAGGACTCACTCATCACCGGAGGCAGATGAAGGCAAACGCATTGAGAGAGTGGAGGGCGGAGAAGAAATGAGGGAGGAAGCGTAGGTTAAGAAATAACAGAAGAGGCGCAGAGACAGAAGGTAGAAAGGAGCGAGAGGCAGTGGGTGGGAAGGGGAGGGATGCCAGGGAGCTGTTTTGAGTCCGGGGTTTTTAGGGAAAAAAACATCGCTCCCCACAAGAGACTGCAGTGTGAGCTCTGATTCTGAGCTGAATGTACCACCTTCACACCATCTGCGACACAGAGGTGCACAAGGGGACTAGTGCAGCCTTGTGAAATAATAATAAACAGACTTACTACGTCATCCCATCGCTCCCTATAAGAGACTGCAGTGCTAGCTCTGATTCTGAGCTGAATGTACCACCTTCACACCAGCCGCGACACAGAGGTGCACGAGCTATTCCGTAAGAAAGCAAAAGGCTAATCACTGCGGTAATAAGGAGAGAAGGTGGTGCGAGTTATTCACATCAGCTGTTTGCAATGAAACAACACAACACAAAGGCAGCACTGGGAACTATTTACTAGACCCTGGGATATTCCGACATGAAAGGAAGCCTCTGGAAGATGGTAGGCAATGCGCTCACTAATGAAGGAGACTAAAGAGGTAACTCGCACTTATTTTATCTACAATGCGATGTATTTCTAAGTGCTCGGCAGGACAGTTCGGTGTAATTTTTTGCCGTACACGTGGTGCCATGTCTGTAAACACGCTTTGACCTTCCGGCTTGCCTAGAGATCGCATCTCAACACAGCTTAGAGTAGAACCTTAGATAGGACGGTTAAATAAGGAGAGAAATACTATTAACGGGGACAGATACCTGTGGCTGGCAAAGCCTCCAGTCTCTACGTGCAATACATTTGTTTACCCAGCATGTGCGAATAGCACTTCAGTAGTCTTGATGCCTCGTGACCGCCATTGCAGACGGACCCGGAAGCTCTTGGCCGGCCGGCCAATCCGCTCGCGGCCGACCGGAAGTCCCGCCTCCCCAGGTCCGCGAGCTGCCGGCGCATGGAGCGCCCTGCCGTCCGGTGTAGCCCGGGTCCCCAGGAGGGGGCCGGGGAGAAGGAGGAGTGTGGCGCCTGTTGCGGGGCTCCTCTGACCTGAGGGAGCCCCGATTTAGATGGAGACGCGCCGTGAGGAGCCCCGCCGGAAGAGCGCAGTTGGTGAGTGGGGCCCAGGGCTGATGTAAAGTGCGTGCGTGCCTGTTTGTATGCGTGGGGGGGGGAGTGTGTGCGCGAGGGAACGTGTGTGCACATGCGTGACTGTGTGTGATTGAGAGAGAATGCGAGGTAGGGGATAGTGTGCCTGTATGTGTGCCTGTATGGGTGCTGTATGCCTGCGTGTGCATGCGCGCGCCTGTGTGTGTGTGTGTGTGTGTGCGTGCGTGCATGCAGAGAGGTGGGGGCTGCCTGTGTGTGAGCAAGGGCTTTGCGCATGCGCAGCGGCTTTGCGCATGCGCAGCTACCAGACGCTCGCTCCCGAGGTCAAATCCGACACTGAAAACGCTCGTAACACTTTGGTGTCCACTCTCCTGAAAACGGATCACATTAGTTGTCGAGCTGACAGCATTCATGCTTCGCATGAATGCTAACGTCAGCTCGACCTAAAAACGTGAAGTCAGTACCATGAGAGTGAAGCTATGGATGGTGATTAAGAGCAGGCCTACTTTGCAAACTAATGACATCGCTCCCAAAATATTTATAAATATTTTATGTCAGCTCACTTTTCACCGATGAGCAGTTCAAAATCCTTTTGGTAGCTTTTCAGGGAGGGGGGAGTTCTCCCCCCAAAATATATATTTTTTTTAATTCTGAAAATGTTCATACATATTTATTTTAATGTGTTTTATATTCAGTTCTGAAGATGAACTAATGGATTGTCTAGCACTGCAGAGTCTGCCATAGCATCCAGTGCTACTATTTTGCTATAGCGGCAAATAATGGGTGCATATATGACAAAAGATGAATCAATTCAATTAAAAAAATGTTGTTTCGATCACTGTAGATCAAAAAAGTACTACGCAGAACAAAGCACTTCCAAACACAATGATACAACATAAAACTTTTGAATACTTTTTTGTCGGTCCATTACAGTAGTATAGTAGCAGAATAGAAAGGAAAATTTCATTTTAAAAGACCACAGAGATTCACCATAAAAAATGCTTTTGTTTTAAAAACAAGATGTAAAATTCAAAAAATATCTTCAATAAATGCTAAAAGACATAAGTCAGCTAAAGTGTGTCCAAGTGGCACAATACAGTGTGAAGGGACCCTACAGAGGGTGGTAACTTACAGACTACCATGAGAACACTTGGCACACATGATCCACATTGTCATTAGGAACTTGGCCATACAGAATACAATAATACGAGATGTGTCTGACTGCAGTATTCTGAATGCCTCCTGGTGCTTCCTAACTGCCAGGGGCCTTATTTATGAAGGCCTTGCGCCGCCGGTGCGTCACTTTTTCCCATGTTAAAAGTGACGCACCGGCGGCGCAAGGCCTTCATAAATAAGGCCCCAGGTTTCTGCAAAGTGGAACTATCCACATAGCTCAAGACTGTCTATAAGAAGGGCAAACAAATAAAATATGCTTAAGTGTCTCATGTCCTCCTTGGCAACGAGTATAGTTCTCATCCATCGCATCCATTTTTTGTGCCACTTTCTTTTAAAATATTAAATCAAAATATTAATCAAGCAGTCGAATATATTTATGCCACTGACAAAACAGTGTCTATCTGACTTACTCTGTGGTGATAGTTTGGATATTGCTCTGTATGTAAAACATATTTATGCAATGCCTGTTTCCACTTCTCCCTTATATACAGCACATTTCTCCATAACCGTTTCCACTATCCCACTGCCCAGTGTATTTACCCCAGCACCTCCACAAACACCACACTCACCATGACTAAGCACTTCTACAGTATGCATAGGGGTGTTACAAGTTAAGCCTCTGATTGGCTGGTTCTGGGAGGTGGAAGACACAATTGTCCAGATTTGGTAAGGTTGACACTTATGTGATTCCAAGTGATGCTATGTACTGTTCAGCTACGCAAACAATAGCGTCCCTTAGCTTTGGTGCATCCCAACTTGCACTGCGTCAAGTAGTGCAAAACCGTTGATAATGTATACAAAGTGGACATAATGGGATAGAAACACAGCAGGCACACTTGTGATTTTATACAAACTGGATTCGCGTTAACACATGTACGAAATGAAAATAAGTGTAAACAATTGGGAGTAGGCAAATGCATGCTATTGCCACATGTAATATGTGCACTTTATACTATAACTGCACGTGTTACGCAATTAACCCTTGGGTGGTCATCTGTGTTAACCAATTTCTCCTAGAGGAAGTACCTGAGGTACTCATCTCACACAAGACAGCGCTTGCTCGCCTTTGCACCGCAACAATAAATCATGTTTAGTGTCATTCAAACAGGGCATTAATAGCATGTGTGTGGCTTATGGCATTAGCTGTGACTGGCATGTTGCGGATACAACGCTGCTGATTTTTTTTGCTACTTGTACAATGCAATACTACAGATTTCTGCATAGTACTTTATTTCTTTATTCTTGGTAAATCTGCCCTAATGGCTACATTAGACCTATGAGAATTTTACATTACGCTGGCATCATCTCACTTAATTTAAATCATTTGGTACTACCCTTATTATGCAAAATGCTAAAAATTATGTAATGTTGCGTAATTTCCTGTACATTCGCAGAAAAATCCTGCCACGGTTTTAGGGGGGACATGTAAACAAACAGAACGCTTGCAATTGTTATTAACATCACATGCTATTTTTAATGCAAAATGCATAATTCCATTCAAATTGGACAGGGAAATTCCGTAAAGAGTGATCATCCGAATTTCGCACACGACCTCTAGTTACATCGTTCTGCCTTCCCAGACAAATGCATAGTGGTCTGACAGACTTGATCAGGTTCCGATGTTATTTAATATCAATTCACATTCAATCTGAACACAGGTGTGTTAGCAGTGGAAGAGAAACTGCTTCTACTTTGCATGTGGACACATGAGCGTAAATGCAGCTAAGTCATAACAAGCCAGTTAAAATGGTGGCCAAGCTGAATATGCATAACCGTGGTGCAATTATTGAGGTATCGGTATTATTTAATGGCGTTATTTATAGCATTTTGTAAAGCACATATATAATGCACCATTCATACACAAACGATTAGCACCATTCACATACTACATAATTTTTAAGAGACACCAGGACGATCAGCAAAAAATTAAATCACATAAAAATGCGTTAGCTGTAAATGTGATTTGAATTTTGAATTGATTTTATTACCTATTAAGTGCTGTGGGCACCACATCGTGGCTTCATGGCGCTGGAAACAAGAACACAAAACAAGAATATAAACTGCGGGACATCAACTCGGGGAGGGGGCTAATAACACTGGGTCGTGTTAATATTTCTAAAGACCGAATAATTCTGTCCATGATCTCAAGAGCTCTTTATACAAGAGACACTCAACAACAAGTGCCTCTGAGTGCATGGAACGCGGGGGAGTGGAAGGGGGACACAAAGTGCTGAAAATGGCTAAGTACATTTACAGAGATCCCAGAACAGAGGAAGCCCCCCTTCCCTATAAACACTTCAATTTTTCCTTGGTCAGACTTTCTTTCCCTGTAATACAGCATGGAGTTCCTGTTTTCACCCTAAATCCCCTTTGCATAGTGTGAGACAGACTGTGATAGCTTTCCTGCTGCTCGTTGCACATCTCCACATGCTTTGTAAGTGGAAGGGATGTGCCTCATGTACATGAGAGTGTAGCGTAAGGGTAAATCCACCCAAGGAGACACGGAGGCCGTAGTTGCTGGATGATTTGTACTTTATTTCAGAGAGGGAGAGACGTGCCTGCATTCCTCTCTGTCCCCCGTAATTAACCGCACCCTCGCGCCTCCATCAGGCCCTGCGGCCCGTCACGTGGTTGTCCTGCAGCTAGACCGCGACACCACACATCTTCCCCCTTAACAAAAACAATGAGAAATAACTAGAAAATTGCATTAGCTTTACCCAACGGTACGGTACATGAACTGTTGTGCTGCACCAAGCTGAAGTGGGTACAATTCCCAGCACGGTGCTGCTGCTCCAGATGGCCTTCATGCCGTATGGTGAGGATGTGGTCTAGTAAATCCTTTGGGGGATGATCTTGTCTCCTCTGAGTAAGAATATGGCGTCATCGCTGCGAGATAACTTATCGCGCACCTCCCAATACTTCCTGGCCTCGTCTTTCAAGTGCTTCTTCTCGGGCCACCCCTGAGTGACGAAGGTCTTCACCTTGGACAGTGCAAGGTCATTGTCGTAGGCCATCTTCCAGTCCTGCGCACTGATGAGGGCCTCGTGGTCCGGTGAGAATGACACCTGGTACTCATTCCATTCATTGTGGTGTGTTGCTTCTTCCATGGCAGCGGAGCGGCTGAGATAATCGGCCACTTTGTTCCTTTGTCCCGGCAATTATTCCACATCATAGACGAAATCCAGTAAGCAAAGCGTCATCTTGGCGATGCGCTGGGTAGCTTTTGCATGACCGCTGGACGTGAGGACCTTGTTCAGCAGTTTGTGGTCTGTCCTGAGGGCCAGCATTTCTTTTTCAATCACGCTGAATTTCTCCTAGTTGGGAGCGAGGGATCGGGATGTGAATCCTATGGTGATTTCCATTCCATCTGTGGATTGTTGTGTCAGGACCGCCCCTAAACTGTTCTCACTGGCATCTGTTATCTAAATGCTGGGGGCAGAGCAGTCGAACCCTTGCAAGGGTATGGCCTCGTAAATGTCCTTTATAATAGTCTAAAATTTGAGGTCTGCGTCCAACGTCCAGCTGAACGCGGTCTTTTCCTTTAGTAGCTGATGCAGCGTGTGTGTATTGGTTGCAAAAGTTCTTGACAAATTTGCTGTCCAATTCCGCTAACCCCAGGAACAAGCGAACTTCGCCTTTGGTTTGTGGTCTGGCGCTGACTTGATGACCTCCACATTACCCGTCTTGGGAGAGATCCCGTTTTCGCTGATCTCGTGCCCCATGTAGGTAACGGAGCATAGGCCAAACTTGCATTTCTCCATTTCTGCTGTGAGGCCGTGCGCCGAAAGTATCTATAAGACTGTCCTTAGTTTGGCATCATGCTCAGTCTTTGTTTAACCCATGACAAGTATGTCGTTCTGGAAATATATGACGTTGTGGCTGTCTTTGAAGAGCTTGTGCATCAGTTTCTGAAATACTGATGCAGCTGACGTCAGACCAAATGGCAGTCGCCGAAACCTGTAGCAGCAGAATGGGGTAAGGAAGGAGGTCAACTTCCTGGATGTGGGGTGAAGCAGGATTTGATGGTATGCTGCTGTGAGGTCTATTGTAGAAAACCCCTTGATTCCTGTGGTTTGGGCCAGCAATTCGTTGGTTCTTGGCAGGGGGAACTTGTCCACAAATATGTTTTTGTTCAGTTCTCTAAGCTTGATGCAAAGGCGCTCTTTCCCAGTTGGTTTCCGTGCCACGACCAAGGGCGTCAACCATTCAGCGCTTTTGATTGGTTTGATGATGCTGTTGTCTTCCAGACTCTGCAATTCGAGCTGCACGGCTTCCCTGCAATTGAACGGGATGTTCCGTACTTTGTGGCTAACTGGCGTGGCGCTATCTTTCAACTGGATTTTGTGCGCGAACTTCGACAGTTGACCAATAGTGCCACCAAAGAAGAATTCTTTTGGCAAGTTGGCTACGTCTGTGTGGGGGGTAATTTGTCATGATCTCTTGTATGTCTCCGCGGGGGTTGAGATGGATGCCTAACGCACATTGGTCGGCCCATCCAAGGGTCCTTTTGCTGCCACGTACAGTATACCCGTGGTCTCCCTCCACTTGAATTCGAACTTTAGAGGTCTGAACCCAACCACGGGAATCCTTTCCCCTGTAAAGGTGACAGTGTGTACGTCTGTAGGGTGTAGGTGATGCCCTATGATGTTGGCAAATTTACTGTCCCAGACCTCCCTTTGTATGATTGTGAATGGGGACCCTGAGTCAGCCACCATGGAAATCTGGATTCCCCCAATGCTCAAGATACATGACGTTTTTTTAGTGCAATGCCATCTACGCCCAATACTTGTTCATCAATACATAAAATACAATCGTCATCACCATCCCCCTCCCCACATCAGGTTCAGAGACATACATGATGCATTTTACAGAGTTACTGCAGGGTTTCCTTCTGCAGACTTTACCAAAATGTCCCACAACCCCACAAAAGGAGCACTTTACATGGAAGGCAGGACATTGTTTGTCATTGGTCATGTGCGTCTGGCTCCCGCACCTGTAGCAAGAACCTTTTCTCTCAGGGGTTTTTTTGCTGGGTCCAGCAGCGGCCCTAGTTGGTCGTCGGCTATACTTGTTTCCTGCATTGGGGGCAGGCTTATTAGTGGAAGCTGTTTTGTCACTCACTTTGCACACAGCGGGTTTACATTCATCATCTTTCTTGGCCGCAGCAGCACATATTTTGGACAGTTCGGCCTTTTTAACGATCGCTATTATTTTATGAAGGGGCGCTTCCCCGCTCACCCATAGCTTTTCTTGTACATTGGTGTTGACAGTGTGCATTATGATCTGATCGCACACTAGCTCATCGTGAAGGTGGCCAAATTTACAGTTTACGGCTAGTTTCTTGAGTGCAGTGACATATTCCTCTACAGTCTCAGTGTCGCTTTGTTTCCTTTGGAAGAAATTGCATCTGGCTATGGCTATGCAAATGACAGGTTGATAATGACAGTCTAAATCGTCTAATGCTTGTTGGAATACGTCAGTATTTGTGGTAGCCCTCGGTTTCTTCACTATGTTCTCATATACCCGCAACCCTTCGGGACTAAGATTGTGCAATAATATTTTTTCCTGCGTGTGCTGGAGAACGCTTCTTCCCCTTCATCTTCCAGGGCAGACAAGTAGTTGAGGAAGTACCCCTTCCAGTCTGCCCATTTCATGCTGGCTCCCCAGGCTTTGGGAGGAAAGGTACTGGATTTGTTAAGGAGAAGGTTTGGGCACACATCGTGCTGGGTTGGGGTGTGCTCACATGGGCTCCTTCAACAAAGGAGCGTATGCGGCAGGCGGCAGTATGCATGCGTAGAAGGATGCGCCTGGTAATGAGGCTGGTACGCACTGGCGTGTACATGACAGAGGCAGTGGACCATGGAGATGCACTCGGATGTCTTGAACTTTGCCCAGTTACATCGGGCTGTACGTAGAGGTCGGCAGCCTGGACTGATGCAAGTGTGCGTGTCACTGTGATGCTTTGCGCAGGATATGCTGGAGGCAAGGGGGCATTGGGGTTGAAGAGTGACCCACCCTTGTAGGCAAAGTTTATGCAGGGGCCCTGGACTGTATGCATTGGCTGGAGGATATGCCTGGAGCATGTGACTTGTGCACAGGGTTGATGGCAGCAGAAAGCACCCCAGGCCGTCATGGCACTGTGGCCTCGAGGGGTGTGGACAGTGGAGCACACTGTCGCAAATGCGCTGGGGTCGTACCTCTCGGCCCGGATGCTTGGAAGGCCAATGGAAGTGCTGCAGGAGGTCCGAATCGTCTGCTCCGATGTGGCCACTCTCCCTCTTTGACGCGAGTAACTCGTGCGCACCTTTCTCCGCGTGTACAGCGCAATACGGCAGCCGCTTTGAATGGGTGAATGCAGCGGGATAAGTACCCACTCGTCGCCAGTCTGTAGCGTAAGGGTGAATCCATCCAAGGAGACACGGAGGCCATAGGTGCTGGATGATTTGTACTTTATTTCAGAGAGGGAGAGACCTGCCTGCATTCTTCTCCGTCCCCTGTAATTAACCGCACCCTCACGCTTCCCATCAGGCCCTGCGGTCCATCGCATGGTGTTCCGGCAGCTAGACCGCGACACCACAGAGAGCAATACATATTTTGTTATTAAGAAGGCCAATCCTAGAGAACAGCATTGACTTAAGGATTTTGGGGGTGATAGTGGAAGAAATATTTTGGGGGCCCCTGTTTGGAACAACTTTTTTGTTTTACCCATTTCTTTCTAATCCAAGCCCGTGTTGCCTAACATTATCACATTTTACAATAAAGGTTAAGATACAAAAATACACAGAAGTGAGTTCGAGAAAATCAT
This sequence comes from Lissotriton helveticus, assembly GCF_964261635.1. Taxonomy (NCBI): domain Eukaryota; kingdom Metazoa; phylum Chordata; class Amphibia; order Caudata; family Salamandridae; genus Lissotriton; species Lissotriton helveticus. Next base: position 965,145,541 of record NC_136070.1, read on the forward strand.
GTCCACTTTGCCTGCGCCTTAAAACGTGTCTCTTACAGAAACCTGTTGTTTCATTACTCCCAGGATGCGAGGAATACATAGGTCCAGAAGAAACCATTCTCACAGCCTGGAAGATTAGGGAGGCTCAGTGATGTAGCTAGTGGGCTTTGGTTCTCATGCAAGAAAGAAAAAATGTCCCGCAGCTTGGTAGTGAAAGAAAAACACAATCCACTGAACCAACTGCGCTACTAGTGAAAAGGGGGGGCCCTCGGCCCCCCCGCACGCATGGCGGCGCGGCGACCGCTTCCCCCCTTCCCCCCCTGTGTGCCTCTCGGTGGTGGGGGCGGGCCCTTGGGCGCGACCCACCACCGATTGGCCGGCGGCCTCCCTGACCCGGATACCAATGGAGGATGTCCGGGTTAGGGGGGGCGGGCTACTGGAGGGGCGGGGCGGAGGGGCGTCGCTACTCCGCCTGGCCCCTTGGGAATAAAGAGGCGGGGAGCGCCCGGGAGACCCCCTTGTCCCTGGACGCTCCCCCACAGCCGGTGTGCCCCGCGCTCGGGGCTTCTTTGTCCTCTAAGACCCCTAGCGTCAGCAGTGGCAAAATCAGTGCCAGGAACAGAAGCAGCTCATCCTTATGGACGTCGGTGGCGGCTTCACTCGCCTTGCTTTTTGTCAGTATTTTATTATACTAATAGTGAGTAATTTTACATTATTCGCTATTAGTTTTATTAAACATGGAGTACAAATTGCTGGAATATGACTTTCTCTGCAGTTAAAGTAAGTTAAAAAAAATGCTTTTGCTTTTAAATGTATATATGTTGTGTGCGTGCTTGCAGATTTGAGTGTGTTTATGTAAGAGAAAGCGTGTATGTGTGAATGTGAGTGTATGTGTAAGCCGAGTGTGTGTGTGTGTGTGTGTGTGTGTGTATGTCTGAATGTGTGTGTGTGTGTGTGTGTTTATGTGTAAGCATGTGTATGTATGAGTGAAAGTGAAAGTGAATGTCAAGGGGCATGTAAAGTCACTTCCGCTACCCCTGGTATTTTGGTGAATTCACGTCCATGCTGGTAGCTTGGCTCCTGGGAGAGTGCCCATTGTCATTCTGGAAATCCAGTGCGGGACATGTACTTAAAAGGCATCCATGGAAATCTTTCAATTCATTCTCTACGGAGCCTTAAAGAGCCACGAGGGAACTCTATCCTTCAAGGAGTTAGGACTCTTATTGCAAACAGTTAAAATAACCAAAGTATTAATTTTATAGCCTCCGGGGCCTATTTATCAATAAGTCACGCGACGCAGCAATTCACCTTGTTGCTCTGCGCTGCTTGACAGGGAAAGGCCCGGAATGCGCCATATATGACATAATATGGTGCATTCCTGCCAGAGCTGGTGATTCAGTGTGTTTGTGGTGGAGTTCTTAATTTTGTGCCAGCACTTGCATAGCATTGCTTCGCGAGACCAAGTTCGAGCCGAATCTGTGCTGGCGACGTATATGGCGGTAAGTTTAGTATTACTCTGTATGCTTTTGTCATAATGCTGTCCAGTAGTCGAGCGTCCCTGCCTCTCAAAACCTCACTGCCATATGTAATTGATGATGGAATTTTTGCTTCCGCAACGCGGAGAAATGGAGCGAATGTTGGTCCTGTCAGTTTTGTTTTAAGATGTCTTAATGTGGTCGCAATCGCCATTCCTTTCCTCTTAAGGAAGATCTCCCTGGGGCAGAGAAACACAGCGCAGCAATTTGGGCTGCGTTGTGTTACTCTGAATTTATCAAGTCACTCAGGGCCACGTAAAGTGGCCTTGCATAGCTTGATAAGTTGCATTTAGTAGTTGCGTTGCACTTGCAACCCGTTGGTCGTGCAAAAGCAACCCAACTACATGATAAATATGTCCCTCATTTTTTTAACATATTCTCTGAAACCCGTTTGTTTTAACACCTGTTCAAAAGAGCCCTGTTGACAAAGCCCAATTCTTTAAAGCCTGGCACAGAGAGGATGTGGCATAAGGGCTAGGGCGGTTGACCTCAAATCTGGGAAGCCGGGTTGGGTTCGAGTCTGGGTAACGACGTTCAACATCTTGTGATTCTGGGTGAATAAATGAATCTCATGAGTCTAACAAAATAAAAAATGTGTTGTGTAACGCAACTGGTGCTCATGTAAAGCGCTCTGTTACCTGACACCTTCGGGTCAAGTTTGTGCTATATAAAACTCCGGGGGAAAAAACTGTCATGTCCTGGTAGCCGGGCTGCCGATACATCACACACCGGACACAGGTGAGTACACGCAATCTTCTTTATTACATTTGCAGCAGCAAGCCTCAGCACGTCCTGTCCCCTTGGTCAGTCCTCTGGTGTCTGTGTCCTTCCTGTCCCCTAACAGGATGTGGTGTGCGGTGACCTGGTCACCTCCCTCATGACCCACAGGGTCCTAGTGTCCCGTCCTTTCCAGTCGCCCATCTGTCAGGTCACTACACCTCCCCCCTTGTCGCAAACAAATCTTTGGTACATACAACAAATCTTTGGTACATTCCACTAGACATTGCCACCCCCTTTTATGTTGACAGTATTTGATGATGCTCCTGGAGAGGTATGGAGAGAGAGAGAGAGAAAGAGAGAGAGAGAGAGAGAGAGAGAGAGAGAGAGAGAGAGAGATAGACATTGATATACGGAAAAAGTGTGTCCACAGGTCCAAAGACCCACCGTCAGTGGGTCTTTTGCGAAAGTGCTGTCTGACTTCCGTCTTTGTCGGACTAGCGCAGTGTCTCCTTCTTTCGCTTTCGCATCTGTTGCAGGTCTCTTCCGATCAGCATACGCCTTCATTCTTGCTTTCGCTTCTTTGTCTCTTTCAGCTATGTCTTTTTGTTCTACCCTTTCCACTTCTTTCACTTGGGGCAACCTCGTTCTACTTGATCGCCCCAACACCAGCTCCGCAGGGCACCTTCTTGTGGGGCTGTGGGCGGTGTTTCGACGGTCTCTCAGCACCTGACATAGTGCTTGTCCAATTGAGATCTGTGTTAGCTTGTTGCTCTGTATTGCCTTTTTGATCGTTCCCATTGATCGTTCGGCCATTCTGTTTGCTTTCGGCCACAGAGAAGCTATTCGTCGATCGTTCATCCCAAGGTACTCCACGAATCTTTTGCATTCGTCACTAGAGTGTGGTGGTCTTTTGTCTGTTTGTTGTGTCTGCGGTGACACCCATGCTGCCAATATGTCATCCAGAGCTGGCAAAGTTGCGTTAGCTGATATTGATGCCACTTGTCTCACTATGGGTAATCTGGATAATTCATCTATTACTACCAGTAGGTAATTTCCTGCTTTCAAATGCCCGTAGAAATCAGCTGCCAGCTCTGTCCATGCTGCTTTTGGAAATGCGGACATTTGCAGTGGCTCCTGCTTTGATGTGGGCCCCGTTATTTGGCAGATGTGACAGTACATCACACTTTCTTCTCCCATGTTGTCAAGTCCCGGGAACCATACTTTTTCCCGCACCATTTGTTTTGTTGCCACAGTCCCTCTATGTGACTCATGTGCCAATTCTGCTGTCCTTCTTCTCAGCGTCCGTGGTATTATTATCCGGGTGCCTCTCATCACTATTCCGTTCTCGCTTTTTGATGGTTCTTCGCTGATCTTTTTGAACGCCAACAGCAGCTCTTCCTTCAATACTTTTTCCCCCCAGCTGCTGTTGTTGTTGTCGTGCTTCCACCTTTGCTGTTTGGTCACCTTCATTATGGTCTGCATGGTGATGTCTTGTTTTGTCTCTTGTTCTAGTTCCTTTATTGTTATCGTTGCCGGTGTGTTATGCTTCAGTGCAAAGTTTAGATGTTCCTCCGCCATTGTTGTCGCTTGGGACACTTGTGGTAGTGTTCGCTTTGACATATCATCTGCTGTGTTGTGTTCCTTCCACGGCTTGTGTATCATTTTGAAGTTATAATCCATCAGCCTTGTCCCCCACTTCTCTATCCTGGGCGGTCTCTTTCCGTTTGGGTGTCCGTATGTTGTCATCAGTGCTTGGTGATCTGTTATGATTGTGAACAGCTTTCTGTGGATGACCATGTGGTAGCGTTCACACGCCCACCATGCCGCCAAGCTCTCTTTTTCTGGCTGGGAGTATCTCGGCTGGCAGTATCCTTCTTCTACTTTTGATAGGCTTTTGCTCCCATATGCCACCATGTGTCTTGGGGACTCTTTTCCTGGTTTGTGTTGTGCCAATATTGCTCCTGGTCCCACTGGGCTGGCATTTACAGTCAGTTCAGTGTGCTGCTTGGGGTATTCTTTTAGGATGCTTCTTTTCTCTGGCATGGCCATGAGACCCATTGTTTGAGCTGTGATGATGCTCAGCAAACATGGCGCCGCGATGTCGCCCTTCAGCACATGAATGTCCTCTTTGATCTTTTGATCTTCGTGTGTCGGATCTTCTGTTAATTTCCCCATGTTTGTCACTTGTTTCCATGACCCCCAAGTGAGAACCTCAACTCGGGACAGTCTCGACGTCTGCTTTCCCTTCATCTCTTCGTATTCCGATATGCACATGATGTTATATGTTTCACCGCTGTCCAAAACAAACTTTCTTTTGTGTGATCCTACTCCTATAGTCACGTGCTCTGTCTTTTTCATTTTGCTTTAGTCCACCAGGCACCCTCTTTTTCCTTTTTCACCTTCATCCGTTGACTCTGTGGTAACATCCGTCATAAGATAGAGTCGTTCAGTCCTTTCTTCTTCTTCTTCTTCCGATTCTAGTGGTGAACTCCTTGTTCCTGTTTCAACATGTCTATTTGTTGACACTTGCGATCGCCATAGTCTTCCTCTGTCGTTCCTGAGCTGCACCCCTTGGCGTGCACTGGCATATTCAGTTCCCCTGTTCCATTTCTTGCATGTCTGGCCAAATGTTAGGCATGGGTCTCGACAAAATGTTCCTTCATGGTGTTTCCACGTGGCCTGTTTATTCTGGTCTTTTTTCCACCTGCCCGCGCGATCTTGTTCCATTCGTTTGTCTTCTCCTCGCTCCATTTCCTTAGCGTGTGCTGTCGCTCTGGCCTCCGCTCTTGCTAGCGACGGGATCTTCTCTATGTTCTCTAGGTTCTCGGGTTCTTTAATTCCTATTTGTGGCGCAGACAACTTGAACGGTGGCGGTTTTCTGTATTGTGCACTTTGACTTTCTGGTTTAGTTTCTGCCATCTCTTCTATTCTATCTGCTCTTCCTGGCACTCTTTTGTTGTTTCCCGTGCTCTTCATGGCACTCTTCTGTTCTCTGTGTTCTTCTTGGCACTCTTTGTTTGTTTCCTGTGCTATCTCTCTTTTTTTTTTTTCTGTGCTCTTCCTGGCACTCTTTTGTGTGCTCTTCCTGGCACTCTTCTGTTCTCCGTGCTTTTCCAGGCACTCTTTTGTTGTTTCTCGTGCTCTTCCTGGCACTCTTCTGTTCTAGGTGCTCTTCCTGGCACTCTTTTGTTGTTGCCCGTGCTCTTCCTGGCACTCTTCTGTTCTCCGTGCTCTTCCAGGCACTCTTTTATTGTTTCCCGTGCTCTTCCTGGCACTCTTCTGTTCTCCGTGCTTTTCCTGGCACTCTTTTGTTGTTTCCCGTGCTCTTCCTGGCACTCTTCTGTTCTCCGTGCTCTTCCAGGCACTCTTTTATTGTTTCTTGTGCTCTTCCTGGCACTCTTCTATTCTAGGTGCTCCTCCTGGCACTCTTTTGTTGCTTCCTGTGCTCTTCCTGGCACTCTTCTGACCTTTTTCTCTTTGTTGTTTCCCCCTTATTTTTTTTTTTTTGCCTTTGCCTTTGCCTGTGCTTTATTGCTCCATTTGTGCTTAAGTTGGCACTTTTTGGCTTTTCTCTGAACCTTTCTTTCGCTTCTCTTGCTCTTATTTCAGTCTTTTAGCACCTTTCCTTCTTTTTCTTCTTTTGCCTGACCCTGTTATGGCTGCTCTGTCGTTTCCAATGCCCTTCTCTTTTGATGTCCTCTTTAAAATGGCCGCCGCTCTTCTCGCGAGATTTCGCGCTCGAAATCTCGCTCTCGCCTGCCTTTGAAATCGCCGCCCACCACGCTCTCACCTCCTATTGGTCCAGCTGCCTGGATCTAAAATGGCCGCCGAGACTCTCAGCCTCTCGCGAGAGCTCGCGCGTCTAATTTCGAAGCTTCACGCTTACCGCAGATGTTTCTTTGCTTGCTTCAGAGGCGGTCGGGTGGGCTCCGATATCGCTTCTCTCCTCGTTCCTTCTTATGGCAGCTTATCCAGGGTGGGCACCTGGTTACTCCTGATGGCAGGGTCAGCAGGCAAACGTCGATCCACGCGTCGATCTACACGTCGATCTGCGCGTCAGCTCATTTCCCTTCGTCGCCAGTTGTCATGTCCTGGTAGCCGGGCTGCCAATACATCACACACAGGACACAGGTGAGTACACGCAATCTTCTTTATTACATTTGCAGCAGCAAGCCTCAGCACGTCCTGTCCCCTTGGTCAGTCCTCTGGTGTCTGTGTCCTTCCTGTCCCCTAACAGGATGTGGTGTCCGGTGACCTGGTCACCTCCCTCATGACCCACAGGGTCCTAGTGTCCCCTCCTGTCCAGTCGCCCATCTGTCAGGTCACTACAAAAACCCTCAGAAACGTTCTTTCTTTCCTGCAGTAGAGTAACTCGGCCAACAGATGGCATGCGGCTGTGGGCTATTGGCTTCTGCCTTCCATGCCTTGAAATTGGTCGCGTCCTTCAGTTCATCATCGGTTTTCCCTATGTACCCCATCTGCATTCGGCCCTCCAGCTGCCATTTTAAGGGGGCCCTGAAACTAACAAAAGTGGGCAGAGTAACTCTTATGAATCTATAAGAAACAGACCAGGGGCATGAAAAGCCAATTCCGGATTTGCTTGTTTAAATTGCAGCTGTAATTAAGCTCCATGGCCTGTGTTTTGCATTTCTAGCTGGTTCACGCAGTTGGCATTATGACGTCAAAACTCAACTGTCAGAACTCAACTGTAATATTTTATTACAGTTAAGTCACTAATCATGCCTTTATGACAGGCGACTAGAGACGTCGCAGGTCGCTTATAATAATGACATTTAGAGAAGGGCTTTTTTTTCTTTACAAGGCTTTACAGTGTTATAAAGGCTTATCTAAACTACATGTACAAACCTAATTGGCATATTCGCTTCTGACGTAGTCCATCCGCCTATCTCAAATAACCCCCGTGCCTCGGGGCGAGGCACACCTGGATGTGCAATGGGGATCTTCGAGCCTAGTCAACCTTGCACTGCCATCGGCCTTCCGGGGCGCATGCCTTTTCACGTGGACAGGGAAAGGGTTGACAGCAGATGTGGGCGAGTGGTCACACCTGGGCAAAAACCTACAGAGAGTCTTGCAGAGCTCTGAGAAATGAACACCTTTTGTCTTTTGTTCCAGTCGCGTGCAACTTAGCTGTATGTTGGGGCAACATCCCTTTAGTAACTCTGAGTAGCTATTGAAAGACGAGGACGAATAGACTTAGATTTTTGTTGTGCCGTGTGGGGTGGGCTCCTGAAGAGGATACTGTTTTGATTTTTTGGACTGATGAATTTACGAGTTGTCACACCGCAGCAGTCAGGTCTTCAACAAACCCCCATGAAGCATCACGTGCACTCCAGGTAAAGAATGACTTTGGCAGAGATATCTGTGTGGTAATGCAAATGGAACGGGGTCATCATTGGTTGCCAAAAACCTCGGGGTTAAACTGGACAATAAATTGTCATTGAGAGCCCATGTACTTGGTCTGGTGGGCGCCTGCTTTGGTGTTCTGAGGATGCTCCGCAAGTTTCTTCCATTACTTTCTGCGGAGCATAGGCGGATCACCGTGCAGGCGCTCATTGGATCAAGGCTGGATTATGCCAATGCCCTTTTCCTTGGCCTCCCAGACTACCTGGTCCAGCGTCTACAGGTTGCACAAAACTCTGCTGCCCGCGCGATTTTCGGCCTGCATAGGCGATCGCGAGCCTCTGGGCTGCTTCAGAAGCTTCATTGGCTGCCCATCCGTAAGCGGATTATGTTCAAATCCCTTACGTTGATGCACAAGGCACTGTTTGGCCCTGGGGCCGGTTATCTACGGCGCAGGTTGACTTTCTATCGCCCTGCTCGCCTACTGCGCTCTGCAGCTCTTTTTACTGCCGTGGTTCCTCGTGTGCATAAGGCCCGCACTGGAGGCCGCTCCTTTAGCTTTAAGGCACCCCAGTTGTGGAACTCTTTACCACTAGCGTTACGTAGTACTCCTAACCTGCTTCAATTTAGGAGGAGCTTGAAGACATGGCTTTTTAATGCTTAGTTGCTTTTTGGTGGGTTTCTTTTCTGTATTGTTTTGTGTTATGTTATTACACACTGATTTATTTGTGGAAAGCGCCGGGACACTCTGTCGGAGTAGCCGTGCGCTATATAAATATAATTTAACATAACATAACATAACATAACTACTCTTGGCAGGCTGCGCGAGAGGTCTAATAGACACGCTAACATCTCTCGGCTAGGGGTCATAATGGCGAGCATGTTTGTGTGGGTCCTAATTTGGGGTGTGCGAAATTCACATTTGCATAATTAGGTGAAATATCCGGAAAATTAGATGACATTGCACATAATTATTTTCTCGAAACACAAAAACAATATTTGGCAGTATATTTTGGCGTCCTCGCCTCCATTTTGTGTGTTGTGTCAGCAAACCCTGGCTGGAATAGATGGTGCTGAGGCAATGCCACTTCGAACAGTATAGTTTGCCATCTGGCCCACTCAATTATTGCTGATGCAACTGAGGGATCTGGCTAGTCTCGTGTGCAATTTTAATTACACTTCTAGCATGTACAAAATTCACAATTTTCGTGTTACTTAAAATGAAAATGATTCACATAAATTTAGATTATGCAATTTTGGGTAACATTTTTGCTCACGGGAAACTGACATGAGTAGAAACTATATCCCTCATGTATTTTGTGGGACTGATTTCCACATGGTATGTGCTCACCTGAAAATTTCACGAAATACTGCCGAACTATATTTTAAGCCGGTTTTGTAAATTGACGTAATTTTAAGGTAATTTCACAATACCCCCCTAGTTATGACCTTCTGACCTCCTCCCAGAGTACCTTGCTTCCCCCTAAGATTGTTTAACATCTGCTGTAATTCCTCAGACCAGTCATTAGCCCCATATCCTCTTTAGGAGGAAACTTTTGGGGTCAACTGAATAAGCTGTACTTAGCTAATCAACATAACATTTTTGAATCACAAATCCTTCTTGCAACCCGTCTTCTCCCGCACCTCAGAGATTCAACAACGGTGACATTTTTGACCACTCATTAAATTATTCTAATTTAACATCAATCAACGGAGGGAATCACAGCAAAGAGCAGTGACGTTATTTACCAAGCACTGAACAACACACTGTGGAGAAGGCAGGATATCAACCAGTTAAATAAGGCACCCCTAAGCTAACAAGCATTTACAATGCAATGGTTTCGACTTTGTTAAAGTTTGAGCTTTTGGTATTGCGGTGGAAAGGGAGGGCAGTAGAGACTAAGAAGGCAGAAGAGAGGATGGCAGAAGAGAGAGAGCAAGAAGGAGGGCAGAGGGAATAGAGTGAGAGAAGGCAGAAGGGATAGGGAGGACAGGAAAGACGAATAGAGCAGGAAGGGGGCAGGAGCGAGAGAGTGTGAAAAGAAAAGATAAGGAGTGCAGGATAGCTGCATTGAATGTAAACACACACTGCAGCTAAAACCTATAGATCAAAGCAGCATAACTAAAACCTATAGATCAAAGCAACATCTGTGACCGGTACCACAAGGCCTGCTTTAGGACAATGATAAACTGTTGACAAACAAGTCTCTCCAGTAAATGTGACTCTGCACCTCTCTGCTTCAATCCCTGACTAAGCACAGCCGCGTTTGTATCTCTGAACATCTTTCACAACATCCCAACACTTCCCACATAGACCATACTATAAACCCACACTACCAGACATTCATACCAAAAACGGTAGTCTCTTACTTGACAACCCGGAAATACTTAGTGGCTTCTTCAAGGCTTTTGATCACTATAGAAATAAAACATTACTGCTGGATGAGCAAACTTCTTCCAGAGGTTCGAGAGATTTTCCAATCTGCTAAGGTATAGTTTTCTGGTGCTGGAAATAGATGGCAGAAAGGAACTCGTTGTTTGACGTTCCAGGTGGCTAGTTGCTAGTACGCTGTGGGAGGCAGAGATCCAGACTGTACACAAGGGCTACGAGTACCATACCTGCAAGTCAATCATCGAGGAAACGCGCTCGCTAACAACTAGAGTTTACAAGACTCCTCTCAAAGCCTCAACCAAAAGGCTACACAATAAAAAAAAATCTAATTTCTGTGCTTTCAAAAAGGTAAGCATAATAAGAGCTTGAAAGGCACCTTAACACCCAAAATCCAGAACTCAGATCTCCCAACATCAAAAACAAGGTACCCCATCCTGCTAGCACATGGCTGATGAAGGAGAGGCCATTCAGAAACAGTCATTGCTCACATGCACAGGCTAAAAAGATGATATGTATGAGGAAAAGTAAGCACTAGATCGGTTTTTCCACAGCAGTCAAGTACTGTATGGAGCATCTGGTACTCTGAGCAGATTTTCTCCAGTGCTGCTCACTTTTCAGCAATATCGTCCAACATACCCTGCCTTTACCTATCATTTGTATCACAGGAATGCTCACAACAATTTACAACTACTCTCAATTTTCAAAAAGGTACAGCTTTCTACTTTTGAATAAAAGGTCTGTGGCAAAGAAAGCGCCCACCCTGAATCAGAATGACGACTCCCTCTGATGCATCACAGCAAAACCAGTCCTGTCCTTTTCTGAGAATCACAGGCATATCACACTCCTCGGCATTACCACCCTCTGCAGAATCAAGGAAAAAGCTTGTAACAGAAATTTTTTAAGTGAAACAATAAGGAGTAGCATAACTAGGCAGTCAAAATGACTCCAGGTGGAGTCAGGTGTTAAATCAAAGACATTCTGCAACATGTGCAAGCCCTCAGTACAGTCAAGAAATGGCTCCACCCTACACATCAGCCAGGAACGTTTGGTCAGTCATTAGAATCACGATTCAAAAACAAACCTTTAATCACCTAAAACATGTATGCAGGCACTCAAGGGTCCATGGTTCTAGACAACGGACCATCCTTGCATCCTAAACCTAAATCTGAAGCCAAAACCTAGTAATATGTGCTTCAGGAGACTTGAAAGCCAAGCATTTCAGTTGCGCTTTCTAAAGAATAGGATGGGGGGGTCGGGAAAGGAGACACGGTTAGCGGGAGGGGGGTGGGAAAGGAGACACGGACAGCGGGAGGGGGGGGCGGGAAAGGAGACACGGTCAGCGGGAGGGGGGGCGGGAAAGGAGACACGGACAGCGGGGGGGCAGGAAAGGAGACACGGACAGCGGGAGGGGGGTGGGAAAGGAGACACGGTTAGCGGGAGGGGGGCGGGAAAGGAGACACGGACAGCGGGAGGGGGCGGGAAAGGAGACACGGACAGCGGGAGGGGGGGCGGGAAAGGAGACACAGTTAGCGGGAGGAGGGCGGGAAAGGAGACACGGACAGCGGGAGGGGGGGCGGGAAAGGAGACACGGACAGCGGGAGGGGGGGGCGGGAAAGGAGACACGGACAGCGGGAGGGAGGGGCGGGAAAGGAGACACGGTTAGCGGGAGGGGGGGCGGGAAAGGAGACACGGTCAGCGGGACTGGGGGGCGGGAAAGGAGACACGGTCAGCGGGAGGGGGGGAGGGAAAGGAGACACGGATGCTGATATTCCATTCTCTGCTTCCCGGGCCGCAGGCGAGCTGTTCACTTCATACAAAGGGAAAACACATTTAGAAAGAAAATGCTCCTTACCTGATCGCTTCGTGGGAACTTAAATCTTGCAGCCAACTCCAGCAACAGACACTTCTACGAGACGGCCAAACCTACAAAGGAAACCGAAAAAAGACATTAGGAGCGAAACGACACGGCCAAACCTACAAAGGAAACAAAAACAACATTAAGAGCGAAAACGTCAAAATACGTAAACATACAAAGGGAAAACACATTTAGAAAGAAAATACTCCTTACCTGATCGCTTCGTGGAAACGTAAATCTTGCAGCCAACTCCAGCAACAGACACTTCTACGAGACGGCCAAACCTACAAAGGAAACCGAAAAAAGACATTAGGAGCGAAACGACACGGCCAAACCTACAAAGGAAACAAAAACAACATTAAGAGCGAAAACGTCAAAATACGTAAACATACAAAGGGAAAACACATTTAGAAAGAAAATGCTCCTTACCTGATCGCTTCGTGGAAACGTAAATCTTGCAGCCAACTCCAGCAACAGACACTTCTACGAGACAGCCAAACCTACAAAGGAAACCGAAAAAATACATTAGGAGCGAAATGGAGAAAATAGCTTACCGGGACAACGGAGCTCCCAAGCCACGAGCCAAACTACATAACAGCTCACACGACACGGCCAAACCTACAAAGGAAACAGAAAAAAGACATTAAGAGCGAAAACGTCAAAATACGTAAACATACAAAGGGAAAACACATTTAGAAAGAAAATGCTCCATACCTGATCGCTTCGTGGGAACTTAAATCTTGCAGCCAACTCCAGCAACAGACACTTCTAAAAAGAACAAAACAGGCCGACACGAAAAAAAAAAAAAAACACGCCCACCACCGCATGAAGTTGTCAGAAGGGGCAGGATGAGTAAAAATGGCCGGAACGCCCCCGAATCTGCTCCGCAATTGACGGACAGATCTCTGTTCCAATGGCTAGCCTCCATTTATGGAGCTAGCCAATGGAACAGAGGGGCGGATTCCCAGCCACACAGTGAAAGACATAAGATTTCGCCTGCGCGAATCGCTGCTTGCGCAGCTTTTCGCCAGGTCGAAACCTAAAAAGCATGCACAAGCAAGCTGTAAATATAGCCCACATCAACGAACCTAGCTTGCCTCCAGGAACTTAACCTGCCTGAAAGAAACACTCAAAAAGACATGTACGGCATGCCACATATGACCTTGTGATGTTTGATTAATGATGAAACTCAATTTGGGCTTCCAAAATGGCAGTCTGAGGAAGTCCCCAAGGGCTCACCAAGCGGCAGTGGGTAGGCATTCAGGGAACTCACCTCATACTTCAGAAGTGTAAGATGGCGTAGTGTGAAAGTAGACAGAGCTGAAAAAAATAGAACATAAAGTTCATGAGGTTCTTAAGAGTAGTACATAGAACAAAGCAGCTGGAGCTATCCCATTATAAAGATCTAAAGCCTGTTGTGCTGATCCTACCCTTGCTAGGAAGGCCACTAGATCACCTTTCACAAAAACATAAAATCTCTGGGTAAGTGCTCAGGCCCGGAAGCAAAAGTGCCCTATGTCTTGAAGTCCTCAAAATCCAGAAATCTGAGACACAAATCTTTGAAACATCTTTTCTGGAGGGGTAGAAATCCATGGAACTTCTTCCTCTCTCCTTAAGGAAAGCTCCCTTTCTTAACACTTTCAAATGCAAACACAAAAATGTCTTTACTACTAGTAGTATCACCAAGCCTGAAACAATAGAGCTGACAGATCTCCAAGAATGACCAGGGTCGGGGTATATATGGTGACGAGGGAGCAAAGGCCACGCCCTCTGGTGATGAGCTGAGTGTATGCAAGTACAGATTCATCAGAGTGGAGGTGCCCCATTGCATGTCTGGTATGTGTAGTATTGGTCCGCAGTTTTCATTTGTGTAGAGTGGACTCTCCTTCTCCTCTGAAACACAAGGAATACAATGTAAGCAGCAGTGCCTCCTCCACTAAGGCAGAGGAGTGTTGCCCCACAGGAAAAATAATGTTATTAGCATTTTATTTTTCCCATACTGGCCCAGTTTTGCTAAAGGGGTGGTGCAGGGCTGGGCTCTCAGCCAGCAGGGGGAGGAGTGGTATGTGCACTTAAGTGCGCTTGACGGTTTGGCTAGCCGTCTTGGGCTGGCCAGGAAATCATGCGCAACTTGCATGTTCTCCACCCAGGCTGTATTACAGGCTGGGTGGAAAACATGTACAGGTTCATAGACCCCATCTGAGCACCGGTGCTCGGACCAATCATGACGCTGCTATTAGCTGCCTAGTGATTGGCTAGAGGAGTCTGGAAGCCTGTGCGCTTCCTGTTCCTGCGTCATCCATGGACGAAGAACAGAGGAAAGGTGGCAGCAGCCAGGTAAGTGGAATTTTCTTTTTTTTTAAACACCTCACCACCTGCCCTCACCCCCGCCTGCCGCACCACCACTGCCCCATAGCAGCCGCCACTGAGTGTAAGTTTCCTTACAATTAGAGGCTGCCCTTTCCCCTCTAACCACGTGTACCTATCTATCTCAGCGTTCCATACTTCCTGACAGGGGTTATCTATGCTGGAATTTAACCCTCCCCTCTGTGACTCATTTGCCTCTGTATCATCGAGGTGGATGGTCCTACACTGGAACTCTGTGTCTGGCGTTCATTTATTATTGATGAAGACTGTTCCAGACACACGAAAGGCCACCCTGGGACTACAAAGGAAAGCTGGAGCGGATTTGTTTGTGCACTGGTGCGGTGGCTTTGCTACCTCTAAGAATCTCTTTTCGGAAAGTCTTGGGGCAAAAAGTATTCTCCCCGATGGTGCCCCGCCTGCGTATCCTATCTAGTTCTGTTTCAATCTCGCTAGGCTCGTGTAAAGGTATAGTGAGATGTGATAGGTATCGTATCGAGATATGTTTACTACTACTCTATGGGGTTCTACTCTGTTGGGTTGTATCTTTGCCCTAATCCTACATAGGTACAAGTGGAGGAGGCGTTTTGCTCTTTTGGGGGCTGTCTCTTGAAGTAAATCAATCCTGTCTGCGCATACTGCATGTGGTGTCAGAGAACATAGATAGCATGACTTGACTGAAGTCTGGGCACCCAGGACGAGCATGAGCTGATACCAAGTGCTGTGTAAGAGTGCACTGCGTAGTGCGTGTGGAATACTAGTGTTGGGTCAAGTGTAGTTGAAAGTGGTGTGGGAGAGGCCCCTGCATAAGCCTTGTAGAAATGTCGGAATAGGCTCCATTTGACTAAGCAGATTTCTGGCTACAGATGGATGCCACAAACTCATACTAAACAGAGGGTATACAAAGGTACAGTAATACATAACTTTTTAAAAATTGTAGGTCTTGGGTTAATTTCTGGAGGAGCCACTGTAGTCTTCTGCGATCGGGGATTTCTTTTGGCTAAAGTGCTAAAAAGAGTTTGTTTGCAAATGTCTGTAAAAATACACAGTCCGTGGTCTTTGACTTCCACACTTGGTAATGGATGGGGTTCTGAAAGTAGTCTCTGCAGAGGTGGTGGGCCGCTGTAAAGGTGGTGCAGTTGTGGCTTGACTTAAGACCTGTTGGATAAGAAATGTTGTTTGTAGGTTAATTTAGAAAAACATGTGTCCTTGTAAATCATCCTAAATCAACCTTGGGGTTTCCTCTGCTATTCCTTTTTGGGGTTTTGCTCTCTTTTTTATTGTTATTCGTGCAATTTTACTGGGGTACCTGAAGGTGGTCCCAATTTTCTTAATTATTTAAAAATTCAGTGGTGATTGGTTATTCATGGGTCACCTGGATCTTTTACTCATATTGTCTCTCCCTCCTCACCACAGAGGGAAGGGACGGCTCAGTAAGCGCGAGATCTCGTCTACTTAGCTTCTTGTTATGGGTGTCGTCAGTTTTGTAGCCTCCTACCTTCATTAATATGCACTGAGGTAAATTTATTGATGCATGTGGTGTCTTTTGACCTATGCTTGCACGTGGCGATGTAGAAGAGGGGGTGGATCACAATTGGGTGTTTGTTAATGCTTTCACCGTGCTTTGAGGTCATGTGTCTGCCCCTCTAGCTCTTGCGCGAGGCGTTCAGTGTGATTCTCCCCTAAAGGCGCCAGGTGTCCTGGTTACGCCCTTTATTCTAGAGACTTCTTTTGGGCTAGTTTTGGGCTTCTTTTTTTGCAGGTCTTTTGGGTGCTTCCCAAGGTTCTTATGTAATTTGGTTATTTCCTTTGTCGTTTACCAGGGGTGGGCAGAGAAGTGTCCCGCGGCCCCATGTGTTTCTGCTGTGGTGGTGTCCGAGAATGGACTTACTTGTTCCTCTAGACAGGGTGTATAAGGCCTTGTGTGCTGTCAGCTTGGTTGCTAGGCTGGGTACAGTGGTGAACCTATTACTGAGTACCTCGCATGGAGCTGTGAAGTAGACCTTTCCCTTTCCAACACCCCCTCTCCCTTCGACTAAGCCCCACCCGGGATTTTTGGGCCTGCTGTCTCCAGCTGTGGCCAGAGAATTCCAATCCTGGGACACACTATCTTCAAAGTTTTGGAGGGACATGACCCAACTAGCAGGCTTTGGGTGTTTTGGAGAACTTTGAGAGACAGGAGGAGGCAGGCTGTTGCTCAGGGGAGAGTTCAGTGCAAGGCCTGAACTTCGTCAGATTTCGCTCAATGCGGGTAATGGACTGGGCTGATCGATTGCTCTGATAAGCTCCCTACTGACTAGGCACCATGCACTGGTTTGTGAATGGTTGGATTTTTATGGGGGGCACCATTATCCCAAGCACGTGTGAAATCTGTCTCCCGATACTGGAACACCGCCTTGTTTGGAACCAAAAAGTGGCCTCGATTGGCCTGGAGGCAATTGAAGGTGGTCAGGATCCCATGCCATGAGGGAATTGTGGTCTCGAGCTTGAGTCCCAAGAATGGGGACCCTTTGATCTCGTAATAGGAACCCATCCCAACTGGACATGGATGATGGGACCTGGGTGTCTTTTTTTTTTATGCACTGGTCGGAGGAGCTGCCCTGGCACCTCCTCAGACTGCCCTCCTCCCGGGGAGTGGCCAGCCAGCCCCGCCCTAGAAGATCAGCCGTAGAGTGGGGCCTAGGCTCCTTAGGAACCCGAATGGTGGACTCTAGTGTGAATTCCTGATCGACACAACATACTGCAGCCTTGAGTTTCCCGAACGCAAGTAAAGGCTTGACATTTCTAATGTTGTCTTACTAGTCTTTATTCTGAAAACTGTATTGAGGAGTGCATGAAGTTTATGTACTGTATTGGGAATTTGAATCTACTGCATATTTGAGTTTTGTGTTGGCGCAAAGGTATTGCCTCCCCAGACAGTTACCCCTCCCTGCTGTGGCTGCGGCCCCTGTCGGGCTGGGCTCCCTGTCTGCTCCTGCTTTGGCCACATGTTCGGTCAACCACCTGGTCCTTGTTGCAGTGGTGTGGTCGCTAACTGATTTGCTGTGAGTGAATGTAAGGTGCATTCGGGTTGGCCGGGGATTGATTTTATGTACGAGGATTTTGCGGGGACTGGCCTTAGGCTTATCGATCGTTGCTCATGATACGCTTTAACTGGCATCGGTCAGCCATTGCCAGCATCCCTGACCTCTGCAGTTAGGACTAGGGGGAAAACCTCTGGGGTTGTGAGGCAGAGCTGGTGTCATTTGCACACTTGTGGCCAACGCTGCCCCCTTGATTGTGATCTTTTTCAGTTTGTGTTGGACCAGCTTAGCAGTGTCTCATTGGGCTTGCTCCTGTTTTTGCCTGTCCTTTTCCTGTCTCTTTTTGTAGTAGTGTAATATGTGGGCCTGTATTTCTAGCGAGGATGTGGTGTCTAATCCTACTACGCTGTCTAGTCCACTTTGAATTTCCATGGGCAGCACCCTTTTTGAGCATGTTATAGAAGAATGCGGCCTAGGGTCCTGTGCCAGTCCATGGCTGTCGTATCTCTTGTCCCCACCATTCCCTCATTCTGTCCAAAAAGTCTGTTAAAGTCTCCCAAGGTTTCATGCTTTCTGCTGTCAGTTCTCCTACATCTGGGCAGTCAGGGATAATTTCCCTCAGGGCTTTCCATATCTTGTGCCTTAAAGAAGTGAATGCGGCCCATCATGCTCTGTGTTGGTCAGCGTGACGGCTGGGATGCGGGCTCTGGTGAACAACATGTTGGTCTGCTCCCTGATGAGGCTGCTGAGCTGACTTTTGGCATCGCTTACGGGTAGATTTATTCCTATGATGTTTTTCTCAAAACACAAGATTCATTTTCCTGCCACATCCATCAATGAGGGCAGTTTAGCCCTTAGCCCTTCATTATCCATCTGAGCCCATGGCACATAGATGGTCCCTGTTGTGCCCTTCTGCAGTAACAGGCATATTTTGGTTTGTGGCAGCTCTGCTGGTTTATCCCCAACGTATCGCTCCCATTGTCTCAAGCAATCCTGCATGTAATGGAAATTCCATTTGGGATCTCCCCCTCCGTGCTAGAGGCAGTCTTATGCGACGCCCATGTCCTCTGGTTCTAAGGATCCCTCCTCCAGCCAGGGTCTATCAAATCGACCCTTCCTGTTAGTCCAACGAGCTGGCAGGTGGCAAAATGGTCGTGCAAAGACATCACTTTCTTCTCTAGTCATTATCTCTCTGTGGGTCAGCTCGTCTGACCAGCGCATTCGCTGGGGGTGGCAAACACCTTCATCACAGCTGTCCTCAAGTGTGCGTAAAGGGGCCATGTTACCTCTCCTACACCTTATTTGGGTTTGAACTAGGGCTGCCTCCTTCGTTCGGTGCTGTGCGAGGTTCTTCTTGGTATGAACTTATCTTCATACTCACTTTCGGTTACCTCGTCCACAGCCTGAGCATACTCTGGGGGAGTATACCCTCGAAATAGTTCCCCAAAAGACTGGGACCTACTTCCATGCCTCCCGGTCACCTGAGAGTGTTCTAATGAACAGGTTGGAGTGCAGGTTCCCCGCGCCGCTGTGGCTTGATGTGTTGAATGTGATGGATGGGAGTCAAACTTTGGGGAATCCTCGCACTGAGCTGGAGTGAGGATGGAATCTCCCAGGCTTTCTAGTCTGGTGGCCTCCCAGTTCTAGATCCAGTGGCTTACTGCCCAGTAGGGGGGGGGGGTCCTGGTTCCCACAATCGGCAGGTTGATGTATTCTATTGCAGGAGCGGCTGGGATGGTACTCATCATAGACAGCACCTCCACTCCCGTATACGGAGGTGCAGATGCCATACTTGAATGTTCTGAGATGGGATTTATTTATTTGAAAAGTTTTATAAAGCGCAAACATGATCCAAACAGGGATTGGAGCACTGTATAAATGAAGGTATGTGGCAAGAGGTAAAAACATGAGTACAGAACAAAATAGAACACAAGAAGTACCTAAGAAAAGTTCCAGCAAGCAGTACATCAAAAAGAACCTGTGAAGAGAAACATAGCACATTTTGAGCAAAAGGTATAAAAGACTGTCAAGCAGGCGAAGGAAGTAGATTGAAGATGGCATCCAGGCTATTGCTGTTGATAGTCATTCAGGAGTAGCCCCTTGACACGTTTTTTGAATGAGGCAGTCGATGGGTTGGATCTGATCTGGGGAGGAAGAGCATTCCAAATTCTTGGAGCAAGACCAGAAAAAGCACGGTTATATGTTTGTTTCTTATTTAAATTAGGGGGTTTCAAAAGTAGAGTATTAGAGCTTCTTAAGTTCCGACTCAAGCCGGATAGCGCAAGTTATTTTGCCAGGTAGACGGGGCGTTGTAATGAATAGCTTTGTGTGTCAGGCAAGCTATCTTGAAACAGATTATTGCTTCAATGGATAGCCAGATAAGCTGAATTAAGTCAGGAGTGATATGGTCATGTTTTCTGGAGCCCGTGATAAGTCTGGCAGAAGCGTTAGGAGTGGCTCTAAGCGGAGCCAATCTAGCTTTAGGTAGGCCAGCTAGGGTCACCAAACCATATTCCAAGCATGAGATGACTAGGGATTGGACTGCTGACTGGATGTCCTCAGGAGGTAAGAATGGCTTGATTTTCCTTAGCATGTTGAGCTCATGATAGGCTCCTCTTGCATATTTAGGTATTTGTCCAGGGTGATACCTAAAGATCTAGCAGAGTCAACAACATCAGGGGTGAAGTTGAGTAAAGAGAGTTGTTTGATCCAGTCTTGGGTAGGAGCCGAGTGATTGTGGGGGGCAATCAGAAGGAATTCTTTTTTGAGGGTTTTTATCAGCAGATGATTATGTGTTAGCCAATGTTGAGTTTTCAGAAGCGCATCATTTAGAGTTTTTGTGTCATCTGTAGAGGAGATCTTCAAATACAATTGAGTGTCATCAGCATACACATGGTATTGAATGTTAGAGCAGATCAGAATATCGGAGAGAGGTTCCATGAAAAGGTTGAAGAGCGTGGGTGAAAGTGCAGAACCCTGAGGTACTCCAATTGGGACCAGGGTACCAACGGCAAGTAATTGGTTAACTTTGATTCTTTGGGTAAGGTTGGGGTTGTGCAAGAAAGAAGCAAGTCAATTTAAGACAGGGCCCGATAACCCATTCTTATGTTGAAGAAGAGCAATCAAGCTTTTATGTTTGACAAGTCAAGAAGGATCAGAAAACAAGGTACATTTTAGTCAAGGGATCTCAAGGCATCATCCACCATGTGAGTTAGAGCTGTTTCTATACTGTGCCCTGCCCTGAAACCTGACTGGTAAAGGTCAAGGAGCTGGAATTTCTTGATGTGGTTGCAGAGCTGTGTGTGGATGCATTTCAGGAGCAATTCAGCTAATGTCATGATGCTGGCGATCGGACGGAAATTGTTGGAATCCGCTAAGTTGGCATTAGGCTTCTTAGGGATGGGAGTGACTTGCCCCATTTGGAGGCAATCAGGAATCCTCCCCTATGAGAGATTCTTGAATGATCCGGGCCCACAGTGGAAGAATGGCCAAATTGAGATCTTTGAGAAGCTTACCATTTAGAGGATCGCTGAAGTGGTTAGAGGAGTTTAGAGACACCAGAAAATGTGCCAGCTCCGCATCATCTGGGAGCAGGAAAGAATTCCAAGAAGGGTTGTTTGTAGGAGTGCAGACTGTGGGGTAGAAATGTGCACTCTCTGTCTTAGGTACCACAATACAAGGGAGCTCAAAGAACCACCGGTTTGATGCTGCACATTGCAGTTCAAGTTTAATTTTTTTGCCTTTTCCCGAGACGTGAGCTGAGAAGTCCTCCTCACTGGGGCAGGAGGTCCTGAGTGCCGATATGTGATTTGTAGAGTGTGTAGCTTGTTGTTTGATGATCTCAAATAGTGTCTTGGGTCTGTTTTTCGCACTGTCAAGCTGGGCCCTGAAATGATCTGATTTTGCCCTGCGAATATGTTTTTTGTATGCGTTTCTCATCCTCCTTAACTGATTGGGGCTTGTAGTGGAGGGAGAATTTCTCCATAGTCACTCAGAAAGCCTAAGGGGGTTATTAGGATGTAGGGTGGATCGCCACCTCCCGCATGGTGATGGCGTTCCGCCCTACATCCGTCCCCACCCGCCACCCATTTACCCCCCGCCACATTAGTATGGCGGGGGTTCCGCGGCAGACGGGAAGACCATCCGCCGCTTTTCCGCCCGGTCGACAAGTCGACCGGGCGGAAAAGGGTTTAATATGGTGGCGGTGTCTGCTAGACACCGCCAGCCATATTAGGATGGGGGCGGAAACATGCCTTTCCGAAAAAGGAATGTTTGATCGGAATCCTTTTGAGTTGCTTGGGAGCGAAAGAGTCGAAAATACTTGACATGGAGTTTATGTAGTGATCCGTAAGGTCGTCCAAGTTAATCATGTTAGGGGGAGGCTGAAGCAGATTCTTGCTAATGGTAGTTAGATCATTGATGTTGATGTCTCTCGGATTGCCTACCAGCTGTTTGGTTTTAAGCGGTTGTCTTTGTCTGAGCAGGACCGTTTCCAAGATGTGAAAGGAGATTTGGTGATTATCCGACCAATCATAGGGTATAATGTCATTGAGATGTATGGTGTTGTCTCTAGCTATGATAAGGTCAAGAGTAGCGCCCATATTGTTGGTGGGTCCATTATAGGCCTGGATAAAGTTGAGGTCGGAGAGGAAAGCCTTAAAAGAGCATACTAAGGGATCATTTGTGTCGGTCCACTGAAGGTTAAAATCCCAGAGGAAGATATAGCTAGTGTGAGGGTCCGCACATGAGGAAATGGGCTCCATAATTTGCTCTATGAAGAGCAGATTGTCACCTGGTCGATTATATATCGTCTGGAGCACACAGGCAATCTTGCCATTGTTCCAGATTTCGGTGAATAGGTGCTCATAGGAGGACACCAGCACCCTAGGAGCTTGTTTCAACATGAGGCTAGAGCGATGGATGGAAGCAATGCCCCCTCCAGTTTGGTGAACAGTCAAAATATTGAGCTTTAAATATCGACGGACACTAATATTGAGTCTAAAATATCGGGATACAAAAAATTGACAGTCAGAATATCGTTGACAAGAATATTGAGTTCTAGGTATGTAATATTGTTTTTAAAAATATCGAAGTAAGTAATATTGTTTGCAAAAGTATTGTTGTTAAAAAGATTGTTTTTTTTGTGTTATTTATTTTTGTGTGTATTTTGAATAAATGTGTTCTATGTTTTTGTGTTAATATTGCATTTGTTTTTGAATATATGTGTTTAATTTTTAGAAGTTACTAATTAATTTTTAGAAGTTACTAATTACTAAAAAAGTACATTTTGTGTTTTAGTTCTGTAGCGGTTTGTGGGTTTATAGGGGAATAGGGTGGGAAGTAATTTAATTATAATACATTTAATAATAAGTTTTAGAAGTTATTAATTTTTTTAAATTACATTTTGTGTTTTTGTTCTGTAGCGGGTTGTGGGTTTATAGGGGAATAGGGTGGGAAGTAATTTATTATAATTAATTAATACATAAGTATTATTAATTAATATTTAGGTAGTTATTATTTTATATTATTAATTGTGTTAATTAATTTATTATTAATTGGTTGTTAATTATTAATTAATATTTGGTAAATATATTAATTGTGTTATTTTTTTAGAAGCTGGTTGTAGGTTTATAGGGGAATAGGGTGGGAAGTAATTTAATTATAATTAGATAATTGATCATTTTTATTAATTAATATTTAGGTATTTAATATTTTATATTAATAATTGTGTTAATTAATTAGTTAATAATTGGTTGTTAATTATTATTTAATATTTGGTAAATCTCTTAATTGTGTTATTTTTTTAGTAGCTGTTGTGGGTTTATAGGGGAATAGGGTGGGAAGTAATTTAATTATAAATAATTAAATAATATGGGGCACATTCCATCCTGTCGTAACAAGGAACCGCCCGTCATAAGGGCGGGGGTCCCGTATGTGACATTAGGATGTGCCCGCCACAGTGGCGGGCGCATCCTGCATCCCTAACTTTGTGGCGGGCGGTGCACTCAGCACCGTCCACCACAATGCCAGGGAAGCATGTTGTGCACTTCCATGCACAACATGGCAGGCACCGTGCGGTGCCTGCCATGTTGTGCATGGAACTGCAAAGGGGTACCATAGGTACCCCCCATGTGCACCCCCTCCCCCTGGAGTCCCTGGGGGCCCGCAACGGGCCCCCCAAGCAGACTCCGCATGCCTTTCCGTGGCGGCAATGCCGCCACAGAAAGGCATCTGTAATGACACATTCTAACCCATCTTTTCGTCTGCCGCGGTCCCCCAGCCATAATAATATGGTGGGGGTCTTTTGTACAGGGATGGCCGGCGGATTGCCCCCGCCGGGCCGGCGGTGACTATCGCCGGGCCCCATGTTTTGTTAATTAATATTTAAGTATTTAATATTTTATATTGTTAATTATGGTCATTAATTTGTTATTAGTTAGTTACAAACTGGTTGTTAATTATCAATAATTAATCGGTGTATATGTGAATTGTTTCATTTTTTTAGGAGTGGGTTATGTTATGTTATGTTATGTTATCACTATTTATAAAGCGCGACAAATACCCGAAGGTGTCCTGGTGCCGAACCACTATTTTCTCTGAGAACAGATCAAGAGACCGCGTTTAGCGAGTAAAAAGCCAGGTTTTCAGTCCTCTCCGAAAGATGAGTGGATCCGGGGGTTGTGGGTTCATAGGGGAGAAGGGTGGGAAGTATTTTAATAATAATTATTCAATTTATATTTTAATTTTTTTTATATTTATGTATTTAAGATGTTATATTGTTAATTGTGGTAAATAATGCATTCTTAATTATTTATTAATTTGTTATTAATAGTTAATTACTTATTAATTATGTTATTTGTGTTATTTATTTAGGAGCAGGTTGTGGGTTGATAGGGGAATAGGGTGGGAACACTAAAAACCAACTGAAAATAATTTTCTATACATTTTTTTAAATATATTTTTCAAAAATGATATTTTTAACAACGATACTTTTATCCAAATTTTTTGTACTTACTATTATGAAGATATGACTTCAATATTTTGGATAACTATATTTTTGTGTCAATATTTTTGTAGCTCGACATTTTTGCTGTCGATATTCTGTCAGTGATCCCTCCAGTTTTAACAGGTCTATCACATCTGATGATGTCATAATCAGGAGGGATTAAGATGTCGAGCATTGGGGAGGAGGAGTCATTGAGCCATGTTTCAGTAAGGATCAGGATGTTCAATTGTTGAGTGATGGTGAGTTCAGAGATATCCGCTGCGTGTTTCACTGCTGATCTGCAGTTGAGAAGCATCGATTTGATGTGAGAGTAGGTAGTGACCGCTTCTAGGCGAGACATGGTGATCTGTAGAAGGTCATCACTGCCCGCCACCCTAGCGGTAACGGGACCGACCGCCTGCCATGCGGCGGTCCCGCCATCCTAATTATGATGAGACCGCCACCGCGTCGGTCGCATCCGGCGATTTAACATTGCGGCGGTTGCTGCTGGCTGCAGCACCAGCCACAACGTGAAATGGCCATGTTGTGCACTTCCCTGCACAATGTGGCAGGCACCTTGTGCAGGGAAATGGAAGGGGTGTGCACAGCTGGGCCACCGTGGGGGCCCACAATGGGCCCCCAAAGCCAGTCTCCGCCTGCCTTTTTGCGGCGTAGAATCTGCTGCAAAAAGACAGGCGGAGAGGCCCATTGTAATCACGACGGCGGTGCCTGCACGCCACCGCCGCAATGATTGCCTAGTCCCGGGATTCTGCACGGTGTGCAGAAAAGGACCGCCTTGCAGAACCGTGGCTGTTGGTCTTTCCGACCGCCGTGGAACACGAGTGATTCTCACCGCCATCCTAATATGGCAGGGCCCGCCATCGTAATCAGCTCCAGAGTTCTCTCCCAGGCTCGGAGGTGATAGTTGGGATGTTGGCTGGTGAGTCAGAGAGACTTTGCCCAGAGCCATTGTACAAAAGAAGAAATGCGCGTGTGTCATCATCCAACAACTGAGGCAAAAACCTAAGGGGCCTGGAAGGGTGGTTAGGAAGAGGCCAAGTAATCCAGAGTGCCAGTGTGGGATAGTGAGAGAGGACCTATCCTCCCAGCAGTGTTTAACATTAGATGGAAGAGTAGGTAGATCAAACCCACTGGAGGAATAGAGTTCGCAAAAATTCTTCATCCTCAGAGAGAAATGTAAGATGATCTGCAGGTTATCTTTGACTGTAAGGAGATCATGCTTGAGATCAGCTATTTTCTCCTCATAGAAAGGGAGGCTAACATAACCAGTGTCCGGCCTAGAGTAAGATAATGTATGGAGCCACTTAGGTAGAGGGGAGTTGGAAGATATAAAATCACCATCACCCAAATTGCAAGGGGGGACTAATCTGCGGGAGTTAAATCATATTATCCACTGGGGGGGAGGATTAGCATAGATGATGTCCGGACTCGATGAAAGAGGTTGAAGAGAAAACCCTTGAGGTAGATAGGTGGAGGGCAAGGTGAATTTAACCTGTGAGATGGGGAAGAAATAGGAGAGGAGATAGGAAGGTGAGGGTTAACAGGTGAGGTACTGGGATAAAAAAGTGGGTGCAGAGTAGGAGAAGCACTAATATTAGTGTTACGGGCGCTTTGAGTAAGAAAATCCGGGATAACAGGGTAGGGTTTGTAAGTATTACACTCATCTACAGTGTCGGGGTATGTAACAGTATATGATTTGTTCCACTGGCACAGCTTGTGTGCTTTTTCGGTTTGAAAGCTATGGCGTGCTCCGGAGTGTGTATTCCGTCATACACTCGGAAAACTCGTAAATTGCGTACCCCTGCAATTGGGGGAATAAACCCTAATATAAAGGGATTAAGGCAAGTGACCGGGGGACGGCACCCCAATTGCAGGGGTACGCAATTTACGGGGTATGTAACAGTGACTTTGTCAAAAAACCTTAGCCCGCACCTAGTGCATGCTGCCCGATGGCGAGGGGAGACTCTGTGTGGTACAAGGGACTAAGTAAGCCAGACAATCTGTCAATATAAGCTCTGGGGCAAAGATAGCAATAAATTACGTGGAGAAGAAGGAAAAACTTGACAATCAAACGCTCCCCTTGGCCAAACACAAGCTACATCTAGTCTCAAAGATTCAAATTTTCCCTAACATTCGATTACCCTATGTCACAGACAGGGGTCATGTGTAGCTTCTGTGTCACACCCGCTGGTCTAAGCCAATAACACCTCTCACTTCTTTCAGATACTACCCGTGTTAAGAAACTGTTAGCACTGAGAAAACACTTTAGACTAAAAATACGATTGAGGTGTTAGCCCTATATCACACCCAGGGCCTATGCATACCTTTTGCATTACGTCCAGTGGTCCAAGAGATGAGGCCTCAACACTGTATCATACCCAGGGGACAAGCGTGCCATCTGTGTCATGCCCAGCGGTCCAAGAGACTACACAACCTTCACATTTCCTAGTGTGTTGGCTATCAGAGAAAGGTGACCTCCGCTGGATCGCCTCCAAGGCTGCCTTGCGACTACTCAGTTCGGACACATGAGGTGGGCAATATGTCAGATTTCTGTCAGTGACAGGGCGCTCTGGTTAAAATATTGCGCTTCTTCCTAGTTTGCCATTCACCAAATGCCGGGTCTCTTACCCACTGACGGCGGCTTCAGAACAGACCTCTGCCTCTGGGATTCAGCAGAACTTTCAATCAATTGCGGCATCTGCTCACCTTGCTTGCTGCACAGATGTGAATCCATTTGGGGGTGGGTAATTTTCCTTCAACTGCAGTCTGGCTTAAAGAACCAATCTCTCCTATCTGGCTTGCCAAAATTTTGCGGGAATATGAATTCACCTTGAAAAACTAAAGAAAAGAGGCGTTTGGCAAAACAGGAACAGTTGGTTTAATTAAACGCTTCAGCTGGGAAACATCCACAGAAACGGGTGTGAGGACTGTCTCAACATACCTTCGTTTTCAGTGCCAATTTACATCTTCCTTTAGAGAAAGGAATGCGCGCCTAGTCATGGAGTGTAAATCAGAACACCTGATAGTGAATGTAGGTGGGTCTCGACCTTGCATGAAAACAATGAAGGCCAGTTGGTGCAGTGTCCAGATGTCCAGTATGGGGATCGCGTGATCGCTGCATGTACTGTGCACTAATTGTCTAAATATTCCTATCTTCATGTGGCATCTAATTTTATGGTGTTTTGGAAATGCGCGCACCCCTCCGGCCATATGAGCTCTATTGGGGCCAGTCTCCTGGGACTATTGTGGTGTTCCTGCATATCTGTGGGATTAATCTGTGTTTTTCCTGTTCGCATGTTTGTCTGGCTGGGTACATGCCACCCCACCTGTGATCTGTCAATTAGTAGCCTCTGGCTTAGGACAAGTTATTTCTTACTCAAGGTTGACTGAAAGGTCATCTCAGGAGATTTTGACTACAGTGACTTGATCTAATTTTTTTATATATATGTATTGTTGCGTAGACTAACATCAATATTAACAGTTCTCTTCTACATACAACTTTTATTTTATTTTCCGCCCCTTCAACACAAACATCACCCATATGAAAACTGAAATGTTTATCTCTCCACCCTAACCTTTTGGGCGTATGTCTTTTTATAGTAATTCCTCCAGTGGCGATAATGATTCAAACAGTGTCTCAGGTACAATGATGTATATTGACCCTGAGTCAACCATTAATTGCACTTTCTTGCCATTAACTATGAAGTCTATGTTCGTCTTTTTGCTCTTGATCCCTTGTTTTTTTTCTCTCTCAACACAAAATGCTTTTCGTCTATACACACTATTCTTGTTTTTCAGAAATTCCGCCATACTATTGCTAAATGACTTTTTTTGCCATATAATTAGTCATCTCTATTTGCACCAAAAACCCCTTTATAATCTTTTTGCACCCTTTATGCTTACTTTCCTTCCTTTATACATTTTAATTCATACATCTTTCTTCTCAGCCACGGTTTCATTATCATTTCTTTCATGCAATTGTCCATCTCTTCGACACTCTTTTATAGCAATAACCTCTTGTGCTGCCTTTTTTTAAGCACATAACTTCTCCCGTATCTTCTTGTAGTTGCACTGGATACTGATTTGCCCTCTTATCATCTGCTCAGTCATGCCTCCAAAGTTACATTTTACAGCCGGTACTCTCAATCTTAGTACAAATTGATCTACAGTTTCTTAACTTTACAGTGATTGGGTGTAGAATTTGTAAAACTGCTTCTCATTGTTTACAGGTTTCTCATAGTATGTTTCTAGATGTTTCTTTTCTTCCTTATAAACATCTGTGATTGAACTTTAGGACCTTTTCCAATTGCTATCCCTGAATTTGTCCCCTCTTACTTCTCCTGGACGACTCCACGAGAAGTAAAATCTTACTGCTTTTAATTCTGATGAAATTACAGGGAGTGTATACAAATCCTACCTCAAGTAGAAATAATGCATGCAACACATCATTTGTTGCTGCACCCCAAAATGCCTGTCCATCTCATGCTCTCCAAATCATAAAAGATATGGCAATCAGAACTTGTAAATTAGGTTCTGTGAGTTGCAGAGACTTCTGATCACCTGATAGCTAAGAACTAAGATCAGTGCAATGATTTTCGGCGCCTCAGGAAAATTAGCATTTTGCCTGCTGGAGAGCTCAATGTACACAAAAAACATTTGTTTTTTTTGCTGTAATTTGATACCACCTACTGATGACACTTTAAGGTTGCTGGCTCACTTTGACTTTTGGGAGCGATGACTCTTCAGAAGCACAGCAGCATGAAGTTAATCTTTGTTGACACTCATAAACACTAGAAAATATATGAATGTGATAAGCAGGTGATGGGTGGAACGGTTTTATTGCGACAAGTGAAATTCGTCAGGCTCCGATCTCAGGGGAATCCTGTGTGTCATCATCTGAAAAGATTTGAAATAATACTTTTTGAGACGTGATGACGCCAGATGGTGTAGATGTATAAATATAAAAAAGGACATTGAGAGGGTGTTTTCTCCATTCCCATTTTTTAAAATATAATTTAGGATATTCATGCACCGCAGTGGAGAGTACCATTACTTCTGTTCTCCTTCATTACTGTTTATGGCCTGATTACGAGAGAGCAATCAATTCCTGACCCCTGTGTAAACCTCTGTTTGCTCAAGAGTTGGAATTAAGAGTTGAGTGTTATTTAACACATTCGATAATTATTGGATGCGTTAAATACCTCAAACTTCTCTAAACTTCAGCAGGACAAACCTGCCCAAATTTAACAGGGAAACAGCATACTGTATTTACCATATCATGAAGATTTTGGTGCGTTAAACAGCAAAATGTTTATGTTATTGGTGCAAATTATTGCACCCGATAAATAAGTACCCCAGAGTATCGTTAGTTATCAGGTGCGATAAATAGCACATATACTCGTAGTCAGGTCCTAAATCTCATAATTCAGTGAAGCAGTCTTGGATTTTATGAAGTGACATCATTTCGCCAGTTTAGAGGTGGAAACGCATGACATCACAAATCTTGGATCTCATATGACATCAAAAGAAGTAGGGGGGTGATTGTTACCTGTTTCTGCACGGCCGGGCTTCGCTCCGCCGCAACGCCGCAGCCCCAGCAGCAAAGGGCCGGGCCTTGCTCCGCCTGCTTCCCGGCCGGGCTTGGCTCCGCCGGGCTCCTCCCACCACCACCAGTGACGTACCAACAGCGCCAGGAGGCGCATAAAGGCAGCGCCAGGGGCGAGTTCCTGTGGGGGTGATTGTTACCTGTTTCTGCACGGCCGGGCTTCGCTCCGCCGCAACGCCGCAGCCCCAGCAGCAAAGGGCCGGGCCTTGCTCCGCCTGCTTCCCGGCCGGGCTTCGGCTCCGCCGGGCTCCTCCCACCACCACCACCAGTGACGTACCAACAGCGCCAGGAGGCGCATAAAGGCAGCGCCAGGGCCGAGTTCCTGTGGGGGTGATTGTTACCTGTTTCTGCACGGCCGGGCTTCGCTCCGCCGCAACGTCGCAGCCCCAGCAGCAAAGGGCCGGGCCTTGCTCCGCCTGCTTCCCGGCCGGGCTTGGCTCCGCCGGGCTCCTCCCACCACCACCAGTGACGTACCAACAGCGCCAGGAGGCGCATAAAGGCAGCGCCAGGGCCTAGTTCCTGTGGGGGTGATTGTTACCTGTTTCTGCACGGCCGGGCTTCGCTCCGCCGCAACGCCGCAGCCCCAGCAGCAAAGGGCCGGGCCTTGCTCCGCCTACTTCCCAGCCGGGCTTGGCTCCGCCGGGCTCCTCCCACCACCACAGTGACGTACCAACAGCGCCAGGAGGCGCATAAAGGCAGCGCCAGGGCCGAGTTCCTGTGGGGGTGATTGTTACCTGTTTCTGCATGGACGGGCTTCGCTCCGCCGCAACGCCGCAGCCCCAGCAGCAAAGGGCCGGGCCTTGCTCCGCCTGCTTCCCGGCCGGGCTTGGCTCCGCCGGGCTCCTCCCACCACTACCAGTGACGTACCAACAGCGCCAGGAGGTGCATAAAGGCAGCGCCAGTCCCTCGTCCCGCGGGACGCGCGCGGGACGCGCCGGGCTAAGCCCGGGCAAAGGGCGGGCCCTCTGTGGTCCTCAGAGGCCAGAGGAGGCTGGGCAGGGCCACCCCATTAAGCTCCATCATTGGGTGAGTGTGATCGAATACCCACTAAAATGATGAAAAGAAATACCGCAAATGTGGTACCAGCCCCCGAGGGGTTCACTGCGTCACAAACTTCATTAGAAAGTATGCTGGAAAACGCCTTCAATATGGTCACCAATGAAATCGCCAACACTGAGAGGAGGATGTCTATGGGCCTAGCAAGTACACTTTCTGAAACATCTTTGCTAATCCCCAATAATGTCTCCCCGCTCTCTCCTGTGGTCACGATTTCAAAGCAACCACTCCCAGCTAATTTAATGGAATCACTATCGGGTGGGAGCAATCCTAACGGGATAGGGGAAGCTCCTTTAGACACAGCAACCCCCCCGGCCCCAATTAATAAACCGGGAGGTGAGAAAAGAAAAAGAGGGGTCCCTAAACCAACAGTAAACAAGAGGAAAACACCCCCTCGCAACAAGAGCCAGCCGACACCCCAGAGTATGTGGTCTAAAGTGAACAAAGATTTCCCAAAAGGTGGCACTGATATGAGTGATACAATACTGACTGATGACGTGGTCATAGTTGCATCCCCCATAATGTTGGACAATTATGACCATGCCTCTGCCTACACCCAGACAGAGTCAATACTCAACAGCATCAGCCAACCAAAAACCAACGGGAATCTGATTGAAACTATTGTAGACACTATTTTTAAACAAATTGAAAGCCAAATGATCAAACAATTTAATACTATTTTTAAACGACTAGATAGGTTGGAAAATCTTGTAAAGAAAGAGGATGTTAAACGTAAGGGACAGATTAGCCTTGAGCTGCTGAGAGGAGAACGCCTAGTGAAAGACATAGAGTCTATCTGTAAGGTTAATATGGGTAAAGGGCCAAACACAGACAGCACTAGTACCGGTATATCTACACTTACACAAACATCTGTACCTATTGCTGCACTTAGAAGCAATACTACTGGTAAAACTTCTATTGTCAGGAAACCACAGCAAACCCAAGTTATGACAGCAGTACTCCCCAGCTCTACCAGTTCTACTAGTGGAGCTAGTGGGACGCCAACGAATGTCACCTTCCCTGCTGCCCCAAAATCAGGCGCAAAAACTACCACTGCCCCTGATAAAGGACTGGCCTTTACACCAAGGCCTGTAAAATGCATGGGACCCACCCTACATCTGCCACCAGATGCATGCCCATACGTTTTAGTCTTAGCTGGCGTTCCGCCACTTAATGAAGGTCAAGGCGAGTCTTGGGTCCAGCTAAATAACAAATGTATAGATTGGCTGTGTAAACACAAAGGGGTAGGTCATGACATTTCAAATGAAATTTTGTCAGCACGCCGTGTAAGTTGGGTCGGTCCCTTATTTAAGAACATCGAGGGCGACTGTATTGTGATCAACTTTCGTCATCCTGGGACAGCCAAATACATCCTCAACAATAATAATACTTTTTTTGGCCCTTCTACCGTTATTACTCCACTTTCATTAGGTTATTTTTATAGGCCCCCCCAGAGACCACTCAACCAAGCACCACTGCCATACCCATTGTTTAATAGATTCAGTGCTTTAGCAGAGATGAGTAGTCTTGAATGACCATCACTTACAGCCCCCTTAGATATTATACAAACCAAATTGCTGCCCACAACTGATTTTACAGTAGAAACAACAACCTGCCCCATTACAATAGTGCCCAATGAAGAAAGAACACCGGTCCAACCAATTATCCACCTAAGCTCTTCCCAGGATACTAACATTGTAGTACCTACGGATAATATGAGTATCCTGAGTTGGAACATTGCTGGCCTCCAAGGCAAAACACAAATTAAAGAGTGGACAGCGTGGGTCACTAACTTCAATGTTCTGTTATTCCAAGAGACGTGGTGTATAACTCCCTTACTCTTGGAGGGGTACAGCTGTTATAATCAAAACGCTCTCTCTTCTTCTATGGGCCGCCCAAGTGGGGGACTCTCAATCTGGGCCAAAATCACGGCAGGTGTTAAAACTGAATTATTAGCTGTCCAGGACAATAGTTTCTAGGCTTTGGCGTACATCAGCAGGATAAAGCTATGTATAATTAATTTCTATAACAATGATTTCCTAACCTACCCAAATCCTAATTTTATAAGACTATTTGATTTTATAGATGAGATTGTGGATGGACGCAAATATGGCAACTTTGCTGGCATCTGCATTGGGGGTGATTTTAATGCCCATATCCACCTAAGAACTCCTAGATGCAAAAGAGGTGTAGAACTTCTCGATCACTTATCTTCCCGTGATCTAATTAATGCAATGGATGAGGCAAAAATAACGGAGACTGACGAACCCCAGCCAACCTATGTAGGGCGAGGGTGCTCAACCACCATAGATTATGTATTTCTATCCTCCATCCTAAGAGATCTCCTACTAAAGGCCAAGGTGGTTGGTGTCCCATATAGTGACCATTACCCCATTTTTATTAGTTTAACATCTATCAAAAAACAGGGGAATGTGAGAGAAATTGGCGCCCAGAATTTAGTAGCCTCCACAGATAAACTTAGGGTGGTTTGGAGGGGGGTGGACAATAAAGGAGTTTTGGCACGCACTATTAAAACACATCCCCATTTAGTGTCAGTCTGCCTATCCTCTGATAGCCCCGACCATGTAATTATAGAGGCCTTCACGGACCTTTGTAAGGCTATAAAAAAGGAAACCTCCAAACCAATTCGAACCACAGAGAATAGCCAACCACGGTGGTTCGATTCCCTCTGATCTAAAGCCAACCCTGAACTCAGGGGAGCACTCACAGCAGTCCCACGAGATCAGTCTGCTGTGAGGAGATTGAGGACCAGTTACAAACATGCGTTAAAAACAAGGACAGAGGAGTTATTAAAAGAACACTGGGACTCCCTCGTGCGTTTTGCAACACTGAGGGATTTTACCGGATTCTGGAGTGAGGTTAAAAGTTTAAGATCACTAGGATCTAACATCACCCCGATAAATTGTAATATACCAGGGGAAGACTGGGTGAAACATTTCTCGAAAATATATGAGGCGCCACTTAACATCATGGGCGCAGTCCCACGACTAACCTCACTTAACATCACTCTAACAGAGGTAGAAGAAGCCATCATAGAGAGTGCAGGGAACAAGGCCCCCGGCCCCGACGGTCTATCCATCGACCAAATTAAATCGGAACCAGATTTTTGGGCACCACTACTCTGCAACATTTTTAATCATTTATCCCACTCCCCACCGCCAGTAACTTGGTCCAATAGTACTATTGTGCCCATTTTTAAAAAAGGCAATAGACTAGACCATGCCTGTTATCGACCGATATCTTTAATCGATAACACCTTGAAGATTTTAGGCAGGGTCCTTTTTAACAGGATTAGGACCTGGGCGGATGAAAAATCCATCTTACATCCTTGCCAGCTTGGCTTTAGAAGCCATGTGGGCACAGTGGAACAATGTCTAAACTTAAACTTAGTATTGACAAAATACACTATTGCAAAAAAATCCCCACTTTATTTAGGATTTATGGATTTGAGTTCTGCTTTTGATTTTGTTAACCGCTCTCGTTTATGGTCTGTTCTGTTGAATTATGGTTTAGATGAATCCTTAGTTCACTTTTTGGCCCACCTACACAGTGATCTGAAAGCCCGTGTTCGTCTGAACACCCTTGGCGAGGTATCCAGTGACATTATTATTGGCAGGGGGTTAGACAGGGGTGCGTTCTAGCCCCCCTGCTTTTTATTCTGTATATAACTGAACTAAGTAATTGTGTGTGTAAATTAACATCTGATGTCCCGCAAGTCAGTGGCAGACCGCTTCCCGCTCTTCTTTACGCGGATGACGCGGTTCTCATGGCCCGCACACCTAATGCATTAAGAATTTTAATCACTGGATTTGTTAACTATATGGCCGATTTGGGGCTTTGTACTAACTTTACTAAATCATTTCTAATGTGTTGCGGTCCGAAAAAACATAAGATCAACAGCATTTTAATAGGGGACAATGTTTTAAAATGCACAAGCACTTTTCCGTATTTAGGTCTGCTGTTCGCTGACTCTGGCTCATGGCAACCGCATGTTGCACAGGGCAGAAATAAACTGAGTAAAGCCATAAACTCCATTACATCACTCCGCCAACCACAAAGTGCCGAGGTTATTATATCAATGCTACATATCTATAGGACTCAATGTATACCAACAGGAACCTACCGCGCAGAGGTATGGGGTTATACAAATTGTTCCAATATACAGATAGCGGAGAACCGGTTTTGCAGGAAGATTTTGGGAGGGGTCATCTGTGCTCCAACATATCTATGCCACCGCGAACTGAGCATCAAATACATAGAGGACTTTATAAGATCAAGACCGGCGTTGTTTTGGCAAAAAATTTGGAGGAACGAAGCGGCATCATTGACCCGCGATATCATTATGGACTGTTTAAAATGTGAGCGGGCCAACCGAATACCATGGCTTGTGGCGGTGGAAAAAAGCCTAGTGAGTGTTGAACAGGGGCATTTATTCTCATCTCCCCACACGATATACTGTTCACACAAGAACTTAGTAAAAAGAGGCCTGTATAGCCTCTACAACCGTGAGAGAGAAATGAAAGACCTTATTAAGCCGGCCATTATAAGGTACCTATCTTACCAGTCTTTTAATGATAGGCCTTTTAATCAACCTGAAAGGTACCTATGTAAAAAGATGAGCAAATGAAATAGAAGCTTGTTATTCCGGTTCAGGGACGGAAGCATTAAAAACTTATTATGTTTCCCGATAGGCTTTAATAGAGATCTGGAAAATTTAAATTGACCCTGCTCCCATGGTGGCAAACAAAGCCTTTCACATTTTGTACTTTTTTGCGGTTTTATGTTAAATTTACCAAACATTTTTTAATGCCATACTTACATAAAATTGATCAGTCTGACTTCAATTTAGCCCTTGACAATTTATTAAGGTTAAGTTGTGATGAAGTGATTTTCAGAGTTAGTTGCTTTCTTAAATCTGCAATCCGATCAAGAATGTCATTGAATATGCCCTGAAAAGTCTGCACTTCGAATTGCTAAATTTGCACATTTACTTACTTTTGCACAAACAATTGCCTTTGCACATATTATAGAAATAATTCTGAAGAGTTGCCACCCACAGTCTGTTTTAATGCGCATCTAAAATTGATTGATACTTTTTACTCTTATAGTCGATAGTAAATATATATTGTGATGACTCAGATGATTTTATTATATGTTTTTATTAATTTTTTCTATAAGTGTATCTGAATTTCATCTCTATATGACATTGTATGATGCTGTGATTTTATGTACTTTTATGGATGCATAAATCCGAATAAAGATCTTTGACTGACTGACATTCGATAATTATTGGATGCGTTAAATACCTCAAACTTCTCTAAACTTCAGCAGGACAAACCTGCCCAAATTTAACAGGGAAACAGCATACTGTATTTACCAAATCATGAAGATTTTGGTGCGTTAAACAGCAAAATGTTTATGTTATTGGTGCAAATTATTGCACCCGATAAATAAGTACCCCAGAGTATCGTTAGTTATCAGGTGCGATAAATAGCACATATACTCGTAGTCAGGTCCTAAATCTCATAATTCAGTGAAGCAGTCTTGGATTTTATGAAGTGACATCATTTCGCCAGTTTAGAGGTGGAAACGCATGACATCACAAATCTTGGATCTCATATGACATCAAAAGAAGTAACCTTTTCAGGACCCATAACGCAGAAGACTGCCAATTGTGTATTTTTTTAAATACCAACTTGTAAACTAGTGAAAGCTGTTCACCTTTAAAAGACCAGTAGCCAGATTTCTTAAATCGCAGAAATTGGAAAGGAAGTCACGTGAGTCGCTAGCAGCAGCCTGGGTGCAGTGACTGCTACCTTCAGCTACCCCTCGAGCGTGTCACAGGTCGTTGCGAAGGATAGATGCATCACGCTGCTTTCTGCTGGTATTTTATATCCTTTATGGGCACATTCTTGGAGCTTTGCACTGAATGTGCGCCAGGCACTGTTCTTACCTGCCTGGAGCAGATGAGCTGACTGAAATATGTCAAACAGGGAAGAAAGAATGGCCTGCGTCCGCGTGCCTCGTTCTGTGCGCGTCATCACCCGCATGCTGTTAGCAGTGCGGTTAATCCTAGTCCCTGAGTATAATGCCTCCATGGTGCACGGCCGCAGGGGAGGAAGTGAGGCGGAACCCAGTATGAGAGAGTAACTCAGGTGTGTGGGCCTGAGTGCAAACCAAAATGTTTTGCTCCGTTTGCATTGGGCCGGATAATCTCTTTCTAAGCGCCTTTTTGCGCCCTCCATGCTGGATGCTGGCTCTCAGCAAAGGGGGCACGGCGAACCGCAAGAGCTGAGTGGGGAGGGGAAAATATGTGTGGCTGCGGCTGGGTGGGAATGGGGCGGTGTTAGGTAGTGGCGTAGCAAGAGTTCCTGTAGTGCAAGCCAGGAAAGTGGGACTAGAAAAACCCCTGTTGGGTAGTAAACAAATATTAAATAGAGTTAAGAGTACCCCTCATCGTCCAGGTGCCGCTGCACTATTGATAGCTATGCCCCTGATGTCAGGCTGGTTGCGTGCTGGAACTAGTTCGTCTAAAGGAGGTGCTGTGTGGCGTCATAGACAGAACTCCATCGTATTTTTCTCTCTCTAGTGGTATCAGTGTTTGTGTAACTCATGAGAGGTAGTGTGAAGATTGATTACCAGAAACAGTGCAACACACAGCTATCACGATGAACAACGGGAAACGTCCACCCATATGTATTCCTTTTAAAAAGAGTGATACGCAGTATCACACTCATTCTGAATCCCACTTCAAAGAAAGCCCTGATCGCCTATTCCCACTCGCAAATGCAGGAGGTGTAAAGTGCACACCGACTGGTTTGCACATTGGAATGATATTTGCAATGCAATCCTTGTGTGATTAGGCGCATCGCAATTTTCACATTAACAGAGAGTCGCAAAGGGACCTTTGTTTTAATGAATATGAATCAGTCAAGTCTCAATTTGTTACCCCTCTGTGAGTGGCTGCAAATAATGGTCTCAAGGCCTGCAAATGGAAGCAGACCTCCATCACTCCATTTCCAAATGAGAAAACCAACCTGTGTCCTATAAAGGGACAGGTGCTGCTTTCAAAAAATGTTTACTCTTTTGGAATGCATCTGGAAGAGGAGGCAGTAGTCCGGGGGCCACCAGCATGGTTCCCAAAAAACCCAACATGGAATCTGTCCCAAAATTTGCAAGTAAAGTATCTCCCCAACTCGTTGGCCACTGTCTGATCAATGGTTTGCAAGCTACTTATGTCGCGAACCAATGATACATTGCATTGTGAATCCAAAATATGAGGGGAACAAATCTTTCATGCCCCCCCTCCTATTTGTAATTCATAGTGGATCGCAAAAGCTTTTTTTTTTATAAGAGCTTTAATACGTTCTAAAAAGGCGTTTTGCAGTCTTAAACCCTTCGTTTTTGCTGATCAAAGGCTATGAAACTGCAAAACACCTTTGTACATGAGATCCATAAGCCGATAGACGCCCTGTCATCTGCAAATTGTAGACAAGGTTTTTTCCTCACACAAATTGCTCCCCCAGATGTTATCTGAAGACATTGGAATGAGAAAAAAAAGGCCACAAAGTGAAATAAATGTGCAGTTTTACCAGTGTGTGAAACGAAGACCATATTATAACTCATGAATATATACGTTTACAATGTATGCTTTGCATCACATGCTATTAAAACGCAGTCGTTACAATGACTGCGTTGTTACAACGCAAACCATTACATCGCAAGTCATTTCAACAACTTGCTGTAGGGGGCGTGCTGGACTTCAGGATTAGTATAATTTACTATTCCTACTCCAGTTTGTGCAACAGCAGGGAAGGTGTTGGATTATAAATCCAACACCTTCTGCCCCCTACATCAAGTCGTTGTAACGGCTTGCGATGTAATGGTTCATGTTGTAACAACGCAGTCATTGTAACAACGGCGTTGTAATAGCATGCGATGTAAAGCATGCGATCTAAAGGCTGTTTCTCATTCAGAATGAAGAGCATAAACTGATAAAAGAGAAAAGGTAACATCTCTTGGGAAAACTAGATGTGTCTACACATATGATTGAAAAGTTGTCAGAACCCTATTCAGATGGCCATGGGGCAGGCAGGGGTTACTAGCCCCAACCACTGGTGTGGCTTTTTACTCTAGGTGTACAGGGCCCAAAATTCTATGGACAGTCCTAGGCCTTTCTGGGGTGGGGAGTAGGTGCAAGGCATACATATGTGCAAGACTCAATGTGTAAACAGTAACTCTAATAATCTGATTATACAGCCGAATACTCGCTTTTGTGATAAAAGTAGTATTTAATACAAGCACACTGAGAGGACTGGGCTTCCTCTTGTCAGGCTCCGGCCTTGCGATGTAGGAGTGCCATGTCGTCTCACAGTCTTCTCTGGATGACAGTCCGGGCAGCCACAGTCTCTGGACAGCCCGCTATGGTGTTGGACGTCTCCTCCGCAGCTTCCTTCACTTTAAGTTAGTGTTACCACGGGGCAGTGGCCTCTAGGTCAGGTCTCTCTTGGTTGATTCTTCGTCAGTGATCCTCTTGGCACTATGTTCCAGGGTAACAGCCCTAAACTTAATGGTGGACCCCATCTGACATACGGGGGTCACTGTCTTGCTCCACCAGGAGGGCAACAGCCCAAAACTTCACAGTGCCCCCACCTGGCATACAGACTGACCAACAAGGACAATAGCCCTAAACTTCACAGCAGCTTCCACCTGGTATATGTGGGACATCAACTTACCCCAGCAAGAGTGACGGCTCTAAACTTCATGGTGGCCCCCACCTGACATACAGAGGTCAGCAACTTTCTATGAGACAGGTAGATGGCCGACACTCTCACAACGGTCCTTACCAAACTGGACGTTTCACACTTCACTTACCAGGATCCAGTCAACAGGATCCCCGTTGAGCATTGCTCCCTTGAGGTGCTTTCCACCTCCTCCTCGTGGGGTCTGCTGGTTTTGGCCGGCCTCCTGAAGACTTGTTCTCAGGGCATGGTGTTCTTGTTTTCTTTGGTGAAGGCCTCTCACCCAGCAGGGAGACTAGCAGGCCTTGCTTCCCAGTCCTCGTTGCATTAGTGCAAAGTCTTTCTTTTTTTCATAGTGAAGAACAGTTTGTAGAACTCATCCATTTTTATAGTCCTTATCCAGACATAGATATAGTTTAGTATCCAGTCCTTTGAAATTTGTGTTGTGGGTGCCGACTCCTTTGAAGTGCCCTCTTCTCTGTCCTTTCCAAAGGGACAGTCTACCACAGCAGGGACCTCTGCAATTCTGATTGACCCAGAATGAAGTCAGAGGGAGTAAACTGGAATCACACCTGGCTGTCAGCCTCCTCTAGAATATGCTGCACAAAGATTCAAAGGCCTAAGCATTTGCCTATAATGTGGTTTCCTGGTCCTACAGTACCAGCCTTATCAGACCCACAATCATGCCCGACAATCAGGCTATCTAGGCCACACTGAGCACTAACTATTCTTTGAACGAGAGACCTTTGATGTGCGAGAAGGATGCTCTCCCCCTCTTCAGTATTAGTGCTTCCACACTAGCCCTCAGTAAGGTCACCAATCCACATCTTCTGTCTGGGGTTTTCTCTAACTAGCCTTTCCAACCCCTGCACTTCCAAAAAGGAATCCCCAGACCTCCATATTATGTACCATGCTCAGGCACAATTACAGCACAGCACATACACACAAGTACCACCTGCTGCCCGGCGCTGCATACCGTCATCATTCAGGCCAAGAGTGAGGTAAGTACACGGCAGGAGAACTTTACATGAGTAGGCCAGTAGGTGCTACTCAAGTGACAGAGGTAAAAATGCCTGTTTATACTACTGACTCTAATGAAACACAAAACAGGTATGCTGCCGCCACCGTGCTCATGTCACTTAATGGCTGGCAAGGACAGTTGTCTTCTACCACTATAGTTGGTGTGTCCTGATGGAGCGAGATAGAAAACAAAATTTTGTTTAAACTCGCAAAGTCACATTTCCATAACATGAATAAAATTATTAATGATTTGTGATATGTCATACTAATACAACCTAGATTAAACTTTACACGTGGGGGGACTAACATGTGTGCTCATAAACGTGCATATTTGTTGCATCTTTTTGTTCGTGCAAAATAATAAAATAATTTATTGTTTTCGTTTTTGTCATTACTAACTGCTGCAAACTTAAAATAAGCATGTGCTTGTTTTGCTTTTCCTTGTCTGTGTGATGTCATTTCTACTATTCTAGGTGCATATGGGTCTCATAGAAAAACGGAGACTGGTAAATATAAACGCTGCTTTATTTGTTTGCAATGGCTAGGTAACATTTTGATTAATTGGGTGGGTTAATTAATTAGTAAACCATGGGGTGGATACAGAATCTACATTATTTCTTACATTAATACTTTTCTTGTGTTTGTTTTATACTAGAAAACATAAGTTGCCTGCTTTTGGGCCTAGTTATTTGAGCCGCAGAAAAAGAGCTGATCTATAATTCTGCAGAAAGTCACGAGACGCCCATTCTGAATTAAAACGTTTATTGAAGCTGCATTCACAAAGCAAAAACTGATGAGCTGACATCATTCTGTCGGACATGGCCAAGGTCGAAAGTGAACTTTTTGTCAGTCCTTAACTTGGCATCCGCGGAAGTTGTACTGAAAGACTATGGAAGCTGCGAGGATGACTTAATACAAAGTTGCAATCGCAGGAAGCTTCTGGCTTCACGTGGAAGAGACAATGGTCTTTGTAAGACATGATTTTGTGGAACTTTTTAAGAATCGGGTGACATGTCACTTGTCACTCTCAGCCAATGGGACGTCGAGGATTTCTGAAAACTTTCCTTTGCTAGTTTAGTTAGCGTAGAAAGGTATAAAAAGTCATGCCCTTAGGGTTGGGCTGGCTGCTGCTTTCTGACTTTCCGATGAGGGTGATGTGCTGCTGGACTTTGCGTGGAGCACGTAAGAATCCTCAAAGATCTTTACTTTAATTTCTGTCTATTTAGCTGAGTTAGGGAAATAGATTTTAGAAATGCTAATCTTTATATAATTTCTTTAAATTGATTCAATTGCTTAAATTGTATTTTTCTCATATTTCTTACCATCATGCTTGCTATATTGCAAATAAATTTCATTTATAAAACTTTCAACTTATATACCATAAAATAGAAAATAAAATCTTACTTTTGACAAACAAGCTGGTCTTGGTTATTCAGAAGTGTAGGTTACCTTTAGCTAGATCACGTCGCCTATGGTGGTCGTTTAAATGATTAGGTTTTATTCTAATGACAATTTTCTTTCTGCAAATGTATAAATATGTATATAGTGTGTAGATAATGTGTATATAGATTTATTCTGACCACCTGATTCAGTAGGCCCAAAATATATCAGGTTCATAAATGGGTCCATATTTAGTATAGAATTTTGTTTATAGGTTATGTAGTTGGGTAGCGTAGTTTATGATATATTTTCTATAGCCCGCTGGATCAATTCTCTGGTAGCAGAAATTGATGGTTGCTAAGAGGTAACCAAGGTAATATGTTGGTTGCTAAGGGTTACGTCATGGTATGGAAATAGGATCGATGTTTTAACACATGTTAAGTTCGTTTTTCGTGCCTATCTGTAAGCTATACCGGTATAGATTGTGTGGCGAGAAATTAGTCACGCAAGCCATCTGTTCAGTTTGTAGTGATATCGCCGAGTATCACAAGAGGTATCGCCGTGTACCATAGTGTTGTCGCCGAGCAGCACAGTTTTAGGGCTAGGTCTGAATCTTGTATAGTGAGGAATTTCTAAGAAATCAAAACAGCATGAGAATAGGGACAAAGCGCCTTCCATAAAACTCACTGTGATGAGAGTATTAGTTATTTCCGAGCTTGAGTGAAGGGTAAAATTAACGTCGGTGCATGATTATCTATAAACAGGTTAGAGTCCTGTACGGGTACATGTTTCATATCTATAAACAGGTGAGAGCCCTGTACGGATAACGTCGTTGTTTTGCTAACGGTGCATGAATTCTATAAACAGGTGAGAGTCCTGTACGGATTTCATGTGTGTTTGAATTTAGGGAATTTTCCGTGTAAAAGTGCGAGTTTGAATTGTATTTTATGTTCAAGTGGAACTCTTAGAACTTTCACTTCGCGGTGGGTTCAGAGCAAAGCGAGTTCATAATTATACGTGTTAGAAGGGTGGGGTAAGGTTACTCTACTGACAATTGAATATTATCCTTAGTGTGAATAGCGCCGTCTATTCCGAAGTGTGGATACTTGAATGTATGTAAACTATCCTAATTAGTGAAACGAACAGATGTTGTCTTTATAGTCATCGTTAAGGATTAATTTACACTGAAAAGTGTCCTTAAAATGGCGCTGTGAAAAGATTTTGTGAAGGAGGGGTAAGCGCCAGGAGTGAGAAGCGAGAAACCGCAGCTGCTGTGTACGTCACAGAGCCGCGCTGGGATTGGGTGACCTACGTCACAAGCTGTATTCTGATTGGCTCTTGAGTCTCTGACGACCTGTGACCTGATTGGTCGTTCGGAAAAACTCTAAATTTATTGGTTGAGCAGAAAAGTGACGTAGCTCAACTGCCATTGGCTTGTTGGTGTGTTTCGCGCACGGATTGGTTGTTTTGCGGAACATCCCGGAAATATTTTACGAACGATTTTGTGAATTAAATTTAACTCTTAAAAATGAGTTATCATTTTAAACATGTTGAGAAAAAGACAACATTATTTCAGAAATTTAAGAATTTATTTTCACCTGACAAGAAAATCGAAACGCGAGGTGGTAAACTACTTCATAAGTATAAAACACCTGCAGCGTACATGGAAGGTGAATACGGATATCATACTGTCTTATGGTTCGACAGTTGGAAACGCTATACTAAAAACGACGGTGTTTTAGCTTGGCCTGATGATGGTTCATTTAATGTAAGAGTTTTAAGAAATTTACGAGAGAAAATGAATGCTCTTGTTCCAAAACCGAGACCAACTCAATTTGAAGCTTTAGTTGAGTGGGAAGACGAGATGTATCAGTTACAAAGAGAAGCTAGTGGAATTAAAAGACCTTCTAAAAATCCATCATGGAAAAGAGAAACTCATGAAGATAGATTGCGAATGTGGAGACAGGGAAACATGAGTGAAGGATTATATTTAATTCATGAAATGGTAATGGGTTCTCCTACAGGGAAATCTATGGAAAGTGAATCTGAGGATGCAGTTATGGAAGAAATATATACAACTGCTAGAAAGAAACAGCCTAATCAGCCTTTGAGACCTCCTAGATCATGGTCTACCCCGGTGGTTTCTACTGAAACTTCACCGAGTGCACCTCCAATTAGTGAAGCTCCTAAACTTTATCCAAATAATAGTGAAATCACTGAAACTCCTAGAAGATCAGAATTCGAGAATGCTCGAAATGAAGGTAGACATTTTTCAATGACTCCAAGAGCAAGGGAACCTCCAAAAGATTATGCAAGAGAGACAAGAAATGTTGAGGATGTTGATTATAATGAATATTTAAGGTCTAAAGAAGAATTAATTAAAAGAATGACAAAAGGCATGGAAGCTGTCACAGTTCCAGTAACAAT
This sequence comes from Lissotriton helveticus, assembly GCF_964261635.1. Classification (NCBI taxonomy): domain Eukaryota; kingdom Metazoa; phylum Chordata; class Amphibia; order Caudata; family Salamandridae; genus Lissotriton; species Lissotriton helveticus. The sequence continues at coordinate 965,190,026 of NC_136070.1, forward strand.
AGGTCCTGTTCAGCCTGTATTTGATCAAAGAGATACAAACAAAAATGGATTAACTATTCCTTTAAATACAGAAATTCAAAAGCCTACTGAAAAAATTTATTCAGACTTGACTGAATTAAACACTTCTAGATCGAGAATGCCTGATTTAACCTTTAATGAGGATTTATCTCCAAAAACACCAATGGGTGCTATGTCAGATGTAGGAAGTCCTGAAGTCAGGGTAACCACACCAAAACTTGATGTGGCCAAATTAAAAGCGAATATAGAAGAATTAATAATTGGAACAATTGGTCCAGATAGTTTAAATTACTATCGGGATGATGAACTACTATTCATTTGCAAAAGTATTCAGTGGAAAACGAAAAATAAATATGATCAATTAGAGGATCTAGCTGCAGAACTTGAAATCGATGTAAGTAAACAAAAGAATTTTGCAAAGCATTACAGATTAGATTTTTCAGAAAGTGACATTGAGAGTTTGAACTCAATGGGAAGAATAGTTCACATTAAAGATTTGATTGTCTATATCAAAAAGCTAGGAGAACTGAACAAATGGAGAATGAAATGGACCAAAAGGAAGGAAGATGAAAGATTAGAAAAATTGTCAAAACAATTTCCAATGAGGGAAGTTGCAGGTGGAGGATATGTTCATGTCCCATGGTCGAGACAAGACATTCTGTTATTCACAAATGACTTTCCAAAATTAAGAGAGAAACCAGTTGAGTGGTACAGGCAAGTCGATAGATTTATTAAGGTGTCAAAAGTTCTGTGGATTGATTTGGATGGATTTTTTGACATTGTAGTTCCATCTGATCTTTGGACAGAATGTAAAATATCTATTAGTTGGCCAAAAGCAGAACCTGAACGAATCAAAGAAACAGGTGCCCCAAATCCACTTGTAATGGATTTCTATGAGAAAGTAATTGTTTGGATGAAAAACAAAATTCCACCCAAAGAAGTTGATTGGGTTAAAATAGAAAGAACAGAACAGGAAACAAAAGAATCAGTTCATTCTTTTTATGAAAGACTATTGTTAATCTTTAAACAATACAGTGGTTATGAAAAATTAGATGAAAAAGACATGAGTCATTTTATCTATAGATTTGTTTATGGATTAAAACCTGAAATTGGAGAAATGATCAGAACTAGTATTGTCGGATGGCAAGCACTATCTGTAGATGATATACTAAGAAAAGCAAAATATTGTAGCGATGAATTAGAAGTAAAACAGAAGAAGCTGAAGGAGAAAGCCATGTGGGCTCAGGTAAAGGTGGCTGAGCAACAGATTGCCAGCATGGGAAATAAGAACACTAATTTTGTTCAAACTGGAAATACAAACCAGATACAAGGAAAGTTTAAAGGTAATAATTTCCCAAAGAAATTTAGCCCAAAGATAGAAGAACTGAAACAAAGATTACCTTGTTTTAATTGTGGCGAAATTGGACATTGGAGGGACGAGTGTCCTCATCCTCCTAGAAACTCAAAGAATCCCTTATTGAATCCACAGATGCAGAATGGTGTTAACCTGCAGCAACAGCTACAGATGCAACAGGGGTTAAATGAATTTAATATTCAGCGACAGTTACAACAACAGCAACAACAACAGGTGAATAATCGTCAAGACCAATTGCCACAACCACCTTTTCCGAATTGTGGGGGAGTTCAAAAATATAATCCAAACGTGGGATTTCAGGGATGTGAACAGGTAATAAAACCACAAAAACAGCAAAAGCAGCAAAAGGTTCAAATGCAAAATGCCTCACAACAATTTTTATTAACAGAAAGTCAAGACAGTGATTCTGATGATTATTGCTGACGGTGCCCGAGAGAGGAGGAAGAGTGTGTTGTTGGAGCCACTCTTGAGGTTGACCAGTCTGGTCCTTATGTAAACGGAAAAGTTAATGATGTAGATATCACTTTTCTAGTGGACACTGGTGCTACCCGTTCTACTGTTAGATCAGTGGAAATTGAAAACCTACCTCTCTCTGGGGATACCATCCAAGTTGTGGGAGTAAGTAATCAGCAAATTAAAACAGACTTAACTGATCCAGTACCAGTTGAAATTGGAAATTACAGAGACAAACACAGATTTGTGGTTTGTAACAGTAGTCCAGTAAATCTATTAGGTAGAGACATCCTATGTAAAATGAATTGCAGAATATATTGTTCTCCTGAAGGAGTTGAGTTACAAACAATGGAGGAAGATGGTTTGTACAGAATGACAATGATGATGATGGAAGCAGAAGAAACAAAATTGTTTCCTGCATTTGAAGAAAAGGATTTACCTGAAGAGCTAAAGGAAACAGTGAAATCTGAAATATGGGATTTTACTGGGAATGAGATGGGTCTGATGAAAAACGTAGATCCTGTTAAAATTGCATTGAAACAGGGAATAGAATTTCCAAACACTCCACAGTATAAAATGAAAACAGAGACAATTGAAGGTATTACACCTATAATTGAAAAGTTAATCAAGCAAGGTGTGTTAAAGGAAATGAAGAGTAGTTCTTGTAATTCACCAATTATGGGAGTTAAAAAGTCTAACGGAACATTTAGGATCGTACAAGATTTGAGAAAGATTAATCAAATTGTCATTCCATGTTGTCCTGTGGTTCCAAATCCAGCAGTAATTCTATTTCAGATTCCACATGATGCTGAATGGTACACAGTTATTGACCTTTGCAATGCATTCTTTACTGTTCCCTTACACCCAGACAGTTATGAAATTTTTGCTTTCAGATTCCAAGGTAAGACCCTTGGATGGACAAGAATCCCTCAGGGCTATACAGAAAGTCCTTCAATCTTTAATGAATTGTTAAAAAGATCATTAGAAGATTTAGACTTACCAGGTAGGTCTACGCTGGTGCAGTATATTGATGATTTGTTAATAGCTGCAAAGACAAGAGAAAATTGTGTAACAGACACAATAATTCTGTTAAATCGACTTGCAGAAGAAGGACATAAAGTGTCCCCAGCAAAACTACAGTTTTGCAAACAAGAAGTAAAATATCTTGGTCACAGAATTGCAAAAGGAAAAAGACAAGTAACAATAGAGAGAATAAAAATGATTCAAGCAATGTTACCGCCAAGAACACAAAGACAGGTCAGAATGTTCCTGGGAATGGTAGGTTACTGTCGACAATGGATAAGTGGATTTTCAGTAATTGCTAAACCACTACAAAGACTGACCAAATCAGATGTAAAAGATCCAATTATTCTCAATGATGTTGAGATGGAATCTTTTGAGAACCTGAAAAAGAGCTTATGCCAAGCTCCTGCTTTGGGTATGCCAAATTATGAGAAAGATTTTGAACTGTATTGCAGTGAGAGAGAAGGATGTGCATTATCTGTGTTAATTCAGAGACATGGAAATCTAAAGAAACCTATTGCATACTTCTCTGCAGTTCTTGATCCAATTGCAAAAGCATTACCAGGTTGTTTGAAAGCAGTTGCAGCTACAAGTATCAGCCTTGAACAAAGTGAAGGAATCATAATGGGATTTCCTGTAAAAGTTTTTGTGCCTCATTCAGTTGAAATATTACTGACAAGAGGTAAGACTCAACATTTAACAAGTAGCAGATTGACAAAGTATGAGAAAATCATACTGGGAGCAGATAATGTTTCGATTTCAAGATGTTTGAATCTGAATCCTTCTACATTACTGCCTGATTCTGAAATTGTTGATGACATCGAAACTGAACATGAATGTTTAGATGTCATGGAATTCTGCACTAAACCCAGAAAAGACATCAAAGACAGACCTTTGTCTGAATCGGATTTTGTCTACTTTGTAGATGGCTCATGCTTAAGATCCGAAGGAGGTGTCTTGAAAGCTTCATACTCAGTTTGTACAGTCGAAGATGTTGAAGAAGCATCATGTCTTGAAGGAGTTCGTTCAGCACAAGTGGCTGAATTGATTGCTTTAATTCGTGCATGTGAAATATCAAAAGATATTAGAGTTACCATCATTACTGATAGTCAGTATGGGTACGGAGTTGTGCATGATTATGGACAACTCTGGTCACAGAGAGGATACATGACATCAACAGGATCACCAATTAAAAATGCAGTTTTCATTAGAAGATTAATTGAAGCAATACAATTGCCAAAAGAAATTGCCATAGTCAAGTGTGCAGCGCACACTAGAGGAACTGATTATATTTCCAAGGGAAATGCCTTCGCAGACGAAACAGCAAAGTACTGCGCAAGGAAAAATTATTCATACAATCGGGAGAGGAGTAAAGAAACTGATTCAAATTCATTAATGCTAACAACTGTTGTAGAAACATGGCATGAGATTAGAGATTTACAAAACGAAGCAGATGATGAAGAAAAAGACCTATGGTTAAGATCAGATTGTAGACCACGTGAAGAAGATGGAGTGTGGGTTTATAAAGATGGCAGAATAGTCTTACCAAATTGCTTGATTGCTGACATGGCCAGATTATATCATGGTCCTGCACATTTAGGAAGAGATTCTATGGTTAGACTTTTCAGAGAAACATGGTTCAATACCAAGTTTAGAACTATTGCAGAATCTTTTTGTCAAAGGTGTTTGTCATGCCAACAAATGAATCCAAACAGAAAATCAGTGGTGGGGACAGGAATAATTGGTCGAGAGGGTGGTCCCTTTACCAGGTTACAAATAGATTTCATTGAAATGCCCTTACACAACTGTTTGAAATATGTACTTGTAATTGTATGCTTATTCTCAAGGTGGGTAGAAGCTTTCCCTACAAGACATTGTGATTCAATTACAGTAGCAAAACTAATGCTCAGAGAAATCATCCCAAGGTACGGTTTTCCAGTCACTATTGAGAGTGATGGAGGAAGCCATTTTGATAACAAACTGTTGAAGTTAATTTGTGAAGCTTTGAGCATTGAGCAGAAAATACACTGTGCATACAGACCAGAGGCATCAGGTGTAGTCGAACAAATAAATGGAACTATCAAAAACAGAATTGGAAAAATGTGTCTAGAAACAGGAGTTAAGTGGACTGATGCTCTTCCACTTGTTTTGATGTCATTAAGAAGTACACCAGATAAAAAGACAGGTCTGAGTCCTCATGAAATTTTAATGGGAAGAGTTATGAGGCAAGCTTTTGTACCTGTAGGTAAACTGTTGAGCATAAATGACAGTGCAATTTTGGATTACTGTAAAAGGTTATCTGATATGGTAACTTCTGTGTCTAATCAGGTGGGAACTGAAGCTCAATCAAATGACAAAGTTTTGACACATGATCTGAGACCTGGAGACTGGGTAAGAACGAAAGTACATCGGAGAAGGAATTGTCTATCTCCTAGATGGCAGAAACCTAGGCAGGTAATCTTGATCACTACTAATGCTGTAAAGTGCAGAGGATTGAAGCGCTGGATTCATCCAAGTCATACTATTCCAGTACCAACTCCTGAGAGTTCTGATGTTGAAAGTGATACCACAGATGATTCTGATTCTGAAGCAGAAGACAGAACAGAAGGTGAAGTAATTCCAGATTCTGAAGATCGACAAGAAAGTCGACATCTGGAAACTGTGCCAGTGAATGGAAATCTGACAAGAAAAGACTTAGAAATAATTGAAATAGATTCTGAAGGTGAAGAGAATCTGTTAAAAGGAAAGATAACTGAGGGTTCGGTTGTCTCTATTGAAGACAAAGAAGCTGAACCAAAAGAAGTTTCAGACCAGGAGAGTATCGAAAGGCAGAGAACAAGCTCTGAAGTAAGGAACAGAAATCCAAAATCTGGGAAGCTAGAGGTAATTGAAGAAGAAGAGGAGAACGAATTACCGAGTACCAGTGATGGAAGACAAAGTGAAGTTCCTGAAGGAGTGAAATTGCCGAATAGAGAAGTTCCTGAGTCAATTGAAATTTCAGACTACGAAACCGAAGAAAGTGACGTGGATGGTGGAAGTGAAAACGGAAAGAAAAGGACTTGGAAGTCAGAATCAAATAATTCTGAACCAAAGAAGAAGTACGTGAGAAAAGCAGACTACTGGCCTGGTGGAAGATTGAGAGTCAGATTGATCAAAAAGCCAATAGAACAAGTTGAAGAAATAAGTAGTCAAAAGAGTCCAGGAAAAGAAGTTGGAGTTGGAAGAAAAATTGAAGTGATATCGAGAAAAGGGAAGAGAATAATTAGACCAAACCAGAAATATAAATCTCCTGAGTGGACTTACTTAGTAATTCCACCTGTTATTGACATATATGATAGTAGTGAAGAAGAAAACGAAATCCAAGAAATTAGTGACAATGATTGAAGTACAAAATTATTAAATTGGCAAAAGGCTGAAGAAATCTTGTTAGTTGACACAAGGTCGAAGAAAAACTGTTTAGTTGAAGAAAACTTATGTATGACAGAAGGTCGAAGAAATCTTGTTTAGGGTCATAAAAGAAAAATATATTTTAAAAGGGGGGTGTATATAAATTTTAAAATTTATTTTTATTTTTGAGGCTAAAACTAACCTAAAAATGCCTTACGTTAAGGAGAGCACTTCAAAATGTTCTGTTTTTAAAAGATGCTGTAAGATGACTCTGGTGTGTCTGCTCATTTTAGTTCTGCTCTGGTTAGTACTAGCTGTGATTATCCCTTTAGAAATGAATAGAGAATTACACAAAGTTAACATAACAAGCAAAGCTCTGGTTAGCCAAACTAAACATAGTGCATCTGCAAAAGTAATTGATCATCAGCCTAACATCCATCAAGATAAATCAATAGGTGATTTTTCAAGCAATACATTCACAAAGCTTTTGAGTGAATATGTAAAGGTAATGGATGCAAAGGACTGTTATGTCTGTGTTAAGTTACCTGCTTCTGTTTCTGAGGGAGTAACATATAATATGCTTCCTCTCACTTATGCTGTTACATGTAGTGTATTAACTAGTTTATTTTATCAAACTGGACGTTTAGAATATTACTATTCAAATTATGATGAGATTTTTGCTAATGTTAAGATTGATAATGCTTTAAATAAGCATAAGAAAGCAAAACAATTGAGAGAATATTTCCTTGTTACTAACGAACTCACTTATGAGTATGCTTACAAGAATAATCTAACATGTAAATTAAGTGCTGAAGGAAAGAAATTTTTGAATATGGTTGAGGAGAGAAGAGCAATCTATAAGAGAAATGAATTAGTCAAGCAGACTAAGTCATCCTTCTGGCAAAAAGAGGATGAGAAATTAAATGGCAAAATGCTTGAAAATATTGCAATTCACATAGACAAACCTGTTAGTGGAAAGCTTTGCATTAGAAGAGATAATACACTTTTTGATAATTATTTTGTAGGTGCAAGCAACTGTGAAGATACTTATCAGATTATGGGAGGTTGGGGATTTAAAGGTGGAAAAGATCCTATCTTCCCTGGAATTTATTTTGTTTGTGGTGACAAAGCTTACTATAACCTTCCTGACCATTGGTATGAAACTTGTTATGTGGGAATTGTTTTTCCTAAAGTGTTTCATGTTGACAGAGATTCAGAAGGATTGTTTAAAATTCATAATTATGTAAATAGAGCTAAAAGAGAAACTTTTACTGAAGTTCTGGGAGATATTTTTCAAGCTGTAATTCCTTTTGTTGGTATAACCCTAAATGCAGGGAGAATCAGAAAATTGTCCACTATAGTTGACAGATTATCAACCGACACTGCTGATGGGTTTCAATTAGTGAATGTTGAAGTTATTGCTATTAGATCCATGGTAATTCAAGATCGTCTTGCTTTAGACATACTCTTAGCAAAAGAGGGAGGAGTCTGTGGCATTTTACATGTCCAACATTGCTGTACATATATACCGGATGAAAGTAAGAATATTGAAATGTATATTAAGAATATTACACAAATGCATTCAGAGATAATTCCTTTAGAAGAAGAAGATTTTACAGGGAAACTTTCAAAAAGGTTTCAAGCAATTAAAACCTGGTTTCATAATATCGGAAGTTCAATTCTTGGCAAGATTCTGGCACCTTTGATTATAATAGTATTCATTTTTATTTTGACTAAAGTAGGTTGTTTGTTACATAAAAGAAAGAAACAGTTGAAGGAAAAGAAGAGAATCTATAAACTCAGAAAAGAAGAGGAAAGGGAGATCGAGTTACAGGAGTTACATAGAGAGCGTCATGTTAATTGCAAAGATTATGCTGAAACAGATTTTTAGGTTTACTAATATAATTGAATTTGAATCGATTTCTTAAAATTTTAATTTACCAAAATTTTGAGTGCTGGTGTGGTGATTTGTTAATCACCAGATGAGGGAGTTGATGGAGCGAGATAGAAAACAAAATTTTGTTTAAACTCGCAAAGTCACATTTCCATAACATGAATAAAATTATTAATGATTTGTGATATGTCATACTAATACAACCTAGATTAAACTTTACACGTGGGGGGACTAACATGTGTGCTCATAAACGTGCATATTTGTTGCATCTTTTTGTTCGTGCAAAATAATAAAATAATTTATTGTTTTCGTTTTTGTCATTACTAACTGCTGCAAACTTAAAATAAGCATGTGCTTGTTTTGCTTTTCCTTGTCTGTGTGATGTCATTTCTACTATTCTAGGTGCATATGGGTCTCATAGAAAAACGGAGACTGGTAAATATAAACGCTGCTTTATTTGTTTGCAATGGCTAGGTAACATTTTGATTAATTGGGTGGGTTAATTAATTAGTAAACCATGGGGTGGATACAGAATCTACATTATTTCTTACATTAATACTTTTCTTGTGTTTGTTTTATACTAGAAAACATAAGTTGCCTGCTTTTGGGCCTAGTTATTTGAGCCGCAGAAAAAGAGCTGATCTATAATTCTGCAGAAAGTCACGAGACGCCCATTCTGAATTAAAACGTTTATTGAAGCTGCATTCACAAAGCAAAAACTGATGAGCTGACATCATTCTGTCGGACATGGCCAAGGTCGAAAGTGAACTTTTTGTCAGTCCTTAACTTGGCATCCGCGGAAGTTGTACTGAAAGACTATGGAAGCTGCGAGGATGACTTAATACAAAGTTGCAATCGCAGGAAGCTTCTGGCTTCACGTGGAAGAGACAATGGTCTTTGTAAGACATGATTTTGTGGAACTTTTTAAGAATCGGGTGACATGTCACTTGTCACTCTCAGCCAATGGGACGTCGAGGATTTCTGAAAACTTTCCTTTGCTAGTTTAGTTAGCGTAGAAAGGTATAAAAAGTCATGCCCTTAGGGTTGGGCTGGCTGCTGCTTTCTGACTTTCCGATGAGGGTGATGTGCTGCTGGACTTTGCGTGGAGCACGTAAGAATCCTCAAAGATCTTTACTTTAATTTCTGTCTATTTAGCTGAGTTAGGGAAATAGATTTTAGAAATGCTAATCTTTATATAATTTCTTTAAATTGATTCAATTGCTTAAATTGTATTTTTCTCATATTTCTTACCATCATGCTTGCTATATTGCAAATAAATTTCATTTATAAAACTTTCAACTTATATACCATAAAATAGAAAATAAAATCTTACTTTTGACAAACAAGCTGGTCTTGGTTATTCAGAAGTGTAGGTTACCTTTAGCTAGATCACGTCGCCTATGGTGGTCGTTTAAATGATTAGGTTTTATTCTAATGACAATTTTCTTTCTGCAAATGTATAAATATGTATATAGTGTGTAGATAATGTGTATATAGATTTATTCTGACCACCTGATTCAGTAGGCCCAAAATATATCAGGTTCATAAATGGGTCCATATTTAGTATAGAATTTTGTTTATAGGTTATGTAGTTGGGTAGCGTAGTTTATGATATATTTTCTATAGCCCGCTGGATCAGTCCCTCCTGGTCTAGCAATACCGCATTAACGTGTAACAGGTTTAGGTCACGATGCACACACGTTATCCGTATTTGATTGGGACTAAAAATCAGTAGCAGGGTCCAGATATCTAAGCAGTTGGGGTACTCATGGTAGGAGTGCACATCTGTCCCCATGCAGAGTACTTTTCCATCCTAACACAAGGTATGTCCCCCACAAAACCTAAAGCTATACAGTGTAGCTTAAGAGACCTGTCTGTTCAGCCTACTGAATGAATGGGGGCAGGGGAATTCCTCATGAGCATCACAGACCTGTATCGTTACATATATAAGTGCTCCATCTAATGTTTCAAACTCAAATACAAAGCTGCTGTCACAGTAGCAGTCAGTGAAACGTAGTACCTTAAAATGAAATACTGGGTCCAGCAATGTTTCTCTTAAAAAGTAGAAACAAAAATTAACACTTTTATTACCATGTCAGTTATGGAAATTGTGGTTTAGGTTTCTAGTGTATTGAGGCTACCAGTGGACTCTGGTCTTTTATGGCCAGGGATTGATGCATCAGGCAACCAAACCTGGTCCACTGTATGTCTGTTTCTATATATTGCTATAGGTTTTGTGGTGTCACAGGCACTGCTCAAGAACTGAAACCGTTCCAAGGTTCAATGGGCATAAAAAGTACCCTTATCTTGGGACCTACCAATTGTTTGCAAGCTGATCCAACTACAGTCGGATCCCTAACAAGTGGTCCCACATAGTAACAAAGTGCCTTAAATGGCTGTATTTAAGCAGTGACAGCTTGCCTATAAAGGTGTTGGTCACAGCCCTACAAGGAGCCCCACATGGGTAAGTACTGTGAGTAAAGCTGATGAGTTTCCCTCCGAAAACTGAAGGCGGTGATACCACATGAATCAAGTTACTCTGACACAGGACCCCCCCAAAGTAAACTACCAGGGGGGCACAACAGCACTCAGAAATCTAAAATGGTGTTGCACCCTTCCCCCAGCTAATCATACTGCACCATGAAGGTTGGGCAAGATTGTGTTCCAGCCGCGGTCGGTAGTGGGAGTACCTGCCGGGCGGTGACGTAGGGAGGGGCAGGGTGGGAGGTAGTAATCTATGGATTTCGGAGGTTTACAGGTAAGTAAACATATAAATAAATAAAACAAATGTTGTTGCGTGCACTGCATCCCCAAATGCGATGCAGTGCGCACAACGAAATTCGTTTTATTTATTTATATGTTTACTTACCTGTAAACCTCTGTAATCCATAGATTACTACCCCCCACCCTGCTCCTCCCCCTCCCCACGTCACCACCCGGCAGGTACTCCCACTACCGACCGCGACTGGTGTGCACTTGTTGTGTTTGTCAGGGCATATCTGGGATTGTGTGTCTATAGGTGTCTGTGTTTGTGCATGTGAGCTTTGATGTGTCAGTTTCATTACATATGTGGATGTATGTGTTGTGACCATTCCCTGACATCTGATGAGAGCAACTCCATGGTATTTAGAAGATGCCACTCTACAGCGCCCATATGTGAGCAGTAGAAGGATACAAGCCATCCAATCAAAAGGGTGGTAAAGAAGATATGCTCCAAGAGAAGGAAAACGCAGTAAAAGGAAGGAAAGTCATTGAATAAGAAGCACAAAATTGAGAAAAATTAGATACATTTGATTCATTGGATTTAATCCATTACATGGCTGGTCCCTCGTGATGTACTAAATGATAGAAGGCCATGTGAAATTGCTTGTCAAATGTATTTTAACTGTGACTAAAAACTATGGCCTTTTAGCTGAGGATTGAACCCCCACCAGACTCTTTGTGAGTTTGGGTGTAACACTTCATGAATGCCCTTTCAAAACTGTGCGTACCACCAAGGGAGTTCCCTCTAATGTAGTGTGCACGAAATTGTGCTTCAAAGGCACTCCTACTGCAGTTTGGCCTGTCTACTATGGTCTCTCGCATTCAAGATGTTTTTCCATCCAGGGTCACCTCATTCCACTGCAGTATTCAAGCCCTTGGCCAAGGGGCAACATAGACACACATGACAGAGCTGTTTATAATGTGAAATACCCACTGTTAATTAATGTCTAAATCTATTACCAGGAGTGCCTGTTGGTAGACTATCAGTTCAACCAGTGGAGATAAAGAGGGCCAATTGTGTCCCTTCACACTCCTGCAGCACACATATGGGCTTTAATCGTACCAGCTTGAAGCCACACCTGTCAGCGATATGCACTAAGCAAAGAAGGAAAAGGAGATGTTACAGGGTCCTAAGTGCCAGATGAGCTAGTGCCGTAACGCAAAATGATGGGTGCCATGCGGAATATGAAGAGGTGCCCCTGAGTCTCCCATATCTCACATATAGTCTTTTGTTTTGGGCTGAATGGAGCTCCTGAAAGGCTGAACCCACCCCCCGCACTGCAGGGGCTTGCATTACGCCTCTTCGATGAAAACACACTTCACAGAAAATATAACTCGATCAGTCTTCCATCTTGTTCCAGCTTTTCCTTTTAGGCAAATCCTCACTCCCGGATAGGCTTGCAGGTCCTGGTTTGATCACTGGTCCGATCACTGGTCCTGCAGTAAAGGTGGTTTCCATCTTTCACCGGTGGACGCTTGCAGTCAACTCAATATCACTTCAGGAAGTCAGGCACTCAAGTTCGCTCTATCAAGTTCGGGCATTTATATAGCGCACTACTCACCCAGAGGGTCTCAAGGCGCTAGAGGGGGGGTTCACTATTTGTCGAATAGCCAGGTTTTCAGTTCTTTTCTGAAGGAGATGTGGTTCTGAGTAAGGCGAAGGTGGGTGGGGAGTGAGTTCCAGGTTTTGGCAGCCAGGAAGGAGAAAGATCTGCCACCCATGGTGGTTTTTCGGATGCGCGGGACTGCGGCGAGGGCTTGATTGGATGATCTTAGTTGGCGGGTGGGAATGTAGAAGGACAGCCGGGTGTTGAGGCATTCGGGTCCCAGATTATAAAGGGCCTTGTGTGCGTGGGTAAGAAGGCGGAAAGTAATTCTTTTGTTGACGGGAAGCCAGTGGAGGTTTTTTAGGTGTCCGGTGATGTGCTCTTGGCGCGGGATGTCTAAAATGAGTCTCGCTGACGCGTTTTGGATACGCTGGAGCTTTTTCTGCAATTTTTTTGTAGTTCCGGCGTAGAGTGTGTTGCCATAGTCTCGTCGACTTGTGATCAGTGCATGGGTGACAGTCTTTCTTGTCTTGAGGGGGATCCAGCGGAAGATCTTTTTGAGAATGCGAAGGACGTTGAAGCAGGAGGATGATACGGCGTTGACTTGTCTGGACATGGAGAGAGAGGAGTCTAGAATGAAGCCAAGGTTACGTGCATGGTCTGTGGGTGTGGGTGCTGATCCCAAGGCGGAAGGCCACCATGAGTCGTCCCAAGCTGAGGGGGAGGATCCTAGGATGAGCACCTCCGTTTTGTCTGAGTTGAGTTTTAGGCGACTCTGTTTCATCCATTCGGCAACTTCCTTCATGCCTTCGTGAAGGTTGGATTTGGCGGTGTTGGGGTCTTTGGTGAGTGAAAGGATTAGCTGGGTGTCGTCGGCGTAGGAGATGATGTTGAGGTTGTGTTAACGTGCGATGGAGGCGAGAGGACTCATGTAGACGTTGAAGAGGGTGGGACTGAGTGAGGAACCTTGAGGAACGCCGCAGATGACTTCGGTGGGCTCTGAGTAGAATGGGGGGAGTCGGACTCTCTGGGTTCTTCCAGCTAGGAAAGAGATGATCCAGTCCAGGGCTTTTCCTTGTATGCCGATGTTGTTGAGGCGTTGTATGAGGGTGCTGTGACAGACAGTGTCGAAGGCGGCGGAGAGGTCAAGTAGAATGAGGGCCACTGTTTCTCCGTTGTCTAGGAGTGCACGGATGTCGTCGGTCGCCGCAATGAGGGCTGTTTCGGTGCTGTGTTTGGCTCGAAAGCCGTTCTGTGAGGGATCCAGGGAGTTGTTGGATTCAAGGAAGGCGGCGAGTTGGCTGTTGACGGCTTTCTCGATTGCTTTGGCCGGGAAAGGGAGGAGGGATATGAGTCGGTAGTTTTTCAGTTCTGAGGGGTCCGCTGTGGGTTTTTTCAGCAGGGCGCTGAGTTCGGCGTGTTTCCAGGTTTCTGGAAAGGTGGCAGAGTTGAAAGAGCAGTTGATGACATCGCGGAGTTGGGGAGCGATGATGGAGTCAGCTTTGTTGAAGATGTAGTGGGGACAGGGGTCAGAAGGCGAGCCAGAGTGTATTGAGTTCATGAGGCGAATGGTGTCTTCAATGGTGATTGGGTTCCAGGAGCTGAGGTTGTTAGTTGGGGGGATGGGATCTGAAGGGGGTGGGGCGGGTTGGTCACTGGGAGTATTCTTGAAGCTGTTGTGGATGTCGGCAATTTTGTTGTAGAAGAAGGAGGATAGCGCATCGCAGAGGTCTTGGGAGTTAGTGATATCGTTGGAAGCTGCGGAAGGGCTGGTGAATTCCTTGACGATATTGAAGAGTTCCTTGCTGTTATGAGAATTGTTGTCGAGACGGTCCTTGAATGCTGATTTCTTGGCGGATCGAATCAGTTGGTGGTGTTTGCGGGTGGCTGTCTTGAGGGAGGTCATGTTGTCTGGGGTTGGTTCTTTTCTCCAATTTTTCTCCAGGGTGCGGCATGTCTTTTTGGATTTTTTAAGGTCATCATTGAACCAGGGAGCCTTTTTGCTGGATGATGTCAACTGGTGTTTTTTCATGGGTGCTAGTTCGTCCGCACTGTGGGTAATCCATTTCCTGAAGTTGGTGGCCGCTTGGTCTGGGTCCGTTGCTAGGGTGGGAGGGTTTTGGTTGAGTGATGTGAGGAGTTGGTCGGTGGTGATTTTATTCCATTTTCTCCGGGGAATGGGTTGTGGACGGTTGTGGGATAGGGTGGTTTTGTAGCTGAAGTGAACACAGCTGTGATCCGTCCAGTGGAGAGCTGTAGTGCGATCGAAGGAGATGTGCTTGCTGGAGGTGAAGATAGGGTCGAGCGTGTGTCCGGCTGTGTGAGTGGGAGTGTCAACAAGTTGTTTGAGTCCGAGATTGGACAGGTTGTCCAGAAGGGTGGTGGTGTTGTTGTCGAGCATGTTTTCAAGGTGGTAGTTGAGGTCTCCTAGAAGAATGTAGTTCTCGGAGGCGAGGGCGTGCGGGCTTACGAAGTCTGTGATGTCGTCGCTGAATTGAGATCGGGTGCCTGGAGGCCTGTAAATGAGGGTGCCTCTAAGAGTGGTCCTGGGGTCGGTGTGGATCTGAAAGTGGAGATGTTCGGCGGTTGCAAGATCGTCGTCAGAGCTGGTTGTGATTTTGATGGTGTGTCTATGGACGATGGCGATGCCTCCTCCAGTTTTTTTATTGGTGCGGTCTTTCCGAATGATCTTGTAAGTGTCCGGTATGGCTATGGCGATGTCGGGGGCAGAAGATGCATTCATCCATGTTTCAGTAATGAAGGCGACGTCAGGTGACGCGGTGTCGATTAGGTCCCAGAGTTCTGTTGCATGTCTGTGGACTGAGCGGGTGTTCAGTAGGATGCATTTCAGGCTGTTGAGTTCGGAGCTGTGTGCGGAGGAAGTGGGTTTTGTGAGGGTCCTGAAGCAGTTGAACTTGCAGGAGAGGCAGGCGAATGGGCCGTGGGTGCGTCCTGGGGAAGCTTCGCAGCATGGTGGGGTGCGTCCGGGGTTGAGGGCGAGAAGAGTAGCGGCATCATATGTGACTCTAGGGGGTTGGGAGCGGCGGGGACCAGGGGGTCTGGCGCTGGGCGCGGTCCAGGCGCGGACGGGCGTAGACGGGCTTACCTTTGGCGCACCTTCGGCGCGGCCGTAGCGCGTGGACGCTGCGCGTGGGATCATCAGACATAAATGGACAGTGGAGGGGGCGGAGGGTGGGAGGGGCAGCAGGGAGGCGGTAGTGTGGCTGAGGGGCGGGCCTGGGGAGAACAACAACAACAAAATGGAGGGTCCGAGGGAAAGGCAGACAGGGGTAGTAAATACAGAAATACAGCGAGTGAGCAGTAAGCACAATCTGAACCAAAGCGCTGATAAAATTAAACACCACTACAAGCTATCGAGTGAGCAGCAATCCAGACATCACATGCGCAGACAAGCCAATAGTGATCCCAATAGCGCTGAAAGAGGCAGATAATCAACAGAGGCGCTACGCGTGTGAGGCGCCAAAATACAAAGGCAGCAGCAGTTCAGTGTTCAGCGCGCTACAACGATACCAGGGAGCGTCACAGCTGAAGCACAGGAGGAGCGTGGTGGAGCGACCGTACTGAAGCTGGTCCAGGTGGTCACAGTTAGGCTGGGAGAGAGGAAGGCTCGATGAACGTGGGTGGGAGGGGCAGCAGGGAGGCGGTAGTGTGGCTGAGGGGCGGGCCTGGGGAGAACAACAACAACAAAATGGAGGGTCCGAGGGAAAGGCAGACAGGGGTAGTAAATACAGAAATACAGCGAGTGAGCAGTAAGCACAATCTGAACCAAAGCGCTGATAAAATTAAACACCACTACAAGCTATCGAGTGAGCAGCAATCCAGACATCACATGCGCAGACAAGCCAATAGTGATCCCAATAGCGCTGAAAGAGGCAGATAATCAACAGAGGCGCTACGCGTGTGAGGCGCCAAAATACAAAGGCAGCAGCAGTTCAGTGTTCAGCGCGCTACAACGATACCAGGGAGCGTCACAGCTGAAGCACAGGAGGAGCGTGGTGGAGCGACCGTACTGAAGCTGGTCCAGGTGGTCACCTGCTCTATGAGGTCAAGACAAAACAAACAATGCAAAATCATTTTGGTGAACGTTTTCAGTGAAGCCTTTTCCACTAAGTTTTCAAGGGGGATGACATTCACTAAGTTGTCGAAGGATTTCACAAGTGTGACTTCAATATGATTTTTCTCTTATATCTTCCTGTTGTTTTATCATGGGAACCACCATGCCCCCAAATTTTCTGTTATCATTTCACAACTCATGTTCCCCTCATCCCCCCATCTGTTATCCCATCATTTTCCCCTTGGGCCCCCTTCTCAATGTTCCAATTATTGGACCATTTTAATAGAATTTTCCCCATTTTATTCTCTTCATCTTCTCCCCCTTTTTTTATGCATCTGTTCTCAAGCCTTTATTTGCTCCCTCCTTCCCGCCTCTCTGTTCTACTCATTCTTCCCTGTATTCCACAGACTTGCGTTTCTTTTCCTTTTGCAGATCGTAGCCCCAACCGCCTGCATGTCTTGACCTGTATCTCACTACAGTCTACTTTCCTCCTAGTTTTCTCTTTACCTTTCTTTTGTTAATCGTTCCTGTTTTCTTCTGTCCATTCTCCATGTATTAATTCGGTCTCAGTCATGCTTTAAGTAATATCACCCAAAACACTGTTCCTGTTTACTTGTTTTTTAATTAAATATACTTGGGTCTTTGTGCCTTTTTTAGAATCTGTAAGATAATTTGAATGTTTGTTTAAACCAGGCATGAAAGGCTAATCTAGATCCAGCGCACCTTTTGTTTTGTGTCTTTTAGATAATGTTGGAGGCAGGATGTCCGATGCAGAGGTATTTTATAGGATATGTGAAAGTAGGGTGCCAGGTGTGGTGTGTTTTGGGGCTGTGGTAGTAGACTAGCATGTAGGGTATCTTATGGCGAGTTACTTCTTGAGATAATGAAGAAAGACTGGATTTGTTAACCAAGCAATGCTGTGAAACCTTTCTTCCAAAGTACTTGCCAAAGAAATATAGCATTAAGTCTAACAATATTTGTCGATTTGTAGATTTATGTGACACTAACACCAACCAACCAGTGAAATCCTAAATTCTCTGTGCAATAGCTTTTTCAGGCTACATCAGTCAGTATAAGTTTACAACAAAAGCTGACATTCCAATTATTGTTGTATAGTTTAATGCCCTGTCACAGATAGAAAATTGTTTCTTTTGGAACACTATTTTCATGCCACAAATGACCTGTTTCTTGAAAAAAGTAATAGGGTTCGCGCTTTATGGTTCAGCTCTACTTCATCGTCTACTTTGTATACATTATCTATTCATTCAGACCCATATTAAGATCCAATGCACTCCGGACTCCAGTAAAAAGTGGACTTTACAGTATAGCACAATACATTTCATTTCAAGCAGCATAAGGTCTGAAACAGAATTGAGGCAAAAACTGCTATATTCAATGAAAGTGTGGAAAGAAATCTGATGGTGGGGGGAGGTAGGGGTGCAAACTGCCCGGGCTATCAACAACGGCATTGATTTGATATAAGAAAACTTATTTGAATTTTTTATTTTTTATTTATTACGTTCAGACAGAAAAACTAATAAACATTTCTACACACATTTTATACATAAATAGAAGACATCAAAGTTTAACATCATCAACATGAAAAAAATATAATAAACTCCGTACATTCTACAAATCAGCGTTCTTAATCAAGTTCTCCATACCACTCAAGGGCTTGGCACCCGTAACCCACTCCCTCAAGTCATTACTATGTGTTCCAAAAAGGCAATACATCGCAATCATTTCTGTTATCAACCCTGGTCTAGAAATTATCAACACACTGCCAATCAAAGTCATCTCGACAGCACAAATGAACAATCAGCAGATATATAATTCTTCCCTTCCTCACGGAGGGCACAGCAGTCCAAAACAATATGTTGCACAGTTTCCATCCCCAGTGCACACAGTTGACGCAGGGAGACCCTCTTCTCAATATTAAAACAGGACCCACTCGCCTATCAAACCTATCTTATAGACCGGTCCATTTTGCATCCATTTTCATACTTTACTCTAAATAAGGTTGTCCTTCTTTATAGTCTTCTTTGCTGTTTGGTATAGCGCGGACTCGGCGCAAAGGCTTCTAAGGGCTTTATATGAGCATCAGATTGCAATACAAAGGACAGTTTTTAAATTGATTTAGAGTTTGGGGAATGGGATACTCCATCACAAGCATTACAGATATCACATTCACAGTATTACAATAATAATTGGATATAATGCACTTGTAATATGGTGGACGGGATATCTGTCACATTTGTGCTGTGGTAAGAGTAACCTTTGTCCAAGCTCTCATTCAGGGTCTTAGCCAGAATCAAAGGATGTAGCGGCAACGCCGGGACTGAACCTAGTTCCCCAGTTCCACAGCCAAGAGCTCAGGCCCGTAGGCCACTCCACACAGGTTTACCATGTAAAGAAGGTAACTTATTAAGGATACATTCTACCTACTAAGTTTTAATGAACCTTGTACATTTGTTTATGATCCATTAAGTGACTCCTATCCCTGTACTTATTCCAGATCGCTGCAATAGCCAAGGAGCAAACATAGGATACAATAAAGGGCCCGATTTACAAAAGTAATCTGAGACAAAATCCTAAACTCACTACTTCTGGTATTCACAGAAGGCATTTAGTAGTAGCAAAGTTAGGATTTCTAACTTTACTACTACTAAACTAAGACAAAATCCTAACTTTACGACTTTCAATATTCACAAACGGCATTTAATAGTAGTAAAGTTAAGAATCCTAACTTTACTACAACTAAATCCCTTTTGTGAATAACAAATTGCACTTGTGACTCTTTGTTCAGTAGTAAAATATAGCAATAATCGGTGTTCAGTGGGTTTCCTAGAGCTTTTGGCCCCGGTGCAACTGCACCTGCTACATATTTTTGCCCCAGGGCCATTGCATATGTGCACTCTTCAAATAACAACCCTAGTGCCAGCAAGGTAATTGCACTTGCAACTGCTTATTTAGTAGTAACATTTAGCAATAATCAGTGTTCAGTGGGTTTCCTAAACCTTTTGGCCCCTTTGCCACTGCACCTGCTGCACCATTGAAATCATGACCCTAGAGCCTGCAAGACCAAATGAGGAAATCGTTTATATCCAGTAATATATGTGTTCCGAAAAAGGCACAGTTGCAAATGGTATACATAATTAGTGTGTAGCTAAAGAAAAACACAAATAAGAAGTGCCTTTAAACGTCTCCAACTCTCCAAAATAAGTTACCACAGATGTCATAAATAAAGCATATGCTTTACGCATCAAAGTGAAAGCCACTTTTGCCACCAGAGAGGAGAGCACAGAGGAGCCTGACAAGGTGTGGGGGTGACTCGCTTTCCTAGCTGCCACCTGGAACCCTGAACGCCATTTAGGCGCAACACAGTCGCGCAGCATGTGTAGCTGCTTTTGCCACCAGAGAGGAAAGCACAGAGGAGCCTGACAAGGTGCCGGGAGGACTCTCTTTCCCAGCTGCCACCTTGGACCCTGAACGCCATTTAGGTGCAACCCAGTACCGCAGCGCGCGTAGCTGCTTTTCCCACCAGATAGGAGAGCACAGGGGAGCCTGACAAGGTGCGGGGAGGACTCGCTTTCCCAGCTGCCACCTGGGACCCTGAACGCTATTTAGGTGCAACTTAGTCCCCTGGCGCGGGACACACATGGAGACTCACCCAGATCAAGGGCAGGCCGGGCCACACCCATTGGACCCCAGAAGAGGCTGGGCTGGGCCCCCCTCTAACAGCCAATGCTCGTTCTAAGGTACTGTCCCATATCTTTGCCAAGTGAGAAAGTGGGAGGCGGGACCGTTGCAATGCTCGATGCATTTCTGTCCAGAGCAGCCAGTGTACTTACACATGAGATTGAATTAGCGGAGAGGTGCTTATCGATGGAACCCCTTCCTAATCAACCGAGGTCTTCCTTAGGAGACTTAACTGATCATAATACTCCCACTCAGTCTTCCCAATTGTTAACATCTGTCAACCTACCACAAAGCCATCCAATATCCTCGCCCGTTGTATCAGTGCCAGCTACTATACCCATCAGGGAGTCTTAATACTCACGCCACCTTGATCTTACAATTGATCGACCAGCTAAGAGATGCAGGGGTTGTCAAGGCCAAAGCCAATAAAAACGATCCGAGCCTCAAAGTCAAAGGGAGCAAACACCAAGGTGGCCACGGGCTCTGGAATAGTGCGCCCCCCAAGCTTGACTGTCTCAAGCTTGCCCTCTTCATCATTGGTACTCGATAATGCACTATGGTTAGTGTTAGACCTGGCACCATTGGTGTGGGCCTCCCTTCCATTTGTTTGCTGTTGCCTCTTATGTGTTTGCTGGTTTTAGATGCTTTTGGGCACTGTGCCACTGCTATTCAGGGCCACAGTGCAAGAGCTCCCTATGGTAAATTGATGTATGGATTAGTGACTCCATGATTGGCTTGTTTGGTTTACTTGTCAGACCCTAGTACAGTGAACTGCGTGTGCCCAGGGCTTGTAACTCAAATGCTGCTGGTAGGCTTGCAGCACTGATTGTGCCACCCACCGGAGCAGCTTGTAAAGTGTGTCTCAGGTCTGCCATTGCAGAGCCTGTGTGCAGTCTGGTACTGCCATGTTGACTGGGCAAGTCCGCCCACTTGCCAGTCCCCAACCCTTTCCTTTTCTACATATTAGTCACCCCTAAGGAAGGCCCCAGGGCAGGGTGCATTGTAGGTAAAAGGTAGGACATGCCCTGGTCTGTGTGGCATGTCCTGATAGTGAATTGCAGCCATTTTCGTTTTTGACTTTTGCATGGCTCTCTGTTCCCCATAGGCCTGAAGGGGCAGTTTGATTATAACATCTTAATTTCCTAACTGTCTCAGGGAACTAGGTAGAAATTTGAGTTTAGTATGCCTGAACTCCGAATGATAAAATACATATAGTGAAGTTGGTTTTAACATTCTGTGTTTGAAATACCACCTTTAGAAAGTAGGTATTTTCTTGCCTAACTGTCCAAGTTTGCCTCTGCTAGGTTGTGCATTCCTTGTCTGGAGTTTGAGCGACAGGTGCTGGGGGATTCCAGGAGACAGGGTGAGTCAGCACAGGGCTGAATCGACCCATCTGCATGTAGAATGAGGGGAGGGGAGCACCTGGGACCTAAATAGTGCTGTGCCTGCCTTCCACAATGCTGGCTCCACCTCCTGTGGTGCATCTGATGTCCCAGGCCCACACTGTCAAAGAAAGAGGTGTCCTGTAAAAAAAGTGCTCCAGGACTGAACAGAACTGGTTTGGACTAGGCACAGACACTCTCTGCCTTCAGAGACAAAGAATTTTTGTGTAGAAAAAAGGGGACCCAGACCCCAGAAATGTAGATCACTTCTGGGAATCAAGACGAACCTTTGCTGAGGAGAAGAACCGGGAAACTGAAGGAGGAGACTACTGCTATGCTGCGTGTTGTTGGGGTTGGCCTGCAGAGGTTGCTTCATTGCCAAAGAAAGGAGAATAAGGACTGCGTGTGCTTTCATCATCTTGAGGAAGATCTCGAAGGGCTTGATCTTGAGCTTGCCTCCTGCCTGAAGTCTCAGGGATACACGACTTCATCCCCTCTGCTTGCCTGCATCTAGAACTGCGGTTTTAGCTGCTGCAGAAGGTAATTGCAACACCGACGCCGGCAAGCGACGCCGTCTTCTGCACCGAAGCTGTGAGCGCTGCTCCGACTTGCACCGTAGACCCAAAGCCGGCTGCTGTGCCACATCGACACCAGCGAGCGACGCCATAATCTGCCTGAAGCCATGAGCGCTGCTCCCACTTGTGCTGTGGTCCCGATGCCTGCTGCTGGGCCGCATCGACTCCGAAGCTGACATCGACATCGCAGAGCCGATCCTTGACATGGGTGACTGAGAATCCATCGACAGCTCAACATCCTAAGGAACCGTGGTTTCGGCGCCATTGTGACGTCACCTCCCCGACAGAACCGAGTCTACACCTCCCCTGGGGTCATAAGGAACCGACGCCTGGCAGTGCCAACGAAGCCTCACCTCCCCGATGCCGTGAGCTGTCTTTGTTTTTCATCGCTTTTCCAAGGTACTGTTCTTTGGGGATCTGTTTGACTCTGGGCCCGACGCCGCGCCCCTCGCAGTCGGCGCAGTAGTTTGGGATTTCTCCTGTCACGACGTTGTGATAACTTACGTTGGAGTTATCTGTTGCTAGAGACTGATTTTAAATGAACAACCTATTTTTAAGCATATTGTGAGTACAGTATTGTGGATTTTTGTCGTTTGGTCTTGTGTTAAGCCTATAAAATACTTATTTTTATAATACAACCTGTGTGGTGTCCATCTGTAGTGTTGTCACTGTATTACTGTATGTGTTCACAAATGCTTTACACACTGCCTCTGAGATAAGCCTACCTGCTCGTGCCAAGCTACCAAGGGGGTGAGCAGGGGTTATTTTAGGAGTGTAGCCCCTTACCCTGACTAGACGCAAGGGTCCCTACTTGGTCAAAGGTACCTACCTCTGCCAGCTAGAGACCCCCAAATCTAACAGTTAGGAGTTAGTAAAATGATGGCTACCTTACTGGACCCCATTTTAGCCAAATTAATGCAGATTGAAGAACAACTGTCCTGCATATTGACACGTACAGTACCTACGCAGCGCCCTTCAGAGTCCATGCAAGCCATGGAATATAACCAACCCCCAGCGTACATTATCCCAGATCTGATCCTACCAGCCAACCCCTGCACAAAATCTAGTTCTGCCACAGGGGTTTGTAAGACTCAACCAATAGTCCCCGGTCATTCCAAAACGAGAGCGGAGGAGCCATCCTTATTACCACCTGGGGCAAGGGATCTGACTCATCATGCGTTTCCTGTACTGGGGGGCACAAGAACTGTCCTTCGGCCGCCGGGCAGATGAGACAGCCTTATGGCGGGCACAGACTACCGCTCACAGCAGGTCCTCCACCTTCCTCCAGCGGCTTCCCCATTAGTACTGGTTTTGGCAAATGTACCGCCTCTGCGGGAAAATCATCACGAATTGACAATGCAGCTGATGGACAAATGCCTGCACTGGCTATCATCCCATTTAACTGACTCGGGATGAAGGGTTGTTCGCTGTTAAATCAAATTATTATGGGCAGGAGAGTGGGGTGGCTGGGAACCTCTACTAAATCCATTGCCAGTGGCTGTGGTGATAAATTTCAATAACGCACATGTGGGGGAAAACACTTTTAAGCCACCTCCATAATATCACTCTTAAGGATACTACAAGCAGAGGGGCATGTATGGAATTGAACAGAGGTCCAGGCCAAGGCCAGGACAACCATTAAATCATGGGGAGGGAAATCTTACTATCCCGGGGGAAAGGCTGGACAACAGATATGTTACACCGTCCGACCTGGATTGATTGACTAACCCCAGTTGTCCTCCCTACTTTCGGGGGAGCAATTATACCACCTAGTCCAGTATTTGTAACACAGGTGAACCCTGAGATATTTCCCAACCGGAGCGAAGTTGATAAAAAATATGATTAGTTTAGTGTCCTGGAATGTGGCCGGCATTGCATTGAAGCCAGGCAGTGAGCAGTGTCTTAAACTGACAACCTCAGAAGATTATCTGTTTTCAGGAAACATGGGCCAAGGGGCCCGTTTTTGTCAATGGGTATCGCTCTTTCCAGACAGCAGCGGTGCCTTCAGTGTCAGGTAGAGCAAAGGGGGGACTCTTAACTTTAATTTCAAACACTCTATCAATAAATGTAAGGATGGCTGAATCCTCAAATACCCAGTTCCACCTACTCTTGTTAGAGACTACCAATGAAGGAGTTTGGCTTTTAATAAACTACTATAATAATGGATTTGATGGAAATATGAAGGCAGTGGTAGCATAGTTAAATAGTGAGATAGAGAAACTTAATTTGCTCACTAAAAAAGGCCCACTTAACACCATCTGGGTGGGCGACTTCAATATTCACCTCCGCAAGCACAAGGAGGTTATGGTATGCGGGCTTGAAGATCCCTGGGCAATCCTTCCCCCCCATTTCGCACACAACTAAAATGGAGATAGCCTTAATAGACTCCTACACACCAGGAACATGGGAATAGTCAACAATTTGAAGGAAGGCTACATAGGGAAAACATTTAGGCGGATCAACTATGAGTCTACCATTGATTTTATCTTAGTCTCTATCACATCTAATGAAAAGGTGTCCCACATAGATAATTTATCCACTTGCTATAGCGACCATGCCATCTTAACTAGTCATCTAAGCATCTCCTGTAAGGAAGTGAAACACAACAGAAGGTAATAAACATCTCCTTAGCTAGAAAAAACGGGTACCAACTAAGGTGGGCATAAGTGGTGAAGGGCAACCTGGTTCCTGCAATAATAGCAAATACCCGGGATGATATTCTAAACTGTTTGGTCGAAGAGACCTCCCCATCACTATTAGTGTCTCAGTTTAGAGACCTTATAGCGAAATAAAAGTGGCTCTTACCCACTATAAACCGGCAAACAGTTCTTCTGCTAACCGATGGTTTGATCCCCCGCTCTAAAGCAAGAAAAGCACTTGTAAATGCGCTGAAAATTCACCCTATAAATCCAGCAATAATAAGATTGCTACGCAGCAACTATAAATCTGCTAGAAGAAAAAGAGAGAAGGACATTAGGGAGGATGCCTGGGATGGTCTCGAGCAGGTGGCTTGGTCAGGAAACAGTAGTGAGCTTTGGAAGGTAATAAATGTGCATTATTTTAAAGACCCCAAGGACACGAAGAATCATGGGTGGGACATTTCAAAAGTATTTTCAGATCCAACATCTCTCCTCGGTTGCGCCCCCCACCCCCCCGATATAGACCATCCACTGCAAGGTAGTTTGATTTTTTCACTTTTACACTTTTTGAAGTTAGAAGAGAGCTGGCTGCCTGTGTTCCTGGGACGGCACCAGGTCCTGATGGGGTGCCAATTGACCTCTTTCAGGATAGCTATGACATGTGTACCCAGCTATTAACAAACATTTTTAACAGCATAGTGTCAGAAGGCCCTCCACCATCTTGGAAGCATAGCATATGTACCAATATATAAAAAAAAGTGGACAGGGGTAGTCTAAAGAACTACAGGCCGATCTCCCTACTGGGCATAACTGCCAAGCTCATAGGTCGGCTCCTCCTATCCAGGTTGGAGTGATGGGTCCAAGAAAATGACATTCTGATGCAGGCACAATATGGTTTCCAGAGGGGAAGGGCACTGTAGATCAATGCCTTAATCGCTCGCTCTATAGATAAATACAGGAAGGCAAAAGGCGGGGAAATCTATATGGCCTTTATGGACCTGACGGCGGCATTCGATTGCGTGTCCCATCAGAAGATGTAAAACACACAAGATGATGGACGGAATGTTGCACAATGGCAAAACATTCACCCCCAGTCACAGATCTGGGTTTAATCCATCGTTATTTTGCTCACCAAGCCACCCCAGTTCAGACATGGCCATATGCAAATCAGTTTTGACCCTGTGCCTCATGGAAACAGTCCAGCCCGAACTGCCAAGCCATGTCTTACCTGGACCGCAATCAAGCATCCTAGGACCGGTTTCTGGCTATCAGCTGTCTTCAGCCAGGATAGCTTGACTCCAGTGGCTTAGTGAGCCCAGGACCCACGTCTGGTCATACCCTTCCCACATAGGGTGAACAGCAAAACACACAAGATGATGAGCGGAATGTTGCACAATGGCAAAACATTCACCCCCAGTCACAGATCTGGGTTTAATCCATCGTTATTTTGCTCACCAAGCCACCCCAGTTCAGACATGGCCATATGCAAATCATCACCATCCCCTTTTGTACCATCAGAAGATGTGGCGCGTGATAGAGGAGATAGGGACCGACCCCTCCATGATTAATTTCATTCCCCAATTGTATGCGAATGCCACTGCTTGTGCCCAGTATGGCACAAATGGGGAATGTACACGTTGAATGAATGAAATGAATGAAATGAAATGAATAAAATCGGATTTGTAAAGCGCGTGGTTACCCGGGAGCGTCCCAGCGCTAAAAGGAGCAGAGATTTCTGTGAGGGGAGTGCTGTATTAGGGATTCTGGGTGAAAAGAAAGGTTTTGAGGAGTTTGCAGAACTTCAAGTGGAGGGGCTCGGTGTGAGAAGTTGGCCTGGTATATGATGTCCACAGTTCTGTGGGCACCCTATATCAGTCCAAACAATCCCTTATGGTGGTGGTTGTAAGTCAACCTTATAGACAAGCTATCCTAGGGGTAGCATGGACTAAGCAGCCTTAAAGGCTTAACTCCAAAGGACATGTGAAGCCAGCTGTTTTACCATATACAATCCTGTAATATCAAATGAAAGGACACCACACAAGTTATATATTATCAAAATATATGTATTTATTCTTAGAATAATCCCCACTACTCTTTATGAGCAATGAAGCACAAGCGTTTAAATAAAAGCACAGTTAAACATAGACAAGTTGCACGTTTTTGGATGAGGCCGGTGGCCACTCAAACCATATATCAAAAAAGTGGTATAACAATCACTAATCGATCGGGGGTAAGGCCTGGGGCCTTGGGAATCGCTGGGACTACACTGGACTAACCACAGGTAGGACGGGAGTAGCCCGCGGGATTCGGGAGCAGTGCGGGAACCACGGCTTTCACCAATGTAAAGTCAATGGTGCGTAAAAGTTACAATGTTATTGCAAAAGGAGTCTTCCGACTGGACTAGGACTACCAAACTTTAGACTTAGGCACTAGAGGTGTGTACCAGTGTGGGAACACTGGCGCTAGTAAGTTACCTCACCCACAGGCCGCGGGTGCACAGGTGCCAACCTGTGTCGGGTTTCGTCACGCAGTTCGATGGTGCCTGAGGATGAAGATGCTGCAGGCGTCCAGAAGAGAAGTGTCCGGTGCGATCCAAGGGTGGTGAATCGAAGTTGAAGGGTACCTGAAAGCACAGGGGACAGAGTCTGGGTCACTAGCCAGTGACCAGGAAGGAACCAGGAAGGAACCAGGCAATGTCGGGCGAAGTCAGGTCGTTGTTGGGTGCCTTGTCTCCGCTGCCACGTGGACTTTGGGGCACCGAGGATGTCCTGGAGTGAATCACGAGCTGTCCCAAGAAAGCTCTCGCTGTTGGCGGTGTCGGCTTTACGATCGGAGTCAACAAACATTGGCAAGGGCAACCCACGCAGGATTCGAAGAAGGCTTAACACTCGGACCAGCAAGGTCTGAGCGGGTGCTCCTTTTCAGGGGAGCGAGTGCCAATCTGGAGCAACCAGATCAGCTGTTCAAAGTTAAGAGTTCGTCGGTTCAGGGGTCACTAGCCAACGGGCAAGCAACCGGACCAACACGTCAAGCAGGAAAATGCAGAAGGGCCCCACGCAACACTCGTCGAGTGTAGAGGGGTGAGCTTCGGTGCAAAAGCTGCTCGGGGCTGGAGCTTCTCACGCTCCAATGCACAGCTTCGAGGGAGCCTCAGATGCTGCATGGTCAGCTCTTCGTAGTTACTTCAAGATGGCCGCTCCCACGCTTCAGGTCACCTCCACAGGTCCCAGCTCTGCATGGACTGTGGATCGGGCTGTTGGAAGTCGGGATAGCTGGCTCTTGTCGATCTCTGTCGCTTGAGTTCCGGCGGGAACTGCAACAAAGCAAACGTCGAGGTGCTGGATGGTGCCTGTTTGCACAGGGTGGTCACTCCTTGACCACAAGGGAGATTCTTCAGTCTTCTACGTCGAGTAGGATGTCGAAGGGTCCAGAGTTTCGTTTCATAAGTTTCAGTCAGGATAATCTGATGTGCATTGGCACTGCTCCCACCTATATTCCAAATCTGGGGGCTGGATTACCTGCTAGGTCCCTCCTATGGGTGGGACCTGGGAAGGGGGTGGGTACACCCCTTTCCCTTTGTCCAGTTTCGCACCAGGACTGGGGCTGGATGGCCCCAGAACCGGTTTGACTGGAATCTGCCCAGGGACACCTTGTGTGCCCCAGGCAGTGTCTAGTTTTATTCAACCCTCCCTCATACAATCCACTATCTCCTGTCTGGGGTGGTGTGACACCTCCCTGTGACAGGAAACCCTTTGTCCAAGCCCCCACTGCCAAGTTTCGGTCAGCAGCAGGAGGTCAGAAATGTGTCTGTGGCAGCAGCATCCATTTTGTGATGCTGGGGCTCTGGTTAGGATTAATCGCATTTGCAGTAAGTAACATGTCTTCTCCCTCTAGAAGGGTGGAATGCTACCCCGTCGCCAGAACTGGCGAGGGGGTAGTATTCCAAAGTGTATGACACCAAACACAACATGTTTTGATAAAGCCAAACCAAAGTTAGCATTAACCGCGAGGATTATAATACACTTAAGAGTGTATGGTATGGCAGTATCACTGGAACAGCTATAGGGAAATGGTCCCGCATGCTGCAGACGTGATTAGCAGGCCCACAGCCACATTAAGTCGAAAACCAGTGAAGCAAAAAGCAAAAATTGGGGTGACCATAGGATAGCAGACCCTACTCTCCTACACTCGGTTCGAATCTTAAGGGGCAGTGCATTCCACAGGGTTGCTGCATTGACGGAGAACCGACGTCCTCCTGTCCGAGCCCTCTTCACTCTGGGGACATTGGCTAGATACTGCAGGTCTGAGCGGAGTGCCCTGTTGGCCTTATAGGAGCACACGAGGCTCCTTAGGATGAGGGGTCCCTTGCCCTGTAAGGATTTATGTACAATGCACAAGGATTTGAACTTGATCCTCTGGCGTATTGGTAGCCAGTGGAGAGAACTAAGTGCAGGTCTAGCTGAGACCTTAACAGATGATCCTGTTAGCAGCCTGGCTGCAGAGTTTATTGATCTGTTGGAGTTTGTTAATGGTGGATTCTGGGGCACCCAAATACAGGGCGCTACTGTAATCTAACCTTGAAAGGATTAGCCCTTGGATAAGGAGTTTTCTCGACTGTAGGGGTAAGAGGGGGAGGGCTTTCCGGACTGAACGGAGTAGGCCAAAGCATGTGCCGGCCGTTTTTTTGGGTTGACTTCTGAAAGAGAGGTCTTTGTTGAGCCAGACTCCGAGACTTTTGACTTCGTTTTTTGAGACGGGACAGGCCCCCATACAGGCGGGCCATATGGAATCCGCTAAGAGTGTCGGCTTATGGCCTAGGAGCATGAGCTCAGTTTTTCCTCCATTTAGTTTAAGTAAGGATTTACTCATCCAGTCATGGATTTCTGATAGGCAGGAATGGAGATTGCCTGGGCACTGGTCTGATTGAGTAATCGAGACGACTATTTGCGTGTCGTCTGCGTAAGTGACCAGTTTGATCCCGAAAGGAGTAACCACATCTTCCTGCGGGGACATGTACACGTTGAACAAGGTCGGGCTCAATGAGGAGCCCTGCGGTATGCCACACTGGAGAGGGATTGAATGGGAGCAGGCATTTCCTTCCCAGACCTGGAAGGTTCGGTTGTTTAGAAAAGATGATAACCATGACAGAGCTGAGCCCGCGACTCCCAGATTAGAGAGGCGCTGGATTAAAATGCGGTGGTCAACCATGTCAAAGGCTGCACTCAGATCCAGGAGGATCACGGCCACTGTGCCTCCTGAATCTAATATGCGCCTCGACTCTTCGACCACCGCTACAAGGGCAGTGTCTGTGCCCTGGCCTGGGCGGAAGCCTGTTTGTGAGCTGCTCAACAGCTCATTACTTTCCAGGAAGGATGAAAGTTGCTGGTTAGCTATTTTCTCAGCAATCTTACTGAGTCCCGGCAGAAGCGAAATCGGCCGGTAATTGGCCAACTCGGAGGGGTCCGACTGTGTTTTTTTTAGTAATGCTTTTATGATGGCCTTTTTCCAACTGGGGAGGACCATACCTTGGGAGAAAGAGGCATTAATTAGATCAGTGGCCAGGGGGGCGATGGTAGATGTGATGAGTTTTAGGATATGCATGGGGGCGGGATCGCTGGGGGATCCGCTTTTTATGGATATCAGGACTTTTTGGAATTCTTCCTTGGAAATTGTGGGGAAGGAGTCCAGGTATGGCCCGGGTAAAAGGGTCCTGGGACTACTAAGTTCAAGTTGATGGTCATTTTGAGGTAGAGATTTTAAGATGTTTTGAATTTTACTGTGAAAGAAGTCTGCGAGCTGGTTGCACTTAGCCCCTGGGGTGTCCAAAACAGACGGAGGATTAGGGACTTTCAAGAGTTCTTTCAGTATCCGATAGGTTTCTCTGGAGGAGTTAAAGGAAATTCAGATTTTCTCCTCAAAGAATGCAGCCTGGGCGATTTTGAGTGATGTTTTGTATGATCTAATAGCTGATCTATATGCAGCTTTGCTATGGCTGGCCCAGTCCTTCCTCCATGCACGTTCTAGCTTTTTGCAACATTTCCTCTGGTCCCTTAATTCTGGCGTATACCTGGGCGATTTAAACACTCTGCTTTTCTTTCCAACTTTATTCCTTGGGAGGACGTGATCTAGTGAGTTGTTGAGCCAGCTCGCCAGGTTTTTGTCTGCTACCAAGGGGTCGGGGTCATGTAACGGGGCAGTCTGCACCAGTCTATAAGTCCAATTCTCAAAGGGGAGTTTGGACCAGGATATTTCTAGGGTGTATGTGGTCGGGGCTTGAGGTGCATCTATACAGATCTGCCAGTTAAACTGGATGAGGAAGTGGTCAGACCAAGGAAGTGGTAATGGCGGCATAGGTTCCAGGAGCAGGATGTTGGAGAATATGGGGTCCAAGAGGTGTCCTTTAATGTGTGTAGCGCCTGAATTTTTGAGGCATAGATCGTAGCATTTAAGGTCAAGCTGTAATTCAGCCGCCACTTTATCTCGGAGATTGTTAAAGTGAAGGTTTAGTTCTCCCAATAGCATAAAGTTAGGTACAGCAATGGCCAATTGAGTAACTGTTTCTAATAGCGAGCTCCGAAGTGCGCTAGGCTACCCGGGGGACGGTATACCAGGAGACTTGATATGGATTTGGTGGGAGAGATTTGGATAGTGAAGTGGGAACTCTCACAGTCGGGGATACCACTGTCAACCGCCCTACAGATGTAATAATTTCTATATATTATGGCAATTACCCCCCCTTTGCCATTAGTCCTATTTTCGGACTGGATGAGATATCCTTGGGGGAGCGCCCTGACTATGTCTGAGTCTGAGTTCGGGGACAACCATGTCTCTGTTAGGAATAATATATCAATTTTATGGTCCTGAATCAGTAGATTAATCTCTAAAGCATGTTTTGGAAGTGACCTGCAGTTGAGTAGGGCCATCTGTAGGTGGGACCCGACTAGGTCGGCGATTTTTTTTCCGGATGTAGGAGGGGTACAATGACTACAGTGAATATATGGACCGTCAGGCCTGTGCAGGGCGTTGCATGTGGGATTTTTCCTCATTCTTAATTGAAGAAGTGCATCACGCGAGTAGGTGATGTGGCCTTTGGGGGGAGAGACCAGGATTGTGGGACCGAAGCCCGGACTGGCGCGGACGGGCGCAGACGGGCTTCCCTCTGGCGTGCCTCCGGCGCGCCAACGGCACGGACGTGAGGTGTGGTTCATGTTATAGTGCCGGGACGAACTCGCCCGCAGCACTAGTCCGCCGACCTCGGATCTCCTCCCAAGATGGCGCCCGTGGGTATGCGCCGGGATGTCAGAGCCCGTGCCTCAGGGAGAGCCCAAATCGGCCCCTGTCAGCGAGGATGAGCCCGTGGGGAGTGCAAATGAGGTGGGTGCGTGGCAGATTAAATTTAAAATCAACGAAAACTTTCAACAACAATGCATGAGTTAAAAAGCTATCAGGAGCAGGACATAGAAGAATAGTACATTCAGCAATATTTTACAAAAGTGGGTGCCCTGATTCCCGGCTTCCGCCTCAGGAATCTCTGCCTCTAAGGGTGGGCGCTTGCAGTGATTGGCCCTATTTGTAGTGCCGGGCCGAACTCGGAACTCGGAACTCGTCCCAAGATGGCGCCCGTGGGTATGCGCCGAGATGTCAGAGCCCGTGCCTCGGGGAGAGACCAAATCGGCCCCTGTCAGGGAGGATGAGCCCGTGGGGAGTGAAAATGAGGTGGGTGCGTGGCAGATTAAATTTAAAATTAACGAAAACTTGCAACAACAATGCGTGAGTTAAAAAGCTATCAGGAGCAGGACGTAGAAGAATAGTACACTCAGCAATATTTTACAAAAGTGGGTGCCCTGATTCCCGGCTTCCGCCTCAGGGATCTCTGCCTGTAAGGGTGGGCGCTTGCAGGGATTGGCCCTATTTGTAGTGCCGGGCCGAACTCGCCCGCAGCACTAGTCCGCCGACCTCGGAACACGTCCCAAGATGGAGCCCGTGCCTCGGGGAGAGCCCAAATCGGCCCCTGTCAGCGAGGATGAGCCCGTGGGGAGTGCGAGTCTTTCCCATACTGTGGAGTCTTATTTGACAAAAGCCAATCATGGGCAAACCTGGTAGCGGAAAGAGTGTTAGGTCTGGAGAGAAGTCTGCAAGCCATCAAGGTTTTTGCCAAAAAGCTAGGCACCAGTCCCTTGGACCCAATCAAAACTATTTACCAGGCAAAGACAAAGGCAGCGGTACCTTACGGGGCCGGAGTCTGGGGCATGGTGCATATTGACCAACTCCAACTACTGGAAGACAGCTTTGTTAAATCAAGGGTTTCTTTACCGCCTTCTTTCTCCAACTATATTTTTACATCTTGAATTAGGGTTGCCTAACATGGTAGACACCATTAGCAGCAGCGGTGCGTCCATTGGGGCGTAGGGGCGTAGCCCCCCTAGCCCCCATGGACCCGCGGCTGTGCAAGGAAATTTTAATATTTAATTTTCATCATCCTCATGTCCAGGCCGTCAGGGATCCGGGCAGCACCCGGCGTATCCGGGAGTCGGGGGGGAGTGCTTTGCGGCAGGGAGGCTGGTCCGGACTGCTGTGCAGCTTGAGTTGAGTGACAGTCCACGTCACTGACTCAGCTGCAGCAGAAGCGGTGTCCCGACGACAAGGCTCGACGAGTGCGCAAGAGAAGCTTGGGGCTGCAACTAGCCCAAGCATGCGCATTGTTGTTCTCCTGCGTAGCGAGTGGCCAGGGGGGTGCTGGGTTTAACTAGGCGACAGCCCCCGGCGATAGAAAGGGCGACAGGGTGAGCACGCAATGTGACCCCCTAGCCAATCCTGGCGCTGATGAAGCGCCAGGATTGGCCAGTCACCGCGCGCAGGGCAGGGCAATCCATTATTGGATGCCGCGCGTGGGTGGTTCAGCCGTGGCCAATCACTGTGTCCGACTTCAGTCATGATGCAGTGATTGGCCATTTCGCGGCGCTGCTGACCTGTTCTCTAATCTATTCTCTACTCTCTCTCTGGGTGGGTGGTGACGAGTGTGACTCTCGCCTCGTGTGTGTGCATCAGCTCTCGAGTCCGTCTGTCGACCCGTCGTCGTGTGATTTCAACTTCAGTAGTTTTTTAGTGAGTATATCATATTTTATATCACAAGTAAATGATATGTAGACGATAATAATTTAGAAGAAGTACCGTACTACGACTGCGCTGCGGCTGCCACGCTACTGGGCCGGCCTTGTGCTGCACCCAGAGAGGCCTAGGCCGCCTCAGTATATCACCCATCACCAGTACTTGAACTTGAACTGTCTGACTGTGCACTAGTGCACTTGCCGCCCTCACAGGCCTGTACGCCTCATCATTCCCGCCCCCACACAGACGTACATGACACAAATGCCCGCCGCAGCCTGGTTCGGGGACTCGGGTGCTGGCTCCGGGGCCGGGCCAGGACTTCACCAGTTCCGACCCAAGAGCCCCGGCAATGGGGGGATTAACCCGAAAGTTCTTGCAGAGTAACCATGATTAAGAAGTTACTCAGTGTTTATACCCCTTAACGTTCCATACATTTAAATTCGGTACTATCCAGTATCTTCTCCCTATAAGGATGACATTTTAGGACTGGTAAGGTTACAGATGTCTCCTAAGACGCAGTTACAGTCCGGGATTTCCTCTCCAAACACAGTGTGCTGTGATAGCCTCGTCCAATTGGTTTCATTGATGGAATTCATGACTACAAGTCCCAGAGTGCATTATGGTGTTCATTTACAAACAGATGAGTGGTGCGAGTCGACCTTAAGTGCAAGAATCTGAACCCATTGCTGTCATCACTCCTCAGATCCGTGCTGCAGCACCTCCTGCCACCCCACTCGACCCTGGCATCTGCACTTAGTCCTGTCAGCAGCACCCCCAGTCTTGAATTCTAGCACGCCTGCTCAGCAGCAGGAATGTGCCCACGCTGATCCGCCATGATCTCTGACCTCTCGTGCCCTCTGCTATTTCAGGACTTGGGGCTAGTCGAGTAACTTCTAAGTTCTTAATCATGGAAAACAGCGGAGTAAATCGTAACCGTCCGAGGTCTCACTCCCTGACGGTCAGACATTACCTGCCGCCTGGGAGGAGGATGAATTGGGGGGCTATATTGAGCGTGCGGGGCTCAGAATCCACGCAGCACAGGGTCAAGCGAGGCCAAAAATAATCCGAAATGGAAACACATGAACTATGTTAATTCAGTTCTCAATCCATGGCCTTCACTTCAGAGGATTTTTTTTCTTTTACAATTGCGGTGCATGCCCTCTGAGAGGATTGGGATGTGCGTTGCGCAGTTTGAGGTGTGTGCTTGAGGTAGTTGAGACTATGGTTTTTGATTGCACTGAGAGGGGGAGAGAGAGAGAGAGAGAGAAAGAAAGTGAGAGAGACTGAGAGAGAGAGAAAGAGAAAGAAAGTGAGGGAGAGAAAGAGGGAAAGAGAGTGAGAGTGAGAGAGAGAAAGAGGGAAAGAGAGTGAGAGTGAGAGAGGGAAAGAGGGAAAGAGTGAGAGAGAGTGAGAGAGAGAAAGAAAGACAAAGAGAGAGAAAAAGAAAGAGAGAAAGAGAAAGAGAGTAAGAGAGAGAAAGGGAAAGAGAGTGAGAGAGAGCGAAAGAGAAAGAGAGAGAGAGAAAAAGGGAGAGAGAGTGAGAGAGAGAGAAAGAGAAAGAAAGTGAGGGAGAGAAAGAGGGAAAGAGAGTGAGAGTGAGAGAGAGAAAGAGGGAAAGAGAGTGAGAGTGAGAGAGGGAAAGAGGGAAAGAGTGAGAGAGAGTGAGAGAGAGAAAGAAAGACAAAGAGAGAGAAAAAGAAAGAGAGAAAGAGAAAGAGAGTAAGAGAGAGAAAGGGAAAGAGAGTGAGAGAGAGCGAAAGAGAAAGAGAGAGAGAGAAAAAGGGAGAGAGAGTGAGAGAATGGGAGAGTGCGAGAGAGAAAGAGAGAGAGAGAAAAAGAGAGAGAAAGAGAGAGAGAGTAAGAGAGAGAGAAAGGGAAAGAGAGTGAGAGAAAGAGAAAGAGAGTGTGAGAGAGAGAGAGAGAGTGTGTTTTGCCTGATTGTGTGTTTGTATTCGTGCACACGTGCACTTAAATATTTCATTATGCATATGGGTTCATCTAAGTCTGTTCCTGCACCCAACCATGACACAGCCATATTGGGCCATTTCAACTAAGAAGACGTCAGCTTAAAAACAAATCTAGACCACTTGGCCAATGCTTGCTGTATACATTTGTTTATTTGCTCTATTATCAAGCACAAATGGACTTGCTAACATTTGTTTTCTTTGCTCTGCACTGGTAAACCCCTGCCCATAGACCCATAATGTTTAGGGGTGTTCTTTCCCACCTTGTAATTTGATTTACTCCTGCACTTCAAGACATGATATTTATAAACGTGTCCATGGTGGCAGAGGGCCATGAAATGGTTTGCAAATCCCCATAAACGCATGTTTATGACACTCACAAGCCCTGGAATTCCATTACCACGCTCCGGGGAGAAGATTTACTTCCACGTGCAAGTAGGTGTGATTACTCTTTTTACACTTGTAAGTGTATGTTTTGCAGATTTCGTAAATCAGGCCATTTACACAGATGAGTTCAACTGAGGTGGGCAAATAGCTAAGCTAATTTGTGTCAATGGATCCCAAAAACGGATTTGACCTTGTCAAAAAGTTCCATTTGAGTGTGTAAGTTCCTTTCAGGCGCCCAAATGACTTCTGGGATTGGAACCAAAATTAGCAATTTCCAAAAATTGACATGTTGAGGCTGGATCTAGCAGAACCAAAGTTTGTACTAGGTAGAGTAGATGTCTGTCACTCAAGCCCCTACATCAGAGGTTCTCTGGTTACCCTGGATCTAACTCACCACACATTTCCCGAGTAGTTGTGTGTTACTCTAGTTTAATTGTTTATGCAAGCATTTTTCAGGAGTAAGACGTATTTATCTAAAGGAAAAAACATTGTGAGTTACGAGACTTGTTTTGCCCCCAAAGGAGCATTTCTTCTTACGCCTGGAAATTTGTCAATCACACCTAAGCCTGAAATAAGAAACAAATACTTTAAAATGCTCAGTAAATCAGATTTGATATTCATAAGTAATTCACATTTGAAACGGGATTAAGACACAAATACAATACTCATGTCGCTCGCTACCGTCCCTGTGCCTTTCTGTTGCTTCTCCCAACTCCGCCTTGATTGCGCCCTGCCCTCTGAGTTACTTCCACCACCACCTCCACGTTCCATGTTTCTCTCTGTCTCTCCCCATTAGATTGCTTCCATTGCCGCACCTTCCCGTGTTGGTTCTCCCCACCCATGACTCCCATTACGTTTCCCTCGTGCCCTCCTGATGCTTCCCCTACCTCCAGCCACTACGATTGTGCCACACCCCCTTTTACTTTCACCCCCCCATGCTACATGTTACTCTCGCCTTTCTCTCAGTTAGAGTGCTTCTCTCCCGCGCCCTCTGTGTTGCTTCCTTCCCTCCGTGCCTCCCATTA
Source organism: Lissotriton helveticus (assembly GCF_964261635.1). Lineage (NCBI taxonomy): Eukaryota > Metazoa > Chordata > Amphibia > Caudata > Salamandridae > Lissotriton > Lissotriton helveticus. Next base: position 965,227,340 of record NC_136070.1, read on the forward strand.
CGCTGATCATACAACTGTGGAACTTGTGTTGCGTTTTATTTTGCCATGTTTTTATTCATGTATGGTTGGACTCTGAGGCGCATGCCAGTTTTGAGTGGCGGTTCCTTTGTTGAATGCATTTGTTAATTTTTTCTTGATGAAAAGTGTTTGTATTCTAGGTATGCTTAGTGAGTGATTCAAAGCAGCTTGTAACCAATAGGTAACCAATATAAGCCTGGGGAGATGTGGGTGTGTGACTTGGCCGACACATAACGTCACAGACTGTCGTATTGTGGAAATCAAGTGTCCTGTTCAACGATCACATACAGGAATTTTGGGGGTATAGCACAACTGGTAAGAATGAGCCAGGAACAGGCCGTCTGGACATTCAGGGTTACTGATTTAGTTTTAGACAATGGCGTTTGAGTAGCTAACATGAAGAAATCACTATGGCTACCTCAGGGATTCAAATGGAAAGTTTGTGGGCTGTTTCCTGTTATACAGTACAGAGGTGAAGTCAGTGTGAATTCCAGGAAGGGGTTGAGATGGCGTGGGCTAGGGAGAAGCAGTAGCTTAATTTTAATTTTCATGTCAGCAATTTTCTACGCCTTGCCGTCTTCTGGGTTACTGTGTTACACTCACTCTGTTCCTGGAAGCCTGGCATCAGCCTCACATCCTGTCGGAACCTAAATACACTTAAACACTATTATGTTAATTATCTAAGAAGAAACAGGTTTCTCAGGCACTCTCCAAACTTTTATATCTTCCGAGCGTTAGTCATTATGTTTCACAAGTTATGAGAGCACTGGAACACATTGTTATTTAGATAATAGTGCCAAAATTATTTCATAGGAGTAATGTTCATTTTCATCGTATCAGACGTTGGAGTATTGTTCGTAATAACTAAAGGCGTTATACCTGCTGGTAGCAGTGGAGGTTCTCGTATTGATGACGCGAAACAGGAGTGACGTATCATGGTCCCCTTCAATTCTTTACATTAGTGAATTCAACCTCCACGTGGCAACACGCCTTCATTTATTACTGACGTATCATGGTCCCCTTCAAATCTTTATATTAATGAATTCAGCCTTCACGCGGCATAACGCCTTTAGTTATTACGAACAATACTCCAACGTCTGATACGATATTGGACTTCAATTTATGCTCTACGAATATTTCGGCTTAAGTGACCGGGATTCTAAGGATCACTATTAATTTGACTATTCTAACGTGGACCTATATCTATTGCGTATGTCTAGATCTTACTCGATTCCACACTTTGAGACCGGTCTTGGGTTTAATAACTTCCCCCCAGAACATCTTTAGCCTTGAAAAAGTCTTATGTTGAGACGAAACACGTGTCGGCGGTGTGAGCTGGAATAACTTTTAATGTGTATATAATAAAGAATTTGAAGAACAATATCGAGTTTTGGATCCGTACTTTTGCGTTTTGAAAATGAACATTACTCCTATGAAATAATTTTGGCACTATTATCTAAATAACAATGTGTTCCAGTGCTCTCATAACTTGTGAAACATAATGACTAACGCTCGGAAGATATAAAAGTTTGGAGAGTGCCTGAGAAACCTGTTTCTTCTTAGATAACTAATATTAGCATTTTTTGCTAGTTTAACACCCCTGGTGGTAGGTGTATAACAGGATACACAGTGCACCTTCTGATTAATCATACTTGTACACTTGACACTACACGTTGATATACTTTGGGAGCTGTATTTACTGGATGTGCGGACGTTTTCTCTGTGGTAGAGAAACACTACCACCCAATATTGTTTGTAATACTATTATGTTAATGTTAAAGCACTTTAATCTGACTAAAGAGCACACAATGGCTGCCACAGTGCCACCATATTTTTGTGGGCCCGCTGCTTCCATCTTTCCCTTAGCCTGTAAGACTACACTGCTTCAGAGTTGGCCTTGCTACAATATTTATGGTTTTGCGGTTTTGCTGGTGGGATGTGCTCACTTTTGGGGTACATCCAAGATGTAAACAAAGACGGACTGTAAAAACTGGCTGCAAGTACTTAGGCCACGGCTCAAACAGCCTGACAGCAAGCTCCCTGCAGGAACACAATCTGCATGAGTGTGTGTGTGTGTGTGTGACTCACACACATGAGTGTGTGTGTGTGTGTGTGTATGCTAGATCCTTTATTTGCCTTTTCAAAAGAATAGGCATGTGTGGTAGCGAGCTGGCACCTCATGTAGTGACTGTGGAGAGTGGAATCTATCTAGATATGTGTGTTCGTGTGTGGGGGGGGTGGCTGTGTGAGTGTGTGTGTGGATTGATGTGTGGGTGTGTGTGTGAGTCTGTATGTGAAAGCGTGTCTCTGTGTGTGGGCGTGTGTTTGTAATGTAATAACTGCAGCACTTTCACAATTGCTTTCTTAACCTTCCTGCTTTCTCAAATTTGCTTGAAAATGCACGATTTTCTTTCTTTTTTCAAAATTTTCCGATTCCCCCCTTATGGGCAGAAAGGCACAAAAAACGAGTGGGACAGAGGGCAGAAGGGCACAAAAACGAGTGGAACAGGGGGCAGAAAGGTGCAAAAAACAAGTGGGACAGAGGGCTTTGTAAAGGCTGTCTCCCAACTGCTGTGCAACTTCTTCTACTCTTAGAGCTGAGATTTTCATGCAAGTCTTATAGTCTGAAATCAGCAGCGTAATAGGACGGAATGTATGAAGCTCTGTGGTTATACTGTATAAGCAGCTACCTATGTTATGCCATCTATTTATGTAATAACTGCACTTTCACAATTGCTTTATTAACCTTCCTGCTTTCTCAAATTTGCTTGGAAAATGCACGATTTTTCTTCTCTTTTTTCAAAATTTTCTAGGGGGGGGTTATCCCCCCAAACCCCCCTTAAGGGGTTCGCACTCGCTCGCTGCGCTCGCTCGCTACGGTGCTGTATGCAAATCAACTTGCGCCACACCACTTTCAAATCTCACCCACCGCCCCTGACCATTAGATGGGCGCCAATCCTGTTGTGGTTCTCCATATGGCGCAGGACCACGGTCAATCTAACACAACGTATAATTAAAGACTGTCTAGTGCTGGATCACTATTATAAGATTGGATGGCTCAGATATGTGGAGGCAGAAGTATGTGCAATTCAGCTGGGAGATCTATTAAAGGACCAAACAGCGTGCAGGAGGATCTCTAAGCAGAAACTAATTTAGTCATACAAGCAGAGAGCTAACCATATCTGTAGGGAAAGGAACAATCGACAAAAGGTGGTCATTGCCTATGATTAGATACCCTCTATAATAGAGGAAGGTTATTCTTACCTAGCCCGCACCACAATAGCGCAGCATTGCTACATACTACTGAGATTTCGTCTGAATCTCGTCCCTCTGATGTTAGGGTACCCGGAGAGGAAATTAAACATTCAGACCTGAGCTCATGCCCCAGCGACAATCATTTGTCTCAATCGGATCTTCACTTGGTACTGTTCTGAGAGTTCTACCAGACAGAAAGAGAAGCCTTTATTCTCCCAATTTGAAGGCGCTATAATTTCAGCCAATGTAGGGCGGCACTGCACTTTTTAAAAACTCTTCCTTTCATCTGTTTTTCGGTTGCTACCGTTCTGTGGGCCTGCATGATAAAGAGAAAGGTGCAAGACTGTGTGATGGTATAATTGGTGTAAGCAGGAAATACAGTACATATATTAAGTGGTCCCGGTTTATGAGGCACTTAAAGTTCATATTGATTTTAAATGATCTTAATTATCTTTTGTACTTGTTTATTAAATGGGGTCTTTGACAGAAATTTTGCTTTATAATCTGTTTTAAAGAGATCCAATAAATATTTTATTGATTGATTGAAAACCAAGCATTGTTAAATTGTGTTACAATGTGGCTGGCACTTTTCTGTGAAAAGATCTTATCCTGTGCTTGACAGTGAATGGGCCATAAACAGTGTAAATTTCCCAAGATCACCAAATGTTAGGCTGAGACTGAAATGCAGTTTTGTACTTTTTTCCTTAAAAGGCAGTTTTAGAAATTTAATGGACTGATCAAAAAAGAGGAATTTGGGGAAAAAAACGTGTTAAATATGAAAAAGTCTCTTCAAATATTCAAAAAATGTATTTCCTTCACATGCAGAACTGTTTCATCTTAGAATACTTGTACATTGGGCTAAATCCAGCGGCATAGCAAGGACGGGCGGTCTGACCCTGATGGTATGAGTTTTGGGTGCAGCGCCCTTCCCCTTTACCTGCGGCAATCACGAGATTCGCCAGCACCACGCAATGCCCACCCCTGCTTCTACCAGCCGTCGCTGCCGGCAAACGCAGTGACCAACACGGGCAGCACATGGGCTAGCTGCGCCACTGGCTAAATCAATGAGGTCCGCAAGACCCTCCTGAACTTTGCATGCGGCCCGCTGAAAACAACCAAGCATTTATTTGCAAGTTAACTTATGTGAAGGAAAGCAAGTAACTAGTACATAAGACTAAATCATTGCAATGTTATTTTTGTAAGTAATACTTTTCAAACATGATTTTAGAAATCTTCATGCTTCCATCAACCCTGACAATGCCAATAGTGAACTTCATGCCCCACAAATGAATGGTGAATGTTTTGTGCAGCTAAATAACAAGACACCCTTTGAGATGGCATTGTCTAAAATAACATTTTAAAACAAGCATTTGCCATGCAATAGGTCTCGCATTTGCGAGAGTTTGAGCTATTGGCATTGTAAATGACAATGTCTTTTATTTATGTGTTTTGAAAACCTGTAAGCTTTTCGTAAAAATACACTTTGTACTAATAGTCGTTCCTCCGAGAAGCAAGGCTGGCAGTAACTGCGCCTCTTTTACTGCCAGCCTTGCTTTTCATAAGCAAGAACTACAAGAACAAAGTGCATGTTTCCGCACCACTTGCAGGCTTTCAAAACACATAAATAAAACGCATTGTAATTTACAATGCCAATAGCTCAAACTCTCGCAAATTCAAGACCCATTTCATTGCACATGCTTGTTTAATTGTGTTGTTTTGGTGATACCAGTGCATAGGAGCACCTTATCATCAAAAACACAAGCAATTAAATGAATTTCAAAGCAGAAATTAATTGAAAAAGAGAAACTACATTGCAAACCACAATTTGATAGCAATGCCAAACTGAAAACAAACACTGGCAAAGCCAATAGGTTTAACGTTTGTGGGATCAAGCATGTGCAACCCATTGTACAAAGGCGCTGACAAAAGCATCAGAACAATAGATGCTATACAAAAAGTGTTTTCTTTGCTATAGCATCAATTTACAGATACTTTTATCACTGCTCACTTCCCAGGGGCTGCCTAGTAGCTTGCCGACTCATTAATGATGTAAAAACTCCGTAATGCATTCCAGTGGACACAAAAGAATGCACCCAAACAGCTAACAGACAAAACTGTGATAATAAAATACTCCAGTCACTTAACACAAGAGGAGTTTGACAATAACGCAAATAAATGAATGAAGGCTCCAGAGCAAAAGAAGTCAACAGCTGAAGGACGATCGTTCAAAGCACCTAAAGCAAGTATGGAACACGTTTGTCATGAATAGCACAAACACCATACATGTCACAACAAAAAGACGTCCATTCCTTACTCAGTGACAACATACATGTTTTTCAAATGGATAAAATATAATTTCCAAATCCAAGCAAACCAAAAAATCTGCACTTTTCAGGTTCATTCCACCCAACATTTTTTGAACCTTTGATGACCACAATACAGAAATCATACATTTTATTTTTGTATTTAAGTTCTCTCAGTGTAAAAGGAGCCTGCCGTCTTTTTCCCTCTTTGGGTAATCTGACACTTCAAATGAGAAAAGGCACACAAGGGTACTTTGCCACGTTTGGTTCTCCATACAAAATAAATATCCTCTTTCCATTTGAAATTATTTTTGTATTGTCGAATTATTCCCAAAAAAGAGGGGGAATGAAACGCCTCTTATTCACAGACGATGAAAGGAGCTGTAATTTCATTTCACGGTGAGTAAATTTAGAATGAGTAAGATAATGTGAGGATAGATTACTGTTGTTACGTAATAAAATTACACTTTTAAAATAAATATGAATGATGAGCCATTTAAATTGCCTTGCAGACCAAGAAAAAATGTAATGCACTTGCAACTAGCAGTCATTGGGACGAGGAAAAGTGAACATGAAAAGAAAATAGACATGATACCAAAATAACAAGGACTATGTGAAAGAAGAGGGAAAGATGAACACTGCCCCCTCCCAACTCAACTCACAATACGCGTGCGTCCTTGGAAGTATCTGCCACGCGCTTGCAGAATAGCAGCCTTGGAAATCAGGACAGTACTCTGTATACTATGCTTAGCAGACAATGCTTTCTACAATGGAGATAACGCGATGCGGATTTCACGTATAGAACAAGCCAAAAAGAGCGCTCCGAAAATTAGACACAAAGGTTCAAATAAAGCAACGTATTCACTTGTGCTGAGCTAACATCTCCCGCATTTACAAACCCGAAACAAGCGCTCGCCATAGCGCTGTTTATATTTGCATTGTGTTTTCCCTTTCAGTGAAAGCGAAAGCACGACGCAAAAATAAACATGCGGCGCCCTGTCTCCTTTTGGGAGGCCCATCAGGACTGGATCTCAGAGGCTTGTTTACATAACTCACCTCTGAGATAAGAAATTGCTTCACGACAGCTGTTGGGCCGTCTCAAAAGGACAGAGGGCGGTAACAAAGAAGCCTCATTTTCAATGGGAAGCCACTGTTTACCATAAACGGTTAGGCTACCCAATGAAAAGGAGGGGCGGGGCTTCAAGCCCCCTTTTGAAATATACTCGCCCACAATATGTCTCGCAGACGCGAGCAACGCATGTGCACTGCAACGCACGTCTGCGAGACCTATAAAGGGCACAAACAAGGTCCATGGAGAAAGTACGCTGCATTCCTCTTTCCTAATGCTTATCACTTTGAAGTCAGCTGAAAGCAAAATAAACACCAGGCTCTCGCGAAGACACAGCTTGACATTTGACCTAGGTCTTTGAATGCCCAGCAAATGTGACGTGATAAGAACAAACAAGATTTACAGTCCTGTTTATTACAGGAAAATGAGTTAGCGGAAGAATACTGTAAACACTTTTGGCATGGGGAGGTATGAACTCGAGCTGTACAGCCTAAAGCAAATAAAGCCAGTAAATGGAAAGCCATAACACATGAGTTTCAAATCTCAAAGCCAATGGCAAGCAACGGGGCAGAATGCATTCCAACTTTAACTTTCTGAAACTCTCCAAGATGTCTTTTGCAGACCACACAGATTCGCTGTCTGGTTGGTTGCGACCTAAAAACTACTTATGCTTCAAGGAGAGGTACAAAAAGGAGAAAAAGGTAAACTGCTGAATTAAAATCAAACAAATGAGATTAACAAGAAACACTACCAATGGTAATAATCAATGGGCAGACCCTATTACACTGTAAGTATTGAAATTGTCCACAATAAGTAATTGATAACAAAAGGCGAGACTGAAATATCAGTGCGGAAAGATACCAAAAAAGCCAATTTTTTATCACAAGCTACCTATTAAAAAGAAAATGAGAGCTCCTGCTGTGTCTTAAGGAGAAGGTAGTAGGAGTGGGCCTACACGCATTTGCCCCCAGAGACCCTTTAACTAAACGAAGGACTGGGGGTGAGACTATGCACCTGAACAATGCACACTAGCCTGCAACTCACTGCAGAGTACGTGGGTGAGGAAAACAAAAACAACAGGTGTGGTGAGTTATTACCCATATGCCAACACCCTTACTGATGAGGGCAACCGATGGGGCACTGACAGGCCCTCCCTCTGTCTCCACTCTATCTCCTTCCTTTGTCCTAGGCCTTCATGAAGGCTTTTGACATTATACATCCTTAAGTTTGTTTAAGCTTGTGTTGCAAAAACTCTTACTTGTTAGAGGATTTTCCTTATATTAAACTACCTCACTGATGTAAGCCACGGCTAATGAGACCTCTTTTTATCTGCAGATTTCAATCCTGGCAGGGGTCACTCAGCCTTTCATCTTTCGAGTTCAATAACGTTAGCACCAATTTCGATTAACTAATTACATTTGCCTATAAAATGTTTCAGACTGCTTTGAGGAAAGCCCTCAATGATAACAGAGCATTATTCTAGTACATCTTTAGTTTGTGCCAATACACGTCAGTACTTTTGGTGAGCAGGTTAGAACTGTCTGGCTTGTCAACTCAAAACCAAACTTCACTTTCACTAGTCTGTGCCAGCATAATCTTTGGTTTACTTTGATCTATTCCAAAAATGTGCACATTAATACGGTAGGCACACCACTATTTTATAATCCCAGGGCATTAAAAAACATTCACTAGTTGTGCTTTTATGGTTGTTAGAAGGTTCAAAGGAACACTAAAATGTAGACCAATTTTTACTTTTCAGCACTTAGGTCTTCCATGACCTCTTCCCTCTTTAAATTGATTTCCAACAACCTCCCCTTTATTGCTTGATAGAGTCATTTAATATAGCCTTATAGCCCGCCGTAGAGGGCTATACCGGCTATTAAAGGCCCTCTCCAGCAGTGGGAGAGAGACTTTAATAGCCGGTATAGCCCAGCTATGAAGGGTTATAAGGCTATTAGAACATTCTGCCACTAGAGGGCAGAATGTTCTAACAAAAAGAACAAAGTCTTTAGGGACCGTGAGGGGATTGGAATCCCCTCAGGCTCCCTGAAGCCTTTGTTCACAGTCAGAGCTGTGAACAAAGAAACATTGGAATGTTGGAGCTCCAAGATTATACCAGCCATTATAAGCCTGGAGCACTCCATTGTTTTCAATGGAGCTCCCAACATTCCAATGTTCTAATACCGGTTGCAGCCTCACTGTCCATCTAATGTTTTGAAGTTAAAACATTTTTCTACTACGTTTACGTAAATACATCTACTACTTTTCAGTGACTGGTCTCTCCAGATCCTCTTCTTTCCACAAGATGACTGATTTTGAACTTACCACCAAAGGCAAATCTGCACAGTGACCCTTTAGTATAGTGTGCCAGAGGATCTTCAGATTTGGACATGGAAAAAGCAAGTAAGAATAAGAAGAAAGAAGCCCACACTAGAAACACACACTACCCATTCTTAAAGACTCTATTTGGTTTGCGCTATAGACCATGCATCAGGTAGAAATGATTCTTGTTCAAGGTTCTATTTCATGCAGGAATCTCATAGAAAATAGCCTTTAGCTAATACCAAGGCCTCACTGAGCTTGTTCTTCCATTTGGACTTCAAAGCATTGTCTCTGTAGTACTTCTCAACTGTAAGAGTTTAACCACTCTTGTGTTGACGTAGATATCCACATTCTAAAGCCATTTCATTGAGGCTTTCCTACCTCTCACTGAACCATTCAGATCATCATCATTTCACAACATAAGACCATTTCTTTGTGGTGTTCCCCTTCTACACTGAACATCCAGAAGGCCTCTTCACCATCTGTGGGCTCAAAGTTCCTGGGTACTTAAAAAGTACCAAGTTCAGTCAGAAAATCTCACCACTAGTCAATACCTAGAGCAGGCCATTCCATGATGTGATGCAGCATGGATGTCAAGTGCCAACGTTCTCGCCACACCCATCACTAACAGCAATATATAGTCCCTAATATAGTTTTGGCTCACAAATGGTCACAGACAACTTCATACTTTAATGTATTGATTTCATATAGAATGATAGCATATTATCAACATTCACCAATGCAGAAAGTAAAACTGTTCTTACTTGACACACACTGCAGAGACATCTTCCAGGCTATGTTAATCTCCCATCTGGATGGTGACAACGTTTTTCTGATATTGTCCCCAACCAAACACTGGCCCAACTGAAGGCCTGCGTGCTCTTCATCAAAGGACTCGAAAAATGTGCACCTACACCCATTAAAGATGAAAACTGGCTTGCCCTGCAAGTCCCCATCAACTTCACAAACTATGGCATTGTGTACAAGTCTGTAATGGTCAGCACACTGCCTAACCTGTCAGAAAAACTCAACCTCGGGAGAGGCCTTAGCAACACAAGAGGCCAATATAGTTCCAGACAAAGCGAAGAAGAGAAAAATGAGGAATCCAGCCTTCGCAAACTATGTATCTAAGATCAAGAACTGTTGCTTATGATACAGAAGGTATGCTCCGTCACTTCCACATTTTAAAACAAGCATTGGCAATGTCAATAGGTCTAGCTTTAAAGGAAAGTTGTATTGTAATGTGAAGCATTACAAGCAGATAGCATGAGAATGGATATGTAGTTGTGTGGAAGCAAATGACTGTAGAATGATCAATAGGATGTGGGAGCACACCGCTGACCTCTCAGGCAAGGTTCGCCCCTGGCATTCTGGGAAATGTAGTCTCTTGTAGCTCGCTCCGATATTTTCAAGTATTTCACCAAGGTTGGCGCAGATAGTGCTGATCTCTAGTCACGTGTTTCTGGTTTATTAACCGTCATCAGTAGAGAATACAGTCTTGTATTTTGGGGTTTGCTGAGTAGGCTGCCAAACATTATATCAGGTCCGGTACCTCTCAGTAGCGCGCAGGTGCTTCATACACGAGCTTGTCAGCTCAATGACTCACAGGAGTATTTTAAATAGACAACAGGTTGTGGGAGCACACCGCTGACCTCTCAGGCAAGGTTCACCCCTGGCATTCTGGGAAATGCAGTCTCTTGTAGCTCGCTCCGATATTTTCTAGTATTTCACCAAGGTTGGCGCAGATAGTGCTAATCTCTAGACACATGTTTCTGGTTTATTAACCGTCATCAGGAGAGAATACAGTCTTATATTTTGGGGTTTGCTGAGTAGGCTGCCAAACATTATATCAGGTCCGGTACCTCTCAGTGGCACGCAGGTGCTTCATCCACGAGCTCGTCAGCTCAATGACTCACAGGAGTACTTTAAATAGACAACAGGATGTGGGAGCACACCGCTGACCTCTCATGCAAGGTTCGCCCCTGGCATTCTGGGAAATGCAGTCTCTTGTAGCTCGCTCCGATATTTTCGAGTATTTCACCAAGGTTGGCGTTGATAGTGCTGATCCCTAGACACGTGTTTCTGGTTTATTAACCGTCATCAGTAGAGAATACAGTCTTGTATTTAGGGGTTTGCTGAGTAGGCTGCCAAACATTATATCAGGTCCGGTACCTCTCAGTGGCGCGCAGGTGCTTCATCCACGAGCTCGTCAGCTCAATGACTCACGGGAGTACTTTAAATAGACAACAGGATGTGGGAGCACACCGCCGACCTCTCAGGCAAGGTTCGCCCCTGGCATTCTGGGAAATGCAGTCTCTTGTAGCTCGCTCCGATATTTTTGAGTATTTCACGAGTGTTGGCGCAGATAGTGCTGATCTCTAGACACGTGTTTCTGGTTTATTAACCGTCATCAGTAGACAATACAGTCTTGTATTTTGGAGTGTGCCGAGTAGGCTGCCAAACATTATATCAGGTCCGGTACCTCTCAGTGGCGCGCAGGTGCTTCATCCACGAGCTCGTCAGCTCAATGACTCCCGGGAGTACTTTAAATAGACAACAGGATGTGGGAGCACACCGCTGACCTCTCAGGCAAGGTTCGCCCCTGGCATTCTGGGAAATGCAGTCTCTTGTAGCTCGCTCTGATATTTTCGAGTATTTCACCAAGGTTGGCGCAGATTGTGCTGATCTCTAGACACGTGTTTCTGGTTTATTAACCGTCATCAGTAGAGAATACAGTCTTGTATTTTGGGGTTTGCTGAGTAGGCTGCCAATCATTATAACAGGTCCGGTACCTCTCAGTGGCACGCAGGTGCTTCATCCACGAGCTTGTCAGCTAAATGACTCACGGGAGTACTTTAAATAGACAACAGGATGTGGGAGCACACCGCTGACCTCTCAGGCAAGGTTCACCCCTGGCATTCTGGGAAATGCAGTCTCTTGTAGCTCGCTCCGATATTGTCGAGTATTTCACCAAGGTTGGCGCAGACAGTGCTGATCTCTAGACACGTGTTACTGGTTTATTAACCATCATTAGTAGAGAATACAGTCTTGTTTTTTGGGGTTTGCTGAGTAGGCTGCCAAACATTATATCAGGTCCGGTACCTCTCAGTGGCACGCAGGTGCTTCATCCACGAGCTCGTCAGCTCAATGACTCACAGGAGTACTTTAAATAGACAACAGGATGTGGGGGCACACCGCTGACCTCTCAGGCAAGGTTCACCACTGGCATTCTGGGGAGCTGCTGGGAGGTGAAGCAGTGTGATCACACATTTGTTTCCTGTTTAAAAGGCTCCCTCGAGCCATTTGAGCTGACGAGTTCGTGGAGAGGCACCTGCGCACCTGGAGAGGTACTGTTACCCGAGAATACTTTGGCAGCCTGCTCAGCAACCCCATACATTCAAATTGCCTAATCTCTACTGATGACGGATAACAATCCAGAAACACATGTCTAGAGATGGCCAGCACTAATCTGCACCTACCTGGTGAAACACTCGAGAGACTTTGCAAGTACACACACTTGGCGAACTGCATTTACCATGATGCCTAGGGGCGAACCTGCTGGGAGGTGAAGCAGTGTGATCCCACATTTGTTTCCTGACTGTTGAATAATATTGGTGTGAATTAAAAGGTCAAGTGACAGTGGCACTGTCAAGCCAGACCTAAAAATTCTTGCAAGTTAATGCCTGCCCTCCTATCTAGCGACTGTGCTGCTGCCAGAGAAAAATACTATAAATTATCTAGTTATCTAAAACACTTAAATCACATTACATGTCATATGTGTACCTCTGATAGTTGAAGCAGGTGGATAAATAAATAAAATGCTCACCGCTGTGTGGAGGGCAAGCACTTTTTTGTGGAAGCACACGGCATCAGCCCAATCAAAACATTTACTCCTGTATCCCAACATGTGGGTGGAGCCAAATACCCTGTCTTGGTGATTCTTATATAATTATCAATCCAGACCATAAAAAAAGATTTGAGATCACTTCTTCAAGGAACAACTTACCATCCATCGCTAAAAACTAACCTCTGGGGCAACTGGCTTCTATTTAAGAGACAACTCATTCCCCTAGCTCCACTTTCCTTCTTATACATGGACAGGAATTGATACCTTCTGTCTTGGGCGGTGCTGAGTTACTGCCCAGCTAGGTTAGTCCTATTTACATACCAATATGTGCATGCATACATATATACTTAAGTCATATAACACACACACATAAAGACATAATACATTTCCTGAGTTTTGTACTTCTGCATTCAGTATTCATTGATATGCTTTCAGCAGCTAGTTTTATATGTATTGTAAATTTGACGTTCAAACTTATGTCATCACATTACATTTCCACCAAACAGAACCAAACCCTTCTTAACCTCATAAGTGCTGCGCACGACCAACGGCCGACGGCACCACTACCTCCGTAGTGCTGCCGTCGGCCGTTGAACGTTCCAACTGCACCTGCGCAATGGAACGTCCAGCACTGGAGCTGGACGTTCCATCGCAGCTAAGGTGTTAAGGTGAGAGAACTTTAGTGAACATCTCAGGCTAGGGATGGTGAATGGGGAAGCCACTGTGCTGCATACAATGTATCACCTAACAATATCATCGTACCCTTTACACTGAATCACAACTACATTGGAAGGTAAGTATATGCAATTACTTTTCTTAATTTCACTCATACCTACCTCCTAATGTAAGTATGGATGGAGTTAAGGTTAGCAAATATATATTTACTTTATAATTTGTAATTGTACATCGATGTAGTGAAAACAATATTATTAGTGGTCGATATTAACAACCTCAGAATAGTGTCATACAACCCGGTGGACAATGGAACCTTCTCTGCATGTTCTACACCCACGTGAAACAAGCACTGCCAAATTCAAAGTGTCTAGCCACGGCAAGTTGACCCAATTATTATTTTTATATGCTGCATAAGCCAAAAATAGAAGGGGAAAAGCATGTTCCCCACATTAAAAAAAATGGAAACGTTAATTTTGAAAACATTCATTGAAACATTCACAGATGAGGATGTTTGACTATAAGTGATTTTAAATAAGCCTTTCAGCTGTGTCATGCCTTTAAATTATTAATTTTTGTCGAGGAGACAAGAATAAATAAAGACTAAACCAAGCACTACAAATATAGGCAGCTAATATTTTACAACCCTACTTACACACTTTATAATAGCAACTTTAAAAAGGAGACATCAATTAAATCACGTGAAGCGTAGGCAAAATAATTAAGAGCGACTTAAGGATAATAAATGATGTGTGGTGGGAATATAGAAGCCAGAATATTGACATTTCACAATACCGTGACCAGAATATGGAGGTACAAAATATCGAAAGGTTAGTCTGTATCGATTTTCTCTAAATCCACATATACATACATTGGTGGTATATATATCTTCAAGATACATAGATCTGGCATTAAGAATAGTAAATTCATAACTCCCTCTGCACACTTACCTCTTCCATATTTAGTCCCTCAATATTCTAGTCATAATATTGTGACTCTTCAATATTTTGGTTTGATATTCCCTACCAAAATCATAACCGCTAAATAAATAAAGACATTTAGTGCCCGATTTCTCACTGAAAGAGAAAGGGAGAGTAGTTGTGCTCTTTAAGAAACCTGATTGATTGATTATATTTAGGTGGATGTCAACATTGTGCAAACAGCTTGTGAGGGAAGTCGATGGCTAAAGTGGGCTGCCCCATTGCTGTGTGCTGTGGAGGGTGGAAGCTTTATGTGAATGGCAATTTTAAAGATTAATTCCACTGGCCAAAAGCCCCCCTCTATATATGTATATTATGTATAAACGTTTTAGAAAAAGCAAATGGCTGCCGAGACAGGTACTCTTCAAAGGCAGACCTAAAAGGGTAGTGGAAACCTACATAACCTCTGTACCAAGGTGACATGAATATATCCTTGAGGGCAGAAAAATAAAACCATTTGTAACCAATGTTTACTATTGTACAGAATGTTGTGCTTTGTAAAATCCAAATGTAGAAAGAAGAGCTTGACACATGAAGACTGATAAGGTCGGGTTCCACTATCAAAATTTACTATGAGCCCTGGGCCGATGGGTCTTTATTACCAGGTGAGAAGTGTAAAGGGGAGAGACAACTCATTTTAGTCAATCCAACAGTCAATAATAACTGACTCAAAAGATCACAAACTCTGAATTTCAGTTTAGGGGTTTATTACAAAGCCAAAAACAACTGAATATACAAGCACCTCAAGACGAGGTTGTAAAATCTAATACAGAACCATATCTACGAATGAGCCTAATCCGATCAATCATGAGAATAAAAAGTTCTAAGAATAAGACGCAAGCAAGAACTGCTCCAAAATTCTAGTCAGACTTCATCTGTGGCTGAAAAATAAGAAGCATTAAGCTATCCCTACTCTAACTCTAAGGTGATATCCCTACTTAGCATTTCCCAGGCAAAGTCAGTTATAGGTGTCAGCTCGAGAAGACTTTCTAAGAAGTACATTCACAAGGTAAATCAGGTAGCTAAAGCTACAGAGCTCGTTCTAAGATGCTCTTTCCAGATCAATCTCCTCACCCCTTCTCCTAGCTCAACCCCCGGGGCTAATCCAAAATGCAAAGATGTAAAGCATGCCCACAGATCACCTCATGCTAACGGACACCTCTCCTACGTAGTTTTCCACCGTCTTCCTCACATTCTCCAAGTCTAGTCCCATGAACTTGCTTCCCAGGCCTCCTCAGCGAGAAAGAACAACGGCTCCCAATTATCGACCTTCTGTTTACAAAGTAACTCTTCTCCTCCATGCCTAACTCCTAAAACAAAAGGCATTAGTCCTATCTAACAAAGGCAGCTTCTTCCACCTTCAACTGAAACGTGAGAACAGAACATCCTTGCATACACATGAAATTAGCTGACTACCTCTAAATGCGAGAGTCTACCAGGGAAATTACATTTTCAGGCCTACACAATTCGGCAAACATAAGAATAAACGAATAGGCCTTTCATATACACAACGTGAACATTTAGGTCTTTACACATCAACTTTTACACACATGTTAATGAGGCTTTGCTTTGCAAACATCTACAATTATTACACAGTAAGCGCAACTTGTTATTTCCACATACAATCTTCATCATGGTGCACAGTTAAATCAAAATGCATTACATTACACATAGGCTTTTCGTTAGGCAATTGTAATATACTAAAGGTTACAGTTTCAAATATAAATGCCATTTCATTTCTCTTTTGCATGGCACGAAATACGTTTTTATTCCTTCACGTGCACATTTTTGTTATTACAACACAATTCTAATGATCAAAGTTAATACAACACAGAAATATATGCAGATGTGGACTATCCATGATTATGATGCACCCCTACAATTTTAGAGCATCATCGCACTCCATCAAGACTGTCTCTCATCACTAGATGCTGGACTGAAAAAAAGAAGACATCAGATGTATAAAAATGTATAAGATGGAATGCCCAAGCATGACCTGCACATTTCTGTGGGTGTACACAAACACACACAATGGCATTTCCTAACCTAACATTATTCCAAAAAGAAAGTTGACACACCTCAGCTCTTACTATCTGCACAAGGGCCAATTCACCAGCATATTTTCATAGGTAAAAATGTTCTCCTGTAAGGAAAATTGTTTCTACAGAGAGGAAAAAAAGGGGAAATGTCTGTCTCTCAAATTCGTGAAATTTGTTTCTGCATAATGACATGAAATTTCGCACAAATTTTGAAAGACGAAATGAAATGTGCAATGTATTCTCGTGTCACTTTTTGATGAGAAGCTTCATTACGCGGTAAAAGAAATAGCATGAAAATCACAAGTGGCATGAGCATATTTTGCAGCAAACAACTTGTAATTACACAACATAGCATAAGGCATAACGTTGGTAATTTCGTGTATCAAGTGTAGAGCAGAATTCCTGATCTTATGCAAATGAAAGCAGCATAATTTAAATTCTGCCCGCCCTAGAAAATGTGCACATGCACCTTTCCATTGTGTTTCAGCCTGACAACTAAATATATGCAGTAAATGCTGACTATTTAAGAGGAAGCCTTTCTAAACAGATATGTGGGTTTGCAGCATCATTCAAAGTTGTAATTTTTGACTCCCAACTACCTTTTGGCTAAAGTCAGGCAATTTAGTACCCAAAAAGTGAGGACATTTTCTTCTTCTAAAATGGTGTGATGACTCTCTACGAACTGTGGGGCATATTACCAAGCAATAGCGATAATTATCGCTATTGCTTGGTTAGAGACAAAATTTTACCGCTGAGCTGCGGCGATTTTTATCGCAGATAAACCTTGGTATTACCAAGTTTATCGCTAATGCGATAAAAAACGGCCGCAATGCATGAATATCGCTGAAAAGTCAGCGATATTCATGCATTACCGAGCTAATGCTTTTAGCCATGTTATCCACCTCCCATTGGATAACATGGCTAAGACCTGCTCAGGGCAGGTGTTAGCTTTTGGAGATATTCGCGCTTAGCGCGAATATCTCCAAAAGTTGGTAATAGGAGATAGCGATGTTAGCGACTGTTTCCAGTCGCTAACATCTTGGCACGCCCACTTTGCATGTCATTAGTGATAAATATCACTGAAATGCAAAGTGAGGCCCAAGATGGTCGCTATCTCCTACTAGCTGTCGCTAACTGGTGTTAGCGACAGCTAGGTAATAGGGAGATAATTTTATCTCCGCTTTCTTGGCTTTTAAAGCCAAAAAAGCGGAGATAAACCCCCTTGATAATATGCCCCTGTATTCTCCAACAAAATGAATGCTGCATCAAATCACTTTTGTATCTGGTGCCAGATCTACCATCAATATTTTTTTACCAAAAAAAACCCCAAATCAGAAATTTGCAATTGCAAAAATGGATTTTACAATGTATGAATCCAATTTTCGGAGTTGATAGAGTTCTACCAGCTCTTAAAATGGGATTGCCACCGGATATTTATTTGGT
The DNA here is from genome assembly GCF_964261635.1 of Lissotriton helveticus. NCBI lineage: Eukaryota > Metazoa > Chordata > Amphibia > Caudata > Salamandridae > Lissotriton > Lissotriton helveticus. Next base: position 965,245,288 of record NC_136070.1, read on the forward strand.
ATTTGGAACAGCAGTATTGTGGACGTCCCATACCATTACTGAATCATTATCCACTATTTCAATGATATATGACCGTAGTTCTGGGTGCAAACCATTGAAAGGTTACTGACTCTCAAGCTGGGGTGGTAACACATAGGCAAAGGGGAACATGTCCCCTTTGGACCCCTTCCACTTTGTGAATTTTTGTAAACATTTCAGGGCGAGTAGGCCTGCCTATTCTCAAAGAAACTTTACAAAAATAGAAGTGTTTTTTAAAGCAGCTTTGTTTCTTTTAAATAAAACAGGCTGCATTTAAAGGGAAAAAGGCTTTCCTTAGTGAAGCAGAGTCAGAGATATGGTGGCCTGCTGACTTTTGCAGGCCAACATCCCTGGGATTATGTTCAATCGGGGTGAGTCACAATTTGCCACCTACCTCATGAATATTAATGAGGTAGGTAAGATTGCGACCCACTCGGATTCTGAATTTTACAAACCGATCTATTTATATATTGGCTATTTTGCATAATTTCACACAAGTTGGAAAAAATACTGGTCATTAATTGGCACCAGTTTCTGAGACTAGTGAAATAGTACATGTGACCCAGGTTCCTTTACTGTCAGTGTGTGGGTGTGCTTTAATAACTCACCCCTTCAACAGAAGCTGTTAAGTGGGGCCATCCTCATAATTGGTGGCTTCTCTATGCCATATATTTTTAACCAGGCTTTTATATATGGAGGTGGAGATTCTTTTCAAAATCTAATAAAGGGGGGAGTAATCCGACATACCTAACTCTTTTCAGCATCGGCTAACTTGGTAAGTAGGTGCAAATCACTTTTAACAGTAGGGGATGTGCAGGTGGTGTTCCATTCTACATAATGTGACAGCTTAAGTTATCACCCACATGAAGCTTTGTGGTCTGGAATTTCAACAACACTTCTTCAGAACCCTAAGTGTTTCCAGATACTCTTTACAAATCAGCAGCTGAGGCAAGTAAGTGGTTTGCCCAGAGGGGCTGCATCAGTTTGGCGGTCAGACTTACATCCAGGCTTTTTCATTTACTAAATTCTGACACCATGAGCATGCCCAGTCTTGTCCTATCAGTACAAAGAGATCTAACCAAAGTTTGTTTTGTTATTCTTAAGAAGAGGTTGTGGCTGCTGCAATACTGAGTGGTGCTTGGACTGGCCTTTAGACGTAAGTTGTAATGCTTGCCCTGAGTATATGCTATATTTTCAGTTAATTCATTTTTAACACATTGTATTTGATGACATGGTCTGCAGTTATGTGTGTTTTGCAAGCTCTTCCTTTGAGATTTTACAAACATTCCAAATAGGTTTCGCGAACATTTGAAAATGAGCAGGGTATGCCACAGGAATACCGGGACAGGAATCTTGATGGCATCAAATATCGTGGACAAAATATAAAAAAGTATGTATGTATAGATTTTCCATACCTGTCTCCACATATATGTACCTTAACTATATACAAATCTTCAAGGAGCATTGATGTGGACTTAATAAAATAAAGGTATACTTTTTCTATATGCATTTACCTTTCGATATTTTGCCCCTTTATATTCTGTCCACGAAATTAGTGTATCACGATATTCCTAACGTCGATGTTCCATAGTACAGTTGTAGAGATACAATTGTGAATATCATAAAACCACTGGGCCTCATTTATGAGAAGTGTTGCATCGCTGCGTGAAAGCAGCGATGCCACACTTCTCAGTGCGCCCCCTTTACGACACCATTGATGCGTCATATTTACTGTATGACGCATCATTTCGCAAGGATTGACAGATACGTCAGTATTACTGACGTATTTTTCTGCACAAAAGAAGCGCATTGCTTGAGTTGTTTCAGAAGCATGATCCAACTCCAGCAATGTCCCTTTCACATGGGGAAAGCCCCATGTGAAAGGGCCTGCATCTACCTTACCCTGCCATGAGGCAGGCATAAGGTTTTGACACATTGCGCAGTGGAACCTTATAAATTTCACTGTGCCACTCCTACGACCCTTTCTTGCGGGGGAACTCCCACTCTGCATACATTATACCTGAAGCAGGTATAATGTAGATGTGTCACTTCGTAAATATGGCACAACATGGCGCATTATTTATGCCGCTGCTGCGTCACTAAAAGTGACGCAAAGGCGGCACCAAAGTGACGCAGGCATTCATAAATAAGGCCCACAATCAATGCCTAGGAAAGCTGCCCAGTAGAGCAACAGGTGGTACGTAAAAAATTCAGGTCAACAACATCGCTCAGCAATAATATTGGTCTACATAATTTTTGAGTATCTTATTTCAGCTACAAATAATATGGTCATCTCTTTGTATTTCTTGCCCTGACCTCAGCTGCATGGAACATTGCTTGGTGTGCTGACCGGTGCCTGTGAGTCACTTTGGCTCCATCGACTTGTTTCCGGACTGTCACTGTTATCCCAATTCTGCCTTTCTCTAAGCCTTGGCCATACCAGCTGCAAAGTCTCGACTAACGATAAACCTGAATGCAATGCAGTTAGCCTTTAAAAATGTATCTACTTTTTCGTTCATGAATGTATTAGGTTGTAAACTCTAGGCTTATTCTGATTTCAATACTATTTGTGGAGCAAATGTTTTAACACGGAGAGCCTCACTAGAGGCTAGCATTTCACATAGTAGGCATCATGCATACATGATGCCTACTTGCACATGTTGCTAGTTGCGATACACTTGGTAATATGCAGTTTTCTCACAGTACTGATTACACATGCTTGGTAAACAACATTTTAAGAGAAACTTGAGCCGCTCTCACTCAGCTGATATTCGCTCACCCTTGTAGCCCGATCTCTCCCTCGTGGCATGTTTGGTCCTCATCCATCTTCTTCAGTCAATCACAGTTCAGTATTCTCCACTCTCTGCTGTCTATGCCTTACCTGCATATGGGACCATTTACACAGGTGCCTGGGATTCAGGTCTTTCTCTCTTGCTCTGTGAGAGTGGTAATTATAGCTGCCTAGTCGTTTGTGATTGGTGTTTGCCTCAGACCCTTTTTTATTCCTCTCTCAATCCAGATTCTTCTGCCTTTGCCCATTTTATGAGTTCTACTTTCCATCTCTTATGTAGGGGGCCATCTGGCGATCTCCAGTACATACCTATCACCTGTTTGGCCAAGATCAATCTCAAGTCAATAAGTTTAGAGTCCACTCTATGGGTTGGTCATCTGGGATACTGTCCCAACATGCAGATTTCCAACTTCCCAAGTCATGGATAGTGTGTTATCCAATCTAGTTGCTGTGTCACCCGGAGCCAAAAGGTGGCAACAGTCAGGCAGTCCCATACCAGATGTATGAATCCTGCTCCCATCAAGGAGCACCTTGGGCATTCCTTATCTGTAGTGCCCAGTATAACCTTTAATCTATGAGGTATGTAGATTAGTAGCATGGAGGAAGTTGAACTGGGTATACTTAAATCTAGTGTTCCTGGACACTTGTCATGTGTGCTCCAACACCATTGCCCACTCCGTCACTCCTCTGCCCAGTGTTTCTGTCCAGTGCGCTTTAGCCCTGTCCATGTCATGGAGAGGATAATTTTAAATAGCCAAGATACCAGTTTTCCGTGTGTTGTGTAGTGTTTGAAAGGTAACTTGATGGGGGTTTCACCTGCCCCCATATGGGGCTCATATTGTCCCAGTGAGAGTACCGAATGATAGGAACTGGGACCCCGGTAGGGCTTCCTTGCCCATCAGGTCTGCGAAGCACCACAGCTCACCATTCATGTAACAGTTCCCTAGAGTGAGCAACCCACCTCCTCTCCATGGTGCCATCCTCCGAGCAGAAAGATATCTCTCCCCATAACCATGGGCATCCCCATCAGCGTGAGTGTTGGAGCATTCAGGGACTGGTCCCTAGTTTTCCGCATTATCTTCCTCCAGCACCGCAGTACGACAGCAAGCATCTTCGTGAGGCCTGCTGCAGTGGTTTTCGATGCCCATTATGAGAGGTATTGAACCCCCTCATTAGTGTTGCCCCCCAGCAAACTCAGCTCCTCCCACATCCAAGCCAGCAGGCTATCATCTGCAGTTTTGCCACTGCGGAAATAAAGGTCCAGATTAAGTACAGCCAGAGGGTAAGCCGAGGTAAGAGATCGGAGTGAAATCCTCTGCCATTCTTCATCCCATATGTGTTGCCTCAGCAGTATATTCATGTCCCTGAACCAGGAATGAGGTATGCAAACGAGCAGCACTGCAAAGAGGTAGAGTAACCGACGAAGCATCGCTATTTTCGTAAATTCCAAGCTGGCCATAAGAGGGAGGTGCAGCTTATGCCGAAATGTCACAGCGCCTCTCAGTGATCACATGGCCTTTCCCACTTTGCAGTCTCTAATGTCCTTGTGGTAGATGTTAACACCCAAATACTTGAATGTTGTCGGTTCCCATTTAATGCCCAGGCCAAGTATCGTCTGCAGGGCATCTGTAATGTGCGAACACACATGTTTTATCTTAGTTAATGCATAGACCAGATACCTCTCTAAAGGCGTTCAGCATCTGGACCTGCCAGGACATTCCTGTATCTGCATCCTCAAGGAACAGCAGCATGCCATCCAATTACAGTTAGATGCTCTTTTCCCCCTCCCTTAGGCATATGCTCCTTCCCTGTCCCTCCTTCTGGGTCAGTGCCGCAAAGGGCTTGATGGCCAAGGTAGCGAGCAGAGGAGAAATGGGACAGCCCTGTCGGGTGTCCCAGCCTACCTCTAAGGAGTGTGATATTTGTTGCCCTGTGTGTACCCAGGCTTTCTTCCCAGCATATACATCATCATCATCATCAAAAACCACTTTATTCGATTGATAAAAATCATAAAAGTATGCTATACAAATAAATGAAGCCAGATTTACATAAATTCATGATAAAAAACAGTTAAAAAACAGTTTAAAAACGATTTCATTAAAATCAATGAATCACTATCATCATAACTTAATGCAACAGATAATGCGGCTCAGGCAAGTCTGCCAATCTAAGTTTCCTACAGCGAGTAGATGCAACAAGGAAATTAGCAACACTAAACATAATCACAGGATTTTCCATTAATTGTAAGTAATATAGTGCTGGCTTAGTTTGTACAAACCCCTTATCTTTTAATAATGGAAAAATAAACTTTTTCCTAACTCCTGTGTAGAAGGAACAAAAAAAGGTAAAGTGCATTGTATCTTGAAGAGAGTGGCTGTCACACTTACAGGGGGCGGCATCCTCAGGCCTACACCATCCTTTAATTTCACTTAATAACAGGTGGATCTGATTAAAACGAAACTTTGTTAATAACCAATGGTGGTAGGGGATCATTACAGTAGTCAGGTACAATTGAATGGATAAGGACGAAATTAACAAGTAATGGGCCCTTACCATAGGTTTTCTTAATTTCACAGCATATAGAAGCAATACCCATTTATGAACTTCTCTACTAATCACATCCGATGCATGACTGTCATTAGGTAAGTTGAAGTCCTTGTGGAGATCCATGGAGAGGACCACTGCATTTGGCTAGGCTGATATTCCGCATTAGGCGTATATTGCTGAAGGCGGTGAGGTATGATTCTATTTTGCTCGTTATGGATCAGGGTACCGATAAACGGATAGAGCCGTTCCACCAGAATTTTGCTAAGAATCTTATCATCTATATTCAGCATCGATAGCGGTCTGTATGAGGCCACATTAGTTGGACCTTTATGGGGCTTAGGTATTGAGACTAAGAGCGTCTCCCTCGCTGTGTTGGGGAGAATTCCTCTGTCATAGCCTTTCGCGTACATCGCAGCCAGACACGGTACCATGACTGCAGTGTATTATTGGTAAAATTTCACCAGGAAACCATTGGTTCCTGGTATTTTGCCCCTGGACTGGTCTTTCAGGTCCCCCTGATCTCTGCCTCCATAATATGCCAGTCCAGGGTTTCACTTGCCTCTCCTGGTAGACATGGCAGTGTTGATCGCAACAAGAAGGGCTTGCTCACTGTCAATCAATCAATCAATCAATCAAGGAATTTGTAGAGCGAGCTACTCACCCGTAAGGGTCTCAAGGTGCTGGGGGAGGGGGGGGGGGGTCGCTACTGCTCAAACAGCCAGGTCTTGAGTTGTTTCCTGAAGGCGAAATGGTCCTGGGTCAGCCGGAGGTGGGTGGGGAGGGAGTTCCATGTCTTGGCTGCCAGATAGGAGAAGGATCTTCCTCCAGCGGTGGCTTTGCGAATTCGTGGGACGGTGGTGAGGGCGAGGCCGGCAGAGTGGAGCTGGCGGGTTGGTGTGTAGAATGCGAGTCGGTTGTTGAGGTACCTGGGGCCCGCGTTGTGGAGAGCCTTGTGTGCGTGGGTGAGGAGTCGGAATATGATTCTTTTGCTGACGGGGAGCCAGTGCAGATCTTTCAGATGGGCAGAGATGTGGCTGTGGCGTGGGATGTCCAGGATGAGTCTTGCCGAGACGTTCTGTATGCACTGTAGTCTTTTCTGGAGCTTTGCTGTGGTTCCGGCGTAGAGGGTGTTTCCGTAGTCCAGGCGGCTGGTGACAAGGGCCTGGGTGACCGTCTTCCTGGTTGCGGTGGGGATCCATCGGAAGATTTTTCGGAGCATGCGCAGGGTGTTGAAGCAAGATGCTGAGACGGCGTTGACTTGCTTGGTCATCGTGAGGGAGGATTCCAGGATGAAGCCCAGGTTGCGTGCGTGGTCTGTGGGTGTGGGGGCGGTGCCCAGGGCGGGTGGCCACCAGGAGTCGTCCCAGGCAGAGGGGGATGGTCCCAGGATGAGGACTTCCGTTTTCTCTGAGTTCAGTTTCAGACGGCTGAGCTTCATCCATTCCGCGACGTCTCTCATCCCTTCCTGGAGGCTGGTTCTGGCGGTGTTTGGGTCGTTGGTGAGGGAGAGGATCAGCTGTGTGTCGTCGGCGTAGGAGATGATGTTGAGGTTGTGTTTGCGTGCGATGGTTGCGAGGGGGCTCATGTAGACGTTGAAGAGGGTGGGGCTGAGCGAGGATCCTTGTGGGACGCCGCAGATGACTTCGGTAGCCGCGGACAGGAACGGGGGAGGCCGACTCTCTGGGTTCTTCCAGCGAGGAACGAGATGATCCACTCCAGGGCCGCGCCTTGGATTCCGGTGACGCTGAGGCGTTGTATCAGGGTGTGGTGGCATACCGTGTCGAAGGCTGCTGAGAGATCCAGGAGGATGAGGGCGGTGGTTTCCCCGTTGTCGAGCATTGACCTGATGTCGTCGGTAGCTGCGATGAGGGCGGTCTCGGTGCTGTGGTTTGCTCGGAAACCGGACTGTGATGGGTCGAGGGATCCGTTTGTCTCGAGGAAGGCGGAGAGTTGTTTGTTGCCGCAACATTGATACGGAGATGGTACAATTATAAGTAGTGTCAGGTGAAGACCCATGTATGTCCAACTGAGTTTGTACAATGCCACCCTCTTCGGTTTTTAGCTGTGTAATTGCACCACTCCTGACCACTAAGCGAACCAGCCAAGTTAGTAGCCTGCTTGCCCTGCCTCCCTTCGTGTGTGAGGTGACTAGGCATTTCCTACTTGTATGGGCTTGCAGCCATGCCTGTTGTTTGCAGTATTGTTCTTGTTTCTGCCAGAGAAGGGTCCCTACACTGGCGATTGACAGAACATCCTACTCCAAGTGACATAGTTTTCCTTATTTTTTTTAGGAGTTCCTGCTCAAGTGACCTGCTCACCCCAAACGGATTGTTGCATTCATCACCCTCTTATGACGACTTTAAAGGCGTCCCATTCTATGTGTAGATAGGGCTGGACTATTGGTAACGAATGTAGTAGTCCTGTATGGCCTCTGCTAGTGTGTCACATGTCAAAGTGTCCTTTAGGAGCTTGGGGCAGAGCCTCAAGGTCCATATCAGTGTATGGCACCACCCCAGCAGATTGTTGCATGCACCACCCCTTTATGATGACTTTAAAGGCCTCCCATTCAAGGTATAGGTTGGCCGTGGACTGTTAGTTGTGAAGGAAGAAGTCATGTATGGCATCTGCTAGTGTCACATTGTCCCAGAATAGCTGGGGGCAGAGCCTCAAAAGTGGTACCAGTGTCTGGAACCAGCTCCACTGTAGAAGCAAGAGAGGTGGGTTTTGGTCAATAATGGTGCGAGACAAGTATTCAGTGGCTGCATTGGCTTCCCCCAGAGTGTGAGTAGTACCAAGGAGCGCACCCATTCTCACATGGAGGCCGTCCACTGGCGAGTAAAAGGAATATTCCCAGCGGCTGAGATATCAGGCACACCATATATCGTGCAGTTCCCAGTCTGCTGCCCATTGTCTGAAGTCCAGTGTGACTTTAATGAAGGGGGAGTTGTCAAGTGGGAGTGTCGATCTGTTTAGGTGTATGTCCCAAGTACAGTTCTAGTCCTCTCCCAGAAGACTGGATATTAACCTCCTGTGTCAGCATCTTGGATAATTTATCAAGGAATTGTGATTGGCCAACATCCAGGGCCTATATGCCTTCCAATACCACCTGTGTGCTGTGCGGCATTCCCCAGACTAACATGTACCTGCCCTCCCTATCAATATGGTTAGTGGTGACCTCAGAGGGCACTCCTGGTTTAATCCACATCAAAGTGCAAATGCAGGGTATCCCATGGCATATACCTGTCCCCTCCATCCCCTCCTCAGCCTCTGGACTTCTGTGTGTGCTAAGTGTGGTGTGTTTCCAGGAGTTATGCTATGCCAATCCTTCTTCGCCAGAGGTACGCCTGCACTTTATACCTTTTTCTCATAGACCTCTATGCCCCTCACATTTCATGTCAGGATGGTGTCGTTACCAGGTAGGGCTGTCATCTACGCTGTGTATCAGAGTGGGTGGGTGTAATCTCACTGGGTTTGCAAGAGAGAGCAGTGTTATCGACCGGTGAGCCACAAAAACAACCAAAACATTCCAAAACTCCCGCATACCATGGCAAATTGATTGTGGTCATTCATCTATCAAAATTCAATTGTGGACCAGTTCCGAAATTCATACTCCTTAGCACTAGAGCACAGGACTAGGGAGGGGGTGGGGGGTAGTCCATTCCAATTTGTTTAGTGCCGCTCGGCACACCAATGCATTATTGTTGATACGATTAAGATGTGTTCTGGCAGAGCGATTTTAGAATGAACAGTCCGTGGGGGGCTGAGGCTCAACACTCAAGTCCAGCATGCATTCCAATACAAGGGGTGCTATAAGCTTTACGCTAGGTGTAGGAAGGGCCTTGCTTCCCCATGGGACTCACCCACTGTCTTTGCTGGTCTCCACTGATCCTCAGCCCAGGGCCTTCCAGCAGTGGCAAGACTGTGGTGTGGGTTTTGCTCCAAGGGACCATATGCGGTCCACCACTAGTTGTTTCTCTGACCAGTGCACCCACCTTCAGGCCCTAGCCTGTTTCAGAGGCCTCAGGTCTCCCTCTGTTTCGGGCCGTTGCAGCTAGTCCCCTGCCGCTAGCAGCTCCTCAGATCTGCTTCTGTTGGGGCTAGGCCCTTATTGACTTCCTGGATTTCCCATCCTAATTTCTGGCAGGTTTATTGGCCCTCGCAGTGTGCACTGGCCCTTTATGCTGGCCTCTGCATTTGAGAGCCCACAACCACCATCATAAAAAACAGGCCCCACCTTGCCTAGCACTCCATGTCAGTATGTGGCTTCGGAGTGCTGCTTTTTCTCATGGTTCCTTGGGTGCTGCCATCGCCAAATCCTGAGGGCCCAATATTAGCTCTGCCAGCCCCACTGGCTGCCCAAGATCATTGGCAATGTGGGCGGACTCCACAGAAGCCCAGTGCATGGCCCCCATCTCTGTCAAGTGCCCCCCCAGATACTCATTTTGATGCTATATTTTTATTTTCAAACTTGTTTGGTCCTCACCACCTGTAGCTTACTTTGGTGTATGAAAAGCAGTTTGAGTGTTTAAGAGGGTACTGAGGTGTTGATAAGGGTTAACCCATGTGTGTAATCAGCATGTTTAATTTAAGAAATTGCTGTGCTTTTAGGGGTTAAACAACTTTAAGTTGTGGTTGCATTGGGATGTTTGCCTGGGGGTGTGTACTTCATTTAGTTTGAGTGTGTCCAGGCAGGCAAAACTTGTGGTTTTTCGTGCTGGACTTGGTTAGCAATTTAGATGGTGCAGGCCGTTGGGTGAAGGTAGAAGGTGTCTTTTGGGAGGCACCTCAGGAATAATATAAGAGAAAATATACTGAGGTTCATAAAGGTAGTCAAGGGTCTGGGCATATGGCTCCTGAGTTGGATTTGGCTATAAAGGCTCATGGCATAAGTCAAACTGTGGTGGCATTTGCTAGTGGTCCCTCCATTAGTGGTGATGTGCAGTTGACCTGCTCTTCAAAGTTTCATGAATCTCAAGAGAAGGTGAGAGGGATAGCAGGATGAGGAAAGGGAAAAAAAGATTCATTTGGAAGAGAGTGACTTTGTAGACCAATTAGGGGAGGTGATATTTGATCCCCTATTAATACAGCATCCACTATCACCCCAGTAGTCACCAGCAGAGCATGTGGCTCAGTACATTTCATATTGGATTCGAAGAGAAATACCCAAAGAAGTGCATACATGTTTGCTCTCAGAATGTCTTAGACCCACGCTTGAGTCAAAAGTGGCTTACACCCCGGAGTTTCCTCAATAAGTTCGGTCATGATCCTCACAAGGGCTTGGACAAAGGATTGAAAGGATGTCAGGAAAGGATGCTAGATATCCTTGGACCACTTACGAAGGTGTTTGATTTGTGCAAGTAGGAACATTCGAATAATACTGGTGTGGATGTGGCAAAGTTACGCTAATGGGCCCAGAGAGCGATTTGCCTTTTGGGAAATACAAATGCTACTTTTTTCATGGAAAGGTGTAAGAGTATATTACTGAAAATTGATCCCAAACTGGCAGTGTTGGCAAGCAAAGAGTTTGGGGTGGAAAGCAATGGGATGCTGTTCGGTGAAGAATTTATCAGAGATATGTCGTAGGCACTTTTAATTCCCTTCAAAAGGTCCAAAAGGATATACAAAAGGTTTTTGGTGGGGCCGGTAGAATGTGAGGTCAATGCTCTGGTCATGGACAAGGGATTACTCGTGCGCCATTCTCACGGGGAAACAGACCCTATGGATATGGGTATTGATTTGGTTATATGTCAGATCAGGATGGATTTTATCCACAAAGATAAAGGGCAAGATCACACAGATCCCTGAATGAGAGAAGAGAAATAGGAGCAGCAGGTGAGTTTAGGAAAAGAGCTTTCATGTACCCTTGTAAAGCTGGGCGGCAGACTAGCTCAGTTTGTGACAAGGTGGAAAGAAATTACACAAGTTCCGCGGGTCTTGAGGACGATGCAAAGGTATCATATTGATTTTGTGGGAATCCCAAGGCAAGAGGGATGTCTAAGAATTCTAAGGTTTCCAAACCATCAGGAAGAGTTGGTTACTCAGGAGGTAAAAGCGCTTTTGGAAAACGGTGCAATAGAAAGGGAAGTGTAGTGCCCAGGATGTTTTGTGAGGAACATTTTTCAAGTCATGAAGAAGGACAAGGGGATGAGACCCGTAATCAATCGTGAACGATTTGGTGTGTTACAATCACTTCAAAATGGAGGGGATACACATGTTAAGAGATTTGTTAAGGAAGGGAGACTGGTTGATGAGATTGGAATTGAAGGATGTTTATTTGACGATTCCTATGTCTGGAGCAAAGGATTGTCTTCAATTCAAATGGAATGGATACGGTTGGAGGTTCCTTTCGGTTTAACATCACTCCCATTGGTGTTTTACGAAGGTCATGAGACCAGTGATGGCGTGGTTCCGATCAAGGGGAGTCTGATTGATAGTTTATCTGGATGATGTGCTGATTATGGCACAGGAGAAGAGGCAGGCTTTAAAACAGATTGAATTGGCTGCACAAATGTCGGAAGATTTACATTTTGTAGTAAACAAGTACATGTCTTGCTTAGTACTGGCACAGGAGATGAACATTTTAGGTTTCAAGATTCAGACCTTTGAGGTTGTGTTGAGATTACCTAAGGAGAAGGTGAAGAGGATTTGCAAGGAGTTGAGAAGAGTGAAGGATTTGGAAAGGATTTCATTGTGCTAGTTAGCAAGGCTTTTATGTCTGCTGTCAGCATCCATACAGGCAATATTTCCAGCTCCACTGCATTACAGGGCGCTGCAAAGATTAAAGGGTTATCATTTGCTATTATGGGCAAAGTATTCCCAGAAAGGGAGAATGAATCGAGACATGTTGGAGGAGTTAGATTGGTGGCTGATAAACATGGATGCATGGAATGGAAGGGCTATTTTCAATGAGGTTCCAGAGGTGAGAATGGAATAGAATGCAAGAATGTATGGATGGGGAGAATGATGTGGGTCAGTGATGACAGGAGGTCAGTGGTCAAATTCAAAGAGGGAGATGCATAACAATTGTCTGGAGCTCCTGGCGGGTTTGTTTCCAGTGAGAAGTTTTTGAAGGGACAAGTGAAATGTTGTGTTCTTTTGAAGATGGACGATGTGTTAACAGTACAGTATGTCAACAAGTTGGGGTGTCCTTGTTCGAGAGGATTGGCAGAAATGGCGAAAGACTTTTGGAGGTTTTGCTTAGACAGGGAGATCATGATGCAAGCATAATATATTCCAGGGAAGAGCAAGTTGGAGGTGGATTGAAATTCAAAGAATCTAACAGATTCAAGCAATTGGAGGTTGGACAGAGAAGTAATCAGGAGTTTGGAGATAAGGTGGTGGCCTTTGGAGGTGGATCTGTTTGCAGACAGATTGAATGCTCAGTTGACAAAATTTTACAGTTGGGTACTGGATCCAGAGGCATTGGGAGGGGATGCTTTTCTGTAAGATTGGGGGAAAGGAATGATGCATATTTTTTCTTCATTCTCAATTATACAGAGAGTACTCAAGAAGGTCAGGAGGGAAGAAAATAAGTCGGTGTTGATCACACCAATTTCAGGTGTGGTTTCCGGATGTAATGTGCTTGTTGTGCGATGATCCAGTGATGTTACCATGTTTTCCTCAAATACTGATGGATGCCGTGGGCAATTGTCTTGAGATGGTTGTAGCAGGGCAGTTGAAATTGATAGGTTGTTGATTTCAAGAGAGTGTGGCAAGTGTCTGGGTTAGCAAAATAGGTTATGGAGCTTATCAAGGAGTCCTGTGCGCTAGGGACGACTAAGATGTACAGGTCAGTATGAGGGAGGTGGTGTAATTGGTGTGTGGCAAGGGCTTTGGATCCCGTATCAGCTCCAGTAGTAGAGGTGGTAAACCATTTGACAGAGTTATTCAAGAAGGGACTAAGTTAGAACTCTGTGAATTTAAGTAGATCTGCAATTTCAGCAGGGCATGAGTGTGTGGATGGAATACCGGTAGGACAGAAGGATGAGTATGCTAATTTATGGTATGTTGCTCAGGTGTTGAGGGAAGTTGAAAGTTGGGGAGAAAATGGATCTTTGTCGTTAAAGATGTTGTCTTGGATTATGGCAATTTTACTATGTTTGGTGTCTTTTAGAAGAGTTTCTGATAAGGGTTTGGAGGTGAACTCTAGGAGTTTTCAACCAGAGGGTGTGTGTTTGGGTTGCAAAAAAGGACTAATAGTATGTCTAGAATCATTTTTTATCCAAAGATGTAGAGACATGAAGATTTGTGTGTAGTACGTAGTTTGTAGGAATATGAGAAAAGGACGGCAAAACTGAGAGAGCAAGGATGTTTGCAGTTGTTGATTTCTTTTAGACAACCTTTTAAACCGGTGTGGGCACCTACACTGGCTAGGTGGGTCAAGGAGGTGATGAAAATGTCAGATATTGATGTGGGTGTTATTGGAGCACATTCAGCCAGAGGGGCGATCGCTAGCAAGGCTTTTTTTTATCAGTTTCCAGTCTTAGTAGTATCATGAAAGCTGCAGATTGGTCTAGTGATTCAGTGTTTAAACATTTGTGTTTTAAACCTGTGGAAAATGCTGTACAAAGAGTTTTGCTTGAGGTTTGAACATGTATAATATTGGCCTCCACGCCTTGCCATAAAATGCAGATTATTCGCAGTTGTAATGGGAAGAAAATCATGATTTTTCAAAAGGCACCGAGGCTGATATTATCCCTCCTTGAATTGTGCCCAGCCTGTCTGATGTGTTCGATTTTGTGTTTCAGGACAAAGCTGAGAGAACTGTTTCAGCGAAAATTCAGAAGGATTTTGAGGAAATCAGCAAGTTGTTTTTGGTGGATTTATGGTCATTTTGGGATGGAGTTACAATTTATTCGTAGCTAGAAAAGAAGAAAGATGTCTGCGCGTTCAGTGGTTATATGTTCTGTAGTTCTGGAATGTTTATTATTGTTCAAATCCTATATTCTTGTTGCTGCTGTGTATGAGGCAATAGAAAAGATGATCCATAATATTAGCCTACGTGCCTTTAATAAAATCATGATTTTCTTCCCATTAAAACTGTGAATAATCTGCATTAACTTGGCCTTTTGTCACAACACCTGCAGCATGCATTGAACAGGCCAGTTTGGCAGCTGGTTCAGTGCAGTTGTTTTTTTATAGCTTCAAACTATGGCAATAACTACAAGAATGGAGCGATGTTGTGGGTGATTGCGCAAGATATGCTGTCTAGTCTCCCATCTCTCATCTCCCATCAGCACTGGTTCTGGCCTCCATGTTGTGTTTTATTTTTCAGACATTTGGCAGGGACCATCTGTTGCTGTGTTATTTTGAAAGAAAATTATTGTTACCCATATTGAAAAAGCTAGGTTATTCTTCTGCATGCTAATTTTCAGCATTGAGGCCGAGAGGACAGTCCAAAGGAAGCAAGGGGAGGTTGTACGTGACTTGAGATGGAGGAGCAGAGCTGGGCCTATTGTGTGAATCATCCTGCCACTGTCCCAACTGTATTTCCCTTAGCGGAGGGGTAAAGGACAAAATATAACAACATCTGGTGGATGATGCTTTAGCCTAGGTGTTGGCAGCAGCCAAAGCAAAGTGGAAGGAGTGTGGCCAGAGGCGAAGACAACATGGCCATGATCTGATTTGTTTTCTTCCAGTTCCCTATCCTCTTACACAGTTTGTACTTCTAATATGAATAAAAATATCTGCAGAAAAGAAGTGAGAAGCATCCTAAACTTCATGTGGGAGAATTTGGGGGCATATTATCAAGACAGGCAATAAAATTATCGATGTTTTAGCGGCAGAAAACTGCAGCTAAAACAGTGATAATGGACTCGATAATATTCTCTATGGAATTTCAATTGAAGCCCATGTTAAATGTAAAGGACATCTAACATGGGCTTCAATTGGAATTCCAAAGAGCATATTATCAAGCCCATTCTCGCCGAACTGCCGCTAAAATGGCGATAATTTAATCGCCTGTCTTGATAATATGCCCCTAGGTGTTTCAGGCTAGGGAGCTTAAAGGAGGGAGTCCAACACTCTTTACTCAAATTTGATTAAAAACAAATGGGGTTTCTCTACATGTGCATGATAATAGCATTTAACCTTTAGGCTTGGTGAGGTATGGATCGTCTTTCTGTGTCCAGCTTTAAGACGATTATGCATGCTTTAGTAGGTGTTGAGTGTAAGAACAACAGGAGTAAACCCATGGACCGTGTTGGGATGGGTGCGTAATGAGACAAGAAACAATTCCCAACAGGTATCAATAGAAGTCAGTTAAACGATGTATGCAATCAGCATTACAAGAAATAGGAAAACAAGGAGTCTCAAAGAAGATTTGTAGAAGCTTATTATTCAGCAATTATAAAGGGTCTTTCACATGGCTAAATACAGTTAAACAGCACTGTGTAGAGCAAATCATGTGACAACCAGAGGGCACTTGGTGAGTGGTGATATATACAATGAGTGAAAGTGCAAGTGCTAAGGTGAACAGCGTGAACGACGCATAGTGACAAAGTATATATACAGTGATGGCTCCACAAGTTCAAGTTGCAGTTACTTTATAATTGCTGAATAATAAGCTTCTACAAATCTTCTTTGAGACTCCTTGTTTTCCTGTTTCTTGTAATGCTGATTGCATACATCGTTTAACTGACTTCTATTGATACCTGTTGGGAATTGTTTCTTGTCTCATTAGTAGGTGTTGAGCCGGTGCTCTTCCCACTCACAAACAATTTATTTAGTGGGGGCTAATCCTGTGGATGTGACAGTTAAAAAGGATTGAGAATACCATGAAAAAGGTATATAATCAAAATAATGTTTTCATAACTGGCGTTTATGCATCTTACATCAATCCGGTCAAAGACTAATGTTCTGATAGGAGCTATTCAATAAGGTAAAGATTGTTCAGGGTTTCTAGACTAGATGGAACATCTGGCCTAATGTCTGCTCGATAGAC
Source organism: Lissotriton helveticus (assembly GCF_964261635.1). Taxonomy (NCBI): domain Eukaryota; kingdom Metazoa; phylum Chordata; class Amphibia; order Caudata; family Salamandridae; genus Lissotriton; species Lissotriton helveticus. The sequence continues at coordinate 965,261,586 of NC_136070.1, forward strand.
CATTGGGTAACTTGGCGGTGACAGCTTTATAAGAAGAAGAGTCTGTAGTAGCCCTCAGGCACGTATGGGTGCACAACTGGAAGGCAGATGGTGTTGAATAGATAGATTTTTTAAGGTTCCATTCTTGGGCATCATTTTGTTTGGGAGCCAAGATAAGCATATGTGCCTAAACCCGTCAAGGATTGGAGGAATTCCATTCCTTACAAAGGCATGTAGTTGTCTTCCTGTACGTCAATGTACCAGGAGTCTGGCAGAAGTTCATTATTCAGGATCTTTTTGAGGGAGTATTTTCATCCACAACAATTCCACAAGCCAGAAGAAACAGTGGTCCTGACTTCTGGGGTGCTGAGGAGTTTTAGGACCAGCCTACATTATTGATTTTGAAGGCATGGCACCTATAATTACCTATTTGATGCATTCAAACTTTCCAAATGTATCTTTTATAGATGTGGCATTACAAGAATTCAGTATGACACATTCATTGATGCTATCAAGTCAGTTTTATTTACCCTTTTGAACCTAACGCATAAGCAAGGACAAATAAAAAAATATTAGGTTGTTGGCAGATATAATAAAAGTACTAATACAAGTGTGTAAATAATGGAACATCTTTTATAAATAATGTAAAAGTACCAAGCCATTTTCATTAGCATAGTTAGCCAAGAAAAGGGCAGCATGTCTGGTGAAGTGGGATAGATATAATGCAATTTCAAATCTAATTAGAAAAGTGAAAATTGCAATTTGCAAGATTTGGTGCGTTTGTTTCTGGAACAGGAATCTACGGTTGCAAAATGTTTGGGTCTCTCAAAGGATACATTTATTGAAAGCCTGAGATCCACTAATTAGTTCATATCCATTGTTTTCACACATAATCGATAGACCCTCTATAGAAATAAATCCCTTTTTAAAAATAAACAAAGCTGAAATGGGACAAAATAAAAAAACAATGATAATGCATATTTCTGCAGGTGATACATCTTGAGAAAGTTCTGAACATGAAGCAAAGACTGGAGCTAACGTTGCAGAGCCTTTTGGAACCATTTATCGGCCTTTACAGACCCTTTTTTATTAGAACTCAACAAAGAACACGGTGCCAAAATCACTTGGAATCATTTCTAATGGCCCACCTGGGAGAGATGAGATGAAGTTATCAATTACAGTCAAGAATAATAATGCCACAGATCATTTCTCAGAAGAAGGATGCTCCTTAGAATAGCAACACAATTAAATTGCATAATGTAGTGTTGCCTAGCTTTCTGTGTACTTATAACATATGAATAGATCAAGGGTCATGGAAATTCTGATATCCAGACTTCCTTTATGAGCTTTAATATCGTTTTCATAAAATTTGCTGAAACTGGGAAGTGTGATGTTGATAAACATATGTATATGTGAACTATCACAAAAATTATTGTTCCGTGTTTAGCTTGGTAATTTTCATGTTTAATCAGATCAGCAGTCAGTAATTTCTTATTGAAAATACATAATTTAGAGGCGGTCACTACCCTCATCTCAAACGGACATTGAGAAGAGGCAATCCTCTTTAGAGATGAGATAGGTGAAAACTATTTAGGGGCATATTATCAAGAAACGGCGTTAAAATTATCACCGCTTTAGCTGCAGAAAACTTCTGCTAAAGTGGCGATTATGGGCTTGATAATATGCCCTTGTGAATTCTCATAGAAGGCCATGTTCTGGTGTGAACATGGGCTTCTACAGGACTTGGTAATATGATTTCATTTTCTTTTTTTACATATACTAAACAGAATGCTTAATTCTTGCTTATCTAAATAAACTAAAGTTCAGTTTCTTTAAAATGAAATAGATAAATAGATAAATTCAAAATTTAAAATTTAAACTTGAGTTGTGATTTGTTTTATTAAAATATTATGATAAATTAACATGCTATGGTTATAGGATTGCTATGATTAAGCTGGTCTTAGTCTCCATCAACTAACTCCTACTAGATGATCTATTGACCAAATAGTGGAGTACCTTGATGTAGGGTTATCCAGGTTATGGATTAGCATGTGTAAAGAATTTCTATGAATGTATATAATGTATATAATATGAGCCTAGGTACCCCACTAACCAGCAGCTCGCCTTCTTTGTCACTGATTCAGGAGTAAAATGTGTGAGTGTGAAAGAGTATATGACACGCAGTAGTATGGGCCCCACTGATGAGTAAAGTGATTGCTCCTGGGTTTAGTGAGATAAGTATTGAGGGTTGTTGGAGAGCCGCGCTGGATCAGCTGCGCAGTCCTAAAAAGATTAATGCACTACCAAGGCAAGGCGTCACAAAGGCCAGAAAAGTATAATTCTAATATTTAATAGTTACCTTTGGATCTACAGTGAAAACAATAATAATAATAATGATAATTACACATTTGGAAAGCATGAACATATCACCCTTAAGGGTATCCAGGCACTGGGGGCCGTCAGGGAGATTAAGTAAGTTATTGCGCAGATTCACATTATGCTGAGCTGAGTTGCCGCCAGCACAGTAGATTGAACCGTGGTACAGAGGCCAGAATAGCTGATTCTGAAGCACAGGGCTCATGGTTTGATCCCGGGCGCTGGCGGCAGATCAAAGATCAAGTAAAAGGAAAGATCATTCAGAGGCTGGTGAATCATCAACAAATTAAACAAGGGTTGTAAATAATAATGCTTCAAAACATAGAGTGTATTTCAAATAATTTATAGATTCAGATATGTATCACTGTAAAATTGAAAAATTGCCTGTTGATTAATTGTTTTTTTTAATTTGGAAGTAGGGGAGTGAGTTTGTCATGTATATGAAAAACTATAAAGAATGGCTGAAGAAATAGATGTGATTCTGGCTAAAAAGAGAATTTGAGAACCTTACAAAATGAGAATTACAGAATCTGAAGTACAACAAGAAAGTATTGTACAATTAAAAGCAAATTTCTGAAAATTATAAATTTAATTAGAGAATGGTAGAATGTGAAAAACACAAAGATGACTGGACTAACAAGCTACAGAAAAGAAAAATGAAAAAAGTCAGGAATGGTTGTGAATGTGAAATTGCTGAGACAGAGTTCCCATTGAGATAAGTGCCTAGAGGAGCATATGTGCACATCCCTTGGAGTGGACAGGATATTTGGACTTTTACAAAATTGCCAAAACTTAGCACGTAAGCAAGCTTTAACGCACATGGAAAACTAGAAAGAATGGCTGAATGAATGGGTGTGAGTCTGGCTAAAAGGCGAATTTGAGGATGTTATAAAATGAGAATGACAGAATCTGAAGTACAACAAGGAAGTATTGTACAATTAATAGCAAATACCAGAAAAGTATAGCTTTAATTAGAGAATGGTAGAATGTGAAAAAGCACAAAGATGACTGGACTGACGAGCTACAGATAAGAAAAATTTTAAAAGTCAGTCGTAGTTCTGAATGTGAAGTTGTTGAAAGAGAATTCCCATTGAGAGAAGCGCCCAGAGAAAGATATGTGCACGTCCCGTGAAGCAGACAGGATATTTTGCTTTTGCAAAGAGTTTTACAAAACTTAGAGAGGAGCCTGTATGTTTCGTACACTGAAGTGGGTAGGACTGTGACTGTTTCACAAGTTCTTTGGGGAAAATTGTATGCATTATTTTAAATTATTGTGCTTAAGGATTTATGGAATTAATGTAAAACTATGGTAAAGTAGCCAGAGGATGAATCATGGAAAGATGCTCCTAGTTACAAATCTTTGCAAATTGACATTCAAAATATACTCAAGTAACTGGGCATTTGAAAGGAAATGTTCCAGCAAAACAGAACAATTGGTCAACAATTATAATCTCTATTCAAAATACAGATGAGTCATTCATGCATATTACGATAGATTAATACAGATACACAGTGGAATGGGTGCTCCTTGAAAAGAAGGAGCGCCAGGATTTGTTTCAGCTTTTGTGTTGGGTTTTCATCCGAAATTGAGCTCACAGAGTGTGATGTGTTGGCAAACAAAGTCATTGGACAAAATACTTGTGTAAATAAAATATTGTAGTGATTATTTTCATTTGAAAAAGAAGTCAGCTAAAGAGAAGTTGATGATGGCACATCTTTCAGAAAGGTGGTCAAGGAGTTTGCCCAGCTCCTTTTGTGCAAGTTCTGGGTCCTCCAGGTGGTGGAGGAAATGGTTCTCGAGGTAGAGGCAGAGGTTTTAGTAACAATGCTAAAATGGTCACGTGAAATCTGGAGATTTTAGGTAAAGAAATCTATTGGGAAATTATTTTTATATTTAATGTAAAACAGTTTGTAAATGGAACACAAACGATGCCTCTAATGAATACTATGCAGAAGAACATGACTCCAAAGTAACAGAGTGGGATGAGACAGTCATTGCTCCCAGTCAGTGTAAAATATGCAGAATACATAGTAGTTCAATGAGATCATGTCTTCGGCTCAAGTTATACAACCTCAATTGCAGAATAATGCAATGGGATTTCCACTGAAACTTTACATTTTAGTAAAGTCTAACTAAGCGCTTAGAGACCAGCGGTGATAGGCGCTATATAAATATTCCTTAACATAACATAACATAACAAGCTAACAGTTCTTGTGATAGACCAGAATGGCACATATGTTAAAGAATACCTTAATGGCCATTCTGTATCATTTGTGTTTGATAAAGGTGCTACCATTCCACAGTTAGACCATTGGAAGTTCCAAACCTACTCCTCTAAAGAGAAGAAGTACATGAATATGCATTTCAAATAACAAAATGACCAATAAGTTGTAAGCAAAGGTTTCTGTAAAATATCCTTAGATGTAAATAAGCATGAACTTATAATAAGTGAAACAAGTCCAATAAATCTATGAGAGTTAAATTGTGTAACTTATTGCACACCAGATTGCATTTGAAATCACATAAATTACCTTGATATTGAATTCAAAATGATATAAACAAAAACTGCTATGTCCCAGATCTCACCGATGAGGACTTTCTGCTATCTTTAAGATACACTGTGAAAAGAGAGGCATGCCATGTTACAGCTAACGAGATTGGGATGATTAAAAGTGCATAACTAGTGTAAGTTATCGTGAAACCTGATGCAGTGGCTCCACCATTCACAATTATAGATTTTCTCATGAAGCTGAGGAAGGGACTACACACCTGTGATTGAAATGATGGTACATCAAGGCATTTTAAAAGATGTTTTGGGAAGCTTATGTAACACACCTACAATAGCCTTGCACAAACATTTAAAAAATCATGACATATTCAAATACTGGTACAAAATCAAGAAGTATTATTCCTCTCCAGCAGCAAAATATGCTGGTCTCTGTCAGTTATGTGTACTGCTCCATTGGCTGATTTAAAAGCATGTTTGGGTTGAGTGTCCTCGTGTTAGAAATGGAGTCTCTAGCCGGAAGAGGTTTGTACCCTGTCCAAGTAGGGACCACAACTGTATTCAGGGTAAGTCAGATACACAGCCAAAAGGAACCTGTGCTCACCCTCTGGTAGCTTGGCAAAGAGCAGCCAGCCTTTATTTAAGAGGTAACGTGTAAAGTATTTGTGGAACACGTATTAAAATAAAACAGTGACAACACCACACAAGAATAATCCTCACCAGGTTAGAGAAATGGAGCTTGATTTAATTATCAAAACGAGATCAAAACAACCAAAATCCAAAAAGCAGAGTTATGAAATTTTAAAGATTATCTTGAAATTTAGTGCTTAGAGTCATAAAGCCCCAACCGAGGCTATCTGGTCTCACGAGACCGGGTCAAATCTGAAAGGTGAAGCAAACTGCGATGAACCGTTGGTCAGACACAGAAGCCACACAGAGTCCATTGAAACAGTATCTTTACGGAGAATAAGCTTTGGCGTCGAGGAGCAGCTGTGATGAGCGGAGGAGGTGATGCGTCATCGTCGTTCCGAAGGATTGTAGGTGATGCGTAGGTTCTGAGTCACGCAGTTGGGTCCTGCTTCGTTGTTGAGCTCCAGATGATGAAGGCAATGTCGCTCTGCACTGTTGACACTGTGGAGTCCTCGAAACAGTGATGTGTTGAAGGCAAATGCATCAATTCCAACTGGCACAAAGCCGAGACTGTGTGAATTTGATGCTGCAGCACAGACATCCCACTTCCAAGGGCCAGGACTGGATTTGTATCTCTTTGCAGTGCAGGACTCACAGATGGCAGAGTTCAGGTGCTGGTTGAAGATTTGCAGGCAGTTTTTGATGTTCCTGAGACTGCAGAACAGGAGTCAAGCAGACAACCCCTTGGAGTCACTCTGGGTTCAAGTGGTGTAGGTCCAGTCCTTCTCACCCAGGCAGAGAGGGCAGCAGACATGGCAGCACAGCACAGCAGAAAAGTAGTTTTTCCAGAGCAGCAGTCCCACATAGTAGCCATCCATAAGCAGCACAGCAGTCCTTCCTGGCAGAATTTCCACAGGTCCAGAAGTGTACTGATTTTGTGGGGTCAGAAGTCCAGTTCTTACACCCAGTTGTGCCTTTTAAGTAGGAGAGACCTCAAAGAGAGGCTTTGAAGTGCACACAGGTCCTCCCTTTCCTTCCCTGGCTCCAGACATACTACAGGGGGGTATGCAGCTCATTGTGTGGGGACAGGCACAGCTCTAATCAGGTGCACGTGTCAGCTCCTCCCTCCCATCCTGCCCAGGATGACCCATCAAGATGTTAATGGCCCATCAGAATGTAAATGTACCCTAAGGCACACTTCAGCTCCCTTTGTGTGTAGAATGTCTAGTTGGAATGCACAAAGCCCAGCTGTCACCTAACCCAGACATGCATTGGAGACAGGCAGCAGACACACAGGGCTTAAGAGCCAAAAAGTGCCAAGTTTCTAAAAGTGGCCTTTTTAAAGTTGTAATCATAAATCCAACTTTGCCATTAAAGAGGATTTATCATTACAAGTCATAGATACCAAATAGGACTATTCTACTCCTTCTTAATCAGGAATTCCACTTGATAAATGTGTTAAAGAATCCCCAATGCTGCCATAGATGTGCGCTTTGACTCCCTCACCTCCCACCTGGATCACATTGGGGAGCTTCTAGACAGACAGAGCACCCAAAAATATTCTCATCATTGGCATGGCCGAGACCACCAACATGGGATGCCCAGGACAATTTGTGGAAACCCTACTGACTGAGCTATTTAGCGCCCAGCACTTCTCCTCTATATTCATCATGGAGAGGGCACACAGGTCCCTGGGCCCTCAACTGTCTTGTGGGGCAGCACCTCGGCCAATAATTGCATGCCTTCTAAATTATAGGGACCGGGATGCCGTGCTCCGTCAGTTCCGGGAGTGCTCCCCTCTACTCTACCAGGAAGCCACCATATAAACTTATCTAGACTTCACCTTGACTCTGCAGGAGGAGCGTCATAAGTTTGTGGAGGCAAAGGTGCAGCTCAGAAAACATGGAATCAAATAGGGCATACTCTACCCCGGCATACTCTACCCCGCCCGGCTCTGAGTGGTATCAGACGGCAATCAGCGTTTCTACGACAATCCAGCTGAAGTACTCACATTCTGCAAGCAACTGGGACCAAGCAGCCCCTCCTCTAACCACGCAAACCCAGAGCACTCATTAAGCCTGGGCAGTGAACTTCGCTCCGTTCATGGCGTTTGCAGAGTTGTCTGCATTTGGCACTCTGCGGAGCTTGCGGAGTGCAGAAAACTCTGCTTTGCGATGTGCAGCAGAGTTTTTTTCCCTGCTCGTGATCGCGACCGTTAAGTTTGTGATCGCGAACAATAAGTTTGCGATTGGGAGCGGTAAGTTTGCGAGCCCGAGCTGCCGCTCGGGTAGAATTTGTACCCGAGCAGCAGAAATACCAGCACAAACTGCAGTTCGCACCGCACCCCGCCACTCGCGGAACTTTGCAGAGTTTTTTTGTAACTTCGCAGAGTTCCGCATAGCAAAACTCCGCAAACTACGCCCAGGCCTAGCGCTCATCACAGGATGACAATGTTTCAGCCAGTCCTGAACTCTTTAATCCTGGTTGAAGGGCCATGCCCTAATTGTACTGCAGGTTTTTTAGAGCCACCAGAATGCTAAAATATTCATACATTTATATGCTCTGTTTTGTTGGTCCCTCCTCGCTCTACGCAATGACTGCCACGACCCTTATGGAACACTCACAAGTACTTCTCGTCAAACTGTGCTCATGGCTCCGATGCGTTGCCCACTCCTTTAGAATTATTCCATGTTCTACAGTGTTTTGGGCTTTATCGGGATTCGATAGGACTTCTACTCCTAGTGTGGGTGGAGGGATGTTATTAGGGGATTGTTTTTTGAACTTTTATGCTCTTTCTAGCCTTTTTATCTTCTTCTCCTTTCTTCTTTCTTTCATGATGAAACAGAACTTTGCAATAGCCTCCTGACAGACCTGACCAGGCAGACTCTTCATATCCCATTCCTTTCTCAATGGGAGCCTCTAGGCGGACAGTGGATATGCCTCTCCTTACCTGAAATGTCTGAGGCTTGAATAACCCTTGTAAAAGTAAGCTGGTCTTATCGTACTTCAATCGGCATGGCATCAAGATCGCATTCCTACAGGAAACACACCTGCCCCCCCAGACGTCTTCGGTCTTTGCTACATAATGGGGCCCGCACCGATTTTTTGTTAACTATAGCTTCTTTTCTTGGGGAGCCTGCATACTTATTCATAAATCCCTTCCCTTTATACACCAGTCCAGTTTTGCAGAAATGTTGGGCCGCTACATTTTGGTGACAGGAACTATATTGGGGAGACAAATTGTTTTCTGAAACCTGTATGCACCGAACTCCAATGACCCCCTCACCCCCTTTTACCAGACCATTGCCATCCTCCTAGATGGCATTGACTTGGACACTATTTTGGTGGTTGGGGACTTAAATATCCTTCTAGATCCCGCCATAGATTCTTTCAGCACCATCCCTTGTACTAAACCATGCCTACTGCGCTCTTGTCAGGATATGATAAATACGCACACCCTCCGGGACATCTGGCGCACACACCATCCTGCTATTCTGGCCAACACTTTCTACTCAGTTCCACACTCGGTGTGGACCCGACTGGATTTTTGGCTCTTCTCAGCAGCCAACTTCCCGTAGCTTCGAGACATACAGGTGGTGCCACACACATTGCCTGACCATGCCCCAGTGCGACTGATGCTTACTCTTCGTTCACCGAAGTGACTACCTACTATAAATCATTTAATACATATTTCCTTACTCCTAAGTCTGCAGCACGTCAGAATTACCTAGAGGAAATAGCCATAGTCTGGCTGTCTGACGGCCAATCCCAATTCCTGAATGAACCCTTCGCGCCTGAGGAAATAGCCCAGGCGATTGACTCCCTTGGGCGGTTTGTAGGTCCCTGGGCTGGACGGCCTGAAGGGAGCCTTTTAAAAAGCATATAAATCTACTCTGACCCCCATTTGCTTGAAGTATACGCTGAAGCCCTTACTACTGGTACCCTTCCCCCTTCCATGCAAGAGGCAGTAATCTCCCTCCTACTGAAACCAGGAAAGGACCCAAGTGCTTTTGCTTCGTACAGACCACTTTCTCTTCTCAATTTCAATAATAACATTTTGGCCAAAACTTTGGCTAATCGGTTATCATTATTGTTAGATATAATACTGTCACCCGTGCAGACAGGATTCATACCTCATCAGTCCACCTCTTTAAATGTATGTGCTATCTTCTCAGTTTTAAATAGGAAATCTCTTGATACCCCGCAGTTGTTGCCCTGCAAGACGCGGAGAAGGCTTTTGACTCCCCGGATTGCCTTTTCTCCACAACACTCTGCAGAAACTCGGAATTCCCGGGAGGTTCACAGCTCTCATCTCCTTACTATACTCGGCACGCATCCATATTAATGGTTCCCTCACGGACCCCTTCAACATCTCCCGTGGCAGTAGGCAGGGGTGCCCGTTCTCTCCTTTATTATTTATTGTAGCAATGGACCCACTGGTGCGCCACCTCCACCACCTTTTTTTTTTTTAACTGGATGGATCGCGAGTGTGCCAGAAACGAGGAAAATCGACTTTAAACCGATATCGGCAGCCAGCCCAGTTTTCTACACCCTTAGAACGCCACAGAAGTTCTTTTCTTTTCCATTCTGGAAAATAGCTAGGTATACCTATCGAACCGCAACATAGAAACTGTGAATATATATTCAGCGTGGCTCAGTGGTTAGAGGTGGCAGACCTGGAAGCTGAGATCGACCGTGGACCAGGGTTCGATTCCCCGCCTCGGCGGGTCTCGGGCTCAAAAATTCCACGGACTCGACAATTCTCGCTCTGGTGCCTACTCGACTCACGGGGTCACACTCTGCGACTCTGGGCAATAGCTTGCTTAATCTCCACTACGGCCCCTCGCGGCGGGATGCCTGGCTTTCACCTTGTAGACACCCTGCCGGGGTTTCTCACAGGGGAATACCAGGACGGGTTCCCTAAGCAAGCGCCGGGACGCTCCCGGGCAGCTGTGCGCTTTATAAGTCCAGCACATTTACATTTACAATACTGTGTATGAGCGGACATAGTCTGAGACAATGGAACTGACGGTAGAGCTGATATTGACGACAAACGTGCTTGTCTAGCTAGAGAATCGAACCAATAGCACTGACACAAGACTTGGTAGTTGTGAGGACGCATTTAACCTACTGTGGAGGAAGCAGGATACAGGTATTCGCCCCTGAAGAAGGGAACAGGGCTTCCCGAAATGCATCGGGCGACGCTTCCTTTTAAACTTTGGTGCTACTGTGTTATGCAATGAATTACCTTTTTCAGATAGGGATGTGTATAAGTACATGAATATATGTTGTATTCAGTCATGAAATACAATGCAAAATAATATATGCATATTGTGTTTGGAGTGAAGCATTATAACTCTGTATAGGAATATATTGTATTCGTTATGAAAATTTTTGTAGAAAAATAAATTTGTAAAGCTGAAGATCAGTTTAAAGAATATTTATTATATGTAGTACGTCAAGAGTATTTAATTTGTTGAGAATTAATATTCTCCAGGAACAGTGCATCCTGCATGTAGGCCTCGCTTACATTTTCTTTGATCTTTTCACACACTGTGTAGCCAACACAGTCCAGCAGTGTGCACCCTTAGTTCACAGTAATAATTTGGAATACATCAACTAATAATAGAGTGCTCCTCTTCCCCTTTTGAAAACTACCACCTCCAGGAACTCCATATGCATCGTCGACTACGGTTTTCCACTGGACTTCTCCTTATGTCCATGTATGCCGATGACATCCTTTTTTCATTCGTCATCCTTCTGTTAATTTAACTGCAGTGGTCCAGGAGATGATTCAATTTGGCGGACTATGTATGGCCTTTGCATTAACTAGGCAAAATCAGAGCTGTTTCCCGTTACTGACGCCACCACACCTCCTACCTGTGAATATCATTTTAAATGGTCCGCCGACACCACCAAGTATCTGGGTGTGGTTTTACACAGCAAATAGGGAGCAAGTTATCCGGTTGAATTATATCCGTGCAATCGACGAGCTCTCTACCCAAAATGATCGCTAGATACAACTCCCCCTATCAATGGCCGGCTGCATAACCATTATAAAAATGACAGTTCTCCCTCCACTCCTTTATCTCTTTATAAACATACCCATACCCTTAAATAAGGCCTTTTTTCTACACTCAGAAGCAAACTTTTGAAATTGGTTTGAGCTGGCCATCGACCTCAGGTCACCTTGAACACCCTAACTCTCCCAAGTGATCGTGGCAGCTTCGCAGTCCCCAATCTCCTGCTGTACTTCTTGGTGGCTCAGGCCCATTTTGCCTATTACTGGTTTCACCTGGACGCCATGCTGCCCTACGTCTGGCCAGAACTTGACGTAGTAAATCCTACATCCTTGAATGCACCATTGCCGCAGGGCATTAGACAGGATCCCAATGAAATCCGGACCTTATCCACCACTTGCTGGGCCTGGAGGAAACGGTGCGGCTCGTTGGGCTTAAATTTCTTATATTCATGGAGTCTTCCCCTTCTCCTGGTCACATAGCTCCCACTCACAACCGAAAAACTAGTACAAGGCACTCTACATAAATATGATCTGCATTCTTTAGGGGATGTGTTCCCAGATGGACATGTCCTGTGCGTCAACCCCAAACTTACACACAGCGACACCCCCTTCATGAATAGATTCATTCTTAATAGACTCCATGGTGCGCTGCACTCCTGTGTACCGTCCTACCCACTCGCCCCCGATATATTGACTCCACTCACTCTTTTGATATCAGACCCAGATGGTTTGCCTCTCATTGCTAAGCTTATTGTGCATGCATAGCCCTTAAACATGCCAATGTAGATGGGTTTTGGAGGCAGTGGGAGAGGGACCTGGGACACCCACTTACTGATAAGGATTTGGCTTTCTGCTGTGTACAGACTAAACTGGTTTCCCATAATCACAGACACAAGCTTCTGCATTTCCGCTTTCTACACAGAGCCTATGTTACCTCCAGCGGGCTGGCCCATATTGACTCTTCCGGATCCACTCTGTGCCCCAAATGCCGAAGCCCGGATGCAGATTTTCGACTTCTAACCTGGATGTGCCCACCGGTAGCTACGTACTGGACAGAAGTATTCCAGGTTCTCTCTAAGATGATTTCCTCGCCTATCGATCCGGCCATATTTATGGCTATCCTAGGCAATGTTTCTCCCGTTCCCACAACTACTCGCAGATTTGCTGCTATTGCACTTCTCTTGGACAAGTGGGAGATTGATCTTCATTGGGGCAGTTGTATACATCCTGCCGTTAAAGCCAGGCTCCGCAGTATGACTTTCTGTGACCTGAAGGGTGAGGTGTATTCCTCTCTACTGCCCCTTACAGTTCCCCCTGAAGATATTTAGCAGCCTCTTAGAGAGTATCTCCTCACATTGACTCCAGACTCCCCCACTCCCACCCCTCAAGCGCCTCTCAATGCACCCCTGTCGGACAGCTCCAGCCAGGATGCTGACATGTGATGTCCCATACTCAGTCCCTTCATCCCTGCCCTCAGAGACCCACTTCCTCAGCTTATTATTTGACACCTCAACAATTGTCTGCTATCTCACTAATCCTTACTATCATTACTGAAATGTATTTCATACTTGCAACAAGTCCTGCAATGTCTTGCTATTCAATGTATCACCTTTATCTCGTCACTATTGTCTCTTGTTTTTGTACCACTGAACTGAAAATCATTTAAAAAAAGTTTTGAAGAAAACAACAACAATTCCCAATGCTGACCTATAAGAGGGCTGAGCTTCACAATAATGAAAAACGAATTTGGGAGTTTTTCACTAACAGGACAGGTATAGCTAAAAAGTATATATACTACTTTTTACTTACACATCACCCTCCCCTATGGGCTGCCTAGGGCTTACCTTAGGGTTGATTTATATTTAATAAAAAGGGGGCGATTTAAATGCCAAGTCGACAAGGCAGTCAAACTGCACATACAGGTCCTGCAGTGGTAGGCCTGAGAAATGTTTGAAGGGCTACTTATGTGGATGGCACAATCAGTGCTGCAGTCTCACTGGGCCCTGGGCACATATAGTGCACTATACTAGGGGGGTAAACGTAAATTAAATAAGCCAATTGTGTATACACACAAATGTTATCATGTTTAGGGGAGTGAGCACATGCACTGGTTAGCAGAGGTAAAGTCCCCAGAGTCCTATGGCCAACGAACACAGATCAGCAAAAAGTGAGGCAAAACAGGCAAAAAGTGTGGATGAAGAGTACCCTAAGGCTTTGAGTATCCCACTCCCCATCTAGCTTTGGGAGCAGCCCAATGTCCTCCTTCCATGGAGGGCGGTTTCCAGAGTTCTATGTGGCATTCTAATCCAGCTTTCCCTACCACCAACTGCACTCTCCCCGTCTTTGCAATAAATCACATCTATTACGAGTCATTGGGGAATACCATGCCGAATTTGGTATTTAATGCACCTAAATCTGCGTGATAAATTAAGTGCTGTATTCTTTCCCCCCCTGTTAATGAACCCTGAGCAAAGTGCTAAGCTATGCTCGCGTAGTGTGCGAAGTTTGCGCTACTTCGCACTACGCGAATTGCACGTAGCACAGTGCAAACGTGCGTTGCGTAGCGGTCATTTTTTGCTCGCTCGTGGTCCTCAACGTCAAGTTGGCGACCGCGAGCGTGCAAAATGACACCCTGGCGAGACTTTTTCCTCGTTCGCGATCAGCAACATCAAGTTGCCTATCGCGAGCATAAAAAATAAACCTCCCGGCGAGATTCTCAACGCGGGTAGGTCAGGTTTCTCATTACGAGTGGTCGCGTATGCTCGCTACCACTCGCGATGAGAAACTACCAGTCCGCGTTGAGAAAGCTGCCGCTCGAGTAGAAATCTACTCAAGCTGCAGAAAACGACCGCTTGCACTGTGCAAGATGTGGTTAGAAAAAAACAATAGGAGGGAGGTAGAGTATAGGGGTAGGATTCTTACTCCACGGGCACTGTTACATAAACAAAAGGAATCCTACTCACAGTGAAAGGAAATAAGGGTGTCTTCCACAGTGTGGAGACACTCAGTGTTTTGTTAAATACCCCTCACACACCAACAGGCCCCTTGGTGTCATGCTTCATCATCGGGGTCTTCGCACCCCTCTAACGGGATGCGGCGTGCTGTGACCTACGACTACGCGGGAGCACTATAAGTTGGACTATGTGTGGTGTGTGTGATGCAAGTGAGGGGGTATTGAATGTGAGTGGTGGGGTTTGGTGAAGGTTTAAAAAGTACCTGGCTCGTGGGTGTATGGGAAAAAACTTTATTCACAACCCCGGGCTGGTACTGTTAAAAGGGTGCAGAGTGAGGTAGTTATCTGTCGTGACTATGGACAGTACCTCTGGTGTGCGTCGACATGTTTCGGAGCGTGTGCTCCTTCTTCAGGACGGGGGCACAACTTCCCACCTTACTCACGTATTTCTAATATTTATGTAAGTTACAAAAAGTGAAAGACTATATATAGTGAATTAATATTAAATTAAGGCTATAATGTGCCTACAGCGGATTGTGACCATGCAGTTGCATGTCCTACAAAGAAAAAGAAGAAAAAGAAAAATGAATGTGGTTGCCCTTATTAGGGTGGCTCATGCAGGTGCAGTCACCTGGAGCACCACATGGCATATTTGCCCTGTAAAGAAAACGACAAACAAAACACACAACATAGAAGCACACATATATATATGTTTAAAATATATAGGTCATACTCATTATAAAATGATGTCTTGCTTCATGAGCATTCTGGGACGTCTGGGGATGTTTGCCAATTTTGCAAACTAAAGGAACAAAGGAATGTTTTCAGTTTTTTACTCACTTTTTTGCTTGGAAAATGGTGTTTCTATAGACCAATACTCACTAACTCGGGACAAAGTGCGCCTCCGTGTTTCCCCACACGCTGCTCCGCTGGTTTTGACTAGGAATGGGTGCTGCGCGCCTTTTATACTATGATTTTTCAAGTACTGTTCTATCTTCATTGGCTTATTTTCGGATATGCCTAATGCCCATATATGGCTAATCCGTTCATAGTTACCCATACCCCATATATGGTGTGTCCGGTCGAACGGGCGAGCGTAGGTAAAAATACCACGTGTGGCTATTTAGGGTTAGACGACGCGTGCGTGTAGGATCTATGGCTTGCACCTGTGTGCGATCGATGGGGTTTTAGCTTTTATGGGCAGGCGCATGCGCGGAAGAACAGTGCTACGCGCATGCGTACGTACGCTGGGGTTTAGCGCATTCTCATTGTTATAAGAAGCGCATGCGCGACGGTTTAGTGTCCGCATTGAGAGCTGTGTATTGCGCAATGGGATAGTCTACCCGGTGTAATCGAGCAGTAGTTTTTTATGACAAGGATCGTTACCAAGGTTATATTCATTTGTAAATCTTTTTGGTTCATGGACGTTTAGATGGAAAACATGGAGTTGGATTTCTAGGTCACTAGGCAGCTATATTATTGTTAGTGATCTATTAATTATAAAAATTATTAAGAACATTTTTTGAAAAGGCGAGGGGGCAGTATTACTAACTGGACAGTTGGCCCCAGGGCACATCATCATTCAGACCCTCGATATGTGTTCCAAGACGGAACACCCACCCTGGTTCCTTCTGAAAAAGACCCATTCCAGAAGCCAAGTGTTCGATCACAGTCCATTTTAGATCGTTCACACAATGTCGTTCTTCCAGATAGTGTGTTGCCATTTTTGTCGTGGACTTTTTGCAGCGGACATTGCTTTTGTGTTCACCCATCCTTGTTTTTACAGGTCTCGTGGTCATGCCCACGTACTCCAGACCACATGGAGAAGTGATCATGTACACCACATTTTTAGTGTTACAATTTGTGAATTGTCTTTGTTCCCAAGTTGTACCGTTTCTGAATGTTAAGATTTTGCCTTTCTCCGTGAGGTGACAGCTGCTACAGTTCCCACAGGGGAAATGTCCCTGTATCCCAATAGTGGTCTGTCTGGTGGTGGTACTAGGCTTTGGCCTGGTATGTACCAGTAGGTCTCGCAGGTTCCTACCACGGCGGTGTGTATGCATTGGTTTCTCCAGATTGAGGCTCCCACAGTTCAATATTCTCCAATGTTTATTTATAATTCTGGAGATTTCATTTGACACTGTTGAGTAAGTAGTGACACATATAGGTCTTCTTTTCTCATCAGGGGTCGGTATCTTATCCTCCAGCAGTGCTTCCCGGTGATTGTTCTTGGCCCTTTTCATAGCCTTCTCAATGATTTTGGGGGGGTACTTTCTCTGTAACAATTTTGTTTTCAGTTCACCGGCTTGTGACTTAAAATCGGTCAGTTCTGTGCAGTTGCGTCTCAACCTCAAGAATTGTCCATAAGGGAGGTTTTCCCTTAGGTGCCTGGGATGGAAACTATCATACCTCAATAAGCAATTCCTTGCGGTGGGTTTGAAATGCGTGGTGCTTTTGAGTCTGTTCCCGTCAGCATAGATGTTAAGATCGAGAAAAACCATCGCTTTGTTGGAGATGGTGCTCGTGAATTAGATACACGTTTTGATTATTTAGCCAGTTGACGAAATCGATAGCTGTGTGTGTTTGTCCGTCCCAAATGATGAAGACATCATCAATATACCTTTTCCAGGTATTGATGTGGGTTCTGTATGGGTTATCTGTATGTAGTATCCTGTTTTGCTCTAGATGATGGACGTATAATCCAGCCAGACTAGGAGCAAATGTACTGCCCATACTGGTGCCGTGGCTCTGTAAGTATATGGTCTTTTCATACTGGAAAAATTTGTGTTGTAGTGCCAGGGAGATACATTCGAGTACTAGACCTCGTGGTGTTTGGTACTTCCATTGGCTGGTAAACAGTACTTCCTCAATTATTTGGAGAGTCTCATCGTGTGGTAGGCTAGTATATAAACTCTCCACGTCTAGGCTCAGCAGCAGTTGTTTCGTGGGGTCAAAACTCTTATCCTCCAACAGCTGTAGGACTGATTTTGTATCCCTCAAGTAGGTATCAGCAGATTGGACCAATGGGCGAAGGAAGGCATCCGCAAATTTAGAAAGTGGTTCAAGGATGGAGCCAATCCCTGACACTATGGGTCTCCCAGGTGGGTTGTTGATGTTCTTATGGATCTTTGGAATACAGTAAAAGTATGGAATTCGTGGTGAGGGTTGTTGTAGAAATTCAGCTTCTTTTTTGCTTAGCCAATTGTGGGCCAGCGCTTCCTCTACCATACCTCCAATTCTGATGCGTAACTTTTCAGTTGGATCCTCCTGGAGGACTCTGTAATTCCGTGTGTCTAACAATAGTCTTATGCATTCGGTGTTGTATGCTTCTAAGGTTTGTAGGACAATTGCTCCGCCCTTATCTGCTGGTTTTATGATCAGCTCCTTGTTGTTAGACAGCTCTCTGATTGCCCTTTGTTCCTCGCCACTGATGTTATGATAGATGTTATCATCCCTCAGGTTTAATTTGTTAACTTCAGTGATGACAGCTTTCTCAAAAGTTAACAGTTCAATTGGCAATGAAGAGTCTGGCGGGGTAAAGGTAGATTTTAGTTTCAGCCCGGTATCTGTGTTAATGGTTTGTCTTGAAAAAATGCTTGTAATTTCAACTTCCGTGTGAATTCCTGGAGTTCTATGTTAAGTTTGAAGATGTCTGGTTTCTGAGTTGGTACGAAACCTAGTCCTTTGTTTAACACATTCCGTTGCGTGTCTGTTAGAGGCCAGGGTGTTAGGTTGACCACTAGGTTCCTCTCTTGCTCGTTGATGGCTGGTTTGGGAGGGATCCGGTCATGCTCCTGGTGGTTCGGGAGTTGGCTTGGTCTTGATCCTCCCATACAACGTTGTTGCCTTTCCGGTTCCTTCCACGTGTTGTTGAGCGCGTGCCTAAAAAAGTCTGTTGTTGGCCATAGTATCCATCATTATAGTCCGGGTTCCATTGTTGGTAATTCTGTCCACCCGATTGTGGTCCATATTGGAAAGGGATGAATGGTGGTGGGCCCATAAATCGTTGTGGATATTGTGGAGGTTGGGGTTGGTAACCTCTCCACCCTCGTTGTCTGGGGAACTGTTGTCTCCTCTGCCTCCATCCTCCTCTCCATTGTCTGGATCCTCTGTTGCCACTGGAATTGGAACCTGTGGATCCATTGTCTGAAATATCGCTATCAGCATCACTAGTGGAATTTTTTGGAACGTAGTCAGTTTTGGTGTAAGGGTATGCACTTTCAGGTGTGAATCTAGCCTTGTCTTTGGTTAGTTTGTTGGACTTGCTTTGTTTAAGGGTGAACTCAAAATCCGTCATTTGTTGATTTAATTCGTCTAGTCTTATTTTTAAATCCTCAGTAGATATGTACGTTTTCAGCTGTACTTCTATTTTGTTAATCTCAATTTTCAGCTCATGGGTAATCCTTGCTGCGGTTTTTATTATTAGGACTAGCCAATCTCTTGAGCAGTGCCAGGATATTAGCGACCACTCCTTTTTAAAAATTAGATCGTTCTGAAAAATGAGCGGTTCGTTCTTAACTATTAATCCTGGTGGTGCCATTTTATTCCGTAAATATTCCTTCATGAATAGGCCGTGAAGGGCTGCCTTGATCTGGTTCCGTCTGAGGTTCATTAGTTCATTCCACTCATTTATGTTGGGACCGGTTTCTGGGTTGCTCAGGCCTTCAAATGGGTTAAGGTCTCTGAGAATTCTATCGATCTCGTCGTCCCCAAATGTGAGGCCATGTTCGTCCTCCATTGTGTGTTGACCACTGATATTCTTAACTATAGTGTGTGTCTCTATGTGTGTGTAGTGAGAACTCCCGCAGCTCTGCGCTGCCTAGATATGAAAAAAACAATAGGAGGGAGGTAGAGTATAGGGGTAGGATTCTTACTCCACGGGCACTGTTACATAAACAAAAGGAATCCTACTCACAGTGAAAGGGAATAAGGGTGTCTTCCACAGTGTGGGGACACTCAGTGTTTTGTTAAATACCCCTCACACACCAACAGGCCCCTTGGTGTCATGCTTCATCATCAGGGTCTTCGCACCCCTCTAACGGGATGCGGCGTGCTGCGACCTACGACTACGCGGGAGCACTATAAGTTGGACTATGTGTGGTGTGTGTGATGCAAGTGAGGGGGTATTGAACGTGAGTGGTGGGGTTTGGTGAAGGTTTTAAAAGAACCTGGCTCGTGGGTGTATGGGAAAAAACTTTATTCACAACCCCGGGCTGGTACTGTTAAAAGGGTGCAGAGTGAGGTAGTTATCTGTTGTGACTATGGACAGTACCTCTGGTGTGCGTCGACATGTTTCGGAGCGTGTGCTCCTTCTTCAGAACGGGGGCACAACTTCCCACCTTACTCACGTATTTCTAATATTTATGTAAGTTACAAAAAGTGAAAGACTATATATAGTGAATTAATATTAAATTAAGGCTATAATGTGCCTACAGCGGATTGTGACCATGCAGTTGCATGTCCTACAAAGAAAAAGAAGAAAAAGAAAAATGAATGTGGTTGCCCTTATTAGGGTGGCTCATGCAGGTGCAGTCACCTGGAGCACCACATGGCATATTTGCCCTGTATAGAAAACGACAAACAAAACACACAACATAGAAGCACACATATATAGATGTTTAAAATATATAGGTCATACTCATTATAAAATGATGTCTTGCTTCATGAGCATTCTGGGACGTCTGGGGATGTTTGCCAATTTTGCAAACTAAAGGAACAAAGGAATGTTTTCAGTTTTTTACTCACTTTTTTGCTTGGAAAATGGTGTTTCTATAGACCAATACTCACTAACTCGGGACAAAGTGCGCCTCCGTGTTTCCCCACACGCTGCTCCGCTGGTTTTGACTAGGAATGGGTGCTGCGCGCCTTTTATACTATGATTTTTCAAGTACTGTTCTATCTTCATTGGCTTATTGTCGGATATGCCTAATGCCCATATATGGCTAATCCGTTCATAGTTACCCATACCCCATATATGGTGTGTCCGGTCGAACGGGCGAGCGTAGGTAAAAATACCACGTGTGGCTATTTAGGGTTAGACGACGCGTGCGTGTAGGATCTATGGCTTGCACCTGTGTGCGATCGATGGGGTTTTAGCTTTTACGGGCAGGCGCATGCGCGGAAGAACAGTGCTACGCGCATGCGTACGTACGCTGGGGGTTAGCGCATTCTCATTGTTATTAGAAGCGCATGCGCGACGGTTTAGTGTCCGCTTTGAGAGCTGTGTATTGCGCAATGGGATAGTCTACCCGGTGTAATCGAGCAGTAGTTTTTTATGACAAGGATCGTTACCAAGGTTCTATTCATTTGTAAATCTTTTTGGTTCATGGACGCTTAGATGGAAACCATGGAGTTGGATTTCTAGGTCACTAGGCAGCTATATTATTGTTAGTGATCTATTAATTATAAAAATTATTAAGAAAATTTTTTGAAAAGGCGAGGGGGCAGTATTACTAACTGGACAGTTGGCCCCAGGGCACATCATCATTCAGACCCTCGATATGTGTTCCAAGACGGAACACCCACCGTTGTTCCTTCTGAAAAAGACCCATTTCAGAAGGCAAGTGTTCGATCACAGTCCATTTTAGATCGTTCACACAATGTCGTTCTTCCAGATAGTGTGTTGCCATTTTTGTTGTGGACTTTTTGCAGCGGACATTGCTTTTGTGTTCACCCATCCTTGTTTTTACAGGTCTCGTGGTCATGCCCACGTACTCCAGACCACATGGACAAGTGATCATGTACACCACATTTTTAGTGTTACAATTTGTGAATTGTCTTTGTTCCCAAGTTGTACCGTTTCTGAATGTTAAGATTTTGCTTTTCTCCGTGAGGTGACAGCTGCTACAGTTCCCACAGGGGAAATGTCCCTGTATCCCAATAGTGGTCTGTCTGGTGGTGGTACTAGGCTTTGGCCTGGTATGTACCAGTAGGTCTCGCAGGTTCCTACCACGGCGGTGTGTATGCATTGGTTTCTCCAGATTGAGGCTCCCACAGTTCAATATTCTCCAATGTTTATTTATAATTCTGGAGATTTCATTTGACACTGTTGAGTAAGTAGTGACACATATAGGTCTTCTTTTCTCATCAGGGGTCGGTATCTTATCCTCCAGGAGTGCTTCCCTGTGATTGTTCTTGGCCCTTTTTATAGCCTTCTCAATGATTTTGGGGGGGTACTTTCTCTGTAACACTGGTGCCGTGGCTCTGTGAGTATATGGTCTTTTCATACTGGAAAAATTTGTGTTGCAGTGCCAGGGAGATACATTCGAGTACTAGACCTCGTGGTGTTTGGTACTTCCATTGGCTGGTAAACAGTACTTCCTCAATTATTTGGAGAGTCTCATCGTGCGGTAGGCTAGTATATAAACTCTCCACGTCTAGGCTCAGCAGCAGTTGTTTCGTGGGGTCAAAACTCTTATCCTCCAACAGCTGTAGGACTGATTTCGTATCCCTCAAGTAGGTATCAGTAGATTGGACCAATGGGCGAAGGAAGGCATCCGCAAATTTAGAAAGTGGTTCAAGGATGGAGCCAATCCCTGACACTATGGGTCTCCCAGGTGGGTTGTTGATGTTCTTATGGATCTTTGGAATACAGTAAAAGTATGAAATTCGTGGTGAGGGTTGTTGTAGAAATTCAGCTTCTTTTTTGCTTAGCCAATTGTGGGCCAGCGCTTCCTCTACCATACCTCCAATTCTGATGCGTAACTTTTCAGTTGGATCCTCCTGGAGGACTCTGTAATTCCGTGTGTCTGACAATAGTCCTATGCATTCGGTGTTGTATGCTTCTAAGGTTTGTAGGAAAATTGCTCCGCCCTTATCTGCTGGTTTTATGATCAGCTCCTTGTTGTTAGACAGCTCTCTGATTGCCCTTTGTTCCTCGCCACTGATGTTATGATAGATGTTATCATCCCTCAAGTTTAATTTGTTAACTTCAGTGATGACAGCTTTCTCAAAAGTTAACAGTTCAATTGGCAATGAAGAGTCTGGCGGGGTAAAGGTAGATTTTAGTTTCAGCCCGGTATCTGTGTTATCCGTGGTTAATGGTTTGTCTTGAAAAAATGCTTGTAATTTCAACTTCCGTGTGAATTCCTGGAGTTCTATGTTAAGTTTGAAGATGTCTGGTTTCTGAGTTGGTACGAAACCTAGTCCTTTGTTTAACACATTCTGTTGCGTGTCTGTTAGAGGCCAGGGTGTTAGGTTGACCACTAGGTTCCTCTCTTGCTCGTTGATGGCTGGTTTGGGAGGGATCCGGTCATGCTCCTGGTGGTTCGGGAGTTGGCTTGGTCTTGATCCTCCCATACAACGTTGTTGCCTTTCCGGTTCCTTCCACGTGTTGTGGAGCGCGTGCCTAAAAAAGGCTGTTGTTGGCCATAGTATCCATCATTATAGTCCGGGTTCCATTGTTGGTAATTCTGTCCACCCGATTGTGGTCCATATTGGAAAGGGATGAGTGGTGGTGGGCCCATAAATTGTTGTGGATATTGTGGAGGTTGGGGTTGGTAACCTCTCCACCCTCGTTGTCTGGGGAACTGTTGTCTCCTCTACCTCCATCCTCCTCTCCATTGTCTGGATCCTCTGTTGCCACTGGAATTGGAACCTGTGGATCCAATTCCATTGGTCCAATCTACTGATACCTACTTGAGGGATACGAAATCAGTCCTACAGCTGTTGGAGGATAAGAGTTTTGACCCCACGAAACAACTGCTGCTGAACCTAGACGTGGAGAGTTTATATACTAGCCTACCACACGATGAGACTCTCCAAATAATTGAGGAAGTACTGTTTACCAGCCAATGGAAGTACCAAACACCACGAGGTCTAGTACTCGAATGTATCTCCCTGGCACTACAACACAACTTTTTCCAGTATGAAAAGACCATATACTTACAGAGCCACGGCACCAGTATGGGCAGTACATTTGCTCCTAGTCTGGCTGGATTATACGTCCATCATCTAGAGCAAAACAGGATACTACATACAGATAACCCATACAGAACCCACATCAATACCTGGAAAAGGTATATAGATGACGTCTTCATCATTTGGGACGGACAAACAGACACAGCTATCGATTTCGTCAACTGGCTAAATAATCAAAACGTGTATCTAAAATTCACGAGCACCATCTCCAACAAAGCGATGGTTTTTCTCGATCGTAACATCTATGCTGACGGGAACAGACTCAAAAGCACCACGCATTTCAAACCCACCGCAAGGAATTGCTTATTGAGGTATGATAGTTTCCATCCCAGGCACCTAAGGGAAAACCTCCCTTATGGACAATTCTTGAGGTTGAGACGCAACTGCACGGAACTGACCGATTTTAAGTCACAAGCCGGTGAACTGAAAACGAAATTGTTACAGAGAAAGTACCCCCCAAAATCATTGAGAAGGCTATGAAAAGGGCCAAGAACAATCACAGGGAAGCACTCCTGGAGGATAAGATACCGACCCCTGGTGAGAAAAGAAGACCTATATGTGTCACTACTTACTCAACAGTGTCAAATGAAATCTCCAGAATTATAAATAAACATTGGAGAATATTGAACTGTGGGAGCCTCAATCTGGAGAAACCAATGCATACACACCACCGTGGTAGGAACCTGCGAGACCTACTGGTACATACCAGGCCAAAGCCTAGTACCACCACCAGACAGACCACTATTGGGATACAGGGACATTTCCCCTGTGGGAACTGTAGCAGCTGTCACCTCACGGAGAAAAGCAAAATCTTAACATTCAGAAACGGTACAACTTGGGAACAAAGACAATTCACAAATTGTAACACAAAAAATGTGGTGTACATGATCACTTGTCCATGTGGTCTGAAGTACGTGGGCATGACCACGAGACCTGTAAAAACAAGGATGGGTGAACACAAAAGCAATGTCCGCTGCAAAAAGTCCACGACAAAAATGGCAACACACTTTCTGGAAGAACGACATTGTATGAACGATCTAAAATGGACTGTGATCGAACACTTGCCTTCTGAAATGGGTCTTTTTCAGAAGGAACAACGGTGGGTGTTCCGTCTTGGAACACATATCGAGGGTCTGAATGATGATGTGCCCTGGGGCCAACTGTCCAGTTAGTAATACTGCCCCCTCGCCTTTTCAAAAAATGTTCTTAATAATTTTTATAATTAATAGATCACTAACAATAATATAGCTGCCTAGTGACCTAGAAATCCAACTCCATGGTTTCCATCTAAGCGTCCATGAACCAAAAAGATTTACAAATGAATATAACCTTGGTAACGATCCTTGTCATAAAAAACTACTGCTCGATTACACCGTGTAGACTATCCCATTGCGCAATACACAGCTCTCAATGCGGACACTAAACCGTCGCGCATGCGCTTCTTATAACAATGAGAATGCGCTACCCCCAGCGTACGTACGCCTGCGCGTAGCACTGTTCTTCCGCGCATGCGCCTGCCCGTAAAAGCTAAAACACCATCGATCGCACACAGATGCAAGCCATAGATCCTACACGCACGCGTTGTCTAACCCTAAATAGCCACACGTGGTATTTTTACCTACGCTCGCCCGTTCGACCGGACACACCATATATGGGGTATGGGTAACTATGAACGGATTAGCCATATATGGGCATTAGGCATATCCGACAATAAGCCAATGAAGATAGAACAGTACTTGAAAAATCATAGTATAAAAGGCGCGCAGCACCCATTCCTAGTCAAAACCAGCGGAGCAGCGTGTGGGGAAACACGGAGGCGCACTTTGTCCCGAGTTAGTGAGTATTGGTCTATAGAAACACCATTTTCCAAGCAAAAAAGTGAGTAAAAAAACTGAAAACATTCCTTTGTTCCTTTAGTTTGCAAAATTGGCAAACATCCCCAGACGTCCCAGAATGCTCATGAAGCAAGACATCATTTTATAATGAGTATGACCTATATATTTTAAACATCTATATATGTGTGCTTCTATGTTGTGTGTTTTGTTTGTCGTTTTCTTTACAGGGCAAATATGCCATGTGGTGCTCCAGGTGACTGCACCTGCATGAGCCACCCTAATAAGGGCAACCACATTCATTTTTCTTTTTCTTCTTTTTCTTTGTAGGACATGCAACTGCATGGTCACAATCCGCTGTAGGCACATTATAGCCTTAATTTAATATTAATTCACTATATATAGTCTTTCACTTTTTGTAACTTACATAAATATTAGAAATACGTGAGTAAGGTGGGAAGTTGTGCCCCCGTTCTGAAGAAGGAGCACACGCTCCGAAACATGTCGACGCACACCAGAGGTACTGTCCATAGTCACAACAGATAACTATCTCACTCTGCACCCTTTTAACAGTACCAGCCCGGGGTTGTGAATAAAGTTTTTTCCCATACACCCACGAGCCAGGTACTTTTTAAACCTTCACCAAACCCCACCACTCACGTTCAATACCCCCTCACTTGCATCTCACACACCACACATAGTCCAACTTATAGTGCTCCCGCGTAGTCGTAGGTCGCAGCACGCCGCATCCCGTTAGAGGGGTGCGAAGACCCCGATGATGAAGCATGACACCAAGGGGCCTGTTGGTGTGTGAGGGGTATTTAACAAAACACTGAGTGTCCCCACACTGTGGAAGACACCCTTATTCCCTTTCACTGTGAGTAGGATTCCTTTTGTTTATGTAACAGTGCCCGTGGAGTAGGAATCCTACCCCTATACTCTACCTCCCTCCTATTGTTTTTTTCATATCTAGGCAGCGCAGAGCTGCGGGAGTTCTCACTACACACACATAGAGACACACACTATAGTTAAGAATATCAGCGGTCAACACACAATGGAGGACGAACATGGCCTCACATTTGGGGACGACGAGATCGATAGAATTCTCAGAGACCTTAACCCATTTGAAGGCCTGAGCAACCCAGAAACCGGTCCCAACATAAATGAGTGGAATGAACTAATGAACCTCAGACGGAACCAGATCAAGGCAGCCCTTCACGGCCTATTCATGAAGGAATATTTACGGAATAAAATGGCACCACCAGGATTAATAGTTAAGAACGAACCGCTCATTTTTCAGAACGATCTAATTTTTAAAAAGGAGTGGTCGCTAATATCCTGGCACTGCTCAAGAGATTGGCTAGTCCTAATAATAAAAACCGCAGCAAGGATTACCCATGAGCTGAAAATTGAGATTAACAAAATAGAAGTACAGCTGAAAACGTACATATCTACTGAGGATTTAAAAATAAGACTAGACGAATTAAATCAACAAATGACGGATTTTGAGTTCACCCTTAAACAAAGCAAGTCCAACAAACTAACCAAAGACAAGGCTAGATTCACACCTGAAAGTGCATACCCTTACACCAAACCTGACTACGTTCCAAAAATTTCCACTAGTGATGCTGATAGCGATATTTCAGACAATGGATCCACAGGTTCCAATTCCAGTGGCAACAGAGGATCCAGACAATGGAGAGGAGGATGGAGGCAGAGGAGACAACAGTTCCCCAGACAACGAGGGTGGAGAGGTTACCAACCCCAACCTCCACAATATCCACAACAATTTATGGGCCCACCACCATTCATCCCTTTCCAATATGGACCACAATCGGGTGGACAGAATTACCAACAATGGAACCCGGACTATAATGATGGATACTATGGCCAACAACAGCCTTTTTTAGGCACGCGCTCCACAACACGTGGAAGGAACTGGAAAGGCAACAACGTTGTATGGGAGGATCAAGACCAAGCCAACTCCCGAACCACCAGGAGCATGACCGGATCCCTCCCAAACCAGCCATCAACGAGCAAGAGAGGAACCTAGTGGTCAACCTAACACCCTGGCCTCTAACAGACACGCAACGGAATGTGTTAAACAAAGGACTAGGTTTCGTACCAACTCAGAAACCAGACATCTTCAAACTTAACATAGAACTCCAGGAATTCACACGGAAGTTGAAATTACAAGCATTTTTTCAAGACAAACCATTAACACAGATACCGGGCTGAAACTAAAATCTACCTTTACCCCGCCAGACTCTTCATTGCCAATTGAACTGTTAACTTTTGCGAAAGCTGTCATCACTGAAGTTAACAGATTAAACCTGAGGGATGATAACATCTATCATAACATCAGTGGCGAGGAACAAAGGGCAATCAGAGAGCTGTCTAACAACAAGGAGCTGATCATAAAACCAGCAGATAAGTGCGGAGCAATTGTCCTACAAACCTTAGAAGCATACAACACCGAATGCATAAGACTATTGTCAGACACACGGAATTACAGAGTCCTCCAGGAGGATCCAACTGAAAAGTTACGCATCAGAATTGGAGGTATGGTAGAGGAAGCGCTGGCCCACAATTGGCTAAGCAAAAAAGAAGCTGAATTTCCACAACAACGCTCACCACGAATTCCATACTTTTACTGTATTCCAAAGATCCATAAGAACATCAACAACCCACCAGGGAGACCCATAGTGTCAGGGATTGGCTCCATCCTTGAACCACTTTCTAAATTTGCGGATGCCTTCCTTCGCCCATTGGTCCAATCTACTGATACCTACTTGAGGGATACGAAATCAGTCCTACAGCTGTTGGAGGATAAGAGTTTTGACCCCACGAAACAACTGCTGCTGAGCCTAGACGTGGAGAGTTTATATACTAGCCTACCACACGATGAGACTCTCCAAATAATTGAGGAAGTACTGTTTACCAGCCAATGGAAGTACCAAACACCACGAGGTTTAGTACTCGAATGTATCTCCCTGGCACTACAACACAAATTTTTCCAGTATGAAAAGACCATATACTTACAGAGCCACGGCACCAGTATGGGCAGTACATTTGCTCCTAGTCTGGCTGGATTATACGTCCATCATCTAGAGCAAAACAGGATACTACATACAGATAACCCATACAGAACCCACATCAATACCTGGAAAAGGTATATTGATGACGTCTTCATCATTTGGGACGGACAAACAGACACAGCTATCGATTTCATCAACTGGCTAAATAATCAAAACGTGTATCTAAAATTCACGAGCACCATCTCCAACAAAGCGATGGTTTTTCTCGATCTTAACATCTATGCTGACGGGAACAGACTCAAAAGCACCACGCATTTCAAACCCACCGCAAGGAATTGCTTATTGAGGTATGATAGTTTCCATCCCAGGCACCTAAGGGAAAACCTCCCTTATGGACAATTCTTGAGGTTGAGACACAACTGCACGGAACTGACCGATTTTAAGTCACAAGCCGGTGAACTGAAAACAAAATTGTTACAGAGAAAGTACCCCCCCAAAATCATTGAGAAGGCTATGAAAAGGGCCAAGAACAATCACAGGGAAGCACTCCTGGAGGATAAGAAACCGACCCCTGATGAGAAAAGAAGACCTATATGTGTCACTACTTACTCAACAGTGTCAAATGAAATCTCCAGAATTATAAATAAACATTGGAGAATATTGAACTGTGGGAGCCTCAATCTGGAGAAACCAATGCATACACACCGCCGTGGTAGGAACCTGCGAGACCTACTGGTACATACCAGGCCAAAGCCTAGTACCACCACCAGACAGACCACTATTGGGATACAGGGACATTTCCCCTGTGGGAACTGTAGCAGCTGTCACCTCACGGGGAAAAGCAAAATCTTAACATTCAGAAACGGTACAACTTGGGAACAAAGACAATTCACAAATTGTAACACTAAAAATGTGGTGTACATGATCACTTGTCCATGTGGTCTGGAGTACGTGGGCATGACCACAAGACCTGTAAAAACAAGGATGGGTGAGCACAAAAGCAATGTCCGCTACAAAAAGTCCACGACAAAAATGGCAACACACTATCTGGAAGAACGACATTGTGTGAACGATCTAAAATGGACTGTGATCGAACACTTGCCTTCTGAAATGGGTCTTTTTCAGAAGGAACAACGGTGGGTGTTCCGTCTTGGAACACATATCGAGGGTCTGAATGATGATGTGCCCTGGGGCCAACTGTCCAGTTAGTAATACTGCCCCCTCGCCTTTTCAAAAATTTTTCTTAATAATTGTTATAATTAATAGATCACTAACAATAATATAGCTGCCTAGTGACCTAGAAATCCAACTCCATGGTTTCCATCTAAGCGTCCATGAACCAAAAAGATTTACAAATAAATATAACCTTGGTAACGATCCTTGTCATAAAAAACTACTGCTCGATTACACCGGGTAGACTATCCCATTGCGCAATACACAGCTCTCAATGCGGACACTAAACCGTCGCGCATGCGCTTCTTATAACAATGAGAATGCGCTAACCCCCAGCGTACGTACGCATGCGCGTAGCACTGTTCTTCCGCGCATGCGCCTGCCCGTAAAAGCTAAAACCCCATCGATCGCACACAGGTGCAAGCCATAGATCCTACACACACGCGTCGTCTAACCCTAAATAGCCACACGTGGTATTTTTACCTACGCTCGCCCGTTCGACCGGACACACCATATATGGGGTATGGGTAACTATGAACGGATTAGCCATATATGGGCATTAGGCATATCCGACAATAAGCCAATGAAGATAGAACAGTACTTGAAAAATCATAGTATAAAAGGCGCGCAGCACCCATTCCTAGTCAAAACCAGCGGAGCAGCGTGTGGGTAAACACGGAGGCGCACTTTGTCCCGAGTTAGTGAGTATTGGTCTATAGAAACACCATTTTCCAAGCAAAAAAGTGAGTAAAAAACTGAAAACATTCCTTTGTTCCTTTAGTTTGCAAAATTGGCAAACATCCCCAGACGTCCCAGAATGCTCATGAAGCAAGACATCATTTTATAATGAGTATGACCTATATATTTTAAACATCTATATATGTGTGCTTCTATGTTGTGTGTTTTGTTTGTCGTTTTCTTTACAGGGCAAATATGCCATGTGGTGCTCCAGGTGACTGCACCTGCATGAGCCACCCTAATAAGGGCAACCACATTCATTTTTCTTTTTCTTCTTTTTCTTTGTAGGACATGCAACTGCATGGTCACAATCCGCTGTAGGCACATTATAGCCTTAATTTAATATTAATTCACTATATATAGTCTTTCACTTTTTGTAACTTACATAAATATTAGAAATACGTGAGTAAGGTGGGAAGTTGTGCCCCCGTCCTGAAGAAGGAGCACACGCTCCGAAACATGTCGACGCACACCAGAGGTACTGTCCATAGTCACGACAGATAACTACCTCACTCTGCACCCTTTTAACAGTACCAGCCCGGGGTTGTGAATAAAGTTTTTTCCCATACACCCACGAGCCAGGTACTTTTTAAACCTTCACCAAACCCCACCACTCACATTCAATACCCCCTCACTTGCATCACACACACCACACATAGTCCAACTTATAGTGCTCCCGCGTAGTCGTAGGTCGCAGCACGCCGCATCCCGTTAGAGGGGTGCGAAGACCCCGATGATGAAGCATGACACCAAGGGGCCTGTTGGTGTGTGAGGTGTATTTAACAAAACACTGAGTGTCCCCACACTGTGGAAGACACCCTTATTCCCTTTCACTGTGAGTAGGATTCAAGATGTGGTTAGCACTGATTGCACAGTGCGATCAAGCATCCGGCACTGTGCAATCAGTGCGAACAGCATTTTGCACAGTGCACTACGCAGTTCACGTAGCTACGCCTAGCTCGCATAGTGCGAAGTGCACTTCGGAAGCTACGCTTAGCGGTACTTCACGAACTACGCCCAGGGTTACTGTTAATATTCGGCAGGGTTGCACTGCTGAAATTGAATGAAGGTTGAGTTATTTAACGCATCCGATATGTGTCAGATGCGTTAAATACCTTCAAACTCTTAATTGTGTATGACACACATTGCCTTACATAACAAGGGCCTGAGGAAAATCAGAAACCTGTTGACCCCCCTATGTCCCAAACAGAAGCCTCAGATCCGGCTCCGAGCGGCTGATAAAAACTACCAGAATCAGGAGAGCCAGATGGGGAGGCAGATCCTTCACTCATCTAGCACCCAAGCTAAGGAATTCACGGCCACGAGAATCTAGACTCCTGGGAACGGAAGCAGCCTGCCGGATGTTGATCAAAACCTGGCTATTCCATCAGTACTATTAATCCACTTCTATCTCTCCTACGGTATTGGTCTCTTAGTGCTAGAAAGCCTTCGGGCAGCTATGCGCTCTACAAATCACTTAAATAAATTAATAAAATTAAAAAAATTCCGACCCATGCATAAACAGGGGTTTTTACTCACCGTTTGGAATTAACCGACAATCTTGTAATCAGGCCCTAAGTGTTGGGGCCCAACGCTTTGTTCAGAAACATGCTGTCCGTGCTATCAAAGATCAAGATGCTGAATACCAAGGCTGAGTAGTCTTGATTCCACCTCAGGCCTCTCTAATCCACTGCCTGACACTCCCTACCCGTTTATCTCACTTTTGCCAGTTCTTTTTCATCTGTGCGTTCTCTCTTAGTCACTTTTTTAAAATGTATCTCTTCATCCTTATTTCCCCCTTTTATGCTTTTAGCTCACTTACTTTGCGAGGTCTGTTGGGGAAAAATACGTGCAATTCCACAAAAACATAAGTCCTGTTGGACTCCATCTGCTACCACCAGCTCAAATTAAGCTGTGCCCATCCTGGATCTGATAACTCCTGACCTGATAGCCCCCACCTCTCCTTTCAGTTACAAAGAAACTTGGAATGAGGGCCTTTAGAGAGTGGAATCTGCACGTTTCCCATATTTGATTCTTTTTTTTTTGTTTTTGCAAGAACGAAATGGCTACGGACCGGAGAGGGCCTGAATCGGGAAAGAGGGCAGCCAGAGGTTTCTAATGTCTTATTGTTTGCACATTAGTGCTCAGTAACTGTGAAATATAAGCCTCGCCGCGGTTAAGCTCTGTGCCATTCACGGGGCAGCTTGCATAGTGAAAAGAGCACGCCTTTCATCCGGCCATTAATGTCTGCTCAGGTGTGTGCCACGGTGGCCTGGCAGAGGCTGTGACGCAAGAGCCGAGGAGAATCTGGGCCAAGAATTAAGAGGTAGCGCGGCTTTATTCGGCTCTCCTGCTGAGAGGTCTGATGCCTACCACATGTTCGTAAGTGTGCCCTTCCTTCCCTCCATCGAGCCTTCCCATCTGGGAGATGAGGAAATGGTAGCCTGGAGCATTGACGCTGGAGCGTGGCTATAGAGAGAATAAAGGTGGAAGTGGAGGGGGGCCATCAAGGGGAGTTAATAGAGTGTACGCAGAAGAATAGTCGTAAATGGAGGCTCTGGCACAGTTTCAGGACTCCTTGTGTTTCCTGGCACAATTCCTCAGTGGGCTTCAGACCGCCGAGCCAGCCACGCTGCCCTTGACTGAGCACAGCTCAGATTTTCAAGTATGATGGCGGACAGACAGACTTACTGACAAAGGTTGGGAGCCCAGGTAAGTCGCGGTGGAGGCTGAACAACCCAGACACAAAAAGGCCCATTGACTCGGTTCTTTGCTCCGCTCCTGAATGGTGATTGCTGGAAACTGATATTGCATGCGCCTTCGGCTTCTAGGGTTGTTAAGTGGTTCTTTGTGTATTGACTACAACTTTGGTGCGAAGGACGGAACAGATCTGCCTCCGAGGCCCATGGTAGGGAATGGGATATTGACAGTCTTTGATTGGCAGGTAAAATGGCCGCTTTAGAGGTGAGTCTGTCAGTGAGGGAGCCAATAATAAGTGAATGAATGAGTGAGTGAGAAATTGAGGAAATCGGTGGGTTTGTTAGCTTTTATTGAGAACCGATTCTCCTACATCAGCTTGGTAGAGTTTACAGTGTGATTCAGTGAGCACAAAAACTTCCAAGACTACTCAAATAAAGGGAGCTGCACTTTTACCATGCAACAATTATATAGCCGATCGGTTTGGCCTTAAAGTTATAGCATGTGGAGACACAAACATATACAATTGCGCATATGTGCATTCTTGAGATTTAGGCGCTACCATGAATTAAAACCTGATCTGATGAAGTACCCTTCGGAACTTTGTTTCATATAGAAATAAAAGCAGGGCTATTCAGAAGGTACCCATGGCTTCCTCGTAGTCTTGCTTTTGTTTTCTTCACATAGAACGAACTGGATAAAAATATCTTTTTCTGATGGTGGCTCAAGCCACGTTCTATACCATGTGTTTGTTCCAGTTGTCTAGTTTTTTAAAACAAAATGTTTTTATTACTTTATTCTTATTTTACTTGTGAAAAACATAAAAGCACAGATACAATTAAATTTCCTGGGAAATAAATAAGGCAGTACAGTTTAATTACAAAGGAGAAAAAAGCTACAAACCTACTTAGTTTACAACCTAATTGTCTTTCTTAATCTGATCACACATTTTAAGTAACTTGCTACAAGCCCCACTGTCAAATCATCTTCCATACATTGTAACTTTAAGTATGCGGCTCTGCATTGTCTTAGCCCATGCTGCTTTAAGATCGGTAATAAAGAAGATCTCCTCTGCAACGTGTAAAACCTACCGAAAAGAGTTACATGCAATGTTGATTGTGCCGAGATACCGTCACAAGGGCATGGTGCTAGAGTACGTGACCAATCATTCATCACTGGGAATGTGGTGAGCCTGTGCACAATACCTAGGCGAAAGCGTGTCAATAGCATCCGATCAAAGGGTCTTGTCACATATGACAGGTATGGCTGTATCCCTGTACGTGTCAGCATAATATGGTTGTCCATAACCGATTGTTTTTCTTTCTCCAGAAACCATAGCTTTTCCTCCAGATGGGACAAATAATCCTTTTAAGAACCTTTCTGGAGATAATGTTCATACAGTCTGGGTTTGTAAAAAATTCTGGGTGGCCAATTTCATCTGCCATCTCCTTAATGTGTCGTAGCCATGGGATACGATACACATTATCTAGTTTTAAACATTCCATGATCACATCCTGGTTAAAAACTGCTTCGGGAATGTTCCATATCTTATGCCAAAGTAATAAGGGGCAAGACTTTATAATATCAGCAATATGCTTCATGCCTACCTCAGAGTGGCAAATATATGTGGCAGTTGAGCTAGGTACTGCTAATAAGTAGCGCAGGAAGTTGTTTTCACATTTCTGTAAACATTGTGCGTTAGTAAAACCCCATATACCTGCGCCATATATGGCTGTAGAAACACATTTAGATTTATAAATTGCAAGCAATTCTGGGACTGGTCGACAACCCAATTGTCTTGACAGACTGACAAGCCCCCCAGTAGCTCTTGAAAACATAGTTTTCCTAGCTAATATTGCAGCTGGCCAAGTTCCCTTCTGATCGAAATTGATCCCCAAGTAGGCACATTTTTCCAACCACTCAATTTTTTTTTGCCATTAATGAAGATATCACATTTCTTTGCAGTTCTTTTCCCACACTTCATACTAAATGTTTTGCTTATATTCACTTGTAGCCCCCTCACCTGCATATAGTTAACAAAATGTTTTACTGTTTTCTGGAGGCCTAATTGTGTCCTTGACATTAAAACCGCGTCATCCGCATATAATAATATTCGGACCGGGTTTTTATTTAATATTGGGTAATCATAGGGGATCTCGGTCAATCATTCTCCCAGGCTATTAATATATAATGAAAAAAGGAATGGGGCAAGGACGCATCCTTGCCTCACTCCTTTTCCAATGCCAAATCTGGCCGAACACGCCCCATTTATCCCATATCTCACCCTTGCTCCCGCCTCCCGCTAGAGTTCTCTAATAAATAACAATATGCCGTTCTCTAGGTAAAACACTTGGCCCAGTGCAAAAATCAAGAAACCTCTGAGTCAGTGTCACTTATTGACTCTCATTCACTCATTCACTCAACCATTAAATACTTTCTAGAAAGAAGAACTGTATAACTAGTTCATAAACTACACACAATCAATTCATACAGAAGATATAAATACAAATTCTTAAATTTGAACTCAGCATATTGCTGTCAGATAATTGTGTGGCGCTCACAGCAAAAGTCAGGACCATAAGCCTTCTATTCCATCGTGCATAGAGGTAGGGTAAAGACCTTGGGCGTTGTTTTTGAAAGCCTAGGGCCGGTCGTGGTGCCTCTGTCACTTTCCCCGGCTCACCGAGGTAGGATGCATGAGGATGCTTCAAAAGAGACGGAGAAAGGGAGTAAGTGAAGGAGGGTGATGGTAGAGAGAAAGCCATCAGAGAGAGAGAGAGAGACTGGATGGATGGGTGGAAAGAGAGGGACTGTGCGAGAATTCCAAGGGAGTGGGGCTGGCTTGAGAAATTTTGCGATGGCTGCTTTTGGTTCCCAAGTCGGGCCCTGGCCCTATCGCCAAACCTCCATTGCTTTTAAGACACCAAGAATGCAAAAATATAAAAAATCTTCTCTGTCGCTCTATGCCTAATTGAGACAGAGCAAACAAAGACAGAGAGCCAAATGATAGGGTTAGCCCACCACTAAGATCCCCAACAGAACCACCAAACCTTCAGGAGGGGCTGATGCTGGTACAGACCAGGCAAGGCCTCAAAGTCTCTAAAAGTAACTCTTAGGTATCCCCAACATGTTGCCATGTATGTAATGTGATGTTTAATATGAGGGGTCACCGTCCTTCCACCTTTCTTTACTTCCATGGAGGGAGATAAGGGGGAGCTCTAGCACATCAGCTTCAACATGTACACTCACACATTACTGATTTGCTATTTGTTTCTTTTTAACCTGGTAACACCAATCCTTAGCTGTGCAGTCATGGGCACAGCCCCCCCCCCACCCCTTCATTACCATAGTTTTTGAATGATCCTCCTCAGTTTCTTTTATATAAAATGAACATATTCACATGGTGTATTCAAATTATATGGTTGGTCCACATCAGAGAATGCCAAAGGATCCTCAGAACAAATTTGACAGGTTTAAAGTATGCTCACTGGCCATCACTGGACGTGATGTTAGGCATGCATAGTGTTGTCAGCCAGCATTATGCGATCCCAGCTCCGTGGGATAGTGCAGCGTGGAAGGATAGTATGTTCATTTGGACCATTGTGGTATAATCGGCAATCATAGTGAGCCTGTGCTTTGTGATACTAGGTCCCCATTGTGTGATACTGACAAAATGCTGAGTGATCTTGGCCTGCCATTGTGTCTTTCGATGGACTGGGCCAGAGCTGTATATTGAGATGGGTACTTCCAATGCCAGAATGTTTGTTTACATTTATTACCTGAAAGTGCATCCTTAGTTTTCTAATTTTGCTGATTTTCAGAGCACCAATCAGTGTTGGATCAAAACCCCTTACAGCCGCGGCCGGTCCATTGGGGCTGAAGGGTCACGCCTCTCCACCTTTTGCTCCTCACGAACAGTGTCTGTCAGTCTGAACAAATGTCAGCCTGACAGACACTGTTAGTTTTCAGGTCCCGTATTGAGGAGCTAGACATGCGCTAAATGTGCAGGCTCCTGGCTTCCTGAGCTGAACTTTGTTGGGCTGAGGAAGTCGCAGCTCTTGTGGGCGTGACCTCCTCAGCTCATCAAAGGTTCCTGAGGCCCTCCCCTCAGTGATGAGGGGTAACGCTACTGATTGCCTCGCACATGGGCGCTCTAGTTTTAAACCCTGAAGCGCCCAGGGTCGAGTGTCAATCAATGACACTTCAACACAGAGTGGGGTGAGGTCGGCAGTCTCACTGACCCCATCCCACTCTTTTGTGACGTTGGGAATGCTGCATTTCCTCATTGGCTGACGTTAGGTCAGCCAGTGAGGGAAGGCAGCAGTCCCAAGCCTCCTTGGACCTCCGAGGCAGAGCTACAGTAAGTGTGTGTGTTTTTTTTAAAATTAATGTTTTGGTGCGTGCATGTATGAATGTTTGGTGATAAGTGCTGTGAATGGGTGTGTTTGTGTGTGTGTGCGTGTGTGAATGGATGGCTGTGAATTTGTATGTGTGCACGCGCTTGTGTCCTGTCTGCCCCCTCCCTCCTAAACTTACTGGCCGCCACTGACCCCTCAGAGACCCAGGCTGGATGGATGGAAAAACTTGGAAAAGGTGCGAAGGGATACATTTTTTTCACAAGGTGACATGGGTGCGATTTCTATTTTTATATATCCTAATAAAGAGTGGTGTGAAGACTTGCTAGGAAGTGGCCTTACTCCAGAAGGGAAAAAGCCACTAAGCCATGGATGCAGTCAAACCAGCAACAGCTCTATTGGCACTATCATGTTAATAGCCTGTGTGCCCCTGGCATCTGGTGAAAGAGACTTTGGAATAGAAACAATAATAATGACTTCAGGCACAGCTCATACCAAAACAGGTGTTAAATGTATTAAAATGAACAAAACAGGGTGAGTTAAAAAAAAGAAATGATGGCCATGGATCATACTAATAACGTTTCCTGGTTTTGTGGTATGTGCAGCTTCTTGAAGCAAAACTGTTATTGTTTGCTTGCAGTGGGCACAATACTCACATAGTCTAGTTTTAAAATAGCTTATGAGAGTGTCCAGATTCTCACTCTTCCTCACACACAAACACACACACAAGTAGTGATACTCATCAAAAGGCACCTAGAGGATAAAAGACCTTTTTTTTAACTCCTTACCTCCCGTGGCTTTCTTAAGTCCCCTCTGAGTGGGTAGTGTGAATTTGATTGACAACGTGGGGCCTGAATGGACCCTGCACTACAAAACACAGCATGCAGTTACATTTTCAGCATCCAGACATCTCTGATAATAATGCAAATGAGCCCCTGCTGAGCGGAAGTCAGAGCGTTGGACAGACCGGCTGCATTCCGATAGCCTCTTCCTCACTAGCATTAATGAGCCTACCTGTTATGAGTACCAGTACTCTCCTGGACAGGGGAGAAGTGCTGGTACAAAGTGGAAAAAAATAAGATGTGCTGGTACTCAATACCTGTGAATACTGACCCATTTAAAGCTCTGGCTATGCCCTTGTTAGGGGTTGTGTCGCAGTTCTCTGTTCTGAAATACATGTACCTTCTTCACGTCAGGTTGCTCCAGTTTACCAGACGAAACTGATTTCTTTCCCACATGGCTGTCCCCTACAGATACAAAGACAGCTCCTCAGGCTTTGGAAGATGGACCCTTGTTCTGGGCTCTTGCTGCTGTTACTCTGAAGAATACCATCCTGCAGACCCTTGAACACCTGGCAAGGGCCACCTTCTAGGCTGTGGACCTCCAACTGTGCACTTACCTCTTTGATATGTTGTCCCTCCATATTCTAGTCATAAAACTGTGGCCATGCAAAGTTGTGTCTTCAATATTCTTTACCGCAATCTAATATACTGTAATACATCTCTTCTCTTGTTTGTGGACCCATTTAACTAGAGGTGTCCATGCAAACACTGATGAGGCTGTGAGAAAATTGTTTCATAGACTATTTAAAGGACTGTGTGAAAAGCTGGGGTTTTAGTTTATTTTTGAAGTTGAGACCTCCCTGAACATCTAATGGGGACAATAGAAAGCCTTCAGAGAAAGCCACCTGAAAAGCGGTTTCAACCAGCAGGAAGGGCATCTTCTTAGAGTTGATAGTAGACTGCTGGTGTCGCTGCTAATCCTTCTAATGTCATTGCACAAGCTCCTGAAAAGGTTCATAAGTTCCATTTTGTCAATTAGTGCATTCATCCCAATGTTACTTGGTGTAAAGTCTTTTGGCACAATGTATTACCCAGACGTGCTAATACGTTCATAGTGCCTAATTAGGATGTCTGACGGGGAGCCATCCTACAGCTCGTCGGAGGCTTTCTTCCCAAGATCATAGGTTTCCGTCCGTCTGCCGTATTACAATACTGGCGGTCGGAGGGCAACCCGAGGGGGAATTTGGCTCTGCTTCGGAGCAGCGGGTGGAATAGTAATCCCATAATGACGG
Source organism: Lissotriton helveticus (assembly GCF_964261635.1). Lineage (NCBI taxonomy): Eukaryota > Metazoa > Chordata > Amphibia > Caudata > Salamandridae > Lissotriton > Lissotriton helveticus. Next base: position 965,300,879 of record NC_136070.1, read on the forward strand.
CGGAGCCAGCCTCCGCTCCGCCGTTGGGATTACTATCTCGGTTTCTGCCTGCCCCTTCAGGAAGGTCTGCCCGCCATGAAAAAGCAGGCAAAAAGTGACTTTGGGGGCCTCTAGCAGGGCCCCTTTTCCCCCTGGCCCTCTGGTATGGGGACAGAGGGGGCACCTATAGTTCCCCCCTAAACATCCCTGCACCGTGCCAACTTAACATACATTTTTCAATTGCAGTTTATTGTTAACTAGCAGCCCGACCCGACGTTGTCCGGGTATGAAATAGAATGTGTGTCATGTGTGTATTTGGCAAGGGCAATTTATTTTAAAATCTCGCGGTAGACAACATTTTATGTTTCATTAGAATAGGGACGGGGAAGGCCCAGCTGCAGCCCTGGTTGATGTTAGCAGGCGCGTGTAATTGGTGTAGTGATCCGCCGCCTGAGCCCGGCTACAGCCCTGGTTGATGTTAGCAGGCGCATGTAATGTCGTTGAATGAGAGAGTTATCAGCCGCGGGTAAATCCGTTTAATGATAGAGTTGAGTGACAGCGAGTAGGAGAGGCTGCAGTAATTGTCCCCGCAGACACGCTCATTTAGGTGTTCCCCCGCTTGAGGCCCAGATGCAGGACTGTTTAATGTTAGCAGGCGCGTGTTCCCCCGCTTGAGGCCCAGCTGCAGTCCTGGTTGATGTTATCAGGCACGTGTAATTAGTGTACTGATTCGCCGCCTGAGCCCGGCTAGAGCCCTGGTTGATGGTAGCAGGGGCGTGTAATTTCGTTGAATGAGAGAGTTCAGTAACAGCGCGCAGGATAGGCTGCAGTAACGTTACTTACCAGGCCTCCAGGTGAACGCGTTTGTCACGCCCCCAGCACACGGCCACAGCAGACGATCTTCTGATTAATGTAGGACCCACATGGCATGAAGGGTGGAACGTACAGCGTTTCTCACCCCCCCAGCGTGCCCCTTGATGCGGCGCAATTGCGTTCACATGGCATGAAGGCCGGACACACGCCCCCAGTGTTTTTCACGCCCCCAGCGTGCCCCTTGATGCTGCGCAGCAATGTAAGTGGTGCTTGTATGTACGACTCACATGGCATGAAGGGCGGACACACGCCCCCAGCGTTTGTCACACCCCCAGCGTTTGTCACGCCCCCAGCACACGCCCACAGCCCACGATGTGATGGCCGTACCACACGCCCCCAGCGTTAGTCACGCACCCAGCCCACGCCCACAGCACAATGCAGACACACCCACAAGGGACTACTTTGCTGGCACGGTTCTTTTACCTTTTAAATGTATAGAGGAGTTGGCCTAACGGCTAAGGCGCTTGACCTCGGACCTGGGGATCTGGGCTCGAGTCTTGGTAACGACGCCAAACATCCTGTGATTCTGGGCAAATCACTTAATCTCCCCGTGCCTAACAAAAATGAATGTGTGTCCTCATGTAATGTAACTGGTGCTATGTAAAGCGCTCTGATACCTGATTCAGCTAGGGTCAAGTTTGTGCTATATAAAACTCTGCAAAAAAAAAATAGATATATGGTGGCCGTCTGCATAGCCTATGTCCTTCTTCAACTGCCCTTTCCAACACTGTATTGGGTGTTGTGATTGGTGCTGTGGTTACTGAGATTACCCACCTCAAAGGTTTGGGCTCTCTCTTTATAATATTAGTATGGATTCAGTGGGTAGAACCGCCGACTTATGGTTGGGCGGTTCCATTCCGCAACGGTGTCGGTCAGATGCTTGTCCGTCCAACATCGCAATTAGGCCCATAGTCTTTTAGTAACAGAGTAAATGTTTTCAGTGTCTGTTTATAACCTCTCTTTTCCAGTTAGATTATTTTGCTAGTATGATTTAGCCCATATCATCCTTGTGTTAGCTATGGTTGATCTTCCAGATGCATATTCCTTTATATAGCCTTGTGGTGTATGTTCATTCATAACCTTGTGCGCAATATCTTGGTGTGAATGTGAGTATAGCTACCTGAAAGAAATTTGTTTTTTTGGCTCTATATTGTCAGTTTGTCTAAAGTCTCCTTGTGGCCAGTAGTGTAAGTCAAGGAAAATGTGTATTTACTATTCTTCACCCTACATCTTCATACTTTGAAGATGTATATATCACCAAGGTACATTTATGTGGAGTTAGGTTTAGGAAATCTATACAAACATGCATTTCAATATTGTGTCCCTCGATATTCTGTGACCACTTAATATTTTGCCCTTGATATGCCTGTCCGGTTCCACATATTCTTGATCTTTTACATGCATACTCCACCCTTCCTCAAGATTCTCAGAAGACACTGCAGTTTCCTCTCTCTGCTCTCATACAGCTCTCCACAGAGAAGTGTTCCAGAGACTGGAGGTGTGGACATTGGTTAGGAAGATAGATGGAGGGCTGTGAGACTCTCCAGTGGCTAGTACCGCACACAGGCAGCTGAGACACTGAACAATAATGAGCAGCTGGCTTCCACTGGGAAAGCCAGCTCCTCCACTCCCACGGAAGTGCTATTCACGGAAAAACATGGCGGAATCCGCCAGCCATGGGATAAGGGGAACAATCCGTCTAAGAAACACCTTGGCTTTTCCTGCAAACGTTTGATACGAAATGAATGGTTACAGCAGCACAGAGAAGAAAATGTTGACCATTGTCAGAAACTTCTCCAGAAAGCACTTACAGTGACAATTTACTGAGTGCGAATTTTCAAATAGTTGCGCCAAAATGTGCCTCAGCTGTGAGCTGGAAAGAGATCCATAAATGTATGACTTGCTTTTCATAGGCCCTCCTTTAGACGGGTGGAGCATATGTCCGCCCTTTTGATCTCTGAGGGACCCCGTTTCCACAGAACACAGGAATACCATGAAGTCATAGCCTTCCACAAAGGATTTGCATAGTTTTTCTCATTAAGTTGAATCCTCTAAGCAACTAGGTATTTTTCACCAGAAACCTACAAGAAGCGTCTTTCACAAGGCAATGGGGACAATCTGTGGGTCTTTCATTATGGCACATTTGCATATGCACATTTCCACTATTGTTTTTCCAAATGGAAACCTGTTATCCATGTCGAGAAATATCTTCCTCCATAATCTCTGAAAGCATGAAGATGAGTCAGGTACTATCCAGCTCTAAACGGACAGTTTACGTCCATTTAAATCAAAGTTTGGACATTTTCTTTGGGTGGGAAAAGCATTGAAAATGTTTGAGAATACCTTTACATATTTGACTTTGCTGGTATTGCCAACAATTACAATGACATTCTCTAGTAAGTACCCATGTGCCCACCTAATAGTCACTTCTGACAGTAGTAAAAGTACTTTATCCGGCTTTAGACCATTAAAGTAACACAATAAAACAGTTAAAACACGATACATTGATTTTTAAAAACGAAACAGCATTTAACATTTAAAATATTACATAAAAATGTTCGAAAATTGGCCTGATTGCACAGAAGATAATCCACAAGGGCAAACCATAGGCAACAATTTACAAGGTCCTCCATACCTAAAGGTAAGGTTCATGTATATCATAATGAAAGTAGCTTAAGCTAAGTGCAGTCACAGACCAAGTAAACGATAGACAATAAAAGGAGTACATCAATAAGTTCAATAGTAGGCATATTAACAGGCGGGGATAACACTTGTGTACCATTTGACTAAGATATAACTACATACACATAACTTCGCAGATGACAATAATGGCTTTTTCACTGCAGAACTAGTGCATGTGTAAACCATGACTGTCCTGAACCACAACCATAATAGATAAAGCGCTCTATTTCTCAGGCAAAGGGGCCTAGTTACATCCTGATCCCACCTACTACCGTAATAACTAAAATGCAGAACTCTAATGGTAAAGTGGAAGGCCGAGTCTCTTCCTAATCATAGCCACTGCCAATAGGATTTTGCTAATGCAAAAAAACAGTCCGTCTGCTTGTGTCAGAGCTCAAGATTCAGAAGGCAAGTTAAAAGTGACAAAACCCCAAACTCTCACAGTAGGGTTTCAGACATTTTGCCCGCTCTACGGAATACAGTGGGCAGCAAATTAAGATATGTTCTATTGTCTCTACCCTGACCAGACAAATGGAACATGATCGCTTGTCACTTGCCTCGAGGCTCGTCTTGTTCCATCAATGAGTGTTGCTGTTCACCGCTAGAGTGTGGACCCTAAATTTGAAAAAACGCATCTTCACCCACCGTGGAACAACCTCATAAAGGGAGGATTCAAACTTAGGAGCACATTTTATGGACAGCAATCTCCCAGTAAGTCTGTCACGGTTAGTTTTCCGTATACACTCACTTTTTATGTGCCCCCAGACTATTTCTTCACCAGACCCTTTTTTGAAGGGTTGATGGCAGAGGGATTGGTCCACAGAGCTCCCAGACCTAGCCTGAGGAGCCTTTTTTTAATGTGGGCTAGCCAACGTAAAGTAAAGTCCACATTTGTAAAGCGCACAATCACCCGTAAGGGTCTCTAGGCGCTGGGGGCCGTCGGGAAGATTAAGCAAGCTATTGCCCAGAGTCACATGGTGCTGGACTAACCTGCCGCCGGAGCCGGGGATCGAACCGTGGTCCCCAGATTCCAGCGTCAGTCGCCCTAGCCGCGGCGCCACACCTCTCCCTCAGGAACAATTATGTCCCCATCCAAAAGAATGAGTTTACGAAGACCTTGCCTATACGACTCATGCTAAAGTCGTGACCTCAGCCTTACCCAGTATACCAAAGGTCTCAGAGAGCAGCTAAATTGCCAATCCACTTTAAATACACGTTGAAATACAAGGGGACTAGTGACGTGCATTGGGGAAGGGATAATATGGACCTTATAAAATGTTTTTCTCTGACAGAGAGATTGTTCATAGAACCTGTGCTGCAAACCTCATCCCCATAAAGTGCAGCCTACTAGACCAACTGTATAAACCTCCACTACTGGAGAGATTGCCCTCAGAGTAGAATCCCTGTGCATCCTTACGATAGCCGCAGATTTGTGTAATAAAATAGCCCTGGACTTCTTGATCTGGGATGACCATGCATACAAGGTAATCAAAGTGTTTGTCTTCCTCAAGTACCTCAGACCCCAGTGTTAAATTCCTACAAATGGTCCTGTGCAGCGTTAGAGTAATTAATTTAGTTTTCTTTGTATTAATCTCAAGCACCAAATTACTAAAGAACCCCTGAAATCTGTTTAATAAGTTCCGAATCCCCACAAGTGTTCTGCCGATAAGGAGTGTATCGTCGGCGAACAGCAGGCCAGGGAGCGGGACGGGGACTCCACCAAATTTAGGAGCATCATTGATGCAATCATAGAGGTAATTTAAAGTATCGTTGATATAGACAGAAAACAGCATTGGTGCCAATATGCAGCCCTGGCACATCCCCATGTGACTCTAATCCTCTCTGTTAGTTCTCCGTCCCTACCCCAACGCACATGGGCAAAGTTGTTGTCATGTAACACCTCCAAGATCCCTACCAGGGTTCGAGGAGCCCCCATTGACCTGAGGGTAGCCCAGAAATTGGCTCTATGGACCAGATCGAATGTTGCTCTTGGATCAATGAAGGCAACATATAGATGGTCCTTTAAGATCTTAATATACTTCCAGAGCATCAAGGAAAATCGAAATATTTGATCCACAGTTCCTACCTTGGATCTAAACTGGGCCTGGAATGGTGATAGGACATCAAAGTTGGTGGCCTACGCCTCGAGTTTGGCCAAGACGTGGTGGCAAAACACCTTCTGCAAGATGTCAATAAGGCTAAGAGGCCTAATATTGCTTGGATCTGATCTGACACCCTTTTAAAATTAGAATAATCACTGCTTCTCACCATGAATCAAGGAGAGGAGCACCTGACATGATGGAATTGGACAGGATGTTGATGTAAGGGGCCCGATCTTAATCTTAGAATGGCCAGGTCACAAGGGACAAGGTCTAGCCCTGTGCTTTCGCACGTTTTAGAGATATAATTGCTTCCTCGGTAAACTCTAGAAAAAAAGTAATAGTATCAAGCATCACTGGATGTGCATTAACCTGCGAGTGTCAGACAGGGCTAGAAGGCAACTGGGCTATGGAGGGGGTAGAATAAAGATGACTAAAATGTTTGAACCAGATCTGTGGCTGAATATGATGGGCAGTAGGAATTTGAACTTCCAAGCTGCCATTTGCAATTATATGCCAAAAGGAGGAAACATCCTTCCTTTGAAAGCTTCTAACAGACCCTGTCAAACTTTCTCATCCCACCTCTTCTTAGGGGTCTCTAGCACCTTTTTTTACAGGTTCCTTGCTTCTCAAATCTGCTGGGGGCATAGAGATCTAATAACAGTTAGATTTTATTTGGCATGTCTGCAGCCTCTAGAGAACCAGGGGACAGATGCCAAGGTGGCCTTCTTATGATTGCCGGCATCCACCCCCATCTCAAAAATACAGCTTAAAGAGGAGAAGAAGTGGCCATGAATAATAGTAATGGGGATGTCATCTATATCCTCATAGAGAGAGAGAGCTAAATCGTAGAGGTTGTAGATAGAAGCAAGATATGAAGGGAAATAATTAATTGTAGGGCACTGAAGGGTCCTCCTGAAATTCCCAAAGATTACATCCCCAGGTTAATCTGGGATGATCCAGAATCTCATACAGCCCTTCTTCCTGTGATAGGTGGAGAGGATTGTGATAACTTTTCGGCCTAACAACACCACAAAAGTCCACCAACCATTCCCATAGGTGGAGAAAAAACAATATGTAGTCAATCCTGCTTTTGATTAGGCCCCTGATGAACGTGTAAGCCCTAATCTGGTCAGAATCTGTCCTGCCATTGCATGGCTGAACCCTATGGGCAATAGTAAACAGGGCATATTTTTAAAGGAGGGGCGTTAAAACCCCAAAATTTACAAACATCTTTTCCCAAACTGTTCTGTCAAGAATTGTAAACAGTGAAGCATAATCTGCTTCAGTTTCAGCCCTCATGGGCCGGCCAAACCATCATGCGCACTTAGTATGTTCTCCACCTGGCTGTGTTGCACAGCCGGGTGGAGAATATGCCCAGGCTCCCAGGCACTGCTTGAGCAGCCAAACAGGCTGCTCAGACCAATGACGAAGCTGCTGTCATGCAGCATTGTGATTGGCTGGGAGAGTCTGTGAGCCTGGGTGCTTCCGTTTCTGCTGCCAGTGTCGATGCTGAGGACGGAGGAAAGGCGGCGGCGTTCACAGCATTCACCGGTAAGTTTTTTTTTTCCATCCCCCCTCCACTCCAGTCCCATTCCAAAGCAGCCGCCACTGTTCATAACTGATGCTGAGGACACTACTGTTACTCTTGAAAAATGTCCAACAATGTGATAATACCATGGCTGAAATATTACAAGCTGGATCTAACTGTAGAAGGGGAAACCCTGGATTTGTCTCATGGTAGGTCAGAATCAGGCCCTTAGGGCCATATGTATCAACATACCCTTTTGCGATTCCTAAATAGCGATTTTTAAGGAATCGCTATTTAGAAATCGCAAAATGGTATGTAGGAAGAAAATCGCTATTTTTTAGCGATTCCTTAAAATTCCTTAATTGCGATTAGCAAATTGCTAATCGCAGTTAAGGAATAATTTCCCATTCATTTCTATGGGCCAGGAGGCCCATAGGAATGAATGTTAAATTATTCTCAATTTGCGATTAGCAATTTGCTAATCGCAAATTGAGAATAATTACAAGGGTGCAGGGGTGTCTCAAGAACACCTTGCTGCACCTCCAAAAATGACATGTGTGCGCATATGGCGCACATACATGCCCTAAGGGCATGTAGGAGCGTCACATGACACATTTGGATTTTAAAAAAAATGTTTTTTTAAAGGATTTGCAACTTACCACCAACTAGAAGTTGGTGGTAATTTGCGATTCCTTAAGGGCATTTTGGAATATTTTTTTCCTTGGTACATTGCATTTAAGGAATCGCAAAATTTGCGATTCCTTAAATGCAATCGCAAAATAAGGAATGGCAAATTTTGCGATTCCCTATTTTGCACCAAAATTGTGTCATACATACCATTTAGCGAAAATGGGTTCGCAAATTTCGGCGTTTGCGAACCCATTTGGCCTTGATACATATGACCCTAAGTGACTATCATCCAAGCTTCTATCTGAGGGTAGTATTGTAGGGGATTTGACCTATGTACTTGCCTGTCGATAATGTTGATGTGATTGAGTGTTTCTTATTGAAAAGCCTGGTCCAATATTTACTGCCCATTGATATACCTCCATGCCAGCAATTGGTCACACTTCTTGCATTAGCGACTTCTTTTCCCATCTATACGTTTTGCTTGTCAGTGGAAAAAATAAAAAAATTATAAAAATGTGATTTATTTATTTATTTATTTTTAAAGTTTTATATAGCGCGAACAAGATCTTTGCAGATATCAGAGCGCTTTACAGAAACAGTAGGTAGGATAGACAACCTGTTGAAAACAGTATAGAAATCGATAGGGAGTGATTTGCTAATTAGGGTAGAAATCGCACAAGCGAATGCACAATAATAACAATCAATAAGCAATAATATAGGAGCCGTGTAATGTCGACTCGAATAAGATTATAGCACCCCAGAGGGTGAGTAAACACACTATTGAAAGCATAGTAGGCAGTAGTGAGTGGAATTCAAGTTATTAAAGCACTCAAGTCATAGTGTACAGCCTTAATAACCAATCAGGAAACCAATAATATAGCATCCGTGCAGTGAATTTGGTCCAGTAGCAGCCATAAAAGAGTCTAACATAGTTAAGCATTCAGGTAGCCGATAATATAGGAGCCATGTACTGTCATTGTTCCAGTAGCAATAGAGGTCAGGCGAACTTAGCCATAAGGATGGCTTTTACCTCTTTCTTGAAGAGTACAGAGGAGGGGATAAGCCTAGTTTCTGGCGGGAGTGCATTCCAGATCCTAGGAGCCATCCCTGAGAAGGAGCGCTTGTATGTTTTTTCCTTTCGGAATCGACGAGGTTTCAGGAGGAGATTCTTTGTGCTTCTGTTGGATCTTGAGCCTCCTGATATAGTCAGCTAGTGAGTGAGGTAGTTGGGTGACTTGTGGTGTAAGGCCGAATGCGTCATACAGGCAATTTTCAGCTGAACTCTGGCTTCAAAAGGCAGCCAGTTCAGGGCTTTTAAGTCGGGGGATATATGCGAGTGTTTTCTTGAACCAGTGATGAGTCTCGCGGCCGCGTTCAAGGAGGCTCGTAGGGGCGCCGTTGTTGTTAGGGGGAGCCCGCTAAGAGCCACAATTCCGTAGTCTATGCGAGGAATGACCAGGGCTTGTACAACAATTCGGAAGTCTTTGGGTGGTAGGAAGGGTTTGAGTTTTCTCAACGTGTTGATTTGGAAGTTGGCTCCCTTAGCTGCTTTTCTGATATGCTGCTGCATGTCGAGATTGGAGTCAAGTGTGATGCCAAGGGATTTCGCCGAGTCCACGATGGTGGGCTGGACATTTAGAGCGGTTAGATGATTGAGCCAGGTTTGGGTGATGGCCTTTTTCGCAGGGGGTGAGATCAGAAGGAACTCAGTTTTCAGAGCATTTAGTTTAAGGTGATTGTCGGCCAGCCATGCCTGGGTGTTTCTTAGTGTGGCATTCAAAAGTTTGATGTCTTCAGGGGATTGAAGCTTGAGGTAGAGCTGAGTGTCATCAGCGTACATATGGAAGTGTACATTTGATGCTTGAAGCAAGGTGGTGAGTGGTTCCATGACGAGGTTGAACAATGTGGGGGATAGGGAGGAGCCTTGCGGGACTCCTAGTGTTACGGGTACAGGCGAGGACAATGCGTTGTGGATCTTGAACTTTTGAGACCTGTTGTGCAGAAAGGAGGTGAACCATTTGAGAACAGTCCCGGATATGCCCATTCTGGTGTTTAACAGCTCCAGTAGATTCTCGTGTTTGACCGTATCAAATGCTGAGGAGAGGTCGAGGAGGATGAGGAGGCAGGACTCATTGTGATCAAGGATTTGGAGGGCGTCATCAATTATGTGAGTCATAGCCGATTCCGTGCTATGTTTTGCTCTGAATCCAGATTGGTGAGGGTTGAGGAGGTCAAACTGCTCAATGTGTTTTGTCAGTTGGAGTTGTACACATTTTTCTAGCAATTTGGCCAGAGTGGGGATATTGGTGATGGGTCGGTAATTGTTTAGGTCGGCCGGGTCAGCTGTGGGTTTCTTGAGTATAGGCGTGACTTGCCCTATCTTGAGGGAGTCTGGGATGAGTCCTTGTTGCAGGGAACAGTTGATGATTTTGGTCCAAAGTGGGAGGACCAGGGGGGTGAGGGCTTTAACAGCGTTGGCAGGTAGGGGGTCTGTGAGGTGATTGGCGGGTTTCAAGGTGCCGAGCAGCTTGTGAATTGATTCTTCAGTATAGGTGTCGAAGGACGACCATGAGGCGTTGTTTTTTGGTTGAGTGTTTGTTATGCATATGGAGCAGGAGTATCGGCTTACATCCTTGAGGAGATCACTTCTTATATTGTCTGTCTTTTGCTTGAAGAAAGCAGAAAAGTCTTCGCAACTTGGAATGGCCTTTGTTGAGCTGTTAGGTTGCAGAGGTTGCGTCTTGGTTTGGGTTTTTACTAACTCGAACAGTTTTCTTGGTCGGTTTTTTGCTTGATCCAGCTGTTGGCTAAAGAAGACTGATTTCGAGCGTTTTATTTTTCTGAAGTAAGCGTTTCTTTTACTCTTAAGCGCTCGAAGGTGCAGTGCTGAGGGGTCAGCTCTCCACATGCGCTCTGCCATGCGCATAGCACGTCTGTCTTCATTGAGTCTACCATCATACCATGGGTTCGAGTTCTTGGTGGCGACTCTCTTCATTTGCAGGGGTGCGGCTTCATTGATTATTGCAGACATATTGTCTAGGTAGAAGTCGGTCAGTGAGTGCACATCAGAGACGCCCGTCGGGGGAAGAAGGAGACTGCCTGTGTGGGCAGGCAAGGAGTTTGGGTTAAGATTCCTCAAATCCCTCTTCCAGCTCTTGGATTTGGCAGGTTGAGCCTGGTTAAGTTTGACCTTTTCGTTGATGAAGAAGGTGATGATGTGGTGGTCTGACCAGTCACAGGGTTCGATTGCCTCCAGCTGGGTAGCGTCTTCTTTGGCGATGATAAGGTCAAGGATAGAGCCTTTTTCATGTGTTGGACGGTTGCAGATTTGGGTGAGGTCAAGCACGATAAGGAACGTCTTAAGGCTATTCACCACCGCGTCTTTCTCGTCGTTCCAGTGGAGGTTGAAGTCTCCCAAGTAGATTTGATTGATCTGTCGACCGGCGTTGCTGGATATCGTGTCCATGAGTTGTTGGGAGAAGGTGAGGTTGTCTCTGGGAGGGTGGTAGATAGCATGAAGGGAGCACACATGTTTGCCCTCGCTAGTAATATCGAGGCAGATGAGTTCGCAGGAGGAGAGGGAGGGGGAGGGACCTACAGTGATAGCGAGGTTGTTCCTGTAGATGCCTGCGATTCCCCCGCCCGTCTTGCCATTTCTGTCGAGTCTAATAATGTGATAGTTGGGGGGGACTAGTATGTCCATTATAGGTGTGGAGGCTTCAGTTAGCCACGTTTCAGTCAGAATGGCTAGATCGAGGTCCATTGATAGGATGAGATCTGCGATGCCGGAGGAGTGTCTCGGGCCGATCTGCAGTTGAGCAGGATACACTTTAGTCTAGGGGTGAGGAGAGTGGGAGAGTGTTCGAGGGAGAGGGGGACTTTTCTGAGATTACAGGGGACGGCGCTTCTATTGCTCCGCGTGGGGGGCCTGAGGGGATTTGTGAGAATCGTGGGTATGGGAAGGTGTGTGGTGGGTGGGAGTTTTGTGGGGCCTGGGCCATATGAGCGGAGTAGAGTGTGCAAGTCTCGGTCAGAGAGGGGGTGTAGGGTGCGACGGGGGCGGCCGGTGGCCTTGCGGTCGGGGATAGAGGGCCAGCGCGGGGATCGACGAGTGAGGATGTTTGAGGGGCGAGTGGTATACTTGTTGGGCGCAGAATTGGAGGGTAGGGGGTGTCTGGGGTGTGTGAAAAGACGTTCTTTGATGGATTGAAGATCTTCTTTGACCTGTTGGAGGGTGGATATGATCATGTCCAGAGTTGGATTGGGGATGGTAATGGGAGTGGGAGTGAGAACAGTGGGTGAGTGATTGAGTGGGGCAATGGGGTGTGCACTGGATCGAATGGGGCGGGCTGTGCACGCGATGGTACATGGCTCTGTGGTCGTAGTAGGTGGAGTAAAGGGCTCTGCGGCCGTAGTAGGTGGGGTAGCAATCGATGGATGAGAGAGTTTGTGAGTAAGGGCATGGGTGGCGTGGATGATGACAGGGGGAGGTTGGTAGCGGATGTGGTGGCGCTGGGGGAGGGAGGGGCAGGTGAGATGAGGGTTGAATGTAGGCTGGAGAAGGAAGGAATGACGGTAGGATGGTGGGGGCTGGGGGTGGGGGGATAGAGGATAAGGGGTTGTGTTGAGGGAGGTGGTGTGTTCCGTGAATCTGGCCGGTAGGGTGGGGTGGTGGGGAGTGGGAGTGGGGGGGGAGAAAGGGTGAGAGTTGGTCGTGTCGCGGTGCGTGGGAAATATGCTCAGTGCGGTGGAGGTGGGTTCTGCGAAACTCGTGTGAGGTGTGGGATGGGGGGTAAGGCGGGTGGGGGTATAGGGGATGTGTGCAGTGGGGTGATATTCGCCAGTGCCTGAGGGGTGTGGGGAGGTGAGATCGGATGGGAGATTGATTGCAGTGGGATCTGCGACGTTCACAGGAGTCGTGAGGTGGGGGGTGAGGAGGGTGGGGGTATGGGGAATGTGCGAGGGGGGGTGATCTACGCCAGTGCCAGGGGCCATTTGGGAGGTGTGGTCGGGTGGGTGACTGATTACCGCACTGGTCAGAGGGGAGAGGTGTGGAATGCTCCTCTGCTGTGATGGTTTAGGCAAGGAGTACTGACGCTTGGAGTTAGGGGGTGTTGTGTAACCCATGGTGTTAGGCGTGGCGGACCGCCCGTTGGAGATATGATTTAGGAAGGTGGGGAACAGATTGTCGAGTAGGTCAAGGTTTCTATCTGTGGATTGGAATAGGATAGTCCCGTTGTTATAGATGGAGATGGTCGCTCTGCCCGGGAAAAGTTGGGATGGTGTAGTGGAGAGTGTTAAGCCATGAGCGGTTTTTCTAGAAGTGGAGATGGTGAGGGTGGCGAGGAGCACTTTCCTCCACTGTGCTCTGCGTGGGGTGTAGAAGATGATATCAGTGCTCGTGGCCCCATTATTTAGCGAGAAGTAGGTGTCCACAAATGGTGTTTCGGGGTGGGCCTTCAGGAAGTTGTGTTTGAAGATTTTGGCCTTTTTTTGGTGAGCTCGGATGGATAGTTAATCTTGTATGTATGATTGCCCATGCGTTCCATGATGGAAGAGGTGTAGGTAGAAAAGGTGGAAAGGGAGGGTGGGGGGGTGGAGTGTGTGGGTGGGTGGACGCGGTTATAGGGCGGGGGCATGGAGAGAATAGAGGGGAGAAATAAAAGGTAGCTATAGATTTGGACGCGGTTATAGGGCGGGAAGCGTGGAGAGATTATAGGGGAGACAAATAGTATAGCTATAGATATTAAGATTTCATTTTGCTTTAGAGCAGGACATTTCTCATAGGCTAAATGATAGCATCTATGGCAACGGTAACATAACAAGCTGATATCCATGGATGCAGCTGCTCCAGACTCAATGCTATGGAATTTATTTATTTATTTATTTATTTATTTAGCGATTTGTAGAGCGCCTGGTGACCCGGAGGCATCCCCGCGCTGTGAAATTATTGGAAACCGGAGGGAGTAAGTGGGGAGGGGTACTATTTGGGGAAGAGGAAAGTTTTCAATCTTTTACGGAAGAGGGGGTAACAGGGTTCCAGACGCAGGTAGCGGGGGAGTGAGTTCCATCCTGAGGATGCTTTAACCGAGAATCGTCGGCCACCGGTGCGTACCTTCCTGAATCTAGGGACAGTGGCCAAGTGTTCGTTGTCCGAGCGTAGGAGTCTGGAGGCTTTGTAAGGAGTGACCATATCTTTCAGGGCAGCTGGGCCAGCACCGTTGATGAGTTTATGGGCAGTGCACAGGGCCTTGAATTCTACCCTCTGTCGCACAGGAAGCCAGTGAAGGACCTTGAGGGCAGGTCTGGCCGATGCTCTGGGGGGGAGGCCCATGATAAGCCGCGCCGCCGCATTTTGGATGCGTTGGAGTTTAGCCAAGGTGGATTCAGGGGCCCCTAGGTAGATGGCGTTGCTGTAGTCAAGCCGGGCAAGAATAAGACCTTGAACCAGGAGTTTCCTTGATAGTGGGGGAAGAAGTGGGAGGATCTTGCGGATGGATCGCATAAGCCCAAAACAGGTTCCTGCTGTTTTGGCTGCCTGGGTCTTCATGGTCAACTCAGGTTCTAGCCAGACTCCCAGTGTCTTGATTTCCCTTTTCGGGGTAGGTACCTCGCCGAGGACGTCTGGCCAGACCGAAAGGGGGATGGTTGTCCCTTTCTTGCCCATGAGCATGATTTCAGTTTTCGCTCCGTTGAGCTTCAGAGAGGACTCGCTCATCCAGTTATAGATGTCCTGGAGGCAGTTCAACAGGATATCTGGGTGGTTGTCGAGATGGGATAATGAGACGACCAATTGCGTGTCGTCCGCATAGCTCACTATTTTTATCCCGTAAGGGGCAACGATATCCTCACGGGGGGACATGTAGACATTAAACAGGGTGGGACTAAGCGAAGACCCCTGGGGGACTCCGCTTACGAGTGGCAGAGGGGCAGAGTGTGAGTTGCCGTCCCACACCTGAAATGAGCGGCCTGATAGAAACGAATCTATCCAAGCAAGCGCAGTACCCGCGATTCCTGCCCTGGCCAGCCGATGGAGAAGGACACGGTGGTCTACCGTATCAAAGGCTGCACTGAGGTCCAGGAGGATCACCTAGGAATTTCCTTATTCTTCACAAAGACTTTCTTTCCATGAGAAATTTTATACACAGTTTCATTTTTCGCAGTATTGTTAAAGGGTGAGATTTTCCTCTCTTTGGTGGGACCATGCACCAGCTTCATTTGCAGGGGTGCTGTATCTTGAACAAGAAAAAACATGTGTGAAAGACAGGAACCGAATCAGGATTGATTGTACTTTATTACAATGAAACCACTTCAACAAGAATTGTAAAGACACACTTTGATCAATGGTCATGCAGTCTCAGCAAAGACTTGGCATCAAAATCACTTTTTAAAGTAAAGAACAAACTCATGCAATGCAAATACATTTCTAAATCAATGGTAATGCAGAGGAGAGAGAGAAGAAAACATTTTCAAAATACAATAAGCGTTGTAGCCTCAGCCAAAGAAGCTAGAGAAGATGGCTGAGGGAAACTACACATGCGTCATGACCCAAGGGGTCATTTGTGCGAGGTAGTTTGACGAATCGACTGTGGGCAGCTCTTTTATACTCTTTAAATGAGGAACTATTGATCGTAGACTTTTGGCCACTTCTCAGAAATATTAGGAACACAGAAGTGACACCTACACTACAAAACTTTACCAAAAGGTCATATTCTCACATCACACTGCATGTCTTGGTTACATTAAAGCTAGCAAAAAATACAATAATATGAAAGATTGAAAGGTGACAAGTGGCCCCCACCACACCATACCCCACTGAGTTCCTCTTAGTTTGAGATGGTCCATGTTCTTGTGGTATTGTGGTTGTGAGAAGAGCAAGTCGAGGACTGCGAAGGAGTGGGGGCTTTGGGCTGTTGCTTATCAGAAGGGACAGAGCTGAAGCTTCGTGTGTGTTGCAGAAGAAATCCATATCCATACTAATATTATAAAGAGAGAGCCCAAACCTTTGAGGCGGGTAATCTCAGTAACCACAGCACCAATCACAACACCCAATACAGCGTTGGAAAGGGCATTTGCAGCAGAAGGACATAGGCTATGCAGACGGCCACCATATATATATTTTCTTTTTATTTGCAGAGTTTTATATAGCGCAAACTTGACCCGAACTGAATCAGGTATCAGAACGCTTTACATAGCACCAGTTACGTTACATGAGGACACACATTCATTTATGTTAGGCACGGGGAGATTAAGTGATTTGCCCAGAATCACAGGATGTTTGGCGTCGTTACCAAGACTCGAACCCAGATCCCCAGGTCCGAGGTCGAGAGCCTTAGCCGTTAGGCCAACTCCTCTATACATGTAAAGGGTAAAAGAACCATGCCAACAAAGTAGTCCCTTGTGGGCGTGTCTGCGTTGTGCTGTGGATGTGGGTTGGGGGCGTGACTAACGCTGGGGCGTGTGGTACGGCCATCACATCGTGGGCTGTGGGCGTGTGCTGGGGGCGTGACAAACGCTGGGGGCGTGTGTCCGCCCTTCATGCCATGTGAGTCGTACATACAAGCGCCAATTACGTTGATGCGCAGCATCAAGGTGCACACTGGGGGCGTGACACGCTGGGGGCGTTAGAAACGCTGGGGGCATGTGTCCGGCCTTCATGTCATGTGAACGCAATTGCGCCGCATCAAGGGGCACGCTGGGGGCGTGAGAAACGCTGGGGGCGTGTGCTACATTCTGCCCTTCATGCCATGTGGGTCGTACATTAATTAGAAGATCGTCTGCTGCGGCCGTGTGCTGGGGGCGTGACAAACGCGTTCACCTGGAGGCCTGGTAAGTAACGTTACTGCAGCCTCTCCTGCGCTCTGTTACTGAACTCTCTCATTCAACGAAATTACACGCGCCTGCTACCATCAACCAGGGCTCTAGCCGGGCACAGGCGGCGGATTAGTACACTAATTACACGCGCCTGATATCATCAACCAGGGCTGCAGCTGGGCCTCAAGTGGGGGAACACGCGCCTGCTAACATCAAACAGGCCTGCATCTGGGCCTCAAGCGGGGGAACACGCAAATGAGCGTGTCTGTGGGGACAATTACTGCAGCCTCTCCTACTCGCTGTCACTCAACTCTCTCATTAAACGGATTTACTCGTGGCTGATAACTCTTTCATTCAACGACATTACACGCGCCTGCTAACATCAACCAGGGCTGTAGCCGGGCTCAGGCGGCAGATCACTACACCAATTATACGCGCCTGCTAACATCAACCAGGGCTGCAGCTGGGCCTTCTCCATCCCTATTCTAATGAAACAAAAAATGTTGTCTACCGCGAGATTTTAAAATAAATTGCCCTTGCCAACTACACACATTACACACATTCTATTTCATACCCGTACAACGTCGGGACGGGCTGCTAGTGTCTTATAAATGTAGAAGGCGTAGCCCATGTTGCAGCCCTATAAATTTCAACCAAAGATGCTCCCTGAGCCTCTGCAAAGGAAGTAGACATGGCTCTAGTGGATCTACCTTCCACCGCAACTGGACAAGGAATTCCGACCTCGCTATATGCCAATGCAATCAGAGACCTGATCCACCAACTCAGAGTCTAGGTGGAAGATTTACAACCCTTCCTAGCAGGTCCAAAACAAAGAAGAATAAATCCTGAAATCAGAAACTCTGTCTAAATAAAGCAGAATAGCCTGTTTGACAACTAAGGAATGTAGCTTCACCTCTTCCGGGGAGGAAGGATTAGGATGAAACACTGGTAAAATAACCTCCTGCTCCATTTGAAATACTGAACTTACCTTAGGGATGAAAGAAGGACTAGGACGTAAAATGACCCTGCCCTCGAATACCCTAAAGAAAGGATGCCTTACTGATAAGGAATCCACTTGCCCCAACCTCCTCCCTGAAGTAATTGCAACCAGGAAGAACATTTTCAAGATAAGCCATCTCAAATGCACCTTCTCAGGAGGTTCAAAAGGAGACTTCTTCAACACCTCCAGGACTAAAGAAAGACCCCAAGATTGGCATACCGGCCTAGCCGGAGGCTTGAGATTAAGAATCCCCTTAAAAAACCTCTGGACGAGCCCATCTGCATCTTGTAAGTTACCCCAAGATATTACCCCCAGGGTATGCTCAGGGTATACTCCCAGGGTATGCTCAGATTACCCCCAGGGTATGCTCAGACGTGAGTCCCTTGCTCACTTTGCCACTGGATTCAAGCAAGCCTGGCTGAAGACGGATGTAATGCCAGAAACCGGTCTTAGGAAGCTTGTTTCCGGTCCAGGGAAGGCATGGCTTGGCAGTTCGGGCTGGACTGTTCCCATGAGGCACAGGGTCAGACTGATTTGCATATGGCCATGTCTGAACTGGGGTGGCAGAGTGGGCTAAAGAACGGTGATGGATTAAACCCAGATCTGTTGACTGGGTGTGAGTGTTTGATTGGTTCAGATGCTCCGTCCATCACCACCCCCTTTTGTACCGCTTTGTTCACCATAAGTTGGCAGGGTATGCTCAGACATGAGTCCCTTGCTCTCTTTGCCACTGGATTCAAGCAAGCCTGGCTGAAGACGGCTGTATTGCCAGAAACCGGTCGTAGGACGCTTGTTTCCAGTCCAGGGAAGGCATGGCTTGGCAGTTCGGGCTGGACTGTTCCCATGAGGCACAGGGTCAGACTGATTTGCATATGGCCATTTCTGAACTGGGGTGGCAGAGTGGGCTAAAGAACGGTGATGGATTAAACCCAGATCTGTTGACTGGGTGTGAGTGTTTGATTTTGGTTCAGATGCTCCGTCCATCACCACCCCTTTTTGTACGACATTATACCTGCGTCAGAGATAATGTATACAAGGTGGGCATTCCCACATAAACAAAGTTTGTAGAAGTGTTGCAGTGAAATCTATAAAGTCAAAGTCAAAAAAATTTATTTGCATAATTGGTTAAAATTATTACAAAATTCGCATAATAAATAACAATACAAAATAAAATTGATTAAAAATACTAGGGTTATAAAACTCTCTGCGGCTGTACAAGTTAGGGTCAAAAACGTGAAAGTTCATTGTGTTGAAAAGTACCTGATAGCCCACCAACCTATTGATTCCCACTTTCAATTTGTCCAAGGCGATTTATTACTTCTGCCAAAAATTTGACTCCGCGGCATGCCAAGATTATGGAGGAACCTCCAAGCCAACTTGTAACGGCATGTCTACAAGAGCGTATGTTTAGCGCGTTAAAAATAGGTTTCAGTAACAATCGTCTTTGTCCTATCAACGCAGGACAAACACAAAGAAAGTGGGCAAGGGTTTCAGTTTTATACCCGCAGAGGCGACATTGCTCCTTCTGGTCGGAGGGTTTCCAGGACGGCAATAAGTCTTTTGAAACGTGCATCCCCATCCGATAATCGATGAAAGCCTTTTTTAAATAGCCACTGAAGTGAGATGATAGGTAAGCGAGTGGTTTTGAGTTTATATAAGAGTTCATGATGGTCCAGCCATGCCGACGTTTTGCCAATGTCTCTTTATCCTCCAGAAAGGATTTCCTTTTTTCTACCGCATTGGCTAATTTGCTTAGACTTGCTTTATCTGTCCCCGATTTCCAGGCTGGTTCCAGCTCCAGCTTTTCCACGCATAGTTTCAGGTACTTTCCCCAAGAGGTCGGGTGTGAGTGTTTGATTTTGGTTCAGATGCTCCGTCCATCACCACCCCTTTTTGTACGACATTATACCTGCGTCAGAGATAATGTATACAAGGTGGGCATTCCCACATAAACAAAGTTCGTAGAAGTGTTGCAGTGAAATCTATAAGATTTCACTGTGACAGTTTTAGGACGCCACTGCATCAAAACCCTACGCTGGCTCATGGAAGGCATAAGGGTGACGCACTGCCATAGGCACAGGCCTACCCCATGCATTGCTGGAGTTGTGTCATGCTTGCAACACAACTCAAGCAATACGTGACTTTTGCGCTGACAGATATGTCAAGATTCCTGACGTATCTGTCATTCTTTGCGACATGGAGCACCGTACATTAAAAACGGCGTATCCATTATGTCGCAAGGAGGGTGCAATGAAAACTGTGCATCACTGTTTTATGGCAGAGATGCAACAGTTTTCATAAATGAGACCTGTGGTGTTTTACTTTTTACTTGACATCCATGTCACAAAAATGTTGTACATCATATCATCACTCTACATTCCTTGATAAGTTAGTCACTCAATTATACCTATGTTAAGCCAACATGTATGTGATTTGCTATTCTTTTCCTTGTTTCACAAGTACAGTTGTTGTAGTGACCCTTTGTAGATGTATTGCTGATGGTTCCTCATGGATGATCGGATCCGACAGGTGTTTCGTCCTTATAGGACTTTTCGATGTAATTGTTTCCAGCTCATATGTACTGGTCACTTTCAATTGTGTCATAATGGATTGGAGGAAAAACCCAGTGAATGAACATAGTCGCCTTCAAATACAAAAGAAGTATATCTAAGCGTGTCCTGGAAATAAGATCCACAAAGCGCAGTGGGTAATAAGTAGCAGCTGTCAGCTTTGTAGAACACATAACCAGAGACAATGTAAACCTGCTTCTTGTGACCATGATAAGTTCTGATCGTAAGCGTTGTGATAAACGCTGTGCTGCATCATCCGTTCTGTAACTGAAATCTCCTTGGCTACCATGACAGGTCACAGTTGGAGTGCTGCCTCCAGAGCCCTAGACTTGTTCCCACTCTTGAAGAAACAAGCAACGTTCTAGGTCTTGCTCTTGGTGGTCCAAATCCTGACGTCCAAAGGCTTCTTAGTGAATTGAGGCGTACACACCGAGCTCTGTTGGGAAGCCTTGAGCAATTGATCCGGGGTGCCATGTACAATGATCATAGACCCACCTATCGTTAAGTGGCGAACACCTTCACAAGCTTTCATCCCAGGCTGATGCAACACATGCAAGGGTTATGCAAGCGAGCAGGGAAATGAGGGTTCCCAGGAAGGTATTTCAGGGTCCCAGAGGAAGGCTTCTGAGATTTGCAGACCATCCTTGAGATAGCATGAATAGAGAGTCCAGTGGTGGCCACGTGACGTGGACTAAGCTATCAACGTATGTCTTGTCCGATCCATAGAAAGAGCTGCAGAGCAGCAGAAGTGGTTTTTGGTCAGGGTTTCTCTGTTCTAGGCCTCTCAAGAATATCAACAGTCATCAAACATCACTCTCTTCATAGCATGGCAGGGAGCAGGAGTTGCGGTCATATGTCATTGTGCCAAGCAGTGCTCGCCTTTTCGATTTTTCATCCATGCAGAGCCTCAGACACCTTTATTTGTCCCTGTGGGTCCCTCGAAAATTTGGCATGTCCTTGATCCTGCACATGCATGGACACCTAACCAATTCTCCTGAATCATGCACATTAAAACTAGCCATAATACATCTCGGTTGCTCCCGGCTCCCAGGAGTTACTGGTTACCATTGCCATGGGCAGGTCCACTGAAAGTATACACCTGGGATGGACCAAATTAAGCATCAGGGTTGACTACAATTACGAAGCATAAAAGGACAAATATGGTACCTAAAGCAGCACTATTTGTGATAGTCTTACTTCATGAATTCGTCGTTTTTTTGTTAACACTGTCGTTTGAGGCAGTTTAGCATCTATAAACAGTAATAGCAACTGAAATATGACCAGTGAACTTTTTCATAGCATCTTACACTACATGAAAACAGGGAGGTCGACTAATTGGAAACAGGGGTCCACTCCTCGGATACAGGGGTCCACTATACACAAACAGGGGTCCACTATACAAAAACAGGGGTCTACTCCTCGGATACAGGAGTCCACTATACAAAAACAGAGGTCCACTCCTCGGATACAGGAGTCCACTCTACAAAAACAGGGGTCCACTCCTCAGATACAGGGGTCCACTCCTCAGATACAGTGGTCCACTATACAAAAACAGGGGTCCACTATACAACAACAGGGGTCCAACTCAGATACAGGGGTCCACTATACAAAAACAGTGGTCCACTACTCGGATACAGGGGTCCACTCCTCGGATACAGGGGTCCACCATACAAAAACAGGGGCCACTCCTCGGATACAGGGGTCCACTATACAACAACAGGGGTCCACTACTCAGATACAGGAGTCCACTATACAAAAACAGTGGCCCACTACTCGGATACAGGGGTCCACTATACAAAAACAGGGGTCCACTACGTGGATGCAGGGGTCCACTCCTCGGATACAGGGGTCCACTATACAAAACAGGGGTCCACTACTCGGATACAGGGGTCCACTCCTCGGATACAGGGGTCCACCATACAAAAACAGGGCCCACTCCTCGGATACAGGGGTCCACTATACAATAACAGGGGTCCACTACTCAGATACAGGGGTCCACTATACAAAAACAGGGGTCCACTCCTCGGATACAGGGGTCCACTATACAAAACAGGGGTCCACTACTCGGATACAGGGGTCCACTCCTCGGATACAGGGGTCCACCATACAAAAACAGGGGCCACTCCTCGGATACAGGGGTCCACTATACAACAACAGGGGTCCACTACTCAGATACAGGAGTCCACTATACAAAAACAGTGGCCCACTACTCGGATACAGGGGTCCACTATACAAAAACAGGGGTCCACTACGTGGATGCAGGGGTCCACTCCTCGGATACAGGGGTCCACTATACAAAACAGGGGTCCACTACTCGGATACAGGGGTCCACTCCTCGGATACAGGGGTCCACCATACAAAAACAGGGCCCACTCCTCGGATACAGGGGTCCACTATACAATAACAGGGGTCCACTACTCAGATACAGGGGTCCACTATACAAAAACAGTGGTCCACTACTCGGATACAGGGGTCCACTACACAAAAACAGGGGTCCACTACGCGGATGCAGGGGTCCACTCCTCGGATACAGGGGTCCACCATACAAAAACAGGGGTTCACTCCTCAGATACAGGGGTCCACTATACAAAACATGGGTCCACTACTCAGATACAGGAGTCCACTCCTCAGATACAGGGGTCCACCATACAAAAACGGGTCCACTCCTCGGATACAGGGGTCCACTATACAACAACAGGGGTCCACTACTCAGATACAGGGGTCCACTATACAAAAACAGTGGTCCACTACTTGGTTACAGGGGTCCACTCCTCGGATACAGGGGTCCACCATACAAAAACAGGGGTCCACTCCTCGGATACAGGGGTCCACTATACAAAACGAGGGTCCACTACTAGGATACAGGGGTCCACTCCTCGGATACAGGGGTCCACCATACAAAAACAGGGGTCCACTCCTCGGATACAGGGGTCCACTATATAGCAACAGGGGTCCACTATACAAAAACAGGGGTCCACTATACAAAAACAGGGGTCCCCTACTCAGGTACAGGGGCCCACTATACAAAAACATGGGTCCACTACCCGGATACATGGGTCCACTATACAAAAACAGGGGTCCACTACTCGGAAACCGACGTCCACTACACGGAAACAGGGATCCACTACACGAAAACAGGGGTCGTCGTGATTTAATAATTTTCGATCCGTTTAAGCCAGAAACAATATTTATTTTGTAAATCTGCTGATTATGCTGTTGATGATGGATGTATCGTGCGGCAAATCCATAATTATGCGGGAAAAGCCTCGGAGCTGCATAATTCCAGTTGCCCTGCCTATTTGTAAACCAGGGGGTTGGACAAATTGCCAATACATTGCATTTAGAAGGAATGAAGCCCTAAGAAATGAGGAATGGCGAATTACGAAGCAAACAAGGAATACTCGACGAGGCCCATGCAGTGATTCCACGTTTCTCTCCAAAATGGTATCTGGACGTTTCAACTGCCCTCAACAAGTAAAGTGTTGGGGTGACACACTCCCCACCCACGGTGTTCCCGCGGGATTTGTAATCCAAGTCGGGATAACTGACCACTCGTAATGAGAGCCTTGGAACAACAGGGCGTTAACCTCAATACCGAATAAACGCCAGAAAAGCGCTTCAACATCCACCAGGGGTAACCAGAGCTATATGAATGCAAACCTTTCTTCCCTTGTATCCCTCCGCTATCCTTCTCACTCCAAATAACTGACTAATATCCACCACTGAAATTACTTTCATATTTCACCATATTAATTCACCACTAATCCTTTGTAGGCTTCCTGAATAGCGTGCGTCAACAAGCGCTACATAAATACAAACCTTTGTCCTCCTCTATCCTTCTGCTATCATTCCAAGTCCAAATAACTGACTAACCTATCCACCACTTAAAATTTACTTGCATGTTTCACTATACTAATTCAACGCTAATCCTCTATGGGTCTCGGAGTAGCGTGCTACCCGCCGAAAAAACGCTTCGACACCTCGTCAGGGGTAGTAAGCGCTATATAAATGCAATTACAATACAATACAATACATTTTACAGATGTGTGTATCACCGTATGAAAATGTGTGTTAACCTCAGAGCCGTTACGTGGTTCACTTTCCCCACACACGCTTCATATTTTTAATAAAAATGCTAAATTAAATATCAACCCTCAAGCTGCGCTAGAATTCGGAAACCACTTCCCACGGGAACCTGCGGAACACGTTCTCCGAGCAGAACAGGCAGCGCGCGAATCCAAGGAAAGCAGGGCCGCCAGCATGTGCGCAAATTAAACGGTAATAAACATATCCCTGGGAGGGCCTTATTAATGCGTAGGAAATGAGCGAATTGCCAAATGCGGGTAGGGTAACTTGCAGAGGAAAAGCACATGAAGTAAAAATTCGTGTGTGTGTGCTTATTGATTTCTTTCTCATCCTTCGCGCAGGACCCAAGCATGTCTTTATTTCCTTGTGGAACGTGAATGGAAGGGGGTCGAATTCGTATAAAACACCGTTGTCTCTACATGAGAAAACTGTAAGGTAGAATGCAAGGGAATAAAAAACCGGGGAAAAGTGTGTTTCTGGTATGATTCTGTTCTAGTTGTTCTATTCTTTCTTATTTGCCTTTTTTTGGTCGTGTTTATCATTTCTTATATATGCTGCCTCTCTAGGGCTGTAACCATGAGGTAAGGCCTACCTTACCTGCCAAGAAGAGCGGGTGAGGTCGGGCCATAAATACTACACACCTGTGTTACTAATGGGACTGGCCCTATTTATCCCCCCTGCCGCGCCCAGCCGAATAGATGCGTGCTTTGACTATCCCGCAGAGAGGTAGCGCCCAAGTGCCTCACTGTTCCCCAGCGTCAAGATAGGCTGCCCTAGCCGTTAAGACACACCCGCTACCCAACCAGTTTACCTTAAGCAAAGAGTTCTTGCAACTAGCAACGTGTAATATGTAGAATGAGAAGGGGATAACCTCAATAAATGGATGTTGTATTCAATAAAGGCAAAGTGTTATAATTAAACCGAGCATATTGACAATAGGGAGAAAAACATCACAAATTGCACAAAATACTTCTACAAATGGCAATAATACTTATCCCTTATTAGAACCTTGGAATGTTAGGAGTTCCTTTGAGGACAGTAGAGTGGTGGGCAGCCAAAGGGGGCCTTCTGCACCAACATTCCATTGCAAGTCGCAGTGTTTCTCCCTGTTTAATTTAAAGCATTCCACACTTTAATGGTGGGATTTTCTAACAGCATTATAGGGCTAAGCATTTTGTTAAAATCCCTCTCTCTCATTATGGACTCTCTCCTGCGCCTACGATTTAGAGGGGGGGGGCATTTTACAACCCGTGTTGTTCTTAACAACGAACTATAATGCTGTGATAGGGGATACAGAAACAAACTCGAATGCAAGTTACCGGTGAAATGAAGTGAAATGCAAACCTTCATTTAGACTGATTGACAGAGATGAATCTCGAATAATTTTTTTATGACTCATCAACGTGTGCTAGTTGGAAATATATAGATGAAACAGGCAATTGGGGTGATGTAAATGATTTTGAAGGGATTACATAGGATTGGTTGATGCGGATGGGTTATCCAAATCTAATGTTCTGAAATTTTAGAATATGGTTTTCAAAGGCCTTGAGACTGTCTTCACTTTTCCACCATGGTTTGAGCCGACTGATATGCATCTTTTATATGAAGCCACTACTTGCACTCTTAAGAAGAGGAAGCATAAACACATTTTCTTTATCTGCCTTACCCTTCTAAATGAAATTACTAATTACTTTCTAATTGAAGTAATTCCAATGAATAGCAAAGTAATGTTCTTTTCTTTATCAAACAGGATTCAGTTTTAGTAAGATCAGTGACAAATTCTGTAGTTTATATGCCCATCATTAATAACACCACTGTGGGTGTTTCCTTATCTTCAGTAGTTTTCCAAATCTATCTATTCCAATTTGACTGACTTTGGCTGCAGAAGTCATATCTGGAGGCAACATTTGGTTAACAGTATTATGGGCCACTCATTTTATAAGTAATAAGTATACTTGAAAAGCACCAAAGCAACACAAGGAGCCTACATTTAATCTGAATAATAATAGTAATGTACAGATAATAAATTATAATTTACCATACTGTGACTGTTGTCCAGTAAATGAAAAATGCAAGATGTCACATTCACATTAGAATATACCAATTAGATTCACAGTGGAAGAAGATCTGCCATAAATGAGTGCTAGCAGCTGTGGCCCGTGCAGGTTAGAGCGGTGGGGCCGGGTTGGGGGGGGATTCGACAGACGACCACGAGGGAAAATTAAATAAATAATGAATTTTCCCTCTTCATCATCTGTTGAAATCCTCCCCACCTGACCCACCGCTTTGACCTGCACGGGCCGCGGCTGAGTGCTAGCCACGGAAAAAAGCATAAGGGATGTCTTTAGCTTCATCAAGAAGCTGGGGTCTAAGACGATCGAGGTAACAAACAAGCATTTTCAATGCAATAGGTCTCGCTTTGGGAGTGTTTAAGCGATTGGCATTGTAAATGACAATGATATATATATATATATATATATATATATATATATATATATATATATATATATATATATATATATATATATATATATATATATATATATATATTATTTTTTAATCCAAAGGTAGTGGCTAACTAAGGGGAGACCTAAAAATGAAGGGGGGGGACATGAGAGGTTGTCGGAAGAGAAGATGAAAATACGGGCTTGAAAGTGTGAGGGAAAATGAGAATAACAACAGTTTTGCTATGATAATGGGTGATGAAAAAGGAGAATTGACTTTCAGAAAGTTGCAGGAAATGAACATGACGAAAGGGCTTACTGCACCAGCTGTAGTTATTGAACCCAAAAGATCGAACACTACGTATAATCCTCCATAGGCGCACAGCTGAACTAGGAAGGCAGAAACAGTTAAATCACTGTCGGGATGGTGTCTGCAGCCGCATACGCTTGAGAATAGCTACTACAGATACTGGTCATCTTTATCAAGCCACAATACATTTTCACATAAGCTGTCGAGCACAGAAGGAACGAATTGACAAGAGAAAAACACTATAAAAATAGAAAGATCAGACATTCTCCGTGCAAACAACCAAGGCAGAAACAAGCACAGACGCACGTGACAGAAACAGCTCGAACATGACAACATAACAGCACCACAGAAATGACAAATAGGCTCATTATACCCCACTAGTTTTGCCAGTGCTGGTTTGTTATTCTCTGCCAGTTCTCTGAAGGATGCTTGAACTGCTGCACTGCGTGCTGTGCTCGTGCGCATGTGGGGGTCAAGAAGCGTGTGCTTCATCTGCTAGTAGTGTTCCAATGCAGAGAGCGAAGGACTCAAACAGTTATGCATGTTTTAAGGAGACGAGCTGTGCCAATGCCCGTGCTTCACCTGTTTTGTGAGCGTGGAAGCTTGGAGAGCTCCCGCCCATAATGGACCACTTCTGGGTGCTTCGGTGAAGCCTGCAATTGCTACTGCCTGTGCTGCTACTGTTCTGTGCGACAGTCAGGCTTAAAAAATACATTTTCACTATATAAAATCTGAAACTTATTTTTGTCATGGCCCCTTTTAAACCTCAGACTGCAAATATCCTGTTTTTGTATCAATCTCTCCTAATTCGGTCGGGCCGACAGGCAGCGCTACTAAATTCAGTGCAGTCTTTTATTCAGGTTGTGTGGCTCCAAAATAACTACAGATTGGAAACTTTATTTATGATAGTTTTGATGGTTACACTTACCCCAGCCACAAAGTCCTCCTCCGCACATTTAGGTTTACTTTCATTTGAAGTTTCACAATAACGGAAGCCGACGACCCGGAAGCGGTTGGGCAGCCGGCCAATCCCATCGCGGCCCCAACCGGAAGTCCCGCCCCATCGCGGCGAGAGAGAGAGAGAGCTGCCCGAGGAGCCACGAAGGCTCCTGATTGAGTCCCGGTCCCGAGATGGGGGACCGGGTGAAGAGCGGCCGGGCGCATGGGGAAGGCGGGGCTCTCATGTGGTGAGAGAGCCCCGCAAAGCGCTACCGCCGCCCGAGAGGCAGAACCGCCGCCGAGCACCGCCAGAACCGGTGAGTGTGTTGAGGGAGAGGAGGGGTGAGTGGGGGTGGGGTGTACGCGCGTGTGTCTGTTTGAGTGTGTCTGCGTGCGTCTGTCTGTCTGTGTGCGCGTGTGTCTGTTTAAGGGGGGGGGGCGTGTGTGTATGCAGTGTGTGTATGGCTGTGTATGTGCGCATGCGTGAGTGAGGCTTTCTTTGTGCATGGGAATATGAGGCACGGCGACGTGCGCGCTCACGAGCTACAATCTCGGCAAGAAAAAGCGCGTGGCACTTTGCTGTCCACATTCCCCCAGAAGTAACAACATAAGTTGTCTCGCCCTAGACAGCAAAGCTTCGCTTTGCTTTCGTCTAGGCGAGACCTAAAAAGGTGAATGCTGCAAAATCTGTTGCTGTATCATCGTATGGAGCGGGGGGTTGGGGGATGGCGGTGCTTGACCCTCCACAAAGAATAGAGGATTTTTTTAAATAAAAGATTATTAGTCCTCCCAAGTAATTGCTCACATTTGAGCTGTCACGCCGAGCTAGAGGCCCCATATATTTCAGATATTGTGAGACTAACACCTATTTTGTTATGGCACTCGATTTGGAAGAGAGACACTGTTAGCTTCACCCAAAAAATGATCAAGGACTGTTTAGCCCTAGATAATGTATATACAATCATTTGGTTGCAATATGTGAATGCCACGCTGGGAAGTATGGTTCTGGGAGGTCTATGTGTTAATCTGTTTAGCCGTAGATCTGTGTCCAAAGTAAGAATCAAACACATCTTGCTAGAGAAGAGTGTAGGAGAGCGAGTGGAAGCAGGTGCAATAAAACCTCAGTAAAGTTGTACCTCACGAGTCACCTCCCCACTCAGGCTGGCAAATCAGATTTAGTATTTGTGTGAAATCCCTAACACCGTTTTATTCTAGTAAGGTTCCTTAATGAACTGCCAGTTTGTCCTTGCGATAAAAACTCAACCCAGTCAGATTTCACAGATTGCTTTTTTGTAGTTTTTATAACTTACATAAGAAAAGGTATATTCTCTCACTTTTGCGTAAACTCCATTTTAAACAATACCTTCCTGCCCTCCATTTTATAAAACACTTGTCTAATCCAGCTGTTTGTTACACTACTGCTAGAGCAAAAGGAGTTAGGTCCTGGGTCGTGCAGGGGGCTGGACCATTAATTATAATATAAACATACAATTTGACCCCCACACCTGTGCTTGGAACTCGTTATTTAGAGAAAAACAATAATCAGGACAATTTCTGATTATGTAGGCTTATTTATTTTAGCCCTTGCTTTTTTTCAAAGGTATTTCAAATTTAAGAGTTTTGATATGTACAAGAAAAACACTACACAAATAGTCATAAACCAAAAATTTTGACAATTCCACATTCTTTTACAAATACACAAAGTCATACAATACAAAACATTTTTTTGCACGTTATTTACAGTGATAATGTATCTTAAGGTGGTGAAAAAACAACAAAAAGTATTTATACTAATAACACATATCAATCATGAAACAATACAGTGATTCTAATGAGAAAAAGATTTTTTACAAGAAGGCGAATGGATATAAATAAATTAATATTATATCGCAATCATTTCTTCGTATTTTTTAAGAGGGGCCTTCTTACTGCCGACGCGTTTCAACCGGTTAATTAAATCAACACGGTCTCATCAGGGCGTTTTCACTTTGTTCCTTGATCTGAAGGAATTTTGTGCAAAAAAAGGAAAAAAGAGAAAAACGTCTTATTCGTGTTCTATTCTTTCAAGACCATTTGCCTGTTTCTAAAGTGTGTCTGTGACACTAGTATACCTTATGCACGAGTGTAGCTGGATCCTGCCGGTTCAGCAGCTCCCTTTTTCCTATTTTATGTTGATTCCTATGTAAAAAGAGTAGTATTTCAGTAAAGCGTTTGGTGCCTGAAAGGTGCCTGTACTGATGTTTTAACACATATCAGTTTCCTACCTGTGGGCAGGGCCGTGTGTCCTTGATCGGAAGTCCTATTGTTCTTAAAGTCTTTTAGTCTGGGTCCAGTGTGGTTATTAATATGCGCGCCTGGGCGCCCCTACATAAAAGGAGAGCATAGTTTTGTACTTCTGTGCAAAATCTAGTGCTGTCATACTTTTTAATGAAAAGGGGGAATTTTAAAGTACCTTGTGGGGAGAGCGAGCGGCCCTCGCTCAGCGAGTGTTTCTATTTTTCAGATGCCCACACCGTTCAGCTTCAATCTGCTGAATAAAAAAGCGGGGCTCATTACTACATGTTTCTGCTCGCATAGCTTTTCAGAAAAACGCGGTATCAGGCGACTGATTCTTACCTTTAGGTAAAACAAAGAATGAATCAAAGTCCAAGGATCTCACAGCGCTCTGTGCTTCTCTGTGCAGCTAGCGTTTTGCAACAGCCTCCATGTTGCTGTGGGCGTTGCATATAGGTTTGGTCACATGACCCGAGGATTCTGGGACATGTAGTTTTTGCATAACTTTTTAACTTTTGAGGGAATGCATTTATGAGGGATATCCACCACCCACATTACTCGCGCAGAGCACCATTTCATCGTTAATCTTGCTTGTCAGACTGGTGTGACTCAAAACATGAATCGCAGGAAAAAACAATTACAGTCTAGAGACCTCCGACAATGTATTAAGCCCACTTTGTGTGCTATTGAATTTTAATATCAAGTATGCTTCTTTAGTAAGGAGCATTTTCTCAATGTCAGGCGGGCACCTGCTTTGGTTGATGCTATATAGCACTGTCCATTTAAACTCTGTTTCGCGGTGGTTAGTCTCTGTAAAATGCTGGACCATGGGTGCATTTGCCACTTTATTTTTCAGTCTTGATCTGTGCTGGGTGATGCGAGTGTTTACTTGTTGGCAAGTCTTGCCTATATAAATTTTGTCACAGGGACATACAATCGCATACACCACATTGCGAGACCGACAATTGGTAAATCCGACATTTTTCCATTTGATGTTATGGTGGGTGAAGGCAGCGATTTCACCCACCATAACATCAAATGGAAAAATGTTGGATTTACCAATTGTCGGTCTCGCAATGTGGTGTATGCGATTGTATGTCCCTGTGACAAAATTTATATAGGCAAGACTTGCCAACAAGTAAACACTCGCATCACCCAGCACAGATCAAGACTGAAAAATAAAGTGGCAAATGCACCCATGGTCCAGCATTTTACAGAGACTAACCACCGCGAAACAGAGTTTAAATGGACAGTGCTATATAGCATCAACCAAAGCAGGTGCCCGCCTGACATTGAGAAAATGCTCCTTACTAAAGAAGCATACTTGATATTAAAATTCAATAGCACACAAAGTGGGCTTAATACATTGTCGGAGGTCTCTAGACTGTAATTGTTTTTTCCTGCGATTCATGTTTTGAGTCACACCAGTCTGACAAGCAAGATTAACGATGAAATGGTGCTCTGCGCGAGTAATGTGGGTGGTGGATATCCCTCATAAATGCATTCCCTCAAAAGTTAAAAAGTTATGCAAAAACTACATGTCCCAGAATCCTCGGGTCATGTGACCAAACCTATATGCAACGCCCACAGCAACATGGAGGCTGTTGCAAAACGCTAGCTGCACAGAGAAGCACAGAGCGCTGTGAGATCCTTGGACTTTGATTCATTCTTTGTTTTACCTAAAGGTAAGAATCAGTCGCCTGATACCGCGTTTTTCTGAAAAGCTATGCGAGCAGAAACATGTAGTAATGAGCCCCGCTTTTTTATTCAGCAGATTGAAGCTGAACGGTGTGGGCATCTGAAAAATAGAAACACTCGCTGAGCGAGGGCCGCTCGCTCTCCCCACAAGGTACTTTAAAATTCCCCCTTTTCATTAAAAAGTATGACAGCACTAGATTTTGCACAGAAGTACAAAACTATGCTCTCCTTTTATGTAGGGGCGCCCAGGCGCGCATATTAATAACCACACTGGACCCAGACTAAAAGACTTTAAGAACAATAGGACTTCCGATCAAGGACACACGGCCCTGCCCACAGGTAGGAAACTGATATGTGTTAAAACATCAGTACAGGCACCTTTCAGGCACCAAACGCTTTACTGAAATACTACTCTTTTTACATAGGAATCAACATAAAATAGGAAAAAGGGAGCTGCTGAACCGGCAGGATCCAGCTACACTCGTGCATAAGGTATACTAGTGTCACAGACACACTTTAGAAACAGGCAAATGGTCTTGAAAGAATAGAACACGAATAAGACGTTTTTCTCTTTTTTCCTTTTTTTGCACAAAATTCCTTCAGATCAAGGAACAAAGTGAAAACGCCCTGATGAGACCGTGTTGATTTAATTAACCGGTTGAAACGCGTCGGCAGTAAGAAGGCCCCTCTTAAAAAATACGAAGAAATGATTGCGATATAATATTAATTTATTTATATCCATTCCCCTTCTTGTAAAAAATCTTTTTCTCATTAGAATCACTGTATTGTTTCATGATTGATATGTGTTATTAGTATAAATACTTTTTGTTGTTTTTTCACCACCTTAAGATACATTATCACTGTAAATAACGTGCAAAAAAATGTTTTGTATTGTATGACTTTGTGTATTTGTAAAAGAATGTGGAATTGTCAAAATTTTTGGTTTATGACTATTTGTGTAGTGTTTTTCTTGTACATATCAAAACTCTTAAATTTGAAATACCTTTGAAAAAAAGCAAGGGCTAAAATAAATAAGCCTACATAATCAGAAATTGTCCTGATTATTGTTTTTCTCTAAATAACGAGTTCCAAGCACAGGTGTGGGGGTCAAATTGTATGTTTATATTGTTTGTTACACTACGGCATTGTTCCTATTGTCCTCCTTGATTAGTAGAAGTGCCAAGACAAAGCTTGAGTGCGAAGGATAAAAGGGAGGCAACTAAAATTATATTAGAGGGCACAATGCACTTTATTTTTCTGTGGTGATTGTCTTTTTAACTCTTGGATTTTAAACATGGATTTTTATTCTGTCTCCACGAGGCATTTTATATGATATGTATACATTTTTAATACAGATGCTTTTATTTAGTGTGCTTCATATGCTTTGGAAACGCTGCGAAATAAAGAATTTTGATGATGAGTGGTTGAACACTTCACTGAAATATGAATAGAACTACAACATTGTCCTATGAGCAAAACTCCAGGCACATCAGAAGACTCCACGGTGGACAACATAGTGAGGAATGCTGGCCTCTTCAAGAAATGCAGTGGCACACAATTCAAATACTACTAGCCACAGCTCTGTAGAATAAGGAGTCCGGTACATGATCTACTGGGTGTGAAAAATAGGATCAGGTGGACAAATATAGGTGCTGGAATATGCTGATTTTAACTTTAAGTTGCAGCATCACAAGTCACCAATGCTCATGGATGCAGGGGTGTCACTGTGCCAGGCAACTCTTGAAAGCCAACGAGTACACACTTCTGAAGAGCCCTTTGGTTTAGAGTTGCACTTCGTTCTAATAATTAATTCAATCATGCTTATATTAAGCAAATAAGGAATTGGAAGTGGTTTGTAGGTCAAAGGACAATCAGGGGCTACCGAGCTCCAAGTGTGACAGTTGGAGCACTTCCTGAAGTCACCCGACTGTTGGATCCAAAACTGAACACCAAGCTCAACACAAACAGTCCATCTGGAAATCGTTAAAGCTGGTGGTACAGTCACAGTGTTGCAGCGTTGAGGGGATGAGAAGTCTATCCATTGGCAGTGCATGGCTCTGTGCCCACCATACCCTTTCTGCTCAGTGGATGTCCCTGTCACTCTTCCTGATCCTACGATTCACCCCTCCTATGGCACAGGTCAGATGGTCTTGGGGGTATACAGGTAACCTGAATCCCATGTTGAGTCACTACAGATCATACAGGTGTATGTGCATCAGTATCCCTGGGACCAGTGATGTGCGGTAAGTGGGCACACAGGTTCTCTGAGGACAAGATAAAGGTTGCATGTTGACTTGGGAATAGGTCACAGCAACACACTGATTAGTGCTTTCCAGTACCAAAATCTCACAAGCATGACTCCTCGAAGAAGGTCTTACTATGGCACAACTCCACAAGCGATGGGCAACTTATAAAGGTGGTGTGCAGGGAGTACATGCTTATCATGCCCTCGAAACACCTCTGACTACCCTAGATCTGGAAGCATAACAAAGCCCTGCTCTAGACTCAAAATGGGAATAATGGCCAGAGACACCCAAAATGTGTTTTATGGGTCAGAGAAGCTATCCGCAGTTCCCCAAGCCTCACAGAGAATATGTCACAGCCTTCAATGACACTCTGTGCAAAACATTCTGCCAAATTCTGGTTGCTGAGCTCTAGTTGTCTTTCTCTGGACAGCTCTCCTCCTAGAAGGAGACGTCCTAGCAACTTCTCCTTACAGTTGTTCTCCTCCTTAACAAGCTCTAACAGCACTTCTAGCATAGTTCACAATTGTACAAAGAATGACACTGAACTTAATGCAATTCCCTGCCAAACTGCAAATATTGGAGGAAGGGAAATCATGGTTTGCTCCTCGCTGAAAAAGGCTTGGGACTGGCTGGAGGGATGGAGGCTGGCAACTTGTTTTGCACCTGTACTTTTTTTGCATTGAAAAAGTGCAAAATAAAGTAAATTGGTTGATTAAATAATACTGCAATCTTTTTCAATGTTTTCTTTACATATTCGTACACAACCAGCATAGCACGGTCCAATTAATCCAGTTCTCGACATGGACCCTAAACCTTCTCAAATTTCTTTGGGCAGACCATAGGCTCCACATTCATACACCAGTCCAGACCAAATTTCCATTGTTTCACAAGGGTACCCCCCAGTTTCCCCACCATCTCACAATGTCATGCCGTGCCACGGATAGTGCCACATGACAGAACAGTGTAGTGTATTTGGGCAGCGCTACGTCCTCCCATATCCTGATTGATTGATTGACCCCGGCACGCAGAGGACAACGGGGCATATTATCAAGGGGGTTTATCTCCGCTTTTTTGGCTTTAAAAGCCAAGAAAGCGGAGATAAAATTATCTCCCTATTACCTAGCTGTCGCTAACACCAGTTAGCGACAGCTAGTAGGAGATAGCGGCCATCTTGGGCCCCACTTTGCATGTCAGTGATATTTATCGCTAATGACATGCAAAGTGGGCGTGCCGAGATTTTAGTGACTGGAAACAGTCGCTAACATCTCTATCTCCTATTACCAACTTTTGGAGATATTCGCGCTAAGCGTGAATATCTCCAAAAGCTAACACCTGCCCTGAGCAGTTCTTAGCCATGGTATCCAGTGGGAGGTGGATAACATGGCTAAGAGCATTAGCTCGGTAATGCATGAATATCACGGACTTTTCAGCGATATTCATGCATTGCGGTCGTTTTTTATCGCATTTGCGATAAACCTTGGTAATACCAAAGTTTATCTGCGATAAAAATCGCCGCAGCTCAGCGGTAAAATTTTGTCTCTAACCAAGCAATAGCGATTATCGCTATTGCTTGGTAATATGCCCCAACATTCCATTTCAGCTGCTGTTGACCAACGACCAGCTCGTTCGCCTGAAGGAGGCGAAGCCCAATGGGGAGATGGAGATAAGAAAATCGAGCAAAAAAACCAATAGCCGAGGAGACCAGAGTCGATTGACATTGACTGGAAGGACCAGACCGAACACAGAGCACAGAGGACTACTACACCTCCTTTTAAGGAGACTGAGTAACCAAAGCAGGTTTTGAGGTTGGGTATGGGAGGGCACCAGACACTCTAGGCATTAGAGTGGCAGGTCATTTTAAACCTGCAGCCTGTGGCGGGTGGGGAGAAAAGTTGGGAGGGAGTTACAACAGTACAATCAACACACAGTGGGGAGGTTAGAACAGCATCTGACCCAAAGGAACACCAAAGTCAGATAAACACACATGGGCACTGACCTTGACACACAATAACAGGAACTAACCATCCTATGTGAATGGGATGCGTAGTAAACTGATGTGTGGGGTGGTATTAAGATTTTTTAATTGGCACAATCCACACATAATTCTACTTCAGGAGACTGACCTGGTGGGGAATAATTGCTCCTTTCTGGGGAGTTAGCCATCCAATAGGTAAGCACCACTTGACAGCCCGAATGTTTGGCAATACCTTTACGTCTCACATTCTTTGCTTAGCAATGAAGATTTAATCTTTTTACAGTGAATCCTATGGGGATCGCGTTGAAGGTTCGTACTGATCGCAAGCTTCTCACCTTCTAAACTAAGGAATTTTGGCAGCTGCATCTTAAGGTGAACTGCCCTAGTGATTTGTCCTTTTTTAAGTGACTTTAATACCACTTCCTTTATTTGTAATTATCACATCATTCATTCATTTAATTTCTTAACAGGGGATCCCTTCGCAATCCTTTTACTGGAACCTTGCACCAATTGGCAAACTCCCTTTACAGAAGTCCAGGATTAGTAAGAGAGCTTATCCTTAGCGCATTTTCTTTCCGACAAATGCAACTTGCTTCACTTGCCACAAACCGAATTAAAGATTTTTTTATTCAGGATTTTGGATACGTGTGATCTCCTTTTTCTACTTCATCCTGACCAGGAAGACCAGTGTTAGGCCGTTCAATATCCAGGTGAGTTACCAGCCAGCTCTCCTGAGATTTTGAGACATATTAAACACCACACATAATCTGATGCTGTTTATGTAATTTCTATTACACAGGCTGTTCACACTTCTATAGTCCTGAGGAAGACCCTTTGTTGTGCTTTTACAGAAATACATACCTACAGGATTGAAACATTGACGATATTAACACTAAGGATCCGTACTCTTGGAAGAACATACTACCTGTACAATAGGCTTTGTAATATTGAGCTGTTTAAGTTGAAAAACAGACTCTTCTTAATATACGTGTTTATTCTGTACTACATTTGTGTCATTTATAAATTTTTGTTGTTGAATCTATTTGTTCACGCCAAATCACTTTGTCACAAAGACACTTGTCAACTTTTGTATAATAGCCATATATGAGACTGTGGTAGACCTGGTATCATTGGCGTGAGTCTCCCTTCCATTTTTTACTGGTGGACTCCTCTGTTTTTGATCTGTTTTTCTGGTTAGATGCTTTGGGCACTGTACCACTGCTATTTGGTGCCACAGTGCAAGTGCTCCCTACGTTAAATTGATGTATTGATTAGTGACTCCATGATTGGGTTATATGATTTACTTGTCAGACCCTAGTACAGTGCACCATGTGTGCCCAGGGCTGTAAATCAAATGCTGCTAGTGGGCTTGCAGTACTGGTTGTGCCACCCACAGAAGCAGCTTGTAAAGTGTGTCTCAGGCCTGCCACTGCAGAGCCTGTGTGCAGTCTAGTACTGCCATGTAGACTTGGCAAGTGCACCCACTTGCCAGTCCCTAAACCTTCCCTTTTCTTCATATCAGACACCCCTAAGATAGGCCCATGGGCAGGGTGCATTGTAAGTATAAGGTAGGACATGCCCTGGCGTGTGTGGTATGTCCTAATAGTGAATTACCGCCATTTTCGTTTTTCACTATTGCAAGGCTACCAGTCCCCATAGGCCATAAAGGGCAGTTTGATTATAACATCTTATGAATCTAACTGACCCAGGGAACATGATAGAAATTCGAATTTAGTATGCCTGAACTCAGAGTGATAAAATACATCTTTTAGTGAAGTTGGTTTTAACGTTTTGTGTTTGAAAATACCACTTTTAGAAAGTAGGTATTTTCTTGCCTATCCATCCAGCCAGCTTGTGTATTGTGTGCCTGGTTTTGTGAGTGACAGGGGCAGGGGGATTCCAGGAGACAGGGTGAGTCAGCAAGGCTGAGTAGGCCTATCTGCATGCAGATGGGTGGGAGGAGTAGCGCCTGGGTCTGAATAAGCCTGTGGTGTGTCTGATGACCCTGGCCCACCCTGCCAAAGGAAATGAAATTAATTTGTACTTGTAAAGCGCACTGCTGCCCCAGCAACGGGGCATCCTGGTGCTGTACTCATACCGCTGTGGGACCCTTCCTGGGTTTTCCCTGTGAAATGTCCACTCCTGGGCACCCCCAAGGTGAAACCAGGCATCCCAGCGCTGTTGGGCCGTTGTGGAGATTAAGCAAGGTATTGCTCAGAGTTGCAGAGTGGGACCCATGATTAGAATAGGCACCGAGGCGAGAATTATCAGGTCCGGGGAAATTGTGCCCAAGACTCGCCGAGGCGGGAATTGATCCCTTGTCCCGGGCCAGACCTCTGCATCAGGGTCTGCCGCTCTAAACATTGAGCTACACTTCTCCACAAGGAAAGCAGGAGTCATGTAAACAAAGTGCTGCAGGACTGCACAGAACTGGTTTGTACTGGGTACAGGACACTCTCCCTTCAGAGGACAAAGGATTTGCTAGTATAAATATGGGGACCTAGACCCGAAGACTTTAGATCACTTCTGGAACAACAAAACAAACCTCTGCCGCGGAGAAGAACCAAGGAAGCTGTAGGAGTTGTACTGCCTTCCTGCCAGTGTGCTGTGTTGCTGGGTTGGCCTACATTAGTGTCTTCAGTGCCAAAGAGAGGAGAAGGAACTTTGAAAGAACTTTCATCATCTTGCAGAATATTACTCCAAGGGCTTGAACTTGTGCTTGTGTCCTGCAGAAGTCTCAGGGACAAAAGACTTCACCACCAGCTCCCCTCTGAATTTCCTTGCTGGGAATTCTGTCTGCAGAAGCCTGCGTGTCGCTAGGAGCTGGAAGCGCGATGCATTGAGAAGAAGCATGTCGCAGTCGCAGCTATTGCTGTCGCATCACCGGAGAAGCGTGACACAACCGGAGAGGTCGACGCCGCATCACCAGAGAAGCGTGCCTTCGTCAAAGCTGTTACCCAACGCATCACCAGAGAAGCGTGTCGCCGCCGCAGAAGTCGCATCACTGGAGAAGCGTGTCGCAGGGCCTGTTGCAGCTCCAAAGTTACAGAGTTCGCCCCACAGCCGCCGGGCATGCACGCATCGTCTTCACGTCGTTGCTAGAA
This sequence comes from Lissotriton helveticus, assembly GCF_964261635.1. NCBI lineage: Eukaryota > Metazoa > Chordata > Amphibia > Caudata > Salamandridae > Lissotriton > Lissotriton helveticus. The sequence goes on from NC_136070.1 coordinate 965,340,133, forward strand.
GGGCGCCATCTTATCGCATCGCACAGGACTGTCACTTTGCGGCGCCATCTTGCCGCATCATAACCGGGCTGCAGTACGAGAATCTACGCATCACCTCCTCTCCCGTAAGGACCAAGACGCATCCCCTACTCGGCGCAAGCATTGAGGGGCGACGCATCGTCTCCCCGAAGCAAGGAACCAACGCATCTCCAACTCTGCAAGCCTTTTGTTTGTTTTGCGTTACGCATCCAGGTACTTTTGTGAGAACTGTGTCGCATTTATCATCAACTTGCACTAAGCCACTTTCTACCATCTTTAAGTCTATTTTAAGTACAGTATTGTGGATTTTTGTCATTTGTGGTCTTGTGGTGTCAATATAAAGAATACTTATTTTTGTAAAACCTGTGTTGTGTCCATCTGTAGTGTTTTCACTGTATTACTGTGTGTGTTCAAAAATGCTTAACACACTGCCTCTGAGATAAGCCTGTCTGCTCGTGTCAAGCTACCAAGGGGGTGAGCAGGGGTTATCCAGTAGTGTAATCCCCTTTCCCTGACTTAGAAGCAAGGGTCCCTATTTGGTCAAATGTGTATACCATTGCCAACTAGAGACCCCCAGTTCTAACATTGTTGGTCAGTGGTGAGGATTGGACTTGCATTTGTGACTCATATACAGTGATTGGTGTACACTACTAGTGAGTGCAGACCAAACGCGACCACATACTCTTTTGGTAGAATTTTGTTTTACTTTGGACTGTTATTTTCCCGTAGAACTAATTCACACTGTCTTGAGTAAACCAGCACCTGTTGCATATATGGATCTAGATTTTGAGGAAGAGAGATTGGAAACCTACAATTTGAAACAGCTCAAGCACATCTGCAGAAAATTAAAAGTTGCTACCTCAGGCTTTTCCAAAAAGGATGACTACCAGAAGGTGCTGATGGTCTGGGTAGAAGCAAGAAATGCCCCAGAGCTGGTGGTGGAGCAAGCTGGGGATGCAGATGGGCAACTGGATAGGCCAGTATTTCCAGCTAGGGAAGGTGTACTGTCCCCACCTGGCAATAGAGTCTCTCCAAAGGCCTGTCCCCCAGAGAGCTGGAAGACAGGGACAGAAACAGGGTGCACAAGCTGGAGATGGCTAAGCTTAAGATGGAGAGTCAGAGGGAATTAGAGAATAACAGGTTGTCCTTGCAGAGAGAAAGAATGAGAATGGGGCATGAGAGGATGTTGAGGGAGTTAGAGATCAAGGCAAAGGGCTTAGAGATCAATGGTGGCAGTGCACCATCTGTGCATTCAGAAGGCAGGGTATATATCTCCAAAGTTGTCATCAAAGATTTCCATAAACATGAGGATATTGGGCAGTGGCTTGCAGCCTATGAGATAGCAATGTTGGCCCACCGGGTCCCTGAGAAGGATTGGGGAGCTGGGTTGTGGGGCCACTTTGTGAGTGAGGGGAGGGATACCTTGTTAGACCTACCCAGTGAAAATAGGATGTCTTATGCCCACATGAAGGAAGCCCTGATGACAAGGTATGGTTTGACCCCAGAACTCTATAGACAGAGATTGAGGAGTTGTAAGAAGTGGGAGGGAACCACTTGGGTAGAATATGTATCCTTCTTTTGCAGAGCTATGGATGGTTTGATGATGGGTAGCAAAGTGGATACTTTTGAAGCGCTCTATAACTTGTTTATATGGGAGCACTTGGCTGCTAATTGTTTTCCAAAGCTACGCCAGCACCTTATTGATAGCAAGCTGACTAACCCTAGGAAGCTTGCTGAGGAGGCGGACCACTAGGTCAGTACCAGGTTCCACAAGGGTCATGTGGCAGACTCCACCAAAGGTGGGCAGGGTCCCCAGCAGAAGAGTGGGGGGGGACAAGGGTAAACAGACAGAGTTCCAGAAATGGCCCCAAAGTAATTCCCAAGGGAACCAAGGGAAAGGTTCCCAGCCTCCCCCTGAGAAGAAGAAAGAGGCCTGACAGGTAAACCTGTTCATAGGGACCCCTACATGTGCTTTACGTGTGGTCAAGTGGGCCACTGTTGGTATGATGCACAGTGTCCCCAGAAGGATTCCAAAGCATCACCACATGCACTACCCGTCAGATAGCGAGTGTAGCCCTGGGGGGGCAGGAGATGGGTGCCCAAGGTGGGTGGGGTCCTGCAGAAATGTCCTTTGTCTCTCTAGGAGACTTTGAGATGGTCCCTAAAGCTCAGCTGCCTGATAACACTAAGAAATACAGGCAGTGGGTGACCATTAATGGCCAAAGAGTGGAGGCTCTTAGAGACACCAGAGCCAGTGTGACAGGTGTCACTTAGTGACTGAAGAGCAGGTGGTCCCTAATGCATTCTTTCCAGTTGTTGCCGCTGACAACACAGAGAGCCACTAAAAGGTGGCTCAGATTCTCTTTGAGTGGGGGGCGGGGGTCTCAGCTACTCTCCAAGTAGCTGTGAGGCCAGCCATGCCTGTTGATTGTCTGTTGGGCAAAGATTTAGAAAGCTCCCCTTGGGATAAGGTGGAGAAGAAGGCTCATTTGGAGATGGTGGGTCTGCCTGAGTGGGCGTGTGTGAGCACTCGGTCTATGGCAGCCAGTAAGGGTGTGCAAGAGAACCTGGAGCCTGAAAGTATGGCCCAGGTACCTGCTATAAAGAGAAGAGGTAGGGGGCACGGGAAACCAGCCCCCATTGTTCCCGCGGTCCAGGAGGAGGCAGACCTTGAGGGGATGCCCTGGAACCTACAGGGGATCAAGTTGCTGAACTGGGGCACCTGCCTGAGCTGACACATTGGCAGCAAGAAGGAGGCCCCTCCAGGGAGGAATTTTGTGCAGAGCAGTGGAAGTGCCCTTCTCTTGAGGGTTTGCGGCGAGAGGCCACAAACCAGGCAGCAGGTGATCAGTCTGGATCACATTGGATCTACTGGGAGAACAACCTCCTGTATAGCAAGCCTAAGGTTGCTGAACCTGGGTCACCCGAAGCAAGGAACCGACTCATCTCCAACTCTGCGAGCCTTTTGTTTGTTTTGAGTTACGCATCCAGGTACTTTTGTGAAAACTGTGTCGCATTTATCATCAACTTGAACTAAGTGATTTTCTACCATCTTTAACCCTTTCCATGCTCATGACGGAATGGTTCCGTCATGAGCATCGGTGCTCCTGTGCTGATGACTGAACCATTCCGTCATGAGGCCAGGGGCACGAAATCCCTCTGCTGCAGACAGCAGAGAGATTTCCTTTTCACCCCTCTGACCTTGGGAGCTGGGGAAGAGCTTCCCCAGCTCCCGAGGCCCCCTCCCTGGTTTCTGTTCAATGACGATCAGCGCCCACGTCGTGCTGTCGTCATTGAACACAAACCAAAACTAAAATGAGCCTTTAGGCTCATTTCAGTTTCACTTTCTACATGCTCAGTGGGCTATCTCAGCCCCCTGAGCACGTAGAAAGACGGGAGAGGTATAATTGGAAAGGGGAGATCCCCGAGTGGATCCCTGCTTGGGGATCGCCCCAGGAGGGTGATCCCCAAGCAGGGATCCACCCACTAGACACCAGGGAGGGGGGAGCGGCCCCTTGGGCAAGGGCCTTCACTCCCCCCATGATTAAATTTAAAGTACTTAGTCTTTCTGCCCCCCTGGGGAGCAGATGGGGCAATAGTCCCCCAATCTGCCCCCCCTGGGGGGGCAGAAAGCCCACTATACACCAGGGAATTTTTTTGGGGGCACTTTTTTAGGGTGGGGGCTGCCCGAAATGGGCGCGCCAATGCCCCCACCCCTGACACCATTACAGCCTTTCTGCCCCCCCTGGGGGCAAATGGGAGCAGTAGCCCCCAATTTGCCCCCCCGGGGGGGCAGAAAGCCCACTATGCACCAGGGATTTTTTTGTGCACTTTTTTTAAGGGTGGGGCCTGCCCGAAACGGGCAAGCCAATGCCCCCACCGCCCACCACCATTACAGACTTTCTGCCCCCCCGGGGGGCAGATGGAGGCAGTAGCCCCCAATCTGCACCCTCGGAGGGGCAAAAAGCCCACTAGACGCCAGGGATATTTTGGGGCAAATCTGAAATTAGGGTGGGGGCTGCCCAAAATGGGCCTCGCTGGACTCCCCCGGGTGTCTAGTTTCCAGAAATGTGTGGGTTAGGTAGGTTTCCCTACATGGCCGCCGAGCCCCGGGCCAAAAACTCATGGGAACCCCCTTGCAAAACCAGGTTGGTTAGTGATAGGTTATTTTGATGTCGCCTCCTTAGGTTTGGGGCCCTTGCCTGTCGCGTGTCCTTGAGCCAGCCACGCAAGTGAGGTACCATTTTTATCGGGAGACCTGGGGGAACCCTGGGTGGGGGGAAATTTGTGTGAGCCCAGTGATGCCACGCTTTCCCACACAAAAATGTGTGAAAAAAATGATTTTTTTCATCTACAATCAAGGTTTGCAAGGGATTCTGACAGTGTCAAATCCACCAACTTTTGCAAGAGGGGTTACCTGGGTTTTTAGCCCCGTGCTAGACGGCCATCTAGGGAAACCTACCAAACCCACACATTTCTGAAAAGAAGACACCCGGGGGCTTCCAAGGAGGTATGGCTTGCGTGGATCCTCCAACGTTCTTTTACCCAGAATCCCTTGCAAACCTCAATTTTAGCTGAAAAAATCATTTTTTTCACACTTTTTTGTGTGGGAAAGCGTGGCATCACTGGGCTCACACAAATTTCCACCCACCCAGTGTTCCCCCAGGTCTCCCGATAAAAATGGTACCTCACTTGCGTGGGTAGGCATAGTGGCTGCAACAGGAAAAGGCCCAATTCGTACGGTGGAGACTTAAAAATTACCTTTAGCAAAACTACCATATTTTTTGGGGGGGGTCACCTGAGCTTTTGGCTCGGGGCTCGGCGGGCATCTTTGGAAACTACCAAACCCAAACAGTTCTGAAAACTAGACACCCGGGGGAGTCCAGGGAGGTATGGCATGCGTGGGTCCCCCAATGTTTTCCTACCTAGAAATCCCTGCAAACCTTAAAAAAACACTTTTCCATACATTTTTGCATGGGATCTCGCCGGCACAAATGTTCTACCACCCAGCGTTCCCCTTGATCTCCCGAGTAAAATGATACCTCACTTGTGTGGGTGGGCCAAAGGCCTGTGACTAAGGTGAGGTGCTTAATTTGTCAATCCCAAACACTACAATTTTTTAAAATTCATTTTTAGCCTGTTCTGCTTTGGGGCACCCACACAAGTGAGGTATCATTTTACTCGGGAGAACAAGCGGACCACTGGGCTGTAGGACTTTTGTGCCGGCACGGAGATCCCACGCAAAAATTTATGAAAAAGTGTTTATTTAACCTAATTTTAAGGTTTGCATGGAATTCTGGGTAGGTAAACCTTGGGGGACCCACGCATGCCATATCTCGCTGTGGGTTAGGTAGGTTTCCCTAGATGGCCGCCGAGCCCCAGGCCAAAAACTCATGGAACCCCCCTTGCAAAACCCGGTTGTTTAGTGATAGGTTATTTTGATGTCGCCTCCTTAGGTTTGGGGCCCTTGCCTGTCGCGGGTCCTTGAGCCACCCACGCAAGTGAGGTACCATTTTTTTCGGGAGACCTGGGGGAACGCTGAGTGGGTGGAAATTTGTTGATCCACGCAGATTCCAGAACTTTCCACCACAGAAATGTCAGGAAAATACGCTTTTTTTGTCAATTTCTTAGCTTTGAAAGGGATTCTGGGTAACAGAACCTGGTGGGAGGCAGTCTAGTCACCCCATCCTGAATTCCCCTGGGTGTCTAGTTTTCAAAAATGTATAGGTTTGCAAGGTTTCTCTAGGTGCCGGCAGAGCTAGGGTTCAAAAACAAAAGGTAGGCTCTTTGCCAAAAAAGGGCACGATTTCACTGCGAAATTGAGTTGCAACTACGTTGCGTTTTGCGCTGTTTCCTGTCGCAGGCACTAGGCAGACCCAGGCACGTGAGGAACCATTTTTTTCGGGAGACCCAGGGGAACGCTGGGTGGGTGGAAATTTATTGATCCGCGCAGATTCTAGAACTTTCCACCACAGAAATGTGAGGGAAATGCGTTTTTTTTGTCAATTTCTAAGCTTTGCAAGGGATTCTGGGTAACAGGACCTGGTGGGAGGCAGTCTAGTCACCCCATCCTGAATTCCCCTGGGTGTCTAGTTCTCAAAAATGTATAAGTTTGCTAGGTTTCCCTAGGTGCCGACAAAGCTAGGGTTAAAAAAAAAAAGGTAGGCCCTTTGCCAAAAAAGGGCACGATTTCACTGCGAAATTGAGGTGCGAGCACGTTGCGTTTTGCGCTGTTTCCTGTCGCAGGCACTAGGCAGACCCAGGCAAGTGAGGTACCATTTTTTTCGGGAGACCCGAGGGAACTCTGGGTGGGTAGAAATTTGTTGATCCGCGCAGATTCCAGAACTTTCCACCACAGAAATGTGAAGAAAATGCGTTTTTTTTGTCAATTTCTTAGCTTTGCAAGGGATTCTGGGTAACAGAACCTGGTGGAAGACAGTCGAGTCACCCCATCCTAAATTCCCCTGGGTGTCTAGTTCTCAAAAATGTATAAGTTTGCTAGGTTTCCCTAGGTGCCGACAAAGCTAGGGTTCAAAAACAAAAGGTAGGTTCTTTGCCAAAAAAGGGCACGATTTCACTGCGAAATTGAGGTGCAAACATGTTACGTTTTGCGCTGTTTCCTGTCGCAGGCACTAGGCAGACGCAGGCAAGTGAGGTACCATTTTTTTCGAGAGACCTGGGGGAACTCTGGGTGGGTAGAAATTTGTTGATCCACGCAGATTCCAGAACTTTCCACCACAGAAGTGTCAGGAAAATGTGTTTTTTTGTCAATTTCTTAGTTTTGCAAGGGATTCTGGGTAACAGAACCTGGTGGTAGGCAGTCGAGTCACCCCATCCTGAATTCCCCTGGGTGTCTACTTTTCAAAAATGTATAGGTTTGCTAGGTTTCCCTAGGTGCCGGCAGAGCTAGGGTTAAAAAACGAAAGGTAGGCTCTTTGCCAAAAAAGGGCACATTTTCACAGCGAAATTGCGGTGCGACCATGTTGCGTTTTGCACTGTTTCCTGTTGCAGGCACTAGGCAGACCCAGGCAAGTGAGGTACCATTTTTTTCGGGAGACCTGGGGAAACGCTGGGTGGTTGGGAATGTGTTGATCCACGCAGATTCCAGAACTTTGCACCACAGAAATGTGAGGAAAATGCGTTTTTTCGGTCAATTTTTTAACTTTGCAAGGAATTCTGGGTAACAGAACCTGGTGGGAGGCAGTCGAGTCACCCCATCCTGAATTCTCCTGGGTGTCTAGTTTTCAAAAATGTAAAGGTTTGCTAGGTTGCCCTAGGTGCCGGCAGAGCTAGGGTTCAAAAACAAAAGGTAGGCTCTTTGCCAAAAAAGAGCACGTTTTCACTGCAAAATTGCGGTGCAACCACATTGCGTTTTGTGCTGTTTCCTGTCGCAGGCACTAGGCAAACCCAGGCAAGTGAGGTACCATTTTTGTCGGGAAACCCGGGGGAACGCTGGGTGGGTGGAAATTTGTTGATCCACGCAGATTCCAGAACTTTCCACCACAGAAATATGAGGAAAATGCTTTTATTTGTCAATTTCTTAGCTTTGCAAGGGATTCTGGGTAACAGAACCTGGTGGTAGACAGTCGAGTCACCCCATCCTGAATTCCCCAGGGTGTCTACTTTTCGAAAATGTATAGGTTTGCTAGGTTTCCCTAGGTGCCGGCAGAGCTAGGGTTCAAAAACGAAAGGTAGGCTCTTTGCCAAAAAAGGGCACATTTTCACTGCGAAATTGCGGTGCGACCACATTGCATTTTGCTCTGTTTCCTGTCGCAGGCACTAGGCAGACCCAGGCAAGTGAGGTACCATTTTTGTTGGGACACCCGGGGGAACGCTGGGTGGGTGGAAATTTGTTGATCCACGCAGATTCCAGAACTTTCCACCACAGAAATATGAGGAAAATGCTTTTATTTGTCAATTTCTTAGCTTTGCAAGGGATTCTGGGTAACAGAACCTGGTGGTAGACAGTCGAGTTACCCCATCCTGAATTCCCCAGGGTGTCTACTTTTAAAAAATGTATAGGTTTGCTAGGTTTCCCTAGGTGCCGGCAGAGCTAGGGTGCAAAAACTACAGCTAGGCATTTTGCCATAAAAGGGTAAATTTTTAACTGCAAAATTGAGGTGTGACCATGTTGCATTTTGTGCCATTTCCTGTCGCAGGCACAAGGCCGACCCACACAAGTGAGGTACCGTTTTTATCGGGAGACTTAGGGTAATTCATATCTGTAAATCAACTGTTATTACCTATTGAGTTTTCATGCATTTCTCCCTTCCCAATGAAATACATTGTGTACAAAAAAATCTTTTTGAAAAATGACCAATGATTCTCATGCTAGTATGAGTATTCCCAATTTTGAAAATGTGCAAATATATACTGTTTCTAAACTCTATAATTTGTACCCAATTCAGAAATACATAGGTGTATTTCATACAGATTTTTCCATGTATACATTTTCCAAGAATAAGTGCTCTATACCCAGTAAATAATAAAATACCATTGCAAGTTGCTGCTCAGTTTTTGGATCTGTGTTCGTCGGGTTCTTGGTGAAACTACAAGTCCTATATATCCCCACAACCAAGAAGGTCTAATGGATGTAATGATATATTGCTTACCAAGAGCTGTCAAAATTACAGGAAGTTATAGGTGAAAACATTGAGACAAAAGGCTGTTTTTTTCAACAAATTTTCAATTATTCCAAAATGTAACTGTTAGTTTCTATAAAGAAACCTTCATGGATTGAGGTAAATGACCCCTTTCTGAATTCAGAATTTTGTCTACTTTTCGACAATGTATAGCTTTCCAGGATCCATTATTGCTTTCGAACTCATTTCTACCATTAACTGGAAGGAGGTTGAAAGCTCTAAAAATAGCAAAAATAGGCTATGTCCCAGAAAAATGCCAAAACTGTGTGAAAAATGTTGGTTCTCTGACAAAAGACTGTCATTCCTTAAAAGCTGAGAAAATGGAGATTTCAGCCCCACAAACCCTTTTTTATAACATTTGCAGGGAAAAACCCAGAGGCTTTCATTTGCAGCCCGTTTTTCCAATTTTTCTGAAAAAAACAGAAATGTCACTGTTTTTGCTTAATTTCTGGGACCCCTCCAAGGGAATACACAAACCCTGGGCACCTTTAGAATCCACATGATGTTGGAAGAAAAGTACGCAAATTTGGCGTGGATACCTTATGTGGTCAAAAAGTTACAGGGGCCTAAGCGCGCACTACCCCAAATCGCCAAAAAAAGGCTTAGCACAGGAGGGGAAAAGGCCTAGCAGCGAAGGGGTTAAGTCTATTTTAAGTACAGTATTGGGGATTTTTGTCATTTGTGGTCTTGTGTTAAGTCTATATAAAGAATACTCTTTTTTTATAAAACCTGTGTTGTGTCTATCTGTAGTGTTTTCACTGTATTACTGTGTGTTCACAAATGCTTAACACACTGCCTCTGAGATAAGCCTGTCTGCTCGTGCTAAGCTACCAAGGGGGTGAGCAGGGGTTATCCAGTAGAGTAATCCCCTTTCCCTGACTTAGAAGCAAGAGTCCTTATTTGGTCAATGGTGTATACCATTGCCAACTAGAGACCCCCAGTTCTAACAGACGGCATGACTCAATTTTGTTTATAACTTGGATAGATGAACATGAATATATTGAGTAGTGTTTTGTGTCAAATCATTGTTTGATCTCGCCTGAAGTTGAACTCGCCACAAATCTTAAAACACATAAGTGGTATTGATCATTTATAGGTCTGTATGCAGGCGTATGATATGAACACCATACACACAAAGTAGTTGCACTTCCCAATAGAACTCATTGTAGTTTTGTAAGACTTTCTGGGGAGAGGCAGATACTTAGTCACCATACACTCTCGATTTACCTCCTGTCAAGGGGAGTGGGAATACTGGTTAAACGGTTCCTCCTGCTCACAATAATGCAGATCTGGCCTGACCTGGCAGAATGCTCTGCAGAAATCCTGGGGGAGTAGAACAGAGATATGCTGGCAGTCGCCTCCTGGTATGTTTCAGGTGTCCAGACCCAGCAACTTCAAAAGATTGGAGACTTGATGGTGCAGATCCACAGGCCATTACATTGGTGGGGGAGATTTTAATCTAACCATGGAGGGGGCACTGGTAGACTCATCCAGTGCGGGAACCTGGAAAAAGGATGACTCGCAGCTATATTCTTTTACGATGACCATGGAACTGCTGGACCTGTGGAGGAACTCACACCCGAAGGAGCAGCAGTATTCATATGTTGCAGACTTGGGAGGCTCCATGTACTGGCAGGATTACATGCTCGGGGGAGCCCAGAGTGGGAGGATATCTTCTACCTCTATGCGATACTGCTTTTCCTAGCAGACCCCAGGGGCATCTCCTCCGCTAAGGCGGAGGAGCGTCGCCCCACTGTTCTCAACGCAGTGGAAAAGTTAAAATTAAATGATAATAACAAAGTTATCATCATTTTATTTTTCATAGCTACGGGGCTGGGTTAGGACGGGCGGCTGGTAGCGGGAGAGGAGGAGAGGTTTTGCGCAATAAGTGCGCATGAAGGTTTGACCAGTCGTCTTGGGACGACCAGACAGACATGCACACTTTGCATGTTCTCCACTGGGCTGTAATGCACAGCCTGGGTGGAGAACATGCACAAGCTCATCTTCCCCATCTGAGCACTGAACCACAGTGCTGAGAATTGTGCTACCCTTGTCCTGAGGAGGCCCGACTCAGTGGGTCGAAACGCGTCGATACACGAAGAGGAGGAGTTCATCTAAATTGAAATTCGATGTTCAAATGTTTTGTTACACGCTATATAAATGATTGATTAGATAGGAGGTTTCCTCTCTGTATAGGTAGTGTGTAGACAGGATTACCTCCCCCTGGATTGCTGTGATAGTGCATTTTGAGTACAACCAGGTTTAAATGGATGGGTACTACAAAAGATTTTGATCAACTTTTTGATTGTGATTGTGTGTTTATGTATTTGTATTGATTTTTTCTCTATATTAAAAATATATAATTGTATAGATACCCATATCTATAATAAAAGAAAGATATGTTACTGAACTGAGAACGTCCTTGTGAGTCTTGAAGGAGTTGATCATTTAGAATTGGGGACTTTGCTCCCATCCATGAGACAAATTGGTTTGTTTTTTGGCTTTAGTCGCTGGTGTATATTTCCCTGGACATCTCTTATTTTGTTCCCGTCTACTCATGGGCTGGCCATGACCTCTGAGGTGGTCCACAGATGGTTTCGTATACTAGAGAATCCAGGTGGCGGTAGACCCGACGGCGTTTCGAAGGGCCAATTTGGGCAGGGTATTGATGGTCAGGGCAACCCTCTACAATATGAATTACTTTCCCAAATGTATGTACAAGTTGCAGAACATGCTCGAGTAGGTACCAGAATCCTTTTCTTGTGCAGTGGATAGCGTGACTCCCTCGCTTCAATGGTATGGCGGTATACCACGGATTGCACAGCAAACACTGACCAGGGGACCCTATGAAGGGGAGGGGCTGATGCTCCTGGATCTCTGTCTTTATTACAAGGCCTCCCAACTACTGGCAATGAGCGACTGGGTCTTTGCCATGCTACAAGGACCCTTGATTCAGGCTGACAGGGATTTCATGGTCACTTATGGGTTTATTTGGATGCTCTGTGATGGAACTGGCCTCACCAGAGATCCCTTCCCGACAGACCAGGTGGTTAACGCATGGAAGGTGTCCATGACCAAAATAGGATGGGAGGGGCAGTTGACACTGGAGCACCTGCTGTGGGATCCGACAGGCCTGGGGGATCTAAGGCAAATGGAACATGATTGCCATATCAAAACTCAGGGACATTTGGGGCCCACAGAGCCTTCTAACTTTTGAGGAGCTGCAGAGACATTTTGATTTGGCAGACTCACAAACATTTTTATATCGACAGGTCCAGTATGCTCTCTGGGGGTACATGGAGGCGTCCAAGAATTGGCAAAAGGAATCCCTGCTCGATTTCAGAATCGTGGGGGCTCCCCTCAACAGACACGCAATCTCCCAGATTTATCAGACACTACTCTCAAACACTACTCTCTTACTACGCTACAAGATTTACGTTACTACTCCTAAATGCCTTTTGTGAATGCCGAATGTCATAAAGTTAGGATTTTGTCTCAGTTAAACGTAAGTACTGGTCTTAAGTTTAACTTAAGTAAAACTTAAGTTTAACTGAGACAAAATCCTAACTTTACTACTCCTAAATGCCCTTTGTGAATACCAAAAGTCGTAACGTTAGGATTTTATCTCAGATTACTTTTGTGATTAGGGCCCAAGAATCTTCCCTACTACACCATCCTTTGTTATGTTCAGCCTGGCCTCGTCACTGTAATTTTGTTTGGTTGGTTTGTAAAGTCACTATGTCGGAGGGGAGCGGGAAATTGGGTTGGAGGAAGTCAATAGAATGTTGCCTGCCGACCTTCCTAGAAGTAGAAAATCGATCTAGAAAGTGAGTGCTCTCCTGCAAGTTTACAGACAAGTTCATATAGTATCTAAAACTTTCCATATTTTAGCTGTGCTCACATGTGACCACCTATTCAATCAGGGGATGAGCCCATAATCCCAATCCCCTTTGAATGGAAGGAGAAATGGGCCAACCTTCATCAACATGCTGCTGACTGCTACAATGACACCAGCCCTGTGAATTTTGATGATTTTATTGTGCCTTTCCCCGATTAGCAGATTTGGCCCCTTGCTATATATTTAGCTCCTGCTGCCAAAGGTCTAGTTTGTTAAGAAGGAAATGGCAACAAATTAATGGCATGCAGTAGACACAATGTGACTATAAACCAGCACAACAGCCTGATATCCAGTTTGTACTCAATTTTAAACACCAATAGCTGCTTTTCCATCTGGAGAACTGCTTACCCAATGTGGAGTTTCTGAGCAGACAGGACTTTTTACTGGCCAAGGGATACCTCTGTGCCATAGAAAGGGCTGTATGTTGTGCCTGTATCTCCGATACCCCAGTTGAAATGTAGGAACAAATTTACAACACACAGGAAAATATTACAGACTTGCAAACTGTTGTTGATACATCTGAATGGTCGGATCTTTAGTGCAGACTGCATAGTGTACTTGAAGGATGAAGTATAAAGATCTTATAGGTCATATTAATCATTGCAATTGCTTTAGTGATAAATTACATTCTAATTCAAGTTTACAAAGCCTCTATAAAGGGTTCTACTGGAGACAGGAGGACTTTCCCTACCTATCCCATAACTGCATATCATGGTAATGAATTCGGTGAGAATGTTGTAAAAGAAAGAGATGATGGTAATTTACAGAGGTTTTCATCTGTTGAACTCTGAATTATTTGATGATGCATGTGGTTGTGCTGCAGAAGTTCTTAAGGGAGTGTGAAATTGAAAACAATACTATTCTATGTTAACTACTTCACTATAGTTATTTGCAACTGCCATGTTTCCATGACCATGCTAAATGTTCACAGGAAGAGATCCAGCAGATTTGATCTCACGTTACTGGACCCACACTATGCGGTCTGGAAGAGTATTGTCCTTCCCCTATCGCCACTACTACTGGATCATAATCTCTTACTTGGTCTGCCGATGGATCTTGTTCGTATGCACTGAGGGGAGAGAGAGTTAGTGGTGTACATTCCACCTTCCAAGCACACACTAAGACACAAGAATGTATGGACGTCGATTTACTGAAATGCCAAGGGTAGTGGAAGTGACATCACATGACCTTTGCCCTCCACTTTCACTCACAAACTTACACACACACACAAATTTACACATATACACTATCTCACACATAAACACATTCTCACCCACAAACACGCACACAACATACATTTAAAAGTCTTTTTTACTTACCTCAGCTGTCATGGAAGGGCATATTCCAGCTTCTTGTACTCCATTTTTATTACACTATTATGGAATAATATATTTTATTTATTCACTATCAGTGAAATAAAAAAGTTATAAAAAAAATAGAGTGGAGCCCAAGCTCCCCCATTTGTTCCTGGCACAGAATTTGCCACCTGTGAAGGCAGGGGTTGCAAAGGCAGTGCTAGGGGTAGCAAAGGACAAGCCAGGGGTCGCAGCCCCTGGCAACCCCTAAATGACGTCCATGCAAAAACGTCAGAGTTCAAAGATCAAGCAACTCTATAGAAAACGATAGGGATCATGCACAAGAGTATAAGTAACACCCACAGAAGCATTTCGGGAGCTCGGTCAAAAGTCTTTATTGGATCGCAAATAAAGGTCAGTTTAAACGCTCCTTAGGGGAAGTAGGATAAGGGAAACTGTCTCTAAGAGTCAATGAAAGGTGTAATTGGGTCTAAGGAATGGCTGGGGTCATGGACCAAGGAAGGTTCTACATAGGGTCTGCATAAAGGGGTTTCAGCAAAAGGAGTTCAGCATGCAGTCTGCAAGAAAGTCCAAAGTCATGTCTTCCTTCTCAGCCAGGGCATCGATAAGTTATAATCGATAGAGTACATCAGCAACTCCCCTTTGGTTGCATCATCAATAGGAGTCCATTGTATTTGTTTCAATCTCGGTGTGGATTCACATGGTGCACATTGCAACAGTAAAGGAAAATCTCACACTGGACATAAATACATCGTCTTAGTCATGCACGCAGGCCAGAGCATAACAGTCCATTGTTGATCCACAGGTTTCCTATGTGCTCGTAGAAAAATTCCTTTCTCAGACATATATCTATTGCAAGAATACCTGCAAAGAAAGTATATCAGCAGAAATTACAATTCAACAGCTCCATGAAATGCAATAATGAAGATGCAGGCCTCTAGAGTAAATGCTAACTTAAGACATTAAATTCAATGTTACACATTTAGTATACATGTGCATTTTTAAACATATACGAGTATAACATTCTTTACTACTTTTAGTTCATGTTTCATGGCGGGGGGGCCAGCAGAGGTCTAAGTGCACCTGGTGGGCGTCGCGTGCAGCAGTAAGTAAAACAACAATTTTAAAAGCTAAGAGTCACAACATCGACAATCAGCCAACACAATTTAAAAACAGTGAGCCTCTTCACCTCCCGGCTTTCCGCCTCAAGAGGGAAGATTTCAAGCGATATCGCGGCGCAAAGAGATGACGTTTTTATGTGCGCGCCAGAGGGCGGGAGGGGCCAGGCAGCTGAAGCGCTCCCCTTACACTTCCCCAAGATGGCAGCTGTTGGCTCGGTTCCTGCCCCATAGCAGCACCTTAATCGGCTGCGGGGGGGCCAGCAGAGGTCTAAGTGTACCGGGTGGGCGTCACGTGCAGCAGTGGGTAAAACAACAATTTTAAAAGCTAAGAGTCACAACATCGACAATCAGCCAACACAATTTAAAAACAGTGAGCCTCTTCACCTCCCGGCTTTCCGCCTCAAGAGGGAAGATTTCAAGCGATTTCAAATTGGTTTGTCTTTTGGCTTTAGTCACTGGTGTATATTTCCCTGGACATCTCTTATTTTGTTCCCATCTACTCATGGGCTGGCCATGACCTCTGAGGTGGTCCACAGATGGTTTCGTATACCTGAGAATCCAGGTGGCGGTAGACCCGACGGCGTTTCGAAGGGCCAATTTGGGCAGGGTATTGGAGGGTTACTAAATCCTCGGTCATTGATGGTCAGGGCAGCCCTCTACAATATGAATGACTTTCCTAAATGTATGTACAAGTTGCAGAACATGCTCGAGGAGGTACCAAAATCCTTTTCTTGTGCAGTGGATAGTGTGACTCCCTCGCTTCAATGGTATGGCGGTATACCACGGACTGCACAGCAAACACTGACCAGGGGACCCTATGAAGGGGAGGGGCTGATGCTCCTGGATCTCTGTCTTTATTACAAGGTCTCCCAACTACTGTCAATGAGCGACTGGGTCTTTGCCACGCTACAAGGACCCTTGATTCAGGCTGACGGGGCTTTCATGGTCACTTATGGGTTTATTTGGATGCTTTGCGATGGAACTGGCCTCACCAGAGATCCCTTCCTGACAGACCAGGTGGTTAACGCATGGAAGGTGTCCATGACCCAAATAGGATGGGAGGGGCAGTTGACACTGGAGCATGGGCTGTGGGATCCGGCAGGCCTGGGGGATCTAAGGCAACTGGAACATGATTGCCATATTAAAACTCAGGGACATTTGGGGCCCACAGAGCCCTCTGACTTTTGAGGAGCTGCAGAGACATTTTGATTTGGCAGACTCACAAACATTTTTATATCGACAGGTCCAGCATGCTCTCTGGGGGTACATGGAGGCGTCCGAGAATTGGCAAAAGGAATCCCTGGTCGATTTCAGAATCGTGGGGGCTCCCCTCAACAGACACGCAATCTCCCAGATTTATCAGACACTACTCTCCAACTGCCGGCCATCCCTTACTACACTACAAAATGTACGTTACTACTCCTAAATGCCTTTTGTGAATACCGAAAGTCATAAAGTTAGGATTTTGTCTCAGTTAAACTTATGTATTGGTCTTAAGTTTAACTTAAGTAAAACTTAAGTTTAAATGAGACAAAATCCTAACGTTACTACTCCTAAATGACTTTTGTGAATACCGAAAGTCGTAACGTTAGGATTTTATCTCAGATTACTTTTGTAAATGGGGCCCAAGAATCTTCCCTACTACATCATCCTTTGCTATGTTCAGCCTGGCCTCGTCACTGTAATTTTGTTTGGTTGGTTTGTAAAGTCACTATGTCGGAGGGGAGCGGGAAATTGGGTTGGAAGAAGTCAATAGAATGTTGCTTGCCGACCTTCCTAGAAGTAGAAAATCGATCTAGAAAGTGAGTGCTCTCCTGCAAGTTTACAGACAAGTTCATGCAGTATCTAAATGTGAGACTGTGGGCTGGGCGGACCGGAATAACAGGCTGGGAGGCCGAATGTAATGAGCTATGTTCAAGGATTTATTCGAATGATATTGCACACAATGTCTGGGTTCAAAGAGTTTTCCAGGGAAGAAGCGCCGCCGAGAAGCACCCAGCCGGGAGGGTGTGGTTGTTGTGGGAATCTCCGGGTTGTGGTCCTCTGCGGGGCTGATGTCATCGGGGTACGGCCGGTTGATGGGTCTCCTCGGAGATAAGTAAGAGAGAGTACAGGGGTTAGTCCCGTCCAGTAAGGACTGCTGAGTACTACCACCGTCACCGGGAAGTGAGGGGCCAGGTCATGAAAGTGGGGAAGGTGGGAAGGGTAGGTAGGGACAAGACCAATCCGCAAGCAGGAGGGGAGTGCGAGGGGGGTGTCCGGGGTGAGTGCGAGGGAGGTAATTACAGTGCTCGTGATACGTTTCTTAAAGGCTAAGGCGAGTGCAGGGTGCTCGTGAGGCTCTATATACAGTATGGTACAAGCAATCACAATATTTACACTATGGGACACGGAGAAGGATAGAATGTACTCACGTGCCCCGCCGTAACTCTCATCCGAGTTACGGCCGCTCTCCAGCCACCTCCGGAGGTCGCCACCAATCCTCCGTCCACAGGTCTTCTTCCTCGTCCTCTTCTCCGCTCTCCGCCTCTTCTCCGCTCTCCTCCTTCCTTCTGCTCTCCGTCGGGGGTTCCGCGCCGTTCGCTGTCTCCTGCCACGAGTCCGCTGGGTAGAACGATGTTTCCCCGTTCCTGCCGTCTTTTCTGTGTTCCCGGCGGACCTCAGTGGACGTGCTTCCGGTTCCGGATGGGACGGGTTCGTCGACAGGAGTTCCGCTTCCGGGTTCCTGCTGTTCTGTTTCCGGGTCCTTGGGGCTTAGCGGACCCTGTGGGTGAAGAGAGGATGTCCGGTGACCAAGGGACGCTGTTTCTCCCGGAGTGGGGGTTGGGCCCCCCCGACTACAACGGTCTTCCGAAGAGGTAGGGACCCCCGGTCTTCCACATCCCCTTTCCCTAGCTGTCTTACTAGTAGGGTTGGCCGTAACTGGAAAACGGGAAAGGTAATCCGCATTGCCCTGGTCTAGTCCCTTCCGGTGTAATGTCCTGAATCGAAAAGGCTGTAGAGACAAGAACCACCTAAGTACCCGGTCGTTGTGGCCCCGGTTACGGGCCATCCACTCCAGCGGGGCGTGGTCTGTATACAAGAGGAACTCCCTGCCCTCCAGATAGTACCGGAGACTATCCACGGCCCATTTAATGGCTAGAGCCTCTTTTTCCACGACCGCATAGTTCTGCTCTCGTGGGAAGAGCTTTCGGCTGAGGTACAGTATCGGTTTTTCGACCCCTTTGTCATCTTGCTGGGACAGGACGGCCCCCAGACCCTGATCGGAGGCGTCTGTCTGCAGGATGAAAGGACGGGAGTAGTCAGGACTGATTAACACGGGTTCTGACAACAGGGACTGCTTGAGGAGGCCGAAGGCTTGAAGCAGCTGGGGAGTGGGTTGCTGTAACTTCTCTTCTGTTCTGGAGGCTTTTCTCAACAGGTCGGTCAAGGGAGCGGCTATTTGGGAAAAGTTGGGTATGAACCTCCTGTAATACCCCAGCAACCCGAGAAAGGCTCGCAGTTCTCTCTTGGTATGAGGGAAGGGTATGGAGTGAATAGCCTGGATCTTATTGTTTTGAGGGCGGATGACCCCTTCTCCCAACAGATAACCCAGATACTTTACACTTTGGGCCGCCAAGGTGGTTTTGGCAGGGTTGATGGTAAAACCGTGTTTACCAAGGGCGTGTACTACTGTCTGCAAATGGTGTAGGTGTTGTTCCCAGCTGTCACTATATATGACAATGTCATCTAGATATGCCCCGGCATAGCCGGCATGGGGTCGTAAGACCAGGTTCATGGCTCTTTGGAATGTTGCCGGGGCCCCATGGAGCCCGAAGGGCATCACTCTGAACTGGAATAAACCCTCAGGGGTTGAAAACGCCGTTTTCGGTCGGTCTTCGGGTTTTAAAGGGATCTGCCAGTACCCCTTGCACAAGTCAAGGGTACTGATATATTTGGCTTTACCGATGCGCTCTACCATCTCGTCTACGCGAGGAAGGGGATAGGAATCAAAGGCAGAGATTTTATTCCCCTCCCTGAAGTCGATGCAGAAACGAGTTGAGCCATCTGGTTTGGGTACTAGAACGATTGGGGAATTCCAACTGCTGCTGGACGGTTCGATTATACCCATCCTCAGCATCTGGGTCGTTTCTTCTTGTATGACCGCCCTTCGTGCTTCAGGGATCCGGTAGGGTCTCTGTCGCACTATTTTCCCTGCTTCGGTGTGAATGGCGTGTTCCACAATGGTGGAGTGCCCGGGCAGGGAGGAGAATACTTTTTGCACAGAGGATAAGGCTTGTCTAAGGTCCTGTTTGTTCCTTTCCGGGAGGTCCGGATCAATACAGCCCTCAAAGGGGAGAGAGGGTGTGGTTGTTAGAACAGGGACGGGTCCTACCCACTGCTTCAACAAATTAACATGGTATATTTGGGTGACCCCTCGGGTGGTATCGATATCGAGTTCGTATGTGACGGGAGTCACCTGTCTTAGGACAGGGAAGGGGCCCTGCCATTGTCCCAACAGCTTATGGTCGGAGGAGGGTAGAAGCAACAAAACCAGGTCTCCAGGGTTAAATGAACGGGCCTTGGTTCCTTTGTTGTACTGTCGCTTCTGGGAGACCTGAGCGGCTACCATGTTTTGTCTCACTATTTCTCGGATTTGGGTTAAGTGGGTTCGGAGATTGTCGACATATTCAGGGAGAGGACGGGTTCGATCAGGCTCGGCTTCCCATGCCTCGCGGGCCATGTCTAACAGAGTCCTAGGGGCTCGGCCATATAACAACTCGTATGGGGAATATCCGGTGCTACTCTGTACCTTACACCGGATCGCAAAGAGGGCAAGAGGAAGCATCTCTTCCCACCTTTTACTCTCAAGGCCTAGCAGCTTTTTGAGGGTGGTCTTTAGGGTGGCGTTATAGCGCTCTACCAGCCCATCTGTCTGGGGGTGATACGCCGAGGTCCTGATCTGTTTAATACCCAGATGTGCACAGACCTGACGCATGAGGGAGGACACAAAAGGCGTACCCTGATCTGTTAAGATCTCCCGAGGGAACCCTACCCTACTGAAGATGGAGATAAGGGCCTTGGCGATGTTTTGGGTAGTGGGCTGTTTCAAGGGGACGGCTTCCGGGAACCTGGTGGCATAATCCACCAACACCAGGGCGTATCTACACCCCGTCCTGGAGGGCAACAGGGGTCCTATCAGGTCCATCCCTACTCGGGAGAACGGCACATCAATAAGAGGAAGGGGCTGGAGCGGGACTCGGGGGGGCCGATATCGGCTATTTTTCTGGCAGACCGGGCACTCCCTGCAGTATTGCTTAATTTGACCATGTACGCCCGGCCAGTAGAATCGTGCAAGGATTGTTTGCCCCGTTTTTTCATCACTGAAGTGCCCACCCAGCAGGTGACTGTGGGCCAGATATAGAACTTTATCCCGAAACAATCCCGGGATGACCAACTGGGCTGGGAGTTGTGGCCCCCCTTTTCTGTAGAGAAGACCATGCTTACGAAAAAAATAAGGACCTACATGCAGGGGGTCCTCATTGTCCAGAGCATGATTCCAGGCTTCTTGCAGCACGGGGTCCTCTTGCTGGGTGGCGCGGAACTCGCGGTCGGTTTCCCAGGGGTGAACATCAACCTGAGCGGGATAAGCCCCAGTGAAGGTCCTTTTCTCTCTTTTCTTTTACTTCTTGGATTTTCCAGGCTTTGAAGGAGAGTCTGCTGATGGAGTACCCTGGGGAAACGGGGCCTCCGCCCACCACCTCTTTAGGGAGTCCGTAGTGTCTTTCAGGAGGCGGGGAAGACCACTGTAGTCACTGCCTAATATAAGTTGTTCAGGGAGGTTAGGGACCAAACCGACGGTTAACATTCTACCTTCCTCGGCCTGTTGTTGTACCCGTACTTGGGCCGTCGGATAACTCCGGGTGTCTCCATGTACACATTTGATAGCGACCGTTCCAGTTGGTGGTCCGATAGGATGGGGTAGTTCCTGGGGTCGGAGGACGCTATGCCTACAACCCGTGTCGGCCAATGCCATCAGCCGGTGTCCCTCAATTCTCACTGGGCAGCGGAACGGCGGAGGGCTGACTTCGTCGGTGAGACACACATAGTTCCGGGCCATCCCGATGTCCATGGGCTCCTCTCTTTGGGGACACACGCGGGCTATGTGGCCATACCCTCCGCAGTGATAGCACTGAGGACCGGGTGGGTTAGGCCGAGGCATGACGGGGTAGGGCATCAGGGGAGTAGGATCAGGTCTTCTGGCCGTGGGAGGAGGTCTTTGTGGACGTGCGTGGCTGCCATGGGGAATCCGTGGATGTGGTTCCTCTTTGACCCGTTGTAACTCCTGGGCTCTGCTATAGGCACTGGCTATCTCCACCGCACTGTCTAGGGTTAGGCGGGCGTGTTGTCTCACCCATTTTTGGGTGGCCGGATGGAGAGACGCCAGGTATTGCTCCAGGTATATTTTAGAGAGGATGTCCTCTTTGGTAGCTGTGGCAGGCTTCAACCATCTGTTTGCCAGGTCTTGTATCCGGAACGAGAGAGCCCGGGGCGTTTCTTGGGGTCCCTCTTTGGCCTGTCGCAGACGAACCCTGTACGTTTCGTCATCGATTCCCAGCCTCTCTAGTATACATGTCTTTATGTCTTGGTATGGAGTCAGGCCCTGGACATTGGCCTGTTGAAACGCAGCCTGTAGTTCCCCAGTCAAGAGAGGCCCCAGATAGTGGCCCCAGCGATCCGCAGGCCACGCTGCTGCCTGAGCTAGGCGCTCGAAATTTGTAAAAAAATAATCTGGATCTTCACCCGGGACATATTTTTGGAGGACGACTGACGGGAGGGAGGTAGTAGGTCTTTGTTGTCCCATGACCGTGGTCAGTTTTTCTAGGGCTTGGTCCTGAGCGGTCCCTTGTCCCTTAAGGACGTCATGGAGTTGACCCCGATCGTCTTCCGCGGTTTTCAGGAAGCGTTCCATCATTTTGCCAAGCTGCTCTTGACTCTCTGCTAGGTGTTTGACAGCGGCCTCCATGCTTCCGGCGGATCCCACTTCTGACACCACCTGTGAGACTGTGGGCTGGGCGGACCGGAATAACAGGCTGGGAGGCCGAATGTAATGAGCTATGTTCAAGGATTTATTCGAATGATATTGCACACAATGTCTGGGTTCAAAGAGGTTTCCAGGGAAGAAGCGCCGCCGAGAAGCACCCAGCCGGGAGGGTGTGGTTGTTGTGGGAATCTCCGGGTTGTGGTCCTCTGCGGGGCTGATGTCATCGGGGTACGGCCGGTTGATGGGTCTCCTCGGAGATAAGTAAGAGAGAGTACAGGGGTTAGTCCCGTCCAGTAAGGACTGCTGAGTACTACCACCGTCACCGGGAAGTGAGGGGCCAGGTCATGAAAGTGGGGAAGGTGGGAAGGGTAGGTAGGGACAAGACCAATCCGCAAGCAGGAGGGGAGTGCGAGGGGGGTGTCCGGGGTGAGTGCGAGGGAGGTAATTACAGTGCTCGTGATACGTTTCTTAAAGGCTAAGGCGAGTGCAGGGTGCTCGTGAGGCTCTATATACAGTATGGTACAAGCAATCACAATATTTACACTATGGGACACGGAGAAGGATAGAATGTACTCACGTGCCCCGCCGTAACTCTCATCCGAGTTACGGCCGCTCTCCAGCCACCTCCGGAGGTCGCCACCAATCCTCCGTCCACAGGTCTTTTTCCTCGTCCTCTTCTCCGCTCTCCGCCTCTTCTCCGCTCTCCTCCTTCCTTCTGCTCTCCGTCGGGGGTTCCGCGCCGTTCGCTGTCTCCTGCCACGAGTCCGCTGGGCTGAACGATGTTTCCCCGTTCCTGCCGTCTTTTCTGTGTTCCCGGCGGACCTCAGTGGACGTGCTTCCGGTTCCGGATGGGACGGGTTCGTCGACAGGAGTTCCGCTTCCGGGTTCCTGCTGTTCTGTTTCCGGGTCCTTGGGGCTTAGCGGACCCTGTGGGTGAAGAGAGGATGTCCGGTGACCAAGGGACGCTGTTCCTCCCGGAGTGGGGGTTGGGCCCCCCCGACTACAACGGTCTTCCGAAGAGGTAGGGACCCCGGTCTTCCACACTAAACCTTTCCATATTTTAGCTGTGCTCACATGTGACCACCTATTCAATCAGGGGATGAGCCCATAATCCTAATCCCCTTTGAATGGAAGGAGAAATGTGCCAACCTTCATCAACATGCTGCTGACTGCTACAATGACACCAGCCCTGTGACTTTTGATGATTTTATTGTGCCTTTCCCCGATTAGCAGATTTGCCCCCTTGCTATATATTTAGCTCCTGCTGCCAAAGGTCTAGTTTGTTAAGAAGGAAATGGCAACAAATTAATGGCATGCAGTAGACACAATGTGACTATAAACCAGCACAACAGCCTGATATCCAGTTTGTACTAAATTTTAAACATCAATAGCTGCTTTTCCATCTGGAGAACTGCTTACCCAATGTGGAGTTTCTGAGCAGACAGGACTTTTTACTGGCTGCCAAGGGATACCTCTGTGCCATAGAAAGGGCTGTATGTTGTGCCTGTATCTCAGATACCCCAGTTTAAATGTAGGAACAAATTGACAACACACAGGAAAATATTACAGACTTGCAAACTGTTGTTGATACATCTGAATGGTCGGATCTTTAGTGCAGACTGCATAGTGTACTTGAAGGATGAAGTATAAAGATCTTATAGGTCATATTAATCATTGCAATTGCTTTAGTGATAAATTACATTCTAATTCAAGTTTACAAAGCCTCTATAAAGGGTTCTACTGGAGACAGGAGGACTTTCCCTACCTATCCCATAACTGCATATCATGGTAATGAATTTGGTGAGAATGTTGTAAAAGAAAGAGATGATGGTAATTTAGAGAGGTTTTCATTTGTTGAACTCTGAATTATTTGATGATGCATGTGGTTGTGCTGCAGAAGTTCTTAAGGGAGTGTGAAATGGAAAACAATACTATTCTATGTTAACTACTTCACAATAGTTATTTGCAACTGCCGTGTTTCCATGACCATGCTAAATGTTCACAGGAATTGATCCAGTAGATTTGATCTCACGTTACTGGACCCACACTATGCGGTCTGGAAGAGTATTATCCTTCCCCTATCGCCACTACTACTGGATCATAATCTCTTACTTACTTTCTAACTTGATCTTCCGATGGATCTTGTTCGTATGCACTGAGGGGAGAGAGAGTTAGTGGTGTACACTCCACCTTCCAAGCACAAACTAAGACATAAGAATGCATGGACGTCGATTTACTGAAATGCCAAGGGTAGGGGAAGTGACATCACATGACTTTTGCCCTCCACTTTCACTCACATACTTACACACACACAAATTTACACATATACACTCTCTCACACATAAACACATTCTCACCCACAAACACGCACACAACATACATTTAAAAGTCTTTTTTACTTACCTCAGCTGTCATGGAAGGGCATATTCCAGCTTCTGGTACTCCATTTCTATTATTACACTATTATGGAATAAGATATTTTATTTATTCACTATCAGTGCAATAAAAAAGTGATAAAAAAATAGAGTGGAGCCCAAGCTCCCCCTTTGTTCCTGGCACAGAATTTGCCACCTGTGAAGCCAGGGGTCGCAAAGGCAGTGCTAGGGGTAGCAAAGGACAAGCCAGGGGTCGCAGCCCCTGGCAACCCCTAAATGACGTCCATGCAAAAACGCCAGAGTTCAAAGATCAAGCAACTCTATAGAAAACGATAGGGATCATGAACAAGAGTATAAGTAACACCCACAGAAGCATTTCGGGAGCTCGGTCAAAAGTCTTTATTGGATCGCAAATAAAGGTCAATTTAAACGCTCCTTAGGGGAAGTAGGATGAGGGAAATTGTCTCTAAGAGTCCATGAAAGGGGTAATTGGGTCTAAGGAATGGCAGGGGTCAGAGACCAAAGAAGGTTCTACATAGGGTCTGCATAAAGGAGTTTCAGCAAAAGGAGTTCAGCAAGAAAGTTCAAAGTCATATCCTCCTTCTCAGCCAGGGCAACGATAAGTTACAATCAATAGAGTCTATTAGCAACTCCCCTTTGGTTGCATCATCAATAGGAGTCCATTATATTTGTTTTAATCTCTGTATGGATTCACATGGTACACACTGCAATAGTAAAGGAAAATCTCACACTGGACATGAATACATCGTCTTAGTCATGCACACAGTCCATTGTTGAGCCACATGTTTCCTATGTGCTCGTAGAAAAATTCCTTTCTCAGACATGCATCTATTGCTGTTACAGGTGTATCTACTCTAAACTAGAAACGTGTGAGAACACCTGCAAAGAAAGCAAATCAGCAGAATGATAATTCAACAGCTCCATGAAATGCAATAATGAAGATGCAGGCCTCTAGAGTAAATGCTAACTTAAGACATTAAATTCAATGTTACACATTTAGTATACAAGTGCATTTCTAAACATGTACGAGTATGATATTCTTTACTACTTTGAGTTCATGGTTCATTAGTATACAATGATTAATCAAATTACTAGAAATACATTTTGAAAGTATGTACGTGTAGCATTATTGCATACATTTGAAATTGTCTATTGGTTGACTTATTTTAGAATGCTAGAAACATGAGGATGGTTGGTAACAAATAATATTTCTATGAGTTTCACAAAGTATCACACATTTAGGATTCATGAATCAAGTTTCAGAAATGACGAGATTTGGATGATTTTTGGAATAAACTACACATTACTAATGTTCATTCTTGTAACATTCTTGTAACATAACGTGTTATTGAAAATCTTTCTGTTGAAATGAAGCATATGCATTTATTATCACACGCTTGTCACTTTATTCATCATCATCATCAATAATCTTTATTTCGTTGCAATTGCATCATAAAAGATATACAGTCACTTTATTAATCAGCATCAATTCTATTATTTCTAAAACATTCGCTTTTTCAATACTCTTCGATTTAGTGCAAACAGTTCCTAAGTTAAATATTTAAAGAGAATTCTATTCGACATTAGTGGACATTCTATGTGAGAAACTAAAATTCAACAGTAAAGAATTTCCTCAATGGTGTTGTTAGGCATAATGGCTGCTCACATAATGGTGTCGCGTATGTAAATTCACTTTTATACATCAAATCGTTCTTGTCAGGTTTTTGTCTGATTATCTGTGACGTGTAAAGAGTGGGCAACTCCAGAAGTGTGTCTCTATGGCAAGATGTGAAGCATACTGGTACCCAAGGTGAGGTGTTACATTTTTAGCTTCTTAGGCCAAAACTGTGACTTTGTTTTTATGGTCTGCTTGACAGCGCAGCTGTTGCCAGACAATTATGTGAGCATTACTAGAAATAGGCTTTGGCTCTACCCATATGTTGGGAATCAAGAATACATGTTTTGATTGGGCAGAAGTTGTGTGCTTCCACAAAAAAGTGCTTTCCCGCCAAACAGCTGTGATCAATGTATTTATCCAGCTACTTATGCTTGAACCTTCAGAGGGACACACATGACACCGTAAAGTGTCTAAGATAACTAGATAATTCATGGTGTTTTTCTGTGACAGCAGCACAGATGGGAGGAGATCAGTCATTAACCTACGTGGATTTTTAGATCTGGTTTGGCAGTGTAACTGTCCCCTGACCTTTTACCCTGCACCAATATTATTCTACAGGTCTTTTCTTCCACGCAAATACATATTTCTTCCATACTATTTAATTGTATGCTTCACATTACCACATAACCATAAAACATTCTTTTAAAGCCAGACCTATTGACATTGCCAATACTAGTGCATTAGCTCCCATGACCTTACCCATGCACCTCCCTGTGTCTTAGTGTAACTCAGTGGACATGGGCAGTACTAGTAGCTCCTGAATTAGGATGTACTTCAAGGAGCTAGTCTTCATTGCAGATGTCAGGAGGATGAAAAATGTGTGGAGTAGCATGCTACTCTTCCACCCAAACCATTACAGTTTCTTGTTGGGTGAATTAAGTGCTACCTATAAGAAAATGGGAAACAATACAAACAATATACACAACTATACATCAGTGAACCCGAGCAACGTGGAAATAAAGTGCAGATTCCCAAATCACCCACCCGTAACAGCGTGTTTTAGAAAAGTGACCACAATGGTGGGGCCTTTTGGTGCATTTGCTGGCTGGTGGGGGAGGAAGCAGTCAACAATGCAGGTTGGTTGCTGAGTAAAGTGCAAACTGGAGTAAATCTAACTCCGTGAACAAACACACTTGTTTTTGGCCCTCAGTGGGCTAATGGGCACGTGAGGATTAGTACTTAATTTCCGCCAGTGGTTTTGGGTGCTCGGCTCCTGCACTTAATTGTTAGCCCCAGGGTGGGGGACAGTTTGCCTCAAGGTGGCGCTGTTTGGTTAATTTAGAGATGACCCCAACTACAGTTAAATATTAACTCAATATACATTAAAAATTAATGTTACCTGCCACCCAAGCCATTCTTTTAGCTTTGGGACCTGAAATAGTCCGAATTGTCACACTTGTAGGAGCATGAATGTTAGTAATTGTGTTGTTACTATCACTGGGGGTGCTGGCAGGCACAATGTGTGGTACAATGTGCAGTGTCCTCCTGATGAGACATTGGCACTTACTCTTTTGCGAATTAAGCACTGGGGAGGATGTATCACCTGGAAACGGTATGCGTTGTAGTGTAGTTAGGCCATGTGCAGAAGGGCGCCCCGCCCTCTCCTGTACAAGCGGCACAGTGGCAGTGTAGGCATATTCATGTGAAAGGGCTATTTTGGCTAACCTGGTACACGGCACCCGTATGTACACTGAGAAGGTGCTGTCTGCATTTACCTGTACATAAACAGCCACTATGCATCCCTGTGCGAAATACAGCCTTTTTATAATCCCAACTTCCTCACTTGACTAAATGTTTGACCTTTGTCAAATCTCTTTATCTTTCTGTACTTATGGTCTAATATCTCCCACATCTTGGCATCAGATGCAGCCTCATCTCTGTATTAAGATATATGTGACACTCGACGTTTATATTCTTACTATAAAGGAAATTTCTGACAACAATTGTTGCCATAGGTACACATAGAAACACTCACTTGATGGTTGTGCTTGAGCAGGTAGACTGGTTTTGAATTGCTCTGTTTGTCTCTCTACTTCCTTGGGTCCAGTGCCCCCTCCCCAACCCCCAACCCCCCCTCCCCAGACTGACCTGTGATTCAACAGCCCACCACTTGCCACTGTATCCCTGTGAAATGCTTCTCACACATCTCAGGTACAATCCCTTCCGCCAGCCGCCGCGTGCTTCACAGAGCCCCATTCATGCGCACGTGAAGGGACCCCTTTGTTTCCTGTGTGAGGCCGGGTGGTTGTGGGCAGGTGGAAGGGCGCCAGTGCCACGCGGAGTTAAGTGTCCCCTGCAGGTGCTTAAACCTGATATGTCACTGCTAGGCCTAGGTCCCCTCTGATGCCCCCAAGCTGCTATCCAGGTGAGGTTTACCTTGGAGTTGGAAATATTCACATTTCGCATATTTTGTGCAAGGCCAGCAGTGAAAGGTTTTCAGGGTTAGTCATCCTGTGTAAGGGCTTGCACACTTTTAATAGTGAGAACGTCGGAATATAGGCTGCCCTGTGTGACAGCAGGTGTGCAGTCGGGACGTTTTAGGGATTTTGGGGCCCTGGCCCAAATGTATTTTGGGGAGTCCTGTTCGAAACAGCTTTGATTTTATGATCCAGTTTCAGCTCTTTCATGCCCTCTTTGCTCAAATTCTAAATGAGTGTGCGCGCATCTGATATTCAGGGATAGTGATGTGTGTTTTTAGTATTGTAACACAGCAGCATCTCACTACTATTACTGCAAATAATCTATGTCACATTCAGTTCTCATATGTGACTTCCTGTATTGATCTGAAAGAAACTTTTCATATGGCTGTTGCATGGAACATAAACACATTTTGTCTGCAAAATGGCTGTAATAGACTCTCACACATTAAAAAGAAATGATAGTTAAACGCTATTCATAACAATCTGTTCAAACATTATTCAAAGTCATCAGGGTAGGACTCTGCAGAATAGAGCTGGCTCTATCAGCCCCCCCCTGCAAGGCTGGGGCCCTGGGCCAGAGCCCACTTTGCCCATGCCTTAAAACGTCTCTCTGTGCAGTAGTGTACAGTATCCTGGCTCCTTAAGAGTGAGTGTAGGGCATGTAGTGAATACTAAGGGTGTCACAGTGAGAACAGCACCAGTTTATGCATTCTCACTTTGTAAGAAAGTGTGGAAATCAGAGTGACATAAACAGCAACTGCATTACTTGTGACTGCGTTGCTTACTAATTAACCGTGAGGGTGCTCAATTTTTATACAGGGTAACCAGGACGAGTTGGGTTTAGTGAGACTAGGCCCGATTCACAAATTCAAAAGTACACTTTTGTGTACGTTTATACTTGCTGTAAAATGTTCCTACTTTTTGCCATTTAAAAACTACAAGTATAATTTTCCTTCTAATAAAACTACACTTCTAGTTAGTAAATACAAAAAATGTGTAAAGTTACTACAGCAAGTGTACACTTACACAAAGGTATAAGTTTACCTTTGGGAATCAGGCCTATTGTTTAACACTGAAGGTGTTGCATTTTAGGGATATGAAGGTGCTGATTTACAAAGGTAAATTGCACTTTTGAGTAAGTATGTAAGTTTATTGTGCATGATTAATAAAAAACATTGAGTAAGTTTACTACTATTCATAAACTGCTCTTTTGTAGTAACCTACACTTTTGTAGTAACTTATACTGTTGTAGTAAGTCATGCAGTACACATCGCCAGCATCTGGTACTGCAAGACCCTCCCAAAGAAAATCATGGAGGTAGGGACTTGCTACAAAAGTGTAAGTGACTGCAAAAGGGCAGTTTGTGAGTACCAAAAAGTAGTAAACTTACTAAACAGTGTAAGTTACATATAAAGTGCAGTTTGTGAATAGCACTTTGTAGTACATTTTGTAGTAGTACTGTAGTACTACACAACTTACTACAAAGTGCAGTTTGTGAATCAGGCCCTGCTTGTGTACCTGTGATGGTGCTCCAATCGTATGTCTGCAGATTATGTAACAGTTGCTTGTTTCCTCATTCGAAAGAGACTATTAGTTATACAATCCTTACCTTAGAATTACCCCCAGGCGTCAGGCTGGACCCGGAGAATTTTTTTTCTTAGCAGCACCCCTGCGCGCAGGAGGTGGTGTCGGTCGACTCGGCATCCGTCGTTGGCGTTGTGGTCACTGGGATGACGTTGCGGTGTCTACTTAGAGGCCGCCCCTGCGTGCTGACATCAGTTCTTTCTTTTTCTGCGTTAGCCAGCGCAGATTCGGAGAGAGCGTGCCCCTAGTCACTTTTTGACTAACCCTTTTTCGACTTTTGTTGCCATCTTTTGGAGTTTTCGACTCCTGGTGCACAAGGGATGTCCAGCTATCGGCCTGGTTTCAAGCCCTGTACCTACTGTCACATGTTGATGTCGGTCACTGATCCGCACCTCGTGTGTCTCTGGTGCCTGGAGCGTGACGAGGACCCAAAGTCGTGCTCCGACTGCTGGGCCCCGAACCCAAAGTTTTTGCGGTAGCAGTCCCGAAATCTTTTGAAGGCCCGGCAGTCCTCCTTGCGCCATTCGAGGTCCTGGTTGAGGGGAAGGTCGCGGGACCGATCGCGGAGTCACCACCATTTGTCCTCCCTGGCTCCTTCTTTGGAGCCCACTGAGACGGCTCTGCACTTCCCTCCTTTTCCCAGAGCCGGAGCGTCCCCTGCCAAGCACTGCACAGCATCTTTGGGCAGCCTGACTCCACAGATGCACCTTCGGGCCCCATGGACTCGGCTGGGGGCCCTGGGCCTTCGATGCCGACAGCTCTGGCCTCGGCACTACAGAGTCCCCAAAGATCCAGGTCTGGATCCAAATTGGCACCCGTCGACCTCACAGTACCTTCCCAGTGCCGATTCTAGTGATGACGCCCCGATGTCGGTTGCGCCCCCAACCGGCGTCAACCCCAGCCTCTCCTCCGACTTGGACACTGCACCGGACCGATGTCGACTATCATCTGTACTGGCACTGGAGGGTACTTCTGTACCGTGGTTCATCCCTAGCGTTCCCTACTGCCCTCAGTGGCAGCCAGAGGAGGGCCTCGCGGCCATCGTACGCAAACACCACCTCAGCATAATCTCCTACGCCGACGACACCCAGCTGATCCTCTCCCTGACCAACGACCCCACCGCCGCCAGAGCCAACCTGCACGAAGGGATGAAAGAGGTAGCTGAGTGGATGACGACCAGCCGCCTGAAACTGAACTCGGACAAGACGGAGGTCCTCATCCTGGGCTCCTCACCCTCCGCCTGGGACGACTCCTGGTGGCCTCCCGCCCTGGGCACCGCACCCAAACCGACAGACCATGCACGAAACCTGGGCTTCATCCTGGACTCCTCCCTCTCCATGACCAGACAAGTCAACACCGTCTCCTCGGCGTGCTTCAACATCCTACGCATGCTACGGAAGATCTTCTGGTGGATCCCCACAGAGACCAGGAAGACCGTCACCCAGGCCCTCGTCACCAGCCGACTGGACTACGGTAACGCCCTCTACGCCGGTACCACCGCCAAGCTCCAGAAGAGACTCCAGAGGATCCAAAACGCCTCAGCCAGACTCATCCTCGACATCCCACGATCCAGCCACATCTCCGGACATCTGAGAGACCTTCACTGGCTCCCCGTCAACAAGAGAATCACCTTCCGCCTCCTCACCCACGCACACAAAGCCCTGCACGACCAAGGCCCGAGCTACCTCAACAGCCGAGTCAACTTCTACGCTCCCAGACGCCACCTCCGATCAGCCAACCACGCCCTCGCCGCCGTCCCCCGCATCCGAAGAGCGACTACAGGAGGAAGGTCATTCTCCTACCTGGCCGCCAAGACCTGGAACTCCCTCCCGTCCGACCTGCGCCTGACCCAAGACCACCTCTCCTTCAGAAAGAAGCTGAAGACCTGGCTGTTCGAGCAGTAGCGGCACCCCCCCCCCCCCCCCAGCGCCTTGAGACCCTACGGGTATGTAGCGCGCTCTATTAATGTCACTGATTGATTGATTGATTGAGGAGGACTGATAGGGGTCTGTTGACCCTCTAGCAGACCAACTTGAGGAGTCGGACTGACAAGAGGAATTGGGTGATGCCAGTGGTCTGGAAACCTCCCCAATCCTTGGTATGCTTTCTCCCCCTACCGTGGCTATGGAGGAGGGAGCTTCCTATGCTGTCGTGTTGGTAGGGCGTCTGAGGCCTTGGGCCTCGAGCTTCCTACAGTGGCTGTCAGGACTAACTTTTTGACTGAGGTGCTTCAGCCGACAGCAGCCTCTTTGGAGTCCATGCCGCCTTTTAAAGAGGCCCTCACTCACATCCTTCTGGGCACTTGGTCCAAGCCCAGCGGCTCCTGTGCCAGGATGATTGCCCGACACCACCACCCAAGGCCGGGCCACCCACTTTTCCTCTCCCAACACCCTACCCCTGAGAGCTTGGTGGTCCAAGCCTCATCCTCAAAAGGTGCATTCCCTACGGCTCCCCCAGATAGGGAATCCAAGAAGCTGGACCATCTTGGGAAGAAGATGTTTTCTTCCGCCACCTTAGGACTGCCGTCGGTGAACACTGCCTGTCTCTTGGGCCATTATACACACCCGGTGTGGGATACAGTCGCGCAAGTGCCTCCACAGTGCCTGAAGGGGCCCGGGCCATGCTCACCCACATGGTTGCTGAGGGTCGAGACGCAGCTAAGTTCACCATTCGGTGTGGGCTGGATACCGCCAACTCGCTGGGTAGGATGGTTTCCAAGTCGGTACCCTTGAGGCGTTACGCCTGGCTGAGATCATCTGGCTTCTCAGGGGATGTCCAATCCATACTTTTGGGCATGCCCTTTGATGGCCGTCACCTGTTTGGTGACAAGGCAGACAACGTGCTTGAGCACTTCAAGGACTCTAGTGCCACGGCCAGATCCTTGGGCCTCGCAGCAACTTCTCGCCCCTTTTGCCTTATCGTGTCTACAGAAGGGGTGCCCCACTATGTTCCACCCAGTGTCACAGGGCCGCACAAGCTACCCAGCCTATGAGTGGCTGGGGACTTGGGACCCAGCATTGCGGGTCTGGGGGCCATCGGGTGGGCCAGTCCACCAATGCCTCCTCTGCAGCAGCCTCCAAACCTTCCAAGTCCGACTTTTCAGGGCCACCAGTTGCCAGTGGGAGGCAGGATCCGCCATCACCTCCCCTCCCCACTGGCACATTATCTCATCAGACAGGTGGGTTTTGCAGATAGTCATTCTAGACTACCCCTCCCTCCATGCCACCAACACTCCATCGCATATCGGAGGATCATTTGGCCCTTCTCCGCCAGCAAGTTACGGCTCTCTTGGCCAAGGGTGCTATTGAACGAGTCTCTGTGCCAGAAGGAGGGCGTGATCTCTACTCCCACTATTTACTGGTACCCAAGAAGGACAAAGGTCTGCATCTTATCTTAGACCTCAGGGATGTCAACCGATTCCTCTGGAAGGAGAAGTTCAAAATGTTAACCTTGGCTCAGGTCTTGTCTGCCCTTGACCCTGGTGACTGGATGGTAGCATTGGACTTTCAAGATGCTTATTTTCACATCCCCGTCTTGACTGCCCACCAGCGTTACCTACGGTAGGTCACAAGCATTTTTTGTTTACTGTGCTCCCTTTTGGCCTTAACAGCGCCCCTCGGGTGTTCACGAAAGTGATGGTGGTAGTCGCAGCTCATCTGTGCAGATCAGGGTTTCCAGTCTTCCCCTATCTCGACAACGGGCTGTTGATAGTGGGCTCGCCCCAGCCTGTCATCTCCCACCTCCAGACTATGGTGGACCACCTGCATTCGCTGGGATTTACTATCAACGTGCCAAAGTCGCACTTGATTCCCTCTCAGAAGCTCCTTTTCATCAGAGCAGTTCTGGATACAGTGTTGTTTCGGGCTTATCCTCCTGAGCAGCGAGTCCAGGATATTCGGGCTATGATACCGATGTTTCAGCCTCTTACCTGCTGGTAGATCATGCCGGATGGCAAATGCAGGCTCTGCTGTGGGACCTGAAGTACCAGTGGGTGCAGCATCAGGGAAATCTTTCCAATGTTGCCAGATCTTGGAGGGGACTGCAGTGGGGGCTCACAAACCGGTTTGGGTCAACGGCAGATCCCACTCCCTTCCCCAACCAGAGTTCTCAGTGTTGACGGATGTGTCACTCCTGTGATGGGTGCCGACATGGGAGAGGCGGAGATCAGAGGCCTCTGGTCTCCGGCGGAGTTCAGGCTCCACATCAACCCTCTGGAGCTCCAGGCGATTTGTCTTGCACTGAAGGCATTCCTTCCTTCTATCAAAGGAAGAGTAGTGCAGGTGTTCACGGACATCACCGCCGCCATGTGGTACTGCAACAAACAGGGAGGGATGGGATCGTGGACCCTATGTCAAGAGACTCTTCGCCTTTGGACATGGATGGAATATCAGGACATGACCCTGGTGGTTCAACACCTGGCACGTTCCCTGAACGCCAGGGCAGACGAACTCAGGCGCTGGTGCATGATGGATGACGAATGACGTCTTCACTCGGAGATGGTACAAGGTCTCTTTCGACAGTGGAGAGAGCCTTGGTTAGATCTATTCACCACCAAAGGAAACGCATAATGTCAGCAGTTCTGCGCGTTGGAGTTTCCAAGGAGGCACTCGCTCAGGTCTTGTCTGCCCTTGACCCTGGTGACTGGATGGTAGCATTGGACTTTCAAGATGCTTATTTTCACATCCCCGTCTTGACTGCCCACCAGCGTTACCTACGGTAGGCCACAAGCATTTTTAGTTTTCTGTTCTCCCTTTTGGCCTTAACAGCGCCCCTCGGGTGTTCACGAAAGTAATGGTGGTAGTCGCAGCTCATCTGTGCAGATCAGGGTTTCCAGTCTTCCCCTATCTCGACAACAGGCTGTTGATGGCGGGCTCGCCCCAGCCTGTCGTCTCCCACCTCCAGACTATGGCGGACCACCTGCATTCGCTGGGATTTACTATCAACGTGCCAAAGTCGCACTTGATTCCCTCTCAGAAGCTCCTTTTCATCAGAGCAGTTCTGGATACAGTGTAGTTTCGGGCTTATCCTCCTGAGCAGCGAGTCCAGGATATTCGGGCTATGATACCGATGTTTCAGCCTCTTACCTGCTGGTAGATCATGCCGGATGGCAAATGCATGCTCTGCTGTGGGACCTGAAGTACCAGTGGGCGCAGCATCAGGGAAATCTTTCCAATGTTGCCAGATCTTGGAGGGGACTGCAGTGGGGGCTCACAAACCGGTTTGGGTCAACGGCAGATCCCACTCCCTTGCCCAACCAGAGTTCTCAGTGTTGACGGATGTGTCACTCCTGTGATGGGTGCCGACATGGGAGAGGCGGAGATCAGAGGCCTCTGGTCTCCGGCGGAGTTCAGGCTCCACATCAACCCTCTGGAGCTCCAGGCGATTTGTCTTGCACTGAAGGCATTCCTTCCTTCTATCAAAGGAAGAGTAGTGCAGGTGTTTACGGACATCACCGCCGCCATGTGGTACTGCAACAAACAGGGAGGGGTGGGATCGTGGACCCTATGTCAAGAGACTCTTCGCCTTTGGACATGGCTGGAATATCAGGATATGACCCTGGTGGTTCAACTCCTGGCAGGTTCCCTGAACGCCAGGGCAGACGAACTCAGGCGCTGGTGCATGATGGATCACGAATGACGTCTTCACTCGGAGATGGTACAAGGTCTCTTTCGACAGGGGAGAGAGCATTGGTTAGATCTATTCACCACCAAAGAGAACGCACAATGTCAGCAGTTCTGCGCATTGGAGTTTCCAAGGAGGCACTCGCTCAGCAACGCTTCTCGTCATGAGTGGAATTGCGGCCTCCTGTATGCCTTTCCACCTGTACCACTTCTACCCAGAGTGCTGAAGAAGATCAAGCGTGACCGGGCCCAAGTCATTCTTATGGCATCGGACTGGGCATGAAGAGGCTGGTACCCTGAGCTCTTGAGTATGGCCATCGATCCTCGGATCAGACTGCCTCTTTGGGAAGATCTTCTGTCACAGCAGCGGGGGACAGTTCTCCACCCGAACCTGTCCAGCCTCCACCTCCTTGCGTGGAGATTGGGCGGCAACAGTTGACAGCTTTCGACCTTCCTACCAAAGTCTGTCACGTCATTTTGGCAGCCAGATGTCCCTCCACTAACACAGTATATGCCCGTAGATGGAACAAATTCGTAGCATGGTGCGCAGCAAAGGCTTTGGGTCCCCTTTCTGCCCCTCTTTCAGAGGTACTCCTCTTCATTCTTTCCTTGGCCCAGCTGGGCTCTGATCTGGACACTCTTAAGGGCTATCTTTCTGCCATTTCAACCTTTCTTCACCTTCCTGATCAGTCTTCTCTTTTCAAGTCCCCGATTGTTAACAGATTTCTGAAGGGCATTACTCACCTCTTTCCTCCTTCTCCTTTCGTCATGCCTCAGTGGGACTTGAATCTTGTCCTCACGTATCTCATGTGTGCTCCCTTTGAGCCACTACATAAATGTCCTCTTTGTTTCCTTATGTTGAAGACTGCTATCTTGCTTGCCATCACCTCTGCTCGCAGGGTGAGTGAGCTTCAGGCTTTATCTTCCAAACCTCCCTATCGTGCTGTCCATCCAGACAAAGTGGTTCTTCATACTAAGCCCGCTTTTCTGCCCAAAGCGGTTACTTCTTTCCACATATGTCAGATAATCACATTGTCCACCTTCTTCCTGCCTCCGCACCCTTCCAAAGAGGAGGAGAGGCTCCACCGTCTGGACCCAAAACGTGTGCTGTCCTTCTACCTTGACTGCGCTAGAGACTTTCAGGTGCACAATCAACTCTCCGTGGGTTATGTGGGTGCCAAGAAAGGTTGGGCAGTGCACAAATGTACCATCTCTCAAATGGGTTGTCCTATACATTAAGATCTGCTATTCTTTGGCTAAGACGGAACCTCCGGTAGGACTATGTGCCCACTCTCCCAGGGCAATGGCAGTCACTACTGCTTTGGGATATGGAGTTCTGCTGGTTGACATCTGCCAGGCAGCCACGTGGGCATAATTGCACATGTTTACCAAGCATTACTGCCTGTACATTCAAGTCCGGTGAGACGTCTTTTTCGGCCCTTCCGTTCTCCAGGACTTCCAGGTGTGAACTTAGTTTGCAGACCCACCTCCGGGGTTGGTATTGCTGGGGTATCTATTCTGAGGTAAGGAGTCTAAAACTAATAGTCTCTTTAAGATGAACAAGTTACTTACCTCTGGTAATGATGGATCTGTAAGAGACATATAGTAGTTATAGATTCCTTACCGCCCCACCCATCCTATGCGTTCTGTGAACTGACTTCTAGGGATTGGGACTGCCTTACAGGGCCCTAGTTTTGTGCACCAGTGGTCAGTGTCTTGTATGGCTCTGTGCTTCTGGCGTGGAAAGTCATATCAGAACTGACGTCAGCATTCAGGGGCTGCGTCTAAGTAGACACTGCGACATCATCCCGGCGCCCACGACGCAGACAACAGATGCAAAGTCGACCAACGCCACCTACTGATGTGCAGGGGTACAGCTAAAAAAGAATTTCTCTGGATCCAGTCTGACGTCTAGGGGCAATTCAAAGGTAAGGAATCTATAACCTATATATGTCTCTTACAGATACTTTGTTCCCGAAGGTAAGTAACTTGTTTGTTAGATGCATTGATCGTGTAGCACTGAATTACTTCTCTGTTAGGATTACTGATTGTGTGAACTAATTGTGTAATAATGATGATGTTATATTTTGTGAATGTTCAGATGTCTCATTGCTAGGTGTAATACTAATACATTGTTTATTGAATAGTGCTTGACACCATTGTATTTACCGGCTTTAAGTGTTGCAAATAACAGGTGTTTTATTGTTATTCAACATAATTGAATTCAGTATCGACAGGATGAAGTCCGAGGTGGTCCTGCTGGTTTTTGACAAATTTAAATCCATGTCATATTCCACATGGACCACTGAGATGCCTTTCTTGGCCCATTGCTAGGTGTAATGATTATATAACACTGGGGTGTTTCTTAGAAGGCAAACTGGTTGCGGAAAAATGAGGGTGCGCCACTTACCAAGGGGCAAGACCATGCACCTCTTCTACACTCTACAGTTGAAGGTCCTTGTTTAATACCCTCAGTCCGGGTTATATCGTGTTCTTTGGTGTTTAGGCGATGTCCACTGGTCCTTAAATTTCTACTCCTCAACAACTACTTCAACATGCGCATTAGCTGTTCTACATTTCCCTCTTTGACAAGTTGCTTCAAGAAAGAAACATAACTCTTTCAGTCTCCTATTCTGTCCCCAATGCCCTTCCTTCATGTGTCATTGTGTTATACTTGTGGGACTTTATAACCACTTAATGCTGTGTTGTTCAACTATGACTCTTATGAATCCCCTCATGTACCTCTTGTAAACATTATCACATAACATGTAAAGTGCTCTGATACCTTCTGGTCTAGCTAGCGCTACGTAAACCTAAAAATAATAATAATAATAATAATTTAACTGTACAGCATTGCTTTGGCTATTTTCTACTTACATGGTAGAGTCCAATGCACTGTCCATTATGAGGTTCTGGGCACCGGAAAGATTTGTTGAGCGTGTGCAATTTTGGGATGGTTCACTGGATTCATGCAGAAGATGCACCAGGCCTGGCTACCATTTACAGTGGCGCGTCTGACTTATCTATCTAGGATACAGTCAACACTGAGGAGCATGCTAAATTCTACAAAGGTATCCTGGGACAGCTGTGGCACACCCAATATGATATATTAAGGGCCCTGTATTTTAATAACAAGTTTGTTTAGATACTATTATTCTGTGTAAGGCGTGCTGCACCATACTCACACCCTGCTACCACGGAGTGCAAGTTGAGTGGTCATTGACCTCCACAATCCGATTCATGAAAACAAAGTTGGAAGCACGCCAAATGTTATGAACTGGTTGGTACATACATAATATACCCCCAAAAAAAGAAGTAAGAAAATAGAGATTTGTATATTTAAATACAAATAAATAGTTGTACACAGTATAGTATTCATTCTTAACAGTCATGAATGCATGGTTATCTTCAGCATTGTTTCCTAAATTTCAGTTGTCAGATCATCGAGGCAGCATACACTTGCTTAACCTCAAAAACTTGTTTAAGGCTTGAAGTAATTCAGTTGTAGAATACAGTCACTATACCATTGTTTTAAAAAAACAGCATAATAAAAAAGTAATTAGTAAAATCATATCTATAGATGTGGGAAAGTGCGGGCACACCCAGAAAACAGTGCACATTATTATTCAAAAAATATTTTCCATAATGATCCCTTTGATAAAGGATTATAATCTCAAAAGAAAAGGTACAATGCCAAAGGGTGAAGGAGAGGGAGAAAAAGATAAAAGAAGAGTCAAAGTCCAAATGTACTGTATTCTGCATCACACATTGAAAGAGGAAAATGTCTCTGAGGATTGTTTTTGTGGAGGCAGGTGTGCCTACAAGTTACAAGTTATTACTGGATAAAAGGGCCCAAAACAGTCGTAAATTTCTGCAGAGCTGAAAAGGCATGGCCAACTACTGGTACTGCAAGAAACCCACATAGAAAATATTGGAGGTTGTGACTTAAAATAAAACCCCAGAAGAAATAATGTTAAATTAAAATATGCAACAAAAAAATAAATATATATATATATATATATATATATATATATATATATATATATCCCACAACTTGGCTCCGCTTGGTCGACCCCTGGCGCTCTCGTGGGTATAAGAAGGGTACGATCATGGAGGGTTGGACAAGAGCAAATGCGACGAAAAGGGTGGACATATTACAAACGAAACCCAAAAAGACTGAAAATCAAAAAATAAGGCTAATCATGGACCATTCAAGAGAATCCAAACAAATTGTCAGCATTCTCAGAAAAAATTGGAAAATCTTGCACCTGGATGAAACTGTGGGGAAAATCATGGGCAAGCATCCTGAGGTGACATATAGAAGGGCTACGAGTTTGAAGGACAAATTAGTTCACAGTCACCACCAAAATCCAGAAACAAAGAAAAAAGGTATACAATGGCTGAAAACGAAAGGCTTTCAAAAATGTCAACAATGCAAAGCTTGCCAAATTGCGGTGAATAAAAAAGAGGTGACATTACCGAACAAAAAATCTTGGGTCATCAAACAACTAATCAATTGCAAAACAGAATTCGTTGTATACGTGATTGAGTGCCCGTGCGCATTGAAGTACATTGGCAGCACAAAGAAAGAACTGAAACTACGAATTTTGGAGCACATAAGGGCAACGGCAAATAAAGACAGAGCTAACGCCGTGGCCAAGCACATGGAAACAGCACACAACGGAGACTGGAAACTTCTAAAATTCTACGCATTGGAAACCATTGTGCCTCATGAAAGAGGTGGAGACAGGGAACGTAAATTAAGATGCAAGGAATCCCGACAGATATTAAACTTTAGAACTCTACATCCGGGAGGTCTGAATCAGAGCGAAGAACTTTATGTTCATTTGTAAATACAATTGTAAATAAGTTGAAATCGTAACTGCAGCAGATTCAAATTGGGGCTATGTAAAGAGATGGAAAAGTTTTTTTCTTAAATTTTTCTTCCGTTAATGTCAAATGTAAATGTAAATATAATAACAGCTTAAATGATATAGAAGGATATGATGATCATGTGGAAACTGATATTCATGTTGCAACAATTGAGGGATGTATATAGTATGTAAATACCGTTAAGCCCACTGGAGGGCAAGAAATCAACTGAACATATCATGTATATGTGGCCCAAGAAAAGGGCGAGATTGATAAATTGTTGGTGTCATAACTATACATCGCAGAGGGAAGGATAAGCGCTGTAAGTGCCACTCTGCATAATGATTGTAACATATTGTAAATACTAAAGGACTACGTTATCCACAATCCTCTAGTTTTGACAGGAAGTGATGGCATGTCATGTGACTTTGCACAAGAAACACCTTATAGGTGGTTGGAAATGGAAGATTACTGACCGTGATCAAGCCGTCTGTGAACGGTGAAACGCGTTGGTAACTGCAAGGAGCTGTGGTGCAATAAATAACTGTAAAAAGGAAAAAAGATCGCTCGAGTGCGTTTTCATTACCTGCAAAGGTGGTTTGGGATATATATATATATATATATATATATATATATATATGTATATATATATATATATATATATATATATATATCTCCAAAACCTAGGTTAACTCCTGCCAGAAAACTTTGACCCTCGGGAGGTGGCGCACACACTGGTGGAGCCAGCTGGTAGTTGAAATTAGTCCATAGCAAAGTATAGCGCACGCTCAGGCGGGAAATGTTGAATGCAAATAGAGATTTATTGCTCCATAAATCAATATGTGACGCGTTTCGACAAGGCATAAAAATAATGGTAGGACTGTACAAGTAAAGTCAACAAGTATAGTATAAACAGTAGTTGCCATCTTGGATTGTAGCAGATGTAATGCACAATACATTGTAATACAGCCATATACCCTCCAAATTGTAGAATGTTTGCAGACTAAATTATAATGCCCGAATAACTCCAGTTTGGGCATGTTGATGTTACCATGGTACAAATGTGAGCTTGCAACGGTCATGGTGTTGTTGAGGTACTGCATGGATTGAAGCGGGTAGACAGGAATGTGTTCGAATGTGTGTACACAAAGTTTGTAGCTATTTCTCAAGCCTCTTTTCTCGGCGGGCACACGGCAGGGGTAGCCACCCCCTTACATAAACACAGTCTCACCAATGTGATCCCTCCTTCGATAAATGGAAAGAAACAACACTGGAGCCGTGGCCTCGGTTTTCGGTGCAGTTTAATCAGAACACAACGTCCTACGCGTTTCGGAGTAAAATTACTCCTTCTTCACGGGCAAGAATGTGCGTTTCAATACAAGTAATAAAGTAAATTAAAACATCACGTGATGGTCAACATAAACAAAATACTTCGACTTTTTACATCTCCAACTAATTTTAACATTT
Organism: Lissotriton helveticus; assembly: GCF_964261635.1. NCBI lineage: Eukaryota > Metazoa > Chordata > Amphibia > Caudata > Salamandridae > Lissotriton > Lissotriton helveticus. The sequence continues at coordinate 965,382,190 of NC_136070.1, forward strand.
ACAATTTTAATGCCGTTATTGTGTGAACTCCTATTGACTTGGTTCTGCCGATATCATAATTCTAATTCGACATGTGTCACCAGGTTAGATGAAATTCAATGAAAAAGACTCGTAATGTCCCATATACACCCATCAACATCAAAAGAGCATCTGCTTCAATTTTGATGACTACAGTATAGTGTAAAATACATTGTAGATATTTATCATGTTTTCAAAAATTAATTTAGAAGACAGTGGGTCCGGGGCGCGAACCCTCGATCTCAAAAGCAGAGGATTTCCACAGCTATTTAGTACCATGTGCTATGTCAATCGTGATCTTAATTTGGTCAGATATTCTTAATACCTTCATACTGGTTGGTCATAAGATACCTTATAATTATGTGCAATGACCATTGGTTGTTGTGCTGTATCCAAAACAAACTGCTTATGCGGACACATTGACACCAAACCAATCAACATAAGTGATGCCCAAGTGGGCCCAATAACATACACATTCATAACAAAGTTCATAACTATGAAGTAAAGCCGAGTCTTATAGTTATGAACTTTGCTATGAATGTGTATGTTATTGGGCCCACTTGGGCATAACTTATGTTGATTGCTTTGGTGTCAATGTGTCCGCATAAGCAGTTTGTTTTGGATACAGCACAACAACCAATGGTCATTGCACATAATTAGATAGAAAAGTTTGCCATGCACAACAAAATGTTGTTAGAACTAATCCATTTCTGTCTATACCATAACATGTTTCTTTTTCAGGATGAGATATATAGGCAGTTGTCTGGCACGGCGATGGGCTCCTGCTTCGCCCCCAGCTATGCAAACTTGTTCGTTGGTTGGTGGGAGGAGCAGGTAGCCTGGGCCCTTGAGCACGCCACATGGAACAACAAGGTGGTGGCTTGGTACAGGTACATTGACGACCTGTTCCTAGTATGGGACGGGTCGGTTGGAGAGGCCAGAGAGTACATACAATTGTTAAACAACAATGAGTGTAACCTAAAATTCACGGGGGACATAAGCCAAGAAAATGTCAATTATTTGGACCTTCAAGTATGTATAAGGGAAGGGAAGATCTGTACCCTATTATACCGTAAACCCACGGCAGGAAATAGCGTGTTACACGCTACTAGTAGCCACCCCAAAAGATTGATTAACAGCATCCTGTATGGGGAGCTGCTTAGGTTAAGACGCAATTGCACTCTAGATAAAGACTTTGAAATGGCAGCCAGCGAAAGCATTACCAGATTCTCTGACAGAGGATACAAATTGAATCTTCTGAATAACGCCCTAAATAGAGTAAGGAAACTGCCTAGACACTCTCTCTTTGAGAAAAAGCCATGCCTAAACACTAATGGTCACTTTCGTATGATTACCCCCTATTCAGCAAATTCCTCCAGACTAAGATCTATAATGACAAAACATTGGCACATCCTAAAAACTGACCACATTATTGGTCCGGATATACCGGTTGTTCCATTGATTACCTTCAAGAAGGCGAGATGCTTACGTGAATATATGGTTCAGAGCCATTTGAAACCTATACGTAAGAGCCAGGGAACATTGAAAGATGCTAAGGGCTTCTTCCCCTGTGGGAAGTGCAAAGCCTGCGCATCTAGCAAATGAACCCTAACATTTGATGTGAGTGGCTGCAAGGGTGGAAAGAGAATAAATAAATTCATGTCCTGTCACACAGACCATGCGGTTTACTGTTTGATGTGTCCCTGCCAATTGAGATACATTGGCAGCATAATCAATCCAGTAAAACTGAGGGTGCTAGAACATATGCGGGCGATCGCTAACAGGGATTTTTCTTATCCGGTCGCTCGACATTTCGCAATAAAGCACAATAGCAACAGGGACCTGTTGAGATTCTTCTGTTTGGACTGTGTCCCTGAAAATCCTCGAGGTGGCAACAAATTAAAGATACTTAGAAGATTAGAATCCCGATACATTATTGATTTAGAGACCAAAGCACCGGGAGGCCTAAATATGGGTGAGGAAATGGCATCTCACTTGGGTTAATGTTGACTGCCAGCGATCGGGACATGATAAATTCTGATGTACTTGTGACCTATTTATATGCAATAGTGATGGGTATGGAAGAATAATTTACTGAAGGAATAATTTGCAATTGTATATGATCGATGTATTCAAAATGAGGGTTTGGAATTGTCCTTAAGGGTACCATTACAAGTGACATTCACAGTATGATTGTAGTATTAGAAGTCTATAGGAATACAATTTATAAATGTGGGTATTGGCGGCCATCCTGGCTGCAATTGCCGATACACGGCAAGATATCAACTGGACAGTGTCTTATTTAAAATGCATGAAACTTGTGCGTAAAACGAAGTCGTTAGAATTCACTGACTTTGTATCCCAGAAAACTGTATCCATGTGACCCGTTTATGTGACTAACTGTGGGTGTCATAATTGATTAGAAATGGTACTTTTGCCGATACACGGCGTGATTAGGAGGGGTGAGAAACATGACTGAAATTCACTCATACAGTCCTCTGTAACACAACGCATATTTCAATATGGCGCTGAAACAGGATTGTTTACAGTAGTCCTATGTTTGTGTTTATCACCCATACTGACTCATTATAATGGCGCCGCATATCGCGTTCACGTGTAAACACTGATGAAGGGAGCTTCTCCTGAAACGCGTCTGTATGGACAATAAACCTTTTTTGCTGAGAATTGGAACCCCGAGAGTGCTGTATTTTTCCAACCCGGCTGGGGAATACTTGGGAATTTGGAGCAAACATTTGTGTCGCGGGGCACCACCGCGGAAACAGCACCCGCTGCTCGAGTGACTCGTGTTATTGGTGCTTCTTGGAGCTGTAATATATATATATATATATATATATATATATATATATATATTACCTACTGTCACCAGTAAGTAGTTATAGTTAGGACCTAGTTTCCATAGGAAATCCGCAACATTCTATTGGGAATAACTTTGGCGCCGGTTGATGAATCTTTGCGAATTTCTCAAGAAGATGGCCCGCTCCGCTCCGCTCCGCTCCGCTCCTTCCCTGAGTTTTGGGGAGATTCGTCAAGTGGGGGCTGAGAAAAAAGGGGGGTCCCAAAACGTGTTTTCCCCATGTTATTTTCCAAAGGGCTATTAGACACGGCTACAGCCCGAACCGCTCAACGGAATTACAAGAAATTTGGCAAAATGGTAGAGTCTGATTCGCAGATCACACTTTTGCTGAAATGGTGTAAATCCCTCCAGTAGTTCCTGATAAAATCAAAAAAAATATATATATATCTAGGCGCGCGTACCTTCCCGTGCACGAGCTGCATGCTGGTTGGCTGTCAACTGTCTGTCAACACTCCTAACCAGAAATTTATGGCAGCCATCTTGTGCCTCGGTAGACTGAGGCACAAGAAAGAAGAAAAAGAAATGTGTAGAACTCAAAAAGGGGGCAGGGTAGAAGCACCCTGACCCCCTAGGCCTGCTCAGGGGGTCCCACACGGACCCCCATGGACCCAATGTTTTTTTTTCAAAAAACCCGGTCTGCTTTTTTTCAAATTACCCCCCCGGGGGGACCAAATCCCAGGGGCATAGTGAAAAAGAAGTGTGGGGGGGCCCCCAACCCACCCCTCACTGCCCCAGGGACCGCCACCCCCGTGGCAAAGCAACGCAGCTCCCTGGTGCATACTTGAGGTTCCATAGGGAATTGGTTCCCCTGTGGTAAATAAATAATTAAATACCGGTTCTATTTTTGACTGGATACAATATAAACAGATAGCTCAATAAATAAGAGTCAAGATTCGAGGTAGCTGGAGTTTACAGGCTTTAATCAGGCATAAAGGACAGGAACAGGACAGCCTGCATGGGAATGGGATGGCAGCTGCCGGGGGCAGGATCTGGAATGAGCGCTAACTTTAATAACAGTGCATAACATATATATACTAAAACAATTGCATTACATTCAGTACAGTAGGCGTAGCAGTAGGCGGGGTTCGTAACAGTCGCGAAAGATAAGACATAAAGTGGGTGTAACAAGAAGTGTGTACAGGGCGTATACATAGACATGTGATGTAAACGTAACAGAATATGTCATAAACGGGGCGGAAACATGGAGGGGGCTACCTGAGGAGCCGGGACCTCTAACCTAGTGGTGCGCGCAAACTGGCAATGACGTGTTACTAGGAGGAACTGGGGGCTATGACTTCTGCGCTAGAAGAGGAGACTAAAGTCTGGAGTGTCAGAGCAACATGTACCTAAAACCTATCTAGTATCTGGTGTTTAGAGAACATGTTGATAGAATCCAAAAGTTATCAGGGCAAAGGCTACTTGATACTGAGACTGGTGCATGCATTATTCTACATGTAGTGCGGGTGCGAGGAATATTCTATGAATATTAATACAGTATTTCTCTTACATGGAGACATAAAGGCTAGACCATGACCGAAACTATTGATGCGATTCAGTAGCTTAGGAATGCAGAGAAGGAGGGCTGGACTGATAACTAGAATCATAACATACTCTTGGCAGACTGGGAGGCAGAGCCAGGCCGAGCCGGGCACTGTGAGGCATGAAGTAAGTGAAGGGTCAGGGATGCAGGTGGGGGCTGCATCGCTCCTCGGAGAGAGTTCAGGAGACAAGAGCTGAATCTGGTGTCTGGGCCCTTTTGAGGCCTAGAAAACGGGGACTTTTTACTGAATTAACGTGCACACTGTAAAACGTGGCAACATAGGTTTACATAGGCCTGATATTCGTTGCTTTCACGAAGACTGGAAACTGGCATACTAGAGATGGACACAACTGTAATTGCGTCTTTAATTGATCAGAAAGGGAATACATGCATATCGATCATGCACATATAACATAGGATGGGGAACACGTAGGGACACAGAACATGGCAAAATGTACTTTTCCACACCCCCGTTGCAGAGAGGTGTAAAAAGGGGCATGGCCTCATTACACCTCTCTGCAATGCAGTCCCCTGGCGCATACTGGAGGTTCCTGGTGGGCTAGTTGGCCCCCATGGACCCCCAGTATGCAAGGGGAATTAGTTCCCCCTCTGCAAACACGCCCGGGGGCTGCGTTGCAGAGAGGTGTAAAAGGGGCGTGGCCTCATTACACCTCTCTGCAAAGCTTTCCCCTGGCGCATACTGGAGATTCCTGGTGGGCTAGTTGGCCCCCAGGGACCCCCAGTATGCAAGGGGAATTAGTTCCCCCTCTGCAAACGCGCCCGGGGGCTGAGTTGCAGAGAGGTGTAAAAAGGGGCATGGCCTCATTACACCTCTCTGCAACGTAGCCTCCTGGCAAATACTGGAGGTTCCCGGTGGGCTAGTTGGCCCCCAAGGACCCCCAGTATGTAAGGGGTCTTAATCTCCCAACTTAGAACACTCTGCAGGGCGCGTTAGCACAGTGGTGAAGGTAGGGGGTGGGGCTTAAGGTGATGTGAGTACAAACATGCCCTGAGGCGCGTTTTAAGTTGGGGAATTAATTCCTGTTCAATCCAGAGGTCCCCTAGGGGGCAACTAGTCCAACAGGTATCTCCAGTAAGCGCCACGGAGCTGTGTTGCAGAGTGTTGTAAAAAGGGGGCGTGCCCTTTGAACACCTCTCTGCAACACAGCTGCCTGGCGCATACTGGAGGTACCTGGTGGGCTAGTTGGCACACAGGGGACCTCAGGATTGAAGAGGAATTAAATCTCCAATCTAGCTCACTACTATTCCTTAAAAGTAAATTTAACTGTACTTACCAGTAACTTGAATTTCCTTCCATAGAATATCATTGCCTGCTATATGAAATATATATGAATTAAAAAAATATGAAATTAAAAAACATATATATTACAATTTAAATATTTTTTACAACTTTTTTTCAATTTATATTAAAAATATGTAATGTCATTTAAAAAATAAAATATCTAAACATAAATAGTTTAAAATAATGTAGTAAATCGGTATAAAAAAACATAACAATTAATACATTTAATAATTATCATTTACAAAACCCTTGAAACTCACTTAAAAAACCAGGAATTAGCATTTAAAAAACCTTGCAAATTCACTGAAAAAACCATAGGTTTCACACACGTTATAGTTAGGAATTAGCATTTAATAAACCTTTGAAATTCACTGAAAAACCATAGGTTTCACACCAGTTATAGTTAGCTGGACATTTTACTCATACAAAACCATTGAAATTCCCCTGTTATAGTTAGTTGTACTCACTATAACTCGCGCGTCCGCAATCCACTGCGGATGATGTCACATATTACATCATTCATGGTATGGTCAGTGACATCACTGATGACATCACTGATGACATCTCAAATGACATCACTGATTACATCACTGATGACATCATCCATGTGACAATGAAATACACCTCATCACACACTAGTATAATATTTCATCACTCACTGTAAAATAGAAAGTGCCATATTTCAAACCATTGACGCACCAATAGTAATTTCTAAACACCCTCTCAGTGATTTATAGATCTATACACACATCTAATCACTTACCTATAGATTCAGAGTTATATGCAGTGAATAATGAACAGAACACTATCAAATATACTATACGCCTATTTCAACATTACACACCAGCACACATTGTATTCACTTATAAAGACAACCTTCTGACTTATGCAAACAATTGATTATACCTACATTTACTCATCTACACACTTATACAAACACCACTTCATCTATTTATATAAATAGTAACTCACACTTAGTGTGTTATAAAATCACTATTACAAGTATACAGTTATCCATATAGTGACTCATACAATCACTAAGTCTTAAGCACACTTAATTAGATATAACTGTCACATACACTGCCTTTTTTTCAAGTTTAATGGAGATGTACCATTGAGAGAAATATTTCATCACCACCACACCCATAAACATATACACTCACTGAAAAAACTGTTATAACATGTAGTCTTAACCTCATATACCTACTGAATGAACTATTCACACATTTTTGAGCAATCACACACCCCCCACCAAACCACATAGACATTCATTTACCCATACAAATACTCAGTTAAGAAACCAATAACAAATATAGTCGTTAACATAGCAATTAAGACAAAGCAATAAAGACTTTCACACAGTTTAATAACTACACATTATATATAGTGAGACTCTACAAATTAGTCAAGGAAACAATCAATGACACTGTTACTAAATCCACCATTCACACATTTATATTTATATATCCACTCATTCTTCAATGCAAAGTAATGTATTTATAATACATATTTAAATATCAAAGCAAACCACATTCACTGAATGAGGTCATCAGTGATGTCACTGACCATGTCATGAATGATGTAATATGTGACATCATCAGCAGTGGATTGCGGGCGCGCGAGTTATAGTGAGTACAACTAACTATAACGGGGGAATTCAATGGTTTTGTACGAGTAAAATGTCCAGCTAACTATAACTGGTGTGAAACCTATGTTTTTTCAGTGAATATATATATATATATATATATATATATATATATATATATATATATATATATATATATATATATATATATATATAAATAACCAAAACAGAGTTCGTGCGCTCTCAGGAAACAAAGTCAAGAAACACCAGATGTCAGGAACACAGGTTTAATCCACACAACGCGTTTCGCCTTGCAGCTTGTTCACGTGTAGACGTGACAGAGACCAAACCACAATCATAAAGTTACACATGAACATCAAGGAAGGACTAATGAAAATAAAGTTTTGGTGGCCATCTTGGAGTGGTGTTAAACATACTTCAAATAATATGTCAAAACATCAAATAAAGCAAGCGAAGAAAAACAGAGAAATCTCTGAATCCTGTACACAGTAAAATGCTTGGCAAAATTAATGTTAATCTGCTCATAATAGAAAATAGTCTGTTCATTCCCATAAACTAATACTTGGCAAGTGCCCAAACATAGCAAAGAGTAAACAGTCACAATAAAATGAAATCAGACTTGGAGATGGAACTCCTCAATGAAGCAGCGATAACACCTTTTATATACCAGTTACTACTTTGATTTACAACCAGAGTCTTATTTCCATCTGGGACAAACTGGTGATGTGGAAAGACAAAGGTCTGCTCACATGGGAAGAATACTGCTACCTCAAATGTGACTATCCTAAACTTCCGATCTTGTATCTTCTTCCGAAGTTACATAAACACGATACTAAACCTCCTGGACGCCCCATTGTGTCTTCTATAGGCAGCGTAAGTGAACATGTCTCTAAATATGCCGACTTTTTCTTACGCGAATTTGTCAACCAGCTACCCAGCTATATTAGGGACACTAAAGACTTCTTGTGCAGAATAGAAAATCTTGTCTGGAACCCTAATTACCTTTTTGTTGTTCTTGATGTTCAATCGCTTTATACCATTATTGACCATCAACAGGGCATTGAAGCGTGTGAACATTTCCTGAAAGTTTGGGGGGGATTCGTCAAGCGGGGTCCGAGATAAAAGGGGGGTCCCAAAACGTGTTTTCACCATGTTAATTTCCATAGGGCGGTTGGACTCACTTTTAGCCCGAACGGCTGAATGGTTTTCCACCAAACTTGGCAAAATTGTAGGGACTGGTAGCCCGATGTGCCTTTGCTATGTCTCAAGATATGTGCTCCAGTGGTGTTTACGAAAATTAACTTTGAAAAAATATATATTGGGCTGCATTGGGCTATATGTATGTTAGAGCCCAAATGTAGCCCAATGTAGCCCAATGTAGCCCAATGTAGCCCAAAGATGGCCACCAGAGACCAAAAAAAAACAAATGTAGCCCAAATATCAGCCAGATGTAGCCCAACTATAGCCCAATGACAGAATGTCCCAGAGTGTTCTAAAGAACAACTAGAGCGCTAACAGTCTTACTTATGACAAAAGTATGGCACACCTGAAGTAATCTTGATTGGAATAAAGTGTTAACACTTAAAACATTTAATTTGCAAAGGAACAAAATGAGGGGGTTCATTTTGCCATAGAAATTATGATTAGTGCTGAAGAAAGAAAAATTAGGGCACATTTTGAGTGACTTCTCAAATCCTCTTATATTTCATTGAACAAATTCTGATATGCAGTCTCCCAAGATGGCCACCAGAGACAAAAGAGCCTGTGCTTAAAAACTCTGTTAGCAAAGCAGGCATTTGAGATTTAAAAAATAGTTAGGATTGTTTTCCATAGGCAAATCGCAACATTCTATTGGGAATAACTTTGGCGCCGGTTGAGGAATCTTCCTGAAATTTTCCTTACCTTTGCCTCGCGGCGCTCCGGTCCTTCCCTGAAAGTTTGGGGGGGATTCGTCAAGCGGGGGCCGAGATAAAAGGGGGGTCCCAAAACGTGTTTTCCCCATGTTAATTTCCATAGGGCGGTTGGACTCATTTTTAGCCCGACAGCTGAATGGTTTTCCACCAAACTTGGCAAAATTGTAGGGACTGGCAGCTCGATGTGCCTTTGCTATGTCTCAAGATATGTGCTCCAGTGGTTTTTACGAAAATTAACTTTGAAAATATATATATTGTAATAATGAACTCCACAATAACCATCATTTTTCCTTTTCGAGGCAGGGCATGCCATGGTGAATCTGGTTCTGATCTGCGAGGAGCAGCAAAAGGCTGTTCCTCCTCGGGGATAGGACGGCCAAAGGGATTCATATCACCTACTGAACGGACCAAGGGATAGCCTAAAAGTTCCAGACACTAAGGGGCACTTCTAAAAAGTTCCAGACACTCCAAAACCGGCCGGAGGGGTTCTTCACCCTTCAAAAGGGCTCTTCTCCCTATGTCCGTTAAAGCCTCACAGGCAGGCTTTCAGTCTCGCAAACCCTAATCCCTCGATGGAGTCGCACAACTGCAGCAACTCAGGAGCACTGAACCTGGGCTCACACACAACTCTAGCGTCCCGTTCAACAATGTCTCAATAGTGCACCAGGGCTCTTTCAGCAGTCCATCCCTATTACTAGGCTAACCTGCTCAATATAGTCCACTTCTAATCCCTACCTCAGCCCTTCTTCCAGTGCTCAGTTCTTTTGCCTCTCTTTCCTGAGCCGCAGGTTATAACGAGTGCTCCCTCGCACTTCAGGATCTGTGAACAGAATTGGGGAATCACTGTCAAAAGAGGTAGCTTCCGGTGTCTGCGCACTGTGACCAAAAGAAGCCTCGCTACTTGTACTCAGGGCTGGCCTCCGTTCGTTCTCCTTTTGTTCCTCCCCGGTCAGTAAGGCATCCGAGAAAGGAATATATTGAGGAACTGTTTCGGTCTCGTGATCTGCAACACCACCTCTTACCCATGCATCATAAGGTAGTGGAAGGGGGACCTTTTTCACGTGAGAAGCATGGGTCCACGCCTTCCGACCCTCCACTCGAAGTGCGGTGCGGGTGGTGAGGAGCACCAACTTGGGCTCCGACCACCTAGGCTCCAAACAGGACTTCCGCTGATACCGCTTGATGAGGACCCAGTCCCCTGGGTTGATGTTGTGGCCAGGCCCCTCAGGCAACGGCTTCAGGGTGTCTGCTACCTGCTGATGAATAGAACGAAGATCTTTAGACAAGGCATATGAATAAACTTCAAATTCAAAGAAACCAAATGAGGTCTATTCTGTGCTTTCATATTGCTCTACTAATGTCAATTTGAAGGTGAACACATCGTACCTATCGATAAATTTGTGCACTGACAATAGGTAATACATTACATATCTGACTTTTCGCTGTATTACCTGTGGACGGACGTATGCATTTACTGAATTCTAAGAGAAGAGAAAAAATAAAACAAAACAGACATGTTGTATTCCCCCATTTGCACTTGAGAAACAGCAAAAAGGGAAGTTCAAACCGCTCTTCCTATAGCGAGCACACAGCGTCTACTTTATGAACCTTCACTGTTGTGCAAAACTTCAAACACTTCTAATATTCTTTTTCTTTACTCAAAACAACTATATTTTTGCTCATGACCATGCTCACATATTATAGAGGCAGTAGGAAACTAACTTCTACAAATCTTTAATTTCTAAAAATATTTCTGCTGAGGATCACACAAGCATCTTTTCACCTTTCTCACTATTTAGACCTTGTAACATTTTATTTAGGGGAAAACCTGTTCACCAGCTCTAATAGGGAATATCAGCTCAACTATACCGGCTAACTGATAAGAAACTTGCACACCTTTACTTAGTGCTGCACAATAATGATGTTGTTACCTAGGAATGTGACACAAAGGTACCGATCTATTGGGGGAGGACGCGGCAGACGTGGACAACGTTGGCAGAACAACTGGCAAGGAGGACAACCAGGACAATTCCACGGTTTTCCACCCAATTTCGTCCCCATGCAAAACCCCTACTTTGGCTCCCCGCCCATGTACCCTCCCGGGCCTATGCCCTTATTTGCAGGCCACCAGGGATCACACATTCCTTTTTTAGGACAGGGCAGAAGAGCACGGGGCAGAAGAAGAACAAACCCACAACAACCACAAGTACACTGGGCCGGAGAGGAGAACCCAGTCAGCGCGAACACACGCCAGAAGACGAAAGAGGGAACCCCGGGAACCAGCAGACAATAAGACCGCACGACCAACCCTCATTGGTTTTCAACCTGTCTAGCACACCCCTGACCTCTAAAGAACAATCAGTACTTGAAAAGGGCTTATCGTTTGTTCCAACAACAAGACTTGATAAATTCAAACTACATGTGGAACTGGCACAATTCTTCAGGAAACTAAAACTGAAATCATTTTTCGAAAAACCAATCCCCGAAATAGAACCAGTCCTTGACAATCCCAACGTCACAGGACTCCGACCAAAATCCACGTTTGTACCACCACCCTCTGCCATTCCCCCCGAAATCACGACATTTGAACAGGCTGTGTATAACGATGTAGAGAGACTAAACCCTACAAATCACTTCAACAACCTATCCTGGGAAGACAGGAAGATCCTACAACGCCTGCAAGACAACCCCTTGATCATTATCAAACCGGCAGACAAGGGAGGAGGCATCGTCCTTCAAGACAAACAAGACTATGACACGGAGTGTCGCAGATTACTGAGCGATAACAGGAATTATCGACGACTGGAACAAGACCCAACTAATGAATTACGGACTACGATCCACACGTTAGTCAAAAGAGCAGCGGATGCTGAACATATTTCCAAACAGGAAGCAGACTACCTCTGCCCCCAGAACACCAGAATTCCGTATTTTTACACCGTCCCGAAAGTACACAAGGGGGTCAACCCCCCTCCTGGAAGACCCATTGTGCCAGGCATCAATTCCTTACTAGAACCACTGTCACGCTACTGTGACTTTTTCTTGAACCCCTTAGTACAGTCGACACCGACGTATATCAAAGACACCAAGCACCTCCTGCAAGTCTTAAATAACAAAGAATTCAACCCTGCCACACAACTACTGGTAGGCCTGGACGTGGAGAGTCTGTACACCAGCCTCCCACAGGATGCCACTCTCAAAGTACTTCATGACATCCTTATGGCAACAAACTGGGAATACCACACCCCCAGGGCCTTCGTACTGGCATGCGCCACCCTGGCACTCAAAGAAAACTACTTTGAGTTTGACGGCACCCTCTACCTACAAACTAATGGGACGTCTATGGGCAGTGTTTTCGCTCCCAGTGTAGCGGGGTTATACGTCCACCACTTTGAAGAGTGCCACATAGCGACAGAGACCAACCCCTACATCAACCATATCCTGAGCTGGCGCAGGTATATAGATGATATTCTGGTGGTCTGGCAGGGTTCCCACTCTGACCTGGACAAATTCATGACCTGGCTTAACAAAAGGGACCCCTACCTCAAGTTCACCAGCACGGCCAGTAACAGCCACCTCCCTCTATAAATGAACAAAAATTACTTAGGTAATGGTCAGACTTGTGACACAACACCATGAGTACACCGTAGAACTCTCGTATTTTCCCCTCCATACCCCTTTTATCCAAATAGACATACACTGCTGAAGTGTTGTCTGTGAAATTTAGGGACCAGAACAAATTCCCCATAGAGGAGCTTGTTCTAGTATCAATAATAGAATTGTCAAAACGATACAATACAGAAACATACAAGCATACCAAGGCAGCAGGTATACTTGCTGTGCTAAGCACAGAAAGCATAGACAAATCACAGTAACACATGCAAATGAGCTGTGACACACAATACGATGCCATGCATTTCATGCACAGTGAGCCTGTGGCCCAAAACCCAGCATGCTGGCCTACTTAATTTGTCAGGCTTAAGATCAATCAGCATACCATCCACGCAGAACAGAGCAAGCAATGCACAAGAAGCCAAAGAAAACATAAAACACACAATAGCACAAAGGCCACAAAAGGAAAACACAATATTAGTTACTCAAAGGACTATATTTTTCTCATGCATATCATGCATCATGCGGTGTCAGTGCACACTTAATCTGTCTAGCACAAAGCTGCATCAATACTCACCGTAACACACAGATAAAAATATTTCCCATTGCACTGAAACGAAACAAATCAAAACACACACAAAAGAAACAACAACACAGAAAATATTGGACAAAAAAAGCAACCACTTAGTAAAAATACCTTCCACAAATACTTACCGTAAAACCTATGCTTGGAGCTCATTCACACCAGTTCACCGTTCACTTTCCGTTCTGAAAACCCTGTCTGCTGTCATAGACAAGAACCAGTTCTAACCTCCTTAACCGTCAGCCAAGAATTTAAAACATTTAGCAGCATTGAAAATCACATGAGAATATTCTCACCCCCAGAACATACTAAATACTCCAATGCACACTAGCAGACATTTGCGCAATACACGAACTCTGCATTTTTACTCAGCGGGTGGGGCACTGGGCCCACTGTAATGGTGTCCCATGGACAAACTGCATACAAATACTGTTACACACATATAGACATTACACACATATATATACATTCCCACCAGGCCGCTCCTATGAGCAACACAATCAATATTTTTACCTGCCCTCGCATCAGTACTCTCCACTGGTATCCACTAGCAAAAGTACTAATCAGTATGCCAATCAGGGACCCCCCAACTCAATTATTATTGAAATAGAAAAATGTTATACTATGACATAGTCCAACAGTGAAACAAAAAATCAACAACAACAAAAAAAAGGGACACGACAAACAACCAATAAATCTCTCTTTTCTTGTTGCCATTAAACAGCACACAAATCAATCACTTACTGAATACCATTCAAACAATAGGAGTAACACTCACTAACATATTTAGTAAATTGATTTTTCTCAAAACAATCCTTCTTTTCTCAGGCTAGGCCATGTTAAAATGTAATTCTCTATGTCCAAATGGAATAACCTGTTGAAAGTTATTCATAATTTTGTTCCTAATGCTAAATCACATGTGTTCTGAACAACTGCATTATACTTCAGTCTAAACGAGCAGCAGTCTGCTGGAAAGAGCAGAACTCATAATTATGCAGACTCGCTGATGCTGGCTCCAACTGTGTATCTCTGCTGTCTGTGCCAGGAGCAGAGTCTCCTAGCCCCCCCATAATCTTCTGCCTGTACTCCTCCCTTGCTCTCGGTGCTTCTGCGAACCCATTGGAATGTGCTTATCACACAAGGTCACATCTACTATGCTGTGCTACTAGCATCTATATTTCCATTTTACATAATCTTCCCAGCTCTGCTCACAAACTCTTTTTTCCATTTAACCCTTCCAGAACTTAATAATATTCCCACACTGTTATTCTAAACCTTACCAACTCAGAGTTCTACAACCTCTTTTATTTTATTGTGGACTGAAACACATTCATTCAACAAGTCATTTTTAAAACTAACTAAACAACTGCATTTCACTCTCCTTCCAAGAGCTAAGAATTCTGGGCTGCTAGCCAGCCTTCCGCCTCCCCTGGCATTCACCACCAAGGTCAAATCTGCCTCGCGCTCGTTGGTCTGGCGCTGACAAAGCCAATAAGCCTTCTTAACTCTTTCTAACATTCAATAATTAACACTATTTTGGCAAATACATTTCTCTTTCCTTTTTTTTCTCTTCTTTCTAACTTTACACTGTTCCTACATTCTATTAATATACATTCTGATTACTGGTAATCAAATCCCTTTTTCTTCATCTTCTACTGATCACAAATTAAGGGATGGGAGAAACCAAATTCTTTTCCATAGAGCACATCCCTGCATGCACTTTTAAACTACATGAAAAACACACTGATAGTCAGGCACACCCATCTCAGATAGCTCACAAGGACCAGACAATCTAACTCATGCAACAAGATGCACTCACTTCATTCAAACAAACATTTACACAAACAAAAGGCAGCCCACAGACTGCTCTCAACCCAAACCAATTATAACAAAATAAAACATGTTACATGAAATACATACCCCATCCTCTTAATCACTGCTCACATTGGCTCACTGAGCCACTAAAAGCAACTTTAAATGTACACATTTTGTCTTCTTTGAAAACTAAAATTTCCTCTTTCTGCCACAACCTTAGGGAATCAAACATGCTCTGACAACAGTGCCTAGCAAACAATCTCTCTTGCAAGTGATCTATCTTAACTGCATCAGAAATATTAAACAAAATCAAGAGTCTTCTACAGGAGCGGGTTGGCTCTCGGCCAATCTGACATCAGTTGAACTGCAGCAACACCTAAAACATCGCAACTTACTGAAACACGGCATCTTGCACACTCAATCAAACACCACCAAACTCACTCAATCAGATACCGCCAAAGGACCCACACATACCCAGGCACAAAAGAACCAAACAACTATCTCCACACACAACCACACACGCACACGCACGTCCTATGCATTGAATCCCTGCCAAACACGTGTTACCATAATAGGACAAGGCCCGTCGACCAAGTCCTGGGGAACCTGGACCCTACCGCAGACCGAACAGTACACTAACTGTTCTGAGGTTGGAGGACACATCCGCCACCCGGGCGACACTACAGACCGTTGCGCACTTTACCCCGGAAGATCTGGGACTCTTCCATCAAACCTCTCACACTAGGGGTTTGGGTCCTTTCCCAGTATTTAACCGTGATGAGCCACTCTACAGTCTCAGTACCACCCGGTCGGATGCTCTAAAACAGACATCCACCCGAAACCCTCATCACCAATAGTCTGTCAGAGCGCCACTTGCACTCTGAGTTCCCCGGAGCACACTAGCCCCAGGAGCACACCGGCTCCTCCAATCACCAGAGACACACCGGTCTCAGAGACACACCGGTCTCATGGAGCATCCCAGCTCCCTCAATCAACAGTCGGACCACTCACCTTCTGCTCGCAGAACCGACATCCACCGTTCTCCACCGCTGGGACCAACACGGTCAGCTCCAAGGTTCCGCCTTCTGGACTCCGGCGCAGGATCATAAACCAGGACCTCTCCCGATCAGCAGGGTGGGGCAGCGCTGCGAGAACCAAGCTCGGCATCAAAGTGGGTACCCGGGCCCACCGTGCCGACCAGAGGGTCCCCGGCCTTCTGCTACCCACTTACGGGTGAGAAAGATCCTTATCACGGAGTCCCTATTCGGGCGCCATCTGATAAGCGTGGCTCAAATCCACCTGAGCTACTTACCTCACTCATCTACCATTCTCATATAATAAGCCAGCCAGGCAGTGGAGAAGGATTAGAAATATATTTATTAGGATACAAATGTTCATCTATAGATGGGCCCTGTCAGGTCTGCACTCTAGAGAATGCATCGAGAGGACTGACTCATCCTATTATGATAATACATTATAACATAACATGGCAGGGTAAAGACACGCCCAGCCTGGAAAATTACAGAACGAGCGAAATGGTGAACAATGAACTCATACATGAGGCATCTGCACCTGCGAAGGCAACCCTGTTATCTCCCCTCAAGGACACGGAGCCGAAGCTCTGCTCTGCCAGGGCATGGAAACATTTTTCTGCAAAACTAACTCAAGGCAAGAAATGCTGAAATAAGGATTTTCTGCTCATAAGGGAGGGGGGAAAACTGTACCATGAGACATTGGAACTGCAGAGCAAATGTCAGCATCAGAAGTCTGTCTGCCATAGACAAGCTTCTCTCTCTTATAGGAAAGTATACAGAAATATCAATAATGGGAACCTAACCAAGGGAAAAAGTAATGTACCACATCAGGTTTTCTAACTTAGAAGGCAATAATAAGACAAAAGCTTACACATTACAGAAACAATTCTATCCAACTGAAGCTTGCACATTACAAAAATAGCTCGGTGGGTTTCAGCACATGAATTTTAAACTGTGACTGCATATTGGTTAGACACATATTGGTTAGACACATCATGCTAACTCATAAACATAATATATACAGTGGGCGGGGCATCGAAAACTGAAACCTATCATATATATATATATGTTAGAGCCCAAATGTAGCCCAATGTAGCCCAATGTAGCCCAATGTAGCCCAAAGATGGCCACCAGAGACAAAAAAAACAAATGTAGCCCAAATATCAGCCAGATGTAGCCCAACTATAGCCCAATGACAGAATGTCCCAGAGTGTTCTAAAGAACAACTAGAGTGCTAACAGTCTTACTTATGACAAAAGTATGGCACACCTGAAGTCATCTTGATTGGAATAAAGTGTTAACACTAAAAACATTTAATTTGCAAAGGAAGAAAATGAGGGTGTTCATTTTGCCATAGAAAATATGATTAGTGCTGATTAGTGCTGAAGAAAGAAAAATTAGGGCACATTTTGAGTGACTTCTCAAATCCTCTTATATTTCATTAAAAAAATTCTGATATGCAGTCTCCCAAGATGGCCACCAGAGACAAAAGAGCCTGTGCTTAAAAACTCTGTTAGCAAAGCAGGCATTTGAGATTTAAAAAACGTTTTAATATATAAAAACGTTATCCGCTAATAGAATTAGCATTTAAAAAACCTTGCGAATTCAATGAAAAAACCATAGGTTTCAGACCTTATATAGTTAGGAATTAGCTTTTAAAAAACCTTGCGAATCCACTGAAAAAACCATAGGTTTCAGGCCTTATATAGTTAGGAATTAGCATTTAAAAAACCTTTGAAAGTCACTGAAAAAAACATAGGTTTCAGGCCTTATATAGTTAGGAATTAGCATTTAAAAAAACCTTGCAAATTCACTGAAAAAAACATAGGTTTCAGGCTTTATATAGTTAGGAATTAGCATTTAAAAAACCTTTGAAATTCACTGAAAAAACCATAGGTTTCAGGCCCTATATAGTTAGGAATTAGCATTTAAAAAACCTTGCAAATTCACTGAAAAAAAACATGGTTTCAGGCCTTATATAGTTAGGAATTAGCATTTAAAAAACCTTTGAAATTCCCTGAAAACACCATAGGTTTCAGGAGTTATATAGTTAGGAATTAGCTTTTAAAAAACCTTTGAAATACACTCAAAAAACTATAAGTTTTAGTGGTGTTATAGTTAGCTGGACATTTTACTCATACAAAACCATTGAAATTGCTCCTATATAGTTAGTTGTACTAACTATATTTCGCGCACCCGCAATCCACTGCTGATGATGTCACATATTAGATCATTCATGACATGGTCAGTGACATCACTGATGACATCTCAAATGACATCACTGATGACATCACTGATGACATCATCCACGTGACAATCACATACACCTTTTCATACACTATTACAATTTTTCATCACTCTTTGTAAAATACAGAGTATCATATTTAAATCCATTGTCACAGCAATACAAGTATCTAAAAATCCACTCAGTGATTCATAGATGTATACACACATCTAATCACTTACCTATGGATTCACTCACACATGCTGTCAATGAACAATAGAACACTATCAAAAATACTTATACATCTATATCGACATTAAACAACAGCACGCATCCTATTCACATATGATGTCATCCTACTCACTTATGCAAACAATGGATCATACTTACATATTTACTTAGCAAAACACTTATAGAAACACCACTTCTTCTATTCATTTAGATAGTAAGTCATACTTAGTGAATTATAAAATCATTATTACAAGTATACAGTTATCCATACAGTCACTCACACAATCATTGTGTCTTATGTATACTTATTTATATACATTAACTGACACATACACTGCCTTTTATTTTTCTAGTTTGTTGGACCTGTACCATTGAGAAATATATTTGCTCATCACCACACCCATAAAGATATTCACTCACCCAAACAACTGTTAGAACATGTAGTTTTAACTTCATATATCTACTGAATCAACTATTCACACATCTTTGGACAGTCACACACCCCCCACCGAACCACACACACTTTCACACTCCTATACAAATACTCAGTTAACTAATCAATAACTAATATAGACTTTCACATAGCTAGTAACCAACTGTAGAATCAGTTTACACAACAACTGACAAAGTGATACAGATATTCACACAGTTTAGTCACTATCCACTATATTTAGTGAGACATTATAAATTGGTCAAGTAAACAGTCAATTACACTGCTACTAAATCCTCCATCCAAATATTTATTTATATATATCCACTTATTCTTCAATGCAAATTGCTATATATATAATGCACATTTAAATAACGAAGCAAACCACATTCACTGGATGATGTCATCAGTGATGTCATTTGAGATGTCATCAGTGATGTCACTGACCATGTCATGAATGATCTAATATGTGACATCATCAGCAGTGGATTGCAGGTGCGCGAAATATAGTTAGTACAACTAACTATATAGCAGCAATTTCAATGGTTTTGTATGAGTAAAATGTCCAGCTAACTATAACACCACTAAAACTTATAGTTTTTTGAGTGAATTTCAAAGGTTTTTTAAAAGCTAATTCCTAACTATAAACTCCTGAAACCTATGGTTTTTTCAGTGAATTTTAAAGGTTTTTTAAATGCTAATTCCTAACTATATAAGGCCTGAAACCTATGGTTTTTTCAGTGAATTTGCAAGGTTTTTTAAATGCTAATTCCTAACTATATAAGGCCTGAAACCTATGTTTTTTTCAGTGAATATTGAATATATATATATATATATATATATATATATATATATATATATAAATATATATATATATATATATATATGATCAAGGCCCTTGAAGCGTGTTATGTCTGTAGAGGTCTAAGGGAAATAAAGATGTTATCTTGCTGCACCAAGTTGTGGTCGTGCTCTGTTGTCTCAAGGAAGTTGTACTTGCTGACAGAGTGAATGCTGATATATATATATATATATAAAAAAAATAATATATATATATATATATATATATACACACACACAAACACATATAAGAATGGGGATTCCATACTAATCTCATCAATATGGATAGAGATTAAGGGTTACATGCATCAAAATTGTAATTTGCGAATACCTAATTGCGGATTCCTGAGAATCGCAATAAGGTCATCGCAATTTACAATGTATGAAACTCAAAGAGTTTCAGATAGCGATTCCTAGGGGTTCGTAAATCGCTCTACCTCATTAGTATTAATTAGGTATATCGCAATTTGCGACCCCTTAGGAATTAAAAAAATCACAGGGCTGGTGGCCTGCTAAGGTCAGCAGACCACCATGTCCGTGATTGCTTTTAAATAGAGCAATTTGTTTTTGTAAAGCAGCCCGTTTTCCATACAGGAAAATGAGATGCTTTACAAAAAGTAAAATGAAAAGTTTCATTTTCATTTTTTAAGAGTAAGCAGTGGTCTGTGGGACCACAGCCTGCTCTTAAAAAACTCTGTAACAAACTTTCACAAAAAGGAAGGGGTCCCTTGGGGACCCCCTTCCCATTTGTGGATGGGTTACCACCTACTTAAAGTAGGTGGTAAGATGCGAATGTTTCGCAACAGCATTTTGGTCACAAAACATTCCGACATACCGATGCAATTCGGTATTAGAAAGGGACGCCCTAAACACGCCCCTTCCTAATAGCGAATCGCAAACCCATTTTGCTATTCAGTAACTCATTACCAAATCGCAAAATAGGGTTTGCTGCATCTGAAAAGCATTTTTTGCTTTTGCAAACGGGCCGATTCTGCGAATTGGCCTGTTTGCAAAGGCAACAATGCTTGATGCATGTGCCCCTAAGACTCTTTTTAATCAAATTGTTTGAACACCATACTAGATAGCATTGGAACCTTTCTGTTTATTCCAAGAGGGCTAAGCAAATATCTCCCTCTGGCTATCAATTGTAGGACTGGTTGAGCAATGTATTGTTATTATTAATGCATTTCTACATGTTTTGTGAATGCACTTATTTATGTTAAGTTATGTTTTGCATTCAAGTTTAGGAATCACACATAAGATGAGAGGTGATATTCTTTTCTATGCATAACAAATTCGAATAATTTGTACAATAATGGAAAATGTTTACAAAGGCCATGTTTATTGATTAACATGTCCTTTTTTCCAAGTAAAGTGAATTTAAATCATGCAGCCACCTAATGTTTTGTTGTTATTAGCCACTGATAAGGCATGTTTGTAAAAATATCCGACACATATTATTGAAATGAGCAGAATAACGAATACCATTACAACAATGTTTACAATTATTCTGCGGTTTGAACCATTTGTCAGTCACCCATAGATTATACATTCTTCAAAATGTACATTGCCTCAGAATTTTCGTAAACTTCTGGACATAAAAATATGTATCTTATATATCTCCAATTTGTATGCAAATTGTCAATAGCACTACATGACACCTCATTAATGTTAGCATGTGCACAGAAAACAACAGGTAAATAATGTATTGTAAACACAAACATTAGATTTTCTCACATGTTTTGGCAAAAGGACTTGGATTTAAGGTATCAATCAATCAATCAATCAATGCATTTATATAGCGCACTACTAACCCGGAGGGTCTCAAGGCGCTGGGGGAGGGGGTCCGCTCTTGCTCGAACAGCCAGGTCTTGAGCTGCTTCCTGAAGGCGAGGTGGTCTTGGGTCAGGCGGAGGTGGGTCGGAAGGGAGTTCCAAGTCTTGGCGGCCAGGTAGGAGAAGGACCTTCCTCCTGTGGTGGCTCTTCGGATGCGGGGGACGGCGGCGAGGGCGTGGCTGGTCGATCGAAGCTGGCGTTTGGGAGCGTAGAAGTTGAGGCGGCTGTTGAGGTATCCTGGGCCTTGGTTGTGTAGGGCTTTGTGTGCGTGGGTGAGGAGCCGAAAGGTGATTCTCTTGTTGACCGGGAGCCAGTGCAGGTCTCTCAGGTGTCCGGAGATGTGGCTGCGACGGGGGATGTCCAGGATGAGTCGTGCTGAGGTGTTCTGGATCCGCTGGAGTCTCTTCTGGAGTTTGGCGGTGGTTCCGGCGTAGAGGGAGTTGCCGTAGTCCAGACGGCTGGTGACGAGGGCCTGGGTGACCGTCTTCCTGGTCTCGGTGGGGATCCATCGGAAGATCTTACGTAGCATGCGCAGGATGTTGAAGCACGACGAGGAGACGGCGTTGACTTGTCTGGTCATGGAGAGGGAGGAGTCCAGGATGAAGCCCAGGTTGCGTGCGTGGTCTGTTGGTTTGGGTGCGCTGCCCAGGGCGGGGGGCCACCAGGAGTCGTCCCAGGCGGAGGGTGAGGATCCCAGGATGAGGACTTCCGTCTTGTCTGAGTTCAGTTTCAGGCGGCTGTTCGACATCCACTTGGCTACGTCTGTCATTCCTTCGTGCAGGTTGGCTCTGGCGGTGGCGGGGTCGTTGGTGAGGGAGAGGATCAGCTGGGTGTCGTCGGCGTAGGAGATGATGTTGAGGTTGTGCTGGCATGCGATGGCTGCGAGGGGGCTCATGTAGACGTTGAAGAGTGTTGGGCTGAGTGAGGAGCCTTGAGGGACGCCGCAGATGACTTTGGTGGCCTCCGAACTGAACGGTGGGAGGCGGACTCTCTGTGTCCTTCCGGCGAGGAAGGAGATGATCCACTCCAGTGCCTTCTCCTGGATTCCAATGTTGCTGAGGCGCTGGATTAGGGTGCGGTGGCAGACAGTGTCGAACGCCGCGGAGAGGTCCAGGAGGATGAGGGCCGCTGTTTCTCCGTTGTCGAGCAGGGCTCGGATGTCATCGGTAGCTGCGATCAGGGCGGTCTCGGTGCTGTGGTTGGCCCGGAAGCCAGACTGCGAGGGGTCGAGGGAGCCGTTAGTCTCGAGGAAGGTGGCCAGTTGCTTGTTGACGGTCTTCTCGATGACTTTTGCCGGGAACGGGAGCAGCGAGATGGGGCGGTAGTTCTTGAGGTCGGTGGGGTCGGCTGATGGTTTCTTAAGTAGAGCGCTTAGTTCGGCGTGCTTCCAGCTCTCCGGGAAGGTGGCGGTGTTGAAGGAGGTGTTGATGATGTCCCGCAGGTGGGGTGCGATGACAGCGTCGGCCTTGTTGAAGACGTGGTGGGGGCAGGGGTCGGTCGGAGATCCAGAGTGGATGGAGTTCATCGTGCGGACGGTGTCTTCGGTGCTGATCGGGGTCCAGGCGCGGAGGGTGGTGGTGGGGGGCGGTGGTTCGGTCGTGGCATGCGTCGGTTGAGTGCTGAAGCTGTTGTGTATGTCCGCGATCTTGTTGTGGAAGTAGGAGGCGAGGGAGTTGCAGAGGTCTTGTGACGGGGTGATGTCGTTGTTTCCGGCGTTGGGGTTGGAGAGCTCTTTCACGATGTTGAAGAGTTCCTTGCTGTTGTGTGCGTTGTTGTCCAGTCGTTCCTTGAATGCGGTTTTCTTGGTGCCGTGGATCAGTTGGTGATGTTTTCGGGTGGCGAGCTTGAGGTACAACCTATTTCTAACCTATGTCTGCAACTCACACTAGTTGCGCATAGTATCTGTCTTGTTTGAATGAAGTACTGTTTGCACTTTAATTTTGCTAGCAGTTAAACTGCACACAATCTAAACATTGGCATTCTGAATCAAACTTGTGTCCAGTACTACAATATTGATATTTTGTAGGTGCTTCCTTGTACATACTGTCAATGTATGCTGTAAACTTTTCTGGGCCCTTTCCTTCTTACTTTCTTTTCTAAAATGATTGAGCAGTGTATAAGTTAAGTTAAGAAGCTTATAAAGAGCGACAGCTAACCACTGGGGATTTCCTGTCAATTTCTCAACGCGCAAAAGTGCTCCCGGCCCAGCTAACACAAACAGACACGTCTTTAATTGTCTGCGAAAGGTAGTGAATGAGGTGCAGAATCTCGTATGTTTCGGTAAAGCGTTCCGTCTTCCCCCTCGCCCCCAGTCCCCACCGAGACCTGCCACTCCCCGCTCTGTCTCCTGCCTTACCTGGCGTCAAGGTCGGCGTCCTTGCCGGATCCCGCCGCCTAACCAGTGGAGCTGAGGGGGCCGTCACTCTGGGCACATCTCGCCTTGCCGGAACCTGTAATACACTGCCAACAACATTACTCGCCGCACCCCCGCCTCCCCCGCGTCACCGCCACTCCCCCCTGGCCCGCGGCTCCCCCCCGCCCCGCCCCCACTACCCCACCCATCTCCCCCACTCCACCCCGGCCCACCCTTCCCCCCCGCCGCTCCCCCGCTTCCCCCCCTCCTCCGCCACTCCCCCCGGCACGCCACCTGCCTCGCCATGCCCCCCCCCACCCCTCCCCGCAGCACTCGCCCCGGCAAAGAATGCCTGCTCGGGCCCACCATGCCCCCTCCCTCCTCCGATGACAAAGAGCCCCAGTCCAGCTCTGTGTCTGCCCCCTCCCCCCCATCTCCTCTACCTCCGTTTCCTCAATAAACAGAGGGGAGCCGCCCCCCCGCGTCTTCACCCCTCCCTGCCTGCAGCCCCCCCTGCTCCACTCGCTGTACCACGACTTCCCCCCCAGGACCGCCCCCCCCGGCAGCCCCGGCACCACCCCCGCCCCACTCCCCGCATCCACCTCCAATGCCAGCACTAGCTCCTCAGGGTCCGCCCCCACCACTCCCTTACCTCCCAACTCCGTATCAGTCTCGCGGGCCGCCCCCTCACCCCCAACCCCCCCAGGCACCTCTACCCTCCCTCCCACCCCCTCCACGAAAGCCAGCGCCTGTTTCCTCCCTCTCCGCGCCTTCCTCCGTGGCGCCGCATCCTCGCGCTGCCCCTCGCTCCTCCGCCCCCACTCCCGCCTCTCAGAGCCAGACGCGGTCGCGACCGCAGCGGCTCACACGCCCACACGGCTGCCGCGGTGTCTTGGCAGTGCGCCGCAGCGGCCTTACCTGCAGGTTGGGCCGCACTATGTCCATGCGGCCCGCCGCCCCTAACAGCTGCAATGCCTCGGCCACCCTGGGGTCCTGTAAAGCCGCCATACCGCCCGCAATACCGCTGCACTGCACTCTGCAAACCGCCGACACCGCCGCCTGACACCAGCCGCTCACACCCACCGCGCACGCCTCAGGCCTAACAACAACAAAATTCTTCTACTGAAAAACACCCGGCTGCTGTGTCACTGCACCACAAATGGTGGGCAGTGACACAAAATGTCCGGTTATAAACACGACAAGCCCAAAAGGAGCCCAAAGAGAACCCTACCAGCCCAACCAGCCCAACTACGGAAGCCCACAGTGCTCTCCTATCCCCCCCCTGCTGCCCCAAACTTCCCCGGGGGTCAAGCCTCCCGCTGGTCGGCTGCCCCCCCAAATCCCCATTGGGCTGCGGTACTCAAAAGAGCAACCACCCATGCAAGTTTGTTTGATCCTGCATAGGGAGATGTTGCTAGAGCGCAGGTGACGAGCAGGTGGATGCAGTTTTATCAGACCAATGATGCTGTGGGAAAAACCTCTGCCTTTGCTACGAAAAAATAGCAAAGAGCCTTAAATTGGATATGTTTCACGACCCTTAGCCAGTGAAGCTCATGGAGAAGAGGAGTAGCAAAGCATGTTTTGGCAGTCTGTAATTCAGTCTGGCGGCCGCATTCTGCACCACTGCATATGTTTTATGGAGGCTTTGTCGACTCCTAAATAAAGGATTTTGCCAAAATCCAGGCAGAACATAATAAGTGCCTGGAGGATCATTTTTTGTGCAGATATGGGAAGAATCCAGATGAATTTCCAAAGCCATTTCAATGTATCAAAGCCATCTGCAGACACCTTTGCCACCTGAGGCTTCATAGAAAGCTTGGAGTCCCTTAAAAAGGCAAGATTCTTAACTTTGGTGGCGGAACGGGAATATCGCCCAAAGCGTCCGGCCGGTGCTGAGGTCCACAAGGAACGGGTTCTTTCTAAGCACCAGTACCTCTGTTTTTTCTCAGTTCAGTTTTGACAAGTTGTTCATCCAAGATTCTACAAGAGTCAAACATGAGTTCAACGAGGCTGAGTTGTGGTCCTGATCGGATGATAAAGAAAAGATAATCAGAGTGTCATCTGCATAGTAGAATAACATGAGACTACAGCATTCCACCAGGTCGGCCAAGGGGCGAACATAGATGGTGAAAAGTTTTGAGCTTAGGGCTGATCCCCACAGGACTCTGGAGGTCAATCCATGACACTTGGAAGAGGTGCTGCTCCAGGAGACCTGGAAGGTTCAGTCCTTTAAGATAGAGGATAACCAAGTAAGTGCCGTACCATGGAGCCACGGTTGGGCCAGTCTCAGAATGAGCGTATCATGGAGCACAGTATCAAAGCCAGGGCTGAGATCAAGTAAAATCAGTGCTGCCATCTCATCCTCATCTAGGAGCCGCTTCAGGTGTTCTGTGACCCTGAGGAAAGTATACTTGATACTCTGCCCAGCTCGGAACCCTGACAGAGAGTGATGTAAAAAGCTTTGTGACTCCATAAAAGTGGAAAGTTGTTTACATGCATGCTTTTCTCTGATTTTGGACAGAATGGGAAGCAGCAAAATAGTGTATAAAGAAATTTAAGAAGCATTAGCTTGGATGATGTCATCAGTGATGTCATCAATGATGTAATTAGTGATGTAATCAATCATGCAATTTAACATGTTATGAATGGTGTAATATATGAGGTCATAAGCAGAGCATGGTGGGAGGCAAGTTATAGTTAGCTCACTGAAATATAACTGGCAAAGGTTTGTGTTTTTTTGTTTTTTAAACGTTAATTGTTAATTCATTTCAACTCCTCAATATTACATTACTCTAACCTTTGTTTTTTGGGTGAATTTCTACGACCTTTTAACATAAGCCAAGATCTTATTTCCATACTTAACTATAACAACACTGTAACCTTTGTTTTTGTCTGTCAGTTTGTGGGGATTTTCAATGTTAGGATAGATGATATTACCATACATGACTATATTGTCTATTTAGCCTCTGCTTTTTTCCAGTTACTTTCAATGGTTTTTGACCATATTCAGCCAGCACCTCCACTGCGCTCATCCTTTGGCCAATAACAACACAGAAAAATAAAGACGTGTTATACTAAGCTTCGTGTGTGGCTCCGTCATTGGTGAGTACCCAGGCTGGAGAGGACGCTACACAAGTCTGTGCCCCATTCCCTTCCCTCCTGCCTTCCATAGTCTGTTGGCATGCCCCTGCCCCTCTCTCATGCCCTCCATGGTCTATTTTGCCACCACAGCCATTCCTACCTGTCCTGTACTTACAACTTCTTGTCCGTCCCTTCAGCCGCCCTCCTTTGTTCATGTGCTTACCTATACCCCCTCGCTCTTCATGGTCTGTTATGCTGCCATTGCCGCTCCTACCTGCCCTGTGTGCTCAGTTTGTGGTCCCTGACTCCTTCCCCTGTCCTTCATTGTTGATGTGTGTGGTAAATAGTAACTTCCTATCCTGTAACCTGCCACCTATCTACTTGTCAATAAAGAGGGAACTACTACTACACCTGGACTACGCATCATTGTTTGTGTACCACAATGTGCATGCTCCTTCCCCTTCCTTTTGCCCTCCTTGGTCTATTGTGCTGCTGCTACCCCTGCCCTGCGTGGTCAGCTTGCCACTTTCGTCACCTCCTTCCTGCCCTGTATTGTCCGAGTCTGCGACCCTACTTCATCCCACCTGCCCTCCTTGTTCCTTTGCTCTGCCACTGCTCCTCCCTTCTGCCTTCTCATTGTATTGTGCTGCCACAGCCTCCTTTGCCTGTCCCATATAGTTGGCTTGCTGCCCTTGGCCTCCTCTCATCTGCCCTCCATGGTCCGTTGTTCTGCCACTGCTGCTCGTCCTGCATGACCTGCATTGTCCATTGTGCTGTCACTGCCCCTCCTGCCTGACCTGCGTGGTCAGCTTGCTGCCTGTGCTCCTCTACCTCCCCCTTCACTATGTTGTCTGAGCCTGTGCCCCTGTCCTTTCTCATCCCCACAGTGTTTTAATTAGCAACTACAGTGTTACAATTCTGTATTTATGACAAAAGTGTGGCACTCCGAAATGATCTTGATGGAATCAAAACTGCAAAACCTAAAGCATTTCCTTTACAAATGAACAAAACAAGTTAGTTTTTTGTCATAAAAATTTTGGTTAGTGTTCTAGAAAGCTAAAAGAGGACCTATGTTCTGAGTTTTCAAATAGCTACAAAGAGCTTTTAAACTGCGTTATAGTTCTATATTTTTTATCCAATTAATCACTTGATTATTTGTTGCACAAGTTACTTAAGCATATTGTTAACTGCCATCATTGGGCTATATTTGGCCTATATTTGGGAAATATTTGGTCTACGTTTGGGCTCATTGTTCTTGGGTGGCCACGTTGGCAGACTTTTTTGTCATCAAGCTAGCTCTTTTCTTCATTTACTGCAGTATCCTCTGTAGGAAATGCTTTCAGTTTTACAGTGCTGATTCAATGATGATGACTTCCGGTGTGCCTCCCTTTTGTCATCAAAAAAATGTTAGCACTCTTGTTGTTCACTAGAACAATGAAGGAGGCTGCAGTAGAACACTGGGGAATCAACGGGCGGCTGCTGCTGTTGAAAGTACGTTTTACTCAATATGTCAGACTTTATTATCACATGGCTGAGGAAGCTAGTATGAATTTACAGAAACAAAATGCTCTAATTTTAGCTTCTGGGGGACCTTTCACAACTTTCATGAGAAAATCATGGGAGAAATCTGTTTTCTATCAAACATGGTTCATCAAATCCCAGCAGAGGATCAGCATTTAACACAGGGTAATATCAGCATAGAATACAGTACTATTCCTAAAACTAGTATGGTACCCCCAACAAATGATTTATTTTGTGACTTAACTCTGATATCACTATATAGGTGCTCCTTTTTATGACCCACAAAATCAGGCTTTCATTACAATGCAGTTCAGTAGGGACCATGTCCCAGAGTCCTGTAATGGCTGCCACAACGTGTTGTCATTTTTATGGCCAGCTAATCAAGGGGAGGTCTGGTTGGGACACCCAACGTTCAATTTGGGGGCAGGGTGTACTCACCTGGTCCCCTTATATATTTTTAATTTATTTCAGGACACAGGGACCATATACCTGAGTCCTGTAATGGCTGCCACAACAAATTGTTCAGGTTGTTCAGGTTGTAGCCAACCACTAAGGATTGACCAGTCCATACATGCCAATATATTGAAACAAGAAAGAGGGAGATTTTGTAAAAAGAAAATCAGGAGATTTCATTTTTCCTATTGATGTACATTGAAGCAAAGACAATTTCAGGTGGGAGGCAGCAAAAATGAAGCCCTGTTTAAATACACCCACCAAAAATCTGATCATTTGGGTGCCTCACTGAGCTTTGCCGTTACCCTATTTTTATGTGGTGTATTTACTGGAATGTGGTTAAGGAAAAGTAGTGTGTCTACAATACAGATTTCAGATACATTTTCGTTTATCTGGGTGTCTCATCAGACTTTAGTAGGGTGCTAACAGGACATACTCAAAAAATGGCAGTTGTCATTATCTGCCATCATTTTCTTTTCTCTGCCTCAGTTACAACAAGGAGGAAGGTAGTGCTCCCAGTGGCATAGCTGCCACTAGTCCTACGGATAAGGCTATTATGGTGGCAGTGACTGGGGAACATCCATGACAACGCGGTCAAAACACCGCGCTGCTCATACCATGCGTCTTTTACAACGCAAGTCGTTACCACGACTTGCGCTGGAGGGCGTTCTAGACAAAGGAATAGTAGATTTACTTTCCAACACCTTCCCTACTGTATGTAGGCTGGAGTTGGACTAGTAAATCTTATTATTCCTAAGTCCAGCACCCTACAGCGCAAGTCGTGGTAACGACTTGCATTGTAAAAGATGCATTGTCATGTACCGCGATCTAAAAGATCACGTCGTAACATCATACAACCCAGTGACTAAAGTGACAATGGTATCAGTCCAGTGTCCTATTAAGGGAGACTTCTGTGCCACCATTTCCCAGTTGCTGTACTTCTGTGCAAAACTGACATCGTTGATGTGGAGGTTGCAGACAGGAAGTCTGGAAAATGCCCCCTTCGTAGTGACTTTTTTATTGTTCGGCCTTATAAAGTACCCTCACTTATCCGAAATTTTGAGGATCCATATTTTGTTCCTGATGGCAGCAGCACAAAGTGTCAGTCCAATGGACGAAAGGAGCAAGAAAGTTGAGCCATAGGTACAGAATCACAACCAATAAGACCCTTATTTTATTGGTGTGGTGTAGAGGTGGTCTTTCTGCTACATAACATCGACATTAGTCCATACTCCAGAGTCTATAGCAGGCCCATGGACAGTTGGTCATCTTAAGAACTTTACCTGTATTTTTAAATAAAGATGCCATGTAATTAAGGTACAAATATTAAAAGTGTAATCTGCTCTGCATAGGGAATATTTTCAGCCAAATCCTCAGTAGATTAATATGACAGGAAGCATATGTACATGCAAGATGAAATCTTTCATACCTGCTGGAAAGAAAAGAATAATAAAATTCATTGTTAAATTAACAATGTGTGGAAAAGATGCATCAGAACTCTATGAAAAGATTTTGAAGTAAATCATGAGACAAATTAAGAATGGATTTTGAGGAAAACAAGAAGAAAATAAAATCATAACACCTCCTGCGAAGGTCAGGGGAGGAGTGAAATAGGCGGGGTAGGAAAAGGGACTGCAGAAAACATTTGACTTTTTGTGCAAAGAGTTGGATTCTGAAGGTGCTAAATGACTTTGCTTACCCATGGACTTACAAAAAGGGCCAGAGGCGCCATCCGCATGTCTGAGAATAGGTTTGATCAGGTGTTCACTTCTCATGACCAGATAAGGTTGGTCCGTTTTGTCCTGCTATGGAGAGACTATTTCTAAATGCCATTCAATATACAGTGACTTGAAATTAGAGCTACAGTGTTTGTGTCCAGTAGTGTCTGACATAGACCTAACAAATTGATTCATTTCTGACTGACTCCCTGGCCCCACCCATCGAATGCAGTGTAGAAGCCAGGCAGATAGGTCTTTTCTGAATATATGAGGGCATTTCATCAAGGCTCCGCGCTAAAAATATTGCCACTTTAGCGTCCGTTTTCGGGCGAAAAGCGGCAATATTTTTATCCCACTATCAGCAATGACATGCTAGCGCGTGTTCCTATGCCTCTGCACCCGCTTTCTCAACACCCACCTTTGCAACGTTAATGACATGCAAAGTGGGCGTAACTTACAAAAATAATGTGGGAAATGTCGCTAACAGACATTTCTTTAATCAACAAGCTGCACGCTAACCTGCATAGCGACAAAAAAAGTAGCGCTAACCGCGCCTATCGCAGGTTTCATTATGCCTGCCTTTAAACTGACTAAACCATTATAGCCTATGGGTGGTGGATTATAAGGATGAGACCATCCAGCCCTATCAACAAGGTTTTTCCTATCGAGTGCGATTATTGCTGGATTTCCAGCGATAATCGCACATTTCGCCACCATCGCTTGAATTTATATCGCATTGGAGATAAGCGTTGTTGATAACGTGCTATCTCTGCGATATAAACCAGCGATAGCCGGCGATAATTATGCTTGCGCTAAGTGCGCTTAGCGATAATTATCGCTGGCTGTTGCTGATATGCCCCTCGGTTTTTAATGCCCTTCTAAATAATAAAAACCTCTTTAACAGCCCTTGTATCTTCAGTAAGGGTTGAAGGAGTTTAGAAACACAGATCACCCAAAAGGCTTCAGTTTCTCCTGTCTCAAAACATCTTTACCTTAGTTATTGAATGCCCTTATGTACAAACACACTTTCCCATAGACACAGAGTAGGTAAAATCCTTTGATACATTAGGCCATAAGTTACTATTGCCCCCACCATCTGATAATGAGGTACACCAATAATGTATGATAGCACTGTCAAGCATATGATCCACTGCTAATTCAACATATTTATTTAAACTAGAATGAAATGCTTTGAAGCAAAATCCCACTACAGTGGGGCGTGTATTATTAATGCCCTGTCACATTGTAATTCAACATGAAAGTGCACAGAACAGGTTTTAAAAAGATGTTGTAAATTCACATGGGTACAGATTGTCAGTTTCAATCGCAGCACGAAAACAGTTACATTTCCTGCCCCCCCCCCCACCCCCGCAACGAGATGTTCACATTAGAGCCATACACAATAACTTGACCTTGTTTTCTGGCTGACTTAGCTCAGGAAGGACATTGCTTGCATGTTGTTCAGCAACAATGGGGCAGGCTACTTGCTGTCAAAGCAATGGTTTTCACTCTCAGCCCCAGAGGTGTCGGATCGGTGTCAAAAGGTACACAGTTGCAACTGCTTTGAAATGCTTGGTTCCAAAATCCTGACTTTAAAATATCGACCTTCTACAATATTGAGTTAACAAATCTATACTTCCATATGTTTGCTTAACTCAACTGTGAGATGCAAGTCGATAATTTGAGTCTATATTGTTGCAGGTCAATATTTTTGTGTTCGATTTTTTGACATAATGAGTTCTGTTTAGATTCATTGTTTGTAAATGTAATATGGTAAGGAAGTGGCTATTCTAGACACCACAGACCTAGAGGAAAACATGCTACTCATGAAATGTAACAAACATGCATAAAATTACAATTCCTTGCTTGAAAACAAAGGATATCATTGTAGAAAAAGGGGTCAGGCAGATCAGGTCGATTACCCCTTTTCAAGGTTTGCCCGGCGTTAGCCGCTTCTCACCCAACTCACGGTTACCAAATAAAGAGGCAGGCGCTGGAGACTGGAAGGCAGGAAACAGGAGTTTATTTCCGACGGAGCAGAACACATCAGATCGGACAACGAGGTATCGTTTCGAGGTGCTCTAACCGCATCTCTGAGGCCTGGCCTCTTATACACAGTTTTATGGCTTTATTACATTTGTGACATCCGTGGTATTGCTTTGAAGTACGGAAAAGGCATCTTTGGAATCCCCGGTTCAGGCCCGTTCCCACACATATCTACAGTAGGAGTCCACACCCCTAATCTCAGCATGATGGCTATCGCGCAGCTGGACATTCCGCTGGGAACAGAAATGCGGGCGATCGGTCGGATCTAGGGGTGTGAGGGCATTGATTAATCCCCGCTCCTTTGATGTGAGGCGAGGTCCTACTGTAGGGGCAATAAACTGCATCTGTTGGGCTAAGTGATGGCCTGGGATCAGGCCGGACAATCGGGCAAGGAGGAAGAGGTTATCAAAGGGCCTGTTTTATGAATGAGATGAAAGAGTGTGGGGGTTCAGCACGGGATGTGTCTCGGAGGCAGGGTCGCGCTGGAGGTGCGTTTAGGGCCCAAGCAGGAGAGACCGGGGGCTGTCAGGGCACGGGGGGGGAATGCTTGCGAGGCCGGGGAGTGAGGGGGAGAGACGCGCTGGCTATCGGCAGTAGGCAGAGAGGCCATGGCACCTAAAATGGCTGCTGTGCATATTTGTGCGTGAGTCTGAGGAAATGGACAAGATGGCGCAGATGATGTTCAGTTCACAAACTAGTTTTCAACAGTCCTCCCTTTTAACATGTCTCGCCAACTTGTCAATTCGGATCTATCCCCATAAGGCCACGTATTTCTACCTCATAGAGGGGACTCATGTGCTCAGTTCCGAAGTCCAAAGTCTTAGGGCACATGCAGTTGGCAATGAGTGAACACAAAGGTGGCAAGCATTGAATACCTAGGCAACACCCACATAGTACCACGACCGGTATCAATATAAATGTAAACAACCTCCATCCCCAGTCCTTCAAAGTACCCCAGAACCAGCTCCCAAGCGACCATCCTTCCTGCTCCTGGTGAACCTCTGAGGAAAGTCTGTGGAGGTGCTCGATTGCTTTGTAGACTGAGGGCGAGTTATCTGGCATGTAGGTGCAACAGCTGGATCCGATGATGCGGCATGCTCCTCCACGGTCAGCTAGAACCACATCTAGAACAAGGCGGTTCTGAAGAGCCACCAGGCGGACTGCCTGAAGCTCGGCCGTATTGTTAGTGAGGATGCCAGCCGTGATGTTCATGGTCGTTTCTACTGCCTGGGTCAGGTGTCGGATGGCGCGGCTGTTTGCCATTGGGCCCCACAGAGGAACAAGTCCCTTCACTGCATCCAGGAACTGTGCTCCGGTGGAGTCGGCTTGTTCAATGTCTCTTGCGCGCTTCTGCCGGTGATGGTTTGCTGGGGCCACGTACGTTGGAGGGAGAATGAAGGCGATGTAGCAAGTACCCCCCCAACCCTTTGGAAGCCAAGTGTAAGCTTTGGTGCCACAAACAAAGTACATATTCGGAGAAGCAACAAAGGAGGGGGGATCAATTGAGTCCAATGTTCTGGTGATGTGGCAGGAACTGTGACCCACCAGCTGTGTTCCCAGGCCTTCGAGGCACACGAGGCCCGTGACATTGATAACAGACAGAGCCACAGTCAGAGTGGCAGCAGTTCGTTTCCGTAGGTAGGAGAAGGTGGGTCTGGCTGGATTATGGAACACCTGCATTTCAACTCGTTCCTTGGCAGGGATGTCCATATGGAAGGAGGAACCAGAGGTCAAAGGACAAAAGGGAGCAGATGTTCTTCCGGTTTTGTTCAGCCAGAACCCATGGTAGAAGTGTGACACTGTTTGACCAGAAGTGGCGTTGTCCTGGTAGCTCTCTTGCAAGAGGATCAACCAGGCAAGGCAGGAGCCATGAACTGAGAAAGGGGAAGGGATGAAAGGGATGGAGTGTCCGGTGGCATGCGGGAGCAACCCGCAGATCCAGCAGTTTGTGGCGTTGGCGGCAAGGTTGTGTTGGTGCAACAGTTGCACGAAGGAATTGTTCCAGAACTCCTTACGCCTTTCTCGGAGCTGAGGCGAAAGGGAGATCAGGTGATGCTCTTTCATAGTGGTTGGCTGTGCAGTGGTCAGCAATATCTGATGAGCGGGTGCGCTCTCTTCCACGATCCAGAAGGAAGTCATGAGGAGGAGGCAAAAGAGGAGGACAATGAAAAGGGCAATTGTCTTTGATTTGTGCATACTGTCAGTCTTTGGGTTCCTGTAGTGGGTATTTCCGGTTGCTTCCATCATCTTCTTATCTGGTGCTTCCATCATCTTCGAGGTGCTCGGTAGTGGGCAGAACCGCAGACTTCGTTTAGCTTCTCTCCGGGTAACCCTTGGTAGTGTTTAGGCTACCGTTCTGAGATTCAACTTAGTCTGTGGTCTACTTAGCCGAAGCTCCCTCCTTTCGACGCAGGAAATACCCTTCCCTGGATGGCACAGTGGGATCAGAGAATTTTGCAAGTTCGAGTGCCTCGGTATCAGGATAACAGTTCAGTGATGGCCGGTCTTTGTTCAGCAGTTCTTCTTGGGTGCTGATGTTTTCTGTCGTGGCCAGGGTCGAGGAGACCTTCTTACAGTGGTGTGCGTGCAGCCAGTGTTGTTTCCCCTCCACTCGAAGAGCCGTCCGGGTGGTGATCAGTACTTGCCAGGGGCCCGTCCACCGGGGTTCCAGACTCTTCCCCCGTTGTAAATTTCGGATCAGCACATAATCCCCCGGTTGGATATCGTGACCCGGACCCCTGGAAGCATCGGGGATGGCCTGCTGCACCTGCTGATGAATGACAGACAACGTTTTAGTCAATTTACACAAGTAATCAGACAATAGGACATCCGAGACGTCGTGAATGGAGGTCGGTTTAGGGGCAGTCCAGAGGTTCATCGGTCGCCCAAATACAACCTCGTAGGGGGTCAAATGGTGCTTAGTGGGAGTGGAGCGCATCGATAGCAATGCCAGTGGGAGGGCATCTGGCCATTTAAGTCCTGTGGTGGCCACTATCTTCGACAGTTTTAGTTTCAGTGTGGCGTTGTGTCGCTCAACTAAGCCAGCAGATTGGGGGTGAAAGACTGCATGAAACCTCTGTTTTACACCCAATCCTTTCAAGATTAGTTGGATAACTTCAGCTATGAAGTGGGGGCCGTTGTCGCTCCATAGAATTCGCCAAAGACCGTAGCAAGGGAAAAACTCTTTCAGTAGTACCTTGGCAGTGGTCATGGCAGTGTTATCACGGGTTGGATAGGCTTCTACCCATTTGCTGAAGGCACACACAATGACTAATACATACTTCAGGCTTTGGCATCTTTCTAGTTGGATGTAGTCCATCTGGAGGACCTCAAAAGGATGGTCGGGGACCCCAAACCCTCCCCGGGGTACCACAGTTCCTTTCCCAGGGTTCTGTTGCAGGCAGATGAGGCATTGCTGGACCAGGCGTCTGGCTGAGTCGGGGATTTTGTCGTTGTGCCAGACCTTGGAGATGAGTTCGATCATGGGGGCAGATCCTATGTGTGCAGGGGAGTGAGCCATAGTCAGTATGGGGATCAGGTATGAATTGGGTAGCAACCATTTGTTAGTGTCCTTTGTCCGCCAGCAGCCTTCATCGTCTTTCAATCCCACCCGTGTCCATTCAGTCAATTCGTGTGGTGAGCTGGCCATCTGGATGTCCCTAATCGTCGTCGTCCTATTCTCAGCTGTGGTTCGGGCAGTGATGTCGGCCAGCGCGTTTCCCTGTCCGACTAAGTCTGTCACCTTCCTGTGTGCCTGGCATTTGATTACAGCTAATCGTTTGGGGAGGAGAACTGCTTCAATCAGGGCGGAGACTAGGTCTCCGTGGAGGATGGGCGTGCCGTGGGACGTCAGGAATCCCCTTTCTCTCCACAAGAGTCCAAAATGGTGAACCACTCCGAAGGCGTACTGGCTGTCCGTGTAAATGTTTGCCGTAGTCCCTGTCGCTATAATACTTGCTCGTGTGAGGGCAATAAGTTCTGCCGCCTGTGCGGATCGTTGCGTGATGCGGGCGGTTTCAACTACAGTTCGGGCTGTGGTAACTGCATAGGCAGCTGAGGTGGTGCCGTCGGGGAGTTTTTTGCAAGAGCCGTCTACCCATAGCTCTCCGTCAGGGTCTGTGAAGGCGGTGTCTCGGAGGTCAACTCTACTCCTAGTCTGTTCGTCTGTGAGGGTCACACAGTCATGTATAGGGGGGACATTTGGGTCGTTTTCGGGCAGAGGCAACAAGGTGGCTGGGTTCAGTGTGGTGCATCTTTTCAGCGTGATGTGGGGTGCAAGCAGAGTCAGTTCGTATCCGGTCAGTCGTGCGCTAGTCAGGTGTTGCGTCTTAGTCTGGTTTAGGAGGGTGTCAACAGCATGGGGCACTAATACCGTGAGGGAATTCGAGAGTACGATCCCCTCACTTTGTCGGATAGAGACAGCAGCGGCAGCTACGGCTCGAAGGCAGGCAGGCAAGGCTCTCGCTACGGGGTCAAGGGTGGCAGAGAAATAGGCACATGGTCGTTGCTTGGGGCCAATAGTTTGAGTCAGGACAGACAAAGCGCACCCCTCCCTTTCGTGAGTGTTGAGAGAGAAGGGTTTGGTGTAATCGGGGGTTCCTAGGACTGGTGCAGAACAAAGGGCGTCTCGAAGTTCTTTGAAGGAAGATTGGCATTCGGGGGTCCAAGGGAGTGGAAAGGGGACATCTTTGGCTAGTAGGGAAAGTAGTGGCTTTACAATGAGACTGAAATTTGGCAACCACTGCCGGCAGAAGGAGGTGAGGCCTACCAGGGAGCGGACTTGTTTTTGGGTCTTTGGGACGGGGGTTTCTAGAATGGCCTGAATTCGATCGGGTGTAAGCTTTCTCCCGTCTTTGGACAAGAGGTGGCCTAGGTAGGTGACCTGGGGTTGGCAGAATTGCAACTTTCTCTTGGAGACCTTGTGGCCATTTTCCGCAAGGAAGTGCAAGAGTTGGATGGTGGCTGTGACTGCAAGTGGAGTGGTGTCGGCCGCCAAAAGGATGTCATCGACGTACTGTATCAACACCACTCCCTCCGGTAGCTGAACGGCGTCCAGCTGCCTCTTGAGGGCCTGGCTATAGATGCTGAGACTTTCTGTGTAACCTTGGGGAGCTCTACAAAATCTATATGAGCGGGATTTTAACGTGAAGCCGAAAAGGTAGCGGCTGTCTGGGTGGATGGGGATGGAGAAGAAAGCGTTCTTGAGGTCTATTACAGTGAAGGTGGTGGCTGTGGAAGGAATCAGGGTCAGAATGATGGCGATATCTGAGACTACGGGGTACTGAGGGTACAACTACCTTGTTGACCTCTCGAAGGTCGATGATGAAGCGGTACGCTTTCTCATCTCCCTCGCCCTGCTTCTTCACAATGGGTAGGATAGGGCTGTTGCAAATATTGCTGACTACTTCCTCTACCACTCCTGCCTCTACCAGGGACTGGATTATCATTACCAATGCCTTCTCACCTTCGGGCGATATCCGATACTGTGGGAGTTTTGGGAGTATCGCATCTTGGCGAACAGTTATGCGCACAGGGGTCGATCATCATTCGTCCTACGTCAGCGTCAGTTTTAGCCCACAGATACAGAGGTAGAGAGTCAAGTAAGGATGCGCCAGCGTCAGAGATGGAGAACATGTGTCGTGCGGGATGAGGTCTGAGCAGAGTCGGGTTATCGTACAGAATGACTCGAACTCCGTCCTGTGAACACCTGATAGTAGCTCGGAAATGCTTCAGTAAGTCAAGTCCCATAATGGCATCGGGGTGTTGGAGGAAAGCAGAAACGTCGTGTCAGTGGGGTTACTGTCCAAGTCGAAGGACACCGGTGCGGATAAGGGGTTAGTGGAGGGCGTTCCATCAAAGCCTATTGATGTTATGTGTGAGCCAGACAAGGGTGCCCTTGGAATCAGTCGTTTAGATAACGCACTACGTGTCGCGCCAGTGTCTACCAGGAATGGAGACTTCGTACCTAGGACCTTAGCGGTGACATAAGGACCTTGCTGGTCAACATAGAGCTCGACTGGATCCCTTCCTTGCCCTTGGCA
This sequence comes from Lissotriton helveticus, assembly GCF_964261635.1. Classification (NCBI taxonomy): domain Eukaryota; kingdom Metazoa; phylum Chordata; class Amphibia; order Caudata; family Salamandridae; genus Lissotriton; species Lissotriton helveticus. The sequence continues at coordinate 965,421,263 of NC_136070.1, forward strand.
GTCCTATGCAAAGTCGCGGGCATTGTCGCAGTCAGACTGTTGGCACTGATTCTGCCGGGGACGGTCAAACATGTTCGGTCTGCCAGGTCTGTCATTGTTGGTGTCGTGGGTGTGCCCTCGTCCTTGCCCTCTAGTCCTGGGGCCATTCGTCATGTCCCTCGTCTCTTTATTTTTAATCATTTCCAGAAGAACCGGACATTGAGACTTCCAATGGCCAAATCCTTTGCAAAACGCACACTGGTTCTCATCGAGGTCTGTTCGTGGAGCGCCGGGTGTGGGTGTGCGGTCTCTAGGGGGTGGATTTCTAGGGGCATTCGACTGGTAGTTTCCTCTATACTGTTCCCTTCCTGTCGTCACTCCTTGCAATTGAGCAATCATCACTCGTTCTTTCAAGTCCTTTTTCTTTTTCTCAGTCGCCCTATCGTTCTCGTTCTTTTGGTGTTCGTAGTACTGAGCCATCTGAAGGATAGCTGCAGGTTTGGAGGCCCCCCAACTACTCTCGCTCGTCTGTAACTTTTGGGAGACCTCTTGCGATAGACCCTTTACGTAGTTTTGCACGAATAGGTGTTGTCCGGTTGCAGTGGTCATGTCTTGGCCACTGCAGTCGGAGAACACAGTCTCAAATCGGGAGAAGTATTCTGATACGTCTTCCTGGGGTTTCTGACGGCAAGCCGTGACTATCGACCAGTCTACCTTCTTCTCTGGGATCAATGTCTTTAGCTTCTGAACTATTTTGTCCGGGAGTTCCAGTATGTCTTTTACAGGTTTCTTTCCGGGCTCTCGCTGTCTATCTAGTTCACTGAGTTGATTCCAGGTATGTCCGAACAGATCTGTGTGGTCGGTTTTCCGGATTTGCTTCCACACGTCAGCCGGCAGACATAACCTGAAAAACAAGTCAATGTCCGCTAGAGTCATTATTGTTGAACCCAAGGCTGTACCTAGTTCGGTATAAAATGCTGTCGGGTTCTTTCTTAAATCGGGCAGGGTTTGCCTAAAAGTTAAAATATCTTGCTGATCCCATGGTTGATAAACCCAGTTGTACACAACCCTCCCCTTCGCATCTGCGTGGTTGATATCGTCGTTTGTTCCCTGACCTCGCGGGGGAACCCAGTAGGGGGCGGCTTCTCTGATAGGCATCATAGTGTTGGCTACTTCTGATGAGGACCCAGTCGTTTCAGGGACTGTAATCTTAACTTCTGGTTTCTGTTCCGTGAGGTGGCGGAAGACCTCAAGCGTTTGCATGAAGAGGTCCGTCACGTCGTGCTCAGCCTCGTCTCCAACATTGACTTTTCTATATAAAGCTGTCAGTTTAGCAGGACCCTGATTCTGATACCTATCCTCATATGCGTTCAGGGTGTGGTAGCTAAACCGTAAAATTAAATGCCGTCTGTGGCTACCGGCATGTGAATTGTGCATATCTATCGTGTATTCTTCGCTCTCCTTCCGTTCTACCAGTGTCTTTACTATCTTGTCAATTCCATCCCGCTCATCTTTGCTCAATCTATTCAGTCTGGCTGGTGGCTGCTTGCTAGTCTCGAGTTCATCTGATGTCGTTACTAATGCCGCCGGTGCGGAGGCCGTGAGGGCTGGGGTACTAGCTCCAAGGTCATTCTCATTTGCACTCGGAGCTGGCAGGTGCTGTACTAGAGGTTGGGAGGGGGCATATGGGGGGGGCATGTAGATGATCGGAGGACCTAGCAGTAACTCATCGTTCGCCCGTTGTTTGGAGGGCAGCTCAGGGTAGAGAGTAGAGGGGGTCCTAACAGGGCATTGGCCTGCCGACTCAGATTCCTGCTTTTGTCTGGCCTCCTCTCTTTCTTTTATTTCTTCTTCTAGTTTCTTAGCGGTCAGGTGGGCTGCCTTTCGTAACTCTTTTCCTATTCTTGCTTCTTCTCTTTTCTTTCGTTGCTCTGCTTCTTTGCGCCACATGCCGAAACTATCAAGCATAGTGGGCGTTGTTTTATTGTTACAAAGGGCTGTTTCCAGCACGCTTATTTTTGCGTCATCGAAGGATCCTATCAGTGGCCACTGACTTTCCTGATCCTTTTTAGTATATTTATGCCATAACTTACTATAAGCTACGGCGACTAGTCCATACTTTAAAAACATATACTTATTAGGGGTGCCCTCCAGAGGAGCCGGATGATCCACCTCTAATAAGCGGTCCGGGCTGAACCAACTACTGAACAATGGGGAGAAGATAGGCATGACGGGTTACAATGGGGACAAAAGTCTGCACTACCTATCCTTCACTACTTTGTGAAGACTAGACAGAATATTTCTATTCTACAGTATTCGCAAATAGGGAATACCCAAAGAGAGAACCAATTCCAAACAGTCAATGTTCGGACAAACAATCAATCAATCAAATGAGGAATAAAATAGGCGCGACGGGTTACAACGGGGGCAAAAGCCTGCGCTACCTACCCTTTCACTGCTTACAAAGACTAGACAGAATATCTCTATTCCACGTTATTTGTAAGCAGAGAATACCTCCAAAGAACCAATATCGAACAATCAATGTCCGTTCAATCAAACAATCAGTGGCGAGAAAGAAATAGGCACGACGGGTTACAACGGGGGCAAAAGCCTGCGTTACCTATTCTTCACTATCTGCAAAGGAGGACAGAATACTTTTATCCTTCCCCGTTTGTAGACAGAGAATTCTCGAGAAAACAATCCTCGAACAAACAATGTTCGGGCAAACAATCAATCAGTGGGGGAGAAAGATAGGCACGACGGATTACAACGGGGGCAAAGGCCTGCGTTACCTACCCTTCACTACCTGTAAAGGAAGAGAGAATACTTTCTATTCCTCTCCGTTTGCAGACAGAGAATCTCCAAGAGAACCAACAATTCGGAGAGTAATACTAGTATTTTCCAATCAATCAATCAAATATTTCACAGTTTGTCGTGTTGCACGACCTTACCCGGACCGCATGGACAGTTTCCTGTCTTCCGATTCCAGCGCCCGATCGTCCTCTATCTTCTGTCGCGGCACTCCTGATGGTTCCCAGTCAGGACCGTAGATCACTCGAGAGAGGTCTGCTCGGAACCAGTGAAGTTCGGATGATCGGCTGCCAGACGAGGGTCTATCGGGCAGGTGCACTTCCCGATCGTTGCAGTCGTTCACTCCGTCGTCAGGACCTCTCCCACTGGATCCACGTGTCGCTGATGGGCCCCACGTTGGGCGCCAATTGTAGAAAAAGGGGTCAGGCAGATCAGGTCGATTACCCCTTTTCAAGGTTTGCCCGGCGTTAGCCGCTTCTCACCCAACTCACGGTTACCAAATAAAGAGGCAGGCGCTGGAGACTGGAAGGCAGGAAACAGGAGTTTATTTCCGACGGAGCAGAACACATCAGATCGGACAACGAGGTATCGTTTCGAGGTGCTCTAACCGCATCTCTGAGGCCTGGCCTCTTATACACAGTTTTATGGCTTTATTACATTTGTGACATCCGTGGTATTGCTTTGAAGTACGGAAAAGGCATCTTTGGAATCCCTGGTTCAGGCCCGTTCCCACACATATCTACAGTAGGAGTCCCCACCCCTAATCTCAGCATGATGGCTATCGCGCAGCTGGACATTCCGCTGGGAACAGAAATGCGGGCGATCGGTCGGATCTAGGGGTGTGATGGCATTGATTAATCCCCGCTCCTTTGACGTGAGGCGAGGTCCTACTGTAGGGGCAATAAACTGCATCTGTTGGGCTAAGTGATGGCCTGGGATCAGGCCGGACAATCGGGCAAGGAGAAAGAGGTTATCAAAGGGCCTGTTTTATGAATGAGATGAAAGAGTGTGGGGGTTCAGCACGGGATGTGGCTCGGAGGCAGGGTCGCGCTGGAGGTGCGTTTAGGGCCCAAGCAGGAGAGACCGGGGGCTGTCAGGGCGCGGGGGGGAATGCTTGCGAGGCCGGGGAGTGAGGGGGAGAGACGCGCTGGCTATCGGCAGTAGGCAGAGAGGCCATGGCACCTAAAATGGCTGCTGTGCATATTTGTGCGTGAGTCTGAGGAAATGGACAAGATGGCGCAGATGATGTTCCGTTCACAAACTAGTTTTCAACATCTGGCTGGTTCCCCTTTCGTCAATTAAGGAATACTTTTAGAGATCTTCTTATTTGGAAGATGTTTCCCCACCCTAAAATATACACAGTTTGTATTTCTACGGTTCACCACAAGTGGAGAAGGGGTGGCACCAAAGGTTTGGTTCCACAATTTTTAATTTCATATATTTATTGCCAACAATACTTATAGAAAGATATCAACTTGCATAATATAAAGCGTGCAGTAGGAATTGTAAATCTAAACTCCACTAAAAGTGCTTACCATGATGATATCGAGGCAATATCTTGCAGTCAACACACCTGCAGTTTTGCTACATTACATTGTACTGTGTTTTCAGGATTCAGAATAACAAAAAAATGCAAGTCAGGTAATGCAAAAAATAGGCGTGAGTGATTTTGGGAATTTGGCACTAGGCTTGTTATGTGAAAATTCAAGAATTTACACCATTATACCACATCTCCTACCTACATGCCATTCATGGAAAATTTTACTATGAGTGCTCCGGAACAAAGCAAATAACCAGATCACAAGTAGCAGTTGTTCATTGCACTTGTTATTTTCATTCTAAAATGTAGCGCTAAATGACGGATTAAAAAAAACCAACAACAACTTTATTGTATGAGTAATTAAAATCCTTTACAAAAGCGGAACAAGAAAATGCAAATAAGAAAAAGTTAAGATAAAATAGATAACATCTAAAAGGGGGGTTAAAATGCAGAGATACTATAATGTAACTGTACATAAGTAACTTTGTACAAAAAAAGGTCCATTTAGAATAAACACATGAAGGATTTGACATGCAGGGGGTATACAAAACTACGGAGGGCATCCTGTTACTAGTAAAAGTTAGTGTAGACAATAATGGTATTAAAAGAGCAATGCTGAGCAGTTGCAAGTGCCAGTGGTCCTTGAAACATAATTTATTTAACTGTCATTTCTCGAGCCGATTGTAAAGACATTGCAGCAGCCGCATAAAAGGGACTATGGAGGAGTAAATGTGCCTTAAGGCCTCCCTACATGTTCTTACGCCGTAATGAATGAACATGGGGGCATATTACCAACAACTAGCGATAATTATCGCTATGTTGGTTTAGCGGCGATATTTTTATCGCCGAGCTGCGGCGATTTTTATCGCTTAGGAACCTTGCTATTATCAAGGTTTATCTCCTAAGCGATAAAAATCGGCCGAAATGCATGAATATCGCTGAAAAGTCAGCGATATTCATGCATTACCGAGCTAATGCTCTTAGCCATGTTATCCACCTACCATTGGATAACATGGCTAAGAACTGCTCAGGGGCAGGTGTTAGCTTTTGGAGATATTCGCACTTAGCGCGAATATCTCCAAAAGTTGGTAATAGGAGATAGCGATGTTAGCGACTGTTTCCAGTCACTAACATCTTGGCACGCCCACTTTGCATGTCATTAGTGATAAATATCACTGACATGCAAAGCGGGGCCCAAGATGGTCGCTATCTCCTACTAGCTGTCGCTAACTGGTGTTAGCGACAGCTAGGTAATAGGGAGATAATTGTATCTCCGCTTTCTTGGCTTTTAAAGCCAAAAAAGCGGAGATAAACCCCCTTGATAATATGCCCCATGGTTCTTAAATACAAATGATGGATTAGCATTTCTCATAATTTTGCTGAAAAATTCACGTGATTATATAAAGGTAAATTCCGTGAAACTCGTATGCCACTAGAAAATCAGGTCAAGTATCTAGCCAAAAAAACAAAGTATGAGGGAGTCCAGACACATAATCTACCCCATTATAATGTGGAAACCACTTATCATCAAGAAACCACCAGCAGTCCTGTCTGGATCGTCAGTAGGCTAGACGAAGGGAACATCCTAATCCCAGCAAGGGTCCATAGGAGTCAATCTCTGCAGTTCCAGGCTGATTACCTGGCAAAAACAGTGATGGGTTGTGCTTTCTGGCTTCCTGAATGCTTTAAGTAGAATACACTTGAAAATACCCAGAGTCCAGTGTAGGAACAGTCATTTTTAGTCCAGTTTGGCCGCCTCCAAGACAATTAATATGTGGTGCTCATGAGGAATAAAAGCTGCAGGTAAGATGTTACCTGGATGCCTGTAGAACAACGTGTCAGTCTTCAGCGGAAACACCATGCGGTCAGCCAGGTAAGAGGCAATATCTCATCACTCCCCAACTGAACGACCACCCTCACTTCATTGGGTCACCAGCTGCTCCAAAGCTCAACTCTCCTTCTCTTTCAAGGCTCCTTATCCTCTTGGAGATGAGGGAATTCCAGAAATTATGACGTTATGCAACCTCTAATTACATGCCATGCCATTAGGGGCAACATTTTACTCTGAGTGCTCGTGAAAAACACAAATAGCCCAAATGTTTGCACAACTTGTGTTTTTATGCTAAAATATAGCTCTAAAAGATTCAGAAGTAGATTCAGCGGGACGGCTTTCTCGTACATTAAAGCGTGGAGAGACCTCTCAATACACATTAGATCCTCCTCCTCTGTTCTAGAGTTCCTCATAAAGCTGAAGACCTGGCATTTCGACTTACCCTCGCCCTAGGCAATATACACACACTGACCTGCTAAGTCTCAAGATATCCTGGTGGGTGATAGCGTGCTCTACAAATGCACATAACATAACAGGGAACCACCTCTGCTTGCCACTGATATGTGCCCATAGATGACTCCCATCACAGGAATATTCTGATGCTGATTCTGATTCACAGGAATATGTAATTCAAAGGTTGACCAGGATAGACCCCTGCTTTTTCATCTCGAGTCAAGGCAGGGGCTAGGAGTTTCTCAAATATACTACACCTAAAAAAAATCCCTTTGCAATGATTTTGAGAATTCAAGCCCTTGGTCAGAATATTGTCTGCTCCCATAGGCCTTCTTCTTTGGATGCTTTCAATCAGGTAGAGTGATAAGAGTTGTTCTTTCGGATAAGCTACAAGCTGCAGGGAAATTAAGAATAGGACAAGGGATTGAGTATGCCTTGAACACAAGTTCCAAAAGAGCTGGTGTTTGCCCATGCAAACAGGGAAGTGATATTAGCCCCTTCGCTGCTAGGCCTTTTCCCCTCCTGTGCTGAGGCTTTTTTTGGCGTTTTGGAGTAGTGCGCGCTTAGGCCCTTGTAACTTTTTGACCACATAAGGTATCCACGCCAAATTTGCGTCCTTTTCTTCCAACATCATGTGGATTCTAAAGGCGCCCAGGGTTTGTGGATTCCCTTGGAGGGGGCCCAGAAATTAACCAAAATATAGTGATTTTTTTGTTTTTTTCAGAAAAATGGGAAAAACGGGCTGCAAATGAAAGCCTCTGGGTTTTTCCCTGAAAATGGTATCACAAAAGGGTTTGTGGGGCTGAAATCTCCATTTTCTCAGCTTTCAGGGAATGACAGACTTTTGTCAGAGAACCGAAATTTTTCACTCAGTTTTGGCATTTTTCTGGGACATAGCCTATTTTTTCTATTTTTAGAGCTTTCCACCTCCTTCCAGTTAATGGTAGAAATGAGTTTGAAAGCAATAATGGATCCTGGAAAGCTTTACATTTTCGAAAAGTAGACAACATTCTAAATTCAGAAAGGGGTCATTTGTCTAAATCCATGAAGGTTTCGTAATAGAAACTAACAGTTAGATATTTGAATATTTGAAATTTTGTTGAAAAAAACAGCCTTTTGTCTCAACGTTTTCACCTATAACTTTTTCTAATTTTGACAGCTCTTGTAAAGCAATATACCGTTACATCCGTTAGACCTTCTTGGTTGTGGGGATATATAGGACTTGTAGTTTCACCAAGAACCCGACGAACCCAGATCCAAAAACTGAGCAGCAACTTGCAATGGTATTTTTTCATTTACTGGGTATAGTGCACTTTGTCTTGGAAAATGTATACATGGAATAATCTGTATGAAAGACACCTATGTATTTCTGAATTGGGTACAAATTATAGACTTCAGAAACGGTATATAATTGCACATTTTCAAAGTTGGGAATACTCATACTAGCATGAGAATTATTGGTCATTTTTCATAAAGATTTTTTTTTTACACAATGTCTTTCATTCAAAGGGAGAAATGCATGAAAGCTCAATTGGTAATAACAGTTGATTTACAAATCTGAATTACCCCAAGTGTCCCGATAAAAACGGTACCTCACTTGTGTGGGTCGGCCTTGTGCCTGCGACAGGAAACGGCGCAAAATGCAACGTGGTCACACCTAAATTTAGCAGTTACAAATTGACCCTTTTTTGGCAAAGTGCCTACCTGTAGTTTTTGCACCCTAGCTCTGCCGGCACCTAGGGAAACCTAGCAAACCTATACATTTTTGAAAAGTAGACACCCAGGGGAATTCAGGATGGGGGGACTCGACTGCCTACCACCAGGTTTTGTTACCCAGAATCCCTTGCAAAGCTAAGATTTTCACAAAATAAACACATTTTCCTCACATTTCTGTGGTGGAAAGTTCTGGAATCTACGTGGATCAACAAATTTCCACCCAACCAGCGTTCCCCCAGGTCTCCCGATAAAAACAGTACCTCACTTGTGTGGGTCGGCCTTGTGCCTACGACAGGAAACGGCACAAAATGCAACGTGGTCGCACCTCAATTTCCCAGTGAAATTTTACGTTCTTTGGAAAAAGAGACTACCTTTTGTTTTTGAGCCGTAGCTCTGCCAGCACCTAGGGAAACCTAGGAAACCTATACATTTTTGAACACTAGACACCCAGGGAAATTCAGGATGGGGTGACTCGTCTGCCTACCCCCAGGTTTTGTTACCCAGAATCCCTTGGAAATCTAAAAATTTGACCAAAAAAACACATTTTCCTCACATTTCTGTGGTAGAAAGTTCTGGAATCTGCGTGGATCAACAAATTTCCACCCACCCAGCGTGCCCCCAGGTCTCCCGAAAAAAATGGTACCTCACTTGCGTGGGTAGGCATAGTGGCTGCGACATGAAACAGCGCAAAACGCAGCATGGTCGCACCTCAATTTCCCAGTGAAATTTAGCACGATTCAGACAAAAAGACTACCTTTTGTTTTTGCGCCGTAGCTCTGCCAGCACCTAGGGAAACCTAGCAAACCTATATATTTTCGAAAACTAGACACCCAGGGCAATTCAGGATGGGGTGACTCGTCTGCCTACCCCCAGGTTTTGTTACCCAGAATCCCTTGCAAACATATAAATTTGACCAAAAAAACACATTTTCCTCACATTTCTGTGATGGAAAGTTCTGGAATCTGCGTGGATCAACAAATTTCCACCCACCCAGCGTGCCCCCAGGTCTCCTGAAAAAAATGGTACCTCACTTGCGTGGGTAGGCATAGTGGCTGCGACATGAAACAGCGCAAAACGCAGCATGGTCGCACCTCAATTTCCCAGTGAAATTTAGCACGATTCGGACAAAAAGACTACCTTTTGTTTTTGTGCCGTAGCTCTGCCAGCACCTAGGGAAACCTAGCAAACCTATACATTTTTGAAAACTAGACACCCAGGGCAATTCAGGATGGGGTGACTCGTCCGCCTACCCCCAGGTTTTGTTACCCAGAATCCCTTGAAAACATAAAATTTTGACCAAAAAAACAAATTTTCCTCACATTTCTGTGGTGGAAAGTTCTGGAATCTGCGTGGATCAACAAATTTCCACTCACCCAGCGTGCCCCCAGGTCTCCCGAAAAAAATGGTACCTCACTTGCGTGGTTAGGCATAGTGGCTGCGACATGAAACAGCACAAAACGCAGCATGGTCGCACCTCAATTTCCCAGTGAAATTTAGCACGATTCGGACAAAAAGACTACCTTTTGTTTTTGCGCCGTACCTCTGCCAGCACCTAGGGAAACCTAGCAAACCTATACATTTTTGAAACTAGACACCCAGGGCAATTCAGGATGGGGTGACTCGTCTGCCTACCCCCAGGTTTTGTTACCCAGAATCCCTTGAAAACATAAAATTTTGACCAAAAAAACACATTTTCCTCACATTTCTGTGGTGGAAAGTTCTGGAATCTGCGTGGATCAACAAATTTCCACTCACCCAGCGTGCCCCCAGGTCTCCCGAAAAAAATGGTACCTCACTTGCGTGGTTAGGCAGAGTGGCTGCGACATGAAACAGCGCAAAACGCAGCATGGTCGCACCTCAATTTCCCAGTGAAATTTAGCACGATTCGGACAAAAAGACTACCTTTTGTTTTTGCGCCGTAGCTCTGCCAGCACCTAGGGAAACCTAGCAAACCTATACATTTTTAAAAACTAGACACCCAGGGCAATTCAGGATGGGGTGACTCGTCCGCCTACCCCCAGGTTTTGTTACCCAGAATCCCTTGAAAACATAAAATTTTGACCAAAAAAACACATTTTCCTCACATTTCTGTGGTGGAAAGTTCTGGAATCTGCGTGGATCAACAAATTTCCACTCACCCAGCGTGCCCCCAGGTCTCCCGAAAAAAATGGTACCTCACTTGCGTGGTTAGGCATAGTGGCTGCGACATGAAACAGCGCAAAACGCAGCATGGTCGCACCTCAATTTCCCAGTGAAATTTAGCACGATTCGGACAAAAAGACTACCTTTTGTTTTTGCGCCGTAGCTCTGCCAGCACCTAGGGAAACCTAGCAAACCTATACATTTTTGAAAACTAGACACCCAGGGCAATTCAGGATGGGGTGACTCGTCCGCCTACCCCCAGGTTTTGTTACCCAGAATCCCTTGAAAACATAAAATTTTCACCAAAAAAACACATTTTCCTCACATTTCTGTGGTGGAAAGTTCTGGAATCTGCGTGGATCAACAAATTTCCACTCACCCAGCGTGCCCCCAGGTCTCCCGAAAAAAATGGTACCTCACTTGCATGGTTAGGCATAGTGGCTGCGACATGAAACAGCGCAAAACACAGCATGGTCGCACCTCAATTTCCCAGTGAAATTTAGCACGATTCGGACAAAAAGACTACCTTTTGTTTTTGCGCCGTAGCTCTGCCAGCACCTAGGGAAACCTAGCAAACCTATACATTTTTGAAAACTAGACACCCAGGGCAATTCAGGATGGGGTGACTCGTCCGCCTACCTCCAGGTTTTGTTACCCAGAATCCCTTGAAAACATAAAATTTTGACCAAAAAAACACATTTTCCTCACATTTCTGTGGTGGAAAGTTCTGGAATCTGCGTGGATCAACAAATTTCCACTCACCCAGCGTGCCCCCAGGTCTCCCGAAAAAAATGGTACCTCACTTGCATGGTTAGGCATAGTGGCTGCGACATGAAACAGCGCAAAACACAGCATGGTCGCACCTCAATTTCCCAGTGAAATTTAGCACGATTCGGACAAAAAGACTACCTTTTGTTTTTGCGCCGTAGCTCTGCCAGCACCTAGGGAAACCTAGCAAACCTATACATTTTTGAAAACTAGACACCCAGGGCAATTCAGGATGGGGTGACTCGTCCGCCTACCTCCAGGTTTTGTTACCCAGAATCCCTTGAAAACATAAAATTTTGACCAAAAAAACACATTTTCCTCACATTTCTGTGGTGGAAAGTTCTGGAATCTGCGTGGATCAACAAATTTCCACTCACCCAGCGTGCCCCCAGGTCTCCCGAAAAAAATGGTACCTCACTTGCGTGGTTAGGCATAGTGGCTGCGACATGAAACAGCGCAAAACGCAGCATGGTCGCACCTCAATTTCCCAGTGAAATTTAGCACGATTCGGACAAAAAGACTACCTTTTGTTTTTGCGCCGTAGCTCTGCCAGCACCTAGGGAAACCTAGCAAACCTATACATTTTTAAAAACTAGACACCCAGGGCAATTCAGGATGGGGTGACTCGTCCGCCTACCCCCAGGTTTTGTTACCCAGAATCCCTTGTAAACATAAAATTTTGACCAAAAAAACACATTTTCCTCACATTTCTGTGGTGGAAAGTTCTGGAATCTGCGTGGATCAACAAATTTCCACCCACCCAGCGTGCCCCCAGGTCTCCCGAAAAAAATGGTACCTCACTTGCGTAGATAGACATAGTGGCTGCAACAGGAAACGCTTCAAATCGTACGGTGGTGAATTTACATTACCTCATTGCAAAACTACCTTGATTTTGGGGGGGGGCATCTGAGTTTGTGGCCCGGGGCTCGGTGGTATTCTTTGCAAAGTAGCAAACCAAACAGTTCTGAAAACTAGACACCCGGGAGAGTCCAGGGAGGTATGGCATGTGTGGGTCCCCCAATGTTTTCCTACCCAGAACTCTTTGCAAACCTTAAAAATAGGTAAAAATAGCACTTTTCCAAACATTTTGGCGTGGGATCGCCGTGCCGGCAAAAATGTCCTACCACCCTGCGTTCCCCTTGTTCTCCCGAGTAAAAGGATACCTCACTTGTGTGGGTGCCCCAAAGCAGAACACGCCAAAAATGAATTTTGAAAAAAGTAGTTTTTAGTCATATTTAAGTTTTACAAATTAAGCACCCCAGCCTGAGTCACATGCCTTTGGCCACCCACACAAGTGAGGTATCATTTTACTCGGGAGAACAAGGGAAACGCTGGGTGGTAGGACATTTGTTCCGGCAGCGAGATCCCACCCAAAAAAGTATGGAAAAGTGGGTTTTTGGACCAAAATTTCAGGTTTGCATGGGTTTCTGGGTAGGAAAACATTGGGGGACCCACGCATGCCATACCTCCCTGGACTCCCCCGGGTGTCTAGTTCTCAGAACTGTTTGGGTTTGGTAGTTTCCAAAGATGCCTGCCAAGCCCCGGGCCAAAAGCTCAGGTGACCCCCTCAAAAAATAAGATTATTTGGCTAAAGGTAATTTTTTGGTCTCCACAGTATGAATTGGGCCTTTTCCTACAGCAGCCGCTATGCCTACCCACGCAAGAGAGGTACCATTTTTATCGGGAGACCTTGGGGAACGCTGGGTGGGAGTTAATTTGTGTGAGCCCAGTGATGCCACGCTTTCCCACACTAAACGTGTGAAAAAACTGATTTTTTCCAAGCAAAAAATGAGGTTTGCAAGGGATTCTGGGTAAAGGAACGTTGGAGGATCCACGCAAGTCATACCTCCTTGGAAGCCCCCGGGTGTCTACTTTTCAGAAATGTGTGGGATTGGTAGGTTTCCCTAGATGGCTGTCTCGCATGGGGCCAAAAACCCAGGTAACCCCTCTTGCAAAAGCTGGTGGACTTAACATTTTCACCATTGTTAAATTCACCAGCTTTTGCAAGAGGGGTTACCTGGGTTTCTGGCCCCGTGCGAGACAGCCATCTATGGAAACCTACCAAATCCAAACAGTTCTGAAAACTAGACACCCGGGGGCTTCCAAGGAGGTATGGCATGTGTGGGTCCCCCAATGTTTACCTACCCAGAACTCTTTGCAAACCTTAAAAATAGGTAAAAATAGCACTTTTCCAAACATTTTGGCGTGGGATCGCGGTGCTGGCAAAAAAATCCTACTACCCTGCGTTCCCCTTGTTCTCCAGAGTAAAAGGATACCACACCTTAACAGAGTTACTCAAAAGTCAAACATTCAAGCACAGCTATGTATTCCTCAAAGACACACACATACAGGTTGGATTTGGCACGAGGGCGAGTGATGGTTCAGTACATAAAATTTTATTAACAAGATATTTCAAAAAAATGAAATGCTCTGTCAATAAATAAATGCATAAAAACTGAACCAGTGACTCGCAACTCGTGAGCTGTAAAGCCACGACAAGGCACCAACCGTTTTACAGGCCATTCACGCACCTTTCATACCTGATACAAAACAGACCATTGACACCATCCGAATGGAAAAGCAACACATAACAACAATCACAATAAGGGGCAAGGTACACCCTACTGCAGAAAGAGAAAAAAAACAATTATTACTGCACACCCATCTAATCCGCAAGCACACACACATACTGGTTGGATTTGGCACGAGGGTGAGTGATGATTCAGTACATACAATTGGATACGCAAGTAATTTCATCAAAAATGAAATACACTGCATATAATTGAAAGTATGATAAACTGAACCACTGACTCGCAGCTCGTGAGCTGTAAAGCCACGTCAAGGCACCAACCTCTTTACAGGCCATTCATACACCTTTCGTATGCGTGACACATACAAAACATTCACATCGCCAGCCGCGGACCCATCACATTTCAACACTCACACCAGCAAACAGCGCCATTCAAGGGCCCATCACTTTCACACGCCCACATTTCTGACACTGCAACTACACAAAATGATGGACTGTGTGGAGTGTCACTCAACTAGCAGTGTGTGTATTGACCAACAGAAAGTAACTACTCACACACCGCCTGCCGAGCGCCAGTCCACCCACACCACCATCCAAGCACCAGACCATGCAGACTGCCAGCCAAACACCACTCAGCGCACACCGACAGCCAACTACCACTCCACACACACCACCAGCCAAGCATCACTCCACGCACACCACCAGCCAAGCGCCACTCCACAAACACAACACCATCCAAGCACCACTCCACACACGCCGCCAGCCAAGCACCACTCCACACACACCGTCAGCCAAGCACCACTCCACTCACACCGCCAGCCAAGCACCTAACCATACACTCCGCCAGCCAAGCAAAAATCCACGCACCCCCCCAGCACAACTCCAATCCATGCACTATGCCAGCCAAGCACCAGACCACGCACACCACCAGCTAAGCGCCATCCACTCACACCACCAGCCAAGCACCTAACCATGCACTCCGCCAGCCAAGCAAAAATCCACTCACCCCCCCAGCACAACTCCAATCCATGCACTATGCCAGCCAAGCACCAGACCACGCACACCACCAGCCAAGCGCCATCCACTCACACCACCAGCCAAGCACCTAACCATGCACTTCGCCAGCCAAGCAAAAATCCACTCACCCCCCCAGCACAACTCCAATCCATGCACTATGCCAGCCAAGCACCAGACCACGCACACCACCAGCCAAGCGCCAGTCCACGCACACCAACAATCCAAGCACAATCCTGCACACACCACCATCGAAATTAGAATTTTTTAAAGAAATACCACAAATCAAATGTAGAAACCTACAAATCTGCTAACACAAATTCAAAACCTAAATGCTTTGCACTAATGCAAACCTAAAAGCAAACTAAAAAATATTACAGAAAACAGTCCAGACAGTACACTTACAAGCTCAATGAAACTCCCAAAACTTCTTTTGTGTGTGGTACGATTTAAAACAAGCTGGCACACACAATCCAGGATTTGAAGGACAGTCAGGACAGTGCATACGAGACTCCCTCCGCACTTCTCTTCGCCAACAGACTCTACATCTTTTAGTGGGATTGTCTTTTGCAGTTGTGGGAGGAATGTATTCTGGAAAGTGGCGATCTTTAAGTCTAGCCACTTCCTCCACCACTCCAAATCTTGGCACACTTGCCTGTTCCACTAGTACAAGGCTGCCTATTATAGTCTCCTGAAACTTAACAAAAGGCATCTTTGACTCAGGACAAGATTTCTGGAAAACAACAAAAGCATTAAAGGATGCCAAGTGGAAAAGATGGATAGCCAACTTCTTGTACCAAACGTAAGCCTTTCGAAGAGCAGCATAAGGTTCCAACCTCTGATCTACTCTGTCAACACCACCCATGTGCCTATTATAGTCTAAAATGCACACAGGTTTACGCACTTCAGCAGTCTCACCCCGAACTGGCAGAGCTTCAGTGCTTTCGTCATGGATAGTAGTCAGCATGTAAACATCTCTCCTGTCTGAAAACTTCACAGCTAGAAGCTTCCCACATCGCAATGCAGTAGACTGTCCCCGCACAAGCCTTTTGCAAACAAGTTCTATTGGGAAACCTTTCCGGTTACTGCGCATCGTGCCACATGCAACAGTGCCCACTTTGGCCAACTCCTTGAACAAACGCACACTAGTGTAGAAGTTATCTACATATAAATGGTGGCCTTTGTTAAATAATCGTCTACCTAGTTCCCACACAATTTTCTCAGTCACTCCAAAAGTGGACGGACAAGCAGAAGTGTTAATGCTGGAATCCTTACCGGTGTACACCCTGAAATTATAAACATATCCAGTCTCACTGTCACACAGCATATACAGTTTGATGCCATAGCGTGCCCTCTTACTAGGAATGTATTGCCTAAAAACCAAGCGGCCCTTGAACAATACCAAAGACTCGTCCACAGCTATTTCTCTTCCAGGTGCAAACATCTCAGGAAAACGATCAACAAAGTGATCAAGGACAGGCCGAATCTTAAAAAGACGGTCACAATCAGGGTGATCGCGTGGCAACGCTAAATCATTATCAACAAAATGCATCATGCGAAGAAGAAGCATATATCGATCACGAGTCATAACTGCTGGAAATATAGATGTTGCCATCAAGGGACTAGTGGACCAATAAGAAGACATTGATGGCTTCCTTAGCAAGCCCATCAAAAAAGTTAATCCCAAAAACTTCTTCATCTCTTCAACATATGTGGGAGACCAATAGGTAGCTCTGGAATGGGGCTTAAGGCTGGCACTGTGGTCCCTCAAATACTGCTCTGCATACAAATTAGTTTGCTCCACAATCTCCTGCAAAAACTCATCGTCAAAAAACAACTGAAAATATTGAATTGGCAAAAAATTGTCAGTATTCACTCTACACCCTGGAACACCAGTGAAGTCTGGCAATTCCGGCTGCACCATGCCAGGGGCAACCCAGATGTCATCACTAACATGAGGAGAAGAAGCCACCCTAGCCTGCAGGCCAGATGCCTCTTGCTGCACTACATCAACGGGAACACTAGCATCCCCAGATGCCTCTTGCCTCACTACACCAACAGGAATACTAGAATCCCCAGATACATTTTGCATCTCTTCACCAACAGAAGAACTCACATCCCCAGCTGCCTCTTGCATCTCAACATCAACAGAAGAACTCGCATCCCCAGATGCCACTTGCTGCTCAACAACAACAGAAAGACTAGCAGCACCAGATGCCTCATGCTGCTCAACAACAGGAAGACTAGCAGCACCAGATAACCTTTGGCGCACCACAGCAATGTGAAACCTTTTGGGCGCAGCCTTTACCACACTTGCCTGTTCCCGACGAGAAAAAAAGGGAAACCTTGAGGACCTAGGCTGCCGCTCACATGGCTCTTCCCTCTCTACCGGCACATCAATGTCCCTCTCTACCACAGGCACTTCATCAGCACTAGAAGAAGAATCATCATCCGATGATACCATGCGAAGAGAAAACTCACTGCCTGAATCTTCTGCACCTACCTCATGCTCCGAATCGGAGTCAGTGTCTGGACCATGGTCAGAGGAAGACTCAAAAAGCAAACTAACAACCTGCTTAGCAGTAATCCTGCGAGCAGCCATTATCCTTACAAATCAAGAAGACTACACACACAAGTGAACAACAACCTACACTGTGCAAAGGAAGAAGTAAACAAGGTAGAGTCTTCACACAAAAATCAATACACTCAAAAACAATTCAAATCTAACCAAATATAAGAAGACTCACCAGCACCTACTCTGCTGAAACACAGCAAAAAGAAAGGAAATCCCACTGGAAAGAAAAAAAAAGTATAGATTAGACAAAGTACACATCAAGCAGCAATACAAAAAAGAAAGTTAACAATCAAGAAACACAAAGCCACACAAACAGCAATAACTTCACTTTTCATAACAATACATTTATCTAGGAAAAATAGTACAAAAAACATTTACTTACCAAGCACATGCAACTACACAAGCTGCAAAACCAGCATTAACCGAACCACAACCTACACCAATACAAACAGCAAAAGCCTGGATCAAAAACAAAGAAGAAAAAAAATAATTTAATACTACATTTCACAAACAACATAACAAATGAATAAACAATACACAAATTTACCCCCAAAATCACATCCACACAGATGGGCCATCAAAAAGGGCAAAACGGACAAAAGTACGGGTTGATTTGCCCACCGGGGGGGAGGCCAGAAAATCTAAATTTAAAATCCGACCCACCTGAAAGCGACCCTTGCCCAATGGGTCACTTCCTACAATCTAAAATAAAATCCCTGGTGCTAGTGGGGGCATTTCCACCGCACAATCGCAATGCTGTGCGCGACCGTGAGGCAGAAATGCCCTGCAAAGAGACATCAGAAGAGAGGAAAATCACTTACCTCTCCCCTGATGCCTCTTTGCAAACCCCCCCAAATATCTCAAAACCAACCTAACACCTCCAGGCGCAGGAAGCAAATGGCTTCCCGACCGCCTGGGAATCCCTGAAGATGTTGGCGCGTGCTGTGCGCGCTGACATCATCAGGGATTCTCATGGGGAGGGGGACAACAGAATTACTGTGGTTAACTGCGATGCTGGACAGAGGCACTTGCATCCTTGATTTTCACAAGCGCAATCCTAAAACAGTTCCTATGACCAGGAGCTTCTTTCTCCCCATCTGCTGCTCTCAACAGTCTCTAACCATTTATACACATAAGAGGCATGTGAACTCACACAGAAGATCCCCTATTGGCAACGCCCACCAACTAGCGGAGTGCACCATCTTTCCTAAATTTACCCACTATGATGGACAGCTCACTCAAGGGACCTGTGCACACATTGGTGCGATGGCATAGTAACACACACGGACACTGGAGACAAAGCAAGCGCTCGAGTTGCAGCACAAATTCAGGAAAACATTCATCAGCCCAAAAACATTTGTGACCTTCCCACTATGATTCACAGCTCACACAAGGGACCCCTGCGCACATCTGTGCAATTGCATAGTAACGCACACATGGACACTGGAGACAAAGATGGGGCTCGAGTTGCAGCACAAACTCAGGAAAGCAATCATCAGCCCAAAAACATTTGTGAACTTCCCACTATGATGAACAAATGGTCTCTGTTTCCAGATACCTAAGAGCCTTGCTAGTTTATTCAGATAACAACCAACACACACTGGGGTCGATTGTGAAAATATGGTATTGTGTACAAAAAAGGGGAGAAATGCTCCTCTTTTAGGTGTCCCCTCACTCACCAGGGTTGCCCCACGGTGACATGCTTCATCATTGGGCCCATCCCAGTCCTCTACGGGCTGGGGCGTGCTGCGACTTGCGAAAGTTACGTAGGAGCACTTTATTAGACTATGTGTGGTGCATGTGTATTTGAGGAGTGGACTATGTGATGTGTGTTAAAAATACCTGCCCAGTAGGTTTACAATAAACTTTATTCTTGCCTCTAGGTGGTAATAAACGGGGTGGAAAGATAGGCTGCCCTAAACGTAATGTGTCCAGATGTACCTATCAACTCCTATCGTCGACATGTTTCGTGCATACCCCAAGCACTATGATGGACAGCTCACACAAGGGACCCCTGCGCACATCTGTGCAATTGCATAGTAACGCACACATGGACACTGGAGACAAAGATGGCGCTCGAGTTGCGGCACAAACTCAGGAAAACAATCATCAACACAAAAACATTTGTGAGCTTCCCACTATGATGGACAGCTCACTCAAGGGACCCCTGCGCACATTTGTGCAGTTGCATAGTAACGCACACATGGTCAATGGAGACAAAGATGGCGCTAGAGTTGCAGCACAAATTCAGGTAACAATCAACAGCCCAAAAACATTTGTGAGCTTCCCACTATGATGGACAGCTCACTCAAGGGACCCCTTCGCACATGGCATAGTAACACACACATGGTCACTGGAGACAAAGCATGTGTTTGAAAAGCAGCACACAAAAAAAAACATTCATCAGGCCAAAAACACTAGTGAGCTTTGCCTAGGCAGCACAGGTGTGTTTTTTAGCCACTTCAGAAACACACATCAGTATAAGTAATGAAGGACAGAGGCACTTGCATCCTTCATTACAATGAGCACTATTATTTTACTTTATAAATGACCCCCATCAGCATTTTTGTAGAAAAAACGGCCTTTCAACAACATTGCAGCCAAGAGAAGACTTCATAGATAATGTTCCCCCAACAAGGGGAGCGACCCTTCCCCAAGGGGCCGCTCCCCGAACTACGAAATTGATCAACAAAAAAAAACCAAAAAAAATCCCTAACATTCCTGCTGCACGATCGCACGATCGTGCAGCAGGAAACCTCTAAAGTGCCACCGAGGGAAAGGAAAAGCCTTTCCTTTCCCTCCTTAGAAGTTATAATGCAATCTCCCCCGCCCCAGCTGCAAAACAAACCTCTTTGCAATCCGACGCGCGGGAAGCAAATGGCTTCCCTGCGCGTCGGTAAACAAATGGAGCCTCCGGTGACGTCAGCGCGCCTCGCGCGCTGACGTCATTGATGACGCGGGCGGGGAGGGCGGGGGGAGGCAGGGGAAGGTCTTCCCCTGCCATCCCCACAGAAACGAAAACAATCGGGCAGACTCGGGGGGAGCGCTGGTGCTTCCCCCGAGGGTGGGGCTCATGACGAGCTGGGCTCGTCATGAGCGTGCGAGGAGGCTACGCCATGACGAGCCCAGCTCGTCATCAGCCCCGAAGGGGTTAAGCACAAGCTGGCACAAAACTCCAGCCTCACAAATGTGCAGGACTAGCGCCTATACAAGAAAAGGTGAGACAGCAGTCTTAGGGTGCGAAATAGGGGTGGCACACAATTATTAAAACAATCTTGAAAACTCTCACTTATTTTTAGGATTGGTGAAAGGCATATGTCCCCTCATTTCATTCACCTGCACCATTAGATAAGTGGGTAGCCATCTTTGAATGGCTTTGAAACAATGAATCCAAGGGGACTGCGCGATGCGAAAAGGAGGCCACACCTTTTCACATCTCGCAGCACTGCACTGGAACGAGCTTCATATTTTACCCATCAATCTCGCAGACCCTACTCATCACTAGCCCGTCCTTAGCGCTGTGATATCTCAAGGGATGAATGTTGCGCTTTATAAATATAAATATAAATAAATATAAAGATGGCTGCCTGTATGTGCATTCCCACACCGCAGTAAGAATGGAATCAGCTTTTTTCTGTTTATAAGAAAAAACATTCCAAGAATGGCCACCATGTGGCACATATGGCAGCTATCTTGGAAGAATAAGCATTGGCAAATCTAATAGCTCTGCACGTAGGTGTCATGGGTCCTATTGGTTTTGCTTAAGGTTGCTAAGTGTATAGGGCACAAAGCAAACACAAGGAGATCATGAACGGAACGCTGAAACTTTTCAGACACTCACCCCCAGTCACAGATCTGGGTTGAATCCATCACAGTTCTTTAGCTCACTTCGTCCCCCAGTTCGGACCCAGTCATACAAACCAGTCATGTCCCTGTTCCTCATGGGAACAGTCCAGCCCGAACTCCCAAGCCAGGTCTTTCCTGGACCGGATACAATCATCCTGGGACCGGTTTTGGGGTAACACCCTCATCAGCCAGGCTAGCTTGAATCCAGTGTCAAAGTGAGCAAGGGACCCATGTCTGGGCATACCCTGCCAACGTGGGGCTAACAAAGCAAACACATCTCCTTATGTTTGCCAAGTGTATAGGGCACACCAGTGAAAGCCAATATCTATTTTGTCTTGAATACTGAAAATCATAGCCTGCAGATATACAGGGGACTACATGATAAATGAAACAGCCCACCACATATTTCACTGCATTATCTAGAACCATTATCATACATGGAACCGCTATCCCTCACTCATCTTTGCTCCACTACTTGCTTAAGCGCGGCGACTAATGTCTAGAAAAGATCACCTTGCATAACACTAAAACAATTCCCACGTACACCAAACTCCAAATCAACGCTCTTAGAGCTAACCGCACTCAGGGGCATATTGACAAGCCCCTTACGCCACTTTTGCGTCACTTTTCTCATGTTAAAAGTGACGCAAAAGTGGGGCAGGTGGCTTGTAAATCTGCCCCTCAGTGCAGTGTGCTGTCTGCTTTGCCTTTCGACGCCATGTCAGGGATGTATAGTATGCAGGTAGCATTCAAATACAGCAGCACAAGGTGAGATGATTTACTATTATAGTGTAGAGTGTAGACCTAATAAAGCACAGAGAGTGGATCCTCAGTGCTTATTAAAAATAAGTCACTGCAAGCTCATAATAAAAATATGAAAACATTGCAGGCTGCAAGTTGATTTTTTTGCACAGAATTTATCAAATGAGATGCTTTTCTTGGTTGGTTAGTATACTCCAACAATCTCATCACATGTATTGTAACAATTCACCTGTAGACTATTCTGTAAATATAATATATTTCCTCTACTACTTTTGATCACACCAGTGTTACATTTTTAATGCAGAATTACCACAATATCTGGCTTGGTGTCTTTGGTTTCTTCGGCACTCTCATGCATGATTACTGTTGCTTGCTTGGGCTGTTAATACTTGTAATTAATTTGGGGTTGCTGGTCATTTTTGTCGTCCTTCTTTAAACACAGAAGAATTCCTTTGAAATATAGGATTCTTTCAGAACACTGAATTACACCTTGCATCCCTTATTTATTAAATGTTTACATTTTCTGTCGCCTACTTTTTACTGTTTCTGCTGTTTGTTTCATTATTATTTCTAGCAATGAGTCGTGTCTAATTGGTGGAGGGTTCTGACGTCATCCGTACGATTAAAAGACTTCAAAAGCTATATTTTGGGGTAGTCTAGAATGGTTGTATGATCTTACAACGAACTCCGTTGTAATTCATGCCTTTACCACGCATGCGTTACTACGGAATACTATTTTCACGCTTTTCCTTCTCCACGTTTTTTCCGTGGTGA
Organism: Lissotriton helveticus; assembly: GCF_964261635.1. Classification (NCBI taxonomy): domain Eukaryota; kingdom Metazoa; phylum Chordata; class Amphibia; order Caudata; family Salamandridae; genus Lissotriton; species Lissotriton helveticus. The sequence continues at coordinate 965,444,004 of NC_136070.1, forward strand.
CGTCATACGTAGAAAAAAAAACGCCCGTTTCCTTCCCCTGCGCCGCCGATTTCCTGCACATCTCCTCTAAAGGTTAGTGGTTCGTAGTAAAAGTATGCGTGGTAAAGGCTGACGTTGTAACCATGCATGCGTTGTAATGCATGCGTGGTTATGGTTTTCGTTGAAACGGCCTCGTTGTAGTGGCCGTTTCCCGTCTAGAATTAGCTATGACATTTTCCTGACAGTTATTTCAACAAACATGTAAGTCTTACGGCAGTCTTTCATTTATCACAGAGTCTGCCACAGATTTAGAAGTAATGGAAGCCTGGCAGGTCGCATATGTGTTTTGTGAAATTTTAATCATTTGGCTAGCTGTCGTTTTTTCAATATTAGTCTATCGTCGGTAAAATTAATCTGTTTTCTCAATGAAATTGCATTTTTTTATTTGCTTTTGTAAACATATTTTTTTTTAATTCATCTATTTTTTTCAAGGAAATCTCCATTTGTTTTTTAAGCTTTTGTATACATAGTGCGTGCCTGGCAGACCCAGCATATCTTTTAGAATTCAGTGTGTTGACCATTGCAAGGCGCTTCCTCCCCCTCCACCCTAGAGCCAGATAGACTGTTAAATTTAGAGACTGCCACCTGGCTAGCAAATATTTCACCCCCCTGGAGTGGCTCTGGTGTCCATTGCAGGAGCTGTTTGGAAGAGGAAAAGAACCAGTCGCGGCTCGGGGAGCGAGTACGGGTGAAGGGGTCGCGCGGGGGGGGGGATTAAAATTAAAATAAAAAACTTACCTTGCGGGGTCCTGCGCTGCCTCCGCCCCTGGCCGGGTTCCTCACCCGCGTTTTCCTGCTCTCCTGGCTCCGGCAGGAACAGGAAGCAGGCATCCTCCCTCCCCTCCCCTAAGCCAATCACAATGCTGCAATGGCAGCGTTGTGATTGGTGCGGATGGCGGCTAGCTAGGCGCCTGTGGGAGGCCATTTTCTCTATGTAGGCTGCATGCAGCCTACATAGAGAAAAGGCAGAGTGCGCATGACTGGTCTGGTCGGCCCCAGAGGGCCGAACAAACAGTCAGGGTCCACAGCATTGGGCAAGCCACTCCTCCCCGACCCGCCCCCAACCAGGCATACCATTCTGCTTTCTCGAAGCACAAGAACCAGAAACATAAAATGGTATTTAAAATACCATTTTATGTTTCTGCTTCACGCACTGCGAGAAAGCAGTGGGGCAACGCTCCTCCGCCCCTGAAAAGAACGATGGCCGTGGGTCCACCGTCCCCCATAGCAACATGGTGGACCCACTATAGTTTATATTTGTTTCTGAAGCTAGACTTCCAAACAGAGTCTATTTTGGATACATTTTAACCAATATTCCACACAGACTAGTTGACATGGTGAATAATTGGGAATGGTTCTAGAAGGGCTGCCCTGCCATTCCCAGAATCATTATGCTGACGCAATGGACGTTCCAATAAATCGACTCCATGGTCAAAAAAACTATATTCGGCCTCCCTCTAAATGAGGCGGGGAGCCAAGTGGGCAGCATTCGGGGCATCCACCCATTTTTATCGCACTTCTCTAAATCAGGCCGTAAGCTGCACAAACCATTGCTCTTGAGTACCACTACCCACTCTCCCCCAATGTAAATTGCGAACTTTATCACTGCTGGTATTTTATCCAACACAAATATTGTGGTAGAGCATTATAAAGTACAGTTTAAAGACCCTCATCCTGTTTGGGCTTCAATGGCTTGATACAAAGCTATTTGAACAAGAAATGTAACTATTACTGGAAAAGCCAATAGGTGTGACATTCACTGCCACCATTTTGGCTTTGCCAGTTATCCTATTTTCTCATAGTTTTTGTAAAACGTTATTGTTGTGGGAGCTGCTGGTCTGTCACCAACATAAAAATCTTTTTTTTAGTCCCAAACATCACACATTGCCAATGTAGTTGCTTACGCTTAAGGACACTATTTTTTTAAGGATGTGCTCCTTATCAAAGGGCAGAATGTTCAAGCTCATAATAAAGTTATCCAATGGCTGAAGTGGGCTGACCCTACGCCCTATGCCCTATGCTGTGTGCTTTACTGGGTAGAAGAAAAATGTTAACAACACAAATATAGACCAATGGATGTAGAGAGTTGACTGAAAGTCCTTATAAGTACATTATGCATGTTATTTTATAAAAATCAAAAGGTCTTGGCTACCACCAGACTTAAACATGGGGGACTGAGAAACCTGGTACTGCTGGCCATTATGCAAAATGTGTGTAATTTCCTAAATTTCATATTCCATGGGTTCTTGTTATAATCCGCCATGGAAGACTGGCTCACGAAAAAAATATCTTGCTCTAGAAACACCATGGAGTTATTTTTATGCATAAGGTGTGTTCTCACAAAATTTTCACTCGATATAGTGGCACACCACATTTCACATAACTGCATAATTTTTTTGAATTTTCTGGAAATTTAACAAACAATCATGAGATTTCCTAAAACCCGAATGCCTACTTGGCTCTATACTTGCTTAACCATGCCTGCAATACAAAACCCTATACATTTGATATAATGTTTCTGCCCATACTACTTCTATTCCTCTAAATGAGAGCTGACAACCCCTTGGCCATCTTCAAAATCAAAGGCCATAAACAGGAATAAGAACTCCAGCCACCCATCGTCACCACTCAATGGTCAGTTCAGTTTATTTCATGTTTATTCGGACCATTGGTCCACAAACAATACATATCATTGATAACAATTCGTCTTAAAAGAACATTTCATTAGCACACATAAATACATCCTAAAAACAGATTCAATCTAAAATCCCCACTATTACCCAAATTGCTTGAGGATTGGCTAAAATGCATTAAAAAGATATAAAACAGCCTTCACTTTTTCCATAGATTTCCCCATGGCCATGGCAATATCTAAATAGGCCATTTCGGTCATCAGTATCACAGCCAGGGTCCTAGTTTTAATCTTATATTTCACTCAATGGTCAATCAGGACATCAACTTTACAAAGCTTCGTTCTTTCTTTTTTGGAAATGATAAAAGTTTTTCTGCAGCCATAACTGTACACACCTCTGCAGAACTGGGCAGCAAACTCCCTGGGATGACAGGCTTCAGAGTTTTCTGCTGCAGCAGCCTCTGCAAAAGCAGGGTACACAGTATATTCAATCCAAGGGGTCATGGAGGGGTCTTAGAGGAGGGAATCACTGTGATGTCATTAACTCTCAATGGTGGACCATATTGCAGTTCCCAACGTCACTGGGTAAGCAATTTGGTTTTATGCTACATCCTGATCTGTCATATTTTTTGCATCCATCTACTTTGACTACGAATGAACCCCAAAAAAATTATCTTGCTGTTACACACAATTTGGAGTGGTAGGAGCAGGGCTTTAAGTGGGCCGGGTCCTGCCGGTGCTCGGCACCGACAGTTCTAATAAGCAGGTGCTGAGACAGGTCCCTATCGGGCTCTCCATTTTTGCCCTCATTCTCAGGGTTCTTAATATAAAAAGCTGACAGTGCCCATCTAAAGGTCTGCCTGCGGCCTCCGGGAAAAAACATGAAGAAAGAGAACAGGCTGTGCCCATACTTGTTGATACAGTGACGAGAGGTTTATTTCAGTTGCAAAAACCGGGAACTTATTTGTGTAAATCGCGAAATGACTGGGGAAAACATATAAATGTAGGAATTATACACATTTTAATGACATCAAAAAATTATGTTTTTACAAAGACGCAACATGTTTACTTCAACTAGATAGAACATTCCCTACCAAATTGTTTTAGCTCCTGGAAATACTGAAAGGAACATTGTAGAGGTTAGAGAAGGGAAGGGAGCAAGGCTCTGCATGTGTGTTACAATAAAAAATAAAATAATGACTAATAATAGACTGAGAAATATATGTGAATATTTGTGACTATCAACACGGAAGAATAGAATTGACACTAAAGAAAATGTCCATTTTGTTTAGGTAGGAACACATACATCGTGTTCTTGATGATTTAAAAAAGAGGCATATAGGTAATAATATTGCATCTCAAGCAACTTTTCATGGCGCATCTCCATGCTGTATTTCGGGTACAATCTCCTAATGAACTATGGCATGGTATTCATTTATTTGGGACATTTAAAAGACACAAAGATTTTATTTTGGATGTTTAAAAGACTCAGGGCCATATTATCAAGAAAGGGCGATACATTATCGCCGCTTTTATCGGCAGGAAACTGCAGCTAAAGCGGCGATAATGGGCTTGATAATATGCCCTTGTGAATTCCATAGAAGCCCATGTTAACACCAGAACCTGGGCTTCTATGGGAATTCACAAGGACATATTATCAAGCCCATTATCGCCTAGTTAGCTGCAGTTTCCTCCCGATAAAAGCGCTGATAATGTATCGCCGATTCTTGATAATATGGCCCTCAGAGCTTGTTGCCAGGTGGCCACTTTAGAGAATGAGCATTTCAATGTTACTTGTTGTATTATATATCTGGATGCAATGACAGAAGTAGCAAAATACCAGTTGGGCGGCACACTATGCTAAGCACAGATTTTTAGCTTACGTGTTTATAAGCCACGCCCTTAATTACATCGGCCACGCCCCTTTGAGAGACACCTCCTTTCCCCAGTTTTTTCATCCCACTTAAAACCCTGGGAAGGATAATAAGATTCCTTTATTTTACAACCACCCGCTGTGCGTTTTACTCACCTTCGTGTAGAGATGACCCTATGATGCTATTCACTGAGTAAGGGCTAGGGACATTATAATCTCACCTTCCGGCGACTGGGAAATTTCATGCGGATAACACTGTTAAGCCAATTTTTCATGAATAACTAGATTGTTGAGAAAGGCAGTCTGTACTGTGTCCAAACCAGGGCATTTTCCAAGTTGGGCTAACAGAATTAGACACTGGTAAGACTGGCTAATAATTTGTGGCTTTGGTTTTTTATGTTGATTCTTTATTCAATTAATTGTCGAAAAGGCCTATAGACATTGTCGCTGCATGTAGGAGACGGCTGCTATTTTTGGGAAGTAAACGGTGATGATATTATTCCTGCTGGTCATTTCTGCGTCCCCAGTTTAGTAGTCATTAGCTGCCAGAACTATTTCTAGACATCATTAGAAGCTCTGACTGGCACTTCCTTGGAATTGACACAATTGGTGTAATGGAACAGAGCACTAAGAATGTCACGTGTCACACTTCTTTGTAATGTTTCTATGATAATGCTGTTCATTTTCCCAACGAGTTAACTGAGTTTCCATGGTAAAGAGTTGTGTTAGACACACAAGATTTCAGTATTTCGCCTAAAATGCAAGAATTTTGCAAAATTATGTTGAATGTTCACAGCAATGGTCTTTACATGGAAAACTATATTGTAGTATGTCAGTGATAAGAATATGGGTTTCCTATTCCATTCTGTGGCATTTCCTCAATAATGCTGAAGATTTGACAAAACATAGGGGTTGATTAGGATCGCGGACGGACTTGAGTCCGCCCGCGACCCCTGAGGAGGAGGTAACGTCCGCATGGGCTGCGGCGTACCCTCCGAGCAAATTAGAATGTGACCGCCAGGGTGGCGGTCACATCCTCTATCCTTAACATTGCGGCGGGTGCAGCTTCATGCTGCACCCGCCACAATGTTAAAAATGCCTGCATCGCATTTGCATGCACAAAGCGGCAGGCACCGCGCGGTGCCTGCTGCTTTGTGCACGCAAATGCATGGTACCCCCCATGTGCACACCTCCTTCACCCAGGAGGCCCGCAACGGGCCCCCGAAGTGAAACTCTGTATGCTTTTCCACGGCGGAAAAGCCGCCGCGGAAAAGCATTACATTCCCACCATCCTAATATGGCTGGCGGTGTCTGATAGACACCGCCAGCCATGTGAGAGCTTTGCCGCCGCGGTCAGAAGGCGACCGCGGCGGAGAAGCTGCGGACGGAATCCCAGACCCACCGCCATCCTAATTTGGCGGTGGATCTTTGGAGGCTCCGCAGCGGTTTTCCCGCATCCTCCGGGCCGGCAGTGGCTTCCGCCGGCCCGGAGGATGCGGGAAAACCGCGATCATAATCGGCCCCATAGTACAGCGTAGTGCTTAATTTGTGCTGGTGGTTTCTGGTGCCCAGCATCGGCACCTAATTGGCACTTATGGCTGTCTGCCACATGATGGCGCTGTTTGTGTGCTTTAGAAATGAACACAACAACAGTTGTTTATTAATTCAGAAGACATTGCTAGTGGCTAATACCTTGTGTTCCAGCTATTCTTGTAGCTTTGGGGCCTGGAAGAGTCTGAATTGTCACACTTGAAGGAGTGTGATTGCTAGAAGTTGTGTTGCTACTGTCGGCAGCACTGGCGGGGCAATGCCTAGTGTGAGCTGCAGTAGCCTCCTGATGACGACCCCGGCACTTATTGTTTTACAAATTAAGAAATGAGTACAGGGTACAATTCCCCAAGCAATGCTGTATTTTTGCACACTGTAGGATTTTTCTGATAATGCCGTGAAATTAGCGTAGCGTGCTATTTTATCTCCACGGTAATGCTACCAGCATACTGCAATATTTTCAGGGAAATGTGGGATGCTATAGCATAGTATTTCCCTGGTAACGTTGTGTATTTGGCAGACTAGACTGCAGAATTTTCAAAGTAAAGTTATGTATTTGGCACACTATGCCCATTATAATGCTGTGAATGTGGCACACAATGTTGTCGTAAATCCCAAATTATGCATGCGTTTTTGCATATTATAGTGCAATGTTTCCAGGGTAATTCTTTGAATTTATCAAACAATACTGAAATAGGTTTCAGCAATGTGTGTATTTCCCTATTGTCTTAGCATTTTCATAGGATGTTGCTAGACTGGCACATTGTGTCGAAATATACCTCTATAAATGTTGAGAGTGTGCATTAACCAATGCTTAGTTTTTACCTACCTATATGTATGCCCCCACTGTGCCCAGGCTCTCACACTGGACTAAGGCAGTGCATAGAAATCGTACAAAAACACAGATTACTTTTTATCCTAAAACATAATGATTCTTTGTCTCTTCACCTTTGTTGGAATGTAGTCCAAAGTTTGGGACAAATGGCGGCTGGGGATGACTGGGTTCCATGGTAATGAATTCCAGAGAATTAGCTAGAGCGGCATCGATGAAGCGACTCATGAATAATACCGTCTAAGTGGCTGGAATCTGAATTTTTCCATTTCATCCCTCAATAATCCTACCTGGCATCCCAGGAATCCTTTGTCTCAGATACTACATCACAGAGACGGGCTCTAACAAGTCTGACATGGCTGTTATTACTTTTTCGTCTAGATCAGTCAACTCTGCTGGATTTTACCGACTTCAGATGTATCTATTAAACTAGTAGAAATATGAACATTAGGCGCATGTCTAAGACCCCGGTGCTGATATAAGGAAATATAATGCATTTTGTTGGTAGCTCCTAGCATTCCAGGTGAGACACATTAAGCCACCAGTTAATTGATGTTTTACCCACTAAAAATATTATAAGGATATGAATAAATATAGTACCATAAATGCTGAGCCAGAACATGACATAAGTATTCAACATACTACTCAGATAAGCGTCAATTAAAGCGAAACACGTGTCATTGGATACTTTATTTTTCAAGTATAGAGTGACTGGTATTTTACTAATCCATAAGCTATGATTAAATCCTTGTGATGAAAAGTTGTGCCAGAACACAAAGATTTGAGCATCAATATGGTGTCACCACTGAATTGACAGGTTTGAGAGTCCCCCCCCCCCAAAAAAAAATCTCACTGGCTAAGCTATTTACGCCCTTGAGGCCAGACCGAAGAAGATGGGTTGGGATGCTGGAGTATTTATTGATCGATTGCCAATGTGCGTGCCTGTGTGTAATTAAAAACCTTTCATTAGGGATCTAACTCGTCTTGTTCCAGTGGGTATGTCAAACACACTTTTGAAATTTGGCAAAAACGTAGGAAACTAATTGAGAGAATATTGCAAAACTAAAGTTACTGTTTATAAATTACTCTACGTGAATCATAGAGTTTCTAACTATTAAAACGTGTTCCTTGAGTATATCTTTCTTAAAACGTGTGAAACACATTTAGCGCTTTTTATTATTTGTTTAATGAGAAATTCAAATTACACAAACCAATTTTCTCAGAAAAATATGTGTATATCTTAAATCCAATTTCTCATTATGCAAACACAGCAACAATATTATGAAATCAGTTTGCCCTTGTCGAAAACTTTTCTTTTAAACAAATCTTGTTTTCTTAACTCCCTATTAAAAAAACAGTGAAAATGCTCCAGTACAAGAATTACATAATGTGTTATGCTATGTTACATTAGGTCATGTTATATGCCTTTATATACTGTATTTCCACCAATTGAATGGCCATGAAGTGCTTTCGGAATGAGGAAGCCCTCTAGTTTTCTGGGATTATTATTGACCAGAGTCAAAGTAGCATTGTAATATTACCTCGTAGGCTATAATTGATAACAATTGTGAGCCTGATTCTAAAATATTTGTAACTGGCAAGGCATGGAGCAAAACTAAGACATCTCAAAGATGCCTTGGTTTTATGGGGACCAGATGGCTCAATGTCTCTAAGACATCAATATTTTCAGCCCTTGACTTTTCTCTTAAAAGGAAATGAGATTCTATGCTTTCAAGTAAATGACATACATATTTAACACACTCCTCAGATAGGCATTAATGGAAGCGAAACATGTGTCAGATACTTTGTTATTTCAAGTATATATTGACGGATATTTTACTAATCCAAAAGCTGTAATAGTCTACCTGGCATGGTGAATAAAAATTACTTATTTAAATGCGATCACAGACATTGTGGTTTGCTGATCACAGAGGGCCATTATTGCTGTGATGGCATCCAATTGGAGTGAATCACAGTTTTGCTCTACCTCATGCATATTGATGAGGTAGGTCGAATTGCGCTTTAAAATGAATGATGATTTTGCAATCTAATCTGTTAGTACATAGGTCCTGTCGCAAAACCTGCTTTAATTTGCCAAACCACAATGGGCAATATGCAACTGCTTTTTGCAAATTAAACCCTAGTACATCAGGCTCAGAACTCTTGATTATAGGAGACACTGAAGATAGTTTGTAGCTCCCCAGATTAGGAGCACCTCCATCCACCACTCTAAAAGTAAAGATCTGGGAAGTCATATTCAACTCTAAACTCTCATCCACTGCCCCAGTTCGATAATTGGTCAAGGGAAAGGGTTGCTCCGAAGTCTACAGGGTCAGGCCAAGACTGAAATTAGACCCATGCCCAAAATAAAAGTGGATCCCATTAGTGAGTTAGATGACTACAAATGTGGCCCACATTTGCAAAGTGGGGCAGCTTTAAACATGTAAAGACAACCTATAAGTGTTTTGCAAAGTATGGGAAACTGAATGGATTTAAGCTTGCACAGGCAATGCTTGTTTTAATATTAGGGGAATCAATAGTATTAACTGGCCCAGCAGACAATAAAACAGACACACATACAACCAAAAAAGTGGTTCACTCCCAGGCTTGTCAGACCAGCTCATCAGGTGCTGCCTGATTACCCTATACGCCAATCCAACCAAGCCAGGAGATCCTCCAACCCCACCAAACTGACTTCTAGGTGGAGCTACTGAAAGTCATTGTGAATGGCTTGCTCGACTAATATTTATTCCATGCTCCTAAAGACACGAATCAACGGGCTTTAAAAGCTTTGGACCAAGCAGCCAGTATATGTCTTAATCATGGCCACCGTGACTACCTAAAACAAGCCTTTCAAGCAATCCACCGGCCTACAGTGGACATGAGAATAAAGTTCAAAGTTCTCTGTGCCATTTGCAAAGCTTAGCACAGCAGAGAACCAGGATACATTCTGGGATATGCCCCGATCAGCGATGGCAAACCATATCTACCAATGAAACCATTGACCCAGACTTTGAAAACCGACGCACCCACGCCTCAGAGTGGAATTAAACTGCATCTGTTTCAGAAAACTCTTAAAAAACCTGAACAGTGCAGTCTGGCCTCAGGGGAATAGCTTAGTCTTTGAGATTTGGGGTGTGGTGGAAGGGGGGGTGTTAGGGAGGTGTGAATCTCAAATGTCCTAACTAAAAGCACAATGGCCTGCAGGGTAGAGGTGTGAGATGACCAAGGTGCGGGGTCGACTGTTTCTATGAGGAACAGGGTCAGCACTAATTTGCAGTATGTGGGCCTCGTCTGTGTAGATTGGCACAGTGGATGAAACACATAGTGTTGGAATGCTACCCCGTGTGATTGCACTTTTTACACTATTCGTAAGCATTCATCCCATCACCATTTGGATTTTTGTCATTAGTATGCCTGGAAAGTTGAGGCTGGGCAGATTTAAAAGCCTACTACTGCCATTGTTTGCGAATTTCATAAAGTAGTAAATTTGCGCTCATTCAAGGAGTACTTCTATAGGTACAGATTTACTACTTTTGTGGTTAACCTATCACTATATATATTTGAGATTTAAGATGAACAAGTTAAACCTCTTAGCGGTTGCCCTTTTTACAGGATACCCCCCCCCCCCATAATTTGCATTAATTTGCTTGGATTGTGAAGTCTTCCTCATCACTATTATTGTGCCACCTTTCTTCACCCACCTGTATTATTTTTATACTTGGACTTTGCCTAACCGGTTAATCTACCCTTTTTTGTAGTTCTATCTTTTCCTCCCTTCTTCTCTATATCTCCTTCTTCCTTTCCTTTCTTTCTTTTTTTACAGCTTATTCTCTCTCACCTCTTTCTCCCTTTTTCCATCTTTTCTTAAAGATTGTATATAAGTATTGTTTGTTATTGGTGCATTTATCATAATTAACATGTGTACCTCAATATAGGAGTAAGATTGACTTGTATGTCACTGTATATGTTGTTATTGCTCAGTTCTTAATTTTTACGAATAATTGCAACACACAAAAAAATCTTAGTGAAATGGGAGCAACAAGAACAACAGGCACAGACATAGAAGACCAACTCAGGGCCCCCAAACACAGCCACCAAACCAAGAATGAATTTGAGGAGTGTCACACCTCAAACACCCCTGCTTAACCTACACAACTGCCTGTCCCACCTGGGCCTGATAGTTCCCTCTAGGAACTCATGATTATGGTTACATATAACACAGCAACTTGGAGTCCCTGCCCTGGTATCATTTATATTAAATGTATTTTCACAGCATGCAGTCTTTTTTGTCTCTGCTATAGGAAGCTTTCTTAGTAGAGGATATCGAATCAGTGCATGTCGGCAGTGCTCTATTTTTCCAGACCTTGCCCTTTACAAATAATTTTATCAAAAGACTGACCGCCCCATGAACTAAGCCTGGATTGCAAATAGAGAAGGACGCACAGGTAAATTGATAGTGTAGGCTGAGTTGAATCATGGTGTTTTGTGCCCTGGTTAGGCCCATGTAGCAATGCTGCACATTTTTTTACATTGTCTTATTTTTGGAACATTAACAATTTACAGTGACCTTTTGCACATATTTGCTTGTGCGACAATGTTGGATTTGTTTCTCTGAAACTGTTTTGCTTACACATCTGGCTTTGCGCAACATTATCGTGATGCCTCGAACACTGAGTACAAGGCCTTTACACAAGCTGTAGAAATGTCGTTTATCTTCATCCATAGGGCTATAGGGCTTTCTGCATACCCATAAAAACACCATTCTGCATATACATTGCAAGGATGCTTTTTAATTTAAATAGAGACGCATTTCCGGGGGTTAGCAGAGGAGGCACTTCAGCTTATGTTGAGGGGTCCCTGCATGCTGAGGCTTCACTCAACAAACAGCTGCCTTACATCTCCGTGAGGGGTGTTCAGTTCGCGACCAAGACGGGGTCCTACATTCTGTCCCACCAGGTTATGGGGTTGTATCATACTGCGGGGGGATTGTTGGCTATACCCCTACACACACTCTAGACAAACATAGAGTAGGGATTCCATAGTAGGAGTACGCCTGATTACTATCTTGTTTATTATGCCTGCAAATACACACTGCTTTAGCACCAAGGTGTCTTTACCCTTTTTTGCCATTTTTTGTTTACACTGTATATATTGTGTATGTTTTGTATGTGTTACAATGTGAGCACAAATTGTTTGTACTTGTATATATGGTTTTGTTTCTGCAAATATCTTTTTAATATCGAAAAATCTATTTTGAACCTTAAAGTAGTTTATTGTGGGTACCTTTTTCCTTACGTTTTTTTCTTTTCTTTTTTTCTCCTAATTGTTCATGTTGTTGCGATTGCATTGGGTCCCGAACCATTGTTGCTGTATTATAGTATCTAGGAGATATGATGAATTCCTGTACTCTTTTACTGCACTGGCGCACAAATGGCTGCCTAGCACCAACTAAAGCACCCTTGCACCAGGTTGCATGGGTGCCAGCATTGGAATCAGGTTATTTTTGTGCAGGACGCAATACCTTCCTTTACAAAGACAACTGTTACGCCACCCCTGGGAAGACGTAGGCTTTTCACGCAATCCCAGGTTTACAGCATGTTGTAAATCTGGGAATGTGTCAAATGCCATGGGTGTTACGTGGGAACACCCACCAAAACACCCATGGCAGGCCTTCCTATCGCAGTGTGAGGCAACGCAGTGACTTTCTCTGCGTTGCCTCACACCACATCTCTGAGGCCATAAAAAGCCATGCAGTGTGGCTTTACGTGGCCTCATAGATATGTCTCTATAGTGTGCGTCCCATCGGAGCATCAATAAAAGTGACGATCCGGTGGCGCACAGGTCTGGTAAATGAGCCTCTATGAGTACAAGAAAAGAGCTATGCAATACTCTATAAAAACTCTCATTACACACATAAATAAAAAAATCTCTTCCTGAGCGCTTACTTATCAATGTATTCCCATTTAGACACAGAGGGGCTTATTTACAAAAAACTGGCTAGGGCAGCGCCACAAGTCTTTTTGCTGCACTGCCCTATGCCAATTCGGAAGGGCAGGAATGCACCATATTTACAAGATACAGTGCATTCCTGTCCTTTCAGCTGGCGCACAATTTGCAGCCACTTGACAACGCAGGCACCCTTGCACCATGGTGCAAGGATGTCTGTGTTGTTGGCATGATTGTTTTTGTGGAGGAAAGGGAACCTCCTTGCACAAAAACAATTAATAGAGGTGTTTTCCCCTTTCTATGTGTGCTGCAGAATGCAATTGTAAACATTTCTCCTTGTTATGCCTGTGTAATGTTGTCTTATAAGTGACACAAGTGTACAAGGACCCATATTGTGTTAGTATTATTTTGTGTCCTACAGGACTGGCATCCACAACAATTTCAGTTGTTCTGCATGGATTGAAGTAGGCTATATTGTTGGCAGACTCAACTGTGGTCTTGATCTTGTTGAATGCTGCCGGGTCACACTTCTCAGACCATTTGAATTGTTGACCTTGTTTTGTCAGTTCCCAAGGAAGGTCAGGATGAAGGAACATGCAGAGATTTGTCGGAAAACCAAGCCATCAACTGTACAGGAAGGGGATTGGGTACTTGTCAGGAAAAAGCAGACGAGAAAGACACTTGATATTATCAAAATCAACTTCAAGTAACCAGTCTTGGAGATACCATGGTCATGGCTGCCGCTGATGACAAGAGGATAACCTGAAACATTTCTCACTTCAGAAAATGCACTTCCCCCACAAAGGAGTCAGTGGCTGTTTGGAAAACGATAACGCCCTTGAGATCATTCAAGCATCCACCAGCAGCGATGATCATCACTCTTATCCTGCTGAGAGGGAAATAACAGAACCAAGTCAGGCACGTCGGTCACAGCGTACATGTTAAAGACCTGAATGTCTCATTGAAGAAGTCTAAAGACTCACACTTCCACAAGACTTTTCTTTTTTGTTTGGGTGAGGGGGAGAAGTAAGGTTGTCCCATAGGTGACATGAGGGCACTAGGACCCTGTGGGTTTGAATGGTGAGATGGCAAAGCAAAGGAAGTAGTTAGGGAACAGCAAAGGGAGGAGCAAGATAGGGAGTAGGAGCTATCAGGGATGGTTGATACATATTGAGCTCCTGTAACAATTGCAATATAGAAATGTTCCTCAGCCTAGAAAGGCGTTGCTTATTGCTGTTTGTTGTTACGACATTGCAACCTCTACTAGGGAGGCACAAGGTGTTGGCACTGCCCCAGGTTTACTTGATGTTGTAAATCTGGGTCAGCATCAAATTCCACAGGTATTGAGTGGAAACACCCACCGCAACGCCCAGGGAAAGCCTCTTTCACAGAGAGTAAGGCAAGGCAGCAACCTGCGCTGTTTTGCCATACTCCAGGCGCGCAATACCCATTGGGAACCGCTCCGTCACCAGCCGCGGTTGAGCTGTGCTGATGACGGAGCGGTTCCGTCATTGCCCCGCCCGCTCAATGGAACGCCCAACGCAGGCGCGGAATCCGCGCCGCAAATTAGGCTTTTGTTCTGTGTTCACCCCTTCTTACAGCCACTCTGTCTAAGTTTGGAAGAATTAGCCCCCCCCCCCCAAAATACTTTTCAGCCCCCCCGAAATTTGGCTCTAGTTGCCCACCTGCCTTACTCCATATATGCAAGGCTATGAAGAGCCATGCAGGGTGGCTTTACATGGCCTTGTAGATATAGTTAAGTCCTGCGCACCACCAGAAGGTCACAAAAAGTGGCGTTCCATCCGGCGCACAGGGTTTGTAAATAATCCACAGAGTGGCTATAAACAATTTGAGGCATCAGGCCCCTAATCCACTGCAAATCTTAGCAGCCAACAGACGAATAGGACCTCGGCAGATGATGCTATTATAATCATTAATGTTTTTTCCCCATCAGCTACATCATTTCTTGGCCCTTGTATATATAATACTAAAATATGCTGCAGGGGCGACCGAGCATCATCTAGCAACCAATTGTACAAACGGTGTGCAAATATTACGTGTGCTCCCACGTTTTCATGCTCTCTGGACACGCAGAAACAACTAAATCCACCTATCCGTCGTTAATCGGCAAATTATGTGACCAGGTTCGATGTTAGCTATTTGTTTTGTGCGGTGGGTGTCAAGAGTGGTTGAGCGGAAAATGGCGCTTCATTGCTATATGTCTTTCGCCAGTAGATGGCGATATCGTCACCGCAATTACTCTAGTTCGTGAATTACTTAACAAGTCACAAAAATGCATGATCGCACAACATTTTTTGGTCGGAGCTCTGTGTGCTGCCCAAGAAACACTGGATCGTGGTGCAGTCTTGCTGTGGAAATGAATAAATGAAATATTTTAATTAGTATTTTACAAAGACAAACCTAAATAAAGGTATAGCTCAATTGGAGATTAGTTTCTGTAATCCTCTCTTTTCTGTGCCTTGAGCCCACGTGCTTTCGAGCTGTTCACCTTTATCCGGTCAATCTTCATTTAGTCCTGACCTTTAAACTGGTAGAACTTGGCTTGGTGGTACTTTGTAATTTGGGCTTTGTCTATGCTAACTATGGGCCTACAAGTCCAAGCATGTAAGAGAGGGCAGGAATGCAAAACTGTGTTGATGACATAAAACCAGTTTACAGATTTGGTTTCTAAATATTCATTTAAGTGCCCCAGTTTCCAAATAAGCATTCAAGACAAGTGCCCCACTTGTTTCTAAATATTAAAGTGGCATGACTATTGGGGTTGTCCAGAATGCTACAGGTCACCTAGCCCGTGCCAGTCTCAGAAATAAATTATCTGAGCGGCAAAAGAGATTAGCAAACAAAGCAGGCACTGAACGTTAGCAAAATTCATTGGATCGAAGTGGTCAGCCTGGGACAGGGGATAGGATGTGGTGTTACAGCCAGACCTGCCAACCAGGGAACCAGCTTTGAATGTCGGCGTGGGCTCAACATCCTGTGATTATGGGAAAATCATGTAATCTCCTGTGCCATAAAAACATAAATCTGACCTTCTGTAATTTAACTGGTGCTCATTTAAAGTGCTTATATACTTTCGGGTCAAGTTCTCCCCATATAGAACTCCCTCCATCCACCCATCCATCATCCATCCACCCATCCATCTATCTATTGGCTTGGGGACCAAAATTAAAATGGTCCAAATTTGCAAAGAACTGCAGTTTTGATCTTGTGAAGCCACGCTCTATAAGATTTTGCAAGGTACAGAGAACAGCATGAAGGTGTGCTTACTGCAAGCAATGTGTGTGGTAATATGACATCAATGGTAAGCGGCAGCTATCCAACTAGACTCTAAAACAGACTCACAAACAGCCAAAAGAAACTGGTTTACACACTGACCTTTTCAGACCAGACATGCTAGCACTGTCAGATTGCCCTTTAGGCCAGTCCAACGCTGGATGGAAATAAGCTTCCTGTAAGTGAATTCAAGCCAAACTGGGAAGCTCTAGGTTTTGTGTTTGAATGTCTCCTGGCAAGAGAAGCCGTACGAACACAGACAAAAAAATCAACAAGCATTTGCAATGCAATAGGTCTCGCATTAGGAAAGTGCGAGCTATTGGTATTGTAAATGACAATCTTTTTAAATATGTGTTGGCCTTGAAAATATATAAATTAATAGCATTTTTATTCACAAAGCCAATAGCTTCCACTTTCCTAATGCGAATCCTATTGGCTATGGCAATGCTTATTGGTAGCAAGCAAGGATAGTGCTGTTGTGGTGCTGAGTGATGATTTGGTTGGGCTGAGTGATGTGGTGGTGTATTAGAGTGATGTGGTGGTGTATTAGAGTGATGTGGTGGTATCCCAGAGTGATGTGGTGGTGTCCCCGAGTGATGTGGTGGTGTCCCTGAGTGATGTGGTGTTGTCCCCTGAGTGATGTGGTGGTGTCCCTGAGTGATGTGGTGGTGTCCCTGAGTGATGTGGTGGTGTCCCTGAGTTATTTGGTGGTGTCCCTGAGTGATGTGGTGGTGTTCCCGAGTGATGTGGTGGTATCCCCGAGTGATGTGGTGGTGTCCCTGAGTGATGTGGTGGTGTCCCCGAGTGATGTGGTGGTGTCCCGAGTGATGTAGTGGTGTCCCTGAGTGATGTGGTGGCGTCCCTGAGTGATGTGGTGGTGTTCCTGAGTGATTTGGTGGTGTCCCAGAGTGATGTGGTGGTGTTCCTGAGTGATGTGGTGGTGTCCCCGAGTGATGTGGTGGTGTCCCTGAGTGGTGCCCCTGAGTGATGTGGTGGTGCCCCTGAGTGATGTGGTGGTGTCCCTGAGTGATGTGGTGTTGTCCCCTGAGTGATGTGGTGGTGTCCCCTGAGTGGTGTGGTGGTGTCCCCGAGTGATGTGGTGGTGTCCCTGAGTGATGTGGTGGTGTCCCTGAGTGATGTCGTGGTGTCCCCAAGTGATGTGGTGGTGTCCCCGAGTGATGTGGTGGTGTCCCTGAGTGATGTGGTGGTGTCCCTGAGTGATGTAGTGGTGTTCCTGAGTGATGTGGTGGTGTCCATGAGTAATGTGGCGGTGTCCATGAGTGATGTGGTGGTGTCCCTGAAATAGATTTCCGTGTTTTTTAATAAGTCATTTGTGAATTAAGATGCTGTTATATTCTCTGTGCTTCACTTAAACTACATTTGCTGCATCTCCATTTTGACCCTCAAGCAAAGAATATTCCTGCGAGTATGAACTTGACCAGAATTGATTTGCTCAATTCCCTAGTCCATGAGCAGAATAGTAGTGCAAACTGGCTTTGCCCTGTTTGCACCAGTGCAATGTTTATGTACCATGACCCCAAAATTGGAAAGGGTGCAAATGTTGGGCATGAGACTTCTGCATCTGCTAATGTGACAACCAATGTAAGACAGTCGAGCCTAGGAGTATTTTCTGCTCATATTTCCTTGCTACGCTCCTCAGTGGACTTGTGCATACACTGCTGAGATCTGTGTGCACCCTGAAGGCACAAGGCTCATATCCTGGAAGGTCCATTCAGCCTTTCATCCTTTAGAGGTCGATGAAAAGGAGGATGATTGCGTAGCAATAACACCTATCAATCGTGCCTAGAAACAGATACGTATCACGAAGTGCGCTATGTGTGCATCGCCGATGTTTATTTTAGCATAATTTGTACCTATCATTTGGCGAGCCCTAATCTGAAGGCATGCGCAGCAGGACTCCTAAACTACCTCGGGGGTGGGGGGCTTGCATCTCATCAGAGGCCCCACGGGATCCATGGCCTTAAGCCCGTAGGAAGAAGAACTCCCGCGGATCTTAAAATCGGGTGTACCACCCATGCCTCCCTGTACCCCCGCACTCTGTACCACCTTGACAGACACATAGCTCCATTAATGCCCTCTTCGTCCGCTTCTGCGCAGTACACCCGAGCAGAGCCCCCTTCAGACAGACAGACTGCCCCCTCCTCCCTGGCCGGGCTGGGACTCCCAGCACAGATCTGATCTCTAATGCATCTGACCAGATGATTAACGAGGCAGGCAGGCATTAACAACCGCTTTCTGCCCATACATCAGGGAGAATAAAAAAGCTTACACAAACAAGTACAGTGTAGGTTGGAAATCGTGCTTGTATCTGATAAAAAACAAGAGCAGTTAATGTTTCACTGCCGCCGGCCGATAACCAGAAGTTCGGGAACGTCACGCCTCGTTGGGCGGGACTTCCGCCTTCCGCGGGAAGCCCGCGCCCACGGAGTGGCAGGCCCAGAGGAGCAGTGGTGACGCAGGGCTCCCATGCCTGAGGGAGAGCCCCGCGTGTGCCAGCAGACGATCAGAAGGAGCAGAAGTGGTGGCTGAGGCCGCCGATGCAAGTGCGGGGCTCCCATGAGTGAGGGAAACCCGGCGTGTGCCAGGTGATGCGGCGGAGTGACGGAGCCTGTAGCAGCGCAGCGAGGAAAGAGCCCGGTGAGTGGGGTGGGGTGTGTCTGTGTGTGTGTGCGTGCGTGTGTGCGCGCATGTGTGTGTCTGTCTGTGTGTGTGTCTGTGTGTGTGTGTGTCTGTGTGTGTCTGTGTGTGTGTGCGCACGCGTGTGTGTCTGTATGTGTGTGTGCATGTGTGATTGATTGCAGGAGGCTGACTTGCTCTGGAAGTGGGACAGGAGATGTGCACGGTGCATGGCTATATGTGCGCGCACGGATGTACGACGGTACAACGCGTGGTATTACCACGCGTACCGTTACAACGCGTCTTTTACAACGCAAGTCGTTACCACGACTTGCGCTGTAGGGGTGCGGACTTAGGAATAGTTTAATTTACTATTCCAATACCAGCCTACGTACAGTAGGGAAGGTGTTGGAATTGTAAATCTACTATTCCTTATCTTAGAGCGCCCTCCAACGCAAGTCGTGGTTACGACTTGCGTTGTAAGAGACGCGTCGTAACATTACTGCGGGGTAACATCCGCGTTGTAAAGGATGTTCCCCGCACGCACACATGCTGAAATCGCCGACGGCCCTGCGCTTGCCCATCCCTTGCCCCAGTTCCAGAGCAAGTGGATAACAATAGAGGCTTCGCTGGACGCAGCGGTTCGCGCTGCTTACACCAGCTCGCCCTAAAAACGCACGGGAACTTCAGGTGAGAAAAATGAACAAGCATTGGAAAAGCAGTTGGTCTGGAAATGAAATTGCAGCCAGCCCTTTGACTTTTTCAATGCTTGTTTTGTCACAGTTTTTATAAAACTTTATTTTTGAAGGTGCTGCTGGGCACTCAGCAATACAAACAAATTATAACATTGAAAAAAAGCAAAAAAAACATTTTGGGCCTCACAAAGCACTCTCTGCCATACCAGACTATGGTATTGAAGGGTACTACTGTGTATGGAAGAACTTTTAGTGAAAGAATAGAATACCGTCACTCACAGCGAAGTTAGCCTGTAGGTGAAGTGGTCTGCTCTATGGCTGAATCCTGCATGCTGCAGTGGGCGGAAGAAAAATGTGAATGATACATCAACAGACCAATGGATGAAGAGAGCTGGCTGCCCAGTTCTGATTCATGAGCAAGAACCCACAGAGGATGAAAGCCACAGGATGCTATTGGCTCTTCTCACTGCACCACCTGAGTTGTACTTCTTATGACAGTGAAGGAGTGAGGATAGGCCTCCAGGACAATAGTGCAATAGTGCTGTGTGCACATATGTATTTTGTCGTAGGCTGCAGGAATGCAGGGTATGGGCTTTAGGAGAAGGTAGCTGTGCAGGTCACTGCATGTCCAAACTTAGAATGCAAAGTTATAATTTAGGTATTATCTTATACTATACAATGCCCTTACTTTTAAATATGCATTTCACCGCTCAGGCCAGGACAACCTTTTTATCACTGTACTGTATTGCAATGTTCGGTCTTCAACTATTGTGCCATCAACCATCTACTTATAAGGGAAAGGTTCTGAAATTTCTCCTTGTTGTTGTCCATAAATTCTAACGCTAAAGGGGTAAGGTTCCAATCTCTTCATTTTATCCTTGGTATAGTACCAGATTATCATAGTCAGAAGATTGCCTGACATAATAAATATTCTGTCCTAAATTTAATTTTGAAATAATGTCCTATTCCTGTTAAAAATTAAAACAATGCCCATTGCTGTTAAAAATAGAAACGGGACAATATTTTTGGACGTGTTTTTTAGAACACAATATTTATGTCAGATGATATTTCTGTATACGAGCCGCTAAGATATAGCCCCTCCCCATATCATGGTCTCAAGCCCTTACCTTCTCTACAGCCCATTGGACAACTACGTTTAGCTACCCTCCAAGTAGCAATGCTCATTTTGGTTTGACAGATATTTTGGGGATCATCTTTCCATTCACAAGGCTTCTGCCCACCTCATTTTACCTTGATCCATCATTTCTCCTCTCTGCTGGTCCCTGCCACCTCTTCCCCTATCCTTGTGGGTGTCATAAGGTGCAATGCAAGAAACCCCAGAACCCTACACCCAATGGGCAGAATTGGTTGGCTCTTGTGTGAAGGTGGGTGGCGTTGTCGAGTTGTGGTTGTTGGTGACATTTAGGAACCACAGCATATAACTATTAAGACATAATGGTTGGCTCTCACTTCTACTTCCTAGACCTTTAATTCCTAGGATGGACTGACATTGGTATAAAGGGGGTGTAGGGAGTCAGGTTTGAATTAAGAATATAGCAGCATTAAATAAGTGTTTCAGTTTGATCAATTCTTGTCCACCAATGCCTTATTCATCCTGTTAGTGCACAGGAGATATACACAGCTAAATGTGTTTTTTTCAATGTGACAAAACTTTAGTAAAAACCTATGTAGAACATATATATCTGTGTAGCAACTGCTGTAGTGATTTTGCAGCCTTGTAATGCTGAAAATGATATATCTTGCCTAAATGAATGGTTATTATGTTATATACCTTGTTAGGATTAAGTGCCGATTTGGCTTTGCTTTTATTCAATTATTTGCTAGTTTTTTAAAGCGCGAACTTGACCCTTGCGGGTACGAGAGCGCTTTACACATTTACAGCCAGAGCAGGATAGTGACAACAATAACATTATACACGAAGTAGAAAGATACAGGATATAGGTAGCACCCAGAGAAGGGAGGGTACGCTTTACAATACTCAATGGTAGAAGAGATAACTCAATAAAAGCCAACATATTATAGACAATAAAACTGTTGGATCAGGAGTGACAAGAAGCTGGAGGGTAGGTTCAGGATTTAAACATGCTGTGTTGTAGGCCGAAATTTCCTGCATATATGTATGAGTGTGCGTGACAAGCCATCTGTTTGGAACTCTTGAAGGGAGCTGAGTTTGTGACTCTCTGGGAAGCAAGAATGATGCTTGTAGGGATAATGTAACCAAAGTTAGGATCAGTGAAAGGCAGGGCTGCTGTCTGATTGGCTGCCTATTTATTCACATAAATGAATAAGAGAGTAGAACTTTCCCGCAGTTTCAGTGGATAAGTGCTGGTCCCATTGCCAGTTCATGGAAGGTGGGCATAGAACTCCGACGCAGGTCAACATCCTGCCAACCCTGGCAAGGATGGCATGAAGACACCATCCCTTTCAGAATTGACCCAGACAACTTCAGGGCCTGCAACTCACAGTGGGAACTTGACCCAATGGGTTCAAGGAGTGAAGCAGTCTAAGGTTGGAAAGGGAATTCCATGGACCACCTCCCAGGCAACCCCAACAATTGCTCACTCCACCCACCTGCAGGACATTGTTGCACCCTTTTCAGTAGTAGGCCTGCTCAGTGGAAGACAGACCACTGTCAAAGAGGCCGTTCTTCTACCACTAAGGGGCTGACCACAAGCCAGACAGCAAGGTTGTGGCTCCACTAGGGGATTTAACCCAGATCTATTGACTGGGGGAGGATGTTTGATTTGCTCTGAATTCCGTCGATCATCTGTATGTCTTTTGCTTTCTTGCCCTAAGTGTGCCGGGTAAGCCCAGACGTGAGTCCTGGGATCACTGTGTCACTGAATTCAAGCTAGCCTTGCTGATGAGGGGTGAGACCCTGAAACCGGTCCCAAGATGCTTGTTTCCGGTTCTAGGGAGGACCTGGCTTGGCAGTTCAGGCTGGACTGTTCCCATGAGGCACAGGGTGAAGACTGATTTGCATATAGCTGGGTCTAAACTGGGGTGGCATGGTGAGCAAAAGAACAATGGATTTAACCCACATCTATTGACTGGGCTAGGGACAGATGATTCATTGTGATGTGTGTACTGAGCAGGTCTGCACCCAGTGCACCGAAGCGCAGTCCAGGGCACAACACCCTATCTATAATATTGGCCCCGGCAGGGCACAAGTCCTAAAAAAATAAGTGGGGGGACGCTGTCACCGGAAGTGACGTCACAACAGGAAGTGATGTCACGAAAGGTGGCTTGCACCATCGGGCTCATTGCCTCCCCTCGCTCACCCCTCTGTTCATTTTTTTTTATTTAACAAAATTTATTGAGTTTTGCCGGCCAGTACAAAATATATTCTACCAAAAGTGTCATGTTAAGATACATTAAATTAGATGAGCAAGAACGCTATTGTGGGCAATACAATTATAACAACTAAATCGCACATAAGATTCCCCCACCCACCTCCCAAATATCCTACATTGTGCTACAACCGGCTGGCATTCAGTTTGGCAGTGTCACATATCTTAAAACATCTCTTCCCTCTGTTCACGGCACCATCTTTTTGGTAGTCCCTCCTGTACCTTTATGGCTCGAGCATGGGTGGCAGTCGTTCTTCTGTGTTTAGCGCGCAAGTTCTTGGTCGTCTCCTTTCTATGCCTGTGGCTCCACAGTTTGTTGCGATTGCATCTGAGAAGCCAGCGCGTGAGCAGTGCGCTGTGAGCTCCGATCTCGCTCCTGAGAGGCCAAAGAGTGAAGTCCAGTGGCCTCATTTATGAAAAGTGACGCATCGCTGCTTGAAAACAGCGATGCGTCACTTTTCACTGCGTCCTCCTTGTGACACCAATGATGCGTCATATTTACAGTATGACGCATCATGTCGCAAGGAGTTACAGATACGTCAGTATTTCTGACGTATCTGTAAACGCAAAAGTCACGCATTGCTGGGGTGTGTCACAAAAGTGACGCAACTCCAGCAATGTGTCCTTTCACATGGGGAAAGCCCCATGTGAAAGGGCTTGCGTCAGTCTTACGCCTGCTGTGCGGCAGGCGCAAGATTTTGACGCACCAGCGTCCTAAAAGTGACGCAGTGAAATCTCATAGATTTCACTGCGTCACTATTATGAGGCTTTTTGCGGGGGAACGCCCCCTCTGCATACATTATACCTGACGCAGGTATAATGTAGCGCAGGGGTTTACAAAGTGACGCATCTGCTTAGATGCGTCACTTTGTAAATAGTGCGCAACAGGAGGCATGTTTTACGCCGCCGATGCGTCACAAAAAGTGACGCATCGGAAGCGCAAAACTGACGTAAGGCCTCATAAATGAGGCCCCAGCTGTTTGGCAGGGGGGACGGCGTCCACCCAGTAAAATAAGTGGGGGGACGCCGTTTGGTACCCCGAATCGAGCCCTGGGCCCGGGTGACTTTGTTAACTTACTGGTCCACTGTTCCAGTTTTACAAATTATAGGAAATGAGGAATTACCAGAGAATCGGTAATTCTGGACCCAATTTCGCCAGTAATTCTTTCATTTCTCCTATACTTTCACTCCCAGAACTCGGCTGTTTTTGGCAACCAAAATCTCTGACTGAAAATAAAGCGATACACGGCATTCCTGTGGATCTCATAGTCCCGATGAGGCCAGGAACCGCTGCTACTAGCCCCATTTAAAAAGAAGAGGCCACTAGAAATGGTGGCCCGGATGTCCTTTCTTTACCTCGCCCCCGTTTCCCACGCTACCGCCTCTCCTACGCTCTCTTTGAGCCCATGAGAGAGGAAATATTGTCAAGCGGTTAATCTATTGACTGTGGAAACAGGAGGAGAACCATGTTCTAATCTCGGCTTCACCACTTGACCGCACGCTGTGTGATCCGAGCAAATCACTTTATCTCAATATGGCCCCCGCAATCCGCTGTCTTGTCTGCCATGAGGGTGCTGCTTAGAAATATGCTTCTTCTCAGTCTGGAAGCGCTAGGGAAAAAAGTGAACTCTCACAATTAACTACACAAACACCTGCCAGTGCCATCATAAACGAACTCTTTAGATTGTCCGTCTCTGGCCGGGCCCGTGAGACCCCCTCTCCTCCACACACCCCCGGGCAGTTCCTGCTGCTTTGGCCCTTTCAGGCTTTGGCCTGTTTGCACAGAATTAGACGCACATGGCCGCTCACCCGGAGACACAACAAAGCTAAATGTTTGACTGTCCCAGCTTTGGAAACCTAACCAGGGGTGAAAAGGGAGAAAAAGAGAAAGGAAGAGTGTGTTTACCCCTCAAGTGAGGCAAACAAATAGGGCTTTAGGAGGAAATTAGTGAGGAATGTGGGGCGTAATGAACGAAATCCCATCCCTACCACACGTTTGGTTTCAAGGCTTCCTCTTATTTCCTATCAGCATGTCTCTCTTTCTCGTTCCTTCGCTCGTCTCTTTGTTTCCCTTTACTAGTTTCTCACTGTTCTCCGTTATCTATTACTCGTGGTTTCTCACTCTCTCACATTCCTTATTGCACCTGTTTTGTTTTGCCATTTTTTCCTTCTCTCTCCTTCCGTCATACTTCCTCTCCTTCATTCTTTCCTGGCATCCCGTTGCTTTCGATGCTACTACTTACTTTCTCGTGTAAATTCTAGAGAGTCTCTCTCTCTCCCTTAATACATTTTTCACCAATGTCATTCTTGGATCTCTGTTTCACCTGCTTCTCCAATCCCTTGTTCATTCCTCTTCTCTGTCTCGCCAATGCCATGTTCCACCCTTGTTCCATTTTTTCCCTTAATGATTTTTCTTCCCTGTCTCCCGCATCCCTTCTTCCTTCCTCTTTCCTGTCCCTGTAATCTATTCTTCCTTCTTCTTCCCCAGCCTTTTCCATCCCTTCTTCCGTCCTCTTCCGGTTTCACCCATGCCTTGGCCCATTTCCTCCCATTTCCCCACCCACTGTCCCTTTCTACTCCTTGAGTCTTCCATCATGTGATCCCTATTTTACTCATCTCGCAATCTCTTGTAACTTCCGGTTGCCTGTGTCCTTCAACCTCTGATGTTTCTTCTGCCCTCTCTTGTTCCTGCGTCTTCCTTATGTCTTCCATCTTTTGATCCTTCATCTTCCTCCTCTCTTCTATTCCTTCCTGTTCCCTGTGTGTTTCATCCTTTGGTCCTTCCACCCTGTCTCTTCTTCTCTTGTTCCCTTTTCTCTAATTTCTCCTCTTTTCCTTCCTGTTTCCTCATCCACTTCTCTCTCATGCCTTGTTCCTTCTTGTTACCTGTCTTCCATAACTTGCTGCTTCTTACTCCCTTTTGCTCATCTGTTGTTCATTTCTCTTCCCCGTCTCTCGTCCCCAGTGCCTTCATCTTCTCTGTTTCTCAGACCTTGTTGATTCTTCTACCCAACACTCCACCCTTTGTTCCTTATTCTTCCTTGTCCAGTCCACCCATTTCCCTTCTCCAGGTTGGCTTTCTCTATCTTTCCAGTCCTTCCCTTTATATTTTCCTTCACACTAGTTTCTCCTGTCACTCACCTCCTTTCCACTGCTGTATTCCTGGTTCCTTTCATCTCTACACCCCGTACCCCTTCTTTTCCCACAAATCTCGCCTATCCCTTTCTCTATCCACTTCTCCTGTTTCACTACGTCTCCATTTGGTTGTAATTTTGTTCCTCCCTTTTGGTCTTATCTCATCATCCCTCTTAGGCATTTCTCAGTTGATCATCCTTGAATCATTTATCTTGCGTTCACTTTTTCGGGTGATTTTCTCCTTATCTCTATCAATAGCCCTGTCATTATTTTGTCTTTATATGTAGGTTCATTAGGTATTGCACTCTTTTCTTTCTTCTGTTTATTCTCTACTTCAGGCATTTCAAGTCTTTTTTGACAACACCTCTCCACCACTGTCTTTTGTCATAATAATTTTCCACTCAGTGTCTCCCTCCTTTTTGTATCACTCCAAAACGTGTCACAAATACACTCTCCTCAGCTCTCATTTTCCTTCTTCTTTCCCTTTCTCTCTCGTGTTCCCTCTCTCTTTGTCTCTATCTCCCGTTCTCTTGGTCTCCTTTATTCTATCTCCTCTCTCCACACCCACTCTTGGTTTTCCGCCCAAATATCCAATCTCTCACCACTATTCTCCTCTCTCAGCTCCATGTATAGATATATGCTATTGCTTGAAAGGGGGGAGGGTGAAGTAGAGTTGGTTTGCCAATGCTGCCTCTGTCCCAGGTTCCAGAATTTTTTTTAGAGGTGGGCTGCGGGCAATAGCATACATGCCAACATTTTAGAACACAAACGTGGGAGATTTTTTTAATATTTCAAATATTTTTATTTTTTATATTTTATACATACATACATACAAACATAAAACTTTCCCACGTTATAGGATGACAGCTCGCACTGGCTGTGTCTTTACAGGGATATAGTTACATAGTATATGGGTTTTGCTGTCCGCCCTATCTCCTGCTCCGTTAGAGGAATAGAAATGGGTGAGAAGGGAAAAGGATAGAAAATGAGAGAGAGGGGGGAAAAGGCCTTCGTGTGCCAGAGGTATGTATACTTCGAGTCACTATAGTGGTCACGTGGGGGTGTTGTGTGGGTGCCCTTGGTCCTTTGTAGGCTCTGTTCACGGGGGTTCATATGGGTCCAGGAATTTGTCCAAGGAGGCCAAATTCCCCTGGAAGCTTGTCTCCATGGTCAGTCTCTTAGGGCATTGTTGTCAGCACCTCTAAGATACGTCACCCAGTTGTGCCATCCCCTGAAAGTTGCCTTGGCAGTGTCCTTCCATTTGGTGAGAACTATTTTAACTGCCTCTGTCAGTAGGAGATCCGCTAGGTCTCTCTCCTGTTGTGAGTCTAGTTCTGCTGTCATGAACGCTGTGGTGAGTGTAGAGAAATTTGGCTTTAGATTGCATCCCAAAGCTTTGTTTATGAAAATGAAGACTTTTTCCCAGAATGTTTTTTACCTTGGTACACTCATAGATAAGGTGTGGCAGGTCCCTCTTTTCTTTGTCGCAGTTCCAGCATAGATCATTCTCCCAGAGGCCCAGTGCTGCTAGGCGAGCCAGGGCCCAGTAGGTCTTGTGTAGGAGGCAGAATTTTTTCTGTGCTAGTACTGGTGAGATTTTGTTTTACATGAGAAGGCCCAGAGGAGATGGAGTTCCTTTTCGCTGAGTGTGGTGTCTAGTTTTTCCTCCCAATATGTTTTTGTCTTGTCATTAATTTTGGTGGAGCAAGGGCGGAGTAGTTTGTAGAAGTGTGATACCTGGTGGCCGGTTCTATTAGGATTCGCCATGGATTGAAGGATTGCCGGCTTATGTTTTGCTAAATTTTCTTTTATAAGGGCTGTTCTGATTTTTAGGAAGTTGTACAGTTCTATGTCCGGAAGTTCATGTTTATTTTTAAGTTGAAAACAAAATCGGGGGAATGTATTTTCCCCACTGACTTCCGTTGAAGGTGAGGCAATTTTAGACATGATACTGTTAACAGAAATTATTTTTTAGCTTTAAAAATAGGGTGTTTCCTGCCTGAAACTAGCCTGTTGGAATATATGCAATAGAGCAGGGTCGGATTGGTAGCGCGGGCCAGTTCCAGTTGTGGGATGCTTTTTTTCGAGCAGTCTGGGGAGCTGATTTGGGTTGTTTCTGCATTGTTCGGATACCGCCAGCGGCCCAGTGGGGTCCTGAGTGGCCTTTCTGGAGGCAGATGGGCGCTCATTACCTCCCTTTTATCAACGGGCAGAGGTGTCACTCCCTTT
The DNA here is from genome assembly GCF_964261635.1 of Lissotriton helveticus. Taxonomy (NCBI): domain Eukaryota; kingdom Metazoa; phylum Chordata; class Amphibia; order Caudata; family Salamandridae; genus Lissotriton; species Lissotriton helveticus. Next base: position 965,472,238 of record NC_136070.1, read on the forward strand.
CTCTCGCTGGGCCGGCCCATTAGTGTATGTATATTGAGCAGGGGCAGGGGGCCTAAGAAGAAGTGGCCTCACTTGTTTTCAGGTGTGTTTCACCAGTGTAAACTAATCTGCTGAGTTTACGTAGTTTTCGGCTCCGCTTCGCTACAGCCGCCATTTTGTGTTTAGCTGCCATTTTATGTTGCCTCACTCAGGCAGCACGGCTAACATGGTAAAATGGTCTTTCTGCCTTTTCAGCTGCTCCATGTTTTTCCCGTTAAAGAATAACCCTTGTCCTTGTGTATGGCACTGATGTCAGGGTCTGGCCGAGTTCGCAAAGCCATGTCTAGACTGATTAATCCATGTCTTACTCCACTGTTTGGGTCCCACCATTCTTCTCATGTTTTATCTTGTTTAACTGGCCTTCACTATTCTCTCTGTGTGTTCTCTTGTTACATAGCCCTTCTTTTGAAGCATTCTACACATGTTTTGCCACCTGCAAATTGAATTACGGGCGCTAGTGTTGATTAACCTGAGGGGAGGAGAGCACATGGGGTCTGAAAGGAGGGTGTGTTTTAGACATCCGATAGCTTGTTTTCGAACTATTCCTATTTGTCAGTTTTGTGTATATTGGGAGTTGTCATTGTAAACTTGTTCTGTATAATAGACTGTGCGCCACGGATTGAAGTGGCAGTCTCTTGAGAACCTACCTGTGTGGTACTTCTTAGATAACTGTACTTAGCTGCAGCTAATAAATCTACTTTTCTACGCCTAACAGAGTGTCTCATGTCTCTGTCGGTCGAGGCAGGTGAACTCGGAGATCTTAGGCGTGCCCTGCGCCTCCTGGCCCATAAGGTCAGGTTCTCCAATTGGCGGCCCAACGTGTGGGCGACTTCAGCGGTAGTAGTTTTTGCCCGAGAGTCGTGAGGAGCTTCGCAAGAAAATTCCGGAGGATTTCGCGAACCACGTGAGCGACCCCTGCATGTCGAAGTGGACCGAAGGTCTTTTGAAGCGTGGCTACTCCTTCCCGACGGCTGCTGGCGACTGCTGCCCTGACTGTCGCCCTGCCTTGGCCCTTTGGTGATGACTGGTATCGCGAGACGTTAGACGGACATCTGTTGGCGTGAGAAAAACATTTAGTTAAGTATTTGAGGGTAGCGCCCACCCTTTGTTTTTGTTTTTGTTATTCGATTAGCGCGCTAACCGAAGCCAAGGGGTAAGTACGTTTGTGCTGTGACTCTATTGTCTGAAAATCCCTTGACGTTTGTAAGGAAGTCCAGATCGTTACGAAATGCCTGGATTTAGTAAGTTTAAGAATTTTTGCTGTTTTGGTTGTTCTAGGGATTCCTGACTAGAGGATTCTTGTCCAATTCCTCCAGTTGGAACTCCTACTTACCAGCTTTATTCGAAACATGGTCTGGGTCCTATTGTTTTTAATGAAACATGGATCCGATATACTAAAAAGGATGGTGTTCTACAGTGGCCACAAAATGGTTCTTTTGTGCCCGATATATTAGATAATTTGGAAACAATTCTATTCAAGAGAAAAGCCCGGCCGGCAATGCTTGACTCGTTCCGCCTCTGGCTTAAGGAAGCCAAACAGAAAGAAATTAAGCAAATGAAGAAAGATAAGAAAGAGCAGAGTATGACGATTTTACAGGCTGCCCAACAGTTTAAAAATGACGAAGCTGATCAGGTGATTGAGGTGTCGGAAAGACAACATCGTATGGCAATAGATAGATGTTATCCTGTGTTACCTACTGTATCGAAGAGTAAAACTCCCGATGACGATTCTTTTATGTCCCATCTGTTGACATTACCCCCACCTTATGTGTTAGGTGCTAATGCACCGCCATTACAACCTGCTGTTAATCCAGCTGTTTTGGTTCCTGCTCAATTGCCTATTCCTGTGATTCCAGTTCCGCCCCCTTTGCCAGAGACTTCTGTACCACAATCTTCTGTGCCTCAGCCTCCTCCATCTGTCGTTTCTTTTGCTACAGATTCTTCTTCTGTTTTACAGAATACGTTGTCTCCTGTTTTAGTGTCAGATTCCCCTACAGCTCGACAACGTTTAGTCGATACTGTTTCAGGTCTTTTGTCGCCTTTTCTTGGGCCTCTCTACTTTTCTCCTGCGTCGTCTAGGAGACAATCCTGTAGTCAGTTTCCAGATTTGGAAAAACTGACTAAATTAGATTCTCTTGCTCGTAATTGGATTATGAGTAGTGTGCAGTACAGTGTACGTGACATTTTAGATACTTTCCTTCAATGGAACGCGCATACACAGAGATACGTGTTTAATGTTATGTGCAATACCTTGATTAAAGAATGGGGAGATGTGGATCTAGATTCAACTCCTCAGGATTTATTCGAAATACAGGATCAATTTGATAAGGGACTCATTGTGGGTCCTGCTGTAGAGCGTGCTGTTCAGAAGCTTGTTACTTTTCGATCCGCCTTTTTCTCTCAAAATTCTCTTGAGCCTGATCCCGCGGTTCGTCGTAAGACGGCACAATATCCAATGCGAGAGGTTCCTCCAATATGGAGAGATGCAGTTGCACAAGTAGGTGCTAATCCAGGTGTTCCCGCTCATTTTCAGTGTATATGGGTACATGACCCTTGGAAAAGGTCAGAAGTATTGGCACTTAAACAGTCTTTACCGGACCCTCGTAAGAATCCTGCTGGGTATTATAAAGAGTTGTCCCAGACTGTTGACGCCTGTATTATGAATTTGGCAGACATTGATTTACTTATGGGAAATGTAGTCCCACAAGCAATATGGACCAAGATTCGTAAACAGGATCATGCTGCTGCTTTAGGTGGTGATTGGGCTGCTATTACAGCTGCGGATGCAGGACAAATAGGTGGTGCCAAACCGGATGACTTGATTACGGAATTACCTGGAAGAATAATAGATCTGATGAAAACCATGATGCCTGCAGTGCGCGTTAACTGGGATAAGTTAGCGGCATGTAAGCAAAAGATGGATGAAAGTGTCTCCGACTTCTTTACTCGTTTCGAGGAGACTTTCATCGACCATAGTGGTCAAGACATGAGTACTGAAGGTGGACAGCGATTGTTTGTAGACAAATTTGTTTTTAATTTACTTCCAGAATTATCACATAAATTGAAAAATCAGAAAGTTTGTGGGCTGTTTCTTCCACTGCCCAGATATTGGCTACTGCTCAATATTATGAGAATAGGGATAAGGAAGAGAAGGAGAACGCGGAGAAAAAGACTAAAGAATTAAAAACGAAGGTTCTTCTACAACACGCTTATCCCCCTCGTTCTGCTCAGCCCCAATCTCAACAGCCCCCGCAGTTTCAGAGGTTGTTGCAGAAACCGGTACCCTCAGTTCCATGAGTTCCATTGGGTCCTAATCAGTGTACCTACTGTAAGGAAGATGGTCATTTTAAGAATACTTGTCCGATTTTATTGCAGCGGTATGGTGGATCATTAGCACCACGGGGTCGTGGTGATTCTCGGTCCATATCCAGAGGTAGAGGACGTGATGCGTCGACTCAGGAACGACGTCCCTCTCCCTCTCAGGATTCTACAAATTACTTTGATCAGCAGACTTCTCAATCTGCACAATATTACAATGATGACTATTGTCTCGATAATGAGGACGTTGATTTTCATACTAGCTAGGACAGCCATAGGCAAAGTAAGGGAGTCGTACCAGTTCCAGTGGATCAGGAAGGACCTTATGTTAATATTATGGCATTAGGTGTAACAGAACCATTTCTCTTGGATACTGGTGCAATGAGTAGTTCCATAATGCATTCTAAACTCCCTGGGGCTCCTTTGTCTGGCTTAACCAATGTTTCTGTAGGATTCTCTGGCGCCCCAGTTTCAAACCCGATTTCTTGTCCTTTGCCCATTTCTATTGGTCCATACGATTTGGAAGCTCTACTCCTTTTAACAACAGGTTGTGGAGAGAATTTATTGGGTTTGGACTTATTGAAACGTTTACATGCTACGCTGTATTGTTCACCCTCTGGTGTGCACCTCACTTTGGGTGATAAATTGACTTCTCCATGTATGCATCTAAAGAACAGCTACCACCTGAATTGCGTTCACTTCCTGCTACACTTTGGGCTACGGGTCTGAATAATGTTGGCTTATTGCAAATTCCACCATATGTGATTACCGTTAAACCCAATGTTAAGATGCCACGTGTTCCTCAATATAAAATATCTAGTGATGGTGAGAGAGCCTTGTTGCCCATTGTTCATGATTTGGTTCAGAAGGGTGTGGTCGAAGAGACTAGAGGGAATGTTTGCAATAGCCCTGTTTTACCTATCCTTAAACATACTGATCCCTCTCAGCCACCTGTGTACCGTTTTGTAATTGATCTTCGAGAGGTCAACAAAATTGTTGTCCATCAGTTCCCTGTTGTGCCAGATATAACTGCTTTGCTTACCATGATTCCTGCTTCAGCGGTTTGGTTTTCGGTTATTGATCTTAAGAATGCTTTCTTTAGCATTCCTATTGCTGAAGAAAGTAGGGATCTCTTTGGCTTCTCTCTCGGAGGCCGAAGCTTCCGGTTTAAGCGTGCACCTCAGGGCTATTGTGAAAGTCCTTCAATATACAGCCAAGCTTTAAAGTCTCAGCTTGACACCTTTTCTGTGCCCTTGGGTGCTACTCTTATCCAATACGTGGATGATTTGTTAGTGGCTGCTGATTAGGAAAATGTCTGTAAAACTGCAACTGTTTCGCTCTTACGACATTTGTCTGATCTACATCATAAAGTATCATCTTCTAAGTTGCAATATTGCCGACAAGAAGTTACCTATTTAGGTCATCTCTTGTCGAAGGAGGGAAGGCGATTGACCCCAGAACGTATTCATGCAATTGTACGGATGCCTGTACCGTCCACACAAAGAGAAGTACGTGCTTTCCTGGGCATTACCTCTTACTGCAGATAGTGGATTCCGATTTTTTTCCCTACTTGCTAAACCTCTGTTGGCACTTACACTTAAAGATGTGCCCCAGCCTCTTCCTTGGACCGATGAGTGTCAAAAGAGTTTTTCTGATTTACGTACTGCCTTGTGTTCTGCTCCTGTGTTGGGTACTCCGAATTACAGTAAACCTTTCACGCTTTATATCCATGAAAGGGAAGGTTGCGCATTATCAGTACTGACGCAACAATTCGGCGACAAACAAAGGCCGTGTGCCTATATTTCGGCAATATTAGATCCAGTAGCTAAGGCATTGCCTAGTTGCCTCAGAGCAACAGCAGCAGCGGCAATTTCTATTCGTCAATCCGCTGGACTAGTGTTAGATCATACTCTTAATGTTATGGTGCCACATGCAGTAGATACTCTTCTTAACAGGACGAAAACTCAGCACTTAACGAGTGCCCGTTTGTCTGGATATGAGTTGACACTTCTAGCTAGCCATATACACATAAAAAGATGTAATGTTCTGAATCCAGCAACATTGTTACCTATTTTGGATGAGAAACATGTACAAGATCAGCATGATTGTTTTCTTCGCACTGAAGAAGAAACGAAGGGTCGAATAGACCTGAAGGATACACCACTTGTGGATCCGGATGGGATCCTATGGGTAGATGGGTCTTGTTTCGAGCTTCCTAATGGCGAAACTACAGCTGCTTATGCAGTAACGACTTTGCACACAGTGGTAGAAACTGCACACATTTCGCAAAATTCAGCGCAAGCTGCAGAGTTGATTGCGCTGACAAGAGCATGTGTGTTGGCGAAAGGGAAAAGAGTGACTGTTTTTACTGACAGTCAGTATGCATTTGGCATTGCCCATAGTTTTGGTCGGTTGTGGAGGGAAAGAGGATTGTTTACCTCCCACGGCACCAAGATACAGCATGGTCAGTTGGTAACTGACCTTCTTGAATCACTTGCTTTGCCCACTCAAATAGCGATTGTGAAGTGCAGTGCACATAAAAAGATTACTGATGACGTGGGTCAAGGAAATGCATTTGCAGATGAAATAGCGAGGGAGACAGCGAGGAATGTTGAAAGTCGCATGTATGTTGCGGGTCCTGCAAGATGGGTCGCAGAAGGTGGTATGTGTGAAGACACAGTGGAAAGCGTGAAAGCGATTCAGAAGGAGGCCACCGAGAAAGAATTGAGTACGTGGAGAGAGAGTACGGGAATGTTGGATAGTATGGGATGTTGGACGGAATTGTCCGAGCATCAACGATGGTTGTTACCAGATGCGTATGTACTGCCTGTAGTTACTATGGCTCATGGACTAGCCCATATTAATGCAAGGGGTATATGCAAGCTTTTAGCTCCAGTATGGCAAAATGAAGGTATTCCTAAATGTGCAGAAAATGTGGTGAAACATTGCATTGTTTGGTTGATGCACAATCCAGGAAAGGGAACTCCAACTCCAGCAGGTCACTTTGCACCCCCTACATACCCATTCGAGGTACTGCTAATAGACTATATCCATATGGAACGTTTCAATAATCTCAAGTATGTCCTGGTGGTGGTTTGTGCCTTTTCCAGATGGATAGAGGCCTACCCCCTAAAGGACAACACTGCCTTGTCTACTGCAAAAATACTTTTGAAAGAATTCTTTCCGAGGTTTGGTTTGCCGCGCATTGTCTGGAGTGACAATGGAAGTGAATTTGTAGGTCAAATTATGCAAAAGGTGTGTGTAGGTCTAGGTATTAGACAGAAATTCCATGCGGCAAACCATCCCCAGTCAGCGGGTCTGGTAGAGTGCTATAATGGCACTCTCAAACTTAAAGTAGCAAAGATTCTGGCCAGCACAGGTCTTTCGTGGCCTGATGCCTTGCCTTTGGCACTCCTTTCAACTAGAACGACTGTTCATTCTCGTTTGGGACTTAGCCCATACGAGATTGTTTTCGGACGCCCAGCTAATGTTTGGGGAGTCCCCAGACCCAAAAAGTACTCAGATATTCCGTACCCGCTGTTGGTTGACTACTTGCATGATCTCACCACTAAATTGCATGTTATTCGTCAACAGGTCCAAAACACTTTGCCGGAGGCCTCCTCAGATCCCGGACACTCCATCCAGCCTGGGGACTGGGTGTGTCTGAAAAACTTTCAGAGGAAAAAGAACTTGGAACCTCGTTGGGAGCCGCCGAGACAAGTGTTACTCACAACTCGTACAGCTGTCAAAGTCATCAGAAATAAGAACTGGATCCACGGCGTGCATTGCAAAAGGGTACCATTGCCTTTACCTTATGACCAGTGGGTCCGAGAAGGTATTGGTGATAGTGAATGTGAGAAGGTACCCAGGTTCGTACCATTCAGCAGTGCACGCCTGGATTGGACTAGCTCAGAGAAGGAAGACAATGACGTTTTACAGGAAGCTGTACCTGTACATCTGAGACTTAACACGACAGATCCCGAACATTTATTCAAGGACCAGACAATACCTGGAAAGAGATGATACAATCTGAGAAAGAGATTGCCTAAAGACAATTAATTTTGGTTTTCTTTAATTTTGTTTAAAAGAAAACGTTCCTTTTTCCTTTATCCATCAAGTTGCAGGGTCACGGTAGGAGTCTTGAGCTGTGACCTGAATAGTGACTAGGTCAACAGGACTTGCAGTGTCATAGGACGGCTAACAATCACAGCCAAGTGATTAAAGAAGATTATCGTGAGCAACGCCTTTAGAGTAATGGATAGTACAGGGAAAGGAAGTGATATTAAAATGATGAAGAGAACTCATTATAAGAAACTATTATTTAGTCGTTGTGGCGTAGCATTGTGTATTTTAGTATGTTTATGTAGTTTATTAGCATGCATAGGATGGCTTATTCACATCCTACAGTTAGTACCTGTTCCCACTTCTGTCCCTCTAAGTCCTTCTACTACTGTTTCTCCGCACAAATTTTACTCACTCCCAGACCATGAGCAAATGAGAAGAATGGAATATCTTAACAATTCGTTCATTCAATTACTACATTAGCATCAATTAATAGTAAATGTTACTGATTGTTGGGTTTGTGGTCTCATACCACATAATACACAAAGAGGGATGCCGTATCTAGTCCTCCCATTTTCTTATGAAGTTTCTGCTTGGGCCTATCTGGCTATGTTTTCCAATGCATACCAGAACTTACTTCGATATCCTCCTGGTGGTTCCTATAATGGTGGAGTGGATTTCAGTCACAGTCCTTTGATAAAGGGTATTGTAACGATGGCAAAGATTGCTGACATTATCAAGATTCCCAAAGATGAGAAGAAAGCATACGATGGGTGGAATATAACTCGTTATACTCTCAGCCTCTCTGACAAGGTTAAGCAGCAGAGTTTTACACCGAATTGCCGCCACGGAAAGGCAGGCAGTGTTTGCTGCGGGGGCCCCCTGCGGGGCCCCCAGGTGACGCCAGCTTAGGGGGAGGATAGGGGGGTACCTATTGTACCCCCCCACATTTGCATATGCAAAGCGGCAGACACCGCGCGGTGCCTTCCGCTTTGCATATGCAAATGCATTCTCTTATGTTTTGCATTGTGGCGGGCGGTGCAGAGAGCACCGCCCGCCACAATGCAAAACATGTAGGATGTGCCTGCCACTGTGGCGGGCACATCCTAATTCCTCCTACGGGACCCACGCCCTTATGGCGGGCGGTCCCGTTCTCCGTTAGGGTGGCGGGCGGACAAAGTCCGCCCGCCATCCTAATGAGCCACATAGCATTGTGGCGGGCGGTGCAGAGTGCACCGCCCGCCACAATCTTATGAATGCAGGATGCGGCCGCCACTGTGGCGGCCGCATCCTAATGCCACCCACGGGACCCCTGCCCTAATGGCGGGCGGTCCCAATCCACGATAGGATGACGGGCGGACAAAGTCCGCCCGTCATCCTAATGGACCCCAGGGTTCCTTTACCCCATGCACCAGCCTAATCACCATTGTACAATACAGTTGAATAAGCCAACCCCATTTATATCCGTTTGGGCTCCCAAAAGTGTAATCTCTCCATGCACTTCAGCTTGAAGGAGGCCAATTCAAAATATTGTGCTCATTGGGGCTTAAATTATGAAGTTTGAAGGCCACTGTATGCTGATATTTTCTCTGCAAGATTCCTTTTTGCCGGGCTGTTATATGCACAATGACATTGCAGAGGTCAAGAACTCTAAGGACCCTATTACGAGTTTGACAGTGCGGCGGTGGGTCCCGCCGCACCACCAAACTCACGTGGAGACCGCCCACCCAATTATGTTTTTTTAAGTAATTGTCAGGCTTTTCCTTTGGCGTTTCCACAGCGGTGCCTATAAAATAGGCACCGCAATGGGAATGTGGGAAGTTCAAGCACAGCATGGACTGAAAAGTCCATGCCTTGCTGGAACTTCTGGGCATGGACACAGGGGGGCACTTGTTGTGCACCCCAGTGTACATCCACAAGGAAGCCAGTGTTTTCATGGAAGAAAGACGTCCATGAAAAAGAGGCGGTGATGAAAGTCATAATAGCCTTTCGATATTTTGATCCTCAGTATTTTTCTACGATATTCTTACATCGCAATGTTTTATGTTCGATATTCATTAGTAAATGTAAATGTGGGATACTTGTAAAGCGCACTGTTACTCTACCCGAATGTCCTGGCGCTGTAGACCGCTGGGGAACCTGTCCTGGTTTTCCCTGTGAGATGCTCCCTTTCTGGGTATCTCCAGGGTGAAACCAGGCATCCCCGGCGTCTGTGGGGGGCCGTTGTAGAGATGAGGCAAGCTTAATGCCCAGAGTTACCGAGTGTGTTCCCTGGTTAGAGTAGGCACTGAGGCGAGAATTATCGAGTCTGTTGACCCTGGTCCAAGACCCTGCCGCGTCGGGAATTGAACCCTGGTCCCGGGCCGTTCTCTGCTTACAGGTCTGCCGCCTCTAACCAGTGAGCCACACCTCTCCACCAACTCACAAGCAGGAAATGCAGTGAGATATGCAGGATGCACAAACATTCACCCATTCTGTATTATTCAGAGAGTCATTTTGCATAATTTGCTTTTTGTGGCATATTTTATTTCAGCCTTCCGGGTGGCAGGGGGGCAGGGGGGTCCCTGTGTCTGCAATGGATGTCAACCAGCTCAGAAAAGGTCAGCAGTCTGAGTCCAATCCCACGACTACAGGAATGCTAGCAAGTGCCAGAGTGTGCCTTAAACTCTCCAAAAAGATGGGTCTGAGCAAGGAGTGATTACAAGGATTGCTCTATGTAGGATGGTCGAGAGGCCTCTGCAAATGCTAACCAGCAGCATTTATTTCTACTAACCTAAAGTAAAAGAAGGCGGAAATCAGTAAATCAACATATGTACATATTCTCTGAATGAATGCCCCAGTTTAATAAAGCGTAGTCCTAGGGGAATATTTCCTAAATTAGTATGACCAACCCCCATTTGTGCAGTCCCTGCTCTCCATCATGTTAGCTGTCAAAGTGCTCTTGGTGGTAACATCAGTTTATTATTGTGTGGGGTAGTTATGGTATGCGAGAGCAGTCTCATTTTGAGGGTCGCAAGATGTGGCCTTGGCAATGCAGTATTTCTGGCATACAGAGGTGATCTACAGATGATGGAGCTACAACTCATTCCTTAAGATGCTGAGTTCAGGCACTGATGGAAATATGTCATGGCTGTTCATGGTTAACAAGTTATTTAGCAGTTTCAAACTAAAACATATGAAACATACAAATAATTCCATTCAGAAAAGAAAAAAAAAGAGTTTTTTATAGTGCTTGCCAGTTGTAAATCTGTCAATCTTTACTTCTGTCTCTATGTGCTTGGACAGGATTTTTTATGTTCTATAAAAAAATATTTAAAAAATACAGAAAAGATTTAACTCTATCCCTAGAACCAAATCAAAATATTAATCCTAAACATAAACCTGACCCTAACTCCAATCAGAGATCTTTGAATCACTTTAAACAGAACTCTAAATATAATTCTACAAGTAGCTGTCACTTTTTAACTAATCCTAATTGCAACCAACACCGAAATCCTAAAACAAACACCAACCCATAATCTTACCCCATCCCTTTACCTCAATTCAAACCAATTGCAAGCCTTTATTCTATTCCAAATATAATTTATAAATATGTATAAAAAAAAGATGCAACTGAAATTGCTCACTGACCTTAATGCTTTAAAAAAAAAAATGTACCCGAATGTTTCTTTGTAATGACTCTTATATGGGGGATTTTCCGCAATTGGACTGTCTGTGATGGAGTCGTTGCCAGGATACAATCCCCACTAAGGAGCAGATTTACAATAACTGGCACATCCCTGCATATCAGCAGGGATGCGCCAGTTATTGTGTGCCACGGCTCCGCCACCATGAATGCGCCGCATTTACAATGCGGCGCACCATGGGGCAAAAACGGCACAGATGCGTGACGCATCTGTGCCGTAATGGCGGCGCATTGCTGGAGTTGCGTCGCAAGCACGACGCAGCTCCAGCAATGCTCTAAGGGGCCCTATCTTTACAATGCTGCTTCAATCCTTACGCCTGCTTCAAGCAGGCGCAGGGTTTTGACGCAGCATGAGCTCAAAAGTGAAATCTTGTACATTTCACTCAGCCACTTTTGGAAGGTGTTCCTGCGCCGGAATGCCCCCCCTGCGCAGGAACGTCTACTTCTGGTGCAGGGCTTTACAACGTGACGCATCTCCCAGATGTGTCACATTGTAAATACCCCGCTGCATGGCGCATCTTTTGCGCTGCCGCTGCATCACAAAAGTGACGCAACGGTGGCGTAAAAGAGGCGCAAGAGGCTTGTAAATCTGCCCCTCAGTGTCTGATAGGGGAGGGCGAGAGCGGCTCTGTAGAGGCCTTGGAGTGGCTCTGGTTTTCAACCTTAACCTTGTTGATTGGCTCGTGTGTGGCTGATCGACAGGTTACGGTTGGCTCTCTCACAATTTCCGCTTTTACGCCAACAGCGGCGCATTGCCAACGATCTCACTCGAAAGCTCCCTTGTGTTAAACTACCCCCGAACTACTCATGAAATGAAAATCATAGAAGACCCTTGAGGGAAAACTTAACCAGGATAATGTCACATAACTCAAATCAGTTACGGTCTCGTAGGATACAATTATAACTCTGTTAATTCCTGATCTTTCGGCTGCTTTGCATCCAAATCCTCGTAATCGGGAGACAAGCACAAAGAAGCAGGTTTTGATCACGCACTGCATTCTGAGAGGGTTAACTCATCCACAAGTGTTGGTTCAGCCCACTCACCCACGATTGATTATTCAGCAATTGCACCCATAGGGGCTTATTCAGAAGCCAATTGCGCTGCCCGTGCGTCAATTTTTCCCATTTTAAAAGTGACAAACCGGCAGCGCAGGGGGCTTTTAAATAAGCCCCATAGTCCCTAACTCATCTATTTCTGGCATTCTGGATGCAGGATCTCCTTCATTCACAATATGAATTCACTTTGACAGTGTTAACACTGTACCTGATGATGTGCATTAAGTTGTGTGAGATTTTGACTCCGACATAGACTCAATTTTTGGCATCGATCCACAGTTGGAAATACCTGGCGAGTCTGAGAGCTTAGTCAAACAGATACAAAGTGATTTTCCAGGAAATTGCACTTCTTTCAATTTACTTAGTGATACAAGCTTGATATCAGAACTAGTAAATCTGGATGAAGTACCTCCTAAGGAAATGATATCTAATCAAATAATATATCACAGCACAAAACAAACAAACAAAAAAGTGATTCTGCTCTACTAAAGGATCCACTTGAATCCTCTACTCCTTCAGTTTGCCCAGTGTTGTAGCTAGTCAAATGTGTTGTCCCACAGTCAGAATCTCCTAAATCACATAACAAGCAAACAGAGGATGATGAATATGCTGGCAAAGGGCAATCTGTTAGAAAAATCATGAACGTTCATGGAGGTCATGCAATTTGTTAATCTCTAAAGGCAATCAAATCTTAATCAGTCCCTGCCCTGTTATATGGAGGATTAGCGCTTCCTGAAAAATGAATTATTGACCTGGATAAAACATACATAAAAAGACTTACATTTTTACTAAAGCTTTGTCCGTCAATCCCACATTATCAATTGAGATCGGAATTATCTCTGATATAATTAACTGCAAGATATCTTTCAGCCAGTTAAAATTATTATTGTGATTGTGCAATCACAAATAAGGATTTTTATAGATTCCCTGATTTATAATATTGTGTGAATTATCCCCTGAATTGATTTCAGCAGCTATTAATAGAATAATTATGGAAAATAATATACTGCTATTAATAGACCTGATTAAATTGTCACACCAGGAGGCTAATAAGGCTAATAAGGCAAAATGTGTGGTGGAATGCCCGGGCTGCATACTTGTTAGCACTACAGAAATGTCGATATGTTCATTATGTAACAGAATCATATTTTAGTGTAAAACAAAACTATTCAGATCATAATTTGGATCTAAAATGTATATTTAAATATCTAAGATTTCGTCTTATGTTGATTCTGAATTTGAAGGGTTAAAGAATACACATTTTCTACCTTCAAAGACTTGTCATCTATCTATATATAAGGAGGAGTCAAAGGAGCATTTAATGTGTTTGTGTCCCAGCTTATTCCACTTGAGCAAGAAATATTAGAAAAATGCATTTGTTTCCAATTATTGCAGCTGTTGCAAATTGTTTTTTTTCAACAAAAGACTTAGAATTAATTGGAAAAATTGACCACATTTTAAAATCGTACTTACTGGTGACTCAAGGAAATGTAAATGAGATGTGGATTTTATTGAAGTTTTATATTGCTTGAGGGTTTAATTTCAGTTTTTACTTTATATGATTATTGTAAAGAAAAGTTTAACATTTTCATATAATAAAGACTTATTCATTCATTCATACAATCCCCCCTACAAAGTAAAGCACCTAAATCTATTTCCTATAGTCCTCTAGATCTTGTGGCATCTACAAGACACTGGGCAAGAAACTGGGCTGGAGACTGTAGGTTCTCTGTAGGCTATGTATTCGATAAAGAACTGACATTTCAAGTAGTATATATTCAAGTAGAAGGTAATACAAAGCCCGACCAGAAACATGACTCACACAATGGCCTGCCCAGCACAGATCTTCACCAGCTCTGCCAACTGTCCTGACTAGTTATACCATTTCAATGGAACACTCCAGATGACACAATTTTCACACAATGATGAATGCGAGAGGATAAACTAAGAACCCACAGCCACAATAACACAGATACCATAAAGTGCTTACAGGTGGTAGTGCTGTCAAAGGTCCTTGGATGATCCAGATAAGGGTAAGATATGAGGGGTAGAGGCAAACACCTGCAAAGATGGAAGATGGTGGGCAGGGAGCAGCTTGGCAGTGCACAAGGGATCAATTTGAATCACACCAACTAAAACATTGCTCTTTACATCTTTTAGACATAGCCTTCTTTGGAACAAGGTTAAAACGGTGAACATAAAATGAACTTCCACCTATAGTTGATGAAGTGATCAAGGGTTAGGCAAAATAATATTTCTGTACTTCGAACTAGAAATAGTCGCTACTCCACAAATTTATTTTTCCTGAAGTTGATATCAGATATTAGAGCATAGGTTTGGGTTTGTCTAGTGCAGAGTCCTGTATAGTACATAAAGATATCTTGTGGAGCAGTGCAGGTTGGGAGTTAAGGTATTAAAGTTTAACGAAGAGGAGTAGGGCATGGGGTTAAGATATTTGTAGGACCGATCATCCTAAGCTTTTCAAACATTAGAGCGCCATTTTTTCAATTTGTCCTACTAGATTAACCTGATTTTCAGCATTTCACTTTGCGGGTTGTTATCACCCCAGCAAGACTGGATGCAAATTGTTGCTGTGCATCAGAAAATCCTAAACACTATAGCCAGAAATACTCATGTAAAGCGCTCTGATACCTCCGGGTCTAGCCAGCGCTATCTAAAACCTTTCAAATAAATAAAATAAATAAATAATCCTCTATGATGGTATGAGATTCGACTTCTCTAAATTTATCACAAATACCAACTTTTCTAAAGTATCCTTTGTCAATTTAATCTGAATTTCAAAAACCTCTGCATCCTGATTCATTATGAATATGTCACTCAAGTAAGTTATAAGTCTTACTCCTCGTTCTCAGAGAAAACCCACTACTGGGTGTAACCCTTTTGAAAAACACCATGGTGATGAATTGGCCTGGGCATAGTTCACAGAGTTTTGCTATGTGGAACTCTGCGAAGTTACAAAAAACTCTATGAAGTTCCGGAGTGGTGGAGTGCAGTGCGAACTGCAGTTTGTGCTGGTATTCCTGCTGCACGGGTAGAAATTCTACCCGAGCGGCAGGTGAACTTACATTTTGCGATCACAAGTGGGATAAAAAACCTCAGCTGCACATCGCGAAGCGGAGTTTTCTGCACTCCATGAGCACCGTCGAGTGCGGAGTGCAGAAAACTCTGCAAACTCCGCGAAAGGAGTGAAGTTCACCGCCTAGGCCTAGTGATGACGAAAGACCAAAGGGAACAAATCTGAACTGGTACAACTGTCCATTCCATATGACCTGCAGAAACCCTTGACTTTCCTGCGCAACTGAAATTGAAAAATATGCCTCTTAAAGATATATTTTCACTATCTGATCTTGTTTTATTAAAATATCTCTCAGGAGATGTATTCCCTCCAGCTTGAAGTGTCTGCAAGTTACAAAATAATTGAATTCCCTCAAATTTGTTACTGGCCTCCGACCTGTGTTTTTTCTCCACCAGAAATAGAGAATTGACAAATCCTATCTAGGAACTCTGCTCAACATAAAAAAAATGTTATTAGATCTGGATCTAAGTTAGGGGTCATTGTCTCCTTTACTTCAATGACTGGGCAAGAACACTTCCCTCTAATGAGATTTCTCTCTACCCACTCTAATGGTCTTCTAATAATATACTTGATATATTCGGCAAAATAGTTCATAAGCCACCATTCTAAACTACGCAGATGCCTTATCTCTGATGGGTTCAAAAATTACTGACCCAATTGATCCTGTACTTGATTTTTCATAGATTTATTTGAATTTTCGCTACTTGCAAATTCATTAAATGACTCATCATATCCCATGTCTAGGTTATATTTGTCTACATCAGTATCTTAGTCTTGCTCAATCCAGGCTTTTACAGGGATTTCCTGCCTTCCTTGTGTGCCACTTTGGACACCACCCGAATATGAGCCGCTTTAGACTCCTATTCTCTCATCTGAAACTTCTTGCTCATTTCTATGTTTTCTTTTTTTCAAACATTTTCCTCCTTGTCCTCTATTTAATGTTTCTTCATACTCTGAAAATGACCAATATTCCCCATATTCTAATATTTTTCCCTTTGTTTTACTTTCCTTTAATACATTTCCTAAAGTCTCCTGTACAGTAACCTCATCTTCTTATTTATTAATCTCCTTGGCCCACATGCATCAATATCGGCTTTTGCGATTTCTAAATTGCGAAAAATAACGATTCGCAATTTAGAATTCGCAAAAGCCTATGCATGAATTTTTTCTTATTTTTTTTGCAAATCGGTAAAAATCGCTATTTTTACCGAAATGCATAAAAAATGCGAATTTTAAATTGCGAATTCACATTTCCCATTCATTCCTATGGGCCAAAATGCCCATAGGAATGAATGGGAATTGCGAATTCGCAATGTGCAATTGCAATTCATCAATGCATTTCAAGGGTGGAGAGGGGGGTCAAAATGACCCCCCCCCTGCACCCATGAAATGTACTTTTCAGCATAAGTTACATACACACATGTCCTAAGGACATGTGTGTGTGTAACTTTACAGTTTAAAAAATGCATTTTTGTGCATTTTTAATCAATTTTGCAATTTACCACGAAGTTGAACTTCGTGGTAATTTGCACTTCCAATTTTAAAAAACGCATATTTTTCTGTAATGATGCATAGCATTTAAGAAATCGCACAATTGCGATTTCTTAAATGCTAACGCAATTTTAGAAATCGTAAAAAAGATGCGACTTCTAAAATGGCATGATGCATCCCAACAAGCACTTTTGCATTCGCAAACGGCCGATTTTAAGGAATCGCACCGTTTGCGACTACAAAAATGCTTGATGCGGGGGGGAGGAGCCTAGCTCGCGACCGAGATGGCCGCGTTTTAGCTCGGCTCCGTTCAACCGCCTGTTTTCTTCGATTATCCTGTATTTCTCCTGCCCCGGGAAGCCCTTCTTGCTGTGTTTCGGTATTGCGGGCACTTTGCGGACACTTACCCGTTGCTCCGGTGATCCTGGGTGCTGTTGATCCTGTGCGGTGGTCCCGCTCGGAGCCTTCGGGGCGGACTGGCCTGGACCTCCTTGCAGCGACGGGACGTGACGGAGCGCGGCCATTTTGGATTTTCCGCCCGGGCTCGGAGAACGGGGCCGGCGGCACGAGAGGGCCGACGAACATCCTTCTTCTGGTGGGTCTCCTTCCTGCCTTGGGGCGCCCCGCCGCAGTTCGGCTGACCTCCTTTTGCTTTGGTGTTGCTCCGGCCGGGGCCCCCGACGACCGAGGGCTTGCTGGGCTCCTAAGATGGCGGCCGACCCTGAGAGTCTCTGCCGGGCCTGGGCGAGCACTGGGGGCCCGCCGCACGGCCCGGATGTCGGATCTTGTGAAGGGTTGCCTGAACTTCAAGTTGTCCTGGATGCACTATACTCCTGGCGGTCTTCCGTGGCTGCGCCTGTTTCCCCTGTGGAGGCCGACCCACTTTTCGAAGTATGCGGGCCCCCATCGTCGGATTTGGCTTCCTCGTTGCAGGGTACGGCTGGTGTGCTCCTGGTCACTGTGCCTCCGGCGGAGACCGCATCCTTGGATTGGAGACTCTCCGACGCCCTTCGTCGTCCTGCTTTGTTGCCTCGGCCGCTGGTCTGCGGTCCGTTTGCATCCTGTCCAGGCCTCGATGATCCTTTCTGTTTCTCATCGCGTCGGCTCCCCGGCCGGGGCGCCTGTGCCGACCCAGCTGGGCTTGCCTCGTTGGACCTGTCCTTAGAACTGTGCCTGCGGTGCGAAGGTTGTACCGTAACTTCTTTGTATCCTCCGTATTTTCTTTCACGTTTCTTCTCAGGACTGCCGCTGGAATTACTCCTGAACCCTGTGTCCCTCGTCGTTTGGACTTTGTTTGTTTGGATGATTACAACCTTGGACAAAAGCGGTCAGGGCTGAAATGACTTATTATAGGCGGTAGTCTTGTTTTTGAACTAAGACCGGCATGTGCTGTTGTGATGTTGCGTAACTTCGTGAGACTCCTGAAACTCATCCTGATATTAACTTCCCGTGGGCCCTGCTTCTCCCCTTTTCACAGGTGGTGGGATGGTTGCAGATAATCCTGTTTTTTCGCCCTCTCCCGTGTGTATTGTTCCCTCCTTTCCCTGGCCCTTCTCTTTTGCCTTGTTTCTACCTTGTTTCTTTCTTCTAAATTTCGGGTTCTATTTAGGGCGACAGGCACGCTGCTGGGGGGTTGGCCGTAGCCTTCTGCAGGGGTGTAGGGTGGGCTTGTGGGGTGGGTGGGGGGGTCTGTTGCTGTTTTTGGGGGATCTTTTTCCTCCTTTCTTCTCCCCTTTTGGTTCTATGGCCCTTGTGTATCCCCTCTTTCGGGGCTCTGTCTCGTCGTCTGTCCCCCTGGTGTCTTTCTGGGATATTTTTCCGGTATCACGATGTCTCTGATTTGCTGGGTGTGTTTTCTTTATTTTTAATGTCTATTTTGTACCGGGTTATTGTTTTCCTGTTTCGTCACCCGGGGGCGGGTGTATGGGTGAGAGTCCCTTCCTTTTCCTTCTTCCCCCTTCCCTTCCCCCCCCCCCTTATGTGGGGTTCTCTTCTTTTATTGGGGGTCCGTTTCGTATTGTTTTTGTAATTGGGTCCTTTTTGGTGCTGTTCGGTGGGACGGGTGGTAGCTGCGGTGGGCGGGCATTGGACGATGTGTGCAGTGGCCTTTCCTCATGTCCGTTGTTTTGACCGGTGCTTATTGGTATGCCTATTTCGTATTTGTTTCTCCTGTGTTTTTTACGATCGTTGTGTTGCTGCCCGCCGCGGCCCCACCCCTCTGGTTTGTTTCTCGGCCCGCCATACTCCTGTACTCCCTAACCCGTCCTTTAAAAAATAAGAAAACTACCTTTCTAATTCTTATCTCCTGTGACCGCTCTAAGATGCTTGTTATTTCTCCTGTTTCTTCGCCTTTGTATACTGTGATACTCTGTGCATTGCTCCTGACATTCGGCTCTGTGGTGGCCAGCCCGGTGGGTTGTAGGCCCGTATTTGTGAGCTCTCTCTGTACAATAAAGGTTTTCAAAAAAAAAAAAAAAAATGCTTGATGCATGTGGGCCCTTATATCTTACTCCTGCACTTCTTGAGTAGATATATCATTTTCCTATGACATAATGTATCCAATTTCATATTTGTTGTTGAAAGGAGACCTCAAATTTATTGCGTTCTCTTTGCATTTTCAAGTAAGGAATCTGTTTTTTCTTATTTAAAATACAAGAGCTTTCTTTCGATCCTCTTGTATTTCTATAATCGATTGTCAGATTTCCCTGCAACGATTGTCATTTGTTTGTGGAACTGTCAGCTATTTTTTGTTGTATGCTGCCAAGCAACCGATATGCTTGGTACCATGTCAACAAGTAAGGACACAAGTGATTAAAGACCCATTTGCATTAAAAAACATACACATTGTTTATAATGCTTCTTCACACTGCCCTTCATTTCCTTTAGAAAATGACCCCAATGAGGGCGATAGCTACATGCTAAGAATTACTTTGTTTAACATGAAAATGTGCGCTTGATAAAAAGCGATGGTGCGAGTGTCTCATATGGGCTCGATCATGTATCTATTGAACATCAAACTATCGGGCACATGCATCATTGTACGATTTTGCGATTCTTAATTTGCGAAAATTACCGAATCGCAAATTAAGAATTGCAAAATGGTATGCATCATTTTTTTCACTATTTATTTGCGAATCGGTAAAATTCGCAATTTTTACCGAATCTCAAATAAATAGCGAGTTCCAAAGTGCATTTTCGCAATTCCCATTGATTCCTATGGGCCGAAAGGCCCATAGGAGTCAATGGGAAGGCATTTAAGAATTCGCAATTTGTTGATGCATTCCATGGGTGCAGGGGGGCCAAAAGACCCCCCCCTGCACCCCTGAAATGTATTTTAAAGTGCATGTTTCACACACACATGTCCTAAGGACATGTGTATCTGTAACATGACAGTTTAAAAAATGCATTTTTTTCCTTTTTGAAAGATTTTTGCAAATTAACACGAGGGTCAACCTCGTGTTAATTTGCACTTCCTATTTCTTAATTCGCTTTTTTTTTTAAATTGATGCATTGCATTTAAGGAATCGCACAAATGCGATTCCTTAAATGCACTCGCATTTTTTAGAAATGCAAAAAATGCGAATTAAGAAAAAATGTTTGATGCATACCAAAAATGGTTTTTGCATTCGCAAACGGCCGATTTTTCCGATTCGCACCGTTTGCGAATGCAAAAACCAATGATGCATGTGCCCGTATATGATTTAAATTCTTTATGTTGCTTCATTCTCACTGTAAATTTGTCCTTATTATGTCTCAATTTCACTGCACCTTCACTTAAAATCGTTTTTCCCTCAAATTATCTTTTTGTACCTTATTTTTATTTTTAGCATTATCTGTACCCTTATAAGAAACATTTACGATTTAATAACATAAGTTATACAACAATTTGGTACATTATTAAATCATAGCTATATAAACCACTCACCGCATTAAAACTAACTCATCCAAACATTTTATAATTAACATGAAACCCCAATACTTATCTGCTCAGAAAAAGCAAATAAGAGAGGAAGAGAATGGAGTTGGTGGGACTTGTATGTAGTGTTATTGTTCTATATGATTATGACTTCATGTTGTGTTCTAACTTAATAGCATAGCATAGTGCTAGCGTCCTGTCTTGACATAAAATCTGAAAAAGGGATTTTCTCTGGTTGTTCCGTGTCCAAGGATTATCACTACAGATGTCAGTCTGAAGGGATGGGGACCCTTTTCAGAGACTCACTCAGCCCATGGGCGTTAGGATTCGGAGGAGAAAAAGACTGTTTGAATTGGAGAGAACTGGCAGCAATATTCAGGGCTCACCAAGCTTTTCTCTCGCTGGTTTACAACTAGGCAATAAGGATAAAGACAGACAATCAGGTGGCCAAAGCATAGATAAATCACCAAGGGGTACCACAAGTTCAGGCCCTAGCAGCATTCGTCCAGGAAATAAGCAGGGTCCAATCTCTCTCTCTTTGGAAGCGATTTATCTTCCGTGGATGGAGAATGGGTTTATAGATCAATTCAGCAGACTTTCCTTCCTCACTTATGATGAGTCTCACTCCAGTAATTTTCCATCTGCTCAGTAAGAAATCTGGGGTTCCTTGGATAGACATGTTTGCCATGGAACAGAATTCTCAGCTTTTCAGCTTCCCAGATTCTGAACCTTGAGTCCTTCACAGAAAGCTTGGGATGAAGATGCTCTCTCAGTTCTTTTGCCAAACCCCCTGATTTATGCCTTCCCTCCCGTCCCTTTAATCCCCAAGGTTTTTAGGAAGATCATTCAGGAGAGGGCCAATGTTCTTTTTGTAGCCATTCATTGGCCTTGAAGGTCGCAGTATCCCAGCCTCCTCAAACTAGCACTAGCGAATTATTGGATATTTCCAACCTCTCTTTCTCCATTATGCGTTTCCCTCCTTACAGAAGTCTCTCTGGTGAAGCTCAGACTAGTGACCTGGAACTTGAGAGGTTGAGACCAACTAGGTTGGATTGTTCGGTAGAGGTGGCTTCTACCAATTCAGCAGTCCAAAAGGCCTTGTGCGCCTAAAGGTTACTCCGGTAGTTGGGAAAAATGTGAAGTATGGTGTAGTTCAAGAAGACTTTCTCCTGTCCTCCTACCCTCATTTTAGAATTCTTGAGCGATGTTTTTTACTTGGACTACTTGCAGTTTCCAGCCTGCATAGTCAATGGGCTGCTACGAGGGCTTTCAAGGACTCTGGGATTCTAGAGATTGAAAGCCTGGTTGTTCAATTGCTCAAAGGTTTTGAAAATAAGAGGCAGGTAATTCACTCTTCCTTTCCAAGTTGGAATCTCCAGTGAGTCCTTAACGTTCTTCAGAGTGCCCCTTTGAGCCACTAGTCCCAGCCCATTTGACATTTTTGACACTCAAGGTGTTTTTTATAGTGGCTATTAAGTTGGGCAGACGGTTAGGGGAGACTGGGGATTTTCTGGTGGAGGAACCATACCGCAAGTTCTTTCTAGACAAGGTAGTGCTCAGAACTGACCCAGCTTTTCTTCCAAAAGTGGTTTCATCTTTTCATTTAAAAGAAAATTCTGTTTTGCATATTTTTTTCCCAAACATTCTTTAAACAAAGAGAATTGTCTACATCAATTACATTTTCACAGAGCTTTATCCATTTACAAGGTTCATTCAGTAGCTGAGTGTAGAAAGGTTCAGTTTCTTTTTGTAACTGTTATAACTGGTAATAGGGGTCTTCAAACTCTTCCACGTTGATATGGTGGGTTAAGCAAACAGTGGTGCTGGCTTATCATTCCTGTGATGCCTCCCCTTCAGGCCCAGTTAAGAGGAAATTTACTAGGGTCATGGTGGATTAATGGGCAGCATACAAGGGTGTGCCACTCAAGGACATTTGCAATGTAGCTACTTGGACCTCTCCAAATAAATTTGTATCACCTATAGACTCCAGTTAGGAAGGTCTAGCTCCACTGCTTTTGGTTCAGAGGTTCTTTCAGCAGTGTTGGATTGAATACATACACTGGGTTTGGCATATGATATGTCTCTGGTATTCTTTCTTCTTTGTATGGTCGTATAAGGGAGGATGGCTTAGGTATATCCTTATTCATAAGGCTGAGACGAGAAGACAGATGAGGAGGTAATGTTCTGATTACATTTTGGTAATCTTCATGACTCCGACTCATAGTCTTCTTCATCACAGTCTTACATTTCCTCCCTCCCCTCCAAGTACTTATGCGGTCATATTTGATTTTGTTTTTATCATGCAGCTTGGGGGGCAGGATATGAGGAAGGGTTAGTCCTTCTTTTATCTTAACATTAATATTAAAGGGGACTCTTTCACCCTGAGGTGGGTAAAATTGTGTGGTTTCTATTATTTTGGTTAGTCTACGTTGGAGGCGGAGCCTCAATAGCAGTGGCGGCTGGTGACATTTGAAAGTAATTAGGCGTAAAAGTTCGGGATGAGTGCCCTATGGAGATGGAGCGTAGCGAACGAGGCTGACCGTCGTAAGAGGCACATGGAGCTTCAGCCTAAGGTAGCTCCTGCTCCTTCTCTGCTCCTCAAAGCTCCTGGTGATGGAAGACTATGCTAAAGGTAGTGGAGAGGGATAACGAACAGCAAGGTAAAGGTAAACCACGCTAATGGCAGCTGTAACAGAAGGCACAGTATGGTGGTGCAAATCCGTGCAGAAATGTAACAGAAGGCACAGTATAGTGATGAAGACCATGCTAAACGCAGCTGTGAGGGATACAGTGCAGTATAGGCTCTCTCTCCCTCCTATCTTCATCTGTCTGCAGCCCCCGGATGCCTCAGGTCAACCATCGCCCGCTGAGCCTCTGAATGTACTAGTGCTTGCCAACCATATATTATAGAGTCAGGGATGCCTAGATTCCGAACAAAACAAAAATAGCACATCTGTATGGTAAAGAAAGGCAACAAAGTCAATAGGTCTGGCTTCTGTATACTCGAATAGGCTTTACCTAGATTTAGTTACAGGGACCACAGCAGCAGGCAAAGCTTGGCCAACAGCAAGGAACAGTGCAAGCAGACGCCATTGTGCAAGCTTCTCTCGCTCTTTCTCTCTCATACACACACACACACACACATAAACATACAACAGGTATAGCATATTCTTCCCTAACACATAGATCGGAGTTACACACACACTACAAGTGACCTGAATTCTTAACAGCAGAAGTGCCTGCAGTAGCAGTAAGGGTGTGCCATAGGGCTCTGACAATATACCATATTGTCTTGTGGTACTCTAAGTAATATCATGATTGTGAACCCAAAATCATAGGTCCCATTAAGTGCCTGTCACATCTATATTCTAACAGTCAGATCAATGTACCTCGAACGATAAATACGTGGCAAACATATTGGATATTCCGAAAAATGGGCGTGAGGCTATGGCAGTAATATTGAATGTTCAAGACATATATCCAAAAGTCTTTCGAGAGGCTATTGCAGAACTCTGAAAAGCCTAATTTTTCAAGCGTCAAAGGTTGCTAATTACTTGTCAGTGACATGTCTATTGATTTGTCTTCCCTGCCTTGATGATCGTTTTCAATCCGATTTCATATTTTTCAAGTATACTTGGGACATTCCTGAGGCTGTCTTAAGGTGGATTTAAACCCCCCTCGCCGCTCCAGGCCTACACTATTATCTGCTGTGAGCCTTTGAAGCATTCATCTCAAGAAATTTGAATGACTATTAAACTAAGGCTTGGCGTTTCCTAACAACCATTCAGAAGGTGTTAGCTCAGCTTCGAACCATTTCGAAGACATCTTGGACTTCTAATTGTTTATTAGTGTGACATTGTGAAATGAACAACGATTTACTATTTTATATTGCTGCAGAGTTTGAATATTGCAAATGTGAAAGATGCACAGTGGAGGTGTTTTTAAAAAAAATCAAAATCTATTTTAATGGGGAAGGGTCCTGAGCTGTGTAATATAGCATACAACAATGTCTCAAACAAGGGTATTATTCAATGTACAGGTATACATGGCAAATTTAATTGCAGCATTTTGCCATGTATATTTGTACATTGAATAATACGCTTGTTTGAGACATTGTTGTGTGTTATTAACTCTTGACCCAGTCTCCCTGTGGTTTATGGGCTACCTTCTGTAGTCTGATACTGCTTGTGTAATAAAGCACAGAACAAAATTAATGTAAAACGTAGGGCCATATTATCAAGCAAGGGCGATACATTATCGCTGCTTTTATCGGCAGGAAACTGCAGCTAAAGCGGCGATAATGGGCTTAATAATATGCCCTTGTGAATTCCCATAGAAGCCCATGTCGTGGTGTTAACATGGGCTTCTATGGGAATTCACAAGGGCATATTATCAATCCCATTATCGCCGTTTTAGCGGCAATTTCCTGCCGATAAAAGCGGCGATAATGTATCGCCCTTACTTGATAATATGGCCCCAGATTACTTCAAATGGGTGGGCGTTAGTTCAGCTTGCAGTGGCCAATTCGTTATAAAAAACGTTCTAAAATATGTTTGCGACATTCATTTGCCTGGGGCTGGAAACTGCACCGGATTGCGTAATGACCTCTTCTACCTATTTGGTAGCGCATAAAATATCCCAGAATGCTTTTTCCACAAAAAAATGTACTTGCTTCAGCGCAACTGATGGCGGCTTGAACTTCTGCGCAACATTCGGATTCAAGTGCTCCCGGTGGGTTTTTAAACACAGAAACATCATCACGCTCTAGTTTATGGACTTGTATTACTGGGAAGGGAAACCAAAGGAGGTGTTTGGAAGGAAAGTCTACAATTGCAACATTTGCGGCTTCAAAAATAGCTGTGGCATTAATATATGAATTCACCAAATGATTCTATTCTTTTTCTAACAAAATACGTGAGAAGCAATCCTGGGGCTGGGAACCACTTTTGCCAAGTGAACTCAAAGCCTTGCAGCCACAGTGACTGCAAAATTAAACCAAACTAAGAAAACACAATTTTTTTTTTTTATAGAATTTTATTTGGAAAACCTCAGACATAGCACTTCAGACAATACAGATGTGGGCCTACAACCTTCAGGCCGGCCGAGAGATAGATCAAAACCATTACATAGCAAAATAACACAGTTCCGCATCTCCCGGTCTGGGGCCACACTAAAGCAATAAAATCGAATTAGTCCAGAAGCGCGTGCATTCAATATCAGGATAGAAGAGGGTTCCATTTTATAATAGGGAAGAAGGATCTGAGCATGCAATTACACAGGATACGGTTAGAGCCATTCGCGGAGCGGGATAGTCGCTGACAATACTAACAGGAAAGCAAGGTCGCCACCAAAACGTGCTACTCAGAAGGTATCAGCATACAATCAATACACGCCAGGCTCGATGTCTACCCACGTGGTAAAGGAACATTATAATGGAATGTACTATACCTACTAAAATCCCAGCCCCAGAAAAGAACAAGACCAGATCCCCCCATGCAAGAAGAAGTGAGAAAAAAGAGAAGAAAGAGCAAAAATCAAGAAAGAATAAGGGCCATAGAACAAAAGAGAAAGAAAACAAACCCCATCCCCCAACCCCCACCCCGCATACCAGCAGAAGGCTACGGCCAACCCCCCCCTATAGGCATGCCTGTCGTCCCACCCAAGAAACCCCAGTTACAAAAAGAAAGTGGGGGGGAGGACCCTTGCACCCGACCCCGACCGCCCCTCCCCCCACCCCTCCGCATCCCAAGAGAAAATGGAGGCTCCCCGAAAAAGGAGGCAACTATCATCGTATGTCCATCACCCACCCCCACCACCACAATAATAAGCAAAGTCTTGCGTCATCACCAGAGTCAACAGGTCCAAAAAACAATTATTCGGTGTTCACCCCTGGCCAGTCCGAGCAAAAAGAGGCAAACAATCTAGTCCAGCGAGTCCACAGGCAGGCAACTCCAGCGACCAAGACCTCTTCTCAGGAACAACCCAGTCCAATAGTGAAAGGGTGCGGCCATGTCCTTCGGTTGCTAGCACATCTGTCAGAGACCCAACGTGAGTGTCGGTAACGCAAATCCGGTCGGTGGGCTCACTGTCCTCGAATAACAACCCTATGTGCCCAGGGGGGTCCGAGGTAATAAACAACCGAGCCTGGACGAGTGATCGATCCTCCACATTATCACCCGTGCCCCCAAGCCCAATATTGGGAACAATTGAAAGTAGCGAATCGTGGAGGGGCAACAGCATACAATCCAGGGAGGAATGAAGATCCCGGAGAGCCAAAAGGATATCCCCCAGTGTGTACGCCCCGTCGGCAACTTCGTCGGCTACAATGTTTCTGGCCCCCGGGGACTCTCCAGGCGAATCGACAAACATAGTATCAGGCAGCCGGAATACAGTATCACCAGGTAGTCTGTGTTGGGGTCGGGGTGGAGTTATTGAGACTCAACAAAAATGTAGCAGCACCAACCTCAACCCCGCCATACCTGGGGTGGCCCACAACCCAATATCAGCCGCCGCCGGTGGATTTTCTCACCGAAAGTCAGGTTACTCCGGGGATCCCACAGCAGAAGATCAATGCGGGCAGTACAATTATCGTCTGGACTCGGAATCTTGGGCGTGGAGAAAAGCGGCCAGATGTGTGCAGCGAGGGATCGAGCACTTGCACCGCACTCCAGCAGCGTCAGCCAGCAAAATCACTCGAGTCGCGATCCCCGGGGGGGAAGAGGAGGGGCCACCGGTCATCACCACTCGACCGCGGCCGCTGTTGTTCAACTCAACCCCAGCCATGTCACAACTCGAGGTCCCGGCTCACAGCCCTCACAGGCCTGGATCTTCGCGACGGTGTTTCTCGGTCATCCGAGGAGATAGCAAGCCCGGAGTTGCACGACCGGGCACCGCGCCACTTCAGACGCGTGAGGGTATGGTATGGACACAGGATCAGTTGCAGGATGCCAGGGAGGGAGAGGGCGAACGGCGGAGCCGGGTTTCTACGCTGCCATTTTGGATGTCGTCTTGGCTCCTCCTCAAGAAAACACAATTAACATTTATCTGCCACCAGAAAAGCGATAATAAAAACGGCAGCCGGCGTGAAAAGAGTTTGGCATGTTTGTAATTTTATTTACTCGTGGCCTTTTACTTTATAATAAACTCCGACCGGACAAATCTTTTTAATGTGCAGTCGTGGCCGGCAAGAGGTAGGGGTTGGGGGATGATTTTGTGTGGGGGGGGACGATAATTAAAATAAAAAAATGTACCTTCCGATCAGGCACCGCCACCTCAGCTCCTGCTGCTCCTGGCCGTGTTTTACCTAGGCAGCCCCCCTCCCTAAGCCAATCACAGCGCTGAAATGGCAGCATTGTGATTGGTGCGTTGCAGCAGAGAACACCCCAGCCGGGCGCCTATGGGGGGGCCATTTTCTCTATGTAGGCTGCATGCAGCGTACATAGAGAAAATGTAGAGTCCGCATGGCTGGTTTGGATGGCCCCAGAGGGCCGATCAAACAGTCAGGGCCCACAATAGTGGGCAAGCCACTGCCCCCTGCCCTCGAGCATGATCGCCCGCCCCCAACCAGGCACTTCTGCTTTCTCGCAGTGCGAGAAGCAGAAACAAAAAATGGTAGTTTTACCATTTTATGTTTCTATTTCTCGCACTGCGAGAAAGCAATGGGGCGATGCCCCCACACCCCAATGGAGGAGCCACCACTGTTCAAGGACTGTGACCTGGAAGACTATAATTCAGAGCAAAGAAGATTACCAGTAAGTAATCTGAGCATTACACATGGTCACATACATTTTTTTATTCATGTGAAGATTAAGCAAACTGCCCAGAATCACATGAGCCAATACTGACACTCGAACAGCGTTCCCCACTTCCAAAGTTGGCAGATCTGGCCGGAGCGCCACACCCTACCCCTGCCACCTCTTATCCTCCATTCCTCCACCACTCCCACATGTAGTGAGCCACCCGGCCCCTACAATAAGTTGTATCGCATTCACCCTCCTGGGATGGGCTCGAACCAGGGGCTATAAATAAATAGTGAGGTCAGCGCTTGTGGCTGGCGGCACGAACCAAGATTGTGAGTGGACGTCCCTTATTGTGTGTGCCCCCCAGTAAGTATAGGCCTTACATATTTGCCCCCATATCTCTGGTCCCCCATCCCCTAACACTGGTGACGAGGCGGACAAAGACCATTGTGCACACAGCAGTATTCTACCGTGCTGTGGTCCTGTGGCAAGAGGCGGTATCAAGCCATTCCGGTGTGGGCCCGGCGCATACTGTGGTGAGCGCAGGTCTGTTGTCGGAGTGCGGCCCTGAGGCGAGGGAGCTGCGCAGCGGAAAGCCAGAAGAGCAGGCACTCGGTGAGTGAGAGCACTTCGACGCCGTTGATACGCTAGTTGGGGAGCAAGCGCAAGGGCTCGACCAGGCCTCTGCGCACTGTGGAGGATTAGCATGCTGAAGAGAGGCGCGGCCTGCCTGTGCACGCTGGGAGGTCAAGTGAGGTTCCTGCCTTTCAGCGTGTGGCCGGAGCGGCGCGTCTGGCAGAGAGGGAGCACCTGCTGTCTGATGAGAGAAACAAGACCTAGGAGCTTACTGCTGGCAGTGAGCTAAGAGGAAACCTGGCCTGATTCACCACGTGGGGAGATCCTGGAAAAGGCGTGCAGTGAGTGCGAGGGTGCAGCCTACCACCACTCCACGTGAAGGGGTGCAAGAGTGAGTGCAGCAGACACAGCCAGGGCACAACTAGGGACAACACTTGTTCCCCCATATAAGGGTCAGCAGGGACACCTCTGCTATCACTTACATTGAGAACAGGAGGGTATAAGAAAGGCAAGATGTCCCAGCAAGCGGAGGGAGGTGATCCAGCGGCGGTAGAACAAGGTCCGAGTACCACATTGAAGGCACTACCACAGTTCAGCCAATTGGCAGATCCGGCCACGGCTGCACCCAGATGGCGCAAATGGATTGGCCAGTTGAATAATTACTTTATTGCTGTGAGAGAAACTAATGGTGCTGTCAAGAAATCCACCATGCTACAAATGGGGGGAGACAAACTATATGAACTGTTTCTAGACCTACTTGATACTGGGGATATGAATGACTACGTCAAAGCAGTGAGAGCATTAGACCGGTACTCCAACACAACAAGTCAATACTGACTTTGAGCACTTCAAATTGCGCCAAGCCAGGCAAAGAAAAGAAGAGTTGGTGGACATGTTTTTCGCGAGATTGCGCAAACTGGCTAGTTCATGCACAGGTATTGCTAAACAGTTAGAGATCAGAGCTCAACTCATCCAAGGCTGCAAGTCGTCGGACCTGTGGAAGCTGATCCCATGGCAGCCGGGAATACTAGTCCTAGGAAGGTCTCACGATCTGGCGGATGCACGAGCCGGAGAGATGGAGTCACTCTGGCAAGAAGAGCAGCAGGAGGAGCACAAGGGCATACGGCTGCAGTAAAAGAAGAGCGGGTGGACGCTATCAGGATGACACCCGGCAGAGGAAGAGGGAGCATGCCTGGATGCTCAGCAGGTCATTGCTGCGGAAATTGTTCGTTTGACAGTCATCGGCAGAGAGGGTGTCCTGCGCAAGGGAAACCGTGTCTCAAGTGCGGGAAGTTTGGGCATTTTGCGAAGGTGTGTATGAGCGCGTCAAGGCCGCCAGATCAAGGAAGCAAGCCAAGAAAGCCAGGGATGCCCAGACAGATGGTCCACGCAGCGGAAGTTGTGGAGGACGTGGAAGGTCGATTCCAGAGCATGAGGATAACCGAGGATGATGAGGAGGATGAGGTGTTCGTGATATCACACACTGGCTGGACTACCTCCAGGAAGAGACCCCCGCCGATGTGTCTGTTTGGTATAGGGGAGAACAAAATCACGCTGTTGATAAACACGGGGGCCTCAGTGAAAATTCTCAATGCAGCTTAATATGACCTACTCCAAACTAAACAGTTACAGCGCACAAGAGCCTAAATCTACACCTATGGAGGAGATACCCCCATTCCCAGTCAAGGGGTGATCGAAGTGGAAGTCATGCATGGAGATCGATCACCCCTGACCAGTTTTCACATAATGAAAGACAGTGCAGGCACCTTGGTGGCTGTCAGTCCACAGAGGACTTAGGTTTAGTGATGTTTGCGAGACAAATACACCAATTCCATGCTGACAAGATCACAGAAGTATCCCCCAGCCTCTTCGAGGGATTAGGATGTCTAAGAGGGGTCAAAGTGAAACTGTACATAGACAAAACAATCAAACCTGTGGCATTGAGGCACCAGAGACTGCCATTTCACCTATGGCCGCTAGTGGAGGCTGAATTGGAAAAACTGGACAGAATGGGGGTGATCGAGAAACTGTCTGGGCCCACCACCTAAACCAAAGCAACTAGGGGCAATAAGACTATGCGCCTGCCGAACACTGCTATTGAAACAACATATTACTCCTAAAATCAATGAGATAGTTGCAGACATTAACGGAGCGCAGTGGTTCTCCAAAGTTGACCTCAATTCAGGGTACCACCAATTACTGCTCGACAAGTCCAGTCATTATATCACCACATTCTCAACCCATGTGGGATTACGGCGGGTCAAAAGACTCCGTTTTGGAGTGTCCTCTGCGGCGGAGGTATTCCAGGATGCGATCCGAGGTGTGCTATCTGGTCTCATGGGAGTGATAAATGTGAGTGATGACATGCTAATGTTCTCCAAGTCCCTCGAGGAACACCATGAGAGGGAGAGGGACACTCTCCAATGGCTGGTGGAGCCAGGGCTGACGCTAAACATACTCCCGTTCTCTCACTCTGTTTCCTCAGGATCTCTCTCTCCAAATTGTATTTGCTTTTATCTCTGTCACATCTCAGGCTCTGTCAAGTTCCTCTGTTAACACAACTGCTTCACTGCAGCTCACTCCTAAACCTTTACCTAGACATCCTAGGCCCGATTCACTGAACTAATGAGACAAAATCCTAAACTTACTACCTTTGGTATTCACAGAAGGCACTTACTACTTTTGATATTCACAGAATGCACTTACTACTTTTGGTATTCACAAAAGGCATTTATTAGTACTAACGTTAGTTTACTACTACTAAATGCCTTCTGTGAATACCAAAAGTAGCAAGTTTAGGATTTAGTCACAGATTAGTTCTGTGAATCAGGCCCCCAGAGAGCAAGTAGTATACTCTATTTAAAAGATCCTCCCCTTGTTATTATTATTATTAGTAGTAGTAGCAGTAATAGTAGCAGTAGCATGGTAGTAATAATAGTAACAATACTCATGCTAGTCTTCATCATCGCTGTTTCCTGCTCTGATGTCTCACGTGTGCCACTCTGGGCGTGTTGACAGTTCTCAGTGAATATCTTCCCTGCTCTCTGAGAGGAATCTTTGGCCTCGTCACAGATCTTGGCACACTTAGTGCTAGTGTGTCCTCATGGCAGTTAATGCGGAAATGCATCGGATGTAGCGCATCATTTGCTGGAGGTAGAGGGCCCTCTTTGGATGTCTGCCAGCCTCCCCCATTGTGCTTATGGTAAATCAGTCTGTGATTTCCTCTTTCACTCCCCGTTTCCCAGACACCGCTTGTTAGCCACCCACTCGCATCCTTTCCCTGCTCTCGCTGTCTCTTTCTTTCATTATCGCACATTGGTTCTCCCTGTTTGTTCTGTCTCCTTTCGCTGGTCGTCTCTCTTCTCAGATGCTTTCATCAGACACTCTCCAATGTGCTTTCTGACATTCAGTTCGTCCTAGTTTCTGAATGCTTTCTTTCTTTCTTTCTCTCTCTTTCTTTCTTTAGTTTCTTTCCTTCTTTCGTTTTTTTCCTTCTTTTTTCCTTCTTTCTCTTCCTCTTTTGCTATTTCTTTCTCTTCCTCTTTTACTCCCTTTTTCTCTTCCTCTTTTGTTCTCCCTCTCTTTTGTTATCTCTTTCTTTTTTCTTTGTTTGTTTGTTTCTTTCTCTTTCCCTTTCCTCTCTTTAATCATCAGCCACTCACAATCTCTCTCTCCTCTTTTCTTCTCAATCTCTCTCCTTATTTCTTCAGTTTTCCTACTTTTTTCTTCTCACTAGTCTTTTACCTCCTTCCTATCTCCTACCTTCATTTCATTAGTGCAGCAGGGATTCCCTTTAGTAAATGTTGTAAACACTTGCTTTCTGGAGAGCACAGGTAGGCAAGAAAATTCATAGAGAGAGCTGAGCTAAAGCCAAGCCGGGGGACCGATTTGGGGCTAATAGGCAGAGCACGACAAAGCTACTGAAAGATTTATTCAAGAGTTAAATAATAATCCTAGGTCAGTAAGAGACCCACCACTGTCTCTAAACTGTCTTACTACTGATCAATCCATGGGTTTACCACCTATCTAAGCACATACCATATACACAGCATTCATACACTGGCCCTGGCAAATCAACATTGTCCCTACTTCTGGACAGGTCAGCTGCACTGTCATCATTAGCAGCATTTCCGCAAGAAACAACAGCCATGCAACTCACACTGTAGGGTGCCACTGTCCCTAATGTTTCTGACTGTGACCACTGCCCCTAAGTGGAAAAACAGAGCTGGCGTTGCTGTCTTACACTGGATCATCTAGCAGAAGGGAGTGACTAACATTATGTGCATGCCAACAACCTTAAATCTACATTTTTTTTTTTAGCCACCCTCAAATAAACAAACGCAAGAGGCCAGAACAAATCTCCCTTTCGCAACATGTTTTAGAGCTTCTACAGATATCTAGTGCTAGCATCAGTACTAGGGGTATTCGTGTAGTTGATTTTTTTGGGAAAAATCTCCCAAGTGCAAAACCTGCATTTAGAGCTACATTTGAATGCTAAATGTATCCTTCTGTCCATTATGGACATAAGGACGGATTTTGCACTGAAAAATAGTGCAAAGAGCAAAAGCACAGCAAAACAGCTGCCTATCGCATTCTGGTAGTCAGCATTGTTCCCATGTGGTCACGCTATTCTTTTGCAGCATATGGCATTTGGGGGCATATTATCGCTGGCGGTGCTTAGCAATAATGATATCATCGCAGGCTATCTCTGGTTTTTATCACCCTGGTAGCGCGTAATTAACAACGCGTTACTCCAGGGCGATAAAAATTCCAGAGATAGCGAGGTTATCGCCCTTTTGCAGGGAACATCGCTGGTTGTCCAGCGATGTTCCATGCAAAAGGGCGATAACCTTGCTGATACGACCCACAGGGTCATATCAGCATAATCCACCCCCTATGTTAGGGATGGCTAAGACAGGATTTTTGCAGACGTTAGATTTTGGCAAAAACAATGTGTGCTAAAATCATGTGGGCTGCCTTGTAAATATTGCGATGTAAACATCAGCGATATTTGCAAGGTAGTCCATCTGGGGTACGCCCAGTAACGTCCACTTTGCATCTCATTGGATGTGCAAAGGGAGGCGTTGGGAAAAAGGGTGCTAACATGCGATTATGCATGTTAGCACCCTCTTGTAAATAGGGCGCTGGTTTTATCTCCGCTTTTTTGGCTTTGTAAGCCAAAAAAGCAGAGATAAACCCCCTGTAAATATGCCCCATAGTTACCTGATGTAGTGTAATAGCATCATTTTGGGAATTTCGAGCAACAAGCGTAACATTAAATTACTAATTTTAGACGGCATAACTGAAATTTCACCAGAGCCTAATCAGGACCAATTCCGGGGTGTCAATCTAACCTGAAAACCCCATAGGTTAGTTCAGTATATTTATTAAAAGACTCTCCTAGCTCATAATGTCCAATTTTTGTTGCCTTTAGCCGTCATATAAAAATAATATGTAAACCATGGGGTTTAGTATTAAAAAAGCAACCAATTCATGTACACTTACTAAAAAATAAAGGAAAAGTTGGAGACAGGCATACAACAAAAAATGCTCAATGCCAATCGCTCTGATTAAAGCAGGGGATTGATTGTTCAAGTAAATTCCCCAAAGTTTGCCCAGTATTTCTAAAAGCCAACCCACCCTTCTCATTCCAATCATTCTCAAAAAAACTTGACACCCATGAAAATTGAGAGTCCTCAAAAGACCAACAGGCAAGAAGCAGTCCAGGATCAAAAAGCAGGCCTGGTAAAAACGTCTCCTGCTGTGCAGCCTGTCATACATAAGATTCACAGAATTAATTCCTTATTAACACTGGTGTTCCATGTCACCTGCCCTCCTTTAAGCAGCTAGGTCCTGCTTGTACTTCTCTTAATGAGAATAAAGAATGCAATTTTGACCAACTGCATGTAAAACAACGCCCGCACCCGAAGAATCTCTGCCCAACGGGTACTCCGAGGGATCGCCCAAAACCAGATGGTCTAGTGTATTGTGGGAACTGTAGTCCTGCCTTCCACACAGTTACAGGCAGCTGTCATGTTCTCTGGGGCCACCAGATGTCCAAGTACCCTTTTCCAAGGATTACCACTTGTTGGTCGCGAGTCCGGCAACCGAGCTCTGCACCCGACACTGCACATAGAGGGAACTCCATCCGACCTTAGACCGACGACAGCAGTGACCCCGTTGTTGTGTTTTTTTATCTTGTTCCCACAGCACCATATAAGCGTTAAAAGCAGCTCTCCCGCGGCTTCCGTTCAGCACATGGGACAGCCAGGTCAATTCTGCACTCGAGCTCCACGGGCCAAATTGACTGACTGTCGTGGCCTGGTCCAGGGAGCTGCATCACCTTTACCCTGCAAGGGTTCCACGTAACTTGCCTGTAGGTGACCGATTGTTACTAGTGGTTTTTACCATTGACCGCAATGATAAAGTTTCACTGCATTCTTTGACACTGATTTTATATAGCTGCTAAAATCGATAACTCTAGTTAAATGTATGTTATTTCATTTGTTTTGGTGTCTAAATTAAGATAAAAATACACTCGATTTTTATAAATTGGTGTCAGATTTCTATTGCGTCATGTCAATTACTTATTGTCAATGTGCGTCATGTCAATTAATTATTGTCAATGTTGGTACTCTGAAATGCTTACCACATGTTCCACTAGCAAAGTCTGACTGCTCTTTGCCGCCACTCTACCAGAACTGAGCCAAGAATTTAT
Organism: Lissotriton helveticus; assembly: GCF_964261635.1. Taxonomy (NCBI): domain Eukaryota; kingdom Metazoa; phylum Chordata; class Amphibia; order Caudata; family Salamandridae; genus Lissotriton; species Lissotriton helveticus. The sequence continues at coordinate 965,507,935 of NC_136070.1, forward strand.
TAGTGCGAATCCAAGGACCATCTCTGGGTCGTAATCAGCATCACCTCATAATTTTCCACCTAGGCAGCAGACTCCACTACACTTTCAGAGTCATAACCCAAAAAATGTGGGGTGACCATACAAACAGGACACTTTTCTACAACCATACACAAGCATTTGTCCATTTGGAGATTTGACTAATTAATCTGTGTGCCAGCATGCAGTTTCAGAGAGCCACCGTATGCCACAAGAGTTTTAATTAAGAAACTATTTCGCCCCATTAACAAAAGTGCCAAAAACATATGGCAGCACTATGACTGAGAACTTAAAAATGCTAAAATGGACTGACAAACTGTAATACCTATTTGATAAAGCAAACTAATATTCCTATGGAACTTTCCATTTCTCAATTAGAAATGTGCCCAAGCTCAACCAACTGTATCAAACTTTGGTAAGATTATTCCTTGGAGCTCATAACGAAAGCACTGCCAACATTAAATCCAGATACAGCCTGCTGCACAGGGTAATCCTATTGGCAAGTCATGTTTCAGCATAGAGCTCAAAGAAGAAAAATGGTGTCTCCATAGAATGATTAGACAACAACTTAAAATCCTACAGATGACAACTCATTCTTAAGAGTTGAACACATGCAGAAAGCATACACGAAAGCAGTTTGAAATGCAAATAGCAAAGATAGGGCCAATCTATGTAATAAATGAATTAAACTTGCAATAAATGTAATCCCAGTTTATTTTGAGCAACTGTCAATGATTTGACTGACAACTATGTAATGATTCAAAACAGTATACCAGAGAACGATGCTGGATCACATTTCTAGAAGCTTTGTATGACTATAAGAATGTGTGTCTCTCATTTCAATCAAAATCACTTTGCACACTAGTAGAAACTTAAACTTTAAAAGGCATACATTGAGAGATGTCGGGGATTAGTAGCACACGAATAGCTTTAATAATGAAAAAGGTCATCAAGATAGTGCCCCAGGCCCAAATGGCCTATCTGCCGCTCTTTTTAAATAGAAATAAGATTACTGGGCTGCGGTGCTCACACCACTCTTCAGTGGAAGGCACAGATCCATTCTCCAACCAAATTACAAAAGGGGCAATCCTTCAAAGCCAGCAAATTATCGCTTAATAGCCCTTCTTGACCCTGAAGTAAAATATTTTGTAAATTGCATTTTGCAAGATCTCCAACTTTGGAATGCAGAACGAGATCATATTCTTTTGACAAAGTCAGGCTTTTATCCTGGTATCGATAGAGCACAATATCCTAACACTGCCCAGTCTCACCACAAGAACAATATAAACAAAATCATTATTTTATATCTGCTTTATTGATTTTAGAGCTGCGTTAAACAAAGTACGTTGGAAATTGCTCTTGAAAAAAAGAAATAAATGGAACATCAAGCAGCCATTGTTGAAAGCCTTTCAGCCACTCCATTTCCACACGAGTTCAGATCAAAATTGGGGAAAGGAAGTACTCTCCAGGAAACTTCCTACATCAAATGGCCTTAAGCAAGCATGTGTACTTGCACCCATCCTTTTTATTCTTTTCATTGCAGATTTACATGACAGACAATTAGGGGAGATGGTATAGCTGTTCGTTCTACATCGAAAACCATGAATTGGGAGAAGGTCATATCTAAAATGAAAATATAGAAATTTCACTGAGGGGGTTCAATTTGATTCAGAAATTCCACACAGTGCAGGTTATCTTTGGAATCCAAACACCTTCCTGTTTGCTCCCAACAGCCCTGCAGTTAAGCCAAAGACCACTGATGTGATGACAATATCTCATTTTAAGACACAACAAGGTGTTTTTCTGAATACAGTAAGATTAGACCAAAGTTTGCTCATTCCGAGTCTATGTAGCCATGTCTTCACATATTTGAGCCATGGTATGCCCACTTTACTGTTGAGTGCAACCATTTCAAGATATGGTTGTCTCATAGGGAGCGATGAGTTGTTAGACAAGACTTGGATCCAGTAGGCCAGGGGTCTAAATGCTGCCACATGTGCTAGAATTTTGAGCTCAAATCCAGGATTATGAGGATTAAGAGCACATTCCGAGGTAAATCAAGAATCGATCTCATAAAAATATTCTCTGGTTTTTCAACAGTCCCTATGTTGTTCAATCCCCAGATCATGTAGCCATAATGGGCGGATCTGAATTTCTTGGCCCGATAGATATAAATAACTGGAGCAACTGGCCCACAAATGGTTGTTTTCAATGTTTTGACCAAAGCAGAGCTTACATGCTGAAGTGTGAGCTGGCTCTCGGAAATTTGCGAAATCCAAGATAATGTATTTGCGATTTGCTTTACTTGTTCAAAAAAAAGTGTGACAATTTCACCAGGCCTCTAAATGACTTATGTTGAATAAACACCATAAATTTGGTCTTATTAACGTGTACCTCTAGACAAAGTTCCTCACAAGATGCTGTGAACCGATCCAGTACATTTTGTAGCCCTGTTGGAGTCTTGGATACAAGTAACTTGTTGTCAGCAAATAACAGAGACGCTACTGTGTTACCAGCAATCTTAGGGGGATCCTTATTGCATTCAACTAAGGGCTCAATTAGCATGTTAGTGTATAGGGTGAACAGAGTCTGTGTCAATACGCACCATTATCGCATCCCTCTGTTCACCCTTATATGCTCTGTAAGTTCAGCATTTTGTCCCCATCTTATTTAGGCATAATTGTCCATATTACTGTTAACAGGTAGTTAGGGACCCCTAACCGCTCCAGGGCTTCCCACATTTTTCTCTAGGGATGAGATCATATCCAGCATGTAGGTCTACAAACACAACGTATATGTGTACTCTTTTGATAACCACATATTTCCATATAATTGTTACAAACCTAAATAATTGATCAGTAGTGTTCATACTCTCTCTAAAGCCAGCCTGCAGGGGTGATAAGATCTGGCTCTCCCTTATCCAGTCCTGTAGCCTAACTAACAGGTGCCTGCAGAACAATTTTTGTGAAGCATCTATAAGGCTGATTGGCCTGTCGTTATCTGGTTCATTTTTATCTCCCTTCTTATATACTGGTACTACTTCCAGTCCCAGCCAGGAGCCAGGTACCTCAGTGCCTTTTAGAATGGCATTAAAACTTTGGTTCAAATAGTAAGAGGATACCTGGTATTTTATCTAGTCCAGGTTCCTTTTCCCTTTGTAATGTAATAAGGGCTAGCTTAGTTTCCTCCAAGCTCAAATTTGTTTGATCTGAGTTCCAGGACTTGCTGTTCTTGTCTACACAGGTTGGGTCATCAACCCCCATCCCTGTGTCAGCCTGTCCGACATAGAGTAAGTCAAAATGGGTTTCCTCAGACTGGGGAACTCCACATATATGTACCAGGGACATATATATATCTTCAAGGAACACATATGAGTTAAGAATAGTAAATCTATACTTACCTATTTACATTTCTCGATATTTTTGGTCCTTGATATTTTTGATACAACATTCTGCCCACACAATATTTTTCGATTCAGAAAAGGGGGTGGTGATGAACAGAGTGTCTGAATTAAGCAGACCACTCTTACCCAGTCCAAAGATCAGGGCTTGATCCATCACCGTTATTTATCTCACTGCCCCATCCCAGCTCAGAACCTGGCTATATGCAAATTAGTCTGTCCCTGGCCCAGTGCATCATGGGAACAGGGCAGACCAAACTACCAAGCCAATTCTTCACCAGAAAGGAGACAAGCTACCGGGGACCGGTTTCTGGCATTTCAGCCTCTTCGGCCCGGCTTGCTTGAATCCTGATGGAGCAGTGAGAAAGGGACTCATGTCTGAGTATACCCTGCCACACCTATAGTGGCCAAAAACGATTCAGAAAAGGGGGTGGTGATGAACAGAGTGTCTGAATTAAGCAGACCACTCTTACCCAGTCCAAAGATCAGGGCTTGATCCATCACCGTTATTTATCTCACTGCCCCATCCCAGCTCAGAACCTGGCTATATGCAAATTAGTCTGTCCCTGGCCCAGTGCATCATGGGAACAGGGCAGACCAAACTACCAAGCCAATTCTTCACCAGAAAGGAGACAAGCTACCGGGGACCGGTTTCTGGCATTTCAGCCTCTTCGGCCCGGCTTGCTTGAATCCTGATGGAGCAGTGAGAAAGGGACTCATGTCTGAGTATACCCTGCCACACCTATAGTGGCCAAAAACGATTCAGAAAAGGGGGTGGTGATGAACAAAGTGTCTGAATTAAGCAGACCACTCTTACCCAGTCCAAAGATCAGGGCTTGATCCATCACCGTTATTTATCTCACTGCCCCATCCCAGCTCAGAACCTGGCTATATGCAAATTAGTCTGTCCCTGGCCCAGTGCATCATGGGAACAGGGCAGACCAAACTACCAAGCCAATTCTTCACCAGAAAGGAGACAAGCTACCGGGGACCGGTTTCTGGCATTTCAGCCTCTTCGGCCCGGCTTGCTTGAATCCTTTCTGGTGAAGAATTGGCTTGGTAGTCTGGTCTGCCCTGTTCCCATGATGCACTGGGCCAGGGACAGACTAATTTGCATACAGCCAGGTTCTGAAACTGGGATGGTGCAATGAGCTAAAAAACGGTGTTGGATCTAGCCCTGATCTCTTGACTGGGTGAGAGTACTCTGCTTAATTCAGAGACTCTGTCCATCACCACACCTTGTTGTAAATAACACACAATATTTTTAACACTGATATTCTGTCGGACAACCCAATATGCAGAGGATACAGTTCTTATAAGTACAACTTCAGAGATTGTTAAAGGGATTAACTTCCTATTGTACCAAACAGGCTGGAAATCAATATAAACAAAACAAAGTTAATGATTATTGGCAGAAAAATAACAAAGGATCTTGATATATACACATTGGCAACATTGAAACAATGCCCTGATATAAATATCTGGGCATAATACTGAACTTTTGCTGATCCTTTCATGATCAGATGATTTCACTAGAAACAAAGGCCTACTCTTTGGGATGCTATCACATCAACACAAACTGAAGTTCAGTGTCCATCACTTGAGCCTTTAACTAAGGTTATGAAAATCAAACTCCAACCATCCTTGTTGTACGGTCTTGTTACTTTGCCAGCACATACAGCCGTACAGATTAATACAGTCACCTGCAAGTATACAAGTATCTTTCTTACATCCTAATGCCTCCCAATGGTAAATTAGGCTGGAGTTAAGCCTGTGAAATCAAAAGATGGAAAGACTGTTGTGTTATGTAACACTCATACATAAAATAAAGTCCAGCTGTGAAAACTTAGTGACTCAATCAATCAATAAATTATTTATTTGATCCAATAGATAGAGATCATAAAAGCACAGATAAAAATTACAAAAACCAACGTACAATTTCCAATTTATATTTCATAAAATCCATATAAAATTTTTTGTATCAAATATCCTAAGATTATTTTTAAGAAGTCTTGCGAAAAGGACATATTCTAAAACAGGCGTAAGACTGAAGCAGGCCCTTTCACATGGGGCTTGCCCCGTGTGAAAGGACACATTGCTGGAGTTGCGTCACTTGTGTGACACACTCCAGCAATGCATCACTTTTGCGCCCACAAATACGTCAGAAATACTGATGTATCTGTAACTCCTTGCGAGATGATGCATCATACAGCAAATATGAGGCATCCATCATGTCGCAAGGAGGGCGCACTGAGAAGTGACGCATCGCTGCTTTCACGCAGCGATGCGCCACTTCTCATAAATGAGGCCCTAGATATTTACTTCAAAATTATGTGCACCTTTACACTTTTATTCTGAATTTGCACATTTCCACACATTTTTTTTAATGAATTTAAGTAAACAATACACTTCTTTTTCTATTTTCCACAGATTTTAGCAGAAGGTAGGAAGGTAGGATCCTTCTGCATGGTTTCCCCCACTTTTTGCCTGGTGCTAAGCTGTATTTTGACTAGTCTGACTGGGGTCCTGCTAATCAGGACCCCAGTCTTTCTGCGTTCTCCGTAAACTGTTGTGTTCAGTACTTAGGTACATCCCAGATTGGATACTGGGGTTCCCTTGTCAGTCCCTAGTATATGGTACCCATATACCCAGGACATAGGTACCCCAGAGATCTCCCATGGGCTGCAGCATGTATTATGCCGCCGATGAGAGACCATTCAAAATGGAACTACAGGCCTGCCGTTACAGCCTATGTGAAAGGCAGCGAGTCTTTTAAGACCCTCAATGCTGCCCGGTGCAGGGTTTCACCTCTAATTCACTTTGGGTTTGCTATCAAAATAATGAGGCAAGCGCTGGCAACTGGAAGACAAGAAAAAGGTTTATTTCTCATGAGGAGATCACGTGAACTGCAGACACCGGGATATCTGAGGGAGGTGTTCTGCTGATGACTCCTTTGGCTCTTCCATTTATTCAGGTTTTACACAATGCATTTGTTTCATCAACATGGTTACACAAGCTTGGAGTCCCCGCCCCGGGCAGGTTGCCACACAAGCCCAACAGTAATTCTCTTCCCACCCAGTTCAAACAGACAATCTTATCTTGCAGCTGGACCTGGCTTCAGGGACTAAAACATGTGAGACTGGCCAGATCTAAGAGTCCGTTCTGTTGATAAAAACAGGTCCTATTGTTGGTAAAAAAAACAAGTCTTGCTGTTTGCAGTGCAATAAATCATGTTTGCAAGGGTCTTTTTGGTCTTTGGAACCTGTTTGTGTAACTAGGTGCAGTGAGAGGTAGAGTGTCCAAGGGTTTGCCTGCAAACAGAGATGAGAGGAAAAACGAGTTTGTGGCAGCAAGTGGCGCTGAGGTTTGTCGTGGCAATAGAGTTTATAGCCCCCAGCACACATACCAGGTCGGTCAGAGGGATGCTAGTAAGGGCAGGGTGAAACAGGTGACCAACAGAGTACAAAATGGCTGCGATAGATTAAAATGACTGCAGCTTATGTGCACATAGAAATTTCCACCAGACAAGATGGTGCAGGTAATGTTCACGATTGTCATTTCGCTTTTAACACCTATGTAAGTTGGTGCAGGCACCACTTACTAAAGATAAAGGTTTACTATATCTAAGGGTGACTGCACTTAAGTCATCCCTATAGCAGGCCTTTACATTCCTGAAGGCAGGGTGCTTGGTTCTAAGTGAGAGGGTACCCCTGCATGAGCAGGACACCCCTGCAGCCTACGGAGTCCATTCTCCCGGGTTGTCAGTAAAGCAGCCATATACTATATAGAGGGGCACCACGTAATCGGGAGATGACCATCTCAAAAACAGGGTAATAAATCCTATCATGTTTGGTATCAAACATGTTGGAATCAAACCCCCACACCATAAACATGTGTGGGAGGTATGATTCCAAGCACTGGAAGAACACTCCGTTAGGCTCTCAGTGTTCCCAGTGCCAGCCTTCTAGCCCCAGACAGCACAAAATGGTTGCTGCCGACCAGAGACACATTTCCGCCTTCCTGCTGCTGAGCCAAGCTTGGCAGGGGAAGGTAGAACAATAGGCATTCTGTCACAGGGACGTGTGATCACCTCCCAGACAGGAGTTAGTGTATTAGGGCTGGGTGGGTGCGGTTGCCAGTGCCTGAAAGTCTGCATGATGGGCACATTTGGTGTCCCTGTGCATAGTCCAGTTCAAACCACTCCTGTGAGCTGTTGGCTCCCGCTCTGGTGTGAAACTGGACAGAGGACATGGGCGTAACCTCCTCCCTGTCCAGGCCCTCCCCTGGGAGTGTCCCATGAATCTTACAACCCTTTCCCTAGGGTACTTAAGGGCTTACCTGAGTGTAGGTCCCTAGATTCATCATGGGATAAGATTCAGAACTGAAACCATTGCACCTCTACCGGCTGAGCACTTTGGACTTCATTTGGGCCTAACTTTATCTCCCTTTCAGTCTGCTGCATTGTCTGTGCCTGTGCATTATACATGAACCTTCCAAGGCCTGTGAAGCAACAAGAAAGCAAAAGTAATCTACCTTGGAGTGAGGGAGTCACTCCCCTGCATTCGCAGGCACAGCAACTAAGTCAACCGGTCTGCAGATCCCAAGCTCCTCTTGATTCCATGGGGTCCACAATACAGGTGGTAGTTTTCCTCAGCTCCCAAGGCCTGCTCAACTCTCTTACCAGGTTTGAGGCCAGTAGTCCTTGTGGGGGTTGCAATAACTGAATCCCTGGGTACCGTGTTCCTTTTGCAGTTGCAAAGGCTTGTTGACATCTTTGACATCTTTGCAAGAAGATCGTTGGGCTCCACGTAGCCCTAACCTCGAGCACCTACAGTGACCAGAATCTTTGGCCATACTGCATCGTGTGCCTCGTGACCGTCATCTTTTGGTGAGCTGCTTGAGGACCTCTCGCGACTCCTGTGCATCCACCCTGTGGGTCCATTTGAGGATCACCTTTGTTTTTCTTGGGCTACCCTGATTGCTCGGGTCCTGCCCCAACTCCCCTGCTTGTGGTGATTCTCTTGGATCTTGCTGGTCCTAACGTGCACTATCTTGACTTCCTGTGTGGGTTGCATTTGCCAAGGCCTGTTCGTGCTCCCGCTGGACACCAACCCCGCAGCGTTTGAAATCCTTTGTGGGACAGTTCATATCCGGTTCCTGGTTGTCCTTAGCATCGCCTGGTCTTCGCAGCTGCAGAGTCAAGGTCACCGTTATCTTTCCTGAAGCACCTGACATCGGAGGGAATCCGTCTTTTAAGCCTCCTGGTCACCCTTGAGTGACATAGACTCTGTCCCCTCTGCTTTCAGGTACTCCTCTTCAAGAATCCATGTTTGGATTCCTCCGGACACTTTCTCCTCTTCCAGCAGTGGCACTTTCCTGAAGTCCTCCATTGTGTTCGACTGCGGTTTCCGACACCACTTCACAGCTATGCACCCGGCTTCCCAGGGATAGGTAACTACGTACCATGGTATACACGGGTGGGGTGGCACTCCAACCTTCAGTCTTCCACTGGGTTTCTTCAGGGTCCACTGGGAAGGGTCCCTAACTTTAATACTTCAACCGGGACTTGCACATAGACTTGTACGGAGCACGTGGTCATGTTCTCACACTGCACACACTCTCCGTAGGGCCCCTATCTACTTATATTGGGAGGTTTTGTGGGTCTCCAGCAATTCTACATCCTCTTGACATTGTCTTGACTCGAGTCGTGGTTCTTATACCACTTTCTTAGTATATGATTTGGTCCCCCTCTGGGGACCACTGTGTATTAGTGCTATTTAATCTGATTCCTTTGCTAAAGTATTGTGTGCTTTGTGTCTATCTCCATGTGGGAGATACTATAACGTACTAGGTAGTGTTAAATAATAAATACATATTTTTATAAATACTTTGCGTGGTTCTTTTCCATTTAATCTATACTATAAGGTTGCATTCTGATAAAACAAGCTGCTTTACACTCCTTCAAGACTAAGCCCGAAGGCTGCTCTCCACATCGACCACCTGGATAGCTATCTAAGGTTGTCTGAGACCGCCTAAATCACCATAAGGGTTGTCTGGACTGGTGCAAGGTGCCCACTTACATTAGTGGACATCATATACCAGGCCAGCTTCTCACACTATCCCATCAGTTTCCACACATATTTTAAACTTTGTTTCCTAAAAATCTCCCAGATATTAATGCTCTAAACATACCATCATTTCTCTAAGCCTGTGGTAAATAAATAATTAATTACCGGTACTATTTTTCAGGATACTCATACAAATAGATAGCTCAATAAATAAGAGTCAAGATTCGAGGTAGCTGGAGTTTGCAGGTTTTAATACAGCATAAAGGACAGCAACAGGACAACCTGCACGGGAATAGGATGGCAGCTGCCGGGGGGCAGGATCGGGACAACAGCTAACTTTAATAACAGTACACAAGTATATATAGTTAAAACAATTGCATTGCAGTACATACAGTAGGCGTAGCAGTGGGCGGGGTTCGTAGCAGTCGCGAAAGATAAGGCATAAAGTAGGTGTAACAAGAGGCGTGTACATAGACATGTGATGTAAACGTAACAGAATATGTCATAAAGGGGGCGGAAACATGGAGGGGGCTACCTAAGGAGCCGGGACCTCTGACCTAGTGGTGCGCGCAAGCTGGCAATGACGTGTTACTAGGAGGAACTGGGGGCTATGACTTCTGCGCTAGAAGAGGAGACTAAAGTCTGGAGAGTCAGAGCGACATGTACCTAAACACTATCTAGTATCTGATGTTTAGAGAACATGTTGATAGAATCCAAAAGTTATCAGGGCAAAGGCTAACAGACTCTAAGACTGGTGCATGCATTATTCTACATGTAGTGCGTGTTGAGGAATATTAAATGACCATTAATACAGTATTTCTCTTACATGGAGACGTAAAGGCTAGACGATGACTGAAACTATTGATGCGATTCAGTAGCTTAGGAATGCAGAGAAGGAGGGCTGGACTGATAACTAGAATCATAACATACTCTTGGCAGACTGGCAGGCAGAGCCAGGCCGAGCCGGGCACTGTGAGGCAGGAAGTAAGTGAAGGGTCAGGAATACAGGTGGGGGCTGTATCGCTCCTCAGCGAGGGTTCAGGAGACAGGAGCTGAATCTGGTGTCCGGGCCCTTTTGAGGCCTAGAAACGGGGACTTTTACTGAATTAACGTGCACACTGTGAAACGTGGCAACATAACTTTACATAGGCCTAATACTCGTAGCTTTCACGAGAACTGGAAACTGGCATACTAGAGTTGGACACAACTAGAATTGCGTCTTTAATCGATCATAAGGGAATACATATGCATATTAATCATGCACATATAACATAAGATGGGGAACACGTAGGGACACAGAACATGGCAAAATTTACTTTTCCACATTCCCTCCTTGTCACTACGTTTCCATCAGGAAACATCAATATTCATGATACCATCTATCATTTCATACAGTATCATTTGCTCGTCTCGAATTGGCTTGGAACGGGACTTAGGACTAGGACTAAGACTAGGAATACAGGATGTAGCACAAATGCCGCAAATCGCAGGGCCACATTGTAAACAGAGGCAGCAACTGAAAACGATCATTACTGCTATACCTAGGAATGACAATACTTTCCATCCCCAGGCAGAAATTATACTCCAGAGCCAACCGGACCATGTCCAGGTGCCTGGGTTCTGGTGTAACTGATGGGCAATTTTATGAAGTCTGGTTATAGCTGAATAAACAGACGGCGCGTTATTAGGAATGAAAATGCAGCAACTAGATCCGATGACTCTACATGCTCCTCCTCTATCGGCCAGTATGACGTCAAGAACGAGACGATTTTGGAGCACGACAAATCTCATAGCAGATTGCTCTTCGGTTAAGTTACCTAGAGCAGAAGTAGTCTCATTCACTACTGCTTCAAGGGTTCTGGTTAATCTACGTATTAACTTACTATTCTGGACAGGGCCTATAAAGAAGAAGAATCCTTTATTAAAATCTTGATACTGTTCTAGAGTAGTTTCAGTTTGATCGACAATCGGGGACTCGATCTCCCTTCTATGTCTAATGTGTACTAGATGGGTGTTTCTATGATAATCGGATGGGGCTAGGAAAACTGGTGGCAGTAGGAAGGCAATGTAACATGTTCCATCCCAATCGAGGGGCAGACGAACATATGCGGTCTGACCACAAACAAAATATGAATGACGTGAGGCTTTGAAAATAGATTTCCCACTGTCACTATACTTGACAATAGTAGTACAATCACTATGTCCTACATGTGCGGAACCATTCTTTCGGACACATAATTCGCCTTTGACTGGTAGTACTGATATAGCAGGTAAATCTGGAGTAGTATCAGACTGAACATTCAGGACCATAAAATTTGATGAATAATTACCTAAATTATAAACTTCATTTTCTAGATCTAACCCGGTTCTATGGGTGAGACCTTGCTTGTCTGGAAAACATGTACTGTTCAGAAGGGACATATCAGTTGAGGATGACGTTAACGTGGACCATGCTCCACACGAACCATTATGTGAAAATGGATAAGGAAAGAGTGGCAGAACTCCCTTCGGTGTCTGGAAAGGGGGGAGTCGACCACACACCCAACAATTAGTGGCATTGCTGGTCTGGTGTGAATAGTGCAACATTCTGATAAATGTATTATTGCGCATAGCAAGACGATAGGATAGCTCGTGGGGAGGCAGATCACTGAATGTGTGCTCTACTGTAGCATTAAAAGACTTATTTACATGAGAAATTGGAAAACATAAATGCAATGCATAACTTGTGCAGGTAACCATCAAACTCAAAAATAGAAGAAAACATAGAATAACGATACATCTGATGGAGTTTTGACTAACTCTCTCACTATGGGGGTCTATCTCATACATGTCAGAAACCTGTCTAACCGTTTCACCCGAGGGGGACTTAGACAATTAAACTGGCTGACTTATTTTACTAGACCGGAGCTTCCGTTTATACTCCTGCTGCGGAGTTTCCTCTAACAGGGGAGGCTTGGAATCAAAGTTTGTAGCGGGACAGTCCTTAGAAATAGGGCAGTTTTTAAAGTTCTGGCAGTCCTTAAAAATGTTCTTGGCAAAAGTCTTTTCTCGGAGTCCATGAAACTTCTTGACGTGAGACAGGTGCACCCACCCCTTGCGGCCTTCCAGCTTCACGGCCGTGCGGGTGGTCAGAAGGACAAGTTGAGGCAGTTTCCAGCGGGGCTCCAGCGGACTTGAACGATCAAAATTCCTCACAAGGACTAGGTCGCCTGGAATGACCTCATGCGGTTTCACCTCGGTATTGTCTGGAAATGCGGCGGCAACCTGTGAACGACAAGAGTGTAGGGCAGACATCAAGGAAGCTAGGTAATCTGTCAGCATATTACTGGAAACATCTGTAATACTTCGGGGTCTAGGTGTACCCCACATGTTCGGGGGGCGGCCGAATACGACCTCATAAGGGGACAGACCTGATCTGGAATGTGCGACCATGCGCATATAAAATAGGGCGACTGGCAGAGCTACTAGCCAGTCTACACCTTTTTCTTTACAGACTTTGGCGATGCGGATTTTCAGGGTCTGATTATGTCTCTCTACGAGACCTGCTGCTTCAGGATGGCGTACACAATGAAACTTCCACTGGTACCCTAACAGAAGGGAAACATGCTTCATTAACTCTGATGAGAATGGCTGGCCGTTGTCTGAATACACGACCCTAGGGAGTCCATAACGGGGGAAAAATTCACGAACCAACTGCTTGGCAGTGGTCGCGGCTGTGTAATCTGGAACTGGATATGCCTCTGTCCACCTGGACAAAGCGCATACAACTACAAGGACATACTTGAAACCTCGACATCGCTCCATCTGAATATAATCCATTTGGAGGACTTCAAAAGGGTGGTCAGGAGGCTGGAATCCCCCTTGTTCCACCGGAACACTTTTACCTGGATTGAACTGGCAACATATCATACAGGTACGGACTTTCTGCTTGGCTGCAGCTCGTAAATGCTTGTTGAACCAAATGTTCTGGATACTGTCTAACATGGCTTTTTCTCCTAAATGTGCAGGACTATGTGCGGTATTAATAATGACTTGAACCATTGAGTCGGGGAGAAACCATGTGGCTTTTCCCTTCGTCAACCATCCCTGATCTGTCTGGACCCCTCCTTGTTCGGACCATTTCTTGATTTCATCGGGGGTAGCATGTAACTGGATATCTATGACATCTTGAGTGGGGTCCTTAACTGTCATACATGTAGTCGGATCTGGAGTGTGTGTCAGTGTCATGTTAACTGGAATGTCTGGAGTCTGGGCTGTGAGCTTGGCTGTTTGGTCTGCTAGATCATTACCTTGGGAAATAATGTCAGTGACTTTCGTATGTGCTTTGCACTTCATGATAGCAATAGCTGTCGGTAAATGTATTGCATCTAACAGAGCTTGGATGAGGAGACCATGCTGAATCTTGGTTCCATGAGAAGTCATAAAACCTCTTTCTTGCCAGAGCACTCCAAAGTCGTGTACGACTCCGAATGCATAACGTGAATCTGTGTAAATATTAACTTTCAGGTTCTTGGCACGTATGCAGGCTTGGGTCAGAGCGACTAGCTCTGCTGCTTGAGCGGACAGGGTGTCAATACGGTGTGTCTCTATAACTTCAGTGTCAGTAGTCACTGCATACGCGGCTACTAGTTCTCCTGTACTTGTTCTCATACATGAACCATCCACATAAAGTGTCAGGTCGGGATCTGGTAATGGGATATCTGTCAGGTCTTGTCTTGGCTTTGTCATAGTGTTAACAATTTCCACACAGTCATGTGTGGCAGGATTTGAAGTAACTGACGGTAACAGTGTAGCGGGATTTAGAACGTTGCAGCGTCTGATTTCTATGTGTGGCTGGAACAGTGTCAATTCATAACCTGTTAAACGTGCAATTGTCAAGTGCTGAGTCTGTGTTCGGTTTAAAAGAACTTCCACGGAGTGTGGAACTTGTACTGTCAGGGAGTGTCCTAATACTATGGAATCACTTTGTCTGATAGCTAGTGCTGTGGCTGCAACTGACTTGAGGCACGCAGGCAGAGCCTGGGCTACTGGATCTAATGTGCTTGAAAAATAAGCACAGGGCTTGTATTGTCCTGCTTGATCTTGTGTGAGAACAGATAATGCTGTACCTTCACGTTCTGTGACAAAAAGTGTAAAAGGCTTACTGTAGTTCGGTGTTGCTAGAACAGGTGCTTGACATAAGGCTTTCTTTAACTCATTAAAAACAAGTGTATGTTCAGATGTCCAAGGGAGGACAGTCGATACGGCTGCCTCCTGTGTCGTTAACTGTATCAGTGGCTTGGCTAGAAATGCATACTGAGGAATCCATTGTCTGCAATAGGAAGTGAGGCCGATAAAAGCTCGTACCTCTTTCTGGGTCTTGGGCTGAGGAAGACTCGCTATTAACTGGATACGGTCAGGTGTCAACTGCCTACCCCTCTTGGACAGTAAGTGGCCTAAGTAGATCACTTGCTGGACACAGAATTGAAGCTTCGAAGGGGACACCTTGTGCCCCATCTCGGCTAGGAAATACAGAACTGTAAGTGACGCACGCTCGCAGTCACGTTCAGAACGGGCTGTGATCAATAGATCATCGACATACTGGAGCAGGGCAGTGTCAGTTGGCATGTGAATATTGTCTAGTTGTCTCTTAAGTGCTTGACTGTAAATACTAGGGCTTTCTGTGAAACCTTGAGGAGCTCGTGTGAATTTATAGCTCCTTCCATTTAAACAGAATCCGAAAAGGAACTGGCTGTCTGGATGAATCGGGACACTGAAAAATGCGTTTTTGAGGTCTATGACAGTGAAAAACGTGGCTTCAGAATCAATAGCTGTCAATAGGGAAGAAATATCTGGAACAACTGGGTACTGGGGAATGATACATTTATTAAGTTCTCGCAGGTCAATCACTAATCGATATACTGGAGGTGCATTTGGATCAGTACGTTTCATGACTGGAATGAAAGGAGAATTACATACATTGGAGTCAGTTTCTACCACCACTCCTTGAACAATGAGCTCGTCAATAATTTTGGATAAGGCTGCTACAGCCTCAGGTGGCAATCTGTACTGTCTGATTCGTGGTAACACTACACCTGGTTTCAGAGTCACACGATGGGGTGTGATTTGCATAAAACCAACATCAGTTGGACCTTGTGCCCATAGATGCTGCGGGACATTCAGTAATCTTGGATCAAAATCACGTAATACATAGTGACCTTTAAAGTCACGTAAAAACAAACGTATTCCTTCTGGGGAGCAACAAATAACTGCACCTAATTCTTTCAGTGTCTTAATACCTAACAAATTTTCTGGACATGACTTCGTAAGTAATAAATCAGTAGTTCGGGACAATGGACCTACTTCTAGAGTAACTGGTTTGGAAATCTCGTTAACTATTGGCTTTCCTGAAAATCCAAGGGAAACATTTCTAGAGCCTGAGAGCGGAGCCCCTGGAACCTCGTCATGACTGATAGTAGTCCTACTTGCCCCTGTATCAATCAGAAACTTTCTGTCTTTCCCCAATACTTGACTGTGAACATAGGGACCCTCTTGATCTACAGGTATCTCGATGAGAGGCAAGCCTACCTCCCTCTCTAGGCTGTTTCATGAATACTGTTGATACTCTGGATACTCGGACTGGGCATACTGGTACATCTGCTGTGTAACATGCTGTGTTGCAGCAATAGGCTGCGGTGCTGTAACTGTCTGTTGTGCATTCTGTGGTAACTGGGAAGTCTGTGAAACTTGTTCTTGTCTAGGCGGACGTGGTCTTTCTTTAGTCTTACCGGTAGCTATGTTGTGTTTCAGAACTGCACACTCGTTTATAAAATGACCTGGTTGTTTACAATAATTGCAGGTCCCTTTAACAGGAACTGCAGGATGACTGGCTTGATTCGGACCCCTCTTCTGACTGTCTTGAGAAACAGATTGTGCAACTAATACTTTCATTTTCGTGTCTTTCATACGTTTCCTTTCGTGTTCTTGCTCTTCTCTGATTCTATTCTGGTGATACTGAAGCATCTGAAGCATTTGGGACGGAGTATTAGCTTGCCAGGTACTTTCGACTTTCAAAACTCGATTTTTAACTTGTGGGCTTGAATTCTCGACTAATTTAGTAACAAAAAGATGAGGGTATGACTCACTACTCGTCTTCAAACCACTGTTGATGATAAAACATTTCTCAAATCTAGAATAAAAATCACTAGTATCCTCGTCTTGTTTCTGTTTACAGGCTGAGATTGCATCCCAGTCTTCCTTTTTCGTGGCTAGTAATCTTGGCAAAACTTGTATTAATAGCTCGGGTAATTCTTTACATTTATCTCCTAGACCGGTACCTGGTACTCGTATTTTATCTTCAGCTTCTAGAGCTGCCCAATCTATCTTTTTCTCTCCCACCTCCCATTCTTTTTCCTTGAGTTTTTCATATATGCCCGCAGGCAACAGGACCTTTAACATTTTAATTATATCTGGATACGTGTATTCTCCCATACGGAGCATGTCTTTTAATTCACGGTGGAACCCTGCTGGATCTTTATCGTGACAGGGAATTAACTTCTTCATCTCTAAGAGTTCCATCTTTGTAATCGGGGTGTAAACAAATACTCGTTGCATTTCACCACCCTGTGTCCTAACTGGGTGTACTTCTCGTAACGGATGCTGTCTATCTATGTAAAACGGTTTACTTTCTGGCGGTGAGACGTGAACAAAATGCGGATTCAGGAACGTTCTATATTTGTGGCGCTGTTCTAGAATGATACTAATTAAATCGGTACCTAGACCTTTCCATCTATACTGGAATAACTCGTTCAGAACATCATGTAACGGACCTGGATCAGAATGCTGACCCTCATACAGTGTAATGAGGTGCTGGATCATATACATACCCACCAGTCGCTGCTCGGCTGGGGGCAGTTTCAGAAACATTTGTGCCACTATTTCGTCTGGAAAAGTGGTAGAATCAGTAGCCCATCGGACTGCTGATCGGGCTAGTTCTTGTTCATGCATAGTACTAAGTTCACTATAACCGATTCGTGATTTCAGAATGTGATCGGTAGCTTGAAATACTTGCTCTAGAGAGCCTAGTTCTGGTACTGGAGGAGAGAAAACTTTCTTGTGTTCTAGACGTGAATGTCGGTCGGAAAGTCTAGTTCTACCTACATACGCTATTCTGGAAGGATTCTCGTCGTCTACCTCTTCGGTAGGAGAGTCGTCTTCTTTCTCGCTTACTTGTGCTGCTTTGCGTTTCTCGTGTAACCTTATTATTTCTTTACGGATTTTCTTGTACATACTCTCTATACAACTGAGTGTCCTGTGTCTTCCCTCGGCTATATTATCACTCCACCTTGTCAGGACTTTCATTTCGGTCGGATCTTTAGTCGGATAATCTTGTTCCCTTATTAAACAATTAATTAGAAACTTTAAAAGCATGAGCTGGGTCTCAGCTTTCCTTAATGACATGATTTCGCCAATACTTTCTGGGTCTGTTCCTGTACGAATGAAACGATATATTCTGTCTAGATCTTCTTTCATATTCGGTAGGGTGTCCAAATACTCGGTCACCCGTCTTACACGCAATGAATATATAACCATATTATCATCGCCTGGGACTGGATCATAACGGCATTCGGTAAGAGCTCGCCTGATATCTGCAACGGACTGATGTTTGGGCGTACGCTGTAACGCACGTTCATGTAACTCGGCTAATATTACACGTTTGTGTGGCGGCGGGGTTCCCGGAGGACCTCCCCCCGCGGCCCCTAAACTGGAATCGTCGACTGATATTCTTCGTGTTGGCAGAGTGACCAGTGTAGCGGGTACTTGTAATGTAGGCTGGACCGGGGGTACCGTAACGGGTGCTGTAACAGGTGCCCCGGTGGCTGGAGGAGCAAGAATTACATTATTTACAGGAGCTGGCGGAGCAGGATTTGCATATTCGGGGACTGTGTCGTCCAAGTAGGACGAGAGAAAAATATCAGCTGCGGTCGGTTTGTGACGTAGCTTGGTCGGAACTAATGGCGGTGGAAAATTACTGGATGCCTCCGGGGTTGCTTTTGGCAAGCCCTCGGCAAGAAGAGGGTACATACCCTTAATAAGGGCATTCCTCTGTCTGTCTGACTGTTCGGCTTTAACTCGTTCACCTATTTCGATTAATTCCCTTTCTTGGGCTCTTTCTGAGGATTCTCTACTTAATTCTGACTTTCTGATTTCTTTTTCGGTTCTTTTATGAGATTCTTTGCGCCATAACTCGATGGCATCTTTCTGGGACTGTCTGGCTTTCTTTTTCCATAATACTTCTTCTACTCGCATGATGCACTCGGCATCCCATGTGCCTGATACAGGCCATCTATATTTCTCTTCTAATTCCTTAGTATACTCGACCCATAAGTCTAGATATAATATGGCACTTATGCCATGCTTCTGATACATAAAATGACCTGGACTGTCCCTAGGCGGGACAGGAACTGCTTCCTCGAGCAGACATTTTCTAGTTTTTAACTGACGTAATTTTGAAAACAAAGGCATAACTAGGCTGGAGTTCGGACACAATACAATACACAACGAACACAATAATTACTTGAATACAAAGCATTCATACCACCACACTGAAAAACACATGAAATAACATTTAAAATAACAGTTCGAACAAGATACTACCTGAAATACTGAGAACAGAACACATGAATTTTCTCGAGAACAGAACTGACTAGAACAGAAACTAGAATGACTGGATGCACTGCTAAAACAGTACGAAACTTACCGGTCTCATAAAGAGACACGTCAGGACCCGCATCCACCTAAGTGGACACTTCGTGTTGGATCTGTGTACCCAAACCCACGGACCAGAGACAATTAGATTGACCCTGTCTAGATACTACCCCAGCAACGGTACTCACCGGGCAGCAAGAACGGAAGGCCTCGGACTGGACTGGACTGCTACGACGACGGACTACGAACTTCGGACTTCAGTTACGGGTGGGCCTCCGGATACCTCGGACCTTGGACTCTCGGCTTGGGCTCTGGTCGGGACTCGCCGCGTTCCTCCACCGCCTCGTCTGGATGCTGGACCGCAACCTCCGTCTCCTCCGTGGGCCTGAGGGATACTTGAAGCAGAAATATCTGCACGTGCACGGTATGGTTCCGTCACGGCTGCAGAGGGTCAGGGGGCTGGCGTGGCTTCTCCGGCGCGTGGGGAAAGGGCAAGTCCCTGTTCGGGCGCCATTATGTGGTAAATAAATAATTAATTACCGGTACTATTTTTCAGGATACTCATACAAATAGATAGCTCAATAAATAAGAGTCAAGATTCGAGGTAGCTGGAGTTTGCAGGTTTTAATACAGCATAAAGGACAGCAACAGGACAACCTGCACGGGAATAGGATGGCAGCTGCCGGGGGGCAGGATCGGGACAACAGCTAACTTTAATAACAGTACACAAGTATATATAGTTAAAACAATTGCATTGCAGTACATACAGTAGGCGTAGCAGTGGGCGGGGTTCGTAGCAGTCGCGAAAGATAAGGCATAAAGTAGGTGTAACAAGAGGCGTGTACATAGACATGTGATGTAAACGTAACAGAATATGTCATAAAGGGGGCGGAAACATGGAGGGGGCTACCTAAGGAGTCGGGACCTCTGACCTAGTGGTGCGCGCAAGCTGGCAATGACGTGTTACTAGGAGGAACTGGGGGCTATGACTTCTGCGCTAGAAGAGGAGACTAAAGTCTGGAGAGTCAGAGCGACATGTACCTAAACACTATCTAGTATCTGATGTTTAGAGAACATGTTGATAGAATCCAAAAGTTATCAGGGCAAAGGCTAACAGACTCTAAGACTGGTGCATGCATTATTCTACATGTAGTGCGTGTTGAGGAATATTAAATGACCATTAATACAGTATTTCTCTTACATGGAGACGTAAAGGCTAGACGATGACTGAAACTATTGATGCGATTCAGTAGCTTAGGAATGCAGAGAAGGAGGGCTGGACTGATAACTAGAATCATAACATACTCTTGGCAGACTGGCAGGCAGAGCCAGGCCGAGCCGGGCACTGTGAGGCAGGAAGTAAGTGAAGGGTCAGGAATACAGGTGGGGGCTGTATCGCTCCTCAGCGAGGGTTCAGGAGACAGGAGCTGAATCTGGTGTCCGGGCCCTTTTGAGGCCTAGAAACGGGGACTTTTACTGAATTAACGTGCACACTGTGAAACGTGGCAACATAACTTTACATAGGCCTAAAACTCGTAGCTTTCACGAGAACTGGAAACTGGCATACTAGAGTTGGACACAACTAGAATTGCGTCTTTAATCGATCATAAGGGAATACATATGCATATTAATCATGCACATATAACATAAGATGGGGAACACGTAGGGACACAGAACATGGCAAAATTTACTTTTCCACAAGCCGTTCACCCTAAGGAGGGTAAGTTAATTGTGTTGTGTCACAGTGACACCTCTTGTGGTTTGCATTTTCAGTTATTTGTCTTTGAAGTGATAACAAATGTGACTGCCTCTTATAGGTCAAGCATTACAACGAAAAGGGTAATAATGCAGTTGAAATCCCTTTTCTTGTATACTTACAGATAATAGCATTGTATACTTTTGTGAACTGTTCTTGCACCCTTGCTTAGTTTCAAAAGGCAATTTTACTCTGGGGAGCAACACTTCTTTATCGGCAGAGTCTTTGAATCTTCAGAAAATGTAATATTGGTATGTCCTTTGAATCAGTTTAAAAATGTGTCCATTGGATCTGGAGACACTTGATGTTTTTGAAAAGCTTAGGATCTAAATTTAGATGTTTATGACCCAATTACTATTTCGTCTAATACCAGTTAAAGGCTATAACTCTGGGTATTGGTCCTAAAATGTCCTTAAGGTTGGAAGTGAGATACTTCATTCAGTAATGTCATTAAATTGCACAAAATCGACAAAAAGTAGCAGCCTCAATTTTCAAGCCAATGATTTCTTCCAAAGAAAACCTACAAGAAGGGAATCAAATCTCCCCAGAAAACAAATGAAGTATAAGTGATTGCTGAAGTGGGAGAAAAATACAAATATGCTTGACTACGATACCCACAATCAACTACTTACATCACACCTACCTAACACCAGTGAGATACAATGCCCACAATGAATGGCAATGGAGGCAGATTTCAATTTACATGGTGTGGACTTGCCTAGTGATAGTGCAGTTCTGAGAGGAATAACACAGATCATGTCAGAGCTCACGGGGAGACTGTTTCAGAGGAGGATAGAGTGATGTGTCCCTGGGTGGAGGGTGGCACATGAATCAGCTAAGGCCAAATCTGACAATAGGCCCCCCTGAGGAGATTGAATTGGATACCCATACGGAGAAGAAGATGGGAATACCGATAGTGAACCGCGCATTTAACCCTGTGCGTACCTGGGTGTGACTTGTGGAAGCAGGATTGGGTTGGACATGCCCTCTGCTCCGCTTGCTGCCCGCACCGCTCTCAGCTAGGTATAGGTCACTGTCCGGAGGACAATCATACATGAGGTGGTCTTTAGCGACACACAATACACTTGCTTGATGAATGCTGTGCTAAGTTGGGTTATGGATTTACTGTTAATAATGGTTATATTTTCCCATACATTGAAGTTGAAAACTATGACCATCAGGCACAGATGACTGGGTTGCGCACATGACATGATCGTAACTAACTCCTGTTTGATCTGTGTGATGGTGTTACATTTGTTTGTGAGACAGAACTATCTTCCACACTGTACTCATAAATTTGATAAAGACCTACAATGGAAAAAAAAAGAAATGTAATCACTCTAACACATGAAGATGAAGTGAGACCAAAAAGACTATGAATTTAATAGAGTATTACATTCTGCTCTAAAGTTTGACTTGTTTCCACCAGGTAAAATAAAATTCAAACTAAACGTACCCTCCACTAGACAATTTTATCAAGACCGTAGAGACAAACCACTAAAACTTTAACAATGATGTGTGGCCCTACAAACACCAGACCAAGAACTCTACATATAGGAGGAAGTAAATTGGAAAGGGTGAGTTCCTTCCCATACCTTGGCTTGATGATGCCTGCTGGTGGTCCTCCTGCCTTAAAAGCAGGTTAGCACGTTTTTCTTGCGCAGTTGGCGTCACATTTTCCCTTGGAACTTGTATTGGACAAAAAACGGTTGTGCCAATTTTGGACATCTATAAAAGGATGTGTGTAACAACCGTAACATATGGTATGGGAATCTGGGGCTGCAGAGCTTTGTTGCAAACCAGGGTAGAGGAGAATAGATTTTGTTGGGCGCCTAATGTGGGTTCCCCCATCGACTTAACACTACTGCTCACACCTGGAGTTATGGCTGGATTATGTTCAAGATGTTATCAACACAGCCCCCTTGACTCTTTGGTGCTCAATATGGGCAAAAACTGAAACTGAACTCAATAAGGCCATTATAAGAGATTTGCTCTCTCTCTTGTGATCACAGTCTTAAAATGCTGTGGTTGAAGTACATTAGAGACAGTTTTCTGGCATAGGGCTGTGCACATTTATTTGCAAATCCAAAAGCTATAACAAAAAAAGATAACGCCTGGGTTCAGGACTGTTTCTTAAAACACAGGGTGGCTTCTAGGGAGGCGGTGGAGGTGTTAAAGCCAATTGTGAGAGACTATTGTGTAATTCAGATGGTTGAAGGTACTGCACCATATTCATCTTTGGTGGCGACGGTTTATGAACGAACAATATTGACCAGATTTAGACTGGGTTCAATACGCTGGCTGCTTTGTTTGCCGCTAGGGCAATACCAGTCTTCAGATAAATGTACTTGTCCATGCGACGAGAATTCATCTCAGTCTCTTTTGTGCTTTGTCTTTTTTTGTAGATTTTACCTTCCGTTTGCTAGAAAATGTTTACTGCCTTTCTTGTGTAGGTTTCAATTTTCTAAATGTAAAGCTTCTGTGTTTTTTTTACAGCAACTTAATGACTTATGACACTTGTTTTTGGGTCGGATGATTCTTAAAAGGAATCCTAGCGCAGAGGAAGAGAATGTTATTTTAAATGTTGCAATGTCTCATGAAACTAATATGATATGAGCTATTCGGCCAAATTCTATTTGATATGTCTTCTTCTGCATAGAGGTAGTGATTGCCATATTATTTGTTGTTATGCTGCTATGCTTTGTATTATTTGTCTTGGGTTTCATTGCATGTTGTACTGAGGAATAACATAATTTTGCATTTTATTATGGTATGTTTTTAATGTCTCATGCATTTTTATCTGTCCTGCGGGGTTAACAGTTCTCTTCAAATATATATGCTTATCTCCTCCTTAAAAGATTTCAAGAATATCACTGCCTTTGGAAATCTGGATTTTGAGGTGTGTTTACATAGAATTGAATATAGCGAGAAACAGAGGAAGTGGAATCTCACTAAATCTGAATATCAGGCATCGAGAAACACTGGAGAGGATGATAGCATTGTAATCAAAAATGCGGCTAAAGGGGAAAATATAGTACTGTTGGACAAAGATATCTATGTCAAATAAGTGTATTGTCAAATGCAAAAACGCATAACTTATGAAAGATTGAAGGGTGACCTCAGTAAGAAGTGTATTCTGCAGCCACAAGTAAAACTGAAATTCTAATTTCCTCAAGAACTAAAAACCAAAGACAGGCTCTTGTTATGTCCGCCCAAAAATTCACAAGACTACGAAGGCACCAGAAGATATTGTGGCCGGAATAGATAGCCTGATGGAAAGTTTATCATTTTATGTTGAGAGATGGCTATTACAGTCTCTGTTAACTTTAGATTTTGTTTTAAAAAAATACCAAGTATGTTTTACAAAGTTTTCAATATGTTCCTTGGTAAAATGATATGTGGTTGGTGACTCTTGACATTGTTTCATTATATACGTCTATTAGACAAGAATTAGGTCTCAAGTCAGAAAAGTTTTTGGGGATCAGAGATCAGCTGGTCTTTTTAACAGTCCTTCCTCCAATTTCGTGAAACTTCGATGGACTACACATTTGCACCATTGTATGCCAATTAGACTATGGGACTGTGGGAGAAAAAAGTGGTCTGGAGTTTTGACAATGACAAATATATGAGCAATACTGATTCATGGATTCACTTTATTGACAATATTTTGCTAATCTGGTGGTATACTTATACAGAACTAGTCGACTTTGTGAATAGTCTAAACATTAATGAGCTAAATAGCAAATTTAAACTGCACTGTAGCAAAGATAATTTAGTTTTCCTTGATAAAGATTTGAGCATAGAAACGAATTTTCTGAATACATAAATCTCAAGAAACCCATGGCTGCGAATGCTGATTCACATGTTTATGCATGCTATCACATGCCTGATACAAAGAGCATTCCATTTGGTGGATTAATCAGAACAGAAAGGAGCTGTAGCACCTTATAATCATTCTGTGGGGAGAAAAAAACTGATTTAATCTAATTTCAAAGAAAAAGGCTGTAGCAAGAACCTATTAAGCATTACTCCAAGAAAGGTTAAAATCAAGATTCCCGTTATTGACTAGCCAAAGACCTAAACTATGTGATGAAGGCAGAAATATTTAGATAAATATCATTACACAACACAATAAAACCCCCAACATAACAAAATTAGGAAGGCAAAAAAGGGACTCTGATATCTAATAAGCAGAGACCTAGGTTTGAATTTATTAGGATTTCCCCCAACAACGTTCTCCAAATGTCCCAGTACTGGCAACCTAATAACTTTTAGTGCCAATAAGTGGCTTCCATCTCTTCTGTTGGGATTATTTAGCTGTGCCCTCTGTAAAGTTTGTAATGTTGCCTCTAACAGAGTTTTACAATTTGATTGAAAGGGGAGTATGAAAAAACAGTAGAGAGAGTCAGCTGAAAAGAAAGCAAATACAGAGTTTTGTAAATTGCCTAACTTTCTACACTGTATATGTCATCTGTTGTGATTGTCCAACATTTTCTGCTGGTAATCTATGTGAAAGCTAATACTGGGGCTTTTAAACATTAATGTGCTGTGAGAAATTCCTATTTGAGGTAAGCAACAGCTACACCCTTTGTTGAGCACCATAAAGGCTGACTGAACAATTTTGCTGTTGACAAGCTGTCAAGGGATGTGAGAGGAAGAGATACCTCCAAGAGGCTCTGACCAAATAAAAGACTAAATGGATTTTGCACTTGTCAAATACTGTTCTCTCAGGAATTAATGCATGCACAGAATGAACTGAATGCCTTTTTGTAAATGTAGTACAGTTTTCGTGAGTCTTTTCTATATGCTTCTATATTTCAGTCTATCTGCACGAGAATGTGGAGAGAAATTACCTGAAACATGAATTTCGAAATACGATTTCTTTATTGATCTGGTGGAATAACAGATAATAACAAAGTAGATTACATAAACCCAGCGAGTGGTGTTAAAAGGTAAATAATATTGTTTATGTGGCGTGATGTTGCGTTTTAAAACATATAATATAGATGCTTTTGAACAGTTGGCATACTGAGCAGAATTACTTCCGGGTGGTCTTAAACTGGTCAGTCAATGAAAATGAGGCACAGTGGCGAAAAGTGGTTTGCCTGGGATCACATAATTTGGTCAATTGACGAAGCTGGAATTTGACCAAGGGAAGCTGGGCTCTTTATTTTTAGGTCTCACCTGAGCCAGCGCATTCGCTGCCCTGGCGAGACATTTAGTGAGTGGGCTTTCAAAAGTCCGACCACAGCTTTTGGGGTGGCATAGAGCGTGCGGTTATGCGCACAATGACGAGCAGAGGCGCCCTCCTCTCTCATTATGGTGCATGCACATCTGTCGCGATCACTTTCACTTTTGCCGCGCACACCACTTACAGGCTCACCTCCTGCTCCCCCTCTAAGTTAACAGCCCCTCCCCCGCCACAGAGCGTGTCTTGCAGCCGCGTGTCTTGTTTTGGTATGTTTCCTGCTCCCCCTGTCAGTTAACAGCCCCTCCCCCACCACAGAGTGCGTCTCGCGGCCGCGCATCTTGTTTTGGTATGTTTCCTCTCCCCTCTCTCTGCAGTCCTTACACCCATCGCCTCTTCTTTCCACTTGATTCAATTGAAGCAAACATCAAGCAGTGGGTTGACCCAAAGTTCACTCTGCATATGCTTACAGCTTTCAGCCTCAAAGCCGCACCCCTGTTCTCCACCGTGGCTTTGCGGCCGGCTCCACTCAAACCCCCTTGGCTGCTTTTGCATATCTATATTTCTTCGGGTCGTCATTTTTTTCTCCTATGTCTCATACAGCGTTCACACTTATTCTATGACCCTCTCCCGGAGCCCCACCACTCTCTCCCACACCCATCTGTCCTCTTGTCTACTCGACCAGACCAGCTCCTCCCAGGACGGCAATTACAGGCTCACTCACAGCAGGCAAGTCGGGAAGGCAAAAATTAGCTGACGTGCTTCAGATCCTCCCATGGAAGCCCCCAGGAGGTAACCTCAGCTCAGCTGGGGGCAGCGTTTGTGCTTCGACCACTCTCCCCAGGGCTCCTGGCACCTCTCACACGGTCTTCTCCTCCCAGGGGTCCGCCGTATGACTCCCGCTGACCTCAGGCCACAGTAAATTCCGAGGCTAGTCGTCTCTGCAGGTCCCGGGACACATGGGCACACGAAAATGGCCGTGGACCTGGGGGAGCTGCTGGTGCCCTACATGCCCCCCCATCCGTGTGCCCAAGACCGGAGACCGCGTCTACCACTCCAAGTGTGCCTACTCCGACGACTCTCCGGTGAACGCAAGAGCACTCTGGGACACTGGGGGCGGGAGGTCCTGCTCAGGTAGCACACGCACGCGGCGGACTTCCCCCTCTGTACAGCCTTCTGTGCTCACCACACACTGCATGCCTCTGGACAGCTTACCTTCCGTTCCTACACACAAATTTGGGGTCCTATGCTGGACCCTTTTCAAGGCAGGGGACTGTCACTCCTTTTGTGCTCTGTTACCTGTACACACAGCAGCGCCCCTTTAGAGCATTAGTTGTCTGTATACATACAGGGTATACTCCCTCCCACTATATACATTACCTCTAATTGCAGCTCCTTGTTTGCATCTGTGAACGAGGCCAGGCCTGATCTTCCGCACCTCACCCTCACTAATTGGTTATAGACCACGTGTCCTAAGGCCCTTTGCTAGACTGCAGCCTAACTTAAAAGTGACCCTTTAAATTAATTGAGCATGAAAGGACGCAGGGTGAAACATCTACTCTCAACACAAGCATTGGCATAGCCAATAGGTCTTGCCTTTGGGGCCTTATAAGTATTTAGTTATGCAGCACAATATCCTTTGTGCAACAACATCAACTGTTGAATGGTTAAACACTTATAAGGTCCCAAGGGCGAGACCTACTGGCTATGCCAATGCTTGTTTAGATAATATCAGGGGCTTCCCCTAACTGAACAAAAATAGACAATTTTGCAAAGCAGCAAAATCTCAATGGCAGCAATTTAATAGATTAGCAAAAATGAAGAGTTCTCAGAAACCCCACAAAGATTTCTTTCTCTGATTGAAGGTCTTCATGAGACACATCATGAGCAGTGAAGGTCACTGCAGATAGACTTTTATATACTCTTTCTGCTTCTCAACTGAAGCAGAAGAACACCGCTTGTATGTTTAAAAAAACGGGCATCTGTGTTGTGTAGGGGCTGCGAAGGGGCAGAGCCTCGAGTGCCTGGCCCATCTCTACTTAAGCTCACTAGTCCCCAAAAGCAATGTCTGACAGAATATCAACAGACATAAAATCGACCTACAAAAATATCGACACACAAAAATATTGAAGTCCTATCTACATAAAGATAAGTACAAAAATATTGGGAAAAAAATATCGTCAAAAATATTGAAGTTAAAAATATAGTTTTTAAAAATGTTTTAATAATAATGTAAAAATAAGTAAAAAATACCTATAATTAAATAAATTATAGATATAAACATTAAAACATGTTTAAAAAATGATAACTAATACATATAATTTTAAAATTAATTAAACATCTACATATAAATTAATATATATACTTACTCCACATATTGCAACAGTAGGGAAAGCATTGGATTGCGTAGGGGTAAAAATTACTATTCCAACTCCAGAGAGTGCAACAGTAGGAAAAGCGCTGGATAGCGTAGGGGTAAAAATTACGATTCCTACTCCAGTGAGTGCAACAGTAGGGAAAGCGTTGAATAGCGTAGGGGTAAAAACTACTATTCCCACTCCAGAGAGTGCAACAGTAGGGAAAGCATTGGATAGCGTAGGGGTAAAAATTACTATACCCACTCCATAGAGTGCAACAGTAGGGAAAGCGCTGGATAGCGTAGGGGTAAAAATTAATATTCCCACTCCAGAGAGTGCAACAGTAAGGAAAGCGCTGGATAGCGTAGGGGTAACAATTACTATTCCCACTCCAGTGAGTGCAACAGTAGGGAAAGCGCGGTATAGCGTAGGGGTTAAATCAACATACTTATCCATTACATCATTTTTTATACAAAAAAAAATATTAATATTTCATTTACAAAAAATATTTAAAAATACCAATTAAAATTAATATGTACCTAATAACATTAAATTACATCCCACACTATTCCCCCTTTAAACACTACACATACAAAAAACACAATTAATATTAATACATTATAATTATAAATTAACTAATTAATAAATAGTATTACCTATTAATAATTAATCACCAATTAATAATTAATTAACAACAAATTAATTTACAATGACAATGAACACGAATTATTAATAAATTAATTATAATTAATATAATTAAATAATTAAGGAAAATTAATGATCAATTAATTAATTAGCAATTGATTCATAATACATACCAATAAATAAAAATAATCTTGTTAATTAATTTAATGTAATTATTTCCCACCCTATTCCCCTATAAACCCACATCCCACTACACATAAAAAATCACATAATCAATGTAATTATCAATTAATCACTTAATAAAAATTCATCACCAATTAATTATTAATTAACAATAACAATACATAAAATAAAAAATAATTCTAATTAATATAATTAACTAATTATTGAAACATAATTACCAATTAATAATTAATTAACAATTAATTATTAATCAATAACGGTTAATAAAAAACATAATACTTAATTAATTGTAATTAAATGTCTTCCCAGCCTATTCCCCTATAAACCCACAACCC
This sequence comes from Lissotriton helveticus, assembly GCF_964261635.1. Lineage (NCBI taxonomy): Eukaryota > Metazoa > Chordata > Amphibia > Caudata > Salamandridae > Lissotriton > Lissotriton helveticus. The sequence continues at coordinate 965,537,569 of NC_136070.1, forward strand.
GCTCTGATACCAAAACGCAAAATGTACTTATTACTAATTTCTGAACATTTATTTTGAAATTTATAAAAATACATTAAAAAAATGTTTAATATACATATAAAATACATAATAAAATAGATAACACTAAAAAAAAATCGATAATATTAACAAAAATATTTTTGCTTACGATATTACTTACTTCAATATTACTTACTTCGATATTTAAAAAACCAATATTACTTACCTTGGGGTCGATATTCTGGTCAACGATTTTCTCGACTTCGATATTCTGTCCCTACAATATTAAAAACTCGATATTAATGTAGGTGGATATTTAAAATTCTATATTTTGACTGCCCAACCCCCAAGAGACAATGACGCGACAACCAAAGCAAGGCACTTAGCTGGAGCCATGCTCGAGCCTTCTTTGTTTGCCCACTCCACTAATTCACATTCACAGCCGATGCCCAATTCTGATAGCAGAGTCAGCCAATTTAGAAGCATGTCTTACTGTCAAATCCACCACAAAAGTACAGTATGGCCCAATATTCTCTATCAGATCTCTCCTTGAGATGTATCACATGAGTCTGAAACATGCATACATTCTTCCTGCATATTCCTGCCTATGTCATAATGCGCATTACTTCAAGAAAGAATTGTAGAACATGGGCATGATTTCCTAATGGAGATTCCAAGGGTGTGCAAGGGAAGTGAAACCTCCTGTTGGGCTTTTTTTTAGTGGATGGCATGCTCAAAAGAACATTGGGGGGATTTGGGTGGTCTAGTGCACTGGGTTAGAGCAGGATTAAGGTCCCAATTTAGAGTACAGTGGAAGGATTTCTCTGGTTATCCCATTCGCCTCATTACAAGTGCATTATATTCAATGGCATTTGTAATATGGCAGACAGGATAGCCGTCACATTTGTGAGGTAGTAACCCGTCCGCTGAACTCTAAATCAGGCCCTAAGTCAGGGCTAGGGTGCAGGACAATCTCTTTTGGTCAGAAGTTCTAGCACACTTGAAATTTGTGGTGAGGTCAGACGGGTTAGCTGGGTAGAGTAAAGGAGTTAAGGACAGACAGTGCCAAGAAAAGTTAGGGAAATCTTGGGGATTTTGCAGCAGGAGGGTAGGAAAGCCATGATAAAGCCTGGGTTTATGGACTAGGCATACATTGGGCTTAGCAAGGGCTCATTTTTCTTGCTTGCTGAGAGTCCATGGAGCTTTACTATGCTACTGTGTTTGGTTTAGTTTGATGCTGTCAGACTCTGACATGCAATGGGGGTGGTAGATAGGGGCTATAGCTGCAAACTGATGCCACATACTAGACAAGAGCCATTGGTTCATATGGTGAATAGTTTGCAAATAACTTAACAGACATCCCACCCAGTTTGGGGTGGTGGGGTTTTCACAGGCACAACTGCCTGCAGATGGTGCATGTTGGTCATTAAATAATTAGCCTACATCAAAGCATTTTGCATGTTTAGAAATGTGTGTACGCCATGTGGGGAAAAGCACCCTGTACTTCAATGTTTCAGACAGATTGTTCTTGGTATACATAAGAAATTGGATGGTTATTGTGGGGGGTTGCCTACCCACCTCAAGGAATAAACTCAACCATTGTCAAGGTGAACCCTCAAAGACCACAAATTAACCTGGTTACATTACTGCAGTCAGATGCACAGGTTAGGTCTTAGCCCATGTTAGTGTTGCCACTGTAGTGGATGCCACAATAGGAGCTGCAGTCCACTTGTCGAACTTAACCTCCAGACGCTGGGTACACTTTGTATACCATATACTAGGGGTTTATAGGCAAGATAACTATACCAAATAGGAATAGGTCAATTCAACTATGTATAAAGGAGGGTCACAGGCACTTTACTACTGGTTAGCAAAGGTAAAGTGCACAGTGTCCCAAAGCCCCCCCCAAAAATAGGTTCCAGCTAAGGTGAAAAATCTGAAGTGACCATGCAGAAAAGGCAGATTTGCTTCATGGCCAACAGAGTAGAGGCAAGGGACAGCAGCAGTTGAGGGGAAGGGCAAATACTCCATCTGGCATGTAAGTGTATGTCTGCGTTTCCAGACAGAGAAGTGGCAAAACCGTTGGCATGAGGCTTTAAAGAGAATTTACATTTGGGGGTCCCAAGGTCAAGGGACACAAGTTGAGCAGAACATTTAAAGTTGATGTGACTCACTCAAAAGTAGGTTAGAGAAGATTCTTGAATGACGTGGGGAAAGGGAGAGCGGCAGGCCCATTTTATTTCTGACCTTTGCCTGATTTAATTGAGTGACAATAGGGGGTGGTTTTAAAAAATGGCATGAAGAGAATTCTGGGGCATATTATAAACAAATAGCGATATTTATCGCTAAGTAGGCTTAGTGGCAATTTTTTTATCGCCGCGCTTTTATCGCTGAGATAATGTGCTATTAGCAACGTTTATCTCAAACGCGATAAAATTCCCGGCGATAGCGGCAAAATCCGTGAATATCGCTGAGAATACAGCGATATTCACGCATTATCGCTAACAGGGTCTTAGCCATTATATCCACCTCCCATTGGATATAATGGCTAAGAACTGGTTTGAGCAGGCGTTAATTTTTGGAGATATTCGCGCTTAGCGCGAATATTTCCATCGCTACGCCTGTGCTGGTAATAGGCGATAGCGATGTTAGGGACTGCTTTCAGTCGCTAACAGGTTGGGTACGCCCACTTTCCATGTCATTAGCGATAAATATCGCTGACATGCAAAGCAGGCCCCAAACTGCTCGCTATCGCTTACAAGCTGTCGCTAACTGCTGTTAGCGACACCTTGCTAAAAGGGCGATAGAATTATCGCCGCTTAGCGGCCGAAAACGTCCGCTAAAGCGGCGATAATTTCCTATCGCCCCCCCTTGATAATATACCCCTCTGTTTCCCAGAAGATGCCACAGTTCTAGTGTAGATGCTGCATGCGGTTGGTAAGAGAGTATAGCGTGGAGTGGAGTTAGGAAATGTGCTGTAAAGTCGGTCTTTTCTATGTTATTGGTTAACCCCAGTAATTATTGTTTATCTGGAATCCAGTTTGATGGGGCCATATTTGAGGGCAATGTTTTACTCATGAGGAATTCTGTATCATAATCCGTGTTTGATTTATTTAATATTTTTTTGTGTTGATTTTTTTACAGCATGAACAGGTTCATAAAAGACAACCCATGTTATGGATTACTTTTCTGTGCAGGGCGAACTGGCCCTGGAGAGCATCAGGTAGAATTGCTGCATTTTCAATACATTATCTTGCAATTGAGGGTGCCACTGGCACCAGAAAAAAGCTAAGCACCATGTCAAATTCTCTTTTCTTGGGTAGTTAAGTTAGTCATAGCGAAAAATGGAAGCTAGATTACTAACGGAAAAAGGGAATGTATTGTTACAGTTGCTGGAGGAGACATTCAGGCAAGCAAGTTGGCATGGAGGTTAGTCTGGAAATTGTTAGGATGCTTGCATGTGTTGCTGAGAGCTGATTTAAAAGTTTGAACATTCTTCCTGGCACATTTTAATGATATGACAGTGTTTTCATTGTATGAGAAAATATTTTGGCAAATGCAAGTATATTTTGCTTCAGCAGGTGCTGAGGGATTTGTTCACTTCTGTGACAGAATATGTTATGCTGAGGAATGGCTAGATAACTGCATGAGACAAGGTGGAAGCTTTTCCTTCCAGGAATTTTTCCCATTGGTGCTTGTGATGACACAGTGTGGTAAGAATATACGGCCAGATTCATCATACTGAAATCGGCTCGCAAAGGGCCAGATTCTGAGAATCTGGCCCTTTGCGAACGCTATTTTTGCATTTGGGATTCATCATCCCAAATGCAAAAATCGCTATAGTAGAAATCGCTATATTGCGAAGAATCGCATTTAAGGAATCTCAATTAGAGATTCTTTAAATGCTATTCATGAACCTTTTTAAAATTGCGAATTCGCAATATGGGGCCGCTATTTACCGCGAAGTGTAACTTCGTGGTAAATAGCGAAAACTTAGAAAAATGCACTTTAGTGGTCATATCCAAGATCGATTACGGTAACATCATCTATAATGGTGCTCCTGCCTATGCACTCCAACGTCTTCAGCTGGTGCAGAACCAGGCAGCCCGATTGGTATATGGCCTACCTAAATTCCATCACTCCTCTCCGCTCCTTCTTTCTCTTCACTGGCTCCCCATCAAACAACGGGCCCTCTTCAAACTCGGATGTCTCACTTTTCAAGCTAGGGTGGGCACGGCTCCTGCTTTTATCAACTCGGCCATTACCAACTATTGCCCACCCAGAGATCTTCGCTCATCCACCAAATCCTTATTAGTTATCCCCCGTTTTAAGAAATTAAGGTCGGGAGGCCAGAAATTCTCGGTTTGGCACCCACCTTTTGGAACACTCTCCCGCCCTCAGTTAGACACTCCTCTTCCTACATGGAATTCCGTAAGGCCCTCAAACTTTTTTGTTCCAGCAAGCTTTTAGTTCTTAGTCCTGTGCCCTTCCTACCTTGTACTCCCCCCAGCGCCAAGAAACTGCATAGTGAACGTGCGCTTTATAAATCCTTAAAAATTCAAATTTAAATACACACACACAAGTCCTTTAGACATGTGTGTGCGCAACATCAGTGTACATTTGCATTTCAGGGGTGCTACAGGGTGTCCTTTGGACACCCTGGCACCCTTGAAATCGCTTCCTTATTTGCGATTCGCTAATTGCTAATCGCAAATAAGGAATGACTCCCCATTCATTCCTATGGGCCTTGAGGCCCATAGGAATGAATGGGAAAGCTATTCCTTATTTGCGATTAGCAATTAGCGAATCGCAAATAAGGAAGCAGTAGAAATCGCAAAATAAATTGCGATTTCTACATGCATCCCGTTTTGCTAGTCTTTAATAGCGATTCCTTAATAATCGCTATTAAGGTCTCGCAAGAGGACAATGATGAATCTGGGGGATAGTGCCCTGCAAACACGTTTTTAATCTTGATAAAGAAGCTGCAGTGGCACTAGTTAATGGCGTAAGATGAACAATTTCCATGACTGTAAGGGTTTTCGAGCTAGGATGTTTGAACTTCAATTTACTGTTTAGAGTCAGACATGTGCCAGGTGTAGAAAATAGCACTACAGTTTCTTTGTCTCGTTCCCATTGGCAGAGGCTCTAAGGGCTGGTCCCAGGAGAGAAAGCAGAGGAGTCCGAGAGGCTTGAATAGCTTTGGCTTCATGGGATTAAGGGCCAGATGTACTAAGCACAGGTCGTAAAAAATTAGTCACGATTTGTGACCAGTATTTTTATTACCAGTGTGGTATTTTGCGAATTGCCCTGTATATTAATAGGTATGTTCACAAAATTGCAGATGGTAGTGGGTTGCAATTTAACCTGCCTCGTGAATATTAATTAGTGGGTTGCAAATTGTGACTCCCAAGTATTGGCAGCCATTACAGGGATGGTGGACTGCTAGGTCAGCTGACAACCATGTCTGTGATTGCTTTTAAATAAAGCAATATTTTTTTTTAGTGCAACAAGGTTTCCTTAAAGGAAAACACAGTGAGTTATTTTTAAAAATGAAACAATTAAGTAATAATTATTAAGAATAGGCAGTGGTCCATGGAACCAATGCCTGTGAAATAATGTGTTTGTTAACATTCACAATGGTTCCCATAGGCACCCCTTCCTGTTTGCGAATGAGTTACTACTACATTTGAGTAGACTGTAAAATATGAATCTTTTGTGACCAGATTCCAGTTGCAAAACAATAATACATCTCATTCAAAATCTGTATATAGAAGGTGTCACCCTAAACACGCCCTTTCTAAATACAGGTTTGGCATTAAGGTACAAACCCAAATTGCAAGCGTGTTACCGAAACGCAATTTGGGTTTGATACTTACACAAAGGCCGTTCTGTGGTTCCGAGCAGCAAAGTTTTGCGAGCTTGACCTTTTGCAAATGCAAAATGCCTTCGTACATTGGGCCTTAAGAGCACTGCAGTTGGTTGACATTTTGTTGGCTGTTTCTACTATTATTATAGGCAGGCCTGTTTAAAGTTGAAGCTAGTGGACCAAAGAAGAGAAATAGATTGTCTTGGGCGATTCTGTTGATCGTAGTGATTGGGTAGCTTTCATTATGTTTTTGGTTGGTGGAACCTATCAGCAATATACATAGCTGGCCATCAGTTTGCAGTTAGTTATTATCGTTATAGCACAGTGGGGAAGTGGGGTACAAGTCAGTCTGTGGCCAGTTGAGTGAAAGAAAGGAGAGGGTGAGAAGTAGAGGAAACGTAGCCATAATTGAGGATACATACTGCAGGAGAGTTGGATGAATTTTCATGACGTGTTTCACAAGGGAAGACAGTTTTTTCCACTGTGCATGGTTTGGGTATTTTTCAGAGAGTGCAGGGTATTCGAATTGCTAGATATGAGTGCATTATGGGTGTATTGCAAGAAGAAGAGTAAATGGAGCAGGACAGGATGAAAAATAGATTTTCGAAAATCAAAGCTGACTAGTAGGTCAGAGAAATGATGGAAAATTTGATTTTAGGAAATCAAAACTGACTACTAGGGTAGGGAAAGGTGGTTACGAATAGATCAGGGGATGTTCTAATGTGTGATAATAATAATCCACATTTGTATAGCGCGAACAATCACCCGTAAGGGTCTCTAGGCGCTGGGGGCCATCGGGAAGATTAAGCAAGCTATTGCCCAGAGTCACATGGTGCTGGGCTAATCTGCCACCGGCAAGCGAACCGTGATCCCCAGATTCGGAAGTCAGTCGCCCTGGCCGCGGCGCCACACCTCTGTCAGGTTAGAGCTTGGAAAACTATTAAAATTGTAAGGGAGAGTGTATGGTAAAGAGTATAAGGCACATAAATAGCACTGACTGGAGAGCTTATCAGGCTTTGAGGGCATTCAATAAAGACTTTTGTCCACTGAGGCAGACTGGGTTTCACTAGGGAGCAAATTAGGGGCATAAGGCATTGGGGACCAAGTTGCTCTAGCAAATACATCAGACCAGAAGGTCTGTTATAGCTAAGCACTCTTATAATGTGGTATTTGTTACTAATCATTTTCAGGTTGTGTTCTGGTTCCTGCCATAAGAAGAACCAGTGTAGGGATAGTAGGACACTCTTTCATTGTGTTAGCAGCCAAACAAGTGTGTGCCCAGCCTTTTGCAAGACAGCTGAGGCAGGACAGCAAGAGGGTTACAGTTCAGTTGTGGGGTAAATTAAGGAAGTGCCAGGGCAGCTTCTGCCTACTCTGGCCAAATAAATTGAATCCCAAGTGCTTTCTGATTTGCTTGTTTTACGTTAAGAAAAATTATCTGGTGTAATTATCTGGCCTGAGTTTTTTAAAAGGCATGAAGCCTGCCTTGCAGGGGGGTCAATGTTTTTTAGGCAGGCACCTACATTCTGTGGACCTCTTTGCTGCTTTCATACAGAGAAGGGTGTGGCGAGGAAGCCAGGTGCAATAGAAGAGGCCAGGAGAAATGTAAAGATGGAGATGACTGAGTATTGTGCTGAAGAATGGTATAATATGGTATGTTATTTATTAAGTCAAAGGCGCTCGTATATATGAGTTTATTGCTGCTGTTGCAGAAGTATAAAGGAATATTTTAAAAAGAGACACTGATTGAAATTACTTAGTAAGAGGCAAAGTCTCCTAGAGCCTGTGAAGAAGGGTGTGAGAAGAGATGGAATGTAAAAAAGACTGGGAATTTGTTCCACTCTCCGGCTGCTGTGATGGAGAATGCTCTGTTCCCATACTTTACCATTCATGTTTTCAGAATTCTCAACACATACTGGCAAGTAGAATGAAAGATTTGTTGGCAAAGGTGGAAAATAAATTTAGCTGACAATAAAAAGTGGGGCATTGCTTTGGATAATAAGATGAACTATCGCCAGTGTTTTGAAGAATACATGTTTCTTGATATGCATACAGTGATGATGTGTAAGTGCGAGAGTACCTGTGATGCAATGGCCGACTGCTTTTGAACCTGTTGTAGCCTTCAAATGAGTTTGTTAGGAAGACCCAGGTAACACAAGTTGCGGTAATCTAATCTGGATTGTACTAAGGCCAGGGAGACATGTATATGATACTCTGGACAGAAATAAGGCAAGAGCTTCTTTAAATGTTTGAGGTGTCAGAAGCAGGTGCTTGCTACTTTAAAGCGTGTCTGTTCAAACAATATGTCACTATCGATGTAGATATCCAATATGCATACAACTTTGCTCGAGCTAGGAGGAGTGCCCTATCATATCTCGCTAGTCTACCTTTCTCCCACTTCCTTCCATTCCTCATATGACGTGTGTCTTGGATATTCTACGAGCTAATATCTTATATTATTGTGTAAGTTCGCGTTTTTCTCCTAAGCATAAACTGGTAAATGCAACTGTAACTGTAACTGATGTAACTATGTAACAATGTTCTGAAACAATGTCCTATCTCATGTAAAGCGCTCTGATACCTCCGGGTCTAGCCAGCGCTATATACAACTTTTCAAATAAAATAAATAAATAAATAAATAAACTCGAGCCATCCCATTCGTTAATCTTGTATTTGACATGGGACATTATGCATGGAGATCATACTTTATACTCTTCTGATGGGGTGCATTTTCCTTGTTTAGGCAAAGGATACCATAAAGTGGAATTATGGGTTATGATTGCCAAGGCATTGGGTGAGAGCCTTAGGTGCTAAAATACAGGTAGGGGTTTAGATGGGAAGCTTGTAGGAAATTATCTGGTGGGCAAGTAAACACATTAAGTATAATTTTTCTGGTGCACAGGATAATGAACAGATTCTTCAATGGTGCTGAGTGTTGTATTGTTAAAGATGGGATGATTCCAGTTAAGTGATGGGGAAGAGGGGTGCTGGATGGATAATGGTGGTTGGCATTGAAAATGTAAGGGACATAGGCTAGAGATTAAAAGGCAAACAATACGAGGGGAATTTGAGATGACTGTTGGGTGGTTTATAGGACTTAAGATATTTGACATCTTTGTGTATTTGTTGGGCGTGTTTTGATTACATGGAGATTTAACGTTTGAGGGATAATAGAATAGTTGTATGAGTGAGGTGGGGAAAAGTAGTGGCATTTGTCAAAGGTTTGCAAGTGGAGATCTGTTATATTAAAGCAGGATTGTCCATGTATGCACACTGATCCCACCAGACTTTCATACCAAATCTAGACACTTACGATTCAGCAATCTTTGATGCTGTACAACTTCCATTAGTAGCCTGCAGAGTGATACTCTTGAAGCAGTTCTGCACAAGCCTGCTGCTTTCCTCACCAACTTCCTACTCGCCAGCATAGTTGGAAATACTTATCAGGCTTCTGCTTCTATTTACACATTGTTGACTTGGTTTCTGTTAGTTAAAGAAATGTAAAAAGCTTTGCCTCTAAATTATCAAGAATGTTTCCATCCCTAATTCTCTCACCTCCATCCCTCCATCCCTTTAGTCTCTTCTTGCTTGGAATGCAATGTCTTTGTATGCGTAAAATGTTTACTTGACTAATAAAATTTTGCATAAGTATATGTATTACCCTCCTTTAAAAACACAACATGGCCATGTCTGAACTGGGGTGGCGGAGTGAGCTAAAGAATGATGATGGATTAAACAAGATCAGTTGACTAGGGGTGAGTACTTGCAATGTTCAACACTCCGTTCATTGTCCCCTTTGGTTGTGCTTTGTTCGCCCTAAGTTGGCAGAGTATGCCCAGACGTGGGTCCCTTGCTCACTTTGCCACTGGATTCAAGCTAGCCTGGCTGATGACGGCTGATTAGCCAGAAACCGGTCCCACGATGCTTGTTTCCGGTCCAGGGAAGACATGGCTTGGCAGTTCGGGCTGGACTGTTCCCATGAGGCACAGGGTCAGACTGATTTGCATATGGCCTTGTCTGAACTGCGGTGGCAGAGTGAGCTAAAGAATGATGATGGATTAAACCTAGATCCGTTGACTGGGGGTGAGTGCTTGCAATGTTCAACACTCCGTCCATCGTCCCCTTTGGTTGTGCAGCATCAGAAACCCCTTGATGTGTGGGTTACACTTTAGAAACTTTCAAAATAAACAAAACATGAAAAAATGTCACTGAGTGCTTGGTGACAGTAACAGCATCTGAATAAATAAGTCACAGTCCCTCAGTGAGTCATCTTTTAGGTTCTGTTCTACAGCACTGATCAAGGGTCGGTGGAGGATTGTGAATCACTACCTTATATGTACGGCATGTATTGGTCGTGTGCAGATAAAAGGAGCTGATGATGCAAGCTATTCCTCCCAATAAAACACTGATAATTGACCCCAAGACATTAATTTGTAGGTCCCATTGATATAATGTCTACATAGTCTAGTTCCCTGGTTTGACAGACAGCTAGGTAATGCTGTAGAGATGTACAACCAGGGGCTCACTCATGCATTCCTATCAGAACATCTCACGCTGGCTTCCCCCACAGAAAAGTTTGGACCTGCCAGAAAGGTAGGTCCAGATAGAGTGACTGCCAAAGAGTATTCCTACTTGGCAAGTCACATTAGAGGTGCTTTTGTGGGTCTTTATAGGATCAGAACTAAAGAGAGAAAAAACAGAGAGAGCATAAATACATTAGGGGCAATATCTGTGCCGGTCCACCTGAAGTGGTGAACTGATCAGTCAATGCAAAGATAAAGCAGAAAGAAATCCTACAGTAGAAAATTGATACACAGCAGCTCACACGAACAAAAGAAAATGGGAAGAGAGAGAACAATGAAAAGTTGGAAAACTGATCTCTTCTACTCTCAGAGATAAAGAAGAAAATAGAAAAAAGACATTTTAATAACTGGGCTCTCCAGCATACACAACAATAAATAAATGAAGAACAAAACTGATAACAGAACAATCATAGGTGTTGGCTGCCAACCTTTTGACTTTGCCAATGCTTCCTTTTTTGTAATGGTTTTTGAAAAACGCTATGGCAAAAAAGCCTACAAAAATGGACGTCCGTGCATACACACCTATGCTCACGCATGAACGGCCATCTTGAAATGGCTTTTGTAGTAAGATTATACAAAGAAAAATCTTTAAAAATGGCCACCCATGGGTGCGCATGTGAGCATGCATGGGCTGCCATCTGAGAGTCACTGTTCCTCGGTGGTGGCTGACAACACGTACCTGCTCTACAGCACTGAACAAAGGTGAGGGGGTGAGACACAGCCTTAAATGAACAACTGGGATCTGTTCTCTTCATCAAACACATAAGAAAGAAAACTATGGGACTGATCGGTTGGTGAAAATGTTGGTGTGGAATAGGCCTTAGCAAAACATTGTGCAAAAATGTGAATTGTGCAAAGAACATTTATATAGTGGAATTTTGTGCAACAAATGGTTTTGCCACATGTTTTGCAAAACATCTCTTCCTCATTGAATTCTGTGAAATTTCAATGTTTTTCAATTTTTCGGAAGTTTCATGAAAGATTCAGCATTACTGGTGTTTCTTTTGGTTAACAAAACACTGAGAAATCCTGAAAGGTACACGAAATGTCATGTTTCATGAACATTCTTCTTTCTCCTTGTTTTATTGTACATGAAAAAAAAATTCTGCAAGCAGCAATTGATCTGTGGAAAACATTCTGTGAAGGCAAAAAAACGTTGTATTTCATCACTGATTTGTTAGGTTATCTGGTGCCCTGTCTTCTTTTTGTTCTTTCTGTCTCCTTTTCCTACTCTCGTTCCCTTTTTATTTCTTCTACTTTGTTTATACCATTGTGTGTGTTTCGCTTTCTTTCTTCTAAACACGTTCTAATTCATCTAGGCTTTACGACAGTGGAAAGCTCTGCCAAAGCTTCAATGCGAATAAATATTTGTTATGTAGTGGAACGTAGGATCTATGTTTACCCGTAAAAGTGAGCAGTTAACCCCAGTGAGCTGACGTTCAAGGACAGTTAGTGGTCGCAGTCCCAGCCGCGGCCCGTGGTGGGAGTTGCGGTGGGGCAGGCAGGCGGGGGAGGGGAGGGGCTGGGTTGGGGGTGATAAACAACGGAATCTGGATGTTTGCAGGTAAGTAAACAATTAAATTAATAAAACGAATTTCGTAGCGCGCCTTACATCGCATTTTGCGATGCAGGGCACGGAACGAAATTCGTCCATCACCACCCCCTTTTGTACCACCCTGAATAGGACGCAGCGTAAATATCAATAGGTGTTGCGGTGGAACGCCCACCACAACACCCACTGCACGCCTCTTTCACGGTAAACACAGCGTGAAAGGGGGCCTATTCACAAGACAGCATTAAGCCACGTTAAGTGACTTAACGCTGCCTTGTGGATTTGGAAAGGCCCCTATCGCCACCACAGTGTCACTGAAAGTGACGTTGTGGTGGCGATAGGGGCTTGTGAATATGCCCCTGAGTCTTTTATTGATGGGCCTCTGTGCGTGGGGCAGACATAGCAACATGCTACCTATCAATGCCATGAGCCATCAACTGAGTAATCTTCAGGCATCTTCGGGATGGCATGTCACGGTAGCCCACAGGACAGGCTCAACTCTACATGACAAAATCAGCTTTAATGTGAAAGGTCCTGGTTACAAACAATAATGTATTTATTAAGGGTTTTCTAGAGCACTTTCTGTTACTATAGAACATTCTGTGTATATTTTCATAAGCGGAAGGAAAAAGTTAGACTCAAGCTGGGGAAAGTGAGTCTCCAGCCTGACATGTGATAGAGCACGATTGTGCTCTTACATTTGTAGAGGTGTATTATAATCATGAGAAGTTCGCACCCACACATATATTCCTTTGTCGTGTTAACATCTTGGTTATTCATTTGTGGAATGTAATAACTTTAAGTGAAGTGATAGACATTTTTATATAACGTGCAGAAATCAACATTGTAATTGTGTGCTATTTTATGAAAGGTCTTAATGTGCCGAGTTTTACGTACGACTAACGAGAAATAATTCAGTTGCTCTATAACGCATTGATAAATGTGCACAGGTATAATGATCCTGTATATGTGTGCTTAATGTAATTTCATGTTGTTTCTTATGTTAGCAGAATTCTGTAGGCCTCATGTGTATTTTCCCCTGTCGCTCTCTCTAGATGGGTTTATTCGCAGAATTCATGTGTATGCAGAATCTGTTCTTTCTCACGTTTCTGATGCAGGTGGAGATATTCATCTATGTTAGTAATGCTTTTGTTTTAGGAGCTAGGCTCAGGGAGAAGATACATTTGAACAAGCGATACTGATAATGTGGGACAGTGTTCTTTCTCACTGGAGAGGGCCTGGTAATCAAGGTCATAGAGCAAGAGCCTGGGAGCACCGCTACTACATGGAAAGTTACCTACGAGGTGGTGTCCAGCTGGATGGGATGATCGAGTGATGTGATGATGGGAGTGTCCTACGATATTTGTGTTGGGGTTAGGGACAGAGTCCGGGGACTTCTGCCATGCCTTGAGAGGAAAGAGCATCTTAGAACGAGCTCTATAGCTTTATGCTACTTGACCCATTCAACGTGAGTGCACTTCTTAGGAAGATTCACATGCTGACACCTTTTCTGAACTTTCCTGGGAAATGCTATGTAGGGATGTCACGATAGTGGTAGAGCAGGGACAGACTAATGCTTTTACTTACGGACCTCCAATGAAGAAGACTCTTGATGTTGGTGCAGTCAAATTCTGCGTCCTGATTCTAGAACTGGTCATTCTCTGTATGCTACATCGACTCAACTTTACCCGTAGATTTGGCTTTGTATTAGTTCCAATATATTTCTATATACTCATTTTAAGGTCTGTATGTCCAACTATTTTTGGCTTTGTAATAAACTAACTAAACTTTGAATAGGGAGTCTGTGATTCTTCGGGGTCATGGTTCATTTGAATGTCAACTTATAATTGGCGAATGATTTTCTTTCCCCTCCACACTTTAAAGCAGGAAACAAAGAGCCATTGACCAGGGAGTCCAGAGTACGTCTAGAACATGGAACCCTGCTCCTTCACATTCTTCCATTAATAACCCTGGTGTATGAAAGTTCTGCTGTAGGCAACAGGGAACAGTTCTGCTTTCGAGCCTGTTTTTTTATTAAAAAGGTTGCTCGCTACTCCCAAGCATGGGTTTACAGAACTCCACAGACTGGTACTGTGGACCACCTGGATCCTACTTCTATGTTTAAGCTGATTGGAGGTTTGTTACATGATGAGATGTGAAGCTGAGGAGCACAGTACCTTGTTCGGCATAGGAGATCTTGTGAACCATAAGAGGACATTACCACAGCCTTGCTTCATCGACTATACAAAGTGAACCTAACCAACCCCAAACACCTTACTTCAGTGATCCTTCCTTCTACCCGAGCACAATCCATTGACATAGTCCTAGTGCCTCCCTCTGATGTGGCCCTCAGCATTCCTTCCCTGTGGATACACAAGTCCTTATCTTTTCAGACCGAGTTTTGACTCTATGCACTCCTCCCACTCACTTCATTGACATTTCTTGCAACTGCCGCTTGCCTCTATTGTTGTATCCTGTCTACAAAGAAACAAAGCCAGAATTTCCCTTTCTACCACTCCTTCTGCCTTTTATACTCACTCAAACCTCAACCTTACCTGGCTGAATGATGACACCACTGAAAGATAATAGCTATGAAGAAACACAGCTTTTAAATAAGCATATTTCTGCTCGCTACTAGCGAGAGCAATGCTGGCGCCTGCTCCATGCTGGGAACCTGCTGAGGCTGAGGTGGCCCTGGGGCTCTCTCTGTGGCCCCAACATATTGTTTGTGGGTGTCCCATGTGGGCACCGGGGCACCCACATATTTTAAAGGCAGGCCCCTAGTGATGGGGTCACCAGTGCTATAATAGGCTCAGAGAGGTGACCGCTCGCCCCCCCTACTCTTTAAAAAAAAAGTGCCCAGTGGGTGGGGTTCCCAGGGCCTAATGAGGCTTGGGAAGAGAGCCATGCTGGCCCCCTCTCCATTTAAAATAAATACAGCCCTCGGGGATGGGAGTCCGAAGGGCCTAATGAGGCCCGGGGAGGGGCCATTTGCCCCCCTCCTCTTTTTAAGTGCATTGGGCCCCAGGGGATGGGGTCCCTGAGGCCTGGGAAGACTTGGGGATGGGAGCGTGTGGTCCCCCTCCCCTTGTGAAAAAAGCACATGGCCCTAGGGGATGGAGTCCCTGGGACCTGAGAAGGCTAGGGACGGTGAGGGCTGCAGAGCTCCAACTCCATTTTTTATTGTATTTGGCCCAGGGACATGGGGTCTGCGAAGCCAATTAAGGCTTGGGGAGGGGTCACCACGCCATTGTCCCCAGTTTAATTGTATTCAGACCCGGGGATGGGATCCTCGGGGTCTTTTAAAGCTTGGAGAGAGGACCACGATTACTTACTCTCATTTTCATTGGAACTGGTCCTAGGGGATGGGGACCCCAGGGCCAGTTGAGGGTAGGCGAGGGTGGCTGCACGCCCCCTCCCCTTAATATATATTTGATTTGGGATGCGGTCCCCCTGGCCCAAAGGCCAACCCCATGCTGAGCATACCAAGGTCTGAGCACAGTGTGGGTAGGTAGTCTGCTGGAGGTTTAGCTACAGAGGCTAGAGTCAGGTCAAGCTGTTGCCAACAACCCCTTGTGCAAGTCAAAAGCTGTGCAAGAGTGGGGAGTGCTGGGAGTTGAAAGCAGCCATGGCTGCAAGACAGGCCCTGCGACTAACCTCATGCACGCATGACCAAAGGGTTGGCTGCCTGTGGCGAACCCAACACTACGTGGGATGAAAGGACGTGTGCAGTGCATGGTTGGCTGCTTGTGGGTGGGTTTGTTGCAAGGCCTGTGGCCTACCTCCTGCCATTGTGATAAAATATTCATTTATGTTTTAAAAACCTAGAAATTCACTGAAAAAAACAAAGATTAAAGTAATGTTACAGGTAGGTGTCATTAAAAGATCTGTGTTTTTTTAACTTTAGAAGTTCACTGAAAAAAACAAAGGTTAAAGTGACGTTATAATTCACCAGTTATAGTAACCAGAGCTAACTATAATTTGCGCCCCACCATGCACAACTTATGACCGCACATATCACGTCACTCATGACATGTTCTACAACATAATTTATAACATCTCAAATGACAGCATTGATTATATCACTGATGACATAAATGATGACATCATTCAAAGAGTGTGTTAGTTTGATTTTCAGCTGTTGTGAATTCTGCAGTATAGGAAGTGGTGCAGATGGAGCTGCTACTTTGAACTTCCATCACTGTAGGTCGATTTGTTTTTTGTGAATTGTGTTGGGTAGGCAAGTTAAGTTTTGTTGAGAAATGTGTGCCCTGGTTGAAAACAAAAAAGGAGCTCTACATTTTAAAGACAATTACCATGCTACAGAGACAACACCACTGCAGGATATAATTTAAGCCATGTGCTTTGGCTGTGATTTTGCAAAATCATAGGACTTTAAATTTGTGAATAAAAAAAATACAAAATGTATGGGATTAAAGCCATTGAAGGATGGAGTTTGACCTAAGAAAGGCAGCTTGGGTTTCCCATAGTCTTCAGTGTTTATGTGCAGATTTTACTGCAAACCTGATCACTTACGCACAGAACTCTAATTGCGCTCTGTGTTGGACAAGGTAATTAGATGAATGAGTGTAAGCGTCGAATGAGTTGCAATCAGGATCAGTCTCTTCTGATTAGCATGTAGTTTCTGTCACCACCTAAATATATTTCAATTACATAAAAGAGCATATAAACTATTGTATTTTCAAGTTATCATCTATGTAGTTTTTATAAGTACAGTGCGCCGGTGTAGATACCATCAAGTGTAAATGTGTGCACCACTAGATATCACAGTCAGGTGTGACTATATGTATGGATGGCTGCAATCATGCTTAACTAAGCATACATACTTTCCAATGCAACCATGTGTATCACTATTCATAGCTGCATATAGCAGAGGTGTACCGCCATGAACTATTTAGTGCGTCTGAACCTGCTTTAAGGTGTGGTTGCACATACTATTAGGTGTTGGTCTATATAGCATCAGGCATGACTGCGCATTAGGTATTGAGGTGAAACTTTAGGTATCGATGAGCATAGCATAAAGCATGTCTGCAGATGTCATCTGTTACTTGACTGGACCACGTCATTCCTCTCCGGCAGAACTCAGAGCGTCCGCCTCCCACCCTTCCGATCCGAAGCCACCGACATCATCTGCGGCGTCCCCCAGGGCTCATCCCTCAGCCCGACGTTGTTCAACGTCTACATGGCCCCCCTTGCACAAGTGGCCCACCATCACGACCTCAACATCATCTCCTAAGCCGACAACACCCAGCTTATCCTCTCCCTCACCAAAGACCCACACACTGCCAAAACCAACCTCCACGAGGGAATGAAGACCGTCGCCGACTGGATGAGGAGCAGCCGTCTGAAGCTGAACTCGGGCAAGACGGAGGTCCTCATCCTCGGACCCACCCCCTCAGCCTGGGACGACTCCTGGTGGCCGACCACACTGGGAACAGCACCAAAACCCACCGACCATGCACGCAATCTAGGATTCATCCTCGACTCCTCCCTCTCCATGTCTAAGCAGGTCAACGCCGTCTCCTCCTCCTTCTACAACACCCTATGCATGCTCCGCAGGATGTACAAGTGGATCCCTACCGAAACAAGAAGAAGGGTGACACAGGCCCTCGTCAGCAGCAGACTGGACTATGGCAATGCACTCTACGCTGGAATCCCAGCCAAACACCTACGACGACTACAACGCATCCAAAACGCCTCCGCCCGACTGATCGTCAACGTCCCCCGCCGCAGCCACATCACCCACCACCTGAGAGACCTACACTGGCTCCCCGTCGACAAGAGGATCACCTTCAAGCTCCTCACCCACGCAGACAAAGCACTCCACAACGCCAGACCAGCCTACCTGAACAGCAGACTCAGCTTCCACACCCCCACCCGCCAGCTCCGCTCCGCCAGCCTTGCCCTTGCCGCTGTCCCCCACATCCAATGAACGACCTCCGGCGGCAGATCCTTCTCCTACCTCGCCGCCAAGACCTGGAACACCCTCCCTACCCACATACGGCAGATCCAAGACCTACTCGCCTTCAGAAGACTCCTCAAGACCTGGCTCTTCGAGCAGTAGCAGCACCCCCCACCCCTCCCCTCAGCGCCTTGGGACCCTCATGGGTAAGTAGCGCGCTTTACAAGTACTCTGATTGATTGATTGATTGTTATACTCTTAAATAAAAGAAAGGCGTGGTTGTACGCATCATCAAGTTTGAATTATGTATTTTCTGGTGTGACAGTAAGTGTGTGTCATGCATGTAGGCTGAAAATACCATCAGGTATGATGAGTATTTGTGCTGTGAAGAAGAGCTGTTCTTACCATACATCTTGGTTACATGACCATGAGGTGTGGCTGTACATACCAGTATGTAAGGGGCTAGAGGCAGTGGTTAATTTGTAAAGAAATAAGTGCAAGAGCTCTCGTCAGGATGCAGCTTGCAGCAGTCTATTTCTCCTGTTAGCGCCTCCTAAAACAGAACCAACTACTAACCATGAAAGTGGGGAGAGGATGTGTGGTAGTGGCCCGAGCTGACAACTTCTGAGCTGTGAAGCCAAGTTCAAGCCTCAACGCTACCTCAACAGCCTGTGATTCGGGGCGAATCACTTAATCTCCCCATGCCACAAATGACTGTGTCCTTAACTGGTGCTCATGAAAAGCGTTGGTGTTGATGATTAAGTGCTGGTGCTGAGCACCGGAAACCACTGGCTCAAACTAAGCACAGGTTAGCGTACCTTCAAGCATGCAAGTACAAGTTAGTGTATGTGGCTTTTCATACAATTAGGCATGGCAGGTTTTTTTCCAATATGACTTGGTAATATCTACCACTAGGCCTGGCTGTTCCCACCATAAGGCATGGCTGTTCATTGCTTCATAGCTGGCTGTGCATGCCACCAAGCTTCGGTGGGGGTACTTACCATAGTACAACAGTACTCATCATCATTCGTCGCTGTACATACAATAAAGAATGTCTAAACACTCCAAAATAACTCAATGTGTGTGACACAAGAGGGAACTGCTGTGACAATTCCCTGTTACTGTTGTATTGCATTGTATTTCCGCCTTTATATGGCGCTTACAAACCTGTGTGGGGCATTGAAGCACTTACCTTCATGAGCAGCAAGTTGCATCATGTAGGGTGTGAGGAGGGCAGGGTTTTAGCTTTGCTTTGTGATCCTGGGTGTAAAGTGTTGTTCTTATTTATTTATTTATTTATTTTTATTTTATTTGAAAAGTTTTATACAGCGCTGGCTAGACCCGGAGGTATCAGAGCGCTTTACATGAGATAGGACATTGTTTCAGAACATTGTTACATAGTTACATCAGTTACAGTTGCAA
This sequence comes from Lissotriton helveticus, assembly GCF_964261635.1. NCBI lineage: Eukaryota > Metazoa > Chordata > Amphibia > Caudata > Salamandridae > Lissotriton > Lissotriton helveticus. The sequence goes on from NC_136070.1 coordinate 965,556,912, forward strand.
TTACCAGTTTGTGCTTAGGAGAAAAACCTGAGCTTGCACAATAATATAAGATATTATTGCGTAGCATATCCAAGACAGACGTCATATGAGGAAAGGAAGGAAGGGGGGGAAAGGGGAGGGGAAAGCAGACAGAGTCAGGTAAATCTGATGGGGGAAAGTACTCCTGGGGGAACAAAACAGTCAAGGCAGTCGAGCAGAAAGTCAGCTAAAACTGCGAAGAACCGTGAAAAACAATGTCGGTTATACGGCTGGATAGGTGATGGCCAAGGGTGGACCCCTTGTGTGTGTGATGTAAGTTTAAACGATAGATGTCACTGTGCTGGGGAACCTTACACAACTGTGTTTCTGCCATGCCTGTTGTGTTTAAGGGAACCCTACACTGCTGCTGCCCAGTGGTATTGTGACCCCCTCCCCGCTTTCACAGCTTAAGCGGGGGTGGTGTTGACAATTATAGTTATTTATGGCCCTGTTCTGGCTGCAGCTCTGCAGACAAAAGCTATTAAAAAATCTAAAGTAGAGGAAAAGGATAAACAACACAGTGATCAGGAGTTAACCACAGCAAAGAAATTAAGAGAAAAAGAGAGGGAATAAAAGAAAGTGGTTTGAAGGAAGAGAAAAAGGAAGGACATAAAAGTAACGAAGAAACTGTGGACGAAAGGATGAATGCAATGATAAAAGGACTGATGGATGGAAGGGGAAAACAAGATTTACATGGGTGGGTGAAAGAAAGTGTCTGTAATGATGAACGGCTGGATGAATTGGTGGATGGATGAATAGACGACTGGATGGATGGGTGAAAGGATGAATTGGTGGATTGATAAAAGGAGGGAGAGTTGGTGGATGGATGAAAATAAATGGATGGGTGAATGGGTAAAAGTGTGGAGGAATAGTTGGAAGTGTGAGTAAAAACATGGATGCAAGACTGTAATGGGAGTGTAGATGGATGGAATGGTGAAAGGATGGATGTATGGGTGGAAACATGAAAAGATGGATGAATGCATGACAGGCTTAAAGGATGGAGAAATAGATGGACAGAAGGCTGGATTACGGGACCTCATCTAGAGTGGCTTGAGTTTACTTGCTATGCTCACCTGAGGGATGGATCAAAGTGGGGGTATTTTAATTTTCCGGCTACTCCCTTGTTGCTGTCACTACACTGTACCTGTTCTGTTGTGCGCGTGTGGGGGGCAGGCACCGGTGCTCTGCATTCACCCTGCCCTGTTCTGATGCTGCCTCTATGTTGCACGTTTTGTCAGTGTGATGGAAGCTTGGACTGCTAGGCCAGTGCCGCGCCTTTTATTTTATAAATAGCTCTCCTTTATCCTGCTTTCGGTCCAGCCCATTCCATTGACTTCATATTCGTACCAAAAGAAAATAAAGCTGAGCCCTGGCGTCTGTGCTCTTTAAAGAAACAAAAGAAAAAATGGAGAGAAAGAAAACGCACACAGAGGAATAACGTCAGAGAAAGGGGTGGATGTTCAGGGTTTAGGACAGATATTTGTTTTGACTCCTCCCGGGGAGCGCTTTTGTTTCTCGCGGGATTCCGTTCGAGCTGACTAAGGCTTTCTGTGTACAGACATAAAGCCCCTAAAAGATGCGCAGGACAATAGCCTGACAGGGCCCAACCCCAATGAACAATGCGCACCGCTGCAGTCTGACGCACCCCGCTTAGAAGAAGAATAAGGCAGCTTTACCTCCCCCAGTTCAAGGCTCTCCTGCTCCCCCGGGGTCGGCCGCACAGCGAGAGCTAATCGCCCTCACCGGAGGCACCCCGAGTATTTCCTGGCACGTATTGTCTGTAAAATTGTGTTCAGAGTTTGATGAAATATTATTGGCCGTGAGCCAGAAATGACAGCCTCCTCGTCGGCATGCCTGGAGCTTGAAGTCATCCTGCCAGCGAGCAGTGGACGTAAGCATCACGCATACGTGTGATTTAGGGACGTTGAGTGTACAGTCCTGCTTTTATAAAGCGGTCGTTAACACAACAGGAGAACCATTCTTTTATCAGCCCCCCACCCCCACCCCCAGTAAACCCGGGGAGCATTTTTGGTAGGAGCTTTTATGAGAAAGGGTGAAAAACTTGTGTCCAGCTATAAATAAATTATTTACAATACACCCACAAACGAAAAGCCAAAGAAACTACAATCAAACAAGTGAATCAGCCTATCGAAGCCACAATGCATGTAGCCAGTCATTAACTAGCGTTATTTGTACACTCTCATGTCAGTAAATTAATGTTAGGAGCACATGCAGTTTCCAGCATAGTCACCCCCCAGCCTCCCTTCCACCACTGAGCTATGTGCTTGCTTTTCCTCTCTGCTTCCCTGGGCCCCACCAGCTAGGCCTCTGTTCATCGGGAATTATTGAAATAAGACGTTTTGAATTTGAGGAAGCTAAATGTCTTGGCAGCTCCCAAAATTCATTTTTTTCTAAGATTTTATATGTGCAAATAGGTCTTCACAAACCTAGTCCTGCTGCTGTAGAGATTCAGGAGCAGATTTACAAGAAAGTGACGTATCTGTAGAGATGCGTCACTTTCCCTGGGCCACCCCGCACCCTTGCACCGTGGAGCAAGGATTGACAGATGTGTCAGAAATTAAGACGCATTTGTTGGGGCAAAAGTCACGCATTGCTGGAGTTGTGTCGCAAGCACGACGCAACTCCAGCAATGCATTGAGGCCCATTCCCACTACACTGCGTCACTCCTTACTCCTACTTCAAGCTGGCGCAAAGTTTTGACGCAATGGCCTCCTAGAAGTGACGCTGTGAAATCTTATAGATTTCACTGCGTCACTTTTACGAGGCTTTTCTGCTTGGGAATGCCCACCCTGAATACATTATACCTGACGCAGGTATAATGTGATGCAGGGCTTTACAACGTGACGCATCTCTCCGAAGGTGTCACATTTTAAATTGGTCGCCTTTTTTTTGCTGCCGATGCATCACAAAAGTGACGCACTAGCGGTGCAAAAGTGTCGCAAGGGGCTTGTAAATATGCCCCTTAGAGCCTGGTTCAGAATCGGTGATACAGCAAGACTGGCATAACGTATGCTACAATGCTACAACTAAGCCTACATCTGGCAGTACAACCAAATTAACAAAATCACGCTAGAATCAATTAACTATTTTGATGAATACAAAATACCTGACCTAGAATTATCTGGAGTAAAGGTGACTGGTGTGTTCCTGAGTGTGGCCATGTGATGCAGGACAGAAGGAGAACACCGAGAGACTTGATGTAAATAAACTACGCCAAGTGTCCATCATGGGTGGTGGAACTTTTTATTTTAACGGCGTGCTTGTGGCGCAGAAGAGTCCAACAGCTAAGATACTACCCTGAGCGTTGCACATAAGAAACACTATGTTCATCCCCAATTTACAGAATTATATAAACCTGAAAAGAAAACATATTTATCAAAGCAGCCATTGATAGCCTTTCAAATCTTTCTCAACTCAACTACACAGCAGACACAGCCTACCTAGCTGCTAAAACTCTGTCGGTTGCCACCTTCTAAGTGCACCTGAACCTCGCGTGCCCTTGAAGGTTTGCATCCTTTGACCTGCTTTGACCTCTGCTATCTGCACTTGAATGCCCTCACTACTTAACATAAATCCAGCTAGTTACTCTTGAAAGAGTCTTAAAGCCCCCCCCTTCTCACACTAGAGAACCTGGACACATGAGAACCTATTTGCATTGTCCCAACCTTTGCGTCTTGTTAGTGTATATATGAGGCTGCTAGTGGCCCTCGGAAGGCTTCTTACAAGTATTACGTAATCTGTTGGGTGTGACTGGGTGTGGTTAATAGGGCTGGTGACGCAGTGCGTTCGGTTAACCGTTGCATGTTTCTTCAGCATGCAACCGTTAACGCACTGCGTTCAAGACGTGCAAACCAGATGTACGTGTGTGGCGTGGTCTGTTCCATGCTCCCGCGCTGGGGAGGATGCTACACCAACCTCCCTCTTTCCTCTTTGAAACAATCTTAGGGGAAACTTTACAAAGTAGTGACGCAACATAGAGCAGCAACCAAAGTTGATGCGCTGTATCAAAGGGAGAGAGGAGAACAGCCGCGGTCGGTAGGGGAGTACCTGCCGGGGCGGTGACGTGGTGAGTGGGAGGGGCAGGGTGGGGGTTAGTAATGTATGGATAATGGATGTTTGCAGGTAAGTAAACATATAAATAAATCAAACAAATTTAGTTGCGTGCACTGCATCCCCAATTGCAATGCTGTGCACGCTGTCGGGGAGAACGCCAGACGTCGCCTGCCGAGACTCCCCAAGAATATATGAGATTCATACTTTTGCAAGGAATGGTGCTTTTTGAATTCGTGGAGATCAGTGATTTAAAGAAAAATAATTAATTCTGGAAAAGGGGAAGTTCAGGCAAAGAAACTAATGTAAGTGTTATTTTCAGGTTATACTGCAGTTGGATTGTTCGAATACTGAGACAAGATTTCGTTTTTTGAAAAGTGCATATTAACAGGAGCCCTGATGATGTCCATCTGTGGACGAAACGCGTCGGATGTTTATTATGTATATTGATTTATGAAAGAATGAAGATGTGCTACTGATTGATCGTCATCATCTCTGTTGAACACTATTAAATAAAAGAACATTCTTGGGAATTCACATCTGTGAACCTTTTGATTTCATGGTTGAATTCAGTCGCTCCCTCAATCTCTTTTGAACATATAGCGCACGCAACGAAATTCGTTTGATTGATGTATATGTTTACTTAACTGCAAAGATCCATTATCCATACATTACTAACCCCCCCTGCCCCTCCCCACGTCACCCCCCCCGGCAGGTACTCCCCTACCGACCGCGGCTGGAGAACAGCGTCATATCTCCTAAGATTTTTTTCTTTTGTGCTTGCACACTTTAGGGTGCATTGAACATCCACACACAGCTTTGCACCATAGTGCAAGGATGTGCGCATTATGTATAGCATAGGTTCCGTAATGGAAGAATGCACCTCCAGTACAAAATACTATGCTTAGGTGTGTTAATATTTTTCTACGTTTATACGTGTGCTGTACAGTACAGCACACACGCAAAGTTGGAAAGGTTTTCACCAACCTTATGCCTGCCTCGAGGAGGCATATTTTTTTTTTACACAATCCCATTCTACCAATGCTTGTAGATGGGGATTTGTGTAAAAAACCATAGGTGCTGTAAGAGATTTCCCATGTATCACACACTTTTGCTCCCTTGATGCTTAATTAATGCAAAGTAGCAAAATTATTTTAGGGCTACTTTCTAAAGGAAAACAGGTTTTGCACTGGAAAATAAATCCCTATAGAACTCTTTGCACCAGTTTGCATAACTTTTGTGGCACAAACCTTGCAAAAAGTGGTTGTAAATCAGGTCCTCAGTCTGCCTTGACTGCCACTACACTTTAGCTATGCTAATCAGTGGAAAATATGTGATTACTGTTGAAGGCCTTGTACTTACGAGTCTGCACTCAAACCTTCATATGCCATCGATTCTTCTTTAAGGAAAGATCACGTCTGAAATGATTTTCTAATTAGACATCTTGAAGCTATGCACAACGCTTCCAACAGGGCTACATAATCTAAAAAAAACACAAATAAAAATGTATTTTGAGCACATCTGGTCATTTTTACGTATGTGACAGTAATTATGAGCGAGGAGACACTCACATGTTGAAAGGATAGCCTTTAAAGGTTTTAGAAGAAAAATGACTTAGGCTATCAGTGTCAGGTGCACACTTGTGTCCAGTTGTGCTAGTGTGAGCTACTTCTCTCCTTCCTGCAGTGTACAGCCACCAAGCCATGCATGTGCACCAGCAGTGTAATGCAACATTTTAGGCCCCCTGCAGTGTGTGATGAGGAACCCTTGCGTTTCCCATATCACACAGATATTCATTGGTCTTGGACTCAATAGGGGCCCCTTGAACGGTTAATTGTGTGATGTCTTCTACTTAATAAATCGATCCATTAATTGCGAGTCTTATGTAGCCCCTTGTTCAAAAGAAGCAGTAACAAAGCGCTGTAAGTACGGAGTCTTGGTACAACAGTGTTTTAAAGGATTTCCTGATAGTCAGAGACATTTATTTATGTCATTAAAATATTGCGGGAAGGGACAGAAATATTTTCAGGGACCAGGGCCTAGATGTATCAAGCCTTTTGCGATTCGCAAAGGCCAAAATTCGCAGAATTTCGGCCTTTACGAATCGCAAAAGGCTTTTTAGCATGTTTTCACATGTATGAAAATTTCGCAAAATAAGGAATCGCTAAAATTTGCGATTCCTTATTTTGCTTAAGCATTTAAGGAATCCTTAAATGCGATGTAAGTAGCTTTTAAAGTTTGCGAATTTGGGTTAAGAAATCGCAAATTACCACCAACTTTTAGTTGGTGGTAATTTGCGATTTCTTTTAAAAATGCCCAATTTGGCATTTGTGAGGGTGGCATGTGACGCACATACATGCCCATAGGGCATGTATGTGTGCCACATGCACACACATGTACATTTCAGGGGTGTAGCAGGGTGTCTTTGAGACACCCCTGCACCCTTGAAATAATTCTCAAATTGCGATTAGCAAATTGCGAATTCGCAATTTGAGAATTATTTCGCAATCATTCCTGTGGGCCTCCTGGCCCATAGGAATGCATTGGAAATTATTCCTTAATTGCGAATTCGCAAAATGCGAATTAGCAAATAAGGAAGACTAAGAAATCGCTAAAACAAAGCGATTTTCTACATACATTCCATTTTGCGATTTCTAAATAGCGATTCCTTAAAAACCGCTATTTAGATATCGCAAATTGGAACCTTGATACATCTACCGCTAACTGTCGTGTGTGAGTTAAGTATTCACTATTTTGGGAACCCAATGATTGTTCCCGCTCAGAATATTTTACTGGTAGTTTTGAGCGGGAAGGGGAGGGCGTGTGTAAGTGCACGTGCCTCAGCCCTAACTCTTTGAAGAGAAAGACGCCATGGAACAGCAAGCTTCCCTGAACACTGATTTCATAATGCCGGCGGAAGGAGGAGGCGCGTGCCGACAATAGACACATTCATGCGCCCAAGAGGTCTCTCGCAGGGATGATTGCTTTGGGATGAGGCAATCGTTCTGGCCTCACTCCCCGATTCTGAAATTTGTCGGAGGTAATAAGAGTGCGCCTGAGTGATGCCCCGCCAGCCTCTCTGCAGCAGATAGCAGGGGTGCCACCGGCCGCTCACACCGCCTTCACGAGGGGGACACGCAGACTTCACTCAGCGCTCTTCACACGACGCCTGTAATCAGCGCTTCTCTTCAAAGACGGAATTTTTACCTCAGCCCAAGGCAAAAAAAAACAAAAAACACGCACACAGCCACCCTTCAATTCTGCCTTTGTGCGAATCATAAAAAAACTAACTGGGTCCAATGATCCCATCTTAATTAGAGAACTTTCCTCTAATATGTCTTTCTCGGTAAAGGTCAGTGGAAGCTGGCTTCAGTTCTACCGGGAGGCTGATGTTGGCAAAGGAGGGCCCTCCAGGTCTGACCTCAGGCAACCCCACGCCTTCCCTTTGACTGTGGAAAGGTAGAACTAAAGGCCTGAGGCCCCATGCACAGTGGTATTTTGCTGTTAGAGGCCTACAGGGTTCGAGTCAGGATACCACATGGGTGGACGGCATCCACCCACTTATTTTACTGGATAGACGCCGTCCCCCCTGCCAAACAGCTGGACTTCCCTCTTTAGCCTCTCTGGGAGGAGATCGGAGCTCACAGCACGCTGCACACGCGCTGGCTTCTCAGATGCAATTGCATCTAAGGGGTGAGCGAGGGGAGGCAATGAGCCAGATGGAGCAAGCCACCGTTTGTGACGTCACTTCCTGTCATGACGTCACTTCCGGTGACAGCGTCCCCCCCACTTCTTTTTTTAGGACTTGTGCCCTGGGCCTACATTTCCTAAAACCACTGTGTTAGTGATTTTGCGATTCGGGATCAGCTCCGTATAGGCTCCTCGCTGGCAGACTTCAGAAAGAGACTCAAGACGCGGCTCTTCTAGGGAGAGACAGCGCCCAGATACCCCCAGGGGTGACAGTGTTGCGCTTTACAAATGCTGTTTGATTGCTTGATTGGATTTCTGATGTGCAAAAGGCTTTTGCTATCATTGTGAATCACAATAAGGCGAGACTGTGAAAGGTCAGTTACAAACAATCGAGATGGGGGTGGTAACTCGTTGACAAAAGCAAAGGGAGAGGTTTCCCTTTGAGAGTGGCTTTGGGGTGTCTTGAGGGAGCCGGACCACTGCGTTTTATCCCTTGTCTACCCCAATCGCTTTCCTTCAATTTCCCTGGAATGCTTTAAATATGTTTTTGCTGTTACTCGCAGGTTTCTATCTTGGTATTGGTAGGAGTTCACAAATACCTCCTGCCTCATTAATATTTAGGATGCAAGAGGTTAATGATTTTCTGTGTTTAACCTGTTTGCTATGCAGTTTATAGGTACACCAGTCGCATCACACATTTCTGGGCAGATCACAATGAATTTCTGTGCTAAAATGTGCACGTATTGATTTGAGAGCTGTCCAATGATACACCAGACTCTTGATGTGTTATGGACTTGTGGTCGCAAAACCTGCAATTTGCAAAATCACAGTTGTTTTGACCATAAAGCCATAAGTAACAATATACCAAAAGCATATTGAGAGTTTTAATTGTTTTTCTGACTCCCAATGTGCACTCTGTGATGCAATTGCAACGTGGAAGGAAGGGATGTGCTAAAGGGGCATCTCCGTCTCAGAATTGCAGTACAGTGAATCAAAGGTTGCAACCCAATGATGGGATACCAGCACCAATGAAGGGGTGGCATCCATTCACACAAAGTGGAGGCTGTCCGAGAGGGGAAACGGCCATAACAACGTGGCTGTAACCGTGCAGTACCCTTACCATGAATGCGTTACAACGCTTGCACTGGTACAACGCACAGCCAATACCACACATTTTTTACAATGCATATGTCTTTATCGCGCATGCCTTTACAATGAATTAATGTTGTAAATGTATGAATGGTAAAGGCATATACGTTGCACTGGTGGTAAGGGCATATGCTGGTAACAGTGGTAAAGGCACCAACATGGTCAAGGCTATCGGCGTCATTAGAGGAAACAGAGAGACGCTTCCTCTTGGCGACCTGTGCCGCGCCTCAGAAGAGCTGCCTCGTTGTCCTGTATAGGTAAGGGGGATTGGATCTGGGGCGGGTGTACGGATTTAAGGCTTTAGACTGGGGGTGTTTTTTTTTAAAATTCCCAAGGGGGTGTGGTGGGTCCGGTTTTAGGGCTCAGGGCAGGGGCTGGATATTTTTTAAAAGGGCTTGGAGCATCAGGGGCAGGGGGTTGGTCTGAGGTCTAGTTTTAGGGTTTGGGACAGGGTTCAGGTATTTTTAAAAGGGGCTGGGGGAGCCCTTTGGTATGCTGTTAGGGGTTGGGCATTTTAACAAGGGCTGGGGACCAGTGGGGACTCTGATGACTGGTTTGGGGGCAGGGGGCAGGGAATACCTTTACTATGCTTAGGCCTTTAACATACATGCCTTTGTAGCATCATACATTCGTCCGGGAGTGGGAGCTTCCTCTTTGCATATATGGACTGTCAGCATTGAGCATTGAGGAGAGCAGGCATCAGTCCATGAGAACTTTGCATACTCCATCCCAGTGATATTCAAAGAATGCCTATTTAATCCTTGATTTCAATCCCTGTCCCTCGAAGGAAAGGTGCTGTGATAAATAACAAACATTGGCAAAGCCAAGTGGCCTGCGGTTGGCAGCAAGCTGGTGCAATTCTAGCATTTTTTATTGCAAGGATATACCACAAAAAAAAAAATGTGCAGCAACCTAAACATGGTAGGCATATGCTTCCCATGAAGATGAGAACATTTAAAAACAGTAGCACTCACACATAATGTTAGTCGAACAGCACAGTTGCTTGCTAGCAGGCAGATGTGTTTAAATAGGAATAGACATCTTTTTTTTGTTTTAATGCATATCACATAAAAATTTCATTTCTACTGGCAAAAAGAAAATGTACTATTAGCTTTGAATTACTGTAACCTGGAGCCATAGACTAAACACAGAACGATGACTAATAGAATATATACAAGAGGATGAAGAAAGGAAAGAAAACATGAACAAAGTAAATTTGTTGCTTGGTCCACAAGCCCTGGCACAGAAGCGCACTCCAATTTCAGGTGGTTGTGCACATGTAATCAGGAAAAATGCCATCAATTAGAGTGCAATTCAACTGATGATTGAAGTGGGCCGAGCCACTGACCCCTGCTGTCATACGAGGAAGCAAAATGTGAGTGACAGATGAACCGGCCAATAGATGAAGAGGGATGGACCAAAGACCCTCTATGTATTTATATATGTAAAAATGTTTTAATGATTTGTTAAACTTTTTTATTATTTTATTAATAAAAGAATAAAATAAAATATTGATAGCATAGAATGAAGCAATCTCTTTTCCGTTGTGCCATTTTACCCCAACAAGATATCCAGCAGTTGCTTGGTAAGCAACAATAGCATCAAGTATACATATCAACTGTCCCTATGGTACATGAGTTGCAACAAAAGGGTACAAAGAGTCACACGCCTGTGGAGGAAAACTTACATGTGCCCTCAATAACTTTTCCATGGGCCCAATACCTTTTAAAATGTATGTGGACAGCCTCACCCTTCATACACAAACCACACACACCCCTCCATGTCATTACCCCACTGTTGAAATAGAGGGGATCCCCATACTTCCGCTATATTGCATCAGGTAAAAACCTTGCCCATGCTACAGAATAGTTGCTGATAGCTGGTAACTGTTTCCTTCCTATCCTCAACTAATGGTAATGCAATAACTACTGTCAAGCACCTCATCACCATATCACAAAATGTTCTAATCCCGGGGTAGGTCAAACTGTGTACACAAATGTGCTTACCAGGTCACAACCTTGGAGACATTCATTGGTGTCAGGTAACTCAATGTTCACTATTAGTTCTGTGGTATACTATAGCCTGTGGAATAAATGCAATTGTATTAGTCAAACTGTACCCTGATTTTGACCTCTCTGGGTCCCTTAATCCATCAGTTCATTACTCATATGATAACTCCTTCAGGTCTAATTCCCATTTACCCTGAGTCCCTCCAGCACATTAAGCGGATTACTAATTATTTTCCTGTATATGACAGAAATTGCCTTGTGCACCAGGGGATCAGTTAATTCTCCATCCTCTAGGGGGTGGATGTCCTTTACTCATGTATTTTTCAGTTCAACCATCTGAAGGCCATGTCCAAGTCTCAAATAACAGAAGACCTCCCCCTCCGGCATCTCATAATCTTCTTTAGTCATCTCCATTTTATTCAAGGTTTTCCCCAATTAACTAATACCTAGGAGGTTCCAACCTCCTAATCCAGTCAATTTTCTCATCACATCCAACTGCTGGGAATCCCCGAGTGGGGCTTCCCCTGTCAAAATCATCTGCCATCCCAGTTGTTTGTGTCTTAGCCCATATCTGTAGGACTATTTGAATCTATGCCAGCCAGCCAGATCTACTTTGCTTCCCATAGATGGCAGCTGGGTAGCCATCTGGTCTCATCCAGTATCTATCATGCCTAATTGAAGGTTCTGCTTGCTTGGCATACACCAAAACATTAATGGCTGCTAACCCGGGGGCCCAGTAATATTTGTAGACCTCTCACACTCGATTGAACATCGCAAATCTTGAGTGTCATTGGTCCATTAAGGCTGTCACAACTCTATGTCTACGAGTTGAAAACATCTCCTCTGGGATAATAAAATGAAATGAAATGAAGTGAAATGAAACGTAAACTTATAAAGCGCGATTGCTGCCCTGGGGCGTCCAAGCGCTAACTAGAAAGTGAAATCGCTGTCAGGGGATAAAAGCTGGGGAATTAATAGTGAGCGTTAAAGAGAAAGGTCTTATATACAGTGTATTTTGCTAACCATATGTAAATTTGGGGAGCACTATCATTTTAATGGTTGCCCTGCTGAGCATTAAAAGTGGTATAGTTCTCCAGCAAATCACATCTTCCCTAAATTTCTAAAGGACACTATAGAGGTTCTCTTAAAAACAGTCCTCCCGGTCCAAGTGAAAAACATGCCCATATACTGGAACCCTTCCTAACTCACTTGTAGTTGTTCCTTGATCTGTACCCTGGGAGTCCAGACAGAATATGGGTAAGTCATGATTTAGTCCAATTGTTTCAGAACACACTGTACCGCTCAAATATCTGCACATCCCCATTATTCTATCTAGGGAGAGTTCTGGATCTGATAGTCTTCGGGCAAACTTATCAATACTTTGTACTGCTGCAAAGACATGCAGTGAGGCAAAGTAGCCTAAATGTTGTTTTGGGGCTGGAAAGTAGCCCTGAGAGTAAGGCAAATAATTATTTGTGCCACTTAGGGTCAAGTGTAGCATTTTGGCGCTCCAATACTACCCGTCGTTCTTTTACGCAAAGCTCTCTACTAACAGTGTTACACAGGGCATTTATTACAAAAAATAAAGCCTTTTCGATTTAGGAGTCAAATAGGAACATCTTTTAATTTCTCCTAATATTATACATATAAAATGTGTGAGGCACTTTACAGTAAACATCCAACGTGTTAAAAGTGTACATGTTTGTGTGTGAATGAGTGGCACTAGCAGGGCTTTATTGTGTGGTCGGCCGTGGGTTTTGGGGTATACAGGAAAGGGGCGCTCAAACAATGCGGTTATGGTGTGTGGTGATGGACAAGATTGAACAGTGGTGAAACAGTGCTGCCAGTGTAGAGGAGAACCCTACAACCTCTAAACGGTGCTAGGCGCAAAATGCCTTGACACCATACAAATATACAACAGGTACTGGGCACACGTAAATAAATAATTCTGATGGTACAGTAGTTGAAGACAAACGCGATTGACACCGGTAGAATGGTAAAGCCAGTATGTAATGCTTTATGTAGTTCTTTTTTTCAGATTTTACAAACGCCAACCGACACGTGTTTCATCAACAGGGCGAAGCCTGTGACTCATCAGGGCTGCATGTGGCGCGGTACGGAATCGGGGACCGGTGTTGGTAGGAACCAATGAAGGGAGGAGGGTAAATCGATGGTACGAAACGGATAGTGTCCTGCACGAGATGCAGTCGGGTACGACTGTCAAGCGTTGACCTCGGATGATGGGTCACGGCGGGGCTGTGTAACGGGATGGATCCGAGGGCTTTAAGTGGGCCGGGTCTCACCGGGTCTGAGCACCAGCAGTTTTTTAAAGGGGGCCTCGAAACGGGCCTCTTTCGGGCTCTGTTTTGTGCCTGCTGTCACTACAGTCAGTTTTTTTCTGGACTGCAGTGACAGCAGGCAACATCATGTGCTCGTGCTCACACTGCTCTCTTCTCACTAGTGGAGAAGTTACGTCATGATGTCATGACAGGTGAGCGTTGTAGGGGAAGGGAAATCCTTTAAAGAGAGTCATTTTCTCTCTAGGTTCCCCTTTGCTTTTTAAAACTCGGGAACAGCAACACTGCCCTGGTGTCACCAGGGCTCTAAGTGGAAGCTTTTTCAATATTATATACAACAAGCCATAGTTGCTGCTTATTTATCTAATGCAACTAACAACCATTGACAAAGCCAATAGTCCCTACTTGTTGTAGGTATGATGTTACTTGTTGTATTATATCTAGATGCAATGACAGAAACAGCAAAATACAAGTGGGGCGGCACACTATGCTAAGTACAGATTTCTTTGTTTAAGTGTTTTAAAGTCAAGTCAAGTCAGAGGCATTTGTATCGCGCACATATCACATCCAAAGAGTCTCATGGCGCCCTTAATTACATTGGCCACGCCCCTTTGAGAGACCCTCCAGTTGTTCCATCCCACTTAAAGCCCTGGGCACTAGGGAGCCTGGTTGTTCTCCAGTGCTGGGTAGAAAATGGCTCTGTGATGCTCTCGCACCTAGTTCAATGTAGTACCGCTTTGGTTGCTGCTCTGCGTTGCACTATTTAATAAAATACATCTTACCCTTCACCTCTTTCTTCAAAGAGCTGGTTGAAGTAAACGGTGAATAGAGAGTGCACAAAAAAGGAGCTTCCAGCGCAAAAACAAATTTATGCCACTTTATGTCACTTTGCATGAATTAGCAGCAGCGCAAAGTGCTGATAAATCTAACCGAAGGCAGTAAAAGGAGAATCATTTTCGTTACTATAAACATCATTCAGATTGCAGGTTTCAAAGAACATGGCAGGCTAATTTTTCACAGTAGATCAAATACCTGGATGTATTATGACACTTTCATTACAGCTGGGGTATAGAGGCAAAAATCCATAGCTGTTTGTACCACCTGTTCCATTAACTTTTAATGTACTTTTTCCTGATGGTTCTTTTTTTTGGTGCTCTTTCCAAGTGGCCCATAATTCCAGAGGTCACCTGCAGTACCTCCCAGCAGAGCCATAAGCTTTTGAAAGTGAGGTGCACCCCCCACCCAGCCATCTTTAAGGAGCGCTACTCACTGGTGGCATCAGAGTCCTCTGAAGGGTTTGTGGAGCCCTGGGCGCATACTAGAGAAGTGTACGAATAGATGAACTGAAATTCTTCAAAACATTATGCTATGCACGACAGTGGGAAAACGTTTGCACTACTGCCCAGGGAAGCAGATGGGGCATCGCTGCTAGTTACTTGTGACGCCAATTCCTCTCTGCTGGAAGTCCCATCTTAGGCACTGGGATTTCTGTAAGAAGTGAATGCATGAGGCATGAGCCTTCAACAACCGTCTCACTTTTTAATGGGTTTACACAGTTTGTGTTGTGTTGTCTGGTGTTTATTCTCACAAGTATATAGAATTGCGGACTGCTCCTCCAAGAATTTTTTTATAAATTCAATGTAAATGCCAGGATAATGTGTGCAGTTTGTGTAAATAGAACATGAATGAGTTAAACGTGTACATTGATGTATATATAAATAGAGTGTATTTTTGTATATTATAGGTGTCCTGTTTTTACCCCAGTCCTGATGAGGCCCAAGATATGTCGGGCTGAAACGCGTCAACCTTTTCTGGAGAAGCCCTATATAAATTGAAATAACACAAAAAAGTGTGAGAGTACAAAAGATTAGAGAAGGACTTATAAATTGTCCATTGATGTACTCCCTGGTGATAAGAAGGGGCGATTTCAAAATAGAATGCTTTTGAGTACATATGAGTAGCATCTGTATTAATGAATAGGGTAATTAGGGATTTTGTGGCTATCCATAGGATTATTAGCCGGTGGTTAAATATTGTATTGGCTATTTGAAATCCTGCATTTAAGATTTTTTTCAATTGTTGCAATTATATATAAAAAATCAATTTGGAGAACTACAGTTTGTGTTGGTGAAATGTATTTATATAAAATAAAATTGAGAAGTTGGCTCTGTGGAAGGATTAATTAATATTTTCCTATCCATGTAACGGTGATTTCAGTATTGATTCCGACGCATTCTCTTTTGTATCTACAAGTTTATATATGCCCAGATGCGTTCGGAGTAATAGGGCAACCCCTGTTTGTTGATATTACTGCATGGGCCATCAATGGCAGGACTTGCAGTAGCGGGGAATGGACAATGTTCAACTGCTGAACAACAGCTACAGTAATGGTTCCCACTGCCATTAAATGTTTGACAGTGGCCCCAAGCTGGCAGTGGAACCTCTCCATCTCTCAGAAGCCAATTCCTTGCATGTTGAAATCCTACCCATCTTGGGTGGGACATAGGGTACAATAATTGATGTAGTGGTGATGATAAACTACCTATTAGGAACTTCACATACAAAGGGTATATGTTGCAAACTATGCCATAGATATATTTTAGGCCACCTATTTGGTATTTAGATTTAATGACTGGTAAAAGGTAAACAGTCAGTGAATTTAGAGAGAGATATCGAGGGACTTCTATGGCAGATATGTAGGCAATATGCTCAGTTTAATGGATTTCACCAAAATACGAACTACATTTCAGTTTTTTATGTTAACTTTTTACTTGTTAAATGTAAAAAAAGAAAATGTGTTCCCTATTAAGCAATATGAATGAATAACAGTTATAAAAATGGTGATGAAAATTCAGTCAACATAAGTAAAAAAATTAAAATACTACTCCACATTATGTTGCATATAATCATACATCAATCTCACTATCCTTTCAAACTATGGCCTAATTTGAATATTGGTGGTAATTATACTCCGTCGCTCTGGAGTATCTTTACTGCCATTTTAATGATCCGTCCACCAAATTTAGTAGTGTAACCATGGTGGAGATTACTCCATCTCTGTCTCGGTTACACCCCTCAACAGCCCGACGGAGAAGGGGCCCTCGGAGGTTTGCCTCAATGTCCAATCGCGTAATTAAGATGAGTGAACATAAAGGTCAGTTTCCACTGCCCGTCACCGCCAGGAAAACCCTGAATGTAAGGGGAGTTAAAACTGTCTAATGTACTTCTCGCCGTAGGAGATAACCGCCCATGGCGAGGAGGGGGTTATTTTTTATTTTCAAAAAGCAAATCCAGCTCATTGAAGGATTAAGGCCCTCAATAATTCATCAAACATGCATTCTGTCTCTCATCTCTGCAGTCATGCATCCATTTATACATCCACTGACTCATTACTGCATTCAACCTCTGACACAACTGCAATGAAATACACACAAACACAATAATATTTGTTAGATAAACTCAAATAAAACAAGTATCAAAAAGAAAACATGCTGCCGTCTAAATGCGGTACGAAAGGGGGTGGTGATGGACGGAGCATCTGAACCAATCAAACACTCACACCCAGTCAAAAGATCTGGGTTTAATCCATCACCGTTCTTTATCCCACTCTGCCACCCCAGTTCAGACATGGCCATATGCAAATCAGTCTGACCCTGTGCCTCATGGGAACAGTCCAGCCCGAACTGCCAAGCCATGCCTTCCCTGGACTGGAAACAAGCTTCCAAGGACCGGTTTCTGGCATTCCAGCCGTCTTCAGCCAGGCTTGCTTGAATCCAGTGGCAAAGTGAGTCTAAATGCGGCAGGCATATGCTTACATAACTAAACTAAACATAGCATTGGATGTCTGTCTTGCAGAGGCATTGTAAATATTTAAAATCCCGCACAGCTGCCCCATTAAGAACCAATGTGTTGGCCATTTTGGAATAGTAAAACAATGATTCACTCTGGACAACAGCCTTACATAATGGTCTTCTGGGTTAAAGGCATGGGCCACATGGGATGTGGTGGCAAGCAAGCAACCAACCTATTAGCTCTACTTGGAGAGCTGTAGTATCTGCTTAAGAAACATTAAAATAAAAAGATGAGAAGCCAAGAAATAAAAGGGAACTATAAATGAGAAAATGGAAAACTAAAGGACTGACCAATCAGCCCTGACACTGAAGCACACTCTTTTTCAAGTGTATGTACACATGATCAGAAAATGTCATCAGTCAAAGGACAAATGAGCCCATTGAATGATGGAGAGTGATCCATTACTCAATGAACTGCACTGTAATGGATGGAAGCAGATTAGTTAATTACACTCATACAGACCAACAGGGCCGGACTAGGAACCCAAAGCAGCCCTGGCAATTTTGTAGGACTAGGCTCCCAATCCCACCCGCTCCCATTCACCCCTCAGTCAGATGGGGGGGCTGGTAGTGGTGCAAGTGTGAAGCACTGCTGCTTTTGTTACTGAGGGCCGATATTGCAGTAACACTGCTAAACAGGCCCCCAGTACCAAAAAAAATCCCCCCCACCCTTTCAGATACTGGGGAAAATGCCCGATACCCACTATGGCCAGTCCTGTCCTGCAGACCAACGACAGAACGGAGCTGACCCAAAGCCCTCTATGTATGTAAATAGATATACATTTATATATGAATGCATGTATTACTTAATGTTTTATTTTTATTTCAAGATTCTGACAGATAGCTAAGAAGAGATTTTAGCAAGAATTGTTACAGTGTAAATCTCCTACCCGTAGGGCATGTCAGTGTCTGTACCCAACAACAAAATCCTTCCCTACAATGGTAATCTGACCTTTTATATAACAACATACTGATCTGTATGTTTTACTACAGAGAAATAGCAATTCACCTTTAAATGCCTGTCAACCTTAACAAATGCCTGGCACAATTAATAAGTCAGGCCTACTGCATTTATCATAACTTTTCATGATAAACAGATCGGATCTATGGCATCAGGAAAATCTTTCTTAGTAAACCAACCAGGCCTCTAGCTGTCGTCAGTAGCTTGCCACCATAACCAACTGAGGAGTTCCCATACTGAGCTTAAGCTTTACCACAAGGCAACCATCAGGCACCCTGTAATAAAATTACACAGTATGCAAAATTACAGTTGGCAATTCATTATCTCCCAAGAGAACCTAACAAGGGTTCTGACAGTGCAAATCTTCTATGTGGTTTGTGATTTGTCATAAGAGGTAACGAGCCCCAAACCCCTTGCCTACCACAGTAATCTGTGAGATTCCATGAAGCAAAAATACCTGTCTGTAGGCTTTATCATAGAGTAATAACAATCAACCCTTTAATGCCTATTGACTTTAACATATGCTTTTCAGAATCAGTATATCTAGCCTACTGTCTTTATCATATCTTTCAATTATGAACAATCAGGACTATAACCTTTATTATTGGCTTGTCACCATAACCAACTCAGGCCTGTTGTGTTTATCATAAACCTTCCCACATGGCAACCATCAGGTATACTGTAATAAAATTAAAAATATGGCCAAAATATAAAATCCCTACTAATAGAGCCTAGTAAGGATAACAATCTACACTTAAAAGGCTATTGCCTTTAACACGTGTTTTTCACCATAAGCATGTACGGCCCACTTGGTGTGTCATAATTTTTCATTATACACAGATCACACCAAAGGAATCTAATATTGCATTTACCCAGTGAACTGATAAGGCCTTTAGCCATTACAAATGTCTTAATACTATGTACCACCCAGGCCCACTGAATTTCACATAAATTGGCAACCATCAAACACACATTTATATAATTACACATATAAACAAAATTACACTTGGCAAAACAATATAGAGCCACACTCAAGGGGCCTATCAAGAATCATTACAATGCAATTCTACCCTTTAGGTTGTCAGAGTGGGTGACTAACACCAAAAACCTTGCCTACTATGGTAATCTGTGAGATTACATGTAACCAAATACCTCTCTACAGCCTTTTACATAATGTGATAACAATCCACAGTTAGAGGATGTTTGGCGTTACTATATGCTTTTCACAAACAATGCGTCTCACCTTCTGTCTTTGTAATAACTTTTTTATAATAAACAAAGCACACCTAGGGCATCTGTCATAGCATTTCCTTTCACACCATAACAGCCGACAGCTGTTATCATCGGCTTGTCACATATGCAACTCAGGCCGACTGGACTGAGCATAAGGTGTCTCACAAGGCGGCCATCAGGCATACCATTATACAATTGCAAATGTATATAAAATTACAGCTGGCACAGCAAAATACTATCCCCTAACAGGCTTTAATATGGATTCTCAAACTGCCAATCTTCAAACCCCATCCTACCTAACTGTAAGCTGTAATACAGAGAAATATCAGTCTACATTTAAATGCCTATTGACTTTAACATATACATTTCACAATAAATGCACCAGGCCTAGTGCCATTGTCAAAGTACTTCAGAATAAACAGATCAAGACTATAGCCTTCTTCATTGGTTTACCACCATAACTAACTCAGACGTCCTGTATCAAGGATAAGTTTTACCAGAAGCCAAAAACCTGCAGTACAAAGCAGTATTTTTAGTGCAAGCTCCCAAATACAGCCCCATCAAATCCTGCATGCAAGAGAACCAACATGTTGGTGAAATCTAACCCTCTCTCTCAGTAGTGCCCTGAAAGCCTTTTTTTGTTGGATCACATACGTTCAGGGATTAGCTGCACTGTCAAGCCAGACCTAAAAGGCCTTCCCATAATGCTCTCAAAAACAAAACTGAACTCTGATGTCTAAACTTAGGACCTCATTTATGAGTCCTTGCGTCAGTTTTGTGCTTCCGATGCTTCACTTTTTGTGATGCATTAGCGGCGTAAAACATGCCTCCTGTTGCGCACTATTTACAAAGTGACGCATCTAAGCAGATGCGTCACTTTGTAACCCCCTGCGCAACATTATACCTTAAATTTGCTTTTAACTGGAAGTGGGTTGTCCTTGTCCTGCCGCTATTACGTGGGCAATCTTCTTATTACTGCCTAGGTTGTTACCTTCATTGCAACATTATACCTGTGTCAGGTATATTGCATGGAGGGGGAGCGTTCCCCCGCAAAAAGCCTTGTAGAAGTGACGCGGTGAAATCTATGAGATTTCACTGCGTCACTTCTAAGACACCTTTGCGTCAAAATCTTGTGCCTGCCTCACAGCAGGCGTAAGACTGACGCAGGCCCTTTCACATGGGGCTTTCACGCAGCGATGTATCATTTCTCATAAATGAGGCCCTTAATGTTGAAAAGGGGGGTGCTGGGACTGCAATACATTCCTCATGACTGCCTTACCATCTGTGGTGCTGTGAGAGAAAAACAAACACTATACATTATCTAGTTATAAAAGACATTTTAACGATATAGGGGCAAGATGGCCGCTGCAACGTTGTGCTGAGAGGTCGCATCTATTCCCTCTCCCGCACTGGATGATTGAATGGCTGAACAGGACGCTGGGCTGCCCGTGAATACTACCCCTGATGGAGATTGTGTGTTGGTGGCACAAAAGGATACCTAAAGCCCAACAGATTAAAAAGCAAGTGCTTCGGATCGGACAGGCTTGGATCCGAGTCAGGAAAGCAATTGCGAGATTTTTAGACGGACAACCCATGGCTCCTAAAATACCCGCCCGCACCGCAAATCGGGAGAAGACGAGTGAGAAAGAAAAGATATTGGGCTCACCAGCAGCGAAGACAGGAACTGTTGCTATGTCAAAAATAGACACTCCCGCAGGGAAGAATACAGGCGCGATCAGGAAAGTATTTCCCCCTCCTCCGCCGGAGAAAGTAAAGAGAGGAGACATGCGGAAAGCGAGCGCGGCTGCTAAAAATAGCAGCGGAGGCACAATGGAGGCTCGCAACGTGACCAAGGTTCCCCCCCGGAAAGGGGATGAGAACAGGAATCAGGACGCGGGAATGCGGCAACCTACCATGAGAGAGATCCTGGCAGCAAAGATCCCCGGGACACCAGATCCCCCCGGTGAAACTGAAGACGCTGTCACTATGGCTCCTGGAGACGTCCTCGAGGACGTAATGGACGGCGAAAGCTCAGAGAGTCAGGTTGCTAGGCAACGAGCTGAGCCGGCGCCGAAAGCGAAGCAGAACACTGCAGAAGCGCAGATGCATGCAGCGAGTGGAGTGCACGCTGGAGGTGAGCGACCAAATGATGAGACTGAGAATGGTGGTAAAGGGGAGCCTGGAGGGGGTGTAGCTACCGGCAAAGAGAATATGGGAGGCACGACAGCTGACATGCTGGGAGCTCTAATGCTTGTGGAAGAAGAGATGAATGCCTCCAAGAAAACGGCTGGCACCTGGGGCAGCAGGGATGACTTAGCAAACCAGAACTTCTTGGGGGAGTCAAACACTGGCAAACACCCCCATGGGGGAGGGGACTGTACCTCTTTAGAAGGGGAAGGAGAATTCTACTCAGTAAATGAAGACTCGGGATCAGCATTTTCATCAGAATCTAATACAGACGATCAGGATGATCAGGAAGGTACTGAGTCAGGCATCAGTACATCTGGAAAAGAATCGACAATGAAGAAAAGACATGCAAAAGCAGGGAGACAGAAACCTAACTCATCTAGACATTTAGAGAAGCGGCTATTGTGGGATTATTCTGCAACCTCGCAAGTATATCGGGAGGATGACAATCCCGGCAATATTGTTGAGGGAGCGGCAGCTGGCTCTACCCCTCCCCAATGCGACCCCTTTCATACTCTGTTCACCACCCTTAAGCAGATGCAAAATGAAGCAAGGGCAGAAAGCCGCAGAGCGAGACAGGCCTCAAAGAAAATACAGAGCAGCTTAAGGAAGGTTAATAAATTATATGATGAACTTGTGGATCGTGTAACAGAGGTTGAGGAGCGCACTGGTAGACTGGAAGATGACGTTGGGAGCTGGCAATCATGTAAGACAGAGCAGGAAAAAATGGCTGAGGATATGCGCTGGAAGATGGAGGATTTTGAAAACAGGCAGAGGAGGAACAACGTCAGACTGTTGGGTGTGGCGGAAGGGTCAGAAGGACAGGACGCTAGACAATTTGTGATAAATCTTTTGAAGGGGGCCTTTCCAGAATCCCAGTGGCAGTGGGAATTAGAAATACAGAGGGCGCACAGGTTCCCATTTACAATAAAGAAACCCCGGGCCACAGGAGGAGCAGGGATGGATCGCCAGCAAAACCACCCGAGGGCAATTTTAGTGTATGTTGGGAACTACTTGCTTAGGGAAGAGATTATGAGCAAGGCAAGGCCAGATAGTAGGAGGACTTTTGAAGGCAATACTTTCTTTGCTAGACCTGATTTCTGCCACTTTACCGTAGAGAGGAGATGGAAGCTAAGGCAGATGATTGCTCCCTTTCAAACCCTAGGCTTGGAAGCATTCTTATTGTACCCTGCTAGGCTTAAAGTGGTTGTGAGGGGGATGTTCACCTCTGAGATTAAAGCTGAGTTATTCTTGGAGGAAATGAGGAAGCAGAAGGGGGTTAGGAGACATGGGTGTCCGCACACATAATAGTGACACCTAAGACACGGACAAGGGGGAAAGGGGTTAGGGGTAACAAGGGCAACACAGCATAGATAATGCACTTAGCGGGAGGGGGATGCGGCTTGCGCAACATAAGGCGGGCACATATAGGTCTGCCGACCTATTTGCCTGTAACGGGGAGGGGGGTGGGGGGGGGGAGGCCAGGGGAAGGGAGGGAGGGGGTGGCCGCAGGGGGGGGGGGGGGGAACAGCAGCAGTTTTTTTTGTTACACTATAAGATTTGGCACATTGTTATTTATTTAGGAAACACTGGATGTACACAAACTGGTTTGATGATGGTAAATAATGTTCATCATTGGTCGCAATTACCAATATTAGCGATATGGCGTGCAGGATAGCATCAATTAATGTATGCGGACTCAATGATATGAGTAAGAGGATGAGAGTTGCAGCGTATCTAAAAACTATGCGACTGGATTTGGTATGCCTGCAAGAGACCCACATAGAATCGAGCAAGACATATCTTCTGGAGCAATTAGGGTTTAAGGTGTTGGCAAGTACTAAACAGGGGACTAGGACCAGAGGGGTAGCGGTTTTGGGTAGGCAAAGGGATGTGGTTGTAGGGAGGAAGAAGGAAGATCAATGGGGTAGATGGGTTATTCTGGAAGTATGTTTTAGGGGTCAGAAACTAACTCTTGTTACAATTTATGGATCTACGGAAGACGATCCAGATGTATTTCAGTTTCTAGATATAGAGCTAGCCCAATGGCCTCAGCCCATAGTATGCTGTGGGGATTTTAACATTCATGATCTAGAGAGCTCATTTACATGTCCAGGCGCGATATACCAGGGCAGGAAGAGGAAAGTGTATAGGGCATTAGCTGCTATGGCCACACACAATGCCCTGGTGGATCCATGGGTAAAGCTACACCCCTATTTAGATGGAAGCACCTTCTTTTCCGCCCCACATAAAGTAATGGTTAGGCTTGACTACTTTCTAATATCTAATTCTTTACTTCCTGGGTCTCAAGTGGAAAAGCTGCCTAGGGTGATCTCAGATCACAGTCCAGTGATCTTTACTTTTAAAATTAGTCAAACACCAAGATTACCTTCACAGTGGACTTTCGAGAGAGCCCTGTTAAAGGATCCTGCTTATAGAGAGCACATGACAGCCTGGATCAAATTTTTTTGGGATATTAACAGGGGGACAGCAGCTTTGGGAGTGGTCTGGGATACTTTCAAGGCAGAAGTACGGGGAGAAACAATCAGTTTTTCTTTGGGAAGGCAAAAGAGAGAAAGAGATAAGAGAGAGCAGGTTGGGCAGAGACTATTAAGAGAGGAAGGTAATCTGTGTAGAGCCATAGCACAAAATCTACCTTTAGAAGAATACCTGCTTAAAATTATAGCTCTAAAAGCTGAAGCAGTGGAAGGGTTGGCTAGGCAAGCTGCAGATAATTTCTTGACAAAGAAGGAAAAGACGTATGAACTTAGTGAGAAGGTGGGGCGAGTGCTGGCAATTAGAACTAGGCAGAGAGCGTCTGCAGCGGGAATAAAAGAAATTAGGGACGCACAGGGGAGTATGGTTACGGACACTAATCTAATAAGGGAAGTGTTTAGAAAGTTTTATGCAGATTTGTACACCCCAGAGGAACCAGTGAGCTTAATAGAGGTTGAAAAATATTTAAGAAATATTGTTCCTCCGACAATGTCTGAAGAAGACAGGGGGACACTAGATGGACCCCTACAACTGGAAGAATTTAACGTGGCCCTTGGTAGTTTACCAGCAGGTAAAGCAGCAGGGCCAGATCAAATCCCGCTCGAATTCTACCAAATATTTAAAAATGTGCTCATGGCAGATATGTTCCTAATTATGCAACAAGCGCAATCGGGGGAATCCAGCCCGGAATCATGGGGAGGGGCTGATATAATTGTTATTTTGAAAAAGGGGAAGCCGCCAGAAGTACCAGGGTCTTACAGACCAATCACATTATTGAACTCTGATATTAAAATATACTCCAAAATCCTAGCAAATAGACTGGCAGGGATCATCGAGCAGCTGGTAACCCCCGTACAGCATGGATTCATTCCTGGAAAAGGGACAACGCAGCACGTTAGAACTGTTGTTACCATGTTCGACTCAGCAGGCATACTAGGGGATCCTGTCGCAGCACTTTTCCTAGACGCTGAGAAGGCGTTCGACAGGGTCTCCTGGGATTATCTTTGGCAGGTCATGAGGTGGTGTGGGATGGGGGAACCTTTCATAAAAGCTATACAGGCACTTTATAGTATCCCAACAGCGAGAATTAGGGTGAATGGAGGTCTGTCAGACACAGTAAAAATTGCTAGGGCGACCAGGCAGGGATGTCCCTCCTCTCCCCTTCTTTTTGCGATATATCTTGAACCGCTATTGCGACGATTCAAAGCTAATCAAGAGATACCACCAATGAGGGTAAACAGCTGTACGGTGAAGACCCTAGCTTACGCAGACGACGTAGCTATATTAACCCCGAATCCCAGTCTAGCCATAAAGGAGGTTGAGGCAGAGGCCCAGCTGTTTGGACAGATATCGGGGTATAGTTTAAATAGATTAAAAACACAGATTAATAAAAATAGGTATACTCTATGTGCTGATAATAGGGTGGTTAACTCAGCAGTGTACTTAGGGGTCTCCTTAATGGCGGACCTGGATAAGATTGTAGAAATGAACTTGATTCCTCTGATTGATAAGGTTAAGAGAGACCTGGAGAGGATGAATAATCTACATCTCTCTCTTATGGGGTGTACTAATGTAATTAAAATGTTGATCTTGCCCAAATGTTTATATTTTTTTCGCTCTATCCCTTTGGCTTTTGAAGTCAAGTGGTTTAATATGCTAGAGAGAGTACTGAATAGGTTTATCTGGGCGCATGGGAAAACCAGGCGGGCTTACAGGTATATGACCCTCCCAAGAGAAAGAGGGGGATGGGGGCCCCTGATTTTAGGTTATATCAAATGGCTGCAGCATTACAATACATGCAGGGGCTAATCGGTGGTGGGGGACTCGACACTGGGGTTACGACCATGTCCACGGAAGTATATTCTATAGTATTGGGGGTGAGGCAGAAAACAATTTCTTAAATAGAGTTGAGTTTGGATACCATAAAAGGACCAGATTCAAGACTGTAGTAGCTGCATATAGGATCTGGAATGCCTTTCTAAAAAAAATGGGACTGGGAAGATATAACAGATATGTCAGACTTTACAAAAATAAATCCTTCCCTGCAGAAGTATTCGCTGATTCGACAATAGCAAGATGGACTCAAAAAGGGATAATACAGATTGGAGATCTAATGGACGAGGAGGGGATAGCCCAGTTTATGGACCTTACCCTCAAGTATGGTATTGGGAGAAAGGACTTCTTTAAATACCTACAGATAAGGAGTTTTCTATGCCATAAGCAGGGTGGTAGCGCGGGGTTTAATAGTAACGAAGTACTGGAGAAAATAAAACTAGGAGGGGACTGTACAATCAGATCCTTCTATGCATGTTTAGCAAAAGGGAAGACAGATTATATGGAAAAAGTTAGTAGAAAATGGGTTGAAAAACTGGGGGGGGAGCCTGGAAGCTTTCAAGAATCTTTGGACATGGGCTGTAATATCTTGTGTTCGGGTCCCCTGCAATCGCAGCACTACAAGACTCTATTCTCACTGTATCACACCCCTGCCAGAATAGCTAAGTGGGGAGGCTCCACTGGCACCACCTGCCCTCGATGCAATGCAGGCGATGCAGATATAATTCATATGTTTGCTACCTGCCCCCAGTTGTACACCTTGATTAAAAAGGTAGAAGATTTTCTTGGCAATACACTTGGTGTACGAACAAAATTGACACCTATGAGGATTCTGTTGGGAAGAGATAACCAGGACGGACCTGATTATAAGGAATTTATGTTTATGGCTACCGCAGTCCTGAGATTGACAATAGCAAGAGCCTGGTTAGATAAGACACCCCCCGGAATGCAAATATGGTTGGCAAATTTATTAGCTAGCTACAATCTGGAGAAAGCAATATATGCACGTAAGGGGAAAAGGGGAAGAAGGCTAGGGTTAAAAATTTGGGAACCAATAGCGAACTGGAAAGAGAGTATGGTACCGCAGGATAATGTAACATAATATGAAATATAGGCTTTCTTTTGTTTAATTCGTGTTTTACTTTATTATATATTGTTTAAACTTCAAACCAGACAAGTAAATTACTGATGTAAAGTTGAGTGGAAAATGTACAAATGTATAAATGTATGACATGTAACACAATGTGTATATTAAGAAAAAAGGGGGGGGAAAATAAAATATATAAAAAAAGAAAATAAATAAAAGACATTTTAACAGCATTACAATGCTACGTGGTGCCCCCAAAAATTTAAGCTCAAGCAGCCACATTGCTGCTGGGTCAGGTGGCTTGATAAATAAAGTATTCACAGCTGCATGCCGGGGAAGAACATTTTTCACTGGAAGCACACAACTTGTGCCTAATCAAAGTATGTTGTCCTGGCTACCAACATGTAGGTGGAGCCAAAGCCCTTCTCTGTAGTACTCCTGAAAGCTCAGTTTTTTGGGTGATCACATTACATAAGCCTGATAAGCCGATCGGCCCTGTAACTCACCGGCACTGACCAAGACTGCTCCAGATGCTCCAACACTGTCAGGCTTATTATGGTTGCAGGACTTAGACTATATTCGCACATATACGACTTATTGTTTTCCCATGACTCCCGACTTTTGGATAAATTACCGCAACGTCTGACTTATCGTCTTTCAGAAACATTTCCTTGCAAAGACAAATTCACTTATATGGCCAACTTGAGTTGTGCAATTTTCAAACTGCCTACTAGGCCGACATTGCAAGGCTCGGAGAAGACGGTTTAACCTTGAATAAGTCCAAAGGGCGAAACACGTGTTGGCTGCTTCTGTTCCTATGTGTATCAAGACTTGAAAAATGATCAAAGAATAAAACCATGTATGAAAAAAGAAGAACTGCTATGAACTACACATGCTCTTTTATTTCGAAACACTTGTTCTTATTTAATATTACTATATGGACTTTTATTGTGTGCTTTGGTACTTATTATTGTTCAATTGTGGAGCTTGGTAGCCCACCAAGGAGTGTGGCTACTTGTGGGCTACACATCGATGGCAAAACCGGTCAGACCAGTGTTTTTCCCTCGCTGTCCATGACGCACGCCCGTCTACCTAAACAAATGATCAGCCCCTCTTCGTGTGTGCCTGCCATTTGCCCTTTAAAAGTCGTTCCCCCTTTGAAGTTCGTCTTTTGGGGTCATACCCTGTGTGGGGTTTCCTACCAGGACGAGATAACAACTCCTCCCCCGGCAGGCCCTTTTTAGGTTTCGCCTGTCAAAAGCTGCGCACTGCGCAGCCTTTCGCGCAGGCGAAATCTTATGTTAGAACAGTGTGGCCTTAGTTCCGCCTCTCTCTTCCATTGGCTAGCTCCATAAATGGAGGCTAGCCATTGGAAGAGAGATCTGTCCGTTATTGTACGAGGCGATTCGTGGGCGTTCCGGCGATTTTTTCCCTCTCCACCCCTTTCTAAAACGTCATGCGGTGGTGGGCGGTGTTTTTTTTTTTTCTTCAAGGTTTGTTTTGGTCATTTGTCTGATGATGGCGGCCGGGCAGTAGCTTACTTGAGAAGCTCCGCCGTGCCGTCTTGAACCGGCGTGTGCCCGTTCCCGCCCCCCCCCCCCCGCTGTCCTTGTGCCCGTTCCCCCCTCCCGCTGTCCTTGTGCCCGTTCCCCCCCTCCCGCTGTCCGTGTGCCCGTTCCCGCCCCACTTGATCAGTTAAAGTAACAATACCGGATACATGCTAAAACCGTTGACCGTTCCAGCGAAAGGATAGACATTGGTGTTAAGGAAAGGTATACTTGAGTGCCGTTTTGTCGACGCACATTGCCCATGCTTATATTGCTGAAGACCATAGTGTACTTCTAACATGTACATGTGTTCTGGGGGTGCAGACTGCTCGCGCATGTTAGATCATAAAAAAGAAATACTTTTTTCGCCTCCACCGAGACCGTACTATGCTGCCATGTCGCCTGTCCCCTTTGGAAATGCTGCAACCTACATATTTTTTTGACCCACGCTTTGCCAACCGTAGGTCCGCTCCACTAGTTTTGAGTTTGTTTTCCTTTTAGCGCAGTATGTAGTGTGTGGTTGCGTTCGGATAGTTTTAATGTGTGGTGTAGAGCTGTTTGCTGGAGCGCTCCGCCATTGCTCGTTGATGGCGAGGCCAGTCTTGCGCTGGCTGCTTGTGGTGGTGTTTTCCTCATGCCTCGTTCCGTGGGCGGCCCTCCCTCACAACCCCGCCGGGCATGACGTGCGCTCAGCCAGCAGAGCAGCGCTCTAGACAGGGCTGCCAAGTGTCCCTCCTCGCGTGATTAACACTGTGGGAGCGGGGCTCTGCCCCGGGCTGCTGCTGCTTTCTGCAGTCTGCCGGCGCTGGCTGTCAGAGCAGCGGCAGCGGCCACCAGCCTGGCTTGGGGAGAGGCGTACAGGGGTTATCACTAGCCCCGTGGTCTCAGAGCCTTTTGTACAACAGCATGGTAACCGGTTACTGCAGTTTAAATGAAAGGATACCCTTGCATCCTGCACTGTATTGATAACGCTGCCAGTAAGTGTAGTTTATACCGGTAGTACTTGTCACTGTATTACTAACGATGTGGCACTTGCGTCCGGTTCTCCGTGCGCACTCCTGTTTCTTAGTATCTATAATTTAAATAATGTTTCTCGACTACCCAGGAGAAACACAGTAAACCACGCTTCTGAGAGACGTGTACGTGTAACCACATTCAGTGTGTTATTGTATTGCAGTGTGTGACAGCACTGCAGGAGAGAGAGAGACTTACACTGAGAGACAAAGCTGCAAGCTCCTCCCGTGGCTCTGGGGACAGTGCGTGCTGTACCACCGTGGGAGGTGGGGGAGGGAGGCTGGTGCATTGTAACCCTTCTCTGTGGGAGTTTGAGCACCGTGCGGCAGTGTGAGCCCCCCGGGGTTACAGGACAAAGGCGACCGCCCTCATTGAGGCTGCCTGTTTGTGCCCCGCCTTTCCCCGGGGCAAGTAGACCTGTGATGTGCTTGGAGGGGGGTGGATTCCTCCACTTGACGAGGTTCCAGTCCCGCTTTTCCAGCTCTCCTGGCCGGATCTGCTTTCTCAGCCCTGCTCTCCTCCCCCTCGGCGTCTGCTGGGATCTCTGGCAGAAGTTGGTACGCCTGACACTACCTCCCCACCCTCACAGCTGGATCGTGGCTGCCAGAACTTGGACGGCCCCTTTCGATCAGTTGTTGTGTTAACCCCCCCCTCCCCTCGACTGGCTGAACTGGTCCCCAAGTGTTGGCCCTGGAGGTGACATGTCTGATCTCTGACACTGCATTTGCGTTTTTTCACAACGACATTTGGGCATGTAAAATGTGAGAGATGGCTACAGCCTGTTTTTCACCCCCTGCAAATACACATTTATGTACACATGCTCCGTTTTGTGTCTGGGCTCTGGTCAAACTTCATTCACCCTGAAAGGAGAGCACTTATGGCGCTAGATCGGTTTTGGAGATACCACACAGAAATGCATTTAAATTTATTGTCCAGCAGAGACCATAAAGCAGAGACCGTATGTAACAACTTCTTTCGCACTCACACAGAACGTGTCTTCATTAGTTCGAAGGACTATGCAAGACTTTTCCAACGCTCGCATTGTAAATTGAAGGTCAATATCTCTTCTTGTGCTCTTGTCATATTAACTCGAATGTCATTTCTGTTTCCTTTATTTCTAAAGGGCTACAACGTCTAATAATTTGCAACTGGTAGCACGCTTGCGCGGGGGATTTTGTTGTGTAATATTTGTTCCACCTTAGATCTTAATTATTTAATGATCCATAGATTTTGCAATCAAAGTGGCATGAGGAGGAGCATGGCTGTGACTCTTTCCTGAACTCCCAAGCAAATGTTTATCAATATTACTAACATATACAAGAAAGTCCGTGTTCTAGCAGTTGAAACACCACCTTTGCGTGAAAAGCAACAATTGTATAGGTTTTCCTAGAAAACAACGTAGATCCTGTGGGGATTTATCCTCATTATTCTTGGCCATTTACATATTGCAGGTAAACAGCGTCCTGCCTACATATTTAATGTTTTTTTTTACCCTAGTATTTATTTATTTATTTATTTTAGAAGCTTGTAAAGCGCGCGGCTACCTCCAGCGGAGGTGTCCCGGCGCTGAGATTACAGGTCAAATCGCAGGAGAGGTTACCAGGTTCAGAACCATCCAAAAGACCAGCAGGGAAGCTTTAATTAAGTTAACGTTTGGGAAACAGCAAGGTTTTTAGTTTGCGTCGAAAGACTTGTTCCGATTCAATGAACCTAAGGTCCAGAGGAAGGCTGTTCCAGAGCCTGGCTGCAATAACGGTGAAAGTTCTACCACCACTACGGGCCAGTCTGAATCGGGGGACATTCAATAATCGGAGGCTATTGGATCTCAAGTGCCTCAATGAAGAAGATATCTTGAGTCTTTTGCTCAGATAGGCCGGGCAAGTGCCATGGATTGCCCGAAAGGCAAGGATCAGAATCTTAAAGTCAATCCGTCTAGCTATAGGCAGCCAGTGTAGCTCATCTCGGTAACCTCTGACCGAGTTGCGAGCGGGGATGTTACCAATAAGCCTTGCTGCCGCGTTCTGAACGATTTGCAATCTTTCTATAAGATATAGAGGGGCACCTGCATATAAGCTATTGGCGTAATCGAGATGTGCCATAATGAGTGATTGAACAATCGTTTTGCGGGAGGACTGAGGAAGATAGGGAAAAATCTTCCTTATCATGCGAAGTTTATTGAAACAGGCCGTTGAAACTTTATTAACCTGGGCTTTACAGGAAAGGGTGTTGTCGAATAAAAAGCCAAGATTACGGGCCGACTGCACAGGTATAGGAGGGGGGTTCAGGACAGTGGGCCACCATAAGTTAGCAGGGGGAGTAGACTTCTGGCTAAAAAAGAGGACCTCAGTCTTGTCCGTATTTAGAGCCAAATGATTGGTAGCCATCCAGGTGCAAATGTTGCTCAGGCAGTTTCTGAAGTTGGAAAAGATAACTATATTAAGGTCTGAAAGAGAGCATGAAATCACCAGACCTTCAAATATCAAATAGCAATAACAAAAGCTCTAACTGTTACAAAAGCGAAACCGTTGCATTGTAAATGCTTGTTAGGCTTTTCTAGGAGGGATTCACACTTCTCCCAACAAGGCCGTTTTAGGACATTCCTTTGAGTGCCACTGTAAACAGGCACTGGAAAACACTGGGCAACAAAGTAGCAATTACTAAGGTTGCACTTTGCTCATTGGTGCCATGACATTTTATTGAATGCACTGATTCGTTTGATGCCTTGAAGTACAAGCTTTAGTCCCATTCAGGAGTTAGCAGGGCTAAAATGTCAGCCTGTAACCCTGCACTCATCCATTGGGCTACTAGCCTTTCAACAGTAAAAATGACAATGTTGTTTTTTACTGCCAGGACCGTAAAAACATAAAACTAAAGGTCCAACTTCTTAACATAATGCAGCCTGCCTTTAGAATTCAGTAAGCTTGCTGTAGGGGTGACTTGCAATTATATAAAGGTAGGACTTGGGCTTTGCCATAGCTTGAAATGGCAAAGCCAAGTTAGCAAGATAAAACTACTCTGCCAGCCAGCAATGGCAGGCTGGGAGTCCTGCTTTTGCTTTGTCACAATCGTGGTGGCACAACCAGTGCTGCAGTCCACGAGGGATACTTTAACTTACAGGCCCTAGGTGCCCCTGGTACCATATACTACGGAATTACAAGTAAGTTAAGCCATGCCAATTGGGGATAAGCCGATTAAAAATGCACTTTTAAGGCTCAGAGAACATGCACTGAGTATTGATCAGCAGGAAGCTCTGCATTTCAGGGCCATTACTCAACACCTAGGAGTCAAAAGTGGGAAAAAGCGGGGGTGAACCTGCAAAAAGTCTGTTTCTTCACAGAGACAATGTGCCACAGAGCACAAGCAGAAGGGGTTTTGAAGTTGCTGTATGAGGGCTGGGGATTGGCTAGAGCTTTGCCCCTGTGAGCCTGGACGCTGTCGGCTAGAACCCTGACGTTTCCCTCGAAAGTATGTTGCTGGGACGGCAGACCTTTCTGGACACCCCTTTTGAAGCCTCAAAACGGGTGGTAGTATTGGGGATACAGATGCATAGGCTGTGAGAGACCAATGGAGAGCACTGTAGCTCTGCTTTCCTTGAAAGATTCCAGGTCCGAGTCTGCCTTGCCCCAACGCGACAGGTGCTGTCGAATGGTTTGTCCATCGGTGACATCTACATGCCACTGGTGAAGCCTGTGGATCTCATTCATCTGCGGCACCAAAGTACCATGCTGGTAGTGACTGCCTACCCAGACTATCGGGGATGTAAAGCCCCGCCCTGATGACGTGCTTTTTTGTGTCCTAACTGTCTTGAATCATTTGTGCCAAAATGGCACGAAGGTCACCTGGGACCATTGGAAGGATCTCGCTCATCATGCCCTGTAACACATGCAAGTGGCATCCCAAAAGAAAACTGGAGTTGTCTGACCTAAAGTCTAAAGTGGAGGATAAGAACACCCATTTTCTAAAAGCCTCCATGCACGTTGAGTCTATCCCTGGGGGCATGGAAGAGAAAGACTTGGGATTCAAACTGCTAGTTGACACTTGCACCACAAGGTTCTCCACTGAAGGCAGTTGGAGGTCTATGACTTCTGTTGCTCTCCTAATAACCATGGCCAATGATGATGAATCCTCCATGAAAGGTCTAGTTGGAGAGCTCAGACCAGTGTCAGGGGAGATCCCGAAGCCACTAGTGTCTTGGATATCCAAAATTAAATTCTACTCTTCATAAAATTGAAACTCATCGTCCACAGAATTGCAATAATGATGTTCAAGGTCAGAGATCAGCTGTGGCAAAGTAAGTGTCCTTTCTGAGTCCGAATGATGCTGGATGGGTTATGTTTGAGATCGCAATGGGCTCTTTTTCCGAGGTGGTGATGTCAACCTATTGGGATCCAGCAAGAATCTCAGTGCGGGGTGACTATTCGGAACAGGCTTTGGCCCCAGATTCGGGGCGGACCCAGGAATGGAAAGAAGAGGCACAGTCGGTGTCAAGGATGGATCCGTTGGCTCTAGTCCAACCGGAGACCTCCTCAGATACTTGGGGACCGAAGGCACGCAGAAGATGCGCAACATGGGATGTTTAATGGTGTTGACCAGTTGCACAGTCAGCGATGGACCCAGGAATTTGGACTGAATCGAGATTAGTTGGGGAACATGTTCCGAGGTTGGGTACCAAGAGAGGGAGAAACCCTGATCTGTACTCGACTTGCATTAACAAGAGTGGCGGGATGAGGGTTTCTTTTTTTTAACTTTGACTTACCAGATGACTTGGACTGGAAATAGTACACCTCTTGTGCGAGACGTCAAGAATGCGTCCTTGATTTGGAATGAGACACGCCTTACTCACGTTTCGGAGATATTCAGCAGCATACAGCTTGCCATTATCATTTTGGATGGCTTTCAGGTTCATCCAAGCATATTCTTTGCATAACTTTGAGTTGTTTGAAGAGCCTAGATTCCAG
This sequence comes from Lissotriton helveticus, assembly GCF_964261635.1. Taxonomy (NCBI): domain Eukaryota; kingdom Metazoa; phylum Chordata; class Amphibia; order Caudata; family Salamandridae; genus Lissotriton; species Lissotriton helveticus. The sequence goes on from NC_136070.1 coordinate 965,591,313, forward strand.
AGACAGACTTTTTGTAGGCCAGGCACCAATATAACGTCATGGCCGTCTTTACAGGGTTTGTAGCCTTTAGTTTTTGGGGAGACTTATCCTGTGCACATGTATATGGAAAAATATGTTCTGTCACTGACTGAAAAACAAGGAAACGAGCTCTGGATCAGTGTCGGAAGAAACACAAAGAAAGGAACTGATGTCTGTGCTGAGGGTTGGTGCCTATCTGTGGCTCAGATGCCATTTCCAGGGCAAGTGGCGGACTTGGCATGGAGCTGCATGATTCCACCTACCAGCGTGTGAGGGAATTGCTAAGAACATTTTCCGGGTTCCAGTCTGGCACCTAGGGGTATTCACAAAGTGTGGAATCTGCAGTTAGAAGTTTCGATCATAATAAACACTGTGCATCAGTTTCTATAAAAGTGTGAATTGAACTTATGGAGCATGTTAATTTTTGAGGGGCAGTGTATCTGGCTCAGCATGTTTGAATGTCTGGCTCTAAACAAGTGTCTAGGTGGATGGGAATCTCTGATAGTATTTGTGGAAGGTTTGCGTCTTTGTGTTTGCTGTACATAAGAGGAGGTGTGATGGGGTGTACTTGCGAGTTTTACCTAGGACAACACCACCTCTAGGGCACGCCTTCTGATATGTAAACGCGACCTAGGTGCTTCTAAACCGATTGACCAAAATGCCAACAGTAGCAGAAGGAACATCAAATCCCAATGACATCACAATTTTAGCCCCTCATCAGACTCCTATCACCTACAGAGAGGCGCAGTGAACAGCAAAAGAGGAGTTTCAGAGCCCTTTATATTTCCTGTACTCCTGCCTTGCGGTACAGTTCCGTAGGTACCAAAGGGACAATTCAAGAGTAGCAATTGCATCATCTAATGAAACCATTAGCTGTTTCTGATTGGCAGACATGCTTCATTGAGGAATAAAAATCATATGTTTAAGACCCTGCAACTATCAAGAGCAGGCGGATTTTCAGAGCCTAAGACATTATTGAATTTTGTTTTTTAAGGGGTCCCACTCCCCAAGCAACAGGGCCATGTTAGATGCCACCTGCAACCTGGCACACCCTTCTGGTGATAATCTCACAGTCACTGCAGCTAGGTAGGATAAATTGATGGACAACAAGTTGTACAATTAAAATTAAAATTACATTTACCGGGTCTTTGATTATATGTAAGGAGGCTGAACAACTACATTTATCTATATTTGGATTATGCACTCGAAAAAAAGACGAGGAGGAAACAAAGAATTGAATCATTTCAAGGAGGGATGTCATCAGCTCTATCATGCAGCATCTCAAGATGTAAGCATTATCTTCTGTTGACAAGGCCGCTTTTTCTGTCTCATGTACATACAATTTAGGCACAGGTGTTCATGAGGTCTTTTGTCTTCCAAGCCCTGAAAAAGAAAAGGGAGAAAACAGAGGATGATGGTGACTTAATGGGCCTAAAAAGTAAACTCTGGTACTACAGGGATGTGGATAGCAACAAGGGAAATTATGGTAGAAAAGAATAGCAAGCAGGAACAAAGCAAACTACGGAGAAAAGAATGGGATAAAGGGCAATCGAAGAAAGGCATAGCAGAGTGGGGACGGGGAACCGAAAGAAGAAATAAAAAAATCTAGAGTAAGAAGTTGTGGGACATCCATGATGAAGTCTAGGCATCTATACTACTATTATAAAGGAAGAACTTTGAACCTTTGAGGCGGGTAAACTCGGGAACCACAGCGCCAATGCACACACCCGATACATCGTTGTAATCGTCAGGGTGCGCAGATGGACATAGGCTATATAAACGTAATAAATATACGTAATTTCAAAAATGTACCCCCCAAAAAAGTAGTCCCTTGGAAGAAGCGCCGGCCGCGGCGTGCGTGCTGACGTTAGGAGTGCGGGGAGGAGCGGCGTACAGGAGCGCGAAGAGGACCGGTGGACATGAGCGCGGGGAGGAGCGGCGCACAGGCGGGGAGGAGCGGTGAGGAGCGGGGGAGGAGCGGTGAGGAGTGGCGGACAGGCGGTGAGGAGCGGTGGACAGGCGGTGAGGAGCGGTGGACAGGCAGTGAGGAGTGGCGGACAGGCGGTGAGGAGCGGCGGACAGGTGGGGAGGAGGGGTGAGCGGCAGATCAGGTAGAGCGGCGGACAGGCGGTGAGGAGCGGCGGACAGGCGGTGAGGAGCGGCGGACAGGCGGGGAGGAGCAGTGAGCGGCGGATCAGGTAGGTTATTTATTTATTTATTTAGGAGTGGTGAGTGGCAGCAAAATACAAATGCAAACGTTACATTAAATGAAGCAAAAATGACAATTGTGAGCCAACAAAATACAAGAGGAAGCAAACGGTGCATTACAAAAGTGAGCCAAACGGTGCATTACAGGAGGAAAAAGTGACGTGTGCAGGTTACAAAAGCGTACAAAGTAAACAGAGGTATAATACTGCATTACAGGAGGAAAAAGTGACGTGTGCAGGTTACAAAAGCGTACAAAGTAAACATAGAGGTATAATACTGCAATATATGGCGGAAGGCTCCGGGGGACCCATGGACAACGTCGGGCCGGGCGGGGGCCCTGAAGCCTAATTGTTCCCGGACAATGTCGGGACGGGCTGCTAGTATTGATATAAATGAAAGGAAGAGGTGAAGTCTACAAATCCTAGCAAAAGGTAGTTGGGGATTTAGTTACATTTAGTAAGAGGAAACAATCATGGCAAATAGCCGGAGATATAAAAAACAGAAATGGCACAAAGAAGGGGAAGTAGGACAATTGACAGAGGAACAAGAGGGAAAAAGGAACATGATACATGTTGATACAGTGAAGATGTGGAAAACCAAGCTAAACTATGGAAGAGAGAGAAGGCCAAGGGGGCATGCCCAGAATGCAGAGTAAATAGATGAAGGACATCAGAAGGGAAATGAGGCAATACGAAACCAACAGGGCACACTATTTGCATAGTGAGACAGAGATAAATAATTTATGTGTACGAAGACATGTCTAGTGGCATAACACAAAAATGTGCAAAAGTGAAGTGATTTGACAATGACGTGCAAAAACCACTAGTACAGAAGGAAAACCAAATGAATTGAAGACTGGGAAGGCAGAAAGGAACAGAATTAACTCTGGCAGAACTGCATTATGGTCAAAGTCAGTGTTTGTCCCTGCCAAGTTTCTGGGTCTATTACAATTTTGCTTTAGTTTCTTCCTGGGAACCTTTAGCATCAGACCATGTGCTTGGAGTCCACACAAATATGGTTCTTCATACTATTCTGACTACTCTAAATTCACCATACACAAACCAACAGCAGGCGAATATGCAATACAAGCCATTCTCAGGCAAGTTCACCATAGCAGCCTATTGGGAGTAGTTGTGGCAAATATTTTGTATTATTATTGCATTTATGCAGCACTTACTGACCCTGACATGGTGATAAAGTGCTTTATACTGAGCAGCATGGTGCTCTGGAATACAAGGTTAGTGGTTAAGCCATTGGGATTAGACTTGTGCTCTCAATTACCAGTAAAAGGATTTAGATGTGATAATTAGTGGGAAATTGGGGATATGTGAGTTAACGCAGATGTTTGGTGCGGTTAATAGATGTTGAGCTAGAGGAAATTAGGTGGTGTTAGGTTGCAGGGTCATCACTTACCAATAGCAGCACTTCTGCTGTTCAGCATGGCTGAAAGTTATTGAAATCCCAGAATCACAGGATGTTGAGCTGACACCGAGCCTCTTCGTCCCCCCATCTTGAGTTTATTGTCTTGCTCTCCTAGAACAAAAAAGCACTATGACGTGGCCTACACTGGCTGCATCATAGCACTTTTTTCAGTGACTTTCAACCATGCTGGACAGCAGATGTACTACTAGACAACATGGTTAAAAGACAATCACATTGACAAGACCAATAGGTTGGGCATTGCAGCGATCTATTGGCTTTGCCAATGCTTGTTCGGTGTTGACGGGGTCTTGCTGAACAAATGTTGAAGTGATAGTGAGAAACAGTTGAGGAACTATGAAGTGAAGTGAGGATGTGGCGTAACAGCCAGTGTTGCCGACAGGGGAAATCGTGAACCAGTTTTGAATCTCGTGGTCGGCTGAACAGTTTGTGATTCTGGGCAAATTGCTTACACTTCCCCCTGCCTATGACAATATATGTGTCATTGTGTAATGTAACTGCTGAGCACTGAAAGCACTCAATAACATCAGCTGGGGTTAGCACTATGGCAAGAAGGAGGACGCAACAAGCGCTCCAATACCTACGGATCTTGCAAAAAAAAAAAAGCTACAGCGACGGGGGAGATAGTGGGGGGACTGGTCAAGCAGGCAAGCAGGAGGATGGGGAGATGGGCTAGCAACAAGTGTAAAAGAAACCATAATTGAAGCAGGATCAGCAACAAAAATGAATGTGCCATTGTGTAATGGAACTGGTGAGCACCTAAAGTGTTCCAATATCATCAGCTATACGCGCTATGTCAAGATGGACGACGGAACAAGTAATCAAATACCATCAGAGCCTGCAAAAAAACAAGAACTGTTCATGTTTTAACAACTTAAGAAATGCATTTGTTTTTGTATACACGCATGCATTTTAGTGATATATGTGTATCTGTACAACGGAGATGGTTTGAAAACACAAGTACTCCTATAGAGTGCTTGAAAACAAAGAAAATATTAGCTCCACAAACTAGGAGCTGTGTAGGGAGACATGTATTGGTCCATGCACTTTGGGAAAGCCAAACACAAGAAAAGGGCATCACAACCCCATGCCATGATGAATGGAATTAAAGAAAATGAGATTGACGCTGACGCTTGCCAATAGTAGGAGATGAGCGGGCTGTTAGCTCACAGATAAAAACACAACACATCTCTTCGAGGCAGCAAATGCACGGTCTAGCCGAGACCGAAAAAGGAGAGGTTGTGATCTTATGAGTGTGGGCTAGGTGCAGAAATACAATAATAGTGATTAAATCAAACATTTATGTGACTTAGAGAAGGTTGTTCTCAGATAAAAGAGGCTTGAAGAGAATGGAATGGAAGGAGAGAGTCATTAATAAGGAAAAAGGACGGAATTGTAATGACTGGAACAACTTAACAGAACTTTTGTATTCTTAATTACACATGAACAGTGCATGCCATCTTAATGTTCTGCAATTTTAACTGTGATTATTTTTTGCAAATGCACAGAAATTATGATAAATGTAGATAAACACATCCTTAAAAGGACCAACGTTTTGTTTAAGAATACTTATCATCTCAGAGCAAGTACACAAAATGAACAAGTTACTTACCTTTGGTAATGCCCTTTCTGATGGATTCTCTACCTAAACACAGACTATTTACTTTGTGCTTACCTTCCGGTGCCAGACTTGATCCAGAGATTTCTGAGCAATTCCCTTCCGCACCTGTAAATGGCATTATGAGGCTCCACATCTACTCAGTCCTTTGCCGGAAGTGATCCTGGAGCCACAAATATTCACCACTCTTGCACAATGAAATCAATTTCTTTCTGAACTCTGTCGGCACCTTCAGACGCAGAGCCATTGGATAATTTAATTTGGCAATATGAAGATTCCTAATTTGGTACCTTATTAAGATGCTAGAGACAGCCTTTTCCACAGAATGAGGAGGTGGGAGGGTCAGAGAGGAATCTGTGGTTAGACAGAGTACACACCAGAAAAAAACATTATAGATTGTAAATAACACGTTCGACTTGATAAATGAAACAACAGATTCCTCACCTTGTGAATACATAGTGAAGCAGTACCTTCCAAGGTGGTGGGTCTGTGAAACAGCTCAGACTAGAAAATTGAATAGGACCAAACGGGCAAAGTGTCCCTCCCAAGGACTTTGTTATCAAGGCAGAAGTGTTTTGTGAGCATGTAAACTTGTGCCCACGTAGCAGCCTGACATATTACCAAAAACAGGCAAACTGCATGGCAAAGCAGTGGTTGTGGCCTTGGCTATGGTAGAATGTTACTTCAAAGTATAGGATGTGCACAGCCTGTAAGTTTTACTACGTTATCCGTGCTTCCTGGGTATCACTCTCCTCCCTGAGTGTAATCGAATAATCAAATGGTCGCAGGACTATTGCATCATAGCCCTCTCACCCTGGGCACAAGAAGATTGCTGGATCTCCAGCTTTTGCAATTCAAAACTTGACTTTGTTAAATGTTCAAACACTTGAATTTATTTTTCATCATAATCAAATATTTTCATGTTAGATTCACATATTAGATGTCTCCTTGTACATCGTTTGTTTGTTGTTCCCAAATAAATAAATCACATCCAATGCATTTCGGTGCATCTAGCACCTTCATCAGGGAAACCTGTTGATTAATAAAACAAAACTTGCTTTAACCTGCCGTATTTCATGTGATTCACAATGTTAAACATTATTAGCAACTTTGTATACCGACTGTGTTATTGCGCTAATGCGTGGCTTAATCATGATAAGTGCTCGCGTATAAAGACAAAAGTTCTACGGGATGTTTAACAAAGGTCAAATAAGTTAACAGGCGTCTGTGTCGTGTGTTCATGCTAGTGGTTCGCTATAACAGTGAAACGACCTTACTGGCGTCTTGCCTAAATATTACCGCAATGATTCTAGGGCCGCTCAATCGCTTGCATGTTTTTGATTAAGTTAAAGCTACGTCGACTATGCGGGGTGCGACTAGCAATGGCAGTTAACTCAAGCTATAGACGCTCACCTTGTGAACTTTGTAAACTGCTGAATTGTTCCGACTACGCGAACTCCGCGCTGCATCTCCTAATGGCGCCGGGGTCAAATGTGTACGTTTTTCTACCGGCGGATTAACGCCTGCGCGTTACTGCACAAGCCGTTTTTTTAAAACAACTTTGTTGACACAATCAATGTGCTGCGCTGACAATGCTATATTATGCTGGCTGCTCGCCCTTGCCATGTTATGCACCTATGCCTAATCAATTGTAAGAATTAAGAGCTTCATGAAACGCTGTGTGTTACATAATTGCTGCGTTATACATGTAACCAAAATATATACAAGTTCATAAATAGCACAAAAATTCTGTCCGATCATTCAGCCCATTGGGCTTCAGACTGTTCAGATGGTAAATCCAGTGATTCTCTCTTTTAAGTAAATTTTTTTTGTTTGTTGAGCCCTCAATTTTGGGCACTATTTCCAAAATGCAAGCCCGCAATTGGCTTATGTGGTGATGTTTCTCTTTGAAGTGAACGGCCACCGTTGATTTCACCGATTCTGTTCTTATGTTGCCAATTGCGGGCTTGCATTTTGGAAATAGTGCCCAAAATTGAGGGCTCAACAAACAAAAAAAATTTACTTAAAAGAGAGAATCACTGGATTTACCATCTGAACAGTCTGAAGCCCAATGGGCTGAATGATCGGACAGAATTTTTGTGCTATTTATGAACTTGTATATATTTTGGTTACATGTATAACGCAGCAATTATGTAACACACAGCGTTTCATGAAGCTCTTAATTCTTACAATTGATTAGGCATAGGTGCATAACATGGCAAGGGCGAGCAGCCAGCATAATATAGCATTGTCAGCGCAGCACATTGATTGTGTCAACAAAGTTGTTTTAAAAAAAACGGCTTGTGCAGTAACGCGCATGCGTTAATCCGCCGGTAGAAAAACATACACATTTGACCCCGGCACCATTAGGAGATGCAGCGCGGAGTTCGCGTAGTCGGAACAATTCAGCAGTTTACAAAGTTCACAAGGTGAGCGTCTATAGCTTGAGTTAACTGCCATTGCTAGTCGCACCCCGCATAGTCGACGTAGCTTTAACTTAATCAAAAACATGCAAGCGATTGAGCGGCCCTAGAATCATTGCGGTAATATTTAGGCAAGACGCCATTAAGGTCGTTTCACTGTTATAGCGAACCACTAGCATGAACACACGACACAGACGCCTGTTAACTTATTTGACCTTTGTTAAACATCCCGTAGAACTTTTGTCTTTATACGCGAGCACTTATCATGATTAAGCCACGCATTAGCGCAATAACACAGTCGGTATACAAAGTTGCTAATAATGTTTAACATTGTGAATCACATGAAATACGGCAGGTTAAAGCAAGTTTTGTTTTATTAATCAACAGGTTTCCCTGATGAAGGTGCTAGATGCACCGAAATGCATTGGATGTGATTTATTTATTTGGGAACAACAAACAAACGATGTACAAGGAGACATCTAATATGTGAATCTAACATGAAAATATTTGATTATGATGAAAAATAAATTCAAGTGTTTGAACATTTAACGAAGTCAAGTTTTGAATTGCAAAAGCTGGAGATCCAGCAATCTTCTTGTGCCCAGGGTGAGAGGGCTATGATGCAATAGTCCTGCGACCATTTGACTATGGTAGAATGTGCCATAAGGTCCTCCAGGAGTTACCTCTAGGAAAATGCACAGCAAAATTTGATGCAGAGAACCATCTCCTTGCAACTGTTTTCGTTTCCATTACTTTACCCCCCTTTGTACCTGCGAACCCCAAAATAAGCTGATTGTTCACCTGATGGTCTTATGTACGATCGATGTAAAAGCTTTAAGCTATTTTGAGGTCGAAACGATGGAGTCTTTTTCCTGATTCAAGGGATGGGATGGGGCAAATTATGTCAGAGGAGTTATGCATTGTTTGATGAGAAAAGGTGCCACAACCTTGGGCAGCAGTGCTGCCCTACTCCATAGCACCAGTTCATCCAGAAGGAAGGTGGTATATGGCTGCTGGACTGACTGTGCTTCCAACTTGCTCACATGCCATGAAGCTGTTATCGCAATGAGAAAGACTGTCTTCAGAGTCAAAAGGTGTAGGAAACAGCTGTGCATTAGTGCAGAGTGCACTTTAAATACATGAGATCCAAGTTAAGGCCCTACTGGGGTATTACAAAAGGTTAGGGTGAAAACATGTGGACCTCCACTGGCTCCCAGTCAACAAAAGAATCACCTTCAAGATCCTCACACATGTATATAAATCCCTACACGGCGCTGGACCTGCATACCTCCACCACCGCCTTGCATTCCATGCATCCACCAGAGATCTCCGCTCCACCCAGCTGGCCTTGGTCACTGTTCAACGCATCTGCAAGACCATGGCCGAAGGAAGATCCTTCTCCTACCTCACAACAGGAAAATCAGAAAAGGCAAGGAGGAAAGAATATATAGATCTCACTCTTCAATAGGGGAGTGTATATTCCTCTATTATCAGTACATAGTCCTGTCATTCATTGCATTCCATTTTAACAAGAAAAACAATCACATACCAAAAACACACAATTATATAATTTAATTATCGTAATCTTGATTCACTTCATCATAATTTTTTTTTAATTTTTTTTTAGAAAACCTTTATTGTACGTAAAGCAGTTACAATCACGGGCAAGCATATCAATAAAGCCATAAGCATGCAACATTCCGTCTTCCAATTGCCCTATTGTAGCTCAGGATAGTGACCATACCATAACGATACCAGGATGAAAGAGGTTTCTTTTTAAAAGTTTCTAGATATTACAGGATCAATACCAAGCGATCGTTTCAGGACCTACAGCTGGCCATCAGAATGTGTAACGGCAACCAGCATAACAATTAAAGTGGGAGTGAAGGGCGAAGTAAACAATACAAAGTAGCCATCATTACAATCACTATACGTGATAAACCAATGCCCCACCCCACAAAAAACTGAGTACACTAGAGGAACCCTGTGAAACGATAACGCAGAAAAGAATAAAGAAAAAGGGCCATAGAACCAAGGAGGAAACAAGAAAATAGAAAGAACCCCCCCCGCCAACCCCCCACCCCTCACCCCTGCAGAAGGCCATGGCCTACCCCCCCAGCAGTGTGCCCGTCGCCCTAAATGGAAACCCGAAATTTAGTAAGACAAAAGAGAAAGAAAGTGGAGGAGGAGAGAGAATTATTATACTGGCCCCCAGCCACCCACCCATCCGATCCCCAGCCCTTCAAATCGGCACCCGGGCGACCATCATTTCAATCAACAGAAGGCATGTCCCACATAGTCACAAGGAAATCAAACTCCAGCAATCCAGGACACGACCTCAACCCTGTCCCGTGCGATCTAATGCACCAACGGAGTCCAACCGCAGTCGACCCATTCCCATAACGAATATTGCGAGGGAACTGAGCCTCAAATCTAGCTCAGACTGCAGTCCACACACAATGAGGCGACATATCTGAACACAAACACAGTCATCAGCATGGCAGTCCAACAATCCCAATACCGCTCCGAAGCGTATCTTCCAGTTCACATGCACAATATCCAGGAGGGAGAGGAGAAACAAAATGTCCGACAGTATCTGAGGCAGCACTAGGGTCTTCGGGAGCATAGCGTAGAACAATACTGCCACCTCTGGATCCAGTGTTAGTCCTACCGAGCAGTCCGAACATCCGGAAGCCTGCGCACCAGTTACCACACGAACCGGGACCTCCGGTATTGCAATGTTCACAGGGGCAACCATCGCGCTCCTCCCGGGTACAGAACCAGGCAGGTCATCGTGAGCCTGAAGACTGTCTGGAATCGAAAGTCTCAAGGTAGACACCATGGCATCCAATTTATTCCCCAATGCTTGGGCGCCACGTTCCAGGGTGGAGTGTAGGGCACTAAGAGCCGCTAGAAGGTCACGACACGTTAATCCAACTCCATGTGCCAACACTTCCACGCTCCTCATTTCCATGCACTCCCCTCCTTGCTGCAAGCCAGCACTTCGGGTGTTACACTCCACATTATCGATTTGGTCAGCAAGCCGCTCCACTAACGTGTGGGACCGAGCCTCAAACAAAGGCATATCAGGCTCCATAGTACTGCAGCAGTTCTGTAAGGGCAGTATCAATAAATGCCCAATTGGCAGCATCCGATGCGAGCCATCCGTGAAAGGGAGCAGTTCATGCGAAAATTCGGGAGCAGCCCGCCAAAAGCGGGCCGGGCGGCCAACAGCGTCCGATCGGCTCACTTGCAATTAGGCACATAATTACACAATCCCTCGAAATTACTACGCCGGGCATACTCCGATCCGCACCGCTAGTTGTTCTAGCTGTCCTCGGCAAGAAGCAAGCCGATCATCTCATTGCTCCAGCTGACCGACTCCTCCCCCGCACAGGTTACCGCTGTTGTTCACTCAGTTCCCGGCCCCGTCTAACGCACAGTCCCGGTTCCAACGCCATTGCAGGCCGCAAGATGCGAATGGATGTTTCTCCGGGTGTATGGCTGGGAGAGACCTCGGGATCACGCGACCTGTGACTGGGCGTCCTCACCGACGCGGGAGTGTGAAATAGGTCCAGGATCAATTACAGGATATCCACGCGGGAGGAGAAGGGCCGCGGAGCCGAGGTCTTAGGCGGCCATCACAGTCGCTGTCTTGGCTCCTCCTTCATCATAATTTTTGAACTTTTTTCAACAGACTATATACTTATATATACACATACCACAATTATATACAAATCACAAAAGATTCACAACAACAATTCATAGGTTCCTTCCACCCGATTTGTCGAAAAGAAAGTGTTTACCTATTCAATATAGGGAATACACTTCGAGGTAGTCTTGTCTACACAATTGGTTCTAATTTCTTCAGAACATTAATCTAACAATTGTGCATCAAATATTTCTAAACTAAATTAAAAAATACTTCATCAAACTCTTTTTATAATCTGTCTACTACCTCACATCAAAGACCTGGAACTCCCTGCATCTGCACCTCAGGCAATCACTGCCACTGCCTCAATTCAGGAAGAACCTCAAGACCTGGTTCTTCAAGTGAACCACACTGCCTTCGACGGATCAGCAGTCCCTCCCTCCCAGCGCCTTGAGACCATTATGGGTGAGTAGCCGCACTCTACAAGACACTTTGATAGATTGATATTAGCTGGGGTTTGCTTAAGGAGTGGCTTAAAAGCTGGGCAACTGTCATTATATATTTCTACTGCAAAGGATAAGACTCCTTTTTTGGAATAGTTGAAAATGGCCTATCTTTTTGTTAATTGTCTTAATAGTAATTAAATGCTTTCTTTTGAAAATATATGTGATTGATTTTCCAATAAAAAGAACTCGGAGGAAGTCTCTTTCACATATTGCAGTATGCAGACATCTCTATTATATTAGATTATACACTAGCAGCACTGTCTTTCTGTATTACATGAATACAATTTTACCAACAAATTGGATTCCAGTGAGAAACAATTTACTGGTCATGTTGTTTAACACGAAACATCTATAAAGTAGTGGGTAGACAGGACTTGTAAATATAACTATTTGGTAGTCTAGACTGAGGAGAGAGGGAAGTAAGTGCACATTACCTCTACTAAGAAATATTAAAAGCAAGAGACAACTTAGTAATATGGCTTTCTTTTGCAGAATGCAGCTCACATAAAAAGACGAAGTAACTAGGAGTAATAAACCTATTTTTCCTAGTTAAGCCCAGGTCAGGGGGTGCAGCATTTTGAGGCGATGCTATGTTTACTGACCTTAGTAAATCTGGGATTTCGTCAAAATCCATGGGTGGATGCATGAGAGCGCCCATGTTCCACCCATGGAAGGACTAACCCAAGGAAATATAATACAATGCAGAAAATCGGCCATTTTGTGGCTCTGTAAATCCCAGTTAAGGACTTTTGTTGCCTTGCCATGACTTGCATCACACAAGAGCAATGCAAGTCCTTGTTAATTCTGGGTCCCCATGAATACTGCCCTTCTAGGAAACCTTGCCAGTATGTTTTACTTTATCAGTGTATTTAAAACGTTTTAATAAAGTTTGGTTTGTAGAAAAAAAGAAAAGGATACCATATCACCCAGTACACTCAGACTACATACCACAGAGCAGGGGTCTACAAAGTGGGGGGCCTCAAGTGTTCTCAGGGAGGCGCCCCATCTCTGGCCAAAACAAGCATTATGCTGATAATTGTGCTTTGTTTTAAGCAGAAAAAAATTAGCAGCAATAAGCAGCTCTGCAATGGGCCATCACTAACATGTTTTGTGATCTATATCCTAGCTGGGAGTATGTGTCAAAAAGGAAAGGACTCCAAATATTTTTCAAAACCCCCACCACCCTTTCTAATAATTACACTGTGAATACTTTTACAGGTTAGTAAGGCCTGCCTGACCAGTATACTATGTTTAGCAATCATGTTTTTGATTGTATTTTTAAAATGGTAACAGAACTTCACTGCAATGTTTTAAATAAGTCTAGAGATATTTAAACATTGCCAATTTAATAGAATAAATGTGAAAAATTCTGAAGGGGCCCAATGATTTTATTCCACGGGGGCGGCATTAAAAAGATTGAAGACCACTGCCATAGAGGAAGGCACCAACTCTCTGGATTACAATCTGTCAACACCCTGCTGCTGGACAATAAATAGTACTGGTACTGCACCATTCAGCACAAATCACCCATCATCACATCCTCATGAGGGAATCAGCACATTGCTAAGCACAGGCCACTTCCTGGCACTCTCTCCTTGGAGAAGGGCCCTCTATCTCTCAGCAGGGTGCTGGCAGATATAACATCAACCAGTACAGGCCCCTGCCTTGTGCCCCTTCCTGGAGTAGGAAATCACACCAGTTCACAAAAAACACCACTCCAAACCCCACTTATTGGGAAGAACACGAGATTTCTCGGCTAAGACTACCACTGCACACTCTTGCGCCCAGCCATAGAAATATACTCTTGAGAAAGGCTATCAGGCACAGCAGGAGAAACCATCACTACAATCAGCATCCTTGGAGGGTATTGTATAATGTAGCATAGAGCACTGCTCCTCAGGGCCTTCCTCTAAGAGACATCACTTTTAAATACAGACAGAATTGTTCAGTTCAGGACCACACTTCACCCGAACTAAAAAACACAGGGGCATATTATCAAGGTGGGCGATAAGAGATTATCGCCGCTTTAGCGGCCATTTTCGGCCACTAAGCGGCGATAATTCTATCGCCCAATTAGCAAGCTGTCGCTAACAGCAGTTAGCGACAGCTTTTAGGCGATAGCGAGCGGTTTGGGTCCCGCTTTGCATGACAGCGATATTTATCGCTAATGACATGCAAAGTGGGCGTACCCAACCTGTTAGCGACTGAAAACAGTCGCTAACATCACTATCGCCTATTATCAATGCAGGCGTAGCGATGGAAATATTTGCGCTAAGCGCGAATATCTCCAAAAGCTAACGCCTACTCAGACCAGTTCTCAGCCATAATATCCAATGGGAGGTGGATATTATGGCTAAGACCCTATTGGCGTTAATGCATGAATATCGCTGTATTCTCATCGATATTCACGCATTTCACCGCTATCGCCGGATATTATCGCACAACTAGCGACATATATCGCTAAATGGGCTTAGCAAGCTTTTTTTTATCGCCAAGCATCGCCGGATATTATCGCAGAGATAACGTGCTATCAGCAACGTTTATCTCTAAAGCGACAAAATATCCGGCGATGCTTGGCGATAAAAAAAAACTTGCTAAGCCCATTTAGCGATAAATATCGCTAGTTGTTGGTAATATGCCCCACAAGGCCTATAAAGTGGTAGGAGTCATCTGCAACCTAAGCTAGCACCATTGAGCATTGACTATGGTGGTTGTGGTAGTTGTTTTAAGGTTTTGAGTGGATTACAAGTATTCTTATATTGGTAGACGACATTGTCAAGGAGTGTAAGTTGGCTCCTGCTTCCTGAACACAGCAACAAGATGAACCATGTTCTTAAACTAATCTATCAGTCGAAGCTGGTTCTGACGTCACCAAGCCACCCAACATGCTACTGACTGCAGAAGAAGAAGACCTACTTCGGTGGTCTTTATCGTGTGCTGAAACATCCTTGTTATCTGTCCTTCGCATGAAGTCCCACAGCCGGCCCGCAGCTAGTTCGTTGTTTGGGTGAAACATTCCGTTCTCTTGTTCCACCTCAGATCCATCGAGTAATGTTTATCTGGGAAGAATGATCCAAAAGCAAATGTGGGGGGTGTTTCAGGGTAAGGGCAAAACAAATGCAACTGTTAATGATATAGATAATATGCAACAGCTGCTGGGAACAAAATAGTTCAATTCCTGGAATTTTGTATTTGCATGTTCCCTCATCCACTCTCCTCCAGTGCAATCCCAGGTATTTTATACCACCCTGACACAGTGGAGTTTTATTGTGAAGTTTCCTGCCTGGAGAAGGCTAGGACACGCCAATTTATCTGGCTGTCTCCTTAAGCTCGCCCATAACAGTCTTATTTAGGTGCAAACGTTGGGTGTAAATCCCCAATCCCTCCCGGTGCAAATAAAACGAGTGCCAGGCTGAAGTGTACACATGTGGAGAATGCCATCTGTGTTATTACCATCTGCGTATTTATTAAAACTGGCGATTACTGCCAACCACAAGTATATGGCAGTCGCCTGCAATTTGCACTCAACTCCTAACGGGAGTGAGTGCTGAAAGGGGAGAAAATAGCATTTGTACTCAGTTTATCACTAAATACTGCGTCTAAGTGACCCGCTATGTCTATTGCACATTTATAAAACATAGATGACATCTATGAATCAGAGTGCCAGAAGGAACGGGTGGATGGCTGTGCACATTAAACAGGGACGGAAAGAGTGGTAAGGTAGTGAAATGGAGAAAGAAAAGCAATAGAGAACAGCTCAAGATAAAATGATAGTGAGAAGCAGGAAAAGTGCAAATGGAGAAAGCAAGTTAGAAGCAAAATGAAAGATAGTGAGAGAGAGGAAATACAGAGTAATAGAGGCGGAGAGAGAGAATACTAAAGACAGTAAAGAAAAATAAAGCATTAATTACCGCCTCGTTAAGATTCACAGGACAGAGTCTTACATGGCATCGTATAATGTGGGCCAATGTGGATTAATCTACATATCGTTCTCCAGAGTTATTTGAATTTTCTTGCCAGTTTCAGTGAAGAATATCCGTGCAGATGGGCAGGTTATCTATGGGGGAAGCAGGACAAAAGAAATGTGTCTAATTTCCATAGTTAGTCCTATATCTAGTTTTTCTGCAACAAAAAAAATATGTTGGTGTACAGGGTGTATGTGAAAATATATGCGAAGTAGTGATCCAGAGCTGAATTTACATTGCTAGTTTGGTCTTAAAAAATTCATTTTTGATGGCAAAACTTCAAAGCTCTTTTCCCAAAATCATATTAGACTTTCCATGAACGAGTGTTTTCAGTTCTTAATACATTTATCAATATTTTTAAAGATACTCAAAAGGATCCAGATCATTAAGTGAGGGTATTTGTGCGAAACTTAGCAGCACAAAAATCATCATTGGTCAATTTTTAAATGCAAAAGGATTTTTTGTGACATGTGCACAGCGGCAAACTTTTGCATTGGCTAATGCTAAACTGCTGAAAATGGCAGCATATTGGGAAGAAACTGTGCAAACACCACTAGATTTAGATCTACTGGCATTTGAATGAATGCTAATGTCAATGATCAGTAATTTCATCAAAATTATCAATTTTAGACAGCTTAACTGTGGAGATTTGTCTGTTCATAGAAATTTGATCTGGAGGGTGTGTTTCTAAGCACAAATGTCTTGCAAGATGCCGCTTACCCGCCTTTAGCTATAACATTCTTTTCCTGTGTGAGCACATTCGATGACATCATCTGTGTGCGCAACGCTCTGCTATAGATTTCCAAACTTTGGGTCCCATTACGATGGCGGGCGGACTTTAACAGTATGCGGGGCCGCCCGCCAGGGGTACCGTGGTTCCCGATGTGCCGATTACGATGCACCCGCCACAGTGGCAGGCGCATCACGCATATTTTACATTGCAGCGGGCGGTGCTGCAAGCAGCACCTGCCGCAATTTAAAAACAGCATGTTGTGCATTTGCATGCACAACATGACAGGCACTGTGCTGTGCCTGCCGCCTTCTGCATGCAAATGCAGGGGGGTACCATAGGTACCTCCCATGTGCACCCCGACCCCCAACACCGTGGGGTCCCGCAACGGGCCTCCAAAAGCAAGGACCGCATGCCTTTCCATGGCGTTGCTGCCATGGAAAGGCTGATCTCCGCCAAAATCCTAATATGGATGGCGCTGTCTTGCAGACACCACCACTTTATTAAAACATGTTTTGCGCCCGATCGACACGTCGACCGGCGGAAAAGCGTTGGACGGTCTGTCCGTCCACCGCGTACTCCCCAGCCATCCTGCTATGGTGGGGGTCTTTCTGGTGTGGATGGTGGGCAGTTTGTGCCCGCCCGGCCCGGCGGTGGCGAACCGCTCGCCATCCTAATGGGCCCCTTTGTGCTGGACACATTTTGCAAATGTTGTCCTGGGATGGGATCCTGTAGTACAAATAGCTGAAGAGAACTTTGGCGGAATTAAGGTGCCATAAACTTTGAGCTAACTCCCATTAGTCTGCTGTTTTGGGAAATGTTGAAATTCTGTTCGGCAATTTTTAGATTTTCTACATCAAGTTTCGAGATCATTAGGAAGCATCTTCCACCACTACTGCTTCATAGAAATTGCAACAAAAGATAGCAGCCATGATCTTTGCAATAAAATGAAGATAAACATTGAAAAAACTCCTGAAAGTAAAAGGAGATTTGGATAGTCATAGAGAAAGCGATACAGAGCGAGAGTTGAAGAGAGATTGAAGGAAATGTAGAGCAATTAACAGAGAATGATGGAAAGCAAAATTTGAGTGAAGAAATTGTCAAGTGAGTAGTTGGTTAGAGAGACTTGCTGGTCGAGAGACTGACAGTAAGTTGGAGAGTGGGAACTATAGGAAAGATGGATAGCAGTAAATGATATATGGAGCTAAATAGCGAGACATACAGAGGTAGAGAGAAAGAGAGAGAGAGAGACAGATTAATAGAGAATTAGAGAGAGAGGGAGTTGGAAACTCGAAGAAAGAGAGAGGAAGGCAAAAAGGAGAGTTTTACAAAGGAAAAAAGAAAAGGAGGAACGATTATTAGAGAGATAGAAGGAGAGTGAGAGATGGTGATAGAGGGAGGGGAATAAACTGACATAGAGATGGGTGGCTGGAAAGATGGTGGCCTCATTGAAGAAATCGAAATAACACGTTGTAGAGTGAGACTCTCCTTATTTTAGTTTTAGTATTTTCATCAGAAGTCAGCAATAGAGAGAATTATATAACAGATACAAACATAACACATAATGATAGTGTGCAAATATATTAACACACTTACATAAATAACTAAACAACTGCATAGAGAATTGGGGCATCGACCCTCTTTAGGGTGGATGCTATAGTGTACTTCTTATTCAACACTACCTGGGTAAGTCTGTTGATCAAGAACAGAAGAACATAGAAATTCCCCACACAACCTGGGAGAAAGCACTCAGGGTGACTGTGTCATTAGGTTTAGGCAGACGGAGGCCTCTAAATATGGTGGACTACAGTTCAACAGGGTAGTGGATGCCTATTCTGCACTGGAAGGAAAAAGTATACTCCCCCTAATACTAGGTAACCCTCTTAGTTTCCCTGAGATTGCCCATTTTTGGAATAGATAAGTGGGTTAGCCCAGGAGAATGGATTTATAGAGTGATGGTTTTATATAGAGTTTGGCGGACACGAAACACCACGAAATATTTGATGGATAGCATGCCCACTGTAATACAAGTGCCATCAGCTATAATACACTTGTAATACGATGGACAGGAACTCTGCCATGCTTGTGACGGAATATCCCATCCACCAAATTCTAAATAGGAGCTTAGCTTAAAGAAGGGCCTTGCTCCTCTATGAACCAAATGAATGAGTGGAAGACAGAATTTACAAAAGCAAACTGTCGGCTCTGACCACCAGATGAGACATAGATGATTTCAGAATCTTTATGAGCACCAAGTATCTGGCAACCAAGTGTATGACCAGGTGTCAACAACTGTTCTTAGATGCCCAACTAAAATGTGGGACCTTCAGCAAAATTTAGTGAAAGTTGAAACATTGGTGTAGGTTGTTGTTGTGGAATGCATGACACCCAATGACCTAGCTCACAACTGTTGGAAAGGAACCAAGGCGAGAGAGAAATAGAGCAGCAGGAACTGTGATGTTTGATGTGTTATGTTCACATGACAGGTGACCCATTGAATCTGTGCCAAAATGAATTCTTTCACAGACTTTGTCATATGTATTCCCTGTCTCTCTAAATCACTCAATGATGATTCCCACTGAAGCACCTAATATTTCCTTAGGCAGTAATTTCCATGCTCTTTTCTAACCCAGTAAAACTTTGCTCATGATAGGAGAAACATCGTAATATTTAGCTTAAACAACATAGTCCATTCAGTCTATCAGCCCCGGGAGAAGATACAGGTTGTGTCCAGATTCTCAGTCAATCCGATCATCCTTTTATTAAACAATATTCTGAATTATTTATTAGATTTATAGTCGAGAGTGACTACAATTGTTTGACACTTATGTTTTATTAAACAATATTGTTGAGGGATCTATCATCTGATTTTCAGTCCAGTGTTTAGATAAAAATCCTCCAAATTCTTGAGGAATTGCTAGATGAGGAGGGACGTAGACTCCAACAACATCCTCCAACATAAAAGATAGTATGGTGGAGCAAATTAATATTGATACGAAGCTCACCACAAGGGGGCTGACACCTTGAGATAGAATTGAGTGCCATCAGCATAGTGGTGGACATTAATGACCAGCGTACAGAGGAGTATTCTACGTCACTCTGCATCGAAGTTGAAAAGGTGCTAATCCCATAAGGAACCCTTTGACACACCACAAAGATTGGGCACCAGAGCAGAGCCAGACGCACCCAGCTTCATTGATTGATTTCCAGCTAAATTCTATCGCTCTGACCTCCGACTCTTTAGAAGCCTCATTAACATCCTGTTAAGTATGTCAAATCCGCTTCAGGCTGCAGAACGCGTCAGGATGCACCTGCAAGGTAGCTGTTTCTGTGCATCATCCTACTCTAAAGCGAGACTAAATGGAACCCCAAAAGTCTAATTTGCTTAGACAACGTCTCACATGGCTGTGATTTTCTTTAATTAAAAATGTTAATTTTGCTAATTGGTGAATAAAGGGGAAATGTGAAAGTGAAGGAATAAACAACTATGTTGCGTGTAGATAATAGACTTTGAACATTAGCATCATTAGGCAATCATAAGCACTAATTACAGAAGGAATATCTGAGAATCTTATACATGCCTGTTAAAGTAAAATGAGCAAACATAAAATCTGTTACCTTGTAGGGAAGGCTACTAGCTCTGACTATAGCATCCATAATGTCAGTAGCGGTGTTTCAATTCGCAGTGCCTTCCAACCTGCCAAAGCCAAAGTTGAGAAAACTTTGTGAAGAAGTTATAGAAGGGAATCATTTACATTTATCCAGTTGGAATTCAATTTGATTCAGCAATCAAGAAGGTCAGATCTATACTCCTTTAAGGGAAGCACTGGGCTGACTCCCTGTAATATGGACGTCAATGTGCTGGAAAGGGAAGTAGGTGGCAGAGTAAAGTAGGGGGAACGAGGCCATATGTGATTCTAGAGAAAGTTATATAGGCTAAAGGCAAGGGTTATCCTTCTAGATTAGTATTCTTGTGGCAAAGAAATGAATGGAAGAATAAGCTTCCCTGTCTTTTCTACACAACACTGTGCCCCTGGGCAAAAGGGAACCTCAGGTAGGCCAGTTTGAAGATTTACGGGGGGACCCTCCTTTTCTTTATCCTAAACTCATAATCAAGGCTTAACTTATTTTTTCACTTTACATCATTTTCATTTTGGTGTGGCACCTTTGGCCTTCAGTAGGCCAGCTAGTGGTCTCTTGGTTAAGTAAATTGAATAATATGAATCTCACCTAGAACTGAATTTGTTCCAGTGAGGATTGCAGCACTTGTTACTGGGGGCAAGAACTCTTTCCTTTTGGTCCTGCAGGTGGTCAACGATGAACTACATCTTCCTGTTATCAGGAGTCTCCATCGCCAGTCACGCAAGGCCAATGAAGGCAGAATGGGCAACAGGCTGGCTGCTTGCACCCGGGGCTTGACATACCCCTGCTCTCGAGCACTGTCTGAAAGCTGTTCACTACCCATTTAACATTGCTGCAATCTTTCACAGCGCCAATGAGGGATGTTCCAATTCGCAGTGCCTTCCAACCTACCAAAGCCAAACTTCAGAAAACCTTGTGAAGAGGTTTATGGAAGGGAATCATTTACATGTATCAATTTGGAATTTAATAAGAGTCAGCAATCAAGAAGGTCAGATCAAGAATCTTTTACGGGAAGCACTAAGCTGACTCCCAGTAAGATGTAAGCCACTGCTTTGGAAAGGGAAGGGAAGTATGTGGCAGAATAAAGTAGAGTGACTGGCCATAGCTGATTTTAAAGGGGGTTATAAAGGATAAGGATAAAGGTGCTCCTACTAGATTATTATTCTTATGGTAAGGTTTGGGTAGAAACTACCTGAATAAGAAGCTTCCATATCTTTTCTACACATCATGTGAGGAGTGAAGAGTGAGGATGCGAGTGAGTGAGGAGGGAAGACTTGAATGAGAGTCGAGTTGCACAGTGAGAAACACAGACAGAGGTGGGTAGGAGAGAGAAACAAAAGCTCAAGGAGAGTGCGAGAGAGAAGAGTTGAGGAAGAGAGAGAGAAGAACAGGAAGTAGAGCAAGACAAAAGGAGCCAAAGGGAAAATAAGAAGGAGAGAGATGGGGGAAGTGATAGAACTAGTTAGAAGGATGCAGGGAAAAGATGAGTTTGGGTGAAGATAGAAGAGTCCAGTGAGAGCTGAAAAGAGCTCAGAAAGCAACAAGGACTCAGAGGAGTTGAGAAGGGAAAGATAACTAAAGAGAGAAAGCAAAGGAAGACAATGGTGAAAAATGCAGGTTTATAGTTAGAGGAGAGAGGTGACCAGGGACTGTTAAAGAAGATAAAAGATTGACTAAAACAGAAAGAAGATTAAACATAAAAGAGAGCTAGAGGAGAGAGGCTCAATGGAGGAAAAATGAAGAACAGGTATCGAGACTGAGGGAGGGAGCTAAAGGAGAGAAATGAGGGAGGAAAGAGTGAGAAGGAGAGGGAAGAATATGAGAGCAAATGAGGTAAAGCAGGGGAGAAAGAAATAGGATTAAGCAGACAGGCTTAAGGATCAAGAAGAGGTAAGAACATGGGAGAGGATCAGAGAAGACTGCAATAGTGGTGGAAGTGGGAAGCGGCCTCATAATGAATTTCTTTGGGGGCATGAGTATGTATGTATTTATTTATTCATTTATTTATGTGTTTTTTTGTTTGTTTATTTTACAAACAAGCAGCCCGTCCCGACGTTATCCGGGGCAGAAATAGAATGTGTGGCACATCACTTACAATCCGCTCCCTGTGACATACGTGATTTATAATGAAAGTGTGAGCAACTGTGCCTCTGAAAGCCTTTTCATTGTAGTAATTGGAAAAAAGTAAACCGTGAAGTTAGCAGCATTAGGTAAGTATCACAAAATGTAAGATTATTTCGGAGCGTTATTTATCATTGAGCTTACACGTCGTTATGTACCTGTTTATTGAAGTTGGTGCTTGAGCCCCCGCCTGAGCACCAGAGCAGTATGCAAAGCTTTGTGATCCCCGCTGTTAGGCTGAGTGGCTTGTGGAAAAGTAAAATTTGCCATGTTCTGTGTCCCTACGTGTCATCCCTCATATGTTATGTGTGCATGATCAATATGCATATGTACTCCCCATGTCCGATTCAAGACGCAATTACAGTTGTGTCCACCTCTGATATGCCATTTCCCAGTCCCCGTGAATACTACGAATATCAGGCCTATGTAAAATAATGTTGCCACGTTTCTCAGTGTGCACGTTATTTCATTATAAAGTCCCCGTTTCTAGGCCTCAAAAGGGCCTGGACATCAGATTCAGCTCCTGTCTCCTGAAGCCTCGCTGAGGAGCGATACAGCCCCCACCTGTATCCTCGACCTTTCACTTACTTCCTGCCTCGCAGTGCCCGGTGCAGCTTGGCTCTGCCTCTGAGTCTGCCAAGACTATGTTATAGTTCCAGTTATCAGTTCAGTCCTCCTTCTCTGCATTCCTAAGCTACTGAACTGCATCAATAGTTTCCGTCATTGTCTAGCCTATGCGGCTCCACGTTAGAGAAATACTGTATTTAATGGTCATTTAATATTCTTCATCACGCACTACATGTAGAATAATGCATGGTCCAGTCTTAGAGTCAGTTAGCTTTTCCCCTCATGACTTCTAGTTTATATCAACATGTTCTCTAAACATCAGATACTAGATACTGCTTAGGTACATGTCGCTCCGACCCTCCAGACTTTAGTCTCTGCTCCTAGCACAGAGTTCATAGCCCCAGCTTCTCCTAGTAACACGTCATTGCCAGTTTGCGCACCACCATCAGGTTAGAGGTCCCCGCTCCTTAGGTAGCCCCCTCCTATGTTTCCGCCCATTCATGACATATTCTGTTACGTCTGCACCACATGTCTATGTATACGCCCAGTTACACCTACTTTTACTCTTATCTTTCGCGACTGCTACGCGTCACGCCTTCTGTTCCACCCACTGCTACGCCTACTGCAATGTAATGCTATGTGTTTGCGCTATGTATATATGCTCGTGTATTGTTATCAAAAGTTAGCGCGCTCATCCCAGACCCAGCCCCAGCAGCTGCTGGGCCCCTGTCGCCCTGCTGGGCCCCTGTCGCCCTGCTGGGCCCTGTCATCCTATTCCTATGCAGGTTTTCCTGTTCCTGTCCTTATGCTGTATTAAACCTGCAAAACTCCTACTACCTCGAATCTTGACTCTTATTTATTGAGCTATCTGTTATGATATATGTCTAGTCAAAAATAGGGTATTATTTATTTATTTACCACATAATGGCGCCCGAATAGGGACTTGCCCTTTCCCCACGCGTCGGTGAAGCCACGCCGACCCCCTGACCCTCTGCAGCCGTGACGGAACCATACCGGCCACGTGCAGATATTTCTGCTTCAAGTATCCCTCAGGCCCACGGAGGAGACGGAGGAGGCGGTCCAGCATCCAAACGAGACGGTGGAGGAACGCGGCGAGTCCCGACCAGAGCCCAAGCCAAGAGTCCAAGGTCCGAGGTATCCGGAGGCCCACCCGTAACTGAAGTCCGAAGTTCGTCGTCCGTCATCGTAGCAGTCCAGTCCAGTCCGAAGCTTTCCGTTCTTGCTGCCCGGTGGGTACCATTACTGGGGTAGTATCTAGACAGGGTCAATCTAAATTGACTCTGGTCCGTGGGTTGGTGGTACCCAGGCCCACAAACGAAGTGTTCACCTAGGTGGATACGGGTCTTGATGCGTCCCTTTATGGGACCGGTATGTTCCGTACTGTTTCAGCAGTGCATCCAGTAACTCTAGTCTGTTCCGTTCTCGAGAAATTCTTGTGTTTCTGTTCTCAGTATTCCAGGTAATATTTCTGTCCGAACTGTAATGTTATGATGTTGTTCAATGTATTTCCAATGTCGTGGTATGCCTGAATTGTTTTCCCAATTGTTATTGTTCCTCGTCTATTGTATTGTGTTCCGATTCAAGTTTACAATGTCTCTCTTTTCGAGATTACGTCAGTTAAAAACTAGAAAGGGTTTGTTAGAAGAAGCAGTTCCTGTTCCGCCTAGGGACAGTCCAGGTCACTTTATGTATCAGAAACATGGCATAAGCGCCATATTGTATCTAGATTTATGGGTAGATTATACCAAACAGTTAGAAGAAAAGTATAGATGGCCCGTATCGGGTACATGGGATGCCGAATGCATCATGCGAGTAGAAGAAGCATTATGGAAAAAGAAAGCCAGACAGTCACAGAAAGATGCCATCGAGTTATGGCGCAAAGAAGCTCATAAAAGAACCGAAAAAGAAATCAGAAAGATAGAACTAAGTAGAGAATCCCAAGAACGAGCCCAAGAAAAAGAATTAATCGAGATAGGTGAACAAGTCAAAGCCGAACAGTCAGACAGACAGAGGCATGCCCTTATTAGGGGTATGTATCCTCTTCTTGCTGAGGGCTTGCCAAAAGCGACCCCAGAGGCATCCAGTAATTTCCCGCCACCATTAGTTCCGACCAAGCTACGTCACAAACCGACCGCAGCTGATATTTTTATTTCGTCCTATCTGGACGACACAGTCCCCGAATATGCAAATCCTGTTCACGCTCCGCCAGTCCCTGTAAATCAGGTAATTCCTGCTCCTCCAGACACCGGGGTGCCCTTAACAGCCCCCCCGGGTCAGCCCGCCATACAAGTCCAGCCCACGTTACAATTACCGACCCTGCCAGGACGAAAAGCATCAGTTGATGATTCTAGTTTAGGGGCCGCAGGGGGAGGTCTTCCCCAAACCCCGCCGCCACACAAGCGTTTATCAGCACTCGAATTACATGCTCAAGCATCACAGCGTACTCCCAAGAGTAATAAGTCTGTTGCAGAAATCAGGCAAACCCTTGGCGAATGTGTCTATGACCCAGTTCCAGGCGAGTTTAATATGGTTTTATATTCCGTACGCGTAAGGAGAGTGACCGAGTATCTAGTCACCTTGCCGAATATGAAAGAAGATCTAGACAGAATATATCGTTTCATCCGTACAGGGGATGACCCACAAAGTATTAGTGATGCCATGTCTCAAAGGAAAGCCGAGATTCAGCGCATGATATTAAAGTTTTTAATTAACTGTCTAATAAGAGAACAAGATTATCCGTCTAAAGACCCGGAAGAAATGAAAACTCTAACAAAGTGGAGTGATAATATAGCCGAAGGAAAGCACAATACCATTGGTGCCATGGAAAGTATGTACAAGAAAATCCGTAGAGAGATAATAAAGATACACGAACAGCGTAAAGCAGCACAAGTAAGCGAGAAAGAAAGTATCTCTGATACTGAAGAGGTAGAGGACGAGAATCCCGCCAGAATAGCGTATGTAGGAAAACCTAGATTTCCAGATCGCCATTTACGTCTAGAACACAAGTCTATTTTCCATCATTCAGCACCAGAACAAGGTTCCCTAGAACAAGTATTTCAAGCTACCGATCACATTCTGAAATCACGAATCGGTTACAGTGAGTTAAGTACTATGCATGAACAAGAACTAGCCCGGTCAGCAGTCCGATGGATTACTGATTCTACCACTTTTCCAGACGAAATAGTGGCACAAATGTTTCTGAAAATGCCCCCAGCTGAACAGCGACTGGTGGGTATGTATATGATTCAGCACCTCATTACTCTGTATGAGGGTCAGCACTCTGATCCAGGCCCGTTACATGATATCTTGAACGAGTTACTCCAGTACAGATGGAGAGGTCTAGGTACCGATTTAATTAGTGTCATTCTAGAACAGCGTCACAAATATAGAACATTCTTGAACCCGCATTTTGTTCATGTCTCACCCCCAGAAAGTAAACCATTCTACATAGACAGACAGAATCCGTTACGAGAAGTCCACCCAGTTAAAGGAACGGGTGGAGAAATGCAACGAGTGTTTGTATACACTCCAATTACAAAGATGGAACTCCTTGAGATGAAGAAATTAATTCCCTGTCATGATAAAGATCCAGCAGGGTTCCATAGAGAATTAAAAGACATGCTCCGTATGGGAGAATACACTTACCCAGATATCATTAAAATGTTAAAGGTTCTGCTACCCGCAGGGGTGTATGAAAAGCTAAAGGAAAAAGAATGGGAGGTGGGAGAGAAAAAGATCGATTGGGCAGTTCTAGAAGCTGAAGACAAGGCACGAGTACCAGGTACCGGTCTTGGGGAGAAATGTAAAGAATTACCAGAATTATTAATTCAAGTTTTACCCAGATTATTAACAACGAGAAAAGAAGACTGGGATGCAATCTCAGCCTGTAAACAGAAACAAGATGAAGATATTAGTGATTTTTATTCGAGGTTTGAAAAATGTTTCAGTATCAACAGTGGTCTCAAGACAAGTAGTGAATCATACCCTCACCTTTTCGTTACTAAATTAGTCGAGAATTCAAGCCCACAAATTAAAAACCGAGTTCTGAAAGTCGAAAGCACCTGGCAAGCTAATACCCCGTCCCAGATGCTCCAGATGCTCCAGTACCACCAGAATAGAATCAGGGAAGAGCAAGAACACGAAAGAAAACGTATGAAAGACACGAAAATGAAAGTACTAGTTGCACAATCTGTTCCTCAAGACAGTCAGAAGAGGGGTCCGAATCAAGCCAGTCATCCTGCAGCTCCCGTTAAAGGGAACTGCAATTATTGTAAACAGCCAGGTCATTTTATAAATGAGTGTGCAGTTCTGAAACACAACATAGCTACTGGTAAGACTAAAGAAAGACCACGTCCGCCTAGACAAGAACAAGTTTCACAGACTCCTCAGTCACAGAATGCACCACAGACAGTTACAGTACCGCAGCCTATTGCTGCAACACAGCACGTTACATCGCAGATGTACCAGTATGCACAGTCTGAGTATCCAGAGTACCAGCCATATTCATGAAACAGCCTAGAGAGGGAGGTAGGCTTGCCTCTCATCGAGATACCTGTAGATCAAGAAGGTCCCTATGTTCACAGTCAAGTATTAGGGAAAGACAGAAAGTTTTTGATTGATACAGGGGCAAGTAGGACCACAATTAGTCATGCCGAAGTTCCAGGGGCTCCGCTCTCAGGCTCAAGAAATGTTTCCCTTGGATTTTCAGGAAAACCTATCGTTAATGAGATTTCAAAGCCAGTCACTCTAGAAGTAGGTCCATTGTCCCGCACTACTGATCTGTTACTTACTAAGTCATGTCCAGAAAATCTATTAGGCATTAAAACACTGAAAGAGTTAGGTGCCGTTATATGCTGTTCCCCAGAGGGAATACGATTGTTCCTACGTGACTTTAAGGGTCACTATGTATTACGAGATTTTGATTCAAGACTGTCTAAAGTTCCGCAGCATTTATGGGCGCAAGGTCCAACTGATGTAGGTTACATGCAAATCACACCCCATCGTGTGACCCTGAAACCAGGTGTAGTGTTACCACGAATCAGGCAGTATAGATTGCCACCCGAGGCTGTAGCAGCCTTATCCAAAATTATAGACGAGCTCATGGCTCAAGGAGTAGTTGTAGAAACTGACTCCAACGTATGTAACTCTCCGATCATTCCAGTCATGAAACGTACTGATCCAAATGCACCCCCAGTATATCGATTAGTGATTGACCTACGAGAACTTAACAAATGTATTATTCCTCAGTACCCAGTTGTCCCAGATATCTCTTCCCTATTGACAGCCATTGATTCCGAAGCCACGTTCTTCACTGTCATAGACCTCAAGAACGCATTTTTTAGTGTTCCTATTCATCCAGACAGCCAGTTTCTTTTCGGATTTTGTTTAAATGGAAGGAGCTATATGTTTACACGAGCTCCTCAAGGTTTCACAGAAAGTCCTAGTATTTACAGTCAAGCACTTAAGAGACAACTAGATAATATTCACATGCCAACTGACACTGCCCTGCTCCAATATGTCGATGATCTACTGATCACAGCCCGTTCTGAACGTGACTGCGAGCGAGCGTCACTGACGGTTCTGTATTTCCTAGCCGAGATGGGGCACAAGGTGTCCCCTTCGAAGCTTCAATTCTGTGTCCAGCAAGTGGTATACTTAGGACACTTGCTGTCCAAGAGGGGTAGGCAGTTGACACCAGACCGTATCCAGTTGATAGCGAGTCTTCCCCAGCCCAAGACCCAGAAGGAGGTACGTGCCTTTATCGGCCTCACTTCTTACTGCAGACAATGGATTCCTCAGTATGCATTTCTAGCCAAGCCACTGATACAGTTAACGACACAGGAGGCAGCCGTATCGACTGTTCTCCCTTGGACATCTGAACATACACTTAGTTTCAACGAGTTAAAGAAAGCCCTATGCCAAGCTCCAGTTCTAGCTACACCGAACTACAGTAAGCCTTTTACACTTTTCATTACTGAACGCGAAGGTACAGCATTATCTGTCCTCACACAAGATCAAGCAGGACAATACAAGCCCTGTGCTTATTTTTCGAGCACACTAGATCCAGTCGCCCAGGCGTTGCCTGCGTGCCTCAAGTCAGTTGCAGCCACAGCACTAGCTATTAGACAAAGTGATTCCATAGTTTTAGGACACTCTTTGACAGTCCCACACTCCGTGGAAGTTCTTTTAAACCGAACACAAACTCAGCACTTGACAATTGCACGTTTAACAGGTTATGAATTGACACTGTTTCAGCCACACATAGAAATCAGACGCTGCAACATCCTGAATCCTGCTACACTGTTACCATCAGTTAATTCAAATCCAGCCACACATGACTGTGTGGAAGTAGTTAACATTACGACAAAGCCAAGACAAGACCTGACAGACATTCCGTTATTAGATCCCGACTTGACACTTTATGTGGATGGTTCATGTATGAGAACTAGTACAGGAGAACTAGTCGCCGCGTATGCAGTAACTACTGACACCGAAGTTATTAAGACACACCGCATTGACACTCTGTCCGCTCAAGCAGCAGAGCTAGTTGCTCTGACACAAGCCTGTATACACGCCAAGAACCTGAAAGTTAATGTTTACACAGATTCACGTTATGCATTTGGAGTTGTACACGACTTCGGAGTGCTCTGGCAGGAGAGAGGTTTCATGACTTCTCATGGAACCAAGATTCAGCATGGTCTCCTTATTCAAGCTCTGTTAGATGCCATACATTTACCGACATCTATTGCTATCATGAAATGCAAAGCACATACGAAAGTTACTGACATTATTTCTCAAGGTAATGATCTAGCAGATCGCACAGCCAAGCTTACAGCACAGACTCCAGACATTCCAGTTAACAAGACACATACTCCAGATCCAATCACATGTATGACAGTTAAGGACCCTACTCAAGATGTCATAGATATCCAGTTACATGCTACTCCCGATGAAACCAAGAAGTGGTCTGAACAAGGAGGGGTCCAGACAGATCAAGGATGGTTAACAAAGGGTAGAGCCACATGGTTTCTCCCCGACTCTATGGTTCAAGTCATTATTAATACCGCACATAGTCCAGCACATTTAGGAGAAAAAGCAATGTTAGACAGTATCCAGAACATTTGGTTCAACAAGCATTTACGAGCTGCAGCCAAGCAGAAAATCCGTACCTGTATGATATGTTGTCAGTTTAATCCAGGTAAAAGTGTCCCGGTGGAACAAGGTGGATTCCAGCCTCCTGACCACCCTTTTGAAGTCCTCCAGATGGATTATATTCAGATGGAGCAATGTCGAGGTTTCAAGTATGTCCTTGTAGTAGTATGTGCTTTGTCCAGGTGGACAGAAGCATATCCAGTCCCAGATTACACAGCCGCGACCACTGCCAAGCAGTTGGTTCGTGAATTCTTCCCTCGATATGGACTCCCTAGAGTCGTATATTCTGATAACGGTCAGCCATTCTCATCTGAGTTGATGAAGCACGTTTCCCTGTTGTTAGGGTACCAGTGGAAGTTCCATTGTGTACGCCATCCTGAAGCAGCCGGTCTAGTCGAGAGACATAATCAGACTCTGAAAATTCGAATTGCCAAAGTATGCAAAGAAAAAGGTGTGGACTGGCTAGTAGCTCTGCCAGTCGCTTTGTTTTATATGCGCATGGTCGCACATTCCAGATCAGGTCTGTCCCCGTATGAGGTCGTTTTCGGCCGCCCCCCTAACATGTGGGGTACTCCTAGACCCCGAAGTATTACTGATGTTTCATGTAATATGCTGACAGATTACCTAGCTTCCTTGATGTCTGCCCTCAACTCATGTCGTTCACAGGTTGCCGCCGCATTTCCAGACAATACCGAGGTGGCACCGCATGAGATTGTTCCAGGTTCGATGGTGCTCGTCCGGAACTTCGACAGATCAAGTCCGCTGGAGCCTCGTTGGAAAGAGCCCCGACAGGTCCTCCTCACCACCCGTACAGCCGTGAAATTGGAAGGACGCAAGGGCTGGGTGCACCTTTCTCATGTTAAACTTTTTAATGGACTGAAACCCGCCTTAAAGAACATTTCCCAGGATATCAAGACCTGCCAAAATATTGTTTTAAAGGACTGTCCCGCAAAAGACATTGCTACAACCCCTCCCCTGTTAGAGAAAACTCCGCAGCAGGAGTATAAGCAAAAACTCCGGTCTAGTAAAATAAGTCAGTCAGTTTGATTGTATAAGTCCTCCCCTAGGTGAAACGGTTAGACTGTTTCTGACATGTATAAAATAGACCCCCATAGTGAGAGAGTTAGTCAAAACTCAATTCAATGTATCGTTTTTCTAAGTTTCATATTATTTCTCAGCCTTTTGATTTCCTGCACCAGTTACGCATTTTTCCTGTATTTTCCAGTTCCTCATGTAAATATGTCTGCTAATGCTACAGTAGAGCACACGTTTAGTGATCTGCCTCCTCACGAATATTCATACCGCCTCGCTATGCGTAATAATTCATTTATCCGTATGTTACATTATTCACACCAGACCAGCAATGCCACTAATTGTTGGGTGTGTGGTCGACTCCCCCCTTTCCAGACACCGAAGGGAGTTCTGCCACTCTTTCCTTATCCCTTTTCACATAATGGTTCGTGTGGAGCATGGTCCACGTTAACGTCATCCTCAACAGATATGTCTTTTCTTAACAGCACATGTTTCCCAGACAAGCAAGGTTTCCCTCACAGAACAGGTTTAGATCTAGAAAATGAAGTGTATAATTTAGGTAATTATTCGTCGAATTTTATGGTCCTGAATGTTCAGTCTGATACTACTCCAGACTCACCTGCTATTTCAGTACTACCAGTCAAAGGCGAATTATGTGTCCGTAATTATGGTTCTGTACACGTAGGACATAGTGATTGTACTACTATTGTCAAGTATAGTGACAGCGGGAAATCTATTTTTAAAGCTTCACGTCATTCTTATTTTGTTTGTGGTCAAACTGCATATGTTCGTCTGCCCCTCGATTGGGAGGGAACCTGTTACATTGCCTTCCTACTGCCACCTGTTTTCCTAGCCCCACCTGACTATCATAGGAATTCCTTCCTAGTACATACTAGACACAAGAGAAACCTCCCGATTGTCGACTATACTGAAACTGCTGCAGAACAATTCATTGATATTGATAAAGGTGTGTTCCCTTATTTAGGTACAGTTGTAAACAGTAAGCTAATCCGTAGGTTAACAAGAACCCTTGAAGCAGTAGTAGATGAGACTGCCTCCGCTCTAGGTAACTTAACCGAAGAGCAATCCTTTATGAGAATTGTCGTGCTCCAGAATCGTCTCGTCCTTGACGTCATACTGGCCGATAGGGGCGGGGCCTGTAGACTTATCGGATCTAGTTGCTGCATTTTCATTCCAAATAACGCGCCGTCTGTTTATTCAGCTATAACCAGACTCCATAAAATTGCCCATCTATTACACCAAAATCCAGGCACCTGGACATGGTCCGGTTGGTTCTGGAATATAATTTCCGCCTGGGGATGGAAAGTCCTGTCCTTTCTAGGTATTACAGTAGCGATCATATTCAGCTGCTGCCTCTGTATACAATGTGGCCCTGCGATTTGCGGCATGTGTGCTACCTCTTGTATTCCTAGTCCCAAGCCCCGTTCTAAATCCCGTTCCAAGACAATTCGAGACGAGCAAATGGTACTGTATGAAATGATAGATGGTATCATGAATATTGATGTTTCCTGATGGAAACGTAGTGACAAGGAGGGAATGTGGAAAAGTAAAATTTGCCATGTTCTGTGTCCCTACGTGTCATCCCTCATATGTTATGTGTGCATGATCAATATGCATATGTACTCCCCATGTCCGATTCAAGACGCAATTACAGTTGTGTCCACCTCTGATATGCCATTTCCCAGTCCCCGTGAATACTACGAATATCAGGCCTATGTAAAATAATGTTGCCACGTTTCTCAGTGTGCACGTTATTTCATTATAAAGTCCCCGTTTCTAGGCCTCAAAAGGGCCTGGACATCAGATTCAGCTCCTGTCTCCTGAAGCCTCGCTGAGGAGCGATACAGCCCCCACCTGTATCCTCGACCTTTCACTTACTTCCTGCCTCGCAGTGCCCGGTGCAGCTTGGCTCTGCCTCTGAGTCTGCCAAGACTATGTTATAGTTCCAGTTATCAGTTCAGTCCTCCTTCTCTGCATTCCTAAGCTACTGAACTGCATCAATAGTTTCCGTCATTGTCTAGCCTATGCGGCTCCACGTTAGAGAAATACTGTATTTAATGGTCATTTAATATTCTTCATCACGCACTACATGTAGAATAATGCATGGTCCAGTCTTAGAGTCAGTTAGCTTTTCCCCTCATGACTTCTAGTTTATATCAACATGTTCTCTAAACATCAGATACTAGATACTGCTTAGGTACATGTCGCTCCGACCCTCCAGACTTTAGTCTCTGCTCCTAGCACAGAGTTCATAGCCCCAGCTTCTCCTAGTAACACGTCATTGCCAGTTTGCGCACCACCATCAGGTTAGAGGTCCCCGCTCCTTAGGTAGCCCCCTCCTATGTTTCCGCCCATTCATGACATATTCTGTTACGTCTGCACCACATGTCTATGTATACGCCCAGTTACACCTACTTTTACTCTTATCTTTCGCGACTGCTACGCGTCACGCCTTCTGTTCCACCCACTGCTACGCCTACTGCAATGTAATGCTATGTGTTTGCGCTATGTATATATGCTCGTGTATTGTTATCAAAAGTTAGCGCGCTCATCCCAGACCCAGCCCCAGCAGCTGCTGGGCCCCTGTCGCCCTGCTGGGCCCCTGTCGCCCTGCTGGGCCCTGTCATCCTATTCCTATGCAGGTTGTCCTGTTCCTGTCCTTATGCTGTATTAAACCTGCAAAACTCCTACTACCTCGAATCTTGACTCTTATTTATTGAGCTATCTGTTATGATATATGTCTAGTCAAAAATAGGGTATTATTTATTTATTTACCACAGGCTTGAGCCCCCGCGTGAGCACCGTAGCAATGCCGCGGCCCGTGAAGCCTTGCCCATTGGTGTTTGGCCGCGCCCCTCTGACAATCATTGAGCTTACACGTCGTTATGTACCTGTTTATTGAAGTTGGTGCTTGAGCCCCCGCCTGAGCACCGGAGCAGTATGCAAAGCTTTGTGCTCCCCGCTGTTAGGCTGAGTGGCTTGAGCCCCCGCGTGAGCACCGTAGCAATGCCGCGGCCCGTGAAGCCTTGCCCATTTGTGTTTGGCCATGCCCCTCTGACAACGTCCAGGAGGCGCGCCCCGTGAATACGGCGCCCATTTAGGTTTTGCCACACGCCTCTGACAATGTCAAGGAGTAATGTCAAGGTTTTTGTTTACAATGCTGTTTTCGCTTTTACCAGTAATGACGGGGAATGGCGCACCCCGCGCCCCATGAATGCCGTGCCTATTGGTGTTTGCTGTTTGTCCACGCCCCTCTCACAATGCCCACACCCACAAGGGAGTCCTGTGAAGGTTTGTTCTCCGCGCCCATCGCTGACAGCACAACGCCCACGCCCACAAGGGACTACTTTACCCCTACGGTTGTTTTACCTTTGTAATGTATATGGTGGCCACTTGTATAGCCTATGTCCATCTGCTGCAACTGTCCTTTCCAATGCTGTATTGGGTGTTGTGATTGGTGCTGTGGTTCCTGAGATTACCCGCCTCAAAGGTTTGGGCTCTCTCTTTATTATATTAGTATAGGTTAAACACTGCTGCCAACCGAAAGCTGCTGGGCAGGCGGTAACTTTATACGTCAATCAAAGAACAGAGAGAAGAGCATCCCCAGAAGCATTGTTATAACGATTGAGAGCAGATTTTTCCCAAGTCCCTTACATAAAAAATGTTCATCAAACGCTTGAAGCAAATGAATGTCTTGTCATACAGGTAAAAGGCGATGTTGAGTCAACTGGAGTGGAAGTGAGTGTGTTTGGAAGGGGGACATTTGTAGAGAGAAAGATAACACGTATTTTGCAAAGGTAAGAAGAGAGGTAGGCAAAAAAGGGAGTAAAACCAATAAAGAATGGAAAAGGGTGAAAAGCAACAAGGTAGGAACAAGAAAGCCTCTACCTGACATATGGAAAGTTGTTCTCCCACACACAGATGCACAGTCCGCTTAGCACTGAATCAGTGCAATTTTGATCCCATTCTGACATATTGTAGCAATGCATCATAATCATTCAAAGCCCACACTCGAATATATTCTGTGTGAATAATGTTACTAAGAAAAATGGAGTATTGCATATTTAAAGTACTCCACGTGAAGATTAATGAGACTTATAATTATGTGCCTAGAACATGACTAATAAAGATCTATGTATCATTTACATGTTAATGTGACAGGAGAAGTTAACGTTTAAATTTGTCTCATTGTGAGGTTAATCGATTAGAATGTGTATGTGTAGACTAATGTTTAAATATTTATACGTGTTACAAGAATTATTTGCATCCAGGCACATTTGGAATGACATCTTCATAATTATTTACAATTTATTCATGTATTAAGAAGCAGCATTTATTATTTGTGTAGAAAAGTACACATATTATGTAACCTTATGCACTGCTAAATTGACATAAAAGTGGGGCTTGAGAAACCGTTCAGTTCAAGTTCAAGCTCAAGTTTGTTTAAAGGGTAACATGTCATTCCTATTTAACTTTCAATGTACAATGTATTTGCTTGTATTTTTGTTTCCACTACAGGTGTTAACAAAGCCTCATTAGTTAGCCTAGAAGGCTTTTGATTTTATTAGATAGCAAGGTGTGAGAAGAATAAGTTTAGCAAGGAGAAACGAGGTAACGAGCAAGGAGGTGAATTCTCATGGAGGAGAAAAAGAATGGCCAAGGATGAAGGAAGTTGCAACTTATCGATGTGGGAAAGGTGGTGCAAGTATGCAGTTGTGCCGGAATCATTGAGAAGTACTAGTGTGATGTATTCCTATAGGTTCTGTATCGATCCCCCTATTCCTGACCCTATTCTGGTTAACAAATTAACTAGCAGCCATCCCATGATGCAGAAACCGTTATCTGATTACGCCAGACCATGGCACAGGAGCGCGTTATCTGATTAGGTCATAACGCTTGCCATCTAATTAGGCAAGCAATATTCCTCCAGCCCCTGATAAGGCATACGGAGTTCTCAAAACAAATCAAACCTATGACAACCTGGGAAAATCCCTGCGGCCATTGTTTTGATTTCTCAAAGAACTTCAGTAAAAGAATGTGCTAACGACCAGCTCGTATGACATCCTTATTGACGTATCTATGTCCATCCTTACGTCAATCTCGGCACCTTACAGGTATAAATATTACCGATATTGCCTTAAGCAAACACACGCGGTGGTGACGAGATCGGAGCAGCGAGACTTGCCGAAGCTCAGCAGAGAGCGAAGCCCACACGCGCTGCCCCGCCTTCCTGACGCGCTGAGAACGAGACGCTGCTTTCTCCTGCCGAGAAATCCAGCTCCGGCGCTTCCGAGCAGCCCTCGCAGGCAGCTTGGAATATCGAGACCTCAGACGAGAGATACTATCCCTCAACCATCCTAGATCTCAGGTACAGAGCTGAATAACCCCTTGCAGAGAATTCTTGAGTCAGTCACTTGGCAAAACAAACTTAACTTAAACTGCTACTTTCTATCCCCGCCCACGTATTAGGCTTAGGTCAGGTACACTGGGGTAGGCTTAGTTAGAAGCACCAGTTGAGTACTATTAGTTAAATGTATATGTGTATGTATATATTCTGTCCATTTTAAATAACGTATGGCTTAGAAACCATATCAATGTTTTTACAGTATTATTTTATAATTCTGCTTTTATTGTATGCACTTTACTTAACCATAAGTATTGCGATAATATCGATCCATTTCTCTTGTACGAGAAAAGAGACTGATCAATAAATAACATCTTTTATTGAACACGCCCGTCTCTTCCTTTTCTCTACAATCTGGTGAAACTAAGAATGCACGTACTGACTGAGTAAAATAAGTTGTCTTTTGTTTTCACACGACTCTAGAGATACACTCTTGATTAGGGGAGAGCAAAGTTGTCATGTTCTATGGTTGTCAGAAACTAAATCCCTTCTTGTCTATCCAGGGAGGTTCAACTCCTCCTTGCCTATTCGAGAAAGTTTCTAGTGAACTCTAAGCTAGCTGGCAAACCCAAAACTTTAAGTCTAATATCGACAGTAGAAGACCTAGTTAACGTCTGGTCTAGGTCTATACTATTGGAGGTATTATTCCAATGCGCAGAGCCTATTGGGATAATAGGAACTACACTACATGGCGCCCAACGTGTTTGGATAGGCGATAAAACTAACGCAAGACTTTAGAGTAACTCAGTCGTGCTCTTTCACTCAGACCCCTTTTTCCCATAATACTCCAAAGACGTCTGGAGTGGGTGAGAGGTAAAATCCGCCAAACCTCGCAGGAGGGAACTCCTATGTATGGTTCTTGGTTCAATCAACGTTGAAGGATACACTGTTCCAAAATATTGTGCATCTAATCTTTGTTTCCACAAGAAACCTGATCTGCAAACAAACAGAATAACCTTCCTGAAAGTAAAATGCCAGAAAGTGATGATGAAAGAGAGAGAGCTAGAGTAGCAGCTGAACTAATAGAAGCTGATAATACTATGCAAGAAGCGGACCCGGATATAAAACTCATCCCGGTCAACATAAGAAGATCTATAACGTTAAAACTTATAGAAAATGGACTGACACCAAGAGGTGGTACAGTCATATTCGTAATTGAGGCACACGAATATCGGCAGACAGAGGTATTCTATTCATGGATAAACTTTCCAGCAGCAAATGCTGTAACGAAGGAGTTCCACTATTATAAAATAGAGGAACCTCCTAATGAGTACACTCCTTTCGAGGAAGTAGAAGTACCACTTAAATTCCAAGAGCACCTGCTCTTGTTTAATGGCGCCCTAAAACACAACAAACACATCACCAGGCTCGGTCCACTAGGTAGACCAGGAGCAACGTGGCCGGTCCTAGCCGGATACACACCACATCCAGACATCGAAAGAATGTCTGCAGCAGATGTTTAAGTACAACTAAAACAATTAATTAAAATATATAGACAACTAGTCCAATATGTAATGCGGACTTCAACCATCCAACCTGTAGTTAAAATTCCACAGCTGACCCCTCATCAGGGGAACACAAATAAAATTACACCACAGAACATACAGTCCTGCCTAGGTAAAGTACCAGCTAAACGGGAACAAATACCATTCTGGTTAGCACAAAAAATCACCCAAATAGAGGCGGTGTTTCCAGACACCACCCCTGTGGATAAACACAGGATTCTGACTATCTGTCTTCCAATGGGAATCGCACCACACGTGGAGGACTGTGACACTTGGGGTACAGTCTTTGCTTCCATTTACACAAAAACACATGGTGTACCATCCATGTCGGTAATACCAGATGTGCTAAAACAAATTCAAGACGAATACGGTCCAGAACCCGCTTTAACTCTCGGTATGAAATTACTAAAAGACTTCAAGCAGGTCTCGGCAATATTACTAGCCAACATAAAAGGAGAAGCAGCGAATGTGGCGATCCGCCAGAGGTTAAAAGAGACCGATATAGCTGACCAACCAGCTGAAATTGCCAGAATTATAGAAAAATCCTATGAAGAACTAGGTAGAGATAGTTTGGGTGGAATACCAGTAAAGCCCCAACTAATTGAAAGTCCTGAAAAAATATTTATTAAAAATAATCTAAACAGTCAAAAGAAGAACTGGGATGGAAACAAACAATCCAATCCAAAAGAAAAAAGATTCCAGTCCAGAGGAAGGTCTCCTCGGCGGAGAGAAAGATCTCCGGACCAAGGACCCAAGTCTCCCCAAAGGGAGCCCTCTGTGAAAAAATACAACCTTAGAAATAGGGATAACATAAAGAAACCGGATAGATATCAAGATTTTGATACACGTCCCTCTAAATCTTTTCAGACTTCCTCGCAGAAATCGGAAAGAAGAGGACGATCGGAACCCAGGGAAGGGCACGTCAAGTCCAAAGACAAGGAACCTGCTCATCCAAATAAAAAATTACAGTTTCCAAAAAAGAAGGTAGCCAGTATTAAAGTATTCAACAATGCCGAGAATACTGAGGACACAGCTGAAAAACGGAGAGTGGGCTCAGACAATGCTAGACAGCGCAGCAGAAGTGAGCATAGCACGCATAGTCCTTATGAATCATCTGGAGACAGTGGACACGAATGAATACATTCAGGTGGAAACTGCAGACACCAGAGTTAGCAAACCTCACAAAATATATGAAATAACTTTACGTATAGAAGGGGATAAGACTAGGAAAATAAGGGGCCTTTTTTGGGATAATCTCTCCAAGGGCTATGACATCCTTCTAGCTGAAAAAGATTGGCCACCAGAGTTCGTCAGGGAGTGCCCACATGGCGAAGAAATAATTATGCCTGCCTTCTCAAATCATATTCCAATTCATAAAAAATATACACTTGCAAGAAAGTGGGCAGTAGCTCAAGCTCCTGCTTTATATAAAAATCATGTAGGATGGGATGAGGAGTCTCCTCCTCACAAAATCCAGTTAAAATCACAACCTACTGCACAAAGGCAGTATCCAATCAAGCAAGAAGCTAAAAAACAGGTAAAAGAAATTCTAGATCAACTAGAATACCAGGGGGTGATTGAAACTTGCACCTCACAAATGAACAACCCTTTGTTTCCTGTCTCCAAACCAGACAATTCATATCGTCTAGTTTTGGATTACAGACACCTTAACTCATGTTGCAAAGCTTTTGCAGTACAAAACTCGCATAGTGCTGCACTAATGAATAACATAGTGCGCAAAAAAATAAAACAACATTACACATCTCTAATGGATTCTTTTTTCAAAATATAGCACCAGAGAGCAGATACTTGTCAGCGTTCTCAATAAATGGCGCTCAAAAAGAATTCTGTCAGTTACCCCAGGGGTACAAGAACAGCCCAGGATTATTCTCAGCGAGAGTAACAGAGTTACTACAAACATATGATGACGAAGCATTATCGTATGTCGACGACATATACCTAACAGACGATGACTTGGATACTCACTTGAAGAGAGTGAACACCATAATACTTGGGTTCGCGGCAGAGGGTTACAAATTCAACTTTAAAAAATCTAGAATTGCCCATCTAACAGTCCTGTTCTTAGGATATGAATTATCAAGTGAAGGCAAAAGCCTGGCTGACAATTTCCTAGAGAAATGTGCCGTACTCCAAGCACCTAGAACACTAAAAAACCTACAGTCAATTCTAGGCTTCCTAAATTTCGGAAGAACATACATTGCAAATTACGCAGAAAGGGTCAAACCCCTTTATGATCTAATAAAACCAGATTTAAAAAAAACCAATTGGACTCAAATACACACAGAAATTCTGAGATCCTTACAAACAGATATGTTAATTAAAACAAAACTAGAAACACGTGATAACACACGCAACCTTGTGATTCGAGTCATCCCAGGAAGATGCGGATTCACATACCTGACCTCTAATGAGGGAGAAAAGGTACCAATTGCATTCAAATCACACTTGTACACTAAAGCTGAAAAGAAATTCAGCATTAAAGAAAACATTGTTCATGCAGTTCAAACCGCAATAGCTAGAGAAAAAGATAAAGCTGACGGTAGACACATCACAGTCAGAACAGCAGAATCAGCCTTTGAGGCATTAACAACCCCGTGTAATTTACCAACAATAGCATTGAATCCGGAATGGATACAATGGGTGAATTGCATTACAATGGACAAAGTAAAATACTACTTTGATCCAGAACTAGAGGAACTAAAATATCTAGAATATGAAAGAATATTCCCTCTGCCAATCGACATTCTGCCATTACGACAGTACGCTTGTGTAATCTATACAGACGGACATGCTCAACCATCCGTTTGGGGAGAAAAAGCATACAACCCCACATGTGAGATTACAAAAGAAGTGTGGCGCGGAGGTATACTAAGACCTCTATTAACAAAAACACACTCAGTAGAAAC
Source organism: Lissotriton helveticus (assembly GCF_964261635.1). Classification (NCBI taxonomy): domain Eukaryota; kingdom Metazoa; phylum Chordata; class Amphibia; order Caudata; family Salamandridae; genus Lissotriton; species Lissotriton helveticus. Next base: position 965,632,265 of record NC_136070.1, read on the forward strand.
TAATTCAGAACAACAGACTGAAATAATAGCATTGAAAATGGCGCTAGATAATGCAGATCGCGAATTCCCGACACTCATAGTGTCCGATTCGTATTATTGCATCAAATCATATAACAGCGATTTACAGAAATGGATTCAAAACGGTTACAAAGATGACACAGGTGCAACAATAAAGCAAAAACTGCTTTGGGAACAAATAGTTCTGTTAAAAAAAGAACTACCAAAGACTCACGTGATACACTCACTGAGTCATCAGCGTGATGGCGTTCACGTTGCAGGGAATTCATTGGCTGAGAAAGCCACAGCGGTAGCAACTAAATCGGCTTCCGTAACTAGGAAAAAGCGTGCAGTAAAATACATTGACGGTGAAACAATGCTGGCGGTGAAAACGTCATCAAAAGGCGACTGCTCAGCGTTACCGATCAGTTACCCACTCGAATATACATACATAATCGATGCGAACTCCGTTCCTTTTGCTCGAATCCCTGGAGTGGGGGATAGAGTAATTCCAAACAAGGACAGGAGAACTTTGTTAATAGCAGACGCACATATGGGCGAGGGTCTCAGACACCTCAAACTAAAAGATTCTCTGGAAGAACTACAATCAGTGTACTGGTGGCCAGGCATGAGCCTGCATCATCACATTTTTGTAAAAAAATGCCCGGGCTGCAACAGAGATCGCAGCGGCGAGAGGAACGGGGTAATACCATGGCGTTTCACTCAATAAGGGCTAAACAATAATCAGTGAAACAAGTGTAAATAATGCGTCCCATTAACAAATAAAGACTAGTTTCCACTTATAAATGTAGACCCCAGCACTCGGCTGACGTCGGGACTGTTATACAAAGATTTGCGAGTCTAAATGGCATATACGCTAGGAGCATGCTACGTTTGACCAATGTTTTCACTTTAGCCCTCAAGCTTGTGGGAAAGCACGGCCAAATGAGCATAGCGAAGCGGGATTCTTCTCACTTCCTTCCTGAGGGATACGGGATGGTGTAAAGAAAAAACCAAGGCATAAAGCAATCTATAACAGCAAAGGTATTAGGTTCGGGAGCTGGGTGGGTCAAACATCTAATAAGTGTCCAACGTAGTCTAAACAACTTGCCAAGAAATTCTCTGAGGGGATTCAGTCCGTACGAATTACTGTTTGGGACTAGGATGCTAGTCTTAGATCTTGACAGTCAGACTTCAGTGGTGAAAGAAAAAAGCTTTGATATCAAAGATCGTTTGGCTATTTTACAGGACTTAAACGAAACAAGAAAAGACCTGAGCAACATAAAGTTGAAACAGCAGCCAACAACCACTGAAGAACCACCACCTGTCCCAGCAAGACCTGTCTGGATTCCAAAAATCGGGGATCTAGTCAGAGAAAAGATCGCGGTAAAGAAGGAATTTGGGCCTTCTTACAGAAAAGCAGTTCCTGTCTTGTCCATCAACGGGACGAGATCAGTTGTACTACCGCCACTTGCTGGTAAAAAGGAGAACCGAGTTGTATCCATCGACCTGGTAAAACCACAATCATGTGGCCGATAACAAACAGTAGGCCAAGTGGACTCCCGATAAGTAGTAGAACACCGAGGTTTGCTACAAGTACAGAGGTGCTAACTAAAAGGCTAATCACATTCGAAACGCCTACAGAACAACAACAAGGAATATGCAACAATGCAATGGAACTCACACCTCTGAAAACCCAAATAAAAACATTTAGTAGAGACACACCAACCTACAATGAAGTAACAAATGAATATGCTGAAGCTGCAAGAAACAGTAATCCTGAAGCAATTGGAACAATAGACAGAACGGCATCCGGCTACTTCATCAACTTTGATGATTCTTCTGAAGATCTAAGTGAATCAAAGACACAGCCATCAACAAAAACTTTTAAAGACAAAGCTAAGGAACTTTTGAAACAGCTGAAAGAAACCTATCTAATTTCTCCATGGATTGAATTTTGGGTGTCCTTTGGTGTATTTATCCTGATACTTTGGCTCATCATGATACTATGTTTGGGACGCTTCATTGAGGGAAAATATGCAAAAATGGACACAGCAAGCCAGAAAATCAACTTGATCCTCAAGCCACACACGTCTTCACACGTCGAGAAAAGAGAACTTTCTTCAGTCAACTTCACAGCCAATCCTATACCGGGTGGGGTAGCATGGGACAATACTGACTATGAAATCTATGGTCCGGTTGAAATCCTCAAATATCCACACCAAATCAAGATCTCGTTGAGTGACTTTGTAAAACCAAACTCATTTGCTGATGATTGGGACTTTGAAAGTATTAATGACATGATGTCTGACCTAGTGATGTCTGCTAAATTTACCAAACATGATTATTTGCAGGGTTCATCTAATTATGACAGTATGTACTGCTACAACCACTATGGTAACCATACTTTACATAAATCAGCACAACCTAGAAATGTTTTAAATTATAATCAATGGGAACATTGTGCAACCCCTCCAAAAGGAAGCTCAAGAACCTTTTATGACAAATATTCATACTTTTCAGGGTTCAACACAAGTAATGCTGAAACATTTTTTTTCAAATTGTCAAATAAGACAGGAACAAAAACCATGCTTACAAACACGAAATTGATATATTCGGACTCATTTTTTGAACAAATGAATACATTTGGTTTTGATTATTGGGACAAAAATGTTGAAGTAAAAAGTGTTTGGGGTACAAAAGAATGGCAAGTACAAGGTATAGAATCATTGTTTAGAGCCTGCATGATCCCAGAACAAATTATATTCTTGAATTAAGCTATTCAACAAACTACCTGTCTTGGATTAGCCAAAATCAAAGACTTAAATAAACCGTCTATTCCAAAACCAACAATGAACAGCAATAACTCTGCAGATGAAGAGATAGACGTAAACTTTGTATTAAACCAAAACAGAACAAATCCTGATTGGAAACAATGGTTGATCTGGCCCACAGATACTAATAACTGTCAAGACAGATTCCTGAACAAAACACAGGGGTTCACATTGACCAGGCCAGACCCTAGATATTCCCAAAGACAACACCCAGGGATAATCACCACCTACAGTGTGGGCAAACTCTGCCTTCAATGGCTACAAACTTCCACACTGACAGAGATTAAGCAACACCTAACTTTACTTACTGATGGTGCTGACTTGCGTGATTTCATTATGGGACCGCGCAAACAGCGTCAAAAACGCTTCATAGCAGCCTCTATATATGCAGCTTACAACGAGGCCTGGAAGATAACTCAAATTGAGACAGCAGAAAGTATACGGGAAATTGACCGTATTAATTTGGAAAAATCGCTTTCTGTAGTGGACAATGGGTTAATGACTCTGTCCTCCAGAATCTTTTCATTGGACAGCATTGTGTCATCAGCAATCGACATAATATCGCAAGACTTACTGTTGTTACAACACGGTCAGTCTCAATTGCGTTCTATTGTACAGCTTGGCTGGGCGTTACAAAATCTGCGTTCAGGCTATGTGCCTTGGCGTTTAATCAACACAACGTCACTATTCAATATCTTTAACCTTACTGATAAACAAATCAGTATGGCACAAAAGGGTGCTGATTATACAATCCTGAGCATTGAGAAACTCGAGAGATTACCATTGACAATGTCAGAACGACCTGTCATTGAATGGATAATACATGGGATAATTAATATTCCGATATCTACTTTCAGGTTTCAATACTGCCAAAAATATATACAGGCTGGCATGTACGAAAAATTGGGTAAAGGGTACATTAAGACAACATGGAACTTGCCCTATTCACATGCATGTGTCAGTAATAAAGGACAGAAAGTGTTTCTTAGTGGCAATAATTGTGCGAGGTCACTAAGCGGTACACTTCTGTGTAATGGAATTAGTTTGCATGGAGCCTGTGAAGGGAATTCAAATAACCTTTCATGTCACCAGCTAAGCACACCTGCAACAGAGATAGAACCATTCTTTAAAAGACTCTATAACGGGAGTTACATTCTAATTGTGGATCGCAGATGTTGTAGTCTACTGCCCGGGGTTCCTTATCTCGTAAGTACGACTGCGAAGGTCATGTGCTGTGGACGCTCATTGTTCCCCAGCTCCTTTCCAGACAGGGAGGCAAGGGCATGGCCTAACTTGAAAATTACTTCTATTCGAGTTGATACTTTAAGCAGAATGAAAACAGTGCTTCTTCAGACGCCGACCAGGCTCACGTCATCAAAAGAAACGTATGATCTCCTAGTCGCAAGGACGACTGCAGAGATTCACTCATTATTATCAACTAATTCCCCCATACATTTCGCAGAAATCCTGAATGAAATCTTAAATATTTCTGATACCAGTGGAGTCTCAAATGTATTTAAGACAGTATTTTCGATGGCATTAACACCATTCAAAGCCATACTGGGTATTTTTCCAAACTTCGTCCATTCGATTTTTGGAGGAGTTCCCCTCATTTTGGGACTAATTGCAGGAATCCTATTCTTAGTCCTTATATTTCGTTATGGCAAACCATGTCACAGACAAAACACCCGCGACAAGGGAAGAAACAATCCGAGCCATTGGATACCGGGACCGGATATCAAAAATCCTGGGACTAACCCGGCTTAGAGACCTGAACATGACTTGGTTTCTTTCATTTCGACCGATATGGCAAAGATGTGTTTTACCTGTATTAAGGTGCATGCTGTGCGGAGAAGAATGCGTGTTGGACACCTGTCTGACGCTACAATCGGATGCGCCAATGGATGCAGAAACATTGTTGGGTCCGGTAAAGGCTCATGCATTGTGCTGCCCTCAACGGCTGCCAATCCTGATGACGGCATTCGTTGAAACTTCACCACTACGATTAAGGGGTAGTGAAGATCAAGATGAAAGCAGCATCGATCAGGTACAACCTTCTGTCAGCAATACTACTCAAAACGTCAATGGAGACAATCATGCACATGAATGCATGGTTACATCCTTTTCCAAGTTAGTGGAACTCTCACAGGAAGCTGTTGACAGCTTTTTCAGCAGTCTCAATGATATGATGTTCTCACCAGAGCAGAAATAATGACTCTTGAACAAGCTAGCACACGGCGTTCCCGACACCTTGAATTTGGCCTTCAACTTTAATAATAAAGTAGCAAGATCAACTTTTCCTCCAGTCCACGGACAGCAATTTTTTTAGCAGCCCCAACATTTTTTTTAAAATCTTACGGGACACTTTTCTTCTGCTTAAAGTAAGAACTATTCTTAGAGAACTAATTTCTATTTTTAGAAACTTCATAGACATTAGCTGCCCGCTGGTATGTTCATAAATATTTTTGAACTGTGATGAAGTGGTCTCGAACTTTTCTTCTGTATTAAGAGCCATTTCATGTGTAATTCTAATATTCAATTACTAATAATGTATACATATGCGTGATTATTTTAGTATTATTCTACTGCTTGAGTGCATATAGTACATATGACTATTTTTTTCCCGTATGTTACATAATTTCAAAATGCATTATGTGTATTTTGGGGTGGTAAGGTATACACGATACTCTACAGTATGTTTTACTATGCCTAGATTCGTAAATATGGCCATAGTTAGCGTGGAGTGGGTGTGATGTATTCCTATAGGTTCTGTATCGATCCCCCTATTCCTGACCCTATTCTGGTTAACAAATTAACTAGCAGCCATCCCATGATGCAGAAACCGTTATCTGATTACGCCAGACCACGGCACAGGACCGCGTTATCTGATTAGGTCATAACGCTTGCCATCTAATTAGGCAAGCAATATTCCTCCAGCCCCTGATAAGGCATACGGAGTTCTCAAAACAAATCAAACCTATGACAACCTGGGAAAATCCCTGCGGCCATTGTTTTGATTTCTCAAAGAACTTCAGTAAAAGAATGTGCTAACGACCAGCTCGTATGACATCCTTATTGACGTATCTATGTCCATCCTTACGTCAATCTCGGCACCTTACAGGTATAAATATTACCGATATTGCCTTAAGCAAACACACGCGGTGGTGACGAGATCGGAGCAGCGAGACTTGCCGAAGCTCAGCAGAGAGCGAAGCCCACACGTGCTGCCCCGCCTTCCTGACGCGCTGAGAACGAGACGCTGCTTTCTCCTGCCGAGAAATCCAGCTCCGGCGCTTCCGAGCAGCCCTCGCAGGCAGCTTGGAATATCGAGACCTCAGACGAGAGATACTATCCCTCAACCATCCTAGATCTCAGGTACAGAGCTGAATAACCCCTTGCAGAGAATTCTTGAGTCAGTCACTTGGCAAAACAAACTTAACTTAAACTGCTACTTTCTATCCCCGCCCACGTATTAGGCTTAGGTCAGGTACACTGGGGTAGGCTTAGTTAGAAGCACCAGTTGAGTACTATTAGTTAAATGTATATGTGTATGTATATATTCTGTCCATTTTAAATAACGTATGGCTTAGAAACCATATCAATGTTTTTACAGTATTATTTTATAATTCTGCTTTTATTGTATGCACTTTACTTAACCATAAGTATTGCGATAATATCGATCCATTTCTCTTGTACGAGAAAAGAGACTGATCAATAAATAACATCTTTTATTGAACACGCCCGTCTCTTCCTTTTCTTTACAATCTGGTGAAACTAAGAATGCACGTACTGACTGAGTAAAATAAGTTGTCTTTTGTTTTCACACGACTCTAGAGATACACTCTTGATTAGGGGAGAGCAAAGTTGTCATGTTCTATGGTTGTCAGAAACTAAATCCCTTCTTGTCTATCCAGGGAGGTTCAACTCCTCCTTGCCTATTCGAGAAAGTTTCTAGTGAACTCTAAGCTAGCTGGCAAACCCAAAACTTTAAGTCTAATATCGACAGTAGAAGACCTAGTTAACGTCTGGTCTAGGTCTATACTATTGGAGGTATTATTCCAATGCGCAGAGCCTATTGGGATAATAGGAACTACACTACACTAGCAAAAGTCATGTGGGATTGTCTACCTTGAATACACTTGATATTTTATTCTGTAACTTGGTGAGGGAAAGGAGAGACATTTTAGGACTACACGGGGAGCAGATCAATGAGTTTGCTTGTGTGGCTTTATGCCACATGCCCATGAAGACTCTGACAGCTAACATCTTTCTAATTTCATCTTTATTCTATGCTTCTTAGTTTAGGGTTGTCCCTTTAAGGCAGTGTAGGGAGACACAGCATACCCATGCTTACCTATGGGAATCATTTGATGCAGTTTAATACTCATTTCTTTTTCCTGATTATGTACATTGTCAATATAGAGTTAGTTGTCTGCTTTGTATTATAGAGGGGTAATCTCTTTAGGAGATTTGGACTTATTTTCTTTGTTCTGTATTTCTATATGGTAATGTTGTTGCTGGTCTATATCGATTTGTTTCTAAATTTCGAATGACATGTTACTAATCTTTGATTTAGTTGTCAAGTGGGTTATTGTGTAACCAAATTGGGTACACTGTATTGAGATTCAATTGTGATTGTTTTCTCACTCTTACCTCTCAGCTGCTACAAAGATAAATGTTTAAGTGGGCCCGAGCTCTCGCAGCACCAATGGTAGGCCTTAATTAGGAGAAAAACAAAAACACCATGTACAAAAATGACACTGTGAATTTCACTTTCTTTGCAACTCACACTGTCAACATTGAGATTCCTTGTGAATCACACGCAAAAAGGCCTGTGTAATTAGGCAGCAGCATGCATGCGCACTCCCACACTACCCGCTGACAGTAGTCATTGGGCTATGCTGGTTGGTAGGATATTTCTGGCCCCAACAGGTTGTCTTTGTATTGGCAGCTATTTTGGGGTTTATTTCCAGGTCTGCTGGAGACAGAGAGAAGAAGAAGGCGGCAAAGACCACCACAACAAGCCAGTCTCCCTTTTTTCGTTCGTCACTGATAGTGTAATACATAAGGATGATATTTGCACTACACAATCTCAGCATAATATCGAAACTCCGCTATGTCCACTAGGATGGACCCTTTTCTTGAACTGAAGCTGAAATCCCAAATTCAGTAGCATTGCAATGACAGTGAAGCAGATTATTCTCTACAGTAATGATAATGAAGGATGTTTTCAACCTATAAATGTTTATTAGCAAATTAGTAAAGTTACAGCCTCAATCAAATCAATTAAGCATTAATCAAGATTCACCAGAATACAGCATACATGAATACACTCAAAATTATTCAAGTTAATACAGGTGAGCATTTAATTAGTAATGGCAATGTACGCAAATCAAAGGGAAATTTCGTTCCCTTAAAGGAAACTCCCTAATGCTAAACTAAAGCAGAAGGCATGTTGGGGAATTCAGAAGCAGCCGGTGTCAACAAATATAGCAATGAAATATAAAACAAATAAATCTTTCAGTTTGAATAAGAAGTAATGTGCTTGCTCTTGAGAGTATGTCTAAAAGCAAAAATATAAACAGCATTGGTGTGATGAGAAGAAAAAAGACGTCCACCTTCTAAGAATCTAACTAGCTGACAAACTTCACAAAGTTAGAACATGAAATTTCATCAAGAATGATACATTACATAAGTTCCCACCAAGTGAGGACCAGTCAAAACCCATTCTAAACCCAAAACTGTATTTGGTGTTGGCCTTTTTCTCACGGATAATATAATGGCTTCTTCATTCATCATGGCCTTCAAGATATCTCACAAAGAAGCATTCACCTCCTTTTCTCTGGTCCCAGGCAGGTGCTAGCAATCATCATCCAAACTAGTTAACGACTGCTCTACGACTTTCAAAATGTAATTTAACAAAGTACAGCATCTCTTAATGAGAACACGACGACCCTTGTGTCAGAAAGGAAAAGAAGAAAGTTTAGCACAACAAACAGAAATGCAATGTTTAACTTTAAAATGGAGTGAAGCACGGAGACCGACTCACGCTAAGGTTAAGATGTACATTCTATTCAAGGTTAATAAAAACACGAGGGGCATATTAGCAAGGGCAATATCGCCGCTTTGGCGGGACTTTTTCCCGCTAAAGCGGCGATATTTTTATTGCCCTATTAGCAAGCTGTCGCTAACAGCAGTTAGCGACGGCTTTTAGGCGATAGCTACAGGTTTGGGGCCCGCTTTGAATGTCAGCGATATTTATCGCTAATGACATGCAAAGTGGGCGTACCCAAACTGTTAGCGACTGAAAACAGTTGCTAACACAGCTATCGCCTATTAGCAAGGTAGGCGAAGCGATAAAAGCGCGATTATCGCTATAAACTAACGCAGACATGTGATGTTGAAGTCTCTCTCTTTGAGTAGTTTTGTCTTTGGGGTACCTACAGTGCCATATGCACGAAGCATCTCTATCCACGAGAGGGAGCTAGTGAGCGCTGAGCATCGAGAGCTAGGACGCCATTCTGCCCTGGTCGGCTGGTCGGGAGGCCGAAAGCTGTCTGACTGTTTGTTTGCGGCGGCAAGATTTGGCTGGGGCTGTGGCTGCGAAGTGAACTGGTGATTTCACTGCCTCAATCCTTGTACCGCTGTACCCGCACGCCTCGAGCTGCCGCGTCACCACCACTGCACAGCACCGCACCTCCCGCATCTGGCGGGTGTGGCTCTGCGGCTCCACGGCTCCACGGCGGACTGAGCTGGCGAGCTGGCGAGTGGGGGGCACGGACGGCAGGCGGCGGGCGGCAGGCGGTGCACCACGTCAGTGCAGGCTGCAGGCTGCCAGTAAAGTCGGGCTTGGAGCGGGAGCTGTGCCCTGGGTGCTGTAAAGCGGGTCTGAGAGACCATACGCTCGAAAGGACGACGGAAAGGACACCTGAAAGGGAATATACACACAGACAGGATCCTGCGGTGCTCAGTAGCTCCTAAGGGGGCATGCTGAGGAGTGTGAGGAGCGAAGTATTTTTCTTACTTGCTGAATCCTGCTGGAAAAACGGGAAAAAAAACGGGAAAACAAAACGGGAAAACAATAGTAAATTACTGCTATTGTGACGTCAGAGCCAGTGAGCCAGTGAGCCTACTACCTTTTGCCTGGTGCTACCCTCCTCAACAGACACATCTCAGTTACTACAGTGAGTACAATTGGGGTGACTGTGACCTGTATACTGTGAACTGTGTACTGTGGAGCTGCAGGAGGGGAGAAAGGCATTGGAAAGACCTGGGAAAACCTGGATAGCTTGGATAACTTGGATAACTTGGAGGTTTGGGGGGAGAAGTGTGCTGGTCTGGGTGAGCGAGGTGGACAACATAAAGGGTCACCATTGTCTCCATTGTCTCGCCGAGGATCCTGGTTATACTGCTACAGTGCTCAGCTTTTCCTTCCCGGACTTGTCCTTGCCTCCTCCCCGACGGCAGCTGTCCATTATTTATAGGGCAGACGTGTTTGGGAGGGTGAGCGCTCAAGGGTGAACGGGAGGCAGAGATAGAGACAGAGACAGAGACAGGTAGAAAATTTGAGTGGTCATCGGTGGGATTCATACCACCCAGTTTCTTTACCACCGTTTGCACTGGTAGAGTGCAGCTGGGATATAGTGTGAACAACAAGTACCCCCTGTTCAAAAATGATAGTTCATGGGACAGGGAAATAAACTATGTGTGTAATATGTTAACATTCATAACAAGCAAAGGAAAGAAAGGTACAAAAGGACCTACACATTTATTAAAAAACTCAGTTTCAAAGGAAAGAATGGTACAAAAGGACCTACACATTTATTAAAAAACTCTGTTTCAAAGGAAAGAAAGGTACAAAAGGACCTACACATTTATTAAAAAACTCTGTTTCAAAGGAAAGAAAGGTACAAAAGGACCTACACATTTATTAAAAAACTCAGTTTCAAAGGAAAGAAAGGTACAAAAGGACCGACACATTTATTAAAAAACTCAGTTCCAAATGAAAGAAAGGTACAAAAAGACCTACACATTTATTAAAAAACTCCGTTAAAAGGAAAGAAAGGTACAAAAAGACCTACACATTTATTAAAAAACTCAGTTCAAAGGAAAGAAGGGTACAAAAGGACCTACACATTTATTAAAAAACTCAGTTCAAAGGAAAGAAAGGTACAAAAGGACCTACACATTTATTAAAAAACTCCGTTCAAAGGAAAGAAAGGTACAAAAGGACCTACACATTTATTAAAAAACTCCGTTAGGTCCTTTTGTACCTTTCTTTCCTTTGCTTGTTATGAATGTTAACATATTACACACAGAGTGCAGCTGGGACGCAGGTTGTATGCAGGCGTGAGTGCGGAGACACGCGCTGGGAAAACAACGCCACTGCAAATTAAAGATCTCCTGGTTCACAGTAGCCCACAGGTGGTGTCAGGCTGTAAGACAGGCTGTATGTGGGTTGAATGCAGGCGTGAGCGCTGCGACAATAACGTCAATAACGACGCTGTAACGCACAGGCCGCAGGTTTAGAACAATAGTGTGTTTGCCAGACAGGGACTTTTTATCTCCCAATAAACTGTTAGCAGCAGCTTGAAATCTAACAGAATTGTGCATACTGACCTCGCCAAACCGGGGACTGGGGATAAAGTGCAGACTTTATAGGAAAAACACAAGGAATTATGCGCTCTGGCAAAGTGAGAACTACAGGAACAACTGTCAGACGTATAAAGAGAATTCAACAGCCAAAGGTGAAAGCAAATATTGCAGGAGCAAATCAAACTCTAATTTCCCCAATAGCCAGAATGTTCGCAAAATCAGGAAAAATCCCGGATAAGTTTGAGTTTATGAAAGATCCAGCTGGCGCTCTTATCACTATGCATACGGATAGGGAAAACGACAAACTCCAAACTCCAATAAAGCCGACGTGTATGGAAAAATACAATAAACAAGCCATCCAAATTACTCCTCAAAACGGAGCTTGCAACTTACAAAGGAAGGAGCATGAATTCCAAATTACAGACCAGGATATCTCAAATGTAACCATCTATCCTGATATAAAAAATGACAAACCAATCGATCTAGAGGATTTAGAAATACTGGACGTACAGGATATACAAGACGTACCTACTAAAAGCGGCATGATGGAAATAAACCTAGCAGTAATTCCCATAGAAGTAAATGTGGAAATTATGAAAAAACCTCAGTCACCAGTTGATGAAAATATGATCAAATCAACTAGTACAATAAGTCACAAAACTGGGTATGATAAAAAAGAAGAAAATGAAATGCTTAAAATATGGCAAAATAATAAAACAATTGAGGATGTGCTCCCACAAGCAAACACCTTCCCTACATCAGATTGTGCTTTACTGACGGAACAAATAAACGGAATGTCAACTGAAAGTGATTTAAAAGAAACAAAAATCCCAGATGTTGGAGTAAATTGGGACATATTCTATCAAACATCGACACTAACTCTAGAGGCGTTAAAATATCAATCGAATAAGATGGAAATTCAGATTGACCTACTCACAATGATGGCAAATGCGGTTACAGGGATAGATAACAAACTCGCACAGCTTAATAATCTGATAATCAGAGTCCAAAATGATAAACAAAACACGGACATTGAATGTATTTGCACCCCACTTATGGATAAGCTTGTAGCAATACCTGATGTTTTGCATACTATAATAGAAGACACAAAAAGGGCTCTAAAAAAGGAAATTGGCCAGGAAGTGAACATAAGGAAACATAAAAGGGAGGAGACGTAAATAACAAAAAAGGAGGAAAAGAACCCCACGCCAATAGTGGATAAAAAAGAATTGGCAATATTGAGGAAGTCCCAGGAAAAAGAAAATGTACAGGATGAAAGAGACTTGTCAATAGAAACCCAACTAAGGGATGAAACACACGAGGAAGCAACTAGTATAGTAACAAAGGTCGAATATGATTGTAAAGAGCAGGATCCAAACGGTTATATTATGTCAAAACGACAAAGGAAAAAAAATATGTAAAGCAAGGAAAAATCAAAAGCCTAATTTCTATAAGTATGATGAGTCAACAAAAACTGATGGTACAACAAAAAATAATAGAATGCAACGAGAAAAATCAATTGGAAAAAAAACTCCTCCAACAATTAAGAATGAGCCACAAAAAGTATTCCCAATATTCATACAAGAACCTTTACTGGAACAAGCATCGAATAAAGAGGCTAAAAAACCACAAGAGGTGATTGAAAAAAAACAAATGGCCACAACTAATCCACCACGGATCACAAAAAAAATAAGGGAAGAAGATGTAATCCAGGAGGACAATTTAAAATACGATCATAGGAACGGAATAATTGACAGTATGCCATTAAAAATAACAATAAAACCGAGCGAGCAACCCTATCAGCATCACAATGTGAACACAGAAACAAGTTTGAAAGTTAACGAGAATGATGTAGCAAGATTGAGTATAGAAAGAACAGTAGAGCCTAAAATCAAATCTCCGTACTGGGATCATTTGATAATTGAAAAACGGGAAGGAGAAAAACTAATTAGATGTAAAACAAATCACATAATGGAAGCCTCGTACAAAGAAAACCAACTGCCAGTGGAAAAAACACAGTTCATATTTAAACCTGAATATGAATCCAGAGGTAGATATGACATATTGAATAGAGGGAACATCTTCAGATTGTTCAAGTCAATTCCAGCATTAGACAACATTAAGAACGATGATATTAATTCTATTGAATTCATTGCCGATAAAAATAGTACCCAAGAATTGACTCTGGTAACACTAAAATCAACATCAATAGCAGAGCAAATATTAAAAGAGTTTTCAACATTTAAGCCTGGGGACTATTCATCACAAAGCAGGCGCCGAAAGTTTATCCTACAGTGTTAAGGAATGTTAAGGAATGCCCGGGGGAGATCCATTAGCACATTGAGAGTGGCATCACCACCTACCACAACAGAAACACCTCCAGGAATAAATGAAAAATGGATTGCACAGGCTCTGCATAGTAATGTAGAACAATGAAAGAACAACACTCCAATCCCACAAACAAAAGTAACTGGGTTGAGAATGTGTTCATGGAACATTAACGGAGTAGGGACAAAGCTTTCCAATGCACAAATAAAGTCTATTCCTTTACCATGTCACATCTTATTCCTCCAGGAAACCTGGGAAGAACACCCTTTTGTTTTGGAGGGTTATGTAGGATACTATGAAAACGCAAGTAAAATTCATAGATATGGACGTCCGAGTGGGGGGTTAGCAACTTTTATTTCCAGTGGCATACAAGCTGAACATGAGCAACTAGTATCACATAGTAAAAACATTCTTATAGTCAGACTGAAATATAAAAATGCAGATAAAAAAGATAGGTCATTAATTATGATCAATGTATATATCCACCCAACAAAAACAAGTAGAGCAACTATATGTGCAACCCTTAACACCATACTATTGGAACAAATGCTAGAAAATCCATTAGTGGACTATGTGATGACTGGGAATTTTAACCTTAATTTACTAACACCGTTCCTAAGGGATGATGTAGCTCAATCACAAGACCTTCAATGGTCAATTCCACAGCAGCATCACCAAGGCATCATGATAAATCAGGCACGAAACCAAATTGGTATAACATTCATTAAGGATATAGAAGCGTTGGGATTGCGAGTCCTTAATGGCCGATTTAAAGAGGATACACCCCCCGCATTCACGCATATTGCACACAATGCGAGTACTAGGAATGATTATACAATGGTTTCACTGAATATATTTCAAAACATAAATTCCTACACGTTAGTTAAAGTTGGAGATAGTGACCACTGCCAGCAGTTAATAACTACCAACATTAGAAACAATATTAACCAACCATATCATACTGTGCCTGGGGAACATTGGAACAATAAATTATGAAAAACTAATTTGGACTAATCTGAATAAGAATAGTATGAATGAAAAAGTTGAGAACATTATAAAGAGCTGCTTTACTGAAAATACGGCGGAAACAGCAGTTGAGTAGTGGGAGGAATTTACTAAGAAATTATTGAAACCCCAAACCCAGGTAAACCCCAATAAAAGGAGTGTAAAATGGAAAGATGAAGGAGAGGACGCATATATGAATCTTCCATATACAATAACGAAGTTAAAAAGAGCTCGAAACAGAATAAGGAGACAAATAAACACCACAGCATTAAATCAATACCTGAAGAAGCTAATATGGAATGAGAAATACCAAGCTAAACAGGAAATGTGGTCTAAATTATTTCATGCAAGCAAACAAGCAAACGCAAGAGAATTTTGGATAATTATAAACAAATTAGTACGGCCGAACAAATTGGTAGTTTCATCAACTCTAACTGAGCAAGAATGGGTTACTTTTCTTGAAAAGCATCTAAACAGTAATGGAGCTATAAAAATCATTGCAAACATACTCAATAATCAGTGATGAAATGCAAGAACACATTGTAATCTCAAAAGAACAACTAGTAAAACTAATAAAGAAGCAGAAAGATGGGGCACCAGGCCCCAATGGGATACCGTTTGCCCTTTTTAAAGAAAACCCTGACTTTTGGTCGAGCTACTTGGAAACGGTATTCAAAGAAGTTATAGAGACAGGTAAAATCCCTGAGTCCTGGCGAGGATCTCTAATCTCCCCCATATTCAAGAAAGGTAATTGGGTGCTTGCGGAAAACTATAGACTCATCACCCTACAAGACACGGATGCTAAGCTGTTTGCTGGAGTACTACTGATTAAATGAAATGAATGGGCATTAGAAAACAAGATTTTGCCATTCAATCAAACAGGTTTTGTTAAGGGGCTTGGAACAATGACAAACATCATGGCGTTATCACTAATAATTTAACAATTACTCAGAGTAAAACAGCCCTTGTATCTATGCTTTGTAGATTTTAAATCTGCTTTTGACTGTGTGCAAAGGAATTTATTGTGGAAAAAACTTTTTGAAATAAACATTCCAATTGAACTATTGAAACTGATTCAATTACTACACAGTAAAACCTGGGTAAGAGTAAGGATGGGGGACGGCCGATCACTAACAAAGGAGATTCCAGCAATAGAAGGACTAAAGCAGGGATGTGTGTTGGCCCCTCTCCTCTTTAATTTATTCCTTGGAGATCTATCAGGGAACTTGGACAAACTCAATGCACATCCTCCGAAGTTAGGGGACAAACAGATATCTAACCTAATGTATGCAGATGACGCCATCCTTTTAAGTCATACTAAAATCGGTTTTCAGCGCTTAATTAACAAAATAGTTTTGTATGCTCAGGCAAATGGAATGATAATAAATGAAACCAAAACAAAAATCATGGCGGTCACTATGAATATAAAACTAAGACAAAAAAAATGGTATATGGAAAATACCCAACTGGAACAAATAGAAGTGTACAAGTATTTTGGTGTACTATCTGACCAAAAAGGAAATTATCAATCACAAAAACTGGATATACAAAGAAAAGCTAATTCACTTACTGCAGCATTCAAGATAGCACAGAAATCGCTCGGAAATCTGACCTATCGACCTCTCTTGAAAATTATAGGGGCTAAATTGCTCCCAACAATAACATACGGTAGTGAAGCATTAATGGGGATGGATGCAGAAATGATAAACAAGGTCCTTTCTAAAACGTATAAAACTCTTTTCTATCTCCCAAATAATGCTTCACCGGCACAAATTAGACTGGAGTTCGGGTTAAACAATCAAGAATTTGCAAGAAAAGGCCAATTTATTAAAACGTGGTATAGGATTAAAAATGACCATGATAATCATATACCACAGCTACTTTGGCAAGAAATAAATAAGAATACGAAATCAGTTGCATGGAAACATCTCAATGAGGCAGTAGAAGAGTTTGCACTAATGCCAATCTGGAACAATATGATAAGCAATGGATCATTAAAAAAATAGTAAATCGAACAACAAATCACCTATCACTTGTAAAGGACAAAGATACGTTGGCAAAAAGAAAGCATTCGTGGTCAGTAATAAATGGATACGAAAAAAAGAAAGTACAAGAATACTTGGAGATACCCTGGTCTGAAAAAAGCAAACAATGTCTCATGAGAGCAAGATTTGGAATACTACCAGGCCTCAGTCACGCCCCGCCGTGGAAAAAAACCAGCAACAACACATTGTGTAGACTATGTAACGGTGGAGAAGAGAATATTGTCCACCTCCTATGTATCTGCCCTGGACTCCGTAATGAAAGATGCGCATTACTGAAACCTCACTTTAATATGCGTGGAACAAGGACATGTAGGAAGGCATTGAAAATCTGTCTTCATTCAAATGATATAGTCATGAACGCTGCCTTTGTAAAGTTCCTAAAGATAGCATCTACAAAACTGGGAGAATAAATTAGAAAAAATGCTTTTAAGATAATTTTTACAGAAATCTTTTAGGACATAATTGCTTTTAATATACTGTATTTTTTAAAATATGTTTTTCTATTGGAAATATTGTAAGATTTTAAATAATCAAACAATAAAGAATTTGTCACTATAAACTAACGCCTGCTAAAAAGTTAACTTACCTGTCAATGGGGGGGGGGGCAGATATTCAGAATAAGCCCCCATTGGCGTTAATGCGAGAATATCACTGGATTTCCAGCAATATTCTCGCATTTCGGCGCTATCGCTGGATATTTTAGCACAATGGAGAAAAACATTGCTAATATCATGTTTTCCCGGCTAAAATATCCAGCGATAAAAAAAAAGTTGCTAACCATGTTTAGTGATAAATATCGCTATTTCTTGCTAATAGGCCCCAAGATTCTTTAGGTGTACTATTCTAAACGTAAAATAACATAAACATGATATGCAATAAGGTAAACGCAGATATAAATAATAATTATAAATGTTACAGATTAATGTATTTATTTAAGCTAAATAAATGCAGGTGACTCACAAGAACTGCAGAATATGAATGTTGCTCACAGGAATATTTGTATCCCATCCACCCAGCATTTTCTTTAATTGAATGGAGAGGTGTTTTTATGACTGAGGTAAAATATAGTTGTATGGTGCTCCTTTTTGTCTTTTGCCATACTAGGAAGTGCACTGTGGTGGGTGGTGTAGTAGTATTTCATCTACTTTTACTTGTTTTATTATGGTATCTATTGGCATTTGAAGGTTATTATCTGGCATATTTTCCCAGATATGGTGGCAGAAGATGGTAGACTTTTGTTTTAGAGATAGGTGTTTTTCACCTATTATTCTTTGACAGTGAGCCTTACAATCCATCCAAGCAGGAGTAGCATTGGGATGGTGCGCTTTGGATGGGTGGCACGGATCCCCCCAAAACAGGTGCTCCTGGTAGTTGTCTTGAGCACAACTGTTATGATGTAGTGTTGCTTTCAATGTTACTAGTTGGTTTTGTCTGACATCTCGAAAATTATGTAGGGTTCTGGAAAATGTCAGTGCTATCCTCCTATTTGAACCGATGATTTCTGTGACTATTTAAAATGTACTTTGCATTAAATGTGCCCCAGTGCATATATACGTATAAGAGTCCGTGTTTTCTTGGAGCTGGGAGTAATTAAGAAGACTCTTCAGGTCCACTGCCTAATAGTTTGCGACCTCTGAAGCGAAAACAACGGTTTGATATGTTAATGACTACTCATGTCATTTTGCAACAATTCACTTAGTGGAAGATATGAGGGAGTGATTTCACTGCACATGCGGTAGCTGTAGGCATCAGACGGAGCAGACAGTAGTCCCAAAAATGACTACATTTTCCCCACAACATCCCCTTTTCTATTAGGTACTTTATTTGGGCATTGCTGCTGCAGTCTCTTAATTGTATGTGATTGGCAGTAACAGTTGTCTGCTTATGCAAACATAGATTTCTGCTGTCCCTTGCAGACTTCCATCAATGCATTTACTGTTATCAAACTTATTCACAGAAGAAATGCTGCTTCTTAAACATTGATGAGTGATCATTTTTGTAAATCTTCGCTGTAGCCCCATTGCTCTATATTGGATTGATAGATTCTGTACAGTGTAAAGAAATGGTCAGGTCCTACAGATGTGAATATACATGGCCAATGATGCATTTGGCTTTATGTGTGCTAATTATTAACATTCCAATACACTAAGAGATATAGAGGTGCCTCGTTCTTTTATGAGTGAAGGATAATTGAAATGAAAACGGCTATGAACTCACCATAGCTTACAGAAAGTAAAGTTAATTTTAAGGCCAGGGATGATTCATTGACTAGGGATGGGTGCCCTTTGGCCAGATTAGCCTATTGAGGTTGGTAACGGCAGAAGCTTAATTGAAGTCTACATAGATGTTAATGCTGTTCAGTCATGGAGATCCTATTAACTTCTATTAGAACAATGTGCTTGACAATGTTTGAGTATCCATGAAGTTCATCAGGCTCTGGGGCTGAGAGTATATGAGGTGCCATGGAAGTACATGGAATCATTGGCTGGCCATGAGCCAGGTTCCAATAGAAACGTATCCCATTCTGTCTAAGATTAGTGAGAGCCCACTTATGTCCATCAATTTAATGAGGTTGGCAAGAACTAACACTGCATCTGAAATGTTTGGGGGTATTTGTGATCAGCAAATCTGAACTCACTGGTAGAATACGTGGGTCAGTGAGACATAATATCAATAAGAACCCCTGAAAGTCTCACAAAAGTGTGAATTTGCAGTGAGTGCAAACAAACTGAAGCCCATAAGATCCGTGATCCTGCCAGTGAATGAAGCCTTGTTGAGAATTTGATGCCTTTGAAGCTAGCAATCTATCAGTGATCTCACTTGGATCTTTTCCGCAGGTGCGAGAGGAGGTTGCAATGCTAGATTCCAACATCCGTATCAATTTGAGATGACCCAACAGTGGTCAAAGTCAATCCCACCCAAAGGGGCAGAGGGAAGGGAGGAGAAAACAGCAGAAGTCCATTGATAACTGCACTACAGGTGTCACGTCTATCAAACTCATCTAGGTTCACCCTGTGTAAATAAACAAAGGTGTATTAGTGGCAATCCCTATATAAGTAATCACTGTTAATTCTGTCTGTTCTTCCGAACGAACATCGTCATTTACCTGTATGCACCCCCTCTTCCATGAGGTGTAGGAGATACTTAATTCAACAGCAAATATCATTTATCTGGAGAACAAAAAAAAGAAGAAACATGTGTTTAGATGTCTTAAGCAATAACATAGGTGTATTCAGACCTATTCTAATTATGGTTACATATTATACCCAAGTTTATAGTCAGGTCCTTAAATTCAGGCTTGATGTAAATGTAAATGTCATGGTACTTATAGAGCGCACTGTCACCAGGCGGTCACCTTGCGGTGTCGCCTATGCGGCTTCCTGGCGCTGATACTCATACCGCTGTGGAACCCCTCCTGGCTTTCCCTGTGAAGTGTCCACTCCTGGGCACCACCAGGGTGAAGCCAGGCATCCTTAGCGCTGTTGGGGCCGGTGTGGAGGCTAAACAAGCTATTGCCCAGAGTTGCAGCGTGGGGTCCATGATTAGAATAGGCACCGAGGCGAGAATTAACAGGTCCAAGGAAATTGAACTCGAGACCCCGTCGAGGGAGGAATCGAACCCTGGTCCCTGGCCAGAACTCTGCATCAGGGTCTGCCGCTCTAACCATTGAGACACACTCCTCCTTGATGGCAAAGCTGAAGAGCATATAAAAGAACAACATATTAACCATATGCATTACGTCATGCAATATATATGTATCTGCCATATTCATCAAGAAAGAAAAAAAAGTAAGCCTTAAGGAAAAAAATCAAATGTGCTTGATATCTTTTACTGTGGCATATAACTGGTTACCAAATAGTGATACAGTTCATAATTCTTGATTTCTTCTCCTAGGACATGAAACTGAGATGCACCGGAATTTGCAATAGTGAATAACAAAGACCTCAGTCCGATATGTATCTTGTGGAATATTTGGAAGTGACAGTAAACCTGCTCACGCACTAGCGCGTTACCAGTCAAGTTTGTGTGAAGAAACTGTGATCCTTTAACTTGTCTCTATTCTTTTCAGGTATGTGAGGATTCCAGCAAAGCAGGCGGAGTCCACAGGATGCCCACAGGATGCCCGCAGGATGCCAAGAGCAGCATGGAGAAAACCCAGAAGTCACAAGGTAAATGACGTGTTCGCAGGAGGCTCTGTTCTCTAACAATTAGAGTGACAAGCAGCCTCCTGCCTGCCGACGCTATGGTTATCGCCGTGGTACTCCACTCCCACCTTGCTTAGACAATGATGGAGACAGTGCGCCTGACACTACACCCCTCCAACAACACCTCCTACAGGCTGGGGTTTGTCAGGGTATCTGCGATGAAACAGACAAACAAGAGGAGAGGCATGTAAGAGACCAGCAGGTTCCCAATTGCGATCCTCAGGGCCACAGCCATTACAATGTGTGAAATTACATAGATTCTGTTGAATCCTTTTAGAGTCCAGGATGGCTTCTGCTTTGAACTCAGGTTCCTCATCAAGAAGAATAGCAAGAGGTTTAGCAAGGAGCAGGGTACCAGAAATTACCAGTTTCAACAAGGAAACATGAAATATAGAATTAATACGTAAAGTAGCGGGCAGTTCCAACTTCATAGCAACATCGTTGATCTTCTCTGTCATTTTATATGCCCTGATGAATTGAGGTTTAAATTTGCGAGACCCTTTCAAAGCAATATGTTGCGTGGATATCCACACTTCTTCACCAACCTATTAGGCAAGACTGGGTCTGTGATGTTGATCAGCATACTTTTTGTATGCCTTCTTAGCCCTAATCCAACTGTCACGGGCTGTGTGTTGTACCTCAATCAAATGATCACTGAAGCTTGTATTACTGGGATCGTTGGTGCCAGAGAAGTTGATAATAACAGAGAACAAGGATGAAAAACATAGTCACATTAAAATGGTGAGTAGCTTGTGGAACTATGTATGAGATTATTGTAGGCAAATTTGGCCTCCCATAGAAACTGATCCCAGTCCACCACATTATGCAATAGTTGGCACCATAGATATTGTTCAAGGGCCTGATTTACCCTCTCAGTTTGTCCATCTGTCTGTGGGTGGTGACTAGAGGATAACCGAATGTCTATCTGTACTCTGTTATGCAATCCTCTCCAGAATTTGGATATAAACTATAAACCACGATCACAAAAGATAATGGAAGGCAATGAAAGTACACATTTTGTGTAGAAATGCTTCTGATAGCTCTTTGGTGATAGGTAAACCCTTCATAGGAATGAAATGTGCCATCTTAGTCAATAGATTGACTATGACAAGAATCGTAGTATGTCCTTGTTCTGTTTTGAGCAACTCAACTATAAAATCCATGTATATGGTATGCTAAGGTGCAGGAGGAGTAGGCAATGGAGTTAACAACCCAGCCGGAGCCTGCTGGAAGCTCTTACTTTGTCCACAAACATTACACTTCTGTAGGAATGAGTTAGTGTCAGTTGAAAGTGCCGCCTAACAAGGGCTATTGTTTTTCTTTCACCTGGATGTCCTACGTGGATGTGTGAATGGCACCATTCTATGTCCTGCTGTTGTAGGGTAACGGTAGGTGCATATAAAACCCCCTGGACATACATCAAATTGTGTACCAGATGGCCCTCATGTGTATGTGCAGTAGCAGATCTTCTTGGGATTTCTGTGCCATGACTACCTCCTGTGTAAACTGCTTCGCAGTATACACAGTCCCTCTCATATAATAAGGTTGTATGATATATGGTTGTTCTGCAATGGATTCATGAACCTCTAATCATGAGCGAAAAAGGAGATCTGCTTTACCATGTTGTCGCCCTGCTTGGAATTGGAGAAGGAAGTCAAAATCTCTGAACAACTGTGTCCAGCACAGTTGCTGCATGATCTGATTTTAGAAACTTTAGGGTTCTGGTATCTGTCAGAACATTGACCTTGTGTAACTATTGCAACAAATACTGCAGTTATTCCTCAAATGCGTTTTTATTGGCAACAACTCCTTGTCTCCAACTGAATAGTTGGTCTCATCTAGGTTTAACTTATAGAGAAAAAGGCAACAAGATGCAATTTCCCGGTCTCACTGTTTCTTTGGGACAGGACCCCTCCCACCGCAACCTGTGATGCATCCGCTTCTACAACAAACAGTTTGTTGGGGTCTAGATGTTGTAAGAGGTTTCTTCAGCTGGAGGAAAGCTGTTTCAGCTTCTTCTGTCCATTGAAACATCCAGCCTTTGCACAATAACCTCATGATGGGTATGGCTAGAGAAGAAAAGTGATCAAGACATCTTTGATAGAAATTAGCAAAGCCAAGAGAACTCTGCACTTCTTTTACTGTTTGTGGGGACTTCCACTGTGTGAGGGCCATCACTTTTTGGGGATCCATACTGATTCCCTGTGCTGAAAGGATAGAGCCCAAAAAGGAAACAATAGTCATACTGTATTCGTATTTCTCAAGGTTGACAAATAAACTATGGTCTCTCAACTTTTGTAACACTGCTCTAACGTGCTCTTCATACTCTTATGGAGAGGCAGAATAAAATAGGATGTCATCAATATCACCCCCTATATATATATATATACATATATATATATATATATAAGAATTCCAGCAAGGCCTCGTAAATAAAATATTGAAAGGCAGCTGGGGCATTACAGAGGCCGAATGGCATGACCAAATATTCATATAAACCAAATGTTTTTCTAAAACCGATTTTCCATTTTCCATTCATCTCCCTGTCTGACATGTACCAAATGGTATGCCCCCCTTAGATCCAGCATATTAAAAAACTTAGCATTCTTGGCCTGGTCTAGCAGTGATTGTATCAGGAGTAAGGGGTAGCAATTCTTGATGGTCACATTATTGAGAGCTCGGTAGTCAATGCAAGTGTAGTGCTCTCCTCCCTTCTTGGGCACAAAAAATAAAGGCGAAGAGGCAGGAGAGTGGGAAGGACTTATGAACCCAAACCTAAGCATTTCACCTATGTATTCATGTAAGTGTAGGCTATCCTTCTCGGTAAACGCGTATATCCTGCTACAACATAGCTGAGACACAGGTATAAGGTCAACCTGATAGTCATAAGGACAGAGAGGTGGAAGGACTGTAGTCTTCCCTTTATCAAATATATGTGCGAGATCCTGGTAGCATGGAGGCAAGATCAGAGGTATATCCTCTGTGGTTGCATCAATTGGACTTGGAATTGGAATTGGACATGTGATTGCCATACAAGCAATGCTTCATGCAATAACTAAGCGATACAAAAGGGGATGATGGACGGAGCGTTTGAGCAAATCAAACACTCACCCCCAGTCAACTGATCTGGGTTTAATCCATCACCATTCTTTAGCCCACTCAGCCACCCCATTTCAGACATGGCCATATGCAAATCAGTCTGACCCTGTGCCTCATGGGAACAGTCCAGCCCGAACTGCCAAGCCATGTCTTCCATGGACCGGAAACAAGCATCCTGGGACCGGTTTCGGATTCATAATCCTCATCAGCCAGGCTATCTTGAATCCAGTGGCCAAGTGAGCAAGGGACTCACGTCTGAGCATACCCTGCCACACTTAGGGCGAACAAAGCGATACAAAAGGGGATGATGGACGGAGCGTTTGAGCAAATCAAACACTCACCCCCAGTCAACTGATCTGGGTTTAATCCATCACCATTCTTTAGCCCACTCAGCCACCCCATTTCAGACATGGCCATATGCAAATCAGTCTGACCCTGTGCCTCATGGGAACAGTCCAGCCCGAACTGCCAAGCCATGTCTTCCATGGACCGGAAACAAGCATCCTGGGACCGGTTTCGGATTCATAATCCTCATCAGCCAGGCTATCTTGAATCCAGTGGCCAAGTGAGCAAGGGACTCACGTCTGAGCATACCCTGCCACACTTAGGGCGAACAAAGCGATACAAAAGGGGATGATGGACGGAGCGTTTGAGCAAATCAAACACTCACCCCCAGTCAACTGATCTGGGTTTAATCCATCACCATTCTTTAGCCCACTCAGCCACCCCATTTCAGACATGGCCATATGCAAATCAGTCTGACCCTGTGCCTCATGGGAACAGTCCAGCCCGAACTGCCAAGCCATGTCTTCCATGGACCGGAAACAAGCATCCTGGGACCGGTTTCGGATTCATAATCCTCATCAGCCAGGCTATCTTGAATCCAGTGGCCAAGTGAGCAAGGGACTCACGTCTGAGCATACCCTGCCACACTTAGGGCGAACAAAGCGATACAAAAGGGGATGATGGACGGAGCGTTTGAGCAAATCAAACACTCACCCCCAGTCAACTGATCTGGGTTTAATCCATCACCATTCTTTAGCCCACTCAGCCACCCCATTTCAGACATGGCCATATGCAAATCAGTCTGACCCTGTGCCTCATGGGAACAGTCCAGCCCGAACTGCCAAGCCATGTCTTCCATGGACCGGAAACAAGCATCCTGGGACCGGTTTCGGATTCATAATCCTCATCAGCCAGGCTATCTTGAATCCAGTGGCCAAGTGAGCAAGGGACTCACGTCTGAGCATACCCTGCCACACTTAGGGCGAACAAAGCGATACAAAAGGGGATGATGGACGGAGCGTTTGAGCAAATCAAACACTCACCCCCAGTCAACTGATCTGGGTTTAATCCATCACCATTCTTTAGCCCACTCAGCCACCCCATTTCAGACATGGCCATATGCAAATCAGTCTGACCCTGTGCCTCATGGGAACAGTCCAGCCCGAACTGCCAAGCCATGTCTTCCATGGACCGGAAACAAGCATCCTGGGACCGGTTTCGGATTCATAATCCTCATCAGCCAGGCTATCTTGAATCCAGTGGCCAAGTGAGCAAGGGACTCACGTCTGAGCATACCCTGCCACACTTAGGGCGAACAAAGCGATACAAAAGGGGATGATGGACGGAGCGTTTGAGCAAATCAAACACTCACCCCCAGTCAACTGATCTGGGTTTAATCCATCACCATTCTTTAGCCCACTCAGCCACCCCATTTCAGACATGGCCATATGCAAATCAGTCTGACCCTGTGCCTCATGGGAACAGTCCAGCCCGAACTGCCAAGCCATGTCTTCCATGGACCGGAAACAAGCATCCTGGGACCGGTTTCGGATTCATAATCCTCATCAGCCAGGCTATCTTGAATCCAGTGGCCAAGTGAGCAAGGGACTCACGTCTGAGCATACCCTGCCACACTTAGGGCGAACAAAGCGATACAAAAGGGGATGATGGACGGAGCGTTTGAGCAAATCAAACACTCACCCCCAGTCAACTGATCTGGGTTTAATCCATCACCATTCTTTAGCCCACTCAGCCACCCCATTTCAGACATGGCCATATGCAAATCAGTCTGACCCTGTGCCTCATGGGAACAGTCCAGCCCGAACTGCCAAGCCATGTCTTCCATGGACCGGAAACAAGCATCCTGGGACCGGTTTCGGATTCATAATCCTCATCAGCCAGGCTATCTTGAATCCAGTGGCCAAGTGAGCAAGGGACTCACGTCTGAGCATACCCTGCCACACTTAGGGCGAACAAAGCGATACAAAAGGGGATGATGGACGGAGCGTTTGAGCAAATCATGCAATAACTAGACAGGAATGTCATGGTATGCTTAGTCCAGTTGATAGTGGGGTTATGTTTCTCTAAACATGGAATACTGAGTATGGCTTGGAATTGGGGAGCACAAACCAAATCAAAATGCACTCACTTCTTTGTGATTTTCCTGTTTGAGCATTGACGGCCTTCTGTGGAATGAGTGATGGGTCCTGATTTAATGGCACTGCCCTCAATAGTCTTAACTTCGTCCACTATCTCTTTAGGCGATATGGTAACATTGTACTGTTTGGCTATTGTTATATACATGAAATTGCCAGTTGTACAGGTATCAATTAAAACGTGCAGGTTCGTAGAGTGTCCCCAGAGGCAACGGAGTATCAACAAAGAAGTGTTGAAAAAATTGCAAAGAAGTGACTTGAGCTAATGTGTGTGAGACTGCTAAACAAAAAGCACCTAAAACACTCTTCTGAAAGATGTTTCAGGACTGCTAGTTTACCCACATCCACCCTTCTTTTGGGCTTCAGGGTGCATTTACATAAGAAGTTCTTCATTACTTAAAAGCCCTCTCACACTACCTATTTGCATAGGTTAAGGCTCTTCAAGTGTGTTCCCTGGTTCTAGTTTCCTGTCCCATAATACATATATTTTGGCATCATTATGCACTCGATCTCTACATCTTTCAGTAAGATGATGGATGATCCAGTTTTACCACTAGATTAATCAAAGCACTACATGAGTCTGGTGGATCAACCACCTGAGACACAAGATCCTTTAGCTCATCTTTCAAGCCCCTGTAAAACAACAAACTAAGCGTATTTTCTGGCCAATTGGAGTCAGCAACCAGCCTATTGAAATTGGACACATATATAATAAGGCCCTTATTGCCCTGACGTAAATTCAGTAGCTCTGTGTCCACAGATTGCATAAACGTGTGACGATCAAAGAGCAATTTTATTTCAGATTTGAAAGAATCATAATCATACAATAATGGGTCATTCTGTTCCACCAATGGAATAGACCATGTAGCCACTGTGCCTTCCAAGTAAGATAACATGAGCACCACCTTTGACTGTTCATTTGAAAAAAAAGATGCCTTGCATATGAAATGCAATTGATATTGTTTAATGAATGAAGCAAACTTCATGGGATCTCCTGTGAATCTTTCCGGAGGAGCTAATAGAATCGTAGGAGAGGTGGTAACGTATAACTGAAGCCCCTGAACACTGACCTAGCCTCACTGTGGTGGGTAATGTAGGAAATGTACCTCCTGTAACTCGGGCATTGGGTTCTGATATCTGTTCACTAAGTCCTGCAGCCCCACTAGTGTATCTACTCCCTGGGTCAATGCATGGGTTTCTTTTTGTAGATTGCCTATCACATGGGCCAAGTCTGCTAAGGTGATATCACCTGCCTCCATATCGCTTAGGTGAAAACTCTGTGTGGGATTGTCTTTCTGTCAGTGATCTCATCTGGATCTTTTTTGCAGGAGCGAGAGGAGATCGTGATGCTAGGACCCAACCTCCCTATCAATTTGAGATGACCCAACAGTGGTCAAAGTCAATCACAACCAATGGAGAAGGGACGAGAAAACAGCTGAAGTCCATTGATAACCGCACTACAGGTGTTGGGTCTATCGGACTCATCTAGGTTCACCCTATGTAACTAAACAAAGGTGTATTAGTGGAATCCCGATATAAGTAATCACTGTTAATTCTATCTGTTCTTCCGAACAAGCACCATCATCTACCTGTATGCACCCCCTCTTCTGTCAAGTGTAGGAGATACTTAGATCGATAGGCAATACAATTTATTTGAAGGATTAAAAAATTTAAAAGAAGGAAACGTGTGTAGATGTCTTAAGCAATAACATAGGTGTATTTAGACCTATTCTAACTATTGTTACATATCATACTTCAAGCTTATAGTAAGGTCCTTAAATGCAGGCCTAATGGCAAGCCTGAAGAGCATATAAGTGAACAACATATTAAACATATGCTATTAATCCATTACTTCATGCAATATATATGTATCAGACAAAACAAAAATTAAGGAAGGTCTAAGGGAAATGTTAAAGACCAGCGAGGTGTATTTCCCCTAAAACTACTAATCAATCACGAAACACCTCGGGTCTAGGAAAAGATCAAGAAGTGAAAAAGGTGAGAGACAAAGCAAGTGTAACGCTAAGACAACAGCCTCCTAGATCAGAGAAGAATACCTCTCCTGCCAGAACCCATCATTCACAGTGAGTGACTTATCATCATTGAAGTCAGGCCTTCTCTTGTGCGGCAACCCAGTCTAGACATTAAACCGGGATAGCCTAAAGGATGGCTGATGACTCCGCATGTAACACTCTCAAAGCCACAGACATATCTGAATGTTACGTGAAGAGGGTTGTAAAGACAAAAAAGTGCAGCGCAAAGTAATAATACAAAAAGGTGTCTTTAAAAATGACTAACGGAACTCTATACTAATTTTATTCTCAGAGTGCCCCTGTCATACTTAAAAAGCAGTGTGTAGACACTTGTGATTCTCAAGCTGTCAAACACGGTGATAGGTCGACATGTTTCTGCCCTCGTATGATCTACTAGTATCGGGGCATTCCTCAGGACCAAGCAAACTAATACTGCTGCTGCTAAAAACAATGTGAAAACAATATATGTACTGTGAAAAATCACATGAAACATAACATATACTCCACCGGTATTATCCAGCTTGGTAGGAGTGGAAAATCATTACCGGGGACCTAGAAGAGAAAAACAAAGTATATATACACTTGAGGATATTTCTGTCCATACTTAAATCACTAACAATAGATCTGCCTCTCTCTTCTCTGGGGCATATACAGAACCCAACAATGGTTCCCACATGGTCTATAAAATACAGACACTTACCCATGTCAATTGGGTGTAGCCCTCACCTCAACCTGGTCACTACTCAGGGAAGGGGGCCCCGCTCTGCAACAAATAAAAAAACAGGCAATATGAACAACCTGCAATTGCACTTGGTATATTTGCTGAATGATCTTAACTCAAGGTGACTCTGACAACAAACAACACTCTCAATAGTGTCCAAAATAGTGAAAAAAACACTTTCACAGTCTTCTTCGTCTAATAATTAAAATGTATTCAAATGTCAAAGACACCATTCATATTCAGTGTCAGTGTATACATAATATGGAAAGGTCTTAGTTCTATCAAAGATACGTATTATGCGAGAGAGCACAGGAGAAAATAATAATATAATCAGCAGAGCCCTGCTGGACCGTGTGCTCGCATACATATAAGTATACATATAACAAAAAAAACAAGAAGCTATGTCTCGCTTACCTATCCGTCGGTATCCCGGAGCGGTCATTGAGTATTCATCGGAGGTACCGACGGCAGCCATCGTCATTGCTTTTAAACAAAGTCTGGAAAACGCAGCCGCGTTCCAGAGAGAGGGGTCCTTGCCGGTGGCCCTCGCGATGCCTGCACGTCTAAGCCATACCGCGCATGTCAGGCAAGACAACCACTAGTCATTAGGGCAAACGCACAGTATCGAACAAAATAGTCAAGGCGCATGCGCAAACTCGAGATCAACCCGCGCTGTGTGTTGATTCTCGTCATGTCGTAATAAAGTTACTGTGAAACCAGCGTAGGTAAAAAGAAAAAAAAAAAGGATAGGATAGGAGAAGTGCAGAATGTTTAGAGTCATTGCGGACCCTCGCAGATGGATCTGACTTGTGTAGTGTTAATATCGAATAGTGCCTGCTCATATTAGTTCAAACAATTCACGGGGCATTTTATATTGTTCCTGCCATTGTGGTCCCCCGCAGGAAAAACATATATCCTGCTATTATCAAATTGTAACGCAACCAATGTTAGTTGGAAAAATCAGGGCGCATTACACAATTCGAGGCAAAAATAGGGGAATTCTCATAGAGAAACCTTGATACACTATTTCATTTATTATTGATTAGCACATTCAGCAACTTAGAAAACAGGTATGTTGCGTAGGGAATATCCTTTATTAACCATAGGAATAACAATAACCAGACACCATTATTCCAAATAAATGTCGTTTGTGAATTAATTAGCCGCACAGTCACATTCTGTACTTTACGTACGTAGTAATAGAGTATATAAGACAGGGTTCAAAGCAATAACCACGGAATTTCATCATTGAGCCCGTGGAGATCACTCTGCAGACGGTATACCCATCTCTGTTCAGTTTGTAGCAAAAAATGTTGGATGTCTGTCACATGTGACGGTATGTATGGTTTGTCTAGGACAACCCAATGTAACTCCATGTCTGTGTGTCCTGCAGTGATTTAATGATTGGTAAGCTTAGTCGCACTTTTTTTGCACCGAATTTTGCTCCTATGCTCGGAGATCCTCGTTTTAATTTTTCGTGAGGTCATGCCCACGTATCTCTTCTGACAAGGGCATGTTATCAAATAGATAACACGCTCCGAATTGCAATTAGTATGCTTGTTAAGAGACCAAGGCCTGAGTGTGCCTATGTCAATTTCAGTCTGATGGCTGGTCAGCGGACATACTGAACAATTTCCACAAGGAAAATGACCCTTAACTGGAGGTAGGCCCCATAAACTGGGTCCTGTACTTGCTAATTTGATATCTCGGGGACGTGTATGCACCAACTGGTCCTTCATGTTCCTGCTTCTTTTAAAGGCAAATAATGGTGGAGGTAGTTTTTTGCCATCTACTACAAGTAATTTCCAATGTTTGAGGATAATTTTCTTTAAAGCATTGGAATAGCTACAAAAGGTGTTAACACAGGTCATCCTCTGGGACGAAGGATCTTCCAGAGGTTTCGCCTTAGGTTCGAGTAGGGCATGCCTATGGTTGTTGTAGGCCCTCTTCATTGAATCTTTGACTGTCTTCCTCGGATATTGTCTATCCAATAGTTGTGTGGATAGTGTGTTGTCATGTTCTCTATATTTCATGACATCCGAGCACTTGCGTCGTATTCGTAAAAATTGTCCAAAGGGCAAATTTTCTCGCAGAGCTTGGGGATGATAGCTCTGAAAATGTAATAATGAGTTTCTTGCCATCGGTTTCTTAAAGAGTTCAGTGCTCAATTGTCCACCTTGTGGATAAATCCTTAAATCTAAAAAGGATACGCTGTTTTTAGAGTATTCACATGTGAACTTGAGGTACTCATTCCGTTGGTTGAGCCATAGGTGGGAATCATCAATAGATGTAGATGACCCCCTCCAAACCACAAAGATGTCCTCTATGTAGCGTCTCCAAGTCACAATGCGACCTACATGTGGATTAGTCTCCAACAGAATTTCAGTCTGTTCAAAATGATAAACGTAGAGATTTGCTAACGAAGGAGCAAATACACTGCCCATAGAGGTCCCGGACACTTTGAGAAAAAGATCATTCTCGAACTTGAAGAAGTTATTTGGAATAATGGTGTCTGGTTATTGTTATTCCTATGGTTAATAAAGGATATTCCCTATGCAACATACCTGTTTTCTAAGTTGCTGAATGTGCTAATCAATAATAAATGAAATAGTGTATCAAGGTATCTATGAGAATTCCCCTATTTTTGCCTCGAATTGTGTAATGCTCCCAGATTTTTCCAACTAACATTGGTTGCGTTACAATTTGATAATAGCAGGATATATGTTTTTCCTGCGGGGGACCACAATGGCATGAACAATGTAAAATGCCCCGTGAATTGTTTGAACTAATATGAGCAGGCACTATTCGATATTAACACTACACAAGTCAGATCCATCTGCGAGGGTCCGCAATGACTCTAAACATTCTGCACTTCTCCTATCCTTTTTTTTTTTTTTTTACCTACGCTGGTTTCACAGTAACTTTATTACGACATGACGAGAATCAACACACAGCGCGGGTTGATCTCGAGTTTGCGCATGCGCCTTGACTATTTTGCTCGATACTGTGCGTTTGCCCTAATGACTAGTGGTTGTCTTGCCTGACATGCGTGGTACGGCTTAGACATGCAGGCATCGCGAGGGCCACCAGCAAGGACCCCTCTCTCTGGAACGCGGCCGCGTTTTCCAGACTTTGTTTAAAAGCAATGACGATGGCTGCCGTCGGTACCTCCGGTCAATACTCAATGACCGCTCCGGGGTACCGACGGATAGGTAAGCGAGACATAGCCTCTTGGTTTTTTTGTTATATGTATACTTATATGTATGCGAGCACACGGTCCAGCAGGGCTCTGCTGATTATATTATTATTTTCTCCTGTGCTCTCTCACATAATACGTATCTTTGATAGAGCTAAGACCTTTCCATATTATGTATACACTGACACTGAATATGAATGGTGTCTTTGACATTTGAGTACATTTTAATTATTAGACGAAGAAGGCCGTGAAAGTGTTTTTTTCACTATTTTGGACACTATTGAGAGTGTTGTTTGTTGTCAGAGTCACCTTGAGTTAGAATCATTCAGCAAATATACCAAGTGCAATTGCAGGTTGTTCATATTGCCTGGTTTTTTATTTGTTGCAGAGCGGGACCCCTTCCCTGAGTAGTGACCAGGTTGAGGTGAGGGCTACACCCAATTGACATGGGTAAGTGTCTGTATTTTATAGACCATGTGGGAACCATTGTTGGGTTCTGTATATGCCCCCGAGAAGAGAGAGGCAGATCTATTGTTAGTGATTTAAGTGTGGACAGAAATATCCTCAAGTGTATATATACTTTGTTTTTCTCTTCTAGGTCCCCGGTAATGATTTTCCACTCCTACCAAGCTGGATAATACCGGTGGAGTATATGTAATGTTTCAAGTGATTTTTCACTGTACATATATTGTTTTCACATTGTTTGTAGCGGCAGCAGTATTAGTTTGCTTGGTCCTGAGGAATGCCCCGATACTAGTAGATCATACAAGGTCAGAAACATGTCGACCTATCACCGTGTTTGACAGCTTGAGAATCACAAGTGTCTACACACTGCTTTTTAAGTATGACAGGGGCACTCTGAGAATAAAATTAGTATAGAGTTCCGTTAGTAATTTTTAAAGACACCTTTTTGTATTATTACTTTGCGCTGCACTTTTTTGTCGTTACAACCCTCTTCACGTAACATTCAGATATGTCTGTGGCATTGAGAGTGTTACACGCGGAGTCATCAGCCATCCTTTAGGCTATCCCGGTTTAATGTCTAGACTGGGTTGCCGCACAAGAGAAGGCCTGACCCAAATAATGATAAGTCACTCACTGTGAATGATGGGTTCTGGCAGGAGAGGTATTCTTCTCTGATCCAGGAGGCTGTTGTCTTAGCGTTACACTTGCTTTGTCTCTCACTTTTTTCACTTCTTGATCTTTGTCCTAGACCCGAGGTGTTTCGTGATTTATATATATGTATCAGCCATATTATTCAGAAAAGAAAAACAAAAATAAGACTTATGGAAAAAAATCTAATGCGTTTGAGATATTTTAGTGTGGCATATAACTGGTTATCAAATAGTGATACAGTTCATAATGCTTGGTTTATTCTCATTGGACATGAAACTGAGATGCAATGGAATTTGCAAGACTGAATAACAAAGAACTCAGTCAGATAAGTATCTCAGGGAATATATAATTGGAAGTGACAGTAAACATGCTCGCTCACTAGATCGTTACCAGGCAAGTTCATGCGAAGAAACTGTGATCCTTCAACTTGCCTTTTCTTTTCAGGTACGTGAAGGATTCCAGCAAAGCAGGACCCGAAGATCCCTCAAGGCAGCGACCGATAAGGCAAGGACAAAACATCCGCCCAATGAGAGAAGCTAGCCAGACACTAAAAACAGCGAGGAAGAAACCCGGAAGTCACAAGGGGGGTATGGGGGGAAGCTGAGCGCAGGGAGGTCTGCCCCCGGGCAGATTGGGAGGTGCTGGGCAGTCCAGTTGCCGGCCATTTTGCCTTGTTTCGGCTGTTTTTGTATATAGCCCAATTCTAAAAGGGTCTGCTTTGGGCTATCTCAGCCACCATTTTAGGTTCTGGTAACCTTGTGGCTGGGAGTAGGGTAGTCTAGCGAAATGTTTCTTCAGGTAGTTCATCAGTCAAATTTAGGATTTCATTCAAAGAATGGGGGATTACCGCTTACTTGAAGAGGTGCGCCACCTTAGTGAGGTGGGGCACCTGGATCTTCTAATTCCAGATCCAGCGGGCTCATCGCGCCCTCCTCGGCGAGTGTCTGCGGGGGTGGCGGTCGCCATCACGGCATGTACGTCACCCAAGAGATCTGAGATTAGGGCAGTGAGTTTCAGGGGCCGCTCGTATTCCAGGAGAGCGGCCCCTGCATCGTCTGCTGAGCCAGAGCCTAGTATGCAGCCTGAGGCTCAGGAGGTCATGCGGGGGGCGGGGCCTGGGCAGGTTGCAAGAGCGCTTCTAGCGCGTCTGAAGGGGCACCGTGAGGCAAGACCCTGTCTGCGTCGGGGCCTGCAGCAAGTGAGCCAGAGGCCTCCGGAGCAGTGGAGGCATGTAAAGGAGAGGAAATAGTCCTGCGGGGCGGAGTGAGGGATAATGGCCCAACACCAGGGGAAAAAGGGGGCCCGTGGGCAGAGTATGAAAGTAGGGGGTGGGAGGGAGGGTAGCAGGGTGAGTTTCTCAGAGGGAGAACACGCCATGGGGGAATGTTTTGAGCAGGGACAGGATATATGCACCCTGGGCAGGGGGGACAACACTGGAGGATAGTGGGAATTTCTGGGAGAGTAGCAATTTGAATGTAGCTCCAGATATGGGGGTACTGGAGCTTTCATATTTGTTTGGGGATGAAGAGGAAGTCCTTGGGGAGTGGGAACCTGTGGGGGGGTAGCCTCATCAGAAAGGGTAAAAGGGGCAAAAAGGGGGGCAGAGTCAGACAGCCCTGTTTAGGTGCAGGTCAGGGCCAGTGGCCAGGCATGCGTGGCAGCCAGTTGGGACTGGAGTGAAGGGGAGGAAGGGGAGGTTAGTGAATAGTGACAGGAAGGTGGGGACCTGTTCAAGGTGGGGCAGGGGTGGGCAGAGATTACTATAGGTGGAGGGAACAAGAGTAGACAGGAGTTAGGAGACGGGGTTCTTAGGCTCAGCCCACCAGACCAGTCATTTATTTTATCAGAGGGTGGGGTTATGCGTGGGCGCACTATGATGAAGAGTTAGAGCACGTATGGCCTGGGATCCTGAAGCAAAGTGGGGGGAGCTAGACACAGAATTGTGGCAGCACACTATGGGGTGTCCAGAGCCGGCAAGACCATTTTTACAGCCAGAGGGCTCACAATAGTGTACGGGTCCTTTCAGGGGAAGCCCACCCGGGAGGGGTGGGAAGTACCGGAAAAGGGCAGGCGGGGTCAGGAGGGTCCTGTTGAGATTTCAACAAAGGAATATGTGCTCGTGAATTCTGTAAATTAAGCCACGAATGATAGAAGTGCGGGGGTAGGCATGTGTTGGTTAACTGTTTCGGGCCGGGGGTGGTAATCAGCAAGGGGGCCAGCAGTGGCAACACGGAGGGGCCTGCTCAGGGGAACAACAACAGGGGGCTCAGGTGGGCCAAAGGGCTCATACTCCGGTTAGGCCAGAGACGTTGAACGCCTCCCTAGAGGGGTATGACTAAGAGAAGGCTGCGGATGTTTTGAGGGAAGGTTTTAGATGGGGTTTCCGTTTTGGGGTATGGGAGACCAAGACATGGAAGGAGGGTAGAGAACCTACAGTCAGCGAAAGAACATAGACAAATTGTAGGAAAAGTTAGACAAAGAAGTGAGGGAATGGAGAATGGCTGGGCCTTTCAATGATTTGCCCATTGAAAACTTGATTGTGTCACCCATTGGGTTGTGCCAAAGAAGGAGCCACGTCAATTCCGGCTCATTCAACATTTATCATGGCCAGAAGGAAATTCGCTAAACGATTTTATTGATGAAAAGGTGGCTACAGTTTCATACTCACCAGTTGACATGGCCATGTCAATTGTGGTGACGTAAGGCACAACTGCACAAATGGCAAAATTATGTAAAGGAAGCTACAGTTTCATACTCATCGGTTGACATAGCCATTTTGCTTGTGGTGAAATGTAAATGTAATGCCCACAAGAGTTATATTGGACAGAATCTAGTTTTTATCGAGAGGATGTTTAAAGTATTGTGGAAAGGAAAAAGGGGCATGTAATGGAGGGAATGGATCCTGTGCCTGAACAGCTTGTTGGTGGATAATAGGTGTCCAGACATTATGGTTATACACCTGGGAGAAACTGATTTGGGTAAGGAGAAGGGCATTGTGTTGATGAGAAATATGAAGAGGGACTTGGAGTTGATTAAACAACAGTGGGCAGGCTGTTTTGTAGTCTGGACTGAGTGTGTTCCAAGAAGGGTCTGGCGTTGAGTGCTCAATCCAGGTGCGGTGGACAGGGCAAGAAGAAAGCTTAACACCGAGATGACATGTTTTTGTAGGGAGGTAGGTTCTGGTAGGATTGTACATATGGAGATTCGCCTGGACACTGTTGAATTTTTCAGAGGGGACGGTGTTCACCTTTCATGGATTAGCATGGACCTATACCTTTGGAAAATCAGTGAGGTTTTGGCTCGGACCCTAAATGTTCAAAGTCACTCAGGAGAATAAGGTGCCTAATAGGAAGGGGGTGGCAGTAAAAAGGGACAGGCTGTGAATCTGCCTTTCCTTTTTCCTGGGTGGCGGGGTTTTGAAATGTTGGCCAGGGTTGGTAGAGGTTTTTGGTTAAGTGCTGGAAGTTTGTGAGCAGGGGCAGGGGCAGGGAAAGGGTAGGCAGGTAGTCCCTGTTTGCTGTGCTTAAGACGACGACGTGGGAGCCTGCCTGTTCCTTTACCTTGGCTTTACCTTGGCTGTTGCTGCTCGCCGCTCCCGCTGCGCGGGAGCCGCTTCGCTACGTGGGACCCATCAGCCCACCAACGCTGTTTGTCCTCGCCTGCTGGCTGTGCCGCCGAGTGAGTCCATCATCTGTGGAGGCTGCAGGGGTAGCGCGGCAGGGACTCACTATCCCAGGAGTCCCTGCTTGACCACGTAACATCCGGTCAGCGCCCCCCTGCGTGCCCCGCCCCCACCGGCAAACCAGTAAAAGGGAAGTTTGGACATCCGCATATGTGACCCTGTTTGCTGTGCTTAAGACGACGACGTGGGAGCCTGCCTGTTCCTTTACCTTGGCTGTTGCTGCTCGCTGCTCCCGCTGCGCGGGAGCCGCTTCGCGGGAGCCGCTTCGCTACGTGGGACCCATCAGCCCACCAACGCTGTTTGTCCTCGCCTGCTGGCTGTGCCGCCGAGTGAGTCCATCATCTGTGGAGGCTGCAGGGGTAGCGCGGCAGGGACTCACCATCCCAGGAGTCCCTGCTTGACCACGTAACATCCGGTCAGCGCCCCCCTGCGTGCCCCGCCCCCACCGGCAAACCAGTAAAAGGGAAGTTTGGACATCCGCATATGTGACCCTGTTTGCTGTGCTTAAGACGACGACGTGGGAGCCTGCCTGTTCCTTTACCTTGGCTGTTGCTGCTCGCCGCTCCCGCTGCGCGGGAGCCGCTTCGCTACGTGGGACCCATCAGCCCACCAACGCTGTTTGTCCTCGCCTGCTGGCTGTGCCGCCGAGTGAGTCCATCATCTGTGGAGGCTGCAGGGGTAGCGCGGCAGGGACTCACTATCCCAGGAGTCCCTGCTTGACCACGTAACATCCGGTCAGCGCCCCCCTGCGTGCCCCGCCCACCACCGCCCATCCTATAACACCAGGAGAGAGCCGTCTTGCAGGACGCAAGCGGGACGCCGGGCGAAGCCCGGGCAAAGGGCGGGCCGTCTGTGGCCGTCCGGGGCCAGCAGGGGCCGGGACGGGCCACCCCTCTAACGCCACAGGTAAACCAGAGGTCCATCGCGCAAGGATATACGGTAATACAACTAACTGTGCTAAGCATTTGTACATGTCTACATATTCCCCAATGGCAACTCGTTCAGGTAGAAGCTCACGGAGAGGGGGGAATTCTACAATGGGGACCATGGATAATTTCATCACTCGTGCAGTTTCTGTCGTAGAGAAGGAGATCATCTTAGCAGAACGTAGACTTTCACGCGAATATTTGGCGCACAAGCGATCCTCCATAGGGTCTCTTGCGCAGGCCAAATCTCCTCCAAACGTTATCCAAGTTGAACCAATTACCTCCCTTATCCCTAGCGACCAGCGACCATGTATTGTCGATTTGAGACCGGATAGTGACCTTCTTCAAATTGTATCCGATCCTGTATCTTCAAACGAAATGCCAACTAATGTCGGAACCAGAAACGTTATGAATTTTGTAGCGCCAGCTCCATCAGCTTTGCCCCTAATAACGGTACATGATACACCCACAGAACTTATTTTTCATTCACCAGTAAAACGCAAAAGACTACTTACCCCACGCAAAGCTTATAGATTAAAGACTCTAAAAAGAATTCGCAAAAATCATATGAACGTGGGAGCGTACAGCAAAGCAGTAGTTAATGACCCTACGAACAATGGGACGGAATGTAGTGAACCTCCGGAGTGTGACCAACCTAATGTTTCGGTTGACACCGCTGTGGCCATTGATTCAGGAAACAATCTTGAAGAATTACCAGCATCAGACTTGCTGATGGAGCGGATCCAATCCCTTATGACATCTTTATTGCTGCCAGTAACTGACAAGTTGAAAGGGTTATCAGACCGCTTGGACAAATTCGAGCAAACAACCTTGGACAATTTTTTTTCCTTAAAAACGCTGGTTAAACTTCATTCAAAGATTGGCCAAGATACTGTAAGGGTGGAGAAGAGCACAGTATCACAAAAACTTATACAACCATCGTGCCCACCCAGGAACGATAGGGCAGCAGCAGATCAAAGCAGGACTAATGCCGTACTGGGAGGATTAAGTCCTGAGCTCCCGAAAGTCTTACCGCCCAACGGCGGAAAACAACTGGTTGCTCCCCCAAAGCCTGCACCGCGTAAAATAAAACAATTATCAAATACTACCAATCCTCAAACCTCGGAACCCACAAAACCATCTAATGGAATGGGACCTATAGCCAACAGTAATAACATCAATGTTCAAACATCTGATCCTAGTACAGGACTACAGGTGCTAAAGAAGGTCCCAAACGCACACTTGCCACCAGGATGCCAACCATATGTGGTAGTTCTCACCGGGGTTCCCCCATTGAAACCCAACAAAAGGGAGTCTTACGATGAATTAAAAAACAAGACTTTACATTGGTTAAGGGAAAATAGACCTCTCCCCCACTCTGTCAATTGTCAAGTTATTCAAGTCCGTAGAGTCAGTTGGCTGGGTACTAGGTCTAAAGATATTGAAGGGGATTGTATCCTGGTTAATTTTAAAGATCCCTCTGTAGCACAACTTGTGTATAGCCAACAACCACGAAGAGGCAATCGAGGAATTGGAACCTGCGACCTCAGCTACTTTTATCCAATGCAACGGAAGCAAGAAAGCAGAGCCCCTCAACATTCAGGTCCAATTACCAATAGATATTCATTTTTCGATCCTTCAACCCCAATTGAAAGAATACACCCGATAAACTTGGGATCGGATAGTAATTGGTCATGGTGGGGTCAATGACAAAAAAATGAGGACAATGAACCTAATGGATTGCCCTTCCTCACTTTTAATGCATATCAGCATGAATCAGGTGACACACCAAAGACACGTACTGGGGTATTGAACTCTGAAATAGAGATAACCAGGCCAATGGAGGCAGGGAAAATGCCCGGAAGAAATTTGGTTGGCCATCAAGGACCGGACTTAAATGACGATAGTAATGCTCAGGCCCATGATTTATTATCACCGGCTAATAAAGTATCCCAGGACCAGGAGAGTGGAAAAGATTCCTTGGAGTTACGTAACGAGGAGGGAACATTGATTATAAGTAATAGTGACCCAGCTTACCAAATTCATAGTAAGCCCAACCGAGATCTAAAAATAATGTCATGGAACATCGCTGGGTTGTCTAGGAACCTTTGTGATAGTAAGTGGAGCTCCTTTATGGAGGAGCATGACATTATATTTCTACAGGAAACATGGGCTATTAACATCGTACATAGACTTGGTTATAAAGCATTCTATTGTGGGGCAATTGCATCGGTGAGAGGTAGACCCTCAGGGGGTTTAATAATCTGGATAAGTATATCCCTAGATGTTGTTGTAACACCCCTGTACCTTGCTTCCAATGACTTACTTGGTGTTAAGTTAACCATGAAAGATATGGGTGATGTGTATATGATAAATGTTTACAATAGACCTTCTCCGCAAAATAAGGAATCATTGGTTATAGAACAACTTAGCTCTTACTTGTGCAACTTAGAGCCTGATTCCAAAATATTTATAGGCGGGGATCTTAATTGCCAGTTCGAGCCCATGGTGGGGCTCGAAAATTTATTGGGAAATGAAGACAAAGCGCTCAATATCCCCTCCCTAGATAATGTAAAGCCGGTAAGATGTACAGTGGCTGCTATGCAGATATACGAATTGACTGTAACCCACGGTTTGAGGGCATGTAATGGGCGACTAGACCCGGACAAGCCAGCTAACAACACATTTAGTAAAGGGTTGTCTAAATCTCTGATCGATTTTATGTTGATTTCAACTAACCTCTGGTACCTATTGTTGGCCTTTAAGGTCGTGAATAGACCGGAGAGTGATCATTTCTCATTAATATTAGAGCTAGTGTCGGATCCCTTTTTGACACATAATAGTACGATGGAAAGTGAGAGGGAGGTGGCTGAGGTTGTTGTTTCCAACAATAGGAAAGCTATTAAATGGCCTCATATTCTAGCAAAAGAGGAGACGCTTTTGGGAATTTATAATATTTTCTCAGATATCATCCCTTTATATGAAAATTTAAGGTTGGGATCCCCTGAGGTTCTGAAAATGCATTACCATTTAGTGGAATCACTAACTCCCCTTCTGAGCAAAAATTGTACAAATAAAAAAGATAACACAAGGAGGCAATTGGAACTAGAGACACCATGGTACAATAAACAGTGTCATCTTGCTAAAACTAATTTAATCACTGCCGTTAAATCTAAAGACCAGTTGAGGGTTAGAGAATGCAGACAGGAATATAAAAGACTTCTGCAAAATGCAAAAAGGGAATGGGATGATTTATTCTGGGAGGATCTCTTGAGTGCTGCTAGGAGGCACGATCAATGCACCTTCTGGAACTTGATAGCCAAAAATAATAAAATAGGCAGCTCTAACAGGGACTTCTATTTGGATGAAAATGTTTGGTTTGATCACTTTGTGGTTTTGTATGATCAGGCAGGGTCACCCTCTGAGTACAATAATCCTGTTTCTTTTACCCAGGGCATTGACACAGTGAAGTTCACTATTAAAGAAACCTTGTGCGCAATAAAAGCAATAAAGGCAGGCAAGGCCCCAGGCCCGGACAAATTACCTGGTGATTTATTTTCCCACAACATTGACGTATGGTGCCCCTATATAAACTATTTGTGTAATTCCATTCTGCTGGGAACCCCGATCCCAGAATCATGGAAGGGGGCAGAAATTGTAACAATCTATAAAAAAGGGGATCGCTACAACCCGGGTAATTACAGACCAATTAGTTTAATTGATATTTTACAGAAAATTTTTGCCAGACATATTTTAAATCGGCTTTTTAACTGGATAGAGGAATCTGAAATCCTTTCTAAATTCCAAGCAGGATTCAGAACCAAGACAAGCACGGTAGATCAGGTGTATAGATTCATGTGTATATGCTGGAAATACATCAAGATAAAGAAGTGTAGTATTTATGTTGCATTTGTAGATCTACGCTCAGCGTTTGATCTTGTTCCCCGCAACTTATTATGGGAATGCTTAAAGAATATGGGTGTCCCGGATGAATTATTGGTCAACCTCATAAGACTCCATACCGATAACTTTGCTAAAGTAAGGTGGGGAAGGAATGGTGAACTTACCCGAGCCATTCCAGTAAAAAGGGGGGTAAGGCAAGGGTGCGTATTGGCCCCAACCCTTTTCTCCCTATTTGTAAATGATATTCCCCACTACCTAGCACAATGTAACCACGATTCTCCCAAATTGTGCAATGAGGCAGTCACAGCATTGCTATTTGCGGATGACACCATCCTAATATCCCAAACACCAAAAGGCTTGCAAAACCTAATAAATAAATTTAACAGTTATTGCGAGTTAAAGGGGTTAGAAATCAACTCATCTAAAACCAAATATATGGCCATTAATCCCTCTAAAACATTTAAGAAGAACTTAGCCTTAAATAGTACTAAACTTGACTATGTGGACTCGTTTGATTATCTCGGTATCAGGCTGGACAGCAGATTGTCTTGGACAAACCAATTAGTAAGAAGCAGGTTAATATTAAAGCAGAACTCCCTCCCTATTTTAAAAATACATGGTGGGAGTACTTCAAAAGCTATAACCCCAGCGATTGAAGTGTTCAAAGCTAAAGCACAATCTGCTGCCCTGTATGGGGCTGAGATTTGGGGGCCCCACACAAAAAAATCATTTGATATCGATGAAAATATATTTTTTAGACGTCTATTAAGACTCCCAGCAAGAACACCACTAGTGCCGGTCTACTTAGACATTAATCTAAAACGCACAGGTTATCTGTGCTGGTTGAGGCCATTGCTTTATTGGGTGAGATTATGGTCGACCCCGGAACTTGCTGAATACAGAGCAGGATTAGTGGAAGTAAGGGAGCTGGACTCTTTTAATTCAATTAAGTGGCTGAGACATGTATCTTATTGGCTTATAAAAATAGGCCTATCACACTTCTGGGAAACACCAGCATTGTCAATCACCTCGCCAAATATTTGCAAGGAACAAGTAAAATCTGCCTATTGGAATTATGTAAACAATAATGTATACGAATGTGCTACTGGTACTTTAACGCTCAAATTTCTGCAATTTAAGGACCATCCCTCGTTTGAACATTTTATGGACGAAATTGAGCCACCCCTGGCTAAATCCGTTTATCTCCAATTTAGATATGGGGTCTTGCAAATAAATGCTAATACTTGTCGGTGGGGAGGGGCAAACAAAGATCGGAATTGCAAATTATGTGATCTAAAACTTAAAGAAGACGAGGCTCATATTCTTTTTTTTTGCCCGTTATACGTATCACTACGCATGAAATGGATTATACCCCTTTGTAAAAATTTGGGCACAAGATCATTCAAAGAGGCAGAGCGTATAATTAGATCTTCAACTACTAAGCTATTAATATTTGGTTTAAGTAGGTATCTCCATGGTGTTTGCATAACTAGAAAGAAACTTGGAATGTTAATGTAAGATTGTTTTTACTTCTGGCATTTTTAATTATTTATAACTGTTTTAATTGCTCTTAAATCATGGTCTTGTAAGATAGCCGGATTGTAGATTGCCTACAAACGTACGAGTATTTAATCAATTTACAATTTTTTGTAAATGATGGCACTGGACCTGCACCTTATGCACACTTGTACCTATTGCATTTTGCACATTATGAATGGTTGTTAATGTATTACTCATTTTAACTAATTTTTTTTAAAGATGATTAAGTTGTATATATTATATGTGTGTGTTGGCTTTATGACAAAGTGTCGAATAAAAGCTTTTACAACAGGCAGGTAGTCGAAGTTTCAGGGTAGAAGTTTGTTAGTTGCAGAAAGGCAAGTATGGTATTTGGGTTCCTATTGTAGGGAATAATATTTAACTGCAATACTGTGTAATGTTGTTGTTATGTAAATGTCAGGCTGGGGGAAACTTCTAGGGGATTGTAGGGGTGAGGGGGGATCAGGGATCAGTTATTCGATGTATAGCAAGGTTATAATTTTGTAAGGCAGTTGCCAGGCTTGGTATTTGTTATATGCACCTGTTTCAATAAAGCAGCCTTTTTCACACAAAAATTGGTCTCGGTCTGGCTTGCCCCCCTCCCTCCCAAGGGGGGTTTGGGGGCAGCCGAGCACAGTGATGTCTGCCCCCCGGGCAGATTGGGAGGGGCTCGGCTGGCCAGGCACCGGACATTTTGTCTTGTTTGGGCTGTATTTGTATATATAGACCAATTATAGCCCAATTCTATAACGGTCTGCTTTGGGCTATCCCAGCCACCATTTTAGGTTCTGGCGACCTGGTGGCTGGGAGCAGGGTAGTGTAGCAAAATTGTTT
The DNA here is from genome assembly GCF_964261635.1 of Lissotriton helveticus. Classification (NCBI taxonomy): domain Eukaryota; kingdom Metazoa; phylum Chordata; class Amphibia; order Caudata; family Salamandridae; genus Lissotriton; species Lissotriton helveticus. The sequence goes on from NC_136070.1 coordinate 965,676,764, forward strand.
TCCCTCCTCCCAACCCCCTTTTTTATAAAAAAAATTGTTTCCGGTTGGGGTTCTTGGGTTTCTGTTTTTGGGGGCTATATTTGTTGAGAACAGGTGCATACGGGGCAATTATGTATATTGTCGCTTGAAACAGGTGCTGACAGGGTTTTGAAAAGTTGGCCAGGGTTGGCAGAGGTTTTTGGTGGTTAAGTGTTGGAAGTTTGTGAGCAGGGGCAGGGAAAGGGTAGGCAGGTAGTCAAAGTTTCAGGGTAGAAGTTTGTTAGTTACAGTTGCAGAAAGGCAGGTATGGGATTTGAGTTACTATTGTAGGGCATAATTTTTAACTGCAATACTGTGTAATGTTGTTGATATGTAAATGGCAGGCTGGGGGAAGCTTTGAGGGGATCGTAGGGGCTGGGGGGATCAGGGGTCAGTTATTCAATGTATAGCGAGGTTTTAGTTTTGTAAGGCAGTTGACAGGTTTGGTATTTGGTGTAGACACCTGTTTCAATAAAGCAGCCTTTTCCACACACAAATTGGTTTCGATCTGGCTTGTCCCCTCCCTACCAAGGTAAGTGACACATCGGCAGACGCTACAGTTATCGCCGTGGGACTCCGCCTTCACTGCACTTGGCCAATGAAGACGACAGACACAATCATCAACACTTGTTAAGCTATATGAGGACGACATCAATTGTCTTCACTGCTTGACGTGTAGTAGGTCTACTTTGATGCAGCAAGAGTGAAAGGTCAACTGAATGGATGAATGAATGAATGCCATCTGTACAGCGCATTGTTACTGTACCAGGCGATCCTGGTGGTAGAACTGTATCGCTGGCCATTCTGTCTTCATCTCACAACAGCTTCCTGTCCACATCACTATTCTGGCAGATCATCGAGCCACCCCAGAGCACTGCTGCCCAACACTCATCCTGTCCAAACTTACTTTAATTGCTAACTTTTTTTCCCTGAGGCACTGCAAAACTCTGCAAACTCTCTCCCCGGTGACTTGGAGTGGTTATCTGTGGTGGACTTGTTGTCCTGTGGAGTTGATCAAGGGCAGGAATGTTTCCTCCGGGCTTCCTGCTCTGCCCCTCACTCGGTCCTCATTATACCATCGCTTCCAGCCAGCTCCGTTGCCAGAGAGCTGTATGTAGTTCTTAATGAGATCTCGCTTGTTTCCTCCCCCAGGCTACTAGGACATGGCACTTGGGCCTCAGAGAGACCGCTGGCAGCTCCGCTTTTAATTTGTTTTGCAAAAAAAAAAAGCAGAAAAAGAAAAAAGAGACAGGAAGAAGCAAATTGACTAAAGCTTTGGACATCCTTATTTAGTGTTGTTAGTTACTTGAAAATGGAGCATGCACGCGGCACGCCAATTTAACTCTTACGTGGCAGGGATGAAAAAACTAAAATATCCAAGGGATGTTACTTTCATCTTTTGTGGCCCCACACCACACCCATAAGCAAAGAGAGAAATTGTAAGCAAAATGCGCACCATGCGCTTGTGCAAATGTGCAGTGAATGTACATCGAGAAAAATATACATTGATTCGAACAAATAGCTCCTCGTGTCTTTTAGCCAGTAGTATCAGAGTAGCGGCCAAGTTTTTAAAGCACATACTCTGCTTTACAAGTTTTCAAAGCACACACTCAAGCGTTGATTTTCTCATCCTGTTAAGCAAGGAACTGGGCTTTTTGTTTTAAAGCTTTGATTCCTTTGGCTTATCTGGGCTCTCTTTAGTACACTGAAACCCCTTGGAGTGTACAAGAGCTCCCCAAAAGATGCTACAAGACTAATTGGATGCACAACCACAAAACGTGAATTACACAGGAGCAATTAGCACAATGCTCATTTGTAAGTCGGCACAAAGGAGTGCAAAGCTGAAAGCAAAGTTTACTTAGCTGGAAACATTTAGGAAAACAAATTGAGCTAGGAGAACAACTTTTATTACCAAATGCATTAGTCTGTACAGAACACCTAGGGGCAGATTTACAAGCCCCATGCGACATCTTTACGACACCGTTGTCTCACTTCTGTGACGCATCGGCGTCGTAAACAATGCGCCACAGTGAAATCTACAAGATTTCACTGAGTCACTTTAACGACGCCACTGCATCAAAACCTTATGCCTGCTTGAAGCAGGCATAAGGAGTGACGCAGCATGTTAGCAATAGGCATTCCTGACCATTGCTGGAGTTGCGTCATGCTTGCAACATGACACGCTACGCATCTTTCCATCCTTGCGCCACAGTGTGCCGCATTGTAAATGCAGCGCATCCATGGTGGCACAAGGCTATTTTTCCGTCACGCAAAATAACTTGCGCATCGCTGCTAATATGTAGGGATGCGCCAGTTATTGTAAATATGCCCCTTTGTTGCAGTTGGTAGTTTGACTCCATTGCAGAAGGCGGCTGGTAGTGTAAATGGGCTTGATTCTCTACCCTGCACTAAACCATTAAGTGGTGACCTGTAAAAACTGACACGGGCAGAAGGAACAAGCATTGGCTAAACCAAATAGGTCTCGCCTATGTGAGATCTATTGACAGTAAAAAAAAAAATCATGTTGTACAGCACAATAGCTGCTGTGCAGCATGGCTGAAAGTAAAACAAACAAAAAAAGCACTATGAAACAGTCAATCCTGGTGGTGTCAGAGGGCTGTTTTTTTTAACCATGCTGCACAGCAGTACCACTGCTGTACAACATGGCTTTGCTATTTCTTTTTTTTCTGATAGGACAGGAGGGGCAAGCAAAGCATAGTGGCAGTGGAAGGGTTAGAGTGGGCACGCAGCAATGCTACAGGGCTCCACAGGTTAAATAGAATGAAAAACAATGAAATAAACATAGGAAAAAAAGTGCTATGTCCTGGCCAGTGCTGGCACTGACATATTTCTTTTTTGGTTAAGGAGTGTGGGGGCATGCCAACAGATAACGAGATAAAGGGTGAGGGGGCATGCAACATGAGGGACAGTGAGAGGAGGGCAGAATCAGTCTTGGAAGACTTAAGATAGCGGTGGGAGGGTGCAGCAAGACAATGCACAGTGGGTGCAGGGTAGGAGGGCCAAGCCATACAAGGAACAGCGGGAGGAACGTGGGAGGGGGCAAGCAACACAATGGACAGCAAAGGGAAGAGGTTGGAATGGGGCACCAAGAGCAGCGGGAGGAACGTGAGAAGCATCACAGAGTGGTATGAATGAAATAATCAACTCAACGTGGGAGGGGCGAGCAACGACGACGGGACAAGCAATGACAAAAACGGGGCAAAAAATTACAATTTAAAAAAGTACCTCAGAAAGCACGAGCAGTGGAAGGACACACAGTTGAATAAGGAAACAGTACTTCGGCCAAGTTCCATGGGAGGGACAAACACATGAAGAAGAAAATGAAGCCACCACAGGCTGGCCAAGGAGAAGCAAAGAAATGTAAGTGGTGGTGCAGCCAACCAAAGACTATCCCCTCTAAATGCACATACCTGAAGTCCTGCTTCAAACATCTGAAAATGTACGTCACCCCAATTCTTCTACCCCAGCATAGTCAAACCTCAGACCCTGAGCACATGGCTAGTATGAAAAATTCTTACTTATGGTATCAGAGGTATGAGAGATATATACATGCAATAAAAGTACAATACAATGTATTTAGAAACCTGGCATACTTAAAACAATTCTAATTAAATATAAAGAAACCAATTTTACTTTCACTTTCAAGGCCAGATGAGATCTGAGAATTAGTTTATCTCTCTTTGAAAAATAGACAATTGTCTCCCTTAGTAAAGACCATGGGGCATATTTACAAGCCCCTTGCGACACCTTTATGCCGCGGTTGCAACACTTCTGTGACGCAGCGGCGGTGTAAACCATGCGCCATGTTGCGCTGTATTTACGCATCTAGGGAGATGCGTCACGTTGTAAACCCCTGCTCCACATGAAACCTGACGCAGGTTTCATGTGGGCGTTCCGGCACAGGGTGGGCATTCCCTCTGGTACGCCTCGTAAGAGTGATGCCATGAAATCTGCAAGATTTCACTGAGTCACTTTTACGCCCATGCTGCATCAAAACCATGCGTGTCGCAAGTGTCCTGGCGCATCCCTGCTGATTTGCAGAGATGCGCCAGACCTTGTAAATCTGCCCCCACATATGTTCTCCAACAGATTGCATGCACATATAGATTCACATTAAAAAAACGTGTCAGAAACAGATCTATTTTAGGCTATAACCCGGACTAAAGTTGAAAAAAATCTGAACAATAACACCTCCGAAGAAAAATATTCAGAACCTACACATCTCATGTGCCCACAATAACGGTATACTGCTAGTATGTGACTTTACTTAACAAGAGGTCCCTCAAACAATCAGAAATGCATCATGGCCTTCTTCCATACACAAACGCACCTGCCGTTGTGCTCAGCCAACCTTTTGTGTGCAGTGTAAATGCCAATTAACAGCTCAAGTCCCTATTATTCAATAATCCTCATGGGGTGGTTTATGTTAATAGGCTTCCTCTCATTTTCCCTCTTCCCACCCAACTCAATATGCAGGGTTCTGTATTTCACATGACAGGGGAAATTTACATGAAAGATAGTAGGCCTGATATTAAAAAAAAAGGGTCTGATCAAAATACAGATTCACAAGACATGGTATGCTGCCACCACTGCTTTAAATAATGCATCCTGGTCAATAGCCATAGTCCACTGCCTGCTAGGAAGTACCCTTATTCCTCCAGGTCAGGTCTCAGGACACGTCATAAGCCATGTCTAGGCCTATGCGCACATCCAAGGTTACCATGTATCATGTATTGGACATTCCCATCCCAAAAGATGGGTGGGTAGGTAACAGATTTTTCATTGTTTAGACTATGTTGGTTTGCTGAAGGGGAAGGTGAGAGACTTTTCATTGTTTGGCTATGTTGTTTTTATAGGAAGTGAGTGAGTGATATTTCATTGAATAGGGAGTATTGATGGGGTTGAGGCAGGAGTTGGTTGGTGAGAGACTTCTTTACCTTAGTTTAAAGGAGGGCGATAGGTTGCTGGATATTTCATCTCTAGGTTACATTTTTGGGGTTAGGATGGGTGTGAATCAAAGGTTATATAATTGTATTTTAATACAGAGAATATAGGTAGTTAAAAGTTGAACAAAATAATGTTTTATTTTATTCATTCTTCTAGTGAGCTGATTAATTTTGTGATTCCTTTCCAAATCCAAAATTATTATGAAATACAGGAATGGCAACTATGACTATCATCAAGATTATGAAAGACATCAATAGTAAAGTCGGTTTAGGATTGGTGGATAGTTGTGCAATCCTTGATTTCCCTTGAGCTTGAAATTCACTTTGTCCTTCTGTACACATTTGCAATTGTTTTCACTCCATCTGTAATGTAATGTAAAGGGCATTTCTACAGCCCAGCTGTTACTCCGAAGAGTGTCCTGACGCTCTTCACAGACAGGACATCTGCCCACCATCACTGAGATCTGTTGATGTTGAAAATAAACACACACAGTGCAATAAACCTCAGTAGCAAGGGAAGAGGATTAGAGAAAGTACATTGGATGGGAATAGGATTTAGGGAACATAATGATCTGGTATGAAACCACAGACATCACCCTCATGAGCGTTGAAAGAAAGATGGCACTTGTAATGCAAGCATCATTGAAAGATTTAGTACGTTGAGAATACACGTTTTAATTTTGATTACTTACTCAACTGATATACATTGACCCTTTCTTGTCCTTGCTAATGGTTGATAGAAAATGTTGATGGAGTCAACATTTCAGCTCTTGTAAAACATCTTCGATTCAATGGTGTGCATTTTTCCGTGCCTTTGTTACTTAATTTTGTCACTCTAGCCAAGGTATTAACTGACCTATCCAGCACTGAAAATGTAGAAAAAACATGTAATGAGAAAAGTAAACTTTCTTCAATTTAGATAGCTTTCCAAATTTAGGATTGTAGTATTGCCTCCAAAGATCTCCATGTTTCCGGGGTCATCAGAAATGGTAGCCACTAACATGGCATCCGAATCATGGCCTCCCACATGTGTTTTCCAAAAGACCTGTTGCATGCCACATAGATTAGAGAAACAGGGTAAACAGAAAAGTCAGGAGAATGGATGAGATCATGCAAGGCTTAAGCTAAATAGGGGAAGCACCTATTGGTGGACAGAAGATAAAAGCCCTCTCTCCCACATAAAATAGATCATGCGATTATTGAAGAAGTAATGAGAAGTAAGTTTGCACATATCATACATAAGCAAACATATTAGATAGGTTTAGTTATGAAATCAGCAAATAATTTCAAATAATACGTTTTGATTCCATTGTGATGTGCCTCTCTCATTCCAGAGTAGTCACACCTGTGTGATCCTCTTAATCTTCAATTCAGCACAATGACCATCAGGTATCTGGTTTTTGAGTTGATCTGGTAAAGGTTTTTCTCGGTGATTGCAAAGAACTGATCAACTAAAGTTAACAGTGAAGGAGTAACTACTAGTTTAGAAAGAATCAGCAACAATTGCAGAGTACTCACAAAATAACTACCAGGGATCATGACAAGCTCTATGGTTGACCTGATGATGCAATTAGAATATGTACTTTTTTCTTTCGGCCAGAAGGATTTTGTCATTACATACTGCTAATAGATGAAGTCCAAAAATAGAGAATAGTCTATTCAGACATTTTCAGTGCAATATGAAGGCGTTAGTCCAAATAAGGTTTGATGATCCATGTTTGCTTTTACTTTATTTTGATAGTTGTAATTGTGGGAGATAAAAAAAAGTCAACATCCCTTTCTTCTGCACCAAAGACTGCACCTGCAGGTTTGACAACAATATCTGAATACCACGTTACTTCTTGTGATACCTTTGATGGTGCAGCTAATCCTTTGGGAGGACATTCCTGTTGATTCAAATCATGGCTAGTCTCTCCTCATTTCAAGCAGTTAGACAGACTGATTCTTCTGACACTGACAATTGCCTCAGACACACTGCAAACACTTTTCAAGGAAACACACCGGTTGCAGAGCACAATAGGTGTTGTATTGCTAACCTGCTGAGTTCTGGCCACTCCTCCACTTTTTCATGCCAGTGGCAATAGCTCTTGACCTAGTGGAATTGTTTTTTTATTCAAATACTCATGTGCCATCTTCTCTAATGGCAGGTTTGGCAGCAGATCATGTTGAGTGTCCTTCAATTTGACAGCCCTAAATCTCATGTAAACAACCCACATCCGGGTATATAGATGCTAAGGATGTCACTGGTGGTGATTATCAACCAGAGGGTGGAATTGAGTCAGTTTAAAATAAGATTCAGCGTGTCACAGACTCAAATTGTTATTGGAAGCTGAATGCAACAGTGGAGGTTGCTGCTGTGACATTAGTGTAATGCTGTTCAAGCAACTAATGCAGGGTGTACTTGTTATGATAAACGTACTTTTACAGTTCTTCTTTGCATACAAATTCTTCTATTTTTATGTGCATGTACTCTCTTCATGATTCAGACTGTGTGTTCTTTCACATCTTGCCCTGAAAGGGGACAGGCAGGGCCGGACTGGCCATAGCGGGCACCGGGCAATCCCCTGGTGCGCCGCACGGGTAGGGGCCGGTTTTGGGCCCCTGGGTGCCGTTTTTGTTACAGGGCCGGTTTTGCAGCATAGCTGCAAAACCGGCCCTGTACCAAAATCGGCCGAAAACCGACCCCAGCAAAGTGCTCGGCGGCATCTCCAACCCCCGCGAGTGGGGAGGGGGGGCGCGGCCGAGCACTTTGCCAGGGCTGGCTGTGGTTCCCAGTCAGTCCAAGTTTGTACTTGCCACTATCTGTCTGGTAGGCAGCTGATTACACTCCTGATGCAGGAGTTATTTTTATTTTATGTTTTCAAAGTTTTGCATGGGAAGTTATTGGAATGGAAAAGCTACTCTGCAACGCCCATGAACGTGTGCAGCACTGCATTGAGTGCCTCTTATCAAATTTCTGAATTTTGTGGCCTCACCGGACACAGCTAGCACACATAGCCGCTGAGGGTTCCCTGGTGGCATGGAACATGACCCAGAGCAGCGCTCTTTGGTCTGAAGGTGCACAACATGTGTACCCTCCTTTCTATGAGTTTGACTACTGTCAGCTCATGGGACTGTTGAAGACTCCCAAATGGGCAACAGAAATATTTTAATTGTGGGACTGGCCTTTTTACCCATGCCAATGCAGGCAGAGTGTCTGCTGACCTCTACTGCTCAAAGGTCTGACTGACAGTCTAACATGACGTGGACCTTCTTATCTTTTATGGGGGACATGGATGTCACATGTCTGCATAGATGCTGTGCATGTTGGAAGGTGAGCATGAAGTGTGTGTTTGAAGATTTTCTGTTGGTGTTCGGGAATCCATTTTGATTTCCAATTTGCAAGTGGTACATACAATGGAAGACTGCGGGGAGTCTGCCAGGCAGAAGAAATAGATTGCAGGGCTCTTACAATGCATTCCTGAGGCTTCTGTTGCTCACCAGACTGTAGGATATGGAGGGTCCCTCGTGACATGTAGGAAAAGCCTTTATATTTTCCTGTTCTATATTTTCTTTGAGGGCTAAACCACAAGTTAACAGTTAGTTAAGTGGGGCAGGCTCTACTTCCTGCCTTTGTTTTGAATTTCCCCCGTCAAGAGACTCCCAAAACCACACAACCTTCTAAGTAACACATGCTCATGCCTGTAACCAAAGACTTTGGGTGGACCAGTCTGGGAGGAGTTGCCCAAAACCAGCCCCAGTGCTGGACCTTTGGAGTACACAAACTCTGCCTGTAATCCTAAAATAAATATGGGGCAGAAACACCAGATGCTAGATGCTACCCCATGATGTGGTTCTGTCCTGTAGTGGTATATATTTTGGGGTGCAGTTGTGTCCTGGGTCGCACGAATTGTGGGAAGTACTGAGCTATTAAGTCTGCAGGGTTTATTTTTTTCATTTTATTTATAAAGTTTTATATAGCGCGAACATGACCCACGGGGGTATCAGAGCGCTTTACAGTACATTGTTATCACATATTATACATTATACATACAATTGGAAATCGCATATAATACAAAAGAGGTAGACATTTGTGTTTGGATATAATCTGTGGCAAATAAGCATCAGAGAGTTAAAGATTTAGAATGTTAATTTATTCATTAGAAACATTTTCGCTTCTTTTTTGAAGCCATTAAAGGAGGAGATTCTGCGTACGTCTGGGGGAAGGTTGTTCTTGAGGCTGTTCACTTTCACCAAAAAGAAAAAAAAATTGAAACTAATTTCTCGACGTGATTCTAGTCTTCACTTAAAGAGGTATAGCGACCACTTGGAGGTACCCTGGGGGTCCAGGTGTGCATAAATAGGCCAGTTTAGGAATGTATTGGGCTGAGACTGAGTTGGAAATAATGAGTATGGAAACTACACTTGTGGCAGAGACAATTGTATGCAGGAAAACAGGAGCACTGCTACTAACAGTACTTAGCACCAGACAGAGAGTTCTAAAAGTGACCCTGGAATGACTAGATAGCCCTTGAAGTTGACAGAGAATGGGTAAACCCTTACTTAACCGAGAAGCAGATGAGATATATTAGCACTTTTATTTTGCTTACCAAGATGAACTGCAAACATCAACAGTACGAAGGGGATTTGTTTCAGAGCTGCCATGTCTGTTAAGTGAATGGAAAACCTCTGGCAACACCAAAACTGATTGTTTCAGATATTCATTTATTTTAACTAAAAGGCTTTTAATAAATGGGTTTGGCTGAGGGGAAGGTTTAAAGCAGTCAAAGGGAGAAAGACCAGAGATCTGTGCTTCCACGCCTCTAAAGTGTCAGTGTTTTTTATTTTAGATGTTAGTCAGCTTCTTCTAACCGGTGGAGTGTTCAACATCCAACTTTGGAGAGTGACATCCTCAGAGGCGCAATCAGTAAAGCTGAACAGGAGCTAAGAATTCCCTGTGCACATTTAGAATAGGATTCTGCAGGAATGGTTGACAGAGGCTTCTGGCTTGAAGAGGTAGGGCGACTGCAGGTGGACTCTGCCGCAGTTTAGGTAAGGCCAGAGAGAAGCAAGAGACCAAAGCGAGCATGTGGCCTCCCAAGTAAATTTCATATAATCTGTCTAGTAGGAGGCAGGGGTCAACCATGTCAGATGGTGCCAACACAGTGAGTAGACTCAAAAGAATGGGACTGCTAGAGTTGAAGGCCATGCAAAGATCATTAGTGCTTCGGACTACCGTTTCATCAGTTCTACGACATGGACCGAAACCAGCCAATGCATCATCCAGTGCATTGTTATCATCAAAAAAAGAACAGACTTGATTGACAACCTGAATCTGTTGACAAAACTAGCAGCTTCATAATCTTCATTACCTGACCTGGAAATATTTGTTCCAGGTCAGGTAATGGGGCCTTCAGCATTTGTAGCTTTAGGATGGCTTTACTCATATTTTCTGCTAGTTGACTGTGTGACAAAGCCAATGACCAAAAGCATTTTAATCACACAATTTATTGCCTCATTGACAATCTATCAGCGCCATAGCGATGGTAGATACAATGTCTTTCTTTTGCATGGTAAAGTCACTCTGAGCAAGGTATTGCTCATTCAGTCGTTGTCGAAGCATGTACGGGTCGGAGTTCAAAAAAGTTTGATTGCCCAGCATGAGGAAATATATGGGGAGGCCATAATCTCATGAAAGTCCTCTTAACTTTTTCCAAGCTCTAAAAAAAGTGGCTCAAATGGGAACACATTCTGCTGTGGGTGATCAGTATGACTTGGACTCAGTTTAAATCCTCATGATAACCTGCAATGAGATACATGCATTGGGCTAAACAGGCCCTTTTGGCAGCATCAGCCATCTAACATTGCAATGCACAATGCACCAGCCATCTGGTGTTGCATGGAAAATGTTACAGTCATTGTCAGTTGCAATGAATCCAACACTTAAAATACATAGTTCAAGCCTTTACAACCATCTCTGCAATACGTTCTTCCAGGATGTTGACAGCCATGTGTGCTTTCTCCATGCTGAATAATGTGACTTGTGCTTGCTGACAATGTGTTGATGGCTTTTGTGAATGTAAAAGAAATTCCAAACCCAGCATGTGTTCTTCCTGGCAGTGTCAGGACAGAGTGTTTTCATACTGCCAGACTTACAGGGTTTCGGGGACTGGTCCAGGGGCACAAGAAAGGTAGAGGTTTGCTGAGGCTGTTTATGGGTTCTGTAGCAGAAAAAAATGTCCTTTTAACAAGAAATAACGAGCAGGAGGAGACACATGCATAGAAGATTTAGCATGCATACCAATAGACACTATTCGATTTTTGAAGCAAAAAATTGCTTCATTTTGTCGGTCTCCCACCTGACATTGACTCTATTTCAATAGAAGTCAATAGGGAAAATACATTGTCCTAACTATTTTTTTAAATATCCCACTTACCTGTTCTAAAATATTGGCATGTATCTATTAAGTGAAGATTAAACTGGGAACAAACATTCAGATTACTAGACTGTAAAGCAAAGTAGCATCAAAGGAAAATGGAAACAAAATTGCTTCGACTATGGGAAGCTAGCTTTAGCCTTGTGAAGAAGAGTGCCTTGTAATAGGAAAGTATGTTACTGATCATATGGCAAACAAAACCACTTAGGTCCTAATGACAAGTATTTGCGGTGAGGCAGAGGGTGGCATGCCACTGCCATGCTCCCGCACCGCCAAAACTCACCACCACCCGCCCACCAGATTACGAGTATTTTCCCATTTGTGAGCCTTAAACGGCACCGCTGTGGGGCCGCAGTGCATGTTGCTGCACGGCATGGCGTGTGCAGTCCATGTCATGCTGGAATGGGGTGCATGCACACAGAGGGGCCCAACATGTGCCCCCCCATGCATGTACCCCATTGCACAGGGGCAACAGGGGGGCCTGTAAGGCTCTCTCTCTTTTCTCACTGCCAGCAGTTTCATGAAGTGAGAACCTCCATGACAGTCAGTAAAAGTACGTTTATTAGATCATTGGTCTCTAAACAGCATAATGCATATTACAATAAATAGTTTAAAACATATACAAAACAATTTCATAGATACTTTAAAAAGGACAATGCCTTCAAGGGGCAGTTCCTGCCTCCCTCCCGCATCTTAAAAATTTCGTACAGCAATACTCCTAAAATTGCAGTCAGCAACACAGTCAAACTATAACGTAAGGATAGTATTCCAACCTAAACCCAATTTACTTGGAGCATGTCTCACTATAACTCCATGCCAATTTCTATCCAATCATATTTGGTTCCAACAGAGTCTTTTTTACCGCCTTCATATATTTTGCCATGGTGATTGATATATCAAGATTTGGCATGTCAGTAAATAGATTAATTGCTAGCAGGCGCTCAGTTATGCCATATTTTAAAAACAAAAGTCGTAAAAACAGTTTCCGCTGTGACACAAATTTTTGACAGTCTAATAAAATATGTAAATTGTGTCAGTTGGTACCTCATATACAGCGGCATTTACAATCTAGTTGTACCAATTCTGCTTTTCGATTTCCATGAGATACCCAACGGTTAACCCCTATTCTCCATCGGAGCACTTCAGCTCTTAATCCAGCATTAGGTAGTGTATCCAAATAGGGGTACCACATATCATTCTCCCAGCTATTCATCATACAATGGACTGACACTTTCTTTCTCAGGTATATCATATCATTTTACCTGGATATTTCTCTTCCTGCTGTTCTAAGCTCCACATTGGAAGCTTCAACTGACAGTGTCGCCTGGTCAAATTTTACATTAAGCCTTTTACACAATGCGCACAATTTCATTCTAATCACATTGGCCTAATTTAAGTCGCTGTGCAAAATCTCCTCTTTACACCATTGTGACACTTTTGTAACTTCCTCCGATCCCAATCTTTTCCAAAATCTTAAAAGGGCCACTTGTTCCTGTATGTTCCATGAAGTCACGCCTAGCTCCAATCGGATTGCCTGAATCATAGAGGAGCCAGGCAGTGACATCAACGGTTTTACACCTTTCCCCTCCTCAATGTCCCAATTATTCTTCCCGCTCAAATACAAGACTTCGGCCCCGTACTGCACTTGTGGGGGTATCATTGCCTTATAGGCTTTCAGTAATGGTCTCTGTGACATATCCCCATAGATTTGGCTAAATTTCCTTAGCCCACATCCTGATGTATGGGCTTTGGCAGTCTGGGCTACCAGATGGATAATCCCATTTTAAAGATTTTTCGAACCAAATACCAAGGTATCTGTATTCATTCACAATTTCTAATTTGGTAGATCCCAGGTACCAATTAAAATTCCGAATTTTCTTCCCAAAACATAGGATTTTAGTTTTATCCATATTTACAATCAGGCGTTTAGCCAAGCAGTATTCATTGAAGGCAGATAACTTCCTTTGCAATCCAATTTCCGTTTGGTCAAATATTACCAAATCGTCGGCGTACAGCAGACAGGACAAATGTTTCCCATGCATTTGGGGGTTGGCACTTCTACTCACTTCTAAAATGGCTGGGAGATCAGCCAGATATATTGCAAACAGTTGAGAACCTCCATGAGATTGCTGGCGGTTAGGAAAGTCATAATATGTTTGGCAGTGCCGCAGGTCACCACCAAGCAAATTGCGCTACCACCATTGATATCTGATCCTTGCTGATTGTGGTGGAGCAATGGCGGTCTGACTGTCCAAGTTGTAATAGGGTAGTCAGAACACCGGTGCAGCAGTGGCCGGACCTCCACAGCCGCAATACCATGAGTCTGGTGGTCCGTGAACCGCCAGACTCATAATCAGGCCCTTAGTGGTGGTAAGTTTCCATCACAGGCAAAAAGTAAAAGACTAGGACGTAACCTCTTTGAAACACAGTAGGGCAACCCCTCCAACTCTCCTAGCTCACTGGAGACATCACCAGTGCCGGCATCAGGTTTGGTGTAGTAAAGGTGCCACGTGCCCCACTGCAAGCAAGGAAAATTTCACTGATTGGATAGTAAAATACAGCAATAATCAGAGTTCACAGGGCCCCTTCGAATACTAAGCCCTGCTGGCACTACACTCACTGCACCACTGATAGCTAAGCCCTTGGGTGTCAGTGGATATCATCCCTTTCAACCTAAAGGGACCCCAGTTCACCGGTGCCCCTTCCCCATGATGGAAAGCGCTTGGAGCCTGGAACTTTAGCTAAAGGCAGGCTGGGTGCATTCTTAATTATGCTTTGCTACCCATCCTCAGAAGCATAGATTGCGCTTGAGTTAATGGTTTATTTACAATATTATTTATTTTGATGTTGTGTAAAGTTATGTTATTGGAATGCATAGCACACTTCTTTCTCTGTAATGTGGTCCAGTTACTTCAGGAGTCTTGCAGCAGGGCTCTAAAACAGTTCAAAAACAGTGTTCTAAAACAGTGCTTAATTTTAGCCAGTGGTTTCTGGTGCTCGACACCTGCACTTAATTGTCAGCACTGGCACTGTCTGTCAAATTTTGAGATACGCACAACAACAGTATTTAATAAGTCAATAAGCATTAAAAATGAATAACATCTGCCGCTCTCACTAAGATGATAGCTTTGGGTCCCCTGGGATAGTTTGAAATGTCACACTTTTAGCAGTGCCATGGTTAGTACTTGTATTGATTCTGTCATTGGCAGCATTGGCAGGGGCAACGAGGGGTGCAGACTGCAGTGGCCTTCTGAGAATGGCCCTGCCACTTACCTTTCTGCAAATTAAACACTGATCCGAAATAAGCCCCTTTGGCCCTGGAAATCAGCATTCACTGGGCCGCCACATGAAAGTGATGATGTTTGTTGTTTCCACAGAGGATAGGAATTAAAAGAGAAACAAGACATGTCCAGAAATGTACAGATGTTCCCCCTCCATTGCCCTGACTCTGCCTCCATCCGATGGGTACTGTAAATTACTCTTAACCAGTGTTTTAAGTGGGATGAAAAAACTGGGGGTTATCTGAAAGGGGAGCACAACCCTGATAAAGGGATGTGGCCAACACAATCAGGGGTGTGGCCTAAATCATGAGAACTAGAATAGTGTGCTTAAGCAATTTTCTCTGAAAAAGGTGGCAACTGTAACTTCAGGGCCTTGTGTCAGCTACCAAAGTTTACTCCACAAAAATGAAATACACACTTTTTATTTAAAAACAAGAGACCTGTGAACAGCAGAGCCAGGCAAGAGACACACATTAACAGGGTTTACAACAATAGTGGTGTAGACAGTTTGTCATGGACCCTTGTGCAAGGAAGGAACTGGCCCTCCTGGTTGCTGTTTGAACTGCAAATAAAGCAGTAATCAGGGTTCAGTGGGTCCCTCAGACCTATGGGCCCTCGTGTTACTGCACCTGCTGAACCAAAGGAAGCTATGCTAGTGTTTTCGAAAACTGGTGTGGGGAGGCAGATGTGGAGAAAAGTGACTGTGAAAGAAAGCTTGATTTTTATTTTTCACTGGTGCCAAAAAAATATCGAATTTGCAAATATGTTCCTCTTCTTTAGCCGTCTGTTTCTTTATGGAGGCAACTTTTATTTTTGCACCAGGCCTATTTCCTGCTCCAGTCCGACCTTACCAATGCTCTAATATCATCTTCCAAAAATTAAAGACAAAGCATTAAACTTTGATGTAATTAAAGACGCCTAATGTTAGGCTTCAGTTCAAAAAAGGCCTAAGCAAATATTCTTTTTCGCCGAGTCTTCCTTTTGTACATAATCACCTTTGTGAGCACCTTCAAATAGGTGAGTTCAGGATATGCGCTGTAGAAAAATCTCTATTGTGTCTGTTTTAAAAACCTGTAATGCAGTGGCGGTTGCTCCGCTAAGGCAGAGGAGCGTCGCCCCACTGCTTTTCAGCAGTGTATAAAAGAAAAATAAAATGGTAATAACACGATGCTCTTATCATTTTATTTTTCCCTGCTGCAGCATTTTTACCAGGCAGACCATGGCTGGACTACTCTGCTCACAGGGGGAACAGCGTTTACAACGCAACTTTTACCACGCAGTACCTTTACCACGCAACTTTTACAACGCAAGCGTTACAACGACTTGCGCTGGGGGGGCCTGTAGGATAGGGAATTGTTTAATTTACTATCCAACTCCTTCCCTACTATCCACGGGGACTGGAGTTGGAATAGTAAATTAAACTATTCACTATCCAGTGCCCCCCAACGCAAGTCGTTGTAACGACTTGCGTTGTAAAACTTACGTGGTAAAGGTATGCGTTGTAAAAGCATGCGTAGTAACGACATACATCCGCTCACAGAGCGGGTGGAGCAGTGGTGAGTGCACTCTGTCAGAGCGAATGGCTGTCTTTGCATGTTCTCCACCGGCTGTAATGCACAGTCTGGGTAGGGAACATACACAGGCTTCCACGCCCTGTCTGAGCGCCGAACCACGGCACTCAGACTAATCACGATGCTGCTGGCACCAGAGTCATGATTAACTTAGGGGAGCCCGTGCGCTTTCTGCTTCCATTCCAGCTGAACGAGACATGGAGAAACGACAGAGGAGAGATACTGTAAAAGGTAAGAGTATATTTTTCTTTCTTCCCACCCACCTCAATCTGTGCCAGCCACAAATGCTATAATGTTGGGCCATTTATAATAACAGAGGCAAAATATAGGGTACACTGACTTGCCTCTTAGTTCACTATATCATTGGCATGAGGGCTGAAACAGGAATGATTTCAGTGCCTGCATACAAACATTCACTTTTAATATATGCCTCTTAATTCCTTGATATAATGTAATGGACTAAGGTAAAATGCTACTCCGTGTTAAAGAAATAGACATGTACACATCGTCCCTGGAGGATGCGAAGACATGCACAATGAAGGTAAGGGGGGAGAATCCCAGAGAAACTTACCTAGCTATGTAGTGCCTTAAATTATCATTGCTGCGTGAAAACAGCGATGCAACAGATTTCACTGCACCCTCCTTGCGACAGGATGGATGCGCTGTATTTAATATACAGCGCTCCTTGTCGCAAGGAGTTACAGATATGTCAGTATTTCTGACGTATCTGTAGGCACAAAAGTGGCGCATTGCTAGGGTGTGTCTGAAACAGACGCAACTCCAGCAATGTGTCCTGTCACATGGGACAAGCCTCATGTGAAAGGGCCTGCATCACCCTGCTGTGAGGCAGGCGTAAGATATTGACGCAGTAGCGTCCTAGAAGTGGTGCACTGAAATCTTGTAGATTTCAATGCGCCACTTCTATGATGCTTTTTGCGGGATAACGCCCACCCTGCATACATCATACCTGGCGCCGAAATAATGTGTCACAAGGGGTTACAAAGTAACGCATCTGCCTAGATGCGTCACTTTGTAAATAAGGAGCGCCATAAGTGACGCAACGGCAGCGCAAAAGTGTCGCAAGGCCTCATAAATAAGGCCCTGATCAGCACTGGCCGGACCTGACCCTCCTAAAGCCCTGCCCTCAGCTGAATGTGTGACAATATAGCAACCCAGTTTAAAGGACTCACTCTTTCAGCCCCCCTCGAACCGTATTCCAGTTGACAGTGGTCCTCGTGACTGGGTTTTCTGTGCCTTAATAAACCCCCTCAGCCACGTTTATTGACTGTCTGAAGGCTCTGTCTGCTCTAAAGAGGTTGCCCTTTGACCTTCCACGAAGTTAAGGATCCCCATTGATGGGTATCTGTTTCAAGCCAGAGTGAGGCAGAGAAAACGATCCACAGCTCAGACGCCAAAAATTGTGCAAACCACTTTATGGTAACAGGAAACCGTGTTTAGAATCCACCACACCCGAGGCAGGGCAGGAAGCGAATCCTTGATTTTGTGAGGCTGCGGTTTGGAAGTTTACATCAAAAAATATACACGAAACTCCTGAAGTCTGCTAGAACGTGTGCAGCCACCATGGAAACGATGCCCTTTGACCTCCAGTACTCCACGCACTACCACTGGCTGCCACAATAGGGGCCTACTTCCGCCCATCTCTGGAGGAAGAAGACATGTGTCAATCCACCCGATTCAGAGAGGACACTCCCGATTTTTAAGCAATACATGTCTTTATTTATTTGCAGCTTCCCATCTGAAATTTCTTCTGCTTCAATTAAAGTTTATGGAGGAAATACAGTCCCCCGATTTTATTATCAAAATCTTCCTCTGTCTTATTGCAAAATGTGGACAGGTATGAATCAGAAGACATGACATTCGGGAATCAAATAAGATGACATCCCCGTTGGTCCTGCTGCATTGAACAAACAACTAAGAGCCAGTTTATGTAAACTTTGCAAGGGACACAATAGGCCAAGGGGCTGAATATGAATTGAGTGGCCCCCAGGTGGGCTACCACTCCTGTCAACTATAAGTGGCCCGGTGTTTCAACACCCAGGTTTTCCAGGTACAGGAGCAACATACTTCGGGGCATATCAACAAGGGCCTTATCTCCGCTTTTTTGGCTCTAAAAGCCAAAAAAGCAGAGATAAAACTATAACCCTATTTACAAGTGGTTGCTAACATGCATTAGCGCATTTTAGCACCCGTTTTCCCGATGCCTCGCTTTGCATCTCTAATGAGGTGTAAAGTGGGTGTCACTGGGCAGTAACGCATGTAAATTATCGCTGATGTGCACATCGCGATATTTACTAGGAGGCCCACGCATTTTAGCATACGTTAGTGTTTGGCGAAAACCACGGTTTTCGCCTAAAACTAACATCTGCTAAAATGCTGACTTACGTATACTTAACATTGGGGTGGATTATGCTGATACGTCCACAGGGTCCTATCAGCAAGGTTATTGCGGTTTTCCATGGAACATCGCTGGAATAATTATCGCCATTGCGCTATGTGTTGTTAATACAGCGCTAGCATGGAGATCATTTACAGCGATAGCTGGCGATAAAAAAAATTCACGCTAAGCGCGGCCAGCGATAATTATCGCTGCGGCTTGATAATATGCCCCATGGTTTTAATTTTCAGAAAAGTAGGCTGGTAGAATCTGTATCAGCATGGACTGCAGGTGCAGTCTTGTAGAGTACCCTGTACTCCACCTGGGCCCCGTCTCAGCTGCAGCCAGTGCAGGTAAAAGCGGTGGTGGCGGTGGGGCCGGGTGGGGGGATTTCCACGGACAATGGCAAGGGAAAATTAAAAAAATAATTCATTTTCCCTCGTTGTCGTCTGTTGAAATCCTCCCCACCCGGCTCCACGCACCACTGCTCTTACCTGCACGGACCGCGGCTGCCCCGCCTAAAGCCAGGGCTTAAAGTGGGATGAAACAAGTGGGGGTTTTTAAAAGAGGAATGGCCTATTTAGTTAAGTGTTGGGCTTTAAAAACGTCTTATTTCCATAGTGTGCCACCCGACGAGTATTTTGATTCCACTCTGAGCTTTCTCTTATTGCATCCAGATATATAACACAACAACTGGCATACACGTAAATCCAGCCAGCACTACTGGCTTTGTCAATGGTAGCTATCTGTTTAAAATAAAGTTACAACAATGATTTGGTTGCAGTATAATAATGATAATGTTTCAATTCTGAAATTGTGGGACTGTGGATTTAACATTACTGAGGCTTGTGGAAGGGGTAGTGGTGGTATTCAGAGTTTCACAGTCACTCCCCTTATATTCACTCTATGTTAAAGACACCCTTTTTCTCTCCCCACCTTATTCATCTGTATATCTTACACCTCATCTCTTTCCCCTTCAGCACCCTCTTTTCACTCTTCTCCTGAATGCCCTTCCTCACATATCCTTCAATTCTCCCCCCACTAAACACACAACGCACCCACTCATCTGTACGCATTGCATATTCTTCTACTTGCGCCTTGTCAATATTTTGACTACTCTGTCCCTCCTTCACACACATTTGCTCAGAACCACAATTACAATTAGAATATGTGACCACTGTCGTGTGCTCTGCAGAGAGGCCAAGGATTGAATGAGCATGTATTCTGAACATCTTTTTGACCATCAGCATGCACTGTGAGATTGCTTTCAGCCTCCTCTCTAGATCTCTAAATCTCTAAATCGTGGCTCGTTATAAACACATGGAGGCGACTCAGTTCAAAGTATGCACTATTCAAGAGTCATATGCTACAAGGAAAAAATACAGAGACACAACGTTCTACAAATACTAACACTCTTAGGGAATGGAAGTTTAATTAAAACATGTGAAATGTAAACAGGAACTAAATCACACATCAATTACCGTCTACATTCATTGTTTAGAAACTGGATCAGTGTTTATGCCATTAAAGTTAAGGACCTGAATATAGGCCCCAGAGGGACTAGTTTCAATGTCCATTTTTATTTCCTAGCGGGTCCTATACCCTTAGGAACCCAGCCCACTTAAAGCCCTGCATAAAAAAACACTGTGGGAGCAGTGAACACATCCTGTCCTGCAGTGGCCCTCCACTCAGATTTGTCACCTGCTTAGAGCAGATGGTAAATGTGAACATTAACCTTACCTCAAAATTGAGACTTCCATGCGGAATTCTTACCGGAAAAACCTGGTCTATACATTTATGCCACATCCATTGGGAATTAACTCGGACTAGGCAAATTTAGGTACCAAGGGGCATATTTACAAGGAAGTGCCTCAGCATGACAAAGCAAGCCCTTTGGCTGCGCCACGCTGTGGCACTTCCAAAACACAGGAATGCAACATATCTACAATAATATGTTGCATTTCTGTGCTCGCCCCTGCGCTGGAGCACAAACAGCTGCCATGCGCCAGCGCTGGCACCCTTGCACCATGGTGCAAGGATGCCTGCGTCATGGGGAGATTGTTTTTGTGCAGGAAGGGGCACCTTCCTGCAGAAAAGCAATCACTACAGGCATTTTCCTCTTCCAATGCATGCTGTAGAATGCAGCACGCCTTGAAAGAGAAAAAAACGAGGAGAAATTAAAACATTTCTCCTCGTTACACCTCGCTACGCCACCCCTAGGGTGGCGTAGCATTCAGATGCATTTCCAGATTTACGATTCCTCGTAAATCTTGAAATGTGTCTTGTTCTATGGGTGTTGCGTGGGAACACCCACAGCAACACCTATGGAAGGCCCTTTTCACGCAAAGTGCCGCCTGTAAAGGGGCCATATATACAAGGACAGGAAAGGCCATGCAGGGTGGCTTTTCCTGTCCTTGTAAATATGGAGCAGTGAAATGCGCCACCAGTACGTCACAAATAGTGACGTACTGGTGGCGCAGGGGGACTGTGAATCTGCCCAAAAGTTACCAGTTGGAATTGTAAATTCCAGTCACCCAGTATCTCCTCACATTATATGCTACCTGAATGCAGAGCAGAGAGTACTTTTGCCCACTTTTCTGTTTGTATAATTGTCAATGCATCAAACAGGGTTAGTTTCCATTCTGAAGAGTTTTGCAACATCAGTTTGCTGTTCTATGTTTATATAAAGAGAGATGGAAAAAAATGTTTTACTTCACTTTTAATAAGTTTGATAAGTAAGCTAAAAGTTGGTTAGTTAAATTAACAGTTTCCTTAGTTCTGAAACGATAATAGACTAGGCTTGTATGAAAATTATGTAATTTGCTTAGCAGAAATTAAACGAAATCCCAAACTCCAAAAACTATGCAAAATTTGAGGATGATTTTTGCACTAAAATAAATAGTAAAAAATCTCATGTGATACAAACAATGGCCGGTCACACTCTGTTCATGTCATTCACGTGTTTCAGCCATAAGATTTTGCACCCAAATAACATCTCAATTACATGACGTAACTTAATGTCACGCATTGCATTTAACACACATAAAGCGTACATGCAAGTTTAAGTTAAATTTCACTGGGACCTATAATAACATAGAAAATCTGTGTGGCCAACCCTGAATTTTCACTTTTCACAGGAGAACTCTGTGCCGTTTACCCCTGCTAACCAATGAGAAGGTGCCTGGCCGCCTCCCTTCAACATGGTAAAATTGGGATACTTCTAACTGGCATTTTATCCACATGTCCCCAGTCTATGGCAAAATGTGTACCCAGGGCCTGTAAGTTAAATGTCACTAGTGGCCTGCAGCACCCATCCACTACTGTGACAGCGCAAACATAACTGCAGGCTTACGTTTGTAGCCTGGCTGTTGCAGTTTTAATCTGCAAATTCGACTTGTCAAAGAACCCCCTTTGACTGTTCAAAACCTTCCTTTTAATAATGTGTTAGTCACCCCTAAGTAGTCCTTATTGTCCATAAAAAAGGTGTCTGGATCTCAGTTTCAACCGATTTTGACAGGTTAAAACCCACTGGAATGAAATCTGCAGTTTCAGTAGTAACCTGAAACTGACACATTTTTCCCACTAGATGGCAACATCCCCTAAGTGTTTCCTTAGTGTGATTACAAAATGATGTAACTGCATTTATTTCTTGTAAAGCAAGAAAGGCTGAATTAGTTTGGGAATTATTTTGTGTAAAATACTGCAGCCACAGAGTGAAACAGATTTCTGAAAGGTACTTTCCCTTAAGTGAGTTAAGCCAAATGGAGCTAGAATGTAGATTCGGTGTCCTGTACTTCTATGTTTGCTTGAACTGTCATCTATATTCTCTTGATTTGGTTGGGAATAGTATGGGATTGGTCTGAGTTTGCAAAGTGAATGGAAAGAGTGTTGAATAGTGATGTGGCCATTCGTAAATCGAACTGTTTGGTGATAATCAATCAGCCTCTTCAGTTCTGGAGGATGAGAAAGGGTGAATCTGGGGGACTCGCTCTGCTGACAATATGTCCTGTAGGTAGGAAGTTTTTAGGGTAGGATGTTCCTTGGGGCATATTTGAAGTGTTTGGGGAGAAATTGACCAATATATACCTCTACTCTTTCTGCACATTATGTTGTACCTCTCAGATTACATCAAATATATTTCCTATGTAATGTTGCTTTTGATCCAGTATAGACCAACGGCTTTTAAAATATGATATTCATATTCCCTCCCATATCCTGTTGTCTGTGGTACTGCCTCTAACATGTCATGAGAACCTAAAACCTGCTCAGGACTAGTTATAACTGTGGTGGAACGGAGGGTGGGTGGTGACTTGTGCATGCTGGGGGGTGAAGGGAAATATTAACAGAGTGGGGCGTTGTTCACAGTATGCTCTTGAGTAGGGGACTCCCTCCCATGCAAAGTGCCACACTGGTTCCAACTTTTAGAAATTTACACTTTCTCTACCTGAAATTCATGGAGATTAAATTTGCATTTACTCTCCCGCTTTTGGCTGCCAGTAATTAGTATGTGAAGAGGTGTGAAAATTGCAACCAGAACCACAGTGGCTCGGGTTTGGGGAGGTGTTGTTGTTCCCTTGACAGGATAACCAGGAGGGTTGGGCCAGGACTTGACTTAACTTCAAAGAGGCCTCCCCTGTGACAGGCACATTTTAGCTGAGCCAGGCATTTGCGCCCAAGCTAGAAAGGCTCCAATCACAGTGGGCCTCTTTTTGACATTGAATGTAAACATGGGTGATTAAGAAATCCTGGCGCTCACTCACAGTACACAAGTATCTGCTATGATTGTTATATTCCAGCGGTGCTTTAAAAAGGGAGGATGTCAACCCTGCATCCCCTAACAAACCCTAGAGTTTTATAAACAAGAAACAGAGCCTTTACACACACACAAAATAGATGCACTTTTATCATACATATTCTCCAAAAGTCCATTCATATCAAAACGTTTGTTCTTTATTATTCCTGGCCCTTAGCCAACATGTGTTTCATGGACGGGCGTCTCGCCCCACGACTTTGTCAGGGTTAAAACAACACAGAAAGCCTCCATTCTACATAAACAAAAGATATGTCCACAGGATGTACAGCAATCACTGTGTGACATAATACATCTTGGCCTTGTTACATAGGCCATGTCATCAAAGTATGGTGGAAACCCCTGCATCAGTAGCTTTCATGCATGAGTAAAAGTGCTGAAAACATTAACCTTAAGTTATGATTCATACTGTCTACGGTGGAGCAAAAAGCAGATACAGAGTTAGGGTCTAATATCAACATCATACAGTATCAGTTCTTATCCGTTGACTACTCTTAAGTAACATATAACATACATCTTTAGCATAACTATACACATGCAACCCCTTGTCTCACATGCCAATTGCCTTTCTATCCAATACAAAAGCCCCATTGTGCTCACTCTATAGACCCAAATTGAAACCAAAATGAATACCCAAAGAGAAGCCAAACCTTGTGCACAATGGTGCATACCAATACCATATAAGTCATGCACGCATCTTCAAAGGGAGGGCACACATTAGTATGCTTATACACATCATCATCTCATTCAAAATTCCCAAAGCACCAGTATAGTGTAACTCATATCTTGCTTGTATCCTCTGACACTGTAATCAAACCAAAATCCCATATAAAAACCCTGGGTAATGTGTCCAACACCCCCTACAAAAGAACACAAATAACTGAGGCTCGTACCTCAAATTTGGGGCATCATCTTTTGCCCATTAGAACATCCAGATTTCCTTAGTGTATATATTTCTACATCAGAGAAAACGAAAGAGAAATCCAATCACTCTATACCACCGCTCTGTATTTTGGGCAACTCATCCCTGTCTGTGGGCCATCATATATGTAACTGCCTACTCACAAGGGGATTTTGGGGGGCAGCCGAGCAAAGGGAGGTCTGCCCCCTGGGCAGATTGGAAGGGGCAGGGCTGGCCAGGTCTGCCCATTTTGTTTAATTTGGGTTATTTTAGTAAATAGCCAAATTAGAGCCCAACAGTATAAGTGCTGAGGAGGCTTGCTCCCAGCCACCATTTTAGGTTTGGTGACCAGGTGGCTGGGAGCAGGGTAGTGTAGTGAGGACGTTTTTCTCCTGCCTCCCCCCACCCCCAATTTTTTTAGATTTGGCAATGGGTGGATCTTTTGGGTTTTTATTGGTTTCATTGGGCTGTTTTTGTTGAGAACAAGTGTTCATGTATATTGTTGCTTGGAACAGGTGCTGGCGGGGTTTTGAAAAGTTGGCCTGGGTTGGCAGAGGTTTTTGTTTAAGTGTTGGATGTTTGTGAGCAGGGGCAGGGAAAGGTTAGGCAGGTATGATAAGTTTCGGGGTAGACGTTTTATTAGTTACAGTTGCAGAAAGGCAGGTAGGGGATTTGGGTTTTTATTGGAAGGCATCATTTTTAACTGCAATACTGTGTAATGTTGTTATGTTAATGGCAGGGTGGGGAAAGGTTGGAAGGGATCTTAGGGGTGAGGGGGATCAGGGGTCAGTTATTCGATGTATAGTGAGCTTTAGTTTTGTAAGGCATTTGCCAGGTTTGTATTTGTAATGTGAACCTGTTTCAATAAAGCAGCCTTTTTCACACACATTTGTCTTGGTCTGGCTTGCTCCCATCCCTCCCAATTAAAACTGTACTCCGGCCATGCAGGAAGTCAGGGTGTGCACCTGACTGTTATAATCATAAATGACGGTATCTAAAGAAAGGAATATGTTCATAGTTTCGGGCATCACTGTATATCAGAATTATCATGGCCAAAGTTCCTACTTACACAGAAATAATTCCTCTGTGGATGATTGCAATGCTTACCGCAAATAAGCTGCACTCAAAACGTGCTAGTCTAGTCAGCATGAACCGCATATCATGAAGGGCCATATCTAAAAGAAAATATACATATACTAAATCAGAATTGAACTATCTCAGTCCCAGTCCGCCTTTAGTTAAAGTAAATTTCTCGTAGTGGGTCTCCAGTCATACCGTATATGCAAGACACTCGATATGTGGAAGCAGTCTTGGGTGACGGACTCATTGTCTCAAGTGACGGGCAGTGGATACATACTGAAAGATGGCGACACACGTACATGAGACGATGAGCTCGTCTTTGATGACGCTTCATTTTTTGGACTGGAATACTGCTGATAAAAATGGCAACAAGATGGGAATTTACTTTTAGAATTAATAATTCAGTTTTTTACATTGAAGTTCAGCAGAGGGATCCAGGGTTTGTGTTTTGCAGTACCACTTAGTGATTTAAGGTAAATTTGAAAATCCCTTTCGTAAGTTTACATTAAAATTGACTTTTCATTCTTAAATTGACTTCTGAATCGTAAGTAGGTGTTTTTTGATTTTTCATAAATGTATTCCTGTCATTGATTTTTGCACCTGTGATTCTTCAAGCATGGAGGTAGACCTGAACAACATGGAGAGGATCTGCATGGGAGATGTGAGGAAAATGTGCAAGGAATGGGGGCTGAGGCTGGTCTGAGAGTCCAAAAAGGAGTATCAGATAGCCATCAGAGCTGAGAGGAAGTACATCTGTTGCAGTCTACCCCACAGGAGCAAGAGCAGGAGGAGGTGGAAAACAACATTGACATTGAAGAGGTTCCAGAGGAGGATGAACACAAAGGGGCTAGATTAACTACATTTTTCAGAGCATGGACCTGTGCGTCTTCTAGCAGCTTAAATCAGAGTTTGAGGACAGGCCGGTGTATGTCACCTGTTACCTTTGTGGTCATGTTGATGAAGTCTTCAAAGCAACTTGTATTTTGGACTACAACATGTGAATGGATGGTGTAGATAGAATGGATCAAAGGCTGCAGACTTACAATGGACCACATAGGGCTACTGTGTGATATAAGAAGTTGGAAATGGCCTTGGTGCATTTTGCTACTCTGAATTGTTTTTTTTTTTTTTTTTTTTTTTTTTTATTACTTTATTTCGGCCAGTTCGGCCATAAAAGTTACATACATACATAAAAATAGAACATTAGACATACAATATTTAAGAAAAAGTTGTACGGGGAAAGAATAGTTTTTACAGTTCTTTTTTAGAGCCAATCACGCATTATATTTCATTTCAAAAGTTTTATAAAAATTTTGTTAAAAAATATAAAAAATGTAAGGGTTACGTGAGCATATACACTTTTCCAGCTTAGAGACAATGTCCTTGTTTCCTACGGATTATGTAAACAGAATGTAGAAATTTACTTATACTAAATACAATGAACTGGGTTGAATTGCTTTTCATGATCCTAAAGGCTGTTGAACAGGACCTAGTTCCCAGAAGGTTACACATTGGTTTCAGCCATTTATTTCTAGGATTCATATATGCGCTACAAACAAAAAACATGTGAGCCTCATTCTCAGAACAGTCTTTGGAGCACATAGGGCAACACCCAGTTTTAACATTCGAAGCTCCCAGTCTTTTTTGTGCCCATCTTTCAGTATTGTAATTTAGCATAAGTATCCCATATCTGAACTTTAGGAAAAGGGTTTTTGCAATGGGTGGCTCAATCTCGTCCAGGAATGTTTCAAAACAAGACTCATCCTTAAATGATAAGAAAGCCTGGACTGCGGAACCAACACTAATTCCATCCACTAATTTTCCACTCATGTGGGTCCAGAAGGCTCGCTTAACTACTAGTTTGGAAAACGTAGGCATTTTGTCTGGAGTCTCCCACATTGAATGTAGGCCCAAGAGTGTAAACCACTTTTTAATATGCACTAGCCAATGGATGGAGTTAAAAGAATCAAGAGTCATCAGTTCTTGCAGGCCGTTTCTATAATCTATCAGCTCAGGAGTAGTCCAAAGCCTAACCCAAAATAATAATGGCCTTAAGATAACTAGGTGATCTGTTCTTTTAAAATTTAAGTCAAGCTGAAGGGGTAAAAGGGGTGTACTATTGGGAACCCTTACAGAAGCCCGCATGAATTTGTTATCTAACATTTGAAAGCTATTCTTTGCCCATGGGCCCCATATCTCTGCTCCATATAACACAGCAGATTGTATTTTAAATTTAAAAAGTTCTAAAACCGGGGTTACACTTTTGCTTGTACTAGAATTCATTTTACATAAAATTGGTTTGGCATTTTGGGCATATGTTATCTTACTTTTCTCGATTTGGGGTCTCCAGCTTCGCTTGGAATCCAGTACGACACCCAAATAGGAAAAGTTGTCCACAGTATCTAGTTTTTGGCTGTTCAAGGTCAAAAACCCTCTATCTGGCACACTGGGATTAAATGACATATATTTTGTTTTATTAGCATTAATTTCCAAGCCCTTTGTATGGCAATAGCAGCTGAAGGAGTTAAGGAGTGCCTGGAGGCCCTTTTTTGTTTGGGATATGAGTCTAGTGTCGTCTGCAAAAAGCAGCGCAGGCACCCTTACACCATTGAGCTGCGGCGAATCATTAACACAAGCATTTAAATAATAAGGGACATCATTAATAAACAGAGAGAACAGGGTGGGGGCCAAGACACAACCCTGGCGAACCCCACGTTCAATGGGAATGTTGCGTGTCAACTCACCATTTGGGCCCCACCTAATGTTTGCGAAATTATCAGCATGCAGTTCAACTATTTGGGCTAGGAGGCAACCCGGTAGACCTATTTCTTGTAAGGTTTTCCAAAGCAAATTGCGTGGGACCAGATCGAATGCGGCCCTCAGGTCAACGAAAGCTACATACAGGTGACCTTTTTTCAGCTGCACATATTTCCAAATCAAACAGCAGAATCGGAAAATTTGGTCTGTTGTGCTGGTTTTACTCCTGAAACCAGCTTGGAATTTGGAAATTATGTTCGAGGCTTCAAGCCAGTCGTTGATCCTGAATAGCAGGTGTTTGGCGTATAATTTTTGAAGCGTGTCCATCAGACTGATTGGTCTGTAATTAGAGGGTATCAATCTATCCCCCTTTTTAAATATTAGCACAACCTCCGCTGCCCGCCAACTGTCTGGAAAATTGCAATTTGAAGATAAAACGTTGAACAGACGGTTCACATAGGGGGCCCAGACGTCAACTTCATGTTTGTAAAGATCCCCCGGTATTTTATCCGGACCAGGGGCTTTAGAGTTTTTGAGTTCTTTGATCGCCCTTACTGTCTCTTCCAGAGTGAAGTCGAGGGGTTCAATAGGGGGGGGGGACCTTAAACTCCATTGACTGTCACTATCGTATTGGCTGTAGAGATTTGTAAAGTGAGTTACCCAGGTCATCTCGTCCAGGAATACATCTTTCACATTTTTTTTTACTCTACTAAGCCGCTTCTTCAGAGAATGAGTTACTGTTCCTGGTTTTTAAATTGTCCTTGAAAGACGGACTTATTAATGGATAGCGCCAGCGGCTGATCCAAGCAATGGTGTTTTGGAGGACAGTGTTAAATTGCGTGACTGCCACTCTGCAGACTGCATACCTCCAACAGCTAAAAAAAGATTTCCATCTTGGAGACGCCAAGTGCCTGAAGAGAGCTACATAAGGAGAGTCAATATTACTGACCTGAGTTTCCCGACCTTTACCTGCTGTTTTATTGTAGGCTGTATCATACACTGTTGAAATATTGGGAGCACCCTTGAATGGTTGTATGTCAGTCTATGCACGCCTTAACAACGCATGCCAAAACAACGCATTCTCAACCACGACTGCGTCTTTATCATGCATGCCTTTACAACTAATTTTGTTGTGAAGGCATGATTGGTAAAGGCATATGCGTGATAAAGATCACACCCCAGCCTCCCTGCCCGGATCCCTAAATCCCGGCCTCCAGCCGGGCAATCCACCCCGCCCAAGCACTAAAAACGACCCAACCCCCACCCCCCACCTGAGCCCTAAAACCAGGCCCCATCCCAAAAAGCTACCCCAGCCCCACCGCCCTGAGCTCTAAAACTGGCCCAAGCCCTGACAACTGCTGCTTCCCCCCTCCCTGAGTCCTAAAACCCGGCCCCCTGCCCTAAAAGCTTCCCCGACCTTAGCCGCTGACCTTGAGCCTTAAAACCGTCCCCAGCCCTAAAAACTACCTTACCCCCCCCAGCCCTGAACTCTAAAACCTGATCCCAGCCCTACTTACCAAGCCGGGTCCCGGTTCTCCCTGTCCAGATCCTCCCTGTTCCTCTCCTCGCCTATCCACCCTGCAACTAGAGCGCTGGTTAAGGCAAGCTTTGTTCCGCTAGCATTGTAATGGTACGCGTTGTTTACCCCTCGTTGTAAATGCCATTTCCCCCTTGAATGCTAGCTGACTTTGCTTTTGCCAGCAGTTTAGTTTGCAGCATTATCTTACCTTGAATGTATTTAGGATACCCTAATATATGAATGTGTGATGTGGTTCTAAGTCTTGCTTTTGTTGTGAATGAGAGTGGTGGGAAAAACTTGTGTTTCGTTACCAAATTTCTCCCGCTACATTCTAACATAATAATGTTAAACTAATATGGGTACCCTTTTTGCAATATTAAAAAAGGAAAGGAATGGCAATTGTATGATATGTACTACATGCTCTGTGCAAGGGGATAGATGTGGTTTAGCCCAAATTGTGATAAAGAGAAAGGTAAGAGAGTTAAGGGTTGGTCTCTTGTTGACCGGACAATAATCCTTGTTTTCAGGTTCTACTAGTTTGTGACTTTCCACTCAATTTACCAGACAAGGAAGGAGCCCATGGCGTGCAAGTCGCTTCAATGGGGCTTGATGCTGTCTTCTGGTCTATTCAAAGTACTAATGGGCTTATTTACAAGCCCTTTACGCCACCGTAACATCACTTTTTCCCATATTAAAAGTGACACACCACCTGCTCAAGGGGCTTGTACATAAGCCTCTAAGTGGAAAAGAAGAGGATAGGGATGCCTACACAGTGGGACATTTAATTGTAGCAAAAATACCTGTGTTAATTTTGGCTCAGACATTATACCATCTTGCATGCCTATACTGAGTAGGCCTCTGTAAAATTTTTGTTATGCTGGCCCAATCTCATGAAATTTTTTAACCTCTCGTTGTGTGAAATGTTCAACATTTTCACGTGATTTTTGGCTGCGTGAGAAAGGTTTGAGTAGAAATTGCCTCACCAGGATACATATCTACATAAACGAGATATTTTCACTTAAAACCCACTCCTGTTGGTATCTCGTGACTTTTTTGTGCAAGGTGTATACTTGGGGGTACAGGTGAAAAATACTTTGCTTGAAACATGTACTTCAGGATAAAGGACACAAATTTTTTCACACATTCCTAGAGTGAACTTGGCTTTTCCCCAAAAGTGCGCTCGGAGTGAGCAAGTCCAATATGGATTCATTTAGTACACACGCTAATTCAGAAAGGCATTTTTTTTTAATCCAGGGACATCGGGGTGATGTTCCGCATTACTATTCTATGTAAGTAACAACACGTGCTCTTCATCGTATCACCACTGTGCCAAAGATGGGTACTTCCTGAGTTTGTGTATGGTGCCATTGTTGCAGGCAGCATGTTTAGGCTTCTGTATGTTCTTTCATAACCCCTTTAAGTACAGGTTCTTTATTCAGAGAAAACGGAGATACTCATCTTCGGAAATGACCCCTCCTCCTGGGACGACTACTGGTGGCCCACCGCACTCAGTCCCGCTCCGACTCCCTCCAACCACACACACAAACTCAGAATCATGCTGGACAGACAGCTAACCATGAAGAACCAAGTTAACGCTGTTTTCTCCCACTACTTCCAAACCCTCTGCATGCTCTGCAAGATTTTCTGATGAATCCCCATCCCCTCCAGGAAAACAGTCACCCAAGTTCTCATCTCCAGCCTCCTCGACTACAGCAACGCACTCCACGCCGGAACCACCAAGAAACTACTCAGCCACCTCCAGACCATCCAGAACACCGCAGCAAGACTCATCCTTAACCTCCCCAGGAGAACCAGCACCTTCCCCCACCTACGGAGAGGTGTGGCGCAGCGCCCAGGGCGGCTGACTCTAGAGCACGGGGCTCACAGTACGGTCCCCCGCACCGGCGGCAGCTCTGCCCAGCACCATATGACTCTGGGCAATAGCATGCTTAATCTCCTTGACGGCCCTCAGCACCTTCAGACCCTTAGGGGTGATTCGTTTGTGCCTTACAAATACCGGATTATTATTATAGATTTCCGTACAGGAAAAATGCCTCTTCAAACTCATGCCTACAAGGCCCTCCCCAACTCCAGGCCCACCTACATCAACACCCGCTTGACGTTCCATCGACGCACTAGGGAACTCTGCTACCCCTACCTCGCCCTGGCCCACACCCCCGCATCTGCCGGAACCGCTGCGGAGGTCGCTCCTTCTCTTACCTCGCCGCCAAGTCCTGGAATGACCTCCCCCTCCACATTTCCACCTGCCCTTCAGTTGAACAATTCAGGCAGAAGCTTAAGACATGGCTCTTCGACCAACAATGGTAGGACCTAGAGCCTGGAGACCCCCCGGGGTGACAAGACTCGCTTTACAACAACCCTGTGATTGATAGATTGACCGGCTAATTGCACTGTCGTTTTTTCCAATTACGTTCCTGGCTATTGACCAGTAACCTGTGCTTCTGCGATTACAGCTGTAATCAGGTGTTATGATATTTCTTCTTTTTCTATTAGGTCTGTTTTCCTAGCAGCAACTTTTTTATCAGTAGGTTTCAGTATATCCCTCGTGATGACAACTTTATTGCTTTTTATAATGATAGCGCAATGTTCTATCTGAAATGGAATATTTCAGTGCTCATGTCGCTCAATTGTTGTGCGTTTTTGTCAAGAAATCAAATAAACAATATTTTTGCCAGGAGAATCTCATATCCAGAAATGTTGTTTAATATTGCCTCTGTGACCGCAGGGGTATTCATCTGTGTTCGTTTTTTTCCTATCTAAAAAGTAACCCATTGGCATGTTGAAGTCCAATCATATGAGACAGCTCATTGGGTTAATGCACCTTCTTCAGGGATATGCGTGCATGTATGTGTTTTACCAGGTCCAAATCGGCTTCAGCTTCTCGAAGTAAAAAATATTAGAATTTACTGGTAGTGACAGAATTATTGGGACACTACCTGAGGCGAGGGAATAAGCATTTTCAATGGGCCCAGTGAAAGAGTACCACTCCATCCACTACAGTTTTATTTCTAAATATTGAGTTTTACTGAACAACGCAACTTTCTAAACATATTGACTCAAACACTTTATAATTTTTAGGCAATCCGAAATAGAGTTCTTGAAATCACCCAATAATACTAATTCTTCTAAGTATCTAACATCATTTAACATTTTTACAATGTAGTTTAAACACGTATATTTGTCCATCCGAAAATGGGACAAACAATGCATTCACATTAAACAAAATATTGTGCTGTACAACAAACGGACAAAAGTAATTGCCCCGTTTAATGAAACATACATTGCCTGCTTCACCAGTAAACAGCTTATAAAGCTGATCAATGTGAGATCAAAAGGGAAAAGGAACTCGACATTCCTCTGCATAAAAATAAAACGCCATTAGAAAAGTTGCTATAAAATAGCAGGTAATATTGTGCTTTATACCCATACTTCTGTTATTCTACAGCTGGGTACTGCTAAACTATTCAATAGTGCTGCCAGATGTGCCACAGTCCCACTGTAGTGCTAGTTTGTAAATCTTAATTTAGCAGTAAAATGTTGATCACTTTTCAGTGCGGTAATCTCCCTTTATTCAAACAGTTAGGGGGTGCTTTAGAGTTTGGCAATGAGTGTACTCTGTGGCAATGGCGATGGAGTATCCTCTTCACCAAACTCTCGGTCTACCTGCCCGATTTAGGGCTTGGGAGACTTTATGAACTTTGATGATGGAGTGTACTCCGCCTCCCTCGCCGACATACTACACCGATGGCTAAATGGATTTCAAGCCATCGGACGGTAGCCATCCGATCGGCCACACAATTTGGAGTGGACAGTCGTATGATTTTTAGGTCTCGTCTACTCCATGCCATAGGGATGGTAGGCGAGATTTATAGTAAGCGTCCCGAAAAGCGTCTAACCAGCTGCGGATCGCGTACCGTTCATGTGAGCCAGGCGCGTGCACAGGAATTCGCTCCCCCTACCCCTCCCACAAAGCAAGACAAGACAAGAACATCAAAGCGATTGCGGCCGCTCTGATTCCATTTGCCACCAGCCACTTCACGTGCTCCGCAGGACCATCTGCTCGGGAATCGGAATGCTGGCATGGTTGCCTAGCCCCCCTCCCAGCGCTGCCTTTCCTCTGCTCAGCTTCAACCGTTGCCCGACATCGCAACCCAGTTCGAATTGTGTATGCCCTCTGTTTGTATTGCAGGTCCTAAACATAAATCATAAATCTGTCTTTCCCCAACAAAAACGCAAACATTTTTCGAAATTTCACCCTTTAACTGCATTCAAACTTGGTTTTTACTCTCTTGAGACACCGGTCTTTCTTCACTCTAACTTGGATAGCAGAGCACTGGATCCTGTCTACAGCCGGCGATTGTTAGTGAGGCCTACCAAACAAATAGGTCTGAGCAGTTCCGCCGTGTACTTAAACACGTCCGCATTGCCGGACGGTCATCACTGTGATTATCCAGACTACCGGAGCTGTTCTATTTCCGGCACACTGCCGAATTCATCAGAAAGGTGAGCACCCCTTCCATGTGGCGACCCCTTCTCCTGCAGGTTATACGAGCACCTTGTTGCCCACACAATCACTGACTCCCGCTATTGTTTATTAATACGCGAGAGACGAGTCTTTAATTATTATATGCGTGCTGTGCTGTCCACATTATTACTGACTCCCACAATTGTTATTTTAAAGCAAGAGACGAGCGGCGGTGTTCATTATACGGGCGCCGTGTTAATCACTGATTCCTTCAACTGTGTATTTTAACGTGAGCGACAAGTGGCGACCTCTATTTCCAGCGTGCCACGCACACGGAATGCTGCTCGCCTGCATACCGTTCCTTCACTAGCAAATTAACTCTAGAAGCCTTACTATTATTACAATTCTTGACTGTTGGTAAAACTAAGGCTAATTTTGGGCATTATCTCCTAGAGCAATATCCATACCGGGCACGATTCGTCCTTCGGTCTACCCTGCATAATATGAAGCATCCGCCCCATCTACGCAACACACCGCGGTAAGCCTGCATTTATGTGCATTATATGACTACAGCCAGATATGCATAGATGTTCTAATAAGTACTGACAAGGGCCGCTGGTAAATTTGCTTATCTCGTCTTTCTGTGATCAGTCAGAAACGGGAATCTTTAGAGTTTTGCATTGGTAAGCACAAACTGTTCACAGCTCGCTGTTCACTGCAAGGAAATGAAATACAGGCTTTTAACGTCACTGCATGGCCCCAGCCCCTGTGAAACTTTGCAAAAGTGTCACTGCTGTTAAATCTACCACTCTACCGCCCTCACTCTGCCGCCCTCATTCTATCACTCTACCGCCCTCACTCTACCACCCTCACTCTACCACTCTACCGCCTTCACTCTACCACTCTACCGCCCTCACTCTACCGCCCTCACTCTACCGCTCTACCGCCCTCACTCTACCGCTCTACCGCCCTCACTCTACCACTCTATCACCCTCACTCTACAGCCCTCACTCAACCGCCCTCACTCAACCGCCCTCACTCAACTGCCCTCACTCAACCGCCCTCACTCAACCGCCCTCACTCTACCACTCTACCGCCCTCACTCTACCACTCTACCGCTCTCACTCTACCGCCCTCACTCTACCACTCTATTGCCCTCACTCTACCACTCTACCGCCCTCACTCTACCACTCTACCCTCCTCACTCTACCACTCTACCGTCCTCACTCTACCGCCCTCACTCTACCACTCTATCGCCCTCACGCCCTCACTCTACCGCCCTCACTCTACCACTCTACCGCCCTCACGCCCTCTCTACCACCCTCACTCTACCACTCTACCGCCCTCACGCCCTCACTTTAACACACTCACTCTACCACTCTACCGCCCTCACTCTACCACTCTACCGCCCTCACTCTACCACCCTCACTCTACCACTCTACTGCCATCACTCTACCACTCGACCACCCTCACTCTACCACTCTACCGCCCTCATGCCCTCACTTTACCACACTCACTCTACCACTCTACCGCCCTCACTCTACCACTCTCCCGCCCCTCACTCTACCGCCCTCACTCTACCACCCTACTGCCATCACTCTACCACCCTCACTCTACCACTCTACCGCCCTCATGCCCTCACTTTACCACACTCACTCTACCACTCTACCGCCCTCACTCTACCGCCCTAACTCTACCATTCCACCGCCCTCACTCAACCGCCCTCATTCTACCGCCCTCACTCCACCACTCTACTGCCCTCACTCTACCACTCTACCGCCCTCACTCTCTACCACTCTACCGTCCTCACTCTACCACTCTACCGCCCTCACTCTACCACTCTACTGCCCTCACACCACCGCCCTCACTCTACCACCCTCACTCTACTACTCTACCACCCTCACTCTACCACTCTACCGCCCTCACTCTACCACTATACCGCCCTCACTCGACCGCCCTCACTCTACCACCCTCACTCTACCACTCTACTGCCCTCACTCTACCACTCTACTGCCCTCACTCTACCACTCTACCCTCCTCACTCTACCACTCTACCGCACTCACTCTACCGCCCCCACTCTACCGCCCTCACTCTACCGCCCTCACTCTACCGCCCTCACTCTACCACTCTACCGCCCTCACTCTACCACTCTACCGCCGTCACTCTACCACTCTACCGCCCTCACTCTACCGCCCTCACTCTATTTTATTTAGTTATTAATTAAGCTTATAGAGCGCGACAGCTACCCAAGGGTTTCCTGGCGCTAAAAGAGACGATGAGCCGCTAGGACAAAAATGATAACTAAAAGATTATTGATTAAACAACCAGGTTTTAATAGCTCTACAGAAACGAATGTAGCAGGTCTCTAACCGGATGTTGAGAGGAAGGGAATTCCAAAGTTTGGGGCCAAGGAAGGAGAAAGACCTGCCGCCCATTCTTGCAAGTCTGTATTTGGGCACGCAGAAGAAGCCCTGAGATGAAGAGCGAAGAGAGCGCGCAGGTGAGTACGTTTTAACAAGTGATTGCAGGTAACTGGGTGCGCTCCCTGTCTTGATTTTGTGCATGTAACTCAAGGCTTTGAATTTGACTGGGCTCTCCACTTTAAGCCAGTGGAGGTCGCGGAGGCGCCCTGTGATGTGATCGGTTTTGCGACTACCGCAGAGCAAGCGGGCAGCAGCGTTTTGAACTAATTGAAGGCATCTAGTGACTGCCTTAGTTGCCCCTAGGTAAAGTATGTTACCGTAGTCCAACCGGGAGGTTATCGGAGCATTTATTACGGACCTCTGAGTGTCAGGCAGCAGCATCCCAAAAAATTTCCTCAGCCAGCGCAAAATAGTGAAGCAGATAACTGCCACTTTGTTAACCTGGCATTGCATTGTTAAACCATTATCTATAGTCACTCCCAGATTGCGGACGTGTTCAGATGGAGATGGAAGGGGGCCCATCTCTGATGGCCAATGCTTTGAACTCCAGAGGTCTTGTTTTTGACCAAGGATCAAGACTTCAGTCTTCCCTACATTCAGTTTAAGTAGGTTTAGGCTCATCCAAATGGATATTTCCCTAAGACCTGACTGAAGGAGGGAGTTGGGGGCTTGGTCGGATTGTGATAGAGAGAAGACAATCTGAGAGTCGTCGGCCTAGGTAAACAGAGTCAGCCCTATACGTTCCGCAATATGGGCCAGGGGTATGACATAAAGGTTAAAAAGAAGAGGGCTGAGAATCGAGCCCTGAGGAACTCCGTAGGGAGACGCATGGGTTTTAGAGGTGGCTGAATTGGAAAAATCTGAAAAGTCCGATCGGTCAGAAAGTATGTAAGCCAATCAAGGGCCAGGCCCCCGATACCCATAGAGGCGAGGGATCTGAGGAGTATATGGTGAGAGATGGTATCGAAAGCTGCACTGAGATCAAGTAATATCAGTACAGCTGTGTCTCCTCTATCTAACAGATGCCGAAGATTCTCAGTGACACCAAGGAGCGTAGTTTCGGTGGAGAACCCAGGGCGAAAGCCAGATTGGGAAAAATGGAGAATGTCATTGATAGCAACGAACTGGGCTAGATGGAAGTGAATATGTCTCTCCAAAACTTTGAAGAAGGCCGGCAGCAGAGAGATAGGGCGAAAGTTTGAGGGAACTTTGGGGTCGGCGGTGGGCTTTTTCAACAGGGGAGTTACCATAGCATGTTTCCAGCAAGCTGGAACTATGGCATTTTTAGTGAAAGATTAAGTGTTTTGCAGATAATGGAGAGCTGCGGAGTGTCCAATAATCTAAGTATGGAGATGGGAAGAGGGTCTGCAGGTGAACCCGATTTTACTTTACACAGAATCTCACGGAGAGTTTCTGGATGAAGGTCGGGCCTTGAAAGTAAGGAAGAATGAGTGGGGGTAGGAAGATGATTTATATCACTCAGGCTTGAGGCCAGTGATAGTGAGGAGTTGCCACCGTTCAAGTCAGATATTCCTTGATAAATGTTTTCTATTTTTGTTGAAAGAACTGTGCCAATTCGTCACATTGATTACTGTTAAGGGGTGGAAGCTTGGCTATGGTGTGAGAGCCCGCAAGATCTTTAACAAGACCAAAGAGTACTTTAGATTTGTTGGCTGCTTCAGTAATAGTCTTAGCAACATAGCTGGCCTTGGTCAGGGCGCAGGCCTTGGTCAGGGCGCAGGCCTTGTGGTAACGCTTCAGTTCTCTTTTATAGACAGCACCTGCCATGGGCGAATAGTCCTTTCTCCAAATACGTTCTAGTTTTTTGCATTTAGACTTATCTGCTTTTAATAGTTCATTGAACCAAGGTGCGGGTGTTTTATGAGTAGCCAATTTTTTGTGGGACAGGGGAAGGCAGATGTTAATAGCCTCCGAAAGCCAGGTATTAGTCTTAGTGGCTGCCGCTTCCACATCATCTAACTTGTAGAAGTCAGTAGGAAGATATGCATCTAGGACGTTCTTGAGGGAGGTTATATCTAGCTTCTTCCAGTCTCTTTTGCTGGTTGTTAAAGGCGCACTAAGATGGGACGAAGCATTAGTAAGAGTAAGATTAAATTTAATAAGAAAAAGATCGGACCAATGAAGGGGTATTGCAGGGAAACAGTGTAAATGGGGAAGGTGGAGAAAATAGGGTCTAGAAAGTGACCACCTCTGTGCGTGGGGCCACAATTATGTAATGTAATATTCATGTCCGCCAGGTCAGCAATTAGATTTTTGCCAGCACTGTTTTTGTGATCTTCCAGATGTATATTGCGGTCGCCCGCAATCAAAAAACTGCTGGAATTCATGAGTGTAGAGGCTATATAATCTGATAGTTGGGACGTCCAGGTATTTACAGGGCCAGGAGGGCGATAGATCAGTAGTCCTGTGAGAGTAAACTTTGGGTGAAGGGCAAGTTTGAAGTGCGCTGCCTCGCAATTGTTAAAAGTAATAGATTCAAGCATACATTGGAAAATATTCTTAAATATGATGGCAATACCCCCTCCAGTTTGACCAGGTCTATCGATCCTGACAATAGCATAGTTGGAGGGCAGCGCTTCAGCAATGTCCGGGCCGGAGCTATCATGAAGCCATGTCTCAGTAATGAACACGGCGTCAGGTAGCTCATCAACTAAAAGGTCAAAGTTCTCCCGCTTATGCTTAGGTAAAGACCGGCAATTAAGGCTGAGAAGCGTGAAAGTGGACTTTAAGGAGAAATTGTACGAGGTGCACAACCTCTACCGCCCTCACTCTACCGCCCTCACTCTACCACTATACCGCCCTCATTCTACCACTCTACCGCCCTCACTCTACCACCCTCACTCTACCGCCCTCACTCTACCACTCTACCGCCCTCACTCTACCACTCTACTGCCTTCACTCTACCACTCTACCCTCCTCACTCTACCGCCCTCACTTTACCACCCTCACTCTACCACTCTACCGCCCTCACTCTACCACTCTACTGCTCTCACTCTACCACTCTACCGCCCTCACTCTACCGCCCTCACTCTACCACCCTCACTCTACCGCCCTCACTCTACCACTCTACCGCCCTCACTCTACCACTCTACCGCCCTCACTCTACCACTCTACCCGCCCTCACTCTACTGCCCTCACTCTACCACCCTCACTCTACCACCCTCACTCTACCAGTCTACCACCCTCACTCTACCACCCTCACTCTACCGCACTTACTCTATCACACTCACTCTACCGCACTCCCTCACTCTATCACCCTCACTCACTCTATCGCCCTCACTCACTCTATCGCCCTCACTCACTCCATCGCCCTCAATCAATCGCCCTCCCTCACTCTATCTATCGCCCTCCCTCTCTCTATCTATCTATCTATCGCCCTCCTCACTCTATCTATCGCCCTCCCTCACTCTATCTATCGCCCTCCCTCACTCTATCTATTGCCCTCACTCTATCTATCGCCCTCCCTCTATCTATCTATCCATCGCCCTCCCTCTCTTACTCTATCTATCTATCTATCGCCCTCCCTCACTCTATCTATCGCCCTCCTTCACTCTATCTATCGCCCTCCCTCACTCTATCTATCGCCCTCCCTCACTTTATCTATCGCCCTCCCTCTATCTATCGCCCTCCCTCTATCTATCTATCGCCCTCCCTCACTCTATCTATCGCCCTCCCTCACTCTATCTATCGCCCTCCCTCACTCTATCTATCGCCCTCCCTCACTTTATCTATCGCCCTCCCTCTATCTATCGCCCTCCCTCTATCTATCTATCGCCCTCCCTCACTCTATCTATCGCCCTCCCTCTATCTCTCTATCGCCCTCCCTCTATCTCTCTATCGCCCTACCTCCCTCTATCTATTGCCCTCCCTCCCTCTATCTATCGCCCTCCCTCTATCTATCTATCGCCCTCCCTCTATCGATCTATCTATCGCTCTCACTCTATCTATTGCATCGCCACAGCATCACTCAGCACCACCACAGCATCACTCTGGGGCACAACAACATCACTCAGCGCCACCACAGCATCAATCTGTGCAACCATTCAACAACAACTGGTTCAAATATGTTCTCTCAATGTTTCAAACTTTATTACAAATGTCACAAAAAGATGTTCATATTTCACTTCTGTTCTTGGATTTTCGTCACAATAAATTACACTGAACATAATCTTCACAAAAGTTATTTACAAAAGTTTAAGCTATTGCCATTATAAATTACAATAACTTTTATTTAAGTATTAATTATTAAAAAAAATTAAAAGCCATTGTTATTTGTAATATCAATACATCTAAGTCACGTAAATACAACACATATTACATTACAAATGCTATAGGTGTCACATTTGCGAAAGTTAAAACTATTGGAATTGCAAATGACAAAGCTATTAATTTAGCTTTTTTCAAAACCAACACATAAATACAAAATTTGTCATTTACAATACCAATAGCTCAAACTTTCCTAATGCGAGACCTATTGCATTGCAAATGCTTGTTTCTTGCTGTCTGTCACCTCAAGATAAAAGCTGGTGGTGTGGGCTGCAAAGATAGAACATTACTACCATACCATAGGAGAATACAAGCAACAAAACACAGCAAAACAGAGGGTGGGTGGGGGCAAGCAAAAGTTGGTGCACAACATGTAAGCAACAACATGGAGCACAACTGAGCGTGTGTGGGGCCGAAGGTAACAACATGGAGGGCGGGAGGGGGAAAGCAACAAAATGAGCGGTGGATGAGAGCAAGCAACAGCACGGACAACGGTTGGGGGAAAGCAACAAGCCAAACTATGGCGGGGCAAGCAACAACATGCAGGGGGACAAAAGAACACAGATAAAACAGGGCGGGTGGGGGAGAAAAGCACATACCAGAGTTGGCTGGCAAACACATGCACCCTTATGGATGCTTCAACAAAAAGAAAAAAGTATCTCCATAGCGCAAGCAATAGAAGGACACAAGTAATTTGGCCATGCCCCGGGGGAGGGACAAACACAAAAAGAGGAAATGAAGCTGGCATGCGCTGACTAAAGGAAAGCAAGCAAATGAGAGTGACGATGAAGCCAACCAATAGTAAGCAATGGATGGGCTCTACGTCCACTGTAAGCTAACAAAATGCCTCACAAGCGTGGCTCAGGCAAGACCTACAAATGATGAAAATTATGTAAATCCAGTATTTTCACCCCTTTGAAACGTTAGCCTAAAGCAACAAATCCAGAATGAAAGCATATCAAAGGAATGTTAGTGTTGTCTACTCTAGTCCTAAATGGTGTTTACAATAGAGGCTGAACTGCTGTACAATAAAAGAATATTGAAGATTTTAATAAAAATCTGCTCCCGTAAACCAAAAACACATATAACTGGCATGTATATTTATCTGAGAAAAGTTGCAATCCAAAGTTCTTCAGTAGACAGCTACATACATACGGAAGATGTTCACCCTACATGTTGACTTTAAAGGGACACAAACTCCAAAGGCAGCCATGTTTGACTCCATGTAATTTACTTGAAAACCAGGCTCATTCCTGCCATGGCACCTGTACAAAATCATAGGCAATTCAGAACAACTATCGAAGCCGGATCTAGCATCGCTGGTTGCTCTGTGGATTCCTGAGACAGGCAATCCCCGAGACTGCGGAAACCGGTCTATCGTTTTATTAAAGCAATTTGCCTCTCTGCTTGGTGTGCGGTGTGGCGCAATACCCCATTTCTTGTTATACAATACCGTTATGCAACCGCAGCGGAGCAGTTTAGCATTGCTCATTTCTCTCTTTTCAACTTGCTGCAAAGCTGCTCTTATGAAAACCAGTTGTGGCGCTTCAGTTTACCCACACCCTCCTGGCTCACAACATCTGGCTTTACAGAGAGGCCGAGTTTTTCTTTTTATCTTCAATGCTTGTTTCTGACTCGTCACTTGAAGGTGCTGCCGCTTCACCCCGGGCGTAATTCAAACAGATTAGTAAGTGAGTTATATAGTATTGTCAAATGGGTGTGTGGAGTCAGCAGCTAGACAGAGGTTCGACTTTCTAGCTCCCTAAAATAATCCAGGTTGGGACTGAACAACTTGGGCCTCCTACCTTCTACTCATGAGCATTGCGGGAGTCTGATCTGCCACCCCAATAAACTTTATTACATATTGAGCGCCTCATTTACTAGCCCCTTGCGCCGCTGCAGCTTTTTTTGACGCAGCAGCAGTGTAATCAGTGCGCCACAATGCTCCTTATCTACAAATTGACGCATTGGGTCCAGTGCGTCAGTTTGCAGAGCCCTGCATCACATGATTCCTGCGCCAGGTATAATGTATGCAGGGTAGGTGTTCCCACGCAAAAAGCAACATAGAAGTGGCGCTGGGGAATTGACAACATTTCATTGAGTCACTCTATGTCTTGACTGTGTCAAAATCCCTACGCCTGCTCAGACCAGGCGTATTGATTGACGCAGGGCTTTTACAACTGGACTCATCTGTGTGTTCTGACGCATTGCTTGAGTTGCATCACTTTTACTACCAAGTTCAGCAATGCGTCACTTTTGCGCCTACAGAAATGTTAGAATTTCTGACGCATCTGTTAATCATTGGGCCATGGAGCCCTGTATTATAAATACAGCACATCCATTGTGTTGCAAGGACATTTGACACAGGTGCAAGGAAACTGACGTATCAATGCCAATGTAAAAGAATAAGTCCTGGGGCCCAAAGTCGATCATAAGCCGCCACCTGGCGCTCAAAAATGTTGGGTTTACCAAATACCAAAGCTGCATAGCCTTGATTCACCCTCATTCCTCCTTCTTCCACCACAAAACACTCATTGCACATTTATTTCACACCTGTAGGTTATTTTTCATCCCTTCTTTTTCCATTTGTCACTGGTTTTCCCTTGTTCTCTTCTTCCTCGACTCCTCCTTTTGTAATTTTTCTTTCTGTTTTTTCAGTGTCAAAGTCTGATGACAAAAAGAAATGCTGGTGCCCTAAAACCGAGTGTCAGTGGGCTCCATCCAGTACTTAATTTGTAAAAGAAAGAGTGCCGGCGCCGGAGCGCTGCTCAGAAGCCTTCCATTGGTGCAATTAAACATTGGTGTGCCTAATCCCAAAGCTGATAGGTGATTAAATCCACCTCATGTCTCTTTAATCCACTACCAGACGCTCCCTGCCCCCTTATCTCCCTCTTGCAGGTCCCTGCGTTCTCCTTTTGTGATGGATTTGCTGTCTTTCTCATCCTTCTTCTTCCCGATCTGTGTGTTTTTTCCCAGAGTTGGACATTTAGGTGCTGGCTCCCAAAATAAAAGCCGGTGCCCCCCCCCCCCCCCGGCAACCAGCGACTCAAATTTAGCACTGGCCCCATCTGCAACCATTGGATCAAATTTAGCACTGCTTATGCTTTATATTCTCGTAATATATTTATGGCTTCCGTTTTCCATTTGTACTGGTTTTACAGATTAAAACAGACAGAAAATAGTTTGTTTCCAGTCTGTATTT
The DNA here is from genome assembly GCF_964261635.1 of Lissotriton helveticus. Lineage (NCBI taxonomy): Eukaryota > Metazoa > Chordata > Amphibia > Caudata > Salamandridae > Lissotriton > Lissotriton helveticus. The sequence continues at coordinate 965,720,878 of NC_136070.1, forward strand.
ATTTTTAAAAGTGGAACAATACAGAAAATTATAAATTTTCTAATTGACCTACTAGCATTGAAAAATCTCCAATCACAGGGTGCAGCAGAAGGACCTGCCTGATGAGTGCTATTTAGGTGGGTTGCTATTTGTCACCCCATGTGATTGGCTACAAGCACCGGAATGATGGACTGCTAGGAAGGAGCAGACGACCATACCTGTGTTTGCATTCCCAAAGCAGCTTTCTTTTAAAAGCAGCCAGTGTTCCTTAAACGAACCAGTGCTGCATTAAAAAAATATATTTTCCTATTCGGGAACACATCAAGGAAAGAAGCAAAGGTTCCCTTGATCACTGCTTTCATCTCAAAGGGGGCATGTGGTGTACATAATTATGTTATTGAGATGGTGAAGCATAATCAGATATGTTATGACCTTGATAGATGATGGTGCCTTGTTGATGGTGGTAATTATCGTGGGTGGGTGTCTTTGTGAATCTATATCTGGTGACTATGCCAGCCCCAGACATGTGCAATATTCACATCAAGGGATCCTCTGATCAAGTCGGAACCCTTATGCTAATACCTATCTAACTGAAGTATATTATATGTTTGTCTGTGTCCTCTTTTTCTCTCTCCTTATTTGTCTAGGTCAAACCAACAGTGATATTAATCACAAGTGGGCAGCACCCTTGTATGGGGGGGCACTTACATTGTAATCATAGGTGGGGATGGCTTTCCACCTCTCCACAACTTTTTTGACCCTGATGAAGTGCCAAGGATTGTTTTGACCATTTAGGCGCAAAATATGTTGACCTCTTTTCATAGCTAGTATGGGACAGTATTACCCATATAGTAACACTTACCTTAGTTATGTTTTTACTCTGACAGGGGAGTCCTTCTAGTTCTGAGGTTCTGTGATTTTGCGTGCTTTTAAAGTGCACAACTTTCTTTTCTAAACATGGGTTTTTGCCATGCGTCGTGACTGCCATCTGGTGTTGCCTTTTACGTAGGCCTCAGAAGTGAGTCTGCGAGCAAAGCAGTCTGACCTTTTGTGGGTCATGTGTACATTAACTAAGGTTTCCTTCGTGCACTGGAGTTAATTTCAGAAGCTGGCCTTTCACCTGGAATTGACCCTGCCAAGCCAATTTCCCTGCAAGATCGTTATCCACTTTCCCAATCACCATTCAAGACATTTGTTAACTTTTAAGTTTCTTTACGTTTCTGTTATCTTGCACATTATCTGAAACTACTTTTGTTTACTGTTTCTTCATTTCATGGGTTACGCTTTCAATTAAGGGTTTGTCCGGGCCTTCCAGATTATTATTTAGATATGCCTAAATATTAACTTGTGGGTTGGGACACTGTAAAATTAGCTTTACTATATGATGCTGTGTGATGTCATGTATTTTCTATTGGTTGAATTTTGGTGCAGGGGCGTGCATTTTAAATGTATCTTTTTGTGTATAAATAGGGATGTCTCGCCTTAGTAAAATTGAGCAGTATCTTGAGTTGTACACCATGTTGTGTTACTGGGATTTCTGCTACTAGCTGCAGCTAATAAATTTGATCTCTGACGCCACCTAGAAGTATTTTGTGTCTCTGTATACCAAGGCAAGGGAACCCAGAGGACTTTGGGCATGTCCCTGGCGCCGCTGGGTACTTGAAAGCCCAGTTCTTCAGTTGGCGCCCAACCTGGGGCGACTTCAGTGGTACCGGTCCAAGCCCGAAGATTGCGAGGAGCCACGTGAAGAAACTCTGGAGGAGGGCCCCCACTTCATCGACCCCTGCATGTCGACGTGGACCGAAGGTCTTTTCTGCGAGGCTTCCCGCTTTCCAACGGTTACGAAGGACTGCTGCCCTGACTGTCGCCTTGTCTTGGACCCTCCGATTGATGTTTGTAAAGCGAGACGATAGACGGCCTTCTTTTGGCGTGACAGATATTTGGTTAAGTATAAGTGGGTCGCTCCCACGACTTTGTCTGGTTCCTTGGTTTTGATTTGGTTGCTGCAGTACCCAAAGCCGAAGGGTTTGTATATTTACGAGTGTATCATTTTTTGATTCCCTTTGAAGTTTGAAACCAGACTAGTGAGCAAGATGCCTGGTCTTGGTAAATTTGGTAATTGGTTTGTTTCTGGTAGTAACAGGGATTCCCGATTGGAGGATTCATGTCCGATACCTCCGGTTGGAACTACGACTTATGAGCTCTATTCTAAACATGGAGTGGGTCCCATTACTTATAATGAAGTATGGGTCCACTACACTAAAAAGGATGGTGTTTTGCAATGGCCCCCACATGGTAGTTTTGAAACAGAGATTTTAGACAATCTAGAAGTTAAGCTATTTAAGAAGAAAGCCCGGCCGGCAATGTTTGACTCTTTCCGCCTGTGGCGTAAGGAAGCCAAACAGAGAGAAATTAAACAAGCAAAGAGAGATAGGAAAGATACGAATATGTCAGTACTACAAGCTGCTAGACAGTTTAAGGAAGATGGAGAAGAGCGTGCAAGTGAAGTTTTAGATAGACAGCGCTGTATGGCCATAGATAAATATTATCCGGCCTTGCCGTCTTCTCCTCCAAAAGTGATTGAAGACCTTGAAAAAGATCCTTTGATCTCTCATTTACTGAGATTGCCACCTCCCTATGTGCAGGGTGCTACTGCGCCTCTATTACCCCCGGTTGTTCCACCCTTTGTTGTTCAACCTCCTGCTGTTGTTCAGCCACCCGGTGCTCCACAGATGGTTTTGCCTCCTCCTGCGCAACCCATTCTAGGGTCGCCAGCCTTGCTACCAGCTTTGCCTCAAACTCCTTTGCCTTCTGCTTCTGCATCTTCGATTTCTACTGTTCTTGTCCCTACACCTTCTTTGCCTCAAAATACTTATTCTCCTGTTCTTATGTCTGCTTCTTCTCCTTCTGTTCGAAAACGAATGACAGAAACGGTTTCTAATTTGTTGTCACCATTGTTTGGGTCACTGAATATGACCCCTGTTTCGGAGCGTAAGCAGAGTCGTAGTCAGCTTCCTGGTTCTGAGGAACGGGCTGTGTTGGATTTGTTGGCTCGTAAATGGATTATAAATGCCTCAAGGTATAGTTTGCCAGCGGTTATAGATGTTTTCTTTAAGCGGGAGCCGCCTAAGCAATGGTATGTTTTTAATATGATGTGTATGTTTTTGCGTCAGGAATGGGAAGATAATGATTTGGGTTTGATCCCGCAGGAACTACTTGATGTTCAGTCGGATTTTGCTAAAGGGATGATAGTAGAATCTGATATTACAGATGCCGTAGAGACGATACTGGCTTTTAGATCTAGCTTTCCGCCTCAGACATTGTACGAACCTGATTCTTCTGTTAGAAGAAAAGCGAGACAGTATCCAATGAGAGAAGTTCCCCCAATTTGGAAGGAAGGGGACCCAAACTCTAATCCAGTTATTCTGCCGCATTTTCAGCGAATATGGGTACATGTTCCTTGGAAGAGAGCAGAGGTCTTGGCTCTTAAGCAGACCTTACCTGACCCTCGTAAGAATCCTGCTGGTTATTACAAGGAGTTGTCCCAGACAGTTGAAGCATGTATTATGAATTTAGCTGACATCGATATGTTGATGGGTAATGTAGTCCCCAACCTTTGTGGGCGAAGATTCGTCATGAGAATCATGCTGCTGAATTAGGTGATACTTGGGCGAATATTGTTGCCGCCCATGGTAGACAGGAGGGAGGTGCTAAACCTGAACCTCTAGTTTCAGAATTACCAGGTAGAATTATTAATCTGATGAAAACGATGATGCCTGCTTTACGAGTAAATCGGGATAAGTTAGCAGCATGTAAGCAGAAGAGAGACGAGAGTGTATCTGATTTCTTCACTAGATTTGAAGAGACGTTTATTGATCATAGTGGTCAGGATATGAGTACGGAGGGTGGTCAAAGGTTGTTTGTGGATAAATTTGTCTTTAATTTGCTTCCCGAACTTTCTAATAAGTTAAAGGACTCTGAGAGTTCATGGGCTGTCTCTTCGTCGGCCCAGATATTGGCTACTGCACAATATTACGAGAATAGGGATAAAGATGAGAAGGATAAAGTGGAGAAGAAAACTAAACAGTTAAAGACGAAAGTTCTTTTGCAGCAAATGTATCCGCCTCGTCAGAATCAGCCTCAGTTTCAGCAACCTCCACAATTTCAGAGATTGTTACAGAAGCCTGAGCCTTATGTTCAGCGATTCTTTCCTGGCCCTAATCAGTGTGCTTATTGCAGAGAGGAAGGTCATTACAAGAATAGTTGCCCGGCTTTGTTACAGCGTGCGAATGGTGTATCTGGTCAGAGAGGTCGTGGTAGTTTTCAGCAAGCTCCTAGGGGTGGGGGACGTGGTGTGATCCCTCAGAATGAGCGTTCCTCTTCCCTACAGAATTCTGCGAATTATTTTGACAGACAGAATGTTCCGAATGGTCAGTCTTCCCAGTATTATGTTGAGGATTACTATGTCGAAGGTGAGAGTTCTGGTTATAATGATAACTAGGACAGCCAAGGACAAAGAGAGGGAGTAGTGGACCTTATGTTGAAGTGATTACATCAGGTGTGGTAGAACCTTTTCTTTTGGATACTGGTGCGATGAAGAGTTCCATTATGCACTCTAAACTTCCTGGCGCACCTTTGTCTGGCTTGACCAATGTTTCAGTAGGATTTTCAGGCGCCCCAGTTCGTAATCCGGTTTCTAGTCCTTTGTCCCTTACCATTGGCCCTTGTGAATTGGAAGCTCCACTTATTTTAACGACTGGTTGTGGTGAGAATCTGTTGGGTTTGGACTTGCTGAAAAGATTGTATGCGACATTGCATTGTTCGCCTTCGGGAGTACAACTTACCCTTGGTAAGAAAGTGATTTCTCCAATGTATTTGTCTAAGGATTGTTTGCCACTGGAATTGCGTTCACTTCCTGATACACTTTGGGCTACAGGTCCAAATGATGTTGGTCTTTTGCAGATTCCACCTTATGTTGTCACCCTTAAGTCAAATGCTAGGCTACCTCGCATTCCCCAATACAAGATTTCGAGCGATGGTGAGAGAGCTCTTTTAGCGATTGTCTATGATCTGGTTGAGAAGGGTGTAGTTGAGGAAACAAGAGGTAATGTGTGTAACAGTCCTGTTTTGCCTGTTCTTAAACATACTGATGCTTCTCAGCCACCTGTGTACAGGTTTGTGATCGACCTTCGAGAGGTCAATAAGATAGTAGTGCCACAGTTTCCTGTGGTACCTGATATCACTGCCTTGTTGACTTTGATTCCTGCTTCGGCAGCTTGGTTTTCTGTCATCGATTTGAAGAATGCTTTCTTCAGTATTCCTATTGCTGAGGAGAGTAGGGATACTTTTGGCTTCTCATTAGGAGGCCGGAGCTTCCGGTTTAAGAGAGCTCCCCAAGGTTATTGTGAAAGTCCCTCCATCTATAGTCAAGCGTTGAAAACTCAGCTTGACGGTTTTGTGTTACCTGTTGGTGCTACTCTTATTCAGTACGTCGATGATTTGTTGGTTACTGCTGATGATGAAAAGATTTGTAAATAGGCTACTCTTTCTTTGTTGCGGTATTTGTCTGACCTTCATCATAAAGTGTCACCTTCAAAGTTGCAATATTGTCGACAAGAAGTGACCTACTTAGGTCATCTCTTATCGAAGGAGGGAAGGAGATTGACCCCAGAACGAATTCAAGCGATTGCGCAAATGAATGTACCATCCATACAGAGGGAAGTGCGTGCCTTTTTAGGTATTACATCATATTGTAGACAGTGGATCCCCAATTTTTCCTTGCTAGCGAAACCTCTGTTGGCATTGACTCTGAAAGATACTCCGCATCCTCTTCCTTGGTCTGACGAATGTCAGAAAAGTTTTTCTGAACTACGCGATGCATTGTGTTCGGCTCCTGTGTTGGGTACTCCAGACTATAGTAAGCCTTTCACGTTGTACGCGCACAAGAGAGAAGGTTGTGCGTTGTCAGTGTTGACACAACCATTTGGGGACAAGCAGCGTCCATGCGCGTATTTTTCAGCAACGTTAGACCCAGTTGCTAAGGCGTTGCCGAGTTGTCTGAGAGCTACAGCTGCAGCGGCTGTTTCTATTTGACAGTCTGCTGGTTTGGTATTGGACAATACGTTGATTGTGATGGTCCCACATGCAGTGGATACCTTATTGAACAGGACTAAGACACAGCACCTTACTAGTGCATGTCTGTCAGGTTACGAGTTGACATTGTTGGCTAGTCATGTTCACATTAAACGATGTAATGTGCTGAATCCAGCTACGTTGTTACCGATCTCTACAGAGACGGATCCTCAGGAACAGCATGATTGTATTCTTCGTACAGAGGAAGAAACTAATGCTAGAGTCGATCTAAGGGATACTCCCCTTACGGATGTTGATGGTACCCTATAGGTAGATGGTTCGTGTTTTAAGCTTCCGAATGGTGAAACGACTGCAGCGTATGCTATTACAACTTTACATACAGTTGTTGAGACAGCACGCATACCACAGAATTCTGCCCAAGCAGCAGAGTTGATTGCATTGACGAGAGCGTGCGTGTTGTCAGAAGGAAAGCGAGTGAATGTTTACACCGATAGCGGTATGCGTTTGGTGTTGCCCATAGTTTTGGGCGTTTGTGGAGAGAGCGTGGGTTCCTTACTTCGCATGGGACAAAAATACAGCATGGGCAGTTGGTGAATGAACTTTTGGAATCTCTCACTCTCCCAAAGCAGATTGCAATTGTGAAGTGTAGTGCGCATAAGAAAGTTGTGGACGATGTTGGTCGAGGGAATGCGTTTGCAGATGAAGTTGCGAAGGAAACGGCGAAAGACGTGATGAGCCGTATGTATGTTGCAGGCCCTGCTAATTGGGTTATGGCTGGTGGAATGTGTGAAGACACAATAGAAAGTGTGAAAACGATTCAGGCTGAAGCGACTGAGAAAGAAGCAAGTGTTTGGAGAGAAACTACGGGTATGTTGGATTCGATAGGTTGTTGGGTTGAGTTGTCAGAACACCAGCGATGGTTGTTGCCTGATTCGTATGTGCTCCCAGTGGTTACAATGGCTCATGGAATGGCTCACATAAGTTCGAAGGGAATATGCAAGTTGTTGGCTCCAGTGTGGCAGAATGCTGGAATTCCGAAAAGTGCAGAGAACGTGGTGAAACATTGAATGATTTGTCTGAAGTATAATCCTGGTAAGGGAACTCCAACTCCAGCTGGTCATTTTGCTCCTCCAACGTATCCGTTTGAAGTGATACAGTTAGACTACATTCACAGGGAGAGATGCAATAATTTGAAGTATGTCCTTGTGGTTGTTTGTGCCTTTTCCAGGTGGATACAGGCCTACCCCCTAAAAGATAATACTGCCTTGTCTACTGGCTGAGAGAGTACTTCCCTAGGTATGGTTTGCCGAGAATTGTATGGTCGGACAATGGGAGTGAATTTGTGGGTCAAATCATGAAGAAAGTGTGTGCTGGATTGGGAATAAATCAAAAGTTCCATGCAGCGAATCACCCCCAGTCTGCTGGACTTGTTGAATGTTACAATGGTACCTTGAAGCTGAAATTAGCTAAGGTACAAGCGAGCACTGGTCTTACATGGCCGGATGCCTTGCCGTTGGCTCTTTTGTCAACAAGGACGACTGTGCATTCTCGAGTGGGACTTAGTCCGTATGAAATTGTGTTTGGTCGTCCTGCGAATGTTTGGGGTGTGCCTCGTCCTAAAGAATACAGCAGTATTGAGTACCCTATGTTGGTGGATTACTTACATGACTTGACTGCTAAATTACGTGTTCTCCACCAACAGGTCTATGACAGTCTACCGACAGCAACTGCGGATCCAGGACACACAATTCAACCCGGCGATTATATTCTCACGAAGAATTTTCAACGAACAAAAAATTTGGAGCCGAGGTGGACTGGACCGCATTAAGGGGCCGATTATGATGGCGGACGGACCTGAGTCCGTCCGCCACCATAGAGCAGGAGGGAACCTCCGCATTGCCTGCCGAGTTCCCTCCTGTGCAATTAGGATGTGACCGCCACCCTGGCGGTCACATCCTCTATTGAAGCCGCATCCGCCGCAATGGTAAAAATGCATACATTACATTTGTATGCAGAAAGCGGCAGGCACCGTGCGGTGCCTGCCGATTTCTGCATACAAATGCAGGGGGGTACCATAAGTACCTCCCATGTGCACCCCCCACCCCCCTTCACCTAGGGGGCCCGCAACGGGCCCCCGCAGTGAAGTTACACATGCTTTTCCACGGCAGAAAACCAGCCGAGAAAAAGCATGTTTTAAAGCCCTTCCTAATATGACGGACGGTGTCTGAGAGACACCGCCACCATATTAGAGCTTTTCCGCCGCAGTTGTAAGCCAACCGCGGCGGAAAAGCTGCGGACGGTAACCAGGACCCACCAGCCATCCTAATGTGGCGGTGGGTCTTTGGTGGGTCCGCTGCAGTTTTTCCGCATCCTCTGGGCCGGCGGTGGCTTCCGCCGGCCCGGAGGATGCGGAAAAACCGCAATCATAATAGGCCCCTTAGTTTTGTTAGTGACTCGAACTGCTGTTAGAGTAGCTGGCAAGAAGAAATGGGTGCATGCCACCCACTGTAAAAAAGTTCCATTGCCCTTACCATATGACAAGTGGGTGAGGGGAGGTATAGCCGATTCTGAACGTGAAAAAACTCTTAGATTTGTTCCATTTAGTGATGCTCATTTGACATGGACACGGTCAGAACGCGAGGATGATGATGTTCTGCAAGCTGCTGTGCTTCCTCATCTAAAGATTGACACCACCAATCCAGAACTTTTATTTAAGGATACAACTGTACCTAATAAAGAACGCTACAATCTAAGACCGCGAAAGACTGTACATATGGACAAATAAAGTTGAAACTGGAATTTTTTATATAGTGAATTACACCTCGTCAGATCAAGAGACTTTTTTTTTGCTTTTTCCTTTTTCGAGTCACCATCCGGACTCAACTGTAAGGTCGCGGTGTAAAGACTTGGGAGTGCAAGCCGAAGACACAAGGTCGAGGTTCTGGTTGGTCTCAGGGCGTTCCCTGGACTGACAGACGCATTCCTTAGCACGGAACACCCAACCGCCGCGAACAGCACGGTTAGAGGATGGAGTCTTTTGGGTCTGAGAAAGGTGTTGAGAAAAGTGGTTTCAAAATGAAAATGTGTACATTGGTTCGTAGCAAATGTTTTTTAATAATGTGTTTCCTTATGCCTGTAAATATTACGTTAGCTTGTGTGGGTTGGATTTTCTATGTCACACAATTGCCGCTTACATCTACCTCCCAACCTACTCTTTCTTTTTCTACCGTTTCTCCACATGAGTTTCATACGTTACCTGAACATGAACAGACACGAAGATCAGAATTTGTGAATAATTTGTTTATACAGATGTTGCATCAGCATCAGCTAGTCATAAATACCACAAATTATTGGGTGTGTGGTCTTATGCCACATACTACAGACAAGGGAAGGCCAAATTTGGTTTTGCCTTTTTCACCTAATGGGTCAGTTTGGGCACTCCAATCGATGTTTATCTATGCGAACGAAGCCTCTCCAGTGCGTTTTGTTAACGATAACGTGAGCAAGAATGCTTTGATACGGGGAATAGTCGATATGATTAGAGATATTGACGCGTATCATGCTATCCCTAAAGATGAGGTACGAGCATATGTCGGTTGGAATAAGACGACATATAGTGTTAGCTTGACGGAGAAAGAAAGGCAGCGAAGGTCTCCTCCTATTTGGATTGTACCCCACCGAGGTCATCTTTGTTTGCAAGGTAATGGTCAGAATCCGAGAGCTCAGCTTGGTAAGAGTGTGTGTGTTCACACATACGTTTATACGTCCCAGAAATCTCCTCCGTTCGTGCCAGCTAAAGGCACGTATTTTGTCTGTTATGATAGAGCATATACATGGTTGCCATCTGATTTTTCCGGCACATGTTACGTGCCATTTTTGCTTCCCCCTACATACACTGCTGTTTCCGATTACCATAAGACAAGATATGGTAGAGGTGTAATCGATGCGAAAGATACTGTCGCACAAGAAGCTGGAGACTTCTTTAAGGGTTTCCTACCCTTTTGGGGTCCTATGGCTAATAGTAGGAATATTCGTCAGCTTGCGAGAGTAGTTGAGGCCACTATAAATGAGACTGCAGGTGCCCTTAGCAATATTACAGCTGAGCTTCAAGCGGATCGCCTTATGACATTACAGAACCGTTTTGTTTTAGATATTATACTGGCAGATAGAGGTGGGGTATGCAAATTGATTAGATCTAATTGCTGCGTTTTCATACCAGATAATGCCCCGCCAGTGTACCAAGCCATCTCTAGACTACATAAGATCTCTGAGTCTATTCATGTGGACGAAGGAGACTGGTGGTTGATGGGATGGTTATGGGAATTGTTGTCCAAATGGGGATGGAAGATTCTGATGTTCCTTGGTATGGCGTTAGCTATCCTTTTCTCGTGTTGTTTATGCATCCAGTGTGGTCCCGCCATTTGTAGTCTTTGTGCTACGATCTGTGTGAGAAGACCAGTCCCGAGAGAAGTAAAGGATAATAAGATGATGTTACAGCAACACCTTGATGACCTGATGAGAATAGATATAGACCTAGATTCAGATTGACATGAGTTTAGGCTATTGCCTACGTAATGGCAAAAGGAGGGTCTGAGGTTCTGTGATTTTGCGTGCTTTTAAAGTACACGACTTTCTTTTCTAAACATGGGTTTTTGCCATGCGTCGTGACTGCCATCTGGTGTTGCCTTTTACGTAGGCCTCAGAAGTTAGTCTGCGAACAAAGCAGTCTGACCTTTTGTGGGTCATGTGTACATTAACTAAGGTTTCCTTCGTGCACTGGAGTTAATTTCAGAAGCTGGCCTTTCACCTGGAATTGACCCTGCCAAGCCAATTTCCCTGCAAGATCGTTATCCACTTTCCCAATCACCATTCAAGACATTTGTTAACTTTTAAGTTTCTTTACGTTTCTGTTATCTTGCACATTATCTGAAACTACTTTTCTTTACTGTTTCTTCATTTCATGGGTTACGCTTTGAATTAAGGGTTTGTCCGGGCCTTCCAGATTATTATTTAGATATGCCTAAATATTAACTTGTGGGTTGGGACACTGTAAAATGAGCTTTACTATATGATGCTGTGTGATGTCATGTATTTTCTATTGGTTGAATTTTGGTGCAGGGGCGTGCATTTTAAATGTACCTTTTTGTGCATAAATAGGGATGTCTCGCCTTAGTAAAATTGAGCAGTTTCTTGAGTTGTACACCGTGTTGTGTTACTGGGATTTCTGCTACTAGCTGCAGCTAATAAATTTGATCTCTGACGCCACCTAGAAGTATTCCGTGTCTCTGTATACCAAGGCAAGGGAACCCAGAGGACTTTGGGCGTGTCCCTGGCGCCGCTGGGTACTTGAAATCCCAGTTCTTCAGTAAAGTTAATGTGATATTCCCTAGCCAGTTTTACTCCACTTTACACTCTCTTTTCACTATCACACTAGGACACTCTCACACTCATCAAACGACGAGCAAAATCAAAAGATCTCTGATAAAATGAGACCCTTCGGGGGACCCATAGGGCATTGCAGCGGCAGCCCAAAGAGGAGCACCCGCCCGATGATGAAGCATTACAACCCCAGGTATGTGTGAGGGCAACAAGAAATTATCTTGTTGACTGCTCTCTATTATCTGCTTTAGTGCCTAGCAGTTTTGTCTCTTTTCTCATGGCATGCATTTATGCCTTGTCAGGAATAGTTACCCCCTTTTTAGGTCTCGCCTGTCGATGCGCATGCGCATCGAGCTTGCGAGACTATTGGGGCTTAAACAGTCTTTAACCAACTTGCAAGGAATCGTGGCGATTCCTTGCAGTGCCCGTGAAATTGAAGCTTAATGCGCATGCGCTTAAAAGCGCGTGCACATGCCCCCAGCCGCCTGCCTGCCCCTGCTGCTTTCACACCCTCTCGCCGTCTGTTCCCCCTGCTGCGTCATCAAAGGCTTTCACGGCGGCCGGCCATGCTTTCAGTTTCACTGCCGGCCGGCCGTGTAAAGTGCACTTCAAAGGCCGCTCTCCCTGCTCCGCCCCCTGTAAGTGCTCTTGTTTTACTCGTTTACTTGTTTTTCGAACATTTCTCCCACCCGTCTTCCTTCTCTGTAATCCATCCCGCCCCCTCCAGCTACATGTTCTTTGTTTCCCAGCCTCTTGTTTAACTTATCCCATCCCCTTACTGTTTCTTCTACCCTGTCCCTGTTTTTCCTGCCACCTCCTATACGTGCCCCATCCCCCTTCCCCACTACAGAGCGCCCAAAGCAAAGAACCATTTGCCACCCCCTCCCTGCTGCTGCTCTTCCCAGCGCGTGCACTACACCCCCTTCTCCCAACGCTCTCAGCTCCTTGGCGCAGGTCACGGCTGAGCACACAAGCAACAGACCCTCTGTATTGTCCGTTTGATGCTGGCCTCTGGCTTTCCGTCTCACTTGTTATGTTTCATTGCCTGCTTACTCCTGTTTATTTAATCTTTTAAACTATCTACACTTCTAAACTCCTGCTACATTAACGTTTTAAATTACAAATTAAAGCGTGCGCTCTGCCTCAGGCATCTGAGCCGTCCCTACGCTCCCCACCCACCCCCATCCTTCACACCCCCTGCTTCACAGCCATCTGTTCCTCTCTCCCCGCACACAGCCTCTCCGACTTCCCCTCTCTGCTGCCAGCCTTAGGGCCGCCTCTGGGTTCCCATCCTCGGCTCTGCTGGCATCTCGTCTCCTCTCGCTCCCACCGCTCCTTTCCCCCACTCCTTGTTACTTCTGAATTCCCCGATATTACTGCAGCATAAAGGAGGTGTCTGTCACACACAACCATGAAGGGGCTCACTCATTTTTCACTTGTTTAACTTATCCCATCCCCTTACTGTTTCTTCTACCCTTTCCCTGTTTTTCCTGCCACCTCCTATACGTGCCCCATCCCCCTTCCCCACTACAGAGCGCCCAAAGCAAAGAACCATTTGCCACCCCCTCCCTGCTGCTGCTCTTCCCAGCGCGTGCACTACACCCCCTTCTCCCAACGCTCTCAGCTCCTTGGCGCAGGTCACGGCTGAGCACACAAGCAACAGACCCTCTGTATTGTCCGTTTGATGCTGGCCTCTGGCTTTCCGTCTCACTTGTTATGTTTCATTGCCTGCTTACTCCTGTTTATTTAATCTTTTAAACTATCTACACTTCTAAACTCCTGCTACATTAACGTTTTAAATTACAAATTAAAGCTTCCCCGTGCGTTTTAACCTCTATAGAATCAGAAAGATTTGCCTGCCTGTTTCTTTTATGTTTTCACCTACCTCTCTGTTTATTAAATATCCTCCTTCCCCACATGGTTTCGCAGGTTTGCTGTTAATATAGTTTTACATCATAAATATTTGCTTTCCCGTCCTGGTTCATTTGTGTCCTCCGGCATAAAACCTTTGTCTGCATGTTTCTCTTTAATTTCCACTGCAGCCAGGTAATTTCTCATGTTTCCTGTTGATTTAAACTTTTACATTATAAACATTGTATTTCCGGTTACATGTCCTCCTCCTCACAATACCAAAGCAGTGCCTGCATCTTTTCTTAACTTTGAAGCCTTTGCTGCATCTTTTGTTATTGTTTTTACTACTCTCTGGGCTCTTCAACCACCAATCTGCGCCTCTTCTGTTTATCACGTCATTTGTGCCCTACATATTCATTAAAGATGGACATACCTGCTATGTCGTACGCCCGTTTACTCCTAAACATAACACATTATAAATCACAGCCCTTGCCGCCCGGTTTCCACTCCATCCATCCCTCCCCCCACTCCATCATCCCCCCCCACTCCATCCATCCATCCCCCCACTCCATCCATCCCCCCACTCCATCCATCCATCCATCCCACTCCATCCATCCATCCATCCATCCATCCCACTCCATCCATCCATCCATCCCACTCCATCCATCCATCCATCCATCCATCCCACTCCATCCATCAATCCCCCACTCCATCCATCCCCCACTCCATCCATACATCCCCCCACTCCATCCATCCATCCATTCCCCACTCCATCCATCCATCCATCCCACTTCATCCATCCATCCATCCCACTCCATCCATCCATCCATACCACTCCCTCCATCCATCCATCCATCCATCCATCCATCCATCCATCCATCCATCCCACTCCATCCATCCATCCCCCACTCCATCCATCCATCCCCCACTCCATCCATCCATCCATCCATCCATCCCCCACTCCATTCATCCATCCCCCCACTCCATCCATCCATCCCACTCCATCCATCCATCCCACTCCATCCATCCATCCCCCCACTCCATCCATCCATCCCCCACTCCATCCATCCATCCATCCCCCCACGCAACACCACTCACACACGCAACACCACTCACACACGCAACGCCACTCACACACGCAACGCCACTCACACACGCAACGCCACTCACACACGCAACGCCACTCACACATGCAACGCATCCACGCAACCCCACTCATCCACGCAACCCCACTCATCCACGCAACCCCACTCATCCACGCAACGCCACTCATCCACGCAACGCCACTCATCCATGCAACGCCACTCATCCACGCAACGCCACTCATCCACGCAACGCCACTCATCCACGCAACGCCACGCATCCATTTGCAAAACGAAAAACGTCAAACTCTTCTATTGCGAGACCTATTGCATTTTCAATGCTTGTTTTAAACATATATCTCATCAGACATTACCATTCTCTATTATAAAAACAGGCTATTCACATGTCCCTTCCAGATCCCTCAGGATTTCTCAGTTCTCTGTTCCTTCAGCAGAAGAAAAACAAAAAGATGTGTCTGGTTATCAATCTAAGGGCCAGATGTAGGTAGGGTTTTACCGGTCGGTAACGGCCGAATTCGGCCGTTACCGACCGGTATTTGGCATTTGATATGTAGGGGCAGGTAAACAGGGAAAATCGGTAATTTTACCGATTCGGTAAATATACCGGCCGGTAAATTTACCGACCGGTATATTTACCGAATCGGTAAAATTGATATGTAGGTGGGACTCTTCTGAGTCCCACAAGGCCTACAAAATCGGTATTTTACCATCAAATTGTATTTGATGTTAAAATACCGATTCAGGTGTGCATGCACATGTGTGCATGCACACCTGTGCCATATGACAGGCAGACCTGCCCTTAGGGCAGGTATGCCTGCCATATGGCCCCCGAACCTTTTGTGGGGGTGCTAGAGGGTGTCAAAGTGACACCCCCTGCACCCTTGTCAAAATCGGTATTTACCGAATCGGTAAATACCGACCGGTAATGCCCCATTCATTCCTATGGGCTTCAAAGCCCATAGGAATGAATGGAGCATTACCGGTCGGTATTTACCGAATCGGTAAATACCGATTCTTAACGATTCGGTAAATGGAACATCTGGATGTTCCTACATACCCCCACTTCTTATTTACCGATTCTTAATTACTGAATCGGTAAAATTCGGTAATTAAGAATCGGTAAATAAGTTTTACCTACATCTGGCCCTAAGACTTTTCAATCAGTTTCTGCTGTATTGACATTTCAAAATGCAACAGCCACCACAGCGGTCACAATGCCTATATTTTATATTGCAGCGGATGCTACTGGCTGCAGCACATGCCGTAGTACAAAAAGGGGACACTGCACATATCTCTTCACTATGTGGCAACCACCATGCGATGCCTGCCACATGGTGCAGGGATATGTGGAGGAGCACCGTAGGTGCCCCCCAGGTCCCATGTCTGAGGGACAGAGGGTAGGGGGTTAACCACGGCCCCCAATGTCCCTTTCTCCCTCCAATGCACCAATGGGCTACTTGAGCGCATCGGATGCGTGGATGTCGGTCTTTCCGACTGCCAACCATTCGCCTGCCATTGTAATATGGCGAGATGTAAACTGGGAGGTCAGGCAGCCCTTCTAGCAGGATTCAGAGCTTCACAATCAATTCCCTAACTGAAGGGAAGCTAGCTATAAGAGATACTAGTTGTGCACAGTAATCTTGTCAGACACCACTGGTGTTTGGGACCTTCACTGAGTCAAAGAGAATTTCTTGCACACTGAGCAAGGTAAGGGCCTAATACTTATTCACAGGCTGATTGATTATTTTTCATTCAGTGTTCAAAATGTATGAGGCTCATACAATCTAGGCTTACATGAACACGGCATGATCTTTGTATGATCTTTTCATGAATTTTATCATGTTCTTCCAAGGGATGGTTTCAGCAAGATCACACTTTTTAAGTTTAGCATTTGCCTAGTCCTTTTTATTTTACTATATAATGTACTTAAGTTCAGCAAAACGCCTGCATCCACATGTCTGTTGTTGTGTTGTTTACATTGTTCTTCCACCCACTGGTGCATACAGCATGGGCAGCGGATCAGCTCACTTCAGTCATTGGCTATCTTTACTGTACCAAGAGCATTCTGCTCTTTTCCCAGCAGCACATAAGCTCACAGTAGTTCCCTTCAGTGCCAGGGAGAAGGAAAGTGTGCTTCTTGGGACCAAGATATAGTTTTGCTTTAAGCCAATTTTTTAAATAATGGTGGGGCCCAGCAGTCCCTGCAACAATACGTTTTGCAAAAACCATGACAAAACAAAACAAGCATTTTCAAAATCAAAACGATAGTAGCCAGTGCCGTACCTACTAGCATTGCTACTATTTGTTGCATATTATGCTCAGACAGGTCAGCCACATCTATTGTCAAAGAGATGCAGACAGGAAGAGGAGTGCAACAGGGGAACCATGAGGAAAACAAAAAGAGGAGACTTTGGTTCCACAACCCACCGGATACTGAACTCATATACAGTAAAACTCAGGAGGGAGTGATAGGAATGGTCCAGGTACTGCTTTCAGGCCAGTCGAAGGACTCTGGGGTATATTTACAAGAAAGTGTGATAACTACCGCAAGAGTAGCGTAACGCAACTTTCAACTTCGTAGCCTATCATGGGAAAATAACTCTGTGGCAATGTGGAATTCACAATGCAGCGATAGTATGCGATAGTCTGCCAAAACCACGGACAATGTCCGCGATACAACCACCTCAATGGAGACAAAAAACACAAACCACAACACCAATAAACCTGCGATAGGCCAAAGCGCGATGAGGAAATCAGCGATAAGCAGCGCCAGGCCTGCAACACACCTGGCAGGTGGGAAAAATCACCATAAAAATAGAAAAACACCCAAACACGAACTGACCAACACCCAAACACCATGGAGGCAGCCAGAGCAGGTGCAGAGGATGAATGCAACCCCACAAGCACCCGGACACCCAACCTGGGACCTTGGGGACAGGGAAGGGCAAGTACAAGAAGAGGAAGATGAAGTTCAGTCCGCAGGTGAACAGGATCATAGTCACGGAGGTGATGGAACACCATCAACAACTGTTCATCACCTCCAGTGTGTCAATGGGCACCAAAAATGGAATCTGGCGGGACATCGTGAACAAGGTGTATGCCGTCGGTGAGCACAAGAGGACAATGGACGAGGTCAAGAGGCGATGGAATGACATCAAGCGGAGGACCAAGGAGAAACTCTCCGCCAACCAGAAGGCAGCAATGCAGACTGGAGGTGGGGGTCCAGCGCCACAGTTCGAGCTGGATGACATGGAGGAGCTGGTGTCGACAGTCATCAGTGTGGAGACTGTGGCCGAAGTCGGAGGATCGGACACTGCTCGACAGAACACAACGCAACCGCAACAGGGTGAGTGACCACCAGGTACTGGGTGGGACAGGTGGAGATGGGCACAATGGCACACATTCACAATCAAGCAGAGCAGAGTGCACACCCACAATGACTCTGGGTCCTCGCCCAGATCTACAACACTGTCACAATGTACAATGCCATGCTGTCTGATTGTCAACATGTACCATGCGGCTATATACATGTGGACGCATTGTAGTACACCATCTCCCCTTCACATCACAGGGGCACCGCCAAGACCTCCTGCAGAGCAGTCACAGCCACTCTTCACCGATGACGAGGAGGACAACACCAGCATTGGTACTCAAACCTTCCAAGCCATCATTGACCTCATCCACCACTCACCTCCAGGATCAGGACAGCCTAGCAACATCGAGGAGACCCCACCCACTACCCAAAGCACCCACCAGGAGGCACCCACAGCCCCGGCACTCTCCCAAGACCCCCAGGAGCAACACATGGCCTTCCAATGCCGTGTGATGGAGTGCCAGAGGGAGACTGCAGAGCAGGTGCGGCTGGACTTCGGCATCATGGCAACCAAACTTGACGCCATCCTTGGGTGTGTAGGCCCGCTCCATGGTCTCCAACAAGCCGTGACTGACATCGCTGGAGTAATTACATGGAGAGAAGAACACCGGTCCACTCAGAGTGACTCCAGCGATACCAGCCGTGAGCGTGCACACATATGGAGGCTCATGGAGGACATGGTGCGGATGGAGGCGGAAAGGAGGGCAGCCACCGCTATGTAGCTGGGATCTACCATGCCCTGCAGATCCTCATCATATTATTGCTACCACAAGGCGTGGCGATGATGAATGCTGCTGCCCCACACCATCTACATCTCCGCCCCCTGGTGTGTCTCTGCCTCCCAGTGCAGCAGGCATATCCACTACGACACCTGATGTGTCAGTGGCACACAGTGCGGCCAAAAATCCACCTCCGGCCCCTGATGTGTCAGTGGCACACAGTGCCGTAGCCGGTACTGCAACACCCCCAGGTGGGGCAGAGCACACATCCGAGGACGAGGATGTGGATGTGCCTGTGATCAGAAGGACTCAGTAGCATTAATTTCCGCCACCTGGCCTGTTTCTGCTTGGTCCCGCACATGGCCTTATGACCTTTCACTGACCCCCGATTCACACAGATGCACTCACCTTGGTCTACGACATGGACTGCCACATCCTGTTTGGTGACCAATGACACGGCGACACTGCCGCAGTACTTGTCATCCGCAGTACTTGTCATCCCCGGATGGACTCTGGCTGGCCCTCCACAGGCCCATTTTGTGTAGTGTGTTCGGCATTGCCCTGTACCGCTCCAGCTGCAGAACGGCACTGGATGTGCCAAAAACATCCAGTGACGCACTGCTGTGTCATGTCTTTCATCATTCAGGTATGTATGTGTGGATGAATGTAGGGTCAGTGATTTTCCTTGTGTCAATGATGCTCATCCTGTGGGATGCCAGTCAGAGGGTGCTACATAGCAATGTGTGTTACGGGTCCCGTGGACACCACAACAGAGATACACGCATCAGCCACTTTCTTGTCCGGACATGGACTGAACCATGCCCAAAGCTCTCCCGAATCATTGTTGCAGGCCCTGCGCTGGTACGGCGCACGCCAGGCCAGACCACTCCACTTACGCTCCGAAGGGGGGCCTCATTGCTACCCGTCGCAGTCATACATCGGGCACAGGCATCACAGGCCATGTGACCCCGCAAATATAAGGGGCCGACGACGTCACAGACCCCTCTGCCACTGGTGACTGTATGACAAACCCGAGGCCTTGAGGCCGACACTGGCCTACCTCCACTTGGCGCTGACTGGGGTTGAACAGGGTTTGTGGCACATGCTGCATTGCAGACAGCACAGGCACCCCGCCACGGGATGGTGACTGGGGTTGAACAGGGTTTGTAGCACAAGCTGCATTGCGGATGGCACAGGCACCCTGCCTTGGGACGGTGACTGGGGTTGAACAGTGTTTGTGGCACACGCTGCTTGGTGGACAGCACAGTCACCCCACTATGGTACTGTGACTTTGGGCGCACGGAGTCATTGGCACCTTAAGCTGCTGAGCGTGTGTGCAGCCTGCGATGATACCCCGTCCCGGCGGTCCGAACTGCTCAGAATCTGTGTGCCTTGCTGGACTGCAGTGTAGGCCGCGCCAGCGGGCTGCTCAGGCCTACCGCCACGTGGCCTCGCTTCCTGGGATCACAGAGTTAGTGGCACCCATTGGGCTGAGCAGCCGTGCAGGCTGCGATGTCCTATGTCCTATGCCATGGTGTAATCAAGACCCAGCACCAGACGTGAGGCCTGGTGGCCTGCGCAGCATGGCTGCATGGTGTGGAGGGTGCCATGTCCGTGGGCCCCGGGCTTGTGGCTTGCTGCGGCACGTGGTGGGACCTGCTGCCTACACGCCGGTGGGGTAAGGTGAGCAGTGAGGCTCGGGTGTGCACGGGCAGGCATGCTCCGATGGGCGGCGGGAGGGGCTGGGATGCCTCTGCCTGGGTGTGCATGGGCAGGCGGGCGACGTTGTCTTTTGCAAGTGTGTGTACTGGACTCTGTTTCAGGTGACAGCTCTGACTCTGATGTGTGCCCTGTGTACAGCGATACATACCGGCAAGTGGTTGGAGACACACCGGTGGCAGCAGGTGAGCAGTTTGGCCTGGGTGCGCAGGGGTGTCACTCTCTCTCTCTCTCCCTCTCTTCTTCACCCTCTCCCCCTTTCTTCTTCTCTCTCTCTCTCCCCCTCTCTTCTCTCTCTCTCTCTCTCACCCTCTCTTCTTCTCTCTCTCTCTCCCTCTCTCTCTCCCTCCCCCTCCCTTCTTCTCTCTCTCTCTCTCCTCCTCTCTTCTTCTCTCTCTCTCCTTCGCTTCCCTCTCTGGACTTTGATGTGCGCAGGACACACCTTTTCATCATGTTTTTTGTCTTGCAGGCTGTGACCTACGGATTGTCCCGAGGGGAGCCGCCATGTGTCTTCATTTCATTTCTGTGTTAATTTCAATAAAGTTTCATTGGTTGCTTCAAAACTGAATGTGTGATGGTCATTTCAGTAACGACACATGCATGTCACCAGTTGTGATTGCACGACATCAGGCAGATTATTTCGTACATGTTTAGGTGTAGCTGATGTGGCAAGACTTTGGTCGGGGGGTGCCAGGAAGGGGTGGTCCGGGGTGTGATGTCAGTGGGTGTGGTGGTCCTCTTGAGTGTCTGTGCTGCATGTTCAGTTGCTCCATGGCATCTGTTTGTCTTCAGGTGTGGCTGTGGGCTGGGCTCCCTTTTGTGGTGCGGGCTGTGGTCTGACTTTACACCAGGTCAGAGCAGGTGTTAATTTCCAGCTGCTAACATGCTTTATCGCGCGTTTTGTGTTCTTATCGCCGATCTGGCTGGTTGTGGTGAAAAGACAAAGTTTATGTGTTACATAACCATAAAGCTATTAAGTCAAATGTGGTTATGAGCAATGAGTCTCTAGAGCAAACCGACTTGTTTACTTATCTCGGAGTAAGTATCAACCGTAAGTTAGATTGGAAGCCCCAAATAGAAATAATAGTGCTTAAACATTCACAGATAGCAGGGGTGATTTTGAAAGAACATAGGCTTTCCCAGACAAAGCCTATAGGCCCTGCAGATTTATCATGTTAAGGTTATGGCGTCCATTTTGTACGGGGCAGAACTCTGGGGGTTCAAAAATCTGTCATCACTAGCCCAGGCTCAGAAAAGTTTTCTTCGAGGCTTGGTTGGTCTCCCCCAGAGTACTCCTCTTACACCATTATATTTTGACATGGGGAGCCATTCACTGACCGAGGTTGCTAGGTTTAAGCCATTGGCCTACTGGAAAAGGCTTTGGTCCACTCCGGAGCTGCCCAACTATGCCTCAGCCCTTATGGACATCAGAGGACTTGATATTTCCCATAAGATATGCTGGTTATATCAGATTTGGTATCCTGAGCCAATCTGGGTCTTCTTCACTGACCAGTTCCTTTTTGGAGCATAAGCCAGAACCATTATATGAGGAATTCTGGGACTTCATAACAAGGCCACTTGACAGAAAACTTTATTTTCAGTTCCGTATAGGAACATTGCCAACTAAAGATTTCACTAAGACCTGGCATCCTTCCCAAGATAGTAAATGTCAATTTTGTCAGAATAAGGATATGCTTTTGTCAGAATATCTCATATACTTTTTGTATGTCCAGCTTACTGTTCGCATTGGAGGAAAGGATATAATTTTGTCAGAATATCTCGTATACTTTTTGTATGTCCAGCTTACTGTTCGCCATGGAGAAAATTGTGTCGGAATCTTGGAACTAGGTCGAGTGACACAGTGCTAAAAATACTTAAGACTAACACCCAAGAGGCTATTGTGATAGCTGTAGCGAAGTTCCTTGGGTGGGCGTGAAGATTACGTCTAAAGACCAATAACTAGCAGACTGCGACAGTGCTTACCACTACTCTGTCTTCTGCTTAGTAGCCTTATAGTATTGTTTTACACTGTTTTATAGATATTTTTTTTAAATTGTAATATCGGTGTATTTGAACTGGGACCAGCCGTTGTTGATTATTATATGAATTGTCTTCTTAGCCCATATGCTTTTTGAAATCTTTTAATTCTATGTATTTTAACCGCACACAATCATATTATTTGTATAGTCTTTGACAAGAAATGGGTTTTATGTATCCTGTGTTGATGTAAATATTCTTGTCTTTTATGATCAATTTGGTCGAAATAAGGATGTATGACGTTACAACGCATGCTATTACAACGCATGCCTTTACGAAGCAAGTTTTACAACGCAAGTCGTTACAACGACTTGCGTTGGGGGGCGCTGGATAGTGAATAGTTTCATTTACTATTCCAACTCCAGTCCCCGTGGATAGTAGGGAAGGTGTTGGAAACTATTCCCTATCCTAGAGCGCCCCCCAGCGCAAGACAATGTAAAAGTTGCGTTGTAATGGTTGCGTCGTAAAGGTACTTCGTTGTAAAAGTTGCGTTGTAAAGGATGTTCCCCCGAAATAAAGACTAATACATTTTTTTTTTTTTAAAAGAATGTTGAGGTGTTGTGTTGTCGCAGCTTTTTGCAAGGGAACGTCTACTCTGCATCTCATTAGCGATAGTTGCGGGGGTCCTCTGTGGCGATGTTTTTTGCGGCTGCTATCGTGGGAAAACTGGTGCTGTGGGCTGTTAGCACCTGTTTGTGAACAGGGGGTAAATTTATCACGACTTTGGCTGCGATAAAGTGCCGTTAATTTGGTGATAGCTCCTTGTGAATATGCCCCTCTGAGTCCTCCATTTTGAGTTGCCAGCCACATGAAGGAATCCCCTAATACAGTGTTTCCCAAACTGTGGTCCGTGGACCCCCAGGGGTCCGTGAAACATTCCCAGGGGGTCCGCAGGCAACAGTTTTAAAAGCACAGAAAAGTTTCTTTTATAATTAGCAGCTTTCCAGCAACAATAAAAGTGTCAAGAGAAAGCCAGTGATTAATGTACCTGCTGGAGCATGAGGAGAGTTTTGTTCAGTGGCAGCTTTGACTTAACTATTGTAGCACAGAGGGTTAATGTGCCTACTGCAAAGAACGTGTAACATGCATTTTAAAAAGCAGCATTTTATGTGCATAGGTTCGTGGTTACTGCTTTTGTCACAGAGATTCTGTTGTTACTGTGCACTTCATAAGTGACAATCGTAATGTAGCAGAGGGACCTATAAACTGTCATGAAAGAGCAGCTTGCAAACTGCATGGTACCAGTTAGTAACTTTTGTTTTTTTTTCCAGTTATTCATTATCCTGATGCTGCTAAAAAGATTTATTTGGGTGGAAATACATTTTTAATGTTAAAGTCAGTGCTAGCCACTGTGTTATGTTCTAAATCCTGAATTTGTGCTTTTCCAGACCAAGCACTCTTTAAACATTTTATATGCACACTGATTTACATGTACGATTCAATGTCTCTATATGTGTGTGATGTAAAGTCCTCTGACATCCTACAATGGTATGAGAGATGCTATAAAGCAAATTAAATACATGTGACTGAGGGGCTATTACTTCAATATAAAATACTAAGGGCCAGATGTACGATCCGTTTTTATATGCGCGAATGGGTTCGTGAACCCGCTTTCACATGCAAAAACGTATTGGGCCATGTACATTGCCTATTTCGCGAGTCGCAATTTGTTTGCGACTCGCTAAATAGGTTTTGCAACTTGCTATTTGGAAGGGGCATTCCCTTCCAAATAGCGAGTCTTAAAACCATGTACAAATGTTTTGCAGTCGCAAAACACTCGCAATTACCACTTACTTCAAGTAGATAGTAATGAATTCGCAACTGGGAATGGGTCCCCAGGGGACCCCTTCCCCTCTGCAAATGCATGCAAAATTATTTTTTAAGGGCAGGCAGTGGTCCCAGGGACCTCTGCCTGCCCTTAGAAAATGAAACGAAAATGTTTCATTTTCTTTTTTTTTTTTTTTAAATGCATGGTAAATGGGCTGCATTTTTTTTAACTGCTTTATTTAAAAGCAGTCCCAGACATGGTGGACTGCAGAGCCCAGCAGGCACCATACCTAGGAGGGCTGGCATTCCCAATAGGCTCGCAAATTGCGAGAGGCTCATTAATATTATTGAACCTCGCAATTTGCGACCCCATTGGGAATCCGAAACCGTGTTAAACACACTGTTGTACATTTCGTTTAGCGACTCGCAATTTGCCACTCGCAATGTGTCGCCAATTGCGAGGCGCTAAATGAAATGGTCGTACATCTGGCCCCAAAATCCTTAGGGGCAGATTTACAAGCCCCTTGCACCTCTTTTACGCCGCCGTTGCGTCCCTTTCGTGATGCAGCAGTGGCGCAAAAGATGCGCCATGGTGCAGGGGTATTTACAACGTGACGCATCTGGGAGATGCGCCACGTTGTAAAGCCCTGCGCCAGAAGGAGGCGTTCCGGCGCAGTAAAGCCTCCTAAAAGTGGCTGAGTGAAATCTACAAGATTTCACTCAGTCACTTTGGGGCCCATGCTGCGTCAAAACCCTTCGCCTGCTTGAAGCAGGCGTAAGGATTGATGCAGCATTAACAAGATTCGGCCCCCCAGAGCATTGATGGTGCTGTGTCGCACTTGCAAAGCAACTCCAGCAATGCGCCACCTTTACGGCACAGATGCGTCATGCATCTATGCTTTTTGCCCCATGAGGCGCAGCATTGTAAATGCAGCGCATCAATGGTGGCGGAGGCTTGGCGCACAATAAGTGGCGCATCCCTGCTGATATGCATGGACGCATCACTTATTGTAAATCTGCCCCTAAGTACTTTGAGTATTTGTTTTGTGTGCACACGTGTGTCTTTTTTTCGAATTACGGTTTTAATATTTGACATTTAACTCATACAAATTGCTTGGGGGTCCCCGGCTTCCAGTGGTGACTCAATGGGGGTCCTCAGGAGTCAAAAGTTTGGGAACCACTGCCCTAATAGATTCCTTGCTGAATTCAGCCAATCACTGCACCCATCTTACAACTTACATTCAAAGTGTACATCTACCCTCCATCCTGGTCCCCAAACATGAATTAAAGGGGCTGTTTAGTGAGGGACTGGTAGAACCTTTTTATCAGGAGAGGCCTGTGGGCATCTATCCCTGAAGGAAATAATAAGACAAGCCTTTTACTACCACAGTAAATTCAAGTTTCCACCACTGTGAGCCCAGGCAGAGGACAGAAGCCGCTCTCTCTGGGGGGAGCGCTTTGGATGCCTCTCCTGACCTCAGAGCCATACTTTGGGGTCTCTGCCTGTATAAGCATAAGTAACCCTCAGTCAACATGCCTGACTGCTGTATTCACCGGGGTGAAAATCAAATAGCCGGAAGCAACATTCCAGTGACTTTACAGCGGTCAAACCCAGGACATGAAACATGCTCTTCAGAGCCATGGAGGGGACATTTTGATCCGAACAATCTCTTTATTTATGCTCCATCACTCCTGCCCATCAAACCTTCATGTCTCCATGCTTTGCTTTATCCTCCAACAATATACTGTACTGTTATAACGATGCCTAAAATGTAGTCCCACTTTCCATTTCACATTTCTGAAAATTTCACACCTATTAAGATCGTGGCTCTTTCAAAAAGTCGTTCGGTTTTATCTGCCCTGAAAATGTGAAAAATGCGTGAGTAAAACCATAAATCAAGCTCCAAGGATAAGATTACAACACCCACACTCAAGAATAAATGTCATTCTTATAGCTTCTTACGTGGACCAAAGGATCTTGTAGCCCCACCCTTATTTTTTTCAGGCAGGGTTGTTTCTCAAAAGTGTGGCCTTTTACATGATGGGAGTCATTTCACTACTTTTGCCTCGTGTTAAAGGCATTCTTGACTCAACCCTATGGAGCATAGTCCATCCTTGTATCTCTAAAGTTCTTTTGCCATTAGATATCTTGCTGCCTTAAAACAGCCACCGGAGCATCACTTTTTTGGCACTCCTGCAGCGTTAGCCTCTCTATCATATCTATGAGGTGACGCAAAGCCACTGTGTGTACAAGTCGCTGTATTGCCTTCAAGGAGGCGTTCCATGGGTGTTGTGGTGGGTGTTCCCACGCAACAGCAATGGACAGAGCAGGCGTAACAAGGAGAAATATTTTACTTTTTCCTCGTTTTTGTCTCCTTCCGTGTGTGCGGTATTCTGCAGCACGCATAGAAAGAGGAAAACGCCTCTCGGGTTGTTTTTGTGCATGAAGGTGCCGGTAGGCAGGAAATTGTGCACCTGCGCAGGAGGAAAGGACAGGAACGCACTGTATTTCACAAATACGGTGGATTCCTGCTCCTTCACACTGGCATGAGCAGCGCAGCAAGAAGACTTGCAGTGCTGCCCTATGCCAATTCCTCACAAATAAGGCCCCTAGGGCCTCATTTACAATGATTTGGCATAGGGCAATGCCGCAGCAATGCCCTACACCAATTCTAAATGGCAGGAATGCACCATATTTAAGAGATAGGATGCATTGCTGTCATTTCAGCCAGCGCACAATATGGTACCTAGTGCCAACACAGACACCCTTGCACCATGATGCAAGGGTGTCTGCATTGTTGGCAGGATTGTTTTTGTGCAGGAAGACCTTTCTGCAAAAAAACAATCTTCTGTGGCTTTTTCCTCTTTCTATGTGTGCTGCAGCATTCGGCACACATAGAAAGAGGAAAAAAGGGGTTATGCCTGTCCTTGGGAGGCATACAGTTTTGGCGTATTTCCAGGTTTACGGATCCTTGTAAATTTGGGAATGTGTCAAAACCCAAGGGTGTTATATGGAAACACTCATCGCAATGCCCATGGAACCCCTCCCTGACACAGTGTAAGGCAATGCAGCGACTTTACGTGGCCTTGTAGATATGGGTCTGCACTCTGCGCCACCAGAACATTACAAAAAGTGAAGAACCAGCAGCGTAAGGGGCTTGTAAATAAGCCCTCTAGTCCTTAGCTTTTTGTCTTTTCTTGCATTTCCCATAAAATATTTTTCACTTTGTGAAGAAATGTAACATATCACTGAAGCATGAAATAAACAAATTACAAAAGGGCAAATATATTGCCAATTTTGTTTCATATCATAAAAAATGAAGGGTCAAACCCTACCCTTAAATTACCAGAGGACACCATTAATCTCTTCAAGTTCATTTCACACATTTTACTTTCTCTAGGTGTTTTGAAATAATCTTCTCTGAGACCCTAGTTTTCCATGTTAGCATGTATCTACCATTGCATGCAATAATCAAAACATTTTCCAATAACATTCATTTTATCAGTGGCCTACCCCCACTTGGATGATCTCGCCTAAAACTGTCATAGACACTCCGAATACAGTGTTGATCAGTTTTCAATTTAGTGGATGGGCGTTGCCAGGCTGCTCTTGGAATGTGGGTTTATATTCAAAAGTGTTTTTTTCCTTGTTTTGTTTGTAGGGTGGACTCTAAATCTCTTAGCGGTGAGTCTGCGGGCTGGTTGGGGGAGTGGATTGGGGACTTTGTGAGACTGGATTTGCTGTGGCGCTGACACAGTGCATGTTAAAGTTAATGTCTAGGGAATATCAGGGGGATGGGCTTGTCTACTAAGCATCATAACATACACAGATATTTGCGAAGGGGTGGAGTGCAGATAACTATGTTGCAGGAGACGCAATTCATACAGGGTAAGATTGAGAAGTTGCACCATAGATGGAGAGGACAATATTCGCCACCTCCTTCTCAGCATATGCAAGAGGGGTGCTGATACGGATACGGGTGCGTGGGTCCTCCATAGACAAGGAGGGCAGCTATGTGTTTCTGACTAGGAGACTGCTGGGATGGGACATCACTCTTGGCAGTATTTATGCCTCGAATCACGACCAGATATCCTTTCTGCATTGACTTTCAGCCTCGATGGCCTTAATGGATAAAACCAACTGGCTCATTGGGTTGATTTTAATTGTGTGGCGGATATTGCCCTGGACCGACTTTTTCTCCCCACTGCCATTGTCCAGACTCACTGCATCACTACTGGTTTCTGGGACTGGATGTGGCATTTAGACTTGACTGCTTTTTGGCGTACACACCACACAAGGTTTTGGGACTAGTCATTCTACTACCCCATGTACCAACTGCATATGCGCCTGGACGTTTTTTTGTGTTCTCATGGTCTTAGCCACTCTGTCGTGCACACCAACACCTGGGGCACACTATTTCTGACCACGGTCCACTGCTCCTGGACTTCAAACCCCTGGTGGAGCGCCCATTAATCCCTTTGTGGAGACTCAACCCTCTGAAACTGGAGGATACTTCTTTTCGGTATTCTCTAGGAGGCGCCATAGGTAATTACTTTGCTGATAATGCTCGGTCCGGCGTCCACGGGTCTAATGGAGTTGGTGGTCTTTAAGGTGGTGGTACAGGGGCAATGCTTAGCACAATCTATAGGGGTATAGTGCAAACTCAATCAGGATCTGGGCGAGCTTGAGGGGCGGCTGCATAGCCTTAGCAGTGCACAGGGCACAGATGCTGCAGACTCTTCAGGAGGTAGGCACACATTATCATGCTGCACTTGAACTGTTACGCTGTCATGACCATAAGGGGCATCTCAAGAGGGCCCAGAAAGAGGCGGGCATCCTGGTAGACTGCTGGCTTGGGCTGTCACACCCTGTACTTCTAGAACTCTCAAAGTTCCATAAAAGGGAAGGGAGCCTCACACCACTCCACCCTGCCTACGGTTAGTGCTACTGCACTGTGTATACCTTGCTAATCCGCTCACCTGGGATAGGCTGCCACCACATCCTCTACAACTAACTACCACCCACATGGGGGGAGACATTCCTTGGTTCTGGGCCTTAATGCCTGCATCTTTCTGCCAGCAGAAGTCAGACATTTCATATGCCTGGGCCCCACTGCCTATGTCCCTCTAATCCCACCTCCCAGAAACCAATCACATTCACATATTTATGTCTTCACAGTAAGAGAGACTTACTAGCTTTCCCTGCCTCTAGGACTTATATTACCTGTAATATATGTAATGATAAACTCTCTAATAGAATAGTACAAAACATACAACATGTTAAATTCTCTTGCAATGAACTGAACAAATTCCAAACACTTTTCTCAGTATTTAACATCGCTTTTCACCAAATATGTTTTTAAAGTTTTTATAAATGGCGTCATGCAACTAGAATTCTCAGCAGAGCGCTTTGGATATACAGGGCCATCAGGTGGGCGTGTGGAAGGGGGAGTAACACAGATCACAGTTATTTTCCCCTAGCCTGCTCTTTTCAAGGCCCCTGCTACCACTGCTCATTGTATTTACATATTATAAAATCAGGCCTTGCCAACTTTTGTGAAATATCCATGTTAGCATCAGCCACCAGTAGGTGGTGCTGTGTACTGGAACTGCCTCAAAATTTGTCTTTGCCTATTGTTTTTCTTTTGGACTAGGTGCTCACGCACCACAGAGGGGCCCCACATGACATTAATGACCAAGACCCAGGGCACAAGTCCTAAAAAAAGAAGTGAGGGGACTAACCTTGTTAATCAGTATGCAAGTGGCATCACAGCGTTTGACATCACAGTGTGTGACATCACAGCACGTGAAATCACAGGAACTGGCATCACAAGAAGTGATATCAGATCTTGAGCCCTCACATATATGTTTAGCAGGTGTATCATGAATACATTTGAGCACATTTCGAGTATACTTGCAGACCCTCCTGATTTAGCAGAAGATTCACACTTTTGTACGCTACACATAAAACAATGTTACCTTTTGTCAACGTTAAGCTTTCTATAGCCATAGTGCTTTAAAGGAAATAGTGATATTTAA
Source organism: Lissotriton helveticus (assembly GCF_964261635.1). Taxonomy (NCBI): domain Eukaryota; kingdom Metazoa; phylum Chordata; class Amphibia; order Caudata; family Salamandridae; genus Lissotriton; species Lissotriton helveticus. The sequence continues at coordinate 965,750,937 of NC_136070.1, forward strand.
ATTATTACAACACCTTCTCAAGGATAGTAAGCGTATATAAATGCTATTTATTTTCTGCAAATACTGGGAAAGATCAACACATCTGGCGTTCTAACAGTGCATGCATATCTCCTAAACAGAGCCTGAACAAAGTTAAAAGCTGCCTTTCTTAAGTATGTGTGAAGTGCTAACAAGGTGCGAGCCTTTGTTTCCCCTCTGCTGCATTTGCATCAGGTGTGAGGCTACTGACTGCTGCCAGCCAGGAAACTCCAACAAAAGGAGGCCTGATGACCCCTGAGACTCAGCCTCTGTTAAGGGCCAGCAGGAGTCAGAAATAAGAGAGCCCCGTCCCCTCCTCCACGTTATTGTGATCGAAATCAGACAACAACATGCAGGCGCTGCTGAATGTGCCCCGGTGTTTGGAAATTACACCGGGACAAATTCAGCATCTTTTTTAGTGGGGCCCAACTTCTTGCAGGGTGGACGGCATCCACCCTGTGAAAGAAGTGGAAGGGACACCGTCCACCCACGTGGACCCCCGACTCGTGCCCTGCCAAGACCACACCAAAACCTTCTACAGGCCTGTCGATAGATAAAGATAAGGCATAGTAAACATAGAAGACGGAAGGAGGCGAGCAAGAGGTGTTTTTCTCCAGAGTAAGGAACTCCCACTAAAGTTGATAGAAGATGGAAATGTCTTTAGTGACCTATGGAAGTCCAAGGTCAGAGTGAAGGGTCCGGTTTCAAGCATCTGACCAAATGACGGTGTCTAGGATATTTCAAGATACAACTGCGAACCACCAATATTTATTATTAAACCAAATGTTGTGTGATTTTGGTTATGTTTATAAAAGAAGCGAATACTCGCTCTTCCTGTATCCAAAGTCCGTTTTTGTTTCTTTACATTAATTAACGGATACGTGCTTCACCAAATCCGGTAGCCTTTTTAAGTGTTAGGGCCACAGCAGTGCTTTAAATGGGCCGGTACTCACCGGTACTGAGTACTGGTACTTTTTCATTTTCACCTCTTGAGTACCGCCACTTTTCCTATAATGAATAGAGTGCCGGTACTCATGGACCTGACTTCAACCCAGACAGCGCTCCTTTCATCCCTCAACTGATACCAGGGCAGCACCTTTAACGCGCACTGCAGGGAATTAGTCACGGGAGCTCTTGTCACCAGGACCCAGCGTGAGCTGCTTTGGAGGTCATCAGAGCGGGGGGGGGGGGGGGGGGGCGGGTGTCTGCAGAGTGGTTATCTTATCCAATGATCTTTCACAGTGGGGCTGAGAGGAGGCTGTAAAATCAAATGGGTGGAGGTAGGACGCACTGTTCAGGATAGAATATTCCATGGACAGAACAAAAGAACGTTTGCTAATGCTTTCACTGTCGCCACACATCTGAATTGCCTACCACACGTGTGAATTGCCTACTTGCCTGATGCTACTTTCTGTTGATGAAAGTGGTAGTTATCTCTGACCAGCAGCGTTTCATTTAAAAGTGGGTTTATGCTCCAACGGACCCACATGTTAAAGCACCGCACACCAAGCTCGCGACCTGATGCTCACGTTAAAAGAGGTAACTGTCGCTTTCTATGTGGACAAACAAAGTGACGCTCTTCACAACCTTATGAAGGAAGTGGGTGGGGTGAGAGCACTGATGGAAGAGAAACATAGAAGAGTCTTAAATAGGCATTCATCCCGAGTTTGTTTTCAGCAGCAGCCATTTCAAGAAACAGGCAGTTTCAAAGAATCCCGAATATGTTGCATAATTTTTCTAGTCTTGTCCTTGCAGTGATAAACGAAAAAAATGAAATTAATTCTGTTGTCCTGCGGGGCAGTTACTAAATGGAGAGAGTTGCACTCGAAGTCGATATAGTGTGGATTTAAAACAAATTTGAGGGGAGCAGAATGAAGGCTATTTGGAGCACTGTGTTCACGTGGGCATGTTTTCTGCAGATGCGTCCTTTCAACAAACCATTTGACTCGAGGAGATAGCTTAGAAAGGGTATATAAAATGGCTGTTCTGTGCGTCAATGCAAAGCCAAGCCCTCAAATGCTTGAACAGTATCCCCTCTTTTATCTGTCCCTCACAAAGCTCCTGCCCTGCATGCAGTGACACTTAAAAAAAAGTGTGTATTCCCTTTTCGGAGGTAAAATGTGAAAGACAATGCCACAGACTGACCCACTATTCACTTTAATCGTATCATCAAAAAGAATTTGTTTTAGTTGCCCGGTGGTTTTGTATTTTGGCCCTCGATTGCAGCAGTAATTCCAGCAGCTAGGCCCCTACGGCAATGTCTAGGGCATTTTAATAGCCCAGAGTCAAGCTGCAGTGCAGCCAGTCTGTTGGCTTTGTTTGATCAGTGGCCCTTGATAAGCAATTTCTGATGGCACAGCGGCTGCTTCTCCCCTCTCACCACAAACACAGTGTGAAAATAACGCGGTCCCCGAGCCTCACTTTTAAGGACATTGTGGTTCACAAGCCTTTCTAAACCCATCCCTCTGACTCTTCCCCTCCACATCCCTTTTGCTCATTCCAAGCCTCCTCCTACTGCTATGACCTCCCAAAAAAAAGTCTTATTCCTTCCCTCTTCTATCCCTCCACTATCCTTTTCGATCCAAATAATAGACTAACATGTCCACTCATATTTCACTAAACTAATCCTTTATAGGGTCCAGAGTAGCGTGCTACTCGCCAAAAAAAGAGCTTCAACACCCCATCAGGGGTAACAAGCGTTATATAAATACAAACCTTTTTCCCTCTTCTATCCCTCTGCTGTCTTTCTCAATCCAAATAACTGACTAACAAATCCACCACTCAAATTATTTTCATATTTCAATATACTAATTCAACACTAATCCTTTATGGGTTCCGGAGTAGCGTGCTACTCACTGAAAAAGCGATTTGACGCCTCGTCAGGGGTAGTATGCTAAATGCAATACTTCATGTGTAATTAAAAAGGGATCTTGTTACCAAACTTACTGATCCTTATTTTATCGGCCTTGTCAGTCCAGGGAAAAGTGTGAAATGCTCTTTAAACAGAGATGTTTGCAGCTTAAATCACCTGGGCCTACATGCCACATGGATGTACATGACTGCATGTTTATTAAAAGCCAGTAAATGTGTTGCATGGCTAGGTTTGTGTGTGTTCTTCACACTCATGGCTGCAATTTATTGCACACTGTGATCGAATACCAAAAGCAGGAAACCATAAATGTTTTATTTATTGTGTGCTCCCAGGTGATCGTCTGTACAAGTTACGTGGTACAAGCACAGAAAACATATTTCATCTGTAATAAGCCCCATCTCCTAACCAGGACTTCACGTCATTGGCCATATTCTGATTCAGAAAGACCATCTTGCCCATTATAATGGGATTTGAAAGCCTGTTCATTTTCTTTTTAATATTTATTTCATCCAAGAATGCATTTGGCATTTAGTATAGTAAGTATATGAGGCATATAATATCAATTATTAGCTGAATTAAAACACCTGGGATCATGGTGTATATTTTTATTACAAACAGTGCAGCCAGATCAGCCCAGTAGATACTCCATTCTTTCTGATATCCCATCTGCAGCGTGTTTACTCCTTCCACCACTCATTTTCAACCACATAAAATGGAATGTTGCCACCAACAGCAATATCACTAGTGTATGTGTGTCAACATTTCTCATCCAGTAGCAGGGAGAGGGAGAGAATATGCTGCTCACTAAAGTTATACACAGTATGTCTCTTCGAAAGCAACTGTGGTTTCCAGGTTTGACAGAAACACCCACTAGTAGCTAGAATGAAAATAGTGCCAGATGAATTCCTCACTTTTTGCAGGTGCGCATTTACCAATCGTGAGAACCAGAAAGCTGAGGTATTTCCCATAAGTAAGTGAGCTCGGGGCATCATAAGTAACAATAAAGTGGATAACTCTGGAGGTTAATGCACTTGCTAGAAAGATCTGTGTACATTCTAACCAAGGGTATACCTTACCATAAAAGTGCATAGAGGGTCGATATGTCTGCTGGAAAGCCAGGGCGGGACTGGGAACCACAACCGGCCCTAGCAAAGTAATCGGCCGGTACCCCTCCCCACTCGGGGGTTGGACGTGCCGCCGAGCTCTTTGGCGGGGCCGATTTTCAGCTGATTTTGGTACAGGGCCGATTTTGCAGCTATGCTGCAAAAACGGCCCTGTAACAAAAACAGCCCCCAGGGGCCCAAAACGGCCCCCCGCCCGTGCGGCGCACCAGGGGATTGCCCGGTGCCCGTTATGGCCAGTCCGGCCCTGTGGAACGCACAGCATGCAACATGTAAGTTTTTTATGTAGATAGCCTAGTTGATTACTGTTTTTGTTGCATAGAGCCTTGTGTTACCTGCAGGTCAAAAGTTAACATCCTTGTAATGTAGTTCAGTGAGTTATGACCCTGCAGCAAGGACCTGCCTGCAAACAAGAAGGCATAAATTTAGAACCTTGCTGTTCTTCCTCAATCTTTTCTTATTTTAAGGATGCTAAAAAAGGCTACTTTGGGTAGTAATAAACACTTAATAGTAAGTGCCATATATATAGTTATTAGTGAGATAACAAATGGACAGATATATCCGACATTCTAACAATGCATGCAGATTTCGTGCATACAACCTTGGCAATGTCAAAAAGCTAACCCCGCCCCTTGTTCCGGCTTAGCACCTCCCTAAACCCCGCCCACTGCTCCTTTTGGTGAGTACCTGCACGTATTTTTTCTATTTAAACCACTGGGCCACAGGTAGGCTAATCTGTAAGGTAGAATGCAATATAAGATGGGCTCTGCGCCTAAATCATTTGTATCCACAAGGCATGGGCACAAGAAAATTAAAGTTCGCTTTTGTCCGGACTAATAGGGTAGTAAAATCCTGGTATCCTTCTGCAATGCTGCATTGTGCCCTGTGGACCAGACACATTGTATTAAAGTGGATTCTCTTTCTTTCTCAACCGGGTAACCAAACACAGATTTGTGGAGACTGATAAAGACGTTATCATAATGTTTTAGATGAAGGATAGGATGGACTGCATCGTTTTTGTTTTTTTGAAGAATTTCAATAATTTTTTTTATTTTTCTGGCAAAAATACATAGATTATTTTGCAGTAACCTAGTCGCGGGGTTATAACTTAGAGAACTAGGGCAATTTTGTGAGGCAAGTTAGAAAAACAGTAGATTCCACTTATGAATCAAAAGTGGTGGACTGTCCTCTTATCAAGTGTGTTACCTCTCTTTATTAAACAAAACCCACCATCATAGCAAGGGCATAATTCCACTTCATCAAATATAAACCGTGTAGCACACGCACAACCACTCTTCACTTACCACAGTGCACATATGGCAAGTCCAAGGCCTAGCTTCGCCAAGTAAATTGTACACTCACATTAAATGACCCCCACTCAAGCATACATACCTGCCAACTTGAAGAATAATCTCACAGTGTGAGGAGGGGCGGGGCCTTAAAGGGGTGGGCCTCGTGCCGAGAGATACCTAGGAGGCACTTTTGTACACCCCCTCCGCCCCCCCCCAGCCCCCTTCTCCAAAAAAAAAGAAAAAAAACTTGCTGAGGCTGGTGCAGATGTCCTGGGGTGTTTTCACACCCCTTAATGGATGTCGGTAGTTCAAAGCCTCCGAAACCGAGCTGATTACAGTGGTTTTGAGCTCGTTTTCCTTGCTGCCGTGTGATATCGACTCCTTACCTAGAGACTGTGTGATGGGAGTCGATATTGTGTGTCACCTGGTGGCACTGGGTGAGTTAGCAGGTATGAAACCTATGCACAAAAGCCATTTTCAGAGCTTTTCACTATAAGCCCAAAGTCGAGCCTGTGGGTAGTGTGAAGATTTGTTTGAACTCTCTTTTTCTAGAAATGGTCAAACAGGTTTGGTAGTTTTCTGTAGAGAGGGAAAACCTGGGCCTGTCCGATCCTGCCAGCTCCGCTGCAATTAGCAAATCGTGCCTCAGACAAACTCCTCTGAAGTGTGCAAAGCTCAGCTATCAGTAATTTACACGTTTCAAGCTCAGAAATATGCATATCTGACCTATTAGCTCATCTGCAGTCAGCAGACCCTGCCTACCAGCCTTTTTGTGATGTGAACCTTTTACCTACAAGCTTCTCTACACTGTGAAAAGCTTCCCTACCTTAGCTCCTATGTGCTATACATTAACTGCAATTGTATTGAAATTTCAAAGTTTACTTTCCAACTCCTATGCCATGTGTAAACAATACCTTAAAATGTTTTGGCAGTGTACACACCTACCTGCCAGCTCTTTGAAGTACTGCCACCTTTCCAACAACCTCCAAAACACACCCTGTATGCCTTTTTTGCCAGCGTACAAACTTTACCAGCCATCTCATCTGAAAACATTACATACTAGCTTCTCTGCATGAGCATATCTTACCTTCACACTCATCTGTAATGTGAATAACGACCTTCCATCCTGTTGGTAATGGGGAAACTGTAAAACAATTCTCCTCTGTCATGAACAAATATTACTCATCAGTAGAATAAAAACCTGGATTATTCCGGCCTGTCGCGTGTTTTCCTTCTCACGCCCCAAAGATACATATCAAATACAACTAGGTGGCTTGTCTTCACATTATCTAGATACTTGCTTTATGCATGGTAGAGAAGGTCAAAATACGGATCAAGCACGTGTTATAAAAATTGGGCTATTACTGGGGAAGCAAGAACCTAGGCCTCACTGACGGTCGGAAATTAAATTTGAGGCCTGTGATTTAACCTGATAGTATGGTCCTTTTCCTCCTTTTTCCCCTCTTTTTATCCAATCCAAATGTTGCATGAATTTAAAGCATTGTTATGTTTTTATCATATTTTTATATCCCAATACTTACATGGAATTGATTTTGATGTCCACTTTTTAATTGTATATCTTAAACTCAAACTGAATTTTGTATACAAATAAGTAAGAAGATGCTGTTCATTACCTTTTTAACTGATTTCGATGTTTTATTATATAATTTTGTATGAATGATCATGCTATTGATAGAAATAAACGACTACTACAGTACCTACCAACTTCTCCGCTATGTGTATGTGGAAACTTCAATTACCAGCTTGTCTGCAGCGCAGAAACCTTAAAGGTCCTTTGGTTCTTTTTACGTTGGTTGTTTTTACCTCATGGCCTAGTGTTTAGTGATATTACGTGGAAAACAATGAAGTGTTTCTTTAAATAAATTGGCTATTCGGTAGAATTGACTTTTTGCAAGCTCTTTCAGTGGCAAGGAAAAGAAGTGTTTCCATTGAAATGCACGCTTGATCAAGCATCTTTAGAGTTCAGTGGGAACTACATTGATCCATTTTATGCAAATCAATCCCTCACCCTCTTGCAATGAATGTGTGACTAGTGCTTAACACACCACATGAAATAGGAACGCAGATGTGGGATGAAGCTATGCTGCGAAGACGTTGGTGTCATATGCCAGCACTCGAACACCCCCATTTAGCTCATTTTGTCCCATTCCCTTACCTCTTGCCAGCTGCCCCCTCTTTCCTGTGAACCCCATGCATTCACATTCCCCTCAGTTTTGTGAAGATTCTAGTCTCTGCTACACAGCAACACGGTGGCAGCATCTGAAACCAAGAAATAACTGGACTCTCAAATGCATCATCACAGCTTTACCTCCCTGAGGCCACATCAGTCCCCCAGTGCTGGGCACTGGCTCCTTTTCATGGCCTGGCATGACAGTACAGTTGTCACCAGACAATTATGTGAGAATCACTAAGAGAGGGCTCTGGATCTGCCTACATGTTTGGAGCCTGAAATACATTGTTTTATTGGACAGAGGTTGTGTACTTCAACAAAAAAGTAATTGTTCTTCACACAGCTGTGATTCTTTTGGTAATTTATCCAACTATCTGAGCTTGAACTTTCAGGGGCGCACATATGATATTATAATGCTACTGAAGTGTCTTAGATAACTAGATGATTTATGCTATTTTTCTCTGACAGCAGCACAGATGGGAAGAGGGCAGTCATTAATCTACTTGTATTTTTAGGTATGGCTTGACAGTGCAACTCTCACCTGACCTTTTAACCTACACCAATATTATTCTACAGTTCTTTTCTTCCACACAAATACATATAATTCCCACGCTATTTACTTGCAATGTTTCACATTACCACATTACCATATAACATTCTTTTATATGCTAATCAAAAAAGAGTTTTTAGAGTCCAACTGTTAGAGGGCCTTAGGCTCCACACACATGTTGTCCCCCCAGAGTACAGAATTGGATTGGGCCGAATATGTATGCTGCCACTAAAAAGACTACATGTATTTAATTTTTTTGCTTGTGGCAAAGTTTATACTCGATGCAGCAGGACTGAGTCGGTTATGGAGGCAAACCAGTGATCATGGTTATAGGCCTGATAAACTTGTTAGGAACTGTTATGACAAAGGCACTAGCTCTGGCATATTTATTGTGAAAAGCATATGTTAAAGTCGAGGTGCAGTTTCCTTTGATTTACCTGGCTGGCTTATCCTGCTCCTGAATACGAGGACATCGAAGGGCATCTTGCAGATACTTTTCACGGCCCCCGCTTTGCGGGTGCCGTTCACGGGACTTCGGGGCTGAACTCCTCCTCACTGTGGGACTGCGAGGCCCAGCAGGCCATTTGCCACACCCCTGCCACCTCTTCCCGCAGTGGACACGCCCCCGCCTGCCTGCATATCTTGGTGGTACGGCCCCCGCTCCTCGGGTGCAGTTTCCTTTGATTTACCTGGCTGGCTTATCCTGCTCCTGACTACGAGGACATCGAGGGGCATCTTGCAGATACTTTTCACGGCCCCCGCTTCGCGGGAGCCGTTCACGGGACTCTGGGGCTGAACTCCTCCACACTGTGCGACTGCGAGGCCCAGGAGGCCATTTGCCACACACCTGCCGCCTCTTCCCGCAGTGGACACGCCCCGCCTGCCTGCATATCTTGATGGTACGGCCCCCGTTCCTCGGGTGCAGTTTCCTTTGATTTACCTGGCTGGCTTATCCTGCTCCTGACTACGAGGACATCGAAGGGCATCTTGCAGATACTTTTCACGCCCCCGCTTCGCGGGTGCCATTCACGGGACTTCGGGGCTGAACTCCTCCACACTGTGGGACTGCGAGGCCCAGCAGGCCATTTGCCACACACCTGCCGCCTCTTCCCGCAGTGGACACGCCCCTGCCTGCCTGCATATCTTGGTGGTACGGCCCCCGTTCCTCGGGTGCAGTTTCCTTTGATTTACCTGGCTGGCTTATCCTGCTCCTGACTACGAGGACATCGAAGGGCATCTTGCAGATACTTTTCACGCCCCCGCTTCGCGGGTGCCGTTCACAGGACTTCGGGGCTGAACTCCTCCACACTGTGGGACTGCGAGGCCCAGCAGGCCATTTGCCAAACACCTGCTGCCTCTTCCCGCAGTGGACACGCCCCCGCCTGCTTCCCTATAATCTCATCATTTACCCGCGATGCGGGACGCGCGCGGGTGGTCGCCGGGCTAAGCCCGGGCAAAGGGCAGGCCGTTTGAGGCCGTTCGAGCACGGGCGAGACCGGACCGGGCCACCCCCCCTTGGCTCCTCTCTTGCACGCCCAAGCCAGACTTCTGCTTACAGTGAAAGGACCATGTCCACTAGAGAAACAAGGAGCAAAAGTGCGCTGGGCGGTGGAGCCCCTACTGCCACCTTGGACAAGTACTTTGTTAAAGCGGGCGCCCTCCTGATTGATGAAATCACAGTATTGGAATGGCCTATATCCCAGGAAATCGAATGGGTAAGAAGATCTTCTATGGGAACTATAGCACAAGCAAGGACTCCAGAGAAAGAACTAGACGGCATGCCGCTTGGCACAGGGGATAATGGGAACAGTGGGGTAGCGGTTATGTCTGATGTAGATACTTCGATCTCTTTTAATGAACTACCCCACCCACTAACCCCACCACAGATCCACATACAATCTAGTCTCCCCCCCTTGTTGTTAACAATGTAAGTCCTAATCCTAGAGACAGTCGCTTAAAGCAGGGAGTTAGGGAAGGAGCAATACCGAAAAGGAAAAGAGTGACTCAAAATCCAGGCGGTCGTAAGGCAAATGTTGTCAAGCATAATCCTTTACTGGAGGCCGACTCCGTAGAAAATAGCAAATCTGTGCCTACACCACCCAAGAAAATTACACCAACATCTCGAGTGAACTCACCTCTGCGGGTAACGGAGCAGGCGAATCACAATTCTAGCCCTACTGAAGGAGGCGACATTACTATTGCTAACATTGCCGCTCTCCTGAGGTCTCTCCTTAGCCCTCTAGAAGCCCGCTTAATAAAGATTGAGGCTAGGCTATCGACCATAGAAAAATCAACGGTGCGATTAGCAGATGTCCTCAAAGTTGATAACAAGGTCGATAGGGGCGGGCTGAGCCTAAGAATAAGAGGGGTACACTAGTTCCCCCTATGAAGGATGCTAGACAGCTTCCAAAAACTCCACAACTTGAGCCGACCTTTACCCACCCCTTAATTCCCCAGCCTATTGAAGGAGCTCCCAAACCGACTCATCTAGGGTCTAACACCATAGCCAATCAAGGAGTCCCGGTCACGACACAAAAATTCAGGCCCCTGAATCTCCCCCAAGAGGCGAGACCATATGTAGTTATTCTAGCCGGTATACCGGAGTTAAAACCGGAGACCATAGAATCGGCCGCCTCTCTTAAGAACAAGGTGGACAATTGGCTTACCTTAAATCGACCCCTCCCCCAAGGAATAGTGAGTGAGGTTCTCATGGTAAGAAGAGTCCCCTGGGTTGGCAACTCAAGGAAATCAATTAATGGGGACTGTGCCGTGATCAACTTTAGGGATCCTAGGACTGTCTCTCACATTTGTGGTTGGCCATATCGTGACCAGGGGACTTCTATCCAATCTTTACCTCTATCCTTTTTTTACCCACCCCTGAAGGATGTATGCGATGAGGAGGGATGGGAAACAGTCCCTAGGCGAGGGGGTGGGTGGGGAGGTAGGGAGGGAGGAGATTCCCACCGTCACACAGCCAGGCAGCCCGCCTACTTTAATACATATAACAGGTTTAGCTGCCTGGATATGATTGATTGACATTTTCAGACGTGGCGGGGGGTGGGCCAACAGCGAACTAGGGGTGACCAGGAGGGAAATATCATCCCATCTAACAATCACACTGATCGAATCTTAGGGATTATGCCCCGGGCTGAACAACACTATGATCAGGAAGGTCAACACCCCCTACTGGGGATGTTGCCCATTCATGGGGAACCGCCAGGCAATCGAGGGGATCCGGCCCAAACCATAACACCATCGGTTAGTCCATATGACAAGAGGATTGCCCCAAGTCCCATTTCCAATCCCAGACCGCATCCTTTAAAGATACTCTCTTGGAACCTGGCTGGTGTGGGAAACAAGCTTGACTGCCCAGAGTGGAGCATATTTGTAGGCTGTAAAGACATTTGTTTGTTCCAAGAAACCTGGGCACATGAGGAACACACCCGTTCAGGTTTTGCGGTATTCTCTACTCTTGCGAGATGGGGGGGCAAGGGGCGGCCTTCTGGCGGCCTTGCGATTTGGGTGGCTATACACCTAGGTTGTAAGGCCACATCTCATCCTACAGCTTTGGATGACATTCAATGTGTCATTCTGGAATGGCCAAATTCCAGTAAACTGGCACTGGTAAATGTTTATTCCAGGCCGGTAAACGTAACCAGGGAATCGAGTACCATCGAGGAACTCACCGCTTTCCTTAGTGATGTCCCCCAGGGAATTCCATTCCTGGTAGGAGGCGATTTGAATTCCCATTTCGAGCCCCTCGCAGGATTATCCGATGGGATACCACTGGAGGAGGATGCGTTGTGGCTAGTTCCCCCCACGGCGCCCCCCCCAGAGCCTGGACACCTCTTGCAGTACAGATCACCATTCTAACCCTCAAACATGGCATCAGGGCCTGTAATGGACGCATGAAGTCTGACATTCCCCCAAAATGTACATTCAACAAAGTGGGAAGGGAGTCAAGATTGGATTATATTTGAATTCAACTGTCTTCCTGGTCACACATTGAGGACTTCAGGGTGATACCCAGGGAGGATAGCGACCATAATGCGCTAGAACTAGAATACTCCTTCCCTGGCACTGACAATGTAAATGGGGCTGGTGTAGATGTGCCCGCTATGGGGTTATCCCTGGCTAACAATAGACGGAGAGTGAGGTGGGAAAAGCTAGCCGCTAACCCGGAGAAGGTCTCAGGGCTGTATGCCCGTGTCATTCCCATACTTGAAAGGGTGTGCGCACTAATGGAGCAACCTAACATCGGCGATGCGCACACAAAACTCTGGTCGGCACATGAGGACCTTATTAAGTCCATGGCAGAAGTTATTTTCTCTATGGGAAAGACAGGGGGAGGGAGGCCACATTGCCCTACCTGGTATAATGCGGCATGCCGAAAGGCTAAATCTGACCTACTGACCACCATTAAGGAAGGCAAAAATAGATCTGTTATACAGGAAAGGAGAAGGGATTATAAGCGGCTGATCACCCACGCCAAGGCTGAATGGGACTACGATAAATGGGAGAATCTGACTATCACACTAGCTGTTAGGGACTCCCGGAAGGTTTGGCGACTAGTGAATACAGGGTCTGAGGAACTATCTCCCGCCATTGAGCCCAACATCTCAGCCAAGGTCTGGCAAAACCATTTCCAGACCTTGTACACGGATGGAGATAGGGCCCCAACCAAAGTATTGCCAACCACTGGCATACTGCTAGAAGGGAATCTTTTCACAGAGGTGGAGGTACGGGCGGCCATCTCAGGGCTGGCTTCAGAAAAGGCGCCTGGCCTAGATGTGCTCCCGGGCGACATTTTCAAACAAGAACCGGATATATGAGCTCCCTACCTGCTGACAATTTAATGCCGTTTTGAGGGGCATGGAGGTGCCCTGTACTTGGCTGGGAGCAGAGATTGTCCCTATATTTAAGAAGGGATCGCCTCTGCTTCCAGCCAACTACAGGCCCATCAGCCTTATCGATGTGTCCCAAAAACTATTCGGCAGGCTGATATTAGATCGCCTCAAAAACTGGATTGAGGCGTTCTCTATTCTCAGCCCCTATCAGGCAGGTTTCCGAAGGAAGATCTCAACAACTGACCAGATTTTCCGACTGAATCTCTTGTTTTGGAAAACTGCTATAATCGAGGGAGGCAGCTTATATACGGTCTTTGTAGACCTGCGTGCCGCCTTCGATTTGGTCCCAAGATCCAGACTGTGGTCCGTGTTGGCGGAGATGGGTATCCCCTCTGACATCCTGAATATCTTGACAAGACTGCACCAAGAAAACTATGCACGGGTTAGGTGTGGTAGAAATGGGATGCTCTCAGGAAGATTCCCCGTTGACAGGGGGGTGAGACAGGGTTGTGTGCTCGCACCCACCCTGTTCTGCCTCTTTGTTAACGGGGTAATCAACCACCTGACTAGGATAGCCGACATTGATGCCCCAAAGCTCAACGGTAGCAGGGTGCCCGCTATTATGTTTGCGGACGACACCCTGCTGTTGTCAAAATCCCCGATGGGAATACAACGGGTCTTGGATGGGTTTGAAACCTTTTGTGTTGAGCGGGGACTGGAGATCAATGCCCTGAAAACCAAATACATGATTCTTAGTCCACCACCTTCAACACGCCCTAATCCCACCATAGGCACACAGAGACTAGAGAGGGTCCACACATTCGAGTACCTAGGGGTGACCATCAATCAAAATCTGACCCGGGATACACATCTGACAAAGGCTAATATCAAATTAGCGCAGCTATCGGGTGGTATCTCCAGGATGGCAAACAGATCAACTTACAAACCCCTCGGCCCAGTGCTCCAAATTTATAAAATGCAGGCGCGGGGGCAGTCACACACGGGGGGGAGTTGTGGGGGCACATACCCGCCCAAAACCTAACAACCACTGAGAATAAATGTATCAGGCAGATGGTAGCCTTACCACCAAGCACCCCACTTTTTCCGCTCAGACTAGATCTGGGCCTAAGAACAATTGAGGAAGAACTGGGATTAAAACCACTAACTTTCTGGCGATGAATCTGGAGTACCCTAGAGCTCATGAGCTACAGGATGGAGTTGCAAGAGATTTTATCCTTACCAAACATAACGAACATTCCCTGGCTAAAATATATAAAAAAGACATGTGAGAGTCTGGGAAGGCCGGAACTGTGGTTAGACCCAGCAAATGCTTGTAGTAAGGTTTCACGCAAATCTCTATCAAAGGACTATTATGACTCTAAAATAACATCTTTACTACAGAATCCACGCCTGGGGTCTTTAACTCATTTATTTATTCAATCTAAAGACTCATATCCCCGGGAACTCGTCCTTGATATAATTAGCCCTGTCCTGACAAGAAAATTATTTTTACAGTGGAGGTATGGCACACTCCCTCTTAGAGCATTTAGCAGTACCTGGTCTCAGCCCCCTACCCCAGAGCAATGTCCAGCATGCCCATACCAACAGGAAAATGATTTGCATGTCATATTCTTCTGTAATGCTTACCAGAAACCCAGAAAGTATTGGCTTGTTCCCCTCCTTAAAAGCTTAGGGTTCAGGCATTACTTGCCTGCTTACAGAATATTAAAGACGGACGTATCACCCACGACTGTGTTTGCGGTAGCCACATTTTTAACTGCGATGTGGCACATACGTACCCGTTGCATGAATCTTGATACAGACTCGGTATAAGTTTTATAACAATTTTTATGTCTTGTTGACTTCTAATTGAAATACAGTGCAATCAATTTATGATCTTTTAAATCTGACTTTCGATTTGTGATAGGTAAACAATAGTAACAGCCTGAATCTGTATATTAGTATGTAAACTGCATTGTCCTCTTTTAATTCATGCTCAATGGATTTGTAATAATTAATTGCGCTTTTCAATTCTGGATGTAATCTTTTATGATCTAATCGATTGAAATAAAGAATGATAATGAAATAAAGTCGATAGGCATTTGGATTGGATTGTTTTTAGTCTATATCCAAGCTAGGGGCTGCCAGTTTTATGGTTTTTATGTTTTTTAACATTTCCTTCTGTATTTATCTGTATTCATTTTTTGTCCGTCTCATTGTTATTTATCCATATTTATTTTGTGTTTTGAGAATAAATGGAGTCGTAAAATGGTATAGTTCCACATTTATTTAACTGCTAAACCTGCACTCATACTTTGCTGACTGTCACATTTTAGCAAATGAAGCAGCCAAATATAGCAAAACACTACACCCACAGGTAAATATCAGCATTCTAATACAAATACTAACTTCCCATGCTGTCTATCTGCTCAGCTGTTGTCTTGGAAAGCACGAAAAACAGCATGGAGAGTCGCCCACAAAAACACAATTTTCCATATTTATTCTCCTTTAAAAATAAA
This sequence comes from Lissotriton helveticus, assembly GCF_964261635.1. Taxonomy (NCBI): domain Eukaryota; kingdom Metazoa; phylum Chordata; class Amphibia; order Caudata; family Salamandridae; genus Lissotriton; species Lissotriton helveticus. Next base: position 965,766,347 of record NC_136070.1, read on the forward strand.
TACCGACAGGAAACATATTGTTTTCTGTCTATATTTATCTATCAAAATCAGTGAAAACTAAAAACTGGGAGCCTTAATCAAAGCCTAGAGATAGGTATTTTGTTGCATTGAATGTTACAGATTACCATAATAGGCAAGGGTTTTGACATTGGCCGCCCACTCTGGAAAATCCTTGGGGGATTCAGTGTACCAATTCATATTAGGCGCTGATGAGTGGGGTGTATATCATTTTGCAAACTATATTTTTCTACGTTAACTGTAATTCTATAACTCTGTGCATGATGGTTAGCACTTGAATAGACTTGTATTGGTTAAAGTGTAAAGCAAAGGTAAAGGGCAAAGGCTTCATTGGTTCATTGGGAAAAGCATGCAAGATGTCATAGGTTTGATCTATGTACTATGAAATATTATGACAAAGCCAGTAGAACTGACCTACTTTTTGTAAAAAACATTTGTTACAGACAAATATACTTTTTTATGATGGATTGTTAAAGTACTCTGCTAAAGCCTGTAGGCATGTACTTTGTTACATGGAATTTCACAGATTACTGTAGCAGTCAAGGGTTTTGGTGCTGGTGACTCACCTGAACAAACCATGGGGATAAACTACTTGCACTATGTTATCCTTAATAGGCTCTATTAGTAGAGGTTTGGTATTGTTTTGACAACTGTCTTAGGAGAGAGAGTATTTTTGCATTGCCAACTGTAATTTTGTATGCTGTATAATTTTATGACCGTTTGGTGATGGTTACCTTGTGACAAAGCTTATGCTCACTACAGGAGGCCTTAGTTGGTTATGGAGAAATACGCCATTGATAACAGCTGCAGGCCTGATTGGATCATTAGGAAAACATAACACCAAAATTTGAAACCGCAAGCCTATGAAGCAGCCACACCTCCCTCGACATTACCCCACTGTTAGTCCATAGTGAAATAATAACCGATTGTTTAGTATGCACATCCACTACTCCCACTGTTTCCAGAGAGTGATCAAACTGACCAAAGTTAATTTGTACACAACTGTGAAATGCACCACCATGAAGTAGTTTACAAAATAATCTGTCCATCCAGTCAGTTGGTATCCAAAATATACTTTAATCTTTAAAAGAATTTCTTAAAACCAGTCAACGCGTTTCGTCCAACCTCTGTGGACTTCGTCAGGGCATATTTATTTGTGGTATTCCTTTATAATAGATAATATTGGTTCCAAAAATGTTGTTATTTACAACACTGGCATTGTGTTCTCATGGCCAATCCCTCCAAAGTAAAGGGTGAGGTCCCAAGGCACTAAGTGTTGTTGTACTGCAACAGTGCCTTGATAAGCCCCAGTTTTCGCTTGCAGCGGTCGGCGTTTCTTCCGTTACAAGGAACTACATGCCGATGGAGAGAGTGAAAAAAGTGCGAACAGGAGCGTCTGAGACACTTGTACACCTACTCCTTCCATAGACTTTAGTGACGTTTCAGAATTGAAACATTTTAAATCTAATTCCTTGGAACAAAATCATTGTTGTTACACATTTATCTGATACTGCTAACAAGCATTAGCAAAGCCAATAGATCTGACTTGTTTTAGGCGTATGATCATGCTTGTGTGATATCTGTGTGCTATATTAAAAACTCACAAATATTGGTCCAGTATTCTACTTCACACTTTTTATAAACCATTTTTATTGATTTTTAAATAAGCAGTCATAATAAAAACAAAAAAATGCTTTCCATTCGGTGCCCGCTATTCCACCCGCCCCACTCATCAACATTTACAAAGGAGCCAAGATGTTCACAAATGCAGTCTCTGGTGTGGAAGACATGCTGTAGAAATCCCACCATTTACTCCAAATCCTATAAAACTTCTGAAGACAGCCTCCGGCAACATAAATTGGATCCTCCTGTTTGCTTCTCTTGCTCCCTTTACTCCTAACTGCTCGTTACCACTTGATCCTTCACTAACCCTCTCCATTTGATCCCAACTTTTCTACCCCATGCACCCCTGCATTCCTCTGATCTTCAACCCGATAGTGCTCCTTCTTGAACCTGCACAGAATGTCCACAAGGCTGCTGTGCTGACCCTATTACCCTTTGTGCTGACCCTATTACCCTTTGTTACGTGCTTGAATTTCTGTCACAAGAGACTCTGCGTGGCTTCCTCACCTTTTTGCAACCTCGTTCTACCATAGTGCCAAACCTGTTGGCTTTTCTACAGTAAAAGTGCATTTGCATAGCTTCACTAGCACATAACATAAACATACCAGGGGCACCAGCAGAACAAGCAGCTATATCTGTGGGTAATATGCATCAGCTTCTCTTACTTGTGAACAGTACCTCCCATGAATTTCTCTTGGCTACTGATCCTACTCTGATCCAAACTGATAGGAACTGTCAATGCCTGTTTCCTTTACAATGAACTACATATATCAGCACTCCATCCCACCTGCTACTTAGCCAGTTCCTCACCCAATTACCAACCTGGCTCCTATTTGAAGGTTTCTCGAAGTGGTAATATGTCTTCACTGTAAAATAGGAATAAAGACCATGTTCAAAGTGTCAGAGGTCACATTGTTTACGTTGCCTTATTAAATGCAATGACCACCTCATCAATTAGTGAACTGAGGGATTTCTTCTTCATCACGTATACCAGTTGACCCTCTCTACGGTTTAGCAAACCCAAAGCATTCCTTACTGAATACCTCAATATTGTCTGAAATACTTATGTAGACCAGAAACAAATTTTGCTGAGATATGTGTGTAATCTTCAGGCCATTGGGCTTAACCCTGTTGAGAAAGACTCACATTACTCAGGATAGAGTTGGGCAATAATCACATCTATTTATTATGTAAGTGCCCAGATGTGATTTGGTATGTGGTTTGCACATTTTAAAAGGCCATGCTAACAACTCAATACTTTCTTACAGTGTGATGAACACACACAATTGCTACATGAGGGCTGCTCAATAATGGTGTAAAACATCAGCATTGACATATGTTACCACACCAAAATGTGTCTCTTGCACACATACCACAGGGTGGTTCCAGCCTTTCTTTAGGACAGGGTCCCTTTAGGCTTCACAATCTCTACTATTCTTCATCTTTATGGAGCTAATGGGCAGTACCCTTGATAAACCCACCATGGTGTCATGCCTATAATGGAGCTACCTTCTAAGGTTCAAGTTTTCATCCTCTTTTCTTTTCATAGTAGGTTGGCACCAGTGGCGGCTGGCATTTACCGAGGGTGGTGAGGCGGGGGAGTTTAATGGGGGGAACGCAAAAAATATAGAAAAAACAATACTTATCTTGAGGCGCAACACAACGCCCTCCTCCACCGTAGTCTCTCTTCCAGACAGGCTTCTGGACCCAGGAAACTACACTAACGAATCCTGGAGCTGCTCTCACAGCTTGACAGCAGCACCAGGATTGGTTGGAGCAGCCTCACTCAGCGATCACAAGAACACTAGAGGCCTGCGCTTTGTCTAACCCCGCTGTCTCACCTGGGTTAGAGAACTTTAAAATGTGCATTGTCTGGCTGGCCATCGCACCATAACCCCTTGGCCGCAGTGGTAATTCCGCCATGGTGCTGGGGGGGGGGAGGGGTGGGTGGCGAGGTGAGCGCGGCGCCGCCATGCTCATGACGGAACCACGTCGTCATGAGCCACGGGCGAGCTGTGCTCATACCCGGTGTGGTTCCGTCACGACTCCGCCCACTCACTAATTCGCCCGCACAGGCAGGGAATCAGTGCCGCGTGGGCGGAGCGGCCGCAGCATGACGGAACCACGCCGTCATGAGCACATGCCTCCCGTGTCTCATGACGGCGTGGTTTCGTCTAGAGCAGGGAAAGGGTTAAAGTGCACAACGCCCTGCTGCCACTCCGCGGCACTGGCCCTGCCCCGTCCTGTCACTCAGTTCAGGACGGGTCGATTGCTGAAAAAAAATGGTAATAAACTTTATTGCCATTTTATTTTTCTGCTCTGGCCCGTGGAGTAACGCTCTTCTACTCAAACAGAGGAGCCGCCCTGGTCGGGACTAGCCTCACTCTTAAGACATGTCTCCTGGAGCATGCACCCTCATTTGGTCTCATGCTCCCATGCAACTCTTGCTCATATCTGCCTCACCTGAAGCACTTCGGATGACAAGCTATTACATTTTTAGTTCTTCACCAGTTGGGCTGACATTTCCAGCACCCTCTGCCATAAAAATGTAGAGGGTAAACACCTCAGCTATATTTCAAAGGGCTCAAATGAGCTGCATGAATGGCTCTCTATTGTAACTTCTTGATACATTGTACTTCATTTTGAAGTTGACTGTAATACTCTTCTGGAATCAATACTGTTTTTACCATATGCACTTTAGAGTTATGTGATATGTAATTTGAAGTGTTTAGTGACGATATTGTGGCCACTATGCTGCTTTAATTCAATAATTGAGGTATATTCTGACATAACGTTTTCTGAAAGTTAACATTTTGGCAGACATTTAACACTATTGATACTTTAATACTTTTACTTATGAGTAAATGCTCACTCTGCATATCATTCTGTGATGCCATGTATCTTGTTGTCATGAAAATGATCATGGCTGATCTGCACCCAACATTTTGAGCCTTCATACAGAGATCACAGTAGGGTCGGCATTGATTTCTTAAACTGGCGGGTAGCAGTCCAGCAGGGATGGTAGAGGCAATGAGCTTCACCACCCTGATGGACCATGATGGCCACCCACAGGGTCCAAATCTGTCCAATAGTCTGGCCTGATGTTGAAGTTCACCATTGTTCCCTAGTCCTTTTGCAAGGTCTTTTTACAATGTCCATGTATTGTGGTAAAACGACTGAACGCGGATGTTTAATTTTTTATTTATTTTGGTTTTACAACACCGCTGGCTACAACTATTTTGTCCTAGAATGCTTTTTTAAAAAGAAAAACAGTTTCTAAAGTTTGAATTTGTATTATTTGCTGTGTCCCATTAGCTGCTATCCTACAGTGGATATAATAGTCATATGTTGATCTTAGCAGTAAACTTGTCCTTATGTTTACATTTTATACACAAATAATTACCAATAGGCAGTTACTTTGGTTTTCAGTTCACCCATTGCAGTTCCATTCAATTGATGACTTCGATATGTGCCTACTTATATTATTTTTAGCAACAAGTTTACTTTACTAGCTCCCCAGTGATTTGCCCCCTAGGTGTAGAATCCAGCACCCTTTTCATTAAGCACCATAAATAAATTGATTGTTGATTTTGTTTCATGCATTTATTTTCTCGGTTTTCACAACACAGGGCCGATTCCGATGCAGGCAGGAAGGGCTCCGACGCTCGTCTGAGTCCTCCGCCCACATCGGAATGTGCCATTTGGATTCCTTTACGACCGAGTCATCTGATGGGCTCGGTCTGAAAGGAATCCGACTCGGTTTTCCGGATGATTTACGAAAAACCGTAACCGGACAAAACCGGCTGTGGCAATCTGCTTGGCCGGCCCCCCCTCCAGGGGGAGAGGGTGCGGCCAAGCTGTTTGCTAGGTTTGGTTTCAGGTGATTTTGTTATAGGAGGCCGATATTGCCGACCCCCGGTAACAAAAACAGCCCCAGGGGACCAAAACCGGCCCCCCTCCCCGGCGGCACACCAGTGGAAATGCCCAGTGCCTGCTACAGCCAGTCCGGCCCTGAGAGCCTGTCCGCCACCCAGAAACCCTTCAGTACTGCTCCGGCCGAGGGAGTACGATGGCAGTTTCGCACTGCCTTTTTGTGCGGATCTTTCTGGCACATAAAGGCAGTGGGAAACTGTCTTTTGGGGCCCCCAGCTAAATGGAAGCCAATGGGGCACATTCAGTGCTCCCTTGTTGATACCTGCCCCCCGTGGCAGGCACCTTGAGGTGCCTGCCATGGGGTGCAGGGATGAACTGCACCTCTGCAATTAACAATGTGAGTATGCATTCCATTCTTAATGCTTGCTCCCACTGTTAAGTATAGGATTGCGACTGAACAGGGTTTGGTCGCATCCTACTTGCAGATCTGGAACCAATGACAATAGGTTGTTCGGTTCGAGTTCCTGTCCGATGTCATATGGACTCCGGTACGTCCGACTTCAGAATCGGCCCCACAGTTGTCAAATAGACCTATTGTTTACAACATATATAGAGGGGGATTTGGGTCTACCCCTTTCAGCCATCGGCTTTCTTTGACCAGCTGTTTTTAGCCATTGGCTTAAGCAGGGCCGTACTGGGAACAGCAAACAGCCCTGGCAGAATGCTGCTCGACCGGCCATGGGAGCGGCATGGGTGCTAGCAAGAAGCACTGCTCCCGCTTTTTTTTTACAAAGGGCCGATATTGCAGAACTGCTGCAAAACTGTCCCCCAGTGACAAAACCGGCCCTCACGGGCACAAAACCAGCCCCCAACCCTCCGGAAACCACCGGGGGAAATGCCCGGTACCCGCTATGGCCAGTCCATCCCTGGGCTTAAGACATTGTCAATCACGTCATGGGTCTACCCAGTAGAGTATTCATCTCTCACCTAATGCCATTGGTTGTTTGGAAGTATGCTTCTGCCACAGGTCATGTGCATGCATTGAACTGCACTGGGAACTACTCTACAGCTATAGCCCTGTCTGTTTTCTCCTGCTTTCTCCCTCCTGTGTGTCTCCCGCTAATGTGACACAGCTGTATGCACTAGCATAGTGGCTCTTAATCTGTGGTCCAGGGACACCTGGGGTCCGCAAAGCTTTCTCAAGGGGTCTGTGACCACTTAGAAAATTAAATAAAACAGATGAATAAAATCTATATAATTAATTAAGCAAATTGTAAAATTAAATTTTTTCAAACGTAGTGTAAATGTGAAGAAATTTGAAATTGGAGGCTAACAATTAAGTTAGCATCCTCAGATTGATTTATGGGAGAAATACAAATGCATAAAAAAGAATATATAGTATGAGTGATGAGTGGCCTCAATTGAATTTAGAAAAGATCCAACTTTCCCATTAAAATAAAAAATGAGATTTTTTTTCTTTGTGAATTAAATAAGATATTTTATCATTTGTGTATATATTTTATGAATTCTTGTTTATACATTTTATGTGTATTGTTTTGCAATTCAAATAATCGAAAAAGCTTAGCCGGGTTGTCTAACTTCCAATAATGATTCAATGAGGGGGGAGGGGTCCCCGGATTCCAATAATGATATAGTGGGGGTCCCACTCGCCCATAAAACCAATGCTTGCCCCCTTTTTATGTCTAACTAAAACGTATCAACTCCCCCTCCCCCATATGTTATCTTGGTATTTGTCGTTTTCAGTAGCTTCGTTCAAATTCTAAATTACAATCTTTATAAAGTGCATTGTATGCTTTTACTGATCTCAAATTATTAATAAAATGAAAGCCCAAAGCTACCCAAAGATAATCACAGCCTTGGATAAAGTTTATGATTTGGTATTGGTTGTTAGTATTTTTTGTAAATTGGGCCATTCTTGGCTGTATTACAGAATGTGCGGGTGTTTCACACTGGCCAACAGTCTGACCAGTGTGAGAATTTTTAGTGCCCATCAAATGCAAGCATATTTACAAAGGGGGTGGTGATGGACAGAGTATCTGAATTAAGCAGATCACTCATACCCAGTCAAGAGATCAGGGCTTGATCCATCACCGTTTTTTAGCTCACTGCACCATCCCAGTTCAGAACCTGGCTATATGCAAATTAGCCTGTTCCTGACCCAATGCACCATGGGAACAGGGCAGACCAAACTACCAAGCCAATTCTTCACTAGGAAGGAAACAAGCTTCTGGGGACCGGTTTCTGGCAATACAGCCGTCTTCGGCCCGGCTTGCTTGAATCCTGATGGTGCAGTGAGCAAGGGACTCGCATCCAAGCATACCCTTCCACACTTGTGGTGGCCAAAAATATTTACAAAGGGGGTGGTGATGGACAGAGTATCTGAATTAAGCAGATCACTCATACCCAGTCATACCCAGTCCCTTGCTCACTGCACCATCAGGATTCAAGCAAGCCGGGCCGAAGACGGCTGCAATGCCAGAAACCGGTCCCCGGAAGCTTGTTTCCTTTCCGGTAAAGAATTGGCTTGGTAGTTTGGTCTGCCCTGTTCCCATGATGCACTGGGCCAGGGTCAGACTAATTTGCATATAGCCAGGTTCTGAGCTGGGATGGTGCAGTGAGCTAAGAAACGGTGATGGATCAAGCCCTGATCTTTTGACTGGGTAGTAGTGTTCTGCTTAATTCAGATACTCTGTCCATCACCACCCCCTGTTATGAATCGTTTTGGCCACCACAAGTGCGGAAGGGTATGCTCAGACATGAGTCCCTTGCTCACTGCACCATCAGGATTCAAGCAAGCCGGGCCGAAGACGGCTGCAATGCCAGAAACCGGTCCCCGGAAGCTTGTTTCCTTTCCGGTAAAGAATTGGCTTGGTAGTTTGGTCTGCCCTGTTCCCATGATGCACTGGGCCAGGGTCAGAATAATTTGCATATAGCCAGGTTCTGAGCTGGGATGGTCCAGTGAGCTAAAAAACGGTGATGGATCAAGCCCTGATCTTTTGACTGGGTAGGAGTGTTCTGCTTAATTCAGATACTCTGTCCATCACCACCCCCTGTTATGAATCGTTTTGGCCACCACAAGTGCGGAAGGGTATGCTCAGACATGAGTCCCTTGCTCACTGCACCATCAGGATTCAAGCAAGCCGGGCCGAAGATGGCTGCAATGCCAGAAACCGGTCCCCGGAAGCTTGTTTCCTTTCCGGTAAAGAATTGGCTTGGTAGTTTGGTCTGCCCTGTTCCCATGATGCACTGGGCCAGGGTCAGACTAATTTACATATAGCCAGGTTCTGAGCTGGGATGGTGCAGTGAGCTAAAAAACGGTGATGGATCAAGCCCTGATCTTTTGACTGGGTAGGAGTGTTCTGCTTAATTCAGATACTCTGTCCATCACTACCCGCTGTTATGAATCGTTTTGGCCACCACAAGGGCGGAAGGGTATGCTCAGACATGAGTCCCTTGCTCACTGCACCATCAGGATTCAAGCAAGCCGGGCCGAAGACGGCTGCAATGCCAGAAACCGGTCCCCGGAAGCTTGTTTCCTTTCCGGTAAAGAATTGGCTTGGTAGTTTGGTCTGCCCTGTTCCCATGATGCACTGGGCCAGGGTCAGACTAATTTGCATATAGCCAGGTTCTGAGCTGGGATGGTGCAGTGAGCTAAAAAACGATGATGGATCAAGCCCTGATCTTTTGACTGGGTAGGAGTGTTCTGCTTAATTCAGATACTCTGTCCATCACCACCCCCTGTTATGAATCGTTTTGGCCACCACAAGTGCGGAAGGGTATGCTCAGACATGAGTCCCTTGCTCACTGCACCATCAGGATTCAAGCAAGCCGGGCCGAAGACGGCTGCAATGCCAGAAACCGGTCGCCGGAAGCTTGTTTCCTTTCCGGTAAAGAATTGGCTTGGTAGTTTGGTCTGCCCTGTTCCCATGATGCACTGGGCCAGGGTCAGACTAATTTGCATATAGCCAGGTTCTGAGCTGGGATGGTGCAGTGAGCTAAAAAACAGTGATGGATCAAGCCCTGATCTTTTGACTGGGTAGGAGTGTTCTGCTTAATTCAGATACTCTGTCCATCACCACCCCCTGTTATGAATCGTTTTGGCCACCACAAGTGCGGAAGGGTATGCTCAGACATGAGTCCCTTGCTCACTGCACCATCAGGATTCAAGCAAGCCGGGCCGAAGACGGCTGCGATGCCAGAAACCGGTCCCCGGAAGCTTGTTTCCTTTCCGGTAAAGAATTGGCTTGGTAGTTTGGTCTGCCCTGTTCCCATGATGCACTGGGCCAGGGTCAGACTAATTTGCATATAGCCAGGTTCTGAGCTGGGATGTTGCAGTGAGCTAAAAAACGGTGATGGATCAAGCCCTGATCTTTTGACTGGGTAGGAGTGTTCTGCTTAATTCAGATACTCTGTCCATCACCACCCCCTGTTATGAATCGTTTTGGCCACAACAAGTGCGGAAGGGTATGATCAGACATGAGTCCCTTGCTCACTGCACCATCAGGATTCAAGCAAGCCGGGCCGAAGACGGCTGCAATGCCAGAAACCGGTCCCCGGAAGCTTGTTTCCTTTCCGGTAAAGAATTGGCTTGGTAGTTTGGTCTGCCCTGTTCCCATGATGCACTGGGCCAGGGTCAGACTAATTTGCATATAGCCAGGTTCTGAGCTGGGATGGTGCAGTGAGCTAAAAAACGGTGATGGATCAAGCCCTGATCTTTTGACTGGGTAGGAGTGTTCTGCTTAATTCAGATACTCTGTCCATCACCACCCCCTGTTATGAATCATCAAATGCAAGCAACAGAAAAACACAAAATGGCAGAAACACAAAAGAGGTGGGCTTTGTGCTGGAGAAAAAGGGGGAAGTGGAGAAGTAAGTTTGTGAGAAAGAATTGCGAGATGGATGGAGATCAAAAGTGGAAGGAAATAAAAAGATGGGGAGGGAGGGAGCAAGGAAGGAGAGGAGAAATAACATACCACTAATGACTTATCCATACTCATGTCTTTAAAGAAAAGACCCTGATTCATGGTTTGTGCTTTTCCACTTACTCCAGTTTCTAATGCAGAACTGCAGGCTCAGGCAAGAAGGCGCTAAGGTTTCCTCCAGCTATAAACCCTGTTGGCTGGACCGGAGAGTGTTGTGGGTGGACCCCACCGCAGTAACGCATTTAGACCAGGCGTTTTCCAAGCTTGTGTGGGAATCTCCTAGAACTGATAAAATGTTTTAACAGAAGCTACCACTGAAAACACTAACTTTTATGATGATTAATATAGTATTGTGAAAGCTGCTGGATTGATAGTAGGGGAAATTGATATTTCTGGATCAAATACAGAACAGGCTTGGCTTAAGAAAAGCGAGGATATGGGGACACAGAAAAGACATTCTGTACTCACAGAAGGCCAAAATGGATTGTTGGCTTTTAACATATACTTACAATATTACCGGTTGTGAAAAGCACATGCACTAATGTTAGCTGATATGGAACGAGAGAAGACCTTAACCCTTAATGTACATGAATGGAGCGAATTGTTCAAAATGGGCCTCAGATGGATTTAATTGCATAAACTCTCACTGGAATCCATTTTAAATCTGGAAAAAGAACCATACTTTCTGGAAAGGATACAGTTTCTAAACTAGCTAATACCCTTAGATTTCCGTGAAGTTGACATTCCAAACCTAGGTTGCGACATTCCCTAACACTGCAGCGACATCGAAACACAAAGCCCTGTTCTTAAAGAGTTTTGCAAACCAATCATACACAGGACAAGAAGTGTAAGCCACAATGCACAACACATTCGTGTTCAGCAGCCCTCCTGGGGTAACCCAAGATGATGTCTCTTGTGCTCTTTTTTTGCATTTTTCCCTACACTCAGCGCTCTGGTAGCTTGTAAAGATGGTTTTACCTGTTCTGCATGTTTTCACATGAGTAGCAGCCAAAAGCGAATTATAAGAGCAAATGTCACACATTTCAACAATCTTCTTTGGTAAATGCTGCACCACTTCTGCGGTTTGCGATTGTCACAGGATTAAAGAAAAGTCAGCATCTCAGTCACCTTAGGTGTGGCTTTTAGTTTTTTGCACAATTGTTATGCAAATTCCAGAACTTACATTATTGCACTTTCTCAGTCAGCAACCTCAAACAGTCCAGGCCTGTGGATAACCAGGCCTGACTGACCCTTGTAATTAGAATTGAATCAGGTAGATCTCCCTTACTCCAAAGGACAGGGAGCTCAGATATAGTCAATGGGGTTGTATGATAGAGGCACGCATGGCTAACCTACGCATGCCTCTACCATGCAGCCTGAACCAGGAATGTGTCTTAACCACGCATGCCTTTACCACGCATTCTTTTACCACACAATTTTGTGGTTAAGGCGTGAATGGTAAGGGGGTATGTGTGGATAAGGTCGCCACTACTCCACCCCTGCGCTGTCCCTAAAACTACCCCATCCCCTTCCATTGCCCTAATACCTACCTCAACACTCCCAGCCCTAAAAACTACCCTGACTACCCATTCCCCTCCCACTGCCCTGAGGCCTAAAACCCTGCCCCTTAGCTTACACTACCCTGACCCCCTGCATCCCTGAAAACTACCCAGCCCAGCCCAACTTACCTCACAGTGTCCTCTGGCTTTCTTCCTGATGTCTTCCTGCTGCCTTCTTCACCACAACGGCAGCCAGCAACTAGACGGCACACTGCCTTAACTACACGTAAGCGTGGTTAAGGTATATACGTGGTTGCGCTTGCCTAGCTGGAACACGCGTGGCTGAGGCCGCGGTGTTCCGACTGTTTCCCAGTCAATGGCATAGTTGAAGGGACAGGGGATGGTCCCAATCAGTATCGAATTAAGGGTAGTTTTCAGATTAAGTTTGTAATTCCAAATGTTGACGTTTTGTTCCTGTAGTTTCTTTTCCGATGAACCATGTGCACAGAGAGATGTCTCAAACTACCTTTGACACATAGTTACCGTGGGACCCCTGGCTGGCTTTACCCCCTGAATATCAAATGCCGAATATTGTGTCAAGGATGAAACGTTGAAACTGACATATTGAAAGGAACGTATAGATTGTCTATTCCTAACTCCACATTTATGTACGCTAGACGATATATATATCTTCAATACGAACAGAGGTGGAGTTACGCATAGTGAATCTTTACTCCCTCTATATGAACTTACCTTTCAATATTTTGGCCTTCGATATTTTGTCCACAATAATATTACATCATGATATTTTTGTGTTCGATATTCAGTTGCACATTCCCCTGGGTGGAATTACTTGTGTTGGTCCCACAGATGAGTACCTACGAGGATCTTGACATCAATACTCATTCTGACAATAAACAACCACGTATATCTGATGCTACTAATGATCTCACAAAGCAATAAATGGATGACCCACTCCACCTACCCATCCTTTGATTCGTTTCAGGACAGATTTGCAACTCAAGATTCATATTTTTATTCTAATGTGTTTGAGTTAAAAAAAACAGTAGCTAATTTTAGATCAAGAGCACATATGGTCACCAATCTTCTCCCTCGTCTTAAAGCTGTAGGTCACGAGCCCCATAATATTAATGTGCCTAGTATTAGTTCTTGTAATGAAAGTATGAAATTTGATTGCATGTGTTGTTGCTCTACTTGCTTTCCTGGAGTATGATTTTGGCAGAGTCGCTTCACTGTCGGTCAACTGGCACCGCTGCTAGAGGTGTTCTTTGACCCTTTCATCATTAGAGAACCATCATTTGCAGTTCCAGTCCACCATCTGTTGCTTTTTCCTGGCATATCTGTCAATGTCTTGAGTATAAGCAATATCCACAACAATTCCTTATATCAATGCAAATGTTGCTTTCTGTGGGCATGGGGGCATGGTGTACTTCAATGGGTTGCTAGATTGAACCACCTGGCCATTACACACAAGAAAGAGTATGCCCACAAAAGATGAATTGGAATGAGACTGTAAACATGCAGCAGACATCATACCAAGAGTGGCCATTGGCATATGCACCTCTATTATGGAGTCTATGTTTGAGAAACGCTGCAAATACAAGAAGGGAAAATTATATCATTGCTCGCGATTAAGGAAAATGCATCTAGAGGCTTGTTCTCATGCTTATTGCTGGGACACTCTCCGCAATGGGTATTAATAGCAATGCTGGCAATGTGTATGCAGGAGGTCACTACTACTCTAACGACAAACTATTCCAGGAGCTGATGTTCCTCATTATTTTGATGACACCAGGTTCCTGGTAGAACTCTTTCATTTATCTTGTATTTAATTATACAGAGTTCACTAATCAAGTACACGTCATTGAGGGGACACCTCAAGAGTGCATCAATTACCAGTGAATACTGGAGGAGCCTGCCCGTGTGATAGTACGGCGGCTACAGGTAGATTCACAAGTGGGGAGAAAACTGTCGGATAATTTTGGAGCACCACAAACAGCAGTCACGAAGAGGTTAGTTCGGACTGCCTAAATCTGGGTCTGGTCAGTAACAAGAGCTGGGGAAGGGACATCTATCTAATCCACCTTCTCATGAGAGGCCCCAGACAGATCTTATTAATAAGAGCTCTACTCGATATTGGGTGCGTACCAATGGGCAGCAGTTGGAACCCTTCATAGATGCAAAGGTTGTGCTCTGGTCATGATTTTGGTAGGTGATTTCAAACTGTGATTTAGAAAGTTTGACAAGACTTGGATAGCACTACTGGTAACACAGATGCAAACGGGTCAGGTATAATGCATTAAAAGCACATGCATATCAAGTTAGCCTTAGCTAATGAGAGTGAGTGGAAGCTTGGAGTCAACAGTACCGATACAGGTTTGGTTTCGCAGAAAGGAAGGATCTCCCTCCATTGCCTCTGTTGGGGTCATCTGTATCAAACTGGCATGCTATTGCTATCAAATTTTATGCTTTGATGATGCCAGGTCACTGTATTGCACAGTTAATATTCAATCATCTCATATCATGTATTTCTATAAATCCAGTATTGAAAGAGAACTGACTGTCAATGCACCTTTGGAAATTTCTGCTTAATTTCTGTGTAATATCTATGGATGCATGCTTCTCTGTCCCTACTGCTGGAATGCCCTTGCTGACTGGACCAGGATCCATTTAAGTATTTACTTTTCCAATCTAAACATATATAGTCTTGCTCATGGCTGGTTAAAACACCTCATACAATGGTGAAAGTAATGACATGCAATGAATTTCACCTGACCATTCCTCCTAAAAAAGCATAACACTCTGCTTGCTTATGATTTTTGTTTACTTTCCCAAACAAGAACAGAATAAGCGCATAGCAAAAGAAGGCTTGGGTTTTCATATTCGTCTTATTTAATTTTTTGCTCAACTCTTGTGAGTATTATGGAGCCCATTATCTTGGTTCTCTGGCAGCATGGAGCGTTTAGGTTTATAGATTTGCAGGTGTTGGGCCGTGTGTGTGACATAGGCAGGTCGACGGAGCCTGTAAGATTCTGCCAAACGTCTAGTTGCCCTTTATTAACTGAGTTCGGAGTTGCAGAAATAATGCTCTACAGGGAGTCAGATGTGACTCTGAGACATTAGTGTTGCCTTCAATTAAATTATTTTGGGCCAGGGTTTATACAGATGTACTCTGAATTCCACTTCAATGAGAGCATTTTTACTTTGTGAAGTTTAATGGAAAAAAAAATATATATATATACATATTTTTTTTTTAGATGTATGTTCTCAAATTGAGGGTCCTGTTGATATGAAATTGTATGGATTTGCACTTCACTATTTGTGCTTTGCAACCACTCCAGTTCATTGCTGAGAGCTATTGCTATCCAAGTTCTCATTGTTTGTTATTAGTCATTAGAATACATTCGATATTGAGGAGGTTGAGCCTCAAATGAGAGTCAGATATCCAGGCTGGGGGAGTGGAGAGGAAATCCTTGAGCAGGTGGTGTCACTTCTTGATGCAGTTTTAGATGTTGGTATCTTCTACATACTGATGGATCTTGATGCTCTTATCAGAACAGAGACTTCCAGAGGTTCTGTGTTGAGGCTCAAGATTTCTTAAGATAACATGGATTCTTAGGGCACTCCACTGGTCACAGTAATTGGGGTGATCTGGAGGAGGCCCATCAGGATGAACTGAGACCTTTGTTCAGGCAGGTTGTGTGATATTAAAGGACACTGCTATTGATGCCCATGAGTGAGCAAATCATGTTAAGTTAAGCTGATGATGTTGAAGGCTGCCCAGGCATTTAGAAGGATGAAGAAATATCTCACCATTGTCTGCGATTTGGAGTGAGTTATCATCTACTTCAATAGTGCCTGTGTCTGTGCTACACTGTAAGATGAATCCAACTATCCAACTTTTACACAGAACGTCTAGCCTCAGTACAGGGATTGACTCACTCTGCAAGGTCACCCCGAATCTTTTTGCTTTCAACCCTCCGGTTTTGCTGAAGTCGACTTTGTTGACTTTAGGACTTTACTACTGCTAACCAGAGCTAAAGTGTTTGTGCACTCTCCCTAAAACATGATAACATTGTCTTACATCTGATTGCACATGTAATTTACTTTTTAAGTTCCTAGTATATGGTACTCCTTGTACCCAGGGCCTGTAACTTAAATGCTGATAGTAGGCCTGCAGCTTCCTACCACCCACTAAAGTACCACATTAAAATAAAACATGCCTCAGGCCAGCCATTTCAGCTTTAGGGCAGTTTTAAACTACTATTTTGACCTGCAAAGTAAATCTTTTGCCAAGCTTAAACCTTTCTTTTTAATAACTCTAAGTCGCCTCTATGGTACACCCTAAAAGCTCATTGGGCAGGGTGCATGATATTTAAAAGTAGGTCATGCGAGTTTAAGTTTTACATGTCCTAGTAGTGAAACACTCTTAACGTTGTTTTTCACTATTGTAAGGCCTATCTCTCCCATTGACTAACATTGGGTTACCTTATTACACTTAATAAGTGCTAACTTCGGATTGAGAGCAGATAGAGATATGCTGAATTGTATTTAAAACCCTCTTTAATGGTAAGGTCAGATTTCAAGTCACAATTCTGAAAATGCCACTTTTATTGTGTTTCTATCTAGGAACCTAATTCGATATTTCTATTTTATGCCCTTGTACGGTTATAATAAATAATATCCTTATAAAGGCATAAGAATCATATCCATATTTGGTCGTAGCCCATGCAGTCCTCATTAAGCAAGGCTACTTCCCCGGACTCCTAGAAAGCACAACGAGTTCTCTAAACAAACCAAACCTCCAGCAACCTGGGAAATACCCATTGCTTTTGTTTTGATTTCTTCCTAGAACTCCTGTGAGCACTGTAAGAACGGCCAGTTCTTAGTGACATCTTTATTGACGTCTTATGTCCAACCTTACGTCAAACCCGGCACCTTTCAGGTATAAATATACCAACGTTGCCTTAAGCAAACACACGGTGGTTTGGAGCAGAGCAGCTATCTACTTGCCCGAGAGCCCAGCTGATGCGAGAGCCCACGGACGCCGCCCCTCCCCTTTGACGCACTGAGAGAGACGCTGTCTTTTCTCCTGCCGAGAAATCCAGCTCCGGTGTTTCCAGATACCCTCGCGGGTTACTGGGATATTGAGTCCTGAGAGAGAGATACCAGACCTCCTGCTTTCTATTACCCAGGTACGGAGCTGACTAAACCCTTAAAGAGAATTCTTGAGTCAGATTCATGGCAAAACCAACTTAACTTAAAACCGCTACTTACTCCTTCCCATGTATTAGGCTTAGGTGAGGTACACCGGGGTAGGCGTATTTAGAAGCACCCGTTGAGTACGTTAGTCAATGTATATATGTATGTATATATTTTATCCATTTTAAAGTATCATATAGCTAAGAAACCATATCAATGCTTTTACAGTATTATTTCATAATACTCCTTTTACTGTACGCACTTTACTTTATGCTAAGTATTGCAATTGTGGCAATTCATTTCTATTGCATGAGAAAGAAGACTGCTCAATAAATAACACCTTTTATTGAAAACGCCCGTCTCTCTTTTCTCTGCACTCTGGTGAAACTAAGTATGCACACTTGACTGAGTGAAATAGCTGTCTATTGTTTTCACACGACTCTAGAGATATACTCTTATTCTGAGGGAGCAAAGTTGTCATGTTTTATGGTTGTCAGAAACGAATCCCTTCTTGTCTAATCAGGAAAGTTAACTCCTTCTTGAACATTCAAGAAAGTTTCTAGTGACCTCTGAGCTAGCTGGCAAAAACGAATTAAGTCTAATATAGTCAGTAGATACCTAGTCGACCTCAGTCCTACGTCTACACTGCTGTTTATATTATTCCAATTCGCAGAGCCTATTGGGAATATAGGAACTACACTACATGGTGCCCAAAGTTTGGTAAGGCGATAAATCTAACGCAAGACGTTAGAGTAACTCAGTCGTGCTTTTTCACACAGACCCCTTTTCCCGTAAATACTCCAAAAGACGTCTGGAGTGGGTAAAAGGTTAAAATCCGCCGGAACTTAGTAGGAAGAGATTCCTATGTATACTTTTTTGGTTTAGTCAACGTTGAAGGATACAGTGTTCCAAAATATTGTGCACCTAATCTTTGTTTCCTTGAAACTTGATCTGCAACAAAAAGCTTTCTGTCAGTAAAATGGGGGAAAGTGAAGACGAAAGGGAGACAGCTAGAATAGCAGCTCAACTCCTAGCGGATGACACGAGTCTCCAAGACAATGCCCCGAATATTATACTCATTCCGGTCAACATAAGAAAAACTATAACACTTAAACTTATAGAAAATGGACTGACATCACGAGGTGGTACAGTCATATTCGTGGTAGAGGCCCATGAATATCGGCAGACAGAGGTATTCTATTCATGGATAAACTTTCCAGCAGCAAACGCTGTAACACACGAATTCCACTATTACAAAATAGAGGAACCTCCGGATATATACACTCCTTTCGAGGAGGTTGAAATCCCATTAAATTACCAATAGCACCTGCTCTGGTTTAAAGGCGCCCTAAAACATAATAATCACATCAACAGGCTCGGTCCACTAGGTAGACCAGGAGCCACGTGGCCGGTTCTAGCCAGCTGCACACCACACCCCGACATTGAAAAAATGTCAAGTGAAAAACCTTTAGTTAAAATAAAAGAAGTAACAAAGGCTTATAGAGAATTAGTTCAATTGGCGACGGAGGACATAACATACCTCCAGAAATTGAAAGAAACAGATATAGCAGAACAACCATTTGAACTTGCCAGAATCATAGAAAAATCCTATGAAGAACTAGGTAGAGATAGTTTCGGTGGGAAACCAGTAAAACCCCAACTAACTGAAAATCCTGAAAAGATATTTATTAAAAATAATCTAAACACTCCAAAAAAGAGCTGGGATGGAAATAAACAATCCACTCCCAAAGAAAAAAGATTCCAGTCCAGAGGAAGGTCTCCTCAACGAATAGAAAGATCTCCTGACCGAGGAAACAAGTCTCCCCAGAGGGAGCCCTCTGAGAAAAGATACAACCTTAGAAATAGGGATAATTTGAAAAAACCTGATAGATATCAAGATATTGATACACGTCCCTCTCGGTCTTTTCAGACTTCCTCGCAGAAATCGGAAAGAAGAGGACGGTCAGAACACAGGGAAGAGCCCGTCAAGTCCAAAGACAAGGAACCAAAGACAAGGAACCTGCTCATCAGTAAAAAATTACAATTTCCAAGAAAGAAGGTAGCCAGTATTAAAATAATTAAACATGCCGAGGATACTGAGGACACAACTGAAAAACGGAGAGTGGGCCCAGACAATGCCAGACAGCGCAGCAGAAGTGACCATAGCTCGCAAGATCCTGATGAATCTTCTGGAGACAGTGGACACGAATGAATACATTCAAGTGGAAACTGCGGATACCAGGGTTAGCAAACCTCATAAAATATACGAGATAAATTTACGTATAGGGGGAGATAAGACCAGGAAAGTAAGAGGTCTCTTTTGGGATAATCTTTCGAAAGGCTATGATATCCTTTTAGCTGAGAAAGACTGGCCACCAGAGTTTGTCAGGGAGTGCCCTCATGGCGAAGAAATGATTATGCCTGCCTTCTCAAATCATATTTCAATTCATAGGAAATATAAATACGCAAGAAAATGGGCAGTAGCCCAAGCTCCTGCATTATACAAAAATCATGTAGGATGGGATGAGGACTCTCCTCCTCATAAAATCCAGTTAAAATGTCAACCCACTGCACAAAGGCAGCACCCAATTAAGCAAGAAGCTAAAAAGCAAGTAAGGGAGATCTTAGATCAACTTGAATACCAAGGGGTGATTGAAACATGCACCTCTCAAATGAACAATCCTTTGTTTCCTGTCTCCAAGCCAGACGATTCATATCGTCTAGTTTTGGACTTCAGACACCTTAACTCATGTTGCAAAACATTTGCAGTACAAAATTCACACAGTGTAGCACTAATGAATAACATTGTGCGCAAAAAATACAAAACAACATTAGACATCTCTAATGGATTCTTTTGTCAAAACATTGCACCTGAAAGCAGGTATTTGACCGCTTTCTCAATGATGGGGTCACAGAAAAATTCTGTCGACTCCCACAGGGATTCAAGAATAGCCCAGGATTATTCTCAGCAAGGGTAACAGAGTTACTACAAATATATGATGATGAGGCATTATCCTATGTCGACGACATCTATCTAACAGATGATGACCTGGAGACTCACTTGAAAACAGTGAACACCATAATACTTGGGTTCGCAGCTGAGGGTTACAAATTCAACTTTAAAAAGTCACGAATTGCCCATCTAACTGTCCTGTTTTTAGGATATGAATTATCAAGTGAAGGCAAAAGCCTAGCAGACAACTTCTTAGAGAAGTGCGCTGTACTCCAAGCACCTAAAACGCTGAAGAACTTACAATCAATACTAGGTTTCCTGAATTTCGGAAGAACATACATTCTAAATTATGCAGAGAGGGTTAAACCTCTCTATGAATTAATAAAACCTGATTTCAAACCCATCAATTGGACTCAAAAACACACAGAAATTTTAAGATCATTGCAAACAGACATGTTAGCTAAAACTAAATTTCAAACACGCGAAAACGTACGCACCTTGTAATCCGAGTCATCCCAGGAAGATGCGGATTCACGTACCTGACCTCTAATGAGGGAGAAACGGTACCAATAGCTTACAAATCACACTTGTACACACAAGCTGAAATGAAATTCAGTTCTACTGAAAAAATTCAGACTGCTGTAGCAAAAGAAAGACCCCTAGCACAAGGTAAACGAATAATAATCGTTACACCAATACCTGCCCTAGAAGCAGTGACAAAGGCAAGCATTCCAAATGCTAAAGCACTACATCCTAGATGGATACAATGGGTTAATTCTCTTGCTGCTACAGACGTAGTATACAAATTTGATCCTAATTTAAAAACACAAGAATTTCTCCAATATGAATATGAATGTCCTCTGCCGACCGAAATCCTGCCTCTAGAACATTACGGCTGTATAATATATACAGACGGATCAGCACAAGCCGCAGTTGGGGGCAAGCAAGCTTATAGTGCTGCGTGCACGATTGTTAAAGGTCGTTGGCACAAAGGTAAATTTAGACCACTGGTCACTAAAACACAATCTCTAGGAGATTGTACAGCTCAGCGAGCTGAACTACTAGCATTTAAGATGGCGCTTGAAAATACCGATCGCGAATTCCCCACACTAATAGTGTGCGATTCATATTACTGCGTTCAGTCTTATAATGAATACTTGCAGAACTGGGTTCAAAACGGCTTCAAAGATGCAAAAGGTGGCACAATCAAGCATAAAATGCATTGGGAACAAGTAGTTCTTTTACAGAAAGAACTACAAAAGACTCACGTGATACATACACTGAGTCATCAACGTGATGGCGTTCACGTTGCGGGGAATTCATTGGCTGATGAGGCCGCGAAGGCAGCTTTGCAAACGGCTTCCGTAGCTGCTATCACCCGTTGAAAAACAAAAATAGACAGCGATGTAATGCAAGCTATCAGTGCTTCAGTAAAAGATGATAGAAAATCACTCCCAAAAGGCTTTCCAGTAAAGTACTCATGCATAACTTTTTTATTTTTTTATTTTTATTGATTTTATTGGCAGTGGAAATAAGCAAACAGGGAAGAAAAACCAATTCAAACAGGGAAACAAGACAGAGCAGACAGTAAATATAAATTGATTGTAATACATACTTGTAAGTTTACCCAGACTTGATAATAAAAAAAGAGAAAAAAATGGAAAAATCTATCAGACAACATTGGGCAAACAAATAAAAGTACAACTAAAATAGATAAGCATTTCACAACCAATTCGTAATGGGTAGCCATATTTTTTGCCCCACCCCCTTTCTTCTAACACCTTTAAATTTATATACAGCTCTTTCTAACTGACAGATATTCAGCATTTTAGATTGCCATTGACAGAATGCGGGTGGTTCAGCATCCAGCCAGCGAGATGTTATTGAATTGCGATAAACTGACATAGCTATAAATATAAGCCCTTCTTCAGCAGTTGTTCTATCAGTTATTTTTTCAGTTTCTATTCCAGTTATAACAAGTTCGGGTTTTAACACAATATCTACACCTAGAATAGTTCTTAGAAAGGCTTGTATCTGAGATTGAAATAAGGTCAATTTTATACAATCAAACAACATATGGCACAGGTTAGCCGCATTGTAGCCACAGCGACTGCAGTTCACACCCTTCTGAGTTTTCCATTTGGATATTTGCAATGGTGTATAATACAAATCGAACACTGACATATAATGTTGGCTCTTTAGTGAATCATTGAGAATAACTTTACTGCAGACTTCAAAAGATCTAATTAAGTCTACAGATTCCAGACCAAAAATTGTTTTCCATTTTCCTTCATAAGTATCTAAGTTGTCCTCCATCATCTCTATGTATTTTTGGTATATTATACCAATCTTATATCCCAGCTGGCAACACTCCAACAAATCTATTGGTTTCATAGAATCTGACGTAATTAAATTCTTCGCACTCAAAAAACTGCGGATCTGTAAGTATTTAAAAAAGTCCGCTTTATCTAAACCAAATTTATTTTGTAGTAAAGTGTATGATGCTAATTGCCCTTCGTGATATAATAGACCAAGTGTTTTTATATTTGAGCCCAACCATCTATGCATAACCGCGTCATTGAATATTTCGGGTAGCATGGGATTCTGTGAGAGAGGAGTGTAGTAATTAAGTTTTGGAAGAAGATGAAACATTTTGTTAATTTGCTTCCAGGTCCGGGCTGCGGTGATCATAATCTTGAATTTGTTTTTTTTATGATAGCTGGGTTCTATCAACTTAAACAACCATTGCCGCGCATCAGCTCCGAGCAGCATTTCATAAATTGATGGACTCAGAGCTTCATCTATACCATAATCTGGGAGCATTAAAATGCCCATCTGTTTTAGCATAACTGCCCAATAATATAGGCGAAAACTAGGGACTCCTAAACCGCCTCTAAGTTTTGGAAGAATACACCATTTAAGTGCTCGTCTCGCTCTCCGGTAACCCCATAAGAACCTAGAGACACTATAATCTAGTTTATTGAAAAAGGAAGAGGAGAAAAGAAGAGGAATGGTGCGAAATAAATAAAGAAATTTTGGTAATATAACCATTTTAATTACGTTAGTTCGCCCAATTAAAGATAGGTGTAGATTGTTAAGCCGTTCCAAAGTCCTGTTAGTATACTTTAGAAGAGGGTCTGTATTAAGCCCTACAATATCATCAACTGTAGGAGATATTATCACACCAAGATACAACGCGGTAGATGTAAGATTTATTCCGTCAGGTTTACCAATAGAAGAATGAACTACCTGAGTTTTGGAGATGTTAAGTTTATAGCCTGACAGCTCACCAAATTCTTGTGCAAGTTCTAGGATTTTAGGCATAGAAGCGCCCACATCAGAAGTGACCACCGCGACGTCGTCAGCATACGCAAGAATTTTATGGTTGATTTGCTGGATGGCCACCGGAGGAATTCCAACTTCATTTGTGAGCTTTTTTAGATAAGGTTCAATATATAGAGCGAACAGCAGGGGGGAGCAGGGACAACCCTGCCTTGTCCCCCTGGTGATCGCAAATGGACAGGATATTTCCGTCCCTATACGTATTACCGCCTTTGGGTCTTGATACATCGCCTGAATTGCCACAATATATTCTCTTGGAAACTTCTTCCAAGTTAGGACGGACCATAGGAACCCCCAGTCGACTCTGTCAAACGCTTTTTCAGCGTCCAGCAGAATAGCGCCGACTGGGGAGTCCGTAGCCCGTGCCCAATCAAATATAGTAATAATCCTTCTCACATGATCAGTGGTGTCTCTCTTTTTGATAAATCCATGCTGAGTTTTAGAGACGAGCTTGGGCATAATATTAAGTATTCTGTTTGCTAGCAATTTGGAAAAAATGTTGCTATCTGCGGTGATAAGAGAAATAGGACGATACATAACTGATGCGAATAATGTTCCTTTTGCTCGAATCCCTGGAGTGGGGGATAGGGCAATTCCAAACACGGAACACAGGTTAGGACTAATTATAGCGGCACACGAAGGGCTAGCTTCTGCACATGCTGGTGTTTCCGCCACAATATCGTTATTAAAACAGAGATATTGGTGGCTGCGCATCAGAAAACAAACTAAGAACTATATTCTAGAATGTGAAATTTGCCAAAGAATGAAAGTATCAACAGTGAAATGACCAGCGCAGACGCCCCTTCTAATCTCAGATAAACCATTAGCTTGTGTTTACCTGGACCACTGTGGTCCCTTACAAGGGGATGGCAACTATAAATATATCATGGTCGCAGTGGATTCCTGTATGAGATTCATTTGGATGTGGCCCCAGCGTTCGGCTGACGCCAGAACTGTCATAAAAGATTTGCGAGTTTTTATCGGCACATACGCAATTGCCATGCTACATTCTGACCAGAGTCCTGCTTTTAGCTCTCGAGCTTATAAGGAGGCCATGGCCAGCATGGGCATTGAATTGCGGTACTCATGTCCCTTCCATCCTGAGGGAAATGCGGTAGTGGAAAGAAAAAACCGGGATATAAAGCAATCTATAACGGCGAGGGTATTAGGTTTGGGTGATGGGTGAGTCCAACATTTAACAAGTGTCCAACGTAGTCTTAATAATCTGCCAAGAAATTCTCTGAAAGGTTTCAGTCCGTACGAACTATTGTTCGGGACTAGAATGCATATTCAGGACCTTGATAGTCAGACTTCAGTGGTAGAAGAAAAATGCTTTGATATCAAAGATCGTTTGGCTATTTTACAGGACTTAAATGAAACAAGAAAAGGCCTGAGCAATGTAAAGTTAAAACAGCAGCCAACAGCCACTGAAGATAAACCACATGTCCCAGCAAGGAATGTCTGGATTCCAAAGATTGGGGATCTGGTCAGAGAGACGATCGCGGTGAAGAAGGAATTTGGGCCTTCTTACAGAAAAGCAGTACCTGTCTTAGCTGTCAGCGGAACAAGATCAGTTGTACTACCGCCTCTTGCTGGTAAAAAGGAGAACCGAGTTGTATCCATCGACCTGGTAAAACCACAATCATTTGGCCAATAATAAGTAGTAGGCCCAGTGGACTCCCAAGAAATAGCAGAGTACCAAAATTTGCTACAATACAAGAGGTTCAAACTGAGAGACTAATCACATTTGATAAACCTGCAGTGAATAAAAAAGGACTATGCAACAAAGCCATGGAACTTATGCCTCTTGAAACCCAAATTGCAACAGTTCGTCAAGAAACACCTGTCTACAACAATGTAGCCTCAGACTATGCTAATGAAACAAAAAATGCAAAAGGAACTGAAAATCCGGAAGCAATTCCAACAATTGACAGAACTGCATCTGGCTACTTCATCAATTTCGATAACTTTTCTGAAGATCCAAGCGAACCGGAAGAAACGCCAGCAATAAAAACTTTTAAAGACAAAATAACTGAATTCTTTCATCAACTCAAAGAAACCTACCTGATTTCTCCATGGATTGAATGTTGGATTGTGTTAGGTGTACTTTTCCTCCTGCTTTGGCTCATCATAGTTCTTTGTTTGGGAAAATTCATTGAGGGAAAATACAGTACAATGGACGCAGCAAGTCAGAACATCAACTTGGTCCTAAAGCCACACAAGTCATCTCACATCGAGAAAAGAGAACTATCATCAGTGAACGTCACAGCCAATCCAATACCCGGTGGGGTAGCATGGGACAAAACGGATTATGAAATCCATGGCCGGTTGAGCTCTTGAAATATCCACATCAGTTCAAGGTCTCATTAAGTGACTTTGTAAAACCAAGTACATTCTCTGATGATTGGGACTTTGAAAGTATTAATAATATGATGTCAGATTTAGTAATGTCAGCAAAATTTACAGAACATGATTACTTACAGGGTTCATCAAATTATGAAGAATTGTATTGTTATAATCACTTTGCACATCACTATTTGCATAAATCTGCTCAACCTAGAAATGTTTTTAATTATAATCAATGGGAACATTGTGCAACTCCACCTAAAAGCAGCTCGAAAACATTTTATGAGAAATTCCCATACTTCTCAGGGTTTAACACAAGTGATGCAGAAACATTTTATTTCAAACTGTTAAATAAGACAGGGGTAAAAACAATGCTGACAAATACTAAATTGATCTATTCGGGAACATTTTATGAAAAAATGAATACGTTTGGTTTTCATTTCTGGAAAGATAACATTGAAACGAAAACCATCTGGGGTACAAAAGATTGGCAGGTCCAAGGTTTAGAAGCATTGTTTAGAGCCTGCATGATCCCAGAACAAATAATATTCTTGAATGATACCATTCAACAGACTACTTGTCTTGGCCTAGCCAAGATAAAAGATTTAAACAAACCGTCTATTCCAAAGCCAACACCTGACAGTAATAGCACTACAGATGTTGAGATAGACGTATCCCATATTTTTAACCAAAACAGAACACATCCTGATTGGAAAAAATGGTTGATCCGGCCCACAGACACAAATAACTGTCAAGATAGATTCCTGAACAAAATACAGGGGTTCAAAATGACCAGGCCAGACCCAAGATACTCCCAGAGACAACATCCAGGGATAGTTACAACATACAGTGTAGGCAAACTATGCCTTGATTGGCTACAAACATCCACACTGGCTGAAATTAAGCAACACTTGACTTTACTTAAAGACGGTGCTGACTTGCGTGATTTTATAATGGGACCACGCAAACAGCGTCAAAAACGTTTCATAGCGGCCGGTATATACGCTGCATACAACGAAGCTTGGAAAGTAATGCAAATTGAAACAGCTGAAAAAATACGAGAAATTGATTGTATTAATTTGGAAAAATCACTTTCTGTTGTGGACAATGGGTTAATGACTCTGTCCTCCAGAATATATTCACTGGACAGTATTGTATCATCTGCTATTGATATAATAGAGCAGGACTTACTAATGTTACAACACGGTCAGTCCTAATTACGTTCTATTGTACAGCTTGGCTGGACGTTGCAAAATCTGCGTTCAGGCTACGTACCATGGCGTTTAATCAACACAACGTCATTATTCTCTATCTTTAACCTTACTAATAAACAAATCAGTTTGGCATAAAAAGGAGCAGACTATACGATTCTGAGCATTGAAAAACTTGAGAGATTACCATTGACAATGTCAGAAAGACCTGTCATTGAATGGATAATACACGGAATAATTACAATTCCGATAACAACTTTCCAATTTAAATACTGCCAAGAGTATATACCAGCGGGCCAGTATGAAAGGTTGGGTAAAAGGTACATCAAGTCAACATGGAAACTACCTTATACACACACATGTTACAGTGAAAAGAAACAGAATGTATTTCTTAGTGGTAAAAATTGTAAAAGATCACTAAGCGGTATACTTCTGTGTCAAGGTATTAACTTGCATGGGGCCTGTGAGGGGACTTCAAATAACCTTTCATGTCACCAGCATGGCACACCTGCAACACAGATAGAGCCATTCTTTAGACGGCTTTCTAATGGGAGCTATATTCTAATAGTGGACCACAGCTGTTGTGGCATGGTGCCAGGAAAAGCCTATCTCATCAGCGTTAGTTCCATGGTCACTTGCTGTATGCAAGTATTGTATCCAAACAGCACTCCAGATACGGAGGCAACAATTTGGCCTTCTTTGAATATCTCTTCTATTCGAATTGATACTTTAAGCAGAATAAATAAAGTCTGTTCTTTTACAGACAACTGTGCCCTTAACGTCATCAAAAGAAACGCATGATCTGCAAGTTGCAAGGACAACGGCAGAGATACATACCCTTTTATCAACAAATTGCCCCGTGCATTTCGCAGAAATGCTAAGCCAAATACTAAATATGTCAGATACCAGTGGCATCCCACATGTATTTAAGACAATTTTTTCGGGACTGTTAACACCCTTCAAAACAGTTCTGGGCATTTTTCCTAATTTTGTCCATTCTGTCTTTGGCGGCCTACCACTTCTTTTGGGACTCGTAGCAGGAATTTTATTTTTGATCCTTCTGCTCCGATATGACAAGCCAAGTCACAGACAAGACTCCAGCAACGATGGAAGAAACGATCCTAGCTGTACGCTATCGGGACCGCATAACTAAAGTCCTTAGATTAGCCCGGCTAAGAGATCTAAATATGACCTGGTTTCTTTCATTCAGACCCATCTGGCAGAATTGCATCTTACCTGTGCTTCGATGTATGCTATGCGGAGAAGAATGCGTGTTGGACGTCTGTCTTACACTACCATCAGCAGTACCATTGGATACAGATACTTTGCTAAGTCCTGTAACGGCTCATGCATCGTGTTGTCCCCAGCGGCTACCGATTCTGATGACGGCATTCGTTGAGACTTCATAACTACGATTATGTGGCAGTGAAGTACGAGATGAGAGCAGCATCACCCAGGTATGACCTTCTGTGAGCATTGCTGATCCTGACATCGATGATAGCAATCATTCTCACGACTGTACTGTTGCGGCATTTTCAAACTTGGTCGAACTTTCACCTGAAGCCGAAGACCAATTTTTTGAGAGTCTGTCTGAAATGATGTTCTCCCCTGAACAGAAAGAATAACTTTTTTAAGCAACGAGCACACAGCGTTCCCTGAACTCTGAATTCGGCCTTCAGCTTTGATAAACAAAAGCTACTGAAAATATTTGGAACTGTTTTTCCCCTGAAAACAAAATTATTTTTTTTCCAATTTCAAAATATTTACCTTTTTCTGGCACATGTACTCTGCTTAAAGTAGAACTATTCTTAGAGAACAGAGCTTCTATTTTAGGAACTCTAGAGACAATATATTACCTCAACCTCTAGCACATGTACAAGCATTTGTATTATTATGTGATGGAATGGTCTCGACCTTCTCTTCAGTATTAAGAGCCATTTCATGTGTAATTTTCGCAATTCATTCAGCTGATATATATGCATCCCTTTTACTGAATGATAACACTGCTAGAAAAACGCACAGTACCAATAATCATTTTCGTGTATTTACCATATACCATTTCAAATGAAAAATATGTATTTTGGGGTGGGTTGGAAAACACATGCACTTTTATATGTTTACTATTGCTTAGTTTTAGTAATGATGGACATTAGATCGTGGAGTGGGTATTGTGTTTCTATCTAGGAACCTAATTCGATATTTCTATTTTATGCCCTTGTACGGTTATAATAAATAATATCCTTATAAAGGCATAAGAATCATATCCATATTTGGTTGTAGCCCATGCAGTCCACATTAAGCAAGGCTACTTCCCCGGACTCCTAGAAAGCACAACGAGTTCTCTAAACAAACCAAACCTCCAGCAACCTGGGAAATCCCATGTGCTTTTGTTTTGATTTCGTCCTAGAACTCCTGTGAGCACTGTAAGAACGGCCAGTTCTTAGTGACATCTTTATTGACGTCTTATGTCCAACCTTACGTCAAACCCGGCACCTTTCAGGTATAAATATACCAACGTTGCCTTAAGCAAACATACGGTGGTTTGGAGCAGAGCGGCTATCTACTTGCCCGAGAGCCCAGCTGATGCGAGAGCCCACGGACGCCGCCCCTCCCCTTTGACGCACTGAGAGAGACGCTGTCTTTTCTCCTGCCGAGAAATCCAGCTCCGGTGTTTCCAGATACCCTCGCGGGTTACTGGGATATCGAGTCCTGAGAGAGAGATACCAGACCTCCTGCTTTCTATTACCCAGGTACGGAGCTGACTAAACCCTTAAAGAGAATTCTTGAGTCAGATTCTTGGCAAAACCAACTTAACTTAAAACTGCTACTTACTCCTTCCCATGTATTAGGCTTAGGTCAGGTACACTGGGGTAGGCGTATTTAGAAGCACCAGTTGAGTACGTTAGTCAATGTATATATGTATGTATATATTTTATCCATTTTAAAGTATCATATGGCTAAGAAACCATATCAATGCTTTTACAGTATTATTTCATAATACTCCTTTTACTGTACGCACTTTACTTTATGCTAAGTATTGCAATTGTGGCAATTCATTTCTCTTGCATGAGAAAGAAGACTGCTCAATAAATAACACCTTTTATCTAAAACGCCCGTCTCTCTTTTCTCTGCACTCTGGTGAAACTAAGTATGCACACTTGACTGAGTGAAATAGCTGTCTATTGTTTTCACACGACTCTAGAGATATACTCTTATTCTGAGGGAGCAAAGTTGTCATGTTTTATGGTTGTCAGAAACGAATCCCTTCTTGTCTAATCAGGAAAGTTAACTCCTTCTTGAACATTCGAGAAAGTTTCTAGTGACCTCTGAGCTAGCTGGCAAAACCAAATTAAGTCTAATATAGTCAGTAGAGACCTAGTCGACCTCAGTCCTACGTCTACACAGCTGTTTATATTATTCCAATGCGCAGAGCCTATTGGGAATATAGGAACTACACTACATTTTTAGAAAGTTTGCATTTTCTTTACCTCACCATTTGTGCCTTCTGTCAGTGTCCTGGGTCACATCGATTTTAAAATTCTGATCCTGGCATTTCGTGCTATTCATGGGATTGGCCCGTCCTATCTGAGAAAACGTCTCAAAATCTCTGCTTCAGTTAGGCATCTAAGATCTAACAGCCTTCGGTTACTGATGGTACCTAGATTCAGGCTTTCTCGAAGTGGCGGCAGATCTTTCACCGTCACTGCCGCCAAGCTCTGGAATAGCCTCCCACTTGATCTCAGGTTTTGCGAATCTGAGCCTGCCTTTCGTCGCAATCTCAAGACCTGGTTGTTCACCAAGTGTTAGGGTTTGGTATTATCTGACGATTGTACTTTCTTAGTCCTTTTGTGGGATATGTGTCTGGTTTATTCTCTAAGGGGATAATCTTGTAATCTAGCGCCGGGACACCTCCGCCGGAGGTAGCTGTGCGCTCTACAAGCTTCAAAATAAATAAATAAATGACTGCGAATGGCTCGGCTGTTGGGGTTTGTGTATTCCTTCTGTACAGTGACACACAGGGAAGTAGGTGTGAGCAGGATGGGGGTGGATCTGTGCCCTGCCCCACTTACAACTCAAAGAGCTCACCTCCAGCATGCACAAAGGAACTTGACACCAGCCTTTTGACAGCCATTCTGTTTGAAGCCTCGACATGGGAAGGCAAGAACTTTACAGAACCAGATGTTGGGATAGGACAGGGTGGACCCCCACACACAAAGGCTGGCACCAGGTATAAATATTGGACCCGCCGAACCATTCTTCACTACACTTCTGGATCTGTTGAAGATTCAGCCCTGCTGCAGGAAGGACTGCCCTGCTGCTGAAAGGACTGCTTGCTGCCCTGCTGTCTGAAGAAGGAAAACTAGACCTGCCCCTTGAACCCAGGACCACAGAGTCACAACAAGGGCTAGTTGGTTGGTCTCCTGTGTGAGCTACAGTGGCATAAAAAGCCCCTGTGACATTGAACCTTGCTCCTGGCATCTGCTGGAGTGAGTTGTGTGCCTCCCAGGTCCTGGACAATTGGAAGTGGTACTGGTGTTTCTGCTCCTGCCTAACTTTCGAAGCAGGGACCTAGAAAATGTTTCATAAAACGACTTGGAGAACTGACAGAAGACCGAGGTCTACCTGCCGGCTGATCTGCCCAAGGTGCATTGCTTGTCCACCTCACGCTGCGGTACCTCAAGCTAAGTTCTTTTCCGCAGCAGCAAATTCTGTTTAGCTGGATCTCCTGGCAAAGGTGTCCAGACTCATGGAACCCTCTTTGCAACCTAGTCCAGCGGCTCCCCAATGATGACGCCTCCTCCTTTGGCACAGCCTGCTTCCTTGCCCTGCTGAAGACTCTACTTTCTCCAGGATCTTTGCTGAAAGTCCAAAGGTAAGCCGAGACAAGACCAAATCCACCCCTTGTATCTGACCAGTGCCCACTGCGGTTGGCCTTAAATTTCGACTCACGCAACCAGATACCCGCAGTTGTCGCTTTGATCTTTTAGTTGCTAGATTCCGCTAAAAAGTTTTAAAATTCATAACTCCGGTTCTGCTGATTAGATTTAATTAGTTTTGGTGTCACTTTATTTAAATTTACTCTATTTTTCTAAATTGGTATGGGTTTTTTCTTGTGTGGTGTTTTCACTTTATTACTGTTTGCTTGCTGCATAAATACCTTACACATTGCCTCTAAGTTAAGCCTATTTTGCTTTTGTGCAAAGCTACCAGAGTGTTAAGCGGAGGTTAATTTAGTGACTTTTGTGGTTCATCCTGCCAAGGATTATGGTTGTTGCATGAATGGAACTTCCACACCCCCTCCGCAAATAACTCAATTTCTTACACTAAGGGACCACTGTGCATTAATATTGCATAACTTTGTAATTGAAGGTACACAATCTCGACCCATTGATACCTTGTTGAAATAAATTAAGTATTTTATTTTAAAGACATTTATGTAGTGTAGCCTTGACCTGGTGATAGTGAAATGTTTTACTGAAGGTTGGAAAATTATCGTTTCTTACTGCAGGTTATACAGACGCAAGTGGATGTTAACCCTTTTGTTGCGCCCGTCGGCCAATGGCCGTTGCGAGCACTCCCTCCATAGTGCTGCGCATGTCCGTTGCCGACGCAGCCCAGCCCACTCATCAGAACGCCCGCGCCGCGGCGGAATTGCCGCCATGGTTAACGTGTTAACAAAAATGGTATGATAAGATTGCCATGAAATGATGTTTGAATCTACAAATTGAAACAACTATATAAATTTACAGACTTACAGGTATTTATGTTTAAAGAGTATAGCAAAAAAGTTTCTTTTCTAAGCTATTTTCAAGATTAGAACTTAGTCTCATCCAATGGCTAGAAGCCAAAACATTACCACACTGTTCAGGAAACTCTACATGTGTCTGTAGAAAGTTTGCACTGCGTTATGGTTGGTCTTGTCCGTTCCTCGGTTACCTGCCCAGATATATTTGAGTAACAATTTGCTATAGAAACTCTAGATTACGTTTTAGGAGGAACCAGACATATAGATCTTACGACCATAAAAATTTGCTGAAATTTAACAGGGAAAAGCATACTGTATTTACCGTACCATGCAGATTGAGGTCCGTTACACAACAAAATCCGCACATTATTCCTCAGAAACTCACGACAGGTTTCTTATTTATCACACCTGGTAAATGACAAACCCTGTGGTATCGTTATTTACCAGGTGCACCTATACTTGTATTCAGACCCATGGTGTTCATATCACAATATTGGAACAATGCTGTTTAACTGGAAAACAGCACCTATCACCTTGAAAAAAAAGGGTTCTAGTTATCAGCAAAAAACGTCTTCGAATTTTGAAAAAGAGTGAACTGGTGTCAAAGCTAACCACGTCGTCCCTTACCTTGTCTTGACCGAAGGTCTCTTGGAAGACGTGGATGATTTCGCAGGGACGCAAGGGACCAACTTCCCAAATCACTAACCAAAACTTACTGAATTTAAATATTAACAGCAAGATTTAAAACTAGAAATTAGGGAGGAGGGCCGGTACTGGGCGTTGAAGAGAAGACTTTGATTCTTGCTGTCGACCTGCGAAGCAACAAGCACCAAGATATTAATAATCTGTTTTAGGAGTGAGCTTTCCTACTCTCTCTAGCCCCCTTCGCCACAATCTCTATCTAATCAGAGCTCCGGTAATCTAGTTTAGCTGTTGAGAGATCCCCCTACCTGCAATCAGCAAGTTGAAGTCCTTCGCCCAGTATGTCTTTGTAGGGATGTAGGGTTGTGGTGATTAAGTCGTCAGATGTCCTCTAGGGTAGTTGGTTGTCCGATGTGATGTCAGCTTGTACGTCTGAAAATGTACATACAAGAAAGGAAAGATTATTTACTATTTTAAGAAGCCCTTTGCATTCTTTCTGTCTCTTTCCTAAACTTACTTGGTAGTAACCTTTGTCTCTTGGTCTCGGGGTTTCTGTTCCTTTTTGTTAAATGTGCTATAAAAGAAGCATTAATCAAAGACACACCATTTCCTAGATATCTTTCTCAAATCCCACATTTCAGAAAACAAAATCTAAACGTTCCTTGTAAATCTCTTCACAATTTCACAAACATAAGTTCTTTGTAATTCTCTTAACAATGTACAAACGTAATAATCTGGCAAATAGTTCTCAAAATACTGTTAGGCCTTGAATGTCCGAAGTCTCTTTCTTCGTGAAGGCTTTCACAAAGTAAATATTCCAAAAATTAACCTTTCTTGCGAAGGGCGCCTTAAAAGTAGCAAAAGTACTTAGCTTTCAGAGTTAGTTCTTTAGACTTCAATCTCCAGGAAAGAAGAAGCACCGCCGTGGAGTCCTGCCAGGATGAAAACCTCCTTCAGGTGAGTTCCTCCTACTGACGCGACCTTCTCCGAAGAAAACCAGAAGGCAAAGCGCCTTCCAGAAGGCTGGGTGTGGTTTAAATACCTGACCGCACCCAGCCGCTCCCAGTCACGTTCAGTTAACGTGCGCGGGGACGCTGAAAGCAGTCCCAGTACTAGCGCGCACCAAAAGGCAGCGTGTGGGGATGCGGGGAGAGATCTGAAAGACCTTCGCGAGGGCGTTGTCTTTCACGGAGCCACAAGCGGAGCTTACCAAGCACAGAAATAGAGCTCCAAAAGTTCAACAAACAAATAAGGCAGTGTACAAGCAATAAGGAGCACATGCAAAGTCAAGAGTAATACAAAGTCAAGAGTAATAGAACCTTAAGGAGGTGACCAACATGTGATAAAGAAATGTAAGCACCCAATCACACTGACTAGAAGCGTGCGTGGAGCACGGGACAGGGGTGGGTTTTTCCAAGGGGGAAATCAGCACATGTCTTAGGATATGTGTGTATCAACACATATCTTAGGATGTGTGTGTTTAGGGGTAAGTGGATTCATGACAGTACTCCCTCCTCAAGATCCCCCCCAGAACGGTTGAAATGGGCTTTGGTTTCTCAGGATGTCGTAGATGGAAGAGTCGAATCAATCTAGGGGAGTTTTTTAGATGGTCTAAAGGTTCCCAAGACCTTTCCTCTGGGCCATAACCTTTCCAATCTATGAGGTAAAACAGTTTTCCTCGAACTCTTTTGGAATCTAAGATAGTTTTAACCTCGAATTCCGGGTGATCATCAATCATGATGGGGGACGGGGATTTGGAGACGCGGGTCTGGGGATGAAATGGCTTAACCAGGGAGACATGGAAAACCGGGTGTATTAAGTACTTACGAGGAAGACTTAACCTTACACAAACCGGGTTAATTATCTTCTCAATAGGAAAAGGACCAATGAATTTTGGATTGAATTTACGATTTCCTCTAAGTTTCAAGTTTTTAGTACTCAACCATACCTTTTCACCTACTTGGTAATGCGGTTGTTCAGATCGATGTCTGTCCTTGGTCTCTTTCTGAGATTCTTTCGCCTTAGCCAAGTTGAATTTGGCCTCTTCTTGAATAGAAAATACTTTGGATATATAGTCAGAAATTGCAGGTACTGAATCAGAGTTTAAAGAATTTTCAGGAATGCTTTTGGGATGGAAACCGAAATTGCAAAAGAACGGAGACATTTTGATGGAAGAATGTTCAGAGTTATTATAAGCGAACTCTAGGGGGCTCAAGAGATCAGACCATTCATCAGGAACATTGGGTAACATACATCGGAGATATTGTTCGATTGTCTGATTAGTCCGCTCGGTTAAACCATCTGTTTGGGGATGGTAACTAGAAGACAAACGAACGTCCATTTGTAACAATGTACCCAACTTTTGCCAAACCTTAGAAACAAATTGGGAGCCTCTGTCCGAAATGACCACTGATGGGATTCCGTGTAATCTGATCACGTGTGACATAATTAGATGAGCCAGCTCTAAAGCAGTGGGAAGTTTCTTTAAAGGAACGAAATGGGCCATTCTTGTGAATTGATCCACTACAGTTAAAATTGTATTGAATCCCTTCTTGGTTTCAGGTAGTTCAACTATGAAGTCTAGCGATATAGTATGCCAGGGTTGAGGTGGGATAGGCAGAGGCATTAACAACCCACTAGGGGCTTGATGAGAAGTCTTATGTTGAATGCAAACACTGCAAGTTTCTACAAACAACTGAATGTCTTTGAACATCAAAGGCCACCAAAAGGTTCGTCTTATTAGTTCCATGGTCTTTAAGATGCTAGGATGGGCAGATAACATTGTATCGTGATGAAGCTGAATTATAGTTTTTTGTATCTTTTCAGTAGGAACGTAAATTAAACCATGTATCATCATCAAATCATCTTTCTCCAGGAGGTATGGATGATCTCTTTTCAGCATCTCAACATCCGTATCTTTCAAGGCCTCCTTAATATCATTAATAATGTTACTAGTGGTTAAACTTCCCTGAAAACAAGAAGTCGGGATTACAGGATGGATAATTTCAGGCTTTTCTGGGTCTTTATCTCCTATTCTAGACAAAGCGTCCGCTTTCAAGTTCTCTTTTCCAGGGCGATACGTTATTACAAAGGTATAATCATTGAAGAACATAGACCAACGTAACTGTCTAGCTGTCAGAGCTTTCACAGATCTTAGAGCTTGAAGATTACGGTGATCAGTATAAATTGTTACAGGATGACGAGCCCCTAACAGGTAGTGGCGCCATTCTTCAAAAACCGCCTTTATTGCTAATAATTCCTTATCGGCAATGGCATAATTCTGTTCAGCTTCAGACAATTTCCTGGAAAAGTAAGCTATAGGGTGCATTTGGCCAGTATCGGCACTTCGTTGTGAAAGAATCCCTCCCAAAGCATATTGAGATGCATCTGCTTCTACAATAAATGGTTGATTGGGGTCTGGATGACACAAGATTGGGGCCATGGTAAATCTCTTCTTTAAAATTTGGAAGGCTTCTTCAGCATCAGAGTTCCACAAGAATTTTACTCCTTTTCTCAGTAACTTGGTTATGGGTGTAATTACTTGAGAAAAGTTCTGGATGAATCTACGGTAAAAGTTTGCAAAACCTAGGAAGCTTTGGATCTGCTTCACAGAAGTTGGACTGGGCCAGGTCGTTACCGCTTCCACCTTTTTAGGATCCATTTCAATACCTTCGGGACTAATTATATAACCCAGAAAGTCCACCTTGGAGGCATGAAACAGACTTTTTTCCAATTTTACATAAAGAGCATTGGAGAGTAGTTTTTGAAGAATGGCGCGGACCTGTAGTACATGTTCTTCCTCAGTGTCTGAATAGATGAGAATGTCATCTATATATACTACGCAACAGATGTCAAGAAATTCATGCAACACTTCGTTTATAAAAAACTGGAAGGCGGCAGGAGCGTTACATAGACCAAAAGGCATGACTTGGTATTCAAAGAGACCGAACTTAGTGCGGAAAGCCGTTTTCCATTCGTCTCCTTTTCTTACCCTGACTAAATGGTAAGCTCCTCGCAAGTCCAGTTTTGTATAAATTTTAGCTTTCTTAATTTGATCCAAAAGGGTTGGGATCAAGGGTAAGGGGTACCTGTTCTTAATGGTGACGTTGTTTAATTGCCTATAATCTATGCACGTGCGCAAATCCCCTCCCTTCTTTGGAATGAAAAAAAGAGCTGAAGATACTGGAGATTTAGAGTGTCTAATAAACCCATTTGCAAGATACTCATCAAGGTATGCTCTCAGGTGAATGTTCTCTGCCTCCGTAAGAGCGTAAATGCGACTGCAGGGTAAGGTTGCTCCAGGCACGAGATCTATTCTACAGTCGAAATCTCTATGTGGAGGTAGAGTATTGGCTTTTCTTTTGTCAAACACATCAGATAAGTCGCTATAAACTGATGGAACCCCTTCCAAAAGCAGTACATTGGGTGATTCAATTCCGAAATCAAAACCTTGAACTATGTCCTTGGACCTATTGATTAGGAAACACTGCTCAGTACAAAAGGTTGACTTAAAGGTAATTAACCTGGTTACCCAATCTATGATAGGGTTATGTTTTATTAACCAAGGTATCCCTAAAATCATCTTGAATTGAGGGGCATCAATTATGTCAAATTGTATTCTTTCTCGATGTATGGGAGAACAATCCATCTCTAAAAGTTCGGTTTGTCTGTTT
This sequence comes from Lissotriton helveticus, assembly GCF_964261635.1. Classification (NCBI taxonomy): domain Eukaryota; kingdom Metazoa; phylum Chordata; class Amphibia; order Caudata; family Salamandridae; genus Lissotriton; species Lissotriton helveticus. The sequence continues at coordinate 965,804,439 of NC_136070.1, forward strand.
ACCAGCCCTGAAGTCAATTCCTTGCCATCAACTGCTCTGACTGTTTCTGGATGATCTTTAAACACTGACTGAAAGCCCAACTGTAAGAAAAATTTGGAATCAATAAAATTACCTGTAGCCCCAGAATCTATAATGGCTTCCACTTTTCTTGTGTGAGATTTAGGAAGCAAATCTCGGAGTTCTACTAAGATAGAAAAGTGTCTGAAACCTGCAGGGGGAAGAGTTGAGGCCAAACTAGAAAGACCACCCGATAAACTGACCTCTCCCTTTACCGAGTGTACTAGTTTTCCGACTTTTCTTGTGTGATGGCCACATCGGAAGTCTTGGTTTTAAACTTGTTAGGTCGAGTCGGGCATTCTTTTACGAAGTGTCCTGTCTTTCCGCAATATAAACACTGGTTTAAACGTCGTCTTTTATCTTTCTCCTCCTTAGTTAAGGGTCCACGGATCGAACCAATTTGCATGGGTTCGACGGAATCTGATCTTGAACCTGATTCTCTATTCGGGGTTGATCTTTCCTTAAAGAAAACTACTTTATGCTCAGTTTTCCCTCTTTCTCCCTTTCGTTCAGAAATACGATGATTTAGTTTCACCACTAAATCAATGAACTCGCTTATGTCTTCGGGGGGTTCAAGAATCTGAGTAATCATGTCCTTTAATTCCTCTCTTAGACCTCTGTAAAAGATAGAAACTCTTTTGTCGTATGGCCAGTCAGCCTCTAAAACCAGACGGTTAAAGGTAGATATGTAATGTATCAGATCCGAAGATCCCTGCTTTAAACCTAGAAGCTCATTGTCTGCAGACTGAACGAAAAGATGTTTTGCAAACATTTTCTTTAAAGCCCTCTCGAAATCCTTAAAATTATACAAAATTCGGTCGTCCCTTTCTACTAAAGGAACCGACCAAAGAGCAGCATCACCACCCATATAGGATAACATAAAAGCTACTCTAGAAGAATCGTCCGGGAAGGCTGTAGTCTTGGCTATAAAATGTAGGTGACATTGCTGTAAGAATACAGAAAACTTATTACAATCCCCATAAAATCTTTCTGGTGGGGCTAAAGGAGTGGGGAACGGAGTTACCACTTGGATCTGAGTCTTGGTATCTGTACTGGATGAGGGACTCAGAAAAGTGGTTGGTTTTTGCTGAATAGAGTCTTGAAGAGAGGATAAATCTCTACGTAAGGCTGCGTTATCCTGCCTAATAGCTTCTAAAACTGCAGCCAAATCCTGCATATTTACTTGATCCATTGCGTCCGGGCGAAATTATCTACGTGGGCTTTGCCTTCTGTCAAAGCTAACCACGTCGTCCCTTACCTTGTCTTGACCGAAGGTCTCTTGGAAGACGTGGATGATTTCGCAGGGACGCAAGGGACCAACTTCCCAAATCACTAACCAAAACTTACTGAATTTAAATATTAACAGCAAGATTTAAAACTAGAAATTAGGGAGGAGGGCCGGTACTGGGCGTTGAAGAGAAGACTTTGATTCTTGCTGTCGACCTGCGAAGCAACAAGCACCAAGATATTAATAATCTGTTTTAGGAGTGAGCTTTCCTACTCTCTCTAGCCCCCTTCGCCACAATCTCTATCTAATCAGAGCTCCGGTAATCTAGTTTAGCTGTTGAGAGATCCCCCTACCTGCAATCAGCAAGTTGAAGTCCTTCGCCCAGTATGTCTTTGTAGGGATGTAGGGTTGTGGTGATTAAGTCGTCAGATGTCCTCTAGGGTAGTTGGTTGTCCGATGTGATGTCAGCTTGTACGTCTGAAAATGTACATACAAGAAAGGAAAGATTATTTACTATTTTAAGAAGCCCTTTGCATTCTTTCTGTCTCTTTCCTAAACTTACTTGGTAGTAACCTTTGTCTCTTGGTCTCGGGGTTTCTGTTCCTTTTTGTTAAATGTGCTATAAAAGAAGCATTAATCAAAGACACACCATTTCCTAGATATCTTTCTCAAATCCCACATTTCAGAAAACAAAATCTAAACGTTCCTTGTAAATCTCTTCACAATTTCACAAACATAAGTTCTTTGTAATTCTCTTAACAATGTACAAACGTAATAATCTGGCAAATAGTTCTCAAAATACTGTTAGGCCTTGAATGTCCGAAGTCTCTTTCTTCGTGAAGGCTTTCACAAAGTAAATGTTCCAAAAATTAACCTTTCTTGCGAAGGGCGCCTTAAAAGTAGCAAAAGTACTTAGCTTTCAGAGTTAGTTCTTTAGACTTCAATCTCCAGGAAAGAAGAAGCACCGCCGTGGAGTCCTGCCAGGATGAAAACCTCCTTCAGGTGAGTTCCTCCTACTGACGCGACCTTCTCCGAAGAAAACCAGAAGGCAAAGCGCCTTCCAGAAGGCTGGGTGTAGTTTAAATACCTGACCGCACCCAGCCGCTCCCAGTCACGTTCAGTTAACGTGCGCGGGGACGCTGAAAGCAGTCCCAGTACTAGCGCGCACCAAAAGGCAGCGTGTGGGGATGCGGGGAGAGATCTGAAAGACCTTCGCGAGGGCGTTGTCTTTCACGGAGCCACAAGCGGAGCTTACCAAGCACAGAAATAGAGCTCCAAAAGTTCAACAAACAAATAAGGCAGTGTACAAGCAATAAGGAGCACATGCAAAGTCAAGAGTAATACAAAGTCAAGAGTAATAGAACCTTAAGGAGGTGACCAACATGTGATAAAGAAATGTAAGCACCCAATCACACTGACTAGAAGCGTGCGTGGAGCACGGGACAGGGGTGGGTTTTTCCAAGGGGGAAATCAGCACATGTCTTAGGATATGTGTGTATCAACACATATCTTAGGATGTGTGTGTTTAGGGGTAAGTGGATTCATGACAACTGGTGTCCTGTCAAGCAGAAAGCTGTCTGCATTCAAGGAAAGGAAAAAACAGTATAACGAACAGAGGGGCATATTACCAACAACTAGCGATAATTATCGCTATGTTGGCTTAGCGGCAATATTTTTATCGCCGAGCTGCGGCGATTTGTATCGCTTAGGAACCTTGCTATTATCAAGGTTTATCTCCTAAGCGATAAAAACGGCCGAAATGCATGAATATCGCTGAAAAGTCCGCGATATTCATGCATTACCGAGCTAATGCTCTTAGCAATGTTATCCACCTACCATTGGATAACATGGCTAAGAACTGCTCAGGGGCAGGTGTTAGCTTTTGGAGATATTCGCGCTTAGCGCAAATATCTCCAAAAGTTGGTAATAGGAGATAGCGATGTTAGCGACTGTTTCCAGTCGCTAACATCTTGGCACGCCCACTTTGCATGTCATTAGTGATAAATTTCACTGACATGCAAAGCGGGGCCCAAGATGGTCGCTATCTCCTACTAGCTGTCGCTAACTGGTGTTAGCGACAGCTAGGTAATAGGGAGATAATTTTATCTCCGTTTTCGGAGATAAGCCCCCTTGATAATATGCCCCAGAGAGTATAATTAGCTAGATATTTTTCATCAGCTTCATTGTATCTAAAACATGACGATAAGCTGGAATGAGTACATTGCACAAGGAGCAAGCAATCAACTGAATGCAATGTCCTTGATGATTATTATGTCAATATATAATGAAAAGTGAACCATAACTGAGTGTTAAAGTTTTCCAATCTACATACAGTGGAGCCTTACCATGCAGTTGCTAACAATGACAATTCTGATAACAACCTACTAATCACAATTTGATATTTGTCAAATTTGGTGAACGTGGTCAGCCCTTTCCAGAGGACTATGAATAAATGGCTGGAAGACCTCAAATGCAAAGATATATGAGAGAATCTGGCACACTAGGTTCAGCTTGTAGAGGGGCAGTTGATGGGAAGATGTTCTGAGAAGAGCAGGATCTTGAATTGATTTCTGAATAACAGACAAGATGGAGCCTTTGCACTTCAGGCTGGCTTTTAACTAGACATATAAATTACAGCTTTTTATTAAACTTGTCAAGTTCATTGGCCATGTTGCCTTTGATTGTTGCTTACCCTTTTGTTACATGATTGTATATTACCGTGCCGACACTCAAGAAGGTGAGACAGGTAACGACCACTGATCAAGTCAATTTATGGAATCGGCTGAAAAAAGAGCAAATTAAGAATTGCAACTTGTATACAGCTGCAGAATACTCTTGTACATTGTGCTAAGTTTCTCTCAGCATATAGGCTAGAGTCAGCACCTTCCTGACAGACAGAGCGTGGTCCTTGCACATGGTCTTAGTGTGAAGTGGAATGACGTGTAGCATCAGATCATTGCAATGAAGAGATCACGAATGATGGTGAAGTGTGTTCTTGGACTGCAAACAAAGAGGAAAAACAGAATGATGAGTCACATGGACTAAGGTGGCCATTTTCAAAATGGACTATGCCAATTTGGTAACTAAAGAACTAAACAATGTTGTTGGTCCCTTTTCAAATCTGGACGAAGTAGCCTAATAAATGAGTATTATGGAATGAAGTATCAGAGCTCTCCTATAGAGTGATGCCACATATGGTCATACTTTGTCTACTACGTATGCAGAATTCCATCTTTTTTACTAGAATCCAATCCCCGCCGAGGGATGCATTTAGCCATATGGCATCTTCGCATGATATTCATCACAGGCAGACCCCTTGTGTCTTCCTTCATCACTTCAGCACGCAAAGCCCTTTGTCACCTAAACTAATTGTAGGGCGGTGCTCAACTATACTGCATAAGTCTGACTGTGAGTCTATAGGAACTACTGAGTACTGGAGGGTTGATTTAGCCAACCTGAGAGGGAGTACTCGATGGGGATGGGGGTAGGGAGTATTAATGTTTAGCATTGGTATAATGTGTGCTCCTATAGTAGTTGCCTTGGCGCCCTACGGCAATTTGTATTGTAAATCTAATGTAATGTGTAACTGATTAATATATATATATATATATATATATATATATATATATATTCAAGTCTGACCGCGCCCCTTGTTGGTGCTGTGTGATCTCCTTCGTATGCTGCTGCCTGTGAGTGTTTGGGGTCTAGAGCACAGGATGCTGGGGTAACAGGGATTCCATCTCGAGGGCCCAGAGCTTCCCATATTAGTCTCGAGGACTGCCTAACTGACCAACCCAGCATGGTAAAATGATCCTGGATTTACCCAAGAGCCCCAGACAAGCAGTGGGACTACCAGGGTCTCAAAGAGGCAGAAGGATAGCTCCTTCGGTGGGTGGATGAGGCGAGGATGGAGCCCATCACCGTCCCCACTCTGATCAGGGAGCATCAAGTGCTGTGACTAATGAGTCCTGTGTTCGGATGTAGAGTCTCTTTGGTGTCCCTGCGTCTCCTTCACCCAAAGTATTGCCCCCGCGCTTTGTCATTGCAGACTCTGCTTCTGCAAGGGAGAGCTGGATTGCTGTAAAAGTACCCGGCAACCCCAGAATCCACAGCTCAGCATGGTGGAACCGGTTGTATTTGAAAAAGATGCCTGACAACCTTCTTGCTCTTCCCTTCCCTCTGCTAGTCAGACTGTCCCTCATCACCTACTTCCAGATCAGCTTTTTCCTCTTCACCCTCACCCACAGATCACTTTCTTCCTCTGTACTCAAGGTCAGCCTCTCTCCCCCCAGAATGCTCTCAGTTTCACTTTCTTCATTCTGCAGGGGTGAAGAAAGCCTGTGCTGCTGAAGCCTGTATTGGACATGGTATGTGTGTGTGTCGTGTTTGTGTATGCGTGTTATGCAAGTGCGATGCCTGCTATGTATATTTTAAGCATGTATCTCTGCTTTATGTTCTCTGAGTTTTACATGAATGAAATCTGCACTGTTACTTTCCAGGCAACACTTTTCTGACTCTGGCTGAAGCTTAAATTGCTTTATCCTAAGGCCCCAACAGCGCTGGGCTGCCTGGCTTCACCTTGGGGCTGCCCAGGAGTGGACATTTCACAGGGAAAAGCCAGGAAGGGTTCCACAGCGGTATGCGTACAGCGCCAGGAAACCCCGGGTGGGGTATAAGTGCGCTTTACAAGTACAAATTCATTTCATTTCATCCTGGCTGAACCTTTTACACACTGATCCTGACATACAACACAGGAACAGGATTAGGAACAGCCGTGCAAGCTTCATTGGCTTTCTATTTCTACTCATGAGCTACCCCTTCAGATACAGGCAAAGCAAGGGTACCAAGGGCTTAATGCAAACAAACGAAAATGTCCCCCTGCCCTTGTTGGATATTAAAAACAAAAAAGACTGGCGAGAGACCTTGGAGGCCTCAACTTGGCGAACTTCAAAATATACCAAATGGCATGCCTAGCGAGACAGGGGATCGCCTGGATAGACAGCACACAAATGTACACACCAGTATGGCTAGAAGTCGAACAAGACATCCTGGGAGGGCTCAAGCCAATAGCCCTTCTAACAGCAAACAGGCACCCACTAAAGTCCAACGCCATACTGAAACACAAGAGGGAGGCACTGTTGAAAGTAGACAAACGCATGGCGCAGAAGCTGAGAAGCACAGCATGGGAATCCATCTGGTTCAACACAAGGGTAACATATCATGGTACGATCCTGAACAACGACATATGGATCAAGAAAGGCATCAGCCTCCCCAACCAGACAGAAAGCAAGCAAGGACCGCTGACGTTTCAAAACCTACAGCAGCTACACGGCCTCCCACACCAAGAGCTCTACAACTTCCTCAAGATGAAGACAGCAATAACGAAAGCCAACCTACGCAGAGAGGAGCCAGGCATCATCAAGTACCTGCTGCTCCTCAACTCAACAGGTCACCAAACGGCAAAGATCTACAAGCTCCTGACCCCCTCCACGCTGGCGCAGAACAAGAAAGCCACCAACGCATGGGAGACACTCCTGGGCAGGCAAATGAATGGAATAGAGCGGGCAAAAATGTGGAGTTCAGCTACAACAAACAAAATCACCCCACAACTAGCGCAAACGAAGTACTGGCTGCTCCACAAGGCCTACTGGACGCCATCCAAGCTTCACAAGGTCGGCATCGCAGACTCTGACAAATGCTGGAACTGCCAGAAAGAAGAGGGCACCCTCGAACACCTCATTTTCACCTGCGTGAAAGTCAGGAGGTTCTGGACACAGATCAACTCCTTCCTGAACGATATGCTCAAAACAGACCTAACAATCAGCTTCGTAAGCCTGGCGACAGAACATCTAACCGCGAACCTAAAAAGTAGAGAAGAGAGAGAACTCCTGGACCTACTCCTCACAGCAGCCCTTAAAATAATCCTAACGAACTGGAAAAACACAGCCAAAGCAAACTTTAAAACATGGATTAATTGGGTCACTTTCCTGAGAGGGGCAGACAACATCACAGGCAACTTCTCGAAAGAACACAACGCCAAACTACACATGTGGTGCCCACTCGATGACCACCTGAAGAAGCACCAGTAGCCCCCCCCCCTTTTTTTCTCCTTTTCTTTCTTTCTCTCTCTCCTTTCTTTTTTTTTGTAATGAAGGGAAAACAAACAGCGCGCACTCTCAAACGGGCTGTGACGGAAAAAAAAACGCTATTGTATGCACCACCCATATATATATATTTTTGTATGGTTCTTTTTCCTGTATGCCAATAAAATTTCTCTTTTTAAATAAAAAAAAAAAAAACAACAACAATATCCAGGGTTCAGTGGGGCTCTCTGGACTCTTGGCTTTGGTGCCACTGCACCCACTGTACCATTTGATAGCAACGCCCCCGCCATTAACTCTGCAGCGATGGTAATGTCTGTTACTTTTAACCATAAATGTGCAACTACAAGAAATCAATACTAGGAAGCGGCACACGGGTAACATTCCAGGTTCACATCTGTTAGAGTGTTGTTAAAGGGCGTCACATCTGTCTCGCGGTCCAAGTTCTATACGCATATAATCTAAAAATCATCAAGAATAATATTAAAGTAGATCAAATGGCTCATGGCGGCATCAGTCTGACAAATAATTCATAGAATCCAGAAGCATATGTTAGATTTGCACATTTAATCTTCAAAAGCATCGTCTCTTCCCCATGCCAATAATATCCCTCTCTGCTGTGGACCATTTGCACAGATGCCTGATCTGTTCTGTCATCACTGGAAGATGTCCATTGCATTGTGATTAGGCGTTTCAACAGCACTATCCCCCGAGGAAGACATTTCGTGGCCATTTTGCTTTTCTTCCTCGCAGGCAGTGATGTAAGAATGGACATTTAAAGGGAAGGTGGTAGGAGCCATGTTTGTTCCACTAGGAATTGAGCCTTGTTACTGAAACCTGTGGAGCTAGTCATGTAGGGGGTTCGAATCCCAGCCAAATCGACCTAGTTACCTTTCCCTCTGGTGGCCAGTGAATTGGGTAATAATAACATTTGTTATTTGCTGTGCTTTGCGATAGCAGGAGTGCTATGTGCAGCTCTACATAAAACAAGTTATTTAAAAAATGTAAAGATCAGGGAATGACCAACACGCCTATGAATGAGCCATAAAAAAGGCGGACAATTGGATATATGACTTTGGGCCAGATATACAACCATTTTTGCAGGCGCAGACGGGTTTGTGAACCCGTTTGTGCATGCAAAAACAGCATGGGGAATGTACAAGCCCTATTTTGCGAGTCACAATTTTTTACGACTCGACTCGCTGTTAGGAATGGGCGCTCCCTTCCTAAATAGCGAGCGCAACCCTATGTAAGAATGTTTTGTGTCCGCAATTGTGGGCGCAAAACACTCGCAAATTACCACCCTCTTCAAGAGGGTGGTAATGGGGTTGGAAATGGAAGGCGTCCCCAGGGGACCTCTTCCTCTTTGCAAAAGCAGGGGAAAATATTTATTAAGGGCAGGCAGTGATCCCAGGGACCACTGCCTGCCCTTAAAAAATTAAACGAAAACGTTTCATTTTCTTTTCTTTTTTAAATGCATCCCGCTACATTTAAAAAAAAAAAACTGCTTTATTTAAAAGCACTCCCAGACATGGTGGTCAGGCTGAACCCAGCAGGCCACCATACCTGGGAGGGCCTGCCTTTCCCAATGGGGTCGCAAATTGCGAGAGGCTCATTAGTATTTATGAGCATCTCTATTTGCGACCCCATTGCAAATCGCTAACAGTGTGTTACACACTGTTGTACATTCAAAGTAGCCCCTTGCAAATTGCGAGTCGCAAAAAACTCGCAATTCCCGAGCCGCTATTTTGGACGTTGTACATCTGGCCCATTATGTTCAAACACTCTAATGACTTCTGGCTATTTTTCCTGATTTGTTTCCCCAAATAACAAAAGGAGTCATGCAACAACCTCAGGGAGTGGTCAGTTACCTGCCAAACAGCAGTTCACAAGGACATGATAATGACTTTGGCCAGTATATGGCAAGTCCCAAAATCAAGCAGAATCACTCCTCTTTATTTTTGAAGATATACTTGGTGTAGATGTTTAAGTTCTGTATTTCCTTAGCAATATTTTTGTTTGATGGGTTTATTACACATGATACCACATATTTTCTCTGGGGAATAGCTTGCTGCTCAGTTCAAGCTTCCAATTTCCAACCTATGTTGGCTTTATGAAAAATTATTTACCTTTTAGTTTTTCTAATTGCACTGCACTGGAGCTAAGCCAGAGCTCATTTCATGACTTTGATCTCTCTCTCTTTTTCTCCTATCCTGTCATGGGCTTGTGGAATGTGGAGAGATAATCTCTTCAGGCATTTATGAAAATGAGCATGAAACAACATGATGGTTCTTCTGAGCAGGCACAATGAGATAATTATCTTGCAACAGGCATAATATCAGTGGATGGTGTAAGGCAAGAAAAGAAAATCTGCTGAACTTACACACTGCCGAAACAGAAGGAGTATTGGAAGCCTCCAACCAAAAGAAAAATACTCTTCCTCAAGTAGCCCTCTATACACTATTTAGCTTTGAATGTGTCACTTTTTACTCTGGTGCTTTAACACAAGTGTTTGATATAGTTGAGGAGGCCTATGTGAATAAAGAAAATTAGATGTGGAGGAACCGAGTCAGTGGATGCAGCGCGCGTTTTGCCTCTTATGGAATGCAAATACCACTCTTTTGGTGGAGCACAGGAGCAACATTTTGCTCAAAATTGAACCAAAATGGGCAGATCGGGAAAACAATGAGTCAGGCCCTGCTGCAAATGGTCTCCTTTTTGCCGATGCTTTCATTAAGAATATATCTAAGTCTGTGGGGGCCTATTGCTCCATTCAGAAGTCATAGTGTGACATTCAAAACTTTTTAATAAACATGTTTTTGGATTGGCTAGGCAAACAAAGAGTCGGTTTCCCAATCGTAGACAAGGATTAATGAGAAGTTTGTTCTCACATTGATTTGGACCCTATTTGCTGAATCAGCGTTCAGAACAACTGTTCGGCCTCTTCCCTCAGAGGCTGAAACTCAGAGGCAGGAGAAACTGAAGTGATTGTCAGACCAGAGGTACAGGTCAGACTATACCCCCTTAGTACCCCGTTAAAAATGGGCAGCAGGCTTGTTCAGTTTTATCACAATTGGTTTGAATTACAAGGGATCCATTTGTTTCTGGAAACAGAGTAGGGTAACCTAGTCTATTTCATGGAAGAATCTGTTAAAACTTGGGTTTCAGAGGGTATTTTATCAGCAAAGAACAGTCAAAGTTAGTGGACAAGGAGGTTCAGGAATTGTTAGTAAAAGGTACCATTGTGGAGGTTTGTCAGGAGACTGTGGGCTTTGTGAGCAATACTCTCCCATTGGAAAAGAAGGACAAAGGTATGCTTTTGGTGATAAATGTAAGGTATCTAAACGATTGGGTGGTTTATCAACATTTCAAGATGGAAGGTTTGCATCTGTTGAGGGAGATCTTAGAAAAAGGAGATTGGTTGACTAGCTTGAATTTGAAGGATGCTTTTTTTACAATATTTATCTGGAAACTGCATCAGAGATTTCTTCAGTACAGATGGGCCGTAAAGATGTGCACATTTGCTTGCCTTCCATTTGGTCTACAATAGCTCCATGATTTTTCATGAAGGTCCTTTATCTGGTGGTGGTGTTTTTAAGGGAGAAAGGTGTATAGCTAATAATATATCTGGATGATATTTTGATTATGAGTCAAGAGAGATCAAGAGTGAAGCTTCATACAGATTTAGCTGCGGAATTGTTGGAAAGTTTAGGTTTTGTGATAAGTAGTCAGAAGTTGAGTTTGGAGCCAAGTCAGGAAACAAACTTTTAAGAGCTTATGCTGAAAACAGTAAGGAGGGATGTTAAGACTTCCCAGAAACAAATTGAAAATAATAATGAAAGGGATTTAGAGAATTTTTTTGGTAATCGAATCGGATGCAAGGAAGTTTTATAGACTGGCATGACAGAAATGGTTTCGCTGGTGTGTGGTGAGGGATTTTGTTCCTGTTTCAGTGGATGTGGTGGTGGTGGGTAGTAGTTTATCAGAAATGTTTGAGAGAGTTTTGTCCTGTAGAACTATTAATATACACAGGTCTGCAATTACAGCTGGTCATTGTTTGGTGAATGGGTTGCTTGTGGGACAGGATGTTTTGTTTAGGAGTTTGTTGCGAAGTATCAGGATTTCAAAACCACTGATGTCTAGATATAATTCTGTTTAGAACTTTTCTAGAGTGTTAAAAATTTTTGGAGAGCTGGGTGTTGAATGACATTTTATCGTTGAAGGATATGACGTTTAAGCTAACTATGTTATTGTGTCTGATATCTTTTAGGAGGCTTTCAGGTATTAGGACTATTGATGTTACTAGTAGGGTATTTTCTTCAGAAGGGGTATGTTTTTATCTGTTAGAAGTATTTGTGTGTGTTAAGATGTGTGAAGGTGTATGCGGAGAAGACTAAAGATGTTATGCCGAAAGGAATAATGCAGTTGCTTATTTCTTTTAAGAATCTTTTTAAAGCTGTATCATTCCTTACACTGTGGAGATGGGTTAAGGAGGTTATGAGGAGAGCTGGAGTGGATGTAGGTGTATTTGAAGCACATTCTGTAAGGAGTGTGGATGCTTCAAAAGCTTTAATGACGGGAGGTTCTTTGCAAGACATTCTGAGTTATGCTGATTCACCTACTGATGTTAGCTTTAGGAAGTTTTAATTCAAGCCCATTTGGAATTCTAAAGTCATGCCAGGAGAGACTTTTAGAAGTAATCAAACCTCTGACAAAAACGTTTCGAGGTGGTGGAGGAGGCATATCTAAATGAGACTAATGTGGATCCAGATGAATTGTGCCGGGGGTGGCATGCCTTCTGTCTTCTAGGCAATGCTAATACAGCTCTTTCAAACAGGAGTAGGAAATCTATCTAATTTTTTTGTGGGAGTTTTATATAGTTCAAACTCAACCCGAAGGAATCAGAGCACTTTACATGAGCACCATTTACTTTTACAGACGGACACATTAATTTTTGTTAGGCACTGGTAGATTAAGTGATTTGCCCAGAATCACAGGATGTTGAGCATCCCTGCCAAGACTCAAACACAGTTCTCCAGCTTCGAGGTGGACCCCTCTAGTCGTTAGGCCACATATTTAAAATAGACCTGAAATTGATTGAACTTTCAACTAAGGAGGGTGGACCTTCTTCTCAAAGTTCCCTTTTTGGAGATCATTTTATAAAGGGAAAGACCAAGTATGCGGTAGTATTTCATTCAATTCAGAAGTCCCAAAAATACATTAAGAAGGTGTTTGGAGATCGAGTTTTTGGCAGGACCGGGAGATCACTGGGCCAGTTACCCAGCTGAGAACTACACATTTCTAGACTCTTTATGGGCACAGAATTGAGACCCTTTGGCTAAAGTATTTATGTAGTCAACTTAATTAGCCAGGATAAATAATCACTCACTGTTAACAAAATAGGGTATTCGTTTTTTTATATTTGAGTGTTCTTTAATGGTTCTTAGTACTAAAGGCATTTCCATACTAGATTAGAAGAAGCACATATTCTGCAATATTAAGGCAGTGGAGAGCAAACCTACTGATTAGAAAACTATAGTTTTAGCTGATGCCTGAAGCACAGAAGAATTTGTTCAGCTTTAAGGGTGAGAGGAAAACCATTCCAGTATTTGATAGCAGAGACTGGGAAGGATCAGTCCCCTAAAGGATCTGTGGACACGATGAGCAGATCCTTACGCCATTGTTTGGCTAAACTAAGGATATGTGAAGGACAATGAAGAGAGAATCTGGATGCTAGAAATGATGGGAATTTTGTGTGTATAGCTTTATGTACTATGGTTGTGGCTTTGGTGATAATTCTGGACTGAATTGGCAGCTGGTGCAGAGAGCTGAGGTTAGGAGTAATGCGAGATTTTCTAGGCATAATAGTCACTTATTGGACAACTAGCTTCTGAATGAGTTGAAGGCAGTGAAAGAGTTTTGGAAGGAGCTACAAAATAGATTTAATTTGCATAATACAATAAGGGCTGAATAAGCGTGTTTATCTCTGTGCTAAGGAATTTGGTCAGAATCTTGTTTAGGATCCTCAGTTGGACGACACAGATTTGAGCCTCTTTAGAAACCTGGGCATTAGTGCCCGATTGTCATCTAATAGGACCCTCAAGCTATGAACAACTTTAGTTGGAGCAGGGGAAGGGCTCATGAACCTCAGGAAACCTTTCACTTTGCTTTGGCTGCTGGGGATAGTAAAATATCGACTTTGGGAGGGTTCAGTCACAGCAAGTTGGTAGTCATCCACCGGGGCAAAATGGTCAGTGCTTTGGACAGGGGGCTCCACTCCTGTTGTGGTTTAAATGTACCAGAGTGGCTTGAGAACCCCAAAACAACCCAGGGGCTTATTTACAAGAAGTTAACGCCACCAGAATGTCACTTTTTCCCATGTTCTGGTGACGTTAACTCCTTCGCCTTATTTACAAGGGGCATTAAGCCACTCAATGTGGCTTAATACTGGCTTGTAAATAATGCCCCTATTCGCGCAGCACTTAGCGTGAAAGGGGCATTCAGTGGGTGTTGCAGTTGGCATTCCGCCACAACACCCATTACTTTTTTACGCTGCCCCATATTTACAAGGTATGGGGCAGTGCCAAAAATATCGCCCGGGAAAGGTCTTAAGCAGGCGATACAAGGAGAAATGTTTGATTTCTCCTCGTATTTTTTTGTTTTCATGCGCAGCACACATAGATAGAGCAATTCGCCTGTAAAGATTTGTTTTGTGCAGAAAGTTATCCCTTCCTACACATAAACAATTGCCCCTGTAGCGCAGGCCCCCTAGCAAAATGGCGCTAGGGTGCCTGCGCTGGTGCTCAACAGGTTTTTTAGTGCCAGTGCTAGGGATGATACTGGGTGCGTCGCATTCCTATGCTGCATCCCTGCATTGTGAAACTGTCAGAGAGTGGTGTTACCAATTTTGGCGTAACACTGCGCACTGCCAGATTCTTGTAAATATGCCCCTGAGTGCCATCTGCATAAAGCAAATTGCTTTCTGGTGGAGTGGCGAGACTACTACTCAAGATTAAGAAGGGAAGGGGGATAGAAGATACTTGAAATAGGCTGTAAGATAGACTTTCCATATATGAATAATAAGGTGGCAATGCAGCTACTTGGGATATTACTGTGAAGAAAGATCTCATCCACTCAGGAATTTGCACTCAGTTATTTCCACATCCAAGAGTCAACTTCCTGAAGAGTGTCGAATGGGATTGATAGTATCAGAATCAATATCAGAATCAGAAAAACAAGTTCAATAAGATCAACATCCTAACCTTGCCTGAATGTACCAGTCTCCTCAGATCATCCAGACCAGAGAGCACTACCAGCATAGTGCTACATACCAATTGAAAACCGACTTTACAGTCATCATATGTCATATTTTTTGCTCTGTAGTTGTGTAATAGTCAAATTTTCCTGGAGCTTCTTTAGTCAAGTAATCAAGGAAAAAGAATTAAAAGTGTTGCACTCAAGAGTTTTAAGAGAGGGTTCTTTAATAGTTGTTTGACACCAGCAGCTTTTCATAGGCCAGGAAAGACATCCTGGGACAATGAGCTGTTGAAGAGGTAAAGAAGAAAGTCTTTGTTACATTTACGGACTCATTGCATCATACTTGCTTTATATATGTCATAGGGCATACCAGTCTGACAACAATAGGTAAAACGTCCCCTAGGAGTTTTTGGGTGAAAGGAATACATGTTGTCATACAAAGGTCTGAGTTGTTTAACTGAGGAGCCTTGAGGGGCGTACATAGAAGAGGAATAACATCCTTCACTATACACTCCCTAGTCAAGAAGATCTCTGAAAACACATGCCATGTCAATGCAGATTTTTTAGGAATTGACACTAGACTTGCCGTAGAGGGTTTCTTAGCTCCAAAAAGATGTGCAAAATGTCCTTTGATCGATTTGGGGATGATCTGATAGGGCTGGAAAAACAGACTCATTTAGCTTCCTTTATTTTGTTTTTATGTTAGGAAGCAGACACCAGATAAGCAGTTATAATGGCCAGATTATAACCACTTCACTCTCCCTTGAATCTCTTAAGAGAGTTTAAGGTCTCTGTTTCAGAACAAGAATCAAACAGTGTTTCTAATGTAGTGAGGCATCCAGTGCTGCCCTGAAGCTGGCATTTAAGAGGTGACAGGAGTTATTGGGTGATTCTCACCCAAGGTATTGGAAACGCTTCAGTACCTGACTGACTGTAGTATAGAGTACCATAGAGTCAAGAATCAGATTCTTGCATTTATGCTTTAAAATTGATGTACAGGACTTCATAGTCTGTACCCACTCAGGGATTATAATGTTAAATGGGATTGAGGTCCAGGGAAAGTAGATAGCTGGAATACTGAAATGAAGTAAGGGGAGCAAAGATTTGTTTTAGAAGTGCCCTACAGAGTGTGTGGGTTCAGGGTTATTTGGCTCTATATTTATTACTGCCGCAGGTGAAATCTCCAGAGGAACACTAAATCTTTGTTCTGTAAAGCTAAGGATGCCATTTCAGCTGTAACTGGGGTATGATCTGCGGTGGAGCCATGAGGTGGTCGGTACACAAGCACACCATGCAGGTGAACGGAGCCTGTGGTAACGTCAAACTGAAGGGATTCACACTCAGCCTCAAAATGATCAGAAGGCAAATGAATAGCAAAAGAAGAGTGCACCAGTATCTCATTAATGTTGATGCACCACTGGCTGCATGTAACTTTGTATAGAAAGCCGATAAACATCACAGATTCTCATTACAATCAGTGGCTGCCAGTTTAGCACTATATGAAACACAGTCTTATAACTGGGCAATCCTGTTTTATTTTTAAACCTATAGTCGCTGATAAACTCAACCGAAAGGAAAACAGCCCTTGTCAGTGTAAACAAATAAACACTAATAAACACCTGCACAACCACAAACCAAAATGTAATTCAAAGAAAGGAACGTGAAAAATAATGAGCCTGAAAGGAACGTGAAAGATAATAAGACTGAAAGGTCCAACACACTGGGCCCGATTCAAAGAATGAACTTAAGACTAAATCCTAAACTTACTACTATTTGGTATTCACAGAATGCACTTACTACTTTCGGGATTCACAGAGTGAACTTACTACTTTCGGGATTCACAGAATGAACTTACTACTTTCGGTATTCTCAGAATAGATTTAAGACTACTAACTTTACGTCCGCACTCGGGCCGTAAATTCCGGGCCGGAGGCGTAGTTTCCGGCCCGGAGGCGGGGCTTCCGGCTTGGGAGCGGAGCTTGCGGCCCGGAGGTGGAGCTTGCGGCTTGGAGGCGGAGCCTCCGGCTCAGAGGTGCGGATTTAGCCATGGCTGAAATCTCCACCTCTGGGCTGCAAGCTCCGCCTCTGGGCCACAAGCTCCGCCCCCAAGCCGGAATTTATGGCCCGAGTGCGGACGTAAAGTTAGTAGTCTTAAATATATTCTCTGAATACCAAAAGTAGTAAGTTCATTTTGTGAATCCCGAAAGTAGTAAGTTCACTCTGTGAATCCCAAAAGTAGTAAGTGCATTCTGTGAATACCAAATAGTAGTAAGTTTAGGATTTAGTCTTAAATTCATTCTGTGAATCGGGCCCAGTGTAACTTTGTAGAAGATTGCAGGAATATAGACTGGTCTAAAATTGTTCTGCTTGAGTTTTGTTGTTTAGGGATGTCACTAAAATATTGTTTCTTTTTTACTTTTTCTGGCAGCTTTGTACGCTCGGATTAAAAATGTAGTGTTTGGAAGCATGTTTTGGGCATGATCTAATTGTTTTCTACACACTAGAGAATTTGAGAATATTAAAATCATGTTTGATTTTATGGCAGTGTTTAACTTTTACTGATTGGTGAAATGGATGGCTTATAAGACTCTTGGCCAGTATGTACTATCAAATGTACCCACTGACAAAGAATGGGTAGAACTATTTGATACATCAGCTTTTCAAACACGCCATTATTGATAGCAGGTCACCTACCAAACACCCCAGGCTTTAAACTATCAATGAAAGGTGTAGTGACAGCTACCTGTAAAAAGAGTGCTGTCACTATGCACAACGGATTGTGGTGAAAACACAACACAACACTTTCCACATAAAAACAAAATTCATAGCTGCAAAGTGACCCATTGTTATGTGTGATACCTCAGCTTATCCTGGCTTTTTACCCAACTGGGATTTACTGGTGGGGTTTTCAGCCCATAGTTACAACTTCAAGTCCCATAATACAATCTGATGTCTGATGAAATGTCAGGAATGACTGGAAGTGGGGCACTTGTCCTGCATTGGTTTCACTCCTTCCTGCGGGATAGGAAGCAGGCTGTGTCCCTCCCCCCGTTTCAATCGGCCTTCTCCCCGGTGATCCATGGGGTGCCTCAAGGCTCGTCCATCAGCCCGATTTTATTTAACGTCTACCTAAAACCACTGATTACGTTAATAAAATCCCACAGGCTAAAAACAATTAACTATTCCGACGACACTCAGCTCATCCTCTCTTGGGAGGGTGAGGAATCGATTCCTTTGGAGTCGTTTCATGACTGTCTGCGAGACACGGCTGGCTGGCTACACAATAATTCCCTACAGTTCAACGCCTCCAAAACCGAGGTTCTGTTCTGTGCCGGAAGTCGTATTCCTCGCCCGTTCCCGGCGGAGTTTTGGCCCCCTGAAACCCTGGAGAAGCCACAGCCGGTCACCACTGTTTGCAATCTGGGTGTTATGATGGACAACAAACTCAGTATGGAAGCCCAGGTTGCGAAAACAGTGTTCACCTGCTCTGCCCTTATCCGATCACTTCGCAAGATTTGCCACTCCTTCCCTCACAGGCCCGGGCCTTAATAGTCAGGTGCACCATTCTTAGTCGGCTTGACTATTGTAATGCGCTGTTGCTCGAGGCCCCGTCTGTGCTGCTAGACAGACTCCAAAGAGTTCAAACTGCCGCTGCCAAACTGGCCCTGGGCTGGCATAGGAGATCCTCGGCCACGGCGGCAATGGCCGAGCTTCATTGGCTCCCTATGAAACAGCGAGTTGCTTTTAAATCTCTCTGTCTTGTTTTTAAAGCTTTGCATGGAGTTGGGCCCGGCCCCCTGCAATCTATGTTTGACTGGTACATTCCAACCAGAGCTCTTCGATCTACAACGGCCTGTCTTGTTAAAGTACCAAGATTTAAAAAAGTCAGGACAGGAGGAAGATCTTTCAGGGTTGCAGCAGCGAAACTCTGGAACAACTTGCCTTTGGATGTCCGTCAAACAAGTGAACTTCTCCCTTTTAGGAAACGGGTCAAAACTTGGCTGTTTCCAAAATGTTAACTGCTGATTATTTAACTGCTGTCTCCCAGTGCATCTTTCTTAGGAGTTATCTCAGCGCCAGGATACCTGTAAGGTGATAGCTGCGCTATATAAATGTTTTAAATAAATAAATAAATAAATAGACACTTGGCAGCTATGAGTTACGTCCACACAACAGCAGCACTACCTTAATGTAGTCAGTCAAAGAGTGTAGAAAAGCAAATGAGCATGCTTTATAAGCATTAAGGTTCAGGTGTCTTAGATAGAAGGGCTACAAATTAATCTGAGTTAATTCAAAATGTTAATGGTTTTATAAGGTACAATGCAATTGGCAGGATTGATCACAGGCACAAATATGGTGACAATCACATAGGGATGCTGCAACATGCACCTCCACACAACAAATGGCATCAGATTTCACGCAAAACATACAGATCAGGTCAGCCTTGGAGTGGACCAGCCACAACCGTCACACACCTGTGAATGGTCTCCAACTGTTTTCTGGAATTTATTTTTAAAAACATTTGAATATAGCACTCTTACTTTTTTAATCCATTAATGTTCTGTAAACCAGACAGCTTGCTGGCTGAGTGAGTACAAGAGGTAATGAAATATGAGAGAGGGTAATGAGATGTGAGTGTGAATGAGGCTACAATACTCAGACTTTCTATGCTTAAAACATAAGTCCACTGGACACACTGCCAATGGGAACATATTATATATCCCACATTACTTCTTTAAATTAAATGTGTGCTTCATAATAATCACTGTAAAAAACATGTTCTGTAAACACTGTGAAGACACAGCTTGGGGGTTAGGCAACTGAATAAACACTGTTAAGCACAAATGTCAAAGGATTTGCAAAACACTGAGAAAACACTTCTGAAATTCACAAAAAATAAACACTGAAACCAGGACAGCCTACGAATAACATTAATTTCCAATATTTTTCCTATATCTTCTCCTTACTGTTAATGTAATTTGGTTAAAATCTAGTTCCTGAGGGCTTTATGTGAATGTAATTCATCTCTGCTGCTAGTTCCTGAGTGTGAGCTGTTGTTTTTATGACGTCAGTGCTTTGGGTTCAGATTACATATCTGTCTGGGGTATCAAATCTACCACCCTCACATATGTGATAAGACTTGCTGGATTTCACACTTCACAAAAGAATATTCTGATTTATGTTTATGGACATCCCATAGTTCTATATGGTTTATATAAGGTCAGCCACTGATGATTAAGGTTTTGTCACATTTTTTACCATATGTTTGAGTGGGGCACTGGCCCAAGAGAACAATGTACAATGTGAAAATGAGGGGCATATTATCAACAAATAGCGATATTTATCGCTAAGTATGCTTAGCGGCAATTTTTTTATCGCCGCGCATCACCGGATTTTATCGCTGAGATAACGTGCTATTAGCAACGTTTATCTCAAAAGCGATAAAATTCCCGGCGATAGCGGCAAAATCCGTGAATATCGCTGAGAATACAGCGATATTCACACATTATCGCTAACAGGGTCTTAGCCATTATATCCACCTCTCATTGGATATAATGGCTAAGAACTGGTCTGATATTTCCATCGCTACGCCTGTGTTGGTACTAGGCGATAGCGATGCGAGCGACTGCTTTCAGTCACTAACAGGTTGGGTACGCCCACTTTGCATGTCATTAGCGATAAATATCGCTGACATGCAAAGCGGGCCCCAAACCGCTCGCTATCGCCTACAAGCTGTCGCTAACTGCTGTTAGCGACAGCTTGCTAATAGGGTGATAGAATTATCGCCGCTTAGCGGCCGAAAACGGCCGCTAAAGCGGCGATAATTTCCTATCGCCCCCCTTGATAATATGCCCCATGGTGTTTCCATCCCCTTCTATGCCTCCGCCTATGGTCGTGTACGCTGTAGAAAAAGCAAATTATGCTGCATAATGCTCCACATTTTGTGATAGCATTACTTCATTATTTTTTCATTTTACACATGTTAAGATTTTCTGAGTATTGGCTGCATCTCATTCGTACCAGTTTAACACCCAAATTAGCAATAAGCAACAGAAAGGTGACAAGTCAAACTTTGCAAAGGGCCTTCCACATTGCAGCAACCTGTTTCCCTGCATTTGTAGTAACTTTTGAACTATTTGAGCTAGAATCATATTTTGTTGTTAAAACATGCAGGTTATGCTACAGATGATGAGTTGTGTGGCAAAAGCAGCACATCTATAACTAAGCAAAAAACACCAATGCCACACAATCGCATAATTCCAGTGGCCCTTCCTATGACACAAGCTATGAATAAATGGTAAAAAGGATAAATGAAAAAGTAAAAACGATGAAAATGCTGTGTCGGGGAGAGGTCCTCATTGGTGAACAACCTTAGAAAAAGAATGACGTCTGACATGCTGAGACCATAGAAAATATTTAGCGGGAAAACAAGATTACAAGGGAATACACTACTTCCACATGGAGGGAACTCTGCATCTGTGGACATAGTTTCCTGGCTAGGAAAATGTTTTGATAGAATTAATGACTTTCATAGTCTATTTTTATATCACAAATTACTTTTTTAGCTGGTGCTGCCGTTGCCTTTTACCTATGCATTCACAGCTGGAAACCTGGATTGTGTTATATTATTTAATGCTATAGAGGCACTTAGGGATTTCCTAGCGGATGCACAGATTGCTACATCAAGTGAATACAACGCATGCTTGAAGGAAGTGAGCGGTTTACAGGGGATTGCACTGTATACACAGTAGGGCTTTGGTATGTTTTCAGAACCACTTACATTTCTTATGAAGGGAAAAAATAATATAACGTGTAGGCATACTCAAATTACAAAAGAAAACATGTAGTCGTCTACTTCGATGAGAAATACACCCTGAAATTGATTGATTATACTGTTTTTAAAGTGATTCAATATGTAGCTCAAAACCTTTCAAATACAATCAGAAGTTTAGATCTCATCAATATGCTGCTGTCCAGGACATAATGCGTGACATCACTAATGGCCTAAATGATGGCATGAGGAAAGCATACATGTGATGGGTGAAATGCTTGCAAATAGTCCTCTGCCACTGTAATAGTGGACTAGCCAGCCTTATGCCGCCCATGGCGGCCCCTGTGTTTGCCACCCTTGGCAGCAGAATGTAAGAGCGGGAGACGGGCTCTGCTGGCGATTCCTGCGACCGCCACTTGTGACGGCCGCAGGTAAGAGCGGGAGACTGGATATCGCTGCCCCTAAAACTCAGCCCGCCGGGGGCGGACCGCTCGCCTGCCCAGGGCTTTAAGTGGGCCGGGTCCTGCCTGTGCTCAGCACTGGCAGTTCTTAAAAGCAGGCGCAGAGACGGGTCCATATGGGGCTCTCCATTTTCACTCTCACCCTCAGAAAGGAAAAAAAAAATCTTAACTGTGCAGCAGTTCACTGTTTTTGATGCAACTTTTAT
Source organism: Lissotriton helveticus (assembly GCF_964261635.1). NCBI lineage: Eukaryota > Metazoa > Chordata > Amphibia > Caudata > Salamandridae > Lissotriton > Lissotriton helveticus. The sequence continues at coordinate 965,826,521 of NC_136070.1, forward strand.
TATTTTGCAGCTCTATATTGCAAAACCGGAAGTGCTTTGCACGAGCACCAACAAGGACATATTCATATATTTTTTTAGTAGGCACAGGCGATTTGCCCAGAAATACATGATGGTGAGCCGACAGTAAGACTCAAACCTGCTTCCTCAGTGCCAAAGGTGGCAGCTCTAGCCATAACGCACAACCTCTTGCGCAAGAACTAAAGCATTTTCAATATTATATACAGCGAAGCAGGGTCGGTTCTAGGATTTTTGGGGCCCCGGGCAATGGGGAAGGTGTGAGGACCCTCTAATTTATATAAGTATCTCCTTCTGGGCTTGGAAACTTTTTTGTGTAGACTCCTCCTGGGCAGCAACTCCTCCTCTCAGCCACCTATAAGCACCTCTTTTACAGCTCAGACCTCGCTGAAGGTGTGAGAATTGCTGGGGGGTGAGAGTTAAAACTGTGGGGTTGACAAAGTGCTGACAATGGGAGTCCTGCTGTGTCTCTGAATGGGCAGCCCAAGCCGTGTCCCCCCTATCCTAGGCCTTCCCACTCCATCCCTTAGAGGCCCAGGGAGAGAGTCTCCTCCCATATACCCAATTGTAAAAAGACACCGTTCTTTCAATTGGATCGACAGGGGTACCTGAGGACCAATGGGGTGTTGCAATGGTGAGGGGTCCCATGCTGCTAGGCTGAGTGGGAGGCCCTGGGCAGCTGCCCACAGTGCCAATGCCTAGCGCCGGCCCTGCAACAAAGCCATAGTTGTATGTATGCATGTAGCATATTTATCTTATACAACTAACAACCTTTGACAAAGCCAATAGTCCTGGCTTGTTGTAGGTGTAATGTTACTTGTATGATAAATGTGGAGGCAATAACAGAAGCAGCAAAATATTAGTCGGGCGGCACATTATGCTGAGCACAGATTTTTAGCTTACATTTCACGTCCTAAATTATATTGGCCACGCCCCTTTGAAAGACCCCCCCCCCCCCCGTTTTTTTATCCAACTAAAAGCCCGGGCCCCACCCCACCCCCTTTGCTACCCACTGCACTGTAGTCACTGGAAGCAGCATTCCAAAGTGGTTTACCAACTGTTTGCCATATTATTAAGACCGGCGATAACATTATCGCCGCTTTAGCAGCAGGAAACTGCAGCTGAAGCGGCGATAAGGGGCATACTAATATAATATGTCCTTATGAATTCCCATAGAAGCCCAGGTTCATACCAGCTTGATCCTTGTGATTAAATGACATCAGACCCTGGTATGGGCATACCCATTGCATACATCACAAATGACATCTTACAAAACACCCCATGACCCAGATATGGCATCAACATGACGCTACAGGCCTCATGCAGAGTGCCCTTGGTTTTACCTTGTTTCTCCCCTGAGGTACCAACACTCGCAGATTCACTGACTCTGAGAGCAGTCCTACTGGGTGTTACTTTTGAGACCCTGAGTTTTTTTTTGCAGGTTTGTATAGCTGGAACTTGCCCCCAAGGTATTGGGGCGCTTGTCATGACCACCAGTTATATTACACAAGGACATACTCATTTTTGACAGCCACAGGGAGATTAGGTGATGTGCCGACGCCGAGACTCAAACCAGATTCCCCAACTGCAAAGTCGACAGCTCTGGCCAGTTCGCCACATCCTTTCCCCGGCTACCCTTAGAACCCTGTGAATTGGCAATTCCGGTTCCGCTTCCCCTTGTTATTCCTTATTACGTAACCAGTAATTCATCTGTAGACCAGCTACTTCTAGCAGTTGGAGAAATACTCCTCATCCGCAGATTTACGACAAATCATGTCATCGAGATCTAGTCTGTCTCCCATTATCAGCTGAATCGATTACCACAAGCTGCCCTACATCTTTAATCACAAGGACATCACTTTCCCTTTGCTGAGGCTTAGTTCTAAGCTGCAGCACCTACAACCTGTTTGCATAACTTTTAACATGGAAAAAGTGACCTACGGAAGGCGCAAGGGGCTTGTATATAAGCCCCAAAATATGCATAAATGAAACAGTGCATAGATGTTGGCTATTTCCTTAGCAGTTGTAGAACTCGCTGTTACTGCATGTAGTGAATAGGTGGTGGCACTTTAAGTGCCCTTGCAGATGTGCACACGATTTATGCATCAGCACAGGAAATATGCACTCTTAAGTGCCACGAAGAGCTCAGTCTTGAACTTGTGCTAGATAAAATACCAACGAAGAGCAACCTATGCTCTACATCTACCTTTAAGCCTCTGGGATGCTATGGTGATGATGGCTGAGGCAGGGTGTAGATAATGATGGCCGTGAGTCATGGAAGACAGGCATGAGTGGGGCTGTGATTCAAAGAGGCTGTGGACTCTGCATTCAGTACCTACTGATCTGTATGTCACTGGCGAGGCAGATACCTATCTTGCCCCGAGGCTCTGTCTTCAAGCCGATGAGTTTCTGATGACTTTAATCTTTCTTAAACTGACAGAGGTCATAGTCTTTGTCCCTAAGACTAAATTGAACTTGATGCTGATGGACACGTGCACTTTTATCTTGCATACCAACAAGGGTCAGGCATAAAAATGTGGCCAACATTTTTACCAATAAAAAAGCCTTAGTTGGGAAGGTAGAGAGAGTAATAAGTCACAATCACAAAACAATCATGACTTATTTGCCTTGCCCTGCTGGTGATCCTGCCACATGCCATGCTCTGTTGAAGGGTGGGATCCCAAATTCACAAAAAATGTTTTCACCTTTATGTTCTGGGTTGTCTAAGTGCAGTGGATTTGTTGTACTTAGGCATTTTTGGTAAACACTGATTTACATATTATTTATGCTGGAGTTGGGCGACCTGAGTCAATGAATTGACAAAAACCCTAAAGATGCCTTTGCAGGAGTTTATGAAGAGATTCTCAGCCTAGTATAATGACGGTGGGGCAGGACAGCGACAAGGTGACTATTGCATGAATGACCACACTAGTTCAGTATTCCCCCAGAGCGGAAGAGACTTCCGCACTGGGGCCACTCTCTCTCTTCCCCTTCTTGCCGCTGTACAAGATATCACTTCTACAACCGCACACTATTTCGTCTTGCCTAGGCCACCATCATGGAGATCCCCCCGAAAAGGAGATCTCCACCGCAATTCCAACAGCAACCAACCTCCTTTGATTGCCGCCTCTGGAGTAGGGGTTGTGTATTCCCCTTAGGTGCAAGTACTTTGGGTTTTTGTCTACATTCGAACTAGTTAATATTCTGCGATTATATTGTCTTCCATTGCCCTGCTTTTTAATTTGTTTTTTTAATCTGGAATCACTTTGATTTCACCTGGGCAGAGTGTACAGGCACATATTCTGTGCCTGCTACCCTTTGCTACTCCTGATAAGTCATGTGACTTTTCTCGTATTACCAGTGGTTAATTTGTAAAAAAAAAATAGGTGCCGGGGCTCTTATCAGGAGGCCGCTTGCGCCACCCCATTTGTCCTGTTAGCACTGCCTAATAAGAACCAACTACTAACCATGAAAGTGGGGAGAGAATGTTACGTAATGGCCAGGGCTGCTGACTTTAAAGCTGGCGAATCAGGTTCCAGCGTCGGCTCAACATCCTGTGAGCCTGGGCAGATCGCGTAATATTCCTGTGTACTTAACTGGGGCTCATGAAAAGCACTAATGTTGACGATAAAGTGCTGGTGCTGAGCACTAGAAACCACTGGCTCATATTAATGCTATTCCCCAGTTCATCACTGTTGGGACGGGAAGTCTTCTGCATGTCTCTGGAGGGGGTGCTTACCCTGCCTTATGCTAATCTCCACGCAAGTCACTTGAAAGCTACTGTATGGATTCTGGATCCTACCTCAGTGAGCATGACAATCATACATGTCCACTGAGGGTCTCCCCGTTTACATGGATTGAGACACTAGAGCTTGGCTCTGAGGTCAATGGGCATGCACTGTGCACCCATATTTTTCAGAGAAAGGCTACTGCCCTCTCTACCCAGTCTATGGTAAATTGACAGTGGTGGCAGCAATAAATCTATAGTCAGGAGGGGTGAGTCACTAGCCACCTCCGATCAAGTCTGCAGTCTGCCCCTTGCTTTGGGTCCTGTTGCCTTTGTCTATCTGAGGTGCGTTTGAGAGTCAGTAGGTTCAATGGGGACAGATGGCGAGTTGAGCAATTGTGTGTAATGCGAGCTGTTCTCCTGGACATCCCAGCTCTCCGTGCCCCTCCCAATTCCATGGAGAGGCCCGATGCCCTGGGGTAGATGCAGCTCTTATCTGGGTTTTTCTGTACTAACTCTACAAAGAGGACCCTCCTCCCTGGTCAGTGCTTCCTGGTCTGCAGTTAATTAAAATTCCTCTTTAGGAAATAGCACAGGCTGGTCCAGGGGAAGACAGTAGGTCATCTTTTGCATACTTTGGTCACACAGTGAACACACCATATATCTGTTTTGTGATTGGGTGGGAATCAGGATTGAAATGTAGCAGACCCTCTGATTGGATCAGCCTATCAAACAGAAGTGATAAAAGTCTGGCCTTAGTGGTCAGTTGTTGTACAAGACTGGTCTATGACTGAAGAGGTGGCTCACACCACATCCGCCCAAAGGAAGCCAGCCCAACCCGTGGTTTGAAGGCAAGATAAGACACTTGCTTACTGCGTCTGGAACTTGAGGACGTTTTCTCTATGACTGATGGATTTTGCTGCAAAGGAATGTGTCAGTTGGACAAGGAGCAAGGGCATCAGCAGCACAGAGACCAGCTGTTTCTGTGAGACTTGTTCATCAAGGAAATTGCAGACAGCTGCACAAGGAGGAAAGGAAGCTTGCAGCACATCAAGGGATACAGAGAAGGGAAAGCTTGATCCCAGTCCTTGAAGGTGAGCTCGCTTTGCCCAGAACCCTGCCCTCTGCTGTGGGAGCAATTAGCGAGTCGCAAAACTGGATGTACAACAGTGTGTTTAACACGGTTTGCAATTCCCAATGGGGTCGCAAATTGCGAGGCTCATGAATAATAATGAGCCTCTCGCAATTTACGAGCTTATTGGGAATGGCAGGCCCTACCAGGACGGGTGGCCTGCTGGGCTCAGAAGACCCCCATGTGACTGCTTTTAAATAAAGCAGTTTTTTTAAATTGCAGCCCGTTTTCCTTAAAACAGGATGCATTTAAAAAAAAAAAAAAAACGTTTTCATTTCATTTTTTGAGGACAGGTAATGGTCCGTGGGACAACTGCCTGCCCTTAAAAAATATTTTCAGAGCCTATCACAAAGGGGAAGGGGTCCCCTGGGGACCCCTTCCCATTTGCGTCTCAATTACCACCCTCTTGAAGAGGGTGGTTATTGCGAGGGTTTTGCAACTGCAATTGAAGTTTCAAAATATTCGTACAAGGGTTAGAGAGTCGCTATTTGGAAGGGAACACCCCTTCCAAATAGCGAGTCTCTAAACACTTTTTTGCGAGTCGCAATTCATTTGCGACTCGCAAAATTGTGTTAATACATGGCCATTCCAATTTTAGCATGCGCAAACGGGTCGCTAACCCATTTGCACATGCTATAATTGGTCGTACAGCTGGTCCCAAGTTATTAGTGCCAAAAAGAAACAGTAATAAGCTCAGCAGTACACATGGCCAACTACTGGAAACAGTAATACGTCAAATTGCCAACAACTGGCACAGCAGCATTCTCCCATAGAAAGTAATGGAGGTAGGGACTTAAAATATAATTTAAAATTAAGATAACAGTGCTATAATATTTTTCTATTTTGGTCTACACAAAATTAATTAACATTAATATTTAAGATAAAAGTAAGTTTTTGAGAAGAGACAACCTACTTACCATGAATTGAAAAATGTGATCTCTATGATTATCTGGCTGTGCCACACGAGGTATATTGGCCTAACCGAAAGGACAGTGGAATTGAGGTTGCAGTACCAATGCAGTACAATTAGAAATTAGAAACTGATAACAAAACTAGTCACCTTTTTATCTTGGTCATCTCTGGTGACTTGAAATTTATTGTAATGGAAAGGTTTTTTGTTCCTCAAAACCGCACTGCATGTCACTTTAAAAAAGAGCAGAATAGGCACTATACTGAGAGGAACCTAATGCGAGATGTACAGGAGAAGCAGGGAACTAACTCAAATAGGGGGCATATTTTCACCAGCAACTCCAAGAAGAGGCATATAATGTATGTGCTTGTCCCTTGGTCCTAGCCTCACACCGCTCAAATAACTACATACAGAATGGGAGGTGGACCTAAAGCACACTTTGTCAGAGAAGGAGTGGGAGAACATTAGGGCGAGGGCTACACAGGTTTCAATTTGTACTCAATACAAAGAAAACAACCACAAAATCCTGACCTGTTGGTTTTTTACCCTAGTTTGGTTGAGGGCAATGCTGAGGATCTCGGAGTTGTGCTGGTCGGGTTGCCAGATGAGGGAGGCGTTACTTCATTTGTGGTGGGCATGCCCATGGGTCATACTTTATTGAAAGGAACTAATGGCTCTCTTGAAAGCAGTGACAGGGATGACGCTACCATTAGACGTCACAGCTATTCTCTTGGGTCATCCCAGAGAGGACAAAGTATACCTCATCTGTACCCCCCACAGGCATAGTAATAGCACTTGTTTTGTTGGCAGGAAGGGAAACACTCTCCAGTTATTGTAAACAACAAGAATTCTCCCCTCCCCTGGTGCTGTAGTTGACAAACATATGGCCCATATACAAAATGGATCCAACCAAGCAGATAAGATACAACGATTTGAGAAAATATGGAAACCCTTTGAAATCTATGTGAATGGCCAGTTCAGGGTGTGGGGTGGTGGATAGCCCAACATGCATCTGTCTTTGTTAGGAACGGTGGTTTGCATAGGATCTCAGGCTTGACTGCCTTGTCTGGCGTCATAAACTCAGCAGAGGGACTGTCTTCACCATGTCTACTGGGTCCAAGCTTTCCGACAAGTGATCCCAAATAGGTTAGGTAGGAGGCTATTTATTGATACTTTGGGTCGATCCAAGAATATAGTTAAGCAACACATATCCCTGGGTGTACCTTATGGGCAATGGATGGCACATGTCCTGTTTTCCTTTCAGTTCTTCTTCCCCTATCCAGGTCCCAATGCCTAAGTTCCACAATATCCCTGAGACTTAGGGGAGAGTGAAAGGGCAATGGTCAGATTCCCCTAGCACCCTCACGCGCCAGCACATCAGGTTTGTTTGATTTTTTATTTCTCTTCTTTTCTTGTTCTTTTTTTAATTTCTGTTTATAGTTTATATCATGTTTGTACTCATGTACATTTTTTAAAGAACGGTACAGCATCACTGTTTAAAACTCAATAAAGCTACAGTTAAAAGAACAGTGAAGAATTTGATTTCCACACTTAAAAGCCATGCGCTGGATTTAAATGACAACATAGAATTGGGTAGTTTGATATAAACATGAGTTACAGTTGCCATTCATGAGACCCTGCCATGGAGACTAAGAAAGTAGACATCATTTTAGGCAGATATTCTCCTAAACATTATGACATTTCAACAGTACTGCCAAAAATATCAACTAATAAATACTCGTATGTATGTTACATTAAAATACGTTCTTTGACCTCTTTTATATCACTGCCCTTCATATACATGGCTTAAAGAAATTCAAATGAAGACCATCTCCTTCCTAAGATGATAGCCTTAGGCTTCGAGAGGTTTGAAAAATCTTTGTGCCCGCGTCACATGATGGGCACGGCATACAAGGGATATGGAGAATTTTGCCTTCGTGGTAGGGAACCAACATGGATGTATGACGTTACAATGCATGCTTTTACCACGCATGCTGTTACAACGCAGTTTTTACAACGCAAACCTTTACAACGCATAGTGCTTTGGGGTGCTGGATAGTGAATAGTTGAATTTACTATTCCATCTCCAGTCCCCGTGGACACTAGGGAAGGTGTTGGGTAGTAAATTAAATCTATTCCCTATCCTAGAGCGCCCCCCCAGCGCAATGCGTTGTAATGGTTTTCGTTGTAAAACCTGCATTGTAAAAGCACTGCATTGTAAAAGTTTCGTTGTAAACGATGTTTCCCAACCAACATGCACTTGTCCACATGAGTATCATTACATTTGTGTTTCCGCATCGCCTAGGTGCATGCCATGCCACACCTTGCCACTGTGATGTGAAGGCATGGAGAGGTCACATGCATAAATTAAAATCACCAAAATGCACTGGTGATGCAGCACTATGGAACACAACCATTGTGTGGTCTCTGTAAATAACAAGGGCTGTCTTCTAAGGGATTCCTCATGAATAAATCAGGTACTGATATGTTCTTAGCCTAAGGCACAATTTCAATCAATCAATCAGGGATTTGTGAAGCGCACTACTCACCCATGAGGGTCTCAAGGTGCGGGGGGGAATTCGAGCAGCTCCGGCCCATCCCCAAAGCCAGGTCTTGAGGCTCTTCCTGAATGCTTGCTGTGTGGGTGTTCTTCTGATGCTGAGGGGGAGTTCGTTCCAGGTCTTGGCCGCTGTGTAGGAGAATGATCTACCTCCCATTCTGGCTCTGTGGATGCATGTAATTACGGCCAGGGCAAGGTCTGAGGTGCGGAGGTTCCTCTTGGGGCGCAGAAGGAGATTCTTTCATTGTGAGGTATTGGGGTCTGCGGCTGTGGAGGGCTTTGTAGGTATGTGAGCATCTTGAAAGTGATTCTCTTTTTGACAGGGAGCCGGTGGAGGTCTTGTAGGTGCTGGGTGATGTGGTCTTATTGTTGCTGCAGCATTCTGGACTGTCTGGAGTTTGTGGAGCAGAGACTTGTTGATTCCAGCTTATAGGGCGTTCCCGTAGTCAAGTCTGCTGGTTATGAGTGCATGGGTCACTGTTGTTCTGAACTCTTGGGATCCATTTGAAGGTCTTGCGGAGTATGTGGAGGGCATTAAAGCAAGTGGATGGTACAGCATTGATCTTTCAGTTCATGGTGAAGGAGGAGTCAATTATGATGCCGAGGTTGCGGGCATTGGTCCATGGGTGTGGGAGGGTTGCCGAGGGCAAGGGGCCCCAAGGTGTTGTTCCATGCAGAGAGGGTGGATCCAAGGACTTCCGTTTTCTTCGAGTTTAGCTTCATGCTGCTGCTGCTCATCCAGGATGTGATGTCCTTGATTCCTACCTGGAAACTGTGTCTGGTGATGTTGGGTTCCTTAGTGAGGGAGAGGATGAGCTGAGTATCATCGGCGTAGGATACTATGCCGAGTCTGTGTTTTCTGACGCTGGTTGCAAGTGGAGCCATGTAGATGTTGAGGAGCGTGGGGCTGAGGGAGGATTCTTGGGGTACCCCACATCTGATCTCTGTGGGTTCGGAGAGAAAAGACGGGACTCTAATTCTTTGAGGTTGGCCGGTGAGGAAGGAGCATATCCAGTCTAGGGCAGTTCCCTGTATTCCGGCGTTGTGGAGTCTGGCGGCTAGTGTGCGGTGGGAGAAGGTGTCAATTGCTGCTGAGAGGTCCAGTAGAAGGAGGGCTGCCATGTGGCCTCGGTCGAGTAAAGTGCGGATTTCGTCCATGGCGACTAGGAGGGCTGTCTCGGTGCTGTGGTTACTGCGGAATCTGGATTGAAAAGTGTTGAGGATCGAGTTGAATTCTATGAAGTTTGTGAGCTGGTTGTTGATGAACTTCTCTGTGAATTTGGCGGTGAAGGGAATGAGAGAGATGGGTCTGCAGTTCTTGAGTTCCGTCGGGTCTGCGGATGGCTTCTTGAGGATGGGTTTGACTTCTGCACGTTTCCAGATGTCGGAGAATGTGCCTGATTCAAGGGTACAGTTGATTGTACATCATAGTTCCAGTGCTATGGCAGAGGTGGCCCAGTGGAAAATGTGCAGTGGGCAGGGGTCGGTAGGAGCTCCAGAGTGTATGTTTCTCATGGTCTTTGCGGTGTCTTCTGTCATGACAGGGGTCCTGGCAGTGATGGTCGGCTGAGTTTGCATCGCTGGTGGTGAGTGTTGTGTCGGTGCCTTGGTTCTGTTCGTCGAAATTGACGTAGAGAGCCCTGATCTTGTGATGGAAGAAGGAGCCGAGTTTGATGCAGAGGTCCTGGGAGGGAGGGACTTAGGAGGTTTCACTGGGCGGGGTTTGGTGAATTCTTGTATGATGCTGAAGAGTTCCTTGGATATGCTGGAGTTGGAGAGGATTCTGTCCTGGTTGAAGTTCCTCTTCGTGGATCTGATGAGTTGGTGGTGTTCTCTGTTGGCAGTCCGGTAGGCAGTGCATGCAAAGAGTTTTTGCTGTTCCTCCATGCTTTCTCGAGTCGGTCCGAGTTTGAACAAAATCAAAAGTCAAAGCCAATAGGCAAACCGAGATGCACGATTTCTTATTCTTAGATTGTCTGGACATGTGAAGGCAAGGCAAGTTTATTATAGTTAGAGTTTTTTACTACTAAGCATTTTATTGACTGGCTAGTCTTTTGGTGTTTGTTTGGTATTTGTTTGTTTGTTTGTTATTGTTATTGTTATTGTTATTGTTATTGTTTGTTTGTTTGCTAATCTGCATTTTCTCTTGAGGAACCACCTGCCTAGCCTTCATTCTATTGACTTTCCTCCTGTACATCATGTTTTCAGATTCTTCGTTTTCTTTAGAAGACAATATGCATCTCACATCAGTATTCTCAGGAGTCATAATTGAATCAAATATATTCATTTCATTTCTTGCTGAGACAAAAGATTTGTCAAAGATTAAAAGTCCTTCCATATATATATAATCTTGTTTGTCTTGCATACATTCATGTCACCTTTTTCATGCATTTGAATTTTATACTCATTTATATAAGTTTGATTTTCTTCTTTAGAAAGTTCCAATATATAAGTTATCAATTTGTTCCAGCAATGCCACTTTTTCAGCACATGAATATTTGACTAAAGTTTTCATCAAGTGCAGTGAACATGCATTACCAACTGCTAACTACTCTTCGATCATGGTTGAAGTGGCTCGTCATAGCTAGGTATTGTATAAATGCGAAGGCCTCTTGGGACTCTTCCCACCTCTAGGTATTTCTCCAATGATGTTGCTTTCCGCCATTTGTTTAATTATTTTGTGTGTAATTTCTCAAGATTTGTAAGTTTCTGTTGAGTGATACCGTCTGTATTACATCAATATGATATTGTCACCTACATTGTCCATATTAATGGCATTATCAAAATTATTTTCCGCTTCTGCCTTCTTTTGGTATCAATAACCACGTTCATACTTGTATGTATTTAAATCAAAATAAAGACTACTTCTGCTTCAATGCGTGTTAACAACAGGGCCAGACTAGGAACAAAGACTAGCCCTTTTTATTCTGCAGTACCGGCCCCGGTGGAGGGGGTGGGGGGAGGGGGTAGCTTGCAAGAAGTAGCATTGCTTCCGTTTTAGCACTGCTGCCGGTGTTGTTACAGGGAGATAAAAACTGGCCTGCAGTAACCGAACCGGCCCCCAATGCTTGAAAACTGGCCCCCATACTTCCGGCCCACTGAGAAAACGCCCGCTGCTCACTACGACCAGTCCGGCCTTGGTAAATGATCAATATCATGTGTTGCAGTGCTGCCTGATATATGAAGACCCAAGGTTATTATCAACACTTGGGCTCAATAGTCCAAATCTGTACAAGAAAGCTTATAGGGGCCTGTATGCATTAGTACAGTAATCATAAACGGGTACCGCATGAACCCTCCAACACAGGCTATTCCCCCATTAAATACTACATCCCAAGGAAAGTTTGAAAACACTTGCGCAACTCCACTCAGCAAAGTCTGTATTAGTCGATCTTTTGACAGCAGGCAATAACACCTTGTTTATGAGTTAAGTACATTCAATTGTTTGCCTTATTAAACACTGCTCCTCCCTTGTGACTAGCTCATACAGGATAAACAACTGAAAGGGCCGGGCCCATAAGTTCTGGACCTGTTCTAGGGACACAATCCAATGGTTCTTTTTAGCAGCATGTAGAGGGGAGGAAATGTGCTAAAAAGTGTAGAGGGGAGAACATTTGTTATTAAGCCAATCAATTAACCAAGAATCCTCTTAGACACATAGTAACCACAGACAACTGAGCAAAGTTAGTTTGATTTATTACAAAGCCAAAAATAACTGAACATAAAGGCCCCTTACGACAAGAGTTTAGAAGTACATTGGAATTAGCATAAAGCCAAATCTGTGTTTCCAATTAAGACGATATAGCATAAAGAATACAATAAATTCAAGAAGCAGGATGCAGAGGATCAGAAAGCATGAGTCTAAATTTCTCTGCATCGAGAGTTGAGGAGTAAAAAGCATTCATCTATCCCTAGACTAAAACTAAGTTGACATCCCTCCATAAGCATCTTCAGGAAGAAGGGTAAAAGGTGTCAGCATGTTGAGTCTTCGTAAGAAATCTATCTACCATTGATGGGTCTGATTGCATGAAGCTATCAAGACAGAGCTTGCTCTGAGATGCCCTCTCTCCAAAGGCAAATAAGTTGTAGGGCCTTTCCCTACTCCTCACATCACATCATTCATAAGTAACCTTCCCAAGACTCATTGCGGATCACGCCATCTGCTCAGGGTACAATCCTAAAGGTAGTTCTTCCATGGGACAACAGTGTTCTTTTCTTGCAAGATTTTGTCCTTCGTTCCCAGCCCTTCTCCTGTGTGAGGCGCAATGACCTTCTTTTATTGACTCAGGCCAAATGATTGTAACTTCTTCTCTCCTTACCTGACTAGTAAAACAAAGACATTATTCCAGCTAATCTCTTCTTTCACCAGCAACACAAAACGTGAGAAAGAACAAATTCCACAGCACACGTGAAGTTCAACTGTTAATTCTAAAGCAAGAGTTTCCAGGGAACTGCATTTCCGACCTTCGAAATTTAGCTAACATAAGAAAGCATCACATAAGCTTTACAAATTGGCACCAAAAATAAGGCGCTTCAATTAGTGCATTTACCTACATGCAAAACAACACAGTAATAAACACAAATAATACACAAATAATTGTCAGTTTCACAATATGAGTCCTTCACGTTTATGTTTTTTCTGTTAATTCTAAAGCAAGAGTTTCCAGGGAACTGCATTTCAGACCTACGAAATTTAGCTAACATAAGAAAGCATCACATAAGCTTTACAAATTGGCACCAAAAAAAAGGCTCTTCAATTAGTGCATTTACCTACATGTAAAACAACACAGTAATAAACACAAATAATACACAAATAATTGTCAGTTTCACAATATGAGTCCTTCACGTTTATGTTTTCTGCTAGTCACATTTACATTCCACGTACATTTTCTCCATGTTACCATTCAATGGCCTAGAATATATCATGTTTCAGGTTAGTACATTTTAAGTTCTAATACTTCATGTTAATACAACAAAGGATTATATGTGGGTGCGCTCTACATGTGTGATTATAATGCACCCCTACAAATAAAATGCGATTTCCATTACATCAGTTCCCTACACCCTGATGACGTTGAGTCATCACAAACATCCTTAAAATCCCTGTAGAGTAGACCGATCTAAACAGTATCATAGCTAGTCTCCTCTGTCTGAACTCCTCCAACCACTTCAAACTCATAATGAGTGTCCTGCAGTCTTTCCACCATTCACTCTCTTTCCCCTAAGGTTTCTCCACGTGCCTTTCCTTATGCCATATGTATGCTCTTATCATACCTATGAAGATGATAACACAGACTACAACAATTGTGATTGGCTTCAAGACATAGCCAAGAATTCCCCTTCCTAGATTAGCAATCCAACTTCCAACTGCACCAAATCCCTTTCCAATTTTAAGTCAAACTTCCTCAGCTGTCAGATCATATATCTCATGATGTATCTCAGTGATGTTGCCTATATATCCCCTCAGATCATTACTTTTATCAGGGATATAAGTACACCACTGTTGGACATTCAGCATCCAACAGACTCCGCCTTTTTTGGGAGTACCACGTCTAATGCAAGGAGGTTTTGCATCACCTTCGCCCTTATTGATGCTTAATCAACATCTTATCCACAATGGTAGACAAGTTCCTGATCTTGATGTTGTTCAGCACCACTCCTAAACTAGGTATCATCATTCCAAATGTGTCTCCCACAGCTTCATCAGCAATCAGTCCAGGCTATTCTCTATGGTTCGATATTCCCTCCAAACCTTTTAATCTTCCACATGATATACCTTCGGAAACAAAACTGCCACATAACAAGTGCCATACCAATTGCTCGGAAGCCGAACATATGCATTCTACCCACACACAAAATATACTCCTGGCATTCCTTGTACAGCTTCTTGCAGAAACATCTTTCAAGCAAAGTTGACTAGCAAGATATGGTCACACTCATTCTGTCCCACAAACACAGTGTCACAACGACTCTGAACTTGACAAATGCAAAGCTCACCTCATTGTTCTCAATCTAAAGCTATAGGACCATAGCTTCCTTTAGCCTTGTGAGCTAACTCCTCCTTGGTCTATTCAAACTTACTATCCTGATTATTAAACTTAACAACGTTTCCCTTATGTCTATCCTCTACTTGGTCGATGAAGTTCTTTTCTATGTCTGTTAATATGCAGATTAGATTATGTCGATGCGTAAGCAGTAACTAATGTTAGGGTGGGTGCACAAAATATTTTGCCATTCTCTCTTTCCTGCTTATAATAATCATATTTGTTCAAATGTTTTTCTGAGAATACCACATCTTAATTTGAGAAGTAGTACTCATAATGACCATTTACATAAAACATACTAAGAAGCAAACTACAACTAATACCATACGTCAAAGGTAACTGATGGTATCTAATCCCCTCCTCGGCAGAAGCAGGCAATTGTATACACACATAATCACTCACATATATAGTGTTGACATATTCTTAAAACAACTTAGCATAAGCATTCAGGGTATAATCAGCTTTATATAAATCTACATGAAGGAAGGGACTAATTTTCTCTATTAAGCCCTTTTCAGATCCTAATGTATCCTCCTTTGAGGCAGCAGTGGTAGATGTGGATGCCACATGAACCCCACTCCCTGTTCCTCAGTCTTGTGTGAACTTAAAATGGACTCAGTGATCTCTACAGCTATTACTATAATTACTCCCACAAATCGTGAACCTATTATTTATTTATGCCTACGATTTGAATTTCCAGACTCCATTTTCAAAGTGGCTCGGATTGTAGCTGTAAGAGGATCAATGCACAGAGTCTCTTTTTTCTACCTCTTATTCACATGCAACAAAAGTCTTTGAGCAACTTTCCTTTGAATTTTCGAAAATTCTTTTTGCAGTCATTTGCACAATATTTACACAGCTTGTAAGACTTCTAAGCCCTCTTTCTTCTTCTAGATGGAAAAGTCCCTATTTTTATTCTTCTTCAACTCAGGCCTAGGTTATGTTCTTTTAAGCAACGTATTTTCAATTCAAAAGTTCTATTTACATCCATTATGAGATCAGAGCCAATCTCCTCAATGACTCCTAACAGTTCAGCTCTTAATGCTGCATTCTCTTGAGGAGATTGTGGAGCTGTCTTTCAGAATCAGAGTTCTTAAACCACTCAGCCTTGGGGGAAAAGACACAGCCAATGACAGAAGTGCATTAGCCTAGATTCCAGGAACTCTCAGCAAGATCTCGACAATCAGTATCAAATTCTCGGACCTCGTTCTCCCCGGCATTTGTAACCAGATAAGTCCACTCGGGAGAGGAATACCTCTGATACAGCACACTTGTTCTCCTGGACATCCTAGCACTTCCTGTGGCTTGCTCAGCGTCACTCAAATCAGACTCCGAAGATTCACTTATCGGTGCAAGTTCTCTTTCAGATGCAAGTCTCAGGTTTCTCCTCCTCTGTCTCACCGGCTACGTTTAATCTGCAGCATCTTTCTTCCTTGACAGCACATGACCATTTTCTATGTTAGTCTCTTCAGCTGAGTCTTACTCAATACCACTTGCAACATTACCATCTCCCGTAGATTCTAAACCAGGATCTTGAGTGGCTCGTCCCCCCTCAGCCTGATCTGCTCGGTATCCAGCCTCTTCAGGAACCTCCACAGCATGGCTTGCCCTCTCCGGTGAACCGTCAGTCACGGCTGGTGCTACTTCTGGGAGGAGCTGTTTCATCGAAGGGACCTGTGACTTGTCAGGTATGGGAAGCATCGATCCAGTTTGGTACTCCTCCACACTTCACAGCAGTATTCATCACCAGTATCATCATCATCATAAAAGCTTTATTCAATCTTGAATACAAACAAAGATCATAAAAGCACAGACAATATTAACAAGAATAAAATTAATCAAAAACTCCAGTAAATACATTAAAATTACAGATATATCCCAATTTTTAAATTAGTTAAAAAGCTTTATTTTCTTTACACAGGTCCAGAGGAAGTTTGCCATTATGTAGCTAATAAAAGGATCGCCAAGTTTTTTGAGATAGGTAAGGGCCACTTTACATTGCCTACAATTGTGCTGTTTCAAAACCGTTAACAAATACCTTGCTTGCTCCTCTTTGTACAGATCACAGAATAAAATAATGTGTACGTCGGATTGATCTGACATTCCGTCACATGGGCAAGCAGAAAGGTCGCTAAGCTTATATTTTCCCGCTGGATACCCTAACAACAGTGGGAACAGATACGGAATCTTACTAGTCGGAATCTGTGTTTTAGATTTAAAATCTCCTCTAAGTAATGATAGTCAGACTCTAGTAGGGGTGCGAAACTCATATATGTCTTGACTGATGGCTTATCTTTGTGTATCTCTGTATACTCGTGGGCCATATTAGCCAAACATTTTTCTTTTAAAAGTGTCTTTGAAATTTGGAGACAATTGCTTAGATTTTCATACAGGTCCTCCATTCCCAGTCTAATCAGAGTCGATCTTACATAGCCCAACCATCTTAGTTTGTGCACGTTATCCAGCTCGAGTCAGCCCTTTATGATGTGTTGTATTAGGGAGAGCAAGTTCTTTCTCCAGATTGAGTACCATAGCACTAAAGGGGCTAGTCTTATCTGATAGCTGAAAACTGAAAGTCCAATTCCACATGGCAGTTAAAATTGGGGAATGAAACCGGTAAGGCATTGGCCGTTTCAGAAATGTATCCTCAATAGTCTGCACATGGGCAGTATTAGAAATATCCCACCTCCCCGCTCCATAGGTGGTTAGGGATACTGCCTTTGCCTTGTAGATACTTTTTATAATTCTTAGAGGCTTAGAGCCCAATCTTTCAGAAAATCTAATAATACCTGTCAGGCTTTTTTCGATTTCCAGGCCCCTATTTTTAATCATAGGTGCCCAAGTATGGTGCTTATCAAATATGAGACCCAAAATAGGGGATGGAATCGACTATCTCCAGTTTGTGAGCCTCTAAGTAGAAGGAAGGGGTTTTACCTTGCCCTTCTTGCCTTGCTATTAAGATAAATGATTTTGATTAATTTACCCTTGGATAAAGGGAGCTCATAAACGAGGTATAAGCTGTTAGCATATGCTGCAACGCCCTCCCCATTCAGCCACTAAGACTGTATCATCTGCATATGCAAGGAGAGGCAATGATAGTGACCCGAACTTTGGAATTCCTGGGCTATACCTGCAGTGCCGCTCTTACCCCATTCATATACAAGGAGAAAAGGAAAGGGGCGAGAACGTACCCTTGCCTAGCTTCTCAAAGAATCTTAAAAGAACGGGTACTAGACCCATCCTTACTATACCGCACTGAGGCAGTGGTCTGGGAGTAGAGGTGTCTAATGAGCACTGGGGGATCCACCTCCATGGCCTCCATTATCTCCCACAGCCTACTATGATTTACACAGTCAAATGCGGCTGAGAGATCTATGAAGGCCATGTAGATTGATTCACCTCTAGCCCTGATATATTTTTCAACTATAAGACTTAAATTCAGGCACTTGTCAATGGTACCTCCAGCCCGTTGGAATCCATATTGGTCTGGGATCAGTATATTTTTGTTGTTTGCCCATTATTCCTGCAGGTGTAGTAATAGCCACCCCATTAACTTTGAGGTGCTGTCCAGAAGGGATATTGGCCTATAGTTCCCTGGCTCGCTTTTGGCTCCCTTTTTAAAACTAGGAATGATAACACTTGTGTCCCATGATGCCAACGAGCCAGCTTTGGCAATGGCATTAAATACATTCTGTAATAGGTCTATGGGGACCTCGTCTGGGCCTGGGGCCTTCACCCTGCTGCACCTATCCAGCCCTTTAATTATTTCCTCAAGAGTAAATACAAGAAAGTTCGTGTGAGGAAGAGGGACTGGGGATGCTCTACCATCTGGGTTACCCCTGACCCAAAGATTTTCTCAAAATGAGCCACCCAAGCATCCTCACCCACATGGGATTCTAGGGTTGGATCAGCGGCATCCATTAAAGAAGGTTTGTTTACCACCCTCCAGAAGTCCCTGCTATTGTTAGTTATGGCAGCCCTTTCCAGTTCTTCCCAGGCCTCTTCTCTCAGGGCTTTTTTCCTCTGCTTCCTAGAATCTTTATATATCCTTCGTAAGAATTTTATTCTCTCTTGGTTTCTGGGTACTTCTTTCAACAGCAGTATTCATTACCAGTATCACTTGATATGGTCCACAACACCAAAAGTCAAGACAGTTTTTCCTCAAGTGGTTTCAGACAAGCACCCAATCACCTGGACTCAGGTTGTGGCAGAGGTCTTTTGAAGTCTGTGGAGTTGTTGCTTCAACCTGATGAGACACAGAACAAACCACATCAGCCAATCCCTTACAGTAGTCAAGGATCAAGCTATCTGTGATATTGATCAATGCAGTGGCAGTACAGCAGGCAAGTGCATCACTCTTCCCATCAAGATTTCATGTGGCGATAGCTCAGTTCTCCTGTCAGGAATGCTGCTCAAACTCATCAGAACCAAAGGCAATGCATCGGTCATTTTAAAGATGTTGAAGCAAACTCTTTAGCCAGTCTTGCCTTTAAGGTCCTGTTAATTTGCTCCACTATGCCAGATTCCTCTGGCCTGTAACTAGAATGTGGTCTCTGATCCACTCTCAAGGCGGTACACAACAATTTCATGACTTTGTTATGAAAGTGCGTTCCTCATTCCGACTTCAATATAGTTGGAAATCCGAATCTATGAATGAGATCCCTCAACAATAACTTTGTTACTGTGAGACTATCACACCTTCTAGTTGGATAAGCTTTCACCTATCGAGATAACATGTATAACATGTACACATCAACCAAGATGTATCTCAATCCATTACACACAGGCATCTCAACAAAATCCAATTTGATCCAATTGAAAGGACCCCCTGATCTGCCAGTGTGGCTCAAGGCAACAACTGTCTTCTTTCCTGCATTCATTTGTTGGCACATGACACACCGATGATACACTGCTTCTGCAATCAGACAAAACTTTGGATTGAGCCAAGTCTGCCTGAACAATCTCACCATTGCATCCCTTCCTATGTGAGCTGCTCCATGAATTTGCCTTGCCATTGGGCTTAACAGACAAACAGGTAACACTGCCCTACCATCAGCTGAAACCCATATGCCATTTGCTCCTTTCTCACAGCCTGCTCTGATCCAACCGGCTTGTTCCTGATCTGTGACTTCCAGTTGCAAACGCTTGACTTCATCCCATGTGCCTACAACAGCTAGCATCATGCTGAATTTGGAGTTCTCTGTACTCTCGCCAATGTATTCCCCATTGAAAATACATCCATGTGCAGCACAAAAGCGAGGAACTTTGTCAGCATATCGGTTCCCTGTGGTGACAAAGTCATCTCTCCTTCCATGGGCTGTGCACTTCATGACAGCTACTTCCCTTGGTAATTGCAATGCTTCCAGCAGTTGTCTTACATATTCCCCATTCCTAATTGGTGATCCTGATGACGTTAGGAACCGTTGCTGTGATCATAGCTGTCCGAAGTCTTGAACCACACCGAAACTGTACTGGCTATCGATAATAGACGGTGACTCGGATCCGTTCAGAAACTCGACATGCACGGGTCAAGGCAATGAGTTCAGCTACCTGCGCGGAGTGTACTCCCTGTAAGCAAGCAGCTTCCACCACTCCGGAGATGGTAGAGAGAGCAAACGCTGCTCTCAAATTACCTTCATTGTCTTTTAGGCATGAACCATCAATAAGGACTTGATCGGGATAAGACAATGGCTCATCGACAATGTCAGGTCTTGACATGGCTAAAGTCAAAAAAGAAACACTTTTGGATTAATGCACACTTATCACACCATTCATACACAAACCACCTCTCAACAGTAGGATGACAATGGACACGAGGGACGCAGCAAAAAAAAATAATCTAAAAGAATACAAATCTAGAAAAATATACAAATTTATTCATGATCAAAAAACACCGTACATATCATAATACATACACAGCTCTTAACACTTCCAGACCTGGACTGAGAGAACATGTTCAGACCATATAGTCTACAACACGGTGTAATCTTCGTTTAAAAAAAAAACCACATATATATATATATATATTACGAACAATTTCTTAGGAGAAGAAATCAGAGGCCGGAGGGGAATTCAGGGTAAACAACATGCTTTAATGATGAGATCACAGTTGCGGCGGATGCATTTCGGCGTGATAGCCTTCTTCAGCGCCCAACACTGTGGTAAGTCCTTCACCTCTTATCTCCATCCTGTGTGAAGTACGTGCTTGCATCCAAAACTCCTCCCCCTGATGCAGTTGGCACACCTGTGTAGAGTTCGTATTCAGTTCATCGAACTACACCTCCCAGCATGCACTGTTTTGGCCTGGCTGAGATGGTGGCATGGGGGGGCAAGTAAGGACCGTGGGTCCGTGCAAGCTGCAGGTGAGTGGCGAAGGAACCCTCTGGATCAAATCACAGAGCACGGCTGCTTCCCTTAGTCCTCTCGTACCGCTACCGCCGCTCCTCCCAGGGTCACATGTGGGTAGGGGCTGTCTAATGGAGACAACACGCCCAATTGAGATGAAATACCTCAGTCTGCCCATGTTCGCCTGAGGTACCTGGCTGTCTCCGGACACATCGATACCTCGATCACGAACACCCTGAGAACAGCAAAGAGCCAGTAAAAAGTCCGGGACACTTAATGTAGCAGGGCCTTCTGTGCTGCGTCTCTGGCTGGTGCAGAATATATTAAGAAGAATTTCTTAGGAGAAGAAATCAGAGGCCGGAGGGGAATTCAGGGTAAACAGCATGCTTTAATGATGAGATCACAGTTGCGGCGGATGCATTTCGGCATGATAGCCTTCTTCAGCGCCCAACACTGTGGTAAGTCCTTCACCTCTGATCTCCATCCTGTGTGAAGTACGTGCTTGCATCCAAAACTCCTCCCCCTGATGTAGTTGGCACACCTGTGTAGAGTTCGTATTCAGTTAATCGAACTACACCTCCCAGCATGCACTGTGTCGGCCTGGCTGAGATGGTGGCGTGGGGGGGCAAGTAAGGACAGTGGGTCAGTGCAAGCTGCAGGTGAGTGGCGAAGGAACCCTCTGGATCAAATCACAGTCCGCGGCTGCTTCCCTTAGTCCCCTCGTACCGCTACTGCCGCTCCTCCCATGGTCACATGTGGGTAGGGGCTGTCTAATGGAGACAACACGCCCAATTGAGATGAAATACCTCAGTCTGCCCACGTTCGCCTGAGGTTCCTGGCTTTCTCCGGACACATCGATACCTCGATCACGAACACGCTGAGAACAGCGAAGAGCCAGTAATAAGTCCGGGACACTTAATGTAGCAGGGCCTTCTGTGCTGCGTCTCTGGCTGGCGCAGAATATATTACGAAGAATTTCTTAGGAGAAGAAATCAGAGGCCGGAGGGGAATTCAGGGTAAACAGCATGCTTTAATGATGAGATCACAGTTGCGGCGGATGCATTTCGGCGTGATAGCCTTCTTCAGCGCCCAACACTGTGGTAAGCCCTTCACCTCTGATCTCCATCCTGTGTGAAGTACGTGCTTGCATCCAAAACTCATCCCCCTGATGCAGTTGGCACACCTGTGTAGAGTTCGTATTCAGTTCATCGAACTACACCTCCCGTGGGGGGGCAAGGAAGGACAGTGGGTCTGTGCAAGCTGCAGGTGAGTGGCGAAGGAATCCTCTGGATCAAATCACAGTCCGGGGCTGCTTCCCTTAGTCCCCTCGTACCGCTACCGCCGCTACTCCCAGGGTCACATGTGCGTAGGGGCTGTCTAATGTATATATATATATATATATATATATATATATATATATATATATATAAATACACAAAACACAATAATATACAGAAAAACTGGGAACATAAAAAGGAAAAACGAATCCCTATTTCCAAAGAAAACCAGTAAATCATACAAGAATCAATTTTAATACCTGTAATTGATTTGTGAAAATGCTGAAATTTGAGACAATTGTCACCATAGATTTTACGCAGTTTTCTTCTAAAAGCATCGACGCGCTTCGGTGTGCGCTAATTTTTGGCCAACACCTTCTTCAGGAAAGTTTATTAAAAAAGTCCCAATCAAAGTAAACATCTGTAGATTCTGGCCACACAGCGGTCTCCAGAAAGCACTGCCAGCGGGAACTCAAAGAAAACACTGCCAGCGGGTACTCTAACTCGTCAATACCTTTAAGCAGATTCAGATCTCAGTATCGTGTCTAGCAATTATAGGGTGCTTGTCAACCATCTCTAACTTTATCACATCCTTCCATGTCTGAGTTTTTCAATGTAGTACATACAACTCAGGCCTTTCAAAGGTCCTGAACAATGCGATATTTCACGCTTGGTTTCTGCAATCCCATGATGGGCAAATTGCACAGACTTCCCATGATCACCCTTAGAATGCCCTGTGCAATCATGGACTCAATTACAGGTGTAATCCCTGCCACCGTTTCTGAGGTCAGATTGTACTGAGGTGTTCTCAGAAATTCTGCATTGGGCTTAATCTGTATGCAGACTGGCTTGACTCCTCAAATCAGTCCAATTTCAGCACTAGAGAAGTCCCATACTACCGGAGAGATGGTGTCTCTCAAATCCAACTGCATGTCTTCCACTGTCAGTAAAGGAAACATAGCTGTGTAATGGTTCTGATTAGCCAATTTGAGAGCAATGTCCTCATCATTAGTCTGCAATTCGCTTCCATTTGGCGTGCAATAGATGGTACAATTCAATTTGCACAAGAAGTCACGCCCTAGCAAACAGACTGGACTTAACTCACAAACCACAAACTGATGGTTATCCTTGAAGGTTCCCATTTTCACCGATACCTCTTCTGTCAAATGGTTTGTCATTTTTTTGTTTGAGACTCCTACAACTTGTATTGACTTTCCCGAGAGGAGCAGGTTTGAAATTACTGCAGATCTCACAGTAGAACGGGTAGCACCAGTATCAATCAAAAATGTAATGGAATGACTGTCTACATCTGCTTCGACATATGATATACTCTGGTCTACCTCTAAGACTGCACCAAGCATACAGTCTTCTTCTGAGGCACCGTCATAAGGGCAGGTCCTGATCAAATCCATCCAGTGATTCCATGAGGGGCATCTCATTGTAGGTTCTATTGCCCTGTGAGACTCTCAGAGGTTGGGGCACTTGTGCTAACTGGTTCTGATTCCCTCCAGCATTAAGAGATCTCGGCCTAGTCACTGTCGGTAACTGATTTACCCCATCTTCCACTTGCATGAGTTCTCCTTCCTGCACCTGATTCACAGGATTTAGACGACACTCACACTTCCAATACCCGATCTATGACAAGAATGACAAGCTGTGGTCATTTTCAGGGTTGCAACATCGATCCCTATCTTAGGATCTATGGGGACACCTCTTCCTCTTCCCTGTCCTGTCGGTCCTTCGACTGATGTAACTTAAACACCTCCTGGAACATTCCCTTGACTACGAACTATCATTCACTCTGTACCTGTTCTCCCATCTGTGCATTTTGCATTCGAACCAGCATAATTTTCTCCTTTATTCTCCTATGCTTGGAATCCAACTCATCATTGCAATACCTGGTGTACCATAGAATTTTATCCACTGACTTATTTTGCCAGCAGATTAAATGTTGCTGGATCATGAGGTTAACCTCCAGCCCCATATCCTTAGGGTCGAGTGTGTACAACCTGCTGTAATGATTAAAGGCTTGCAAACTTGCAATTGCCTATCGTAATAAGCATGACTCTTTAGGCTCCTAGGTCGTTTGATGAATCTTAACCCAATCGATGTCTTGAGGGGCTACTTTGGACTGCAACCATGTGATCATTTGATCGTACTTTTTGATAACCAAAGGTGAAAGATCATGAGTTACTGAATCCCTTTCTGACTCTGCAGCAGTCTTCCCCACCAGCATTTGGAACAGGTAACAAGGTAGCAGAATTTAACACAGACAACGCATCAGGGTCACATTCTCAGCAGCAAGGAAAACCTGCCCATATCGTGTCAACCTGTTATTAGTCAAATGCTCTGTTTTAGTCCTCGACATCAGGAGTTCAACTGAATGCGGTACATATACAGGTAGTGGATGATCTATCACAATGCTCTCACATCATTCAATACTGACACCTGCTGCAGCAACGAATTTGAGACATCCGGGCAACACTGAAGCTGCAAGATTTTAATATAGCTGAGAAATAGGCCACTGGTCTACGGGCACCTCCATGTGTCTGGGTGAGTACAGAAAGAGCACAACCCTCCCGTTCATGACAGAATAAGGAGAATGTTTTGTTGTAATCCGGTATTCTTAAAGGCTCGCTCATAACTCCAGGAAAGCAAGCAAACAGTCGTTATCCCAAGGTACTGGATCACAAACATCCTTGTGGGTCAGCATCTTCAAAGGCTATGCCATCAATGAGAAATTAGGAATCCATTGTCAGTAGTAGCCAACCATGACCAAGAGCATCCTGACCTCTTTCTGGGTAGTAGGTAGATTCACTATCATCATCGCCTCCTCCTTCCTGCACCTGATTCACAGGATTCAGATGACATTCATGCTTCCAATGCCCGATCATGTGACAAAAATTACAAGCAGGGGTTATTTTCATTGTCGCAACATCGATCCCTGTCTTAGAATCTATGGGGACACCTCTTTCTCTTCCCTGTCCCGTCGGTCCTGCGACTGATGTAACTTAAACACCTCCCGGAACATTCCTTTAACTATGAACTATCATTCACCCTGTGCCTGCTCTCCCTTCAGTGCATTTTGCATTTGAACCAGCATAATTTTCTCCTTTATTCTCCTATGCTTTGAATCCACCTCATCATTGCAATACTGTGCGTACCATTGAATTTCATCCACAGACCATTTTGCCAGCAGATTAAGTATTCCTGGATAATGAGGCTAACCTTCGGCCTCAACCATGTCACAAATTTTGAAACCAATTGTCGAATATGTCTAACCTGCTGTAATGCTTAAAGTCTTGCAGTAGGCTATGGTAATAAGCATGATTCTTTAGGCTCCTGGCTCGTTCGATGTATCTTAACCCAGTTGATGTCTTGAGGGGCTATTTTGGACTGCAACCATGTGATCACCTGATCGTACTTTTTCATAACCAAAGGTGAAGGACCATGAGTTACTGAAACCCTTTCTGGCTCTGCAGCATGCCACTCAATAGCAATTTTGCAAGCAGACCACAGGTCACTAGGAACTACAATTTCAAACAAGGTATTTAAGTCAGTCCACAACAACTTCGAGATCTTAACAAAGCGATCGCCTTGCTCGTACCACTCAGCTGGTTTCTCCCTTAGCCTGGGGAAATCATTCATAAATGCAGCTAGGTCACCTCAACTCCAGGGGACATGCACATACCCTCCACTAGGCACCTCCCGTAACGGATATGCCTCGACCCCCTGTGTCTCCTCTCCTGGCGGCGGTGTTTCCACTGTCTCTTTTCTCACACCCTTCTTCTTTGACCATCTTTCCTCCCACTTTTCCAACACACTTCAACCCCTCGTTCCTACAACCAACTCTCGGATTTGTGTCTTCTGTCCCGTCACTCTTTTCTCCAGCTCCTGGTCACTGTAGTTAAGCATATTATTTTTCCTGTAACATTTCTGTTCGAGGCATGTTACTCCATATCTTTAAGCCAACTCTGATAACTTCTCATGCGCTCATTTTGCCCTGCGGGTGACATCCTTGGATACAAACAACAGGTCCTTTGGCTCATAGGTTTCGACTCTATCCAACAGTAAATTCCCACTGATGATCCCGTCTACCTCATCACATGCAATAGGTTAGCCTTCACTGCAGCCTTGTTGGTACCCTGGCTTGATGTATTATCCTTGCTATTGTTTTGGTCTCTTAACCAGGATTCCAAGTCTACAACATCTAAGACATGCTGCTTCCAGCGGCTCCTTCACTTGAACCTGCTTCTGAGGCTGCACCAATTGGTCCTCTCACTGGAATTTCTCACATCCGCAGGTCTGAACTAGTGTTTGCCATAGGTATAGGCCGTATAGTACTGGAGCCAAAGTGTACTCCTGAAGGATTGGCAGTAGCTGCTAAAGGGGTACTAGATTCCACAGGTATCAAAGATGGTCAATTCCCATTCGGGCTCCCTGTCTTGCCCAATCCAGTCCCTTCAACCTGTATGGGCTGTCACTGACTAAGGTTTCTCACTGAGCTCGGGTCGTACACAGGGACAAGAGCAACAGTGACTGGTACCTCAAGAGCTTCCGGTACCCGTGAAGCAGCGCTAGCTCCATTCTGTTTCGTACCTCCTAAGGTGGACACTCCTGTCCCCCCTACTCCTTCGGATATTCTGCCCACAACTCCTGTACCAGAACCCACTTGAGCTGTCGAATTTCCCATGTTTTCAGGACTACCCAAGTCTCGCCCCCGTCCCCTGATTGTGGACTGTAAGGTGGAGGATGTTCTGATAACAACCCATCCAACAAGCTGACTTTGCTGTCACTACTGTCACTTCCATTTGCCTTCTTACTCCTGTCTCGGGGACCTCCTTCTTCTACCAGCACTGGATATAACCTTTCTCATTCTATGGTAAACACTCTCTATTTCTTAAACTGTGCGTCCCACTGTGCGTTTTGATATGACCTCACAGTATTCTTCATCCTCTCTTCGTATTTCTCCCTCTTTTTAGCATGTGCCGCACGCCACGCATCCAGGAATCTAACGCTTCAAACTGTGTTGGTATAGGCAAAGGTTGCATCGAGATGTTGGAATAAGCTTGATGGCTACTTGTTTCTGAGGTTATGGTGCCAATGATGACATTGTGTTGAATCCACTCCAAGAGTACGGATTGTTAATACCTGTGAGGCACCTTTCCTAACTTTCTTTAATTTTATATGTTGGGACGGAAAAGTCCTTCACATGATGATGGACGTGTTCCCCTACCTTGAGTGCCCTAGCTGCAATGATTTCTAGATCCCTGGTGCTGATTTGGTTTTAATGGACAAAAACGGATCATCTGTATGCACCATGACATAGGCCTGTCTCACAGGTTGTAGTCTTTTTGGACCAGGAGGGACAGGCAAAGCGATTCCCTCATAGTGGTGTAAGGCTACTGTATTTGCCACGAGTTTAGTAGCACAAGCGCGGTGGTGCCTGCATTCTGTGTAGTGATCGTTAGAAGGAAACTGGCCTTTTTACCTTTGTTATTTGAGTGAGGCCTACCAGCTCCCTTATTTATAGTTCCGCTGCTGTGTGGTTAACTCACCCTTAGACTGCTTCAGCTTGATGTGTAGGGATATGCAGTGCGTGTGCATGATACATGTGCTGGGTGTATGTGTGCCTGTGAATGTTACAATACATGGAAAATTCTGGGTTCCGTTTTGGGGACCCAGGGCTGACTGGAGGAGCATGAGGAGGTAATGAAATCCCCCAGACAGATTTGTGGATTGGTACATTCCTGTGAGCTGGGTGCGACACACTCTGGAGAAAGAACAACCAGGCTCTTTAGTACCCTTCAAAGGGTGTTGTTTGATTCAGAGAGAGGTCACTGGAAAAGGGCCAGGCGCATCTCAGGAAGGAGATGGGGCTGATAAGAGAAGACTTAGTGTCAATGCTCTGCCTTACTCCACTTCTTCTGTTTACATAGGTACCCCCCGTTGAGTTCTCTCCTGCACCGTAAAATAAAGCACAAACAGGTTGTCTTCAAACAAATGATAAGCAATAAGCTATAGGTTCAATTCACCTTCTTGTCCAGTTTAATATCTGCATCCACAAATGGTAATATAGTACATAGAGAAGAGTTTGTACCCCTCCGGCTTGAGTTAGCACCGCACTCTCCAAAGATCCTAATTACTCTCAATTGGGTGAGACTGGGGTAGTGATTCCAAAACCACCCAGGCAAAGCGTTCCAACTCGCACAAATGTTTTAGAAGGAGTTTTTTCCCAGACAGCGTTTTTTAACACCGTTTTCCCCGCAAAAGAAAGCAGCCGCTTTTCTCCTCCAAGAACGGGGAAAACAAACACAGGTTTTCTGAATACTCTAGCGTTTCTGACACATACCGTCGTGTGTGTCACCAGAAATGTACAACGCTAGTTCAGCGTGTCCCAGGGTCCGTGTGCCTCCAGCCGGCAAACACACGGAATTACTTCGTACTCACGGTAGCTCCGATATCCAAATGTCCGCTCCAAGACGTGACTCACCCTCGGCAAAATTATCGGCTCCGTTCTTTGTTGTTTCCGGGCTTATGTTCTGGGACTACGCGTCTGACGTCATGCGCCACGTACCCCTTGGCCCTCTGGGGGTTGTGGTCCTAAAGAACGTGGTTGCCGTTTACCACGCATTGCGCGGACAGCGGTCCACGAAGCCTGATTCCTGACAGTACATCCCCCCTCACAAAGGACGCTGTCCAGGGCCCGGCCGATCAGGACGCCGGCGGTGAAAACAGGACACAAGGCGGGGAGCATGCACAGACCTCGCAGGCTCCCAAGAGTTCTCCTCCGGCCCGTAGCCCTTCCAAGAAAGCAGGTATTGTAGTCTCCCCCACACCCATCTAGAGTCCAACACCCTCAACAGTTCGTATTCCTTCTCTTGTTGCACCCAAACAGGCACAGGAGGACGATGAACAGGGACCCGAGAGGGTTTCAGAAGGGACACGTGAAACACAGGGTGAATCTTGAAGTGAGCAGGCAACTTCAACTTCACGGCAACCGGATTAATTAATTTTACCACCCGGTAAGGACCTATGAATCTAGGGTTGAACACGCTATACCTCCGGAATGTTATATGTTTGGTGGACAACCACACCAGGTCCCCTTTCCTGTACACAGGACTCGGTCTTCGGTGTTTATCAGCCTGCGCTTTATATCTCCCTTTGGCACGAACAAGGTTCCTGCGCGTCGCCAGAAGAATCTTACGAATGCGCAACAATCTTGCCTTGACGTCTGGCAAATTGACATGTCTCTGGGAAGGATTAATGGATTGACCCTTGGGTGATGGCCATATGTGCTAAAGAAAGGGGCATGACCTGTCGAGGAATGTTGTGTGCTGTTGTAAGCCAGCTCCGCAACCCACAACCAATCCACCCAGGAATCTGAGTCTGCCTGAACATAGCAGCGGAGATACTGTTTTAGTGACTGTTTGAGCCTCTCAGTTTGACCATCCGACTGTGGATGATAGCTGGTGGATAGAGAAGATGATATATGTAACTCAGCACACCATACCTTCCAAAAGCCTGCAGTGAAATGTGCCCCCCTGTCCGACACTATCACTTTCGGGAGTCCATGTAACCTCACTATGTGTGTTAAGAGTAGATGTGCTAACTGACCCGCTGTAGGTACTTTTTCACAAGCGATGAAGTGGCCCATTTTTGTGAGGAAATCCACCACTACTAGAATGGCGGTTTTCCCTTGATCTTTCGGCAAACCAACAATGAAGTCCACTGACATGCTTTCCCAAGGCATTTCAGGAGTGGGTAAAGGTTGTAGGTATCCCTGGGGTTGTTGTCTATCCGATTTCATTCTGGCGCATTGCGCACACTGGGTTCCCCAGCGTTTCAAATCCGGGCGGATGGAGGGCCACCAAAACTGCCTCAACGCTTTTTCCAGAGTCTTCACATGTCCCATGTGTCCTGCACTAGGCATTTCGTGGCACCATTGAAACACAGTACGTTGTAAGGACTTGGTGGGCACAAGCACTTGTTTCCCTTTCATGGCTACTCCTTGTCTCAACTTCCATTCAGGATGATGACGAAGCCAGGTTCTCCAAACGCATGACCGAATCCCTGAGCGTAAGGATTGGACAAAATCACTGGATTGGGTAGCACAAACTACTTTCGCTGGGTCTATGATTGATCTGGTCGGAGTCAGGGTGTGCATCACTGGATGTTCTTGCCGGGTCAGGGCGTCTGCTTTTTTGTTGTTCACTCCTGGCCTGTAGGTAACAACGAATCGATACTCCTCGAAGAAAAGCATCCAGCGTAATTGTCTGGGCGTGAGATGTCAGGCTGCTCTTATGAACTGCAGGTTATGGTGATCCGTATAGACCGTTACCTGATGAACTGCTCCCAAGAGCCAATGCCTCCACTCCACAAAGGCGTCTCTTATAGCCAGCAACTCCTTTTCAGCTATTGTGTAATTGATTTCCGCCGGACTGAGTTTTCGTGACATAAAGGCGATAGGGTGTAGAATGCCTGTGTTTTCCTGTCTTTGGGAAAGAACCGCCCCCAAGGCCACTTCAGATGCATCGGCCTCTACTATAAACGGCAAGTCGGGGTTTGCATGTTTTAGTATTGGAGCACCGAAAAAGGCTTCTTTCAACCCATCGAACGCTTGCTGGGCCTCTCCACTCCAGATGAACGGGACGTTCTTTCTTGTTAGACGGGTCAAGGGGGTCACCAGGGCAGAAAACCCCCCAATGAACCTTCTATAAAAGTTCGCAAAACCCAGTAGGCATTGGATATCCTTGACTGTGCAGGGACGAGGCCAGTCCTTTATGGCTTGGACTTTCCGCTCAGCCATTACCTGGCCTGAAGGCGTAAGCATTACTCCCAAGAACTCGACGGTGGTCACGTGGAACTCACATTTCGTGATCTTACAATAGAGATGGTGTTTCATCAGGGCTTCTAGCACCTGGCTCACGTGCTGTTGATGTTCACCCTTTGTGCTGGAGTATACCAAAATGTCATCGATATAAACGACTACAAAGAGGTCTAAGTACTCTCTCAACACCTCATTCAAAAAGTATTGGAACGCGGCTGGGGCGTTACACAGCCCAAAGGGCATCACTAAATACTCAAAGAGCCCATACCGCGTCTTGAATGCCGTCTTCCATTCGTCACTCCTTCTAATGCGAATCAGGTGGTATGCCCCTCGCAGATCCAACTTGGTGTATATAGTTGCTGCTCTAACTTGTTCCAATAGAACAGGAATCAGGGGTAACGGGTATTGGTTCTTTACCGTGATGGTGTTTAAAGCACGGTAGTCGATACAACACCTCTTTTCACCGTTTGCTTTTGCTATAAAAAACTACGGTGACGATGCAGGTGACCGAGAAGGGCGAATGTACCCTAGAGCCAGATACTTATCCAGATATGTTCTCAGGTATTCGTTCTCCGGCACTGTAAGGGCATAAAGCCTGCCGTTTGGTATTACCGCGTCTGGAACGAGATCGATACGACAATCGAAGTCTCTGTGAGGCGGGAGGGCCTCAGCATGTTCCTCGCTGAACACTTTTGCGTAGGCGGCATAACAGGACGGGAGTTCCACTTCTTTCTCGGCTGCTGTGGCGATGTTAAACACCCTTGCCAAGGCATGAGACGGACTCTCAGTAGTCACCAAACAGTGTTCCTTACAATAATCCGAGTCGAAACTGATTGTTTTCGAGGTCCAATGGATGTAAGGTTCGTGTTTTTGAAGCCAAGGGAGCCCCAAAATGATGCCATATTGGGGTGCTTGGATAATGTTAAACGAAATTGTTTCTTGATGCAAGTCGTTACATACGCACAAAAATTCCGGCGTGTGGTATTTTATGGGTCCTGCGATCAGTTCACTACCGTCGACCGCATACACTGGTTCAGGCTGTTTCTTTGTTATGAGCTGAATACCCAGCCTTTCTGCTTCGGTATAGTCCATAAAACACCCAGTGGCCCCGGAGTCCACCATTGCTTTTACTCCCTGTTCTCCGGTATTCAGCAACAACACCAAGGAAAGGTAGACATGATTCTTTTCTTGATCACAACAGGCTGTGACTGAAGGGATAGTGATCCTGCTTGAGGGTTCCCCTTCTTCCACTCTCAAGCACTGGGGTTTTCCGACTTCTTCTCAACTGTTCCTGCTGCCGCTTGACCAGGTCTGAACCTTCCTGTTTTTGGTTTCACCGGACACTCCCGTAGGAAGTGTCCCTTCTTTCCACAGTACAAACAGAGCCCATTTTTCCTGCGATGCTCTTTCTCGCTAAAAGACAAAGAAGCTCTGACCGCTCCGATTTCCATGGCGTCTTGTGTGGTAGTTGGCTTCTCGTTGCCCCCTCCTCCTCGCTCATGACCCACTACAATAGGCTCTTTCTTTCTTAATTCGCCCTTGCGTTCCCTTATTCTATGATCTAGACGGAGAGTGAGTTCGATCAGCGCCGAACAGGTACGCGGTTGGGGGTCTATGTGCGCCAGCACATCTTTCATCTCGTCATTTAGTCCTTGATAGAACAACGCCGATTGTTTGACCTCAGGCCAATCCGTCTCCGCTATCAGGCGACGGAAGTTGTTCAAATAAGACACCAAGTCCGAGGTGCCCTGTTTAAGCACCAACAGCTCACGGTCTGCTGAGAACATTTCTGCTCTACGATCGAAGGTTTTCTCGAATTCTACTCTGAACTCGTCCCAATCGTAGAGTAAGGGATCGTCTCTCCTAACCACTGGAACCGCCCACTGAGCTGCCTCCCCACCTAGATAGGAAATCAAAAAGGCCACTCGGGCCTGGTTTGTTGAGAACATCTTGGGTTTGCACATGAAGTGTAAGAGTATTTGTGTCATAAACACCTGCACCTTCTTGTTGTCCCCATAAAACCTTTCAGGGGGAGCCAGCGGGATTTGTGTGGGCATTTCTACGACTAGGGAAGATGGAGCGGGTGTACCAGCCCCAGCATCAAACGGATTTCCTTGCATCCTGTCCATACAAGGCCTTAATTGAGCATTTTCTGTTCTGGAAGCAGCGACCTCTCTATTGGAGGCAGCCAGTTCCGTTTGTACCAAAGCCAAGGCAGCCAGAACGTCATCAAGCGTAGCCATTCTCTATCAACACAGCCAAGAGGAGAACAGTAACCGTAGGCCGATAATTCTGTCAGGCTCCACGCGATACTCCTCGGGGCTGTGCTGAAAGACCTTACTCCACACCCCCGCGACCACCCCGCGGCCCGATAGGTATATCACAGACCAACAGGATGATCCCGTGAGCGCGGGAAAGGAAGGGGACAGTGGGGAGGGAGATCTGAAACGACAAAGACAAGGCGTTTAGCTTCACACCCCTCCCTAACTTCTCTATCACTTTGAATCACTATCAGCGTTAGAACATCCCTTTCTATTCAAATCTCTCTCATACCTGTAAAGAAAAATACATAGTCTTGGTATACAGGAGAGGGAGGTGAGGTCCTATCAGTGGCAGCAATCAGCAAAAAGGAATGAGAATGAGCATGAGAATTTATAACATTCGCACCAAGTGCATAAACTACTCCAACACCACACCTACCACTTAGTGTCAATGCTCTGCCTTACTCCACTTCTTCCGTTTACATAGGTACCCCCCGTTGAGTTCTCTCCTGCACCGTAAAATAAAGCACAAACAGGTTGTCTTCAAACAAATGATAAGCAATAAGCTATAGGTTCAATTCACCTTCTTGTCCAGTTTTATATCTGCATCCACAAATGGTAATATAGTACATAGAGAAGAGTTTGTACCCCTCCGGCTTGAGTTAGCACCACACTCTCCAAAGATCCTAATTACTCTCAATTGGGTGAGACTGGGGTAGTGATTCCAAAACCACCCAGGCAAAGCGTTCCAACTCGCACAAATGTTTTAGAAGGAGTTTTTTCTGAGACAGCGTTTTTTAACACCGTTTTCCCCGCAAGAGAAAGCAGCCGCTTTTCTCCTCCAAGAACGGGGAAAACAAACACAGGTTTTCTGAATACTCTAGCATTTCTGACACATACCGTCGTGTGTGTCACCAGAAATGTACAACGCTAGGTCAGCGTGTCCCAGGGTCCGTGTGCCTCCAGCCGGCAAACACACGGAATTACTTCGTACTCACGGTAGCTCCGATATCCAAATGTCCGCTCCAAGACGTGACTCACCCTCGGCAAAATTATCGGCTCCGTTCTTTGTTGTTTCCGGGCTTATGTTCTGGGACTACGCGTCTGACGTCATGCGCCACGTACCCCTTGGCCCTCTGGGGGTTGTGGTCCTAAAGAACGTGGTTGCCGTTTACCACGCATTGCGCGGACAGCGGCCCACGAAGCCTGATTCCTGACACCACTCTAGAGAGATGTGTATTTTCCGCAGGCCTCTTTGTTCCTCCCTCCGTATTTCCATCCCTTCTGCCCTTCCCCAGCGCACCATCTCAGTATGCCATCCTTCCACATCCAGAGGCCTTGCCGACTTCCAGCGCATCGTTATTAACCGTTTCCCAAGCTGTAGTGCCAGATCAACGAAACGGGTAGCTGCACTCCTTTTCTTTTCTCTATGGCCTACCCCTAGCAAGCTGTACAGCGGTGAGGCGTAGGGCCTACCCGGGGCAACCGCCTCTAAGATTTTATGGACTGTTGCCCAGTAATAGCCGAGCCTTGGGCAAGTCCATAACATATGTAGCAGTCTGGCATCTACCGCGCCGCATCTAGGGCATGTATTCGCTGCGCCTGGGAACATGACATGCAATTTGTGGGGAGTGAGATATGCTCTGTGCATGACCATCAGTTGGATGAATTTGAATTTCGGGTTTCGTGACACCCTCTTGGGGAACCTGAGTATCCGCTCCCAGTCCGTATCCCCAATTACTTGGCCCACGTCACCCTCCCATCTGTCCTGTGTTGGCTGCAGTGTGATCGCTCTACCATTTTGGATGCCAGCCGTCAGCCATTTCGTCAGGTGGCTGCCCTTCCCCATCAAATATTGCATTGTGAGGAGCGTGTTCACGGGCGATTCCGTCCCATCCCGTGCCCATGTCGAGGTTATGTATTGTGTAACCTGTGCGTGTAGCAGGAATAACGTGTCGGGGGTATGATGTAGTCGTGTGAAATCCGCGTGGGTCATGAGAGCGTTCTCCGCAAAGAAATCTCCCACTTGTAGGACGCCCGCCTGCTGCCAAGTCCTGAGTTTCAGTTCCGACAATATACCGTCACCCAGTGGGAGTCCCAGCAGTGGTATAGTGGGGGCATAGGACGATGTAGCAGTGGTGTATCTGACCGCCTTTTTCCGGTACTTGACAGCTAGTCGCAGGTGGTATGGTGTCGTGGCCGGCAGTCTAGCATTTGGCAGCAGCAGCCTGTGGATATCGCCCCTGTTCCTGTTTACCTCCGTCATACCTAATTCATGTAAGTTGCGCCCCGCCAACCAGTAAGCCAACCATTGGCCTTTGGCCCAGCTATCGACAAGGGCAGCGTGTTCCAAAACTGTATCTGCGTTTTGAGTGCAGTGATCGCCTTACCCAGGTTACAGTCCAGGAGGTCACGGGCATGCGGTACACCTGTATCCCCAAGTACTTGAAAGACGTGGGCGCTACTTGAAATCTGTGTGGCTCGAATTCTATGTGTGTGTCGTCCGATGGGGTGCTAAAACAGAAGCCATATGATTTCGAGGCATTAATCCCTAATCCCGATATGTCTCGGAAGGTATTAAATATTGTGGGAAGTGGGGCCATATCTGCTGACATGTCATTGATATATAATATGATGTCATCGGCGTACGCCGATATGACATGGGGCACAGCGTTTCTCTGTATCCCCTTTGCACCCGCTAGTGTACGGGCTTTAATTAATAAGGGCTCCAGCGCGAGTATAAATAGCAGCGGCGATAGTGGGCATCTCTGTCGTGTAGCCTTCATGATTTCAACTTGGGCCGAGATACAGTTGTTAGTTCGGACTCGTGCCGTGGGCCGAAGATACAACAACATCACCCAGTTGATCTATTCCTGCGGGATGCCAAATTTGCCCAGGATCGCCACCATATAATCCCATCTCAGGGAATCAAAGGCCTGCCTTAAGTCTAGAGAGATGCACCCCTCTTTATTGTGCCCCGTGCCTTCCAGTTCCAATAATTGGTTCAGTCTTCGGAGGTTCAGAGCCGTGCTCCTACCTGGCACAAAGCCACATTGATCAGGGTGTATTAGAGTAGGGATGTATTGGGAGATGCGAGTTGCCAAAATCTTGCTAAGGATCTTGTAATCCGTGTTTAGCAGTGACAAGGGTCTATAATTCTCAGGCTGTAGCGCATTCCTGCCAGGCTTCAGAAGGGAAACTATTAATGCCTGTAAGGTTGTGGAAGGCAGAGTGCGGCTTTCCATCGATAAGTTGTACAGCTTATGTAAGTGTGGGGACAGGATATCAATGTACGTGAGGTATAACTCAGCCGGCAGGCCGTCCGTCCCCGGTGCCTTGTTTCGTGGCAGGGCCTTAATAGCCTGTCTAATTTCAGCTATAGTTATGTTATGTGCCAAAGCTTTCTGCTGCGCTTTCGTGAGTCTTGGAATGTTTACGTCCGTCAGGAATGACTCCAGTGCTGTGGTCGTCAGGGGTGCATGCGGGCCATATAAGCCTGTGTAATAGTCTTTGAACGCCCTGTTAATTTCTAGTTGTGTTTGTTCTATCATTCCCGACCCGTCTCTCACCTCCACTATTGGAGTAACCGGCGGGGCGTTTCGCACTATTCGAGCCAGTAATGGACCAGATCTATCCGCTTGCGTATGCTGCCTGTACGTGTATTCCTTGTAGTCTATTACGCGCAGCTCTTCCATCAATTCTGCATGCTGTATATGTGCTTCTTGAAGTTGTGTAAGGCCACCCTGTGCACCCGCCGCCTCATTTTCTAGCATGGCCAATTTACCCTCCACTTCTTTGAGCCTCTGTAATACTGAAGATTTAATGCCCACTTTTGTACACATCGCTACTCCACGTATGGTCGCCTTAAAGGCGTCCCATTCGATTTGGCGGGACCCAGCTGTGTTGGTGTTTTCTGCAAAATATTTTGTGATGGCGTCCGATACCGTTGCCCTGAAGACCTGGTCCTCCAACAGTGCGGGGGACAATCGCCAGGTCGGGATTGGAGTAGGAAGCCTAACACATTTTATCACCAGCTCCACCGGGTTATGGTCCGACAGAGTTTTGCCCATGTGCATAATTGAGTCAATGGAACCTGACAATGTAGTAGAGCAAAGGAAGCGGTCTATTCTCGTGTGCAGTTTATGCGGCGGGGAGTAAAACGTGTATTCTTTGTGAGTTGCATATTTGGTACGCCATGCATCCGCTAGATCCCACCCAATTGCCCAGCGCGACAGTGCTTCCGCTTGCTTCCTACTCTCTGTCACATTTAATGGAGGATGGGACCTATCTAGATGCAGGTCCAGCACTGCGTTACAGTCTCCACCCAGAACCCATACATGCTCCGACCAATCTGCTAGCACCCTGCTGATAGTATTGAAGAATTTGGACTGTTCTGTGTTGGGGGCATAAAGGCTACCGAGTACTACCAGAGAGCCATCTAGTAACCCTTTCACAAACACGTATATCTCCCCTCTTTGTCTGTGCGGTGCTCCAGTGCTTTAAAGGGGACCGTGCTTTTTATCCAGATGGCCGCCCCTCAGGAGAACGCTGAGTAATCAGTTGCATATAACTGTCCCTTCCATTTCCTGGCCATCTTGGAGCCCTCTGCGCTGTTTAAGTGGGTCTCCTGTATGCATGCTATTTCCACATTGCGCCTGTGTAGCTGAGCCAGTACCCTGTGCCTCTTGTGCACTGACTCCAGACCTCTCACGTTCCACGTGCAGAGTTTGTAGGTGTTAGTTGTTGCCATGGCTATGCGTGCGTTTGTCGTGTGATCCTGCTCTGTCCTGTATTCCATGTGGTGATGTGTAAGGGATAATGTGCGTAGTCTCAGCGCTTAACTTCCCAACTTTAAGGTCCTTTCCTCCTAACCGTCCAGGACCAAACCTCGGTACCCAACAGGGGTAAACATTTAATACTATTTTGCCTTCGCTAGGGGGGGTGCGCCCCACTGTCCCACTCAGAAGGTGTTAACAAAAGTCTCTGTACATTGTGCCCTGTTAGCTACATGTAACCCCAGCTGTGCATCCCTATCACAATCATTCCTTTATGCATGCATATACATTACCACCCCGCCGTTATCACAGTCAGTTCTTCAGAATTCGTTCACCATCTGCGCCGTAATGCGCGGGAACAATTGCAAGCTAGTGTCTGATTCAGAGGCCAGTGTGTGCGAACTGTCTTTGCTGGCCGTTTCGGCTCCGGTCCTGGCATCATGAGCCGCCAAAGCGTCCGTTGTCAACGTCACCGTTCCCTGGGCTCTTCTCTCTCCCGTCGTTGCATGGGCCCCACTCGCACCAGAGTTTGTGTCCACTGCATCTCGTGGGCTTTGTCTTGGATCTGAGATGCCAGCCGTGTCCCCTCCCATCTCGTGGTCAAGTGGGTCTTGTGATAATCCCGATGAAAGCGTCACTTCGATCCATTCCGACGCCTCTTCCGGCGTGTCGAAGAAGTAGGTTTTGTGATCATGGATAACTTTCAGACGCGCCGGAAAGAACAGGGCATATTTTAAGTTGCGTTCTCGGAGAGTGCGTTTTACGCCCAGGAAGGAGGACCTGGCTTTCTGGACAGCAGGGGTGAAGTCCGGATAGATCGACACCGTCTTATTTTCATAGCGTAATGGAGCCTTCTCCCTTGCCACCCTGAGGATAGCGTCTCTGTCTTTATAATGCAAGATTCGAGCTATTAGCGGGCGCGGAGGGGCTCCCAGTTTTGGTGGTCGCGGGGGCCTCCTGTGTGCACGCTCCACACTAAATAGCGGGGTGAGGTCCTCGGATGCCACAACCGATTTAAGCCAGTCCTTTACAAACTGCGTTGGATTAGTTCCCTCGCTGCGTTCTGGCACGTCAAGGAGGCGTACATTATTGCGGTGCGATCGCCTTTCTGCGTCATCCACTCTGTCCCGCAGCCCCTTCAGTTGTCGCTCCAGGGCCTCAATTTTCGTAGAGTCTTCCGTTGACTACGGTATTAAGTCATCTAGAGCCAGTTTATATTCAGTGACCTTTTCCGCCAATTTACTGTGATCGGCCTTCAAAAGGGACAGTCCGGTAGACATTGTGTCCATTCGAGATTCCAGGGCTTCTCTTGTTGCCCTAATTTCGGTGAGGATCAGGTCCAGTTTAGCCTCTTGCGAGTCCATACCTGTCGGCGGGATTACTTAGTTGTTGGAGGATGCCAGGGGATCCTCGGAGTTGGCAGAGCGCAACGTGGCGTGCACCCCAGAGTCCTGGCGCCCGCCCTTGTTACGGACCATATTGCGACTTGTGCTGTATCCCAGGTGGGACCCTCACTGGCACGTTCAATCACCCCCGCACCACCGATCGCACGGAGGGCTCGGTCTCCCTCTGTACTTCGAGCAGCCGCGTATAAATACTAGGTATGATGCTGTACACAGTCTATCCGCCGTTCTCATTCGTTTACCACATGGTCATCACGTTCAGAGGTCTCTGGCGGGGCAACGATGGGTAGGAAGGACACCTGCAGAGTGGCTGCACAGGGCACCACCGCTCTCCCCGGTGTCTGGGGTAGCCTTTTGATGAAGATATCACTGTGGCTGACATCCAGGTGCAAACCTCTAGTCACTCCCTTGACCTGTGTTGTAGGGCTATCAGAAGTGAGGTTGCTCCTGCTGTGACAGACTTTTTTCTGGAGGAAGGGCAGGGCAGAGGAGTGGGCACTTCAAATGGAAGCAGACCACCAATACAAATAAAAACAAAATACATGGATTGAAAGAAGGGGAGCTCATGGCCCCTAAAATTGTCAACTGTCAAGCAGCAAGTTGGGCTGTGCGAGAAGTAAAATCTTTGCAGGACTTCTGCCTGTGACCAGGACTGGAAGCTAAGGCCTCCCAGTCTCTCTCTCAACTGGGTGAGGGAAAACATGGGGGAAATGTTCTAACCTATGCCCTGCAGTTTGCATGCAGCTCTCTGATCGCAGTTCATAGGTCACTGTGCTATATTAGGATTGTAACTTATGATCTGCAAGTAACCAAACGATCCCTGTGTCAAAAGCAGTAACTCACTGAACTATCCACATACAATGCAGTTCTGTGATCTGCCTGTTTCACGTTCTTTGCAACAGGAATACTAACCATCTGAGCTACTTCATGATGATTCAAAACTGCCACTAGACAAACTTCAATCTCTCTCCAGCAGGAACAATAATTACCAGTTACCATGACATTTTTATTGTTGCCCGGAAAACTGCTGGGCACATAAGGAACTCTGCAGCAGGCGCTTTTAAACCCATAAGTGATTCTAAACATGTGACTGCACCGGTTGCACCGTCATAAAGCCAGCCCTGCATAACCATGTGCAGAGGGAAGTCAGTTACCCTGTATGCCAGGTGGCACTGCCATGAAGATTACCGCTGTACCGATTGGGCTGGAGCCCTCTGCGGAGTGAAGTCAGACACCAGGAGCCACCATGAAGATTACTGCTGTACCGGTCAGCCGTAGCTCATGTGTGGAGTAAGGATGCTGACACTGAATGCCACCTGGGGCCACCAGAAAGGACATGGACCGTTGCCAGGTTCAAGCTATCATTGGAGAAGCGTCCACTGTAGTGACCCATGCGGGTCAGAGCCCTGACTGAGGATCAGATGAACTTACGGTCTCACCGGAGGATGCTCTGTGGATGCCTAGCCACTGCCCTGGCCGAAGCGTGAGTGTTACTCAACAACAGAGCCTCTGTCGCACCCCACAGAGCCTCCAGTTGCACCATCCTCACAGGAGAAGTTAAGATTGATTGCTGGGCCAGAAGACCCCTGGAGAACTTGTTCTGCTACAGAGCGCTTCAGGAGCTGGAACGCCGTTGACTTTTATCAAAGTCAGAATGGTACTCCTGAGACTCGAACTACTAGTGGGTTGTTGGGCCCAGTAGCTCTTGCTTGCTCCGTGACCTTCTGACTGAAATGACTGACTGTGTTTGAAGTGTCAGACCAAGGGTTAAAATGATAAAGTATGATGTGAGGGACACGCTAATGTCCTGCTGTGACTTCAGTTTTAAAGTTTCACTAGGCCCTGGACATATGGATGGGTATTTTTGAGCCCTGTAGCATGGAACAAGGCCTTCTGTTAAATATATTGAACAATAACTAAAAACGCCTTCCAATACAGTCTTGTGGGTTTAGCGTGGTTGAACTTTGGACTACACCTGTTGCCCCTCTTTTATTTCCCTTTTAGGTACCAGCTGTGATAACGTCTCTGTAGAGTTCTGAAACACCTAAAACGTCACAATCTCTCCTCCTCCAGAGGGCTCCTTAGATCACAGATGCTGACCCTTAGAAGCTGAACATTTAACCAGGCTGTTCCACAACTACTGAAAGGAACACTTGATTAGACTCTTATACATTTTGGAGCAACACACCTTCAAGAAGGTTTTCTTTCCATAAACCTATCATTTTTCAGATGGTCCCGAAGCTGTCTTCCAATTGACTGCACCTGCCCCTCCTGTGTCAATGCTACAGACTTTTAATATAATTGGTGCTTTTTAGGAAGTTGTTTCGTCCATTGACCTGCACCTCTACTACTTTCAGGTGGACTGTACACACTCATTATAATTGCCTGTTTTTATGAAGCTGTATCTTCTGGCAGGTTATGCCCCAATTCTTCCAGTTAGACCCACCAGGTTCTTAGTACACCTGATGCTTTTGGAAACTGTTCCTTCCTTTGAGTTGCAGCTCTGCCTCTTCTGGTTGACTCCACAGTCAATTATTGGCGCAGGGATGCATTTTGGGCTAAACAAGCATGAACAATCCAATTGTCATGAACAACAGCCACTCGCAGTCTGGTTGTTTGCATTGTCCCTATGCTACTGGATTATATATTTCCCCAGAACTGTGGTGTTATTAGGTGACATGGAGTAAGTACATAATTTGGGGAATTTTTTGAGATAAGCGTACCATGAAATTCCCGAAATTACATCAATTAGACTGGCATCATTTAAATTTCACACGGGCCTATTACTTACCTTGACAAATGATAGTCTATATAGAGCATTTGATGCTGTTGATCTCATATGGTAACTCAAGACCCATAAGAGCATAAGATCACTCATTGATCTCACCAGTTGCCCATTTAAATTATGAAAAGACTGGGGGTTATTCTGTTTACTATGCCTTCCTGTGCACATATCCTCAAAAAATAAATCAAGCACATGTATTAAGGTTCTGGAAGTCCATTTACAAACATACTCAATCCATTACTTTTAGTGCTAAAGCTAGAGTTTATTTAAAATAAATGAGTATCTGCGAAATCTCCTGAAATAAGTAATTTCTGATTGAATCCTGGAAACAGATTAATGACATTGAGAAACATTTAATAGTAACAATGTGAACATTTGTATTTCAAAGCGCTAGTGAAAGGTGATGCTGAGTGCACATTGTGCACAGCAGATGTTGGTCCTTTGTTCCTTAGACTTCTTAATTTCAACATAAAAGAACATGCTGGCAGTCTTGTTAATCATGTCTGACCGTGAGTGGTGGTGATATTAGCTATGATGTAGCTGTCGTCAGCATACAGGAAGCCATTTCTCCTCCCACCCATCCTTCAGTGCATTAGTTACTAACACATGTGAAGCCAACAGCGATGCCAATAGTTGGGGAATTGTCATATTGAAAGAGATCGCTTAAGCGATATCCTTAGATTATGTTATTGATAATGAAACATGCGGTGTCAATAGTGATGTCACGTATTGCCATTTGGGATGTCTTATGTGAAGCAAGGTATGAAGTCAACATCTGCAGCTCTCCAAGGGGCAGATCTATAAGGCCTGGCGCATCTCTGCATATCAGCAGGGATGCGCCAGTTAACGTGCAACACGCAAAACCACCCTTGCGCCACCACAGATGCGCTGCATTTACAATGCGGTGCGCCGTGGTGCAAGGATAGGTAGATGTGTGTCATATCTGCCGGCATAAGGTTGGCACAGTGATTGAGTCGTGTCGCAGGCGCGACGCAACTCCAGCACTGTTCCAAACCAGCCTATCTTTAACATTGTGCGTCCCGTCTTACGCCTGCTGCGAGCAGGCGGAAGGTTTAGACGCAGCGGCGTCGGAAAAAAGTGACTGAGTGAAATGTTGTAGATTTCACTCAGGCACTTTTCCAAGGCTTTCCTGCGACGTAACGTCCACACTGCGACGGTACGCCTACATTATACCTGACGCAGGTATAATGTGGCATAGGGATTTACGCCGTGACACATCTCCCTAGATGCGTCACGTTGTAAATTCTTTGTAGTGTGGTGCTCGCTTTACGCCACCGCTGCGTCACATAAGTGACTCAGAGGCAGCGGAAATGTGTTGCACGGTGCTCGTAAATCTGCCCCCAAGTACGCAAGCACCATAAACCTGTCCCATAAACTCCTATCAACACTCGGGTCGGATTCCATTTTTCTTTTTGATCACTCCTTCAGAGTTCACATCAAGAAATCCTTATACTTCCTCTTGCATCCACTACTTCGCAAAGTAAAGCTGCTGCTCATTGAAGAAAACATACCCCCACCTTCATAAACAAAAGACAGCCTTTGAAAAGAAGATGGCCATCTGCAGTTGTAACGTGTTGTAAACTCTGAGGTGAGATGTGGTCACTTGAAGGCTCATTTACAAGCCTGTGTGCCGCCGAAATGTCACTTTTAATGACGCTCCGGCAGCGCACACTGCAGAACGTACTAGGCCACGTAAAGCCACACTGAGTGGCTTTTCATGGCCTCATAGATATGGTGTGAGGCAACGCAG
Organism: Lissotriton helveticus; assembly: GCF_964261635.1. Lineage (NCBI taxonomy): Eukaryota > Metazoa > Chordata > Amphibia > Caudata > Salamandridae > Lissotriton > Lissotriton helveticus. The sequence goes on from NC_136070.1 coordinate 965,870,356, forward strand.
TGCAAGTCGCTGTGTTACCTCACTCTGCGATATGGAAGCGTGCCATGGGCATTACAGTGGGTGTTCCATGGCATTTTACACATTCCAAGACTTACAACATGCTGTAAACCTAGGAATGAGTCAAAGGCCTGCGACTCCCCAGGGGTGGCATAACTGTTGTTTTTGTAAAGAATGGTGTCCTTTCGTGCACAAAAACAACCTGATTTCAATGTAGGCACCCTTGCACCCTGGTGCTAGGGTGCCAGCGTTTGCTCTAGGCAGCAATTTGTGCGTCAGAGCAGTAAAAGAAGACAGGAATGTGCCATCTCTCATAGATTCAGCGCATTCCTGTCCTTTTCCTTTGACCTAGGGAAACGCAGCAAGAAGACTTGCGGCGCTGCCCTACGCCAAAATTAAGTAAATGAGGCCACTGGTGTCTTAACTTCAAAAGGCATTATACTTAATTTACCTACGAGTATAAAAGTCTACAGGAATAGAACAAATTTTCTTAGGTCAGTGCGAGCATCCACTCAACCCTCAGCAAAGAAATCCTTGCTTACTCATTTTCGAGTTTACCTTTTGTTCACACTACAAGGCCTTAGGAATCACCAGATGAGTTTACATAACCTAACATTGCTGCAAAATGCAATTGTATTCTTCATATTTATAATGTGTGCCTTTTACTAGGATATACATTAGGGTTCTAAAGATAAACCGATGGAAAATGATTATATAGAATTTACTATACATCGCAAGCCTTGATTTTCATTGGAAAGTAGCCATAACGTAACACAAAGTGGCGCTTGCATTTCTTTGCATGGCTTTGCATCAACAGGGCATATCATGGCTGGTAATTTGGGCAGTACTATGCAGCCAACCAGGATTTTTTATGCGAACCCCTATCTATTAACATATGCAGACAGGGATATGCACCAAAAAATATTTCAACTTTTTAATGCCAGCCTCAAGGAGGAGGCTGGCATTAAAAAGTTGAAATATTTGTATTTCTTCCAACTTTTCTGAATTTGCATGTGTGCTGCACTGCACAGCACACCTCAAAAGTTGTAAAAGTTTTAAAGCTTATCTAAATATAGTATTTTGTACTGAAATTATGTCTTTAAATCTATTAAAAAAAAGAGGATTTCTAGTAAATTTTCTTCTCCAACGGACCGTTTGAGGTTTTTTTGTGTGCGGGAAGCCTTTTTTTCCCAACATGAAGGACGGGCCTCAGAGACTCCAACTTCCTGTTCCTGTCCAGCAGGCTCCTCCCAGTGCTTTGTCCATCCCCTGGTCACTTTTCATTTAGTTTTGGATCTGGAAGGATCACTCTCTTTGTCTACTGCAAATATACCATTGAATTTAAGGACTTTGTGTATGAGATTTTACAAGTAAGTTAAAAAAAACTCTTGTATACGGGTGTTATTTGTTAGTTTTAGTAGGGGCCTAGTTATATTTTTGCATTTAATTTTTCTTCTTTTGTAAAGGAACAGTGTTGTGCAGTTCAGTACATTTTCTCCATGTTTGTTAAATTTACAATATTTATTTATTTTACTATGTGGCCTAGTCAGGCGTGCATGTGGTATATTCTGTTTTAAAACACCATTTAGGGCTGGGATGGCATTGGATTAAATGAAAAATTGTTTTTTTTGTATTTCATGTTTTTTTGTGTACCAAAGGTGTCTATGTGGAGTAATATTTGATGCCTCGGGAGGATGTGTTTTTGGCAGTGCTGAATTAATGGTAGTGTTTTCTTCAGTGTTAGCATGCCTTCTTTGTCTGGCCAGTGACTGTGCTTGCCATAGGCCGCCATTTGACTTTGTTCTACATGCCACGAGGCCAGGGGCCATTTTGTGGAGTCTCTGTCCATAGGTCTGAGTGTGTTCTCTTTGTTCCTCATGCCTCCTTGCTCGTTCTTGTTGTTTGGCCATGAGGCTGGCAGCAATTTTGTGCCTCCAGCTAGTGTGTTTTTGCCATAGGCTTGCATGTGTTCTTTGTTCCATAGGCCTCCTTGCTTGCTGTTGTTGTTCGATCATCTGGCACAGGCTGACAGCCATTTTGTGCATTCAGCCTGTGTGCCTTTGCCATAGACTTGCATGTGTTCTTTGTTCCTCATGCCTTCTTGCTTGCTGTTGTTGTTTGACTATGTGACTGGCAGTACATCCAACCAGTGTGCCTTTGCCATGGGCTTGCATGTGTTCTTTGTTCCCCATGCCTCCTTGCATGTTGCTGTTGTTTGAACATGTGGCTCGCAGCTATTTTCTGCATCCACCCAGCGTACCTTTGCCATAGACTTGCATGGATGGATGTGATATCAGTTAAAAAATATGCTTGAGGATCATTGTAGTATATGTATATTAAGAATGTGATTTTGATATACAGTGCTTACATATTACATGCATATTTATATTTTGCACCTCATTGCCTTACAATAGGTTTCTTCTCACCCTTCCCTATGAACATCGGCAATTATTGATTTTTTTTATTGTATTTTATTTTGAAATTTTTGTAAAACAAAATGGTTATATACATTTTGCCTCAGTTGGTCCATCCATCCATCTACCATAGGTGCACAGCCATGGAAGAGCATTCAATATTTTTAGGTATAATTCCATCTCCTCCCGGACACCCTGGCTGGGGCACACTGCAGACACATCTGCATCATTCATTTTTTTTTTACGATTGTTCCATTTTCCCCTGGACCACATTGCCTGTTATAGGCGCACACTAACCTTCAATTTTTTTAAAGATTATTATTCAATTTACCCATGCAGTTTCCTGAGTGCCACTGGTGTCTCCTTTAGAATATAATGGCATAAAAGAAAGAGCTTTATCTGTATGTTGTGTCTTCCTGCTTTGAAATTACATTTTATGGTATGGTGGAGTGGTTTGACTTTAAAGTGGCTGATTTATTATTACCTAAGTAACCAACCACACTAATATTGCCTTAGTCTGTCCTAATTCAAACTGCAACAATGCCACATTTCACTAAATGTTTTTCTTGCTTGTTTGCGTTTTGGAGCACAAGAGAAGAAGAGACATCACCCACAGTCCTGCCCACAGTAGGCCTGTACAGTGACGCCAGTCCTCCAGTCTCTTCCACTTGTGCAGCTTAGTGCCACTGAGAGCTTTAAGATGGTCCAAAAGAAAGTTGCTCCCAAGAAAGTGGTCAGGGAGAAGAAGCAGCTTTCCACCAGTGGCATGCCAACCGCAACCTTTTTTGGGAGCCATGTGCCTACCAGACCAGCCTCCTGGTAGGAACCTGGGAGCAGCACTCCTGCATCAACAGTATCACCCTAACCTAAGCCCAAGACCATGTCTGTCAGTGATTCAGCCACTGCAATCATGGCAACGTGGACAAAAGGTTGCTAAATTGGATTTGTCCCTATGACAAAGTACTACCCCAATGATTTCAGTAAACAGAGCAAAGTGGACAGCAGCTGTAGTCAGCGACACTCCATCTTGCTGATGTTGGAGCAGAATAGGAGGTGGATCTTCCTGACAAGAAAGAACCTCCTCTTTTAGAATCATTGGCTTCCAGATGTCCAGCAAGGAAACGGAAAGGGTACTACTCCAACATCTTCTCTAAGCACTACTTCTGATGATGATAGGGACATGGAGTAGACCCCTGCAGAGTCCGGGAAACACCAGGAGAGGTAAGGGAAAAGAAAAGCTCCTGAAAGTCTTAGAATTACGGAAGGGGGTGATGAGGAGGATGACAACAAGCTAGTCATTGTGGAAGGTGACACAGAGGAGTCCGACATTACTATTCAACCTGCTCCGAGGGATGTGGCAAAGGTAGCACCACCAGCTCTCATATTTACAAAGCCCCAGCTGCAACCAGCACCAACTCCTACCTCAGTAGATGTATGCACTGCTTATTTGGGACTTTTTTACAGTTAGTACACTGAGGGAACACATTGCAATATGCACCATTTGCCACATGTATGTTTGTCGAGTTAAGCCTGGTTCACATGATGGCACTGGAGGCCAAACAACCCATATGAAAAAAATATCACGCACTCCGGTGGGAGGAGTATCTTAAAAAAATTGCTGAACATGGTTGTGGTGATTAAGGTGATGAGAGCCGGGGAACATCAGTTACAAGTCCAATCATGGTTGCAGGTGATGATGAGGTAGAAGAAGGTGACATTCTGATGCAAAGCAGCCCTGTCCCCAGCAGTGTGCAGTGCACCAGCAGAATCACCCACCTCAGCAACTTCACAATGGCATAAGAAGATGCAGAGTCAGAAGGGGACACCACAGCATACAGCGAATGCCCCACCGTCACGCACACTGAGTCTACCATCACCAACTTCTAAAAAGTCACCTGTGTCTGTGGCCCCAAAAAAGAAGAAAATACAGGTCAATTTAGGCAGGAGGGGCCCTACGACCCAGACCAGCCAATGACAAGTTTGTACAATGGGAAGCTGGCAAAAATGTTAGCGCTGGATTTCCTCCCTTTTTCTTTTTCTTTGGTGGAAGGACTGGGATTCTTAGAATTTGTGGCAGCCATCTGTTCAAAATGGAAGGTTCTGAGTAGGACCTATTTTGGCAGATTGCTGTTCCAGTGCTGCATCACGACGTGTTGCAATTGGCTGGGCAAGCTTTGCAGCAAAGTGTTGCTCACACTATCCACCTGACGGCAGACATGTGGACCAGTTGTCGGGTGACTGATTACATGTGCATCACTGCACACTGGGTCTCTTTTGAAAGGGTTAAGCAAAAGCTAGCTATAGGTCTTGGCCCAGAAGAACGTTTGAAGAGTGTTCAGCAGCAGGCAACAGTAGCCATGTTCGCCTTGGAAAAATCACATAAAGCTGCGAACATCATGGACTAATTTAACCGCAAGGTGTCTGACTGGCTGTGACCCAGAGGTCTCAGGTTTGGATTTGTTGCAGCGGATAATGGCAGTAACATAGGCAAAACCATGGCAGACTGTGGCTATTTCAGGGTCCTGTGTTTGGCACATTGCATGAACCTGATGGTGCAAGACTTCTCAAAAAAGAAGACATAGTCAGCAACATACTGACAACCTGCAGAAGAATCTGCACTAATTTCAGCCATTCTTTCAAAGCCCGGAAGCGGTTATGGATTATTCACCATGCTAAAAGAGTACCAATTAAAGCCCTGATATAGGAGTTACCAACACGTTGAAACTCGACCTATTACATATTGCAACTTCTGTTTGAGCAGTGCAAACAGATCAATGATTATGTCATTAAAAGAGCAGGAGATGCAATTGGCAAAGATTTGACCATGATGCGGACAAATGGGGCCTAGTCAAATGCCTGACACAGATGCTATTCCCTTTTGAGGATTTCACATGGGAAGTTAGCAAGGAGGACAGTACGATGGGCCAAACTATCCCGTTGTTGCATCTGCTAGCGGACCAGCTAATGAATGTGTCTGAAAGGTTTGCATTTGCAGGTGTGAACGAAAACACATAATCGCATGCCTTGGTTGAGAGCTTATTTCTTCGCTTAGTTTGTAATAAAAGGTTGCAACATGACATCATCTTGTCCAAATATTGCATCTGTGCCACACTACTTGATCCACAGTACAAAAACATAAAACCACATTTTCATTCCTTTCTATGAAGGGGATGTTTCAAAATATAAGAGGTGGATTGTTGAGCAAGTCTGTGACCTGGGAGAAGAATGGCTGGAACTTAGAGTCCCTCTCTGCAGTTATGGGGTGCTGCCTTCAACTTCCAGAGAGGGCAGTCTTGTCACACAGCAGCCAACATCAGCAATCAGAACACCGGCAACAACAGCAACAGAAGGATCAGACTCAACATCTGCATTGGATTTGTATCAAATGGCAGGGCTTAAGTACAGTGGATAGGCGTTGGCAAAAGAGGTCCAGCAAGTGGCCCCACCAATGACCATTAAGAGGATGTTCCAGAAGTATCTGGATGATCAAAACGAGGACTATGTGGATAAAAACTAATTGATGTATTGATATAGGAAGATACTTTATAAAATCGATACAATCATTATATGCAGGACCAACGGCGTGTGTAAGGGTGAATGCAGACCGCACTATCCCATTTAGAATTACACGGGGCACACGACAGGGGTGCCCGTGCTCACCCCTGCTCTTTACACTTTACATAGACCCATTAATCAAGAAATTGGAGCTAAATGATCGAATTAGGCCGCTAGACACTAAAATGGGACCGATTAAGGTACTAGCATACGCAGATGATATCGCGATTATCACACCCTCACCGGCAGAGGCTATCAGTAAAATAGAGCAGGAGGCGGAGCAATTTGGGCGAGTTGCGGGGTACGCACTAAATAAAACTAAGACACAAATTATAAAGAATACATACGCAACATGCACAGATTCACAGGTGGTGGCTGAGGGGGTTTACTTAGGAATAACTATCACTGCTGACCTGGGCAATTTGGTGGACTTAAATATTTCTCCTATCATCGCGAAAACGAAGAGGGATTTGGATAGGGTACATAATCTGCACATGTCCATAGTTGGCAGGGTACATTTTATCAAAATGAATTTCCTCCCGAAATTTCTATATATGTTTAGAACTATCCCTTTATTTTTTAGCCCACTTTTGTTTAGTAGAATAGAGCTCATAATAAACCGGTTTATTTGGTCACAGGGTAAAACAAGAAGGGCAGTAAAATTTATGGCATTACCAAGAGAGAGGGGGGGGGGCACTACCGGATCTGAGACTCTATTACTGGGCAGCAGTGCTGCAGCAAATAACGGGCCTTATCGGTGGGGCGGAGATGGAAGTAGACTTTTACACCGGCTCGTTAGAGATTTTCGGTTTGATTCTAGGTGAGGAGGCACAGAATGTGTTCCTGAGATACACTGAACCGAGCTACTTTAAGAGGACCAGATTCAAGACTCTGGAGGCAGCTTATAAGATGTGGAAGGCGTTTAAAAAGAGTTTTGGACTGGGTAGATATCATGCATATACTAGGTTAGGGAACGACCCCACATTACCCCCAGAGATCTTTGCTGATACTGTTTTCAAGGAATGGGGACGGTTAGGAGTGAAAAGAATGGGGGATTTGATAGGCCCGCAAGGAGTGCGCCAATTCTCAGAGATACAGAGAAAATTTGGGGTCAGTACAAGGACGTTTTTTTAAGTATTTACAGACAAGAAGCTTATTGGCTGGAAAGAGAGGAGGACCTTTAGGATTTGGAGACAATATAATACTACAAGTAATAGAAGGGGGACACGGCTGCACGATAAAAAGGTTCTATGCCGAACTTATAGCACACAGGGGAGATGACTTGGGTAATTTTCGAAGCAAAATGGATGGATGCGTTAGGGATTACGGAGGGGATCTTTGAGAAGTCATTACAGATGGGACAGGAGGTTCTCCACTCTTCTTCACTGCAAGCCCAGCACTATAAAACCCTGTACAAGCTACACTACACCCCAGCCAGAATTGCACAGTGGGGGGCACACAAGGAATAACATGCCCAAGATGTGATAGCCAGGAGGGAGACATAGTGCACATGTTTGGTGAATGCCCCAACCTGGTTCCTCTGATAAAAGAAATCGAAGGGTTTCTGGGTAGATCGTTGAATTGTAAGTTAATGATGAAACCCGAAGTAATATTAATGGGATTAGATGAGACTGGAGAGCAAACACAGTTGGAGAACTTTAAGTTTGTAGCCATGGCCGTATTTCGTCTATGCATAGCTTCGGCATGGCGAGATAAGCTCCCCCCCACTATGCAGCAATGGTTGGCCAGGCTTTTGTATATATACAACATGGAAAAAGCGCTATATGCCAGAAAAGGGAAGAAGGGTAGATCCCATGGTCTTCAGATCTGGAAACCAATAACAGACTGGAAGAATAGGGTGGCAGGAAACACAGAACTTCCATAGGGTCTCAAGGTGGGTTCGCAATGTAAATCAGGAATATTAACTACGCTGTATCCATGGGGCTATGTTTATTTGATCCTCCTTCACGGTTTTTTCTTTTCCAGCTGTTTTGATCGATGCTCTTGGTTACCCATTATAATTTGCTAGGCCGAAATATTGTAACCTGTGATATAGAAATGTCCTAGAAAATCGAAACTTGATTGTATTTTTTGCTTTTTTTCATGTCCTGTGCAGGGGGGGGGGGGGGTTTAGGGGAATACATTTTATAATTTTTTTTGAATAAAAATATTTAAAATAAAAAAAGATATAGGAAGATACTCCAACGGACATAGCTCAGCAGGCTGGCAATAAAGTAGCTGACTTGTCCTGTAGCCAGTGTGTCTGCCGAGTATATGCTCAGTGCAGCTGGCACAGTTACAGTGAGAAGGAAGGACGAGTCTCTTGCCTCAAAACATGGAGAGATTGACCATGATCTAAATTAACCAACATTTCATATCACACAATTACACCATTCATGTAACAGCACAGGAGGAGGAAGGGGATTGGTCAGAATCAATTTATTATTTATTTTATTTATTTTCGGTATTTATAAAGCGCGACACTCATCCCAAGGGATATCACGGCGCTATAAACCAAGAGAGACTACTGAGGCATTGCTGGGGGGTTGTGTTTTAGGGAAGGGTTAAGTTTTAGGGAAAAGGTGGGTTTTCAGTTTTTGTCGAAACTGAAGATAGTTTGTGGTGTGTCTAAGGTCGGAAGGTAGGTCATTCCATCTTCTGGCTGCCAGGTAGGAAAAGGCGCGGCCACCTGTTCTGACTTTGTAAATACGCTTAGGTTTGGCCAGAGCTGATTGACTTGAGCGTAGATTTCTGTTGGGAACGTAGAAGTCGATCCTCCCTTGGAGAATTGTGGGGCCAGTTTTGTGAAGAGCTCTGTGCGTGTGGCTTAGTAGTTTAAAGGCAGCTCTCTGGCGCATCGGTAGCCAATGAAGTTTCTTTAGGCATTCCGATGCCGAGTTTCGCTTGCCTTTATTACAGACCAGTTTGGCCGCCTGGTTTTGCAAGACCTGAAGGCGAGAGAAGAGTTGTTCGTTCATCCCTTCAAATAATGCGTTGCCATAGTCCAGGCGGCTAACCAGTAGGGCTTGGGTGACTGAGCGTCTGCAATCCAGGGGTATCCAGGTGAATATCTTTGAGAGAAGTTTGAGTATGGCAAAACCCTTGCCCCAGAGTGATCGGACGTGGTCCTTCATGGACAGGGCATCGTCCATGATGAACCCCAAGTTTCTCGCGTGTTGTTTTGGAGCGGGGGCCAGTCCTAGTGTGGGTGGCCACCATGTGGCGTCCCATATAAGTTTGGCTCCCCCGAACAAGAGAATCTCCGATTTGCCGGCGTTTAATTTTAGGCGGTGGTTGTGCATCCATTGGGCCATCTCGGAGAGACAGTCGTGAAGCTTTTTCTTTGTTGTCTCAGGCCCTTCATCCATTGCCACAATCAAGTTATTAGCTCATCAACTTCTGGGTGAACCACCTTGGTTTGAGGACAAACTCTACTTGCCAGACTGAGTTTTGCCAGTGCCACCACAGAACTTCTTAATTATTGCCCGTTGAACTTCTTTCTTTGCTATTAAAAAATAGCTAGTTTAACATTATGTTTGTGTCAGATTTATGCTGCCCCACCATTTTGTAGTCACATGTATGGGTGAACTGCAGTTGGAACAGTGTGCAGTGAAGAAGCCTCCGCAATTCCTTCATCACATTGCAGACAATGCCTACCTCCCTCGCATGCCTATCCTTTTTTGCATCACTAAGCAGGGATGCGGCAGAAGATCATTGATTTACAAGAGTGTCAATACCAAATTCCAATGTGTTGTCTGCGTCACAGATACTATTGTGTAACTACTACCCAATCTACCCATGGTTGAATTGGAAGAGGTAAGTACAACTATTGCAACAACAAGTGAGTGATTGTGAGTGATAATTGATGATTTATGTGATTTATGTGGTGGCAGACAATGAGAGTGGGTGTTCAATTAATAGTAACCTTGATTTTGGTGAATTTCAATGTTTGGTTCCTGATGGATGATAATTTTTCCTGAAGATCATTGGCCTTTACAAATGCCCTTAACTCAAATTTACCTGTCCGGTCCTCTCCTTTTTTCATCACCTAGAAGGGCTGCCCCAAAGATCATTTGATTTACAAGACTGCCTAATTCCAATGTGTTTCTTGCATCAAAGAGGAGATAGAATTGTGTACCTACCACCATTCTTGGATTGGAGCAGGTAACTTTTGCACCAATGAGTGATATATTATTGAGCGATTGTGAGCGAGATTTACTCTCCTTTTTTCTAGTTCTTCAGAGACCAGACCTTTCACTTTAGGTAACAAACACAAACCTATAAAAATACTGCAATTTGGTTTCTCTCCTTGTTCTTCAACAGCAGTGCACTACTCGTCTATCTTGCTCGGGTCGGGGCTGGGACGGAGTTACTGAGAGTCAGGAGGAGGATGGAAGAACTCAGGGTGGGACTACCTCATCAACAGCTAGAAGAAAGAAGTCATTGACTTCAAAGGGAAACTATGACTCTGAGGCCTACCCCTCAGCTATATGGAATGGAGAGAGGTGCGTTGATTTGAGTGTGTGTGTTTCACTGGTGGCAAAGGGTGAAACTCTGAGTCATCTTGTGGTTTGCTCTGTCTTCTTGGTACACTCCTCATAGAGCTTACCTTCCTTCTGTCCTTCTCCTTGACTCTACAATACAGTTTCTGTTTTACAATCGGAGACCTATTCATCTTCTGCACGAATGAAAGGGGAACGCTGAGCTCAACACTCCTGCTTACCTAGTGGACTGGTCTAGAAAATCACCTTAGAGTGACGGACATTCCAAAGGAGAATGCAGATGCACCACCCAATTTCATAATACAGTATCATTTTTCTTTTCACAATCATATTTTTAGAACTGGGTGGGTTCAATTCACTCCTCTATAATTTGATTTTTTCAAAATGCATATTTTGCATTCTACTTCACTGGAAGGTTGCTTGGGATTGTACAAGCTACATAAAAAAAAATAAACAGAGAATGCTAACTCTCCAGTGCATTGACGAAGGCAATGGCTCCACAGCAGCCGACGCTTCCTCAGGCCGTACCCACTCCCGGGCCTGCCACCTGCTGCTAGCATGGAGGGGAGATGGTGCTGCAAAAAATAATGACTGCAGCCACTTCCTGGTACGAGGATGCATGCACCCATGTCTGTGCTGGCACCAAAAGGGTGTGCGGTTTGCTGCACTGGCGCCACCTCTCCCATGCTCAGGCCTGCCACTGAGTGAATAAGAAAAACAGGACGAAGAGAAGGACTAGACTAGAGAGGGCGAAATTAGGAAGTTTGGGAGAGTTAGGGGAAAACGAATAAAATTCTGGGGAAAAAAGAGGCAAAAACGTAAAATACACCTACACAAATACACACACTAAGATAATAAATGTAAAACAGGGGAGGATAAGTTAAATAAAGTTAGGATGGCAAAGATATCATTAGGATTCAGAAGTAGGCCCAGCACCATGCACAGAATATGAAAAGCTAAATGGCTGTGCACGCGGGAGTTCACATGGTGCCGTTCGCTAGCGCGTTGCTACAGGGAGCGCACTAATCGCACCAATCAGCATGAACGGGTGGCTGAGCACTACTCCAACTGCTTGTGTGGGGTTCGAAAGCTTTCTTTTCACTCCGTGGGATTCTGCAGAGTAGAACTCCACGAACTCCGCCCACCACTAATTAACAGACAATATTTCAATTAACAGTGCAACCTATTTGGCTACACAATGAGGACCAGGAATCAGTAACCAATTTCAAAAGATTTATTACAAGTTACTAATCAAAATCAAATAAACAACTCGTAATATCATGCTGTATAGAAACAGAATGACAACTAGGTTCCCTAGATGCTGAAAGAAATAATTAGTATCAAACAAACAAGTAATTCTGTGATGGATATACAGATCAAAAGCATCAGAATATGATGCCCAGAGAATAATCTGAGGTTTGCTCTCCTATACATTAATCTAGAATTTCAAAGTACAATGGTTTGAGAAAAAGGTGGTTCTAGTCAATTAGAGAAGGTCCATAAAGGAAGTCAGGTCCGGACAAAGAGAAATCCAGTAGCAAAGGGTTAGCATCTCAGAAGCACGATCAAAGATCTTCTATGGTCATCAATAAGTGTCACCCTAAGCCGCACTTAAACAAAAATCTGTAAAAGCATTGGGGAATAAAACTTCTCAAAGTCCATTCAGGTAATAGGGCTCAAAGAAGCAGAAAATCAACGAAAGTGACTGCAAGGGATCTGCAAAGGGTCGATGAGGAGCAGAAAGAGATCTGCAAGGAATCTGAACAAAGTCGAAGGGGAATGGCATATCAAATATGCAAAGTCCATTGGGCGACACCCCCTTGAACATCACATCAGGGGTCCATTGCAATCCAAGAATCATCACTATGTAGACTGCAACATTTCCAGTTTATCCCACACTGGACAGGGGAAGAACATCTTTCCCTCAAAAACACGTAGATTTAAACTTTAGGACAATCACCCATTCAGTTAGAGTTCTATCTCTCTGTGTACCTTAGTCAAGCTCCTTTTCTCAAGCTTCGGTTCCCCCATCTCTAGCACAGTAATGTATCTGTTCTAAACTAACAATGCAAGTGAATACCTGCACGAAATATCAAGTTAGCAGAAAAATGAAATCAGGTTTATGCAGCACAGGAAAATACAGGCCTACTTTGGACAAGTTGAACATCAACTTCAATGGTGCACATTTAATATGCTTGTGCACATTTAAAAACAGATGAATATACATTTCTAATGCGTTAGGTTACATACTACATGACATTTTCAATAAGTCATCATACTATTCAATGGTAAATATGACTGAGAACTATATTTTAATCAAATCTATGGAATGTTACTGCACACATTACAAAAATCAACTATCGATTCTAGTAGGATTACATTCTACATATATGAGAAAGTATTTAATCATAGTTCAATTTGTTAAATGTTATTCACATGAAGTAGCACACACATTTATAAGTCACATTTTATCCCTATGGTGAGTACATTTTCCACTAGGTGAAGATGATTCTTTAATTAATCACACTTAATCAAGGCAAGACATTTAAGTAAGTAAGTTCTCTAATCCTACAGTGAAGGCACTCTTTAATAAATGTCAAGTGCAACACTTACATTAATTTGTTAATCCATACATGAATCATGTACTAAGTGCACTTTCATACTGTGTATTTCTTAAGTATCTGTGACCTTTATGACATATAAAGGGTGGGAAATCTTTGCGCTGCATGAATCCCCCCTCCGATGTTAAATCAAGACATTACATCAATCTCTTATCAGATGGACAAATCACAATTTGTTTCTTTTCATCATCTGTCTTCTGGAATCTTCCAAACATTTAAGATAATTTTAGTATCTGCTCTCTGTGTCCTCTGGTTCCATAGCTGCACTCTTTCTCTTCACTCCCTTCTTTGCTTGTACTTGTTTGTAAACCTTAATAGTCACAATCAGGAATAATCCACAAAGAGCAATTATCACAAAGGGTTTAAGGATGCTTCCAACAATTCCACTCCCTAGGTTTCCAGACCATCTACCTATAGCAGAACATCCATTCCCTACTGCTTCCCAAGCATCTGTTACTGTCAACTCTTTCAAACCTTTCTTCAGGTCAGTAATGTTGCTTATGTATTTCTTCAGGTCTTTACTCTCGTCTGGACTGTAAGTAAAATATTGTTGAACTTTCAACATCCGGCACACTCAACCCTCTTTCGCGGAAAGGATGTCTAAAGCAAGTCGATTCTGCTAAACCATCAATCTGATGCCAACCATTTCTGTATCTATAAGTAAAAATCCTCCAGCTGTACTCGTACTTAGTTTATCAATTACAATAGAAATCTGTGTGAGTTTAGTATCACTCCTACAGATGAATCAAAGCACCAAAAATGTCTCCTACAATTTCACTAGCACCTTTTTTGTTCTCCAGTGTTGTTCCGTTGTCTGGTCATCAAAATGTCTCACATGATAATATTTTGGAAAAACCACCCTAGTCTTACATGTTCCATACTATCTCTTGGGTAATCAGCAGAATGCTCTTTTACCACAAATGTAATAAACTCCAGGAAAAACAGGTTCTCCATCCAAATATAATGCCCAAATGCTGAGACAAACAATTTAGTCTACCTGGATTTCAAAGTGCTGTTTACTTTCTCCACAATTCCAGAAGCCTCTGGTCGATAACTGCAGTGGAGTCTCTGTTCAACTTGTAATGCTGCACAAAACATCTTCAAGGCCTCATCGTCAAAATGAGTCCCTTGGGCTGATTCCAAAGAAGTTGAGAAGTCGAAATGCGACATCAACTCCCTCAACAACAGCTTTGCTATTGTAAGACTCATTTATCCTAGTCGGTTAAGCTTCAATCCACTGTGAAAAGGTACAAACCCTCATGATCTCGAAGGCAAGAGCCATCAACAAACAGCACATAATCTGGTTCAGGTAGTGACACATCCTGTATGTCAGATCTTGCTTTGTTGCAAAGTTCATTAACATCAGACAATCATGTTCCACTTCTTCTTCGACAACTTATTTTCAAGGAGGGGCAGCAATGTAGCGGGGTTTAGGGCAGTAGACCTTCTCAATATTAATACTAGGTAAGACATCTTTTGGTGAGGTACTGTGTTCGAGTACAAGTTAACAGCACTTAAAACTGAGTGGGGGACAAAAACTGTCAGGGGTGACCCATAACAGTGCTTTTGCACTGCTCGATGCTTACACTAGTTAAGGCAACAGCTTTGAGACAGCCAGGCAAAGCCGCAGCTACAGGGTCAAGTGTGGCAGACTAGGCAACTGGTCTGTGAGCAATGCAATGCATTTGGGTTAGCACTGAAATTGTGCAGCCTTCTCTCTCACTTCAAAACAAAGCAAAACATTTATCATAATCAGGCGTTCTCAGTGCCAGGGACCAACAGAGACATTCTCTCAGCTCTGAAAGGGCATGCATGCAGCTGTCATCCCATGGTACTGGATCTGACACATCTCTGTGAGTCAACCTCTGTAAAGGCTTGGCCATCAGGGAAAAGTTGGGAATTCACTGTCGAAAGTACCCCACCATCCCCAAGAACATTCTGATGTCTCTCTCTCTGTGTTGTTGGCAGATTTATTTTCAGAATCGCCGAGATTCTCTCTTGTGACACCTTCCATGCTCCTTTCTTAGTGTGATGTCCTAGATACAGGACTTCTCTCTTACAGAACTGTAATTTGGTCGGGGATACTTTATGTCCATTTGTCAGCTAAGGGGTTCAAGAGAGCAATTGTGTCTCATTTGCAAGCCTCCTGCATATTTGACGCCACCAATAGGTTGTCAATGTATTGCTCTAGCACTGTTAGAAACGGGAGCCTCTAGTCTGCAGTGATTTGCACCCTGTCCAAGCAAAGACCCTTATTCTAGTCAGGGTAAGGGAGTTACACACCCAAGATAATCCGTGCTCACTCCTTTGGTAGCTTAGCATGAGCAGTCTGGCTTATCTCAGAGGAAATGTGTAAAGCATTTGCACATAAAACGGTTGCATGACAGTACAACGCGGGCTATTACCACGCGTGCCATTACAACGCTGTTTTTACAATGCAGGTCGTTACAACGACTTGCGCTGTAAGCGCTGGATAGTGGAATAGTTTAATTTTCTATTCCAACTCCAGCCCACTTTACAGTAGGGAAGGTGTTGGAATAGAAAATTAAACTATTCCTTGTCCAACAGCGCCCTCCAGCGCAAGTCGTTGAAATGACTTGCATTGTAAAAGCTGCGTAGTAATGGCAGCGCGTGGTAATGCCCGCGTTGTAAAGGCTGTTCCCCCATAAAACACATAGTAACACAGTGAAGACACTAGAAATGGAAACCACATCCATTTTGGAAAAAATAACCACTCTTTATATAAACCAAACAAGACCAAAACAACAAAAATGCTACATACATAAGCAAAAATATTTTAAAGATTTAAGCAAGTTTGTCCATAACACTCTATGGGTGAATTGATTTTAGCACAAAGTACCTTTGATGCATCAAACTCCAGAATGAAAAACAGCGGCAGAGGAAGGAGACGTCGAAAACACATGCAATGCTTGGATTCCGTGGTCCCAGCGGATTGGAAGCATCAGTTCTTCCAGCTCACCAGAGAAGTGTTGCGTCAAATCCTTACTGTGAGGGGAAGTGATGCATCGAATTTCAGATGCGCTGACTTGGTTCCATACTGCGGGGCTCCTTTGACAAAGACTTGGCTCACAGGTGCGATGCGTGGGGAAATCCAGGTGCGCTGGGTTGCTACTGTGGTGCGAACAGGCACTGCATTGATTTGCACAGCCGCAGACAGGTGATACGTCGAATCCTTCAGTTACACAACAGGGACTGCGTTGCAGTTGGAGCCAGGGTGTTGGACGTCGAAGACACTGAGCTCTGGACTTGGGCTACAGTGTTTCTTCCAGCCGTGAACAGGCGCTGTGTCGATTTTTCAGCCTCTTGCAGCAATGCTTTGGTTTTTTGACTGCACTGCAAGCTTGCGCCAGTAAAAACAGCGCTGAAGGGCAATGCGTGGATTTAGTGACTAAAGCAGCAAACCCACCTACAAGGGCCCAGAACTGGAATTGCTACCACTGGCAGGTCAGACCTCCCAGCAGAGAGGTCCAGGGGAGCTGCAGATGAAGTCTTTGATGGCACTGAGACTTCCAACAGGAGGCAAACGCACACAAGCCCTTGGAGAACTTTGGAAAGCAGGATTCCAGAAAGCAAAGTCCAATTCTTTCACTGCCCACAGACCGAAGAGGCAACTGCAGGCCAAAACAGCAAAGCAGCACAGCAAAGGGGCAGTACTCTTCCTGACGGCTCGTCAGCTCTTGTCAGAGTCCTCAGTCCAGAGGTGTTCTAAAATGTGGGGTTATAGGTCCAATACTTATACCCCCTTTGGCCTTTGAAGTAGGCATATTTCAAAGGAAAGTCTTTGTTGTTCACAAGATCCTGCCTTGCCCTGCTTGGCTCCAGACACACTACAGGGGGTTTGAGACAGCACAGCCCTATTCAAGTGTCAGTGACAACTCTTCACACCACTCTAGCTTGGAAAGGCCCATCAGCCTGGGGATGGGCCATCAGGATATGCAGGGCACTCCTCATCTCCCTTTGTGAATGCACAAACAGCCCCGTCATTCTAAACCAGACATTGATTCCGCAGGCAGGCAGAGACATAGAATGGTAGAGGAAGAAAATGCCCACTTTAAAAGGTGGCATTTTCAAACAAAGAGTTCAAAAACCAACTTCACTAAAATATGTATTTTTTTTTAATTCGGTGTTCAGGGAATCCAAACTCCAAATCTCTATCTCTTCGTGAGTGCAAGTTGCACTTGTAAAATGTTACAAGGTAGCTCCAATGATAACTTAAGGGAGAGATAGACCTTGCAATAGTAAAAAAACGAAATTGGCAGGATTTCACTATAAGGATATGTGAAATACACCAGTACATGTCCTATCTTTAAAATACACTGCATCCTTCACATGGGGCTACCTTGGGCCTACCATAGCAGTGCCTTACATGCAGTAAAAGGGTAGGTTTGGGCCTGGTAAGTGGGTGAACCTGCCAGGTCAATATGGCAGTTTAAAACTGCCCACACAGACACTGCAGTGGCAGGCCTGAGACAGGTTTGAAGGGCTACTCATGGGGGTGGCACAATCAGTGCTGAAGGCCCACTAGTAGCATTGGATTTACAGGCCCTGGGCATACATAGTGCACTTTACTAGTGACTTACCAGTAAATCAAATATGCCCATCATGGATAACCAATCACCAATACAATTTAGACAGAGAGCATATGCACTTTAGCACTGGTCAGCTCAGCTGTAATATTGCTAAGGGCACCTGCAGTCTCATTTATAGTGGCCTCAACCAATCTCGTAAGCTGACGAATATTCCTACTATTAGCCATAGGACCCCAAAAGGGTAGGAAACCCTTAAAGAAGTCTCCAGCTTCTTGTGCGACAGTATCTTTCTTTCGCATCGATTACACCTCTACCATATCTTGTCTTATGGTAATCGGAAACGGCAGTGTATGTAGGGGGAAGCAAAAATGCCACGTAACATGTGCCGGAAAAATCAGATGGCAACCATGTGTATGCTCTATCATAACAGACAAAATACGTGCCTTTAGCTGGCACGAACGGAGGAGATTTCTGGGACGTATAAACGTATGTGTGAACACACACACTCTTACCAAGCTGAGCTCTCGGATTCTGACCATTACCTTGCAAACAAAGATGACCTCGGTGGGGTACAATCAAAATAGGGGGAGACCTTCGCTGCCTTTCTTTCTCCGTCAAGCTAACACTATATGTCTTATTCCAACCGACATATGCTAATACCTCATCTTTAGGGATAGCATTATACGCGTCAATATCTCTAATCATATTGACTATTCCCCGTATCAAAGCATTCTTGCTCACGTTATCGTTAACAGAACGCACTGGAGAGGCTTCGTTCGCATAGATAAACATTGATTGGAGTGCCCAAACTGACCCATTAGGTGAAAAAGGCAAAACCAAATATGGCATTCCCTTGTCTGTAGTATGTGGCATAAGACCACACACCCAACAATTTGTGGTATTTATGACTAGCTGATGTTGATGCAACATCTGTATAAACAAATTTTTCACAAATTCTGATCTTCGTGTCTGTTCATGTTCAGGTAACGTATGAAACTCATGTGGAGATGCAGTAGAAAAAGAAAGAGTATGTTGGGAGGTAGATGTAAGCGGCAATTGTGTGACATAGAAAATCCAACCCACACAAGCTAACGTAATATTCACAAGCATAAGGAAACACATTATTAAAAAACATTTGCTACGAACCAATGTACACATCTTCATTTTGAAACCACTTTTCTCAACACCTTTCTCAGACCTAAAAGACTCCATCCTGTAACCGTGCTGTTCGCGGCGGTTGGGTGTTCCGTGCTAAGGAATGCGTCTGTCAGTCCAGGGAACGCCCTGAGACCAACCAGAACCTCGACCTTGTGTCTTCAGCTTGCACTCCCAAGTCTTTACACCGCGACCTTACAGCTGAGTCCGGATGGTGACTCGAAAAAGGAAAAAGCAAAAAAAAAGTCTCTTGATCTGCCGAGGTGTAATTCACTATATAAAAAATTCCAGTTTCAACTTTATTTGTCCATATGTACAGTCTTTCGCGGTCTTAGATCGTAGCGTTCTTTATTAGGTACAGTTGGATCCTTAAATAAAAGTTCCGGATTGGTGGTGTCAATCTTTAGATGAGGAGGCACAGCAGCTTGCAGAACATCATCATCCTCGTGTTCTGACCATGTCCATGTCAAATGAGCATCACTAAATGGAACAAATCTAAGAGTTTTTTCACATTCAGATTCGGCTATACCTCCCCTCACCCACTTGTCATATGGTAAGGGCAATGGAACTTTTTTACAATGGGTGGCATGCACCCAGTTTTTCTTGCCAGCTACTCTAACAGCAGTTCGAGTTACTAACAAAACTAAATGCGGTCCAGTCCACCTCGGCTCCAAATTCTTTGTTCGTTGAAAATTCTTCTTGAGAATATAATCGCCGGGTTGAATTGTGTGTCCTGGATCCGCAGTTGCTCTCGGTAGACTGTCATAGACCTGTTGGTGGAGAACACGTAATTTAGCAGTCAAGTCATGTAAGTAATCCACCAACATAGGGTACTCAATACTGCTGTATTCTTTAGGACGAGGCACACCCCAAACATTCGCAGGACGACCAAACACAATTTCATACGGACTAAGTCCCACTCGAGAATGCACAGTCGTCCTTGTTGACAAAAGAGCCTACGGCAAGGCATCCGGCCATGTAAGAGCAGTGCTCGCTTGTACCTTAGCTAATTTCAGCTTCAAGGTGCCATTGTAACATGATTCGCTGCATGGAACTTTTGATTTATTCCCAATCCAGCACACACTTTCTTCATGATTTGACCCACAAATTCACTCCCATTGTCCGACCATACAATTCTCGGCAAACCATACCTAGGGAAGTACTCTCTCAGCTAAACCTTGGCTGTAGACAAGGCAGTATTATCTTTTAGGGGGTAGGCCTCTATCCACCTGGAAAAGGCACAAACAACCACAAGGACATACTTCAAATTATTGCATCCCTCCATGTGAATGTAGTCTAACTGAATCACTTTAAACGGATATGTTGGAGGAGCAAAATGACCAGCTGGAGTTGGAGTTCCCTTACCAGGATTATACTTCAGACAAATCATACAATGTTTCACCACATTCTCTGCACATTTCGGAATTCCAGCATTCTGCCAAACTGGAGCCAACAACTTGCATATTCCCTTCGAACTTATGTGAGCCATTCCATGAGCCATTGTAACCACTGGGAGCACATACGCATCAGGCAACAACCATCGCTGGTGTTCTGACAACTCAACCCAACAACCTGTCGAATCCAACATACCCGTAGTTTCTCTCCAAACACTCACTTCTTTCGCAGTCGCTTCAGCCTGAATCGTCTTCACACTTTTTATTGTGTCTTCACACATTCCACCAGCCATAACCCAATTAGCTGGGCCTGAACATACATACGGCTCATCATATCTTTCGCCGTTTCCTTCGCAACTTCATCTGCAAACGCATTCCCTCGACCAACATCGTCCACAACTTTCTTATGCGCACTACACTTCATAATTGCAATCTGCTTTGGGAGAGTGAGAGATTCCAAAAGTTCATTCACCAACTGCCCATGCTGTATTTTTGTCCCATGCGAAGTAAGGAACCCACGCCAAAACTATGGGCAACACCAAACGCATACTGACTATCGGTGTAAACATTCACTCGCTTTCCTTCTGACAACACACACGTTCTCGTCAATGCAATCAACTCTGCTGCTTGCGCAGAAATCTGTGGTATGCGTGCTGTCTCAACAACTGTATGTAAAGTTGTAATAGCATACGCTACAGTCGTTTCACCATTCGGAAGCTTAAAACACGAACCATCTACCCATAGGGTACCATCAACATCCGTAAGGGGAGTATCCCTTAGATCGACTCTAGCTTTCGTTTCTTCCTCTGTACGAAGAAAACAATCATGCTGTTCCTGAGGATCCGTCTTTGTAGAGATCGGTAACAACGTAGCTGGATTCAGCACATTACATCGTTTAATGTGAACATGACTAGCCAACAATGTCAACTCGTAACCTGACAGACGTGCACTAGTAAGGTGCTGTGTCTTAGTCCTGTTCAATAAGGTATCCACTGCATGTGGGACCATCACAATCAACGTATTGTCCAAAACCAAACCAGCAGACTGTCGAATAGAAACAGCCGCTGCAGCTGTAGCTCTCAGACAACTCGGCAACGCCTTAGCAACTGGGTCTAACGTTGCTGAAAAATACGCGCATGGACGCTGCTTGTCCCCAAATGGTTGTGTCAACACTGACAACGCACAACCTTCTCTCTCGTGCACGTATAACGTGAAAGGCTTACTATAGTCTGGAGTACCCAACACAGGAGCCGAACACAATGCATCGCGTAGTTCAGAAAAACTTTTCTGACATTCGTCAGACCAAGGAAGAGGATGCGGAGTGTCTTTCAGAGTCAATGCCAACAGAGGTTTCGCTAGCAAGGAAAAATTGGGGATCCACTGTCTACAATATGATGTAATACCTAAAAAGGCACGCACTTCTCTCTGTGTGGATGGTACATTCATTTGCGCAATCGCTTGAATTCGTTCTGGGGTCAATCTCCTTCCCTCCTTCGATAAGAGATGACCTAAGTAGGTCACTTCTTGGCGAAAATATTGCAACTTTGAAGGTGACACTTTATGATGAAGGTCAGACAAATACCGCAACAAAGAAAGAGTAGCCTCTTTACAAATCTTTTCATCATCAGCAGTAATCAACAAATCATCAACGTACTGAATAAGAGTAGCACCAACAGGTAACACAAAACCGTCAAGCTGAGTTTTCAACGCTTGACTATAGACGGAGGGACTTTCACAATAACTTTGGGGAGCTCTCTTAAACCGGAAGCTTCGGCCTCCTAATGAGAAGCCAAAAATATCCCTACTCTCCTCAGCAATAGGAATACTGAAGAAAGCATTCTTCAAATCGATGACAGAAAACCAAGCTGCCGAAGCAGGAATCAAAGTCAACAAAGCAGTGATATCAGGTACCACAGGAAACTGTGGCACTACTATCTTATTGACCTCTCGAAGGTCGATCACAAACCTGTACACAGGTGGCTAAGAAGCATCAGTCCGTTTAAGGATAGGCAAAACAGGACTGTTACACACATTACCTCTCGTTTCCTCAACTACACCCTTCTCAACCAGATCATAGCCAATCGCTAAAAGAGCTCTCTCACCATCGCTTGAAATCTTGTATTGGGGAATACGAGGTAGCCTAGCATTTGACTTAAGGGTAACAACATACGGAGGAATCTGCAAAAGACCAACATCATTTGGACCTGTAGCCCAAAGTGTATCAGGAAGCGAACGCAATTCCAGTGGCAAACAATCCTTAGACAAATACATTGGAGAAATCACTTTCTTACCAAGGGTAAGTTGTACTCCCGAAGGAGAACAATGCAATGTCGCATACAATCTTTTCAGCAAGTCCAAACCCAACAGATTCTCACCACAACCAGTCGTTAAAATAAGTGGAGCTTCCAATTCACAAGGGCCAATGGTAAGGGACAAAGGACTAGAAACCGGATTACGAACTGGGGCGCCTGAAAATCCTACTGAAACATTGGTCAAGCCAGACAAGGGTGCACCAGGAAGTTTAGAGTGCATAATAGAACTCTTCATCGCACCAGTATCCAAAAGAAAAGGTTCTACCACACCTGATGTAATCACTTCAATATAAGGTCCACTCTGGACTACTGGAACTGACACTACTCCCTCTCTTTGTCCTTGGCTGTCCTAGTTATCATTATAACCAGAACTCTCACCTTCAACATAGTAATCCTCAACATAATACTGGGCGGACTGACCACTCGGAACATTCTGTCTGTCAAAATAATTCACAGAATTCTGTAGGGAAGAGGAACGCTCATTCTGAGGGATCACACCACGTCCCCTACCCCTAGGAGCTTGCTGAAAACTACCACGACCTCTCTGACCAGATACACCATTCGCACGCTGTAACAAAGCCGGGCAACTATTCTTGTAATGATCTTCCTCCCTGCAATAAGCACATTGATTAGGGCCAGGAAAGAATCGCTGAACATAAGGCTCAGGCTTCTGTAAGAATCTCTGAAATTGTGGAGGTTGCTGAAACTGAGGCTGATTCTGACAAGGCGGATAAGCTTGCTGCAAAAGAACTTTCGTCTTTAACTCTTTAGTTTTCTTCTCCACTTTATCCTTCTCATCTTTATCCCTATTCTCGTAATATTGTGTAGTAGCCAATATCTGGGCCGACGAAGAGACAGCCCATGAACTCTCAGAGTCCTTTAACTTATTAGAAAGTTCGGGAAGCAAATTAAAGACAAATTTATCCACAAACAACCTTTGACCACCCTCCGTACTCATATCCTGACCATTATGATCAATAAACGTCTTTTCAAACCTAGTGAAGAAAGAAGATACACTATCGTCTCTCTTCTGCTTACATGCTGCTAACTTATCCCAATTTACTCGTAAAGCAGGCATCATCATTTTCATCAGATTAATAATTCTACCTGGTAATTCTGAAACTAGAGGTTCAGGTTTAGCACCTCCCTCCTGTCTACCATCTGCGGCAACAATATTCGCCCAGGTATCACCTAACTCAGCAGCATGATTCTCATGACGAATCTTCGCCCATAAGGGTTGGGGGACTACATTACCCATCAACATATCGATGTCAGCTAAATTCATAATACACGCTTCAACTGTCTGGGACAACTCCTTGTAATAACCAGCATGATTCTTACGAGGGTCAGGTAAGGTCTGCTTAAGAGCCAAGACCTCTGCTCTCTTCCAAGGGACATGTACCCATATTCGTTGAAAATGAGCCGGAGCGGCCTGAATACCCAAATTTACATTAGCCTGAACTGCTTCTTTCCATACAGGAAGAACTTCTCTCATAGGGTACTGTCTCGCTTTTCTTCTAACAGAGGAATCAGGTTCGTACAATGTCTGAGGCGGAAGGCTAGATCTAAAAGCCAGTATCGTCTCTACGGCATCTGTAATATCAGATTCCACTATCATCCCTTTAGCAAAATCCGACTGAACATCAAGTAGTTCCTGCGGGATCAAACCCAAATCATTATCTTCCCATTCTTGACGCAAAAACATACACATCACATTAAAAACATACCTTTGCTTAGGCGGCTCCCACTGAAAGAAAACATCCATAACCGCTGGCAAACTATACCTTGAGGCATTTATAATCCATTTACGAGCCAACAAATCCAACACAGCCGTTCCTCAGAACCAGGAAGCTGACTACGACTCTGCTTACGCTCCGAAACAGGGGTCATATTCAGTGACCCAAACAATGGTGACAACAAATTAGAAACCGTTTCTGTCATTCGTTTTCGGACAGAAGGAGAAGAAGCAGACATAAGAACAGGAGAATAAGTATTTTGAGGCAAAGAAGGTGTAGGGACAAGAACAGTAGAAATCGAAGATGCAGAAGCAGAAGGCAAAGGAGTTTGAGGCAAAGCTGGTAGCAAGGCTGGCGACCCTAGAATGGGTTGCGCAGGAGGAGGCAAAACCATCTGTGGAGCACCGGGTGGCTGAACAACAGCAGGAGGTTGAACAACAAAGGGTGGGACAACCGGGGGTAATAGAGGCGCAGTAGCACCCTGCACATAGGGAGGTGGCAATCTCAGTAAATGAGAGATCAAAGGATCTTTTTCAAGGTCTTCAATCACTTTTGGAGGAGAAGACTGCAAGTCCGGATAACATTTATCTATGGCCATACAACGCTGTCTATCTAAAACTTCACTCGTACGCTCTTCTCCATCTTCCTTAAACTGTCTAGCAGCTTGTAGTACTGACATATTCTTATCTTTCCTATCTCTCTTTGCTTGTTTAATTTCTCTCTGTTTGGCTTCCTTACGCCAAAGGCGGAAAGAGTCAAACATTGCCGGCCGGGCTTTCTTCTTAAATAGCTTAACTTCTAGATTGTCTAAAATCTCTGTTTCAAAACTACCACGTGGGGGCCATTGCAAAACACCATCCTTTTTAGTGTAGTGGACCCATACTTCATTATAAGTAATGGGACCCACTCCGTGTTTAGAATAGAGCTCATAAGTCGGAGTTCCAACCGGAGGTATCGGACATGAATCCTCCAATCGGGAATCCCTGTTACTACCACAAACAAACCAATTACCAAATTTACCAAGACCAGGCATCTTGCTCACTAGTCTGGTTTCAAACTTCAAAGGGAATCAAAAAATGATACACTCGTAAATATACAAGCCCTTCGGCTTTGGGTACTGCAGCAACCAAATCAAAACCAATTAACCAGACAAAGTCGTGGGAGCGACCCACTTATACTTAACCAAATATATGTCACGCCACCAGAAGACCGCCTATCGTCTCGCTTTACAAACATCAATCGGAGGGTCCAAGACAAGGCGACAGTCAGGGCAGCAGTCCTTCGTAGCCGTTGGAAAGCGGGAAGCCTCGCAGAAAAGAACTTTGGTCCACGTCGACATGCAGGGGTCGATGAAGTGGGGGCCCTCCTCCAGAGTTTCCTCACGTGGCTCCTCGCAATCTTCGGGCTTGGACCGGTACCACTGAAGTCGTCCCACGTTGGCCGCGCCAACTGAAGAACTGGGATTTCAAGTACCCAGCGGTGCCAGGGACGCGCCCAAAGTCCTCTGGGTTTCCTTGCCTTGGTATACAGAGACACAGAAGACTTCTAGGTGGCATCAGAGATCAAATTTATTAGCTGCAGCTAGTAGCAGAAATCCCAGCAATATAACACGGTGTACAACTCAAGAAACTGCTCAATTTTACTAAGGCGAGGCATCCCTATTTATACACAAAAAGGTACATTTAAAATGCACGCCCCTGCACCAAAATTCAACCAATAGAAAATACATGACATCACACAGCATCATATAGTAAAGCTCATTTTACAGTGTCCCAACCCACAAATTAATATTTAGGCATATCTAAATAATAATCTGGAAGGCCCGGACAAACCCTTAATTGAAAGCGTAACCCATGAAAGGAAGAAACAGTAAAGAAAAGTAGTTTCAGATAATGTGCAAAATAACAGAAACGTAAAGAAACTTAAAAGTTAACAAATGTCTTGAATGGTGATTGGGAAAGTGGATAACGATCTTGCAGGGAAATTGGCTTGGCAGGGTCAATTCCAGGTGAAAGGCCAGCTTCTGAAATTAACTCCAGTGCACGAAGAAAACCTTAGTTAATGTACACATGACCCACAAAAGGTCAGACTGCTTTGCTCGCAGACTAACTTCTGAGGCCTACGTAAAAGGCAACACCAGATGGCAGTCACGACGCATGGCAAAAACCCATGTTTAGAAAAGAAAGTCGTGCAATTTAAAAGCACGCAAAATCACAGAACCTCAACTCATTCCAGTAAGAGTAGCCAATTTATGGGTATTATTTCCTGCTACTCAAGGTTTATACAAAGGAACTACAGGACCAATTGTGACAGGAACAGTCAATGCATCTGGGGCATTTAGAGTTTGTGAAGTCAAGGGGGCTGTCATTCCTGATGGTTCCCACATAGGATCAGGATTCCTATTTAGTGGTGCCATGGTCACATCAAAGGTTTCAGTCAAGGACACTTTACTCGCTACACCAGTCAGAGTGTCATTGTATGGAGGTGGACGCTTTAGTAGTAACTCAGTTACAAAGACATAATTTATGTTACTATTGCTGTCCTCAGCTGCATTCTCTATATCACCTGTTTTTTTTTTTCTTTTTCTTTCATTTACCTTTCCCCTTTTTTGAGGTTAGTACAGGATATAGTTTAGCTCCCTCCATCATGTCAGTTCTCCAGGCTTTCTGTTCTGCATACCATCTAGCATCCACACAAGTGTGTATGACTTTCTTGACTTTCCCTTGATATCGGTGTCTCTGTCTCAAATGAGCCACATGTTCCCAGGTATCAAGTTATTCTAATTGTGTAGGTTTAGGAGGCAGCTTCATGTCATACAGTGTCCTCCTTAAATTCTCTATATTTCTCAAATTAAAAGTCCCATAATGAGGAAATTGCAATGCATCATCTTTCTCAGTAATTCTATGCCATTGTTTAAGCCAAATACATGTGAAAACCCTTTTATACTGCCATAGTACAACCTGGCGTACCTTCATGCGGTGGGTGCCTTTATTTCCTTTCTCACTGGCACAGTCACATCTCCCCTTACTATGCTTTGTAATTCTTTGAAGTATTTCATTTTTCAATCAATAATATACAAATTCACAAATGACTTTGAAACCAGGAAATGACTTATCACCATCAATTCTCAGTCCGGCAATTACAACCAATACCAGCGCTGCTCTCTATGACATATTCAACCAATGCCAGCGCACCCGCCTTTACAATTTCTTTTGAGCGCGTTCTCTAAGCAATTCACACAAACCAATGCAATCAATTTGAACAACCAACATTGTCTGCTCCTCTAAAGTAATTAAAGATTATTTATACACACAAGAAACAATTCAGAACTATTCTAACATTCACTATAAGTGAAACCTCGACCAGAAGGATCTAACTCTGAGTTATACAGTTATTCCCTGTGCACTGAGATCAACTATACCAACTACGTCTCACAATCACACGAAGATAAAGCCCCTATCAATAATGCTGTCAACGATGTCTAACAGGCACCACAATACAGCAGACGACTGCACCAAGTGTCTTTTATACTGTAACTTGACTTTATGTCTCGTATCTTTATATCCCAGGATCTTAGGCCACGATAGACCTAACAACCACTTTAATTTCTCTTCATCAAGTGCCACATTCACGCATCAACTTAAATCAGCTCTGCATAACACCAAAAGGCCATTTCAAAATGCATAAGCAATAGCAATGCGGAACCCAATTGATATTCACACTCAAGCTGCTACAAGTCATTTCGGAACCGTCACAACTCCATCAATTCTTCGATCGAACAACAGGTTTTTGGGGTTTGGACTGGCCTTGGACAATTTCTAGATAGGACACCCTAACTCCCTCACGTCAGTGGAAAACCATCAGGCGTGCTACCCGATTTTATCCAGCGTTTTCTGGGCCCATTTGATGAACATTGGTCTACCACTTGACTTTTTAATCCATCTGAGAGGTGATGGGAGTTAGCATTAACAGCCAATACTTCCATTAACAGTGCAACCCATTTGGCTGCACAATGACGACCAGGAATCGGTAGCCAAGTTCAAAAGGTTTATTGCAAGTTAATAAACAAATTCAAATAAATAATATTAACACCATGCTGCAAAGATACAGAATGACAACTGGGATCCCTAGACGCCAACTCCTGCTGCTCCAGAGAACGTGGCTGGAATAACACACAGCCAACCTTGCTGGCTTTCCCAGTCGAGAGACCGTAGGAATACAAATTAAAGACCCAACTGAGGCTCAGCACCTTTACTGGTGCAGTTCGCTGCATCTTTGTTAATATACCCACAACAATTATGATTTCCTCCACCCACCTTTGACCCATAGGGCACCCAGTCACTAAACAAGCCAATTCCATCACGTCCTGCCCCTGGGCCAAAGAAGGCACCCTATCTTTTGCATCGGCTCAGCCCACCTTCATTGTGGTTGTTCATTCTTCAACTGTCCTGAAGAGACTCTGAATCCTAAAGGGGCCGAAAAGCGTGAACACCACCAGATGGAGGAGTCTTTTTTTTTTTCAATCGGGAAACTTTTCAAAACATAATTTGTGGACATACACTAGGAAACAGGGGGCAAACGTGTCCTTTGTGTATATTCCCCTTACAGATACCTCCTGCATGGACTGTTCAATAATTAAGAAGCACAGCCATAGTATGAAAGAACAACTGGAAGACTGAAGAAAGTTTCTAGTTGCTATGCAAATTGGAGATTTAGGCCTAGATGTATCAAGCCTTTTGCGATTCGTTAAGGCCGAAATTCGCAGAATTTCGGCCTTAACGAATCGCAAACAGACATTTTGCATCTTTTGGGATGTATGAGAAATTAGCAAAATAAGGAATCGCTAAAAATTGCGATTCCTTATTTTGCATAAGCATTTAAGGAATCGCAATTTTGCGATTCCTTAAATGCCATGTATGATGCTTTTTCAAATTGCGAATTCCGGTTAAGAAATCGCAAATTAACACCAATTTGAGGTTGATGTTAATTTGCGAATTCCTTTCTAAATTCACAATTTAGCAATTTTGAAGGTGGCATGTGACACACATACATGCCCATAGGGCATGTATGTGCGCCATATGCACACACATGTAAGTTTCAGGGGTGCAGCAGGGTGTACATGAGACACCCCTGCAACCTTGAAATAATTCTCAAATTGCGATTAGCAATTTGCGAATTCGCAATTTGAGAATTATTTCGCAATCATTCCTATGGCCCTCCTGGCCCATAGGAATGAATGGGAAATTATTCCTTATGTGCGAATTCGCAACTTGCGAATTCGCAAATAAAGAATAATAAGGAATCGCAAAAAAAAATGCGATTTCAAACATACATCCCATTTTGCGATTTCTAAATAGCGATTCGGTAAAAATCGCTATTAAGAAATCGCAAATAGGAACGATGATACATCTACGCCTAAGTATCTGTATAGCACAGTATTATATATAATTTTTTTGTTCTTTTTTTTTGCGTGAAATATGCATAACTGTTTGTCAAAAATATTTCACTATGCACACTGCAGGTACCTGTACCTGGAGTGAAGATTACTATGCTATGCAGCAATATGAAAAGATGCGCTGGTACACGAGACTGCTATGAAAGTTTTATTTCAAGTTAAAAGCAACAACACGAGGGAGCTGCCATCCACCTCTCCAATGGTCGAAATCCTGCCTGTCTTCTCATTAGAATCTCCACAGCATATGCAACGTGGAGCATAGCCTTCCGATGCATGTCTCATGAAGCAGACTCAAAAGAGTCTAAATGCAACACATCTCCCTTCCCGTATGAATCCACTAATCTTGGTAAGCTCAGAAACCACTACTAAACATAACTATTTAAAAAACCGAAAAAAAGGAATTATAAATATAAAAAAAACAATATACAAGAAAGTAAATAGATATACATATATATGCACACATTTACCAGCCAAGCAAAAATGTGCACACAACTAACATCAAAGTATAAAAGTGCATAACAATATAAAAAGTATAATAATGTGCATATATCTAGGACCCCCTGAGAGAATAGATACTATAAGTCCATGGTCAGGGATAAATAGCATGAGAAGTAACAACCAAGGCACTTAAACCAACCAGCTGTTTTTAACACAACAGAATAGTCATGTGAAACGAAATAGTGTGAATTATTTGTAACAAATTAATAAAGATATAACAAACACAGTAAGTGCTATGCAGTATATCCACAGAGAAAATCAATCATAGCAACTATTTCATGCAAATCATGAAACTAAATGCAAGTTATTAATCCACAAATTATTAAAATATATGAACAAACAATCAATGCATAAAAAAAGACATTTAATTCAAAATTTAAAAAGTGGCATAAAGGAATAATTCTCTACGCGCGTTTCGGCGACCAGCGCCTTCTTCTGGAGTAGCCACGTATGTCACTCTTTAAAAGAGCACATCAAAATGAAAAACTTGCTAATTGATTTATTACAAATAATTGTGTTCATGATTTTAAGACTTGTATTATATTTTTCGTATGATTGATTTTTCTTTGTTGACATAATTTATATTAAAAATATTTTAACTAGACCTACTCACACTATTTCGTTTCACATGACTATTCTATTGTGTTAAAAACAGCTGGTTGGTTTAAGTGCCTTGGTTGTTACTTCTCATCCCAATATAACAAGTATACCCATGACATAATCTTCATGCCAAGCCGGCTTCTGCCTATCTCTTGTGGAAAGAAGCATAGAATCACCATCTCTGTGTTCTTCACTCCTTTGTCCCATTTGTCTCTTATCATTCTGCACACCATGTTCATCGTCTCCAGCTACATCAGGGGTCTTCAAAGTGGGGGGCGGGCCCCCTTGGGTGGGGGGCTCAAGAGATCCCAGGGGTGGTGCTAGGCTCTGGCCAAAAAAAGCATTATGGTGACAACATTTCTTTGTTCTCAGCAGAAAAAAGGAGCGTCAGTAAGCCGCTCTGTAATGAGCCATCACTAACAACTTTTGTCATTTATATTCTGGCTGGGAGAAGGTGTCAAAAGGAAAGGGGCTCCAAATAGTCTTCAAAACTCCCACCCCCATTTCTAATGATAACACTGTGGATACCTTTACACATGTTAGAAGGGTCTGACTGACCAGAATGGTGTGTTTGGCAATCATGTAATTGATTGTATTTGTAAAACAGTAAATTAACTTTACTGCAATGTTTAAATAAGTCTATACATATTTAAACATTGACTGTTTAATTGAATAATTGTCAAAAATTGAGGGGGGGGGCGTGATTTTTTTCCCTACTGGAGGGGGGCAGAATTAAAAAGTTTGAACACCACTGAGCTACACCGATGCAACCCTCCATTGCACCTTTCAACCAGCAATCTGCAATTTTCACCACTTTTTATAATTCAACATATTTCCATCACTCACTAATACAGTGTACGGATATTCCTTCTTCATCTGTAAAGGATCAAAGAATTTAGCCAACCTTTTGTCCTCACTGCGTCCTTTCCTTACACTAACCCATTCTCCAATTCCAAAGCATTTCCCTCGTCCATCAACTTTCTCTGCCCAATTTCTTCTTTCCACGCCTTTAGACAACAACCCTCTCCCTTTTCTTCCATGCATAACATCGACCAGCACCTTTCCTGTGACACTGTTGGTCATGGTGCGATAAGCCCAAACCCATTTCTCCACTGCTCCCTTCCATTGATAACCTTGGCTTAATGCCAGTTCCAGACACTCCTCCAAAGTTCTATTCCACAAGTCCATTACTTCGAGGAAAATAGACCAAAGGCATGAGATCAATACCATACATGACACATACCATACCTGACAAACACCATACATTCCAAGGAATTCCTTCATCTCCTGTGATATAAACTGCACATCATTGTCTGTCACCATCTGTTCAGGTATCATTCTCTCCCCTATGCCGTAACTCTTCCAAGAATTTCATTACATCCTGCGATGTTACATGATCCGTAAATTCACCACTGGCCACCGCAAATAATAATCATTGGCCACCACAGCAAATTTGGGACACACGCACAATACACAGTATAGACCAGAGATGTCCAAACCCAAGTTCTCCCAGGGTGCATCCATTTTGTTCACTTCCACAGGTGTTTATTCTACTGTGTTGGACCCGGCCTCGTGGCGTGGTCCTACCCCTCCCGCATGGCGGGCCCGGGACGACATCGGCCTCCGTCGACCCGCCGTCGACCCCCCTGAACACGAACCATCGACGAGAGCAGCCCCCCTGGCCAACCACAGCTCTCCCCCCCCCTGGGACCCCAGCCGACCCTGCTCGCCAACACTGCCGGTCTGGCGACCATGCCAGGCCACCATTTCCGGCCCGACTCCATCTTGGGCCCATCACGTCCCGAGCACGTGGCCGCAGCCATCCCTGGCCCTGGCCCCAGCGAAGCCCCGACATCGAGGCACCAAGATCCTCCCAGGTGTTAGAGTGGCCACTTGGCGGATCCCGGAGGAGGGGAGTTGCGATGGGCCTCCAGCCATCCCCGGACGCCTGGTGTCGATCGTCCTCCAGCCTCCCTGGGCCCTGGCTCCACCCCCCTGCTGAGTGTCTGGACACCTTCATCCCGGCCCCTCGGACCCCCAGGCGCGAGGGTCCGGACATCAAAGGGCTCCAGTCCTATATCTGGGCCAGCCCTGGATTAGGACGGCAGTTGTATCCTGGAGTTGAAGCCCTGCTGACCTTGTCGCGGCTGATCCCGATCTGAACTCATGCATCTGGAACCTTCGAGGCCCTGCTGACGCTGTCGCGGCCCAACTGAGCTGAACCATCTTCGAGGCCCTGCTGACGCTGTCGCGGCCTGACCGAGCTGAACCATCTTCGAGGCCCTGCTGACGCTGTCACGGCCCAACTAAGCTGAACCCTCTTCGAGGCCCTGCTGACGCTGTCGCGGCCCAACTAAGCTGAACCATCTTCGAGGCCCTGCTGACGCTGTCGTGGCCTGACCAAGCTGAACCATCTTCGAGGCCCTGCTGACGCTGTCGCGGCCTGACCGAACTGAACCATCTCCGAGGCCCTGCTGACGCTGTTGCGGCCTGACCCCTTGAACTATCTACGCACCAGTTGGTACCAAGACTGTCCCGCTACCCACTTTTCCCGAACCCAAGACTTTACGGATCCCTCGATCCCTGTGTGATAACCTTACGAGAACGTGCCTTCATTTCTTACATAAAGATTCTTGAGAATATTCCTTCGTGTGGTGTCCGTCTGTGGTAGTGTGATTGCTCAGCTGTTACGATTGTAGGAGAGGAGCCTCGCCAAGGAGGCCCCCCTACGGCGCTCGGCCTATTCCCTAGAGAGAGGTGGGTCTCGGGGCGGGCAGTCAGACATCTTCTGTCTCCCCTGGGATCGCCTTTCCAACATACTGTTTTTGGGATTTGTCACTCTAAGTGCATGATAAACAATCTCTTATCACCTTTTCCATTCCTTTGTCTAATCCTGCCCACCAGTACTCCGACCTAACCCTCTGCTTGGTTGCACTCATGCCAGCATGACCCTTGTGTGCCAAACTCACTATGCGATTCCTCAATATCTCCAGTGCGACCAACAGCTCGCTCCTGAAAACAACTTTATCAATAACAGATAATTCTGTATTAACATTCCTTACCAACTAAGCCTTATCAGACACTTTTCCCTTGGCTGGGCATCCCTTAATGACAAACTCCTTCACCTCCTGCAATGTGGCATCCTCATTCACTACCTGTACCCACTCCAGATGGAATATCTGACACTCAGTGAGCACCTCCACACTGGCCACATGTCCAATGCTCCTCCTCTTCGACGCCTTTATCCTCCCTTTCCACCAGTATCCTTGACAAACAGTCCACAACGACATACTCCATTCTGAAAGTGTATTCTTCCATCAATCTCAAAAGGCCTTGAGGCATAGGCTATAGTCACCTCCTTTCTATCCCTGTGTTGCAGCAATACAGCACCCAAACCTACGCCAATAGCACAAGTTCATATTATACATCCATCTCTTGTGTCGAATGGCTGCAATGCTGGGGCCAACGCAGCAAACTTTTTGATCAAGTCAAATTCCTTCTGACATTCCCCATCCCAATCAAATTGGACATTTCTTGCCACGAGTTTTCTCATAGATACTATTTTGTCTGCGAACATCGGAACAAAGCATGAATAGCACTCCGCTAGTCCCAAAAATTACCACAATTGGTCTTTGTTCAGCAGAGCTGATGGGTATTCTACCTTTACTACGCGGTCATTACTTTGTGTTATCATTACTATGCATATTTTAGTTCGCAGATGCCATTACTTAGCATGCATTTACTACGCATGTTCCATTACTTAGCATGCTTTACAACGCATAATGGAGTTACTGTGCAAATTAAGCTGCGTTTAGGTTTTGGGGTGCTGGGGTAATTTTAGGGGTCAGGGTGGGTTAGGGTTTTGGGGTGTAGGGGGTACGTTTAAGGTTCAGGGTGCGATAAGGTTTTGGGGTATTTTTAGGGGTCAGGGTGGGTTAGGGTTTTGGAGTGCATGGGGTATTTTGAGGGCTCAGGCTGCATGTAAGGTTTTGGGGTGCTGCTGTATTTTTGGGTTCAGGATACGTTTAGGTTTTGGGTATCGGGGTATTTTAGGGGTCAGGGTGGGTTAGGGTTTTGGGGTGTACGGGGTATTTTTAAGGTTCAGGGTGTATGTAAGGTTTTGGGTGCTGGGGTATTTTTGGGGTTCAGGGTGCGTTTAGGTTTTGGGGTACTGGGATATGTTTAGGGGTCAGGGTGGGATAGGGTTTTGGGGTGTAGAGGGTAATTTTAGGGTTCAGGGTGCGTTTAGGTTTTGGGGTACTGGGTTATTTTTAGGGGTCAGGGTGGGTTAGGGTTTGGGGGTGCATGGGGTATTTTGAGGGTTCAGGTTGCGTTTAAGGTTTTGGGGTGCTGCGGTATTTTTGGGGTTCAGGGTACATTTAGGTTTTGGGGTACAGGGGTATATTAGGGGTCAGGGTGGGTTAGGGTTTTGGGGTGTTGGGGGTATTTTTAGGGTTCAGGGTGCATGTAAGGTTTTGGGGTGCTGGGGTATTTTTGGGGTTCAGGGTGGGATAGGGTTTTGGGGTGTATGGGTATTTTTAGGGTTAAGGGTGTGTTTAAGGTTTTGGGGTGCTGGGGTATTTTTGGGGTTCAGGGCGCATTTAGGTTTTGGGGTGCTGGGGTAATTTCAGCGGTCAGGGTGGGTTAGGGTTCTGGGGTGTAGGGGGTAATTTTATGGTTTAGGGTGCATTTAGGTTTTGGGGGACTGGGGATTTTTTAGGGCTCAGGGTGGGTTAGGGTTTTGGGGAGAATGGGGTATTTTAAGGGTTCAGGGTTCATTTAAGGTTTTGTGGTGCTGCAGTATTTTTTGGGTTTAGGGTGCATTTAGGTTTTGGGGTACTGGGGAATTTTTAGGGCTCAGGGTGGGTTAGGGTTTTGGGGAGAATGGGGTATTTTAAGGGTTTAGGGTTCATTTAAGGTTTTGGGGTGCTGCAGTATTTTTTGGGTTTAGGGTGCATTTAGGTTTTGGGGTACATGGGTATTTTTAGGGTCAGGGTGGGTTAGGGTTTTGGAGTGTAGGGGGTATATTTAGGGTTTAGGGTGTGTTAAAGGTTTTGGGGTGCTGGGGTATTTTTGGGGTTCAGGTTGCGTTTAGGTTTTGGGATGGATAGATATTTTTAGGAGTCAGGGTGAGATAGCATTTGGGGGTGCAGGGGGTATTTATAGGGTTCAGGGTGTGTGCCAGGGGATAGGTTACTATTACGATTAATTTTTTGTTTTAAAGTACCAATAAGGCGTTGTAATGGTATGCGTAATAATTAACTGCGAAGTAAAAGCATTTTTAATGTATTTGTATATATTTGCGAAGTAAAAGCATGCGCACTAACATCACACGTAGTAATGGTATTTGCGAAGTAAAAACTTTGAAGTAAATAGCTGCCGAGTAACGGTATGCTAAGTAACATCATATAATGACATCGATAACACACTTGATGGACAGACAATGACCTCCTAGAACACCTGATGCAACATCAGTCTGGGACATGTTCCTTGCTTGTTTTCTCTATTTCAAGGTCAAATAATAATAACAACATAAACAGTATTGTCTGAACTGATGTGTTTTTACCTTATTTTGTTTTAAGAATGCTTCTAAGACTATCATTATTGATGCACACAGGTTATGTTGGACATTCCTACGGTTATGTCAGAAATTCCAGTCTTATATAAGATGTAGTGTAAAAGGCCCGCCAATTTACCATATGTCAGGAGTGGTCTTTTGCCCCAGATTATTGCGCCAGATACTGCCAGAAGGTCTTCAGTCTGCCATGATGCTACTGATTCTCATTCTGCACTGAAAGCTGATACTGAGCTAAGTCTGGGAGGAGAGAAGCTACAGCTGGTGTGTGTTTTTCTCTTGAGGGAACACTTGCTCCTGACTGCTGATAACCAGAGCGTTTTACTGTAAACAGGTATTGCATTGATTCTCCCTAAGAAACTCTAGATTCAAGTCATTCTACTCCATGCTCTCAAAGTATAGCGCTTAGAAGTAGCTTTTAGGGTGTTAGGTTGGTAGGTTACATTTTTACTATGTTATGTTATGTTATGTTATTTATTCTTTTATATAGCGCACGGATACTCAAAAAGAGTGTCCCGGCGCTTTAATGGAAAAGGAAGGCTGCAACAAAATAACATAACACCGATAAAAGAAAAAACAGAATGCCAAACAAAAACATGCAGGAAAATAGGCTACTGGGTAAACAGCCAGGTTTTAAGGCCTTTTCTAAAAGCTAATAGGCTGGTAGCTCCCCGCAGAGCAAGCGGCAGAGAGTTCCACAACTGTGGCGCCAGCAATCCAAAGGAGCGGCCTCCCAGGCGAGCTCTCTTCACACGAGGGACAACCGCCAAAGACAGGGATTCCGACCTCAAAGACCTGGTCGGTTGATAGAAGACCAGTCTCTTTTGCAGGTACTTTGCTCCCACCGCGTGGAGAGCTTTATAGGCCAGAGTCAGAGCCTTAAAGGCAATCCGTTTCCGGATAGGAAGCCAATGCAAGGTTTTCAACAGGCCCGATGCATTGGCCCGTCTATTTAATCCAAAGATTGCTCTCGCGGCAGCGTTCTGCACCACTTGGAGCCGCTGCAGCAAGTACTCTGGTAGGCCCAGATAAAGAATGTTGGAATAATCCAACCTGGACCCAATCAGAGCCTGCACTGTCAGTTTCCTATGCTCCTCAGACAACAGGGGAAGGAACCTCCGCAACATCCTAAGGATGCCGAAGCAGATGCCCGACACCCCAAGGATCTGGGAATTCAATGTTAGCCCCTTATCCATCTTGACCCCCAGATTCTTGGCGACTTGCGAAGAACAAGACGGAGGAAACATATTAATCGGCCACCAGGCCTGCCAGTCTGGCTCTGTGTCGCACCCAAAGAAGAGTACCTCTGACTTATCGGAATTGCACTTGAGGCTGTGGTAGAAATGTTCATTTCATTCTCGCTGTTTGCAACATGCATTCGTGCTATTTTAATATTTTGTGTGGCTATTTTAGATATGCTAAGCAACAGGATGAGACTGATTGAAATAAACACTTTTTATTTGAAGTGTCTTTTTCTTCGTACAGTTATTGTGTGTGATATTGTAAAGAACTACATAGTTTTTTTAATTACCACTGCATCCCTGGATCCCTGTTCAGGGACTGTCAGTTACCTAAAAACACACACATCAATTGAACTATGTATTGAGAGGGGTTGTGTGGGGTTTCAACATCCTGCTCCTTCACATTTAATTGCTGGTGCATTGAACCAAGGTCACTCGTGATACCTGTGGGTGTGAATCCAAACCGTGATGAACTAAGCCAGAAACGTAGGGCCTGATTACTAGTTGGCAGTCTGACCACTGAGAACCAGTTCACGCCCGCCACTAGACCACAGCATTAGCGATCTGAAGGCCGCCGTACAAAGAGTTAACCACAGTGCCGGGGGTGGTGATGGTAAGATCTTGCGGCGGTGAGTACTTTTTCGTAATATATCGACGCCTGTGTCCATTTTGACTGCATATGTGTTGAATGCACACATATGCATGATACATGTGCAAAAATACCATCTACACATTGCGGGGTCCAGCCCATATATGGGTAGTCCTGGGGAATGGGTACATGGTACGAAATGGACTCACCTGTAGATTGTCGCAAACCGAGTCGTAATCCTCAGGGAGAAGATCCTGAGGTGAAGGGGGGACCTGAAGAAAGGGATTCATGTTGGACTCTGCCTGGAAGAACAAGAAAGGGGTGAGTTGGCGCCCCAAATCCTTCGTGTCTGCCACCTTGAAGCAGGCGTTCGAACCACTGCGGTCAGTTCATGGAAAAGGCAACTCCTAATACGTATGGTGATGGAGCTCCCCTGTGCCTTTCCCCGACAGCGGATCCGGTGGTCTATTAGTGGTCTCAGTGGTTCAGCCACGGTCTTCACAAAGGCAATCTGACCAACTCGTAATATGGTGGTCAGACCGTGGTGCTCTCCACCGTCGGACTGCCGCAACCGGTCTGGCGGTCCACGGACCGCCAAACTCGTAATAAGACCCTTAGTTTAGGCAAAACTATAAGTAAACATATTAAATATATAATTTTAGTAAACTCAAACGATTTTGGCTAACACCAGACCTAAAAATGTGAACGTGACTGTGAAATCATAAAGAGAGACTAGGGAAAACCACTGCATTGCCTTAGAAAAATAGTAGATGCCCTTATGGCATAAATGACTTTTTCAGAGACAGGCATGCTTCGACTATGGAAAGAATCCAGTAAATGGGGTGGGGCAGTCTCATGAATTCTTCAGTGGATAATGATAAAGTGGAACTGTCAAAAGATGCTTTTTTTCAAGGGAACATTCTTGCTATAGAAATTATCCTTATAGGGTGGGGCTGTGGAAAGATGTTCTTGTCGTGACAATCCTTTTTGAAGGAAAACCGGTTGCCCATCAAAGCAAAATCACAGTCTGAGTAAAGATATTATTATGGGGATCAGGGGGGTTAGGAGACGAAAGTTAGGTAAATGGGAATTGGTAAAAAAACATTCTCATCATTTTCACAAAGTTCAATTGAAACTTCATGATGCCTTAAAGTTTTACATTTTCTCAGGTTTGTAAAGACTGACTTTTGTCACAAAATGTAGTCTTTCAAAGAAAAATTCTGAATACATTTTCCATTATCCACCATAAAACCTCTCTGTTACGTAAACTTGTGAAGAAAACGTCTTCATGTAATTTCCATCTTGGCTAGGTTTGATTAGAGTAAAAATCATTGTTCAATACGCAAAAAACTTCACGTGGATGCAGGCAAGTGTAAACCAAAAAGTCTTGACTATTTCACGAAGTGCAAAAATCGTGAACGTTAATGGTGTAGAAAAAAAACTTTGGGGCATATTATCAAGGACGGGCGATACATTATCGCCGCTTTTATCGGCAGGAAACTGCCGATAAAGCGGCGATAATGGCCTTGATAATATGCTTTATGAATTCCTATTGAAGCCCATGTTAGATGTGAAGACATCTAACATGGGCTTCAATAGGAATTCCATAGAGCATATTATCAAGCCCATTATCGCCGCTTTATCGGCAGTTTCCTGCCGATAATAGCGGCGATAATGTATCGCCCGTCCTTGATAATATGCCCCTTTGTATATTCCTATTATTAAAAGGAATTACTGCATTCCGGTGAGCACTCTTGGATTGTAGCATGAATGTATTTTCATTGGAGCTTTTTTATTGCACAAATTATTCCCGCAGATTCCAGCGCTAATGGTGCTAGATGTGATGTTATTAAATAATGTTCTTTTTTATAGAAATTCTGCCTTGGTTGTTGGCCCCCAAGGACTTTGAACAATTTTGCTATTAAGTAAAGTTATTATCACAGTAGCTATTTTCAAAGAAGGCGAACTCTGGACAGTGCGGACCATTAAAGAGTGTTATTAACACAAGCATGGATTCTACCTGCGGTGGTGAGCAGGGACAGTGGAAAGATGGTATTATCAAGAGGTGTTTTTAAAACAGGAATTGATTCTACGCGAGGTGGTGAGTAAGGTTTGAGGAAAGATGTATTAGCAAAGAGAGCTGGTTTTGTGTATCAAACATAGAAGGAATTCCTCATATAGTGGCTCAATGGGCATGGAGATGAATCCAGGGATGTTCTGGTAATGTGGCGACATGGCAATATTAGGGCATATTTATATTGAGGGATTTGTCAACAGAGACGTTTATTCAGGGACTGTGGACAGGTGTCTCTAAGACATGATTCTTAGATCCACTTCTGCCATGCAGGGACTGTGAACAGGTGTCCCAAATACATATTTCTTAGAACCACTTCGACTATGCAGAGACTGTGGACAGAGATTCCCAACGAGATGTTTCTTTGAACCACTCCCACCATGCAGGGAGTGTGAACAGAGGGTCCCTAAGAGATGTTTCTTTGAACCACTTCCACCATGCAGAGACTGTGGACATAGATTCCCAACGAGATGTTTCTTTGAACCACTTCCACCATGCAGAGACTGTGGACAGAGATTCCCAACGAGATGTTTCTTTGAACCACTTCCACCATGCAGGAACTGTGGACAGGTATCCCTAAGAGATGTTTCTTTGACCCACTTGCACCATGCAGGGACTAGACAGAGGGTCCCTTAGAGATGTTTCTTTGTACCACTTCCGCCATGCAGGGACTTTGGACAGAGGGTCCCTAGGAGATGTTTCTTTGAACCACGTCTGCCATGCAGGGACTGGACAGAGGGTCCCTGAGAGATGTTTCTTTGAACCACTTCCACCATGCAGGGACTGGACAGAGGGTCCCTTAGAGATAATTCTTTGTACCACTTCCGCCATGCAGGGACTTTGGACAGAGGGTCCCTAGGAGATGTTTCTTTGAACCACGTCTGCCATGCAGGGACTGGACAGAGGGTCCCTAGGATATGTTTCTTTGAACCACGTCTGCCATGCAGGGACTGGACAGAGGGTCCCTGAGAGATGTTTCTTTGAACCACTTCCACCATGCAGGGACTGGACAGAGGGTCCCTTAGAGATAATTCTTTGTACCACTTCCGCCATGCAGGGACTTTGGACAGAGGGTCCCTTAGAGATGTTTTTTGTACCACTTCCCCCATGCAGGGACTTTGGACAGAGGGTCTCTTAAAAATGTGTCTTTGTACCACTTCCACCATGCAGGGACTATGGACAGAGGGTCCATAAGACATGTCTCTTTGAAGCACTTCCACCATGCAGGGACTGGACAGAGGGTCCCTTAGAGATGTTTCTTTGTACCACTTCCACCATGCAGGGAGTGTGAACAGGTATCCCTAATAGATGTTTCTTTGAACCACTCCCACCATGCAGATACTGTGGACAGATGGTCCCTGAGAGATGTTTCTTTGAACCACTTCCACCACGCAGGGACTGTGGACAGAGAATCCCTAAGACATGTTTCTTTGTACCACTTTCGCCATGCAGAGACTATGGACAGATGGTCCCTGAGAGATGTTTCGTTGTACCACTTCCTCCATGCAGGGACTGTGGACAGAGGGTCCCTAAGAGATGTTTCTTTGAACCACTTCCACCATGCAGGGACTGGACAGAGGGTCCCATAGAGATGTTTCTTTGTACCACTTCCGCCATGCAGGGACTTTGGACAGAGGGTCCCTAAGAGATGTTTCTTTGTACCACTTCCGCCATGCAAGGACTGTGGACAGAGGGTCCTTTAGAGATGTTTCGTTGTACCACTTCCACCATGCAGGGAGTGTGAACAGGTATCCCTAAGACATGTTTCTTTGTACCACTTTCACCATGCAGGGACTGGACAGAGGGTCCCATAGAGATGTTTCTTTGAACCACTTCCACCATGCAGAGACTGTGGACAATTGGTCCCTGATAGAAGTTTCTTCGAAACTCGCCCACCATAAAGGGACTGTGGACAGGTGTCCCTAAGAGATGTTTCTTTGAACCACTTCTGCCATGCAGGGACTGTGGACAGAGGTTCCCTAAGACATGTTTCTTTTAAGCACTTCAACCATGCAGGGACTGGGCAGAGGGTCCCTAAGAGATGTATCTTTGTACCACTTCCGCCATGCAGGGATTGTGAACAGAGGATCCCTGCGAGATGTTTCTTTGAAACACTTCCACCATGCAGGGACTGTGGACAGAGGGTCCCTAAGAGAGGTTTCTTTGAACTACTTCCGCCATGCAGGGACTGTGGACAGAGGGTCCCTAAGACATGTTTCTCTGTACCACTTCCACCATGCAGGGACTGGACAGAGGGTCCCTAAGAGATGTTTTTGAACCACTTGCGCCATGAAGGGACTGTGGACAGGTATCCCTAAGAGGTTTCTATCTTTGAAACCCTTCCACCAAGCAGGCACTGTGAACAGAGGTACCTGAGAGATGGTTATTTCAACTTCTTCCATCACAAGAACATGGCAGCAGAGATTCAGATAATGTTTTGAAAGCAGGATTCATAAGTTCCCATAGTAAAAATATATGGTAGTCATCCACTTTTCTTTAGCTATACTGAATTCCTTGATAAAAAGAAATGATTCAAATGTCAAGTGAGGCAACAACAGAACACTTCTTCCATTCGTTTATACATTTTTAAATATGAGACCAAAACGTAGTTTTCAAGATCGTGGTGCACCAAATGGGTTGAAGAAGATGTACAAACGAAAAAAAACCTCTCCATCCCTCAAATCAAGAATGGCTTTGAATCCCAAGGCCTGGAAATATGCAAGTGATCATTTAAACAATGTCTCCCTATAGATGTCTTTGTGTCCCCGCATCATATTTTTAAAGGTTTTTTCTTGATTTGAAAAAGGTCACAATTGGTTTTACTGAAACATTGCATGGCAGGAGGCGAGAGCAAGAGAGAGAGAGAGAGAGAGAGAGAGAGAGAGAGTTGGTGTTAATTGAAAAGTATAATTATAACATAAATCTTTTCTATACCTACCTGACAAACGGGTTTATTCACTGCTTTTATTGCCGAGCTCATCGCTGAGAAAGGGAAAGCTGGGGTTTAGGAGAGATTTTGTTTTTACACATATAAGAAAGAAAATGTGCCTAAATCTTCCATCTCACCATCCGAAAGGGATATTGTGGGAGTGTTATTAGCATATCATGCCCCCATCTGTCAGTCCTCATTCACAGCAGTGTCAGCGACCCCTCCACTTCAGTCACAGACCCCTGGCGAGGAAGGGCAGGCCTGTTGGCCAAGAAATTAACTCTGCTGTTCAAAGACTGCTGAGTGGGCATTTCAGGGGCCGGACTGGAGAAGGGCTCGCCCGCCCCCTCTAAAGCGAATCCGCCTCTGCCACTGTTATACGCCCCATGGGGCCCAGGGAAACCCCGTATTGATATCCAGCACGTGGGCGCATAACAAACTAGCCCAGTGTGTTGAGACACAATGGCCACCACCTTCAAGGTCAGCTCGGGGGAAGAACTTTTCCGCCCCTCTGTAGTGGAAGGCTTGACTCGTTTCTTTAGGGAGCTGATGAAAGGAATATACAAGTGCCCATTAAAAAAGACTCGAGATAGCTTTATTGAGCCTGAGAGAGTTACTGCCCTCTGGAGAGTTTTGGGAAACACGAAATTTTGTAGAAATTAACAGACTCAGAATGTGAATAATGAGTTCATTTGTTTTGGTGAAAGGCGCACCGACCAATATTATTGTATTCTTTTGGCACTTGTAAAGCACTTGTTTTGCCCATTGCAAGGCTCATATCTATCTACCTACCTATCTATCTAT
The DNA here is from genome assembly GCF_964261635.1 of Lissotriton helveticus. Lineage (NCBI taxonomy): Eukaryota > Metazoa > Chordata > Amphibia > Caudata > Salamandridae > Lissotriton > Lissotriton helveticus. Next base: position 965,914,357 of record NC_136070.1, read on the forward strand.
CTATCTATCTATCTATCTATCTATCTATCTATCTATCTATCTATCTATCTATCTATCTATCTATCTATCTATCTATCTATCTATCTATCTATCTATCTATCTATCTATCTATCTATCTATCTATCTATCTATCTATCTATCTATCTATCTATCTATCTATCTATCTATACCTCAATATCATCTCCCACGTTGACGACACCCAGCTCATCCTCTCCCTCATTAAGGACCCGCACACCGCCAAAACCAACCTCCACGAGGGAATGAAGGCCGTCGCTGACTGGATGAGGAACAGCCGTCTGAAGCTGAACTCGGACAAGACGGAGGTACTCATCCTCAGACCCACCCCCTCAGCCTGGGACGACTCCTGGTAGCCGACAACTCTGGGAACAGCACTGACATCCACCGACCATGCACGCAACCAAGGATTCATCCTCGACTCCTCCCTCTCCATGTCTAAACAGGTCAACGCCGTCTCCTCCTCCTGCTACAACACCCTCGGCATGCTCCGCAGGATCTACAAGTGGATCGCGACCGAAACAAGAAGAACGGTGACACAGGCCCTTTGCTGGACTACGGCAACGCACTCTATGCAGGAATCCCAGCCAAACACCTGCGACGACTACAACGCATCCAAAATGCCTCCACCCGACTGATCGTCAACGTCCCCCGCCGCAGCCACATCACCCCCCACCTGAGAGACCTACACTGGCTCCCCGTCGACAAGAGGATCACCTTCAAGCTCCTCACCCACTCACACAAAGCACTCCACAACGCCGGACCAGCCTACCTGAACAGCAGACTCAGCTTCTACACCCCCACCCGCCAGCTCCGCTCTGCCAGCTCTGCTCCGCCAGCCTTGCCCTCGCCGCTGTTTCCCGCATCCAATGAACAACCTACGGCGGAAGATCCTTCTCCTACCTCGCCGCCAACACCTGGAACACCCTCCCTACCAACCTACGGCAGACCCAAGTCCTACTCGCCGTCAGAAGATTCCTCAAGACCTGGCTCTTCGAGTAGTGGCGGCACCCCTTCCCCTCAACGCCTTGAGACCCTCACGGGTAAGTAGCGTGTTTTACAAGTACTCTGATTGATTGATTGATATATATATACAAAAACAACTCTCTTGGAAACTTTTGCAAAGGAGCATGCCGAGCACAAACAATCAAACACACGTTGCTTTATTCCGCATTAAATAAGGACAGCTTGTTACAATTCCTGACGCGTTTCAGCATCTGATCTGCCTTGATCACAGGTAAGTTTGAAATTCCTTCTCATGTGACTGCAATGTCACATCCTGTTTTAAAGCATCCCATGAGACTACTTAATACCATGTGGTCTCAAAGGTACTCCAGTTTCCACAATGCACCTTGATAGTCTGAGTTCTCGCCACCGTGTGCAGTTCATTTTCCAAATAGTCTTACTGCGGTGTTCTCCGTTCCCACACGCCGAGCCGCCCTGCAAAAGGCTCTCTTCATGGAGTTCTGTTGATAGATATATACATATATATATATATATATATATATGTCCATACTAATATTATGAAGAGAGAGCCCAAACCTTTGAGGCGGGTAATCTCAGTAACCACAGCACCAATCACAGCACCCAATACAGCGTTGGAAAGGGCTGTTGCAGCAGAAGAACATAGGCTATGCAGACGGCCACCATATATATATATTTTTTTTTGCAGAGTTTTATATAGCGCAAACTTGACCCAAACTGAATCAGGTATCAGAGCGCTTTACATAGCACCAGTTACATTACATGAGGACACACATTAATTTTTGTTAGGCACGGGGAGATTAAGTGATTTGCCCAGAATCACAGGATGTTTGGCGTCGTTACCAAGACTCGAACCCAGATTCCCAGGTCCGAGGTCGAGCGCCTTAGCCGTTAGGCCAACTCCTCTATACATTTAAAAGGTAAAAGAACCGTGCCAGCATAGTAGTCCCTTGTGGGCGTGTCTGTGTTGTGCTGTGCGCGTGGGATGGGGCGTGACTAACACTGGGGGCGTGTGGTACGGCCATCACATCTTGGGCTGTGGGCGTGGGCTGGGGGCGTGACAAATGCTGGGGCGTGACAAACGCTAGGGGCGTGTGTCCGCCCTTCATCCATGTGAGTCATACATACAAGCGCCAATTACGTTGCTGCGCAGCATCAAGGGCACGCTGGGGGCGTGAGAAACGCTGGGGGCCTGTGTCCGGCCTTCATGCCATGTGAACGCAATTGAGCCGCATCAAGGGGCACGCTGGGGGCGTGTGCTACGTTCCGCCCTTGCCATGTGGGTTATACATTAATCAGAAGATCGTCTGCTGTGGCCGTGTGCTGGGGGCGTGACAAACGCGTTCACCTGGAGGCCTGGTAAGTAACGTTACTGCAGCCTCTCCTGTGCGCTGTTACTGAATTCTCTCATTCAACGAAATTACACGCGCCTGCTACCATCAACCAGGGCTCTAGCTGGGCTCAGGCGGCAGATCAGTACACTAATTACACGCGCCTGATAACATCAACCAGGGCTGCAGCTGGGCCTCAAGCGGGGGAACACGCGCCTGCTAACATCAAACAGGCCTGCATCTGGGCCTCAAGCGGGGAAACACGCAAATGAGCGTGTCTGCGGGCACAATTACTGCAGCCTCTCCTACTTGCAGTCACTCAACTCTCTCATTAAACGGATTTACCCGTGGCTGATAACTTTTCTCATTCAACGACATTACACGCGCCTGCTAACATCAACCAGGGCTGTAGCTGGGCTCAGGCGGCGGATCACTACACCAATTACACGCGCCTGCTAACATCAACCAGGGCTGCAGCTGGGCCTTCTCCGTCCCTATTCTAATGAAACAAAAAAATTCTATATATATACACATATATAATGGGAAAATTCAAACTAAATTGTATAGAAAACCTACGTGCGGCAATACATTGCTGCACGCTCAGAGTTATCACCCTTTGGGTTTAAAACGAGTATTCCATATGGGGAAAGTTTAAGAGTTAGATGTAATTGCAGTGTACCTGAAGAGATACAGAAAGAGCTGAGTGTGTTGAAGAGAAGATTCAGGGATAAAGGATACCCTGAGGATTTGATCAATCAAGGTATCAACAAGTCATCAAAGAAAAAGAGGCAAGAAATCCTGTTTGATTCAAAAGTGCAGAATGAGGAGAAGAAAGATGTGAATCAGTGCAGGTTTATAACGACTTTCAGTAAACAGCAGGTTGAGGTGAGAAGAATACTCAACAAACACTGGCATATCATCAACAAGCATTTACAATGCAATGTTTTTGCCTTTGTTAAAGTTAGAGCTATTGGCATTGCTCTTGACATTATTTTTATTTATGTTTTTTTAACATAAATAAATGGCATTGTCATTTACAATGCCACTAGCTTTATCTCTCGCAAATGACACACACAAACACACACAAAGCCCCCCCACACCCACCCACACAGAGCCCCCCACACACACAGCCACACAGAGCCCCCCACACACACAGCCACACAAAGCCCCCCCACACACACAGCCACACAAAGCTTCCCACACACACAGCCACACAAAGCTTCCCACACACACAGCCACACAGAGCCCTCCACACACACCCACACAGCACAAGCAGGCAACAGGGGCACACGGAGGCACAAGCAGGCAACAGGGGCACACGGAGGCACAAGCAGGCAACAGGGGCACACGGAGGCACAAGCAGGCAACAGGGGCACATGGAGGCACAAGCAGGCAACAGGGGCACGAAAACGGAGGCACAAGCAGGCAACAGGGGCACACAGAGGCACAAGCAAGCAAAATGGGGCACACAGAGGCACAAGCAGGCAACAGGGGCACACGGAGGCACAAGCAGGCAACAGGGGCACACGGAGGCACAAGCAGGCAACAGGGGCACACGGAGGCACAAGCAGGCAACAGGGGCACACGGAGGTACAAGCAGGCAACAGGGGCACACGGAGGCACACGCAGGCAACAGAGAGGTGTTTTATGTAAAGAGTGTGTGCGAGGACTTGGCACGGGGAGTTGTTGCGGGAGCTGGTTATTAAAGAGCAGGACTGAAGATGTTCTAATGTAAATGAGGTGGGACAGACGGCCGGAGACACGGACACCGGGAGGGGGGGTGGGGGGGGGGTGCGGGAAGGAACGGGAACACGGACATTATGGAGCTGGGGGGCCAGGGTCGAGTCTCGGCGTCGACAAAATAATCTGTTAGGATAGTAAAGAGGCCATTGTGCAGGGGAGAGAGAATCGTGAATCTTAACATTTCAAACAAATACCTTTATATCTATAAATCTCAGAAAGCGAGCATGCAAGCATGTATCCGACAGCTGATCACTTACAAGACAGCGTGCCTTTGGAGTGTTGAAAGTTGGACTGAGACCGTCAACATTATCGGCGCCCTCTTGCTCTCCTTAACCTTTTTGTGCGCGTAAAACGGCCGCCATTTTGAACACCATGGCTTCCCTGCTCCCGCCGAGAGCCAGCGTGCCTCTCTCCCACTCCTAGCTTCGCCGGCATCCCCCGCATACTGACAACCCCCCCTGCCTGCACCTGCCGCGAATCATAAAACCCCTCTTCAGCGCTGCTCTGCGCCAGGCCCTCGTCCTGTTCCCAGCGCGACACCTCCCTTCTTCCCATTTATGATCCCCGGCCCTTTGATGCAAACCCCTTTTCCCCGTGTGCCCGTTTGTCTTCCTCGTTCCCGGGCCGACACCCAGCTCTGCCGATACTGTTCCTTGCCCCTCCCCGTGCAATAGAAAGTTTCCCCCCAGCAAGGGATCCCCGGGTTGATCAAAGCCCCCCGCCCTACGAGATCCGATCAAACCCCACACACTCCGTGAATCGGCGGAATATCCAGCTGCGCGATGATCATCACCTGTTGTGAACGGGGCGGGGACTCCCACTGTAACCTTGCGTGGGAACGGGCTGGGAAGGGGGGATTCGGAGGATGTCTTTCCGTACATCAAAGTATCGACGAGAATGTGTTACATGCAATAAAAAGATAAACTTGTGTATAAGAGGCCAGGCCTCAGGGATGCAGTTAGAGCACCTCAGAACGATACCTTCTGCCCGTTTTGTTGTGTTCTCCTCCGGAGAGAATAAAAACCTTGTTTCCTGCCTTCCAGTCTCCAGCGCCTGCCTCTTCAATAGTTTAACTTCTTTGTGGGTTCAAGAGGCGACACCGCCGGGCAAATACTTAAGGATCTTATATTCTGGTTGGTAGTGCCCCCCAATTATTTTCTACAATTGGCGCCCAACGTGGGGCCCATCAGCGACCCATGGATCCAGTGGGAGAGGTCCTGACGACAAAGTGAACGACTGCAACGATCGGGAACGCGTCTGTCCGATAGACCCTCGTCTGACAGCCGATCATCCGAACTTCACTGGTTCCGAACAGACCTCTCTCGAGTGATCTACGGTCCTGACTGGGAACCATCAGGAGTGCCGCGAGGATAACGGAGAAGAGAGGACGATCGGGCGCTGGATTCGGAAGACAGGAAACTGTCCATGCGGTCCGGGTAAGGTCGTGTAACCACGACAAGTCACGAAATAATTGCTTGATTGCTTGTTTGTTTAAAAATACTAGTATTGCTCTTTTTATTTATTTGGAGATTCACTGTCTGCAAACGGAGAAACAACGGGCTCTCTCTTTGCAAGCAGTGGAGGATAGGTAGGGCAGCAGCCGTGCTTATTTTTTCTCCCCCACTCAATAATCACTTGAAACTGAACTGTTGTTCGCAAAACTATTGTTTCCTGGAGATTCCCTGTCTGCAAACAGGGAAGAGACCACCCTTTTTGCAGACAGTGAAAAGGGTAGGCGACGCAGATCTTTGCGGACCTGCTCATTCTCCCCATTGTTATTTATTGGTCTTTTGTTATTTTGATCCATGAGGTATTCACTGCCTGCAAACAACGTAGAATAGAAATATTCTGTCCAGTCTTTGCACCTAGTGATAAGATAGGCAGTGCTGACTTTTTAGTCCCTCGTTACGAGCCGTCATGTCTGTCTTCTCCCCACTGATTAGTAGCCTGTTTAGCCCGGACCGCCTATTAGAGATGGACCATCCAGCCCCACTGGAAGGCACCCCTAATAAGGACATGTTCATGAAGCATGGATTGACCGCTATAGCCTATAGTAAACTATGGCATAAATATACAAAAAAGGGTCAAGAAAGTCAATGGCCCCTGATAGGATCCTTCGATGATGATAAAATAAAAACGCTAGAAACTGCCCTGGGTAAAAACAAGACAACACCTACTATGCTTGACAGCTTCGGCATGTGGCGAAAAGAAACTGAACAACGTAAAAAGAAAACTGAGAGTAGGTTGGAAAAAGAGCTGCGAAAAGCAGCCCACCTAGCTGCTCAGAAACTAGAAAAAGAGATAAAAGAAAGAGAGAAAGCTAAACAGAAACTAGAAATGGAAACGCCAAGCCAGTGTCCGGTTAGAACCCCCTCCATGCTCTACCCTGATTTACCCTCGAAACGACAAGCCAATGAGGACCTGCTGTTAGGTCCTCCTATCATCTACATGCCCCCTCCATATGCCCCTTCTCAACCCGTGGCGCAGCACGCGCCACCCCCAGGTACAAACGAAGGTACCGCCACAGCGTCGGCCCCAATGGCCTCTGTGCCAGCCGAACCCCTTGTATTAAAACCCGCATCAACAACGACGTTAGACGACCATGAGACTCGAGGGGCTGGTCCTGCAAGAACAAACAGACTAGACAAAGATGAGCGAGCGGGGATCGACAAAATAGCAAGGACACTGGTAGAAAGGAAGGATGATGAAGAGTACATCACAGATATGTTCAGCTCGTATACAGGGAGTCACAGACGACATTTTACCGTACGACTGTGTTATCATGTCTTGAATGCATACGAGGACCGATATCGAGACAAAGGTCCCGAGAGCCTAAGGACTCTGTACCGGAAGGTCGATATCGGGGATGAGGGCGAGTGTGATGTGTCGGACCTCCTTACGCGTACGCTTGAGGTTTTCCGCCACCTCACTGAACAAAAGCCGGGAGCTAAATCCGCAGCCTCCGTAGTGACCGAACCACAAACCGAACAATCTAACACCATGATGCCGATACGTGAGGCTGCCCCTTACTGGGTTCCTCCTCGGGGTACAGGGACTCACGATGATGCAAACAACCAAGATGCGAAGGGAAGGGTAGTGTACAACTGGGTCTACCAGCCATGGGACCGGCAAGAGATACTGACATTCCGGAAATCTCTACCCGACCTACGTAAAAACCCCACTGCCTTCTATACTGAATTGGGTACAGCCCTGGGTTCAACGATCATGACCCTGGCTGACATCGACTTGTTCTTCGGGTTATGTCTACCAGCTGATGTGTGGAAGCAAATCCGGAAAGTCGACCACCTTGAGCTGTTTGGACATACCTGGTCACAACTCGATGACCTGGACAAACAACGGGGACCAGGACAAAAGCCGTTGAAATCCATTCTAGACCTCCCAGATAAAATCGTAGAGAAATTAAAAACCCTAATCCCAGAAAAGAAAGTGGACTGGTCGATAGTAACAGCCTGTCGCCAAAAACCCCAGGAGGATGTATCGGAATACTTCTCCCGGTTTGAAACGGTGTTCTCCGATTACAGCGGCCAGGACATGACCACTGCAACCGGACACCACCTGTTTGTCCAGAATTATGTTAAGGGCCTATCATCGGAAATCTCCCAGAAACTACAGGCCAGCGAGAGTAGTTGGGCAGCCTCCAAACCTACAGCGATTCTCCAAATGGCCCAATATTATGAGCATCAGAAAAATGAAAACGATAGGGCGACGGAGAAAAAGAAGAAGGACTTAAAAGAGAGGGTGATGATTGCCAAACTGCAAGGGGTGACTATAGGACGAGACCAATACCGGGGAAACTACCAGACAAACGTCCCTAAGACTACATTTCCCCAGGACCGCACTGTGACTTCCTACAGTGGACGCACAGACCTTAGAGAAGACCAGTGCGCTTTCTGCAAAGGGACTGGCCATTGGAAATCCCAGTGCCCAGTTCTTCTGGAAATGATCAGAAACAAAGACCCCAGGGATGTAGCAAACGGACCGAGACCTAAGGGACAACAACGAGGGCCCCCAAATGACGCGACTAATGACAGATCAAGCAGACCAAATACGTTCGATCGACCCAGGCAGAACCAATATCAACAATCTGACTATGACGATACTCACACCTTCGCATAGGACAGCCAAGGGCGAGGGAGGGATCCAGTCGAGCTCTATGTTGACCAGCAGGGCCCTTACGTCACTGCTAAGGTCCTGGGTACCAAGTCTCCATTTCTGGTAGACACTGGCGCAACACGTAGTGCGTTATCTAAACGACTGATTCCAAGGGCACCCTTGTCTGGCTCACTCATAACATCGACAGGTTTCGATGGAACGCCCTCCACCAACCCTTTGTCTGCCCCGATTCTCTTTGACGTAGAAAACAACACCACCGACACCACGTTCTTGCTTTCCTCCAATAGCCCTGACGCCATTATGGGACTTGACTTACTGAAACACTTCCGAGCGACGATTAGGTGTTCTCAAGATGGAGTTCGAGTGTTTCTTTACGACAACCCCGTCCTGCTTAGACATTGCTCTCCCCGACACATGTTTTCCATCACCGACGTTGACGCGTCCCTGCTTGACACTCTACCTCCGTATCTGTGGGCCAAAGCGGATTCGGACGTAGGGCGTATGTTAATTGACCCAGTGCACATTACTGTCCGACCAGACGCAACACTCCCAAAACTCCCACAATATCGGATATCGCCAGAGGGCGAGAAGGCATTGGTAATGATTATCCAGTCACTGATAGACGCAGGAGTGGTAGAGGAAGTGGTTAGCAACGTTTGCAACAGCCCTATCTTGCCCATTATCAAGAAGCAGGGAGAGGGAGATGAGAAAGCATACCGTTTCATCATCGACCTCCGAGAGATCAATAAAGTGGTGGTACCCCAGTACCCTGTGGTCTCAGACATCACCACCATCCTGACCTTGATTCCATCCACTGCCACCACCTTTTCCGTCATCGACCTCAAGAACGCATTCTTCTCCATCCCCATCCACCCAAACAGCCGATATCTCTTCGGCTTTACCCTAAAAGCCCGCTCATATAGGTTTTGCCGAGCGCCTCAAGGCTACACGGAAAGCCCTAGCATCTACAGCCAGGCCCTCAAAAGACAACTAGACCAAGTCCAGTTACCCGACGGGGTGGTGTTGGTACAATATGTCGATGACATCCTTTTGGCAGCCGACACCACCCCTCTAGCGGTTACCGCCACCATTCAACTCTTGCACTTCCTTGCGGAAAATGGCCACAAGGTCTCCAAGAAGAAGTTGCAATTCTGCCTACCCCAGGTCACTTACCTAGGCCACCTTTTGTCCAAAGATGGAAGAAAACTCACCCCTGATCGAATCCAAACCATTCTAGATACCCCTGTCCCTAAAACCCAGAAGCAGGTTCGCTCCCTATTAGGCCTCACCTCCTTCTGCCGACAATGGTTACCAAACTTCAGCCTCGTTGTAAAACCACTGCTTTCTCTGCTAAACAAAGACGTCCCTTTCCCACTCCCTTGGACTCCCGAGTGTCAAACTTCCTTCACAGAACTGCGAGATGCCCTTTGCTCAGCCCCTGTCCTGGGTACCCCTGATTACAAAAAGCCCTTCTCCCTTTACACTCACGAAAGGGAGGGGTGCGCTTTATCTGTCCTGACCCAGGCCATCGGCCCTAAGCAACGACCGTGCGCTTACTTCTCTGCCACTCTTGACCCTGTCGCCAGAGCCTTGCCTGCCTGCCTTCGAGCTGTAGCTGCTGCTGCAATCTCTATCCGACAGAGTGAGGGGATTGTACTCTCGAATTCCCTCACGGTACTGGTACCCCATGCAGTCGACACCCTCCTGAACCAAACCAAGACGCAACATCTGACGAGTGCACGACTGACTGGATACGAACTGACCTTGCTTGCCCCCCATATCACCCTGAAAAGATGCACCACACTGAACCCAGCAACTCTGTTACCCTTGCCAGAGAACGATCCCAATGTGCACCCCGTACATGACTGCGTGACTCTTACGGACGAACAGACCAGGAGTAGGGTCGATCTCAGAGACACGGCTTTCCCTGACCCCGACGGGGAGCTGTGGGTGGACGGTTCTTGCATCAAACTCCCCGATGGTACCACTTCCGCTGCCTATGCAGTCACCACGGCTCGAACTGTAGTAGAAACAGCCCGCATCGCCCAGCGATCTGCCCAGGCAGCGGAACTGATTGCTTTGACGCGAGCCTGCATCCTGGCAACAGGAACCACAGCGAACATTTACACCGACAGCCAGTATGCCTTCGGGGTGGTTCACCATTTTGGGCTCCTCTGGAGGGAGAGAGGATTCTTGACCTCACACGGCACACCCATTTTGCACGGGGATCTAGTCTCCGCCTTAATTGAAGCTGTCCTCCTCCCCAACAAACTTGCCGTTATCAAATGCCAGGCACACAAGAAAGTGACAGACATTATTGGACAGGGAAATGCACTAGCCGACATCACCGCCCGAACGACGGCTGAAAATAGAACGACAACACATATGTACGTGACCAGGTCACAAGCAGAAAACTGGACTGACGCCAAGGACACAATTAGAGACATACAAACGACTAGCACACAACACGAATTGACTGAATGGACACGGGTGGGATTGAAAGACGATGAAGGCTGCTGGCGGACAAAAGACACGAACAGATGGTTGCTACCTGATTCGTACTTGATTCCCATATTAACCATGGCACACTCCCCTGCCCACATAGGATCAGCCCCCATGATCGAACTTGTCTCCAGGGTTTGGCACAATGACAAGATCCCAGATTCCGCCAAACGCCTGGTCCAACAATGCTTAATATGCCTACAACACAACCCCGGGAAAGGAACTGTAGTACCCCGGGGGGGATTTGGGGTCCCAAACCACCCATTTGAAGTCCTGCAGATGGACTACATCCAGCTAGACAGATGCCAAGGCCTGAAATATGTGCTCGTCGTGGTGTGCGCATTTAGCAAGTGGGTGGAAGCATATCCAACCCGTGACAACACCGCTATGGCCACTGCAAAGGTTCTGTTAAAGGAGTTTTTCCCCCGTTATGGCCTCTGTCGTGTTTTATGGAGTGATAATGGCCCCCACTTTATAGCCAAAGTTATCCAGCTCATCCTAAATGGGCTGGGTATTAAACAGAAATTCCACGCAGTCTTCCACCCTCAATCTGCTGGGCTTGTCGAACGACACAATGCCACACTAAAGCTTAAACTGGCCAAAATAGTGGCTACGACGGGCCTGAAATGGCCAGACGCCCTCCCATTGGCATTGCTATCGATGCGCTCTACCCCCACCCGACATCACTTAACCCCTTACGAAGTTGTCTTCGGTCGACCCATGAGCGTCTGGTCTGCCCCGAAACCAACTTCCATTCATGACGTTCCGGATGTCCTAATGTCTGATTATCTGTACAAATTGACTGAAACTTTGTCTGTCCTTCATCAGCAGGTGCAGCAGGCCATCCCCGATGCTTCCAGGGGTCCGGGTCACGCCATCCAGCCGGGGGACTTCGTGCCGATCCGAAATTTTCAGCGATCAAAGAGTTTGGAACCCCGGTGGACGGGCCCCTGGCAAGTGCTGATCACCACTCGGACCGCACTTCGAGTGGAGGGGAAGAAACACTGGCTGCACGCTCATCACTGCAAAAAGGTCTCTCCAGCCCTGGCCACGACAGACACCGTCAACACCCAAGAAGAGCTCCTGAACCAGGACCGACCATCGTTGAACTGCTACCCTGACACTGAGACACTTGAACTTTCAAAACATCCTGACCCCACTGTGCCATCTCGAGAAGGGTATTTCCTGCGTCGAAAGGAGGGAGCTTCGGCTAAGTAGGCCACGGACTAGGTTAAAGGATCTCAGAACGGTGACCCAAACTACCAAGGGTTACCTGGAGAGAAGCTAAAACTAAGTCTGTGGTCCTGCCCACTACCGAGCACCTTGAAGACGAAGATGATGGAAGCGCCAGATAAGAAGATGATGGAAGCGCCAAATAAGAAGCCGACGGAGACAGCAGGAAATACCCACTACAGAAATCCGAGAATAGACAGACTCCATAGCTCAAAGACAATTGCACTCTTCATCGTAATCCTCCTCTGTTTTCTCCTCATGACTACGCTCTGGATTATGGAAGAACACGCACCTGCTCACGAAACATTCCTAACCACTGCTCAGCCTACCACCATGAAGGAACATTATCTAATTTCGCTCTCTCCTCAACTAAGAGAGAGGCGAAAGGAGTTTTGGAACAACTCTTTCGTGCAGCTACTTCACCAGCACAATCTTGCCACCAATACCACCAACTGCTGGATCTGTGGGTTGCTACCCCATGCCACTGGACATTCAATACCATTCATCCCTTCACCCTTCTCTGTCCACGGCTCCTGCCTTGCCTGGCTGATCCTCCTGCAAGAGAGCTATACGGGCAATGCCACCTCCAGCAGAACTGCAGCACATTCTTCTCATGGGGCCGGGCGAAACAAGACAAAGACACACTTCTGCCCGCTGACCCCCAGCGACTCGATCCAAATGGACATCCCGGCTAAAGAACGAATCGAAATGCAGGTGTTCAACAATCCAACCAGACCCACCTTCTCCTATCTGCGGAAACGAACGGCTGCCACTCTGACTGTGGCCCTGACGGTCATCAACGTCACAGGCCACATGTGTGTAGAAGGACTTGGGACACAGCTGGTGGGTCGCAGCGCTTGCCGCTTTACCAGAACTCTGGATTCCACGGATCCACCTTCCTTTGTGTCATCCCCAAACATGTATTTCATCTGCGGCACGAAGGCCTACACCTGGCTCCCCAAAGGCTGGGGGGGCACTTGCTACATCTCCTTCGTCCTTCCTCCAACTTATGTGGCCCCAGCGAATCACCACAGGCAAAAACGAGCCAAAGACGTTGAGCAAGCCGACTCAACAGGGGCGCAGTTCCTCGATGCTATGAAAGGACTCGTCCCCCTCTGGGGCCCGATGGCAAACAGCCGTGCCATCCGACATTTGGCTCAGGCAGTCGAGACAACCATGAACATCACAGCGGGCATCTTTGCCAACAACACTGCCGAACTCCAAGCGGTCCGTTTGGTGGCTCTTCAGAACCGCCTCGTTCTAGATGTGGTTCTGGCGGACCGTGGAGGAGCATGCCGCATTATTGGGTCCAGCTGTTGTACGTACATACCGGACAACTCACCCTCAGTGTACAAAGCCATCGAACATCTTCACAGACTCTCTTCGGAAGTACACCAAGAGCAAGAAGAATGGTCGCTTGGTGGTTGGTTCTGGGACACCGTCAAAAGCTGGGGCTGGAGACTGCTCACCATTATCATGATTCCCGTAGTTGTAATATGTGGCCTATGCTTAGGAATTCAATGTCTGCCACCTATGTGTTCTCTATGTGCGAGTTGCATTTTTCCCAAAACTGTGGACATTGGAAGCGAACATATGAGAGCATTGTATGATACCGAAGTTAGAAATTTGATGAAAATTGACATTGAGTAAAGCAAGGTGGCTAGATATGTTGAAAAGAGGGGACTGTTGAAAGTTGGACTGAGACCGTCAACATTATCGGCGCCCTCTTGCTCTCCTTAACCTTTTTGTGCGCGTAAAACGGCCGCCATTTTGAACACCATGGCTTCCCTGCTCCCGCCGAGAGCCAGCGCGCCTCTCTCCCACTCCTAGCTTCGCCGGCATCCCCCGCATACTGACAACCCCCCTGCCTGCACCTGCCGCGAATCATAAAACCCCTCTTCAGCGCTGCTCTGCGCCAGGCCCTCGTCCTGTTCCCAGCGCGACACCTCCCTTCTTCCCATTTATGATCCCCGGCCCTTTGATGCAAACCCCTTTTCCCCGTGTGCCCGTTTGTCTTCCTCGTTCCCGGGCCGACACCCAGCTCTGCCGATACTGTTCCTTGCCCCTCCCCGTGCAATAGAAAGTTTCCCCCCAGCAAGGGATCCCCGGGTTGATCAAAGCCCCCCGCCCTACGAGATCCGATCAAACCCCACACACTCCGTGAATCGGCGGAATATCCAGCTGCGCGATGATCATCACCTGTTGTGAACGGGGCGGGGACTCCCACTGTAACCTTGCGTGGGAACGGGCTGGGAAGGGGGGATTCGGAGGATGTCTTTCCGTACATCAAAGTATCGACGAGAATGTGTTACATGCAATAAAAAGATAAACTTGTGTATAAGAGGCCAGGCCTCAGGGATGCAGTTAGAGCACCTCAGAACGATACCTTCTGCCCGTTTTGTTGTGTTCTCCTCCGGAGAGAATAAAAACCTTGTTTCCTGCCTTCCAGTCTCCAGCGCCTGCCTCTTAAATAGTTTAACTTCTTTGTGGGTTCAAGAGGCGACACCGCCGGGCAAATACTTAAGGATCTTATATTCTGGTTGGTAGTGCCCCCCAATTATTTTCTACAGGAGGCTAATAATACTTCTCAGCAGGAACCTCTAAAACGAAGACATTCGGGAATGGATCGCGGATTGGAATGTTTGCAGCACTATTTTTGGCTAGACATGCCTGCTAATAGACAGAAATAGTCATCTTATTTTTTTTTTTTTTTAAAGCCAAAGACACGTACACATTGGCAACCCCCCCAGGCCATGTGCAGAATACCTCTAGTAATGGTGAACCGGAGTGGCTCCAGGGTGCCCCTGTGGCACTGCACAAAACAATCCTTATTGCATGCACCCCCTCATTCATGTCCCTTCTCACGCAGGACCCTGCCTTAAATAATCCTATAACGTATGATTCTCGAATCCAGATTCATCCACATACCAGGCCTTCCTGTTAATTCACAGACCATCCACGTTCAGCGATTCCAGCGCCATTAAATACCACGGGTTACTAACTAGCCGCCCTCGGCCATTAACCAGCTCCGTTGTCATTAAAACGCACTAAGCTGAGCACTCGGCACTGGTCGCCGCCGCCGGCCCTGGAGGAGTGTCACTGGGCTCGGGGTTGCCACATTAGACATCGGGACAATAAAACCAGAATTTGTCTGCAAACAATATTTAAAACGTAGTTTCCCTTCTCCAACTCTACCAAGTTTAAGTCACCTTGGTGTCTTGGTGCCGGCGGGGAAAGGAGCAGGGGGCGGGAGGGGGCGGGATAGAAAAGAAAATAGAAAAGGTCAAATTTTTTAGATTCATATTCTTTTTCAGGCTGAAATAGGGAAGGGGCAGTTTGAAGCAAAGAGCATCTTTCCTACTGCAAAAGCGAAGATGAGCAAAATCACAGGTTTTGTTCTGCTGCTCCCCCGCCCCTCTTGCTTCGCCCGGGTGATTTCCAGGCTAGCACATTCTCCAGATGAGAGCCAATATCTACGTTTGCTGGATGACGTCGGACATAGGAGAAGGAACAAAGTGGATGAGTAAAGAGATAAGGATGGAAAGAGTGAAGTATTAGAGTGACTGTAAAGAGGGAGGCGATGAAGGAAGAAAAGGAGGGATATGAACAATTAAAAGATAGGAAAATATGAAAGCAAGGAAATACAAGGATGGGGAGGATAGAATGGTGAAAAAAGAGGGAATAAGAAGGAAGAAAGAAGGTTTACTACAACGTACAACAGCAAAATAAAAAAAATTGAGAGAAAGAACAAACCAGCGCGAACCTCTCCGGGGCGCAGAGCAGCAGCAGGGCCCAGCAGAGCAGGGCGGCAGGGGCTCGCAGAGGTGTCTCCTGGGGCAGCCGCCCAGGTCCACCATGGTGCATTTCACTTATAGGCCCACGTGCCCACTCAATGACTACTACCAGTAGCGAGCGGGCTGCCTGACCCTTTCCATCCCAGAAGCAAGTGATTGTAAAAGTACTCACGATGAGATGGGCACCGCCGAGGCCAGACCAGCGACCGCCACGAGGCACAGGAGGGCGAGCATCTTCATAGCGAGGGTGACAGAGTGGAGTCCACGGAGGCCGCGGAGCCGGGCAATATCTGCTGAGACCGGGGGCGGGGCTAAAGGGCACAAAAGCAGAGGGAGGGTCACAAGCCACTGACCCTCCCATGCCAGCTCCAGCCAGCCTGGCAGAACCTGTTTGGACAGGGGGGGGGGGTAGACAGGGGGAGAAGGACGAGGAGAGAAAATAGGATGTGAAGGAGATGAAAGGATGTGAAGGCGGAAGGAAAGAAATGGCAAGAATAACGGAAGCAAAGAGGGGAGAGGAAAAGAATAAAGAGGAGAAACGAGAGGGGGGAGTGTAGAGGAGGGGGATGTGAAAAAGAGGACTGTGACGACCTCATACAAAGGGCGGACATAGGCGGTGGGCTGCGAGCACTTCTCCGGTCTCCCTCTTCAGCATGGGAGACCGGCAACGTCCTCCGCTTCTCCCGGGGCTCCCTCCAGGCAGGCCACGGGAGCCCCTCGTGGGCCGCCATACTTCTTCTGCTGCCGTCTTCCTTCTTCCCCCGGGCTGCAGGGGGCGGGCACTTCCGGCCGGCCGCGCTAGGATTGGCCGGCCGGCTAGTCACTTCCGGGTCACCGCGGGCAGCGCGGCGGCCCGTCTCTAGCTCAGGCAGGCGGGCGGCAAAGTTTCCCGCAGCTCACGGGAGCCTGGCAGAGCGCCCGCCATGGTAGTGCTGGTGGCCGAGGCTGCTGCAGGGCCCCGCTGCGGCGGGACGGTCGGAGGCGGCGGGACGCAGGAAGAGGTGCCCTGACATGCAGCCTAGGACTCGTGGAAGGGGTGCCGTCAATGCTAGAACAGATTCGGGGGTGTTCCCGAGAACAGGCTGACGTCACCAAATTGGAAAAATTCTCGGGAACGCCCCCGAATCTGGTCCGGCATTGACGGACAGAGCCCTCTCCCAATGGCTAGCCTCCATTTATGGAGCTAGCCAATGGGAGGAGGGGGCGGATACCCGACCCCACATACAGATATCAGAGATATCATTAGATTTTGCTAGCGCATGCGTACTTCGTACGCATTGCGTAGGCAAAACCTAAAAATGACCCCGTGCTGGGCAAAAAAGTCACCAAGAGACCACAAATTACTTTCAGAAAAGTTAGATCCTTTTGAGAATCCCTGGTGAGCAATGTGCTAAAAAAGCCACAACCGAAAACAACTTGGTTGAACAAGAAGGATACATTTGTAAAATGCTCTAGATGAAAAGCATGTACTCATGGAATCAATTGTAATAAGTATAAGGTAGGCCTATCAAATAAGATAGAGAAGATCAGAGGCAAATATACTTGCAAAACGGACTTTGCTGTCTACGTTCTGCAGTGCCCTTGTGGCCTGCGGTACGTAGGCAGCACTATCCTTGAAGTGCACAAGCGCATCTTACAACATTTAAGAACAATAAAGAATGTAGACAGATCATATCCGGTAGCGAGGCACTTTGAGCGAGTACATAATAAGGACACTAAAGGTCTCACCTACTATGTGATTGACTCAGTGTTGGTGAACATAAGAGGTGGTAACCGTCTGAAAAAACTAAGGAAGCTTGAATCTCGCTATATTATCAAATTAGATTCTAAGCAACCAGGGGGTTTGAATGAGGGAGAAGAATTACACACACATTTATGAAATTAGAATGACTTGTAGAAACTGCCAATGAAATATTATATAGCAAGGTATTTACATGGAATTTTTTGGAACAGGCTAATGATCTGATAAATGAGGTTGCATTACGTTTGCAGTATGTTTTGCCCACTTGAGCGGTATAACAGTATTGATAAGTTGTAGTGTTGCAATGTGGTAATAAGCATAATTTTTTAACCTAAAATAGCACTGTTTCCCATTTTAATAAGTGATAGATGCCCCCAAAACATTTGAGAAAGGGGCGTAGCTTGCTCACATGAGCTATATTCTAGATGCGAGAATAACACGCATGATGGATTGCCATTAAAGTTTGATGGAGATTATGCTCACTTGAGCTGTACTCAGGGGGAGATGCAAGCGCAGCTTTAATTAATTGGCTTGTAATGAACTGCTTTGCAATGCGACTTTAACAATTATGTGTGGTTTTATAACTACATATTAGCACTATGTTGTTGCCAATATTTATTAACATGTTAATTATGAAATGTAATGTTATCCTCCTTAATGTCAATACAAACTACAAGTCTGTTCTTTATGTCTATTGACATGTAGTTCTAAGCTTACGCTATTGAATGTTTTAAATTGGCCGCTCTTTGTAAACTCATTTGTCCAGTGAGCAAGACTGCTTGGCAGTCGAAACGCATTTGGCAGCGGCGGAATAAAAGATTAATTATCGTACACAGCATCGTAATTTTTGGGATTTATATATATTTATTTATATGTATACATATATATATATATAAATATATATATATATATATATATATATATATATATATATATATATATATATATATATATAACCTACTGGCGGTTGCCAGTAGGTAGTTATAGTTAGGACCTAGTTTCCATAGGAAATCCGCAACATTCTATTTGGAATAACTTTGGCGCCGGTTGACGGATCTCGCGAAATTCTCAAAGAAGATGAGGCGCTCTGCTCCGCTCCTTCCCTGAAAGTTTGGGGGTGATTCGTCACGCGGGGGCCGAGAAAAAAAAGGGGTCCCAAAACGTGTTTTCCCCATGCAATTTTCCATAGGGACCTTTAGACACAGCTACAGCCCGAACTGCTGAACGGAATTACACCAAATTTGGCAAAAATGTAGAGTTTCGTTCGCAGATTATGCTTTTTGTTAAATGGTGTAAATCCGTTCAGTAGTTCCTGAGAAAATCAAAAGTAAAATCATAGATATATCTATAGACGAAGTACAGTACGTGTACCCTCCCGAGCACGACCTTTATGCTAATTGGCTGTCAACACTCCAAACCAGGAAGTGTTGGCAGCCATCTTGTCCCTCGGTAGAACCGAGGCACAAGAAAGCAGTGAAAGAAACTGCGCAAAACACGCAAATGGGGCAGGGTAGAAACACCCTGACCCCCTAGGCCTGCTTAGGGGGTCCCACAAGGACGCCCAAGGCCCCAAAAAAATAAAAATATATTTTTTAAATCACGGGATACGCGTACGGTACGCGTATCCCACGAAAAAAAACAACCCAAAGTCTGATTTTTTTTTTATTAGCCCCCGGGCGGGCCAAATCCCGGGGGCAATATAATTCATTATAATGTGAGCCCCGGCGACCTCCACTCCCCGGGGCTTGAATGTTATGTATGCGGGGGGGCTCACGGCCCCCCCGCAGCCCCAGGGACCGCCACCTCCTGAGCTTCTTTTTTTTCAATAATAATGGGGGGCCCAGAGGGGCCCCCCAGCCCCGTGGACCGCCACCCCCCATGGCTTTTATATTATGTATGTAGGGAGCTCATGGCCCCCCGCAGCCCCGGGGATTGCCACCCCCGGGGCTTCTTTTTTTAAATAAAAGAAACCTGTGTGGGGGGGCTCAAGCCCCCCACATGCCCCGGGGACCGCCACCTCCCCGGGGCACTACATTTTGAGCCCTGAGGACCACCACCCCGGGGTTTTTAACTGTTGGCCACGCGCCCCGCTCCTGGAGCCTGTGATGGTCCTGGGGCCCGCCACCCCCCAGGGCCAGCTCCTGCAGTGTCCTGGGGTGCCTACCCCCGGGACACTGTAGTTTGCTTTGGTAGGGTGGGAGCCTCGCGGCACCCGCCCAACCATAGCAAACTGCTTTGGTTTTTGCAAGAGAGAGCAGGAAACCTGCTCTCTCTTTCAAAAACCAAAGCTGATTGCTTTTCTGCATGGGGAGCAACATGTTAGGCGGTACCTCAGGCTGGGGGGCTATGAGCCCCCCTCGCAAATATGTAATGAAAGCCCGGGGGTGGCAGTCCACGGAGCTGGGGGGGCCCTTTGGGCCCCCATTATAATAAAAACATTGCCCCCAGGATTTGGCCAGACACGCACACAGAGAGAGCCACACACACACACATACGCACAGAGCTACACACACACACACAGAGCCACACACACACACACCGCGAGCCACACACACACACAGCGAGCCACACACACACACAGTGAGCCACACACACACACAGCGAGCCACACAAACACACAGCGAGCCACACACAGTGAGCCACACACACACACACAGCAAGCCACACACACACAGAGAGACACACACACACAACAAAACGATCACAAGCACGGGACAGAGGCAAGAAAAAACGATCATAAGCAGGGGACAGAGGCAAGAAAAGACGATCACAAGCAGGGGACAGAGGCAAGAAAAGCGATCACAAGCAGGGGACAGAGGCAAGAAAAAACGATCACAAGCAGGAAACAGAGGCAAGAAAAAACGATCACAAGCAGGGGACAGAGGCAAGAAAATCGAGCACAAGCAGGGAACAGAGGCAAGACAAAACAAGAAGCAAAACTGTAAGTACCACAATGCAAAGGGGTAGAACAGGACAGATATTCCGATCCAACATGAGGAATAAGCGGGGATCTCGGGAAAGGAAAAAGTGTACAAAACAAGTAAAAATCCCTATGCGACTACAAAAAAATAAAACACAGCAAAAGATACAGTGTGATAACATTGCAGCTCTCAGACTACACACGCAAACAAAGGTTACAAAAGTGCCACAGCATGTAAACTTGTAATAGCCCACCCCCCACCACCACCAGCCAACCCATGCCGCGTGCAAGACGTGTGTGGAGACAAACGCATATGTAAACATGCAGCCACGCTGCAAGAGAACCCTATTAACAAAGGGGAGAGTGCCCCACACCCGCTCCTCGGATGTTACTCACCAGGGATGGAAGTCATCAGCAGACATGAAGATGTGTGCTCTGTGCTGCTGCTGCTGCCCGCTCTCCATGACAACGGGGGTTTAAAAGCCACTTCTCCAAGAGGAAGCAGGCATACACGAGCCCGCCTGCAGCCCCGTGCGGATGGTGTGTGTGCGCACAGGGAGGGCTGGGCTTCCAGCCTGCCCCGGGGCAGAGGGGTAGCACCGCCGTCCCAGGGTCGCCTGGGCAAACAAAACCTGCTTGAAATGGGTTGCCACGCAGCACGGCGCAGAGCTCACTGCTGCAGTAGTGCACATGTGCAAGGTAGAAAACCAAACCTCTGCTGGAAAAAAAACTTTATTTTATTTATTTATGAAACTGGAGAAGGCGGGATTAAAAGGAGGGGTGCGTCTAGTGGGTGCAGACGGATGAGTAATAGACCAAAGCAGAAATGTAGGGAGGAATGTAGGCGGCACGCTTAAAACAAGGGGGTGATATGGGGGTAGATCTGTTAGCGGGAATAAAAAGGGAGTACTTCGAGAAAGGAGCCGATGCATCCCATTAGGTTGTGCGGTGATGACCTTCTTGATGGTGGCTGGCTCGTGGAGGGGTGCCGTGGGTCTCAGATGCAAGCAGAGGCAAAACAAAGGCAAAAGCAAAGACACAATGTTGCATCGTGGGAGGTCCGGTCAGCAGATCTCGCACACAGAAAAAGATCGCCATCAACGGCCTGATCTCACCGAGGGAGCTAAGAGCCAAACAGAGTAGGCAAGAGCCAAAAGCCAAAACGGGGGCGCCTTCGGCAGCCGGATCATGGAGGTGGGCAGGGGAGTGAAATAGGCAGTAGAGCCAATGCCATCTTAAAGACAGATACAGCAGTAGAGCTGCTGCATCGCTGGAGGCTGGGGTCGCAGCCCCCACCCTATGCACATAGGTCGGAGCAAATATCTGACGCAATTGACTCCAGGGCAGCAGAAATCAGCTGGGAGTTAACGAACGCAAGCCAAAGCGCCATTCCCCCACGGCTCAACTCGGGGCAGTAAGTGCCGGATGTAGGTTCACCATGCAGCAGCCGCAACGGGACGGCTGAATGTGATCTGATGTCCGTCGATCAAAGGACGATACAGCCGTGGCTTAGGGCTGTGTGAAGGGAGAGGCAGTCCGGCACCAGAATCCTCTCCAAAGAACCGCTGCGAGGGTCGAGAAGGCAAAGAGCAAAGAGGTAGGCCGCAGATTAAAGCCTCCTTGGTTCTACCAGGTGCGGGGGTCTCAGAGCTCCATGATGTCGAAGGGAGAGATCACTGGCAGCGGCATGGGCTATTTTTTTTAAAGCTTATATGGCAATGGGAAAGCCATAATCTCCTTCCCGAGCACCCCAGTGCAGGTAATACAGTCTCTCTGGCATAGTCTCCAAACGGGAGATTAGTAGGTGAAAGGGGGGTGCAGGAGCACCGAGCCAGCCACAGTGTAAGAGACAGTCAGTGCCCCCTCCCTTCACCTACAATCCATGTCAAGCAATCACCGGTATGGCCTGGTGATCAGCATATAGCAGTCAGCTAATGTTGCAGTCCAGATGTGGGCACCCTAGTCTCCCACACTCCCGGAGGTGGAATGAGGGTGTAATCGCACGATCACCCCTTTTGAGGCCCCAGCTGCAACCAGGTAGCGCGCCGCACCGCGATTTCCTGCTCCACATGCAGCCCTCGGAGATGCGTCTTCATCCGAGTTCCAACTCGTTATATGCGTTGAAGGCAGTGGATAGGTCGAGTCTCCCAGCGGCGTCCCTCTACAGCCGCAGTCTAGGATCACCACTCGCCGGGTAGCATCATTGAGATCTTCCGATTCCTGCAATTCCTCTCGCTGCCATTTTGGCATCAGGCAGCGAGCTTTCAGTCTGTCCCCACAAGCCGCTTCCAGGCCGTTACTTCTGCCGCCAACTAGTCCATCGGGCTCCAGGGTGCTTCCGACAGCTGAAACTGCCATCCCGAAGCGGCCAGGTCTGCTGGTTCAAGACGGCACAGCGGAGCTTCGCAAGTAAGCTACTGCCCGGGCGCCATCTTGGGAGTAACCTTTCACTACATAACACAACTTCACAACTTCACCATTTCGGCATCAGGAAGCGAGCTTTCAGTCTATCCCCACACGCCGCTCCCAGTGTCCCGGCGGTGTCCCTCTAGAGCCGCAGTGTGTGATCACCACTCGCCGAGTAGCATCATTACTATCTTCCGATTCCTGCAACGCCTCTCGCTGCCATTTTGGCATCAGGCAGCGAGCTTTCTTTCACTGTCCCCCAAGCCGCTCCCGTTGGCGGGAATAAAAAGGGAGTAAGTCGATAAAGGAATTTTAGGGGCTGTCGAGTGAAGCAAATCCTACCTCAAGCGCAGTGAAAGCAAATTGCGCAACAAATTGCGTGGCTAAATAATTAAATAAAGAAGCCATGGAAGGCTTAACAAGCGCCACCATGTTTCTCCGAGGCCAAGCAGAAATGCCTCGGAGAAACGCCCCATCATTTTCGGATTCGGGGCGTGTTTTTCTTTCTCTCCTCTTCCCATTGGCTGGAATGTAAAATTCCAGCCAATGGGAAGAGGAGAGAAAGAAACTAAAAAACACACCCCCGAATCCCAAAAAGACGGGGCTTAAATGGACAGACGTCCCTCTCCTCCAATGACTGGCCTCCGTTTAGGAAGCCAGCCAATGGAGAAGAGGGGTGGGTTCAAGCCCCACACTGAAAAACATAAGATCTCGCCGGCAGGACTGCGCAAGCGCAGCCTACGCAGGCCAATACCTAAAAAGGGATCTTTCTGAACCAAGAGCTACCTTTTGGCCAAATTTGGTGTAATTCCGTTCAGCAGTTCAGTCTGTTGCCTTGTCTAAAGTTTCCTACGGGAAATTGCATGGGGAAAACACGTTTTGGGACCCCCCTTTTTTCTCAGCCCCCCTTGCCAAATCACCCTGAAACTATTAAGATAGGAGCGGACCGGAGCGCCCCACGAGTTTTGAAAATTTCGTGAAGATTAGTCAACTGGCGTCAAAGTTATTGGGAATAGAATGTTGCGAATTTCCTATGGAAAATAGGTCCTAAATATAACTACCTACTGGCGATATATACCTACCACTTGAAATGCCTCTGCTTCTCTTGTCACAAAGACCTGAGCTGAGCGGGAAATTCAATAAAAGAAATCAACAGTAAATTTTAAGTCCTTTTAATATAAAACATAAAATATACGTGAGCTTCGTGCAGTTGGGAGCACATGTTAATTGGCCAACGCTAGGGCAGTAAAATTCCATTGAAGTCGTCCTCCCTTCCTGTCTTCTCTGAGCTGTATTTATGTTAATTTGAAAGGACTATACTTCCCATTACAATAGCACTTTAGGCTCGTGACAAAACAGCCATGATTTGCCAAAGTAAATACATCAGTGACAAAATGAAAGGCTAATTACAGTCCTTGCATGTGGAGTTTCCTGGTTGTTTTGTGCGGTTCTTTTGACTTTACATTTGATGCTCAGACTGACAAACACTGCATTTTCCCGCCTGATATTTTCACTGAGACTTCCACTTATTCCTCCTTTATGTGGTTCTCTTTAGCACAATATGGGAAGGTGTAACTATTGGGTGTCTTCAGCAATGTGGGCGGGGCAGGAAGAGTCTGTCGGTGACAATGTTTCTTTGTGTTACTCAGGTGGCCGGGACAATAGGCGAGGTGAGCCTGTCTCAACCTTGTTATAAGAACAAGGGGCGCATGAAATTACATTTGTTAGTTGGAAACTGGAAAACATAAGCAATTTCTTTTGAGAACAATCAGTATTTGCTCTCCTTCAAGGCAAAATGAGAGGCCGTATTTACTTATTATGTGTTTATTTATATTTAAAGCAGCATTTAAAGCAGCATAAAGAGACTGAAGGTCGTTTTTGTACATGAATATATGAATGTTAGTGTGCATGTTTAGCGCAAACCGAACAGAGGAGCAATGAATCGGGCGAGTGCTTAATTTGTGCCGGTGGTTGCAGGGGTGGGCACCAGTACTCATTTTGTAGGGACTGAGACTTATTTTTCATCATCAGGGTTTGGCCCAGAGCTAGACAGAAAGGGAGAGGAGGGAGAGTGAATGAGAAAGAGAAAGATAAGAAAACTGACAAATGGAGAACGCAGGCATGCACAAGAACCTGCAAGAGTTAGATAAGGAGAGAGGAGGTTTTGGATGGTGGAAGAAAGAGGCATGAGGTGGAATTAAGACTAGGCAGCCTTAGTATTCAGCAACCATGGCGTTCAACGCAGCTGATGGTGGGCTCCTAATTAACATTCTGGGCCATTGCACTTAGTTTTTTGAGTGGGGCATAACAAATGTACAAAATCAAAGGCAGGGCTAAAACGTGTCCAGTCTTGCATTAATGGAGTAGGAAATGGACCGTCCAGGTAAGACCACTGGTATTGATCTACCCCAAAAGTGTGTGCATCTTCCGTTTTCCTCTTTGAGCCTCAGATTCTCATGACTGGACATGGGAGTGAGAGAGCAAGGACTTGCGCAGTAATGACTGCCCATGCCTATGCTGCCATTGGAGCCGCCGCACACGCACTTGGCATGTTGGTGGTGGGTTGCGCTGTCACTCTTAGACACATGCGTGCGACTGGTGCACTCTCACTGCGGGTAAGCCTGGTGTAGTATGTCCCTTTGGCTCTGTCTTCTTGGAACCTAGTGGCAATGTCCTGCAGCGGTAAGGAAGCTAGGCCGTTACAGGCTGCAGAGTGCAGGCACCTGTGACAGAATGCAGGCTGATCAGAAACCTAGCAGCTCAGCCAGCACAAGCAGCACTCCGCCTGCACACACGGGCCCCAGTGTGCAGTTTGTAGAGTTGTGATTGAGCCGCGCCGTCACTCACTGCCGTCTCTACCCAGCCTGCTCATTGACTGTGTGCTAACCAACCTCAGTGTGCAATGCAGTGCACAGTACCTCATCAGGCAGCCTATCAGCTTTCAGTTCGGTCTGGACTGTTCCAATGAGGCACAGGGTCAAGACTGATTTGCATATGGCTGGGTCCAAACTGGGGTGTCGTAGTGGGCAAAAGAACGATGGATTTAACCCAGATCTCTTGACTGGGGGAGAATGTTTGAATCATTCAGCATTCTGTCCATCATTTGTTGCAGTTACACTTTTCAGCTTTCAGGAGCAGGAAGTAAGAGGACAGAGCAAAGCTAGGAGTGATGGGAAGAGGTACTTTATGGCTTAGATCCTTGCCTGGTGGTACTGAATGGTCTGGGCACCTTCGGTCCTATCATCTTCAACAACAGGTATGTTTGTTAGAAAACCAGTTTAAGAACAGTGCCCAATACACCGGGCATTGTTCAGGTACTAAACACAGCAGAGATAAGCAATGTAATTTGGCATCAACATGCTCACAGCACCTGTGTCCAACGAAACACAGCATACACTACCCTAAACTTGAACCGTTTAAGACAGAACTCTGAACATACTTCCAGTAGAGCCCAACTATGCTTCTTACTTGCTATGAAGCCCATAAAATTAATTTGAGTTTTATCTGAACGCATGTGCAGAAAATATGCAAATTATTATGTTATGCTTCATGTTTAACAGGGTATTAGTCTTAGCTGGTGCCCTGCTCTGATTTTTTGTACATTCTCAAATTCTTACCACATTCACTTGAGCAAGCAATAGTGGGTATTCCAGGTGATTTATCAAGGTTTAGTGGTACATGAGCCTCTCTTATAGATTATCCTACCAGTTTAACTAGGTTTTTCAATCCATGTTTTGGTTGTAGGTGCTTGGATAGCGTGCAAAAGTGATCACTTCTGTCAAGGCTGTGAGAAGCTGTGCTGCTATATAATGTCCACTTATGTAAGTGGGCACCTTGTACCAGTTCAGAAAACCCTTATGGTGATTTAAGAGGTCTTAGACAACCTTAGAAAGCTCTCTGAGTGGTAGCTGTGGAGAGCAGCCTTCAGGCTTAGTCCAGGAGGAGTGTAAAGCACCTTGTTTTACCAGAATGTAATCTTATAGTATAGATTAAGTGAAAAAGAACCACACCAAGTATTAATAAAAATATGTATTTATTATATAATACACTCTAATACGTTGAAGTATCTACCACATGGAGATAAACACAATGCACACAATACCTTAGCAAAAAATACTGCAAATAGAACGAAATACACAGAGGGCTTCGGGTGGGGGTGCAAACCATAAATTAAGAAACTGGTATAAGAACCACGACTCCAGTCAGGACAATTATGAGAGGGCGTATAATTGCTGGTACCACCCAAGGTAATTAGATAGAGACCCTTTGGAGAGCGTGTGCAGTGTGTCAACATGAATGCGTGCTTCGTACAAGTTTATGTTCAAGTCGCGATTGGATTGTTAAAGATTAAGGACCCTTCCCAGTGGACCCTGGAGGAACCCCTTGGAAGACAGAAGGTTGGAGAGCCACCCCACTCGCGTATACCCCAGTACCCACGTGACCTACACCAGGTAAGCCGGGTGCATTGGTGT
This sequence comes from Lissotriton helveticus, assembly GCF_964261635.1. Classification (NCBI taxonomy): domain Eukaryota; kingdom Metazoa; phylum Chordata; class Amphibia; order Caudata; family Salamandridae; genus Lissotriton; species Lissotriton helveticus. The sequence continues at coordinate 965,941,632 of NC_136070.1, forward strand.
GAAGCGGTGTCAGAAACGGCCGTCAAACCCAATGGAGGACTTCAGAAAAGTGCCACTGTGGAAGAGGGAAGGAGTGTCTGTTGGAATTCAAGGATGGATTCTAGATGAGAGGTACCTGCAGGCAGAGGGGACATAGTCTATGTCACTCTGGGGTGACCAGGAGACTTGGAAGACGAATGCTCTCCGATGTCGGGTGTTGCAGGATGGATGACGAGGTCCTTGACTCTGCAGCTGTGAGGACAAGGTGACACTGAGGAGGACCAGGAGCTGTGCACTGGCTGTCCCACAAAGGATGTGGAATGCTGATGGGTCGGTGTCCGGCAGGAGCACCAACAAGCCTTGGCAAATGCAACCAACACAGAAAGTGAAGAAGGAGCAACTTTGGGACCAGCAAGGTCCAGGGGACTCACCACACGCAGGGGAGTCAGGCCCCAAGCCATCAGGGGAGCCCAAAAGAAACAAGTGTGACCCTCAAGTGGACCCATAGGCCGAAGGCACTGGAGTCGCGAGAGAACCTCAAGCAGCTCACCATAAGATGCAGGCCATGATGCACATGATGTGGTGTGAGTGAAGATTCTGGTCACTGAAAATGCTCGAGGTTGGGGCTACTTGGAGCCTGAAGATATTCTTGGAAGGAAGCCAAGAAGCCTCTGCATCTGCAAGTTGACGCGGTGCACAGGAGTTCAGTTATTTCAACCCCCACGAGGGATACTGGCCTCAAACTTGGTGAGAGGGCAGGGTAGGCCTCGGGTGCTTTGGAAACCCACTACCTGTGTTGTACAACCTTACGGAGTCTGGAGGAACTCAGGATCAGCAGACCGGTCTATGTGGTTTCTGTGCCTGCAAATGCAGGGGAGTGACTCTTTCACTCCAAGGGAGATTTCTTCAGGTGTCTTTGATGCTTCACAGGCCTTGGAAGGTTCCTATATGATGCACAGGCACATCTGATGCAGCAGACTGGAGGGGAGCCAAAGTCAGACCCAAACGAAGTCCAGCGAAGACTAGAGTGCCTAGACAGTAGAAGTAGAAGTGGTGTCTGATCTGAATCTTATCTCTCGAAGAATCTAGGGACCTACACCCAGGTAAGCCCTTAAGTACCCTAGGGAAAGGGTTGGGAATATTCAGGACACCCTCCCAGGGCAGGGTCTGCACAGGGGGGAGGTTACTCCCATGTCCTTTCTCCAGTTTCGCGCCAGAGCGGGAGCCAACGGCTCCCAGAACTGGTTTGAACTGGACTATGCACAGGGACACCAAATGTGCCCCTTATGCAAACTTTCTGGCACTGGCAAGCGCACCCACTCGGTCCTTATACACTAAATCCTGTCTGGGAGGTGGTCACACTTCCCTGTGACAGGATGTCTATTGTTCCAAATTCCTCTGCTCGTGTCAGGATTTGGTTCGATCTGCGCCTGCCTAACTTAATAAAATACACTTCCCATGATGCCTTGCAGGAGGAGGTACTTTAAGGGGAAGTCGCGCTGAAACTAATGCACGTAATTCCGATTCTGTTTCCATGTTGCTGACGCGTTCGGTCAGCGTTCCTTGCTGGTTCCGTGTGTTCAGACTTCTTGGCTGGAGAGCTGAAGGAAGTTCCTATTCATGGAGATTTGGAGTCCGGCTAGGACAGGCATTCGTGCGGAACGCAGTGAGTATCCTGGCCACGCGCTACCATGCTTCAAACTGTGTTTCCTTCCCCCCACCCTTTCCTGGAGTGAGGATAGCGGAGCGTCGTGGTGTCTTCCAACCACACGTTACCGTTTATTACGGAGTAGGTGTTCTGTATCGAGTGGCCTTGAGAAGCGGAGCACGGTGGTGAGTGCCAACCACGCGTTACCGTATTCTCAATTCATATACATCGCAAAGAGGTAATATGCGGAGCGCGGTGGTGTCATTCAAACCATGTGCTACCGTATAAACAAAGTCTTGTGCCTTGGGAACTATGAGAAGCGAAGCGCGGTGGTGAGGGCTAACCATGCGTTACCGTATTTTCAGCCATACTAAGCGCTACTGGATTGTTCTCTGGAGTGAACAATTACCTGACTTTTCATTGCCCAAGTTATCATATACGGAGCAGTGCGGTGAGGATAACCACATGCTGTTGTGTTTTTCCTGGATGTGCCTATTGGATCTATAACAAGAGCGGAGGTTTAGAGCTTCCTTATTTTTGCTTGCTCCATTTTAAGGCTCTTTTGTTCTTATGTTGTGACATTGGAAAACTATTCTCTATGAGGGTTCATACCAGATTATTCAGGGAGGTTCCCTTATTGGAGTGATGATCATGGATGTCTTTTCATGAAAGTTATACTATTAATTATGGTATGTGAATATGTGGCGAACCAGTTGTGTGTGATAGAACTCACAGAAAGGTTGACCTTGCGATTACATGTGCCTTTTCATATGATTGCAGATTTGTCACGGGAGAAGGACGGTGTTGGATACTCTAGTGCTTTACGAGGTTTAAATAACACACAACAGGTATTGCTGACTATAGTGAGATCATCTGAGAGTAGCCATTTAATTCCTGCTTTGTTTATAACCTTGTATTTGTGTTGTTTCAGGTCCTTTTCCCTGCTGTCCCCCTCCCTTTCCTTTCCCTCGCTTGATGATTCGAACACCCTGTATTTACATTTCGGGTGTTGGTGACATCAGGAGGTGGACCCCTATTAGCAACAACTGGATCCTGTGGAGCAAACCTGACAGCTCGAGCTTGGCTCAGCAGCAGGAGGGTAGAACTGTGCCTCTGGTCGGAAGCAAGCCTTTTGTGCTGTCTAGGTCTAGAAGGTTGGCACCTGGAACACTGAGATCCTAACGGATTGTTTCTTCCAGTGCTTGAAATCACACCTCCCACACTGTTTATGGTGTGAGGGTATGATTCCAACATGTATGATACCAAACATGATAGGATTTGTTGCAGCTGTTTTCAAGATGGTCATCGCGTAGTTACGCGGTGCCCCTCTATATAGTATATGGCTGCTTCACTGACAACACGGGAGAATGGACTCCATAGGCTGCAGAGGTGTCCTGCTCATGCAGGGGCACCCTCTCCGTTAGAACCAAGCACCCTGCCTTCAGGATTGTTGCAAAGGCCTGCTATAGGGGTGACTTATAGGTTTTAAGTGCAGTGACCCTTAGATAGAGTAAACCTATATGTTTAGTAAGTGGTGCATGCACCAACTTACACAGGCTGCAAAGGCAGGCCTGTAGTTCCCTTTGCCACAGTCTCTCATGAGTGGCATAACACATGCTTCCACCCATGGGCGACCTCTGGGGTACTCATGCCCTGGGTACCACAGTACCATATAATAGGCACTGATAAGGATACCCCAGTATCCAATCTGGGATGTACTTAAGGACTGAACACAACAATTTTATAGAGAAAGCAGATAGACTGGGTTCCTGATTAACAGGATCCCAATCAGTCTAGTCAAAAACAGAATCCCATCAAGCAACAAGCATTTACAATGCAATAGTATCTGCATTATTAAAGGTAGAGCTATTGGCATTGCTCATGATTCTTTAAAAAAAAATCACAATTCATAAATAAATGGCATTGTCATTTACAATGCCAATAGCTTAATCGTTAAATAAATGGCATTGTCATTTACAATGCCAATAGCTTAATCGCTCGCAAATGCATGACTTATTGCATTTACACACACACAAAGCCACCCACACACACATAGAGTCACCCACACAGAGTCACCTACACAGAGTCATTCACATAGAGCCACCTACACAGAGCCACCCTCACACAGACAGAGCCACCCACACATAGAGCCACCTATAAAAAAAGCTATCCACACAGAGCCACACACACAGAGCCACACAGACACACACAGAGCCACACACACAGAGCCACACACACACACACAGAGCCACACACACACAGAGCCACGCACACACAGAGCCACACACTCACAGAGCCACACAAACACACACACACACAGAGCCACACACACACACACACACACAGAGCCACACACACACACACACATAGCAACACACAGAGCCACACACACAAAGAGCCACACACACACACACACACAGAGCCACACATAGAGCCACACACACACACAGAGCCACACACACACACACAGAGCCACACACACACACACACACACACACACACAGAGCCACACACACAGAGCCACACACAGACAGAGCCACACACAGACAGAGCCACTTATGATCCAAGCTTCTGCTAACTAAAGGCATAATGCCATCACTGATAGATATATGTAATGACCATATGGCTAGGCCCTCCTCATTAAGCCTCGAGTCTCACCCATCAAGTATGAAATCAAGGCAGTGTTCCTGAGTTAAAGTATAGCCCATCTCCCCCTTGGAAATACATACACATGGTAGCCGCTCAGGCAAGAGACATTATACCCGACACAATTCATCAAAGACTAGAAAATCAAGGCACAAAGCAATATGTTACCTAAGTATACTTACCGGTATAAGACTGTCAGCAGGTCTGCAAGAACCAAGACGTCACGGCAGGAAGGATGGGGGACGAATAGCTTCACCGGGCCAGGTTAAATACTCCCGGCTGATGACACAGCCAGGGGGCAGGGGAGCAAGCACAGCCAGGGGGTAGGGGAGCAACCATAGCCAGGGGGCAGGAGAGCAAGCACAGCTAGGGGGCAGGAGAGCAAGCACAGCCAGAGGGCAGGAGAGCAAGCACGGGCAGGGGAGCAAGCACAGCCAGGGGAGCATGCACAGCAAGGGGGCAGGGGAGCAAGCACAGCCAGGGGGCAGGAGAGCAAGCACAGCCAGGGGGCAGGAGAGCAAGCACAGCCAGGGGGCAGGGGAGCAAGCACAGCCAGGGGGCAGGGGAGCAAGCACAGCCAGGGGGCAGGAGCGCAATCACAGCCAGGGGGCAGGAGAGCAAGCACAGCCAGGGGGCAGGGGAGCAAGCACAGTCATGGGGCAGGGGAGCAAGCATAGCCAGGGGGCAAGAGAGCAAGCACAGCCAGGGTGTTGCAAGGTGTAGTGGCCTCCTGAGGAGAGCCCTAGCACTAATTATTTTACAAATTAAGCACTGCTCCCAGTTCCAGCTGCTTTTGGTCCAGTGCCAAGCCGAGTTAAGAGTATGGCTTGATGTTTTTTCAGGAGCTATGAAAGGTATTGTAGAACCAGGAAGAGTTCACGGCAGAGGACCTAGTCACATAAACTGCATGGTACCCTAAGCCTTCGTCCGTGACCAGGTGAGTCGGCTGTGGTCTGAACAGTGTGTTTTACATTCCCACAGTCACTCCTAAACTCAACCGTGGTTCTTCATTGTTGGAAACCGGATCGGGAGTCAATGGAAAGTTAAGGAGAACATTAACTTTTCAAGGGAATAAAATTTAAAATGTAGCTGCTGTGGGTGTAAATCCGACTTTTTCGCCCTACTACGAGTTACTACTTTTGTAAAACTTGCATCAGGGCATATATATTTACGAAAGGTGGAATTTATCACACTGCCATCTTGTCAAACGTTCAAATTGACGGTGACAATGAATATTATGCAGAGAATTTGCAACTTTCAAACCCAGCCTGACTGCTGGAATTTGCGTTCACAATTTTCAATGCGGCCCAAAGATTTGTCGAGTTACATGGCAAGCAGTGTCTCGCAGCGTGGAGGCACAGCTGTGTACTGCTAGCTATTTATTCTGGGATTTGGAAGAAAATAACAACCCCGCCGAGACATAAAACAGAGCTTGAACTACGAAAAACAATGTGCTTTCTTACACATCACTTTTCAAAGTCCACAGAATCTGGTGTGATGTGCTCCCAAAAGCTGCAACACACATCTGTTGAACGACACATAAACTTGGCACGCTGGTTGGCCGGTGAGCCTGCATTTCGCTTTTCCTGCCTTCCATGAACTTTCACCTGAACCCTAAGTGGGGCACCGAACAGTGAAGAAAAAAAAGCCCCTGCGTCATGCCCCGCAATCTGTGGCAGCAGCTCCTGCCCCCCACCCGCGTAGTGGATGACCTGTGAGAGGCTGCTGCGGTGGGGGGTGAAGAAGGGAGAAATGATTGTGTGGCCTGCGGTTGCTCGGAAGTGATCAGACAAAGTTACTAAGCCTTTGATACTAGCGAGGTATGTGGTGCCCCCCCCCGGCATTGCCTAAGGGACAATAAACTCACTGTGCCGTGGAAGAGTTGCCGCGTGTGCTGCTGGCCGAGGAGAGTCCTGTTTGATTCAGGAGCTGTTTTTCCGGTGTCTATGCCCCGCCAGCAGGAAGAGTGCACGTGTGGTGACAGGCACGAAATGAAATGAGGATTGCCGGGTACGGAGTCAACCGTTGCACATAAACACAACAGGGGAGACGGGTGCAGAGTTGGCTTTCTCCAGATATCTGCTGCGCACTGCGGGGAGGCTGGAGCTGGGTCCGTTTCCCAGCTCTGTCAGTGAGTGGGTGGGCCTGCCGACGGCAGGAAGGGATGGGGCTCCCTATCACTTCCAATTACTCTTTGGGAGAGCACAGAAATACGTCAAGACGTTTTAAGCATCCTTCTAAAAAGAGTTTGAAGATTTCCAGAAAAGGTCAGGATTAGGAGGGGAAGGTAGGAGGTGGAGGGAGGGCAGAGAGAGAGAGCGAGCAGCAGGGAGGGAGAGGCCGAAGGAGGACAATTAATGATGTAGGGGGGAGGGGGCGCGGAGGAGCAGAGGAGTCATTGCAGGGGGTGTGAGGCAGTCCGTGCATGACAGCAAGGGAGTATTTTCAGTTAAAGTACGAGTATGTGCAGAGGAGTCCGAAAAATCACAATCTACAGTGTATTCAAAGAGAAACAAGATAAACTGTGTGTGCATTCACAAAAAGCAAGAGAGGTGCCTCCACATGTCCACGTTTCTCCGAGGCAAGGCAGAAATGCCTCGGAGAAAGTGTTGTCTTTTTCCGATTCGGGGCGTGGTTTACTTTCTCTCCTCTTCCCATTGGCTGGAAGGTAAAATTCCAGCCAAAGGGAAGAGGAGAGAAAGTAAATAGAAAGAAGCTTAAAAAAACGCCCCCTAATCCGAAAAAGACGGGGCTTGAACCGAGTGATGCCCCTCTCCTCCAATGGCTAGCCTCCGTTTAGGAAGCCAGCCAATTGAGAAGAGGGGCGGGTTCAAGCCCCCTTACTAAAAAACATTAACTCTTCGGTGCTCCGCCCACACTGCTTACAGCAGTGCAACGGAGTCCTCGACCTAAAAAGTGGGGATATCTATAGTAGCAGATACTACTTTCCTACAAAGGCCCATTATTCTACCATGGGATGATAATACGGGCAGCGGTGAGCTGTTACTGAGGGAAAATGAAGGAGTCAATCCGTTGGCTGATGAATACCAAAATTCGAGGAAAGTTTGTGAGAAAAAGCAGATATTTTCAAACTTGTTGAAAAGGAAGAAATTGAAATTGGTCAAAACGTCCTGGAAACAATTGGTCCTCATAGACCATAGTACAGAGTAAGAATGCCAAAAGGTTTTGGATAACTATCTTCTCTAGCCATGATCATAGAAATTGATTTGATTAACTATATTAGGAGGGTGTCTGGCGACGAGATGAGCTGTTTCCTTGTATTATTTCGTTTATGTCTCCAGATAGTGATTGGTGAAAGTAACACTTCTTAAATAATATTGAGAATGAGAAGACTTACTTCATCAAGAGCAGCAAACACCAATGAAATTTCAAACCTCGCATTGAAGAAGCGCACGTCCTATCAGGTTAAATTGCTTATGCCTTTAATTTGGGATCCCTGGCTGTTCAGGGGAAATTCTAGAGTCATGTAAAATGCCACGTTAACCTCATATTATTGGGGTGACACCGGTAGACTATTAACCCCGAAAAGGCAACCATGTTCTTTTTAGAGAGGAGAACTGTCAGGTGTCTCCCAACCTTCCACTCTTGAGTTATGCTGTAATGGGAGGTCAGGTTAGGAGACACACGTGTCAGAGAACCTGTCATCTGCAGGTGGTATGTGCGAAGCCCCGCCCAGTGCACTAAAATCAGTATGCATACGTAATAGTTGATTTATCACACAATATGATTATTTATTGCATTCTATTCATCTAGAAATTACGTGTGCTTAAATTATTGTTGGTATTATAACCAGCTCTATAATAGCTAAACAAATTGTGCCAAATGTTACTTAAGCTCCAACCATATTTAATCATGTATTCTTATCCAAACAGTTCAGCACCTACCTATTGTATACTCGTCATAAATATACCGAGGTATGTAATGCTTTCACGTGTACCTCATTGTGACATCAGGCCTGACGTCAGAGCTCTGTAATTCAGCACCACCTTCGGCAAGTGGCCCATCTGCCTAACCCCGCGCTCACAACATCCCTCATACACTTCTCTAAAGGATGGTGTCCAGTAGAGCGAGAAGAGGTTGGCCCATGCTTGGCCCATTTATTGTTGCACAGAATGTTAAACAATGCTTCTTGCTCAAACTTTATTTGTACTGCTACTTTCCTTCCCTCTTCCTGCAAAACAGAACATATGTCACCTTTCCTTTCCACAATGGCGGCAAAACTAAGTGACATGGCACAGTGGCATAATTTTGGAAATTTCACCGAACAAGCATAACGTGAAATTCCAGAAATTACACAAATTATGCTAGATAATTTATATTCCTCCCAAGCCTTGTTGCCACAGTCCAGATACAATATTTATTAACAGTGTGTGCATCAGATAATGCCAAGTTTTCCTTCCCTGCTGTGTTAGAGCGTGTTAAAGAAAATCATGGAAACTAAGCATTAAATTCACCAAGATTAGCCTGCCTTTTAGGCCCTGAACTTTCAATCAGTGGCGGCTCCACTGCTAAGACGGAGGAGCGTCGCCCCACTGCTGTGCAGCAGCGAAAAAAAGGACAAATAAAAGACAAGAACTCGAGGTTATTTTCATCATATTTTGTCCTGCTGCGGCAGCTTTGCAGGACGGGGCAGGGCTGCTCTGACACAGGAGCAGTGGGAGTGGTGAGAACACTTTGCAAGTGTGCATGAATGTTTGACCGGCCATCTGGGGCCTGCCAAACAATAATGTGCTCTTACCATGTTCTAGACCCAGGTTGCATTACAGCCTGGGTGGAGAACATGCCCAGGATCCCATTCCCTGCCAGAGCGCTGAATCCCGGCGCTCACACCAACCACATCGCTGCATTGTAGCGTTATGATTGGCTAAGGGGATCCTGGTTGCTTACCAATCACGTTGCATTGCAGCATTGTGATTGGCTTAGGGAGCCTGGGTGTGTTTCCTGCTCTGTTCCGGTGGTGCCGTGCGATAAGGAAGAGTGACGCAGTGGTACGGTAAGTTTTTAAAAATTATTTTAAAAATTATATTCATTCTCCTTAAACCCCGTGCCTTGGGTCCCCTGCCCCGCCACCCCTAACTGGTGCCGGCCACGACTGCCTGCAATACCCACTCCTTTGTTTTAATTATACAAAGTCATCATGTTAGGATAGAACCGAGCCTGTACTGTGCATAACATCAAAACATCCATATAAATGCCTTGTTGCACAAGTCAAAAGGGGTGTTTTTTTGTACATACATTTAAAAATGGAGCATTCAGTCAGTGCTTAATTTATAAAAGAATAAGTCTTGAGGCCCAGTGTTTTGCTCAGAATCCTGCAGCCTGGCTATGAATGTCAGCATGCCACACAACAAGACTGCGCAATCTTATTTCCACCCTTCACGCCTCTTTTATCCACCTCCAGACACTCTCTTCTCTTTGATCACATTCCTACTGGTTCTTTTAATCTCTACTTCCTCCTTTGTCACTGTTTTTTCTTCTTTTACTTTCTCATTTCATTCTTTTGTTGAGATTCCCAATTGCTTGTCCACCATTAAAGAAAAATAAGTGGCAGTTCTCAAAGATGAGTGCTGGTGGGCCTCACCTGCACCTACTGGCTCCAATTAAGCATTGTATTTAGTCTTCTTCAAACTATCACTTAGTCTCTATAATTAAATATTTCAGTTGGGTCTTTGTCGAGAAATTGCTTACTCTTGTAACTGATTTATTTCCCGCTAAAGAAGTTTTAGATTATCCTTAAATTGAATGTGAACTCAATGAATACACTTTAGACAATGTGAACTACTCTCTATCATAGTATGAAAGATGGGGTAGGAAAAAATACTTTCACTTCCTGTATCTGTAGATTTCCCCAGAGCCTTTGATGTTTACATCGTCCCATCTTGTGGAAGAAACTGCAAGCTTGGGAGATCCGGCTGTGATTGCTTGATATAATTCAAGCCCTGTTTACCTATGTGTGAGTTAAAGTCAGATATGGGATTAATAAATCTATTATAGAACAATACTATGACTTTGTGTGGATTTAAACAAGGGCCTCCTTTGCCGCCTCCTCTTCACTTTGTACTTGACTGAGACAAGACGTTAATATGTTTTCCTCTAAGATTGGTGATTGCTCTTATCAAATTCTTTCATTTGTCTATGAAATCACAAATAAGGGACATATTGCCATTGGGTTGCTCACCTTGCCGAACTACTATGGCTTGAAGAAATCAGGAAAAAATATAGAGAACTAAGATCATGATTTTGGAAACAAATCCCGTAAACCCGAACGATTAGTGAAAGGCATAAAAATTGATACCATTAAAGAAGTGGTATAGACCATGGGTGTCTTAGGGTTGAAAAATGGGTGAATGGTAGGGCAAAAATAAAAGCACTGATGCATTTCAGTTTGGGGCGGCAAGTGACTATGCTTAGTTTGGCTATTGCGGTTAACCACATAAAAGTACTAAATCATTTAATCTGTTATGCTTTTGTTTGGGCCAGAGACGCTATTAAGCGCCTTGACCTTCTGAGGAGACAACTTTGGAAATAATTCAAAAGGATTATTAGTGTCTTAACATACATTGAACTGCTCGTGTCAGATGTGGGATAGAAACTCATCTGGAGAACAGTGGTAAATAATGCTTTCTTTTTAGTACATACTTGCAAAGACCACACCTTAAACAGCTCAATCATTGTTTTGGAAGGAGATTATAACTCAGGAGCAGCTCTGCACTGGCGCGCAACACCCATTGGGGTGAAAGGGCTTCACCCCCTCCCATCATGTGTGGCAGCCCAGGCTGAGACAGCTTCCCGAACACACACACACAGTCGCACCCGAGTACTTCACAGGTCTATAAAAAACCCATTTACTTGCTAACGAGTCTTTGTTGCTTTTTAACCCCTTCTTGAGCCCCTGCATCTCCACTCTGACTATCACTGGAAGAATTAGTCCCCCCCCCACCCCCCCCCCCCCTGAAATGTGGCTCTAGCTCCGCCCCTGCAATATCACATCATAATAACTTACCTTACTAACATGGTCGACACAGGGACAACTGACTATAGTGAGTCCTCGTCTGGGGCTGCAGTATTGGCCTTCAAAAGATTATAGAAAGCAAGGGTTTCTGAGAGAAAAGTAGTGTAGTTGCCACTCACAACTTTAAACATTTTTTTTGCACTTTAATAAGAACAAACATTATAAAAGTAATTTAGATGTTTGTGCCTTAGAGAATCAGCGTGATTTTGTTGTTGTTTCAAAGTGATCCCAGTGATGGACACCACTGCTGAAGGTGTACCCAGCAGTTTAAGTTTGTATTTTAGGATCTGAGGTACTATAGGCAATATTAGTGCTCAGTTATTTGAATATACTTCCTGAACTGTAGCCGCGTGAGTTTTATTAATCCATTTGTAGGACCAGTTGCCATGTTATTCATCGGCAGAGTTTAATGCAAAGTCATGTAAAATAAAATATTGTTTCCAAGGACCAGATAAGATAAAAAACTGTGGGCCTTGCTAAAAATATGGCCCCATATATCACACATCCTTATATAGCTTAAAGGTATGGTAGTCATATTGAAGGCTCGCTCACCTCGCCTCTGTGTCAACTGAAACCTGTTCGTGCAGACTCTGGCAAATGGACCTGGGGATTCTTTTTATCATTCTGCGATTCTGGGAATCGTGGTTGGGAGGTGAAATGTGATTGGGTAATATTAATGCCTAAACAATGGGTGAAACGCAGCCGGCTCCATTTTAAAGAGAATGGGAATGTTGCGTACTAACTATTAAAGCATTGTTTGTAATTTAATATGGAGAAATTGGATAATTTTAAAGTATTTTTTTGCTTGTAACCCATTACAATAACTCATGAAAATTCTAATAGAGTCCATAAAATAGAGTACAATTGCTGCAAATATTTCCAACATTATTCACAATTGTGGTAAACATATCTAATCGGATGGCTAATAATGAACACTACAAACGCACATGAATTCGACTACAAAATTCATGTGACCATGTTCTGAAGCACCTCCTTAACACTCCAAAATGTGCCTAAAACATCTCAGGAAAGGTTTCTAAAACACTTCTTGAAATATTATCACTGTAGCTAACACAGGGCTGGATGTACTAAGCATTTTAACAGTTGCAAATGCTTCAATTCAGCCTTTGTGATAGTTGAAATGCTTTTTTTGTGTACTATTCCCATTTAGGATTCAGAAAGACTTTTCTGATTTTTAAAAGGGAATTCTGAAAGGATAGCTATTCAGTATCTCGAAAGCGCTGGTTGTAGCCATCCATTCAAAACACCAAATCGGTATCTTATGTATATACTGACCAAAATCAACTTGCAAAACATTGATTTTTTACTGGTACCTCTAAGGAGGTGGTAATGCATTCGCAAAAGGCAAGGAGCCCCTTTAGGACAACTTCCCCTTAGTGAATGTAAAAATAGTTGGTTGGTCAGAAGGCAGTGGTTTAGGGCAACTTTTCTTTTTAAAAGCATTCCCGTTTTGTTTAAGGAAAAAGGGCTGCATAAAAAAAACATAGTTCGCTTTAATAAAAAGCAATCATAGACATGCAGCATCCATGTGATGGCCTCGATTTGTAGTGAGCCGCAATGTGGGACCCACCTCATTAATATTCATGAGGTAGGTTTGATTCCGACTCACTACAATTCAGACCTTTAAGAACCAATCTTTTAGTGCATGGGTCTGTTCCTGGAACTCCTTACTAGTCACAAAAATATTGGTCGTAAATTTCAAACAGTATTTATGGAGCGTTAAATAGTACATCTAGGGTCAGATGTACGACAGTTTTTAGCGGTCGGTCGCAAACGTAAAATTGGGCCATTTGCAACTGCTAAAAAGGGTTGCAGCATGTACAAACCCTAATTTGCGAGTCAGTAACCTATTATCAACTCGCAAAATAGGGCTTGCGAGTCCCTATTAGGAAGGGACATGCCAAAGGTTTTTACTACTAAGTCACAAGGGAATGTATGATTGTTTTGCGACCACAAATGTGGTCGCAAAACAATTGCAGTAACCACCAATTTCAAATTGGTGATTAGCCAGTCACAAACGGGAAGCAGCAAAAATTTGGCAGCAAAAATAATTTTAAGAGCAGGCAGTGGTCCCAAGGACCCCTGTCTGCCCTTAAAAAATGAAAAGAAACATTTTAATTTTTATCTTTGAAACGCATCCCCCTTTCCTTTAAGGAAAACGGGCTACATTTGAATAAAAAAGTTGCTTTATTTAAAAAGCAAACAAAGACATGGTGGTCTGCTGTCCTCAACAGGCCACCATCCCTGTGATTGTAGCCCATTCCCAATGGGTCGCAAATTGCCACCTGCCTCATGAATATGGTTGAGGCAGGTCATTTGCGACCCGATTGAGAATCACTAAATGTGCCTGAGACACATTAGTGCATTCCGTTTTGGGAGTCGCAAATTACAAATCAAATTAAAAAAAAAAATGCAATTTGTGACCCGTAAAAACAGAATGGTCGTACATCTGGCCCCTAGCCCATAGTGCCCTAAAACATGCCGGATGTCATCAACATACATCATCCAAAGTTAACTATGGTGTTTTGAAATCTTGAGCTGCTGGTTCGATTGAAATCTAGAGCTGCTGTTCTTGGAACATATAATGTTAATGTGTCAGTTATAAAAGCAAAAAACATGCATAAAAAAGATAATTCTGTAAACCTGCATTCAATTTATCCCATCAATGCCAATTAGAACAGGCTCAATGGAGCAACCACAAAACTCTCTAGAATAAATAACAAAATCTGAATACACAAAAGTGCATCTCATAACTTTCATGATTTTGTGCACAGGCATTGATTTAAAAATATGAAATTATGAGAAAATAACATGTGTTGCGAAGTCTACGACAATAAGACGCAAGGAATGAAGTAGTTGTTCCTTTTTTATTGTGTGTGATATATAATGTTCCCCCAAAAGGGCTTTATTTGCCTATTACATATGCACTTTTTTTGCCAGTTATTGCCAAGGTAAACAGTCAGTCACATAAAGTGAAGTACTAATTAGAGATTATGTGCTGTAAAGGCTGAGATATAGTTATGCTTTGTTTCTGCTTCCTTTGCCAATTGCCAATTGCCAAAGAATGACAGGGTGATCCACTGCCCTTTTTAGGTCTCAATTAAAGACAGATGTTGCTGTCTGTAGGCAAACTTAGTGTTTTTAATACATAAAACACACTTAGAATGGGCTTTTCCCTTGCTCATGCGATAATGTCTTTACTCGCTCTTTTTGTGCTTTAGTCTCATATGGATCTCATTACCCCCAAACAAAAGATCCACAGATAACTATCTTATCTTCAGAAGACTATTCAAGAGTTGACTCTTCCCTACATAACCACCATACTCAATCATAAATGTACAACATATCCCTGTGTATATAAGCATCTAATTTGATTATATCTATATATCTAGATATGTGTATTCTTTTGTATAAATGAGCAGGCGCGGGCGCCGCAGGTAAGGACAGTGAGGCAGTGTGGCTGGCTGGGGGGGGATTTCGAGAGACGACCATGAGGGAAAATTAAATATTTATTTCATTATCCCTTGTGGTCGTCTCTCGAAATCCACCCCTCCCCCCTCCTTCAGCCGGCCTCACCGCCCCACTGCTCTTACCTGCAACGACCGGGGCTCTAAATGAGCATAATAATTATGTTTATAAATACATAGATATTTATTAGATCTGCTTAACAAATGTATATATTACCTATTGTTATATTCTTCTATGCTCAATGTGTATATAGGTCACTGCATAGTTTTCATATAGGTTATTTAATTAAATGCCTATGGTTCTCCATTTATTTATTCATCACAATATGTGGATTTTAACTTAACTATTTATCTACAATTGATTCACTATTGAATTATTAAAAGAAAAAAAAGAAAATATTCACAAATTAATTAGCTTAACGTACAGCAACAGTTGAAAGTATGAGTTTATTAAACACAATTTAAATCTTACAGACGAAAACACACAAGGTACAGTTACGTTTCTTAGATATGGTGCTTATAGTGGCAAAGAGATCGATCACAATGCGATGGAAATCAGCCAGGGCCCCCAGCACATCTATGTGGCATGGGGAAACGCTGAGATGAGATGGAGCTGAAAGCGCAGCACTGCGCAGAGAAGAAGCCCACTGCCTTCGGAAAAACCCAATATCCCTGCAATGGGATACAATAGTGGAAGCCTATAATAATACCAGCCCTGACGATGTTCCTATAGTCCCAAGAACCAAACAACAGCCATAATTATCAGATACGAAGCACAATAACTCAAGGTGATTACAAACGGAGTAGCACGGTCATGAAATGTACATAGATATGTGCACTGTATGAAGACGATTGCTTCAATCAATATATTGTATGGCCAGAACTAGTTAAGGGAGGAGGGTGGGTGTTAGCGGGGGTGGATCAGTGGGTGTTGTTTTAGTACAATTATTTTCTACGAGTCTTGCACAATCTATTGTAGGAGTATTGTGACCTGCATCAGTCACTGACTGCAGCTTTATTTTGTAGTGTGCGAGTTTAGATGCTATAACTATATGTGTAACAGATTTTACATGCTTAAAATTGTGTTATTGTATTGATACAATGCCTGATATGATCAAAATATGCACGCTGACAAGGCAGGGGGAAAAAAAGAAGTAATAACATTTGTTTTAAAAAAATACACTTTAAATCTTGATATATTACCTTCCTCATACATATATACCTTCAAAGTACATTTGAATCTATATATTTATTACTTTACTCCTACTGTTTAAAAAAATCAACCTCTCCAATACACTACCCTATTTCTCACCCTATACCTCTCTCAATATATCCTCTCCCTCCACTCTCTCACTCATTTCAAAGCTCAATTTACTACTATGATCCCCAAAATAACCCTTTCTAGACTATTTTC
Organism: Lissotriton helveticus; assembly: GCF_964261635.1. Classification (NCBI taxonomy): domain Eukaryota; kingdom Metazoa; phylum Chordata; class Amphibia; order Caudata; family Salamandridae; genus Lissotriton; species Lissotriton helveticus. The sequence goes on from NC_136070.1 coordinate 965,957,840, forward strand.
TCCTCTATCCCTCCTCACATCATCTCAGACCTTTTTTTTACTATTCAGATCTCTCAAAAAAGCTTTTATAAACCCTTCCCTCATGTATACCTCCTAGACTCATCCTATTCCTAATTTTTCTCCATAATCCACTCTTAGAGGCTCTTCCCCCCGCCATCTCTCCTCTACTCATCCCAAACCTCCTCCTACTGCTATGATCTCCAAATAAAGACTGTGTAGACCCTTCCCTCTTCTATCCCTCCACTATACTTTTCAACCCAACTAACAGACTTGCATGCCCACCGCTCAAAAGATTCACATTTCCCTATACTAATTAACCACTAATCCTTTTATGGGTCCCAGCGTAGCCTGCTACTCACCAAACAGTGCTTCAGTGCCTTGTCAGGGGTATAAAGTGCTATGTAATGCAATTGCAATTACATTGTAATGATTGGTTGAATGAGTTGTGTCTTTCCATGGCATATTTAAGTGGACTCTTTTTAAAATTTATTTTTATTGAGCTCTCGTGCGAAAGCATGTATTTCCTTGCTCTCGCCACCTTTATCCAAGACCGTTGGCCATGCGTGTCATACAAATGAATGCATGTGCTTGCATGTCATGGCTAGCAAGGATTTGAAAAGCTACTAGCTGTTCCTCTTTGAAGCTGAGAACTATTGGCTTTGTAATCTGCCCTGCAGCGAGAATATTTGCTTAGGGCCTTCTAGATGTGGCGGAGTACAGGAAGGAAGAATCTGTCAATCACTTCAATGGCTGTGTATTATACAAGTACCAGACACAATACAGAAAGAGATTCTATTTATTTCCCTTTTTTTAAATTATGTTCATTTATTATAATGCGAATACAAACATTCAACTGGCAGGATCTTGCAGGGGAGAAGGAGATTCTGAATAAAATAGATTTATAGTTGGAAAATATCAATCCTTTTGTTCAAACTGCATTTAATTCATGTATTTAGCAAGAAAGCAAAGGCCCTAATGTTCCCTTATCGGGAAGAGGTTTGTAGTTGAAACAAGTATTTTAAATGAGATGAGATTGAAATATTTGACCTACTAGATATATATATATATATATTTTAAAGGAAATAGAACACTTCTGCGCCCACTGTCCTCATGTATTGCCCCCTCCACTCTGCTCAGCAACAGACCTATGATGCTGGAGATGAGGGCTTATGGTGGGACAGGGCCACCTCCATGGTTCCCCAGATTTCATTTAATTCTTTCCCTTCTTCCCAATGGCTTAGTGTTATAGCAGTGGTGCTAGGGTCCTCAATCAATCAATCAATCAGTATGTGTAGAGCGCAGCTTATCACCGCGGGGGGATCCAGGTGCTGAAGAATGGTGAGCCTTAGTCGAAGAGCCAGATCTTAAGTCCCTTCCTGAAGTTGCAAGCAAAAGGGAGGTTTGAAGGTGGAATGGGTGGCTGAGGGATGCAGATAGGAGTTGTCTGAATGACTGGTGGAAGGTCAGGCGGTGGTAGATGTAGGAGGGTCCAGCATTGTGAAGGACCTTCTAGGCATCAGTCAGCATCTTGAACTAGTATCTCTTCTGGATGGGGAGCTAGTGGAGGCTTCTGAGGTGGGGGGTGATTCTGGTCCATTTGAGGAGGTTGAGGATGAGTCTGGCTGAGGCAGGCTCCGGTGCTCTGCAGGCTTAAAACCTGGCTTAACCCCCAATTAACGTGAACCATAAGATAATCAGGGATTGTGTCACCCTGACCAAGCCAACAAAATTCCATGGCTGAATTATGTCAAGAATATTTTAACTAAGCTTGGACGTCCAGACTTATTCAATTATCCGGATAAAGTAACTAAAGATGATTCGGTATGGCTAAAAATACACTTATTGAATTGGATGAAGGTAGAGAGGGAGGAGATTGAACTAATTAAACCTACGGTTAAAAACTATCCCTGAGATTGAACCTTATCTGAGGATTGTTACTAAACCATTTCACTGCCTGCTTCTAATGAGATTCCATTTTAACTTAATTAATTTTTATCTGGGAAATTCACAAGGCTGGAGCAGGGCGTGTGATTTTGGTCCCTGTACCTGTGATGATTTTTCTATACAGGAAACAATGCACTTTTTTATGATTTGTGATCATTATTGCGCTATCCGCAGGAGGTTTTTAGTCCCATTCTTAAAAGGGAGAGGCTTTATTCAGGTTAAACCCGCTCTATTGTACTTACAAAAGCTTAATGATCCATGGGAGATTTTTAATATTACGAGCTTTCTTGTGGCAACAGTGAGACTTAGAAAAATCTGACACCTCATGCTGGTATAAGAATACTGTAAAGTCCATGTTACTACTTTTTAAATACTTGCCTTTTTCATCACTAAATTATCTTTAGTGTAGTGGTGTATTGCCCTTATTGTTTTAACCATACTGAAGACTTTATGTAATTCATGAATTTTGTTTCATTCCTGCCCTAATTTTCTTAAATCGCCCTATTATTGAAGAATCGGTTATGACAATTTATTGTATAATGTATGTGTTTTTACTGTGTACCGTATGTGTTTTATGTAATATATTGTGATCTAATGTATGGTACTTTTATGGTTTTCAGTAACCAAATAAAGTAGTTTGAATGAATGAATGAGTCTGGCTGAGGCGTTCTGTATGGTCTGTAGTCATTTGAGTAGGGTGATGGTGGTTCTGGCGTAGAGTGCAATTCTGTAGTGCAGTCGGCTGAGGACGAGGGATAGAGTCACTGTTTTCCTGGTGCTAGTGGGGATCCACCTGAAAATCTTGAGATGCATGCAGCAGGTGTGCAGCAGGAGAAGGCCACTGCATTGACCTGGCCCTTCATGGAGAGATCGCTGTCCAGGATGATGCCGAGGTTGCGAGCGTGGTCAATGGGGGGTATATGAGGGTCCAAGTGCAGTCGGCCACCAAGTATCGTCCCATGGGGAGGTGTTTTTTCTGAAGATGTGAAGTTCCATCTTGTCTCTGTTCAGTTTTAGGCAGTTGGATCTCATCCGGTCAGCAACGCTGGTCATGGCATTCTGGAAGTTGAATCTGGTGATGGCAATGTCTTCTGTGAGAGAGAGCATGAGTTTAGTGTCATCAGCGTATGAGATGATGTTGAGTCCGTCGGCGCGGGCGATGTCGGCCAATGGAGTCATTTAGGCCTTGAAGAGGGTGAGGCTGAGGGAGGATGCTTGAAGGACTCCGCAGATTATACTCTTGGGTTCTGAGGTGAAGGGCGGTAGATAGATTTTCTGTGTCCGTCCTGTCCTAATGGAAGCGAGAAAAATATTCCCATTACCTCAAAGTTAGCTACTAAAACAAAGCTACAGTTGGAGTGAAATGAGCCCTTCACACTCTTGTGTCAATGTGTCACTGGATCTTCTATTCCAGTGAAACTATAGATTAGATGTGGTGCAAATGTAGCATACTGAATTGGGAGAGGGATAGTTTCAGAAAGGTGGAAATTGCATAACATTGCATCCAATCAGACAGAGTCATCAACATATTTTGAAAAGTTCAGAAAACAGACATGCAGAGACAACCGTTGTATGAGAGCAAAAACAAAAGAGCTGAGGCCAAAATAGGATGTACTGTTGTGCATCAGGTAGAGAAGTGGGTGGGCTACATGAGGGAAGCAAGCCCTGTTGGACAGAATGTATATGTATATTCAGGTTTGCTGCTTGTGTTTGCGCCTCTGTCTTTTTTTCTGGTGCGAGATCTCCCAGAATGCATTTCGGTTGCTCAGTCAATGTGCGTGTGATTTAATTTTCCATCTGAAGCAAGCTGCTTGTATTTTGGATTTAATAAGTAAAAAGTGACTTACAGTGTTTTGCAGTTGGGTGGATGTGAGAAAGGAGAATAGTTCTGTTGAGACGGTTTTATGACTTCCCAGGCAGATGTAGGTAACAAAAAACAATAGTAATGCTGAAATCATGGCTTGGCATGGAAACTGACTTGAGCCTGAAAAGATCAGTGATTTTTAACTGGACTTCCAACTTTTCCTGCTATCTCTTCAAAGTATGTCTTCTCTCACCAAAGCACCCACCAAGCAACTTCCTTGCATGTCAAGGCACATTTTCCAATCTCTTCAGAAAGGAAAGCAGAGGATTTTGAATCCCCATTTTCTAAGGAAGACTAAGAAAAATTGAACATGCACTCAATTGATCAAAGTAAAAAAGAAATTGAAAATAAATAAAAAGTGTAGGGATTTCGTGAAAAGTGCAGCTTCTTCACGTGATTAGGGCCAGTATTTAGTCACATAATCTCAGGGATTGCCCCTAACAAGCCAGTGGCAAGCTGCAGAAGCGATCTGTGGCATGGGAATCTCAAAATCTTTAAAATACCCTAAAATATCTCATGAGTCCTTTATGAATCATAAGTACATAAAGGGTCATTGGTTATCTCTAATATTTTAAGGAATGTTCCAGTGCTGCTCCACTCACTGCAAAGGTGCTAAGCAGCTGATGAGAGTTCCCAAAAAAGTGGTCAATAGAAAAAGAAGCCATTGGATAATTAAATTATGAATAGACTGCAGCAATACATGGGTGAATCTGTGTGCGAAAGGTAAGTAATGCCATGGAAACATTTTAAATCAAAATACACTCATACAAAAGTTTGAAAGCTAATTAATGTGTTTAAATTAATTTTCAAAATATGCTACTCTTGCTGAAAGATATTTTATATTTATTGATTGAGTGCTATAAGTGAAATTATTTAATTGTTTTTCAGTCTGGATGAAAATATTTGCAATTAGACCTGGAAAAAGCCCCACCACTCCTGAAGTAAATAAAACCCTGAATCAAATGATCTTGCCAATTACCACCATTTTACACACCTAGAGATCCTCAAATAAACTAAATAAAAGAAAGGAGCAAAAGAAATAGCAGTTACAATCCAACTGCAAGAAATAAACAGCAATTCCCTTTATGACTTAAGCCTTCAGACAAAATAGTTAGTGACTAATTAGGTTGTAAAACCTGCCAACTCATAGACAACTGCAACATATGCCTCTTGGTTCTTCTCAAAACAGTAGTTTTCAAAACTACTAACCACCAAGCATTGGCAAACATCTAGTCAGCTTGCATGTATTCAACAATATGGTCTAAAAATGGTTCAACTCCTACGTCTCCAACAAGCAAGTGTCTTAGGGAAGCACATTTAGATCCTATGCATAAATACGGATGCTTGATTAATGGGAAGGGCTCATGTTCTCTCAGATTGCCTTCTGCCAGTACTCTCTACGAACATTTATGGTCCACTGCAAAATGATAGTCCACCTATACACTGACAAAAATCATCTCTACTAAATGTATATGGATATGGCAACAAGAACTGGCTGAGACACTGCCTCGCTCTCATCAACAGCAATTTATCTAGTGTGTCCCTGTTAAAGAACCTACCAAGACTAGTATAAATACTGATCACCAACAGCTCCAAGCAAGCAGGGCCACGTGCACGTGTAACATGGCAGTCATGGATATCATATTTACTGATATTATCATCATTATACTTACAGTTGTTATCTCGTACATCAACATTGCATTCACAGTTATTGGCGTCATTATGCATGCATAAGTTACAGTGTACCTCGAAATTGGATTTACTGGTATTGACATCATGGTGCATGCATAGATTACAGAGTACATTGGTATTGCATTTACTGATATTGAGATTATTGTGCATGCCTAAATTACAGCGTACATCTATATTGCATTTGTTGGTACTGCCGCTGCTATGCGTGCATAGATCAGGGTGTACATTGCTATTGTATTTATTGATCTCAACAGAGAAAGGGAATACAGCCACCTGGGCTGTGTGGTCAACCTGTACCTCGCAGGTTCCTCTCTTGCTTAATGGCACACTTTTTGGAATTGGACATTCTCTTCCTTGCCTGAGGAAGCAAATTCAGTTGTACTGGTCAGAGTTGCTGAAAGTCTAAAACATCTGTTCAAAGATAGAACTGAAATCATATGGATACTGCTTAATATATCCATCAAGGATACCCCAAAAAAATGAATAGTACTGTTATTTATAACACTTCCCAAACCACTTCCAAGGCAGACACTTTTGCTTCAAGTGTGTTTCCAGAAAAGGGACCCATCATGCACCTATTTCGATTCTCTTGTAGAAAGGGCTTTGTCACCAAGGGATTTGTGTGGGGTTGGTCTTATGCTCTGAATTGTTTCTTCTCTGTGTACAAAGGTGTATTGTCTGCAGCACCTCTTTAGACCCAGTTGAATGCCTACTTTTTCTAACAGCAAAGTATGTGAGCGATGACGTATAGCCCAAAAACATATATTTTTTTTCTGTCCTCATTTTGCCCTTGGTATATCGCATAGAAGCACTAGCAGAGAAGAATACACTGTCACAGATAAACTGGTAGTGCCGGCAACCAACAAAGTCAGTGTCCACACAGTATATTCAGACCCCACCAAGAAGCGCCACAATTTGATGACCATAGAAGGGAGCTGTTGCTGCAGTTCATTACCCTTTACAAGTGGGGGAACCATGTTGTTGGGTATATTGAGGAAAAGGAACAGACCAAGCAGCTTAATCATAGGACAGTGGGGAAAAAAACAACAACAAAAAACCCACCATCGGATGCCAACTAACCCCAATTCAAAAGGGACCAAAAATTACGTTTATCAGGGTTGCCGGATCTTGCTAGGTCAACTTTGGAAGTTTGCAGGACTGAGATGCGCCAGTCTAACCATGTAGGAGATACTGGGACCTTCCATTTCCTACAAATTTCTCTTCTGGCCAACAATATACAATAAAAAAGAAGATTTTTAGCGGGGCCTCGAACCTCTGCTGATGTTCCAAAAATTGCAAGCATTGCATCGATCGAGATCTGAAAGCCCAAAGATATAGTCAACTGTGCACTAATCGAATTCCAATAGGGGAGCAGCAATGGACATTCGAAGAACATATGTATGTCGGAGGCTGCCAACAACCCGCACTTAGGACACGCCACATGAGAATCAGTTAAAAATTTCGATAACCGCTGTGGTGAATAGTATGCCCTATGTAGGGTAAAAAGAGTAAAAAGATGGTTCCTGCGGAGCCAAGCCGGTTTCACAATGTCCCACATGATCTTAAAGGAGGAATACCACAAATTCTCAAGGTCCTGACCAATAAAAGAGGAGCTCCATAGCGTCGCTGGTAATATAAATTCGCCGTCGACCTCTTCTAATAGTAAATTATACCAGAATGAGATCTCCTTACTTGCAGGTGGTTTATCCAGCATCAAGGCCACTAAACTTCTATCTCCTCCCAATTGGTATCTACCCCTGACAGAACTCTGTGAGTGGGCCCAGCTCGCAATCTGTAGATATTTAAATCTAGAAAGACCCGTCCCTATTCTAGCTAATAGAGAGTCCCAAGGGAGCAAAGAGCCTTCTATAAAAAGGTCCCCCCAGACCTCCAGACCAGCCTCTCTCAACGGTGTCGCAAGGCTATCCAGAAGCCATGCCGGACATCCCGGGGGTCCCACATAGGTGACCTGCCTGCAAAGTAGCCCACTTTTATGGCACCTCTTAGTTTAACCCACGTTTTTATCATTCCCAGCAAGATCTTCAGCTTCCCTTTTTAAAAAAATGTAGGGTCCCCAAATTTAAACAAAAAACCCTGCTGGCCTACCCCCTCTCCTCTAAGTAATGCAGCAAACATGCTACCAATTCCCGAGTTCGCAGGCATTTTAAGCAGCATCCTAGCGTGGGAGAATTGAAAAGCCCACGCATATAGTTGCAAATCAGGAGCTGCAAGACCTCCCTTTTCCCTCCGGCGCCTGATTTTCTTCCATGCTATCCGGGGTATGCGATCATTCCAAATAAAATAACTAATGTCTCCTTGAAGTTTAGCTATAGTGGCAAGGCAGACACTTTTGCTTCAAGTGTGTTTCCAGAAAAAGGGACCCATCATGCACCTATTTCGATTCTCTTGTAGAAAGGGCTTTGTCACCAAGGGATTTGTGTGGGGTTGGTCTTATGCTCTGAATTGTTTCTTCTCTGTGTACAAAGGTGTATTGTCTGCAGCACCTCTTTAGACCCAGTTGAATGCCTACTTTTTCTAACAGCAAAGTATGTGAGCGATGACGTATAGCCAAAAAACATCTCTTGAAGTGACACCCTCGCTACGCCTCGACCATCTGAGGACATCACTTGTTAGATTTACAACTAAATGTCTTTTAACCACTTGGGATCATTTTTCCAGTCCTATCTTTTCATATGCAAATCTTACGCATTTTGGAAAAGCTTTGTTTGGGTCACAGAAAGATAAGTAGACAATACGTTTTAGATTAAAACTGTTGGTAAAAGCAGAGCTCATGAGTGGAAGCAAAAAAAAAGCGCCAGTTACTTTGGGGTCCCCTCCAAAGCTGGAGATAGCTGGGAACCTGTACCTTTGTCCACAGCAGGCAAGATAGCAACATTCCCACAATGCTTTGTGTCCCACACCAGGTGCTCACAAGGTACTTGAATTCAAGGATTTGTTTACCATGTCTTCCCTTGTTTTTCATATTGTTTTATTGATATTTGCATAGTTCACATCTGGTACAGTACTGTCCTTTTATTTATTTATTCATTTTAGAAGCGTGTATAGCGCAACAGCTACCCAACACAGGATTTCCCAGTACTTAGGTAACAGATAAGATGGTTCAAGTCTGGGAAATCAAAAAAGCAATGTTTTCGGCTGTCTGCAAAAAAGAAAGCCAAGAGGTGCAAGATCTGAGGGGTTCAGGTAGGGTGTTCCAAAGCTTAGGGCCTAGATACCCGAGGGAGCGGTCTCCCCTGTGTGTCAATTTGATTCTGGGAACAGTGACAGAGAAAGGTTGCTGTAGTGCAGGCGGCAGGGAGGTTGGTAAGCAGTTATTAGGCTAATAATATGGTGATGAGCAGTTCCTGTCTTTGCATTAAACACATAACATAGCACCTTAAATTAAATGCGCTTCTCCATCCATAGGCAATGCACGTCCTGAAGCAAAGATGTAACAGATGTATGTTTCCGCAGATGATGAAAAAGCCTTGCGGAAGCATTCTGCCCCACCTGCATACGTCGTCTCAAGGAAGCTTTGCCAGACCCCAAGAACGGAATGTTGTCATAGTCTAATCGGGATAGAATAGCGCCTGGATGATAGTTCTCTGTGCAGATTTAGGAAGAATCCATTTAAGTTTACGCAGCCATTTCAAGGTTAAGAAACAGGTAGCAGATACCTGGGCGACCTGAAGCTTCATAGAAAGCTGATTATCCAGCGTGAAGCCAAGATTCTTTACTTTGGAGACAGGGACAGGAATGTCGCCCAGAGCAGTCGGCCAGTGTTGGGGTCCCCAACACTGGCCGACCCCAACTTGGTGCTGGTCTTTTCTAGCACCGTAACCTCTGTTTTTCTTCCGTTCAATTTCAATGAACTGCTGTACATAAGACAAACAGGAATTCAAAGATCCAGAGTCATGATCCTCTGCGGATGACAAAAAAAAAATTAGTTGGGTTTCATCGGCATAGGAGAAAAAAAGTAAGCCCCCGTCGTTCCGGCAGGTCGGCTAGGGTGGTGGACATAGATGCTAAAGGCCTTAGTGCAGATCCCTGAGGGATCCGAAGGTCAGAGCATGGTTCATGGATGAGGAATTACCCAAGAAAACCTGATGGGTTCAGTCCTTTAGAAAGGAGAGCATACAGGGAAGTGCAGTTACTTGAAACCCATATTGAGACAATTTCAGTCAGGGTTACATCCATTTGAAATAGGCCCCTCTTTATCATCAAAAAGAACAATTGCAAAAAGATCAATTGATGGACAGAATGCAGAACAATGTCATACATTCAACCCCTTGCTCACTGCCACTGGACTCAAGCTAGCCTGGCCGATGAAGGGTAATACCCAGAAACCTGTCCCAGGATGCTTTTTTCCGGTCCAGGAAGGACCTGGCTTGGGAGTTCGGGCTGGACTGTTCCCATGAGGCACAGGGTCAAGACTGATTTGCATATGGCTAGGTCTAAACTGGAGTGGCATGGTGAGCAAAAGAGATGGATTTAACCCAGATATCTTGACTGCGGGTGAATGTATGATTTATTCAGCATTCCGTCCATCATTTGTTTACGTACCTCTTTATTTCCAGCCAGCCCTCCGCAGTCCAGCTGACACGAATCTTCTACTTTCTCCAAAGGTGCAGGGGAAAGCGCCTCTCAGTTTTCCATGAACTTTGTGTCGTGAAAGTCACGCTCCTGACACGGCCGGAGCATTACCCCTCTGGGCTATTTTTTCCCTAATGGATGGCCTCCAGGGGCTACTTAACTTCGTGTTGTTTACTCTTGAGGAGGGAAGGCTGCCCTCAGCTCCACAGAGATGGCTGGCGCTGAGGATAACGCCATAATGAGGGTGCTGGGTTACAAGGGAAACTTCCGGGTTAGCCCCGGGTCGTGGAGGACAGAATTTACAAGGGGTTGGGTGGTGACGCAGACGAATTTTTCTCCCACAACTCCACTGCATATGTTAAAGACTCACTTTTAGGCAAGGCATTCCATTAAACTCTTTAATGGCATCATGAGATTCTTTTCTATTCTAGTCAGCAAACAAACTCTTAACTGCACTGCCATCAACGTCACCCCGCTTCCGGTCAGCCAATCCACATCCCCAACGTGTACAGGACTGAGAGCCAAGCTGGGTGCGCATTTTCACCTAGTCATGTGAAAGGATTTTTCGAATGCCTCGCCGGTGAATACAGTCTTGATTCTGCTTGCCCTGGTCGACCTTTCACCTTTTACAAGAGGTCGTGACCCTAGCCTGTTCAAGGGACTCGAGGTGTGCTGATGGACGGATACATTGGCAATCCATCTTTATTTCAGCAATAGGCTGACAGGATGTCAGTCAGAGCTAGGTGGAGGCAATCCCACACTCCGTCTCCGTCTATGGGAATATTATGACTTTAGCCGGGGATTTAAAGGGCTTGATTGACAGTGCTGGTGGGCGAAGCCTTCTGTTTGTCCACACAACAAATGCCTAACGAGCAGATGAATTTCACGATTTAGTCACATAAAGGACAGCGGTTGGAGTGGGAGGAACAACAGAGGGAGTTTCAATGGCAGGCTTTTTAGCTGCAACAGTGCAGAAATGCAGCAGGGTAGGTTACCCACATTGGCGTCAAGTCGTTCCTGGAACCCCCTGCAGTGCCCAAAGTCGTAGATGTCAATGGTGCAGCAGGTGCAGTGGCACCGGGCCCCGTGGTGTGGTTGTCCCACTGTACTCCAAAAATAACTCCTTTGCTATTTATTTTATTTATTTATTTATTTATTTAAATTTATATGAGTGCAACAGCTACCCAACAAGGGTTTCCCGGCGCTATCCACCCAGGGGCCGTGGGGGCATTTACCTTGGTAGTATTTGGTCTCATGGCAGCCTCAATATTGTAATTGTTAAGTGTTATTGCATTTATATGGGACTTACTACCCCTGACGAGGCGTCAAAATTCATTTTTGGCTTGTAGCATGCTACTCCAGAACCCAAAGAGGATTAGTGGTGAATTAGTATAGGGAGATATGAAATAAATTTGAGCGGTGGACATGTGAGTTTGTTATTTGGATTCAAAAAGGATAGTAGAGTGATAGAGGAGGAAAGGGTTTGCATTTATATAGTGCTTGGTACCCCTGATGAGGTGTAGAAGTGCTTTTTGGTGGGTAGCACGCTACTTTGGATCTCAAACAGGATTAGTGGGGAATTTGTATAGAGAAATATTAAATTAATTTGAGCGGTGGACATGATAGTCTGTTCGTTGGATTGAAATGGATAGTGGAGGGATTGAAGAGAGAAGGGGTAAGGGTCTAGAAAGTGTTTGTGTTTTTTAGAGCTCATAGCAGTAGGAGGAGATTTGGGATGAATAAAGGGGAGGTGGAGATTGGAGAGACAGAGTAGAGGCTTCCGAGCGGCTCTAATTACATACCTCCAAGGTATTCTGACTCAAAGCTCAGTTCAGATAGTTATTCAGTCTGTGAGGAAGCTCCCGCCTGCTTGCTTTTCATTACCGCTGTGACTTCCAGCTCAAATTTCAATGGGAAGACTCAATAGGTCTGTACTTTTATAAAAGGCGCTACTTGGTTTCTTCTTTTTTACTTTTCTCGAATTATTTTCAAGTGCAAAAACAGAGGACACAGAGACAAGTACACTTTCCTGCAGTTTGTCACAGTTTTCCTCTCTCATTTTATTTTTTTGCAGATGTATATAGCACAAACTCGACCCAAAGGTATTGAAGCGCTTTACATGAGCACCAGTTACGTTACACAAGGACTCAAAGACACATTCATTATTTGGTGGGCACAGGGAGATTAAGTGATTTCCCCAGAATCACAGGATGTTGAGCCAACGCCGAGGCTTGAACCTGGTTCCCCAGTTCCAAAGTCTGCAGCTCTAGCTGTAAGACTACATCTAGCCGTAAGGCTACATTCTCTCCCCATACATTGCCCCCCACCTCTTGTATAGTTAACATCCCACCATGCCTTCCATATGGTGCAGAGGGATAACTCAAAGTATTTTAGTGCTCTAGACAAGATACCTATTTTGCACTCCCCCTTCCACGTTTATGAGTGAAACTCAAACGTGATGCAAAACCCTGCTATGCTTCACGTATGGTAGCGCAAAAATGCCCTTGGGACTGCTCTGTATAGACTGACCCTTTCTGCACTCCACTTTCTGTTCCTATAAAACAGCCCCCAAATAGAAAATAGAAGCTACACAGTTTCACTACCATAAATTTAAAAATAATAAGCTGATGAGCAAAAAATATTAATTGATTTGTAACATCCATGTACGAAGCACCAAGGAATGAACAACCTGAACACAAGAGAAAGCAAGTGTTTGAAATACATCTCGAGTGTGTATGTTTCCACCAGTCTTCTTGGCACTGAAAAACAGAGGGCCTAATTACGAGCGAAGGCGTTATTTATCACCCCCTGATAAATAACGATATCACAGGGTATGTTATTTATCGGGTGCTATAATTAACACCTATTACGATTTCAAGTGGAATAACATTAGTGGCGGCTGGCATGGCTTGCGGGTGCTGAGGGCGGCACTGGGGGGTCGCCGGCGCTCAGTGGGGGGTCATGCGAGGATACCCAAAACAAAAAAAACAAAAAATTAACCCTGCGTTTCTGCTCCTGCTTTCCTCAATGCAGCATTGTGATTGGTAGGCAGCCAGGCTCCCCTGACCAATAACACGGTGCAACGCAGCATTGTGATTGGTTTTGTGCATCCTGTTTTGAAGCCCATCCAGGGAATGGGGGCCTGGGCATGTTCTTCATGAAGGCTGTAATGCAGCATGCATGGAGAACATGGAAAGTGCCCATGACTGGTTTCAGCGGCCTGAGAGGGCCGACCAAACAGTCATTGCATACTTAGGAGTGGGCAAACCACTCCTCCCCAGCCCTGCTCCGAGAGCAGAGCAGCCCGCCCACATGCAAAGGAAACATAAAATGATAATAACTGAAAGTTATTAACATTTTATGTTTCCCCTTCTTGCACTGCTTGAAAGCAGTGGGGTGACGCTCCTTTGCCACAGTAGAGGAGCCGCCACTGAATAACATGCAGAGTTTGGTCTTCAAAGCACCAAGTTTGACCTGCTGAAATGTAAAAAATGTGGAGGTATTTAACGCATCCGATAATTATCGGATGCATTAAATACCTTCAAACTCGAAACTCTGACCAATGAGTAAATAGGAGTTTATGCTTGGGTCAGAATATTATGAGACACTCGTAATCAGGCCCAAAGTGATCTCATTCATGGGTACACAAGGTCTACGGGGCGACAACCGTGGTGGTTGCAGTCATTTGGTACTGGAGTCTGTCGTACTATGGCTTTTGAAAGCTGGGTCAAGCACGTCCTTTCCATATTTGTCTGTCAGGGTAGAGAGGAAAGGCAGGAAAAGGCTTCTCAAGCATGTAGTGTGTGGGGCAAGAGCTCAGAAAACAACCATAAGCCAACAGACACTGTAATGTAATGTACATTCTATGGCTTACCTTTGGTTAATCAGAAAATATGTTAATATCAGAGCCAAACGAAATAAAGCACAGTTCAATAGAGGGACAGTTACAAGGATGTACTCTCATCTAAGATCTCCAGTCAAACGCTACACCCTTCTGGTGCCCTCTTCCATCCGTAGGAGTTTTGAATGCCGATGGTCCCCAGAAAGTCAAGGAGCATAGACATTAATCAAGTACAAATAGCGTTTGCCGCAAAGAGTTCCTGACTGCAAAAAGCTTAATGCTAATGCTTTAAATGTATCTATGTGCTCAGTCTCTCGGGAGGCTTACAGCTGGGCCCGCCTTTTCTGCTTGGTGGAGCTGCTGCCTGGTGAATCTATTGGTTGCACTCAGCGCACCCATTTCTGCAAGAGTTTTTTCAGTGGTGGGGTCATGATTGCAGCCTTACTCGGGACGTGGTCTGCATGGGTCAACGTGGCAGGCCGGCACAGCAGTGCTTGTCTCTGGCAATAGGTGACCACCAGGCTGGATGCAGAAACGTGGCTCACTCACAGTTGTTGCAGCCCCTGGTCCAGGTCCTAAGTGGGTGGTCTTCTTGGCAAGTGCAGCCTCTGGACCGAATCAGAGATTATGCAATGGTATGATGGCGGCTCTTCTTACCAGTCTTGCAGGAACAAGCAAGGTGTTAGACAACACACAGTTACTTCTTACTTGAATGTCTTCATGTAGTTCGCAATGGGAATTGCTGAGGAGACCACTTCTTGCTTCTCTCCCACTGGCAGTCAGCATTTTGTGTTGGGGGTCTGCTTCTTTTGAAGGGCCCACTCCTCTTCCTTGCCCTTCCTCCAGGAATCAGTCTGTCACAGCAAGAGAGACTTCAAATCTGATAGAACCACAATAAAGGCTATGGGAGTGACAAGAGGTTCACTCCTGGATGGCAGCCACAGTGATGTAGGCATACAAAGTTTACCCCACGGCCCCAGCCCTACTCTTTACAATTCTTTTATCACCCCCTTCTCATTCCTGAGATGTGCCCAGGCCCCTTTGCAGTGACCTCTCCCTGAAACAAAGAGCACCCTTTGAAGGGTACAGAAGAACCTGGCTCTTCCCCATCCAGTGTGTGTGTCCCACTCAGCTCACAGGAATGCAACAGTCCACAAATCTGTCTGGGGGGACACATCTCTACCTCCTCAAGCTCTTCCAGTCAGCCCTGGGTTTCCCAAGATGGAACCCAGAGTCTTCCATGTATTGTACCATTGACAGGCACCTATACACCCAGCACATACATTACAATAACACGTGCTGCAGAGCGCTACACACTAAATTGATGTTGGCCAAGGGTGATTTGAGCACACACCAGCGCAACCTTACATGAGTGAGCCTGTAGGCCTCTCTCCAGAGATACAGGTAAAATGGCTGTTCACCCCTACTGATCAGTACATGGTATGCCGCCACCACCACGCTTGTGCTACTGAACTCCGGGCAGTTCTCCTTTATTAGGATAGTGTTTTGGGTACGGCTCCCGGTCCAACAAGACTGCAATCCGTGAGACAGGCCTATGTCATGGTGCACACACACATGATCCGTGTTCCCCAGGACAGCAAAAATTAGTACCGGGGATCTAGATACTTTTGCAGCGGGTGCACACATGACAGGCGTGCATGTCAGTCAGCATATGAGGGACTTTTCCATCCCAATTACACCCACACTCTCTTGGTGAATTGGTGTAGCTCATTTGTGGCACTTGTTCTCTGTGCGATGCTTGGATTTTTCAGAATCCCTATGAGTTTATTGATGTGAGATTGATGGCAGCACTGACAGTATATATGTTTTTCTTTGGATTACATTCAGAATTTCACTCATACCATCATTAAATCGGTTCAGGCAGTCCTACATTAATGCTTAACATTGCAGAACTATTACCAGAAAGTCAGTATAGGGTTTCCAGCTTTTCCCCGGACACAAAGGGTGATGTTGATGGACCTTCCGACAGCATAAACTCAAAATGTAGTGAGGCTTTGTCAGAAATTGACAGAACTGAATTTGTTGAAGAGTATTAAATTACAGTCTAACAAACCATGAAAAGTGAAGTGAAATGCGTTTCGGTAGAAACAGAATTCAATTCTGAAAGGTCAAATATGTTACAAAAGGCAGGCTCACAAATGGCAGTGCCAGGATGGCCTTAACATGACACGTAAAAATAATAAAATCGTGCGTGCAGGACTTCCATGAAAAATCAAACCAAAAATAATGAAGCTGCTTATTATAATGTGAGTGCTGACATTTTTCTGTGTGTCTTTGCTGGATTCTGCTCTTTGGGTGGTATAGCGATGATCTATTTCAGAGTTTGTTGGCTAACAATTGTTTTTGCATGCACCAAAAGAGCAAACAACAATGCACAAGTTTAAAAGAAAACAAATAGCCATTTTGCTGAATGCTCTCACGAGTTTCCGAAAAGAGGGTGATGATGGCTTCCTGTTGCTTGTTTGACATCTGTTTCCAAATTTGACCGGTTGATGCCAGGGTACTCATGCCAGGAGTTTTATCTAAGACCTGTTTATTAGCTGGCACGGTTGTAGGCGTAATGTTTTTAAAGCAGGGCTCGAGTTGGGGTACCATGCGGGTGAACGGCGTCCCCCCACCTATTTTACCGGGAGCTCGATAACTGGAGCAAATGGAGCCACACATTCACTCTTTGGCCTCTCTGGGGCGAGATCGACGCTCATTCAGAACGCTGCTCAGGCGCTGGCTTCTCTGATGCATTCGCATCTAAGGGGTGAGCGAGAGGAGGCAATGAGTCTGATGGTGCAAGCCACCTTTCGTGACATCACTTCCTGTTGTGACATCAGCGTCCCCCCACTTCTTTTTTTTAGGACTTGTGCCCTGATTTAAAGTAAGACTACAGGCTGCAGAATTCAAAGTGCTGTTGTCTAAAAGTCAGGGTTGGCTAAAGGTAGCCCTCATGGCGATGGACCGCTTGACCCCTCTGTTCACATTGGCTACAAACCTGCAGTTTGGCCATCACTTCGAGCTTCGACTGGACCAACCCCCCCCCCCCCCCCTCCTCCCCCGACCGTCGCCCCAAAGGCACTAAGAAAAGATCCGGTCCATGCTTAATCCATCTAGTTTCTTGGACCACCACCCTCTGAGCTCAGGAGTCTACGGAGGAATGAAGGTTCACTTAAAATTCACATCACTGTGGTCTTCGGGCTCCTATTTCTCGCACCCCCTCCTCCTCCCTCCCTCGCAGCAGAGGTATCTGGCCCCTCTCAGACCTGTTTAGGCAATTTGCAGGCGTCCCTCAAGAGTCAGGCCAGTAATTTGTTTAGCAGCCAGATGTGTGAGTGACATACCAGAGTAATATGCACGAACCTCTCCATCCCACAGTTTACTCGGCGAGCATCTCCAGAGCTTCCCACAAAAAACTGGAGGGGGGGCAGAAACGCCCCCGGCTCTGACAAGTGCACAAAACTGTGTGGAGAGGTGAGGCGGCCCCAAGTGCAAAGACCGGCCAGAAACCGTCCTCTCGAGTATGCATGGCTGGTCGAATACAGACCAGGACATTCGTGGTGGTTTGAAAAAAATAGACTTTAACTATTGTGGAAGGGCGGGGCTATGTCCCCAGCCCACTTTAGTGCCTATGTAACTTCCTTACTTCTCAGACTGTAACTTGAGGTTTCTATTTGCTACATTCTTGAGATTTTTTTTTTTTAACTTTCAAAAACTGGTATTGGGTTTTGAGATACAGGAAGTATGAAATAATAAAACAATGATGCAATACAGTACAAAGCATACTTAAAGGAGAACATAAAATAAGTATTCAAATTATGTATGCAGCGAACAAAGGCCCCTAAAAAGAAAAACAAAAGGGGAAGAAACAATGATTTTTATCTCTATTCTTCTTAATTTTGAATTCTATATATAACGGCCTCTCTTTACGTGAAGGAGACAGACGCGGACCCTCAATGTCATTTGTTAGCGCAGTGAAGTCCCACTGGCGGTCAATCAATGTCACTGAGCAGTGATAACTTTGCACCAGCACAAACCTACTTTCCACTGGTGCCCACTTCTACCTTCTTCTGTTCAGTCCTGCAACACCAAGCTCATTCCACCGCCTTCACTATCTCAAAATGAATGCTGAATTTTTCTCTGCAGGTCGTCTCTGCAGGTTTTACTATATGTGTAACAGCAAGTGTTAGCAAAATCTTTCTCTGAAAGTTCCACCTCCTAATGAATGCACTTTTCTATGGACTATGATAATGAAAAGGAACAGCACTCTAAAGATCTGATCAGAATAGGCCATCAGATCGCAGAAATCCCTGGGTGTAAATTGTGTATGCGGTAAATTCAGTGGTAAAAGGGTTTGGCAATTTGAGTATTTTTCTTTTTTGAGCACTTCCAACTGGTGTATCACAAGGTGTGCAAACAGCACCCGCGTGCCATTTCCCTTGCTGATTTGCACCAAATTGGACCTGAAAAAAAAGCAGAAGTCTCCAGGTGTGCAATAATTGTGCCCATTTGTAATACTGAGTGGAGGGGGTACCCAACTGGAAATTACTTCAGAAATTAGGATAGGGGCCTAACTGTTTTGTGTAAAGTATACCTTATGCAGCATTATTTTGTTATTCTTAAATAAGGAAGGGTGTGTCACAAATTGGTGCAAAAGTCACAAACTTCAAACAAGTGTGGCAAGGCAGAAAACTGCAAAATTCGCTAAAGTGCAGTTTTCAATAGTGCATGGAAAGATATGCACACCCCACAGTAGAAGGCTCATTGAATTAAATAGTGACGCAAACGGAGAGCTATCACCCTATAAAGTTTACTTTAACAAGACAATAATTTTAAGTGCCTCTCGACAGCTCTCTCAGGCTGGTGTTTATTCGTTTTTGCACATTGGCGTATGCTTATTGCTTCTTACTGCTCTGCCGCTCATCCTCTGCCCATCCACAGACACATCTGTTTCTTTTCTTCATGCTCTGTTGACTCGCCTGTCACACCTAGCTGTTAATCTTCTAGTTATTACACTTTGCATTTTTTCCTCGACCTCCTGTCATCTCTCATTATTTCCGGGTTCTCAAACTGTTTAACTCTCCTACTTTTAGAGATAGGGTTTCCTGCGACTCTACTTGGCTCCTGTGATGAACTCGGCCACATGGTCCCCAGACAGTTGCCCATAGGGCGTTGATCAAGATCAGGCCTGAAAGTAAAAAAATAAAATACAAACTTTTTAAGGATTAGATTGTGATAGGCTTTTAGAGGGCCATCTTGGTATGAAATGTGCTAGAATGTGGTCGAAGGGGCGTGACATAGACCCCCCCTCAGACCTAGCATTGCAGGGGGGAAGGGGATCACCCCTGCTCAACCCAAGGTGTTTGTAACCTGTGATAGGACAGCCAAACATGTAGGGCTCCCCATCACATTTTGTTGAGCAGTGCCATCATGTTGCGTTACACCACTTAGCGTAGTATTTATTTATTTAGAAGTTTTCTATAGCGCTAACAAGACCCGAAGGTATCAGAGCGCTTCACAGTAGTGGGCATGAAAAAGATAACAAAATGAAACAAACCCAATAAAAGCAATCGGCGAGAGACAATTTGGAAAGAAGAAAAGTTCGGACAGCAGGGCTTCTCAGTACTGGATTCAACAATACCGCATGGATTCTGAGACGTTTGCAGCTCCAAGTTATCCATAACCAAGGGAGCGGATCAGGCACAAGGATTTAAGTTGGCTCTTGAATTCTGCATAGGACGGTAGAGTTCTGATGTGCGGGGGATGGCGTTCCTGCTATTGAGGCAACAAAAGCTATAGTGGTGGCACCCCAGAAGAGGTACCCACCTTCACATTAGTAGTGTGCCTTCATAGGAGGCAACCAACACTCCACCTGCTCTGTGCCACAAGCTTCAGTAGACCCAACCGCAGCGCACGCCAAGAGAGAACCAATGGTCCTAGGTGCAAGGGTCCAAAATTGAACCCGATCAAACTCCTGTTTAGTGGCAAAGGAGCAAACACCACTTTGGATGGTTAATACTGAGTCAACGTTAGGTGCCTTCTACCTTACCTGTCATTGTCTCTCCCATACTAACATACACCACTACCTTAAAATAACACACATTACCCAAGCAAAACACACACTTTGATAGGGATGCAAGCTGAGTGAAGCTTTCTTTTCTGACATTTGTGTGTGACCTGAAGATCAAGGTTAGAATCTGGGCAAGGTCAACATTTCACAGTTGTTACACTGAGCGCGATCAAACTGTGTAATACTGACATAAAAGGGAGGGGTAGTGAGTGCATGAAAAGGATTGAGAAAGTGATGTGCAAAAGGAAGGTAGTGTGCATATGTGACATCACTAATCAATATGTACAGCCTATCCAGCCAGATGTTTCTGGCAAGTACATAAATAATAAATCATATATAATCTGGCTAACATGCAACTTTGTGATGCAATCAAATCACAACCAATGATGGGGAATGACTCAAATCCTCCTTTTTTTAAATACTTTTTGCATGTATTTTTAAACTTTATGTACTGTATGATCTTTTTTATGGTTTTAATTGACTAATAAACTATTGTTATTATTGGAGCAAAAGGATATATGGGAATAAAAATGTACTTGGAGAAGATCCACCAGACACTCTTCCCAGGCCTTGCCTTCAAGAAGTAACTCAAAAAGCCCGTTTCCTTCCTAGCAAGAGTCCCAATACAGAGTGTGTATGTATATACTAATTATATTAGGTTGGCACTTGGAGACATATGCTGGAATCAACATCGCTGAGGCATGCAGAAAACTTTACACCAACGCCCCGGCTCAAGGAGTGGGCTGGCATGTTTCCTGCTCATTACTTCATCTGCATTTGGACCATTACCAGCGGCATCGAAAGGAGATATCCACTCTCCTTTTCCAGGAACTCTCTAGTTGAGATAATGAGCCATACTCCTCTGTCTTGACTTGTGCAAATATGGAAGATATAATCTGTCGTTCTCATTTGTGTGATTTAAATTAAGGTCTTTGTAAATACATCTGCCATGGATAGGTTTTAAATGCCTTCATCCTTTATTAATTCAGAAAAGGGGGTGGTATTAAAGAATAATGTTCATACAAGTAAACGATTTCTAATCCCAGTGAGTGATGCAATATGGGTGAGATCATGTAAAGTTGTTGCCAACCCAGAGCTTCTCTCCCTTGTTGCATCGTAACATAAGAACCCTTCCATGGACCTTCATCAGCTAGCTTCTTAGAGATGGCTCGTTGCATCTGGCATGCAGCGGAAACACTTGTCTTTCAACTGCAACACATCACCTTCCCTCAAGCCCCACCCCATACACTCACACCTCCCCCGCCTTTAAGGCAAAGGTGGCGACCACGTATGGAGGATGGGGGGCAGGGATGGCAAAATAAATGAATGAATAAATATAACAGACTTACCTCCCTCCGCGATGGGACGTCCTCTTTCGGTCTTTTGGAACCATTGGCAAACTCCTGAAACCGATCTTGGCGCTACTCTCATAGGCATGAGAGCAGTGCCAGGATTAGAAGGAGTGGCTCACTCAGCGCTCCTAAGAGCACTGGGGACGTGTGCTTTCTCTAACCCACCTGTCTTAGACAGCTAGGTTTGAGAAGTTTAAAATGCGCATGTCTGGCTGGCTGGCGCAAGCTGGCCGGCCAAACAGACACTCGCATTTTAAGTACACACCTCCCTGCTGCAGCCACTTGGCACAGCAGCACTGGCCCCGCCCCGTCCTACCACTCAGTTCAGGACTGGTTGGTTGCTGAAAAATAAAACGGTAATAAATAAACTTTATTACTGTTTTATTTTTCAGCTCTGGCCTGGGCTTTCTTAGTGGGGCGGCGTTGCTCCGCTCAAATGGAGGAACCGCCCCTGCTTTAAGGTACGCTCTCTTTTATTCAAGTGTACATCCTCCACAATGGAGCACACTACATGAAATTCTTCCAGTTTTAAGAAACTAATAGGATTTCATCGAGGTAACTGAACCCCCTCAGCTTGAGTTAGCTCATCATATGCCACTAGGAAGTGACAACTAGATTGCAGATGGCCACCCCTCTTCCTCACCATAACATTCTTTATTTCTTAAGGTAATTTGGACTAACTGCCAATCTGCTATTAGTGCTATGTAAACATTTGATATAAATAAAATAAATGGACATTTTCATTTGTGGTGTTTTTTTAAAGAAAGACACAATATTATTACATTCTGTAGAGTACATCAGCTCCACCACAAGGGCTTACTCCTGTCTTGCTTGATTACATATCTTTCCTTATAACACCACAGCTTTAACCAGTAGGCAATCTTTCTTTGCCACTGGTTAAAGACTCTGTCCATACTAGAATGATCTTTATTGCATAAATTCTCATGCATGATAACACACCTACTTACTGCTACTTTGAATCTGTATATATCTTCAAGATGCATAGATGTGGAGTTAAGAAAACGAAAGCTGTGCTTAACTATATATTCTTACCTTGACAATATAATAGTAGCTGATATTTTTGAAGTTCAATATTTATGACCTTGATAATCTTAAAACCTGCTTCCCCATCATCTGCAGCTCCTATGAAAGTACAGCATACATTCTCTGCCACAAGACCACATCCCCTCTTATTAGATAACACACCTGCTCCTAGCCTCACCGTCCTCTGAATCAAACCCTACTATCTCCCCTTTAAGAGAACAGACTCTCATTTCAACAGCAAAATTATGCCTCATTATAATCATATTCATAAAAAAGTGTTTTGTAAAAAGTGCTCACATTCACCTACTTTGCTGTTTAGTACTACTTTAAATAATAGTTGCTATTCTCACTCTGTGAAATGGTAATCAATTTCCATCATAAAATCAAGAAAGGATGAGTTGGCTCAGATAGTATGTAAATTTAGGAAGCAGTGGGAACTAGAAGTGGAATACAGAAATGTACCTAATTGGTCTTGGAAAAGATCACCCATATGTTTTCAATAAAATCATTTATAGTCTCAGAATAGACACGAAACAGCATATATTTCCAATATGATATACCCAAGAATAAATTGCGATAGCACTGCAGGGCAGGGTATGCTCAGACCTGAGTCCCTTGCTCACTTTGCCACTGGATTCAAGCAAGCCTGGCTGAAGACTGCTGAAGACCGCTGAAATGCCAGAAACCGGTCCTAGGAAGCTTGTTTCTGGTCCAGGGAAGGCATGGCTTGATAGTTCGGGCTGGACTGTTCCCATGAGGCACAGGGTCAGACTGATTTGCATATGGCCATGTCTGAACTGGGGTGTCAGAGTGGGCTAAAGAACGGTCATGGATTAAACCCAGATCTTTTGACTGGGTGTGAGTGTTTGATTGGTCCGGATGCTCCGTCCATCACCACCCCCTTTGTACCGCTTTGTTCGCCATAAGTTGGTAGGGTTGCTCAGACGTGAGTCCCTTGCTCACTTTGCCACTGGATTCAAGCAAGCCTGGCTGAAGACGGCTGCAATGCCAGAAACCGGTCTTAGGAAGCTTGTTTCCGGTCCAGGGAAGACATGGTTTGGCAGTTCGGGCTGGATTGTTTCCATGAGGCACAGGGTCAGACTGATTTGCATATGGCCATGTCTGAACTGGGGTGGCAGAGCGGGCTAAAGAACAGTGATGGATTAAACCCAGATCTTTTGACTGGGTGTGAGTGTTTGATTGGTTCGGATGCTCCGTCCATCACCACCCCCTTTTGTACTACCTTATGATTCAGTCAGAAAATTGAAGGGTGCCTGGTGAGAACTAGATCTTCATGGGAATGCTGCAGTATGGTGGTCACAGTAGACCTTTCACATGGGAACACAGAGCATGCAGATGTTCTTTGTAGTATCTGCAGGTCTGCATGCTTCAAGGTAACTCCAGCCAGGAGCCAGTCGACTATTATACAAAGACTGTAAGATCTGTTAGATTTCTATCAGTATCACCACGGAGAAGCTAGCAGGAATCTCATGGCTTTACACCCATAAGGGACATACCATGCAACATGCAAGGGATACCAGACCATAGCGGCTGACAAAATATTGTGTTCAGCCACAGCAACATTTGAAAGTACACTACCTTTCAGACTGTTGTGCTGTCTTTAATTGTGCTGCTGCAGGAATCTAGTCGGCAGAATTTTACATCAATCTTGTGGTCGCCAGTCTGTCCACTCTTTCTTCTCTGGGTCGTAAGAGTCCATCTCTCTGTACAGCATCTTTCTTACTTCATCTGCCAGAAGCTCTAAAACTCTGCATAGACATTAAGAATATTGCAGCCTTTGTAAGGTCTGCAACTGCATGCTAATAGGCCTAGTTTTTTAGGTGGACAGACCTACATGGCAATTCTATGTTTAATGGCCACATTGAATGTTCTAAACTTTGTTTATCCTGGAGTAGGAAGTTAAAAACATTGTATTTCATGTGTTAATATGATGCTTAATTATAATAATTATGTGTGTTTTTTATTAACAATATATCTCATATGTCCTCTGTTTGCATTTGCTATGCTAGATCCCTCTTCTACCCACTTGACAGAAAGCGGTCAAGAACCTCCAGATGAAACATACTTATTTCACATACATCCAAAATCGAAGTGGGGACCATTTATAAACTCCCTGGACATGTTTAGTCCCACCCTGATCCTTAAACCCCTTCAATCAAGTCACATATAACTCACTGGGTAATTTCTACCTAACATTAACAGTGAATGGGACCTCCAGCTTTCTGTCTGCTTTCCCATCAAACGTCGCAAACACTGCTTTATTTTTTCCGGAAGCCCTGCCGAGTCTTAGACCCTTGTAGAGAGACAAACTGCACTGCCAGAATATTGTCACCTGAAGCAACATGGAGAACAGTGAACTTAAGCACCACCTGAAACATCCAACCACCATTTCAAAGACCTACCCAATGCAAGGACAGTAGGGCCTGTCTGAGGCCAAAGGACTACTGACCCGCCTGTTCCAATGATCTAACAGCAGTGCACAATGGTACACTGTGGGAGCCAGCCATGCCATGGTCGATCCAGCTAAGCCGATTAACATCTAAGGTGGGGACATTTACCATGGCTGGGACCACCATAGTGCAAGGGTGTCTGCGTGCAGGGGAGGATTGTATAAAGGTGTCCCTTCCGGCACATAAACAATCCTGAAATGCCATTTTCTCACTTTCATGTGTGCTGCTTAATGCACAAAATGGCATTTAAAAAAAAGATTGTTTATGTACAGGAAGGGCGACCTTCCTGTACATAAATAACCTATGGCATTTTGCTTTTTCCATGTTTGCTGCACAAGGCAGCACACATGGAAAAAAGCAAAAACAAGGAGAAATAATGGATTTCTCCTTGTTTCGACAACTTAAAACCAGGTTTTTCCTGGTCTTAATGTTGGCGCTGCCTCTTATGTACGCTGCCCTTGTACATAGGGGGCAGCTGCAAAATCAATGGGTGTTGCAGTGGAACGCCCACCACAACACCCACTGCCCTCCCTTTTCACGCTAACCATAGCGTGAAAGGGGCGCTTATTTACCAGGCAGCGTTAAGCCACATTAACGCTGCCTTGTAAATAAGGCTAAGCCCCTATCGCCACCACAATGTCGATAAAAGTGACTCTGTGGTGGCGATAGGGGCTTGTACATACGCCCCTAAGTGTTTAAGTTACTTGCAAAATAGCAATGATTTCAGGAAATGTTACCAAAATCTAGATTGCAGAACCGGTTCAGATTAAAATACCTCTTTTCCGGTGTTCTAAAAGAAAAACTCATACACATATGTCAAAACTTCCTTGTTATTTGCCGTCATATTTTTTTTGACAAATTAGACAAGGTCTCTATATATAAAAAATAAATAAAAAGTGAAAATAAAATGTAACCTGTATCTTACTGAATAAATAAATCAACAAATCACTCAAAGAAACTGATGTGTCCATTATACCTAGGCTCACATTTTTCCCTTTTTACTGATTTTTACAGATAAATACAGACAGAAAACATTGTGTTTTCCTTGCAGTTTTATTTCTAAGGTGGAAAAATGCAGAAAATTGTGCTTCTTATGAGTGGCTCACCATGCTGTCTTTCTTGAATTTCAGGCCCACAGCTGAGCATATAGACATCAAGGGGAGCTAAAACCAGGATGCAATTTTCTTAAACACAGGCATAGTTTAACATATATTTGTGGTATAATGCTAATATTTAACCGAGGGTGTAGTTTTTGTTATATTTGGATGCTTAATTTACTAAAACACGGACACACATCAAAATATGAGTGCATGTTTATCAGTAAAATAAATGTGGAAATATTCCATTGTACAACTTTATTTATTTTCATAATACGAAAATAAATATGGATAAATAAATACCATTAAGATGGCCAGAAAAGTACATATCGATAAATGCAGATCAAAATGTTAAGAAAATAAATACCATAAAATGGGAGCTTCAATTCTACCAAATCACGCACACAAAAAGTAAAAAAAAAAAAAGGTGCTACAGACATCTCTTTGTCAGGAACTGTTACGCAGACCGTCTGGTGCTCATGTATGAGGGAAATACCCCGAGCATTCTTCTCCATGGGACTGGGGCATCATTCACCACCTTCGAGGGTGATGTGTCTGGCACTCAGCAGAATGCCCCACCGCAACATGTGAAATGAATGAACTGCTTCTTTAATTTTATATGTGTCGGCCACTGCCATTGGCCCAAGCTTTCAGCTGTTAGTTTGTGCTTTCGGATTTTCTCCAGTCAGATTGTTCAGATGTCTAAAGCCACAAATCATTCTCCAAATGAAAAGTCTTTCATCTTGCTTTGAAGCTTGAGGGTTGCAGCGATGTCCTCTCACCCTGTCTGTCCAGACAGGAGGAATTTTCATGAACTGCTGTCTGTAACCTTGGGCTGAGTTGTAGTTTGAAAAGTACTTGTGTGCAGCAGCGTCTCCTCCATTATGGCAGAGGAGCGTCGACCCACCTGCTGCGAGCGCAGTAGGCACACACATTAATAAAATGGTAATAAATACCATTTTATTAGTGTGTTGCAGGTTCACGCTGTTACAGCGTGAGGGCAGGGCGGATTAGTGCTATTGCACTATTACTCTAACCCCTGCCAGTGCGCATGTCATATTGGCCGGCTGTCTAGAGCCCGCCATTCTGACATGCGCACTTCAGAGCTAGCAATCCCAGGCCTGAGAAACAGCTGAGGGATTGCAGCTGCAGGCGCCCGGCCCTCAAAATGAATGCTGGGTTAGCCTGGTCCAACCAATCCTGGAGAGATTGGTTGGTTTCACTTTGCACAAGGGAGGAAGTCCTTCCCTTTCCACCCCTATTCACCGCCAAGGCGAGAGACTGCAACCAGACCCTGCGTGCCAGCAAACGCAACACATATATGGTGAGTGTTTTGGGCCTCGTGCCTCACCGTATTTTAATGTTGCCGGCTGCTACTGCTTGTGTATAGATTTCTACCAAAGAGTGGTTGATAGGTCAACAGAATGATAGCTGCATTGGTGACTGAAATGAACAATGCAGGGGTGGGGCGGTATGAGGTGTGGGTATAGATTGATCGATGGAGAATGGTGGATATGCTTTGGTGGGTGGAAGAACGAGCCTCAGGAGTAAAAGAATGAGTTTAGACAGTTGGGTTGGAGAATACATGTTTGGATGGGTGGTTGACCAGACGCATGGGTTACTAGGAGAACGGCTTGATAGAGGGACTAATTGGCACATTGTTTAGATTGGTGTAGGGTGTTATGTTGAAAAAGTCAACTAATTCGTACTTGGATTAATGGCATAGTTTAAAGATAGCTGTGTGCTTGCATGTAAACATTAATCAGGCGATGGCAGGACGGTGGGAAGGCGAGGTTGAAAAATCATCGATGGATGGCATTCGTGTCTGTATTGTGGAATAGGTAAGTAGCTCCTCTGGTGATTGGTTGACAGAGGGAAGAACAAACAGATTAATTTAGTACATAAATGCATGTGGAAAAGGCCTGCTTCAAAGAGCAGCTCTTGCACAATAAGGGCAATGAACATTTCCTCCTTTGGGTTAGGCTGAAGTCATCAGCCCTAGGATCACATCACAGAGGAGCACCTGTGTTTGCTCTTTGCTGTTGCTTCAAAATGTTTGATCTGAAATGGATCGCCAGCCAGGGCAGACAAAAGAAATGATAACGCATTTTTTTCGCAAGCCTGCTCTGTCCTGCCTAGGAACAGCTGAGACAAAGGGACTTGACTGTTTGCTTAAAATTCTAGCAGTGTCGACTGTCAAAGCCACAAGGTAACTGTGTTCTTAAGGAGGTGGGGAAGAAGGGAGGAGAGCTGTCACTCACATGTACAATTCTGATTATTATTTTTAATCTCCCACCCAAGATTAGCATTTCATTCAGAGCGAACAGGGTAAGTGGTCCCTGGGGATAAAAGGAGAGTGTGTGAGTTATAATGTGAATACGTCTGCGTGCTGGGACTGGAATGAAGATGAGACAGAGAGGAACTGAGAGGAAGGCTTATAGTGTGAAACTTTCAAAATATAGTGTATGTGGAGAAGGCAGTGCCATGCGTGCGCATGTCGTTAGTAAATAAACGAGATGTCCCACATGCCCTCTCTTGAGTTCAGGTGTGGCCAGCACAGGTAAGAGCGGTGGGGCAGGGCAAGGTGCAGGGGAAGTCGACAGATGACGGAATAGGGAAAATTAAATACCTTTTTTTTTTTTAATTGTCGACTCAGCGATGTGGCGAGCGCAAGGTAACTGGTTTTATTTTTCTAAATTTCATTTTACCTATTGCGTCGTCTGTCGACTTCCCCCTCCACCCAAACCCCGCCCCACCGCCCTTACCTGTGCCAGCTGTGCCTGCTTGAGTTATATGTAGCAAGGGGAAGCAGCACACAGATAGAACCAGATACTGGCAAACGCTGAAACCAGATCTGCACAGCGGATGGCTGAGAGTAGAATGAGCCGTCAGGGCCTTTGTGGTTAGGTCTAGGTTTACCACCGATCTTAAAAAAAAAAATCCCGGCCCTTTTTTTAGGTTTTGGCAGTGTGGAGCAGCCAAGAACTGGGAGGTGAAAATGAATTCCTGTACAATTGTCCAGATTCGTTTTTTTGTAGGGCAGTTATCCCACTAGTTGCTTTAATAATCATCGGACGGGAATGGGGTGGTTGGGAGTGGGTAAAGCACAGAAACTAAATTAACATTCCTTATGTGTGTGAAAAGGCCACTTTTAAAGAACAAGTGCAGATCACTTGTAAATAAATCATTTGTTTACTCTGAACTCTCCCCCCAGCACCATGCACTGCCGTTTCATACAGTGGCTGCTGGGGGGGCTACACCTGCACACATACACACACTCACGACTGATGTAGCTCAAAACCCAATTTTCCTTGTAGGGTTGCACTAAAATCACATGCGTAGAGTGCATCCGCATAAACTCTTTTGTTGTGTTAACCTGAGTGTTAAGATCTTATAATGTAATAACATGAATGTAGCGTGTGTTGGTCAAAATATAAAATATATTAAGAATTCTGTAGAAAAACAAATGTAAGCAGAGAACACTAACTGGAAGCACTCATGTTGTGCAACTGACAATCGTTTTATTATTGAATGTGTTTATTAATCGTGTCATTGTATACGTAGATGAAAATATTAACTGTACATGTCTCAATTTCCATACACCTTCCTAAAGTTTATTTTAATTTCTCTTATGTTAGCTGAATATTGAAGGCCTGAAATACATTTTCCCTGGAAGCTCTTGCATTAGAAAATAATAGTTTAATTCCATGTGCATGTTAGATTCTGTTCTGTCTCATGTTTATGTTGCAGGTAGAAGAAGTGCCCTTGTTAGTTGGAATAATGTCTTTGTTTTAGGAGTTAGGCAAGGAGAGAAGAGGATACATTGGGAGCTAACCGATAAGGAGAACTGTTGTACTTTCTCACCGGAGAGGGCCTGGTAATCAAGGTCATCATGGTAAATCGTTAACTCATGGAAAACTACCTATGAGAACGTGGTCTGATCGGATGGCGTGACCTGAAAGGCATCCTGGGAAGACACCTGAGATATTGGGAGTATAGTAAGTAGGGAAAGAGCCCAATTCTTCCCTGCCCTTTGGATGGAGAGCATCGTAGATTGAGCTCTGCCTCAGTAGCTTCATGCTACTGACCCAATAGAAGTGGAGGGACTTCTAAGGAAGACTCCCCACACTGACACCTTAAACTGTCCTGCCCCACAAAATGCTGAACTAGGGATGTCACGTTAGTGCTAGTGTAGGGACATTAATGCTTTTTTCATAAACCTTTGATGCAGGGGAACTTTGATTCCTGTTCTTTAATCTTTTATATCCTGTTTCTTGAATTGATCATCTTGTGTATGCTGCACCGCCTTAACTTTATTCGTTGATCTGGCATTGTATGGTCCCAATGTATTTCTACACCCTCGTCTTGAGGCGAGTTGTAATAAATTAATTAACTTTATTCGGTGGTGTGTGATTCTTAATGGCCCTAGAGAACCACAACTGATTTGATTGACATCATCAACTATTTATCTCCCCCTATGCTTTCATGCTGAGAAAAAGTGCAATCGATTCGAGGTTCTAGAGCAGATCTAGACCATGCTTGTTCGGCTCCTTCAGTATCAAACAACGTTCCTTCTCACCCCTGAAACAAATCTCCTGCCCTGGGTGACGTGGCATGCAACCAGGTGGCTAACTTAGAAGTTGCCCACCTGGTTACCCACTTTCTATGGGCTCTGGCTGGCAAGGCTATGTCTACTACACCAGCTGTCGCCAAGACAGGATTCTGACCTCCTGCCAGGCAGTGTGATCACAAACAAAGGCTTGGGCAGGAGGAAGGCCACACCTCCCTCCTCCCAGGCAGGCTAGTGAAGTGGCACATCAATGCGGTGAGCTTCAAAGGCTGCACCACCTCTGTTATGCATCGTGGCTGATTTCCAGTGGAGGAAACAGACCTCCCTCTGCCCCAGGCTCATTGCCACATTGGCACAGACAGAAAATTAGCTATGAAAGGAGGTGTACGCCCCCAGAAGGCAAGCTTCCCCTCCAGGGTGAGCAGTCTGGTCAGTACCCTAAAATGTAATTGCTGCCACCTTTAGGCTTGACAGAATAGAAGGCTCTGAGTAGAAAAGGTGACCAATTCCCCCGGATGTGGTCACCTCAGGGGTGGCCTGGATGCAGGGACTAGCTGCCAATTGGCTACTAGCTCCCAGACCCCTAACTCCCCTAAATCTAGGATTTAAGGGGCTCCCTCCAACACCATAACCTCAGAAGGACCAAGAGGAGACTTGCGGTGGCAACAACAGGACTTTGCCCACATCACTAAAGCAAAAGAGGTATACTTTGTCCCTGTGAAAACAGACTTGGCACTGCATGATCAAGCTTCATCCATGGCTAAAACTCAGCACACCCTGGCAGAGGGACCCCTGTGGAAGCCTGACGCACCCTCAGACTCCCCTGGACTAGAGGTACTAGTACCCTGCAAACTGCAAGAAAAGCAACTCTCCGGATCCAAAGAATCGCTGGCCATCTGGCCAACAGTGGGATTGCCAAAATTCAGATGGCAATGGTTTTACAGTGATTTTCTCTACTATAAAGGCGAAATCAGATTTATCAAGATATAACAAGCAATATTATGAAACACAGAATCCACTGCTAGTAAATATGGTACAATAGTTTATGAATCAGCTTGCCACTATATGGAAGAAATTCAGGTACAAAGCAAAGGATCGAAGTAAGGCATATGCTGAAAAGGTAAAGAATTATGTATGCAATTTACTGTAAGAATCTGAAAATTGAGCACCCACCTTGTTTTCTCTTGACTATTTCGTACGGAAATAGTTATTAAGGGGTATTATTATTATTATTATTATTGCATTTATTAAGCGCGCAGCTACCCGGAGGTTTCCCGGCGCTAAAACAAACAGAAGGTGAGTTAAGTTTAAGAGGAAATAAGCACGCATATTAAGTATTAAAAAGCCAGGTCTTTATTCCTTTACGGAATGTCAGGTAACAGATTTCAGATCGCAAAGATTGAGGCATAGAATTCCATAAGGAGGGTGCCAATAGAGCAAATGAGCGGCCGCCCATTTTGGCTCTATTGATCCGAGGGATCTGAAACTTGTTTTGTGTAGAAGATCTCAGCGTACGGGAGGGAGCATAATGCTGAACTAAAGAGGACAGGTATTTCGGAGCTTTACCCATTTTAATATGGTGCATTATACAGAGAGCTTTAAATTTTACTCGGCTCTCAATGCGCAACCAATGCAGCTTGCGCAGATGGATGGAGGCCGATGACCTGGCAGGCAAGTTACAGAGAAGGCAGACTGCCATATTCTGAACCACCTGAAATTTCTCTATTACCTCCTTACAGGCACCCAGAAGCAGAATGTTCCCATAGTCCATGCGTGAGATGACAAGGGCCTGGACCACTGTCCTCAGGGTGTCAGCTGGAAGCATCCACGTGATTTTTCTCAGCCACCTTATGATGGTGGTGCAGGTGGCAGAGACTTTTACAACATGTTGCTTAAATGACAGCTGGTTGTCAAAAAGGACCCCGAGGTTGCGGACTGAGGCTGAAGGGGTAGTTGTGGTGCCCATCTGATGAGGCCAATGTTGAGGGCCCCAGAGCGAGGTGAAAGGGCCGAATAGAAGTAGCTCTGTTTTGTCACCATTCAATTTTAATTTATGTCTGTGCATCCAGTTGGAGATTTGTTCCAACCCGGACTGCAGGGATGACGTGGGGAGATGTTTATTGGTGGATAGCGAGTAGACGATTTGCGTATCGTCTGCGTAAGAATAGATCGTGAGGCCTGCTTGCTCTGCCAGGAAAGCAAGCGGTCTCACATAAAGATTGAAAAAGAGAGGGCTAAGAATAGACCCCTGGGGCACACCGTGAGGGGAGGAAAAGCTAGAGGAAACAGACGAGGAAGAAAAAACTTGGAAAGTGCGATTAGAAAGAAAGCTAGCAATCCAGGCCAGGGCGGGACCATCAATACCCACAGATTTCAAGGTGGACAGCAAGATGGAATGGGAGACGGTGTCAAATGCGGCACTCAAGTCTAGCAGAATGAGTGCCACTGTACTTTAACTACATTACATTATTTGCATGTAAGCAAAAGGAACTTAGATAAAATTATGATTGTACACGGGGGACACTAGTATACATAGGATTCGATCTTCTTTGGTATGCTAAAAATGTTATAAAAAAAGAAAGAGTTTATCCCATAAAGTCTATCTTATGGAAGGAGAAATGCTGAAGAGGCAAACAACATTAGGAGGAATGATAAATTGTTCTTTCGATCAAACAGATGGTTGATGAATGGCCAAATAACAACTAAGATGCATAATAGATGAAACAAGCATTGGATGATAAGCAGAGGAAGCTGGACCTATCTTCAAGCAAAATAAATAAGGAAATCACGTTTCAAGATTATGAATCATCAGGAGGATTGGGTAATCCCTAAAATTGGAAGAATGTTTAAAAAATAAATGGTGAGGGAATAACATGGAGATGATTGTAACTTTCTCTTGAAGTCAGTGAGAGGTTTTGAAGAATAACCCTAAGAACAACATTTGGCTTTATCTCTTGAAATGTTCTTGGTCTTGCTTTTTATTTAGAAGAGGCAGTTATGCAATTTCTTGAAGAATTGTAAATGATTGGATTAACAGATGCATGTCTGATCGAGATGTTTTATATCACAAAAAATCATACCTTTAATCAATACCTATCAAATCAAAATTAGACTGATTCTGATAGGGTAGGTGTAAGTGTAGTAAATGTTACTCTTTTACTTTACACATTACCTGCAGAGAGTGGTCACGTTCTTGTCATTAGTCTTGATGTGTGTGAGGAAAATGAACATTTTCCGTTCAAGCCTACATTGAAAAATGTCTACATGGGATATATTCTAAAATGAATTAGATAAGTGGGTAGTAGAGTTTGGAGAACTGTTTACTCTATTTATAGAGCAGATATAAGTGAACTCATTTTATTCGTGGCATTATGCATTTCACACTGTATACTTTAGACATTTAAATTGCATGTTAAGGGATGGTATGCAAGCAAGACGAATTGCATCGTCTCTCCGGTCCAGGTGATCATGTGTCCAAATTACTCATAATTTCAAGTTGTTATGTACTACTATGCAAATAAAGTCAAGGGAAGTCCTTCTAAACCATCTTAAAGAAACACAGCACGGCGTGGCCGGGCAAGATGGCCGAGCAGACGTAACCTGCTTCGGCTCCCAGTCTGCGCAGCGCTTGGCGAGCTCTACTGGCGGCGAAACTGCATGGAATTGCTACCGCGGACTATCCCCGGACGGCGGAAGTCCTGAGGCATAAAAGAGTGGCACTTTGAGGAACTATTAAGGCCCCGGGAGCTCTGGATTGCTGGATGCGGGCGCAGCGAGTGGCCCCGGGCTCAAGATGGCGGCCAGCACGTAACGCGGCGAGACAGCCAGGGGCACTGATCGGCAGTCTCTGTGGCGGCTGAGGGGAGCGCTGGCGCCACGGAAGCAGTGGAGGACTAGAGGGTGAGTCCCTGTCATCTGCACAGGCTTGCACTTTCTCTAAAATGCTCCGGAGGCAGACAAACCAGCTGCCTGACCTCAAGATGGTAGCCGGTGGGAAACCCTGAGATGGCGGCAGACCTCATGGGGCTCCGGCTCACTCCTACGGGCTTGGAGCTGCCACAACAGAGTACCAGCAGTGGGGCAATGAGAAACGTGACCCCCAGACAGCGAAAGGGCTGATAGACCCCGTTGGAGATGTCCGTGACTTTTCCAGGCAACTACTGCAACGAGGGAAGGCTGGGGAGGGATACAAAGGCTGGAACCTGGCGGCCGCGCGCCTAGAAAGATCTCCCCCCCACGCCATCGCGACAGTGCGGAGAGGCGCATACAGACTCCAGTGGAGGTTAGTTCTGACGTTGCGCTTCTCAGTCTGATGGGAGTCTGCGCACCGCTGTTCCCTGCTGCACTACAGGCCTCCTGCTGAGCCTACGTTGAATGTAAAGGGGGTGCTCCGTCGAGTTAAGAGGCGGCCGAGCGGTGTGGTCCACCTCCTTATGCCTCCGAAGAAAGGCACAAACAAGGGAACTGGCAAGGTATCGGACTTTTTTACTGCCACTGATAATCGGCCGGCTCTCAGAGGCAATACTGAGAAGACAGCCATGGCCCTTTCCAAAGCGGATCTCCTATCCATGTTCAAGGACTTCAAGTCTGAGTTGCGCAATGAGCTTGGTCAGGACATTAAATCTTCTATTGACCAACTACGCTCGGATTTGTCAGAACGCCTGGCCTCTCTCCAAAAAGATGTGGACTCCGTGGGCACCAGAGTTCTTGATTTAGAAACACAACACCAAGTGCACAAGCAAGCGGTGGGTGAGTGTCAGGAGGATATCCAATCCCTTAAAGAACAGCTCCAGCAAGCGCAGCTGAAATCTGAAGACCTGGAAATCCGCGCTCGGCGGGAGAACATTCGTGTCAAAGACCTGGAAGAGGGCGCAGAGGGGCCACACCTGGAGGCCTTTATGGAGGGCCTCTTTGCGGAAGTCCTGAGCCCCACAGTGCTCAAGATAAAGCTGGATAGAGTACACAGAGTAGGCCCCCCCAGAGGGGCGAACGGAGGAGACCTTGTGATATCCTGGCAAAATTCCACTCTTATAAAACCAAGGAGGCGGTTTTACAAGCAGCTAGGGCATAGGACTTCATCGCCTTTCAAAATTTATTTTGCGCCATCTTCCAGGATGTGGCTCCTTCTACGCTGGCGCACAGACAGACGCTGCGGCCTATTACTACCAAACTCCAGGAAGACGGGATCAAATATTGGTGGACGTATCCTTTCGGCCTCAGTTTCGAACTCCATAACAAACGGCGCCACATCACCGACTTGAAGGACGGCCTGCACCTCCTGGGCTTACCGACGGAAGAGGAAGACTCCTCGTCCGGTTCTCCTGGCGACCCTCCAGGGGGTGCAGCTTCCAGCTCGGCCTGGTCGCAGAACACGAGAAGGGGGAAACGCTGAAGATGAGGTGATGTTGCAGGGATTGTCTACCACATGGGTATCAGTGACACAGCCCTAAGCATTACCCTCTCGTAATGGTGGTGAGCTAGATTGCCCTTCCTCTCAGTCTGGTTACTTACACGCTAGGCTGGGTGTTTGCGGCTGCAGTGTCTGGGACAAGCTGTGAGTGCCTTATGTTTCATAGCTTCCTTATTGAAATGTGCGGACTGGGTCCCAGGACCCGTTGTCCCCACGAATCCATGCAGGGGCAGATTTGCCCCACGCTACGACAGACCAATGGTTTTAGAGTATTACTTTGGTTTCTTGTTCCGTTGAGTTTTGCAGGGGTTGGGGGGTGGGGTGGGAGGGATGGTGGTGGCTGTTCCGTTTTGTTCTTTCCTGGCAGGATTTGTGCATGGGGTCTTGGGGGGAGAGGGGCGGTGGTGGTCTCAGCTTTGACAATCTTTGGGAGAATCTAGGCACATTAAGTCACCCGGGTCTTTTCCTGCACCCATGGGCGAGGGATTGGGGAGATAACACGGTGGTCGTTTGGGGCATATTGGTTGGACTGTCAAAGGGGAGATACATAGGTCCTGCATTGCAATGCCGATTACCGTAGGTACTTGGAACGTCAAGGGGCTTAACTCCCCTCAGAAACATCAGAAAGTATGGAAGTATATACTTGATCATCACCTGGACATAGCTGCCCTTCAGGAAACACACTTACTTAAGACTGAGAATTCCCGTCTAAAACACAAGCAATACCCACTTATTTATAAGTCTTCAGCCACTACCAAGCATAGGGGGGTGGCACTTTTATTTCGGTCTACTACTCAGTTCCAGCCCATGGGGGTGCAGAGCGACAGGGACGGACATTGGATTATGGTCAAGGGGCGACTGAAAGGGAAGCTGTGCACCTTTGTGGCACTCTACGCCCCTAACACTGGGGAGAAGGGCTTCCTGCAAACTCTCCGGGGTAAGGTGACGGATTTTGCCGAGGGACCTCTGGTTCTTATGGGGGACTTTAACTTAGTATGGCACCCAGATCTTGATTTTTCTGTATAACGGTATCTAGTACACAGAAAAAAGTTTGTCTGCCTTAAAAAGCCTTTCTTTCTGTAAATCTACCTTCTGTATTAAGACCTGTCAGTGTTGGGCACAGGCTTGCGTACCACACGGGTGATCAGTTGAAGGTATTCTGTTTGAATTTAATTGTACATTCAGTAAAATTTACAGACCTCTGTCCGGCTGGACATGTCACTCAGAATATAGTACGGATTTTGTCTATATTTATTGTTTTCTTTACTAATGAATGCATGGGACCGTTGTTGTTTCAAAGAATTTAGCTCCCCGAGGTCCCTTGTTGACTTGTTTGGGGCCCCTTGTTGTTATAATTATACCCAGATCTTGATAGCACACATACTCGCCGCTCTGACTTGGGCTCTTTTTCCATTGACACTCAGAGACATATTCATGACCTAGGCCTGCTGGACACCTGGCACGCTCTTTTCCCCCAGACCCGGGACGATACCTTCTTTTCCCATGTTCATCACTCCTACTCCCGGCTGGACTACATCTTCGTCAGCCAGTCCCTACAGGGCAACTTCAAGGAGGCGAAGATATTCCCCATATCCGTCTCGGATCATAGTTTATACTCTGTATGTCTTTCCTGGTTTGGTAATGCCCCGTCCCCTGCTCGGTGTTACTTCCCGGCGTCATTAGCGAGAGACAAGGAATCATGTACCCAACTCAGGGAGACTATTAAAGAATTTTTTGCCCTTAACAGGCCGGAAGACACATCTGAATATAATATGTGGGACTCCTTTAAGGCCGTGCTGCGAGCAAGTGCATCGCACTCAACACAGCTCTGAATAGACAACGGGCCAAGGAGAGGGAATTACTCGAGGCGGAACTATCGACCATTGAACAAATTCACAAGCTCACACCCATCAGACAGACACTACGCAAACTCACGGCGATCAGGGGTAAACTCCGAGCTATCTACAATAATAGGGCAGAGTTCACTATTCTTAAGTTGCGTAATCTTTCTTATACTCAAGGCAATAAAATAGGGAAACACCTTGTCAGGCAACTAAAAGATAAACGGGAAAAAGAGTATATAGGTGGTATCCAAGATCCCTCAGGGGACATCGTCCATAGAGACGAGGATAAGGCGGACCTTTTTGGGGCGTTTTACAAGACCCCATACTCTGCAGACACTCTGGACGTTGACAGACAGCAGGACTTCCTTAAGAACCTGCCCATCCCTTAGGTCTCCCCCGCTTGGAATGAAGTGCTTATAGCTCGGATCACCCTTGACGAGGTTACCTCGGCTATTAAAGCATTGAAATCCCATAAGGCACAGGGAGCTGACGGTTACACCGCGACTTTCTACAAGACATTCTCCTCTGATATCGGTCACCACCTAGTTAGGCTTTTTAATAGAATGGCCGCGGACGGGGACACGACTGGTTCCATGTCCGAGGCGGTGATTTCGGTGATTCCCAAGCCGGGGAAGGATCCCTCATGCTGCACCTCCTACAGGCCTATTGCCCTCTTGAACATAGACGCGAAACTATACTCTTCTATTGTGGCTAAGAGACTGCACGACCTTATGCTGCTCCTTATCCACCCAGACCAGTCTGGCTTCATTGCGGGACGCCAAACTCATGACAGCACTCGCCGCATTGTCCATTTGATCGAAAAGGCCAACAAATTTAAGATCCCTGCAGTTCTGATCGGGTTGGACGCCGAAAAGGCGTTCGATCGCGTCGACTGGAGGTTCCTATTCTCCACACCTTTGACGTTTGGCTTCTCCCCACAGTTCATAAACATGATCCGGGCTAACTATCGGAACCCATGGTCTAAAGTATCGGTTAATGGCATGCAGTCTTTCCCCTTTACGCACTCCAGAAGGACTAGGCAGGGATGCCCCTTGTCCCCCCTGTTGTTCGCCCTTAGTATAGAACCACTAGCAATTGCTGTCAGAGAACACCCTGGGATTGAGGGCCTTCCCTTCACCTGGGAATCCCATAAGATCTATTTTTGCTGACGATGTCCTCTTATCTCTGTCAAACCCGACGGTGTCTCTCCCGCACCTACAGAAGGAGCTAGATCGTTTTGAGGAGACTGCAGGCTTCAAAATGAATCTGGATGAATCGTATATACTTAATCTCACCCTTTCGTAGAAGGAGGTCCATCACCTTCAATCACTGACGCCTTTGCAGTGGGCTTCCTCCTCTATCCAATATCTGGGTATCCAACTGACGCCAACAGTAGTGAAACTATACGCAGCCAACTTCCCACCCACTATAACCCGCATTAAGGCAGAGCTGACGAGATGGAAACCTCTCTTCCTATCCTGGCTAGGTTGCGTCCATGCAATCAAGATGACCCTTCTCCCTAAGTTATTATATCTATTCCAAGCGCTTCCAATTGAACTGGAAGGGGACTTCTTTAGGCGTGTAAAAGCAATGATCCTACGCTTTATCTGGCAAGGAGGGCGTGCTCGCTTCTCGTTCTTCCTGCTGCACCGCTCCCAACGGGAGGGGGGGGGTAGGTTTCCCTGATATCCAGCTCTACTATAAAGCTGCACAAACTTAGGATTCTGGTCGAATGGTCACAGAAAGAATCCGAGAATCCACCTACCGTGACTCATGACGGCATGCAGAGGTGATTGTCTGAAGCAACCTGTGAAGACAAATGTAACTGTGAAAAGCCATTTCTATTGCTGGGCCAGTACTACAGCTATATGTAACTTTTGGAATGAATAAAAACAGGCCATCCTTGAAAAAGTGTCTACCTTCATCATCATGACACAGCAATCTTCCTAAAATGGAATATCAGCAATAAAGAATTGTTGAAATCGTATCCAAGGTTCAGAGACACCAGTATGGGCTGCAAATATCCAAATTATTTGCAATGCAAGGATTTGTATTGAACACAAATAGGACAAGCAAGAACACTTTATCAGAATGAACAGTTGGCCACTAACTATGATCACTTTATTAATGAATAAAGCTCTCTGGCATCCCTGGAGTCTGGCATCCACAATACAAATTCCTAATAATAAAATACAATTGTTAAGTGGGCACTGTGGAAAGTGATGGCGGTCTTACAATTTTAAATCGAGCTGAAATCTTTATCTCATAGTACCCCACACCTCACTCCCTGTTCCTGATTCCCTTTTCTGCCAGTCATTCAAATCTTTGCACGAGCACATTTAAGACGGGGCTGGTATAAATCATAATGGGTTACAAAAAGGAACAAAAAGGCAACAAAAGTGAAAATGAAGATCACCGGTAACTAATGGAGCTGTTCGCTGTCTAAGAAAAGCCTCTTGGTAAATACAGAGTGCATGAATTGCGGTTGATTAGCTCTTGTGGACCGGCTGTGAATCTTCACTTGCTCAGCACTTGACCCGCTTTAATTAACTCCATAGCACTTCACGTCCTCTTCCGGCTGACAGCAGAGAAGAGGCAAACAGAGGCTTGGAAATCGCATTCCACCAGGAAGTGAGTGGGACGTAGAATTGCCTGCAAAGGCTGATTTTACACTGTGACACGTTATTTGGAATAGGACTATTGCAACCCTTCCATACAAAGTAACAAGCACACCCAGGGAATACATTTGTTCACTTGCACACACGTTAACATTTCAGAACAGGAAAGTGGGAGAGTTTGAAAAATAAACCAGGGGATATGCTCTTTCCCCGTCGACTTCTATTGAAGCAGAGGCAATTTTAGGCGGAAGACAGCTCAAATAAAGCCAATTTTTGTTTTGAAAATCGTGAATCACCTGCCTGAATCGGGTCTGTTGGTATGTATGCACTTGGACGAGCCTCAAGCAGGGATATTTTAAGGATTTTGGGGGCCCTGGGACAAACCTATTTTAGCGGCTTCTGTTCAGAGCAGTTTTGAATTTATGATTTGATTTCAGCTCTTTCTTGCCCTCCCTCTTTGGCCTAGCCACAGAGAGTGCACAGGCACACTGGTCCCAAATTCTAGATGTGTTTACATCTAGCTTTCAGGGAAAGTGACCTGTTTTTTCAATATTGTAACTCAGGAGTAGTTCACTAATATTACCGCAAATAATCTCTGTGACGCAAATAATCTCTGTGACGCCCTCCCACTTCTTAGATGTGAAGTCCTTTTGTGATCTAAAAAAAACCTTTTTTTTATGGATGTTGTATGAAAAATAAACACATTTCTCTACAAAATGTCTGCAATAGACTCACATATCACCCACTTTTAAAATAAATGAAAGGAAAACGGAATTTAAAACAATCTGATTATGAATTATACAAGGTCATCAGGCAAGACTCTCTGCAGAACAGACCGGGCTCTGTCAGAGGGCCCCTGAAAGCCTGGGGCCCTAGGCCAGAGCCCACTATGCTCATGCTTTAAAACGTCTCTGGCGTCAAGTAGGGTGAATCTAACAGTAAGGGAGCCACTAAATTAACAGGGGGAGCCGAGCCAGATCTGAGCAAGGAGCCATACGCTAGCCATTTCCTGAACATATTTAACAGGGAAATCATGCAACAAACCTCATGTTGGATGGAGTATGTTACGTTGTGCTAAACTATTCAGGAAAGTGTATTACTTTAACTCACAAAGGCATTTCACCTGAGTACATCATATTGTTTAAAAGGTTTTATTAAAAGTTTGGAGTTTTTAAATATCAATTGAGAATTATTCCTTACACAGCCTTGATGAAAATGCTGTTAGAGAAATAAGAGTCAAGACAGTTGCAACATATACAGTATAGGTGGTCTAGATTCTTATCATAGATGGAGTTACTTTATAGAAGACCAAATCAAACACAAGTCAGATTTTTGTACTGGGCACATCCTGAACTTAAGTATTTAAAGGTGCTCGGCCTCTCATGTGTGATAATGAACAAAAAAAGATGCCCAGTGAAATAAAGTATTTGCTGAGGGTCTTACAATTTAGTCATGCATGGAAGCCCTGATTCCAGACTTCACAGGATGCTGAGCTGGGCCAGAGTAAAAACCCGGCTCCCAATGATACATGGTCAGACTGTAATAATAGCAAGCATTGGCAAATACAACAGGTCTTGCTCTGCTGCATATTGAATTTACCATTGTCTTTTGCCGAGCTGCGCAGCATCAGAGAAATATCTAAATGCTTTTTATTGATACTGTGTAGCATCATAAAAAAAAAGATAAAAGTGTAGAATCGCGCTCTAGTCTTCGCGGGTTGCGTCACAACGCAACGCGCGAAGACGCTAATCACGGAGCGACTGCGCATGCGCAAAACGGGAGTGCAGTGTCGGTGCGAAAGCACGCTCGGCGCTCTCCCTGTGAGAGGTGTTAATAAAGCGCCTTCCCCCCCATAACCTTAGTCTGCCTCATCATTACTCTGACGATAGGAGCAACCTTGCAGTGGCGACGAGGAGTGGAATCCCACCCACAGTGCACAAGGAAAAAAATAATAATAAAGAAATAAAGGAAAAACGGAGGAACAGCACAGACCAAGGGGAGCAGCTCCACACAGGTCCAACCCAATGGGGGAATATTGCTAGTGAAGAAAATACGTCCAGAAGATCAGGAAACGCGAAAAAGCGAGGAGCACCCACCACGTGCACTGGGACCGGAAGCTGCGACGACAAGGCGGAGAAGCACAGAAGGGGATTAATATTGCCCCACAGAGGCCCTGGCGGAACTAGAGGACCAAAGGGAAGGGGGAGCAGGAGAACCCCAACCGAATCCGTCAACAGGTGGGAGTGCAAGTGCGCCAGGCAGCCCCAGAGGCCAGGGAGCAGAACCGGAAGAGCAGGCCAGAATGAGCACACAGGCGTCATCGCTTACAGCGCCTATCCCATTCTTACCCAAACCAGGGGAACCCAGATGAAATGGGAAGACTGGAGGGAATACTTCAAAAATTACCTCGAGGCCCTGGAAGATGAAAATGGGGAGCCTTTCCCCAGAGCGAGGAGAAGGAGATACTATTGCACAACCTAGGGCCAGAAGAGATAAGAGTATTCGCTAATTTAGTGCCCATGACCAGACCACAAGCGGACGTTGACGTCTTTAAACATGCCATAGAAGACCTGGAAAATCACTACCGTCCAGCGGTGTGTGTCTCCATTGACCGCTACAACTTTCAACAAAGGAAGCAAGAAACGGGTGTGTCTATAGACGACTATGTCGCAGCTTTGAGAAGGTTGGCGATGACGTGCAAGTATGGGGCCCTCCAGGACGAATTCATAAAAGATCAAATCGTTATGCACACGACCAATAAGATGGTACAAGATAAATTGTGGGCAAACGGAGAAGCGACGCTGAAGGAGGTCATAGCGATGGTAAAGAAAGCAGAGTTATCAAAGCGATGTGTCGAAGCGGCAAAAAGGGAGGACCATGGTAAACAGAGTGGAAGATTCGGGACCCTCAGGAAGGAACAGAACGGCGCCCGGAGAAAGTAAAGGAGCAAACAGGTGGGCGGGAAAACCCGGACAGCCAGGAAGACAGGCAACGGAGAACAAGACCGCGTGCTACAGGTGCGGAAGCCCGATGCACTCAGCCCAAGATAAACGATGCCCGGCATTCAGGGCGAAATGCATGTTCTGTGGCATAATAGGTCACTATGAAAAGGTGTGTCGCAGGAAGGTACAGAGGCCTGTGGTAAAGTATGTGGCACAAGGCCAACCAGAAGGAGAAGAAGATGAGCAGGATGAAGATGACCTGGTGTTGTGCATAGAGGAGCAAGTGTTGGGAATAGACGGCAAACGTTCCCGCAAACCACAATGCGACATGCTGATAGGAGGTGTGAAGATCAAGATTGTCATAGACTCAGGATCCCCGTACACCATAGTCCAAAGATCAGTGTGGGAAGAAGAGTTCGAGCCCAGCCTAGGACCCAGATTAGAGCCTCCAGACATACGGCCGGTGTCGTACACTAACACGCCCCTCCCCATGGTAGGGTATAGGCCCCTACTGTTTGAATTCAGAGGAAAAACAGCGGAGTGCAAGCTGTACATAGCGGAGAAGGGCCCATCAGTGTTAGGGTGGATGGACCAAGGTGACCTGGGGATAAAACTGGACCCGGGGAGGAGACATACAAGTGTTGATGACAGACCACGAGTGCTGGCCGAACCTGGAGAAGATGAAAAAAGACTTCCCGAAGGTATTC
Organism: Lissotriton helveticus; assembly: GCF_964261635.1. Lineage (NCBI taxonomy): Eukaryota > Metazoa > Chordata > Amphibia > Caudata > Salamandridae > Lissotriton > Lissotriton helveticus. The sequence goes on from NC_136070.1 coordinate 966,001,905, forward strand.
GGAGGGAAAGTCGGAAAACTGGAGAAGTTCACACACAAAATCCTGCTCAAGGAGAACTCCAACCCAGTGTCCCACAAGGTGAGGAATGTTCCCCTAGCAGTAAAAGAAGCGGTGCAACAGGAACTGCGTAGGCTTGAAGATCAAGGAATAATCGAACCCATAGACAGCTCGGAGTGGCTGGCGCCATTGGTCGTGGCAAGAAAACCCAATGGCAAGGTGCACCTGTGCGTGGACCTTCGAGAACTCAATAAGTGCCTGATTGTGGAGAAATTCCCACTGCCTCGCATTGAGGAAATGCAAGCTAAAACAAGGGGAGTGAAGTGGTTCTCCACCATTGACCTCACATCCGCCTATCACCAAATAGACCTGCACCCAACGAGCCGGAAGCTAACATCCTTCATAACACCGTTAGGATGCTGCCAATTCCGTAGGATGCCCTTTGGCCTCGCCTCGGCTGCAGCGGTGTTCCAAAAGCTGATGCACCGTTTGTTCAAGGACGTCGAGGGCATCCAGTATTTTCAGGATGACATCTTGGTGATGGGGATGGACTAGGAAGACCATGACAGGAAATTGAATAAGGTGCTGGGTGTACTACAAAAGAATGGCTTGACAGCAGAATGGGAGAAGTGCCGGCTGGGAATGTCATCAGTCACATACCTTGGGCACGAGATAGGAGGACACGGAATCACGCCGAAAAGAGAGAACGTGAAGGCGATCTGCGATGCCAGGGCTCCCGATAGCAAGAAGAAGTGAGATCCTTCCTGGGGATGGCCGAGTATTACAGTAAGTTTGTCCAGCACCTTGCCACCAAAACGCATCAACTGAGGCTGCTGATAAGAGACAAGACAGCGTTCAAGCGGAATGAAGAAGCACAGAAAGAATTCGAAGAGTTAAAAAGGGACATAAGTCAAGTGGTACCACTACAAGGGTATGATCCCTTGGGTCAGACCATACTGACAACGGACGCTAGTGAGAAAGGACTGGGAGAGCAGATGGAACAGTGGAGACCCTCAGTTTTGCATCCAGAGCTTTATCCCCCACAGAACAGAAATGTAGCGTTATTGAGAAGGAAATGATAGCGGCAGTATGGGCCATGGGGAAGTTCAGGCAATTCCTGTGGGGCACGAGATTTTGACTACAGACAGACCACAAGCCCCTTGTCAAAGTTCTTACCTCAAGTGGACATGCGACCGCCATGCCACGAATAGCCAAAATGACATTGAAGCTACTGGAGTACTGGTATGATGTGGAATATATTCCGGGAACACGCAACAAGGTAGCTGATTATCTAAGCAGAGCCTCAGCCATGGAAGAAGCTCCCAGCCCCGCGGCAGAGAATGAAGAGATGATAGCGGTGATGGAAGACTCAGAAAGGGTGATTAGCAAGCAAGAATGGGCCCAAGCGTATGATGGAGACGCAGAAATCTGTGAAGTCAAGGAGTACGTAATCAGCGGTTGGCCTGAAAAGAAAAGGTTAAAGGAAGGGCTACGGAAATTTTATGAAGTCCGCGGGGAGCTGACGGTGAGTGACTCGGGAATCTTCCTGTACCGGGGAGACAAGGTGGTGCCTCCTACAAAATTGATCCAGCACCTGTTGGCCCAACTACATGAGGGACACCTTGGCATAGTGAAAACCAAAATGAGAGTGAAGCAAATGTACTGGTGGCCTGGGCTGGACATGCAGGTGGAAAGGCACGTGAGAGACTACGATCAGTGCCAGGGAGCTGACAAAATTCTGAAATCCCTAAGGCCAGCTTTGGGAAAATTCAACCAGCCTCGCAATCCGTGGGAGGATGTCTCGGTCGACATTTTAGGACCTGTGTTGGACAACCAAGGAATGCCGAAATATGTATGTGTCTTGGTGGACAAATATTGCACGTGGCCTGAGGTTCACGTACAAGAAGAAATGGACGCTGAAACGGTGATAAAGTTTCTCACCTCGGTTTTCCTGAGGGAAGGGATCCCGAGAACAATCCTGAGCGACAACGGCCCGCAATTCACCTCCGAGAAGTGGTACAAGTATATGGAAAGGAATTGGATCAAAACCAAGCACACTTCCATATACCACCCTTCGAGCAACGGACAGGTAGAAAGATTCAATCGGGTCATCATGGGGTCCATCCAAGCGGCCATCATGAAGGGCAAGGACTGGGAAAAGGAGATCATGAGTATGATCTGGGCATACCGGATCACCCCCACATCGACAGGGTACAGCCCATTCCAGATCCTGAGAGGCAGGCACCCCTTCACCAAAGACAATGTGGTTTGGGGGAAAAGACCGTCACCAGCAAATGGTCTCCAGTGGTGGTTCAACACAACCTGGAGAAGGCTCAGAAAGTATATACTGAACATTACAATCAGAGAAGAAATTTTAAAGAGGCAGCCCTTGAAAGAGTGGAGTGGGTGAGAGTCAAACTGGCGGTGCTGAAAACAAAAGTAGAGAGCAAATATAGCCCACCTCTGCAAGTGGAAGAAGTATACGACAGAGCGGCGTTACTCAGCGACGGGAATGTGTGGTCCCAAGATCGCATGGCAAAAATCAACAAGATCCTACAGTGGCCTACGGAGGAAGAAAGAACCCTACAAGATCAAGGAACAAGAGGATGTGAAGGTGTCACTGTAGCAGGTGAAGAGGGCCGAAGAGAAGAGGAATCTTATGAGGATGGGAGAGATCAAGATATGCTTGTTGCAGAGGAAACGCAGACTGAGAAGATGGTGACTCCAGAAAGAGCGGAGCATAGTCCTCAGAGAGACAGTATGGTGAGCCCTGCTGAGAGCTGCACTCGTGAAGTCTCCACACCGGTAAGACGCACACGCGTGGGCAGAGTGGTAGTCAAACCCTAACGTTTCAGAGACTTTGAACTGGGGGAAAGTTGTGAGGACTTGGTGAACTCATTTCAATATGTGTAAAAAGGGGAGATATGTAGAATCGCGCTCTAGTCTTTACGGGTTGCGTCACCACGCAACGCGCGAAGACGCTAATCACGGAGCGACTGCACTCTCCCTGTGAGAGGTGTAAATAAAGCGCCTTTTCCCCCATAACCTTGGTCTGCCTCATCATTACTCTGACGATAGGAGCAACATTTCAAAAAGGCTTGGTGGTGTAGCCATTGCTGGTGGTCGCATCATTCTTCTGGCACATGCAGGTTTAAAGACGTATGTGTCAGCATTGACCCCAGCACATGTGCACACCAATGAAATAACATGGGTGCAATTTACTATGCTTTTTTTATTTAATGATCAAAGATGGAGGATGCCAATTGAATCTGTAAATAAAAAAAATACTTTTTTAGTGCAACAGTGCAAATAAAAAAAAAGACTGAAGGGTAGTGGGCAACGGTGGAGAAGGTGGAGAAAGAGTGCTGGAGGAGGATGAAATGCCGTACATAAAGGAGAGCAAAACGGTGCAGGGTAGAAGCTCACCATGGAGAGAACAATACAGAACATTGGGGAGTTTGACAGAGAAAAAAGACAAGAGTAGCACACAATTGGAGAGCAACGCAGGAGAGGAACTCATGAAGGAGAGACCAACACGGAATGGGGTGGGGGAGGAGCACAAGAGAGAGAGAAAGAGGGACCAGCACAGGAGGGACACTGCAACACTGAGTCTGGGGAGCAGGTATTCGGCAGGGCAAGAAGCAGGCGAGGGTGATAGCTAGAAAACACATGCACTCTCATGGAGTGCTTAGCCACAGAAAAAAATAGTTCAGTAAAAGTGAGCACTGGAACGATACAAATTAGCCATTCAATGCTGGACTGGCCTGGTGAGCACTCTTCCAGGTGTGCCAGCCGAAGGTGTTAATGTGAAAGCATTTTTTTTTAATAGACAGGACCAAAAATAATGACCCTTATACTTGCCTTTTCAAGACCCCCCACCTTGCAGTGCCTAAGTGGCCAACAGGTCAGTCCAGCGCTTAAGCTAATCTGAAGAATGGTAAAGGGGTTGTGCTCCAAGGGAGGGACAAATACAAGAGTAAGGCAAGTCATCCAATAAGAAGCAAGAAAATGAGAGTGACAAAAAAGGCAAGCAATGGTAAGCAATGGGTGGACTGTAAGTCCACTGCAAGTTCTTGGTAAGCTCACAATAGGTCTTTTGCAACCATGCAGTTTACCATGTCTGGTAGGCAAAAACTAAAAATGTAAAACCTTAGGGGTATATTCACATGAACGTGTGATAACTACCGCAAGAGTAGCGTAACACAACTTTCAACATTGCTGCCTATCGCGGGAAAATAACTCTGTGACAACGTGGAATTCACAACATGGCGGTAGCGTGCAATATTGTGCTGAAACCGCAGCCAATGCCCGCGACACAACCACCTCGACAGAGATAAAAACAATATATCAATCAATCATATAATTTGTAAAGCGCACTACTTACCCGTGAGGGTCTCAAGGCGCTGGGGTGGGGGGGAATGCTGCTCCTACTCGAAAAGCCAGGTCTTGAGGAGTCTTATGAAGGTCAGCAGGTTTTGGGTCTGTTGTAGGTGGGTGGTGAGAGTGTTCCATGTTCTGGCGGCGAGGTGGGAGAACGATCTGCCACCGGAGGTTGCTCTTCGGATGCGGGGGTCTGTGGCAAGGGCGAGGTCGGCTGAACGGAGCTGGCGGGTGGGGGTGTAGAAGCTGAGTTGAAGTCCGTCTGTTGAGGTACACTGGTCCGGTGTTGTAGAGTGCCTTGTGTGCATGGGTGAGGAGCTTAAAGGTTATCTTCTTTTTGATGGGGAGCAAGTGCAGGTCTCTCAGGTGGGGTGTGATGTGGCTGCAGTGAGGGATGTCGAGGATCAGGCATGCAGAGGCGTTCTGGATGCGTTGCAGCAGTCTCAGGAGTTTGGCCGAGGCTCCTGCATAGAGGGCGTTTCCGTAGTCCAGCCTGCCGCTGACGAGGGCCTGGGTGACCATTCTTCTCGGTTCGTTGGGGATCCACTTGTAGATCCTGCGGAGCATGTGGAGGGTGTTGAAGCAGGAGCAAGAGACGGCGTTGACCTGCTTAGTCATAGAGAGGGTTGAGTCGAGGTTGTTCCCTAGGTTGCGTGCGTGGTCGGTGGGTGTTGGAGCTGTTCCCAGTGCGGTTGGCCACCAGGAGTCGTCCCAGGCCGAAGGGGTGGATCCGAGGATGAGGACCTCTGTCTTTTCCGAGTATGAGGACCTCCGTCTTTTCCGAGTTCAGCTTCAGTCGGCTTTTCCTCATCCATTCGGCGACGGCCTTCATTCCTTTGTGGATGTTGGTTTCGGTGGTGTGGGGGTCTTTGGTGAGGGAGAAGATCAGCGGGGTGTCATCGGCATAGGGATGATGTTGAGGTCGTGCAGTCGGGCGACGTGGGTGAGTGGTGCCATGTAGATGTTAAGCAGCGTTGGGCTGAGGGAGAAGCCCGGGGGTGCGCCGCAGATGATCTCAGTGGCTTCGGAGTAGAAGGGGGAAGGCGGACGCTCTGTGTTCTGCCAGAGAGGAAGGAGGTGGTCCAGTCCAGGGCCTTCTCTTGGATCCAGGCGTTGTGGAGGCGTGTTCGTAGTGTGTGGTGGCAGACCATGTCGAAGGCGGCTGACACTTCCAAAGGATGAGTGCCGCTGTTTCTCCGTTGTCTAACAAACACCAAAGCGAAAAAACCTGCAATGGGCTTAATCGCGATAAGAAAACAGTGACAGCCAGTGCGAGGGAAGTAATACTCACGCACAATGCAGGAAAAAGTACAAGAACAGCATACAGAAAATGCCACAGGACAAAGTTCATCAACAGCGGAGTACCACAGATGCACCCTGGCCAACTGCAGAGGACAACATGTACATCAGAGCATCCAAGCACCGTGGAAGAGCAGAACAGACAGGCACACCACATGAAAGAGACCAGTGGCAGACCAATAAGAGCTGTTGGAGCGACACACCCACCGTGCAGCATACGCACATAAGCAGGAGTGCACCTTGACATTGACAACATCCCGGTACAAACAGCAACCCTTCCACATTTGAACACAGGACACAACTTGTTCCACAAATATGCACAACCTGGCAAATCACATCTGTAACCGCATGGAAATTTCACATGACAATGTACAAGTACAACCTGTAACCGCAAATATGTTTAAATCACACATGCAGTGCAGTTGGACATCTTCCACTGTAACATGATTGCCATGGACGGTCACAATGTGACGTGCTCATGAGAAGTAAGTGTCAATGATGGTATTCCTACAGGCCATTCTTGCCACTACTGCAGTGGGATGTGGGCCACCTGCCCCATCACCACCATCATCGGCCAGTACCTCTGGAACTGGGATCCATGGGGCCCTGGTGCGAACACAGATGTTGTGCAACACACAACATGCAACGATCATCTTGCACACGATGTCTAGGCTGTACAGGAGCTTCCCACCTGGCCGTCCAGGCACCTGAAAAGTGACTTCAACACGCCAAATTGCGTTCAACGATGTCCCTGGTGCGTATGTGGGCCACATTGTACTGCCTCTGGGCGGGTGTGGCCAGGTCTCGGTGGGGTGTCATCATCCAAGGACAGAGTGCATATCCTTGATCACCTGTGACAGTGCAGGGAGAATAGAGTCAATACTTGGTTCGGCAGGATGTGATGGCAGGTCCACCAATCCAGTGACGCCTTTGCTTGCTGTGTGTGGGGTGAGTGTAAGCCAGCCCTCAGGGAGTAACTGATGCTGGCAACTACAACAACAGTCACCAGGCACTCAGAAATGCAATGTCATAACTACAAGGGGGAAAGACTTGAGTCGCACAGGTCTAGTGGCCCCCGGATGCACAGCGACCGACACAGGCCCACCGCCATGGGACGCTGACCTGCGGGTGACTGGGGTAGGGTCATGTGGGCAGAGCAGTGCCTCAAATGTGTCATGGATTCATTCCGCATCTCGACACGTTCAGCTGGTGTGTGGCTGTGGTGCCATGAGGGAGGTGTGGTGCGGTCATGTCTGGTAGGTGGTCGTGTAGTTTGACATGTTGAATGTGGTTTAGTCACGTGTGCATCCCCACAGTTGTGCTTTGTATGTTGGAGGCTTTGGGATGTGTGGTGTGTTGATTAGGTACTTACCAACGAGCAGTCCCGTCCCATATGTGCCATCCTGGAAGCGCTGGTTGATAACGGACTGTCGGAAGATGAACGAATGATGCACACTGCCTGGGTAGCTGGCGATGACATTAGTGATTAGTCCCCTGTGATCCACTATTGCCTGCACATTGATGGAATGCGTGTGCTCTCTGTTGCGATAGTGTTGTGCAGTATCCCCAGGGGGCACAAGTGGGACATGTGTGCATTTGATTGCCCCCAACATGGCCGGGAATCCAGCTATGGTGTAGAAGCCTAGCTTTGTCTCCAGCTGTTCCTGCGCAGTGTTGGTGAAGTGAAGGTACTGGGGTATAAAGCTGAGGATGGCATCCAGGTCAGGTGTGATGAACTTTGATTGGGCTGGCTGTGAGACCCCTCCAACTCTGGCAGTTGTTGGTTGGAAGGTACCAGAGGCCAACAGGTGCAGCACAGCCAGAAGCTTTGTCTGCGGAGGGTTTTTGGTTCTCTGCTGTGTTCGACCGTCAGCCTGTGGGCGATGTGGGTCATGATCTGGTGAATGGTTGTCCTCTTGAGCCTGTAGTAGGCAATGACTTCCTCGGGCGTTAGGTCTGTGAGAGTGGTGCGTTTTCGGTACGTCCGCTGTCTTACTCTGCACTGCCTCTGTGGTGGTCTGGGGGGGTGGGGTGGGGGGGTGGGACCGGGTCCTGGGGGTGGTGGCGGTGGGTGTTGTGGCCCTATTGGGGCTCTGAGCTGCATGATGAGTAGCTCCATGGCATAGTTTGTTCTTCGGGTGTGACTGTGTGCGGGGCTCCGTTGCCTACTGCAAGTAGCCGTCCATCTTTATATCTGCTTGAGGCAGGTGTTAAATACCTGCGGCTACTACGGCTTATCACCTATTTTTGGTTTGCTTCGCGGATCTGTCAGTTCGTTGTGAATGTGGTGGTGTTGTTTTTTCGTGTGTTTCTGCACGGGAACGCCAACTCTCCAACTCATTAGAGTTAGTTGGTGGTGTCCGCCGTGGTGTTTGGTTTTGGGGCAATTATCGCGGGAATACTGACGATGTCGATTTGGTTCGGCTGGAATTCAACTTCAACCAACAAAAACTGGAAGAGATGGCCTCTCTGAGCCAATACTTCTACTTAACAATGGCGACTCCGGAGAACACAATGAAGGCGGCTATAAAAATATTTTTCAAGAATCCGGCAATCCCTGGTCTGCCGGTCTCGCCTCCGCCAAAGACCTTTTGCAACTTGCAACAGAGAACTGGGACCCCAGGATAGTCAAGTATGCCACTATCAAAAGCACAATAAAAAACAAGTACTTCTAAGCTCCCGTACCTTGGACATGGAATACCTGGCAACAAGAGGATTTCATGAGTCCCAAAGCCTCCCACATACAGTGCACAACTTCAAATCTCATCTTACGCAGGCCGTGGGGAGACAAGCCCTACATAGGATCTTAGCAGCCAGACTACATTCTCTCCCCCTCAAAGAATTATACCCCACCGGGTCAGCAAGACCAGTGATCACAAACGTGAGTCTTTGGCCCACATTTTACTTTGTTGCTCGGTTCTAAAACTAGCCCGCAGAATCTACCTCAGGCCCATCCTACTACAATTGGGTACTCACACCGTAAAGGAGGCAGTCCATCGACTTTACACATTGGACATGGTGAACCATATGGCTACCTTTGGCAAATTTGTACAATATACTCGCACAAAATTGATGGACACTCCTCCCTAAGCAATCAGCCAGGTACTTGTGCGGAGGTGGCCCATTACCTTTTATCACTTGACTGGTTTTATTGAAGCATGTAAAAGAAAATGTTAACACTTGCCGTGTACACAGATTTATCTTGTTTTAGATTTTGGATTTTAGACCTCTAGATTATAATTTCATTGCTTTCCTTTAAATGCAGTGCTCTTCTTTTCTATTGTAATGGTTTTGCGTAATCACGCAAATAAAGTTTATTCATTCATTCATTCATTCCTACTGACAATGTCTGCTGTAAACACCAGCTTTGTTAATGGGGAGGTAAATTTATCATGATTTTGGCTGCGATAAAGTGCCGTTAATTCGGCAATAGCTCCTTGTGAATATGCCCCCTAGTGTTTACCATTCAAAATATGAGCCTAGTAACAGGTTCTAATTGTGTCTTGATTACGGAGTGACATTACTTTGAAAGTCCTGGTGAAATGCACATTGACAAGTGAAAAACGTTCCTTTCCCTTTCTCGCTCAGATTCCCTCCTCTCCTCTACCCTTCTCTTCCCTTCACCATCCCTTCCCTTCTAATCCCATTCCTCTTGTGTTCCTCCCTCCATCCCTCCGATTTACTGATTTAGTTTCTCTTCGTTTCATTCCTTGACATTTTTCCTATTTTCCTTCAAAGTATACTCTTATTAATTATCTACTGTTTATGTCTCTAGTGAGCACATTCTGGGGCATATTAACAAGCGGCAGCAATAATTATCGCTGACCGCTGTTAGCGTGAGTAAATCTATCGCTGGCGATAATCTCCATTTTAGCCTTGTATTAACAACGCTTAACGCCATGGAGATAAAAATCCCAGCGATAGCTGGGATTTTTGCCGTTTTCAATGGAATATCACTGATTTTCCAGCGATATTCCATTGAAAATGGTGATAACCTTGTTGATAGGGCAGGGTAATCTTAGCCATGTAATCCACCTCTCATTGGATTACATGGTTAAATCAGGTCACAAGCAGGCGTTTGGAAAGTAGCGTTAACTGTGGTTAGCGCTTTTTCCTAACGCTCTGCTTGTTAGCGTGCAGTTTAAGTGACATTTCTCCTATTTTTTTGCTCTGGAAAGCCCACTTTGCATCTCAATAGAGATTCAAAGCTGGGCGTTGTTGAAAGGCTCGCTAAATCAGCAAAACACGCGATAGCGTGTCTTTGCTGATAAGGCGATGAAATTATCGCCGCTTTTCGGCCGAAAACGGCCGCAAAAGCGGCGATAATTTCATATCGCCTCCTTGGTAATATGCTCCACAATTTTTCCCTTACTTACTTTCCCTTCCTCCACATATTCTCGTTGCTCCCTCCCTGTTACTTCTCTCTGCTGCACCCCTCCCCTACTTTCATCAGACTTCCTGCACACACATGCAGATAGCTAGTGGGGAAATTAATTGCAAATATTTGTTTTTTCCCGATTCCCAATGGATGAAGCTCTCTCGCCAGAATTTCAAAGACATCTGCAAGTGAAGAATTAAAAAAATAAAGGCTGTGAAGGTTTAACAAAAGCTTCTCCATTGAGATGACTTTGCTCTCTCTTAATCTGGCATTCTCAAACACCGAGGCTGTCCCCTCCAGCCTTCCACCCTTCCCCCAAATGACTTGGGCAGCTTTCCTGATAAATATTTATGCAGGACACACTTGAATGGAAGGGGTCCGGGGGGCCCAATCTCATTCTCAAACTCCGTCTCGTCTCATTTCACGCGGTCCCAAAGGGCGGCGCTTCATGCCTTTCCACAACTTCCTCTTCTGAAAGCTGTGCAATGTCTGTAGATGTATACTTATACACGTTTTTATATCGGTATATAGAAATATTGGTATACAGTTATATGTATATTCAGTGGAAACGCTTTCTTGTCGGAAGTTATCAGTTTTTTTTATCTGACGGGATAATAACGTTACATAAAAAATAGAAATTCCTTTAAAAAAAAACTTAATTTGTAACTACATTATGATTACATTCCAGAATATTAAAACAATTACATTCTCAAGTAACAAGCAGGGCCACTGTAAAATTGTATTTTGCAGGTGCAGTTTTTTTTCTAATAGGTTGTGGATTTTCCACACTTGGCACATATTCCACCAACTGCTGTTTAATTTGTACATTTCCAGGAAAAAAAATTCCAGCTTAAAAAAACCGAAAGTAACTAAAAATGTGACACACACTGCAGCGCAATGGCACCCGTTTTCCAGGGGTTAGCTGATTGCTGTAACCACACTAATCTGTCCACAGCCACCCTTCTCAGAGCAACATATATTTCAACGATGCACTCAGAGTAAAGTAAAATACAAAGCATTTCGCTTCGTTAAGGTCTGTTCTTGAATCTTTCAGTTCCGGCAAGCGAAACACGTACACGAAGAACTCGGGGGCATATTACCAACGATTAGCGATATTTATCGCTAACGAGGCTTTGCCACGAATTTTTTAACGCTAAGCATCGCCGGAAATTATCACAGAGATAACTTGCTATTAGCAAGGTTTATCTCAGAAGTGATAAAAATCCTCGCGCTAACTGCCAAATGAGAGATTATCGCTGGAAAACCAACGATAATCTCTCGAAGTTTGGCGTTAGCTTGATGATAGGGGCTCACAAACTTAGCCATAATATCCACCTTCTATAGGCTGTCATGGCTAAGTCAGGAAAATACCAGGGGGCATATTATCAAGGACGGGCGATACATTATCGCCAGGAAACTGCCGATAAAGCGGCAATAATGGGCTTGATAATATGCTCTATGAATTCCTATCGAAGCCCATGTTAGAAGTGAAGACATCTAACATGGGCTTCGATAGGAATTCATAGAGCATATTATCAAGCCCATTATCGCCGCTTTATCGGCAGTTTCCTGCCGATAAAAGCGGCGATAATGTATCGCCCGTCCTTGATAATATGCCCCCGGTGTAAAAAAAGCAGTGCTAACCGCGGTTAGCGCTGCTTTTTTTTTATCACTAACAGGGTTAGCAAAATCCTTGATAATAGGAGAAATGTCGCTTAACAACATTTCTCCTATTATTTTTCTCTGGAATGCCCCCTTTGCATCTCATTAGGGATGCAAGGGGAAGCGTAGAGAAAAAGGGTGCTAACATGCAAATTTGCGTGTTAGCACCCTGTTGCTGATAGGGAGATAATTATATCCTCGCTTTCTTGGCTTTTAAAGCCAAAAAAGCGGAGATAAATCCCTTGATAATATGCCCCTCGATTACTACCTGTGTTATTTAACACAACTGGTAAATAACGATACCATGAAGAATGTTGGGGCATATTTACGAGAAAATGTTGGAGTGCGGAGCTGCGCAAATTTGACAGCGCCGCGCTCCACCATTTTCAAAACAAAGGGATGCACTGTAGACTACGGCACACCACTGTGTTTTCCCTAGCTCTGGCGCTAAATTTAGTTGCCTTGCGCCAATGCAGGCACCCTTGCACCATAGTGCACCATAGTGCATTGAAGGAAATGATTGTTTATGTTCAGGAAGGTGTCCCTTACTGCACGCAAATGATCACTAATGACGATTTGTTACTTCTATGTGTGCTGCATTGCAAAAAAGAATTTCTCCTAGTTTCGTCATTCTAACGCCTACTCTTGCATGGCATTAGTTTTTGGCCCTGCCTCCGATTTACACCTCCCTGTAAATCTGGACCAGCATCAAAAGCAATGGGTGTTGCGGTGGAACGCCCACAGCAACACCCATTGCACTCCCCTTTCACGCTAAGTGATGCGTGTAGAGGGTACTTATTTTGAAGGCGGCGTTAAACCACAAAAGATGTCTTAACATCACTTTGTAAATATGGAGAAGGGCATATTGCCACCTGAATCGCTAAAAGTGACCTTCTGGTGGTTCTATCCCCTTATAAATATGCCTCATTATTGATCGGATGGGATAAATAACAACTATTGTGAGTCTATGGGGAATAACTTGCTGATTTTGGTGTTCAACTCACCAAAATCCGCATGATACGGTAAATACTGTATGCTTCTCCCACCCTTAAATTTCGGCAGGTTTGACCTGCAGCAATTTTGAGTTATTTAATGCATCCGACAATTATCGAATGCGTTAAATTCCTTCAAACTCTAATTCTGGCCCAAGCGTAAACAGAGGGTTTTTGTCTCTTCATCAACGATTTTCATATAACTGGGGTACAGAACCCACTAAGTTAACAGGTAGTTGCATTATGTACCAAAATTGTTTCTATTGCAAAACGTTCCTGAACTAAATGGTGTGGTGTGAAATAAATAAACAACAAGCATTTGCAATGCAATAGATTTCGCATTAGGAAAGTTTGAGCTATTGTTATTGTAAATGACACATTTTTTATTTATGTGTTGCTTTTGAAAATAGCGAAATTAATAACTTTGTCATTTACAATGCCAATAGTTATAACTTTCGCAAATGTGACACCTATAGAATTTGTAATGCAATATGTGTTGTATTTACATGACTTAGATGTATTGATATTACAAATGACAATGGCTTTTCATTTTTTAAAATAATTAATACTTAAATAAAAGTTATTGTAATTTACAATGGCAATAGCTTAAACTTTTGTAAATAACTTTTGTGAAGATTGTTTAGTGTATTTTATTGTGACGAAAATCCAAGAACAGAAGTGAAATATTAACATCTTTTTGTGACATTTGTAATATAGCTTGAAACATTGAGAGGACATATTTGAACCAGTTGTTGAATGGTTGCACAGATTGATGCTGTGGTGGAGCTGAGTGATGTTGTGGTGGCGATGAGTGATGCTGTGGCGTTCAGTGATGCTGTGGTAGCGCATAGTGATGTTGTGATGCCCCTGAGTGATGCTGTGGTGGTGCTGAGTGATGCTGTGGTGATGCGATAGATAGAGTTAGTGCGATAGATAGATAGAGTGAGGGCGATAGATAGAGGGAGGGCGATAGATAGAGGGAGGGCGATAGATAGATAGAGTGAGGGCGATAGATAGATAGATAGACAGATAGATAGATAGATAGATAGATAGATAGATAGATAGATAGATAGATAGATAGATAGATAGATAGATAGATAGATAGATAGATAGATAGATAGATAGATAGATAGATAGATAGATAGATAGATAGATAGATAGATAGATAGATAGATAGAGTGAGGGCGATAGATAGATAGATAGATAGATAGATAGATAGATAGATAGATAGATAGATAGATAGATAGATAGATAGATAGATAGAGTGAGGGCGATAGATAGATAGACAGACAGAGTGAGGGCGATCGATAGATAGATAGATAGATAGAGTGTTGGCAACAGATAGAGTGAGTGCAATAGATAGACAGATAGAGTGAGGGCGATAGATAGATAGACAGATAGATAGAGTGAGGGTGATAGGTAGAGTGAGGGCGATAGATAGATAGATAGATAGATAGATAGATAGATAGATAGATAGATAGATAGATAGATAGATAGATAGATAGATAGATAGATAGATAGATAGATAGATAGATAGATAGATAGATAGATAGATAGTAATAGATAGAGTGAGGGCGATAGCTAGATAGATACATAGATAGATAGATAGATAGATAGATAGATAGATAGATAGATAGATAGATGGGAAACAACCATTACAACGCAACTTTTACAACGCACTACCATTACAACGAAATTTTACAACGCAAAAACCATTACAACGCATGTATTTACAACGCATGTTTTTACAACGCAGGTACCTTTACAACGCATACCATTACAACGTAAGTATTGGTAAGTATATAATTATATTTTACATTTTATATGTTTGGGTTTTTTTAAGGGGTATTTTTAGGGTTAAGGGTCAGTTTTGGGTTTTTGGGTTAAGGGGTATTTTTAGGGTTCAGGGTCAGTTTTGGGTTTTTGGGTAAAAGGGTATTTTTAGGGTTCAGGGTCAGTTTTCAGTTTTTGGGTAAAAGGGTATTTTTAGCGTTCAGGGTCAGTTTTCAGTTTTTGGGTTAAGGGATATTTTTAGGGTTCAGGGTCAGTTTTGGGTTTTTGGGTAAAGGGGTATTTTTAGGGTTCAGGGTCAGTTTTGGGTTTTTGGGTAAAGGGGTATTTTTAGGGTTCAGGGTCAGTTTTGGGTTTTTTGGGTAAAAGGGTATTTTTGGGGTTCAGGGTCAGTTTTGGGTTTTTGGGTAAAGGGGTATTTTTAGGGTTCAGGGTCAGTTTTGGGTTTTTGGGTAAAGGGGTATTTTTAGGGTTCAGGGTCAGTTTTCAGTTTTTGGGTAAAAGGGTATTTTTAGGGTTCAGGGTCAGTTTTCAGTTTTTGGGTAAAGGGGTATTTTTAGGGTTCAGGGTCAGTTTTCAGTTTTTGTGTAAAGGGGTATTTTTAGGGTTCAGGGTCAGTTTTCAGTTTTTGGGTAAAGGGGTATTTTTAGGGTTCAGGGTCAGTTTTCAGTTTTTGGGTAAAAGGGTATTTTTAGCGTTCAGGGTCAGTTTTCAGTTTTTGGGTTAAGGGATATTTTTAGGGTTCAGGGTCAGTTTTGGGTTTTTGGGTAAAGGGGTATTTTTAGGGTTCAGGGTCAGTTTTGGGTTTTTGGGTAAAGGGGTATTTTTAGGGTTCAGGGTCAGTTTTGGGTTTTTTGGGTAAAAGGGTATTTTTGGGGTTCAGGGTCAGTTTTGGGTTTTTGGGTAAAGGGGTATTTTTAGGGTTCAGGGTCAGTTTTGGGTTTTTGGAGTACAGGGGTATTTTTAGGGTTCAGGGTCAGTTTTGGGGTTTTGGGGTAAAGGGGTATTTTTAGGGTTCAGGGTCAGTTTTGGGTTTTTGGGGTACAGGGGTATTTTTAGGGTTCAGGGTCAGTTTTGGGTTTTTGGAGTACAGGGGTACAGGGTAAAAATAAAATAAAATTAAAATTAAATTTAAATTAAATCAATTAAATGAAATTAAATTAAATTAAATTATATTATTTTCAATTATTTTTAATTTAAAAAAAAAAAATATACTTACCAATACTTACGTTGTAATGGTATGCATTGTAAAGGTACCTGCGTTGTAAAAACATGCGTTGTAAATACATGTGTTGTAAAAGTTTTTGCGTTGTAAAAAATTCGTTGTAATGGTATGCGTTGTAAAAGTATGAGTTGTAACGTCATACATCCAGATAGATAGATAGATAGATAGATAGATAGATAGATAGATAGATAGATAGATAGAGTGAGGGTGCTAGATAGAGTGAGGGCAATAGATAGATAGATTGATAGAGTGAGGGGCGATAGATAGATAGAGTGAGGGCGATAGATAGAGTGAGGGCGATAGGTAGATAGATAGATAGATAGATAGATAGATAGATAGATAGATAGATAGATAGAGTGAGGGCGATAGATAGAGTGAGAGCGAAAGATAGATAGATTGATCGAATGAGGGGAGATAGATAGATAGAGTGAGGGCGATAGATAGAGTGAGGGCGATAGATAGAGTGAGGGGGATAGATAGACAGAGTGAGGGCGATAGATAGATAGAGTGAGGGCGATAGATAGATAGATAGATAGATAGATAGATAGATAGATAGA
Source organism: Lissotriton helveticus (assembly GCF_964261635.1). Classification (NCBI taxonomy): domain Eukaryota; kingdom Metazoa; phylum Chordata; class Amphibia; order Caudata; family Salamandridae; genus Lissotriton; species Lissotriton helveticus. The sequence goes on from NC_136070.1 coordinate 966,018,186, forward strand.
TAGATAGATAGATAGATAGATAGATAGATAGATAGATAGATTGATAGAGTGAGGGTGATAGATAGCTAGATAGATAGATAGAGAGATAGATAGATAGATAGATAGATAGATAGGTAGATAGATAGATAGATAGATAGATAGATAGATAGACAGATAGACAGATAGATAGATAGATAGATAGATAGATAGATAGATAGATAGATAGATAGATAGATAGATAGATAGATAGATAGATAGATAGATAGATAGATAGATAGATAGATAGATAGATAGATAGATAGATAGATAGATAGATAGATAGATAGATAGAGTAATTATGTAGTGTGTAATTATGTGGCACTGAGTGGTATTTGAAGTGTATGTTGCGTTGAGCGCAGTGTAAATATGTAGCATATAATTATGTGGCACTGAGTGGCATTTGGAGTGTATGTTGCATTGAGTGCAGTGTAATTATGTGGCGTGTAATTATGTAGCACTAAGTGGTATTTGGAGTGTATGTTGCGTTGAGCGCAGTGTAATTATGTTGCATATAACTATGTGGCACTGAGTGGTATTAAGAGGAGTGTATGTTGTATTCAGTAGAGTGTAATTGTGTGGCGTGTAATTATGTGGCACTGAGTTGTATTTGGAGTGTATGTTGCTTTGAGCGCAGTGTAATTATGTAGCATATCATTATGTGGCACTGAGTGGTATTGTGTGGAGTGTATGTTGTATTCAGTAGAGTGTAATTGTGTGGTGTGTAATTATGTGGCACTGAGTGGTATTGTTTGAAGTGTATGTTGCATTGAGTGCAGTGCAATTGTGTGGTGTGTAATTATGTGGCACTGAGTGGTATTTGGAGTGTATGTTGCATTGAGTGCAGTGTAATTATGTGGCATATAATTATGTGGCACTGAGTGGCATTTGGAGTGTATGTTGCATTGAGTGCAGTGTAATTATGTGGCGTGTAATTATGTAGCACTAAGTGGTATTTGGAGTGTATGTTGCATTGAGTGCAGTGTAATTATGTGGCGTGTAACTATGTGGCACTGAGTGGTATTTGGAGTGTATGTTGCATTGAGTAGAATGTAGTTATGTTGCGTGTAATTATGTGGCACTGAGTGGTATTATGAGGAGTGTATGTTGTATTCAGTAGAGTGCAATTGTGTGGTGTGTAATTATGTGGCACTGAGTGGTATTTGGAGTGTATGTTGCATTGAGTGCAGTGTAATTATGTGGCGTGTAATTATGTGGCAATGAGTGGTATTTGGAGTGTATGTTGTGTTGAGTGCAGTGCAATTATGTGGTGTGTAATTATGTGGCACTAAGTGGTATTTGGAGTGTATGTTGTGTTGAGCGCAGTGTAATTATGTGGCGTGTAATTATGTGGCACTGAGTGGTATTTGGAGTGTCTGTTGCATTGAGTGGAGTGTAATTATGTGGCGTGTAACTATGTGGCACTGAGTGGTATTTGGAGTGTATGTTGCATTGAGTGCAGTATAATTATGTGGCGTGTAATTATGTGGCACTAAGTGGTATTTGGAGTGTATGTTGCGTTGAGCGCAGTGTAATTATGTTGCATATAACTATGTGGCACTGAGTGGTATTAAGAGGAGTGTATGTTGTATTCAGTAGAGTGTAATTGTGTGGCGTGTAATTATGTGGCACTGAGTTGTATTTGGAGTGTATGTTGCTTTGAGCGCAGTGTAATTATGTAGCATATCATTATGTGGCACTGAGTGGTATTGTGTGGAGTGTATGTTGTATTCAGTAGAGTGTAATTGTGTGGTGTGTAATTATGTGGCACTGAGTGGTATTGTTTGAAGTGTATGTTGCATTGAGTGCAGTGTAATTATGTAGCATATAATTATGTGGCACTGAGTGGTATTGTGTGGAGTGTGTGTTGCATTCAGTAGAGTGTAATTATGTGGCATATAATTATGTGGCCCTGAGTGGTATTTGGAGTGTATGTTGCATTGAGTGCAGTGTAATTATGTGGCGTGTAACTATGTGGCACTGAGTGGTATTTGGAGTGTATGTTGCATTGAGTAGAATGTAGTTATGTTGCGTGTAATTATGTGGCACTGAGTGGTATTATGAGGAGTGTATGTTGTATTCAGTAGAGTGCAATTGTGTGGTGTGTAATTATGTGGCACTGAGTGGTATTTGGAGTGTATGTTGCATTGAGTGCAGTGTAATTATGTTGCATATAACTATGTGGCACTGAGTGGTATTTGGAGTGTATGTTGCATTGAGTGCAGTGTAATTATGTGGCGTGTAATTATGTGGCAAATAGTGGTATTTGGAGTGTATGTTGTGTTGAGTGCAGTGTAATTATGTGGCATGTAATTATGTGGCACTAAGTGGTATTTGGAGTGTATGTTGTGTTGAGCGCAGTGTAATTATGTGGCGTGTAATTATGTGGCACTGAGTGGTATTTGGAGTGTCTGTTGCATTGAGTGCAGTGTAATAATGTGGCGTGTAACTATGTGGCACTGAGTGGTATTTGGAGTGTATGTTGCATTGAGTGCAGTATAATTATGTGGCGTGTAACTATGTGGCACTGAGTGGTAATCGGAGTGTATGTTGCATTGAGTGCAGTGTAATTATGTGGTGTGTAATTATGTGGCACTGAGTGGTATTTGGAGTGTACAATGCATTGAGTGCTGTGTAATTATGTGGCATGTAATTATGTGGCACTGTTTGGAGTGTACGTTGCATTGAGTGCAGTGTAATTACGTGGCGTGTAATTATGTGGCACTGAGTGGGATTTGGAGTGTATGTTGCATTGAGTGCAGTGTAATTATGTAGCATATAATTATGTGGCACTGAGTGGTGTAGGTGTGTGGAAGGGGGTGTAACAAGCGTGAGAGGTGGTGTGTGAATGGGGGTAGAGAAGGAAACAAGTGCTGGAACTGACTAGCAAGGGGGGAGGGGAGACAGTGAAAGGACAGAGAGCCACTGTGTTAAAAATAAAGGTTTGAGTCGGGGACAATCGATATTTGCCCGGCGGTATTGCCTCTGTGACCCTCTAGTTATTTAATCAATGAAGAGGCAGGCGCTGGAGACTGGAAGGCAGGAAACAAGGTTTTTATTCTCTCCGGAGGAGAACACGGCAAAACGGACAGCAGGTATCGTTCTGAGGTGCTCTAACTTATGTCTGAGGTCTGGCCCCTTATATACAGGGTTTTGCGGTTTTTATTACAGTTTACATACTCATGACAAAGCTTTGATGTACGGAAAGACATTCCCGGAACCCCCCCCCCTCCGGGCCCGTTCCCACACACATTTACAGTAGAGGTCCCCACCCTGGTCACAACAGGTGATGAGTATCGCGCAGCAGGATATTCCGTCAATTCATGGAATGCGGGGTTCGATCGGATCTCATGGGGTGGGGGCTTTGATCAACCCGGGGATCCTTTGATGAGGGAAGCTTTCTATTGTACAGGGAGGGGCAAGGAATGGTATCGGCAGAGCCGGGTGTCGGCCTGGGAACGGGGAAGACAAACAGACACACGGGGAAAAGGGGGTTTGCATCAAAGGGCCGGGGATCATGAAAGGGAAGAAGGGAGGTGTTGTGCTGGGAACAGGATGAGGGCCTGAGGCAGAGCAGCGCCGAAGAGGGGTTTATGATTCAAGGCAGGTGCAAGCAGGGGGTTGGTCAGCGTGCAGGCTTAGTGAGGGCGAAGGGCTATGTCAGGGGCCAGCGGCATGCAAAAGGGCTTGTTCGGCTCAGGGCATCTTAAAATGGCGGGTGCGCACGAAAAAGTGTGGCATCAGGGGAAGAGGCAAGATGGCGCAGATAATGTTCACCGAACCGTACTAAGTTTCAACAGTCCTCCCTTTAACATATCCAAGACATCTTGCTGGTTCTTTTTCTACTCGGTTCTATTGTGGTGGGCATGAGAAAGAAAAACGGTAGGAACCCTAGATGAAAGAGTTGTAAACAATACATTTTAACATTTCTAGTGTTAGGAGGCGGACCTATTGGTAAACTTTGATAAACTTGTTTAGCAGGAAAGTCATAGTAATGCAATGCAAAAGTGAGTACATTTCATAAGGCGAGCTGATGGATTGTTACATAATCAATACAATGTTGGCTGGGAGAGAAACGAGACGTGGCGGAAATGATCGGGAATGTTCGAGGTTTAGTAAGCTTTCAGCGATTCTTCGTCTTCCGTTGGCACTGTGGAGCACCGGCGGTGGAGCTACGAGTCCAGCTCTATTCTAAGTTCCGTGTTGCAGGGCACGACCCTTTCCTCGCGTTTCTGGTCAGAAAAAGGGTCTTTCTCGCCCGGTGTCCTTTGGGATCAATAGTCAAAAGTTCAGGTGGAAGAAGAGCGTACAAAATAGTCCATAGGGTAGGTCGGAGAAAAAGGGGGATGGAGCAAGGCCAAATCAGGAACAAACTAGGGGAACGAGAGACTTCAGATAGGCGGGCTCATGACCGAGTCTAGAGAGCGGGGACCTTTCGGCACACATTCGAACATGGAACAGGGGCATCAGGTTAGCCCTTCCTTCTCATTTTGTTGGAGACAGTGCCTCGTCCTGTAGCTCTGTTCTGTCGCGGTCTCGCCTTGGCCCATGTCGCAGACGTTCCATAGTTCGTAGTCAGGCCACGTGCTCCCACATCCGGTCCTTCTTTCCTCCGACAGCCGTACCCTTGAAGGAGTTTGAAAAGACAGTTTTTAGAGATTTGGTAGAGGAAAGTAACCACATAAGTCTATTTCTCTCCCAGCTCCAGGCAAATGAAGATAGGAACGTTCGCTATACATATAAATGATCGATGGTGGACCTGCTGGGTTTACCATGGCTTTCCTTCACAACTGTTTAATATAGTCACGACAGGTCATCTGATGGGGGCCCACCCCTGTAATGTAAGCCGGGCAATGCTAATAAAAAGTGGTGTGAGCTAACCGCATGGTACTAATGGGCTTCTCGCTGAGGGACGAACATAGGCTAAACACCTTTTTTATATCATCAATGCATCCTGCCCTTTAACTAAACATTTTCACTTTCGACAAGGCTCAGTGTAATGGTTTTCTTTGCTCCGGTCTAATCTTTAATTTTGCAAAACATCATTCTGGTCCCTATGCAGCCTCTCGCGGCCGGATTACTAAATTAGAGAAGACAGGGGTCTCATCGGAAGACACCTAGGTACATAGAAAACGTTGATGGGTGGGGGGAGGCAACTGAACGCAATACTGGGAGCGTTCTGAGAAGATGGGGGGTTTCGGTTACCTTTATGGTTTTGGGTATCGCGACAATTTGGGACGGGGAGGGGCGCGTTATCTGAGGAACTTTTATTTCATAGTAGTAGCCGCTGACATGTAGTTCCCTCATTTCGGGTCAGATTTAGGGAACCTCAGTCAGCTTACCTGTCCTTTCCTTTATGACCAATTCTCGGTTTCATCAATATTTCCGGAAAGGAGAGGTGGTGACACAGCATTAGGGTGATTTTATTAAAGACAAGTTTGAGCAAATACCGGCGGTATTTGAAGCCAATTAGGTGGTGTGCTAGGGGTGGCAGTCTGTCAATTTCGGGGCTAATCGCTCGGAAGAGCGGGAGTGTGAAAGAGAGAGAGAGAGAGAGAGAGAGAGCGAGAGAGAGAGAGAGAGAGAGAGAGAGAGAGAGAGAGAGAGAGAGAGAGAGAGAGAGAGAGAGAGAGAGAGAGGGTGCAACAGCAGGCTAAATAGTACACGTGCGACAGAGAGTGGCAGTGTATTTACGAAAGGCTATTTAGTGCATTACACAGCAAAGGACATTCACGGGTCTGCGTTAGTATCTTGAAATCATGCAGTCCGAGCATTAGACAGGGCGGAGGGGACATGCTTCGAGAAAAAGGGAAAAAGAAAAGAGGGGTACCATTTTGTCGCACTTCCTTGCATTCTCGGTCCTTCGACCAGTTGAGTCAATGCCTCAGTCACACACACACATTCTCTCATAGTTTCGCATCGTACGTGACATGGGTTCATTCGTCCGGTCTGGTTTAAGGGTGATCACTTTTTATCAGGTCATGCTAATTTTTCGGGTTTGTTCGATACGTGAGTAGTTTGTAGGCGTGTTTAGGCACCACCTTGCAGCGCTAGTCTGCTTCGTGTATTTAGACATGGCAAGGCTTCAGATCTTCGCCACACCTCGGCTGTAATCTCTGATGTAACCTGCAGAGGGAGGAAAAAAGGGGGGAGGGGAGGGGAACAGCATTCGCGCATATTCAAATACATGGATTCAAGAGTCCTTTACTTACCTCTTACTCGGCTTTCCTCCTCGGGGCAGAGTCCCCGGGGATATGGTTTCTGGAGTCGGGGGGGGGGGGGTGTGCCCATATAGGTCGTGTGCGGGGAAACGTAAAAAGGAAACCAGAGGTGTCTAGTGCGAGGTACCTAGTCAAAAGATGTATCTCACTATCGGGGTCCTTAAACCTCCTTCAACGCTGTGGCGTTCTAAGGTTCTTCGGTTCTTGGGTCAGCTCCGTTCCCTAATACCTTGGAACGTCGTACTTTATAACATTTACATCATTTTATTTCACCTTTCTTTTACATTCCCTCATTTACGCCGTTCGTTTTACCCATCCTTGGAAGTCGAGGTCTTCCTCCATGCGAGAGTTCATGAGTCGGTCGCGTACTTTGAAGGCAGAGTGTCGTGTTGTCGATCCGATCCGACCTCCAGGGCTGGGTAACCATCTTCTTTCAACCTTAAAGAGAGAGCAGAGTAGGGTGCACAGAAAAGAACTCTCCCACCGATCCCACAAAAATAAAACATGCAATACCCGTTCATAGTTTCGAAAACCTTTATTTTGCAAAATCATTTCAGCACGTGGATTATGAGGGTGCGGTCGTATTTGGCCGGACACAGCAATGGTTAAAGTGCGTACAGTGGGGGGGGGGTCGTTTTGTAGCAATAAAAACATCGGAAAGTTTTATTCATTTATTTGTAAGAAACTAAAACGTCTATTAATTGGCTGGGGGTTCGGGGGCATTTATTTCATAATTTTAGAAGCATAGTCAGAATAGTTGCAATCAGATTTCCTATATGCATACCGTATGTGTGCATCATAAATGGGGTTATACATCAGCTATAAAAATATAATACATCGTACATTTGTACTCAACATTTTTAACGGGATCCTTTCACAATGTTAGTCGAGTGAGCTCTCCTTGTCTTTTCTAGCCAAGTGTACAAAGGATCATATAAGTCTCAGAACATCAAGTTTGTATTAGTGCGAAGAAACACCACGAGGTGTTCGTAAGTTCCTATTGATACCGGCGCCATTTTGGGCGGGGCCGGGTTAGTCCGGAAGTAGCATCAGGGAAAAATGTTTCTAACAACCGGCAGTTGGACCAGAGTCCTTTTCGGCAGTTCTAGAATTCATGCTAACAGAAGGAGTGGCAATGTCATGTTTATTTCGTTGGCGATCAAGGCAGTTGCCCCTTACCGGAGGCCTGCAGTGGCCGAAGGCTCCGCCGGGGACCTTTGTAGAATCTTCAAGGCTGCGGAGATGCTGTCGGAGATGGGGGCTTGTGCCCCAGTGGGCAAGTGTCCGAGTTATATTGCTGGTCAAAGTTGCTCTAGCGGCCGGGGCCCGCCTTCCAGCGGACCCAGACGCCATTTTGAGGCCCTACAGGGGCCACTCTCGTCGAGTTTGCAAGAGTGGAAGAGATCCTTCGGAGTGAAAGGAAGAGGGCTCTGTTTTGTGAAAGCGGGACGTTCGGCTGGGGTGCAGCTGTGATGCCCCCACCTGGGGGGGCGAGGGAGACTCGTTCGCGCCGTCTCCTTCTTCCGGTGCACCCCATGCTGCTCTTTTTCATCGGCCCGCACGAAGGTCTCTCCCCATCCGGTGCTTCCCAAGTCGTGTGCTCTGTGCTGTGGGAGTATGGCCACCTGTGGCGCGCATTCGGTGCGGCACGAGTATCGGTGCAGTCATTGCAGGTTCGGTGTTCCGAAAATATGGGCACCATTGCACGTTCGGTGCTGCGCAAGTATTGGGGCACCATCGCCTGGTTGGGGGTGTTCGGCGTTGGGCCGGGGGGCTGGGAGACCTCCTATCCGTGGAGGTGGGAGAGGCTCGTCCGCGTCGCCTCTCCCTCCCAGCCCAACTTGGACAAATTGTTGTGGAGGTACGTGCAGGACATCCCGCCGTCCAGAGCTGCTGCGGCTGTTACGGAAGGGAAAAGGAAGAGGTGTCTCGTTCTTCTCTGGACATGTGGCGGGACTACTTAAGACTATCCAGGCCCGTTGCGGCTGGCCGAGGAGGCATGTGGCGGGACTACCTGCAACTGCCCAGGCTGCTGGCTCCTGCCTCTCCTCCGGCTCCCCCATACGTTAAGATTTCCTGACCAAGAGTTGGCAGCAGGGCCCGCCTTATATGGGTTGCCGCCGGTTGGGCGTAGCCGTAACCCTACCCTACTTTGGAAGGTTCCAGAAGGTGGGGGGGGGCGAATGTTCTGTTGACTTTCCTGTTCTATAGTTTACCGTTCTTGTTTTTCTAGCGTTATTGTGTTTTTCTTTGCTTGTTATGTTAAAATAAAAGTTCGTGTTTATCAGTGGCTTACTGATTTCGTTTCCCATTTCTTTCTTTCCAGGTTGTTTCATGCTAAAATTTCTATTAACATAGTTTATGTAACATGGAGGCACGTGCAGGGGGATGACGCAGATTCATATATTACGTACACACAAACTCAGACGGGGAGTGTAGTAGAAAAGTATGACACACAAGATCCAAAGACAAACATAAAACAGTGATTATTTGGCCAAAATTATCTTTTTCCGTCTGTTAATTTAGAGCTAGGCTGGGTTCCCGTTTTTATATTGTCCGACCTAGGAAAACTCGAACATGTCGCTGAAATCGTTCTGGCGGAACCTGTGCCATCGGGTATAATCAAACGTGGTGGTTCTATCTGGTCTGTCCGTGCGAGTCGGATTTTTCTTTGTCTCGCGCTTTTTCTCATTCTGCTGGCCTGTCATTCCTGTCGGCCCTTTGCCCTTACTCACGCTCAGTAGAGTCGGGCATTGGGCTTTCCAGTGTCCGACATATCTGCAAAAAGCGCATTGGTCTGGCCCTAAGTCTGGCCGTCTTTTGCGTAGTGTCGGGGGATAACTTTTGGGTCGTGGTGTCCCGGGGTTGTCCTGTCGGTATATTTCTCTACCTGGTTTGTCCTCGTCTTTTCTCTGTCGTTGCATAGCCTCTCTGCGCCACATACCGAGACTGTCGAGCATAATAGGCGTTGTCTTATTATTGCGAAGGGCTATTTCCAACGTTTCTATTTTATCAAGGTCAAAGGATCCTGCCAGTGGCCACTGTTTGTCTTGACTTTCTTTGGTATACCTGTGCCACAATTTATTATAGGCTATGGTAACTAATCCATAGTTTATGAACATGTCCTTATTAGGGGTGCCTTCTAGTGGAGCTATATGGTCCACCTCTAATACACGGTCCGGGCTGAACCAATTATCAATCAATGGGGAGAAGACAGACATGACGGCTCGTAACGAGGGACTAAAAAGTCAGCACTGCCTATCTTATCACTAGGTGCAAAGACTAGACAGAATATTCCTATTCTACGTTGTTTGCAGGCAGTGAATACCTCATGAACAAAAATAAAAAAGAGTAACCAATAACGAGGAACAATCAAACAATCAAAAAATAAATAAGATAGAGTAAGGTCAATGGGGAGAGTAAGTAAGGCGCAAAAGTCTGCGTCCTCTACCCTTTCACTATCCGCAAAGAGGAATCTGTTGTTTCCGGTTTGCAGACAGAGAATCTCCAGAAGACAATCTGCGAACAGTAGTTCGGGGTCAAAGAACCCAGTTAATCAGTGAGGGAGAGGGAGTCTCCCAAAAACCGTTAAGAAATAATAGAGTCAGTGGGGGAGAAAAATAGGCGCGACGGTTGCGTTACCTATCCTTCACTGTTTGCAGAAGGGAAAGAGCCTACTGTTTCTCCGCGTGCAGACAGTGAATCTCCAAAATAAGTTAACAAAGAGTAATACTAGTATATATTGTAAACAATCAAACAATCAATTATTTTCGCAATCCGTCGTGTTTACACGACCTTACCCGGACCGTATGGACAGTTTCTTGTCTTCCGAATCCAGCGCCCGTTCGTCCTCTTTTTCTCGTATTTCTCACGGCACTCCTAATGGTCCCCAGTCAGGACCGTAGATCACTCGAGAGAGGTCTGTTCGGAACTAGTGAAGTTCGGATGATCGGCTGCCAGACGAGGGTCTATTGGGCAAGAGCTCTCCCGATCGTTGCAGTCGTTCACTCTGTCGTCGGGACCTCTCCCACTGGATCCACGAGTCGCTGATGGGCCCCACGTTGGGCGCCAATTGTTAAAAATAAAGGTTTGAGTCGGGGACAATCGATATTTGCCCGGCGGTATTGCCTCTGTGACCCTCTACTTATTTAATCAATGAAGAAGCAGGCGCTGGAGACTGGAAGGCAGGAAACAAGGTTTTTATTCTCTCCGGAGGAGAACACGGCAAAACGGACAGCAGGTATCGTTCTGAGGTGCTCTAACTTATGTCTGAGGTCTGGCCCCTTATATACAGGGTTTTGCGGTTTTTATTACAGTTTACATACTCATGACAAAGCTTTGATGTACGGAAAGACATTCCCGGAACCCCCCCCCTCCGGGCCCGTTCCCACACACATTTACAGTAGAGGTCCCCACCCTGGTCACAACAGGTGATGAGTATCGCGCAGCAGGATATTCCGTCAATTCATGGAATGCGGGGTTCGATCGGATCTCATGGGGTGGGGGCTTTGATCAACCCGGGGATCCTTTGATGAGGGAAGCTTTCTATTGTACAGGGAGGGGCAAGGAATGGTATCGGCAGAGCCGGGTGTCGGCCTGGGAACGGGGAAGACAAACAGACACACGGGGAAAAGGGGGTTTGCATCAAAGGGCCGGGGATCATGAAAGGGAAGAAGGGAGGTGTTGTGCTGGGAACAGGATGAGGGCCTGAGGCAGAGCAGCGCCGAAGAGGGGTTTATGATTCAAGGCAGGTGCAAGCAGGGGGTTGGTCAGCGTGCAGGCTTAGTGAGGGCGAAGGGCTATGTCAGGGGCCAGCGGCATGCAAAAGGGCTTGTTCGGCTCAGGGCATCTTAAAATGGCGGGTGCGCACGAAAAAGTGTGGCATCAGGGGAAGAGGCAAGATGGCGCAGATAATGTTCACCGAACCGTACTAAGTTTCAACAACTGAAAGCAAAGAGAGCACTGGTGCGTGCAAGGAAGGAGAGGCACGAGAGCAGGTGTATTTATTTTACTCTTTGTAGTTTTAGATAGTGAAAGCATTGGCAAGAGTTAAAGTGTTTCCCTCGCGCTCTAATGAAAAAAAGAACGATATTGTAAAACTGGTTGGCATATTCTAGCTAAAAGTATATAACGTTAGGGTAAACTGCAGCGGATGGCAAATGGTGTGTGAATAAACGAAGTTTAATTGTGTGCGACGCTCTGCCCCTTCCGTTGCCTGCCAGCTGCTGCTGTTTATTACTGGCTCTGGCACATGGTAAACAAAACAACATCAAAGCGGCCGGCCGTGCAGGCTGCCAAATGGTGTGCGATGTGCACGCGCCCGCACACATGCACTGTAGGCAATCTGCCTGGAAAAGCTTTTGGGAGCATTTTTGAAAGGCCCTACATAATATCTCGCCAAAGCATCGCTAACGCGATGGCTTAGGCGAGACCTAAAAATGTATATATATCAAGACATTTTTGGGTTCTGCGTGCAAGCCTTGCAGCCAAGGCCCGCAGTGCGTGGCCCCAGTAGAGCAGAATAGGCTCTAAGCATGAACCACTGGGAACAGACTTGACTTTGTTCTCTAAACTTTGGGTGCTAAGCCTCACCTTCGATAGGGCTCTGAGCTCAGCCCCAGAGCACACTCACTTTTTTCTCTAGCTATGTCCTCAAAATTCTGGCCTTAAACCTTTGTATTTGGCCACACCAAAGACCAGACCCTGCGCTCAATGTCCTATCCCCTATATTTGGTTTTCAATGTCATAAATAATGTCAGGGGTGATGCTGTGATTTGTAATGTCACCAATGATGTCATAAACGATTGGATCTGAGAGGATATAATAAGTAATGCCAGCAAAGAGGTCATCAATGATCACATTTATTATCCCTACTTTGGAAACATTCATACGATCGTGAGCAGTTGTTTTGGTGGAGTCAGGATTCAGAAGTAGGAGTGTACAATAGTTGAAAAATTCTGTGTTTCTAGGTTTTGGTTAATAACTGTAACAATCCCATAACCAATTTTTGGGAGGGAATATTTGAACAGACAAAGGGGAATATGTACAAGAAAATACCAGGGTGCGGTGTTATGCCAACTTTGGCAGCGCTACGCTCAGACATTTTCAAAGCGCAGGAATGCGTGGTATTTACAAAAATACGGTGCACCACTGTGTTTCTGCTGGTGCTAAAAAAACTGCCTATCGCCAGCACAGGTGATCTGCTGCCTTGTTGCATGGGGGCCTGCACTGCAGTGGTGATTGTTTATGTGCAGGAAGGGACACCTACCTGCACATATACAATCAGTAATGGCGATTTGCTCTTTGTATGTGGGCTGCAGAATGCGAGGAGGAATTAATAATTTCTCCTCGTATCACCATTCTAAGAGCAGGTATTCCCTGGCCTTAATTTTTGGCACTACCCCAGCCTTGTAACTCTGGGGCACCGTCAAAAAACAATGGGGGTTGCAGTGGAACGCCCACAGCAACACCCATTGCACGCCCCTTTCACTCTAAGTGGTGCGTGAAAGGGGGTCGTATTTACAAGGCAGTGCTAAGCCACAAAAAGTGGCTTAACGCCGCTTTGGAAATATGGAGAAGCAACATTGCTGAAAGTGATTTTCTGGTGGCGATATCCCCTTAGACAAATGCCCCACTGTTTGCATCATTTGAGTAAAACAGCATAACTTCTTCGTAAAAGGAGTTAAGATTTTATCTCTTGTTATGATTTTCTTGATATACTTTTGCCTCTATCTAAAGTAACTTGGGGCCAGAGGTACAAACATTGTCTTTTCTAATGATGTTCGTAATTTGTGCACTGACATTTCGCGAACAGGGTGGTATGTTGTGAATGAGGGGCGGTTGTAGCGTTGGTGGCACCCAGGCCGACAATCTTTTTGACAGACCCCAGGCTCTGGTAGCATCATTCTCCACAGCTTACCTCACTACTACCCACCACTTGTGCCCCTAATTTCTCATTAGCCCCTCTCTCCCATTTACTTAATTTCTTTTATGGAAATAGTAATGTAGGATCTCAAGGCATTTTAGATCACACATACAATGAATGATGTGTCGGCAGTAGCGGCCCGTGGAGGGAGTTCTGTGGGGCGGTGAGGCGGGGCGGCGGAGAGGCAGGGTGTGGGGTAGTAAACACCGGAATATGGATGAACAGAGGTAATTAAACATTTAAATAAATAAAACGATGCAGCGCACGCAACAAAATTCGTTTTATTCATTTAAATGTTTACTTTCCTCTCTTCATCCATATCTTTACTACCACCCACCCTGCCCCTCCCGCACCCCGACGCGACGCCCCACGGAACTCCCTCCATGGGCCGCTACTGTGTGTCGGTCAATGTATATGAAATGATACATAAGACAATGAGGGCCACAAGGTCTAGGAGTCGCATGTCACCCATACTGGTAGGCATTATATGCTAAGAGTGCTTCTTCCGGAGAAACGAAGGAGCAGATTTATGAAGTTTTCATGTACCACAGCTCAGTAAGCCAAATTGCTTTATTGTGTGAAAAAGGAGAGAGCACAACAGCACCATCTCTACTAAGACATGGTGCTGATGCTCTTTCTCCTGGTGCTGGCTTAGTGAGGCTGTCTTGCACCAACGCATACACCCTTACACTATAGTGCACAGGTTTGTACATGATTCAAGCATAGGTTTTGTACTGGAAGGGCACCCTTTGGTTTTGTATAGAAGGATACCCTTCCAGTACACAATTCTATGCTTTGACAAGGTTTAACACTTTACCACTTGACATGTGTGATGAATAGTTACACCTGCTTCGAGGAGGTGATACAAATCTGGAGCAAACCTATCAAATCCGCTCAATAAACTTAGGATATAAAATGTAACACAATGGTTGAGGTTGTCTACGCTAATACAAATGTATTACTGCCCAAAGGAATCCTTTTTTAGCAGCCTTAGAATGATGTAAGGTTGAGAAAAAAAGCCATATGGTTCTAAACCTATGTCTTGCAGTTGCATGCAGCACTTAGAAGCAACTTCGTAGCCCAATTCAAAGTTCACTATGCTATATTAGAAAAATGATAACTTATGAAGTGCAAGTAACAGAATGGTCTCTGTGACAAAAGCAGTAACTCACTGAGCTATCTACAAAAAAAAATACAAATCTGTGGTATGCATGCTACATGTTGTGCTTTGCAGGAGGAGCATTAACCCTCTATGTTACTTTAGTATCATTCAAAACTATCAGTAGACAAGCCACAGAACTCTCATTGAGTGCATCAATTACCAGCGGTAGCATGCTGTTGTCCTTATCCATATGCAGCACACACAAAGAGCTCTCGAGGCTGCTCTAATCTCTCCTCAACCTGTCACTCAAATGGCACCCCCTCGACATTGGTGCGCATTGCAATGGCACTGGTCGCACCGCCCTAAAGTTAGCACTGTTACAAACCGGCCTCAGTACTAATAGGTCGGGTCACAAAATCCTGAATCATAGTTAGTCTCAATTTGACCTACCACATTAATGTGGATAAGGTAGATCAAACTGCAATCCACTCTGATTCAGGATTTTGCGGCCCGCTACGATTCACAGCCAACACAGGGATGGTGGCCTGCTGGGGTCAGCAGCCTACCATGTCTGTGAGTGCTTTGAAATAAAGCAATTTTTTTTACATGCAGCCTATTTTCCAAAAAAGGAACATATGGTGCATTTAAAAAAATGAAAAAGTTTTAGTAACTTTTTTTAGGACGTAAAAATGTTTTGGACAACATTCACAAAGGGTATAGTGTCCCTTAGGCTTTCCTTCTCATTTGTGAATGGGTAACTGCTACCTTTATGTAGTCTGCAAAATATTTAAGTTGTGTCACTGTATTCCAGTTTAAAAAATGTAATTCATAACATTGTGAACCACTATTTGGAAGGGACGCCCAAACTACGCCTCCTCCAAATAGCGATTTGGTTTCTACTCGATAACCACAATTGCAATTTGGTAAGATGTTATTGAATCGCAATTTGGGTTTTGTATAATCCAAAATGTCATTGTGCATTCGCAAAGGTTCTGATTTTGCAAATCAGAGCCTTTGTGCCCACAAAATCCTTTTGTACATTGTCCCTAGATTCAATATGTCTGACACTATAATATTTGACGTACACATTTTAAGTGGGTGATCAATATCAGCTCTCTAGCTTGGGTTCAACCCATACTTCATTTATCACACCCACTATAAATGCACTGAACAAGATACAAATTCCATTAGCCATAATCAACAAATCTGCAATAGCGCTTATGTATGCAAACTCACTCTGGGAAACGCCCAAATTTGAATTTCAAATAATACAAGCAACATCCTCAGGCTATAAAGATCATAGTCTATTAAATTAAAAATGCTGAATCATCACGGATGTGCTTCACCTTGATCTGGGCTCTTGAGTGCCCATACATATAAGACATATGAAGGCTCACATACTACAGTGAGCGGGTTGGGAGCAGCATGCAGCGCCTTACAAACCTTCAGCAATTAAGATTTAGAAAAGGGCCAGGGAGGTGAATGCCATTCTCCTCAATGTGGCATTGTGGGTACAGATCCAGGAAAGTGCTGTCTCACTTCTAAAGCCCTTCTGCCTCCCACTGACGTACAAAGATCTACAATTCACTTCATTGAACGAATGGAGGGTGGATTCTAATGCAGAGAGACTTTTACTGTCTTCTTTTCTACCTTCCACCCCAACCTTTCTTTGAATTCTTACAGTTCCATTCTTCGCATTACAAAATGTAGGCTGCAGGGGTGTGCGAAATTCGTGTAATTTCCGTTTTCGCATTATCATGAAAGGTTTGGAATATGACATGAAATTAAACGTACCACAAATCCAGGACCTCATTTATGAGAAATTACGCATCGCTGCGTGAAAGCAGCAATGCGTCACTTCTTAGTGCACACTCCTTGCGACATACCTGATGCGTCATATTTAATGTATGACGCATTAGGAGTTACAGATACGTCAGTATTTCTGACGTATCTGTAAGCGCAAAAGTGGCGCACTGCTGGAGTGTGTCACAAAAGTGACGCTACTCCAGCAATGGGTCCTTTCACATGAGGCAAGCCCCATGTGAAAGGGCTTGCGTCAGTCTTATGCCTGCTGTGAGGCAGGCGCAAGATTTTCACGCAACGGCATCCTAGAAGTGACGCAGTGAAATCTCATAGATTTCACTGCGTCACTTCTATGAGGCTTTTTGCGGGGGAGCGCCCCCCTGCATACATTATACCTGACGCAGGTATAATGTAGTGCAGGTGTTTTCAAAGTGACGCATCTGCTTAGATGCGTCACTTTGTAAATAGTGCGCAACAGGAGGTATGTCTTACGCCACCGATGCATCACAAAAGGAAGCGCAAAACTGACGCAAGGCCTCAGTATTTAGTGCTATTTTTTAACAAAATGCGTCCTTGCATCCATTATGGTCGAAAGGACACATTTGAAATTCGAAAAAATTGTGTTAAATTGCACATGACATGATCAGTAGCTGCTCGCTCATTTTGTCCCTGTGCTGCCCTGATATGAGTTTTCCCCGAAGGGGCAGAAAATTGGGCAACTTGGCGCAATGGTATAATTTTAGGCATTTCAGGCAATAAGTGTAATAGAAAATGCTGGAAAATTCACAAGATTACACCTGGGTAATGAAAATGTCTCCCAGGCCTAGAATGGAAGATAAATAAAATTATACGGCTTAAACTTGGTTACAGTGTCTGGGCATTGGTTGCACCTCATTAGTAGTGGTTTAAAATGAACACCCAAATAAAAACAATATCCAACAACAGAAAGATGACCAGTCCAGCTTCGCAAAGGTCTGCCCCTGAGCAGCAAAACCTGTTGCTGCATTTTTAGTAACTTTTGAACCATTTGAGGTAGAAAACCATTTTTTCATTAAAATCTGCAGATTATGCAGCACACGATGGCTTATGTGGCAAATGCAGCAAACCTATAATTATGCGAATATCGCCGCAGCCGCACAATTGCATAATTCCAGTGGCCCTGTATATGCCCAACAGGACTGTAATACCAGAACGTTTAATGAGTTAAACACCTTGCTCTATAAGCAGTCAAGTCAAATCTACCATCTGACCATCTTCCATGATATCTTACACTTCCAAACTCCAAAAACACTCAATTGGACACAATTCTTGACAGGAGGGTGATCACAGTGTTTTCAGGAAAGATGTCAGGTTGGAAGTCCCAAAGCCCTGGTCAATGGAATGCAAAGTATTGGCCCTGTTTCTATGCAGCAGAATATTCTGTGCTCATAGTATAGCTATGGTCTGGATAGGTGGGAGGATGTTCAGATTTGTAGAGTTGCATTTTGTTCTCAAGGTATGAGGGCTTGATAGTTGCAGCAGAGCGTATTGAAGGTCACTTGAATAATGACAGGAATGATGAAAGACATGACACAGCAGTGCATTACTGGATGTTTATTGCACATCCAGTGGACTTTTGCAGCTGGGGCGGTACAGGGACATGCCAAGCACACTTCACAATATGGACCCGTGGAGGGCCAGCCAGAGTCCATCTGGGGATGACAAGTACTGCGGAAGAGGAAGGGTACAGTCCGCAGTCTGGTCGCCATGTCATTGGTCATCAAACAGGATATGGCAGTCCATGTCATGGTCCAAGGTGAGTGGAGCGGAATGCATCGGGGGTCAGTGGAAGGTCATGGGGCCATGTGCGGCACCAAGCAGAAACAGGCCAGGTGGCGTAAATGAATGATAGTGCCTCCTTCTTAACTCAAACCCATCCACATCCTCGTCCTCGGATGTGTGCTCTGCCTCACCTGTGGGTGTTGCAGTACCGGCTGACACATCAGGGGCCGGAGGAGGATTGTCGGCCGCACTGTGTGGTAGTGACACATCAGGTGCTGGAGAGGGTATGCCTGCCGCACTGTGAGGCACTGACACACCAGGGGACGGAGATGTGGATGGTGTGGGGCAGCAGCATTCATCGGCGCCAAACCTTGTGGCAGGGATGCCTTGATGAGGATCTGCAGGGCATGGTAGATCCTATCTACATTTTGCTGATGTGCAGTGATGGCTGCCATCCTTTCCGCCTCCATCCGCACCATGTCCTCCTTGAGCCTCTGCGTGTGTGCCAGCTCATGGCTGGGATCGCTGGAGCCACTCTGAGCAGACAGGTGTTCTCTCCGCGTAATGACTCCAGCGATGTCAGTCAAGGCTCATTGGAGACCATGGAGCGGACCCTGGGTGTCCGTTAGAGACTTGAGCTGGTCCCAGATGGGACCTAGAAACCCATGGATGGCGTCAAGTTTGGTAGCCATGATGTTGAACCCCACCCGCACCTGCTCAGCCGTCTCCCTCTGGCCCTCCAGAACACGGCATTGGAAGGCAATGTGTTGTTCCTGGCGGTCTTGGGAGACTGCCGGGGCTGTGGGTGCCTCCTGCTGGGTGCTTTGGGTAGTGGGTGGGGTCTTCTCGATGCAGCTGGGCTGCCCTGATCCTGAAGGTGAGTTGCGGATGATGTCAATGATGTCTTGGAGGGCTTGGGTGTCGATGCTGGGGCTGTCATCCTCGTTATCAGTGAAGAGTGACTGGGACTGCTCTGCAGGGGGTGTTGATGGTGTCCCTGCAATGTGATGGGGAAATGGTGTATTACAATGTGTCCGCATGTATGTAACTGCATGGTACATGTTGACATTCAGACAGCATGGCATTGTACATTGTGACAGTTCATAGATCAGGGCCATGACCCAGAGTCATTGTGGGTGTGCACTGTGCTCTGCTTGATTGTGCATATGTGCCATTGCAGTCATCTCCACCTGTCCCCTCAGTACCTGGTGGTCACTCACCCTGTTGCGGTTGTGTTGTTTTCTGTCGAGCAGCAAAGCTGAGAGACTACCGTTACCATGTCAACAAAATCCCTCCAGGCACAGCACGCACAGCCCTACGCCGAGCGACGTCGCTCGCCGTAAGCGTTCTTTTTCCTGTTCAGGCACTGAATCGCAGCAAGAGCAAGAGACGCTGTGTAGGACTGAGTCTCAGTGATCATCCAGGTAAGCAGCCACAGTAGAGTGAAACAGTTATGTCTGCACTACAGGACGTCACAGTACGGGGTTTAGGTAATAAATACGTATGTAGCCCTCACACATGCAGGGCCCCAGGAGGAAGGGGAAGACAGCTGTTGGGCTGTAACACCAGTACTTGGAGAAGTAGAAACTATACAAAAATCCCCAGTCACTGTGCGAATTCCTTCAACACCAATGTACCTTTTTAGTTGAAAACGATGTGTTGAGACGTTTCAGTATTCCTCCAGAATCTGAAAAACAACAAAGAAAGGCAGAGGAGATTCAAAATGATCCTTACACAAAAGAACAGCCAAACTGGGTTCCATGGGTTCTTTCCTTAGATCGGGTCGCCAATGTGGAAAAGTATAACTATCAGTAGGCACATGTAGAAGCAGCATAGTTTATTAGGTGAAGAGTAACAACAGAAATGTCCCATCAACAATTGCAGTCATCAGGCAACTGACTAGCAGTATTCTACATCCCTCTAACATTCTAAGCCTGCATTCTACGTTCCACAACTCACAAGTACAAACCCAGGGCACCACAGTAATTCATTTAATTTATTACCATTTTATTGTTCCCTTTCCCCAGCTCGAAACGGTATTTGGGGACGGGCCAATGCTGCTGACTGACAGCAGGGGAGTGGTGCTCAATCCAACAGTTTACACTGAGCATATCACTTTGGCCGGCTGTCTTGCGATGGCCAGCCTGACATGCGCAGTGCAAACCTCTCCACCCAGCTGTCTCAGACAGCTGGGTGGCAAGCAGGGTCAGGCACACAGGGCCTGTAGGAGTGTCAAGGCAGCCCACTCCAGCCAAACCTGGCACTGCTATTATACTGCTGAACATTATCTGCAGCATGAGAGCAGCGTCTGAATTGGTACGGAGAATTCAACTGCTTCAAGCTTCCAGCACCAGGGGACTGAAGCAGAGGACCGGAGGAGGCAAGCCAGCGGAGTGGTAAGTACTCTCTCTGCTCATTCTGCCCATTGTTTTGCGTCATTCTGCTTGTTTTTTACCTTTATTTTGTCTCTTTCGTCTCGTTTCTGACCTTTATTTTTCCTCTTTCTTCCTGTTATTTTTCCTCTTTAGGCTTGCTTCTGACCTTTATTTTGCCTCTTTCTGCTTGTTTCCGGACGTTATTTGTCCTCTTTCTGCTTGTTTCTGACCTTTATTTTTTCTCTTTCTGATCATTTGTGACATTCATTTTCCTCTTTCTACTCATTTCTGTCCTTTATGCTTCCTCGTTCTGCTAATTTCTGTCCTGGCTCCTCAAAGGAGATGTCTCATCCACAGTGTCCAGATACCCCTAGGGTTAACAATGCTGTGCTATACAAATGCTCATTGATTGATTGACCATGCATGATTGCACCCACCCACAACCCATTTGCCTGGCCCACCCGCTCTCAGTGGTTGCAAGACTTCGCTGCCTGAAAAACCATCACACATATCATCATCAAAAGCAAATTGGACTAAAGGAACACCCTTTATACCAGGATAAACAAAAAACAGACCAGAAGGCTGCAGACCATTAGGAACTCTGCAGCCAGAATCAAGCTCAACCTCAAATGTGCACTCATATCACCAGAGGAGATTTTGAACACCAGACATTGGGTTTCACCAGACATGGCAGTATTATGTTTGTCATCCAACCATCATTTTGAGCATTGTGTCTACTGTGGTATCTTGTAAGCCCAGTGGACAGAAAAAGCTAACTCAATGAGTGGTGGTCAATGTATTGAAACTTCACCACACAGAGTCTAGTCCTACAGTGCACCCTTTCACATTGCTGAGGATGGGTACTTCTGCGGCACTAGGCTGTGAGGTTAACAATTATAGGTGGTACCTGTTATTCGAGCACAGGGGTGGTGGCTGCTGCCTTTTCACCCAGGGTTAGGGGCCTGCTGGGAAATATGAAAATCTCATAAACCATTCATAGCAGGGACACCTTCTCTTTGGCTGAAGGTCATGTGGTGTATGAGGGTTGTGATCCAAAGAGGTAGTTCAATTGAGATTTGTAATTGACATTTCTACTTCTCTCCTCCTAGAATCTATCCCTGGACATAATAAAGACTCTGACTTTTAGGTGCTTTCTTTCCTGCCTCTTCCTTTTTCATCTCATGGGTCTTAAGGGGACAGCTCAAGGTGATCCTCTTTGAATCGAACGGACAAATAAGTCAATTACAAAATGTGGCAGTGTGAGACTGGAGTGCTACATGCATTTGGGGGTTGTCCATTGTGTGGACCCAGTTGTGCTGTTTGTTTGGACCATTGGCTTAATCACTTTAGTCCCAATGGCACCCAAGGTATTGTACCTACAAGCGCTAGCTTCATTGCTAATCACAGTATAGCACAGTGCCTGTGGAAATGACAACTGGGTGGACTGAGGGCCTTAATTGTAATCACCCCTTTTTCAGATACATACACTAAAGTATCTGAATACTGTCTTGTGCCCTAACCTTTGACATGAGATTTCCTTTGCCCCAAATCCAGGGAATTCTTCTAGCATGTGGGAACATAAATCAAGTGTTAGCTTTTGTGATGTCACAGAGCTATGGGTCCTTGTAGTGGGTAGTTGGTTTAACATTTAGAGCATGGCATGATAGGGTGGCAAGCTGGAGGTCTAGAGTTTTATAGTCACTAAAATAGAATTTATGTTTAGTTCTGGATTAGAATGAAGTACCTTGGAACACAGAACTTCAAAAAGCTAGTTACCTGAATAGGGATTGAAATCATAGGCTCTCAATAGTGTATAAGTTTTAGTTGTTAAGATTCAGTAATTCTCTTGAGAAATCGTAGTTCATTGTGATTTAGAGACTCAGAGGCCGATTACAATGCGGCCCGGAAAGGCTCCGGCTGACAGTCGGAGCCTTTCCAGGCCACATCTCAGTTTACTTTCTGACCACCGCATTACAATGCTGGTGGTCAGAAACTAAACCAGTTGGTCATTCTGTCTGGCGTCTGAAGGGCTCAAAGAGCCTGACAGACAGTTGGAGGCCAGCCCATAATCCCAGAGGGCAGTCTTTCCGTCCTTGGGATTATGGTACTTGATCTCAGGCAGGGTTTACATGTTGGGCTTTCCGACATGGAAAGCCTGCCGGAGAGAGAGTGTGGAGGCCCCTAGCAGGGACCCCTTGTGTGTGCGGCCTCTGGCTGGGGCCGAGGGGATACCTATAGTACCCCCCTGTTAATCCCTGCACCCTGTGGCAGGCACCTATAGGTGCCTGCCACAGGGAGCAGGGATTAACACCACCTCCCCTTTCCCTATGGGAGCATGTACTACGGCCGGTGTGTGGCCGTAATACATGCTTCCATAGGCAATTTCGGAATGCGACTGAACAGTGTTCTGTCGCATTCTAATCAGGGGGTCAGGACTGCCGACTAGAGGTCGATTGGTCCCAGTTCCGAGACGGTGTCGGACAGGCATGAGTCTGCCCAACATCATAATAGACCCCTCAGAGATACGATTTAATAAGACTCACCTCAGAAATGTAGCTCAGTTTACAAAATGCCCCTGGTGGACACTGTGAATTGTCAGAAATGTTCTGAGAACCTCAGATCTCTGTGATGTTTTGTGTAGTTCTCTATGGGTGGTAGAAGTAGTGTTAGGTAAAACTGCTTTGAATGTGCCAGCTTGCTTTGACTGTGTCAGTTCAGTGATTAGGCTGAGCAGAGGTAATAAGTAAAAGTTCAAATAATGCTTAACCAAAAGTTTTAACATTTCATTCATCTTTAAGATGAGTCAACGTTTATAGGAATATATTAGAGTTTTCATTAAAAAATGAAGGTTGGATATTTATTGAGCATAGTTACTTAGAAAAATCACATACAGAAACTAGAACTGCATTAAGTTAATAGCCATTAATTAAGTGGAACACTGGACTTGAGTAGAGTTAAATAGTATTACTGTGACATAGTAGCAAAGATAAATATCTTGGGTTCAGCTACATAGGATCCCAAGAAGAATGCCTCTCTCAAGGGCATATGATGAAAGAGAGTAACAATAATTTGGAGACAGAGAAGTTATTGGTATCAAAAATTAGTATTAGAAATTCAATATTTACCTCTATAATGTATAAATATTTCTTTAAAAAGGAAGGAAGGTAAAGTAAGAACACTAGAAGAAAGAGATTATATTGAAAGAATATTGAGGAGGTCTAAAAGAGACTCATTTGGTATTTCCCTGCATCATTCCCCATTACACTGTTCACCAATTACTTTAGTAACTCTTGGGTGTTTGAGAGTGGCAATGGCATTGGAAGCAGTCACTAAAAGCCACAAGTTGCTATCTGCTTTTGTGGTTACACAGGTACCTGACAATTAGCAATCATGAAGGAAGTAGCAATTCCATTTAAAGACTACCAAGAAAATTCATGTGCGTTACAAAAACATCTATCAACTGGGCGTTTTCAATAAAAAGTATTTATTGAACAGTCTTCTGTCTCATGCAGGAGAAATGAACTGGTACAATCGTAATACTCGTTGCAAAGTACAATGCGTACAGTACGAAGAGTATTATAAAATAATACTGTAAAAGCATGATATGGTTTCTAAACCATAAAGTACATAGAATACATACATTAATAAATAAAGACTAAAAGTACTCAACTGGTGCTTCTGAAATACGCCTACCCCGGTGTACCTAACCTAGGTCTAGTACAAGGGAAGAAGTAAGTGAGGTGTAGCTTAGTTTCAGTACTCTTTTGCCAAGAATCTATCCTAGAATTCTCTAAGGGTCTAATCAGCTGCGTACCTTGGTTTAGAATGAAGAAGGTCTGGTATCTTTCTCTCAGGACTCGATTTCCCAACAACCCGCAAGGGTAGGTTGGAAACACTGGAGCTGCATTTCTCGGCAAGAGAAAAGACAGCATCTCTCTCAGTGCGTCTGCTGGAGGGTCGACTTCCTTCGGCACTTGCTGTAGCAGGGCGTTGGGCAAGTAGATAGTCGAACTGCTCCAAACCACCGTGTGTTTGCCTGGGCAAGTGTGGGCATATTTATACCTTGAAGGTGCCTAGTTTGACGTAAGGTTGGACATAATAACTTCATCAAGGACTCAGTTCTTTGAAAACTCCATGAGTTCTTGGATAAATCAATATTCAAGCAAGGGGAAGTCCCTGACTGCTGAAGGCGGGTTTTTCCAAGAAATCGTTGTGGATTTTCGGAACTAGTGGAAGTAGCCATTCCATATTTGGACTGCATAGGCTAAGTCTCAATATGGTTATGATTTATATGCCTATATAAGGATAGGGTGATTTCTACCTATATATGGGTATGAATCGGGAAAATTACACTAGGATCCTAAATTCATATACAACACCCACTCCACTTTATTATGTTAAACATTACTCAATTATAAGCACTAAAACATATCTAAAGCATGTGTTTACAATCCCACCCAAAATACACAAAAGGCATTTGAAAAGGTTGCACACGAAAAATGAGCATTTGTACAGTACGCATTTAAAAGCAATAGGCATCATTCAAGACATGCATTATGATGTTGGCAAAGCTAACTGAATGAATCATGTAATGTCCTTTATGAAATGGCTCTAAGTTACAGAATAAAAAAGTCGAGACCATTCCATCGCAGAATATATAAACTGTTATAATTTTTAGAGGACAGGTCAAATATTATCGTCTCTTTAGGAAGTATTTAAAGAATTTCTTGTTCTCTAAGAATAGTTCTACTTTAAGCAGATTACTTTGTGCCCAAAAAAACCCCAATTCTTTTAAGTTCTTTGGGAAAAGTCAAAATTAGCCGTAGAAAAGATAGAGTTCCAAAAGTTTTCGGAAGGATTGTTATTGAAAGTGAAGGCCAAATTCAGATTTCATGGAACGCTGTGTGCAGATCTCAAAAGTCATTCTCGGTTTCAGGAGAAAACATCAAATCTTCTAAGCTGGCAAAGAAATCGTCTACCGCAGTAGGTGAAAGTGGAACTACTTCGTTAAGTAGATCAATTGTGCACAGATGAGAAGCATCGCCGTCAGTGTCAGCCGCATTAGCAATGTTCAAATCAGATGGTACGTGTGTGCCTGTTGATCCGCGTATCTCACCTCCTGTTGGATTCGCTGGTGAGATCTCAATGAATGCCGTCATCAGGATTGGTAGCCGTTGGGGGCAACACAACACGTAAGCCGTTACCGGACCCAGTAATGCGTCTGCATCCATTGGCCCAACCGATGGTAGTGTTAGACAAACATCTAACACGCATTCCTCTCCACAAAGCAGGCATCATAGAACAGGTAAGATGCAATCTTGCCAGATTGGTCTGAATGAAAGAAACCAAGTGGTATTCAGATCTCTTAAACGAGCCAAGCCAAGAATCTGTGTAATTCTGTCACAGTACCGCATAGCCAGGAGGGCGTCCGTGGTGGTCTGGGCTTCGTTGGTGACTGGACTTGCCATATCGGAGCAGGAGAAACAAAAATAGAATTTCTGCTACGAGTCCCAAAATGAGAGGCAAACCACCAAACACAGAGTGCAAGAAATTTGGAAAAATGCCAAGTACTGCTTCAAATGGTGCTAACAGCCCCGAAAAAAATCATCTTAAATACATGTGCAATACCGGTGGTATCAGACATTTTTAAGATTTGACCTAACATTTCTGCGAAATCTATTGGGCAGTTGGTTGATAATAATGCATGTATCTCTGTAGAAGTCCTTGCAACTTTCAGATCATACGTTTCTCTAGACGAGGTCAGTGGCACAGTTTTTTGCAAAAGAATGGCTTTCATTCTGCTTAAAATATCAATTCGTATAGAAGAGTTATTCAGTGAAGGCCATAACGCCGACTCCTTTTCTGTCTTGCTTTTTGGATACCATACTTGCATAGAACAAGTGACCCTGGCTGACACACTAACTAGATAGGCTTTTCCTGGCAACATGCCACAACAGCTGTGATCATTCAACATTATGTAGCTACCATTGGATAGCTGCCTAAAAACTGGATCTATCACTGCTGCTGGTGAACTGTGCAGGTGGCAAGAAAGGTTATTTGAAGAACCCTCACAGGCTCCGTGTAAATTAATACCTTCGCATAAAAGTGTACCGCTTAGCGAGTTCTTACAATTTTCACTACTAAGAAACACTTCCTTCCCCCCTCCAACATTTGTGTGTGTATGGTAAATTACAGGTTGACTTAATGTATCCTTTGCCCAACCTTTCATACAGGCCTGCTGGTATATGTTGTAAGCAATACTGAAATTGGAAAATCGTCACTGGTATCCTGATAGTGCCATGTATTATCCATTCCAAGACAGGTTTCACAGAAACTGTTAATGGTAATCTTTCCAGTTTTTCAATGCTCAGCAAAGTATAGTCTGCTCCTCTTTGTGCCAAAGAAATTTGTTTATCTGTAAGGTTAAAGACAGTAAACAATGACGTGGTGTTGATTAGACGCCATGGCACGTAGCCTGAACGCAGATTTTGTAACGACCAGCCTAGCAGCAGTATAGTACGTAATTGAGACTGGCCATGTTGTAACATTAGCAAGTCCTGCTCTATTATGTTAATGGCAGATGATACAATGCTGTCCAAAGAATAAATTCTGGAAGACAGAGTCGTTAACTCATTGTCTACTACAGAGAGAGCTTTCTCTAAATTAATCCGATCAATTTCTCGTATTCTTTTTGCAGTTTCCATTTGCTTGACTTTCAATGCTTCATTATAAGCAGAATATATACCGGTGTATATGAAATGTTTTTGACGTGGTTTACGAGGTCTAAGTAAGAAGTCTCGTAAGTCAACACCTTCTTTAAGTAAAGTTAAGTGTTGTTTAATTTCTGGAAGTGTGGATTTCTGTAGCCACTCAAGGCATAGTTTCCTACACTGTGTGTTGTAACTATCCCTGGATGTTGTCTCTGGGAATATCTTGTATCTGGCCTGTTCATTTTGAACCCTTGTGTTTTGTTCAGGAATCTATCTTGACAGTTATTCGTGTCTGTGGGCCAGATTAACAATTTGTTCCATTCAGGATTAGTTCTGTTCTGTTGTAAAATCTGTTTTATGTCTACCTCCTCATCTGCAGTGCCATTACTGTCAGGTGTGACTTTATGTATGGACTGTTTGTTTAAATCCTTTATCTTAGCTAAGCGAAGACATGATGTTTGTTGAACAGTGTCATTTAAAAACATTATTTGTTCTGGGATAATGCAGGCTCTGCATAAGGCTTCTAAACCTTGCACCTGCCAGTCTTTTGTTCCCCAAACAGTTTTTGTCTCAATGTTGTCTTTCCAAAAGTTAAAACCTAATATAGACAGCTGAGCATAAAAGTTTGCAGAATAAATGTGTTTAGTATTGGTCAGCATGTTTTTCATTCCTGTCTCATTCACATTTTTGAAATAAAACATTTCTGGATTTGAGACATTAAAACCTGAGAAGTATGGAAACTTTTCATAAAATGTTTTTGAGCTGCCCTTTGGCGGCGTTGGACAATGTTCCCACTGATTATAAGTAAAAACATTTCTAGGGTTTGCAGATTTGTGCAAGTAATGGTGACCATAATGATTAAAACAATACATTTGTTCATAATCTGATGAACCTTCTAAGTATTCATGTTTAGTGAATTTAGCAGACATTTCTAAATCTGTCATCATATTATTAACAGTTTTAAAATCCCAATCATCAGAAAATGTGCTGGGTGAGACAAAGTCACTCAAAGAAACTTTAAACTGGTGTAGAATCTTCAACAGTTCCACCGGGCTATAAATGTCATAATCAGTTGTGTCCCATGCTATACCACCAGGTATAGGAACGGCTGTGATGTTCACTGATGACAGGTCTCTTCGT
The DNA here is from genome assembly GCF_964261635.1 of Lissotriton helveticus. Lineage (NCBI taxonomy): Eukaryota > Metazoa > Chordata > Amphibia > Caudata > Salamandridae > Lissotriton > Lissotriton helveticus. The sequence continues at coordinate 966,046,238 of NC_136070.1, forward strand.
TCACGATGAGATGATTCGTGAGGTTTCAGGAGCAAGTTGATGTTCTTACTTGCTGTGTCCATTGTACTGTATTTTCCCATCTATCATCTTTCCCAAACTGAAAACAAGAACGAGCCAGAGCAGGAGAAAAAGTACACCTAACACAATCCAAAATTCAACCCATGGTGAAACCAGATATGTATTTTCAAGTTGATGAAAGAGTTCTTTTATTTTTTCTTTGAAAGTTTTCTTAACTGGCGTAGTTTCAGGTTCACTGGGATCCTCAGAAAATGTATCAAAGTTGATGAAATAGCCAGAGGCAGTTCTGTCAATTGTTGGGATTGCATCCGGATTTTTCGGAATCGCTGGAGCTGTTTCTTCCTTTGTCATATTAGTATAGTCATAGGCTATATCATTGTGAATGAATGAATGAATTGAAGATTTGTATAGCGCAACTAAACCCAGAGGCATCAAGGCGCTTAAGAATGGTACAGCTGTTTGAACGGAGAGGAAAGTAGAGCAATTACAAGTAGGCTTCAAGGAAGAGCCAGGTCTTAAGTGCTTTGCGGAAGAGCGCGTGAGAAGCAAGACCCTTGAGGTCATCTGGAAGCGAGTTCCACATTCTCAGAGCGAGAGAGCAGGAGGCCCTTCCTCCCCATCTGGCCTTAAAGACTCGGGGGACGGCTAGCAATTTTTTGTTGGCAGAGCGGAGACCCCTACCAGGAGAGTAGTAGGACACCAAGGAACGGATGTCTTCGGGTCCAGTCCCATGCAAGGCATGGTGCGTGAGGCAAAGGACCTTAAAGTTGATTCTGGCCTGCATAGGGAGCCAGTGCAGATCCTTCCTGATGGAGGAGCCAGAGGAGCATTTCGGGGCATCTACAACAAAGCGTGCAGCTGCATTCTGCACTATCTGTAGGCGTTGGACCAGACCTTTGTTAGTGTATAGATATAGTGCATTGCAGTAGTCCAGCCTGGAAGATATGAGAGCCACCGCAACCTGTTTTTGGGCTTCAAAAGAAAGATAATGGGTAATTTTTCTCAAGACCCTTAGGACACCACAGCAGGTGGAAACCGTCCTACTAACTTGTTTGTCAAAAGAGAGGGTAGTGTCCAGGATAACACCCAGATTGCGGGCCGATGAGGAGGGCAAGGGGCGGGTACCGAGAGCAGCGGGCCACCAGTCCATGGACCAGATCTCCTGTTTGCCTCCAAAAATAAGAACCTCGGTTTTCTCCCCGTTTAATTTGAGGAAGTTCTTAATCATCCAGCCTGCAACTGCCTCCATACAGTTCCTAAAAATAAGGGCAGTGATGTTAACTGATTGTGCAAGGGAGACCATGATCTGGGTGTCGTCGGCATAGGAAAGAACTTCCAACCCAAACGACCTTACAAGCCTGGCGAGTGGGGCCACATAGATGTTAAAGAGCGTGGGGCTCAAGGATGAGCCTTGGGGGACCCCACACTGCACAGGCTAGACAGGGGAAAGGAAGTCAGCCAACTTGACCCTTTGCTTTCGCTGATCAAGAAAAGATGTCAGGAGGCTAATTGCTGATCCATCGACTCCCAACTCCCTGAGGCGAGCAACCAAAATGGAGGGAGACAGGGTGTCAAATGCAGCAGTAAGGTCGAGAAGAACCAGCAGAGTAGTCTGGCCACCGTCGACCTTAGTGCGTATATTATTGACAACCACTGTGAGAGCCGACTCAGTGCTGTGGGCCTTCCGGAAGCCATGTTGGGAGGGATCCAGAGAACAGGAGCTATCCAGGAAGGCACTCAAATGATGGTTGAGGTGAGCCTCAAGCATCTTAGCGGGGGCCGGGAGCAGGGAGATGGGGCGGAAGTTCTTCAAAAACCCAGGATCCAAGGTAGCCTTCTTTAGAAGGGGCTTGACTATGGCCATTTTCCAAGATGAGGGATAGATACCCTCGGAAATTGCCAGGTTCGTAACCTCCAAAAGAGGGGGCAGCGTTACCTCCCTACACTCTTTGAAGATTCTGAGTGGACAGGGATCCAAGGGGGATCCAGAATTAAGCTTGTCAAGAAGCATACTAAGTTGCTCAAGAGTGAGGAGAGGGAACTTGGAAAAGTTACTGCAGGAATCATGGACCTGTCTTTCCAAGGGGGGTGGCACAAGCAAGAGGGAGCTCTCAAGATCAAGATTGAGGGTTTCTAGAGCTGTGTGGATGTTTATAATCTTTGTGTGGAAAAAGTGGAAATCTGATCACACAGTTCTTGGGTAGCCACTATAGGATCAGGTGACTGGGGGAGAGACAGAGATTGTAGACAGGTGTTTCTTGACGAACTGTTATTTGGGTTTTAAGAGGCATAAGTTCCATGGCTTTGTTGCATAGTCCTTCTTTTCTTACTGTAGGTTTATCCAAGGTGATAAGTCTTTCAGTTTGAACCTCTTGGATTGTAGCAAGATTTGGTCATCTGCTACATCTTGGGAGTCCACTGGGCCTACTACTTATTATTGGCCACATGATGTGGTTTGACCAGGTCGATGGACACGATTCTGTTCTCCCTTTTTCCAGCAAGGGGCGTAGTAACACTGATCTTGTTCCGTGGATTGCTAAGACAGGTACTGCTTTTCTGTAACAAGGCCGAAATTCCTTCTTCACCACGATCTTTTCCCTGACTAGATCTCCAATCTTTGGAATCCAGACAGGCCTTGCTGGGACAGGTGGTTTTTCTTCAGTGGTCGTTGGCTTTTGTGTTGTGTTACTCAGGCTTCTTCTTGTTTCATTTAAGTCCTGTAAAACAGCCAAACGGTCTTTGATATCAAAGGGTTTTTGTTCCACCACTGAAGTTTGACAATCAAGATCATGGATGAGCATTCTAGTACCAAATAGTAATTCATATGGAGTGATTCCCCCCAGAGAATTTCTTGGCAGATTATTAAGACTAAGTTGGACATTTATTAGATGTTTGACCCACCCGTCACCCGAACCTAATACCCTAGTTGTTATAGATTGCTTTATGTCATGGTTTTAGCTTTCCACTACCGCATTTCCCTCAGGATGGAATAGACTTGAGTACCGCAATGCAACGCCCAAGCTAGCCATGGCCTCTTTGTAAGCTCGGGAGCAAAACGAAGGACCCTGGTCAGAATGTAGCATGCCGATTGCGTATGAGCCGATACAGACTCGCAAATCTTTTATAACAGTTCGGGAGTCAGCTGAGCGCTGAGGCCACATCCAAATGAATCTTGTCCTAATAGTTGTGGGAGCTCATCCGTCCATGTTGACCTCTGCGTGTAGAAAGTCTAATGCTGTGTAACAAAGGTGTCTAGACTGGTCTGGCTAAACTGTAGTCAGGTACCTGGTGGCTTTCAAAGCTATGATCTCTGTAACAGGTATCACAGTTAATTCCGAATTTGTAAAGTTCAACGCTCATTCCCGGCCACAAGTACATCTCTTCTAATTCTATTAGATATTTTAAGATCCCTTGATGTGTCAGACCCTCTCCCATATGTGCTTCGTGTACCAAAGCACCTCTCTAGTTCCTGTTTGGAATTACACTATCCCCCACTCCAGGGATTCGAGCAAAAGGAACAGAGTTTGCATCACTTATGTATGTATATCCGAGTGGATAATTTAGAGGTAACGCTGCATAGCTGCCTTTCATTGAGGCATTCACTGTTAGCATTGTTTCACCGTCTATTTTTGTTTTTGAATGAGTGATTGCAGTTACGGAAGCCGTTTGCACAGCTGCCTTCGCGGCCTCATCAGCCAATGAATTCCCTGCTACGTGAACACCATCATGCTGATGACTAAGTGTATGAATCACGTGAGTCTTTTGTAATTCTTTTTGTAATAGAACTACTTGTTCCCAAAGCATTTTGTGCTTAATTGTGCCACCTTTTGCATCTTTGAAACCGTTTTGAACCTAGTTTTGCAGATATTCATTGTAAGACTGAACGCAGTAATACGAATCACACACTATGAGTGTGGGGAATTCGCGATCAGTATTTTCAAGCCCCATCTTAGAAGCCTGTAGTTCAGCTCGCTGAGCTGTACAGTCTCCGAGTGATTGATTTTTAGTGACCATAGGTCGAAATTTACCTTCGCGCCAGCGACCTTTAACAATCGCGCACTCAGTGCTATAGGCTTGTTTACCCCCAATTGCCGGCTGGGCTGATCCGTCTGTATAGATTATACATCCGTAATGTTCTAGAGGCAGAATTTCGGTCAGCAGAGGACATTCTTGTTCGTATTGGAAAAATTCTTGTGTCTTCAAGTATGAGTCAAAAACGTATTCAACGTCTGTTGCAGCAAGAGAGTTAACCCATTGTATCCATCTCAGATGTAAAGCCTTAGCATTTGGAATGCTCGCTTTTGTTACTGCCTCTAATGCAGGTACAGGTGTAACGATCATCATGCGTTAACCTGCGCTAGAGCTCTCTCTTTTGCTACTGCAGTTTGAACCGCTGTCAGAATCTTTTCTGTAGAAGTGAATTTCATTTCAGCTTGTGTGTACAAATGTGATTTGTACGCTATTGGTACCTTTTCACCTTCATTAAAGGTCAGGTATGTGAATCCGCATCTCCCTGGGATGATTCGGATTACAAGATTGCGCACGTTGTCGCGTGTCTGTAACGGTGTTTTTGCTAACATGTCTGTTTGTACTGAATGTAAAATTTCTGTGTGTTCTTGAGTCCAATTAGTTGGTTTAAAATCAGGTTTGATTAGTTCGTAGAGAGGTCAAACCCTTTCTGCGTAATTTAGAACATAAGTTCTACCAAAATTCAGGAAACCTAGAATTGACTGTACGTTTTTCAGCGTTTTTGGAGGTTGGAGCAGCGCACATTTCTCTAGAAAGTTGGCTGCCAGGCTTTTGCCTTCACTTGATAACTCGTATCCAAAGAATAGGACGTTGAGGTGGGCAATTCATGATTTCTTAAAATTGAATTTGTACCCTTCAGAAGCGAACCATAGTATTATGGTGTTCACTCTTTTCAAGTGCACGTCCAAATCATCGTCTGTAACATAGATGTCATCGACATAGGATAATGCCTCATCATCATATGTTTGTAGTAACTCTGTTACTCTGGCTGAAAATAAACCTGGACTATTCTTGAATCCCTGGGGGAGACGGCAAAATTGTCGTTGTGTCCCCATGATGGAGAAAGCTGTCAAATACCGACTTTCTGGTGCAATGTTTTGACAGAAGAAACCGTTAGAAATATCTAATGTGGTTTTGTACTTTTTACGCACGATGTTATTCATTAGTGCTGCACTGTGTGCATTTTGTACTGCAAAAGTTGTGCAACAAGAGTTTAAGTGTCTGTAGTCCAAAACTAGACAATATGTATTGTCTGGCTTGGAGACAGGAAACAAAGGATTGTTCATAGATGAGGTGCATGTTTCAATCACCCCTTGGTATTCAAGTTGATCTAAGATCTCCCTGACTTGTTTTTAGCTTCTTGCTTAACTGGATACTGCCTTTGTGCAGTAGTTTGATTTTTTAACTGGATTTTATGATGAGGCGAGTCCTCATCCCATCCTACACGATTTTTGTATAATGCTGGAGCCTGGGCTACAGCCCATTTTCTCGTATAGGTGTATTTTTTATGAATTGGAATGTGATTAAAGAAGGCTGGCATAATTATCTCTTCGCCATGTGGGCACTCCCTGACAAATTCAGGTGGCCAGTCTTGTTCAGCTAGAAGAATGTCATAACCCTTAGATAGCTTCTCCCAAAAGAATGCCTTTATTTTCCTAGTTATGTCCCCCTCCATTCGGAGTGTTACTTCATATAACTTATGGGGTACACTAACCCTGGTATTGGCAGTTTTAACTTGAATGCATTCATTCAAGTCCACTGTCTCCAGATGATCCTTCAGGATCTTGCTAGCTATGGTGACCTCGGCTGCGCTGTCTAGCATTGTCCGGGCCCACTCCCAGTTCTTGAGTTGTGTCCTCAAGATCCTACGCATGTTTGATGTTTAGACTTGCTACCTTCTTCTTGGTGAATTGAGTTTTCTTATTTTTTGGAACGTGCTGTTCGTCTTTGGACTTCACGCGGTCTTCTTTTTGTTCTGATCGTCCTCTTCTTTCGGATTTCTGCTAGGAAGTCTGAAAGGTACGAGAGGAACGTGTATCAATATCTTGATATCTACCAGGTTTTCTCACATTATCCCTATTTCTAAGGTTATATCTCTTTTCAGAGGGCTCCTGTTGAGGAGACCTTCCTCTGGACTGGGAACGCTTCTCTCTAAGAAGTGTCTGTTTGGGGTTTTCCCACTTCTTCTTAGGAGTAGTGAGATTATTTTTAATAAAAACTTTTTCAGGATTTTCAGTTAGTTGGGGTTTTACTGGTTTCCTACCCAAACTATCTCTACCTAGTTCTTCATAGGATTTTTCAATAATTCTGGCAAGCTCATACGGTTGCTCAGTAATATCTGTTTCTTTTAGTTTTTGCCAGATCGCCACGGATGCTGCTTCACCTTTAATGTTGGCTAATAGTATAGCCGAGACCTGTTTGAAATCTTTCAGTAACTTTATACCAAGATTTAAGGCAGGTTCTGGTCTGTATTCATTTTGAATCTGTCTTAGGACGTCTGGTATTACCGCCATGGACGGAACACCATGTGTTTTTGTGTAGATTGAAGCAGAAGACTGTACCCCAAGTGTCAGAGTCCTCCACGTGTGATGCAATCCCCATTGGTAAACAGATTGTCAGAATCCTGTGTTTCTCACCAGGTGTACTATCAGGGAATACTGCCTCTATTTGAGTAATTTTTTGGGCTAACTAGAATGGAATTTGTTCCCGTTTTGCGGGCAATTTACCGATTACTGACTGTATAGTCTGGGGTGTAATTTTGTTTGTGTTCCCCTGATGAGGGGTGTGCTGTGGAATTCTTATAGTAGGTTGGACTGTTAAAGTCCGCATGACATATTGAACCGATTGTCTATGTATTTTTTTTAGCTGTTTTAGCTGAGCTAATAGTTCTGGACCTGTCATTCTTCAATGTCAGGATGTGGAGTATAGCTGGCTAATTCCGGCCATGTTGCTCCTGGTCTACCTAGTGGACCGAGCCTGGTAATGTGATATTGATGTTGTAGGGCGCCATTAAACCAGAGCTGATGCTCTTGGTAAGTTAGTGGAATTTCAACGTCCTCGAAAGGAACGTATTCCGCTGGAGGTTCCTCTACTTTGTAGTAGTGGAACTTGTGTGTTACTGGATTTGCTGCAGGAAACAGAATCCATGAATAGAATACCTCTGTCTGCCGATATTCATGTGCCTCTATTAAAAAGATTACTTTACCACCTCTTGATGATACTCCATTTTCTTTAAGTTTTATAGTGATTGTTTTCCATATATTCATCGGGATGAGTATAGCATCCGGGTCATTTTGTTGGAGATTTGTGTCATCTAAAATTACCCAAGCTGCTGCTGTAGCTCTCTCCCTTTCGTCGTCACTATCCGTCATTTTGTTGACCGAAAGTTTGCAGAGCAAGTTTCAAGGAAACAAAGATTAGGTGCACAATATTTTGGAACACTGTATCCTTCAACATTGAAAAAAACAAAAACTAATACATAGGATTTTCGTCCTACTCAGTTTTGGTGGATATAATATCCTTTTTACCCACTCCAGACGTCTTTTGGAGTATTTTATGGGAAAAAGGGGTCTGTGTGAAAAGCACGACTGAGTTACTCTAGTATCTAGCGTTAAATTATTGCCTTACCAAACGCTGGGCGCCATGTAGTGTAGTTCCTATATTCCCAATAGGCTCTGTGCATTGGAATAATATATCCTATAGATTTGACGTAGGACTGAGGTCCACTAGGTCTTTATCGAATATACTAGACCTAATTGTGAGAGCCAGCTAGCTCAGCGGTCACTAGAAACTTTCTCGAATAAACAAGAAGGGATTAGTTTCTGACAACTGCATAAACATGACAACTTTGTTTCCCAAGAATAAGAAATGTATCTCTAGAGTCGCGGAAACAATAGATAGGTATTTCACTCAGTCAATCATGCATGCTTCGTTTCACCAGAGGTGCAGAGAAATAGAGAGACGGGCGTTTTCAATAAAAAGTATTTATTGAACAGTCTTCTGTCTCATGCAGGAGAAATGAACTGCTACAATCGTAATACTGGTTGTAAAGTACAATGCGTACGGTACGAAGAGTATTATAAAATAATACTGTAAAAGCATGATATGGTTTCTAAGCCATAAAATACATAGAATACATACATTAATAAATAAAGACTAAAAGTACTCAACTGGTGCTTCTAAAATATGCCTACCCCGATGTACCTAACCTAGGTCTAGTACAAGGGAAGAAGTAAGTGAGTAGTAGCTTAGTTTCAGTATTCTTTTGCCAAGAATCTATCCAAGAATTCTCTAAGGGTCTAATCAGCTCCGTACCTTGGTTTAGAATGAAGGTGGTCTCTCTCAGGACTCGATTTCCCAACAACCCGCAAGGGTAGGTTGGAAACACTGGAGCTGGATTTCTCGGCAAGAGAAAAGACAGTGTCTCTTTCAGTGCGTCTGCTGGAGGGTCGGCTTCCTTCGGCACTTGCTGTAGCAGGGCGTCGGGCAAGTAGATAGTCGAACTGCTCCAAACCACCGTGTGTTTGCCTGGGCAAGTGTGGACATATTTATACCTTGAAGGTGCCTAGTTTGATGTAAGGTTGGACATAATAACGTCATCAAGGACTCAGTTCTTTGAAAACTCCATGAGTTCTTGGATAAATCAATATTTAAGCAAGGGGAAGTTCCTGACTGCTGAAGGCGGGTTTTTCCAAGAAATCGTTGTGGATTTTCGGAACTAGTGGAAGTAGCCATGCCGTATTTGGACTGCATAGGCTAAGTCTAAATATGATTATGATTTCTATGCCTATATAAGGATAGGGTGATTTATACCTATATATGGGCATGAATCAGGAAAATTCCACTAGGATCCTAAATTCATATACAACACAATATTATAGCCTCTGTAACATAGATATATAATAATGTTTAAGTTTTCATCCTGGACGCAGAAGGCATCCTGATCACTTTTTTTCAGGTGGACAGAGTTACTGTCAGGCATTCCTTTTGTATACTAGTTCTCATGTGTGGATATTTAGATGCTACTGAACTTTTCGGCTCACATTTTTGACTGTTTTGACCCTTACTCTGTGGAAATACATAATTGAGAGTGCTTTCTAAAGTGATAAATCAAAATTTGTGGACATTATAGAGACTAAGCCCTGAGGAAGTCTAGATGGGAAACCTGACGAATCAAGAATTGGTTAGATGGATTAAAGGAAATAAAAGAAGAGCTGTTGAAAACTTTTTGCAAGACTTGATGTGTGTTCCTGGATCGTGCTCACAGGGACTGATCAGTGATCCAGATCACTTTGTTGATCATCACTATTATTGTTCTGCTAGCATATAGTTCCTGCTTCCACACCCTACGTATGCTCCCCAAGATCTTCAAGTGGCTCCCAATCAGCACCAGAAGGACTGTCACACATGCCCTTGTCACCAGCAGGCTGGACTATCTGAACGCACTCTGCATAGAAATCACCACATGCCTCCTGAAGAGACTACAGACAATACAAAACTCAGCTGCAGAACTCATCCTCGCCCTCCCCAGACGAACCTACGTGACACACCTCAAGAAGCTACACTGGCTCCCGATCTAGAAGAAATGCCAGTTCAAGATGTTGACCCATGCATACAAAGCCCTGCACAATGAAGGACTATTATACATCAACAAATGCATGAATGTCAGGCATTTCCACCAAATGACCATACACCTACAATCTGCCTCCTTCGTCCTCACAGACACCCCCGGATGCGCCAAAGCAAAATCAGAGGATGCTCCTTCTCACACCTGGCAGCCAAAGCTTGGGACGAGCTTCCTCTTCACCTAAGAACTATTTCATCACTACGGGAATTCAGGAAAGGACTCAAGGCCTGGCTGTTCAAATGAACAAAGCACCACAAAGCATCTAGCAACTCCAGCGCCTTGAAACCTGCACAAGTGATTTGGCACACTTTATAAATGACTGATTGATTGAATAAAAACATATTTATTTTCTAAACTATAGCTTTGATTTTTATTGAGGATTGTTTGACATGAATTGTACTTGAGTTTTGAATACACAATCACAACTTAAATTAAGGACCTGATTTAGATCTTGGTGGTGATAGTCCAGCCATCACTTTTTTGACAGACTCACCACCCGCCTACTTGGCGGCCCAAGCGCTCGATTTAGATGTTGATGGGTGCATGGCTGGAAGACCGCCAGAGTCCTACCGACTCTGCTAGGAATTCTCACCCATGTCGATGGCGCCACAGGCAGAAGCGGCTGTCGGCGAGAGTCCAGAAAAGATGACCACTGAGCTAATCACGATCTGGCTTTCCGTAGAGGCAACTGTTGCAGGAGTACTTCCCACTTTGAGTTGATGAAATCAAAAGAAATTAGGTAAGAACTTACTTCTTTTTTTTACTGTTTTCCACTCTCATTTCCATCTTGATCCCCATTGTCCAGGTCCCTTGTACGCTACTGACTCCACCAGGACTCGAAACGACTTGTTGCCTCCAGGATCTAAGGTAGGTAACTTTTACAATTGTCTTACTATAAATTGTCTGTTTGCAATTGCTGTAGCCTTCTGTCTTTATGCATTGCTCTTGCATGCAATGTTTTCTTATGTGTAATACAGTAGCGTTCATTTTACAACTTCTCAAGGTAAACTGAGCACACCTGTATTGACACTTAAAATAAATAATGTTGTTGTGGTGCTTGGGGGTGTTGTGCTTGTGGTTCCTTCAATAGTTTGTTTATGCTGTGTGTGGCATGAAATATGTAACTAAAAGGAGCATGACAAATGATCTACATATGTTTTTGAAGCAAACACAACATATATGTGTATTGACACGAAAATACGTTGTACTTACCAGTCTCCACTACACCAGGGACTCACTCGGTCAGCAAACCGCTGCGTGGACTACGCCAGCACAACGGGTACATCTAAATAGGCTCTGTGGAATACCAACGAAGCCAACACACATCTAAATATGGCAGACGGGACATTGTCAACTTAACAGAGTACTTGAACCCGCCGCCACAGAGGGACAGCAGAAGTACCCCCAACTTCTAAATCAGGCCTAAAGTGTTTACGCTATTAAGGACATAAAAATGGAGCAGATTGGATTTGCATCTCAGACCTCTCTTACATATTTGAATGATGGAGAAAATATATTTTTGTATTTTATATTCTCTAAACATAGATTAAATTAGTGCAAATTCAGTTTGTGCTATGTTTCTCCCCATGCAAAAATACAGCTTTATCCTGTTGTACATTTTGCTTAGTTGCTCATTGAGGTCTTGGATCATACAAGTTGTCATCCATTGCCAACAGTTGATTCGTTTATTTTCATTTTTGTGAAAAATGTGTTTCACATTTATCATAGATTTTGACCGTATGACAGCATATATATTATTGCTTTAATTTTAATAGCTTGTGCTTAGGATACATCATAAAAGCTTCAGGCTATAGCATGAGCATGCAAGGAAATTGGCACGTTATTTCTTCCATATTACATCATAATCACAAGGTTTATTTTTCTCAAAATAAACAATTTAGATTGTGCAAATGAGATGTTCACAGCCCCTTTTGAAGAGAAAGAGAGATCAGAACTTCAAAGACATTTCCAGAAACCTCAGCAGAGTGGCTCCAGGAAAAGCCAACATTGGGCATCATCTCAAACAGTTCTTCTGCATTGCAAAAGGAAGCTATAAGAAGTTCAGGTAAGCATGTGTGCTTGACAATTATATACACAACCCTCACTGCAGCAAACTTTTTATACTGAATATTAGGCTTCTATGGATACCTTAAAAATGCACATGCATATGTTGTCTACTTTCATAATACTTACTTTCTGTGATTCCATGTTGGCTACATTGGTACTGATTTCTGCAATTATACTTTTGCATTTATCCTCCACTAAAACTTACTTGAAAAAAAACTTACAAATGAAAGTGTGAATTGTGTGTGCACTTTTGGTGAAAGTTTGTCAACACCTCCAATGCATTAAAATGCCTTACAGTCTATGGCCGGTTGGTTATGTGCCTAGTGAAGCTTACTTACTTCGATTATGCCCTTTTGGGTAGATGCTCTATTTAACCACAGATTCCTCCATTTTAGAACATCCCCAGCCACCAGACTGGATCCCTAATACATTATAGCAGTGTCTTGAGTACTCACAGGTGGCTGCGTGCAGCTCAGCATAGACTTTGTCCTGTACCAGAAGTCTTGGAATGAAGCTGTGTATAAGCATCACTCATGCACACTGAAGTCAGTTTCTATCTTGGCTCTTCAGCGCTAAACCAATTGTTGGTACCAGAATGCAGATCTCCAATTTGGGACCTTTAGAGGGGGAAGGAGAAACCATTACACAGAACGGTTAGGCTGGAAGGCAGTGAGAAATCTGCAGTTAGAGAGAATATTCACCAGAAAGAGCAGAACCAAACGTTAGTAACTTGTTCTTCTGATGGCTACGTCTAACCGCACATTCCTCACCTATAAAGTACATACCAAAGCAGGACCTCCAAAGTTGGAGGCTCTGTGGATTAGACTCAGACCAAAAAATCCTGCAGGACCGAATAGGTGAAATGCCTTTTCGGTCAGACCTGGCTGTCAAGACAGTAATGTGCCTTGATGCCCATGTCACAGCCTGACAGATATCAAAAACTACTATCTCTGGGCATGTTAGGGGTCAGGAAAATAAGACTGACAACAGAAAGAAAGAAAAGAAGACAATTAGGGGAAGCAGAGAGACCATAAGTGAGGAAGAAGACACAACAAATGAACGAGACAAAGGTGTGTGTGTGAGAGAGTGTGTGTGTGTGAGAGAGAGATAAAAAAATAAAGAAACAGCTGAGACGAAGAGATGAATAGATATGTGTTTTATGAGATAGTGATAGCCAAGTGTAGGGGAGTAAGAAACAGAAGAGAGAGGTGATGAAGACAGAGACAGGCAAAAAACAGACGAAGGGAAGAATAGGTGAAAAATGTGACAGGCAGGCAAAATAAGAAAGACAAAGTAGATAAATAGAGGGGGAGACAGATGTGACAAAAGGGCGATAAAAAAGATGGCGATGGCGGTGGCACGGTGGCACTCATTCTTCTAGATTTGAGTGCCTCTTTCGACACCATCTCCCATAAAACCTTGATCGAGACCCTAGAGCACATAGGGGTGAGAGGGAAAGCGCTGGAGTGACTAAAACAATTCCTCCTACATCGAACATTCCAGGTTTTCTCCAAAAATAATGCCTGCAATATCCTGAACTCCCTCTGTGGAGGTCCCCAGGGTTCCATATTGAGTCCACTACTTTTTAATATTTACATCACCCCTCTGGCAAAAATAGCTGAGGAAATGGGCCTCACAATTTATTCCTATGTGGATGACACACAATTAGTGTTCTCCCTATCTACACCAGACAAAACCAACATCTCCTCTCTCCGTTCTGGATTACTGAGAATGGCGAATTGGATGCATACCAAGAAATTAAAACTAAACGGGGAAAAAAACGAGCTAATCATCTTTGGAGAACATAAGGAACTCTGGGGACCTACTCATTGGCCCACGGAAATGGGCCCTACCCCGGTTGCGGTACAATCCGCACGCAACCTAGGGGTGATAATTGATGACAAACTGTCCATGCGTGTGCAAACAGCCAAAACAGCTTCAACCTGCTTTGCCATTCTGAAATGGCTGAGAAAAATCTTGTGGCAACTCCCAGAAGGGGCACAGAGAACAGTAATACAGGCCTTGATTGGCTCAAGACTTGATTATGGGAACATCCTATATCTAGGAGCCAATAAAGAGATCATACATCGACTCCAGATCGTTCAAAATACGGCAGCTAGGCTACTTCTCCTTCTCCCTGGGCGTATGAGTGTTGCTGAACATCTAAAAAAGCTACACTGGCTCAAGATAGGCAACAGAGCCAAATTTAAAGCATTATGCTACATGTTCAGGATAAACACAGGGGAAGCGCCTGCCTATTTATGTAAGCTGGCGCTTAAATACACACCTTCCCGAAACCTTTGTTCTCTGCAACAGGCAAAATTTGTTGTCCCCGGGTTTAAACGGGCACGACTGGGCGGCAGCTCCTTCGCCTACCTGGCCCCGGTCTTATGGAACTCACTGCCGTTGAAACTACGTCTTGAACCAAGCTACATCAAATACTGGCAAGGCGTTAAAACATGGCTATTTAACAATAAAGTCAATTTTTATTACCCATCTCATCTGCCATAACTCGGATCCAAGGCGCCGGGAAACCCTCAGGGTAGCTGTTGCGCCATACAAATTTAATTAATAATAATAATAAAGACACAGCAGAAATGGAGGGCGTGTGACAAAGTGACATCTGAGAGAAGGAGTGTGAGACCGGTGGGAAAGAGATAGTTCATAGGGAGATAGGGAGAGTAGATGAAAGAGAGGTGATAAAGAGCAAATAGCTCAGACAGGCAGTGAAAGAAGGAGGGGATGCAGGTGAGAGAGAATGAGTAATAAAGACACAGACCGGATAGAAAGAAACCGCTGAGAGAATGTACATGTAAACATAAATGAGAAAAAGAACATTCAGTGAAAGGAGTCAGAAGGAGATACAGAGGTAAGAGGCAGATGAGAGAGAGCTGTAGAAGGGCAGAGGGGCAAGTGGGTGATATAGAGACATAGAGGCGAAGAGATGGTTGAGGAAGTGAGACAGAGTTGTGAGACAGCAAGAGAGCTAATAGTGAGCCAGGTAAGAGCAGTGAGAAAGTGACATCTGAGAGAGAGGAGGATAGAGGAGAGGGGAGGGAAAGGTTTGAAAGATATTCAGAATTAGTGGGAGAAAGGTGTAAGAGGGGAATAGAGAAACTGTTGACATAGAAATGGCTGAAAGTGGTAGGAAAGATGGGCGGGTGCGATACAGGTGTCAAAGAGACAGCTGAAAGAGAGGGGGGAGACAAGTGAGAGGAATGATAGAAATAGAAACAGTTGAGGAGAGCTGAGAGAGGGGAAGATGTCAGTGCAATGAGAAATGAGGTAGATAGATGAGAAAGAGACAACTGGAAGGGAGGGTAGACAGATGAGATGAAGATGATAAAGGCACAGTAACTGTTGAGTAGGAAACAATAGAACTGTGATTAAAAAAACTGCTGAGAGTGACGATAAAGAGACAGAAATTTCCGAAGGAAATAGCTGAATGAGAGACAGAGAGTGTGAGACAGGTGAAAGACGGAGGGCTGATAGAGAGACACCTGAGAGAGGTTAGGGCAGATGAGGAAGAGAGAGGTGGTATACAACATACAGATGAGAAAAAGATAGCTTGTGAAGTGAGGCAGAGGCTGAGAGGGGTGTGACAAATACACAGGGAAAAGTAAGAAAGAGCCAACTGACAGAGTGGTACAGATGAGACAAAGAGATGGTAAATACACCACCCCTTTTTGTAAATAACATCCAAAACTGAGGCAGCTGAGAGACAGGGATTATAAAAAAGAAAAATACAGACAAGTTTGAGAAACAGCCACCTGCCACAGACGAGGAGGCAGCTGATGAATAAAGAAAGGAGATAAGAGGCAGCTGAGAGAAAAGAGATATTAAGAGTGAAGTTGGTGACATAGATGGGCACGACAGACAGAAGATGAGACAAAATGCTAAGCTACTGCATGGTGCAAAGTGAGGTGAGAGAGAGCAAAGGGGTAGTGGAATAAGAGAATATGAGGGACAGAGTAGGAAAGAGAGACACACAAGACAATTGACAAGGGACGAAAGAGATTTCAGAGGAGTGAAGATGAGAGGAAGAAAACTAGAGCAGATAAGATAGGCTACAAACTTGGCATAAACATGAGCATATCAGGCATAGTAGTACATTTGATCTTTCTCTACTGAGAGATGATGAACAGGTGTTCATCCTCGTGAATCCAGAAGCAAGGTCCCAGTCCACATGAGTGCCCTAGTGAGAACTAAGAGTTGCAGCAGCACTGGAGAGAGTAAAGTAGCAAACAACAGAACACTGGTTTCAAACTGTTTAACTATTTTTCACTGCTTGCAAACTGGCCTGCTTTTGGATTGTGTGCCTGGGGCTCCCATGAACCTTCCATAACTCCTGAAGTGTTCCCTAGGAAGTACACTAGTTATAAAAATGACTAGCAATATGACTAGTTATATGATGTGTACCACTTCCCACTTGGCACAGTTTGTAAAACAAAACAGTCTAGTTTTGGATATGGCATGTGGGCATACAATATTGTTTCTGTATTTCTGATTTCAGTTTGAAATAGGACTCTGACTTTTGCCAGGGCTGCTCTGCATCCATGGATTGGTTGGGACCCCTTTAATATCTATTCCTACCCCTTCCTTTGGGCCTGATGTAGGTGCTCAAAATTTCCAGTCAAAAAGGGGTCCAAAAATCTGTTACTAATCAAAGCTTCGCCAAAAAAAAGATCCAACTCCACAGAGGCAGCCGCACTCTGAAAAGCATTGTATTAGATCAATAGATGAAACAACACTGGTATTCAAGGAATACATTTTCACTATATGAAAAATAATTTAAATAGAGATTCCATGTTTGTGCTTAAGGTAGTGATTGTATTTGGTTTAGGAAGACAAAGTTCAGGACAGTGTAGATACAGAGAAAGGCAACATGTGCTTCGTCCCTTGGTGGCAGGCTAGCCTTGGCTTTTTCAAGGCCTTAATGGATCATTTGGAGATATGCTTAAACATTATGTAGATTAGAGTAGTACATACCACTGTTATAGGTCATATAGGATCTGAGCAAAGTTGCAGTCATGTGGTTTGCATATGACCCCCACATTTGGCATATGATGGTTGTAGCTGAGGAGGTGATATCTATACCCGTGGTGCTGGACTTTAGATTCTACTGTAAAGCCCACAGATTCCACTTGGCAAAATCAATGAGCAGGAAGCAGGAAACAAGAGGCCATGAAACCTCAGAACCCCCTCACTGAGACCTAGGACCGAGGCTGAAACATTGGGGTCATAGCTAGAATGTTCTGGACAAAGAACTGCCCAGTATCCTAGGTGGTACAGATGAAAAAAGCCTCTGTGAAGGAGTCAGGTGTGACTTCGGCATGTTGATTGTGAACCCCAGTGATGGGAACAGTAAGCCTGGGTGAACTTTTAATTAAGCTGGAGTCATATGCATCATTTTGGTAATTCCATGTTACTCTTTGATGCAAAATTATCAAAAATTATGGGATTATGCCCCTCCGTGTGATTATGAGTAATCTGGCACAAAAATCCTACCTCAGGAGCACACTTGGAGGAGAATAGTTTTTAATTGATAGTAAGAGTGTGTTATAATCTCCGTTAGTTGACACTCGCATATATTCTGTGTGACTAATACAAGAAAAAGATGAAAGAAGAGAACAAGATGTTAAAGTAATCCTCATGATTAACGCACGTTTTGTGTGTACTTTAGAGATGTAACTGAAAAAAGTGTGCATTAATATTGTGTTACGAGAAAACAAACTACAGATGTTACAACACCTCACTCCCCATTCTCAGATTAGCTCTGTTGTCTCCTCTAGCCTCCTTGCTCTCCGCACTATACGGAAAATTTCTCGGTTCTTCTCTGTCCCTGCCCTTAAATTAATTTTGATGGCGATGGTCCTGTCCCGGCTGGACTACGGGAACATCGTATACAACGGCGCTCCTGCATATGCCTTTCGTCGCCTTCAGTTAGTCCAAAACCAGGCTGCTCGCCTGATTTATGGCCTGCCCAGATTCCATCACATCACCCATTTACTCCAATCTTTACACTGGCTGCCCATCAAGGAGCGGGCTCTCTTCAAATTGGGTTGTACTACATTCCAGGCCTTGGCGGGAACTGCTCCTGATTTCATCTCCTCCGCCATTAGTCCTTACCACCCCAATAGAGAACTTTGCTCCTCCACCAAATTCTTTCTTTCTGTTCCCCGATTCAAGAAAAAGAAGTCTGGGGGCTTGAAATTCACTGTCCTTGCCCCTACTTCCTGGAATTCTCTTCCCCTTCACATTAGATCTATTTCCTCTTATCTCGAATTCCGTAGGGCTCTTAAGACCTTTTTATTTTCTCACGCCTTTCCACCTCAGTAACTCTGCCTCCTCTGCTACGGGTTCAGCATCCTCCAAGCGCCAAGAAACCGCATGGTATATGTGCGCTATACAAATCCCTGTAAATTCAAATTCAAATTCAGGCTAATTTGTTTAATATTACATACATAACACTAACATTTTACGATTTACCATTTATAAATATTGAAATACATGCTGAATGCATGGTCTATTTGCTTCTTGAAGGGTGCACATAATGTAACCTGTGCGTTGTTAATTTAGCCTAACTGTAGGCCTGAAATGCATTCATAATGTATTTTTCAGCTAACGTTTGAATTCGCATTTGCCTGCACAGTGGAATGTTGCATGTATCTTGTGTTCCCACTGCAGGAAGACAAGGCTTCATTCGTTGAGAGAAGGAGTTATTGTTCCTAGTAGATAAAGAAGCCTGAGAAGAAGAACTGCGATAACGGATGGAGGGTGGGTTCTCGTGGGAGAAGGAGATAGCACCAAGGACATATGAAACACCCCAACGTGTGAACATGGGGGCGGAGAATGGAAGCAGGAGGATGCTGGAATAATAGAAAAATACCAGTAACACTATGGGAGGTGACTTAATTCAGCGATTGCTTGCAACATAGTTAGGGATAGCTGGCACTACTACTTTAGGATGCCTTGAGGTACAGACCTCATCTTTGGCTTTGTGGCTTCATGCTACATGACCCTGGTTGGAGTACTTCTAAGGAGGGCTCTAATGGCTGACACCTTTTCCCATCTCTGCTGCAATCTGCTTTAGGTTAGGATTTCCACTTTAAGGTAGTTTAGGGACAGTTAGGGATTTGCAGGCTTTTGCATTAAATTTTGATGCAACCCAACAAGCATTTTTGTCTTCTGATAACGTGTATTGCTGTGATTGTATTAGTTGTTTTCTTTTTGTTTTATAGGGTGAATCGGGTGAATCGGTTACGGAGATTCGGCTTCATCCTATTTACTTGGTATTTCTACACCATAATGCTGTGATTGGTGTACATTAATCTGTTTCAGAATTTGAAATAAACAAACTAACCTGATTGTAGCTATTGACTTGAGTTCTTACTTAGTAGTTTAAATACTTGACAATTTGTTGTGAGAAGTTGGCCTGGTATATGCTGTCCACTAATTAAAGTGGGCTCCTTGCACCAGTCAAAGCAACCCTCGTGGTGATTTCAGAGGTCAAAGATAACCTTAGAAAGCTATCCAAGTGATCGCTATGTAGAGCAGTCCTTCAGGCTTTTTCTTGAAGGAATGTTAAGCAGCTTGTTTTACCAGAATGTAACCTGATAGCATTGGTTAAATGAAAGGAGGACCACACAGTAGTTATAAAAATATGCATTTATTAATATAACACACTATAAGTACGACACAGTATCTTCTACATGAAGATACTCACAAAGCACACAATACTGTAGCACATAAACAATAGTAAATAGCACTAATACACAGTGGTCTCCAGGGAGAGACCAAACCATATACTAAAATAGTGGTGTAAGAACCATGACTCAAGACAAGACAGTGTACAGAGGAAGTAGAATCATTGGACCCCAAGGAACCACCCAAGGTGAGCAAGTAGGGACCCCATGGAGGACGGGTGCAGTGTGAGAAAATGACCACGTGCGTCGTACAATTCTATGGAAGAGTCGCAGTTGACGTTTTAAAGTTTAAGGACCCTTCCTGATGGACTTCGAAGAAACCCCATGGAAGTTAGGAGTTTGGAGAGCTACCCCACCCGTGGATACTGTAGTACCAGAGTTACCTATCCCAAGGAAGCCGGTGCATAGGTCTAAAGTGGGGTCAGACTTCGAAGAAGAGCCACTGCTGGGAAGAAGAAAAGTGTCCATCGGAATCCAAAAGTGGATTCTTGATGAAGAGTACCTGAAAGTAGAGGGGACAGAGTCTGGGTCACTCAGGAGAGACCAGGGGCTCGGTGGACGAATGCCCTCCGATGTCAGGTGCTTCAGGTGCGTTGAGTGGGTTCTTGACTCCTCAGCCACAGAGACTAGGATATATTGAGGATGACCAGGAGCTGGATCTAAGTTGTCCCACAAAGGATGTCGAGTGCTGAGGGGTCGGTGTCTGGCGGGAACACCAACAAGCCTTGGCAGCAGCAACCCACACAGAAGTTCAAGGAAGGTTACGGTTCAGACAAGCAAGGTCCAGGAGACTCACCAAACACAGGAGAGTCAGGGCAAGCCTGGAGCAACCAGAGAAGTCCAAGAAAAGCAGTATTGACCCTCAAGGAGACACACAGGCCGGATGCACTGGAGTCGTAAACGGGACCTCGAGCAGTTTAACAAAGCAAGACCATACGGAGCACTCGGTATGAGGAGGCCAGAGTTCTTTGGAGGAAATGGTGCCAGAGGTTGGGGCTACTCGGAGCCCAGTGCACCTGTTTGAGAAATGCCAACAAACATATATACTTGCAAAAGTACTCGGTGCACATTGCAGCCCCCACAGGGGATTCTGACCTCAAACTTGGTGGGAGGGCAGCTCGGACCTCGAGGGACTTGGAAACCCACCTCTTGTGATGCTGGAGCCTTCGAAGTGGTCCACAACCTCAGTTGCAGCAGACCAGTCAGTTGAGATGTGGTGCCTGCAGTTGCAGGGGAGTGATTCCTTCACTCCAAGGGAGATATCTTCAGTTGTCCTTGATACTCCACAGGTCCTGCACGGAGCCTGTATGGCGCACAGCCACAGATGATGCTTTAGACGGGGAGGGAGATGAAGTCAGGCCTAAACAAAGTCCAGCAAAGTCCAGAGTGTCCAGACGGTGGAAGGTCAGAGTTTCTTGATCAGAATCTTGTCCACGTTGAATCTAAGGTCCTACAGCCAGGTAAGCCCTTTTGAACCCATAGGAGAGGGTTGGGCAGATTCAGGGGTCCCTCCCAGCAGAGGGTATAGACAGTGGGGAGGTTACTCCCATGTCCTTTGTCCAGTTTTGCGCCACAGCAGTAGCCAACGGCTCCCAGGGCTGCTTTGAACTGGACTATGCACAGGGACACCAAATGTGCCCCTCGTGCAGAATTTCGGTCGCTGGTAGGCGCACCCACCCAGGTCTAATACACTAAAACTTGTTTGGGATGTGGTCACACCTCCCTGTGACAGGATGCTTATTGTTCTGCCTGTCCCTGCTCGAGCTTGGCTCAGCAGCAGGAGGGCAGAAATGTGTCTCTGGTAGGCAGCAACCATTTTGGGTTGGACCAGAAGGCTGGTACCAGGAACACCTGGGACCTCACATAGCTCTTCCTGAGGGGTGGAATCATACCTCCCATACCAGTTACCGGGGTGGGAATATGACTCCACAATGTTTGACATCAAACACAATAGGGTTACTTTCAGCCATTTTAGAGTTGGTCATCAACCGGTCAAATAATGCCACTCTATATGTCGTAAATGGCTGCAGCACTCACAACCCGGGAGAATGGAGTCTGTAGGCTGCAAAGGTGTCCTGCTCATACTGTGGCACCCTCTCACTTAGAACCTAGCGCCCTGCCTTCAGGATTGTTAAGGCCTGATGTAGGGGTTACTTATAGGTTTTAAGTGCAGTGGCCCTTAGATATAGTAAACCTATATCTAAAGTAAGAGGTGCATGCACCATCTTACACAGGCTGCAATGGCAGGCCTGTAGTTCCATTTGGCATGGCCTCTCATGGGTGGCATAATACGGCTCCAGCCCATGGGAGGCCCCAGTGGTACCTATGCCCTGGGTACATGGGTACCATATACTACGGACTACCTAGGGCACCCCAGTATCCAAGCTGGAATGTACCTAAGTACATAACTTGACAGTTTAGGGAGAAAGCAAATAGACTGGGGTCCTGATTAGCAGGATCCCAGTCAGACTAGTCATAAACAGTACACATGAAGCAAAAGGTGGGGGTAACCATAAGAAGCAGATTCTACTTTCCTACATTTGGATATTTTGAAAATTAGTTTTCTCTTTACCTCTCATGCTGCACAACAAGAACCATCGACCAGATCATTGAGGAGTGTGGGTTCCAGTTTCCTACAGGAAAACAAACTTAGTGAGCACGAGGGCTGATAACTGCTGCTGTTCATGGTCTACATTTAGCACTATTTTCATATTGCAAAATGCATCCTCTGGCCTATTTTGGACACAAGGGTGCATTTTGCGGTGGGAAAATAGAGCTAAATGCTGGGTTACGCTCCTTACGGAATTCCGCATAATCTTGTAGAATTTTGCTGCAACGTTGTGTAATTACGCTACTGCAAATTAAACGAGTTACGCCCACTCCAACTTTCAACTCTTTTTCGTTTTAATGTTTCAATGTCAACTTGCTAAGCATAAAATGCTGTGCTGCACTTGTGGCTAAGCCTGGGCGGAGCTGGCGTAATGCCTCTAGGCGGAGTTCCACGGAGTTGGAAAAAAACTCAGTGGAACTCCGCTCCCTCCCCTCTCCCTAATTAATTATAATTTTTTTTAAAAGGCACTTACCTGATGTGGCTGCCTACTCGTCGCCATGGCCGTTCTTCGTCCATGTCCTTGCTGTCCTTGTCTATTGAAAACCCCTACGTTCTACGTCTTGCGTGTTCACACGTGCAGGACGTACAACGTAGGAGTTTCCAATAGGCCAGGAGGGCGAGGATGAGGAAGGAGAGCGGCCATGGCAAGGAGGAGGCAGCCACAGTAGGTATGTGCCTTTTTAAAAAATTATAATTAATTAGGGAGGGTGGAGGGGCCGGCTAACTCCGCTCCGCCATGGAGTCAGAGTTTTGCCTAAACTCCACGTTCGCAATGGAACGCGGAGTAGGCAAAACTCCATCAACTCTGCTGGCGGAGCGGAGTTACCCACCCAGGGTTACATGTGGCTTGTTCAGCACAATAAAAATACTTCAAACAAGAAGTCCATTGAATAAAATCAGGGTTATGGTTTTTAGAGTTATGGTCTTTCTTGAGGAAGCAGCATTAGAAGAACCTCACAATGTTATGAGAGATCAATCTTCCTATGAAAGGACTTTAACAATGCTGTATACTTGAATTACCTCATGTCTCAGATCCTAATGAAGCAGACATACCAGGGTTAAGGTGACAAGGATTTCAGTTTTAGGTAAGTGTTGCAGCTCCATCTTTAAAGTCTAAATTTTCCAGACAGCTAATCAGTAGCAAACAAGCTATTGTTTCAGAGCTTTATCCTGTGGGAGCAAAAGGCTACCCCAAAATTGAGACTCTCCAAAATAAACATAAATCAGATTTACCACATTTACTGGATTGGAGATGGTATTAAACTTCAATTTCCTAAAACAATGTGTCCCCACGTCAAATCACCTCCCAAAACATCAAAATCAAGAAAAATACAGTGTCTTTAAATAATTTCTATTTAAATTGGTCTTGGTCCAATGTTTTATTACAAAGTTTAAAATTAAAATGATACAAAGTCAATGTCATGAAGGCTCTCAATGCAGAGTTATACAGAGTATGCAAACATCTGTAAATATTATAAGATCCAAATAGGCAGCAAAATCAATTGAAAATTGGACAACATACCTAGCAGTATCAAAGTCCCCAGTAAAAATCTTCTGACTCAACCCCAACATCGAGGGGCTTCAAACATTATTCTTGCATATTAAATCAGAATTTCTACAGATTCGTGGTGTGAGCAAATGTTTAATTTCTACAGCAAAGAAGAGGACATGAAAAATAAATGTCCTATTGTATTAACACCTAAGCACTAACCCACTACATGAATCATTATTCAGCACCCTCCAAACCAGGGGACTCCAACCAGTAGCTCATGAGCTACTGTAACTCTTGATCTAACTCTGAATAGCTCACCTGTGTGCAGCCCAGCTTATTAAATTAGAAAGATTTTGGTTGGTTGAATTAATATACATATAAAGAAATAGAAATTTTGTTTCATAGCCATTCATATTATAGCAGTCTATACATGTGAATTGGTGTGTGTAACTGCATGCATCACACTGATAATGATGCACAAAAATACTAACGCATAAAAATCTTTAACAATAGTTAATGTTCTCGGCTCAATATTTTCTTGTATCCAATGCTCACCAAGGTGTGGAGCGTCCTTATTATTACCAGCATTGCACCACATCAAGGGTTCCTGACTTGTTAGGCAATGTTCCTTGGACCACACTAAACCTTCCTCTGAACCATGAGCTACAGAATGTTGTCCATCGAAGTATCATGTATACTGGGGATTGCCTCCACAGCCAAATAGGGTATCAATTTGTTCATGGAGAACATTCACTTAGGGATTTATCCCTTAACAACTAGAGCAGAATCTTATTGTTAGAACCCCTTGTAAGATGAGCTGACCCTACCTGTCTGTACATTGAGGTATTTTGCTCTAGATCAGCTGATGTCTGTGTTCCATACCTGTCTAAAAATAACCCAATTCTTTTGGATAAAGTTAAGGTCGTACAGGTCACTTGTTAAGCAGGACGGCTTAGAAGCAGACTAGTGTACAGCCCTTTGCCTAGTGGAAAGTGAAGGTTCATTGCTGTAACAATCTGCAGTCTGGAGTCTTACTCCATAGTCCCAAGACCTCACAGAGACTAGGGTCTTATAACAGCCGCTCAAGGCAGACGCCTTCTGTTTTCCTGATTCAAGCGCCAACTAGCGCGGCTGGATGAAAGCGCGGCGAAACCCACACAGGTGCTTGTTGGGAGAGCTGCTTTTTGCAGAGGGTGTGCCCTTGAAACGTCTTCCTTGTTCCTGGCAGTCTAAGACATGAGAAAGAAGCTTGCTTCTGAACTTCAAAGGATCAGCTCGACTGGTTCGAAATTGACTTTAATTATAGGGCAGAATCAGGCCTCGCGGTCCAAATTCCACTGTCAACCAAAGAGACGTTGTAAAGAAGAGCAGCCTCATATTTGTTTCTTTGTTTATCACATACCACGTATCCCCTTGAACTCCATGGCCCAGGGAGACAACTTACCGAATGATGGGGCTTGGCTTATGATGCAGCACCAGTTTTAGGAATTGAGCTATAAATTCGAAGATTAGAGCTTAGAATATCCCTGGGGCCCTCAACATAGTCGATTGGACCTCACACTATTGCAACTTTTCTGTCAGTGGCACTCTGGATCAGGGAGCCCTTCCCTGTCTGCAGAGGGTTGATCAGAACCATATTTCTTACTGTTTTTTAGAAGATGTTCTGTTAAGATTTATTTGAAATGTATAAACAAATCTATTAGATTCTTATCTACATTAATCACATATTAGAAAAAGCAAATGGTGGATCTATCAATGAAATAAAATCCTAACATGGCTACCATTGAAGCGTCTGCGTTTCACGACTGGCAAAATAATGCGCAGCGTTGCTGGTCTGTCATTTTAGCCACAATTTACCTAACCATATAAAGATGCTCAAGTCTTCTGGAAATTAGATCATTTGGCTGGATCTCCAGTGTAAAAGATTCATTTTTTAATGGCGCTTTGCAGGTTTGGGCCATATTTTCAGTTTTGGAGTTTCTGTGATTTTCCACCAAGCAGTGGACATTACTACTGAGGTTCATCAAATTTAAAGAGAGCCATCAGGTTGACAGGTACCGTTTTAAAAGCTGAATCCTCTTCCCAAAAGGAGTGATATTTTATGAATAATCGAAAGATATAGCTAGCTGAAGCTCATTTGTCCTATTTGAATTTTATCCAAAACTGGAGTAGTTTCAGCATTCGGTGGGCAGCATTCGGTGTATACATTTTTGCGTAGGATGTTTTTCATCTCGAAATAATGGCAGAACTGCTGGCCTTCGTCACAATCTGCTCCGACAATCTTTTGAAAAGCCTGATATTTTTGTTCAAATCAGATTGCATCTGACTGTATACGTCTGTATCCTGTAGAGCATATGCTTTTTAATAGTTTTATACTTATAATTTTACAGCACACATGTTATGGCAACTGCTTGAGAGCACTTTGCGACGTTTAAAGGGCAACAGCGTGGGTGATGACGTGTAGACTAAGAGATAGTTATGAAGTGCAGACTAAGAGATAGTTAGTAGAAGGAAGGGTGCAGATCAGAGGAAGTGACGTCGCTGCGATTCACAGCATGCGCCTTTCTGTGAAGAGGTGGATTTTTAACCCGTTTCTGTATCTATAGAGAAGGGGTAAGGAGTTCCATAAGGAGGAATTGTGTTTATGTAAAGATATAACCAAGGTCACCTCCAGGCAGAGGCGCAACTAGAGCCAAATTTCGGGAGGGGGGGGGGGGGGGGGGGGGGGCTAAGAGCAAATTTCGGGGGGGCTGTTTCTTCCTGCAATAGGCAGAGTGGAAATGAAGGAATTGCAAGAAGAGGTGAATAAACAACAAAGGCTCATTAACAAGCAAATAGTCTTTGAAGTACTCGGGTGAGGCAGTGTGAGTGCCTGGGAAGCTGTCTCAGTCCGGACTGACACAACCGATGGGGGAGGGGCTGAAGCACTTTGAGCCCAATGGGCGTTGCGCGCCTGCCTCCCGGACTATATCGGGAGAGGTGGGATGGGGGAGAGAAGAGGGTCCAAGGGAAGCAGTAGTGGTGTCACTTCTTGGGTGAGGAGGAGGAGGAACACAAAGAACGGGGTTGGTCCTCCTCCTAGGGCCTACCTCAGCGGTTCTTAGCGTTTTGACTTCTGAGGACCCCCACTGAATCACTACTGGAATCTGGGGACCCAATGAGTCATAACTGGAAGTCTGGGACCTCCGGACTAAGCAATTTCTATGAATTGATTCTCAATACAATAAAAAAATATAGAAACAAATACTCAACTATTGAAAGTTTTGTTTAATTCACAGTCCGCACTTGAACTTTTTGTTACAGCTAAGTTCAGAAGAGGCAACGGGGCAAAAACCACCAGGCAGTCAATGGCCTTTTGTCTACGAATGGGCAAGCCTCTTACTTATTTTCCAGCACCAGGATACCTCCATACAGGTTGGCAGCCAACAAAGATCCTACGTCAGGAACTTTGTAAATTAATGGTATTCCTGTACATTTCTATGAGTGTATGGCTTTTAGCTGAGACAAAATGTGATTCGATTTGATTCAATAGGCGTGCATGATTCACCACTAGGTTACCTTGCAAAATGTACTGCCTGCCAATACTGAGACATTCACGTGGTTTTCCTATTTTTCCTCTATCCCAACATGTAGAATGTACTAGTGAACCAGTTGTGAGACATGCGCAGAGATGTTACACTGGATCTCAATACTGATTTGCTTCATACACTAGTATAGCAGTAAAGGGGTGACCATAGAGCTCTCTCAATGGTCCTGAAGCCTAACTTCTACCATGCATTGGATTCAAAGCTCTGCAGCATCAGACAATGTATTCTTTAAAGGTCATGTGTGTTTTTCCACAGTATTCATTCGTATCCATCTAGTTCTAACATCTTGTCGCTCTCACAGTGCGCATCTACCTTGATTTGCAGTGCGGGAAACAGCCAGAACGGCATAGGCACAGCCACATGTGCCATTCCAACGCAAGCGCAACCCCGCTTGACTTAACCACGTATATGCTGTAACCACGCTAATGTGTGGTTAAGGCAATGCGTGGTCTAGATGCTGGAATGGGCGGGCCCAGGAAAAGGAAGGATTGGGAGAGGACGTGGTGAGGTACGTGGAGCTGGGGTTGGGTTTTGGGAGGGTCGGAGTAGTTTTTAAGGGTTGAAGTAGTTTTTAGGGTTCGGAGTGGGGTTATGGTACTTTTTAAGGATATGGGGGGTCGGAGTCATTTTTAGGGCTGCGGGGTCAGGGTAGTTTTTAGGGCTCAGGGGGTTGAGTTAGTTTTAAGGGATCAGGGTGGGGCCGGGGTACTATTTAGGGCTCAGGGGTGGGGTCATTTTTAGGGCTCGGTGGGTCAGGTTATTTTAAAGGGCTCAGGGTGGGGTCGGAGTACTTTTTAGGGCTCAGGGTCGGGGTAGTTGTTAGGGCTAAGGGCAGGTGGCATAGGTTGTGATCTTTACCAAACATCCCTATACAAGTCATGCCTTTATCCTGAAATTGTGAGGTCATGCGTGGTAAAGGCATGCATGGTAAAGAAATGTGTTGTTCAGATGCATTTGTGGTTTAGGTAGCCTAGTAGTAGAGGGACGCGTGGTTTAGCCATGCGTGTCTCTGTCATACAATCTTGCAGTGCACCTTGAAATCGTAGTAGTGACATATTCACAACACTAATACCATATTCTCTATCTTTCCACCATGCGCAGATCAGTGCTGAAACATCAACAGGGCGCTATCAATTGCATGTCAGGATATCAAGCACAAAAATATCCTCCAGACAAATATAATTGCCAGAATATCATGATATAGAGAAGACAAGTTAAAATACCCTATTTCGAACTCTTCATCAATATATCTTAATGATGCAAATTTCATCAAGGTGCATGTATTTGGAGTCAAATACTTTACATTACCTCTTACCTACCTATACTTACCTTCGTAATATTTTGGTCGCCATTGTTCGGGATACGATGGATAGTCAACACTTGATACTCAGGTAGAATACCACCCTGACAATGCCCCTCGATGTTGTACCGTACTCTACATTGATACTGTATTATCAAAGATCTCATTATGCACATCTTTACTGAACTGTAACAGGCACAGCTACCCCGCTCATATAACACCACCCTGACATCCACAGAACTCCTAGAATTCACTTTTTGCATTTGCAATAGTCCTGTCGTTTGTACTTTAGAACTCCCTGTAAAACCTGTGATTTTAGGCTGATTTCTGTCTGAAAACGTATTGCAAAATCCATTATTTGATTTCATTTTTTAAAAAAGTTTCTTGTGGGAAGAAACCCCCAGATCTCAATGGAAATGGCAAAGCTTGTCTTGCAAACCAATAATTCTTTGAAATACTTAATGGATGCTGATAGAGGAATAACTCCAAAAGCATTGGCTAGTTGGCCAATTTCTCAGACACATAAAGCTGGGAAATGCTCCACTTGGCCACATTATTTTTAGAATTTTCTCTGGGTGAGGGAACCACAGGCATGAGCTGCCATAGGGAAAAGTGAGGTTTGCTCACCTCACTTGCACAGTGCATTCGTTTCAGCGTTCACGAGCCACCACCGTGGGCAATAGAGCTGCCCATCAGTAGAGACATTTTAAGGCATAGGCAAAGTGAGCAAGGGCCACCTTCTTACATGATGCTCCTTGGGAAAATGAACTTTCTACCTATTTGACCATTGTCTTTTCTATTTCTCTATCTAAACCGCTCTCCCTTTCTGTCTATCTCTACCTCTAACTCTGTGTCACTACCTAGCATCATCTTACTGATTTATGGGTCCCGGGTGACATATATTTCAACAGTTTTATGCGACCCTGTTAAAGTTTCACATATAATTTAGTATTATTTAGCATCATGCAGCTTTGAATTAGCAGAGAACGGGTAAAAAACAATCAAATTTGTTCTGTAGCGCCCCCCCCCAAATATGTCTTGTCCAGTGCCCACTCCTTTTATTGCCTCACAATTGCAGAGAAATACTTCCCAAACCACTCAGCCTCCAAGGAGTATTGAGCCCGCGAGGGAGCCTGCTTTTGCTATCTTCAATGAATTGGCTCCTTCCATAGGGTTATACTTTTATTGTCCACATCAGGGTTAATTAAGTCCAAGGATAATGTCTGGCTTGGTCAGATTGGTCTTTTGAGACTGTCACTGATTTGGGGATGAATTAAAGATACTGGGTGAGGTTGAATGGTAACTGGCTATGTCCTGTTATTGAACAGCGGGTAAGGGTCTGCGCTCAAGCTCTGGTTTTCATCTGCTTTCAGGTGAGTTGACGTTTTGGTTCTGGTTTTATTCTATTTTGTAAGTAGGGCTTGATGAGTTCCTGCATGTAGTGGTGGAGCCTGCAAGCTTGTTCCACTTTACTTCAGAAATTGTGTTTCACTTTATTACAGAAAAGTTTGAATTTGATTAAGTCCTTTCGTGTGAGAAGAGATTGCACGTTATTTGAAGAATAAAGATTCTTTCCTTCTTTTAAACGAAAGGGATAGGTTACAGATTTAGCCCTGTTTCAGATTTTTTTTATTTAGAAAAAAAAAGATTTAAAACAACTGATTGCCTGTTAGATGACGAGGGTCTATGTTTGGTATTTGATACATTTAAAGGGCGGTTTGACTATTTCCAGCCCAGGAATGGAGGAGCAGGATGTATTTGTATCATTATTTTTTTTTGCCTCGCCTGCTTTTTACTTTGTATTATATTTTTTTCTTAACGTTTTGACGTTGACATGTGGGCTTGTTGGAAGCGAGTAAAAATAGGAGAAAGATACTTTTACAACAACAAAAGAGGATTGGTCACATTTCTGGCATGTGGTAGGTTGTGAGAAGGAGGCTGTAGCCTGGGGTGAATTGGCAGCCTAGTACTAGTCGTTTCAGTGTTGGTGAACTGGGTCTGGGTCCAACACTGAGTCATCTCAGGAGCATTCTTCTGTCTTGGTTGTTTGCTAACTCCTAGTTGTGGTCTCTTGCTGTGCAAGGCTGTGCTCAAATGTTGAATGTATTCTGAATCTTCAAGGGGAGGCCTGGCCTTTCCCTAGGGGGTTGGCTTGTTCTAGTCATGCTCCTTTGCCCTGGGAGGCCTGTTTTTAAGATCCTGGTGAATCAGTGTTTACTGGGCACTATATGTGGGAGCTGTTGTATTTTTTTGCTTCTCAATCCTGGTGCCTAAGCTATTACTGCACTCCGGATGTAATAACCGAGTTACTCCGGATGTAATAACGGCGTTCCTCCCTCTCTACACTAGCATCTCCAAGGGAAGCTTGGTTAAGGAGTAGATCTTTACCTCGGGGCAGTGGTAATTCTGGAACTCTGAAACAGTATGAAGTCTTGCTTGAGGTCGGCAACGACTTTGAACTCACTCACAAATATTGTTTATGCCCGATTTCAAATGACAGTGTCTTCATGTATTAACGAGGCTGCTTTGGACATGGGTGGTCACTTTCAGGAGTGGATATTGGACAGAATTCTATGCAAGATTAGTAACTGCTCCAACAGGTTTATAAAGTATGCTTTGCAAAGGCCTACAGCCACTAGACATTGGCTTGCACCTACTCGATCTACAAGAAGCAATACAATATAGTGGCTCCTGCCTGTGAGTGGCTGGCTGCTGTACACATTACTGGGTGCCATGGGCACCCGCAGAACATTGGACCCTGCTCGACACTCCACCCACCACTAATACCACCACCAGCAATACCACCACCACCAATGCCAATACCACTGCTACCAATACCACCAATACCACCACCACCAATGCCACCAATACAACCACCAATACCACCACCACCAATACCACCATCACCAATATGACCACCACCACCACCAATACCACCAACACCAATACCACCACCACCAATACCACCACTAGTAATAGCAGGAGCACTGTACGAGGCCGGAGCTGCAGTCAAGATCATTCCTCCCTCCCTCCCTCCATGCCTGCCTTAAATCACTGCCCGCCCTGCACTAGGAGGTGAAGCCAGGGCCCTACTACAGCTGAAGTATTTTTAATTAGAGCAAATATGGCAATGACATTACTCAATGTCACACTGCACACTCAAATCAAGGAGACGGCAGAAAATAGCCCCCTCCCACTCTTCCTCTTGAGCTGCAACAGTGTAATCAAAGGTGTTGGAGTGCTTTGTGTTTATAACTCAAACCATATGTAACTCTCACTTCACACTTTGTGTCTGTGTACATATGTACAATGCTTACACATCTTCTTCACTGCACTATTTATCACTACTTTGAAGACGACGCAGGCCGGTCTCTTCCCTGATATTTACTATAACAAGCGGTCGAGAAGACCCTTTATTGCAATGTAATAGGTCTCACATTTTCGAGAGTTTGGGCTGTTGGTATAGTAAGTGGGAATTCCTTTTATTTGTGTTTTAAATCCCAAAACATAGGTGGAGGGCATTGTTGCTTACAGTGCCGGTGGCTCGGGCTCACGTGAATGCGAGACCTATTGCATTGCACATGCTTGTTAAAAAATGTCTTGGTCCTGAAGGAGGCCGCACTGACTCTGGAAGGCGCAGGAGGATGGCTGAAACATGTAGACCAGTCTACTTTTTTCTGTTCCTTGGAAAATGCCTTCCTTACTGCACCATGAAGAGGCAGGGATTCTAGTAATGCCTTTGATAATGAGTAAAAACATTTTTTTTAATTCAGTGACCCCTTCCTGAACCGGCTTAGGGAATTACAAATTCTCTCTGATGTGCTTGGGGACCTCTGAGAAATCGGTCCAGCACAAAGCGACAGCTAGCATTCCTGTCTTCTGCTTCATCAATACTTTACACATCCATTCTTGGTATTTTATTAGTAGTGGCACAGAAATCATGGATACCAGTATTATCAGCCTGTTGCATGTGTTGCACTGCTGCTCATGAGGGGGAAGCATCCGAAGACACTGCTCCAGAGTTAGAATCATGCTTTTCTGGAGAGCCATATCATCCTGCATGATTTCTATGTTCCATCTTGGTGAATAAGGAAAGTAGCCAAACCATTGTGCAGTGCTGGAAAGTAAACTTCAATTACTAAACAAGATATTCCCACTGAACTAACTTTCCAGGCAACTGAATTTCTTTGTCTCATGAAAGCCAGCCAATTCAAAAGGAAAGTGCCTGGCGGGACTGTACGTGCAAGCAAACTGCCAGTACTGCACCTTATAACATCCTACAAGACCATAATTTTACACTCACTCTCTCTACTTCTTACATTCCTTACAAACATTCCTACATTCATACTCACACCCGAATTTGGAACGTTTATTCGCGCATGGTTGAGACACTGTAGGCACCGGGTGTTCCACTGCTTTAAATTTAAGAAAACGAGTGTTTGGTATACACGCACACGCGTCCAGACAAGGATTACAATTAAAGCCTGCAAGACTTCAATTCCTCTACCAATTATAAGAGAGAGCTTAGAAGACACATTTTTTTTTTCATGTGAAAAAACCAATCACTACAAGCTTAAGCTACGTGGTCCTGAAGAGAACTCCCCTCAATTAAGGGAGTTCGAAACGCGTAGACCAGTTCTTCATACAGCCCTAGCAGCTTTCTTATATAAAAAATTAACAAGCTATTAAAAGATATCCCATGGCAGTTTTTTGTAAATAATTGATGTAAAATATGTATATTGTGTTAAAATTGTAAAGAAAGTGTGTATAAGTGTGAGTATGAATATAGGAATGTTTGTAAGGAATGTAAGAAGTAGAGAGAGTGAGTGTAAAGTTATGGTCTTGTAGGATGTTATAAGGTGCAAATGTTAATTAAGTGTATTCAAATATAGAAAAAAGAAAAACTTGTTTTTTTGATATGTGAAATAAAATAAAAGAAATTGATTTACGTCAGACAGAAAAGGAAGTCTATGATACATATTGATTTAATTCAACATGTTCCGCTGAAAAAAATATTAGAATAGACTGGCAGTACTGGCAGTTTTTCTGTTGTGTAGTTATGTGAGGCTTGGCCTTACTGCTCTGAGCCCCAGTACAGTGTTGTTTTCGGTAGATTAGTTCTGAGCAGGAAGCGGAAGCCTTGTTGAGTTAGGACTGTGGTGATGAAGTCTGTACTTAGGTATGTAGAAATGTGACTCACTCCCATGGATGATTTTAAAAACTGACCTAGTTCTATATAGGTTGTTGTGGGAAATCTAATTTAGGGCCTGATTTAATTGTTGACAGAGAGGCAACTCTATTGCGCAGGAGTTCCCTCCCCGCCAACATTATGGTCTGCCTGCCTTTGCTCTGTGCTAAGACCTGTATGTTAAAACAGTGTACCCCCAGCAACCATTTTGTGTTCACAAGCCAGTGAAACCACCCCCCTCCCCCCCCCCCCAGGAACAGGGATATTGTACATCAGAGGGTGCTTTTGTGAGCTGTTTAAATTGTGTTTACTAGGGACTGTGCACTTTGTTTTTTGGCCTGGAGAGGGAGTAAGGTTGTATTCCAACAGTATTGTTAGATTTCATGCTAGTGAGGCCTTTACCTGCAGAAGTCCAAAGTGTGGATTGAGCCTGTCTGTCTCCTAGGAGTTTCTAAACAGGAGAAGCAGCTCCCCAGCCCCCAACCCCAGGCCAGCAGACCCGTGACTGGGGATTGGCTATTCAACTACCAGGCAACTCTGAGCCCTTCCCTCACACCTGCCCAGGCCCCTTAAGGCTTTGCTGGGTGCACCCCAAATCATTCTCCCCCATCTTATGTGTTGCAGCCTACCTGTTCCCCAGATTGCAGTGAGCTGAGTCCAGGAAGTGGTAAGGAGGCAGACTAGTGCTGTCTCTTCCCCAAAACAAAAGTTGTTAAAAAAACGATTTTCCCTTTCTGTGATTAATGTCTTTGCCTGTGGTTGTTACAGTTTAAAATTGTAGTTTTAACCTGTCTGTGACTGCATATTTTATCACCTGTTTTGTGTTTTAAACTTGTGGTTTTTCCTGCCCATGATAGCTTCCATTTAACGTGTTGAATTGTGGGATTTGCAGTCCAAACTCTGTAGTTTATCCCTCTCATTCCTTATGACAGTTCAGTTTTCCCTCCAAATTTCTCCTTTGTTCCGTGCTAAGACCTGTATGTTAAAACAGTGCACCCCAGCCACTATTTTGTGTTCAGAAGCCAGTGAAACCAGCCCCCTGCCCTCCCCAGCAACAGGGATATTCTACATCAGAGGGTGCTTCTGTGAGCTGTTTAAACTGTGTTTACTAGGGACTGTGCATTTCGTTTTTGGGCCCGGAGAGGGAGTAAAGTTGTATTCAAACAGTATTGTTAGATTTCAAGTTAGTGAGGCCTTTGCCTGCAGAAGTCCAAAGTGTGGATTGAGACTGTCTGTCTCCTAGGAGATTCTGAACAGGGGAAGCAGCTTTTAACTCCCTGGCCAGCAAACCTTGTCTGAGTTCGCTGGGACCGCATATAGTCTGCTAGTGGTTGGTACATGTGTACACTGATTGGTGGTTGTATCTGGTGTTTCTATTGGATTAGGGTTGATGTCCTCATTGTTTGGGTATTTGAGGGTTCTGATTGGTTTCTGTGTCTGTGATTCAATCAATGTAGGGTTGGGACCAGGGCTAGAGTTAGGATTTCTATCGGAAGTAGGGATTAGGGCGTCCTATGTTATTGGTTATTGGGAGTAGGGTGGGACTAGGGCTAGGGTTAGACCTTTAATTGGAAGTAGTGATTAGGGCTTCTGGTGTGATTGGTTGCTGGATTAGTTGTGAGACTAAGAGTAGGGTTAGGCATTCTATTGGAGGTAGGGACTAGGGCTTCCTTGCTTGCTTGGACTTGGGTTGGGACTACTGGTAGGGCTAGGGCCTCTATTGGATGTAGAGATCAGGGTTTTTGAACTGATTGGGTGCTTGGACTAGGGCTAAGATTGGCTGTAATGTCCTGGTCTCCTATTGGTTCTAGATTTTGGGGCTAGTGTTGTGATTGGATAGTGTTGGGGCTGGGGTTCTCATTGGCTGAAGGGGTCACCTGATTACTAGGGCTTCGGGTGATTGTTTGCGCTTTACAAATTCTGGGCTATAAAAGGCCAGGGTTAGGGCGTCTCAGCCCAGGCTTCGAGGCTAAGGGCAGAGAGGACAAGGGCAGTTGCCTGCTTGAGCCTGTTCGAGACTGACCAGGACCAGAAAAGCAGCCCAATATACTTACCTCCTTTATGTATCTATATACTTTCAATGTACTTATGGATCTATATGTTTATCACTTTCTTCTAATTTATCATTTCCAATGCACTATCCTATTTCTCAGCCTATACTTCGCTCAATACATCTTCTAGCCCAACCTTCTGACTCATCTCAAACTTCTTTCTACTACTCTTTCCAATGCACTACCCTATCTCTGATCCTATACAGCTATCAATATATCCTCTACATCCACTCTCTCATTTATCCCAATTCCCATACCACTACTATGATCCCCCAAAATAACCCTTTCTAGAATCTCTCCTACTCTACCCCTTCTTGCATCATCTGACACCCCTTTTACTATACCGATCCCCTAAAACAAACCTTTCTAACTCTTCCCTCTTTTCTACCCCTCCCCAACCCTTCTCAATCCAAATAACTGACTAACATATCCACCACTAAAATTACCATACTAATTCAGCACTAATCCTGATGGGTTCCAGAGTAGCGTGCTACTTGCGCTTTAAAACCACATCAGGGGAATCAATGGCTATAAAAATACAAACCTTTTTCCGCTTCTATCCCGTCACCCTTTTCTACCCAAACAACTGAATGACATATCCACTACTCAAATTACTTCATATTTTGCTATACTAATTTTCAACACTAATCCTTTATGGGTTCTGGAGTAGCGTGCTACTCTCCAGAAAAGCGCTTCAACACCCATCAGGGGTAAAAAGTGCTATATGAATGCAAACCTTTCTTCCCCTTTTATCCCTCCGCTGTCCTTCTGACACTAAATAAATGACTAATATCCACTACTGAAATTACTTCATATTTCACCATATTAATTCACCACTAATTCTTTATGGGCTTCCTGAATAGCGTGCGTCAACACCCCATCAGGGGTAACAAGCGCTATATAAATACAAACCTTTTTCCTCCTCTATCCTTCTGCTATTGTTCCAAATCCAAATAACTGACTAACCTATCCACCACTTAAAATGTACTTGCATGTTTCACTATACTAATTCAACACTAATCCTCTATGGGTCCCGGAGTAGCGTGCTACTCGCCGAAAATGCGCTCCGACGCCTCGTCGGGGGTAGTAAGCGCTATATGAATGCAATTACAATACAATATAAATCTATATCCATACCATAGGTAAAGAAATATGGTTCAAATGGATCAAGAAGCATTTTGACCATTTTTAGGTAACAGGACACTAATGTAGGTGCTATGATAAAATGAGAAAAATCCTGTGTGTCTCTATTGCATGAGAAATGGAACAATATTGTCTACTGAAAAGTCAGAGATGCTATAGGGCTGTGGCACTGAGTTGGTTCACCCATTGCCATTACAGTTTATCCTCTAATGTGCAACCTTTTTCCTTTAACCACACAAAAGGTGATGTGAGGAATGCTTGCAATAAGCCTAACGACTGGCAGTTGCTAGGGGTAGCATTCTAACCCATCGTTCTCATGCCCACCATGCCACCTCAAATTAGATCAAACCATATGCACATCAATCTTGGTCCTGCTCCTACAGGAATGGTCCAGCCTGAACTGCCAAGCCAGGTCCTCCCTGACCCGGAATACAAGCAACTCAAGACTGGTCTCGCCATCACTGTGGTTCTTCAGTCGGGTGTAGATTGGTCAAATGGTGCAGTGAGCATCGGACCCACTTTTGGGCACACTAACGGCCACTTAGTGTATTACACAAACACGCAAAAGGTGTTGGGAGGAATGCTTGCAACCTTTCAGCTTACCATTGTCATTTGTCAAATCTTGTTCAAAACTTATGATGGCTGCCTTAGTGATTGCTTTAGGTTTTGTGATGTTGCTCTCTTTAGGTTTGTTATTAGACCCTCAGAGCTGGGATCCAATGTGGCCATGGTATATAGGCTAAGGAATCAGTCTCAAAACGTGTGCTTCTTCTCTTGGTTTTATAACACATAAATGACAGATTGTTGGAGTTTGCCTTTGAGGTAGCAAGGCAGCATCTTGGAGCTTGTACTCATGGTTTGGGAGTCCTTGAGATGAGTTGTTCTGATCATACTGGTCATCAGGGCCTTTGATAATTTCCTTCTAGGTGATGCTGGAGGCCCTGTAGATAGCATTATCAGCTTTATTGGTACTGTGTTTGTGTTCTGAGACATGTCTGTGCAACGGTACGAAAGCGCTGGACTGAGGGAGGGAATTGGACAAGGCACTGTGATGGTGGTTGGATGTAAGTGTGAGAATTTTCTAAAAGATACCTTATCCTCTAGCTTGGTAGCACACCCAGAGCAAACTCCTATTTCTGAAAGGCATGGGGAGCACGAGTAAACCAGCAGTGTAATTGAACACAAGAAAGAATTAAACAAAGCTCTGAAAATTCAATTAAAAAAAGTACACGTAAATAAAATCTAAGACCTAAACAAAAAGATAAACACACAAAAGGTACGGTGTACTCCCTAAAGAGCAATACTGGACCACCTAACAGTAGGAAGTATGGTGGTCTAATATATTCATCTTTAGGGAGTCCACCGTCCATTTTGTATTTATTTGTATGTCAGGAGAAAGTACACTGATCTAGTGTTCCTCTTTTTCTTGCTCCAATACTAAACTGGCATGTAAATTAACTTTTAAACATATCCCTACACATTTAATAGTAAACAAAACATAGTAGGAGCAAGTTACATTCAGGGTTCTAGAAGGAAATTAAGAACAAAACCTATATATTTCAGAACCCTCACAGATGATTACAAAATATATATTACTGAAAGAAACATTGAGAATCGGAAATAGAAATTGAAGGGAAGCCTTAGGTTTGAAAGTCAGAGAAAGAGCTAAACACCACTAAAGAGGTTAGGTAGGCCTCGTATACAGGCAGCAGATGTGTGTAGACCACTTTGATGGAACAGGTGTCCCTGGTGAAGATTGACACATTCAGCCTTTATATTTAGAGCACTCAGACAAGTGCTTAATTTGAGCCGGTGGTTTCCAGAGGTCGGCACCGGCATTTAATTCTTAGCACCGGGCCGGTGACAGTCTGCCACATGGTGTCGCTGTCTGCCTAATTTGGGTATGACCACAAAAACAGCAGTTTATTAATTTAATATAAATTAACAATCACTAATATGTGCCACCCAAGTCATTCTTTTAGCTTTGGGGGCCTTGAATAGTATGAATTGTCACTTGTCAGAGTGCGATGGTTAGAAGTTGAGTTGGCATTGTCATTGGCAGTACTAGCAGGGGCAATGGATGGTGCAAGCTGCTGTATCCTCCTGACTGGGCCCTGGCACTTAATGTTTTACAAATTAACCACAGCTCAGACCAATGGAGACATCTTTCTCCTCCCAGATGGGATTCAATTTACCCAGATGAGACCCGCCTTGGGTGCAGGTATCTCAGATGCTGCATATTTCGTAACCAGGCTCTTAAAGCTGAGATAGCGTCAGGGCTAAGAGTCCAGTTTAGAGTTGAATGTTAACATAAAATCCAGTGATTTATTAATGAAATTGCAAATTCTTGGTTTGAGTCGTATCTCCTGGTGCAGAAACCTCCGGTGGAATAATCCATACTCCCCATAAACCCCCCCATGATGGAGATAATTCCCTTAAAAAAAGATCAGTGGGCCCCGCTGGCAAGGTGATGAACACTGGAAGATGCTGGGATGCCTGGAGAGCTCCCCTCAAATATAATTCAACATTAAATAGACTAGATGAAACCTGAGCCTTTGGTAAGGAATTTTAGGGACCAATAAAGGGGTCCCCTGTGCATATTTTATTTTTATTTTTTATTTGCAGAGTTTTATATAGCGTTGGCTAGACCCCGAGGTATCAGAGCGCTTTACATGAGGATTAGCGAGATACAAAATGACATAAGTTACAGAAGCCTAGTTTCACATAGGAAAAAAAACTGTGTTACACAGTTACAAGAGTTACTATAGCATAGAATACCATATACACACATCATAGGGGAATAGAAGGAAGAGGGGGAAAAGTAAAAAGGGGTGGGAAGAACATCAGGCCAGGTAGAAGCTGTTTAATCAGCGGAAAGCAAAGGAATGCTGCAGACTCATCCACTCTCGTTATTACTGACTTAGAAGGGCCCACACATATATAAGGGGCCGACTAGTGCATCCTGCCCTCATCTCGGCAACGAAAAAAGTTGCCGAGATGAGGGGGTTTCGCCTACTGGGAAATGAACAGTTTCTCTCTCTGCCCCTGCCAAAAGCAAAGATATTCTGCCGGAGGAGCTAATTTAAATCGTTGTGATTCTGCCAGAAAAACTTCAAAGGCTGCTGACCTGTCAGGTTACTTGGAATGTAAATGAAGTCTCCTTTTGGGATCCTCGCACGCAGATCAGAGGCCGTCTGTCATACAGAAGAGTAACCTAACAGGCTGACTCCAGAAGCATAGATGACATTATACAGAAAAGCGACGTACTCCATATTTTTCTACTGAATTACTCACATTGCTACAAAATACGGCGCTCCAGAGTTTAAATGTACCAAACACGTGATCCAACATAAATTAATCACATGCCATATTTAATAAAGGTGATAGTTGATCAGACCTGCGACCTGACTACAGTATTTGAGCATCTCCCAGGCTGATAAGTTAACACACGTTTACGATAGTAAGCTGCCCACGAAATTCAAATTGACTCGGTCCAATGAAAGTTATTTATTACACTCTCACCTAGTCCTGCCGGTCAATTGGCAAGTGTAGGTGGGCGTGTGGGTTGTAAGACGGTACATCGCAGGTAAATACATCATATGCCTTTGCCACGCATTTGTTAGCATGCATGTTTTTACCGTGAATATGCATGCCAATACCACACATTGTTTTTAGATTTAAAACAATGTATTTGTGGGGGGAGACCCCCACAACTTACCTTAAATGCGTGGTATTGGCATGCGTTGTAAATGCATATTCGCAAATATGCATGCTAAAAAGTGTGTGGTAAAGGCACATGAGGTAAAAACCTTGATGGGAAGACTATTTCCCGGTGTGTGTGTGTCTGTGTCTGAAATCCTTTCCGCCATTCCTAGGCATGGTTTATTTTCTCTTATGCCTCCACTTTGCCCAAAATGCAACATTTACAGTCAACATAATACAGTAATTCAGTATGCAGTACATTTTAAATAGTGTATATTGAAGATAGAGTTAAATAAACAAGACTACATATCATTGTCATTACTGGCACTTTCAGAGGAAGGTGACATCAGACGTAAGTTAGGTCAGCGTATTGAATTAGACATGTAAGAAGCATGTTAAATCCCATGAAGAGCGCATTTCATGTAGGTCTTATAGGACAATCAGTACTTTTCAAATTTTAGCATCCTTTATTTTAACTGCATCTCCATGCATATATATTACACAGTTTTGTCCACCACAAGAACCCACGGTGAGAGGATGTAGCCTAACGGCTAGAGCGGTGGACCGCGAAGATGGGGAACCGGGTTTGAGTCTCAGCAAGGGACGCTCAGCATCCTCTACTTGATCTCCTTGTGCCTAACAAAACTAATGTATCCGTCTGTAATGCAACTGGTGCTCATGTAAAGCGCCCTGATACCTTCAGGTCAAGTTTGCATTATATTTAACTCAGGAAAAAAAAAAATACGCTATTGAATGTTTAGGTCTTGGCTGTAGACAGCTTTAGCTGTCTGTAGGCAGAAAGTGTATGTTTTCCAAAACAAAACATACACTTGGAGTGGCCTTTCGGTCAGCCACTTGCTCATTAATGGATGGCTTTGCAGTATATCTTATTATCTGCTCCTGATTCAATTGGGTGAAAGGAGGCAGCTCATACTGCAGACATATATTTTTGGTGTGGAAATGGCTGCTTTTTTAAAACAGGTGCACATCACAACATAAACCTAGGCCTTGACTTTATAAAACTAAGGGGTATATTCTCAAGAACATGTGATAACCATTGCAAAAGTAACTTAACGCAACTTTCAACATCGCAGTCTATCGCGGGAAAATTATGCCGTGTTAACTAAGTATTCACAACACGGCGGTACCATGCGATAGTCTCCAGATAACGCGTCAAATGACCGCATTAAAATCAACGTCAAGCCACAAAAATGCAAAACAAGAATGCAAAAAAAGTTGCGATGAGGCCAATCGCGATAAAACAAGCAGCGAAAACCAGCGACAGGCCTGCAAATCCCACGCTTCAGGTGGGAAAATGCACCATAAAAGCAGAGTAAATAAACGGTGAGATGACAACGTACGAGCACAACCCCACAGGTGTGACACAGAACAAATGGCCATTGTCCGAATCAGATAGGCATTTCCCCACAAACAGCCACAATGTACATTGCCATGCATTCAGTAT
Organism: Lissotriton helveticus; assembly: GCF_964261635.1. Classification (NCBI taxonomy): domain Eukaryota; kingdom Metazoa; phylum Chordata; class Amphibia; order Caudata; family Salamandridae; genus Lissotriton; species Lissotriton helveticus. The sequence continues at coordinate 966,088,223 of NC_136070.1, forward strand.
GTAATCTGCGCCAATGCGGACACATACATGGAACGCATTGTGAACCCGCATCTCCTCTTCACATTGCAGAGGGACAATCAACACCCCCTGCACACCGACGTGCCATGCCCATGATAAAACAATAATGAAAGCGTGGACTAATGCAGGGGCAGTGACTCCCCCGTACGTATGTGTTCTCCATGTCATAGGACTTGCGTCTCAAGCTGCATCCCTGCATCATGGGGGGCACATATCAGAGCCCAAAAGAATCCCTTTTGTCACTTGTAGGCCACAAATGACAGCCAAAATGGAATGAATTGGGACACATGCGGAACGCCGAACAGTGGGATACCTTAACAACTGTGACACACATAACTGGCAGTTCGAATACCTGACACCCTAAACAGCCTCACTGCACAGAGATGACACACCCACCATCCATTAACAAATTCCAAAATTGTCAACACTACATGTCGCACCCACACTTGTCTGAGTGAAGTGCCTGCACAGATGAGTGACATGCATGCAGGGAATGTGTATTGGAATGCATTTATTTGCAAATGCTGTGCCTGTGGTCAGTCATTGTACTGTCCCATTACTGTTAAGGATCCTCACAATGTGAAATCAACCAGAGAAGAAATTGTCTATGATGTAGTCCATACGGGCTATTCCTGCTGCGGCTGCAGTGGGGTGTGGTCCACCTGCCTCATCTTCATCATCCTTGTCCAGTGCATCTGGCACTCGTATCCATGGGGCTTTGTTGCGTACACATATGTGTTGTGCAATACACGACATACACCGATCATCTTGCTCACAAGGCTGTACAAGAGCCTTCCACCTGTGATGTCCAGGTACCTGAAACATGAGTTCAACATTCCACATGTGCTCTCCACAATGCCCCTGGTGCGTTTGTGGGCCAAATTGTACTGCCTCTTGGCCTGTGTGTTGGGGGCTCGGAGGGGTGTCATCATCTAAGCGCAGAGTGCATATCCTTGGTCACCTGTGACAGTGCAGAGAGACATGAGTCAAGACTACGTACCACATGATGTGTTGGCAGGCTCACTGGTTCATTGGTGTGATATGTGTGACTTAGTGATTCCTATATGACATGTACTGCTTTGTAAATGAGCGGCATCAATGTGTATTACGTAGCCTCACTGCTGCTCCTCCTTCACCCGAGCACAATCACTAGTGTGTGCATCATTTGCACCCCTACAGCACACCATTGTCATGCCTGTCTGCGCATGTCCACAAGCCTGACTATGACACAGTGATGATGTGCGCAGAAGGTGATCGGCCACACGTGTGTTGGCCCATTGTAAGGACAGGGCTGACACAAATGTAGAGCACCTGCCTGGTTGTACTCTACATGCAGTTGAGGGTACATCTTTAGCTCATGCTGCGCTAATAGCGACACACACAATAGTTGGCATGTGTGATCCCTGAACCTGAGCGGCCATGCCTCCCCCATGTACCCCTTCTGCCAAGCCCGCACACCGTGGGCATGCCACATAGGAACATTGTCGATTGCGGGACAAGTGACGCAGACACTGCAACAGAGACACACGCATGAGCCACATCCTTGGCAAGGCCTACACTGACCAACACCCTGATCCACGTGTGGAGGAGCCACACCCCTACGCTGTACTGTCGTACGCTTGTCCCCCCCCCGCTTATGCTCACATGGAGGTACGACACAGTTACATGTCCCAGGACTACACCACTGCCTGCGGTGACATGGTTGCGCACGCTGTACACAGCACAATGTAATGTGGAATGTCCCCGGTCCCTCATGCATACATAATGACCACACAGACACACTGAGTGATTTGTGGAACTGGCTACGGGCACGTGAGCCCAGCCCCTTTTATTGCCAGGGTCACATCTCTAGTGACACCTGTGCTGGATGGGGGTTGGGTAGTGTAAGCCACCCCTCAGGGGTTGGTTGGTACTGGCAGAAACCACAACAGTGAGCAGACAATCAGCAGTACAAGGTACGAACAGAAAGGGTCCCTGACTTGAGCAGCACAAAGTTAGTGGCCCCAAATACACAGCGGCCGGCACAGGCACACTGCCACGGGACGGTGACTTGGGGTGCACTGATGTAGGGCCCGCGAGCTGAGCGGGTACTCGTCGATGTCCAAGGGGAATGTCGCAGAGGGTTGCGGCGGACAGTGGAAGGTGTACTTCCAGGGCATGATGCAGAGGGCAGAAGCAAGAAGAAACAGGCAAATGGCGGAGTTGAATGCTACAGACTCCTCTTTTCCACCATATCAGTATCAGCTACATGAAGATGAAGACAACCCCGGCCCACGGGCTCAGACGCCACCGAAGTTCAACCAGAGATTGGCCATGAATTTCAGGGCACACACTCATTGGCACCAGAGCCGAAAGGGGATGCAGTCTGCGATGAGGCCTGTACAATGACATGGACTCTGTCATGTAGAGAGCAAGACTCAGTTCAAAATGTGTGAACTACACCACCGCAGTCGGTGCCGGAGGCAGCGGTCAGCAGTGGCCCACAGCCACGTGTGGTAGGCCTGCTCTGAACAGAGTCAGTGGCACCAGTGCAGTTGTTGGTAGTGTCCCTTCACCTCCATAATGGTGAGCCTTTTCTCCTCCGGACTGAAGCGCGTCTTCCTCTTACTCCTCTCCTTGCGTACTGTCACATGAACACTGCCATGAGGAAATCAAGACTCAGTTCGAAAAGTGTGACCTAGTTGGCCACAGTGACGGCCAGAGGCAGCGGTCAGCGTGGGTTAACCGCTGTCTAGCCATCTCCTCCTGGATCTCTATCACACGTTGTTGGAATGGCATGTGGATTAGTTATGTGGCTGATGGAGTTAGTGGCACCAGAGCTGAGCAGGTGTGCAGCCGGCGACGATGCCATGTCCTGCCTGTGACAGACTGCATTGGATTGGTGTGAGGCCTGCAGGACCGCTGTGTAGGCCGAAGGCCACATTCAGCATGGGCCCACAGACACGTTTGGTGGGAGTCCTATGCACAGACTTGGTGGCACCAGATCGAAGGGAGTATAGAGACATAAACTCAGCCATAAATAATGTGCTCTGCCATGGTGTAATCAAGACTCAGTTCCAAATGTGTGACCTACCTGTCCGCTGTGTATGCCGGTGGAGTACGTCAACGAGAAAGGAGTACTGTGGGCCTGTGTCGTGGAGGCCGTGATGGTCTAAGAAGGCTGCCATGGTCACGGGCCTCGGGCTTGGAGCTTGCAGCGGCACGTGGTGGGCCCTTTTTGACACACGCTGGTGTCAGCAGGTGAGCATTGATGCCTGGATGCGCAGGGGTAGGCATGACGCCTTTGGGGACCAGCGGCCCGGGCAGCAGCAGGCACACAGGAGTGCAGGCAACACTGCTCACGGCGTCGTGGCAGAGTGAGAGGTGCTGCCCTGGCAATGACGTCCATTCCGGAAGAGAACCACGCCCAGGGCTACGTGCTTTTTATTCACACCCCTACACTAGCCTGGCGTACGCCGGGCCAGCCCTCTCCGCATGCACTTACAGGGGGATACGTAACAAGCTACATTTCCTTGATCTCCCCCACTGGCTGGGGTGACACGGTTGCATCCACTGTCCACTACACTCCAAACACCAGCGGTGTGTGTCAACATGGATATGTCTGTGGTCTGCATACTGCAGTCTGTCCACCACATCCACGCCACACTTGGCATTGTGTGCTGTCTTATTCATCGGTCACATCGCCCCCTTCGCACATGCCTGGTTCCCTCCTCTTCCCATAATCTGCTAATGTGTAGCTGAGGTGCCATGACGTTGATGGCTCATGTTCATTGCTAGCCCAGTTTTCCACAGTGAGTTGTGCTGTTGTGTCTGATGTGTGGGCATGTTGTTTGGCATGTTGTATGTGACTTTGTGACGTGTGCATTCCCAGAGTTGTGGATTGCATGATTGTGTATTTGAGGTGGGTGGTGTGTTCGTTTAGTACTTACCTACGAGCAATGCATTTCCGTAGGTGCCATCCTGGAAGCGCTGGTTGATGATGGACTGTCGGAAGATGTAGGAATCATGCACACTGCCTGGGTAGTTGGCAACAACATTGGTGAAGAGTCCCCGGTGGTCCACTATTGCCTGCGCATTGACGGAATGCATGTGCTTTCCTAAGCGATAATTGTGTACAGTGTTGGCAGGAGGACAAGTAGGACATGTGTGCAGTCATTTGCCCCCAACACGTGCAGGAAGCCAGCTATGGCATAGAAGCCTTACTTGGTCTCCAGCTGTTCCTGTGCAGTGTGGGGGAAGTATAGGTACCAGGGTACCAAGCTGATGATGGAATCCAGGATAGGTTTGAGGAACTTTGATAGGGCTGGCTGTGAGACTCCTTCGACTCTGGAAGTTGTTGGTTGGAAGGTACCAGAGGCCAACAGATGCAGCACAGCCAGCAGCTTTGTCTGCGGAGGGATGCTGGTTGTCCGCTGTGTTGTTACTGTCGGCCTGTGGGTTATGATGTTCAGGATGCAGAGGATGGTTGTCCTTTTGAGCCCGTAGTGGGCAATGACATACTCTTGTGTTAAGTCTGTGAGGCTGGCGCGTTTTTGGAAGGTCTGGAGTCTGTGTCGGTGCTGCCTCTGTGGTGGTTCGGGAGGGGTGTGCGGGGCGGGGTCCAGAGGGGTGGCGGGCCTGTGGGTGGTGGCGGTGGGTGTTGTGGGCCTGTTGGGGCTCCGAGCTGCATGATCAGTAGCTCCGTGGCATCTGTTGCCCTTGAGGTGTGGCTCTGGGCTTGGCTCCCATGTCTGGTGCAGGCTGTCGTCTAACTTTACACCAGGTCAGGCCAGGTGTTAATTTCCTGCTGTTAACATGCCTTATATGCCTTATCGGCGATCTGGCTGATAGTTGAGAATGTTGCAGAGTGGTGTTGTCGTGGCTTTTTGCATGGGAACGCCTACTCTGCATCTCATTAGCGATAGTTGCGGGGGTCACCTGTGGCGATGTTTTTTGCGGCTGCTATCGCAGGTAAACTGGTGATATGGGCGGTTAACACCAGCTTGTGAATGGGGCGATACATTTATCGCCACTTTGGTTGCAATAAAGTGCCGTTAACTCGGCGATAAGTCCTTGAGAATATGCCCCTATACCTCAATATGCACAAAATTCCTACCATCACTAAACCCTCCACCTCTAAAGTATCCGTCCCCTTTAAACTTTCTATCCTACAACTTCCTAACTCCTACCTTGCTATTGATATCTTCACCTTTAATTCTCCTACCGCTTAACCTAACATCTATCAGTATCTAACTATCAACATCCAACAACATAACATTTTATTTTGTTATTTTATCTATCTTTAACTTTTGGTTGCCACCCACTAATTTTTTTACCCACCTATGAGAAAAACAACCTTGCTCTAGAATCATACCAACTTGATGGACCACAGCCCCGCACCTGCTTCAAGCGACAACACAAAACTAGAAAAACCCCAGCGCACCTGAAACCACTTAAAGCTACCTGGCAGAATGGGGAAAACTGCATTCAACATATCCTGAACAATGGAACCAATGGGAAGAGTGGCGGGGAAATTAAGAGCACGACAGTCACCGGCCAACCTCTCCTATTAGCAGTGGTGATATATACCACAATATGGCTGCATATATATGTGTACTGAAACAGCGTACAATAAGATGCCTAAAACTGGCCCACAAGCAGCCCACCTAGCATAGGCTGTACCATTCTCCCAATGAACCCGGGGGGGGGACAGAACCCCCTCCCTTCGGCTACCACCAAGACCCATTGGGTGAAAGGGAGTAGCACATACCGCAGAGACATATTTTTTATGTGGAAAAGGCTGCTTTATTGAAAACAGGCATGCATCACATTATGAACCTAGGCCTTGCCTTTACAAAACTAAACCTCACTGTACACAATATACCTACCATCACTAAACCCCCCACCGCTAAAGTACCGGCCACCCTTTAAACCTTCTATCCTGCAACTTCCTAGCTCCTACCCTGCTATTAATATCTTGACCTTTACTTCTCCTACCGCTTGACCCAACATCTATCAATATCTAACTATCTACATCCTACAACATAACATTTTATTTTGTTGTATTATCCATATTTAACTTTTGTTTGACACCCACCAATTTTCCTACTCACCTATGAGAACAAAGATTTCCTTTCTCTAGAATCATATCAATTTGACAGACCACTGCCACTCTTAAAAGCCCTTCAGATTTTCTGCCCCCCCTCCACAAGCAGGACACCTCTATTCATCTGTCTGTGTTCAAGGTCTCATCAAGGGCTTCCTGAGGCTGAATAAGGTACAATTCCATCCTGAAGCGAGACAAATACACCCCATTGTTGAGAAAAAACTCAAACATGTGGCACCACAACAAAGGGGTTCCACCCACGCAAAACATTCCTCCCTACAAAACAAACGAATCTCCTTGTTTAACTTCCTCCAAGCTTTGTCAATTTCAGAGGGCCGCCTTGCATCCCTGCAATACCTCCTACGGAACAAATCCTTCCACATCAGGTGGCACCCTTCCCACAAGCACTTTATCTCCTTTAAGTCCTGTTTCATCTCATGGAGCAACATTTTCCCTTGCACATTACCATGTCATTTTCCCTGAGATGAAGCAGAAAAACATACGGACAATCGTTCCAATGCCAAGACACTGTATACAGTTTGGGGTCCAGCCTCAAATTCATTCCATGACCACTCTGAGCTTCTTGCCTCTCCGCCCATTTGATAAACGAGTGTCCTACTATCCAGATAGACAGGTCGATCAGCTCCGGGCCTGCCACAGCACCTGAGAAAACAAACCAAGTGATAGAAATAAAGACAAGATTATCAACAATCCCCGCCCCCCAAACACACATAGAGGTAATAGCAATCCGAGGACCACCTCACCAAGGTCATGATCTTATCCCTCCCCCAGCCTCGTCTAGCCGCCTCCATGACCATCCCGATCCTGAAGGAGTGTGTTCCGAAAGCCCCCAAGTCTTCCCTAACATGGGCCAGGGCTTTGCACAATACTACCAATAGCTGAAAAAGGATGACCTGTGTCCCACTGCTGTGGTGAAAAACCTTCCCACTCGCTGCCCTACGATCCCCAGTAATCGCTCACCCCACAGAAAGCGACATAACATTTGAACAGGAAAGCTTTGCAACACCACTGTCTTCCCTTGCAAACTCTGTTCCATCTTGGACTTGCACAACTGCAGTTCAACACATCCTGTAGCACTGGAAACCTCCCCCCACTGAATCACATGTATACCCCTGCCACCCAACAACTCTAAAACCCGGAAGGCTCTGAAAAACATCCATGACATCAACTTGGAGAAAAGGTCAACTCCTCTGGCCCGCTGCAGATGGCAGACAGGGATTCCAAAAATGTCCCAAAGAAACAACTTGTCAGAGGTTTTCTCTGCTTATCCGCACTGCCTCTCCTTACCCCAGCCCTCTAGGATCCTCTGTCCCTGTTCACGCACGAACGGAGCATATCCCCAGCACAGTTTGCCCATGAACACTATCCCCGCCTATTTTCCTGTGATACTGGCACTGAATAGCCCCTTTTCAATAACCGTCAGAATGAACTGCACCACGTCCTCCTCCTTACTCCTGCCTGCCGGTCTGCACTGTGCACTATTGTGGATAAACTTCTCCCATTCCTGTTCACACGAACGCCTGGTAGACCACAACAAAGACCCTACCACCAATTGGAGAATCCTTCTTCTCCAAACTGCCACAATTTTGCCGGCAGAGGCATCTTCAACATATCCGCTTCCGTAGCCAGCCCTTGGAACCTCTCCCACTGTGACCGAGACAAAGCATTTGCAATGTTATTGTCCACTCCTGGTACATGTCTTACCATAAAAACTATGTTCTGTTTTTGACAGGCCAAAATAAACACCAGCAGCAATTTGAAGGCCTGAGTGTCCCTTGCAGATTGTCTGTTGACAATGAAAATCACAGCCATGTTATCGATCCAAAACTGGACATTGCGATGTTCTAGCTCTCGACCCCACAGTGTCACTGCCAACACCAAGGGAATGAATTCTAGAAAAGCAATGCTCCACCCTCCATGTTTTCATGTGGCTGGCCAATCCTCTGATCACCACCTCTCTTGCCAGTACAACCCAAAACCTAATCCACCTGCTGCGTCAGAATAAATCTGCACATCCCATTCCCAATCTTTGGGGACCCCCATGCAGATACCATTGAAGTCCTCCAAAAACCTACCCCACATTCGCAAATCCTATTTCGCACCCGCTGAAAGCCACACATGGTGATGGAGTTGTAACAGACCCGCTGAGGACAAGCTGAGCCATATGCAAAAGGTCCTGGCCGCCCTGACTGCTCTGCAAGCAAAGTTCAGGTGCCTGAGCAATACTTGCACCTCTTTAACTGACTTTTTTTCCTAGCCAGCATCGTCTCCAGCAACAACAGCATATTGCAATTTTCATTTACGGGTAACTATGCCTCCTTGGCTGTTGAATCCGATTCAATACCCAGAAATGAAAGAGCATTGCTTGTCCCAACTGTCGTCTCCAGTGCAAGAGGAACACTCAGGTCACCCATGAGCTACTGAAACTGTAACAACTGTTGGTGGCAGTCTGTTGACCCGGGCTGATGCACGATAAAAAAGTCATCCAGGTAGTGCGTCACTGTAAACTGAGAGTGTGCCATGCGAAAACTCATTGGAGAAAAGAGCTGAAGTGTTCGAACAGTGCACAAGAAATAGAACACCCCATGGGCTGTCCACGTACAATTGGCCTTCAAACTGTATCCCCAGCAAGTCAAAATCTTCTGGGTGTATGGACGATAGCCTATAGGCAGACTTAATGTAGCAGGTGGTCATATGCGCCCCCCATCTTACTCGCTCTACTATAGTCATGGCTACATCCACCGAGGAATATGACACTGAAATCACCTCTGCCGCTATGAAATCATTCACAGAAAGACCATCTGAACTGGACAGATGCTGTATGAGTGTAAGCGGACCCTGTTCTTTTAGGTAATCAGGACACAATGGCCGGCCAACTTCCATTCCTGGATCTCTTTTAGCAGTTTTACGGCTACCACATGTCTATGGGACATAGCTACTTCAAATTCTCCACCCACCTACCCATCCTCGGGCCCTCATAACCCAACCTAAACCCACAGTGAAACCCCTTGCTCAGTATCTTTTTCTCTGCCTTGTCAGGGTAGTGGACCACGGCCACCGAAGAACCTCTCCTATTAGCAGTGGTGATATATTCCACAAAATGGCCACATATATATGTGGGCTGAAACAGCACATAATAAGAAGCCAACAACTAGCCCACAAATAACCCACCTGGCATGAGCTGTACCATTCCCCCAATCAACTTGGGAGGAAGACCTTCCTCCCGTTGGCTGCCCCTCAAGACGCATTGCTTTCCTCTCTAATCTTGTGTTTGTGCTACCAAGGAGCATTTTACCCTTATAGAGTTCTGAGTGGGTGAATTGTATCCTTACATGGCATATCTGAGGTGACTCTTTTATTATGCGGTACTGAACACTCCATTGGGGTGCATTTGTTTACTTGCGCTCTCCCTTTATTCTCTTCATCAATCCCTTGCTCTCCATCTCTCTTTCCCTCCCTCATCCCTGTTGCTCCCAGCCCAATCCCCATCCCATTCCCCATCACACTGGTTGTGTTACATTGTTTTATTTATTTGTTTGTTTGTTTATTTATTTGAGGACCCAGTAGTTGAAAAGTGTTGTATGGTCACTTGCTTTATTTCTCGTGCTTCACATACACTTTTTTATTTTAACATCTTAAATTGCTGTTCTAACTTAGCCATGTCAGATTCAGTCAGAGTAATACTTGGCAGGAGACAGAGAGCTTGAGGAATGTTTGCATTCGAAAGGCACCTGCCTACGCTGTATGTGCCCATAAAATTACTAGGATAATCAGCACTTGACTCTCTCTACAAGGTCACTATATTTAAGGACCTTGGTTAAAGACCCAGCAGATGAGGAGCCGGCTGGCCTTCATCTGGTGTATGATTAATTCTACAGACTACTCACCAAAGGATTGATATCTCCAGGTTGCTCCCGTTCTGGCCAGTCACTCAGTCCTAATGAAGACCCACGGGTGAGGCTTGGATTGGCCCTTCTCCCTTACGCCTTGTCGAAACATCAACCCCTTACACAGCCTGGATTTGATATTTGGTCCACAAATTGGAAATTATGATTGAAACAAATCCCCTGTATCCTGTATCAATGAGATCACATTTATGCTGTATATTAAATGTAATGGACAGGCTTCTCTGTAATAATTATGATATATATAGAAAATAATCAAATAATCTATTTCCTCCCTCCTTTCTCTGTTGAAATTCCACACACCGGCACTTTTTTTGAACACTTTTTTCTCTCATTGTTTCTTTAGAGCGACCATTTGTTAATAATGTATTTATGCTGTCAGTCTTCATATAAAAAATCCTTGCATTGACATCTTTGTGTGTGATAAGTGTTGATATTGGTATATTCACACTCCCGAATTGATAGAAGAAAAATGTCACCCCCTTCAATAGAGTAAGACGAGGGGGTTTTGGAGAAAGGAAAATAGGATAAGTTATTTTTTTAGATTTGTCCTTTGTGTTGATCTCTCCAATTGGACCACTGTTATCTATCATTATAGTTCTAACTTAGTAAGCTACTATGTTCAAATGGTGAATTAAAAATGGCTGCATGCGTCATGATACTGTTCACGAATGCGTTATTATGCACACAGATGTGTCACAACACAACCATCTGCAATGGCAGCTATCATGGAATTGGTTCCTTTTAGAAATGCATTCCATGATTGCCAGCTGTGCGTACATATGCACCTTGATGCATGTGTGCACATGTAAGCGCTAATAAGTATTGGGAAAGCCAATAGTTCGGCCTTTCCAAGCCAAGACTCGGGCAGCCACACAGTAAACTGTATTTGTCAGTTGTTTTTCTACAGTCTCCGATCTGCATGGAATCTAAAGCCATAAAACGAGCCCCAAACATTATAACTCTTTCACACCACATGTACCCCCTGGTGCAAACCGTAACCTTTTCTGGTTGTTTTCCTGGATCACTTTTGTATTTTTTTTCTTTTTTTGTACCTTTAGCCAGACTTGTCTGGCAGTATGTCTGCATTTCGAAGTTCAATCCCTTCTCTATTAGCTCCCGTGACAATCCATTTCTCTCAGAATCAGTTCCATCTGGCTTTTTCAAGTTCTTTTATTCATATCATATTTTGGTTCCTGTGTTGTTAATATCACTCTCCAGTAAGCTGTAATGTGGAATTTAGGATCAGCAATGCTATTTGAAGCATTCATTAACATTTCAACACTTCCCCTTTTTCAACCTTATGCAACACTGTCACCCTGTGTTATGCCATCCCTAGCTCTGTAGGGTCTAGCTTCTTTCTGATCTACCACACAAACAATTGGGTCTACGAGATCATTTTGTATCCACTGGAACTTATTGAATCACCCAGATCTTGGTGTACTTGGGTAAGAGTCATTCTTTCGCCTTCATACTAGGAAGCACCTAACCTTTTGGAGGGAGACCTTCTTCCCAAAGCAATTTTTGGGTGAGGCTCATACCAAACTCTAGCCATATCCCACATTGGTAATAGGGTACCTTGACTCTTAAAGGGATCCCTTTGTCCTCAATCATGTTTTATTTAGCATCCTACGTGTAGCGAGTCACCAGCCAGTAGCATGAACTACTGGTGGCAGTAGCTCTTGACAGGGCCCTTCCAAACTCCTACACTTTTGGGCCTGACTTTCACCTCCAGTGATTTACTAATCCAAGTGGCAGGTCTATAGAGGTTGAGCAAGATTCCAGGAGCCAGGGAGCCCTCCCATACAAATCATGAGAGAGGCTCCTGATAGTGCCTTAGGCTTGTTCTGGAACTAAGAACTTCTTCAGGGAAATCCTGCTATGCTCCTTGCTTCAGTTCCAATTCCAACTCTGGCTCTAGACATGACTTCTATCTCTGGAAAAAGGTGCAGGTAACTTATTTACAGTTTGTCATTCTGGAAGGAATACCTTGGTGGGTGAAATATAATTTGTGTAACATTCTCAATATTCTTTTGTAGCATGGCAATTATGTCTCTGCTTTACTACACACCTGGAAATTATTTAAACAGCTCTCAAAATACTCTTTTAGGTAATTTCTTGATGTCTTTGCTGTTTTAGGTTTACATTTCAAAAGGACAAGATGCTGGATTTCACTGTTGTTCCAAATTTGTTCTGAGTGGCATGGGCATAGAAATACAGACAATGTCTTACTGATGAGGTGGCTACCCTAGCTGGCTGTCTTGTTTGGGAAACATTTACAGCTAGCCTGAATATTTCATTGTGGTGCCTCAAATACACAGCCTCTGTGGCTGTGGCAGTTCACATGATAAGCTCATGCCAAACACAGCACATTCCGTCCACAAACATATACACAGACAGATATAAATTAGCATTAGGAACAGTTCACTTAAAGTCCATACTAACTAAAACGTTGAGGCATAACTTCCAGTATGGATGACCACCTCACTCCTGGTCATTACCAATACTGTCTCCAGTCCTGAACTTTTCATCTAAAAAGCACCGATTTCAGGTGTGTGAGTGTATTTAGTTAAAACGAAGAAAAAGCAAGGATACAACACTCAGGATGCATTATGGAACTATACTGAAGTCCAGGACTGGAAACAGTGTCCGTATTGACCTGAAAGGAGGTGGGTACCTTCCCCCAGTTTACACACCTACCATGAAATGCAGTGTAAATTGGTTAATTGGGAGACAGTGAGATAATAGTTGAATCCTTCAGATTAATTAAAAGGAATTTAGACCAGCCCATAATCTTGCTCCACAATTTTGGATCTCTCTTTTTTTTTATAGATTTTTTTTTATTAGTTTTTGACAGTAGGTTATCATAAACAATGGCTCTGCTCAGCATGCATACAGATATACAAGAGGGCGGTGTGGCCATCGGCCCAACATGGCGGACGTGTATTATGGGCTCCCGAACTTGAGCCTTCTAATCCCCCACCCTTGATGGTCTAACCACAGCATCGGGACCTAAAAAAGTGCCAAAGCTAATTAATATAGGCATGTTGGCAGCCCGGTTCAAATATAAGTTCCTGTGGATGGGAGGGAGCGCGAGACGGCTAATTGCCGTGCCGCGTGGCCTGAGGAAACACTTTGGGGCCGAGGTTCTGGGGTGGGCCAAGGCGTCGGGCCCTATTGCAAACACAGATCAGCCCTTCTGCAAACCCGGCAATCTACTGGTGATCACGCTACCATTAACAACTGGCTGGATCCTGGGGGGACAACCTGTCCCCTACCTCCTGTGAAGTGGTGGTGCATAAATCGACAACAGGACGTGACAGCCGATGCAGAGCCTAGGCCCGGCTGAGAGTCCCGAGCCGAAACACAAGGTGAGGCAGGGACCCTGGGGGAGTTTCAGAAGAACTCTGTGGAGACTCCTGCTCGTGCTGGTGGCCAGGAGTGAAGTGAAAGGAGATGGAGCTGCTAGGTGGGAATTGGCCCGGGTGGACAGCATGAGGGCACCCAACGCTGCAGCGAGACCAGGAGAGATTTCTGCCTGTAGGCGGTATAGGAGGCCTCACTTGTCAAGCGAGGCAGAGTGAATGTTTGAGCTGGAGAGATAAGATCCCCCGCACCCTCTGTGTTACACCTCACGTGTTGGGCCTACTGACATCTTGTGGTGGGGGTGCTTGGACTGGCCCCAGGGAAAAAGGCTCGGGCCGTGCTGAGAGGGCCTTAGAGAACGTGTGGCACTATGAAATACCGGAGAGCACTTCAGTTATTGCCGGGCACCAGTTAGGAGGCAAGCAGCAAAATGCCCATTGTTGGCATTAATACCGTGTGAGTGCCACAAAAAGACTGGACAAGAGCCAAGAGTGGTCTAGTTGGCTGGAACACTTATTTTTCAACTAACTTACCTGGGAAAGGCACAGAAAACTGCCTGAAATTTAGCGGGTGGAGTGAAAGGCTTGGGGGCCCCTCTGGTCCCTTCCCGGGCCTGTTGCCTCCGTGAGGCCTGTGGGCCTTGGACTAGCGCTTGACCCCGCTGCCTTGGATCGCAAGCAACTGCTGGTGGATGCCCTGGTTAGAGGCCTGCTAGAAACACTGTAACTTCACGCCCTTATACGTACACCAGGGAAACGCAGTGCAAGGAACAAAGAAGAGGCTCTGTAACTCCTGGGTTTGGGGACCAGAACACGATTAGTGGCACACATGAGACGAACTAAGGCCAAGAGTGACAAATCTGCCCCCCACTCAAATTCCTGCTCCACTCTCTCTCAGTGCTCACCGAACAAGTCCACCGGTGACAGTGTGCTATCCACTATGGCAGAGCCACTACCCCTATGGATAAGTTAGACATAATCTTTCAAGAAATACGGAATTCATGCCTGGCCTTGAAACAGAGGATGGGGGCCATAACAATGAACATAAACTTGTTGAAAGGTGATCAACGCAAACTATCAGACCGAGTCAAAGGTAACAAAATGGAGCTATCTACTTTGTCCCCGGGCCACAAAGACCACTCCATGAAACTCAAGCAGCTGCAGCAACAAGTGGATCACTTACAAGAACAGGCAGAAGATGCAGAGGGCAAGACGGTCGTAACAATTTGAGGATCATTGGGATCCCTGAGGGTAAAGAAGGCCCTCAAGTCACCCAGTATGTGGAGGATTTGCTTCGGACAGCAGTGGACCCTGATGGACTGTCGGACTGGTTCACAGTGGAGAGGGCCCGCAGAGTCCCCACTAGGAAACTAATCCCTGGAGCCTCGCCACGTCCTATAGTGGCTAGAATCCTAAACTTCAAAGATAGGGATGTACTGCTGCAGGCCTCAAGAGAAAGAGCACCTATTCTTATGGATATTACAAGACTCCCCCTGCTGCCTGACTATACCATAATAGTGCAGCACAAACATGTATCGTTTCAAGACGTTAAGCAACATCTGCGTGCAGCTGACCTAACATATGCTCTGCTCTTCTCAGCAAAATTAAAGGTGATCCATGACCAAAACACTAATTTTCTGACACCCTGGAACAGGCCTGGGAATGGATTGAACAGCATTTCCCAGATTCTTGTACCAGGGACGGTGCACGAGCGGCGCCACCCAAGGCGAAGAAGACCACGGGTCGGAGAAGACGGGAAGGGAGCAACCAGGGAGACAACAGGGGAAACCCTTCTCCGCAACAAGCACTGCGGGACAATTGGCAGTGATCCACTCTGCGACAATGCTACGGACATCCAAACCACCAATCAGTTCCTGTACATCGAATGGCAGTGTCTCAGATTTCGAATTCAATGGCAGCTTGGCACTGTTCCCGTTGATTACACCATAAACTTTCAATGACTTGCTGGGGTAAAGAATGTGAATAACATGGGGTTTCAGCAATACTATTGAATTGTTGGGGTCCAGCAGCACTGGACCTTGCCAACACATGTGTACACATCCTCCAGTACATCTCACAAAGGCCTTATATTACTATGATATTGCTATTGTTGAGCTATCAATACACTGCCTGTTACTTCGACTACCTAGGGTTGGGCCTTTCTTTTTTAGATGTAAACTATATATGGTCCGGGAGCCCCACTTTGACCATAATAAACACACTATGCAATAGCGGTTCTCCTCTTGAGTATGAGATGGCCTCCCCCTATAACGAAGGCACAAAGTTGATAATGTTAATATCGTTAATGTTTGTTTTCAAGTTTGGTCGAATGACGAGAAATCACTGGATCGTGTATTGGGGGGATGCTTTATACAGTTTGACGAAGCCACATACAAAAATGCTGGGAAGTACTGCAAAACGTACTTGGGATGTCATTAGTGAATAATGATTTTAATCCAGGGATAGCTTCTGTGAGAAATGCCTATAATGTGATAACATGGATGTGCGGGTATGGGTCTATTACATAAAAGGCACAGAATACTGGCTCAATTGCATAGGCGCCACACACATATCGCTTTCATTCAAGAAACCCACTTGGTGACCACAGAGGCGCAAAAGCTGCGTAGGCGATGGAAAGTCGAATTATTTCACACATCCTATTCTGCATACTCCAGAAGCGCTGCGATATGGCTTTGTGCTGGGGTCCCATTTGCGGTGTTAGAATCTAGGATTGACTCCCAAAGGCGATGTGTAATATTAAAAGGCAGATTAGATGGGGAACCATTTGTACTAGGATGTATTTATGCACCCAGTACTGATCATTATTTACAACAAGGGGTGGTGATGGACAGAGTCTCTGAATTAAGCAGAGTACTCTCACCCAGTCAAGAGATCAGGGCTAGATCCAACACCGTTTTTTAGCTCATTGCACCATCCCAGTTTCAGAACCTGGCTGTATGCAAATTAGTCTGTCCCTGGCCCAGTGCATCATGGGAACAGGGCAGACCGGACTACAAAAGCCAATTCTTACACTGGGAAGGAAACAAGCTTCCGGGGACCGGTTTCTGCCATTTCAGGCGTCTTCGGCCCGGCTTGCTTGAATCCTGATGGTGCAATGAGCAAGGGACTCACATCTGAGTATACCCTTCCACGCTTAGGGTGGACAAAATTATTTACAACAAGGGGTGGTGATGGACAGAGTCTCTGAATTAAGCAGAGTACTCTCACCCAGTCAAGAGATCAGGGCTAGATCCAACACCGTTTTTTAGCTCATTGCACCATCCCAGTTTCAGAACCTGGCTGTATGCAAATTAGTCTGTCCCTGGCCCAGTGCATCATGGGAACAGGGCAGACCGGACTACAAAAGCCAATTCTTACACTGGGAAGGAAACAAGCTTCCGGGGACCGGTTTCTGCCATTTCAGGCGTCTTCGGCCCGGCTTGCTTGAATCCTGATGGTGCAATGAGCAAGGGACTCACATCTGAGTATACCCTTCCACGCTTAGGGTGGACAAAATTATTTACAACAAGGGGTGGTGATGGACAGAGTCTCTGAATTAAGCAGAGTACTCTCACCCAGTCAAGAGATCAGGGCTAGATCCAACACCGTTTTTTAGCTCATTGCACCATCCCAGTTTCAGAACCTGGCTGTATGCAAATTAGTCTGTCCCTGGCCCAGTGCATCATGGGAACAGGGCAGACCGGACTACAAAAGCCAATTCTTACACTGGGAAGGAAACAAGCTTCCTAAGCGTGGAAGGGTATACTCAGACATGAGTCCCTTGCTCATTGCACCATCAGGATTCAAGCAAGCCGGGCCGAAGACGGCTGTAATGCCAGAAACCGGTCCCCGGAAGCTTGTTTCCTTCCCAGTGTAAGAATTGGCTTTTGTAGTCTGGTCTGCCCTGTTCCCATGATGCACTGGGCCAGGGACAGACTAATTTGCATACAGCCAGGTTCTGAAACTGGGATGGTGCAATGAGCTAAAAAACGGTGTTGGATCTAGCCCTGATCTCTTGACTGGGTGAGAGTATTCTGCTTAATTCAGAGACTCTGTCCCTCACCACCCCTTGTTGTAAATATTTTTGTCCACCCTAAGCGTGGAAGGGTATACTCAGACATGAGTCCCTTGCTCATTGCACCATCAGGATTCAAGCAAGCCGGGCCGAAGACGGCTGTAATGCCAGAAACCGGTCCCCGGAAGCTTGTTTCCTTCCCAGTGTAAGAATTGGCTTTTGTAGTCTGGTCTGCCCTGTTCCCATGATGCACTGGGCCAGGGACAGACTAATTTGCATACAGCCAGGTTCTGAAACTGGGATGGTGCAATGAGCTAAAAAACTGTGTTGGATCTAGCCCTGATCTCTTGACTGGGTGAGAGTATTCTGCTTAATTCAGAGACTCTGTCCCTCACCACCCCTTGTTGTAAATATTTTTGTCCACCCTAAGCGTGGAAGGGTATACTCAGACATGAGTCCCTTGCTCATTGCACCATCAGGATTCAAGCAAGCCGGGCCGAAGACGGCTGTAATGCCAGAAACCGGTCCCCGGAAGCTTGTTTCCTTCCCAGTGTAAGAATTGGCTTTTGTAGTCTGGTCTGCCCTGTTCCCATGATGCACTGGGCCAGGGACAGACTAATTTGCATACAGCCAGGTTCTGAAACGGGGATGGTGCAATGAGCTAAAAAACGGTGTTGGATCTAGCCCTGATCTCTTGACTGGGTGAGAGTATTCTGCTTAATTCAGAGACTCTGTCCCTCACCACCCCTTGTTGTAAATATTTTTGTCCACCCTAAGCGTGGAAGGGTATACTCAGACATGAGTCCCTTGCTCATTGCACCATCAGGATTCAAGCAAGCCGGGCCGAAGACGGCTGTAATGCCAGAAACCGGTCCCCGGAAGCTTGTTTCCTTCCCAGTGTAAGAATTGGCTTTTGTAGTCTGGTCTGCCCTGTTCCCATGATGCACTGGGCCAGGGACAGACTAATTTGCATACAGCCAGGTTCTGAAACTGGGATGGTGCAATGAGCTAAAAAACGGTGTTGGATCTAGCCCTGATCTCTTGACTGGGTGAGAGTATTCTGCTTAATTCAGAGACTCTGTCCCTCACCACCCCTTGTTGTAAATATCCCAGTACTGATCAGCACACCTTCTTCACCCTTTGTGTATGACGTTAGCGGGCTGGACATAATATTTGTGGGTTGTAGGGGGGTCTTTAATGCAGTATTGGTTACAACGTTGGATAGATAACACCCCCCCCTTCTGGGCACAAGCCGTGTACATCAGGCTTGAATGTTACGACAATGGGTGGATGGTTGGGGGCTTTTAGATGTATGGCACAGCCACAATGAGGGCCTGCATGCCTCCAGTCTAAAATAACGCATGCAGACTTATCTAGGAAAAAAGATCTCCGACCACTGCCCTCCAGAGATAACGATCGCATGGCGTTGGGTACCTGCCCCCATTCCCAAATGGAAAATGCAGCCCTGTCTCCTCGAGGATGGGGTCTTCAGAGAGAGCTACTTTTCCGAAAACTCAGGGATGGCCTCCTCTCTCATGGTGGAGTGGGAGGCCTTCAAAGTGGTAGTACGGGAGGCCGTGGTTTAACACCATGGTAGGTGCCATGAAGGAGGTCCTCCGGGAGCTAGGGAGCTTGAAGAATCCTTGGAAAGGAAGGTAACAGAGAAATTTGACAATGCAACCCTACTCCGGATGGCTAGAATAACGCATGCGGAGTTGTTGGAACGACTCAGGGTGATAGACTGCAGGACATATACTCAAAGGGTGCATATGGAAGCCACACACTGCTAGCACGAATGATACACCCTGACCCAACCCCCACATCGATCCTAAAGATCACTACACCTGATGGGGGACGCGAAGTTTCACAATGGTGGATCAACAAGGAATTCTAGGTCTGTATTCGGCCCTGCCCCCTCCCAAGCCAATTGAGATTGTAGCATTCTTACAACCGGCAACGCTTCCGAGAGTGCAGGCGGCTGATTGTGAGGTACTAGCTGTGCCCATTACAGTGAATGAAATCCGGGGGGCCATCAAAGAGCTAGCCAAAAATAAAATACCAGGATCTTATGGACTTCCTGTGGAATTTATATTCCACATATGCTGCCTCACTGGTCCCACACCTTGAGAAACTTTACAACGCCTCTCTCGTCGCTGGCTCACTAACCAGTTCCACTGAGGAGGCAATAGGTTTTACTTTACTGAAACCTAATAAACCTCCTGTGGAGTTATATTTGTATAAACTGCTGTCTCTGTTAAACACAGAATACAAAATACTGAGTAAGATCCTGGCCAGGCGACTACTACCATTGTTACCACAATTTATTAATGTAGACCAATGTGGATAGGTTCCCCTTCCCAACACCTCATTAAACATATGGCGGCAGTTTAAAATAATGGACGCAGCCTGGTACCCTTATCTATACACTGACTGCTTGTCCCTGGATATCCGGCAAGCCTTTGATACTCTGGGTGGGATTTTATGCTAGCGGCTCTGGCGCATTCTAAGATACCTCATGCCTACATTAAATGGGTTAAACTACTTTATTCGGCCCCCACAGCCAGGGCGAGGATGGGTACGCACATTTCAGATTCATACCCGGTCTGGCAGGCTACACACTAGGGATGCCCTCTGTCCCGCTCCTCCTCATACTGGCTATTGAACCACTAGCACAATGGATTCACCAGGAACCTAGACAACAGGGAATGCTGACAGGTACTCCAGTTCATACTATATCGCTCTACGCAGACAATATGACACTGTATTTTAAGGATATTCTGGAGGATTAGACAGCCATGGCCAAATTGCTCTCCACTTTTGACAGATTGTCTGGTTTACGTATCAACACAGATAAATCTTGTATTTACCCTTTTACAGACACATACATAGCACCAGTGTTTGCCCTGGGAGAATTGCAGATACCAATAGCCAAACGAACCATCCATTAGCTTGGAATTCAGGTCTATAAAGAGGGTCCAGATCTGTTGGAGGGTAACCTGGTTCGCACAGTAACAACACTCAAAACACAGACAGTCTTCTGGATTACCTTGCCCCTTTCCAAGGCTGGTCGCCTAGCCCTGGTGAAAATGGTGCTGCTGCCACGCCTACTGTACCATTTTGTGAACCTACCTCCTATCATATTGTTGTGGATGTTCAAGTTGCTAAATACGCTCCCTATAGATTTGGTGTGGGGACATGGACGCTGCTCAGTTAGCCTGGTGAAGTTACAGCTGCCTTCGGATAAGGGAGGGGTGGGAGCCCCTGATTTTAAAGCCTATTAAATGGCTGGTCAGCTGTAGTGGTTGTCCTTTGGCTAGCAGGGCATAATTTGACCGAAATAAATTACACAATGGCCCAAATTAGCCAAGGTCAGGCACACAGATTAATATGTCCCGCCACTACACTGATCCATGTAGATTCTTTAATGTTACGCACATCATTAACATACTGGAGGATTACAAGGAAGTATACAGCCATAAAAGTGCCCTATGTACCAGATATACAACTCTATGAACTACCTACGTCTGACGGCACATTGACAGCGTGCAGGTTCGGCCCCTGGGAACAGGCAGGAGAAACGATGGTTGGGGCACCGTTTGCAGATGGCATGTTAATTATCCATAATAATTTTGTTCAGGCTCAGGGGTTGCCTGAAACACAGTTCCAAACCCATGCTAGTATCGTCCGATATGGATGCAAAAATTGGGCAGTGGATGGGCGCGAACCTATGGTACATGAATTTCTGCAAGCACTACACACTATGGGTCATGAACACCATCACATGTGTTGATTATCCTGTAGGCTCCGAGGGCATCTTATGGTACCACTCACAGCACTAAAAACCAAATGGGAGGTGGACCTTGCCAGGTAAATCTCAGACAAGGAATCGGCTGGTGTGATAGAATACCCCATAAAAATCTCACGCAATGCCAGATTTAAATTCATTCTGTTTTTAACACTGCATGGAGAATATTTAACACTCCATAGACTCCATCAAATGTTTACGACGGCATCCTCGGAGTGTCCCCATTGCCAAGTCCAGGAAGCTGACTTGCTGCACATGTTATGGGGTTGCCGCCAAATGTCCACTTACTGGGAAGGAATCACAACATCTTTGGAGGAGCTGACGGGACAGCACCGGTGGCATAACCCTGTGCAGAGTATTCTGGGGTTGCCCCCTAGACCTAAGGGCTCTAAGTTAGTAACTAGGTTCACGAACATGGCACTGTTGTTGGCCAAGAGGTCAATAACAAAACAGTGGAAATCCCCAATGGCCCCTATGGTGGAGGACTGGTGTGGGGAGATTCAGAGAAGGGGCCTTGCGGAAAGCTAACCTCTCAGACGGGAAGAATATAGAGGTATGTGTAAGATACCTATTTCAATGGAATTGGATGTATTTTAAAGCGCAGGAGCAGGAGACTTAATGGGTAAGACCACCATGGGCAGGTAGGGACTGAATCACGGATGTATCATTGCAGTTGGCCACGGTCTATGGTCAACTCTGCACACGGTGTGATGGACACCCCATGGCTGAGCCCAATAGTGGCACAGTAGTATGTCCCTGGTCCATAAAGCACAACATATATTCACCCTGCACAGACTTGAGATGATGAGCATTATATATCAATCAATACGCACACACACTACCCTCTGAACACATTCAGGCAACATAATAGATGGCTTTGTTTAGTTCCTTAGTTGGGGGTGGGAGAGGGCAGGTAAATTTGATCAAACTCTGTATTCTAACTAGGTAACCTTGTAATGTCATAAGAAAGATGTCAAATGTATTCTTGGAACAACTTATCATTACGAGGACTGCAACAGTGATTGATTAATGTGTACTGCATGTACTACATTTAAAAATGCAATAAAATCCGTCTTAAAAAACAAAATACAGATATACTAGAATCCAGTGTAATACCATTTACCCAATGCCAATTAACCCCACTAGCCCCCTTGATATACACTGATGCGCCTGGCTTTATCTTAACCATCCAGTCCATTGTAGTCCAAACCATTTTATCCATATTTTATCATACTTCTGGGGACAACCCCTCCCCACATACATTGCTTCCTTCAGTTTGCCACATCAGTCCATGCCTCGTGTCCGGGCTAACACAACGGGGGCTGCGGAGGATGTGCAGTAGTGAGCTATATCACATTTTGCTATGATTATGCCAAGATCCACCAGAGATCTATCTCCCCTGGAACCCCCAAAATCCTCCAGAATTCCCAACATTGTAATGCGTGGATTTGATTCGATGGGGGCCCCCACCACCGCAGACAGAGTACTGAGAATAGCAATCCAATAGGTGTGAACCACTAGGCATTTCCAAACCATATGGAAGAAGTCACCCATCGGGTCGTGACATCTAAGGCAGGCGAGGGAGCTACGGACACCAGCCTTCTAGAGAAGACAGGGTGATAAATAGGATTGATGGAGATATCATCATTGTATGAGACGGAGTCTGGACGATATTGTCAAGATCCGAGGGGGGGCATACATGCATCTCTCCAAACAGCTTTGTCAAGCTCCTCCTCAAGGCCTTCCCTTTTAACTGAAAAATCATATAGCATTGTTGGGGAGTGAATGACCAGTGACCTGTAGATTTGGGATATCCCACCTGCTCCCAGGTGTCCCATAAGTATCCCTGCACTCTAGGGGGGCTATACTCGAGGATGTTCTCCAATTCTGCTTGATGCGGTGAGGGGGCATGACGAAGCTGGAGGTAATGGAAGAACTGGGAAGCTGGCATTTGGAACTCTGATCTGAGATCTTGAAAGGACTTCATGTGATCCTATTTCTAGATATCACCCAATCTTGAAATTCCTATAGAGTTCCATCCCCAAAAGCCCTTCAGTGACGATACTTGGACCAAACATCTACTCTCCTACAGCTGAGTTTCTAGAGTAAATTTACAATTCCACCCTATCCTACGACGTACGTCTCTCCATGTTTGGAAGGCTACTTGGGTTTTCTCAGGGAGAGAGGAGGGGACAGGGATTCCATGCATAAAGCCTAATACCCTGACTAGATCCAACAGAGCCAACTTGCATCTGTAGTCTGGGTCGTCCCATCCTCCATGTAGCCAGTCATTGATGGGAAGAAGGTGTGCCGCCTAGTAGTACAGTCTCATGTCCACCCATCATATGTTGTGAAAATACCTTTCCCACAAGCAACCCTTTGGGTCTTACTGGCCCAGATACATGTGTGTCCCATGGCCTGAATTGCTTTGAACCACGTACATGGCAAATGAAAGGGGAAATTTTGTAAGACATAAAACAGTCTAGGGAGGATCATCATTTTAACCAAGGTGATATGGCCCATAATGGTAATGGGGAAAACAGTCTACGGTGACAGGACGGAGGTTTAAGCTCCATGTGAGGTCCGGTTCCCAGGAGATATGCACCCCAAGATATAAGAATCTGATCTGCCGAATTGGGATCTGGGTCTGCCAGGACTTGTCTTGCCGGTCACCTCTTAATGGGTCCAGTAGGGACTTATTCCAATTAACTTGTAGTCCTGAGGCCTCCCCAAATAACCCCAGTATCTGGAGGAGTCTGGGCCCTGTTTTAGACAGGCAGCACATAAACAGCAACACGTTGTCGACATAGAAGGCTTCATTGTCCTCCATGACAATACCCCAGTCAAAGTCCGAGACCTCAGTATCACACCTGATCCAGGCTGCTAGGGGCTCAATGGCTAGCGTGAATAACAGCAGAGAGAGGGGACAACCTTGTCTGGTGCCTTATCATATAGAATATTCTGGTAGAGAATACAGTTAACCCGTACTCGAGCCCGTGGTCCAGCATATAGGACTTTTACAAACGTACAAAATCGGGCCCCGAAACCCAACTTCACCAGGATTTCCTCAAGATAGGAGAAGTCGACCGTATCAAAGACCTTTCTGAAATCAAATTAAAGTAGGGCGTCCGGACCCCTAAAGCTTTTATGCAGGATAGAGCCACCTGGACTCTACGAATACAATTCCTAGTCACGCTGGGGGGAATCCACACTGGTCTGGGTGAACTAGCTGAGAAATAACCGTGAGTAAGCAATTGGCCAGTAGATTGGCATACAGCTTAACTTCGCTGTTATAGGGAGATGGGTCAAAATGAAGCACAGGCCACCAGTGAACGGCCCAGCTTGGGCAGGACTACAATTGTGGTGTGATCAATATTGGTGGGAAAGCAATGTCCTCTGAATATAGTTGGAACAGAGGCAGGATAATGGTGGGGCAAAGCCTACGATACAGCTCGACTGGAAAGCCATCTGGGCCTGGAGTTTTGCCAGGGTTCAATTCTGAATGGGCTTTTCCGATCTCTTCCAGTAAAGTATCCTGGTCAAGGGCAATCCTGTGGGAACCTGTCAAACAGGACAAGAGAATGTCCGAAACCATAGGGGATATCGACTTGTGTTCTGGTCAGGGCACTGGGGCATAGAGGGTCTCGTAATATTGGGCAAAGGCAAGGAATCCTCAATCCACCCCCCAGGAGACGTTCCATAGCTGGGGTATAACTCTGTACTTACAATAGCACTCAACAAGCCAGTGCAGTAGCTTGCTGGCCGTGTCTACCCATCCATATACCCGTTGCTGGCATGCCATCCAGCACTGGCGAGCAGCATCCAAACAGAGCCGATGAAGGGAGGCTCTGTCCAGCTCTAGCTGGTGTCACGCCAGGTCGGACAGGGCAGTCGGCCCTCTACACTCTCTGCAGAGTATCGAAACCTTCAATTCCGTTTTGCGACTGAGTTTGTCTGAGTTGAAACCCTGAATATAAGAGTGACCCACACCCCGCAGAAAGGCCTTGCCTGTTTCCCAAAGGACCTCTTTCGAGGCAACGGATCCCTTGTTCAGCTCCAGGAAAGCCTGAAATTCTGTTAGTAAGTGGAACACCAACTTTCCATCTTGCGGAAACCAGGCTTTGAGTCGCCACATTGGATGTATACCATTGTGTTGGCATCAAAACAAAGGAGGACTATGGTGTCATCCGACAGGCCCTAGGGTAGAATTTGTGCCCCTGAGCTACATAGGAGATCATCTGCAGGGAGGAACAGATAATCAAGGGGGGACCTGGACCCATGGGCTGCAGAAACATGAGTATAGTCCATGGCATCAGTATGCCAAACCCGCCAAACATCGCCCAGACCGAGTCCCTGTCCCTGGTCATCCAACCCTCTGCTGTGTCTGGGAGTCCTGTCATGTGGACCACACCAGTCCCTATGTCCCATGATGTCCTTAAAGTCTCCTCCCACAACTGTCACACTTTGGGGGAGCACCGCCATCAATGTCCTGAGGACTTTCAGCATGATCTGGTGTCGGACTGAGTGGATAAATACATTTACTATGTTACACTGTCCAGTGTGCCCTCAGGTATTTTATAACGTCCCAAGGGGTTGTGTTTGACCTCAGTGATGACCAACAGTAGTGCTTTACGCAAGAGAATAGCCACCCCACCAGATCCCCTAACATGCCCCGCATGATGTACCCTATTGTATCCCTTACGGGCTAGGAAGAGGCAGTTTTGCCCCTGTATGTGGGTTTCCTGTAAAAGGAATATCCTCAGCGTGTGACGTTGCAAAAAGAGGAATGTCGCCCTCCACTTAATGCGCTCAAGGAGACCATTGACATTCCATGTCTTTACTGTCAGAGATTGAGTCATGGGAATGGCAAGAGCAATGATATTTGGTTCCCACATGCATACCTACATCAACCCTGGGGTGGACCGACAAAAGAGAGGACGTGGTGGCCATTCCGCAACAGGACTGGGAACATCAGAGTTTGTGACACTGGATAAATCGCCAAGCAGAACTGTACAAACCAAAAATAAACATCCAAAACAAACCATTCCCCCCAAACTTCCACACTCTATACTTCCAACCCCTAAGAAGCATCTGTCCCCCATTACCAACTGTTTATAACCAACTAAAGAATATGAGGGATAGGTGTACCTAGGCAAGTTCCCCCCTCCACTATGCTCCAAACCACAGTTAATTATATCATAGCAGGATGCACTGGTGCTGGTATACGAATGGCATCGAAACTGCATTGTGCCTGGTCAGCCCAAACCCTGGTCCATATGAGGATCCAGGGTCGCTTGGATCACGCCCCCTAATTGTTGACCCTTCTCTCCCTTGGAGTGCATAGTCAATTATAGTTCCTAGCGTCCCACTTGTCTGCGGCGTGACCGCCTCTGTTGGTGTCCACCCTGTGACTCACCAGGGCCTCGGCCCAACTTATTGGAGGCCTCAGAGGATCCCCATCGTGGTGGCAGATTAGCTGTAAGTGGACACTGCTTGGTGAGCCAAGTCCATGCCTCCTTTGGAGATTCGGAGAAGATGGTCTTGTTCGCATGAACGACCCATACCGTGGCAGGATAAAGGAGCATGTAGGTGCATGGCGTGCAGCTTGAGTTTGACTTGGTCAAAGGATTTACATTGCATTTGTACCCAGCGGGTGTAGTTCAGGAAGATAAGAACATGGCCAGTTTGGAATGAAAGGTCTTTTGCGGTTCGGGCACCCCGGAGAATCGCATCCCGGTCTTTATAGTTCAGGAAACTAGCTATCATCAGTCTGGGTGGTGCTCCAGGCGAGGGCTCCTGGGACAAGAATCGATGCACTCGTTCAATGATGAAGCAGGATGAAAGGTGTTTGGATTCAATCCAGGATCTGATCCACTGTTCAAGGAATGCCCCTGACGTCTGGCCTTCCGAGCCCTCAAGAAAACCGATGAAGAAAAGATTACTGCAGCGATACCATTCACAGCATGTGTGGCAGGCTGTCTATGATGGCTACTCCTGGTCCACCATCCTGGGGAAGCCACGCTATCAGCCGCAGCCATACTCTCACAGCCTTGGGTCTCCAAGGAAGATGAAAGCGGCTTCCGATGTTCCTACTGCCGCCATAGTGTTGCGGCAGCTGTTAACGGGGCGCATAAGGCACCTCAGCACCCGTAATAAGCGGTAAGGGAACAGCGGGTGCGGTAGCTCAGAGACTTGCACCTGCTATACTGGCCATCTAGATATATAAGAAAAAGGAGGAGGAAGCCCATATAACACTCTAGAGCCTGGGCTACACCATGAACATGGATCACTGAAATATTATCGACGGTCACATTATCGACTTGCTAAAATATCGTTGAGAAATTATCGACGACAAAAATATCGACTTTGTATACTTATTACACCAACTACAAAAATATCGAGTCAAAAATATCGACTCTTTAGAATATCGAGTACATAAATATCGCCTTAATAAATATCGACTACAAATATATCGTTTTTAATGAAATTACCCCTAACACTACAAAAATATCGACTACTAAAATATAGAGTACAAAAATATCGTTTAAAAAAAATACCGAGTTCTTTTTTGTACCCTTTCATGTCTAAAATACCATATTAATCGTCAATACAAGTTATTGCTCTATACAAAAAACATTTTACATATAATACCTGTTACTTTTATAACATTCCTATTTATCTACATTTGCTATACATTCTATTAAATGCGTTCTATCATTTGAAAAATATTCTTTACATTTAACTAACATTTTCATTATTTTTTTTCACTTACACATATATTTTATTTAACAACTAACCTGCTTTAATGCGGAAATCACCACATACCACCATTCTCACATCAACAAACACACCAATTAACAAAAAAAAATTCAAACTAGCCTATGCAATGCTTCATTTCATCCTACAACCAATCAAATCAAAGCACACAAAATACACATACTATAAAAGGGATACATGCATTCTACCATTTGTTGCTGCTAACTCTATAGAAAGAAGATGCCAACACTCTGAAGATTTTGTTCCTGAACAAACATCTTTAAAGATCCAGCTCACTAGCTAATTATTCAAGTAAGTTACAGTGCATTATTTAGAAATCTAAATTAGTAGTCTACTATTTTACTTATATCTCCTAACTCTTGCACTTATTTAATTTTTATCTCCTCCTACATTTCTGATAGAAACTACTCCAAATAATTTCCTAATACATGCTCCTATTTCTTCACCTGGAAAATCAGATAGTAAGTATATATTAATGCTCTGTTATACACCAACTGCTGTTTTTAAACACTATTTCACAAGATTCATTCTTTATTTTAAACATTTTATTCACAGATATTCTGAGATTTTCCTATTTCAACACTACAAATGTATAAAACTACACTAATTAAACATGTAAGTATATATGTTTTTGTTAGTAAACACCCAATATTAAAAATGCTATTTTCTAAACAACATATCTTGCATATTACATCTTCCCTACAGATCCAATAAAAACATCCAACATCAACTATACCAAAAGACAAGACTACCCTTGTAAAAAATGTAAGTATACTTGTAATTTGTCTAAAACTTCCGAAATAAACTAAAACTATGTTCTTAACACCATGTTATTTATTTTATATTTCCTCTACAGATATTCTGAATACATCATACATCTATTCTACCTACAGCAAACAAAACTACTTATTTAGAAGTTTGTATACTTTTAAATATTTCCAATTTCCCAACGGTTCCAAATATTATTTATAATATTTTACATTTATTTATTCTATCTTCTCTACAGATCTGAACTTTACTACCTTGATGTACTCCACCAAATACTACAACTCAACTATTTAAACAAGTAAGTATATGTAATGTTTACATCAAATGTACTACTAAGCAAAATAGAAAACTGCTTTTTCCTAGGAAAAACGTTTGTTATGTGTAAACATTAACTTAGCATTTCTATATTTTCATACCAACAGTAAATAAAGAAATACATACAAGAAAATCCTTCAAAATACAGTTCTGCATTTGTGATTACTACTTTTAGTAACTGTAAGTATAAATACATCATTAATTATGTTTGCACCACAAAGTGAAATATATGTTTTTTGATTTTGTTTCTTTCTACTCTTTCCTAGAACAAGTAAAACAAAATGACAGAAGGTGCAGAATTTGTTATGTCACAGAAAAATAAATTACTGTTATGTTATATGGGTTATGTTTATAATCAGGAAAGACAAAGTGGTAGAAAAGTTTTCTGGAAATGTACCAAATATTACTCAAACAAATGTTATGGAAGGGCTACTACTGAGGAAACTAATGTGTTATTTACCAGGGAACACAATCATCCCCCCAATGTCACAGAAATTGAAATAAGAGATGCTTTAGAAAGTATAAAAACTGCTAGCACACAAAGTGATAAACCAACAACACAAATCCTTAAAGAAGAACTGTTAAAAGTCCCAGCCCATGCTTCAGGTCAACTACCCTCTATTGACTCCCTTAAACGCACAATTGCATACACTAAAAGACTCACTACCACAACCCAACCCAACCCTACTACTTTTGAGGAAATTATTATTTCACCAGAAATGTGCATCACACACAATAAAGACAAATTTATCCTTTTTGACAATGAAAGCAGTACAAACAGAATCATAATGTTTGCAACTGCAAGTAATTTAAGAAAAATCCAACAGTGTCCCCAATGGATGATGGATGGAACATTTAAACCATGCCCAAAACCTTTTTATCAACTATATTCCATCCACGGTTTATACCATAACTATAACATCCCTTTCATTTACTGTTTGCTACCTAACAAACAGCAAAACACTTATACAGAAATATTAAATGTTCTCAAAAATGAAATCAATAATTATTTTCCACAAAAAATAATTATTGATTTCGAATTAGCTATGATTAATAGCATTTTGAAAACATTTCCCCACACAGCAATCCAGGGTTGCTACTATCATTTCAATCAGAGCATATGGAGACATCTCCAGAAATCAACTTTAAGTATTCTATACTCAACAGATAGCACCTTTGCCTCTCAAATTAAAAAATTGATAGCACTGGCCTACGTTCCTGTTACCGATGTAGCGGAACACTATAATTTATTAATTGACAGCACATATTACAAGAGGAATGAAGATAAACTAACCCCATTACTGGACTATTTCGAAGATACTTGGGTGGGAAGGTTGCACAGATCTGGACATCGACGCCAACCCAAATTCCAAATCCCTTGGTGGAATGTCTATCTTAGTACTTTAAACCAAGAGGCTAAAACAAACAACAGTGTAGAAGGGTGGCATAATGCTTTCCAAGCTACCACAAGCAGAGCCAACCCCACATTCCATAACCTACTAGAAGCTTTGAAAAAAGAACAAAGCTATCAAGAACTAAGAATGGAACAATCTGTGACACAAATTGGTCCAAAACTAACTAAACAAACTAAACAAATGTTCCGACTACTGCAAAGTCAAGTCACACTATATCCTACAACTAGAGGATTAGAATACCTGTCAATAATAGCTAAAAGCCTACTATAAAAATGTCTACAAAATATACTAATGTCTTCTTACAATAATGGTAAATATAAAAATCATAAACATTTCTAAACAATTATAAATAATACATATTTGTTTAAGAAACTTATCAAAATTTTGGACATTATTTCTGAACAAATATGCAATATTTATAATTACATCACACATACACATTACATAAAGATCGACATTTCACACCCAATAAAAAAAGTACTTTAAATACTGACAATTTTTGTAGATGAAAAAGACGTAATGAAGCAAAATACAATCCAGACAATCCATTGCAATGTAGGACAATTCCAATATGGGAAACCCTCAAAAACCCGAAAATTATGTAAAAATGAAATAAACGCTCCAGGAAATCCCGAAAACAGTAGTGTGGACACTTTAGTATTTAAAGTGATATACACACAACTTTTAAAAAACGGTCACGCATATCAATGTATCAATCCAATACGAAACCCTCCAAAAACCCGACAAACTGTTTAAAAAATTTAAAATCAGCTCCTGGCAAACACGAAAAACAGGAGATACATGTCAAAATATAACCATAATAAGTCATACATTAGTTTCTCCGGAAAAAACACGCTTCCTTCCATGTAGTTTTCATGCGAGGAACCGGAACCTGTAAAAAAACATACATAACGAAACCCACCCACAAATAGCCCATAACATTTGTAAATACACTCACAATTAACATTAACCATGTAAGAAGACATTTCCTAACACTTAAAATAACACTAGAACTAAAACATACACGACGCATCTATAACGACGACATTTCACCTAAACGCTACATAAACAATTCATACATACACACAAAAACACTACACAGTTCGAATATACCCTCAAACATTACCACTCAGTTATAAATTGTATGTAAAATTAACCTTACCTCTCTCCACGCGAAGCAACTCCCAACCGCGAGCTTCTCCAGTCCTGAATGAAGCGCAATAACCTTACGCGGTAAAAAAGTAGTCCCCTTAAACCATTTTTGAAAAGGTATCATAGAAAATACAATGTTATAGTAAAAAAATATAATACATACACATTGTTATTTTAACAAATTAATACACTAGACTCATTATAATTTAAACTGTTTAAAAAATATAAATATATTTAATATTAATTAATATATAGTAATTATTATATATTAATAATATTAAAAAATTATGTAACACTTGAAATAATATATGTAAATAATTTCTTATTGTGTACATTTATTGGAATAACTTTGTGTTTGTTTATAACTAAACATTATAATTGTTTATGGTAATAATTAATAATAATAAATAATATAACTTATTTATTGTTATTAATAAAAAAATTATAACCATTTAATATATAAACAATGCCCTGAAATAATGTATTTTTATTTCTCTGAATGTATGTTTTTCAGAAAAGAATAGATAAATGATTATGTTTAGTAATTAATAATAATAATAATAAATATATTTGTTATTATTTATATTAATTATTACAAAATGTTTGATTATAATTTCTAAGTATTATAAAAGTATATAATTGCATAAATAATATTTTGCCAATACCAGATATTATTATTAAACATATTCTTCCCCTATACAGTTATAAAGTTTACAACATAATATATTTATATGTTTCATTTAAAAACAACATTGTCTGAAATATGTACCAAAAAATGCCTTCATTTGTATTTCCATATCTTGAGCAAATATAATAATTGTCATGTTACTTTATAAAAATGTAAATTTAAAAAATAAATATTTAATAATATTAATATATAATATTAACATTATTAAATATAAATGGAAGAAGCTGAAAAAAAAATGGTTTTTTATTTATTTCAATATAAATACTAGTTACTCAAAGTTAATGATGATAAATATGTTTATTTACAGAAAAAATGTTGTTAAATAATTTTGTGTGATAATTTACAACATGTACATAAATGATAATATGTTATTCTGCAAATACTACATTTCAAAAAAATGTTATGTTCTTTTTGATTGTGATTGTATTGTAGTACACATAAAAAAAATTAACATTTTTAATAAAGTTTTGTGAAAAAAACCATTTTGCATTATTTTGTAATATAATAACACGGTAATGTACAATTATATGCAAATGTGCTGGACACTGACCAATTAATATTTACTATTGCTACTCCAGTCAAGCTAATATCATGGAAGGTGCTGGACACTGACCAATAATTATTTACTATTCCTACTCCAGTCAAGCTAATATCAGGGAAGGTGCTGGATAGAGACCAATGATTAATTACTATTCCAACTCCAGTCTAGCTAATATCAGGGAAGGTGCTGGACTCATAAAAAAATTATATTCCTATTCCAACTCCAGTGTAGCTAATATCAGGGAAGGTGCTGGACACAGAACAATTATTAATTACTATTCCTACTCCAGTCAAACTAATATCAGGAAAGGTGCTGGACACTGACCATGTATAAATTAGGATTGCTACTTTAGTATAATGTTATTGTATAAAATTTTGTCAAATAATTATATATTTTTTATTAATTTTATTTACATTTATTTTTATTATATTTTTTGCAGAGTAGTACTAAATTTATTTTTTTGCAGAAAAATTTGCAACTTTTTGTCACTAAAATTTATTCAATTATTTTTAATATTTATATTATTTTTTTGCACACTTTATATTCCTAATACTAATATTATGTTGAATGTATGACATAATATCGACAGACCAAATATCTACATACAAAAATATCGACACAAAAATATCTAAATAAAAAATATCGGAGTCATATCTTCATAAAGCTATGTACAAAAATATAGAAAAAAT
This sequence comes from Lissotriton helveticus, assembly GCF_964261635.1. Taxonomy (NCBI): domain Eukaryota; kingdom Metazoa; phylum Chordata; class Amphibia; order Caudata; family Salamandridae; genus Lissotriton; species Lissotriton helveticus. Next base: position 966,121,782 of record NC_136070.1, read on the forward strand.
AATATCGTAGTACCAAAAATTCGAATTTAAAAATATCGTATTTTTAAAAGTATTATTAATAATGTAAAAATAATTGTAAAATACATAAAATTGTACAAATATTAAATAAAAACATTAAAACATATTTAAAAAATTAAAACTAATACATATACATTTAAAATAAATTAAAAACGTAATAATGTAATGTAATTTTTTTTTTAATTTCATTTCATTGATTTAATATAAATTTATTTTATATTTACCCTGTACGCCTGTACCCCAAAAACCCAATACTGACCCTGAACCCTAAAAATATCCCTGTACCCCAAAAACCCAAAACTGACCCTGAACCCTAAAAATACCCCTTTATCCAAAAACCCAAAACTGACCCTGAACCCTAAAAATACCCCTTTACCCAAAAACACAAAACTGACCCTGAACCCTAAAAATACCCCTTTACCCAAAAACTGAAAACTGACCCTGAACCCAAAAAATACCCCTTTACCCAAGAACTGAAAACTGACCCTGAACCCTAAAAATACCCCTTTACCCAAAAACAGAAAACTGACCCTGAACCCAAAAATATACCCCTTTACCCAAGAACTGAAAACTGACCCTGAACCCTAAAAATACCCCTTTACCCAAGAACTGAAAACTGACCCTGAACCCTAAAAATACCCCTTTACCCAAAAACTGAAAACTGACCCTGAACCCAAAAATATACCCCTTTACCCAAGAACTGAAAACTGACCCTGAACCCTAAAAATACCCCTTTACCCAAGAACTTAAAACTGACCCTCAACCCTAAAAAATACCCCTTTACCCAAAAAACGAAAACTGACCCTGAACCCAAAAAATACCCCTTTACCCAAAAACTGAAAACTGACCCTGAACCCAAAAATATACCCCTTTACCCAAGAACTGAAAACTGACCCTGAACCCTAAAAATACCCCTTTACCCAAGAACTTAAAACTGACCCTGAACCCTAAAAAATACCCCTTTACCCAAAAACCCAAAATTGACCCTGAACCCTAAAAATACCCCTTTACCTAAAGACTGAAAACTGACCCTGAACACTAAAAATACCCCTTTACCCAAAAACCCAAAACTGACCCTGAACCCTAAAAATACCCCTTTACCCAAAAACCCAAAACTGACCCTGAACCCTAAAAATACTCCTTTACCCAAAATAATTAATATTATTTAATTACCAATTAATTATTAATTAACAATAACAAAGAAGTTAATATATTAGCACATTAGCTGTAATTAATTTAATGTAATAATTAATATTATTTTTTCCCAATTAATTAATTAACAATAACAATATATTATATATAAAAAAATTACTCTAATTAATGTAATTAACTAATTAATATTAATTAATTACCAATTAATTACTAATACAAAATGTGTACACAATTATATTAATTAATTAACTAATTAATATTAATTATTTACCAATTAATTAATAATTTAAAATATTTACAAACATATATTAATCAATTATTTATTTTAAATTACTCCCCACCCTTATCCCCTATTAACCCAACATCCCGCTCCTAAACATTAACTACAATTTATAACAATAACAAAGAAGTTAATATATTAGCACATTAGCTGTAATTAATTTAATGTAATAATTAATAATATTTTTTCCCAATTAATTATTTAACAATAACAAAATAATATATATATTAAAATTACTCTATTTAATGTAATTAACTAATTAATATTAATTATTTACCAATTAATTACTAATAAAAAATATGTACAAAATTATATTAATTAAATAACTAATTAATATTAATTATTTACAAATTAATTAATAATTAAAAATATTTACAAACATATATTAATTAATTATTTATTTTAAATTACTCCCCACCCTTATCCCCTATTAACCCAACATCCCGCTCCTAAACATTAACTACAATTTATATTACTATTAATAATTATTTTTATTTTTTTTACCTTTTTTCTACATATTATCGATATTTTTTACTTTGACTATTTATCGATATTTTGTCTAGTCGATTTTTTAGAGTCGATATTTTTGTACTCGATATTTTTTATCATTATTTTAATCGATATTTTTCCCAACGATATTTTATTATTGTCGATATTTTTAACTCGATATTTTGTCCATTCGATATTGTGGAGTCGATATTATGTCTAGTTACCCATGAACATGTGTCAAAAGGGGAAATGGCTCTAGCAGGATAGATATACAAAACATTTCTAGAGAACCCAACTTTTCGTTTTTGGTCTCTGGCGAAATTACTCACCTAGTATAATTCATTCATTTTTTCAAAAAGAACATATGTAATATTTTGATGGAATTTGTGAAAGTATTGCTGTGCAAATTAAAGGAAGACACTGACTTAGACATGATTTTGTAATTCAAAGCATTTACTTAGTCAATTGGTATTTCTAAGCAACAAATGGTGAATCACAACACATTATTAATGCTACAATCTGTAAATTCATTATATAGGCTTATATCTGAATTGAGACAAAAAAGTGTTAACAAAAATTAGATGACTGGGGTGTCCGCCAATAACAAATGATAGACCCTTCTTTGGGCTTCAGCAGAAAAACTGTCTCTAGGTACTAACACAAATTCATATTAGACCAATTTATACACCACTCAAATTAATTGAGTCCAAAATTGGTTTTATAGTCTAAACCCCGATGGGTTATTTTCTTTCTTGAAGATGAATAGTGTTGGTCCTAATAGAGAAAGTCGAGGCATTTCAGCCTCCAAATATGGCCTCCTCAGGACAATGCGGGACTGGAATGACCCAATCTACAGTTGGTTGTATCTAAAGTAAGGAGCTTTCCAGTGAGGAAACTCCGGGGAGTCTTTGCGTATTTCAAGATCAAATGTCAGTGGGGTAAATAATATGAGAAAAAAAAACACGGCGCCAGGAACATGCGTCCTTCCAAGTTCTGTGTGGTAGGGGAAAAGACAGCCAACTCTTTTAAATGTTCTTCCAAACGGTATGCAAATTGCCTGGAAAACTAATTTGGGGCGCGTCTGCGATCCTCAACCATTCGGCAATGCCCCCAATTTTGGATTTCTTTGCAATTTGCTGGTGCCTGTATCTTCTTCCAAAATGATCCACAATACATGCCTGTCAATCGCCATCCACTAATGATTCTTCTGCTATGTCCTAACCTGTGATTTCAGGTAAGAAGCTTGACTGCACCATCCTTCTTCTCTACTAGCCAGCCTTGCCACATTTTTCAGATAAAAATGCAAGCCATTTTTTCATTTTTTGAGATTCTAGAAGGGCTCAGAGCAGGGTTGAACTGGGACAGAAAATAGGCCAAGGCACTAAAACAAAAGTGTCCCCCTGTTAACAAATCTTAAAAAGTGGTCTACATTTGCAAATGGGGCAGATTTGAAAATTAAGAGACACTCTGTACAATTGTATTGCAACATATGCATTTGTGCTTGCTTCAGGAAATGTTTGTAGTAATATTATGGAAATCAATAGTAAAATCCGGACCTCGAGACCATAAAACAGGCCCACGAACAACCAAAATATCTGCACACATACTAACCTGTCAGACCAGCCCTTGGATGGCTTGGCGAGCAAAATAACGATGGATTAAACCCAGATCTGTGACTGGGGGTGAATGTTTTGCCATTGTGCAACATTCCGTCCATCCTCTTGTGTGTTTTTCTGTCCACCCTATGTGGGAAGGGTATGCCCAGACGTGGGTCCTGTGCTCACTAGGCAACTGGAGTCAAGCTATCCTGGCTGAAGACGTCTGGTAGCCAGAAATTGGATGTAGGTTCCTCGATTCTGGTACAGGGAAGACGTGGCTTGGCAGTTCGAGCTGGACTGTTCCCATGAGGCACAGGGTCAAGACTGATTTGCATGCGGCCATGCCTGAACTGGGGTGGCTTGATGAGCAAAATAACGATGGATTAAACCCAGATCTGTGACTGGGGGTGAATGTTTTACCATTGTGCAACATTCCGTCCATCCTCTTGTGTGTTTTTCTGTTCACCCTATGTGGGAAGGGTATGCCCAGACGTGGGTCCCGTGCTCACTATGCTACTGGAGTCAAGCTATCCTTGCTGAAGACTGCTGATAGCCAGAAACCAGTCCTAGAATGCTTGATTCCGGTCCAGGGAAGACAAGGCTTGGCAGTTCGGGCTGGACTGTTCCCATGAGGCACAGGGTCAAGACTTATTTGCATATGGCCATGTCTGAACTGGGGTGGCTTGGTGAGCAAAATAACGATGGATTAAACCCAGATCTGTGACTGGGGGTGAATATTTTGCCATTGTGCAACATTCCGTCCATCCTCTTGTGTGTTTTTCAGACCAGCCCTTCAGGCAGGGGCGTAACCAGGCCCGGACTGGCCGTTGTGGGCACCGGGCAATCCCCCGGTGGGCTGCACGGATGGGGGCCGGTTTGGGGCCACTGGAGGCTGTTCTGTTACAGGGCCGTTTTTGCAGCATAGCTGCAAAAACGGCCCTGTAACAAAATCGTCCGAAACCCGGCCCTGGCAAAGAGCGCTGCCGGCCTCCCCTCCCCCGGGGGGAGGGGAGGGGGGGCGGCGGAGCACTTTGCCAGGGCCGGTTTTGGTTCCCAGTCCGGCCCTGGGCGTAACACAGGCCCCTGCAGCCCCCGCGGTGCGGGGGGGGCCCTCACCCTCCAGGGTCCCCGTCAGCACCGCACTTCTGCTGGGGAGCTCTAGATTGAGTCCGGAGGGGGCCCCTTCACGTACCCTGCAGGGGGGGCCCTCAAGGTTCGTTACGCCACTGCCTTCAGGCACTGCCAGATTGCCTTCTAGGTCAACCCGGCCATGGCTCAGAGCAGGTAATTGAATAACAATCTGGGTATCATCCTGTGTTCGTTTTTAACATTTCAATTCAGCCTCTGATTACTTTAATAAACATTTATAAATAATCTGTAAAACTTTGAAATGTTTTTGAAGTCATTTATACATGCATAAACTACAAGTTAATATTTCAAACAGAAAGACTGGCCTCAGGGCTTTAAGTGTGCTGGGTCTCCCGGGTGCTGAGTACCAGCAGTTTTTTTTAGAAGGCCTTGAAACGGGTCTCTATCGGTCTCTCTTTTGTGCCCTGGCACAGGCGGTCCGTTTTTTCCGGACTGCACTGACAGGAGGCACATCAATGTGCGCTGCTCACACTGCTCACTGCTCACTTCTCACTAGTGATTAAGTTACAGCATGATGTCATGCTTGGTGACTGTTGTAGAGGAAGGGAAATCCTTTGAAGAGTGCCATTTTCTCTCTAGATTTCCCTTCTCTTTTTGAAACTCAGGAGCAGCAACATTGTCCTGGTGTCACCAGGGTTTTAAGTGGAAGCTTTTTCAATATTATACACAAGCCATAGTTGCTGCTAATCTATCTTATGCGACTAACAACCATTGACAAAGCCAAGAGCCCTGACTTGTGGTAGGTGTGATGTTAAAGGTTGTATCATATATCTGGATGCAATAACAGGAACCAGAAAAATAGAAGTCCTGCAGCACACTATGCTAAGCACAGATTTTTAGCCTATGTGTTTTTAAGCCACGCCCTTAATTAAATTAGCCACTCCCCTTTGAGAGACCCCCTCCCTCCCCCCCAGTTTCTCATCCCACTTAAAGCCCTGACTGGCCTTCTGGTATTTCTCTCGTAGGCTGCAGGCTAAGTTGGGCTAGGGACAGAACCATGCCCCACAGCCCTATCCTGCAGTGTGAGGTCGATGTTTCCTGTCCAGATCGAGGTAAAATGCTGGAAAGGTAACAACCATACTCCCACCTCACTCACATCAGCCCTGAAGTTCAGTGACTTGACACAACTACCCCAATCGGGTCTGCAAGTTTACGTCTTAATTAGTATGTTCGCAAGGGAGAAAGCCGAGGGATGAGTCGATAATGAAGGAAGCGAGGAAAGAGCAGCCGGTCACGGATCACAGGCATCCAGGAAAATTGGGAGCCAAGGAGTTGATAAAAAATTGAATGAATAGATTGGAGAGCGCGAGAACATCCTGAACGAACGTCTCCGTGATTGCTTCCTGCGCGCGCGGTCTGTTGGCGGCCCACGTTTAATCAGGTGCGCCGCCCGCGGCATTGTTGCAGGCCCGCTGCTCGCCTGGCGATGTGCGGGCTGCGGTTTATCTTGCAGTTGCAGCTTAATTAACAGGCTGGCAGGCCTTTTCCGCGGCTGAGATCTGACTCTGACATGGCGACTGCGTCCCCAGGCGCCCGCTGTTCCTTTTTATGCAATTTTAATTGACGACTTCGTGCACGCGACGTGTGCCAGATTGACAGACCGCAGCTGAAAGTGAAGTTTGAGGACGTCAGCGCGAGATAGTGCACGCAGGTGGCCGGAAACCAGGGCACCGTTCTGCAGTCTAGCATACAAAAGGTACAATGAGTGACTGAGCTGCTTTTCAGAGTCTCCAAGTACCTTTCCAACTTGCTCTCTCTCTCTCTCATACCTTTCAGAGCTTTATTTAGAACCCCAGGTAAAATGTAGGTGCAAAACCATCTGGGTATAAATAATATTTGCTCCTGAAAACAGGTGTGTTTTAATGGCGGGTAAATTATCACATTTACGGTTTTATTTCTTCATTTTATTAATTTATCCGGGTAGTTAGTTACCAGTACCATGAGCAGGAAGCTCTGACAAAAGGAGCGTGAGGATAATATTATGCAATTACGACTTGCACGTATTTTATCACTAGTGCATGGGTTTCAATTACCTTGTTACTCAATTCACTCAGTAGACCCCAGCCCACAATTGCAAGAGATCACCATGGGTGCTCCAGAGATGCTGATCGGTAAAATCCGTGAGGCAATGTGGTGCTAACGGTAGCACCAATAAACTGTAATGTGCAAAAGGTTTTCTTGCACTGAAAGTTGATGCAAATGCTGTGTGAAATACCTTTGCTTCATGTTGCGCTACCCCCCTAATAGTTTATGGAAAGTGGTACAAGGTGGGACAACACCGCCTCCCCTACAAAAACAGTTTTTCCAAAGTAAGGCAACCTGGATTTGCCTTGATCTGTTTCATACCAAATGAAACCAGGCGCAAACAAGGGCAGACAGAATATACAGCCAGATTAATCAAGCCAAAATCGGCTCGCAAAGGGCCAGATTCTGAGAATCTGGCCCTTTGCGAGCGCTATTTTTGCATTTGGGATTCATCATCCCAAATGCAAAAATCGCAATTCTAGAAATCGCTAAATTGCGAATAATTGCATTTAAGGAATCTCAATTTGAGATTCCTTAAATGCAATTCATGAACAATTCTAAAATTGCGAATTCGCAATCTGGGGCCGCTATTTACCGTGAAGTTTAACTACGTGGTAAATAGCGAAAACTTAGAAAAATGCACTTTAGTGCATTTTTCTAAGTTGTATGTTACACACATGTCCTTTGGACATGTGTGTGCGCAACACCAGTGTACATTACCATTTCAGGGCTGCTACAGGGTGTCCTTTGGACACCCTGGCACCCTTGAAATCGCTTCCATATTTGCGATTCGCTATTTGCTAATCGCAAATAAGGAATGACTCCCCATTCATTCCTATGAGCCTTTAGGCCCATAGGAATGAATGGGACACCCATTCCTTATTTGCGATTCGCAATTAGCGAATCACAAATAAGGAAGCAGTAGAAATCGCAAAAAATATTGCGATTTCTACATGCATCCCATTTTGCGATTCCTTAAAAATCGCTATTAAGGACTCGCAAAACAGGACTTTGATGAATCTAGGGGATAGTGTGATATTCTGAATAGCGTGTACTTTTTGGAAAATTATCCCGTTTAGAGGACATACCCTGCACATTTGTCTGCATGCACTAATTTGCACTGGAGGGTTTGCCTCAAGTAAACATTTTACTTAAGACCCTGCTCACATTTGTGCCAGGTTGCAATTATATTTTAGCACATGAGCGGGCAAAGATGTACTCAGCACATGACTCTTTCTTAATTTGCCGCTGTACAGAACATGTGACTGTGGGATCTCAGGCAGTGCCACCCTACCAGATTTTTAGTTAAACTGGCCCTCTTCGTGTCTGGATTCCAGCTAGAGTATGAATTGAGTTCAATCTCTATTCCTCTATAATTAGTGGGTCCTCTTTAATTGGATTACAGGTATGTAGGAGAGCAAAAACGAATGTCTTTAATCGATAATTTTCTCGCTTTGATGGAGGAATAATTACGAAACGGATACACCTGCTATTGCGACTGCAGAATTATACCCTGATGCTGTGCTGGAAATAACAATAATTTTTAATACCCAAACAAGAGGTACTAATTTTATGAAATTCAGAAGGATGAAAGGCGTTTATCAATGGTAGGTGGTTAATCCACTGACTGCTTTGCCACCTGTATACTCATTCCATAGTCTCTCTCTCTCTCTCTCTCTCTCTCTTCTATGACTCTCTTTAGAGGAAAATGTTATATTCATTAACAAATACACCCTGCTCAATTTACGGATTTATAAATGAATGTCAAATAAAGAAAATTACAGTAGTTCTCACCACGTAAAGAGGCAGCTGCCTATTACACGAATGCCTGGGCCTGGCAGTCTACAAAAATACGTGCCACTGGGGTCCACTGGCAACCACCGGTACAAACTAACCACTGCTCCGAACCCCTCGGTCATATAGAATGAAACACTTTCAACACAGGGGTATCAACTATGTGGCGCGCTAGCTGCAGAATACCACATTCCAGTGCGTTCCCAAACCTAACAGGGAAAGAGCCAAGCTCTCCTGCAGTGAAAACTTCAGAACAGACATTCAACTTGCCCACAAATGGTGGAGCGCAGCCCTTACCAGTCAACTACTTTCTTTATTGATCCCTTCATTATTTTGGTAAGAGACTTGACACCATCACCATTTAATTAACTTTTGGTGCACTGTAATTCTGCATTATGGATTAAAGTGTTATTTTTTTAAAGTGATAACTATGACTGATCATTCATTTTTATTTTGTGCATAGCAGTGTTATACTGTATCTGGCTCTATCTCCTCGCCGCCTCCCATGAGCAAAGACATGAATGTTCCACCAAGCTACCCAGTCAAGATGCCTTGTAGGTCCAGTTTCCTGAGCAGAGCGCCCACTCTTCTGGTCAGTGTGGTGCACAATTAGACCTCCCTCTGATATTAGTAGGTGACACTTTCAACTTTAGAATCTGGGGAAAATTCGAACACTCTGACCCAGGGCAGTTTTCTCAAGTGCACTAGAAGACTGGAACTGCAGTTAGCAAAATAAACCACCAGGATAAACCCGTGGCGGAGACCATTAGCAACTTCTTAATCTGGGTCCATGTGGATGCCAAATGTTAATGTTCTCACTATTCTTCTCCTAAAGAAATATGACCAACAATGGCTCATATTATGAAGGGGCCATCATGGAAATCTGACATGAATCTGACAATTGAGGACCAATGATCAACACTCAGTCTGTTTTAAAGGTGACATTTGTGTATCGCCTTGTGGGTTAAATGCAGAGTCTTAAAGATATTTAAAGAAAATATGCTCAGGTATAGACCCTTTATGCATTCATTTCGACTTCCTCCCAGGTCATCACACATGTGTACAAGTGGGGCAGGGGAAATACAATGCATGTAGTTGCATTACTCCATTTATGATTAAATAGCTGCCTGGATGCGAAAACAGTGGACGTGCGGGGTAAAATGCATTGGTTTCTTGTATATTGGCTTTTTCTGACTATTGCAGATCAACATCACTACTCTGCAAGTACACTGATCAGTGAGATACTGTAATGTTAAATCTACCGTTGCCTAAAGCAGCAGTGCTCTGCTAGTGCAGCTGTAGGCATTCGAAAGTAAAAATTGCTACTGTGGAATTCAGGAGTAAGCCATGACCAGTAGAAGAGTACATTACATCCCATCAAAGCAAAATGTTTTTTAATCTTGCCCAAAGAATCTATTGACTGTTTTGATGTCGTATCAGAGATTTTCATAATCTTAGATATGTTCTCAATATTTTAAATAGTATAATCCATTTCACCTATTGTCCTTGTGTGTGTGTGTGTGCGTGCTGTGCGAGCGCGTGTGTGTGTGTACATATCTTAAATGCCACCTACAAATTCTGGGTAGTTCCATCACTCTAGGTGGAGACCTCACCCGATGCTTTAAAATAGTGCTGCAAAAATATCGGTGTTACTTTTTTAGGTTGGCATTGATAGCACTGTTTTAATAGAATATTTAAAATTCTGCTAAACCAACAGATATTTGAGGTATGCAGATTCAGAGAGTCAGTGGTGTTGTAGATGTGTTCCCTAAAAATAATTAGCTTTCCACCTAAAGGCAGAGAACTGCACAGTGTTTCTAGTAGCTGCTTTGCATAATGTATACTGCATTCTATGCTTAATGTGTTTTAGTTTGATATATCTATATATATCTCTATATATCTATATCTATATTTATATATCTATACATATATATATACTGCAACCTTTTTGTCATTAAATGAAATGTAAATAAAGTAAATGATAGAAAAGTAAGCTCAGAGTAGCAAAACTATCAAACTGTTGAGTGGATTTCCTCATAAAGTGCTCATACATCAAAAGCATATGGTGCTCTTATATCATACACTTAATTGTGACTAGTTAGTCTCAGGTGATCTTGCATAAAAGCATCAATACATTCATTCTTAAAGTCTTTATTTCGACATATACATCATAAAAGACAAATATATTAAAAGGGCGTGAACATTCCATCATTTCATGTCAATACATTGTAAACCTAGGAGATTTGATTGCAAGTCATTCCGTCCATTACAAAATAATTTAACTTAAAAACATCCATAATAACAGTACTATTACAAGCATTAGAAATGCAATTGGGCTCGGATTTATTTGAGTTTGAGCTAATGGCATTGTAAATGGTAATGTATCTTTGCTAAGTGTTATGGAGTGTGTTAATGTGGTGTGTAGTGGAATTATGTGTGTTAGATTGTAATTGTAGCAATGGTGGCATGCTGTGTTTTTACATGAATATGTTTAAAACTAAAGTGTACCATACTGAGATTGGTACAATACTTAATTGTGGATGTGTAACAATCGATGCATGTACTGATGGCCGTGACTGCCTGTAGAAATTGTGCACTGATGGCTGGTGGTGAGCAGTAGCATTGGTGGTGGTGGTACTGCTGGCCGTAGTACTGGTAGTGGTAGTACTGGTGGTGGTGGTACTGGTGGTGGTAGTACTGGTGGTGGTAGTGGTATTGGTAGTGGTAGTACTGGTAGTGGTAGTACTGGTGGTCGTGGTACTGGTAGTACTGGTGGTGGTGGTAGTGGTAGTACTGGTGCCTGTAGTACTGGTAGTACTGGTGGTGGTGGTGGTACTGGTAGTGGTAGTACTGGTGGTGGTGGTGGTACTGGTAGTACTGGTGGTGGTAGTACTGGTGATGGTGGTACTGGTGGTGGTGGTAGTGGTACTGGTAGTACTGTTAGTGGTAGTACTGGTAGTGGTGGTGCTGGTGGTGGTGGTACTGGTAGTGGTAGTACTGGTGGTGGTGTTACTGGTAGTACTGGTGGTGGTGGTACTGGTAGTGGTAGTAGTGGTAGTACTGGAGGTGGTGGTACAGGTAATGGCAGTACTGGTGGTGGTAGTACTGGTGGTGGTAGTACTGGTAGTGGTGGTACTGGTGGTGGTACTGGTGGTGGTACTGGTAGTACTGGTGGTGGTGGTACTGGTAGTGGTAGTACTGGTGGTAGTACCGGTAGTGGTAGTTCTAGTGGTGGTGGTACTGCTGGCCGTAGTACTGGTAGTGGTAGTACTGGTGGTGGTGGTACTGGTGGTGGTAGTACTGGTGGTGGTAGTGGTACTGGTAGTGGTAGTATTGGTAGTGGTAGTACTGGTGGTCGTGGCACTGGTAGTACTGGTGGTGGTGGTAGTGGTAGTACTGGTGGCTCTAGTACTGGTAGTACTGGTGGTGGTGGTGGTACTGGTAGTGGTGGTACTGGTGGTGGTGGTGGTACTGGTAGTACTGGTGGTGGTAGTACTGGTGGTGGTGGTACTGGTGGTGGTGGTAGTGGTACTGGTAGTACTGGTTGTGGTAGTACTGGTGGTGGTGGTACTGGTAGTACTGGTGGTGGTGGTGGTAGTACTGGTGGTGGTGGTAGTGATAGTACTGGTGGCTGTAGTAGTGGTAGTACTGGTGGCTGTAGTAGTGGTAGTACTGGTGGTGGTAGTACTGGTATTACTGATGGTGGTAGTACTGGTAGTACTGGTGGTGGTGGTGGTACTGGTAGTGGTAGTACTGGTGGTGGTGGTACTGGTAGTGGTAGTACTGGTGGTGGTGGTACTGGTAGTGGTAGTAGTGGTAGTACTGGAGGTGGTGGTACTGATAGTGGTAGTACTGGTGGTGGTAGTACTGGTGGTGGTAGTACTGGTAGTGGTGGTACTGATGGTGATACTGGTAATGGTAGTACTGGTGGTGGTGGTACTGGTAGTGGTAGTACTGGTGGTGGTACCGGTACTGGTAGTGCTAGTGGTGGTGGTACTGCTGCCCGTAGTACTGGTGGTGGTAGTACTGGTGGTGGTAGTGGTACTGGTATTGGTAGTACTGGTAGTGGTAGTACTGGTGGTCGTGGTACTGGTAGTACTGGTGGTGGTGGTACTGGTAGTACTGGTGGCTGTAGTACTGGTAGTACTGGTGGTGGTGGTGGTACTGGTAGTGGTAGTACTGGTGGTGGTGGTGGTACTGGTAGTACTGGTGGTGTTAGTACTGGTGGTGGTGGTACTGGTGGTGGTGGTAGTGGTACTGGTAGTACTGGTAGTGGTAGTACTGGTAGTGGTAGTACTGGTGGTGGTGGTACTGGTAGTACTGGTGGTAGTGGTAGTACTGGTGGTGGTGGTACTGGTAGTACTGGTGGTGGTGGTAGTGGTAGTACTGGTGGCTGTAGTAGTGGTACTACTGGTGGCTGTAGTAGTGGTAGTACTGGTGGTGGTAGTACTGGTAGTACTGATGGTGCTAGTACTGGTTGTACTGGTGGTGGGGGTGGTACTGGAAGTGGTAGTACTGGTGGTGGGGGTACTGGTAGTGGTAGTAGTGGTAGTACTGGAGGTGGTGGTACTGGTAGTGGTAGTACTGGTGATGGTAGTACTGGTAGTCGTGGTACTGGTGGTGGTGGTACTGGTAGCAGTAGTATTGGTTGTGGTGGTACTGCTGGCTGTAGTACTGGTAGTGGTAGTACTGGTGGTGGTGGTACTTGTGGTGGTAGTACTGGTGGTGGTGGTACTGGTAGTGGTAGTAGTGGTGGTGGTGGTACTGGTAGTACTGGTGGTGGTGGTAGTGGTGGTGGTGGTACTGGTAGTACTGGTGGTGGTGATAGTACTGGTGGTGGTGGTAGTGGTAGTACTGGTGGCTGTAGTAGTGGTAGTACTGGTGGCTGTAGTAGTTGTAGTACTGGTGGCTGTATTAGTGGTAGTACTGGTGGTGGTAGAACTGGTAGTACTGATGGTGGTAGTACTGGAAGTACTGGTGGTGGTGGTGGTACTGGTAGTGGTAGTACTGGTGGTGGTGTTACTGGTAGTGGTAGTAGTGGTAGTACTGGAGGTGGTGGTACTGGTAGTGGTAGTACTGGTGGTGGTAGTACTGGTGGTGGTAGTACTGGTAGTGCTGGTACTGGTGGTGGTACTGGTAGTGGTAGTACTGGTGATGGTGGTACTGGTATTGGTAGTACTGGTGGTGGTACCGGTAGTGGTAGTGCTAGTGGTGTTGGTACTGCTGCCCGTAGTACTGGTAGTGGTAGTACTGGTGGTGGTGGTACTGGTGGTGGTAGTACTGGTGGTGGTAGTGGTACTGGTATTGGTAGTACTGGTAGTGTTAGTACTGGTGATCGTGGTACTGTTAGTACTGGTGGTGGTGGTAGTGGTAGTACTGGTGGCTGTAGTACTGGTAGTACTGGTGGTGTTGGTGGTACTGGTAGTGGTAGTACTGGTGGTGGTGGTGGTACTGGTAGTACTGGTGGTGGTAGTACTGGTGGTGGTGGTACTGGTGGTGGTGTTAGTGGTAATGGTAGTACTGGTAGTGGTAGTACTGGTAGTGGTAGTACTGGTGGTGGTGGTACTGGTAGTACTGGTGGTGGTGTTAGTGGTAGTACTGGTGGTCGTGGTACTGTTAGTACTGGTGGTGGTGGTGGTGGTAGTGGTAGTACTGGTGGCTGTAGTACTGGTAGTACTGGTGGTGGTGGTGCATGTATCAATGAGTCTAATTTTTCCTAATGAAATAGCCATTGGCATTACGTGAGACACACAAGAGATTTGTGAATTTCCATTGTAACCGCGGGAAGGCTCTGTTTTCCCTGGATATTGCGTATTCACGTTTTTTCCACAAACTTTACAATAATGATGACTGCATGTTAACTCTGCGAGTCAGGCTCGACAGCAGACTGCAATCAGGCCCGTAAAGATTTCGGAAGGGAGTAGGTGGGGAGGGGTGCTCTGCTTTTTTACCTTCAGTTACGGCTTACACTTGTTTAGTTAGGTTGAAGAGGGGCGTTGTGCGATCACAGGTGCGTCCATCTTTTGCTGTTGTGGAAACGTGATGTTACATACAGAGAGGAGATCGGTGTGCTGCTGCTCAAAGAGGAAACAAGGAGAAACGCCCTTGAACTGAAATGCACCCTCTGACAGCTACCCACAGTCGCACGGCGCTCAACGCTGGCTTCGGCTGGCATTTCCTGTTCCGTGGAGGTTTTGAACTCCTGTTCTAGTTTATGAGCAGAATATGAGTCTCTGGGCTATGTCCGTATGTGAGTAATTCCAAGAATGCTCCCTTTGTAACGAATGCGGGCGACAAAAATTAAACACGAGGGCCCCGTGATTGTCATTTAGATTTAACCAACACGCCTTGAACGCCATGGCAAAGACTAAAATAACTGCAACAGTTGCCAAAAAAAAGGACATAAACATAACTGGAAACTACCCACGTGTGACGAAGGTCACTTTTAACCCTCATCATTTATTCAACCAGTAGTCTGCATGTCAGCACTTATTAAAATTCGGAGAACAAAGCTTACAGAACCAGAATCCAAATGTTTTATAAAAAAACGGCTTTAAACCCCGTTTTAGAAACCACAGACAAAAATAGTGCAGCGCAGCGTGCGAGGAAAGGAAGGAAATGGCGGCCTTTGGAAATGAGAGTATTCAGGAAACACAAGAACTACAGTGTAGACGAGCACGTATGAGTCATCTTCTGTGAGCCTCGCCTGCTGCCTCGCCTCTCATCATTTTACATTGAACGCGCTCATCGCTCAGACCATCTGGATTGCATTACACGGGCACTCTGACAGCTCCTAATTAAAATTAATGGTCTGCCGTGCGCGTAACCGCACAGAATATGCCAAAAATGGCCGCCTAACATTACATATACCCAATGGCATCAAGACTACTAAAAACACAGCACCGCGACGACCAATCACTATTAAGATAATAAAATAGCGCACTGAAAAGGCACGAGCAAAGAAAAATTTATCCAGCATGAACGAAAAAGCCGCTACAATACGGCTCGCAGCTCCTCCCCACTTCTGACGAAGTGGTGACGTCGCCGAGCCCGTAAAAAACGTTAAAAAGGAATCCAAGATCAGATTACATTTTGCATCACAGAATAGGTTGTAACTATTACAGTTATTGATGTTTTGTTAAAATCCAATCTTAATGTGGGCTTAATTTACGTGCACGAATAACCCACATCCAATGTAAAAATTTGGCAACAGCAATGGCCACAGGTTCAGAACAATCAGTTTTTAGTATCCTGAGGGCCTCAGAACCAGTGGTAATGACCATCTGAAGACAGATAGGCTTTATCCACGTGTGCCTGGGAAACTTGTACTCTGGGCAAATAAACAGAATGTGTGCGATACTTTCCTGCTGGTTCGGACAGAACGGACAGCTTGGGTTATTGTCATCATGCCATTTTGCAACAAAGTAATTAATAGTAAGCGTTCCCACCCTAAACTGGTGGTATTGTTTCCTGTCTCCTGGGAGCATAATAAAATCCCAGTATCCTTCATAGGCAACTTCATGCTTGAACTCCATGAAGTCTCCTGAAAGAGAAAGGCCTATACACTTGCTAAACCTTCTCGTAGTAACCATTGTCCAATACAACTCTTTGAGTACCTTTCTCGGTGGGAAAGAATTAGCAGTAGGGTTCTCCCACAAAGAACTCAAGCCCATGGCAGTATAAGCTGCCCTAGCCTCACTCATCCAGGGGATTTTGTGGGTACTATCAGCATCTCTAACTTCGAGGAATGCCCGAGCATACTGGGAGAGCTCTGGAGTTACCCACAGTCTCTTCCAGTAAGCAACTGGTCTGTAACGAGCTATATCCTCGAAGCGATGGCATCCCAAATCGTAATAAAGGGGCAATAATGACGTTGAAGATGGAAGACCAGTGATACCCCTCAAGAACTTATTTTGGGCACCCGTTAGTGATGATAGATTACTAAACCCCCACAACTCTGCCCCATAAAGAACAGACGCGCTAATCTTGGAATCATAAATTTTCAGCGCTGGGGCAATAGGTTGGGATGCTGAGGAGTGAAGCTCCTTTATTAGCGCTCCTGTGAGTTGGGCATGTTTGGTAACCAGCTGGTTAATGTGGGGTTTCCAATCCAATTTTAAGCCCAGGGTAATACCAAGGTATGAGAAGACTTGAGTCTGCTCTAACAAAGCACCATTCATCACCACCTTCCCTCTTACAAGCTTGTGATTATGAAGCACCATAAACTTGGTTTTACTCACATTGATGGAAAGACCATGATCCTTGCAGAATACCTGAAAACGCTCTATGGCTTTCTGAAGGCCTTGCTGTTTTTTTTTAATTAACAAGGTATCATCTACAAACATTAGCAGAGGGATTAGTTTACCATCCAATTTGGGGGCGTCAGTGGGATGGTTCTCAAAATAATGAATCACCCTGCTGATGTACAGAGAAAAGAGGGTTGGTGCTAATACGCATCCTTGGCGCCCCCCCGAGAGATAGGAAACCTGTCTGTAACATTCCCATGCTGTCCCCATCGAACTTGGGCGAAGTTGGCTTCGTGGAGTTTGATTAAAAAGGCCAGTGCATCCAATGGCATACCCTGACCTGCAAACACACTCCACATTTTTTCACGTGGCACTAAAGCAAAGGCCTACTTAAGTTCGACAAATGCCGCGAAGAGCGTGCCTCCACTCAATATTACCAGCCGCCAATAAATTAAAACAATTCTAAAAACTTGGTCTATGGTACTCGTGTGAGTACGAAACCCTGCCTGTAGAGGTGTCAGAATACCTTCCGCTTCAATCCATGATTGGATTCTAGTCAAAACAAGTCTAGCTATTACCTTCTGGATGCAATCTATAAGGCTAATAGGCCTATAGTTTCCTGGATCAGAGCGATCCCCCTTCTTAAAAAACTGAATTATCTCCGCGCCCTTCCAGGTATCGGGTACGGGTGAACCATTGGCAATGGCATTGGCTAGGGACTGTATGTATAGCACCCACACTCCCTTATCATGTAAAAACAAATCGGCTGGTACCTGATCCAGCCCAGGTGCTCTACCCTTTGGCATGGTATTCAATACATGATTTCCCTGTATTTTATGCTGATAGTTTCATCCTCCTATCAGGAACTCAAACGCCCTACAACTCCCACTATATGCAATGAAAACATACTGTGCCAAAAACACTTAACTATCCACCCTTTTAAATCTAAGAACTTCTTCTGGGGTCATAATTGAAAGAAAATACCATGCAACCACTAACAATAGGGAACCAGAAAACAACACAACATGCACATTTTAATACCAAGCTTGACATTGGGCTTTTCTAGAGAAATTACTTTTATAAGGCCCAGCTTTGGTAAAGGGTGCAGCATGGACATTAAAAGGTTTACTAAACGACATGGTAATGTGGAACCAAAAAGCTTTGAAATGGTACTTTAACGCAAAGTTGGTGCCATATTAATTTATGGCGCAGACATGTGGAGCTTCTCAGTCGACTTGTTTTTTTAAGGTCTAATGGTGAGAATTGTCGGGAAGAAAAGGGATCAGCGTTACTCCACATTGTCGATGATGCTCTTCAAGCCCTTGACCAAGACAAAACCTGTCTCCTAATCCTCCTTGATCTATCCTTGGCCTTCGATACTGTCAACCACGAGATGCTACTCGAACGCCTCAAAATTAGGATGGGATTAGATGGCACAGTCCTCGATTGGTTTAGTTCCTACCTTCAAAACCGATCTCAGAGATTCCTAATCAATGGCGAACTTTCCGCCCCCTCCTTGGTCACGGTGGGAGTCCCTCAAGGATCAACGTTGTCCCCCACCCCTTTTAATCTCTATTTAGAACCCCTTGCTGAAGTCCTTCGCACTGCAAATATCTCCTTCCATATGTACGCTGATGACACGCAGATCTACATAAAAATCTCATCTCTTGCAGTGATCCTCACCTTGAATGAGGCCCTGAAGCTGACCGTCCGATGGCTCTCCTCCAACCAACGCAAACTCAATGCTAGTAAAACTGAGTTCCTTCTAATCTCCCCGCCCAAGAGCAACTCTGAGATCCAGACATGGATCAAAGCTATCACAGCCTTAAACTGTCCCCCGACCATTGTGGACTCGGCCAAATCGCTGGGAATTAACTTGGATTACAACCTAAACATGCGAGACCACATCAACTCAATGGCCAAATCTGCCAGATTCCACCTGAGCTACCTATGGAAACTGAAACCCTTTCTAGCTGCTCCCGACCTAAAACTTGCAGTCCAATCATTAGTTATCTCTCGGCTGGAATATGGTTGCTCCACCCTCTCCGGTTTACCCAAGGTCTCTCTGGCACCCTTAAAAGCCTGCCTCAACGCAGTCGCCAGATTACTTACAGGCTCTAGAAAATTCGATCACATCACTTCTCACCTGAAAGCGTTGAACTGGCTTCCCCTCGAGGCTAGGATTCACCTCAAGCTGGCATGCATCACGCACAAGGCCTTACACTCTAACTCCCCGGCATATCTAGCACAGAAGCTTGTGATATCCGGAGGAAGCAGAAACTCACGATCTGCAAATGCCTTCCTAGTCCGGCCTACAATCGGGCTTTCACCGGGACTGCTCCAAGAATATGGAACTCCTTCCCTCCCAACATCAGAAGAATCCCCTCCCTGGCATGCTTCAAAAAAGAGGCTAAATCCTTCCTCATGGGTAAATTCCTTGGCTAAACCCGCTCCACAGCCACGGAGAGACTTAGTACCCATGTGATATCCTGCCTATTGTATGATCCTCGACACTGTAAATTACCCTGTTGTATAGTTTCTTTTTCCGTCTCCTAATGTAAAGCATCCCTGCGATATCCTGCCTATTGTATGACCCTCTAATCTGTAAAATGGTCTGATGTACAGTTTTCACACTTCCCTCTAGTACCCAGCACCCCCTCCCTCCATTGCACAGTACCCTTTTGACACCCTGCCTACCATATGACCCTTAGATTCTGTAAAGCTCTCCGATGTACTGGTCTCCTGTGATAACCGTCTTTTCTGTATTACTCTATGAACCTGTAAAGCGCTCTGATACCCTCACGGGTCAAGTTTGCGCTCTATAAAACCTTAAAATAAATAAATGAATAACCACCACAGTGGTACTAGAATTTGTCTCATTTCCAGCCAGGGCCTTAAGCTTGCCAATCCAATATGCCATTAATGGGAAGTTCAGCTTCACTAATCACCTGATTGACATCGCCTGGAGGGAAGCCATCAGATCTAAGAATCCCGCCATGCTTTTTTTTTTACAAAAGGAGATGGCATGCTGAAACATGGAATCCTTGTTGGATCTATCAGCCAGCATCAATGTCGAAACAAGCCAAGCAGAATCACTATTAAAACAGCATATATAGAAAGTAGAGTCCGCAGAAGTTCTACAATGGCTGTGTTCGTAAAAAGCATTGACAGGTCAGAAGTCTTCAGATTGGACATAAAAAGGATCAGCTAGCTCAATACAAACATTAACCTATCACAGTAAAAGACTGTTGCTAAAATAGTTTACAACATAACGTTATCCCTTAAGAATCATCCTGCCAAGAGACATCAAACTAGGTCATCAGCATGTCGTCGATGTGGCTACTGCCTGCAATCGCTACTTGCGTATTTTCACTATGTGCTCTTATGCAGAAATGATCACCAACCCCAAAATATAGGGTTGCTGATAAAGAACTCCAGCCTTCAGAATACCAAACAAGCTGGCATTTGTTTTCTGGCTAATGGCTTTACTGATACATCCTTATGCACTGGGCTCTTTCTTGTGGAGATATGAAGCCTGTGAGGGAAGATTTTGAAAGTGGTGCAAATTATCTAACAATGTTTAAGTACTACTCATGACTAAGGTGCGCCAGCACTGAAACGCGTCGAGTGTATTCTTGCTTTTAAGACCATGATGG
This sequence comes from Lissotriton helveticus, assembly GCF_964261635.1. Classification (NCBI taxonomy): domain Eukaryota; kingdom Metazoa; phylum Chordata; class Amphibia; order Caudata; family Salamandridae; genus Lissotriton; species Lissotriton helveticus. Next base: position 966,142,189 of record NC_136070.1, read on the forward strand.
AATAAATCTTCGTCTGCTGCGAAAAGAATCTTGTTTGTGTCCGTTACTGCGGTGTTGTCGGCAAGGTGGATAAGCACTGCCTGGGTGTGACATGAAGAGGCTGCCTGCCTCGTAACGGACCGCTTTCAGTAAAGCGGCTGGGAAAAGGCGCTGCGGGCGTTGCTCGCTTGTTGGATTTTGAACATATATATATATATATAAAAAAACACAAAGATGCCCTGTAGCATTCGAGAGAGCACACAAACAGTACTCTGCCCTCCAGCAGTGTCACGCAGCCTTCCTCCCAGCTCCGCCTTTCATCATAATTTGCCTACGCGTTTCGGGGCCGGAACCCCTTCTTCCTGGGCGCAACACACCACACGTGAGAACCTGCATTAGCATATCCGATTTTATTTGCACCAAGACCCAACCTCCTATGGGCGTGTGTTAAATTCAGTGTCCCTCGGTGCTTTGTGGGACATAGAGTCCTTGATGCAGGCAGTAATTCACTGTAGGTAAGTTCATACGTGGTTGCGAATTTCAAGTTCATTTAAAGCCTCTAGTGGGTAGCAGAGCGTGATGGATGGCTCATTAAGCGTTTGGAGTACTGTGCCGTTTTCAGCTCCGACTTGTTCAGAGCGCCGACCTCTCCCAACCAGTGATTGTTGTATTCTCCAGCTGGTGACGGTACCTCTCTCCGCGGCCAGGCTGCCGCGTGTCGATATGAAAAAACACAAAGATGCCCTGTAGCATTCGAGAGAGCACACAAACAGTACTCTGCCCTCCAGCAGTGTCACGCAGCCTTCCTCCCAGCTCCGCCTTTCATCATAATTTGCCTACGCGTTTCGGGGCCGGAACCCCTTCTTCCTGGGCGCAACACACCACACGTGAGAACCTGCATTAGCATATCCGATTTTATTTGCACCAAGACCCAACCTCCTATGGGCGTGTGTTAAATTCAGTGTCCCTCGGTGCTTTGTGGGACATAGAGTCCTTGATGCAGGCAGTAATTCACTGTAGGTAAGTTCATAAGTGGTTGCGAATTTCAAGTTCATTTAAAGCCTCTAGTGGGTAGCAGAGCGTGATGGATGGCTCATTAAGCGTTTGGAGTACTGTGCCGTTTTCAGCTCCGACTTGTTCAGAGCGCCGACCTCTCCCAACCAGTGATTGTTGTATTCTCCAGCTGGTGACGGTGCCTCTCTCCGCGGCCAGGCTGCCGCGTGTCGATATGAAAAAACACAAAGATGCCCTGTAGCATTCGAGAGAGCACACAAACAGTACTCTGCCCTCCAGCAGTGTCACGCAGCCTTCCTCCCAGCTCCGCCTTTCATCATAATTTGCCTACGCGTTTTGGGGCCGGAACCCCTTCTTCCTGGGCGCAACACACCACACGTGAGATCCTGCATTAGCATATCCGATTTTATTTGCACCAAGACCCAACCTCCTATGGGCGTGTGTTAAATTCAGTGTCCCTCGGTGCTTTGTGGGACATAGAGTCCTTGATGCAGGCAGTAATTCACTGTAGGTAAGTTCATACGTGGTTGCGAATTTCAAGTTCATTTAAAGCCTCTAGTGGGTAGCAGAGCGTGATGGATGGCTCATTAAGCGTTTGGAGTACTGTGCCGTTTTCAGCTCCGACTTGTTCAGAGCGCCGACCTCTCCCAACCAGTGATTGTTGTATTCTCCAGCTGGTGACGGTGCCTCTCTCCGCGGCCAGGCTGCAGCGTGTCGATATGAAAAAACACAAAGATGCCCTGTAGCATTCGAGAGAGCACACAAACAGTACTCTGCCCTCCAGCAGTGTCACGCAGCCTTCCTCCCATCTCCGCCTTTCATCATAATTTGCCTACGCGTTTCGGGGCCGGAACCCCTTCTTCCTGGGCGCAACACACCACACGTGAGAACCTGCATTAGCATATCCGATTTTATTTGCACCAAGACCCAACCTCCTATGGGCGTGTGTTAAATTCAGTGTCCCTCGGTGCTTTTTGGGACATAGAGTCCTTGATGCAGGCAGTAATTCACTGTAGGTAAGTTCATACGTGGTTGCGAATTTCAAGTTCATTTAAAGCCTCTAGTGGGTAGCAGAGCGTGATGGATGGCTCATTAAGCGTTTGGAGCTGGTTCTCACGTGTGGTGTGTTGCGCCCAGGAAGAAGGGGTTCCGGCCCCGAAACGCGTAGGCAAATTATGATGAAAGGCGGAGCTGGGAGGAAGGCTGCGTGACACTGCTGGAGGGCAGAGTACTGTTTGTGTGCTCTCTCGAATGCTACAGGGCATCTTTGTGTTTTTTCATATCGACACGCGGCAGCCTGGCCGCGGAGAGAGGCACCGTCACCAGCTGGAGAATACAACAATCACTGGTTGGGAGAGGTCGGCGCTCTGAACAAGTCGGAGCTGAAAACGGCACAGTACTCCAAACGCTTAATGAGCCATCCATCACGCTCTTCTACCCACTAGAGGCTTTAAATGAACTTGAAATTCGCAACCACGTATGAACTTACCTACAGTGAATTACTGCCTGCATCAAGGACTCTATGTCCCACAAAGCACCGAGGGACACTGAATTTAACACACGCCCATAGGAGGTTGGGTCTTGGTGCAAATAAAATCGGATATGCTAATGCAGGTTCTCACGTGTGGTGTGTTGCGCCCAGGAAGAAGGGGTTCCGGCCCCGAAACGCGTAGGCAAATTATGATGAAAGGCGGAGCTGGGAGGAAGGCTGCGTGACACTGCTGGAGGGCAGAGTACTGTTTGTGTGCTCTCTCGAATGCTACAGGGCATCTTTGTGTTTTTTCATATCGATACGCGGCAGCCTGGCCGCGGAGAGAGGCACCGTCACCAGCTGGAGAATACAACAATCACTGGTTGGGAGAGGTCGGCGCTCTGAACAAGTCGGAGCTGAAAACGGCACAGTACTCCAAACGCTTAATAAGCCATCCATCACGCTCTGCTACCCACTAGAGGCTTTAAATGAACTTGAAATTCGCAACCACGTATGAACTTACCTACAGTGAATTACTGCCTGCATCAAGGACTCTATGTCCCACAAAGCACCGAGGGACACTGAATTTAACACACGCCCATAGGAGGTTGGGTCTTGGTGCAAATAAAATCGGATATGCTAATGCAGGTTCTCACGTGTGGTGTGTTGCGCCCAGGAAGAAGGGGTTCCGGCCCCAAAACGCATAGGCAAATTATGATGAAAGGCGGAGCTGGGAGGAAGGCTGCGTGACACTGCTGGAGGGCAGAGTACTGTTTGTGTGCTCTCTCGAATGCTACAGGGCATCTTTGTGTTTTTTCATATCGACACGCGGCAGCCTGGCCGCGGAGAGAGGCACCGTCACCAGCTGGAGAATACAACAATCACTGGTTGGGAGAGGTCGGCGCTCTGAACAAGTCGGAGCTGAAAACGGCACAGTACTCCAAACGCTTAATGAGCCATCCATCACGCTCTGCTACCCACTCGAGGCTTTAAATGAACTTGAAATTCGCAACCACGTATGAACTTACCTACAGTGAATTACTGCCTGCATCAAGGACTCTATGTCCCACAAAGCACCGAGGGACACTGAATTTAACACACGCCCATAGGAGGTTGGGTCTTGGTGCAAATAAAATCGGATATGCTAATGCAGGTTCTCACGTGTGGTGTGTTGCGCCCAGGAAGAAGGGGTTCCGGCCCCGAAACGCGTAGGCAAATTATGATGAAAGGCGGAGCTGGGAGGAAGGCTGCGTGACACTGCTGGAGGGCAGAGTACTGTTTGTGTGCTCTCTCGAATGCTACAGGGCATCTTTGTGTTTTTTCATATCGACACGCGGCAGCGTGGCCGCGGAGAGAGGCACCGTCACCAGCTGGAGAATACAACAATCACTGGTTGGGAAGGTCGGCGCTCTGAACAAGTCGGAGCTGAAAACGGCACAGTACTCCAAACGCTTAATGAGCCATCCATCACGCTCTGCTACCCACTAGAGGCTTTAAATGAACTTGAAATTCGCAACCACGTATGAACTTACCTACAGTGAATTACTGCCTGCATCAAGGACTCTATGTCCCACAAAGCACCGAGGGACACTGAATTTAACACACGCCCATAGGAGGTTGGGTCTTGGTGCAAATAAAATCGGATATGCTAATGCAGGTTCTCACGTGTGGTGTGTTGCGCCCAGGAAGAAGGGGTTCCGGCCCCAAAACGCGTAGGCAAATTATGATGAAAGGCGGAGCTGGGAGGAAGGCTGCGTGACACTGCTGGAGGGCAGAGTACTGTTTGTGTGCTCTCTCGAATGCTACAGGGCATCTTTGTGTTTTTTCATATCGACACGCGGCAGCCTGGCCGCGGAGAGAGGCACCGTCACCAGCTGGAGAATACAACAATCACTGATTGGGAGAGGTCGGCGCTCTGAACAAGTCGGAGCTGAAAACGGCACAGTACTCCAAACGCTTAATGAGCCATCCATCACGCTCTGCTACCCACTAGAGGCTTTAAATGAACTTGAAATTCGCAACCACGTATGAACTTACCTACAGTGAATTACTGCCTGCATCAAGGACTCTATGTCCCACAAAGCACCGAGGGACACTGAATTTAACACACGCCCATAGGAGGTTGGGTCTTGGTGCAAATAAAATCGGATATGCTAATGCAGGTTCTCACGTGTGGTGTGTTGCGCCCAGGAAGAAGGGGTTCCGGCCCCGAAACGCGTAGGCAAATTATGATGAAAGGCGGAGCTGGGAGGAAGGCTGCGTGACACTGCTGGAGGGCAGAGTACTGTTTGTGTGCTCTCTCGAATGCTACAGGGCATCTTTGTGTTTTTTCATATATATATATATATATATATATATATATATATATATATATATATATATATATATATATATATATATATATATATATATATACATATATATATATATATATATATGCTCAGCCTCAAGAATCAACACCGCCAGGGGAGGCTCTTGGGCAGGCCAAACATTCATGCACACTTTGCATGTTCCCCACCAGGCTACATTACACAGCCTGGTTAGGATCATGCTAAGGTTCCCTGTACCCGTCTGAGCGTCGAACCACAGCACTCAGACCAATCACAGCGCTGCAATGCAGCATTGTGATTGGCTTAGGGTAACTTAGGCGAACTAATCACAAGGCTGCATTGCAATGTTGTGATTGGCTTAGGGACCCTGGGAATGTGGGTGCTTGCCCTGCAGGGAGGAGACTGGAGAGGCTGCAGAGAGGCCACGGCTTGCAGCGCGAGCAGCAGGTAAGTTTTGTTCTTTTTAAAATGTTCTACCCCAACCTCCCCTCACCCCCACCACCGTTTCCTACCAGCTGCCACTGACCACTGCACAACCCATATCATCAGCCTCACACATCATCTCCTTTGCTCAAATAATACACTAAAATCCCCAAATACACAAATTCCTCAATGGTGGTTTTCTAGTTTCCACTTGACTTCCCCAAAATCTGAGGCTAAATCCCTCTTTGCACCACCAACTACGTTCTTATTTTGCAGTCGAAAGTCCAATGTACTCACTTTTCGCTTTAGCTAGTGTACTGTGGTAGCCTCTGTACCATATCTTATATTTTTTTTAACATGATCAAGAAAGTCAGGTGGTTAAAAGTGACAGTAAACTTGAACTTGACTAGGACCTCTGAAATTCTGCAGTATCACTTTCTGTGAAAGTGTGGAACAATAATGCCACACACTGGCAGCAAGTTTTGTGATATATTACAAGGCACTAACTTGACAGTCAGTATTGTATTGTATTGCAACATTTATATAGCGCTTACTATCCCTATGTGGGACTTTGAAGCTCAGTAGGTGATGTTTTTCATAGTTATTAGAGAGCTTCATTCCAAATGTAATGCTTTTGTTTGGTTAGCATCTCTCCTCCTCTCTTTGCCCCCATTTTCTTTTCGAACAAAGTGAATTTATTAGACTGCGTAAAATAATGCCGTAGGCTATTCTTTTGGGGTCGGGCTTGATAAATTAAAGGTCTTTAGCATAACTAATGCTGTCATTATCATATCCCTAAATATTGTCATTTCATTACCTTCAGTTCAATTGCTCTTCGTCAGTTAATTGCTTTTATTTCCTCTCTCAGGAATCCATTTCATTAGACATCTACGATTCATTACTATCCGCTGTGCCTTCTATTTTTATGAAACGGGTAATATCTCTCTTTTAACACCTGCTTCCAATTGGCGTAATTTTCTGCAGCTGTGTAATAATTTTACTAGATAGGGATTGTGTCAAAAACCATGGATGATTGCAAAGGGACGCCCACATACCATGCGTCGCGGAATCCCCCTTGAAGCACAGTAATGCAGAAAAAGAAGGAAGAGACGGGAGAGGTTGGAATGAACTTCAGTTGTGGGTATTATTACACACATAAATAATCGTAATTGAAAAAATAAATATCAGAGGGTATTGTGCTTTAATTGGATTTAAATAGCTCTTAGCGCCGATGAGGCGCTGAGGCGCTTTGCGGACTGGTAGCACAGGAGCGCCCGGATGCAAGAAGGTGTCTGTTATTTTGGGAGACGGCCAATGTCTTAGAAATTAAATACGTTTAAGCTGTAAAATAGGACAAAGATAGGAGGAGGGTAGAGTGCTCCGTGTTAGAGAAGGAGGCAGGGAGGGAACAGGAGAGAGGAACACAGAGACAGGACTAAGTTATGAAATATGCATAGTGCCTACAGGGCGCGCAGAAGCCCTTCAATTTTCCAGTCAATTAAAGCCCGGGCCGGGGAAGAGACCCGATGGAACGGACTGCACCTCCTCTCGGGGGCAAGAGAAAATGTCATGTTATCTCGCGCCGACTAAAAATAAACACAACTTCTTCATTAATATTGCATAGCTTTGACCACATTCCTCCGCTTGGTCGGTGAGGAGGCGGAGGCGGGCTGCGAGCTGGCCCCGGCCACTCTGTGCGCGCGCGAGAAGCACGCGCTGGCTGCAGCCTCGCCGGCGGCGCTGCAAGTTGTGCAAAACTGAGATGGAGGGTGGAAACCATCACCAGTTCCATCATTGAGAATTTAAATTGAATTAATAGACAGAAGTTGTTGTGCTCGTATCTAAATTGGCAGGCACCACTACCATGTGGCAGACAGCCATAAGCCCTGGTGCTGGCATTGAAGTGCCTTTGCTGAGCACCGAGAAACCACCGGCTCAAATTAAGCACTTGCAAGGTGGCACAAATATAATTTTCCCCTGGCAGAATACGAAAGAAACGTGTGTGCATATATTGCAACTATGTCACGAATAGTAACTAACAGGCCCACTTTATTTGTCACATTACGTAAAACTAGAGCAGCTCCTAAAATTAGTTGGGATCAACTGCACAGAGATGGATCACCATGCAATAGAAAGAGCCGGAAAACTAGGCTCATGTAACAAACTGAGGACAACAACATGCACGTTAGCACATCCAATGGACCCAACACTAACGTTAGCTGTATTATCACCGCCACACACGCACCTGACCTGCACGGGTGAGGTTATACAGATTTGTAGAATGCACTTTCATTTGGGAGGGTATCCTGGAGATGTGTTCTTGTGAGTCTAGGCCCAGCTAGAGCCGAGTGAAACTAAGCGAAAATCCAGGTCTTCAGACTCTGGTGGAATTAAAGAAACACGGAAGAGGCTCTTATATGTAGTGGCAGGTCGTTCCACGCTTTAGGAGCGATGTAGGAGGAGGCTCAACTGCCGGATCTGTTTTTCTGTACGCACAGCCGCGGTCTGTGCAGGTAACAGCCGTGGGGCCATGTAAGGGGGGATTCCGAGGGACGATGATTTGGGGGAATTAATTATTTATTTAATTTTCCCTCTGCATCGTCCCTCGGAATCCCCCCTTATATGGCCCCACCGCCGCACCACTGTTACCTGTACGGACCGCGGCTGTGTATGCAGTGCTTGAAATGGAAAAATAAAAGTGGCGGTACTCTATCAGAGTACCTGCTTGTTTCTGAGAAGTGCCAGTACCCTCCAATTAAAAGTACTACGTCTCTCTTGAGAAGTGCTGGTACTCTCCCCCTCAAAATAAAAAGTGCCGGTACTCAGTACCGGACAGTACTGGCCCATTTAAAGCACTGTGTATGCATGGGATGTGTGCAAGCAGGAGTCCCGACGACCAGAAGTGTCTGAAAGGTTTGCGATAGCAGATGTGCCAGCACCTGGCCCAATGTTATGTAGTGCCTTGAAAGTGTTGGTGAGGAGTTTGAATTGTGTTGTTTGTGCATGAGGAGCCAGTGGAACTCCTTTGGGGTGGTGTGATGTGAGTGCGGTGTGGGAGGTTGAGAGTGATTCTGGCTGCTGAGTTCTGAATGATCTGCAGCCTTCTAGTGAGTTTTAATTGATCCCGGCATAGAGGGTGTTCCATTAGTCCAGTAGTCCAGCTAGCTTGTGGCCAGGGCATGCGTGATGGTTTTCCGAGAGCTGGTGGTCTGAATTATTTGATGGTAGCTTCTCTAGAGCTGTAGTATGGTGGTAACATTGACGTGGCTTGTCTCCTATCCTGACTCTGTAGGAGTGTTCCTTCACCCAGCCCTGGAAGTCGGTACAGCACTGCTAACGTGCATGTAGGTAGGCTGCAGGGATAAACATTAATGGGAAAAGTCTCTGTTTCAGAGTAAAGTTCAACCCCCATTCTCATGTGTTTCAATATCCTGATGTCAAAAATGCCTATATAATTCAAGCTTGAGTCAATACGGAGTTGTTAAATGCTGACGATTCAATGTTACAGTTG